>NW_027072112.1:0-2400000 GCF_023168085.1 Purpureocillium lilacinum
CTAACCCTAACCCTAACCCTAACCCTAACCCTAACCCTAACCCTAACCCTAACCCTAACCCTAACCCTAACCCTAACCCTAACCCTACGTGTCGCGTTGGGAGGACAACGACTGCGGTGGGGGAATGCGCTGGCAGATATTCCCTTTCAACAATGGTTTCGACTACAAGAACTCAATCTCGAATGGTTGCTTCTTCAACATTGCTGCCCGGCTTGCGCGGTATACGGGCAACACGACGTACGGCGACTGGGCCGCCAAAATCTTCGAATGGGAAGAGAGGGCTGGTCTCGTTCAAAGAAACTACAGTATTTTTGACGGCACCTGGATCGAGCCAGGGGGTAGTTGTCCCCGTACTAACCCTACCCTCTGGTCATACAATGCTGGCGTGTTTCTTCACGGCGCAGCCGCGATGTACAACCTTTCGGGCAGTGATTCTTGGAAGGCCCGCACCGATGGGATACTTGATATGGCGCTACAAACGTTTGTTACCTCCAAGAATGTTGTATGGGAGCAACAGTGTGAACTTTCCGGAATGTGCAACTTGAATGAGCAGAGCTATAAAGGTTACTTCTTGCGGTGGCTTGCAGCAACCGCAAAGCTTGCTCCTCACACGACGGATATAATACGCCCTGTTGTGCGAGCGTCGGCTGAGGCAGCCGTAAAAGCATGCTGTGGTACTGGTTCACCAGGCACGCCGCCGTTTAACGGCAAGGACGGGACCGCTTGCGGATTCAGTTGGACAGGCAATGACACTGCTTTTGACGGCATAGCGGGCGTGGGTGAGCAAATGAATGCCCTATCAGCAGTCATGTGCAATCTAGTTGGCAAAACAGCTGGGCCGGTCACAAATGACACCGGTGGGACATCACGAGGCAACGCCGGCGGCGGCGGTGGGAGCAGTGATCATGACCCGACCGCGGAAAGGCCTATCACAGCGGGAGATAAGGCTGGGGCGGGACTTTTAACAGCCACAATCTTACTCAGCCTTGTAATAGCTGCCGTGTTGATCACCAAATAAGAGCAATGATAATAGACGAAGACATACTGGGCTATCGTCTTACGCTTCAGGGAGGCAATCTCGTGGCTAGTGTGATGCCATTCTGGCGATGGAGAGTCCCAAAAACAGACTGCCTGAGCTGACGACATAGGATGAACTCAGTAGGTCAGTGGAGCATGTACATTAATCTAGATGGCCTCTCTTGCCTTCATCCATTGAAGAAGCTGTTGTCTTGAGTTTTCGCGCTCATCATAGTTGCAAATGTACTGTTGTATGGTCGTAATGGTGGTCAGCTTTTCCTCGGTTGGTGATACAGTGTCATCGCCGGCAATTCTTGTGAGCTCTTGCACCTTTTCAGCTCTCGCCTTGCGGCATTCCTGGTACAGTAAGAGACGCGGCACAATCTCTGAACAATTGACGCCTACGGGGAACAAAATCCCCAATGACACTGCGTCTTCCATTGCCTGTGCTCCTCCTTGTCCTTGGTACGGAAGAAATGGATGAGCTGCATCTCCGAGCAACGTCAGGCGTTGAGAACACCAAGCTGGGACGGGGTCCATATCCATTAGTCGCCAAATCTTTAATGTCGTCTCGTCGGCAAGCCTCATCAAAGCCAAAGCGCACTCGTCGAACCCATCGTACGCACTGAGCAGGTCTTCAAGCAGTCCACTTTTGTTCCAGACGTCTTCCTCCTCATCCCACTGGCGATCAGGGTGAATGCAAACCAAGTTCCAAATCTCGTTATTTCGGGTGGGATACAAGACCACGCGCCTATGTCACGGAGCTTATTAGACACGTCTCAACATGGTCATGTGGCAGCTGAGGGTAGGAGGATCTCATACCGGTCTGAATCGAACCAGAACACGAATTCACCCTCGTGGTTCAAGGTGGCTCTTACGATGGGGTCACGAAGGGCGTCCGATCTTCTTAGCAGAAAGCGATAGGCACTTTTACCAGAGGGGTATGGGGTTACTGCTGTTAGAGCTCGACGAGTTACCGACTAGAATATGTGTTAGATCAACAACTACTGGCGACAAGTATAGAAATACTGACGTGGACCCCATCTGCACCAATGACCACGTCCGCAGCTATCGATCGCCCATCGACGAGTGTTACCGTGGCGGCTTCCGGGTCCACAGTGACAACCCGTGAATTCGTTCTCAGGTCCACCGGTGTACCGACCCCATCTCGAGAAGTAGCCGCAGACTTGAGCTGGCTGTGTAGGTCGACGCGATGTGCCAATAGGTATGGCTTCCCTCAAGGTTAGTCCAAGCAGCACTGCAGGGACGCAACTTTAGATTTACATGTTGCCAGCCCCGGCTGAGGGTGCTCATGTCAGGCTGGGCGACAGACTCGCCGCTTTTGTCATACCCAGTGACCTGTTTTGCCGTTAGTTGTGCGTACTGGCCTCAAAGTTCAGCAGTGCGCTCAATACCAATTTCAACTCAACGGCCCCTGCTGCTGCGGGGTCAATACCGAGATGATGTAGAAGTCCATTTGCATTTGGCGGAACGCCAATTGCGGCACCGTGTTCGCGGGCAAGCTGAGACTGTTCTAAGACCTATATACAATCACGGTGCTTCAGCGGCAGCCGATACGCGCGACTGGCGGCTCGAAAAACACAAGAGCACTTCATGCTTACCGTGACCCGCTGCCCAGCTCGCCTCAACGCAATGGCAGCAGTAAGCCCACCAAGGCCCGCCCCAACGATGACAAAATGTAGCTGCCGCCCGGTAACCTGGCCTGGGGCCTCTGTATCGAGCTCAGCGGCGCACATGGTGCAGTGGGAACTTTTCTTGGATTATTTGAAATCAGCACCGAACTTCAGAATAGGCGCTATGGTATTGAGCAGTAGTTGCTATCGTCTGGCCATTTGCCACTGAAGAAATACGTTCCTTGCTCACTTGCACGGCCCCGGTCACGGCTTCTATGGTTGTTGGTGGAGCTCACAAAAAGTGGAATCAGGGTCGTGCAGGGCGTTCGGATGTGGGGGAGCGGAGGGAGGACTGATGCGGGGTGCACGCCCGTCTGTTTGCCTGGGGACTGAGCAGTGGAACTGCGGGGCACATGAGGTCGGCAAGTGTGGGGGCGGAACCGCTGCGCGATCTCGGCACGAACTCTGGAGCACCCCTTCCGCATGAGCGCGTGAGGCTCAATTGCTTATGCAACATTGTGCAACATCACAACGCCTGGTGACGTACATAGGTTACACGACATGTGCCCGGACTGCAACTCACAATGACCTCGTAGCCTCATCTTCAAACCAATCGTCCATCCACCCAGGTATCTTTAGATCGGTTTGCAATATTGAGCCGCTCTGAACCCGCCGTTGCCGCGCCGCCATGCTCAGAAGAAATCGACAGCATCAGTGGAGCTTATGATCGCTCGACACTCTCTCGGTCGTGGGAGAACATATAAAGCTCTCGGAAACAAAATGTGGAGCTATCACCCAACACCGCCGGGGCGTTATCCGACCGTGAGCAGCCGCTGCCATGCGAAGAGGGCAACGGTTGGAATGCAGAATGACAAGATTATAGGAATGAAGGATAAGGGAACCTGAAAATTCTGACGAAGATTGCACAAGGATCAATAAATGCAGCGTCGAGACGTTTTCACTGGTTGACTTCGGGCTTATAGTAGTCAAAAGGGTACATAACCATGCATCGAGAGCGTGAGCTTGAGCTGGTTGATTCACATGAACAATGTTCAAAGGGAATCAACGGAAAGCTCACCAGGTACGGCCATGCATGCGCTAAATGTGGCGTGTCATTGACGCGATCTGCCCGTGGACAACCACGAACACTGGCCCGTGATCCACTTCGAGCCGGTGCCGATCCCCCGCTCCGTGCCGACTCCTTGTTCTGCAGTACTGGTAATACGTAGGGCCGACGCAACCCAATAAGCCGCACACGGGACAATGTGCACCCGATGAAGCCCCTCAGCATACCAGTCGGCAAACCCCAGCGGATTCATAAGTTATTTACCGCTTTGCACGCCAGCACTTAGTTCTTCTTCGGGTAACATGGGCTGTGTGATCCCTGCACTGCCAAGCGATCTTGGGCGGCTTTATTTTCCACATATAGGAAACACGTCACTCACTTTCCACTACGTGAAACCCGTCCCATGTCAAATGTTGTAGCTGGATGGGTGTCGTGGGTCATACACAAAAGAATTGATTGGGCTGCGTACTCGTACATGAAAGGCAGTCAAGGAAATACATTTCACTACATAGCACATAACCATCAAGACGCATCGTATTCGAGATACTCCTCTGTCGCTCCCTCTGACTCCCTTACAGAGCATGTCAAATGCCACAGAGGACTTCAGACTCGGCCCCGACTCGGTCACAGCTTTCACTCTTTTCTGCCGCTATGACACTTACACGCATGGAACAGCAAACAGGGTTGGACTTCCCCACTGTGCCTTGTATGAGAAGGTCCACAGGACGCATGGTTAGAACATGAAAAATAACACCTACTTCTATTCAGCTCGCCCATGTGTGCATCGACTCAGTCATGCATCCGTCTTTGGCTTTACCAGTTGACCGATCCCTTAAACTCTGCCTCTATGCATTCACCCGGTGACAGGGGCAAGGTATTCCGGGGACTTATATGTCCGTGTAGCAGTCACTAAGGCCGAATCCATTGCGGACTTATGAAACTGCGTTTCACATTGCATATATAAGGTCTTTTATAGTTCAGAGGAGTTTACGTGCCAAATGAGGACATTCCATCCGAGATCGCCATCATACATTAACGGCGACAAGTATTCGACTCACTTAGTTGCATCAACCGACCCATCGGAGTGCAAAATGAGGTTCCTACACCTGGAAATGCTGCTTGTTGCCACGGCGACTTACGCAGCTCCACAACCCGACTCGTGGCTCTTGAAGCAGGCACTCTCGGCCTTCCACTTGACCCCCCAAATCCTGGACACCTTTCTCCAGCCGCTACAGGTATTGCTGGAGCGAAATTCTCACGTCTACCGCGAGGGCACCCAGCTCAAATTGAATGGTGCTCCATGGACAGCTGCTGGCGCCAACGTGTACTGGCTCGGACTCGACGAAAATGTTATTCCTCCCCCCGGATCGCCGTTTTACCCAAAGTTCAATGCGAGCTACCCGTCCAAGGGTCGGGTTGTTGAGGTTATGAACACGCTTCAAACGATGGGTGCCAGGACGATTCGCAGCCAAACTCTCGGAATAAGTGTTGGAAATCCTCTGAGCCTGATGCCGAGCCTCAACGAATGGAACGAAAAGGCTTTCGAGGCTATCGATTGGGCAATATTTCAGGCCCGTCAGCATGGGTTGAGGGTCCAGGTACCACTGGTTGATAACTACGTAAGGCTTGGATTCAACTAGCAGACACAGCAGCGGGGAGACAGCCAGTTGATCAGCAACCAGGACTACTATCACGGTGGCAAATTTGACTTTTGCCGCTTCCGTGGTATCAACATCAGCGGCGCGGATGGCTACGGTTCTGTGTACGTCAGAACTCCGGATCGTGACCATGACGTCTGGCTGCGTTCCCGCTAATCACGGTACTAGCGACCCCCGAGTACAACAATTCTACACAAACCCTGTCATTATCAACGATTTCAAGCGCTACATCAAGAAGTTAATCACCCACGTAAACCCTTACACAGGTCTGAGCTACGCCAACGATGCAACCATCTTTGCATATGAGACGGGCAACGAACTCAGCGGTCCAATCTTCCGAGACATGAATGTGCCGAACGAGTGGACGGTTGAGATATCTGTAAGAATTTGCTCGGCCTTTTCCATGAAGCTTTTTCTAACTTGGCGCAGCAATTTGTGAAAAGCCTCGCACCGAAGAAGCTGATCATGGATGGAACATATGGTATCAACAAAAGCCACCTCGCAATTCGTGAGGTCGACATCTTCTCCAATCATTTTTATCCCACCAATTCTAGTGTTTTGCAAAACGATATCGACATTGTCGGTTCAGCGGGGAAGACGTACATGGCAGGAGAGTACGACTGGACCGGGAACATCCCAACCGCCAGTTCGCTTGAGGACTTTTTCGGAATCATTGAGAGCCGACAGACGACACCCAGACCAGTGGCAATCGGAACGCAATTCTGGTCGCTGTTTATGCACAACGCCCCCGACTGCAATCATTTCGTGAATCACACAGATGGATTCTCTTTACAATATGGGAACCCCTTGAATACGGCGCACAACAACAGTCAGATCGCGAAGATCCGACGGCATCTTTTCCGCATGAAAGGGGTCGAGGTCGACGACTACCTGCCTGCAAGTCCTTGCCCCGGCGTTCAGGCAGAATATACCTACCAATAGCCAGCGGACTAGCCGTGTAGTGTGACGTGCAGGTGGACTCGATACCGTCGAGTGTCCCAAATATTGATCCTTATACATGACCTATGGAACACAGTTCGCATCCCTGCTCGTTTTCGTGAAGCATACAATATACAATACACGCGCTCTGGCGCCGATATATTTTTGTTGATACCAGTGATTCAAAAGCCTTCAGCTCCTGGGTTCTGGAGACCGATGAGCGGCCTGCTAGCCGCGATTTGGCCACAATTCGTGGCGATCACATGCCGCCTGCACTCTGCGGCCGTGGAATTGATTTGCAAGTCATTAAAACCAGAGAGATAGCTGCAGATACTGGGTGCGTTTGGGGTCATAGCCCTGCCCCATAAATGCATCTCTTCCACCGTTCATTCGCTTTAACAGTCTGTAGACGCTTGTGCCGGCAAGCCTTTGTTTGTGTAGAGCTTGGAGATTCCGAGCCTCCTCACTCTGCTGCCCAGGGAGCTCCATGACTGCGAAGTATCGCATGGCGATACTAAGTGCCATGAGTCCAGAAATATTCTGTGAGAGGCCCGCTGATGGCTCAAAAAGTAGTGGAATTGCTCTTCCGCACTTCCTTGCCAAGACGTCTACCTGAATCATTTCAACGTCGCCAGGAGACGACAAGTTCAAGGCCAGGCCCTTGACAGAGAATAGCATCATGCCAATAAACCAGTACACGATCGATAGATGAAGCAACGAAAACTCGGCACCCCCGTGGGGGGTCGGCAGGGGCAGGCCAGTGACAGTATAGTCAAATTTCAGGATCTGCGTGCCGAATTGTAAGCTCCACCGATTCAGTGCAGATTCTACCTCTTCACAGGAATTGCGCAA
Source organism: Purpureocillium lilacinum (assembly GCF_023168085.1). NCBI lineage: Eukaryota > Fungi > Ascomycota > Sordariomycetes > Hypocreales > Ophiocordycipitaceae > Purpureocillium > Purpureocillium lilacinum. The sequence continues at coordinate 7,167 of NW_027072112.1, forward strand.
TCGAGTCCGTCCAACATCACCCGCGATGGAACCTGGAAAGGCCAGCAAGATTGTTAGTTGCTCCAGCAGAGTCGGAATGTCTAGGAGAATATCCATGAGGCAGTCTTTCATTGACTTATTTTGTGTCGTCCAGGGAATCGTCTTCCATCTGTGGTCATTAAGAGGTGACGACTTTCGTGTTCCGATTGCCAACATTGCCTAAACAGGGTAAATGAGTCAGTGCTACACACGGCGGGAGCAACGCTCACACAGAACGCACCATGTTGATACGACTGTCGGCAAAGAGTTGGTGAGCGACGCCCCCAGCGAATGCCTCTGGACCTCGCGCAAGAAACATTGCAAGTTGCCCTTCGCTGTGGCCGGACCATGCCAAGACCGTAGGCTCGTCGTTGGCAACGAAAACAAGCTAGTGTGGGTGTCAGCTTCTACCTAACTTAGAAGCCACATGCGCGATAACTTACGTCAAATGAAGCCATGAGAGCAGAGGCAACAACTAAGCCATCGCTCTTATACGCTGTTTGCCTCTGCAATGCTTTCCCAATCTCTCGCGCAGCTTGAGTATATGTCTCCAGTGCCTTGGCTAGCATCTCCTGCCTGCCAGTCCCCAACGATGCGAGGCAACCCATGGCAGTCGCAATGACAACATGCCGGAGGCCCGGTTCTTTGTCGTACAGTTGAGTTATAAGAGTGGCCCAGTTTTGAGCACCTGGCCGTGCAGTGCCAACTGCTACCTGTTGCTCCCGCGGTAGCATTACGTCCCAGAGGTGCCCCAGATAAAGCTGCTCTCTGGCCGATCTGACCAACGGGTCAGGTAGACCGGGCTTGGAATCATTATATGTCTTCGCGTATCGTGTGAGCCAGGGTCGCCCAGCAGGGCGCGACAAGTTCTCGCCTTCCCTTGAACCTGGAGCAATCCACTGCACTGTAGAGTGTACAAATGTGAGATCTCTGCCGTAACCGCCACATGGAAGACCAGACTTCTTGCATTGCTTGCAATCGGGGGTCGCTCTGTCGCACTTGCGGATGCTTTGGTTAGTCTACAGCACAGTGTCATTTAGGCTGGTGTATACATACCCCTTTCTTCCTGCGTCGACATGTAACACAGCCTCTGGATCTGCCTGGGACGCCAACCATGAGTACGAGACAGAGGGCTGCAGCCAAGATTTGCAAAGGTTACCATTCAACATGAAGACGGTTGCATGGAACACCACATGGCGCAAGACGACAAGAACATTTGTCACAGGGCTCGTGCTTTTATTGGCTCGGGGTGATGTTTCCCCGTGCTTATAACTGCAACGTCAGCTCGTTCAATGTGTCTGAGACAGCTCAGCTGCTCCCGGAACCAAGTCAGCCCATATTACGTCTCTTCCCTTTTCAGTTGCTTCTTGTGCTTGATGGGCCGATTGCGCTTGGCTTTCAGTGCCAGGCTTGGCGGCCTTTGAACAGAAGCCGCGCCTTCGTCTATACCCATGTTTTGCTCCGACAACCCCGCCTCGTCGAGACAGGGTCGCCACCACGTTGTCACTTCGAACAGCGCGGGGATTGCTCGCTGGTGATTGAAGCAGTGGCGGTTACGCCTGCTAGGCAGCAGTAGAGCTGGAGGGCTGTGACTGCGCCAGCAACTGAAACCACAATGTCCCGCCATATTGCAGCAATTGCAGCGCGCGGGGCCAAGAGGGCAGGCCTGTAGTAGTCCCGACGCTTACGAGGCGAGTAGCGGGTCGCGGCCGCGGCATATGCCTGTTTCGCGACATTGACCCTGACGTCGAGGATAGGCACGCCCATCTCTATTGCAAAGAACAGTCGTGTCAACAAACACCCGGCTATCAATTAAGCCATCTATAGGTCTATAGACATCATAATCTCTCCATCTTCATCTGGTGGCGCGATTTCCACGAAGCCAAGTTTCTCATAGAACTTATAAGGCGAGTCCTCCGGTTTCACATTCTTCAGCACGTTCTCGCTCTGCTTCCCCTCTGGTGGTGTGGACATGACCCCTAGCGTCTTTGCCTGAGGATTGTGTTGTTGTATCTGCGCGATTGCATATTCTATTCCTTGCCGACCGAACCCCAACCCCTGATATCGGCCGTCGATCATGAATCGCCAAATGTAGTATGCCTCATCAGGGTCCCAAATTGCCATCATGAGCATGCCGACAAGCGTCCCATCAGCATAGATGGCTCGCACCCAGGCGTCCTCCGAGTAATGAGCTTCGCAAAGAGACCAAACATTAGGGGCGAGGTTTCCTGTCTGACCCTCTTTGAGACTCAAATTTGCTACCGCGCGCCAGTTTTCTTCGGTGACTTCGCGAAATGTAAGGGTTGAGTTTCTGGTTGGAGTAGCCATTCTGGAAGCGCTATTCATAGCGTGCAGGAGGCAATCGGAGCAGATATGGCAGATGCGAAGTCCGACAAAAAGCCAGCTCGGTGCAGTATTGGCGTTCCTTGCGGATTGTTTTGCACGGCGTAGGTTCTCGGTTCCAGAGTCGGCCTTATCATCAGGGCGCAAGGGCCATGAATGAGCTGTACGGAACCGAGAGCAACTCAAAAGATTGACGGGATATTTGTTCGCTTGATAGATGGCGGCAATTGACTCATCGTCATCGGTCTCGGCCTGCAGCCTTTCGAGGTTAGTATGCAGGCTGTGCCTAAGCAGTAGATGGTTTGTGAGTCATGCAGCAGGCTCGGACGCTGGCCGAAAGCTCTAACGGTATGTCATGCGAGAGGTGATACAGGGCCACCAAGCCTGGAATGGACGCGCAGGTGCCCTTCAACAACAAGATTGGCGGATTCTTTAAGATGTCCCCAGGTAGTGAGATGGATATTCCATTGGGTCCAGTCGGCCTAGCTATTTGAGACATGGTGGATCAAGAAGCTGAGAAGTGCAATAGGACTACTACTAGCAGCTAGTAGTACTCGCATTTTAAGTAAATTAAAGGCTTCATAGTAGGTTCTCGTAGTCTTGTGTGCTGGTTTCACTCAGTCGTCTTTTTAGCGCTGTCGCGAGTATAATAGCTACCTGCATGGACCTTCAAGTCTTTAGCCAGCATACACTCAATCCTCCATCACCATGTTTCATTTGTTGAACGGTCCGTCTAATATCATCCTTTGGCATCTCCTCAAGCAAGGCGCATCCAACGGGCTTGGCCCCAGATGCATAGCTCAGTGTACAGGCGGGCTGACCGAAGTTGAAGCGTCGTTCGGCGCTTGGGCGATGCTGGAAGATTGGAGGCAAGAAGGGGGTTTTGACCAAGTGGAGCACTCGAGAAGGGATATCATATCCTGGAGCGGCTGAAGGTCGAAAGGGCTCTCCCCCAACCGGCCCGACGAGACACATTTCTTTACCTGCTTTCTGCTGCGAAGGTCTGTGACTATGAGACGTATAGTGCAGTGATCCTTCCGTTCTGTTCTTGTGCCTGCTATAGGTGATTGACTCTGGCTTTACATCTCGCGCGAGAAGATCAGCGTACATATAGTCGAAGCAGCAGGCAGGCCTTGGGCGCGAATAAAAGGGCGGGAAGCAAGAACGTATCTATGCTTGAGATTACTCGACGAGACGCTGGGGTATCCAGAATGCCTCACAGGAAATGGCAGGAGGCCGTACCGCGAGATGTTCCGAGATCCGTCATCGAGATATTGGACGGCATTACAGTACAGTACTTGGGCGACAGAATAATTCTCCTCAGTTCCCCCACATCCGATCCGAGCCGTTTTTCGCGTACCCGGAAGCGGATGATGTTCGGGATCAGCCGGAACGGCAGAGCAGGCATCTCGGCAATGCCTTATTTTCCGACCTTCCCCCTTGGTCCTGTCGCATGCATGGTTGGCTGGTCTATTCTCACATCCAACAAAACAATCGACTTCAAAGCAGGAAGCGTGCAACACCATGACGTGTCCCATAGAGTACTGTACATGCTGTACTGTTGGAAAGGCAAATCGGGGACGTATAATTAATCGGTAGTCTTTGACCCCGAGCGCGAAGCCCGAGCGCGAAATCTCGAGCGCGACGTCCCGATTCCCGAGGCCGGGACTGGCTATGCCAAATCTACAAACGCTATAAGACGCTGCCATACTGCAGTTTCGCCTCGCCTATCTTGCTGGCCTATATAGACTGCAAAGAATACAGTGTTAGAGACGAAAAAAGCACCCGGCCTCCTCTAATCTACAATGGCTACAAACGCACCACCGGTTGCCTCGGACGTCGGGTACCTCTTGGATCGCTTGACTATTAGCGACTTACTCATTTCCTTTGCTCATGCAATTGATACGAAGAATTGGACCGCTTACGAGGATCTTCTGGCGGAGGATGGCATTGTCGAAATCCCAGTCAAGCTTCCAGACGGCAGTTACCTCAGGCATGTTGGACGTGAAGGGACTGCAGACTGGGTCGCGGGCAATAGCGAAAAGCCGGGGCTCAGCCAATTTGCAGCAACTCATCACATGAGTACAAATCATCAAGTTAATATCGAAGGCGACAGTGCTTCTACACACTCCTACACGCATTGCATTCATCGTCTCAGCGACAACCCCGGTGAGGTTTGGGAAGTCGGCGGCTGGTATACATGTGACTTACGCCGTGTGGGCGATCGCGACTGGAAGTTTGCAAAGGTTCATTTTGATATTGTTTGGGAACACGGCAAGCCAGTTTGGGCAAAGCATTAGACTAAGACAGAGGTCTGGTACCCGCCGACCGTCCTGTAGCAAAAAAGGACAAAGGGGTCTCCTTTTGTCTTTCTAAAAATGAAGAGGAACATCTCATAACAATGTACCCATCTTAAAGGCCATGCAATTTTAGTGCCTACTAGTCCTATGTCTTCAATGCAAACCTTAATCGGCGATGCCGGCATCAGACGTTATATAAGCATCTTTCTTGGCTCCTGCGCCGCATGCCAGCAGGGTTGGCTAGTAAACAAATCTTGGACGATGATAAGAGTCCCCATGGTGGCGTGTAAAGCCATGGGTTCGGCAAGCTGCCAGAATCGTAAAGCGACCTTTAGGGATCGACCCTATCGTAGGTCTCTATTTGCGTCGGCATGTTTAAGACCATTTGCGCATCCTTCAGGACGTCCATCCGTAAGATTGTAGACACACCCAGTTCATTGAGGAGTCTACTCAATGGGCCTTCGGTCCGAGAGAGTTTGACATTCCCAGGGAAAAGGCATTGTGCCGCGAGGAGCGGGTTGGTTTGCACTTTAACTTGGAACCATTTCCCGTCGATCTTGTTTATCGCATTGTTGGTTATGATCGAAGATTGCGACGGGATAGTTCTCATCGTGGGGAGGGGTACGTCTAGCCATAGATCCGGTGTCCCATCCGTTGCCGTAATTTCGGCCGTGATGTTTTGATCGCCCATCTGGAAGCCAATGTTGGCGAGCCATTTAGGGAACTGGTATCCGTACACCCCGCGCACTCGCGCAATTTCTGTATCGACGGGTAGAGCCAACACATGCCCGTAGAACGTGCGATTCCACATAGAACTGAGAAGTTGGGTCGCGCTGTGACTGTCTTTACCAGGCTGGCGGACGACGATGGAAATCGAGACCTCGTTGTAGGGATCGTTATCGCATATGAGGTACGAGTAAAACGTTAACGCGACTAAACCGTAGCCGGGCAAGGCCATGATGGGCTCTAAAGGTGATGGGAGCTTGGACCTTAAGCGGTGGAGCGGTGCGACAAAGAGAATTTGAACACTCCTCGTGCGATAATAGAAGTTGGGTGCGTATATTTGGCCGACCCTCGAATCGACCAGTTTCTTCGGAACGTCCAAGAAGAAGCTGATGTCGGGCCCAGCACCCAGATCATGGGCCACTTCGTTCAGGTCTGGGTTCATACGGTAACGGTCGTAGTAGCCACCCTTGAGTACATCTACCTTTTGTCCTCCGAACTCGACCTGGATGGTCGAACCTGGCCGGCGCCTGCATCACAAGACGTCGTTAGTGCCCTTCAAGGTAGAGAGCTAGGAGCAAAAACACGAGTAACACACCGTGTGGGGGCTTCTGGAGTTGCCGCTAACGAGATGTTTGCAGTCGAAGACATGATGCTCCCTGTCGGTAGGGGTATGATCAGGATCCGATGGGCCGTTTCCAAAACGATTCTTCTTTTTCGTAGATACAGATTATTCTCAGGAGGGCGACAGACTATTGACTGACTGCTCGGGTAATTCCTCGGGGCATTAAAGCAGGATCCCGAATGCAATGGTCAAAGAGATGGCCGATCCAACCTCATAGGGCGAGAAACGCAAGGAATCGAGAAATCGGGAGCTTGGGTCAAAACAAGAGGAATGTTGTTCACATACCGGCATCGATACTGATATACTACTGGCGATGGCGGAATTGGAGCCGACTACCATAGGGCCGAGGGCGTTGAACGACCATTTCTCCACTTGGGATGTCTTTATCGCGATCGGGATTGGGAAGCTACAAGACTATCCCGAAGTGGGGAGCTCAACTGCACCTCCGACGGAGTTTTCTAACCCGCTAATGCCGAGTACTTTTATACCGGCAATAGAGCTGAACCTCGGCAGTTTGTCAATCTGAGAAACGAGGCTATCGCACCGCCAGGTCATGAGAACTCGAGGCGAATTGACAGGTAGCATTGCCATGACACCATCGTGCGGTCTGTATTATTGCTAACATCCTATTCTCGCATACTTGTGAAATCATACTGTCACCATTTGGTCGACTGCTTCAACGTTTATCAACACACAAGACTGGTAGAACGGAACCAATCGTCTGGTCGTAGAACCTTGGCCGCGGCATGCAATAATTGCATATTAAGAGGCTCGGCCTAGCCCATGCGTAAAACAAAACAATACAGGGTGGCACTGGTCATCGCCCATGTGCGCAATCTAGCACATTCTACGGAAACATAAGCGGACACTTCACTAATGATGATCATGCTGTCCTCTTTCTGCCAACTGCTGGGTGCGTCAGAAACACCGTTTGTACGGAGATGTCTTGTCGCGTGGTCAAGGGTTGTACATGCGAGAACAGCTCTGTCGCTTCACCGTGGGAGAAACACTGAGGCAGGTTGAAGCGTAGAATGCAACAGGCAGAAGAATGGCATGAACGTGCAGCTGGAAGTATTCGAAGTTTTCAAACGGCTGGGCAGTTCATTGTTCCACGTTCCACGACAGTCCAGCAACAGGGATGGGTCCTGTGGGGCACAGGGCTGATTCGCACTGACTCTGTCTCACCTGTGTTGACAGGGGCACCCCTGTCCCGTGAGACTTTAGCTTCTTCTGAGCAACTTGATTCCTCATCCTCATCGTTCGAATGTCCCCACTCAGAGCGCCTGTATCAGACCAGATGGAAATCGCGTGAATCATGTTTTTACTTGCAGGCAACCCCTGGCTTCGAATTCATGCAAGCATTCATATGAGCATGGATCGAGATACCGCCGGGCTCGAGTTGACCGCGAGAATATCACTCGCCTTTGCGAAATCTTCACAGCCAATTTACACCAGTAGTCGGTGAGAAATCATGGTGCCAGTCGCAACACTCTGCAAGATAAATATTCCCACAGTCGTATCCCAGTTGACCGATGGTGTGCTGAACACTGTCCTCTGCCTTGAGTCTCGGCACTGCTTCTTCTAGTTTCCTTGTGCACAGGTCATACCAAAACAAACTCGTGCTGGCACGACCACGCGGCAGAGGATTTTCATGGTGCCTCCTACACACGGATATGCTTAGACAAGATTCCATATCGTGGTAAAGGAACTCGACAATCCTAGCCGATCCCGCTGGGAAGGGCGCATCCAGTCCGAAACTGGCCGTAAGCCGCGACGCCACGCTCACAGCTGAGTGATGGGACCTGCACCTTGCCAGCCACTTAACAGGGCATGTACGGGACGAAAACAGCCAGGCGGTAACGGAGATTAGCTGGGACTCACTTGCGTATCTTCGGCGAGCTAAGTGTCAGGACCCCTTGATCCTGCGTCAAGCGGAATGACCACGTCTGCCCAGTCAGAAAGCCTGTTACGCGAAGGCGGTGTTGATCAGTGGGAGCCCTTGAACTTATTTTAGTTCAGGACTGAGACCCAGTATAAGATAGAGCTCCGGCTACGGGAAGTCTAAATCTGACTCCGTCTCACCCACCCAAGACGACACTCTTTGGCCTTCGAACACTTCCTTTATTGAGCTGGGTCGGGCTCTTCGCCAACAAACGCTAAGGCAACTTCCATACTGCCAAAAACGAACAATCTGCTCGATTTCACGGCACTTGATGCTTTCACTCGCTGATACAGTGCTTTGCAAATGGCTACGGTAAAGGCAGGCCCCCGTGTAGCCGAAACTGAGGCGCCAAAGCGCACCTCCACACCGGAGGAGCCAAAGTATGAGGCACTCTACTACGACCAACCGCCTCTGCCTCTTCCGCCGGCCGCAGTAGTGCATCATCGTAGACGCCTCTTCTGGTGGGCAGTCCGATATGCCGCTGTGGTTGTGGTCGTTTTTGTGGGGTTGCTCATTCCCCTGATTGTGTTCGCTAGCGACGCCTTCCCCGACGAAAATGCGACGCCCGAGGCGATCCAGGCGAGTCAGTACGGAAATCTTGTCTTCTTCATATGTCTTTGGTTAGAAGTTACCTGGATAGCGGCCGTTTTCTTTGACCTATTCGGACTTGGCCTGCCGTACCTCTTTCGTTTCATCGCCAGGTTTGTCGTTACAACCGTGTTCAGAATGTGCATAGCTCACTACTCTAGATATGTCAACTCTTCTCATCAACGCTACTGGCGTATTTTCAAATTCATGCGCCGGCCTATCTGTTTCCTATTTACAACTATAATCACGTTTTCTTGCTTTACAGTGGTATGTCTCATGGCTTACACGCGATCGTCTAACCGATTCTAACCGCAACAAGTTCATTAACTACAACTCTGACCTCGCAGTAAACATCAACAAAGGCCCGGACGATATTGGCTGGGACGACGTGATCGAAGATATACTAGAACAATTGCAGCTATGGGTAGTATTTTACTTTGTCGAGAAAATACTCATCTGCTATCTAGCGGTACACTACCATTATCGGCGGTCGAACGTTGGCCTGACTCGAACCAAGGATGTGCACAATGCACTCATCACGCTTTACGAGGCCTCGTTATACCTTCACCCAGTCAACGGAAGCGCCTTCGCCGAGGAAGACATGATCATTCGAAACGCAAAGGGCGATGTGCAGGCCTCGGCCCGCATGCGCGTGTCAAGCTACTTAGCTAGGCTGGGTATTGACGGTTATAGCATCATGTCACTCTTCGGCAACTTCATCTCAGACGCTCCGGAAGCCCATTGGCTACGACCAGGATCATCGTTCTCTGTCATTGACCGCGCCTGGGCGAACCCGACCTCTGCTAGGGCACTGGCGAGGCGAGTCTGGTTGTCGCTCGTCGCAAGTGGTAATACCGCGCTGACGGAGTCCGATATTGCCGAGGTCCTCGGCCCAGACAGAGAGAAGGAAGCGGCAGAGATTTTTAATACCCTCGACGAGAATGACAGCGGCGACATCCAGATGGAGGAGTTCGTCGGTATTGTGACAGAGGCCGGAAAGACGCGTCACAACGTCTATCGAACGATTGCTGATATGGACCATTGCATTAATACCTTTGACTGGCTTTGCTTGATAATCATTGCCGTCGTCATGATTTTCTTCATCGGTAAGCCCCTGGCACGTCCGGCACCCTGTGATCACAGCTAAGTCAAGGCAGCTGTGCGATACGTCCCCGCCCTCAAGCAAATTCAGAGCATCCTTTCGTCCCTCGCTATTGGCCTGTCGTTTGCCGTAGGCCGCACATTCAACCATCTCCTAACGGGTATTATTTTCGTCTTCTTCGACCACCCATTTGATGCAGGGGACGTCGTGAGCATCTCGGCTCCGGGTGGCGCAACCGGCTCGACATACGCCGTCAAGAGACAGTCGCTGCTCTACACTGTCTTCCGCCGACTCGACAATAACTCAGAGCTACAAATCGCAAATGATCAGCTTTACCAAAAGGGTATTGACAACTACACACGATCCGGCATCAATCGCCAGTCGCTGAGCATGTTTGTCGACTTCCGCACGAGCTTCAAAGATCTTGCCAAGCTCCGGACGATCCTCGACAAATTTCTGTTCGATAATCCTCGTGACTACGTTCCGGGAAGTCTGGCACTCAACGTCACGTCACTCCACGAGTTGAATAAAATGGAACTAAGGCTGGGATTCACTCACCGCAACAACTGGTCGGACGACAAGCTGCGGTCGCAGCGAAGCAATAAGTTCCATTGTGCCCTAATATCCGCGTGCCGCGCGGTTCCTCTGTATAGACCAGGGAAAATGCTGCCGTCTGCTGGAGACAACGGCAACCCAGTTTATACGGTGCAGCTAAACACCACGACAGAGTTGGCTGAGAACATCCAGAAAGAAAAGGATCGTCGACAGGGACTTCGATGGGACTTTGAGAAGCCAGAGGCGAAAGAGAAGAACGAGGAGGAAGCGGCAGCAGAGAGCCATTCGGAGACCAAACCGACTGCTAGCCCGCAGGAGTTGGAAGAGGAGGCGTTTAGGGCTATGACTCGCACGACGCCGCCAAAGAAGTCAGAGGATATAAGTGCCGATGTGGAGACCTCAAGAGCCGTAACCGGCTTTCGGGTACCATTGAGCCAAGGAATTTTCCCGTAGGATGGCCGCGACTGAACCTGATATGTTCATTTGTTTCGTGTACATAGGTTTTCCTCGTCGGGCAATTGTTGTGCCTGGGAAATGTTGGCGGCGCGGCCAGGCCAACGGCCGTTCAACCATATCCGACTCTCAACATGAATACTTGCCCCTCGTGTTCCGTTGAATGGCATCTGTTGTATGTAGTGGCAGCGCATGGCGAGCCTGGTCGACAGTTCCCGGCGCCACGTTATCCGTTGCCGATTGAGTTGAGGAGACCTCTGACAGGCGACGGGGCCAGGTGTTACAAATGATAGAATCGTGTGCACTGCCAGGGACCTCGAGCACTGCAAATGAGACTACGGCTCCCTGGTTGGTGCAGATGCCCCTGATCAACTTGGCAAGCTTGGTACCAGGAAATGTCATCATTCTGTTCGCCTCCTCTCGTAGTGGGCCCCAGGTCGGTCACAGGTCGGTCCCAGAGCCCAGAGATTCCACATCCTGCTGATGGGCTCCAACAATAACCGCCAGGCGAAGGCGCTAACTATCCACTACTGCTGCCTACTGTCACACTTCTGCGGGGAGCAGGCAAGACCGAAGCCATTGCGGTGTCTACATGATTTGTTACTTTGTGCCGAAACGGAACACCTGTGTCAGAAGAGAGAGCGAACGTGAACAAGCGCGAGCATCGCCGCCTAGGACAAGACGCATACAATTACGACGTCTGGAATGAAGTTACGTAGATTCCTTCAAAGTTTGTGAGGTAGCGTTCCTCGTGACCAAGCTCGAGCGTCTGCACTCATCTGAATGCCGTCGAGACTGGGCTTAAAATCGCCTCGTGATCCAGCTTCGTACACATAATCAGTGCTTACACAGACGGAGCCGGAAAGTACGGCAAGCGCGGCGGATCCCTGGGCCATAAGACCGACGTGCGCGCGTCGATATATTCAGGTACCGCTGCCTTGCATGGTAGCCTGGCCTTCCTACACCATCTAGTTGCTGTGCAATTTGCCATATATAGCAAGATTCAGGCTCCATGTATTGAGACCGAGTGTCGTCCGCACCGCGACTTTTTTGACTACTGTAGCCACTTACGGCCTGGACTTCATGGGTTCCTCTACCTAGGCAGGTATGATATCACGGTCTTTTACTTCTAGCCGGGTCGCCATGGCCAGTCCAATGATGAACCGCTTCGATCATGGCTTACTGCTACTCTGTGTGGCTCTCTTCGCCAGCATCGGCGTCGCCAAGGAGGTCAACGCAGGCTTCGACCCTTACGCGGCAGCGCAAGTCATGGTCGATTCAGCTTCGCACTCCTGGGAATGGGGTACAGCAGCAGAGGCCTTGCTAGAGCTCTACAATCCCGAATTGTCCGTGTTTGGGTCCAAGCCATTCCCACAGGACGGAGTCCCCGCGGCAGACCCTTCAACATTTGCTCTCGCCTATGCGAAGCAGTTCATCAACCGCAACTCCCAGGTTCTTGTCGGCAACTCTGCCGTCGGCGACCCGGCATCCCTCGGGGTTTCCGCGATACTCTTGGGACAATCAGATAGCACGTATCTCGACGCATCAGATCGGCAAGCCAGCTACCTGCTCGAGGATGCTCCAAGATGGAGCAACGGCGCAATCTCCCACCGGCCCGACGTTGCAGAATTATGGGCTGATAACGTCGCCATGTCCTTCCCGTTCTGTTTGTGTCCTCTTCCAACCATGCCCTCCAAGGAGGCTAACGAATCACCCGCATAGTGGCGTACCTGGCCGTGCAAACGAACAATGTCTCCCTAATGGCTGAGACGGTTCGGCAGTGTGGCTTGTATCGCGACGTGCTTAAGACCAGCCAAAAGCTAAACTGGCGACACATTATAGGGCCACAGTCCCAGGATGAGGGTCTCTGGGCTACAGGCAATGGCTGGGCCGGCTACGGTATGGTACGAGTGCTGCATACGCTGCAGAGTTGGTCCATATCGTCGTCATCCTTGGCATCAGAAGTGAGCCAGTTGAAAGCTTGGATAAAAGAGATACTTGATGGGGCATTACTATCGGGATTCGAGAACGGTCTGCTACACAACTATCTCGACGCTGATAGCTGGTTTGGCGAAATATCCGGCACCGCTCTATTAACAGCAATAGCATATCGAATGGCGACGAACGACCCCAGTATGTTTCCGCAAAAGTACATCACCTGGGCAGATACAAACCGGAGGAATCTGGCCGGTAAGGACACAAATGGCATCTTCTCGCCTGCCGTTAACCCCTATTCCTGGTTGGATCACACCCAGTACACCAGCGGATCTCCAGAAGGCCAAGCCTTCATGGTGTATCTTTATACATCGTACAGAGACTGCGTTAATGCGAACATCTGCGCAAAACCAGCTTCGTCGGGAACCACGATCTCCAAGCCTGGCATCGGCCCGGTCGAGACAATCACCATGCTCAACGCGCCCATAACCTTTTCGGCTATGCCTCAGCCCACAGGTCCGGCTTGCGCAGCTCCTCAAAGCTGCGACAACTGTGCGGGTTCGTTCAATGGTCTTGCCAAGTATCCCACGTGTACAACTGGGCCAGCCAAGGGTTGTCGGTGTGTTGCAACCAGCACCACCTGCGGGGCGCACCAAAGTTGTGATTTGAACGGATGCGTGGGCAAGTTCAATGGGTTGGTCAAGTACGCCCAGTGCACAGGCAACTTTGAGGGCTGCGAATGTACAGCAACAAGCACGACATGCGGACCTCATCAGAGTTGTGACCTCAATGGATGTGGCGGCAAGTTCAACGGGCTTGCCCAATACGCCCAGTGCACGGGCAACTTCGAGGGCTGCGAGTGCACAGCAACGAATACGACATGCGGTCCTCATCAGAGCTGCGATCTGAATGGATGCGCCGGCAAGTTCAACGGCCTGACCAAGTTTGCCCAGTGCACGGGAAACTTCATCGGCTGCGAATGCGAGGCGACGAAGACGACCTGTGGGGCGCATCAGAGTTGCGACCTCAATGGCTGCGCTGGCAAGTTCGACGGGTTGGCTCCGTTTGCCAAGTGCACTGGCAACTTCCAAGGCTGCGAGTGTGCGGCGACGACCAACACATGTGGACCGCATCAAAGCTGCGACCTCAATAGCTGCGAAGGAAAGTACAGTCTCACGGATGGAAAAGCTTACTGCAGCCAAAACTTCATCGGGTGTGAGTGCATCGGAACTGGCCACACCTGTGGCGACCGACAGAGCTGCGACCTGAACAATTGCAAAGGCGCCTTTTCGGGGAGCGTGCGCTACGCCCAGTGTACCAACTTCTTCAAGGGATGCCCCTGCAACGCGACACCCAACACGTGCGGGTCGCCTCAGAGCTGCGGACTCAACGGCTGTGCCGGTGCCTTCTCCTTGTCGAACGGCAAGGCCTACTGCACCAACAACTTTGTTGGATGCGAGTGCGCGGCAACCCCAGGAACCTGCGGAGATCCGCAAAGCTGCGATATGAACAACTGCCAGGGCGCCTTCTCAGGCAGTGAGCCGCTCGCGCAATGTACGGGTTTCTTCAAGGGCTGCAAATGCAAGGCCACAGCCACAACATGCGGCAAGAAGCAGAGCTGCGATCTCAACGGCTGTGCGGGAGGTTACGACTCGAATGGCGTGGCTCGATGCCAGGGCAACTTTATTGGCTGCGAGTGCGTGGCCACCAAGGTAAGAAAGTAGCAAACTGGGTGCCTCTTCCGGCCTGAGGGTTGGCGGGCACTGGTCACCGAGATGCACAGCAATACTGACGCGAACACGGCGGCATCGCAGAACACGTGCAATGTCATCAAGAACTGCGACCTGAACGGCTGCAACGGCTCCTTTGACAGCAATTCCAACACGGCTCGCTGTCGAGGCCACTTTGCGGGATGCGTGTGCAACCCGGTCGCGGTAAGTTTGACAGCCTCCACTGCGCTTCAAGCCTGGGCCGCCCGATGCTGACACGCCTGACAACAGTCAACATGTGGCACCAGACAGAGCTGTTCTCTCAATGGCTGCAAGGGCGGGTTCGTCAATGGCAATGCGGTCTGCCTCAGCAACTATTACGGTTGCCCATGCATCCCCGACCCGATCTGGATTCCGCCGCCACCGCAAACATCAAACCCAGGATACCCGCCGCTCGAAAGCCCGTGGTACTGCGTGGGCATCTACATCGACGGCAATTGCGGTCCCGGATCCGGTAGCAACGGCGGTTGCACCCCGGAGTACCAATTTGGAGCCCTCAATGCAAACACGGGCACGATTGCCACGTCCGGATTGACCTGGAAAGCACTGACGGCCAGGGATCTTTGCGGTGCTACCATCGACGGCGCAACAGTCATTTGTAATGGCGACCTCACGCAAGAGTGCGCGGAGCCCGGCATTGCGCTGTACAAGTCGAGAACTTGTCGCACGCACTGCGCCCAATTCGGCGACTCGTCGTTTTGCACTCCAGACTTCACGGATGGCCAGCACTTCGACCGAACCCTGTCCGCAGTCCTAATATGTGATCGCGCCCTACCTTGAGTCCGACGGAGGGGCTGGAAAGGCGACGCCGCCGCTAACGTGAAGCCTCGCGCGTCAAGGCTGTCCGACGACTCGGCAACCGCCTCGCTGTTTGATGCGTCGTGGTATACCAGGAGAAGAAAATGGGAGGAAGATGGCAGGTACCATGTGCCTCTACTGCCCGGCGTTTGGCGTTTGGCGTCATGGCTGCGCGTGGTCGACAGTGATCTTGTTGTGTGTTGTCCGCCGATGCCAATCTAAAACGGCTCTCATCAATGGCGCCGCGCGAGAAAAACGCAACACGCGGCTCCATCGAGCTGACGGCAAACGCTCTACTTAAGTCTCTTGTAGCGAACGCTCCCGCGACGAGGATCCAATTTCAATCGTCTCAGCTCAATGTCTCAGCTCAATTGATGAGCCAAATACCTGCTGCTCCATAGCCGCAAAGGCCGTCTCTGCTGCCAATGCCAGAGACTGTACCAGGCCAAACGCGACGCGGCGGTGCAGTCAGTGGCAGGGAGCCGACCGCATTCCTTGGCCAACGCGCCTGGGCCGGCGACACCAGCCTAATCACAACCCGCTTCAACCGCCTGCCTCCAGGCATCTTGCAGTGAGAGCTCATGTTCGATGTGGCAAGCTGAACAACAGTCACCGGTTCAATCATTCACTTGCGCAGTGGACGTTGCGTCCAAGCTCACGTGATGCAATGTTTCCCCAAGCTGTCTGTTGTGTAACACCCGTTCCACCCATCGGCGCACGGCGTCTGTTGTGCGACCCCGGCACGATACGCGGACTCGGCATCACGGTACTTTATTTTGGCGTGCACAAAGGGGCTGCGCTGGGACAGAGTGGATAGCATGGACTGGCATGGCATGGCGCGCAGCACGAAGTCAGAGCTGGTATATTGCTGCAACTTGTTTGTTCCAGCAACAAAGTGTACTGTTACCGACCTTGTGAGTTGTGATGGATGCCGCTGTTCCTTCCAGCGCTGGACGTAG
Organism: Purpureocillium lilacinum; assembly: GCF_023168085.1. Lineage (NCBI taxonomy): Eukaryota > Fungi > Ascomycota > Sordariomycetes > Hypocreales > Ophiocordycipitaceae > Purpureocillium > Purpureocillium lilacinum. Next base: position 23,277 of record NW_027072112.1, read on the forward strand.
CGCTGCCCACTGACGCGGTAGGGTGCCTGGACGGCGCACTACAGCGCCCACCCTAGACTTCATGGACCATCCACAACCAAGAGAATATAATCCACATCATGGAGCTTTAGACGTTCATGTAACGGCTTCATCATCTCGGTTTTCCTTCTCTCGAGAAGACTGTCCTTCTACTTCCGTCAAATGTTGTCCTTCAGGCTAAATGGCGCTGTCCAGTCCCTCCGTCATGATTACGTAGGTCCTCTCAGTGCATGCTCTTCAACTTGGGGCTACGAACCATCCAACACGACATTACTGGGATTGACATGACATGGCAGGCCTCAAGGAGATATCTTAAGCAGTTTACACATATGAATACTTGATGTAATGTGAAGATACATCGCGCGGACATCACGTGCATTTGCAATTCTGCACGAGCAGCATTGGACTTTGAACTCGTCACCCTGCGTGCAGTGCAGCCATTCGTCGGCGCTGACTGGCCCGGGGCTATAATAGCAGACTACTTGAACCGTTCCCTGCACCATGAATCTTACCAAGACAAAGCTTGCGACAACAGACTCATGCTCCTCTTACACGAAAGCTAGGCTTGATGATTCTTCGTAGATGGCTAAAGCTTTCACCTTCAAAGGTAAATAGTGTAGTTTGCCTTTTTCGCATTGGCATACGTGGACCAGCGTCGGCGAAGAGGTCACACCAGAGCACTCCATAGTGGTACCGTCGACCGTCGCTGCGGGAGGAAATCGGATGGCCCGATGGGGATGACCTCATTTCGGGACCTGAACGTCATTGGGACATGGTAAGAAGCCTCGCTTCCGTGGGAAGCATCCCCCTGGCACTGGGACTGGCAACACCCAAACTTGAGCTGTCGCGCGTAGCCAAACGCTTAAATGCCTGTCGGAAAGACCACAGCTCGCGGTCAAGGTAAGTATATCGGGTGTCTCGAATTGAAGACGCATAGGAATGCGAGCAAGCTGTGCTGAAGACGCCGCTCGCCCCAGAATGCTGGTAGTATAATGAGGCATCAGCTGTATGTGAGTTGTGTGCTGCCAGTGGAGGTTTTTAATGCGCGGTGTACCAAATCCCCCACCATTCAGAGCGAGCCATGCCGGAGGCGATTGTCTGTCAGGATCAATTGATTGCGTTGCTCCAGCACCGCCGGCTCGGCCGTGTATGACGTCGGCGCCGCAGGTCCGGGCTGTCGCAGCGCAGCCCGAGTATGTGAGATGCACAGACATCAATCATGCAAAGAACCTCCACGATCAGTTCGGCGGCCGTCGCGATTGACAGGGGGGTATGGCGCTGGCATCAACAAGTATTACACGTGCGCGCGATGCAAGACATGCGACAGGCTTGCACCCAGCTAGCGCTACTTGTCTCACCACCAATACCAGTGTACAGCGTCAGGCCGAGAGAAACACGACGGCCGCATTCCAAGCGTGCGTTGTGTAATACCAAAGCCTCCATGAGTGGCAGGTACGGTCGTGGGTATCGCCAGTTCCGCGACAAATTGAGACGTGCACCAGGAGACCGCGAAAGAAGACATCTCGGTGTAGGCTCATGGGCAGGAATGTAGTCAGCTACCAAGAGGTAAGCTGCAGGTTGCGGAATGAGTCCATGCGCCAGTTGGGGGAAATCAACAGTGAAGTCTGGAGTTGAGGACGTGGTATATAAGATACATGCGGCGCCAACTCCGATCAAGGACTCGACTTCCACCATCGCTCACTCCCCTACGGCTCATTCTGTGTTCAGCAAAGGCAATAACCACCAGAAACTCACCAACCCGCCAACGACACAATGCGTTTCATCACCGCCATCCTTGCCCTCGCGGCTACCGCGGCTGCTGCCCCCGAGATTAAGAGATGGTCCTCGCTGGATCAGATCAGCGTGCAGGAGGCGAACGATGCTTGCGGCAATAACCTGGAGCTGCACTGCTGCAACAAGGAGATTGACCAGGCCGCTGGCCACGGCGATGTCTCGAAGAACCCGGGTGTTCTTGGTGGCCTTCTCGATGGCGCCAGTGTCTTCGATGAATGCTCCCAGCTGTCGGTGGCACTTCGTGCGTATTATATTTTAACCCTGTGACAGCCCTCCATACTGACCCGTGCCCTCTAGTCATCGGCGTTCAGGATCTGCTGAAGTCCAAGTGCACGGCCAAGGCTGTCTGCTGCCAGCGCTCGCCGTCCAACGTAAGCTCCATATCCCTCCAACACTCCAGCTGTCGTGTCAAGTTGCTAATTCTCCAGGCTGCTGGCGGTCTCATCAATGCCGGCTTACCTTGCATCGCCCTCGGAAGCCTCATTCAGTAAATGGGGTTGGGCTTGATGTGGTATGCAGCCTGTATACGAGAGGCTTTTCTCAGGCTCAGCGTGGGTCATCCAATTGGGTGCTGCCTGGGTTGACTAGGCAAGGCGTTTATCAGACAGCGGCGTCGTGTACTGCACGTAGATACCGGAATCAGCTACGGCGACTATTCAAGAACTCATTTAATAATCCGACGTCAAATCTCTTATCTTCAAGCCACAGCCCCCAGTGCCGATATGATATGTCGTGATGCGTGCACGTCTTAGCATAAAATTGCGGTAATAAAGCAACCCTCATCAGGTCGAGCACATGCACGGGCCGTGTATCGAGGAGGGATCGCGTCTCGCAGTCTACTGGATGTATATTCCTGATATGATAGTACAATCATGGACCAAGTTTCATGCCTTGGCTGTGCCACACTCAATGTACCATTGTCTTGCCTTCCTCATGCTGCATGCGAGTGGCCGTCATTAGGACATAGCCCACGGTTTTCGTGACCACCATCTGCTCCACGATTGAGGCCCCTCCTCGAAGCTGTTCCCCGCTCGCTTCGTCGAGCAACAATGCTTTCTGACGGAGCGCCGCGGCCATGACCTCGTAATTGCGCTGCACGTTGTTTCTGATGTCCGTGAACTCAATGACCTCGAACCCGGCCTGTTGAAGCAGATCACGGTATTCTCTGGCGGTGCAAAGCGGCGGTGCTTGGCATAGCTGACAGAACTGAGTCAAGATGTCTGCATCAGACCCTGCCAGTGGCTCGTCGAGGAAGAAATCTGCAATGACCAGTCGGCCGCCAGGGCGAAGCGTGTGCCCAATGTGAGCGAGCGCAGTTGCTTTATCATCCATGTGGAACAGCGATTCAATGGCGTAGGCACCATCGAAAGATCCATCAGCAAACGGCATGTCCATGGCATTGGCGAATTGGAAGCAGACTTGTCCTGGCTGTCTGGTCGTTCCGTACTGCGCCTGAGCGAGCTCGATCTGCCGGTTGCTGATACTTATCCCCAGAACTCTGGCGCCGGCAGCACTGGCAATCTGCGCCGCGGGCTTGCCAGTGCCGCACCCAACATCGAGGATGCGCTGGCCTGGGCCAAGGCTGAGCCGCTCGGCGACCAGACTTGTTAAGCGGTCGGTAGCAGCACCGATGGCCAGTCTTTCGGCAGGATTATCGAAGTAGCCGAAATGAATGCATCCGCCAAATATATCGGTGCACAGGTCAGAGAACTGGTCGTACAGGGTGCCAACCGCAGCTGGCGATGGTTGCTCCGCCATGGCTATGATGAAGCCACGAACAAAAGTAAGAGCGTGCTGGCTGTGAAGCTCAAAGTATTGATCGAGGAGGCCTTTATCGTATCGGCGAAGGGTCATATGAGTACGTCCCGATATAAGGTGAATACAAGCCATTAAATAAGTCACCCTGAACAAGCTGGTTTAACGACGGCCGTTAGCACTGATAGCAGTCGCCATGTGCATGGGTCGAGATCTCAGGTCAGCCGCGCGTCACACCCCGCCGTGAACCCTGTTAAACATACGATATACAAGAACCGGTACTGGGTCGAGAATTAATCGCCTTGGAAGAGCTGGCTCAAGGTGAGCGTGCTCCATATAGTGGCGACCATGTAGTTCTCGTGGAGCTGCAACCGAGAGATCCCGCAAAGGCACTCTATAAGTACGTCTCATACGCGCAATCTACCTAGGGGGGACCGTAGCGGCATTAATGGCCATCGGAAGGTCCGATCTCGTCGATTATGCCTGCTTCTGATTCCCCAGTGAGGAGTAGGGATGGTATCTAGGCGACATCTCGTTCCTCCGAGCGCGCACATAGGGAATGCCCTGATCCCAATGACTTTTGCCAATGCATGTCTCTTCCAAATATGCGGACATAAACCTCGACGGTGAGGACCCTAGTCATGATAACCACATTGTGTTATCCAGCATGAATTTCTACGATACTTGCAAGGGACTGGTCGTTGATAGGAACGTACAGTTCTACCAAAGGGCGAGCAACACCGCTTTCCTCATCGTAGAGATTGAGAACCTGCAAGTGCCGCCCCGTATTGACGCGTCACAAGTACGCTGCATGTGCTCCATCATACGAGGTTGAGCTTATGACAGCCGAGCCAAGTGGTTAGCGACAACATTGAAGGCCCACCCCAAAAGCGTCGCTATTGACATCAAATCCTTGATTGATGTAACGGGCTGGGCCCGTGTGGGTCTCGGCTCCGCTCTCGACCGGGATCCACACCAGCTCCGGAGCTCCGCTCAAAAGCTCGTGTTCCTTTCTGCAACTTTCTCTTCTCTTCTTTCTTTCTTTCCTTTTTCCTTAGCTTTAGGATACTCGTTGCAGTCGCTCAGCTAGTTGTCGACACACTTAGTTGAGACCGTTACATTATCCTAAAGCTCCTTTCCACGAGCGCACCATTGATCTCGATCATTGGCAATACGCTGCGGAGTTCGCCGCGCGACGTACGCGTCAAGCGGGAATAGCAGCGCCGGCACCGCTTCAGTGTGCGTGACCGGCGGCGCAGGAGAGTGCCTGGAGAGGCGAGAACCATTTGACCGGAGTCATTTGGTTGGGTTCCTGCTCGGCTTGCCGAGTGTTCAAGCCGGTAGAGCAGAAGGCTGGTAACTTCGTCCCGTACGGAGCAGCAGAGGTAGGGCAGCCGCGGCTAGCCCACGTGCCCGCCATCTACGACGATTGGCGGAAGACTCTTGCGCAAGTAGCAATTGAGTACTGGTTCCTGCGAAAACCTCGTCAAGCGACGAGCAGCAGAAGGCTCTCGCCTGTGGGCGACCGAGCTTTGGATGCGTGCTAGGACATCGTGCAGCACACGAGTAGCAGAAGACTGCTTGCGAGCAGTGCGGTATCGGATTCCCGCTAGGACCTCGTTCGGATAGCGAGTAGCGGAAGGCTCTTGCCTAGGGGCAACGGAGCACAGCTTACCTGCAGAGGCCTCGTGTGCACCACGAGTAGCAGAAGATCCCAGGAAGGGATAGGAAGTCGAGCCGAATCGAAAACATCTCGCCTGATCGAAACACCCGACCTGAATCGAAAGATTTCGATACGAACGACCGGACGAACAGCTTCCCCGATGGAGGCTAACAACCACGATGGAGGCTCGCAGGAGCGAACCTCCCAAATGCTCATGCAAATGATGAGCCAAATGTCGGAACAACTGCAAGCGTTGCGTGCAGAACGCGAAGCAGACCGTGAAGAGGTTAGAACACAAATCCGCGCTCTCCAGTCAGCTGTCGCCACGCCAACGGAGACGCCCTGCGCGCCACCATCCGTCGATACAGCACAGTCGGAAGGCAGTCGAGCGAACTTGACTGAAGTCGCGCCAGCCAAGAGGAAACCGACTCTGCCGGATCCCCCGCGGTTCGAAGGAAACCGGCTGGAATTTCGTGCCTGGCTCAGCGAAATGAAGAACAAGCTTCGAGTGGATGGAGGAGCCATAGGTGGCAGGGCCGATCAATTCGCCTACATCTATGCAAGGCTCGGTGGCGCACCGCAGCGGATGACCATAGCGTATGTGGAAGCAGGAGGGAACGACGGAATGTCGGATCCGGATCATTACCTCCAATATTTGGAAGAGTGTTATGGGGACCCCAATGCAAAAGCGCGGGCGATGGAAAGGCTGCGGACCCTCAGGCAGCGAGAGAACGAGTCGTTCGCTACTTTCCTGCCGAGGTTCGAGAGAGAATTGGCCGATTCGGGCGGTGCGGCCTGGCCGGAGGATGTCAAGATAAGTTACCTCGAAGGGGCACTCAACCAGCAGCTACGTCTCGCAACAGTCTATACGGATTTAGATCGGAGAGTGTACTCAGCCTGGGTCCAGACCTTACAGAAAGTATCTTCTAGGCTCGACGGCTTGAACAGGAAGGAGAAGGTTGGAAATCCCGGGAAAGCGAACCCGAATTGGGGACATACGAATCATTACCACCAACCCAAGCTGGCATTATCATCGAGGACGGAGAGCCCGGAACAAATGGATTGGGAGTCTACCAAGATAGGACGAACTGGTGCTCGACAAGACGAACGTAAGGACAGTAGGCGTTGGTCGCGAGACGAGAGGAGGTGCTTCCGGTGCGACGAAATCGGCCATATAGCCGCATACTGCACTCAGAGACCGCGGGAGCGCCCGGCTGGGAAGCCAGAGCCAGCGGGGAAGCCGGAGCGTCCACAGCCCAAAACAAAGGTTGCCAGGGTCGAACTTAAGACGAGAGACCACCAGGAGCAAGAGGACGAGCGAAGCAGTCAGTATGAGACTGCCTCGGACGACGATTTGGGAAACGAATAGCTCCTGGCCAAAATCGCCGCCAGGAGCACCAGCAGGCCCGGGCAGAGTGGAAACAGTTGGAGCGCGAAATGGACAGCCCGCCCTTCTATGTCAACATAGGGATCAACCGAGAATATTATTCGACCGCCCACGTCGATTCCGGCTGTCTGTGCTACGGGACGGTCAACGAAGCTCTAGTCCGCAAGGCGCGCCTGCCGCGTATTCCCATCACGCCACGAACGCTGGACGAGGTAAGCACGTCGTTGCCTGGCGTTATCCGGGGCGTGACCTACGCCGACATCGACATCGATGGATACCGCAAGAAGCGATTTTTCTTCTACATTATCCCCGACCAGACTGATGAAGTCATGCTTGGGCGAACCTGGATGAACAAGGAGGACGTTGCCCTTTACCCCTCGAAGGGCTTACTGCACATCGGCTCACAGGATCATTGGGTCAAAGAAAGAGACCCCAACCGCTACGAGCGATACGAACTGTCCGGACAGCCAGCAGCGACCTTCGCAGGGCTTGTCCGACGAGCGAGGAAGGAGAAACAGGACCAGCGCGGGCTGCGCGTTTTCTCGGCAAGTTTAGCGGACATTGAGAAGGCACTGGCGCCGAAGAAGAAGACCGACGCCAGAGAGAAGCTGCCGACGCACTATCACGACTATTTGTCGGTGTTTGACCGAGGTCAGGCAGACCGCTTGCCACCGCATCGACCCGGCTCAGATCATAAGATTATTTTAGAGAGGGATGCAAACGGCAAAGAGAAAGAGCCGCCATGGGGACCGTTATACGGCATGTCACGAGAAGAGCTGATTGTCCTACGCAGGACGCTCACCGAGTTACTCGACAAGGGATTCATTCGCGCGAGCAGTTCGCCGGCATCCGCGCCCGTGCTCTTTGTGCGCAAGCCGGGCGGAGGGTTGCGTTTTTGCGTGGACTACCGCGGGTTGAACGCAATCACCAAGAAAGATCGTTACCCGCTACCGTTGATTGAGGAGACCTTGCGGTCGCTGTCGAAGGCGAAATGGCTGACGAAGCTGGACGTCATTGCTGCGTTCCACAAAGTACGCATCGAGAAGGGAGACGAGTGGAAGACAGCTTTCCGCACGCGATACGGGCTTTACGAATGGCTGGTCACGCCATTTGGGCTGACTGGGGCACCCGCGACTTTTCAGCGCTACATCAACCACACGCTACGGGAGTTTCTCGATGAGTTCTGCTCGGCCTACATTGATGACATCCTGATCTACTCGAGCGGCTCACTCGCTGATCATCGGAAGAAAGTCAAACTAGTCCTTGCGCGACTCAAGGATGCGGGACTGCAGATCGACATCGACAAATGCGAGTTTGAAGCGACGAGCGTGAAGTATTTGGGCTTCATTGTAGAAGCCGGAAAGGGCATCCGCGTGGATCCGGAGAAGGTGCAAGCAATCCAACAGTGGCAGCCGCCACGCTCCGTGAAGGGAGTCAGAAGCTTTCTGGGCTTTGCAAATTACTACCGGCAGTTCATCCCGAAATTCTCAAATATCGCGTCACCGTTGACGGCGCTTACGAAGAAGGATGCTACGTTTGCCTGGTCCCAGGAGTGTCAGACAGCATTTGAGGAGCTAAAATTGCGCTTCATCAGCGCACCGGTCCTTGCGCAATGGGATCCGGACAGGGAAACAGTTGTCGAGACAGATTCGTCTGGTTATGTCACCGGAGGCGCACTCTCGCAACGGGGTGATGACGGCATCATGCGACCCGTCGCCTTCTTTTCGAAGAAGAACGCGCCGGCGGAATGCAATTACCCAATCCACGACAAAGAACTGTTGGCGATCATTCGCTGCCTGGAGCATTGGGACGCCGAGCTAAGGAGCGTCGCGTCGTTCACCATCATGACGGACCATCTCAACCTACAATATTTCACGAAGAAGCAACCGCTGAGTGAGCGGCAAGCACGGTGGGTTGAGACACTATCGCGATACAACTTGACGATCAAGCACCGACCGGGTAAGGAAGCCGTGGTGCCGGATGCACTATCGCGACGGGAACAGGACATGCCACAGAGCGCCGAAGATGAGCGCCTCCGAGGACGGCGCGTACAATTGCTCGAGCCAATCAAGGGAGGTGGTCTGGTGACGAGAGTCAAAAGCGGTTATGTCACCAAGGGAGACACTGACCAGCCTGGTGACGCGCCGGCCGAGCAAGATGAGTCAGTCGAGAACCCTTTCATAGACGAGGAGCTGCAAAGATTATGGAATGATGGCCTGAGGCAGCACAACCGGTATTGGCTCATCCGGAAGGCGGTACAGCAGGGCGAGAGACGACTACCATCGCAGTGGGGTCTGCCTGTTATGCTGTCAGAGTGCTCCATCGACGACGGCCAGCGACTTTGTTGGCGAGAACGGATTTGGGTGCCTAATTATGAGCCCTTACGCACCCGACTGATGCAGGAAACGCACGATTCGGCACTCGCGGGACATCCGGGACGGGACATGCTCAAGTCCCTGTTGAGTAGACGGTTCTACTGGCCAGGCTTAGATGCAGATGCCCGCCGATTTGTGAGGAACTGCGACGTGTGCGGGCGGAGTAACATCTGGAGGGAAAAGCGGCGCGGACTTCTGAAGCCGCTGCCCATCCCTGAGCGGATCTGGTCGGAGTTGTCAATCGACTTTGTGACAGGCCTGCCGCCGACGAGGTCAAACGGGTCCACCAACTTGATGGTCGTCACAGATCGCTTGTCCAAGAGCGTTATTTTCGAGTCGCTCAAAGATATTACGGCAGAGACGACGGCCAAAGCTTTGGTGCGAAACGTGGTTCAGCACCATGGTATCCCTGGGGCAGTTGTCACCGACCGAGGAACGCAGTTCACCAGCAGGATGTGGAAGAGACTATGTGAGCTATTGCACATCAAGCAGAGACTGTCGACGGCCTGGCATCCCGAGACAGATGGCGCCACGGAGAGGGCTAATCAAGAGGTCGAACGATACATTCGCATCTTCGCGACGTATGCGCAGGACGATTGGGACGAGCTGTTACCGGCGGCCGCCATGGCCATCAACAATCGCACGGCAACCTCCACGGGACAGAGCCCGTTCTTTCTCACGCACGGCTACCACATCGAGCCCATCCAAGTTAAAGAGAAGCTGCGGATGGACGGCAAGTCGCCCGTGGCCAGAGCAGAAGGCATCGTGCAACAGCTCCAAGAGGCAACGGAATGGGCGCAAGCTGCCATGGCTTCGGCACAGGAACGACAAGAGGAGAATACCAACACCCGACGGCAACCTTCAGACCAGTTCAAGCCAGGAGACAAAGTATGGCTTCGACTGCGCAATATTCGGTCCAATCGACCATCCAAGAAGCTGGATTGGCTTTCGGGCAAGTATACAGTCCTGGAGACAGTTGGGTCGCACGCATGTCGACTTGACACGCCGCCTGGAGTCCACAACGTTTTCCACGTGTCTCTCTTACGATTAGCAGCGGACGATCCGCTTCCGTCGCAGACATCGGACGACTATCGACCACCGGCGATCCTCACGGATGACGGCGAGTTGTGGGAGGTAGAGGAGGTTCGTGGACGGAAGAAGGTGGGACGGCAGTGGAAGGTGCTTGTCAAATGGGTTGGTTGGGTAGAACCAACGTGGGAACCGGTGAAGTTTGTCGCAGACACGACAGCCTTGGCTCAGTATGAAGCGGTTCATGGGAAAGTTGGATCGAGGCAACCCCCTCAAAACGGGAGGAGGAGGGGGGTATTGTAACGGGCTGGGCCCGTGTGGGTCTCGGCTCCGCTCTCGACCGGGATCCACACCAGCTCCGGAGCTCCGCTCAAAAGCTCGTGTTCCTTTCTGCAACTTTCTCTTCTCTTCTTTCTTTCTTTCCTTTTTCCTTAGCTTTAGGATACTCGTTGCAGTCGCTCAGCTAGTTGTCGACACACTTAGTTGAGACCGTTACAATTGACGGTTTAATCTTATTGCCTAGTGCGAGGTGCGCATCGTACTCTCAGCCAACTTGATTTGGCATGTCCTGAATGCCAAATTGTCAATTACGACCACCCGCACTGTTACGTGCCCAGCGACGTCTGTGAGCCATTTGGCCCAGGATGAATGCGCCACACATAGGGACGTTAGCCGCCCATTTCACCAAACCAATGAAGACACCATTCTCCGTCAAGAGTGCAACAAGATGGCGCCAAGGGCACCTACAGCTGGTAGACGAGTTGCAGCTTTATTTCCATGTTCCGTCTAAAAGGGAGCCAGTCATATTTGCGTTCCTTGGCGTGTGAATCCTAGGATTGGGGCCTCTGAAGTGGCGGGCGATCGTCTGTGTTAGCACTGCAAATGGTCGAATCTCGCCGGGGCTTCTCCCTGAGTTCCTGCCTGCATCAAATACTTGGTGGGGGCCTGTCACTTGTGCAAGTCGTGCTCACTAGCAGGGGCGCAATCCAATCGGCACAATTCTCGCAGCATTGGGTCGAGGCTTAAAAGCGCGGATCATCGGCGTAAGAATCTGGGGAAGCCCGACAGCCCAGCCACATTGCCTGTCTGGGGTACCTCAAAGCTCGTGGCGGTTGTCACTGCTCCCGTGGTCTGGTAAATTCCAGGAAGTTCCGCCTATCTGAGAAAATTGGCTGAGCGTTGCAGCTTGGTGAGCTCTGCCTCTTGGTGAGACTTGCTGAGAGCCCTAGGTCAGGCTGCTAGCGTGTAGCTGGGGGTGGAGCCCCCTGGAGCGGATCGAGATGGCCACCCGGCGGCGACCGTGCCGCCCATGGAGAGGCGTCATCATCAGCCCCATGACGCATGAATGACCACGAGCACCGTGTGCCTGGGATCTAAAACCGGGTATATGAACACGCAAAAGCCCGGTGCTCTTAGCTTACTACCTTGTGCCTACTCTTGCAGTAAAATCGACGTATCACTCTACAATATGTATCTGCCCAACTCACAGAAGCTTATCGCCGCGGGCTTGGCGCTCATCGACCTCGCAAATGGTACGTGACTAACATGAAGGATGAGCCCAGGGCTACTCCTTGTGACACACAGCAGCTGATATGATCTCGGTAGTTGGCGACTCCGTCGTAAAGGGCAAGGTCCTCGACTACGCCGTTGAAAAGTGCCTGGATAGCGACGGCAATGTTCGCTGCTCGAAACCATTTCCCGTCAAGGAGGGGTCGTGTTACACCCTTGAATGGTCTACGGACGGCAAGATCTCGCATACAACTATCGAAGTCCGTGACGCGGGCAGCGGCGAAATGGTCTATTACCGCGACACGAATGGCGACTGGAAGCCGGAGAAGAATGAGCTCGTTTACTTGGACTTCAAGCCCAAGATATGGAAGACGGGTAACGACACGGTGGAATATGAGGTCAAAAAGTGCGATGACGATGGAAAGGACCTATAAAGAGTGAATGTTATCCTATATACACGGCATACACTGCACCCTAATTTAGTCAAATGTCAGCGATACTTTACGAGTGCTTAAATGGAAAGCGTGCCACAAGATGATGGTGACGACATGTCCTAATAGCATGCCTCATCCTAAATCCGATACTAATATGACGCGCGATGTTCACGGTACATCCCCACCCCCTAAAATCGCGCCATTACTAACTTACGAGTACTGATTGCGTAGCCTGACATTGGGGTGATCCCGAAGACAAGGAGTGACATCCTGCCCAGAGGAACTTTATTTTGCCGAGGGCTTACTGAGGTTGGGTACGACACTTCAAGGACTGATATATTCCCATAGACCCTTTATTCTGGCGCCTGCGACATCGAATGTTAGATACAGATCCATATTGCGGATCACATAATTGCCATTTCTGCCGGTGTGGCATGGCCAACGGAGAAAGCGTCGGCGCTATCTCCAATCCTTCCCATGTCGTCGAGGTTAACGTCAGCGACATTCTCACTCCCGGTACCAACATCGATCTGTGCGATCATAATCAGACCGATACGTGCAATCACTCGTGTGGAACATCTGGCTCAGAATGATGAGCCCGCCTGACGAGGACTACCTCGTCGAAGCGTTCGATCCGGCTGCTCTGGTCCGTGGTTGCCTCCAACAGACCTGGTGCGCCGGGAGGGGCTGGTACCAATGTTGCCGGGGAACGCAAAAGCCTTTTCAGTCATACATGAACGAGCCTTGGCCAGTGCGGATCGACTGCGGCTGAATGAATCAGGTTAAATGGCGAAGTCATCGGCATTTCTGGAAGAATACAGTTCGGGTGTCATACTCGGTACCGTATACCATTTTGGGCGGTCGTGGGGCTGGCTGATCAACTGCCTCATGATGCAGCAGGTCAGACCATGTGAGACTAGACGGCCGCCGAACCCAGCAACCAGGAGCGGTGATGTGGAAGTTGGCTCAGTGCCTGCGTGTACAATCCGGCCGGCGTAACCCGTCGGCTTGTCGGGCATCGTCCCAGTGCCCATGTGCGTCGCCATAGCGTGTTCATTGAACAACCCTTTCTTTATGTTTTTGTATAATTTAAACCTCGTATCTATATAAATGACGACCGACGACCGGCAGAAGAGCCTGGTCGGACGGGAGTGTGCATCTAGTGGTAAAACAAAGTGCCTCCCACATATTCAGGATGGTGTGTCGATGCACCAATGTGTTGGAGGAAGCGGAAGCCGGACTTCCGGATATGCTATGCGCTAAGTGACAAGCGCAGCTTATTCCTCCAGACCTTCACTGTAGTTCGGACACATATTGTGGTCATATAAGAAGCCGACACATCCCAGGGAAGGTGCAGTATACTACCTACTCTACACACTCTCTCGTCTTGCCGGCCACGCCTGTTTCTCTCTTTCTGCTGCTGCTCGAGACGACAGCCAAGACGTACGACACATACATCATGGCTCCCAAGGTTGCGATCGTTTTTGTAGGTCGGCTCTCGACCGAATGGCTACACCTACCTCATGACTGACATGATCCCTACTTAGTACTCCATGTACGGCCATATCCGGCAGCTTGCCGAGGCCGAGAAGCAGGGCATCGAGAAGGCCGGCGGCAAGGCAGACCTCTACCAGATTCCGGAAACCTTATCCGACGAGATTCTCGCGAAGCTGCACGCTCCACCAAAGCCGACTAACATCCCTGTACTGAGCGACCCGTCTGTCTTACTAGAGTATGACGGCTTCATACTCGGAGTACCTACACGATATGGCAACTTCCCTGCCCAGTGGAAAGTACGCATACCAAGTGGATCTGCCTGCCCTGAGAGCTGACGACAGTATGACAGGCCTTCTGGGACGAGACAGGCAAGATATGGGCTTCTGGGGGATACTTTGGCAAGTTCGCGAGTCTCTTCATTTCGACTGGCACTCTCGGCGGCGGCCAAGAGTCTACTGCTCTTGCGATGATGTCAACCCTGGCGCACCACGGCATCAACTACATTCCGCTCGGTTACGCAAAGACATTCCCTCAGCTTACTGCCATCAATGAGGTGCATGGCGGTAGCCCCTGGGGCGCTGGCACTTTCGCTGCCATTGACGGGTCACGCCAGCCCAGCGCTCTCGAGCTAGAAATTGCCACAGCCCAGGGCGAGCATTTTTATGAAACTGTCTCTAAGGCTTTCAGCTAGGCGATTGTATCACCATGACCCCATTGTATGCCTAGAAAGGCCATGCGTGAGTGGCAGTGGCGGAGGAAATGGTCATTCAATGGTGCCAAGACTGGATACATGTGCGAGTCTTGTGCGAAGCCGACGCTGATATGTATGGGGCAAGTCACCGCTTTAACGGAGCGGCATAACCTTGCAGCTAACCAACGCCGCAATATATACACCAGCATGTACTTAAGCTCGGGTCAATGGCCAAGCTCATCGAATAGGAAAACCCGGCTTATATGTCCTTCAGTAGCCTGGGTATGAGAATATCGTCGTACGCCCAGAGAGCAGTTTGGTAATGAACGCTCCAAGCCGCTCCTGTCCACCAAGTAGACGACCTCCCTTGAAGCGCATAGAGCTTCTGGAAGAATCCACTTGAGACTTCCTCTCCAGATACATGCGCATACATTGGTCCGTGGTCCGAGAAGTCTGCCCACGTCACTTGTTCCTCCGTCCCATCCGGAGCGGGAACGACGCCAGTATCAACAAGAGTGTCAATGTCACGATTCACCAGCTCTTTGGCATTGCTTGCATCCAGATTTTCGTCGCCGACAATGTTGACGCGGAAGTAATGCCCAATGCCCATGTAATCGATGCGTGCGTCATATGGAATCTCGGGATACGAAAGGTAGTTGTTGGGGGCGGCGTTGAGGGGTAAGTTGAAGTATGATGCGTTGACTTCCAGGAGATCGCTGTCAATAATTCCAGCATATCTCCGCGTGTATTTGAACTTTGAGAAGGTATCTCGCTCCTCGCGATCCAGATGAAAAGGTCTCGTGTTATCGGCAGTTGGCTCGATGGCAATGAGCAACCGCTTGGCCTTGACAATGGTAACGTGTCCTGTTTCCGTGTTCTTTACCGCGATTTGGACTCCTGTATCAGTGCGCAAGGCGTCCAGGACCGTGCTTGAATAGAAGACGTCTGATCCGAGAAGCTTTGCCACCGCATCGTACACGTCCTGGTTCCTTCCAGACGCAGGAACAAATGAATCTTGTAATCCAAGGGTCGAGCGAGCCATGGCAGCTGTAAACGTCTGCAAGACAAACAGAGTGAGTTCGTTGGTGATGTTTCCTAGCCCCAGACCTGTGACTTGGTATATAAATGGCGTCGCTTGCTCCAGTGCGTGTTTCGTAGCAAAGGCGCCATAGGGGATCAAGAAATCGTCTGGAATCGCATCGGGACTGGGGAAGTCAAAATATCCAGGCTGGATGAGGTGCTCCCAAGGCTCGACAATATCGAGGAACCGCTTCAATGCATCCATTTGTGAGGTCATCGGAGGTGGCTTGAAGTCGACGAGCTTCCGAGCCTTGAAGTCAATGTACGTGGTATTGAGGCGCGAGGGAGTGCCATGTTGTCGTTTGATACCCAGTCGATCAAAGAATCCTGTCGCATTGCCCTCGTCGATAAAGGACTTTACACCGAAGTCAAGAGGAGTGCCGGTATTTGGGTCGACGAAGGAGTCAACATGGCCGCCCTGTATCAGATCAATCCGTCAGTGGGGGCTCGGGTAGGAGCACAGAGTGCGGTACGTACAAGTCTGTCCCTTTTCTCGATGAGAGCCACAGTCTTTCCAAAATCTTCCCTGATGCGAACCGCGGCATAGGAGCCTGATGCGCCGCCTCCAATGATAGCGACATCTTTGAATATGACTTGCTCTGCAGCCGAACAAGCGGCCACGAAGAGGGCAGCCGCCGCAAACACAGTAAGCATGGTGGGCCGATTGTTTCTCGTCGGCGACGGAGGAGACGTCGCAAAGCCAGATAGCTACCGCGTCTGGATGGGAAAGGCTGGAGGTTCAATCCTGAGCACAGGAACACTCCGTGCACCCGATAACCGGAGAAGGGAGGTTGTTTGTTGTTATTCTTGGTCTTTGCGCCATACCGGATGTGAGCTTGACACTACTTATTAACTTAGGTGTTGCGCTGTTCCGTTCAGTGGATGCCGCACTGAGACTTGCCCCACGTAGTGTGTCCAGCGAAGCAGCCAGGCTTTGCTTTTCCAACAGTGTTACGACGCAAAGGTCACTTACGTTCCCCCCTGGCATATTCAATGGCACAAAGTGGCAATTGTTGAGAGCGGAAGAGCCTGCGGCTACTCTGCGCGCTACTTGTTGATCGGACGAGCGCAGTCAAGATGGAAGCCATTTGCAAGGAAGCCACACACCAGACTGGTACCCGCTCCACCAGTCGGGCAAGACATGCTAATTTAACGGGCGAGCCAGTACCGACAAATCGCCTGCGGCACGCAGTCTAAGACTCTCTGTCCAGCAGTCTCATCCCCTGGCCCGGCGAGGAGAACAACAATGGCAAATGGTAACGTTCAAAATCAAGAAAGCATGTTCGTACCTTGTCTTTCGTCCCAGACGCTGCCGTCAGAAGACCCACAGCGTATCCCGACATCTGAATTGAAACCCAATTCTGATGCGCATGACGGGCTCTGGATATCGGGGTAACGCAGTACTAACATCGGCCACCCCCGTACTGGCGTTTTCGCTCTTTTCCCGGGCCAGTGCAACCCAGATCTGCTGGCGCACATCCTTCTCGCCATTTGTTTTCTTTTTCTGCTTCCGTTTCCTTTCCTTCCTTTGTTGGGCCGCAATGGCAGCCCTTCGTGTTCGGGACCTACCCGACCGGACGTCACAGAGATGTCTGGCCGAAGCGCCAAGGTCCCGGAATGGCGACGACTTCCTTAATCTCGCCGTTCATGCCGGCGACGTGCGTACTTCAGTCATCATCATCATCATCATCATCAACATAACGGTCTCGGGGATCTTATTAGCGACTCAGCCTCAATCGGCCCTGGGAATTGCGGATCTCCCATCCTCCTGCCTGCGCCATTCCTCAACGTTTCGCCTGGTGGCCCCCACCAGCTCTCCTCGCCATCCAGCGTGGACAAAGTCTCCCCATCTTGAAGCTCCAGGAGCCCAGTCTACAACGCCTGCCGCACGCACGCCATCCACTGCGTGTAGCAGTCCGACAGCAACATTGACCGTGCCAGGGAAGGGGCCATCTGCATAGAAAACAGATGCTGCGCAATGGGAGCAGAAATGCTGATACCCGCCATCGCGAGTCTTGTAGTGCGCCAGGTTCCGTAGCTGGGATGGACGCCTGGGATCAGAAGTGGCGAGCCTAAGATCCTCGATATTCGAGGGAAAACGAGTGCCAGGGAATGATGCGAAGCCGATACTCCGCAGCTTGACAGAAACCCAGCTCATTACATCAACACCTGCGCATGTCTGGGACGACCGGGAAGCGTCAAACCAGGCTGTAAGCTTGTAGGGCGACGAGTGGCCAGAGCGCGCTGAATGACCTGCAGGTTGCCGTCTGGCCAAATTGTCAGTCGCTTTACGGCAGAGAACGAGGTCGATGGCCCTGCAGTGACAATGGAAGGGCACATTTTCTCGAGTCTGGTTCCGAATGCCGTCCCTGCTCGGCTCGGCCATGGCAACAGGGTCGACAAGTCCGCTCGTCTGGCGCCAGCTGCGGTAACAAGGCAGCGGGGTGGTCTGCCCTGGCAAGTGTCGCATCCATATTGCTGCACCACCATCGAGTGTGTCGCCGACAAAGATGTGATCTCTGACTCTGACGGCATCCGCCCTACCTCCGACTGACAGGACGCCTGTAAACACCTCGAGGGTCTCCTCCTCTCCCGCCTGGCCTGCACCGTTTGCGGAGCGCCTCTCGTAGCAAAACATGGGGCTGCCGCAGGAGCCGCAGAAGAATATCGTCACAGCCGGCGAGAATTGGTATTCGCGTAGCCCGAGGGCGCGCACACTGGCAAGTGTTCCGGGCCAGGCGGTGTTGGTGGAGTACATTGCCCCGGTCATATGGCGACATGACGTGCAGTGGCAACATGAAGCCTGGAGAGGGAGGCTGGAAATTGGAATGGGAGCTCTGACAGCGTGAGCCTCACAGAGACATTGAGCTGTGAGCTCACATTGACCTTCTATCGCCATCATGGTAGTTGCCGCATCGTGCGTTGACCAAGCAAAGAATGAACGACACTGTCCAAGGTCGAAGCAAAGGCAGTCCGCTCGGATCGGCGCAGGCAGAGTTATTATTTATTACGTCCAAGGCGGCAGGGGGAATATTAGGCCGTCTTAACCCCCATTATGAATCGACGGCGCGACGACGCAATGGTCACTCGCTCGCCCCGCCGCGTCTCTTACAGCAGGGGCGGGACGCCAGGGTCACCGACTCACCGTGATATGCGCCGTAGCCTCAGGACCTTGCCACTACGGCGGGCCCAAAGCGGTGGCTGCCACAACGACCTCACGACTGCATTCGCTGACTCAAAAGCTCGGTGCCGGGCGCAAGTGAAGCGTACCATTTCATCCAGTTGGTATGCCGGGTTTCAGGGAAGCCATTCAGCGGCGTGCCACTGCCGTTCCTATACCGTCCCACGCGCTGTGGACAGTGTCTGTGGCAATCTGTGCCTTTCAGGGTCCCCTGACGCAGGACTGGAGGTTTGCAAATTGTGGGGTTCTTGGAGCGAGCGCTGGGGAACCGTTTCGCTACCACTGTCTCTGTAAATAGCGTAGTCTGTAGTATTCTGGACATAAATTCCTGTACGGTCTGTAGGCCCTCCTCCGATCTGCGCAACTTCCAGCTTCTTTCGCAGAAGCGAGCCTGCTAGCCTTCAAGACACCGACGTGATGTGCGAACTCCAACATGACGTTGATGAGGTTATGTCCCACACAACGCAATGCACCACGTCCGCCCCGTCCCGCTCAAGTCCGGCCACGCTAATAAGGTCCGCCATTCGCGCCGCCCATCTTCCCACGACGATCGTGCCTGGCCTTTCGTCGTCCGATCTTTGTTCGGCCGAGGCTTCCTTGCCTGTGGCATCCCCTTCCACCTGCATTTCCTTGGAGGCCATCCTCAAATAATGCAATTCCCACGTGGACCACCTCGGATGCGCCGGGACGGAGAGTGGACAGCCACGAGGAGAACGCATTTGACAGGAGATGAGAACTCACTGTAGCCACCGTCCAGAGTCAAGCGCCCCAGCCATTGGCGTACAGCAAACCGCCTAATGGCACCTGTCCCGCAGTCATGTCGATCTACAGGCGGACGGGGCGCGATGTCCCGAATAGTGTAGCGATAGTGTTTCCGCCCAGGGCTTCATGAGGACTGCAGATGCATATACGACACGGGCAACGGGCCTGTAGCGCGGTCAATTTCGCTTTACCGCCGCTTGAATGTGAGTAAGTCAAGTCACGGTCCCAATGCATGTGGCATTGTCTCGACTTAGAAAATGGGCTCTGGAAGACGCCGAGCTGAAGGAGCTGAAACTCAAGTGATCAATGGCAGGTGTTGTGAGTTGGCGGCGCAGCCAGCTGAACTTACAACTCCGGCGGATGGCTGGATAACTTTGCTTCATCGGCTCAGCCATAGGTTCTTTGGCCAATCTCATTCCCAAGCCTGTTGTAGGTGACGTTATGTGGACGTCGCATGGGCGCCGGAGCCAGATTACGAGTGACCGATGCGAAGATTCGGGACCAGCCATGGTCTCTTATTATGCGTGTCCCTCTCTCCCGACGCAGACGCCGTTGCTTCTGCTACGACTCTTGCAGACATTTTCATACTAGTATCGTTGTAAAGGCACTCCACGAGTCAACTATGACTACCGATTTCGCAGATCTTCGTCGGCAGATCGCTGCTGGCGATGTGCTTCTCCCGGGTGAGGATGGCTACAAGGAAAGCTTGAAGCGCTGGAGCCAGAGCGCCGAGAGACCGGCGGTGCGTATCCTTCTATGCACTTCTAGCTACCTTCCTAATCTTCGGTAAAGTGTATCTACTCACTTTGATCATTCGTCAGGCGGTGGTAGTACGGGCTACGAACAGCAACGAGGTGTCGGCTGCTGTCCGCTTCGCCACATCTCGCAATATCCCGCTGACGGTCCACGGAGGAGGGCATTCAACAAGTGGTGCCTCGTCCTCCGATGGGGGGATGGTGATAGACCTCAGTCGCATGCGCCAAGTTAGCGTGGACACGGCAGCTCGTACAGTCACCTACGAAGGTGGCTGTGTCTTCGGGGAGGTCGACACAGCGCTTGCTGCCCATGGACTCGCAACCGTCGGTGGCCTCTATAACCAGACGGGTGTCGGCGGTCTGGTTCTTGGAGGAGGCCATGGTTTCTTGACTGCACGACATGGTCTTGCGATCGACAACCTCATCTCAGTAGAGATGGTGCTTGCAGATGGCTCTATCGTCGAGGTGTCTCAGGCACATAACCCGGATCTGTTTTGGGGTATTAGGGGTGCGGGAGCACAATTCGGCGTTGTCACGCGGTTTACCTCAAAGGCGCACGTTCAGGGCGATGTCTGGGGCGGACCCTTGCTCTTCTCTTTGGACAAGGTGCCCGAACTCGTTGCGTTTGCCAACGAGTTCCACAAGCGCAACGTTCCAGACCACAATTTCATCATCGCATTTGGATGTGCTCCGGAGGAATACACGACGCCAGTTGCCATTGTTGGCGTCTTCTACAATGGCTCCGCGTCTGACGGCGAAAAGTACTTTGCGAAGGTTCTGGAAATGGGGCCAATGGCCAACTTGACTGGCACGATGCCATACGCGACCACAAACACGCTCTTCAACCCAAGGTTTGACGGGACAGGGCGCAGACTCATGGGATCGTGCAGCGTGGTCATGCCTCTCAACGCTGAGTTTATCGCCGAGGCTGGGCGAAGGTTTACCGACTTCATCATTTCCCACGGTGGCATGTCAAAATCAGTCCTCGTCTTCGAATTCTTCCCTACGATGGCAATTCAGGCCACGCCTCACGACGCAACTGCGTTTGCCAGTCGTGGCGACCACTATTTGGCTATTATGGCGCTGATGTACGATGACGCCTCTCACGACGCGGAGGTTCGCACCTTCAAGCGCCATCTCTCGCACTACATCCAGACAACCTGTGGATATCACGGCAGACGAGCCCACGGAGATCATGCTCCTTTCTACGTCAACTTGGAGCACGAAAGCCTGAAGCCGGAGGAGGCCTTTGGCAGCCACGTGGACAAGCTACGCGAGCTCAAGGCCAAGTACGATCCTCAGAATGTCTTCCACAAGTGGCATGGGGTAGTGTCAGAGAAAAAGTGAAGTTACCTGGTAGTTAGTTGGGCTGGACGGCTGAACCGCAACGATGGTTCTGATGCAGATTGTCTAGAAAGGAACCGATCTAGCCTCCGTCAGATGCCACCTGGGGTCGCTTGGCCGGGCAAACGGCAGAGCTGTGGATATGCTTGTATGGTGGACTGGTTCGAGTTCAATCATCGATGGCTGTAGCATCTGGGACAGGAACCGAGAACATGCATAGGTGAATATGCAGTGCAGCTACAGCGCCGTGCACTTGAGAATAGTGCAGATCCCCAATTTGCGATCAACAATCAGAGGCAGAGTTCATCTCCACGCGCCATCAATCGCCCAACACGCGTGTGGCTATAGTCAAATTATATCTCCTTATTCTACCGGACAGAGCAGCTCTTGCTGGTGCAAGGTCGCAACAGGAATGCGCGTATGCGCATCTGCGCCAGGCCTGTCAACTGTCCAACTCACAGACAAGTGCGGTCCCCTAACCAAGAAGTCCGCGCAAGCTCGCTTCATTTCATCCATTCCCGCTTGTCTCCACGGTGCAATGGTCAGAGCCTCTCCAAGTCTGACATTCCTGAGACATGGGGACCAAAAAGCCGCTTGCTGAACCAGAGCCAACATGTCATTCGCCATGCCCCTGTAGACATACATCACTCGCAGCTTCTGGAGCGTTGGTGGCAGAAGCTGGCATAAGCGGCCGGGGCTAGAATCTGGATCCGTACTTGATGGACTAAAAATAGACACCTGGTCGAGTCCTAATTCCTCCAGCTTTGTGAATTCTCGGAGTCGGTGAATAGCACTTGTGTCATGAGAGACTGTGAATGCATCCTCGACGTATCTTCCCAGCGGTATTGCAGGCTGGGCTCCCTCGATTTCGGTCCTAGATATCTCGGCAGAATCCAGTGGAAGGCAGGAAAAGTACAAGCGTCGGAGCGTATCCCTCACTGGTGTAAAGGATTGCACGATGTCAGAAACATTCCATATGCTGGCACTTCCCTGTCGATAGTACTCTAGATGCTGAAGCTGATGGCATTGCCGCAACAGATCACGAAGTTCCTCCGTTCCGAGATTGGTGACGACTAATCGGATTAATCGAGAGAATGCAACTTCCGTGCTCGACTGGACGATGCGAGTCCAACCTATGGAGTAGGAGCAGTCAAGAAGGTACAGGTCCCGAAGGTTTGTAGCCGCTGCTATGAGGCGCGCCACTCCAGAAAAGTAGTACTGGCCGGAGTATCCTCGAATCGCCAGAGACCAAAGGCGAGGGAGGGTGACTTTGGTATCTGTAAAGAACCGAGACGGTGCGGTGTGAGCAATATATAGCATCTCGATGTTTGCACAAAGTGTGATCGCGACCTGCATGAGCCAGCGCCGCATCTCACTTGTCGAGGGATTTCCACTGAGCCGCAACCTTGCTTCAACGATGGGGTTGCGCGAATGATCGCACTCAGTCAGCAGAGAGTGCATGTTTTCGACCGCCGTGTTATCGGTCCCGTTCCCCAGGGCGCAGCCCGCCAGCTGCAATGCCTTGACTTGTCCAGCCAAATCTTCCCGTCGACCGATGGTACGCAGAAACTGAACAAGCTTATCGTCATGGATGCGGCCGGCAGAAACTGTCGAAGAAACCAGGTCAAACTTGAGAGGGATGTTTCCTGTGGCGTAGTAGTGGTAAAGGACGGGCTGCGCTAGGTTGTAGCATCTTTTCGATGTCCGACATAAACGGGCCAATGCGAGCTTGCCGGCGCTTGTATCAGAGTTGCCACCGTCTGGAAATACGCTAGGTTGTTGGCAGTGGCAGCAGAGCTGCTCGCATATAATAAGTATGATGTCATCTGGTAGCAGGTCCAGCATTGCTGCTGCCAATATTTCTCGGGGCCTGCTGAATGACGGAAGTTAGAGCTGAGGTGCGGTCACCGCGCCTGAGGTCGAAATCGCAACTAGCCAATTGATCGCGTGGCACGTGACGCATATTCCGAGGCTCCACGCTGGCTACCAGACCCCTGAAAGCACAGGTGATGCATGGATGATAGCTTTCACAGTTGCGAACAATTTGTTTCTATGATCAATTACCAATTATCGGCAGGAATATTGTATGTTCGGTCGAAGGACCAGCAGCTTTGTACTTGGATCGGACACACCACGTCCTCCTCACACCTTGTCCGGTCTACTAAACCCGCTTCTTCTCAACAGTGCCGGAAGCAGCAACCTTCTCGGTGTTCGCGGCGACATGCTCAAAGTGGTAAAGCGGAGCTTTGACAGCGTCTCGCTGGAATAAGATCCATCTTTTGACAAACCAGGGTAGGACAACAAAGACCTGATACCGCATAAATTCACGAACAGGCACGGCGAACACCCAGTCGAGCTCCTCCAGGGTACGCAGCATAGTCTCTGGAACCCAGAGGAATATCATGACGAGGGCGACGAGGTTCAGGCCGGCATAGAAGCAGAACACACCCTGTAGACATATGTTAGACCGATGAAGAGTAACCGCGACACAACGGGCGCAATTCGGCTGGTGGAACACGTACCAGGGCTCCGAGCTTGACCAGCATGAAAGGGAGCGTAATGCCGAGGACAGACGCCCAGCCTAAGCAAGTGGCAACAGCGAAGGCCATGCCCATCTCCCGATGCGACAACGGGTACACCTCTGCCGAGTAGGCGTAGGGCACCGGCCCTTCTCCGGGCAAGTAGAATGCCGCAAAGAGAAAGACGAAAAGGCAGATAAGTCCAGTGCGAACGTTGCCAGCATCTTCGCTGATTAGAGTGCATAGGCCGGCACCGAGCAGCGTCCAGAACTACATCCTGTGAGTCCATGTGTCCATGTCACACCCAACATGTACGTAGCGAGCCAACTCACCATGTGAGGGAACGTGAAAAGGAGAAGGGTGCGACGGCCAAAGGTATCAATTGTCCAAACCGCGGGGAAGCAGAAGAGCCAGTTTGTCAATCCGAACCCAAAGGAGCCTATCATGGCTTGGAAGTCACTGAGACCGGACTGCTTGAAGATGGTGGTGGAGAAGAAAGCAATGATGTTGATCCCACAAAGCTGCTGCGCAAGCATGACCGTGAAGGCGGCAAGATTAGCTCGACGAATCCGTGGAACCGTGAAAAGCTGTACTCCGCGCTGCAGAAAGTTGGTTTGGCCGATTATCTGATGCTCGATGTCAAGCTGAGCGTTGATATAGTAAATATCTCGAGCGACTTGTATGTCATTAAATCGCAATTTCCTCAGAGACGCCCACGCGTCAGCATAGCGATTTCGTTTCATAAGCCATCGAGGAGATTCGGGGCACAGATAAATTAGCAAGATTAGTGGCACAGCCGGGATGCATGGCAAGCCAAGCATCAGTCTCCAGTTGCGATCGCCCTGCACTTTATAGACGGCGAGATTGACAGCCGTTCCAAGCATGATGCCAAATGCCACCCAGAATTCTATGATTCAAAGCATCAGCAAAGTTCCGGTGAGGTGAAGTTTGTCGGCAATGGCTGGTTTCTCTTACGCCAGGACATAACAAGCGCACCGCGGATGGCCGCCGGCGCATTCTCTGCTGCATAGACCGGCACCGTGGAGAATTTCAGACCGATTCCGATTCCCATGACCAGCCTGCAAGCAAGCTGTTCGTACCACGTCCGACAGAAAGCGGAGCCCAGTACTGGCCACATTGCAAAATGTGCTGATACAAATATTGTGCCACGACGTCCAAGCCAGCGATTGCACGGGTCTGCTAGCCAGGATCCGACGACACTTGACCAAGACATGAGTAAAACTGGTAAGCCCGAAAGGAGATGCGGGAATTTTTGCCGCCGACATGATGTGGTAGTCACTTACGCACTGCTTAAATACGGGCCGGCGTTGATGAGGCCGACAAGCACCGTGTCATGAGTGCTGTCACTGCCGATACCATAGTACTGAGGGAAAAATATGGTGGCGCCATTTGAACCGGTCTGATCCCAGCCAGCGACAGCAGAGCCAATTGAGCAAGTTGCGACGGTAAGGAATAGTTTCCATGGCATACGCCACTTGTGGTTGACCTCATCCTCCAGGACCTGGATTTGTTCCTCGCTCAGTCTCTCGGCCCCATCAATATCGCGCAGACCCAAGGGGTTTTGTGCAACGAGAGCACCTTGTTTGAGTACGGCCAGGTGTTCCTGGAGGCCATATTTGTCGGCGAAGACTTCAACATCTTGCATCAGTTGATTTCGTGAAATACCCTCCAGCGGGTTTCCGATCCTGAGAGATGAAAGTTTAGTACATGTAACAGCGAGCTTTGGCTACCACCAGCCAAGGCAGGTGGGTTGCTAAAGACAACAATGCACTGACTTCGCCTCAAGGTTCTCGGGCACCTGAATATCCTCAACGCAGGGCATGCGATTCGGGGAGTCTGCGGTGCCAGTGCCAGCACCATCGCTTGGCGATTTGATGTCCGCCATAATTGCCGGCAGCGTTGTTCGAGGATGGATTGCACACAGTCGAGCAGCCCTTCCGGGCCAGAGAGCAAGGCAAGCCCATATTTATGGACCAAGGAAGGCGAAAACACTCCAGGTCTCCTCCACCAACACACAGTTAACGATGGCCATGAAGGGACGGAGTCATTTGCCCCCCTCCCAAGCCATGCTAATTGCCGACGGCTTGCCGTCTTTTTCCAGTCACAGCATGAAGTATCTGTTGGTACAGCTGAAAAGCTGAGCCAACTTGTAGGTTGGTCCGCTCGTTCATGATAGACCTGACTTAGCATCTCGACGTGGCTGCCCAGCAAATAGTGCCCAGCGCGCTCAGGGAGGTCATGGCCGCGGTGGTAACCCCGATACCGCGTACGAGTGCAAGCGCACTGCGTGTCTACATGTTTCGACCCTGAAACCCTATGTGATGGGCCGCCCCAAGAGCACGGCAGAGTTTCTAGGTCGCGAAAGTCTCCTTTCCGCTGTCCATGGCATTCTGGCTGGTCAGAGGAGCCGATGGCGCGCCAACAAGTGCTGCGTTGGTCGGCGTTCGGCCACGTGGATGCAAGCATGTCCTCGTACTCGAGCGGCCCAGCATGGTAAATTTGTACAGCCTCTGAGTACAACATGGGGATAGCAGATGCAACTCTTGGCACAAGCATACTGTGCGACTGCCCAACAAAAGCCACGGCAATGCCTTTTCAGGGCATTGCCGTTTAAGGGCATGCCGCTGACGAGTCGTTCGAGCCCTGCGCATGTGAACCGGTGGACAGCCAACCCAACCAATTCGTGGGATTGCTTCCTTCTCGCTGATCGAGGTTCGGACTGGTCTGATGAACCACGGCATTTCAGGCCTTTTGGGCCGTTGAGTATTCCGTCGTTCGGGGTCTGCCCATCGGCTGTGTGGAATGCGATGTTTGTTGTACAAAGCAGAGCACGCGCTCACTCCGATCAAGCCCCCACGATCTGCAATCAATCACTGGGCAGTGCTGCGAGTGGCTTGGTCCCTGCAATTGACCCTGCATGCTTGTCTGATTACTCTGTTGCGGGACCTCGGCAAGACCAGAATGGCAGCCAACTCGAGCGCGCGAGCGCGACAACACGGCGGCCCCAAGTCAATGAGAACAGGCTACTGTACGGTATAATTAGGACCGGTTTACTGGTCGCATTGGCCCAAGAAGTGTGCACCTCAGGTTTCTAGGGCCCGCGCCACCAGATTTGACACTCCCACCGCGACAGAGCATCCTGTCTTTGCGATGCTGGACACCATGCAACTGTTGAATTGCTTTCCGCATGCGACGCTGTGCCCTCAAGGTCTGAGATCCAATTCCGTTTCGTCGGAACGGCCCCTTGTGTTGTTCTTCACATGTCCGGGCTCCGCTGGATTCGGTCGCTGTGGGAGTCAATGGGACCGTATTCCGCTTCGTAGCGGGGCCTGCGGGTTCAAAATCCCACCGAGTCCGTGTTGTCCGGCGCCGTGCCGATCGGCCGTGCACGGATTCGCGGAGCTTGAAATGCTCATGGCGACAAATAAAGATTCATAGACAACCCTCCGCTGGCTCACCTCGTGCTGTATTCATCCGTCATCTCCCTGTTCGCCATGGCTGCAAAACTTATCCTTCCGCTGCTAAGCGCCTCGGTGTTCTACGCCATTTTCTACTTCGCGACCGTCAACGGACTCCGGGGCCTCGCCGACGAAAGTATAGCTGCTGGGACGCTTCCCGGGACAGACAACTGGCCGCTTCGGACAGTGTACACTGGCATTGGCAAGATCGATGAGCTTCTGACGATCTTGACGACATTCTTCTGGCCTGTCACGGACTCAACTCACCCCGCATTGCTTCTGCACTCAATCGCTTTCTCGGGCACGTTTTGCTCCGCCTGGGTTCTTGTCACACTCGAGTCATGGAGAAAGGGCAATAATGGCACAATTCTCGCGCTGTGAGGGGGACCACTGTGGTAATGAGCCTCAGCGAAGAACCATGAAGCTAATGCGCGACAGTCCATCCATCTTCGGCTTGACAGCACAAGCCCTCACGTTCGCTTTTGCGACGCCACTGTACTGCGCTGTGCAGGTCCACACCTCGGTCACCGCCGGAAAGCCGTCAGCACAGAACCTTCGGATCCCCAACAGCGTCCTGCGAGTGCTGCCATTTGCCTTTGTGTTGGGCATGCTTGTTCCCTCGTCGCTGATGCTTCTTCCCGTTTCCGAGACCATCACCCCTGATGTCAAGCAAATCCTGATTGCCATATGGCAGCCCTGGCCTGCCTATGTTGCGATCCTGCTGCGCTTTGCGCACACGGCGCTGCCTCCAACGGGACAGGAAGAGGACTCGCCCCAGAGTACCGCCAAGGGTCGCCGCTCTCTCCGCTACGCCTACGCCTTTGCCTTTGCCAACACCGCCATTCCGCACATTGTCACCCTGACAGTCTCCCTGGCGACCGTTGCCGCGCCGGCCATCTTCGACCCGAAGTACCGCGAGGCTCTGCACCCCCTAAACGTGTTCCACACGCCGCTGCCCTGGACGTCGCCCGTAGTACAGGTCACTACAGTAGGTGAAGGCGTGCACGGCTTCTTGCGATGGGACTACTTGATCGGCACTGCGGGTGTCTTGGTATGGGCTATTAGCCTTTACAGAACAGCTCACCGCTTTGTCTATGGCCGCGTGGATAACATTGGCCTGCTTTTGAAGACAGCGTGGCTGACCGTGCTTGCCGGTCCCGTTGGAGCCGCTGTTGAGTTGATGTGGGAAAGGGATGAGTTGGTATTCCACGCCGGCAATGTGAAGTCCGAGGCCAGGAAGGTGTAGGTCCCAATGCGGGTTTGTATAATATCAGGATCGGAGATAGCTGCTCGTGTTCAATTGAGGAACATGTGAGAAGTATAACGGTCTCTCAATGAACCCCAGTCCTCGTTCATCATGCTCAATACCATCATTCAGTCATCCCAAGTCACAGACTTCGTCACCAGAAACTCCTCCATCCCTTCGGCTGCGTTGAAGCGACCCCAGCCACTACGATTGATCCCACCGAAAGGAAGCGCGGTCTCGTCGTGCACAGTCATACTGTTGATGTGCACCGCACTGAAGTGCCGCTTGTCAGCAAAAGCTTGTGTTCCCCTGGGACGAAATGACCTACCCAGTCTCAAGTTTCCGGGCCAAGGCAAAGCCTTTGCGAAGGTCTCGAGTGAAAATGGAAGCCGACAGTCCGTAGCCGGAGTTGTTCGCAATCTCAACTGCCTCGTCTTCGTCTTTGACCGTGACCCAGCCCATCAGTGGCCCAAAGTTCTCCTCCTTGTATGCTTCCATGTCCTTGGACAGCTTCCCAATGACGGTTGGGATAAAATGTGCGGCATCGCCGCTCGGTGGCGGGCCGCCAGAGAAGATCTCTGCCCCTTTCTGTTGAGCGTCCGCAAGCACGGAAGCCAAGCGCGACGCCGAGTGGGACGAGACGACGAGCGGGGGAGAATTGCTCTGCGCTTGTAAAGCCTCCAGGCCTTCCTTCAACGCCTTCAAGAATTGCGCTTCGATATCGATGTGTACCAGTAAACGGTCCGTTGACATGCAGATTTGCCCGGACTTTCTAGAGTCAGATCTCCCTACACAACTTCCGCTTAGCATGAGGAGGGAGTACTCACGTTGGCGAAACCGCCCATGATGCATGCCTGTGCGGCCTTTTGCAAGTCGGCATCAGGCAAAATAATGGCGCTATTTTTGCCGCCGAGCTCGAGCAGAACCGGTTTCAAGTTCTGGCTACAGAGGCAAGCCACCTTTCTGCCGACAGATGCGCTACCAGTGAAGTTGACCTTCCGCACAGCGGGGTGCTCAACCATGACCCTCGCCAGCTCAGCCGCCGCAGTCGGTTGGCATGAAATGACGTTGACAACACCGGGAGGTACGCCCGCATCGTGGAAGATCTTGCCCAGAGCCCAGTAGGACCGCGGGGTATGCTCCGACGATTTCAAAACCGTGGTGTTCCCCGTTGCGATTGCCGTTGCTGCCGCACGAACACCGAATACATATGGCGCATTCCTGAGTTGCTGGTGAGCCATCGAGGCATTGAATCCTGCAAAAAGCCGCGACAAGGTTGACACTCACCATGGGACGATGCCGAGGATGACGCCATATGGTTCCTTCCACACCATTGCACTCTGGCCCTCTGCCTTGACCGTGGGCACACTGCCGCAAATGCCGGGCGCACGCCCGGCGCAGTCCCGGAACATGTCGATGGCCAGCTGCAAGATGATGTGGCGCGCAACGAAGGCGTCGGTGCCCATTTCCGTTCGAACGTATCCGCACAGCTCGTCAGCGCGCTCCTCCATTAGCATCGCCGCTTTGAGCAGGATGCTCTGGCGGAGCATGGGCTTCGTCGCCTTCCATCCTGGCAGCGCAGCAGAAGCGGCCTCCACGGCGAGCAGTGCGTCTGCGGGGGATGCAGACGCCGCGTCCCAACAGGCCTTGCCTGTAGAGGGATCAATGACTGGAAAGCTCTCGGCGTGAGTTTCCTCAGTGCCGTTGATCCAGGAAGGGACGGTGAAAGCCATGGTAATGCGCTGTGCTCCTGCTCGAACAATGACTGCGGGCCGACGCGGGCTGTTCCGTGCTGGAGAGGATGCAGCAAGAAGACAACTTCGAATCGCAGGTACGATTGAACGCGGGGAAGGGGGTTCCAGAACAGACGCGAAATCATCCAACAGATGCAAGCTCGGTTATTCTGATCTTCCACCGCGACGACCCGCCTGTGCGGCTCTGTTAGGCACCAAATCGAATGAAGCCTAGGGTCAACGCAGTAAGCCTGCAGGAAGCCGGAGGATCAACGTCGCAAACCAATTCGATTGCGAAAAGTATGGAGACCGACGTCACCAGAGCCATTTTTTTTTGGCTTGACTGTCGTGATCCCGCAGGTGAGTGTCAGTAGCGACAGGACTGACAGCGGCGTGACTCTGGTGACGGTAGCGCGAGCCGCATGAACTCTGGCTTGTGATTTCGCGTTATTCCTCTTGGAGTTGTCGCTGGGCCATCGCCATCCTGATGTTTGGTGGCCCAGCCACCTGTGCAAATCATCTATTTTCTCACTGTTGTAGCCTCTGTGCAGGAGCGAGATATTTCCAAGCCCTTCCTTGGGTGGAAGCGTTCACCCGACTACTGATCAGCTCGTGAATTGGCAGGGTGAAGAGTGAAGACCCAGATTCAGTCGCAAGATCATTTTGTGGCACTTGCGCAGCGCGCGCCTCACAATCCCAGTCGGCGTACAATGTACCGTAGCAAATCGTGCGAAACGGTGTCAAGTTGAGTAGGAGGGTAAAGTTCGTCGTGTTCCAAGCTGCTGGAGTTTGAGTTGTGCTAGCAGGTTCATTGTCGCAGGCTGTGGTAGCCCTCATGGTTTGTCCCGGTTACCAGTCTCCGGCATCGAGAAGAAGGCAAGGTCAACGGCGCGAGAAGCCACGGTGCTCGAAGAGCGCGCAGACGAGACGGCGAAGGCATCGAATGCGGCGTGCCTCGCGTTCGCTGTTATTTCTTGTCTACCTCTCTGGTCTCTCCTCCCCGCTCTGCGCCGTCGTCGGACTCGGCGCGGCCACAGCAACCATGTTAGCTACATCATCCATGTCGATGTGGCCACCCCATTCGAGTCTTGCAAAGGTGACAACTCACTTGCGGTGGCGATGCCTCCATTCCTATGTGCTGTTTGTCTGGCTCTAGCCGTGGGGTGCGACCAGTACGGCTTTCGACATCTCGATTGGCGCTGCTGTTGGCGAGCGGGTACAGAGTTCCATTTCAACAGTATCGGTATCGAACGCCTTGGTGTTTGTCCAGAATAAGGAGAGCAACCTCCAGGCGCTATCAGGCCATTCAGGCTATCTTCGTCCTTTTTGCTCGCCGACATGGGCGCATTATAGTCGTTTGCTGACATGACCTGCGGTATGGCACGATGCACCAAACACGAGCGAGGCGCAGCAGCCACCATGATGATCTCTCGCCAGTCTGGCTCGTCGTTCTGTCGTGAAAGCTGAGTAAGACTTGATGGGCCAAGCCGCCGCAACTCAATCTGTTTCGAAAGAGCTGATCGACGTGGCGCCATTGTCTGCGCCGCCTCTTGGAGGTCATTGTTCATGTTCAAGTGGACGCCACAGTTCACCGACACACCAGCTCAGGAGGCTTCGATATGGTTACAAAAATAACTTATGCTCCTCAGCATGTCCGACGGGGCGTCGCTCCCCTTCGGTCCGTCGGCCAGCGCCATTTCTCACCAATTTGGAATCGCTCATCTCCAGTCTCACGTTTTTGGGGTGGATATTCAGCCCGCGAGCAGATCTTGGAGCCTCAAATCCACAAGAGCAGCCCCGCGTCAGCATTTGAGCCCTGCTAGGTTGACGAAGGCGGCGGCGTTGCTGACGCTTTGGCGCTGACTCTCAGTCCCAAATAACCCCAGACTTTTTCAGAATCGATGTATATGAAGATGGACCGGCCCAGCGTTGCCGTCGCCAAGTCGAGCATGGGAGTCGCGTGTTGACTGCAGAGGGCACGAGTATTTTGTTCATGTTTCCTTCATGTTCCGTCCAGAACCAAGATGTCACGACAAATCGACACAATGCACATGCCCTTAAAGAGGCGCAACATGAAGGTTGTCATCGTGAGCGCCAGCCGGTAAGAGCCTGACCCACCAGGACCGCGAGACTCGACCAAGGCGCTAAGTTCTGTGCCGATGGAAATGAAGGACTGGAACTCTTGGGCTGTACAGCGCGATGCAAATGCTGGGCTATAGCCCGTACCACATGAAGGAAGTGCTTCTTCATGGCAGCGGGCACATGAAGGTTCTCATTGAGGCCATTCGTGCGGAACACAACAGGTTTTCCGGCATCCAGAGATACCGCAAAGAGGACTACGCAAAGTGGTTCGCCAATTACGACGTCAGTCGTGTGCATCGCTTAACGCAACGAGTGCAGTCGCTGACCGGGCCGCAGTGCTTGATCGAGGTGCCTTTCTTCATGGGCTCGGAAGCAATCGAGGCCTACGTTGACGACCCAGACGTCAAGTTTATCCTCACCGAGCGAGACCCCGACAGGTGGGTTAGTTCGATCAACAACACTGTGGCGGGTGTGGTGCAAATGGCTTCAGCCTTCCCGATCCGCTTGCTCAAACACTTCAACGACGACCTTTATTATTTCTTCCTGCTCAATGAGCTCATTTACGCCTCAATTTCCGATTGCACCTTGCCCGGCGATGCGGAGAACAGACCCAACATGCGACGGAACTACATGTCGTAGTAAGTGCTTGACTGCTTGTCACGAGTGCTGGTCTCCAGTCATCGTCGCTAACACGCCTTGTCCAGCATCGCGATGGTGAAAAGAACCGTTCCGTCTGATCGACTTTGCCAAATCCAACTGGAGAACGGCCTGGGGTGGAACGAGATATGTCCTTTTCTCGGCATCGACGTGCCCGACGAAGAATATCCGCGCGGGAATGAGCCTGCAAAGTTCCAGGCGTTGGTGGGGGATTGGCTGCGTCCACGGATGGCGAGCGCAGCGCTGAAACTGGCGGGTCTGGTGACGGTCTCAGCGACTGCAGGGGCAGGGCTGTGGGTGTGCCGGAAAACAGTGAAGGCTGCTGTTTCCACAGGACTGGCGGCTTTGTCACGGCCATAAGATCAATTAATAAGAATGACTGTCTTCAAAGAACGGTTCAGGCTACTGGTAAATGAAGCTTGTGGCCCAATTGAAGTAGGACGCTGGCCAAGTCGACACGTTCCCAATGCAGGCCATCGCGAGCGAGGTGCCGGGGTTGCAGAGATCCAGCAGCAGCTCGCCTTTAGTACGACATACGTTGACAAGCAGCCTTTCCGGAGCCGCCTCTTCCCCAGGATGGTGTTTGGGGCTCATCTCACATCTACCTGTCGTTATGATCCATTAGGTTGGCAGAGAAGTCCGAAGTCGTAGTCTCTTCGGGCAGCGGAACTCATCACCAAGATGCTAGCTGCCTCGCCGTCTGGTGCCCTGGCCGCCAGAAGAAAACTGGGGAGCACAGCCCTGTGTCGCCATGTCGGCAACTGATTCCACATGCCAGGGGCAGCAGCAGTCCTCCCGGCGACGTTCAGTGAGTCTCAAAGCACCATTGATCCACAAAGTCACCCAGGCACGTCAGCTTACACGGCCGAACAAGGGTTCGGCCCGTGCTGGACTCTCCCGTGTTCTTGTTCTTCTGGTATGTCTTATTACCTGCCAATTTCAGGCAACATCGAATGACTAATCGCTTCCCATTGCGCTTTATCTTCAGCGCAGATGGATCATATTAATCTGGATCAGTGGCTACTGCTGTGTCGTGGTTGTCCTTGTCCTTGTGTCTCGTCCTTCCCCCACTCAGGCCTCCATACGCTCTGTCGCAGCTAAGGATCAGTTCAAGACCAGCATTACTCGCTAGGCACAGGCCCAAGGGTTGCCGAAATCAGCTCTGGCCAAAAAGACAGCATTGCCAAGGGAGTTCCATCGTTCTTTGCAGTCTCGTGCTACAATGCGATCGCACGTCCTTGTCGGCGCAGCGTCCTTGCTGGCCGCGTCAGTAGCTGCAAGCCCGACGGTTGTGGACAAACAGCACCAGGTCACCTACCGCGGCCTCGAGCGTAACGGCATCGAAGCTTTCCTCAACGTTCCCTATGGCCAGAACACGGGCGGGTCCAATCGTTTCAAGCCTCCAAAGCCCTACGTCGCGAAAAGAGGCAGCACAATCGACGCGCGCGCCTATGGACCGGCCTGTCCCCAGGCGCTCGGAGAGTGGGTGCTGCCCATCGCACTCAGCAATGTCACCGAGATTTCGGAGGACTGCCTCAACCTGAACGTGGCTCGGCCCAAGGGTACATGCTCCAACGACCGGCTGCCCGTCATGGTCTACATTCACGGTGGGAGCTTCTGGGCGGGGCAGAACTCGGAGCTAAACATCAGGCCGGACGGGATGGTTCTCGAGTCGACCGCGAATGGACTACCCATCATCCACGTCGCCATGAACTACCGCCTGGGCTGTAAGTGATCCGTACACATCCAATTGCAGTTGGGCGTTTGCTCATGCTTCCAGTCTTTGGCTTCGCGCAATCGGACGCTCTCCAGAAGGAGGGATCCGAGAATGCAGGCCTGAAAGACCAGCGGCTGGCCCTGGAGTGGGTGCACAAAAACATTGGCGTATTCGGAGGCGACCCTGATCGCATCACCATCTTCGGCCAGTCTTCTGGAGGTGGGTACACAGCCGCCTGCGGCTAACAAATCTCACTGTCTGGAACGCTAACCTCAAGGCCAGGCCTGTCCGTGGGCATGCAAATCATGGCGTATGGTGGAAACAAGCCGGTCCCGTTCCACCAAGGTATCTGCGAGAGTCAGGCCCTGGAGCCCGGCATCACGGGCAACTTCACCATCGATGCGATGAAGGCTCTGGTGGACCACGTCGGCTGCAACACGAGCGACTTGCACTCCAAAGACACGGTTCAATGTCTCCGAAAATTCGACATGCAGACGCTTCTGAACGCGTCGCTGGCAACATACCAGAGCGACATTGCGCATAACATTGGCGACATCTGGCTGCCTGTTGTGGACGGCGACTTCCTCCCAGCGGCACCATCCCGACTTATCAAGGAGCGCAAATTCGCCAATGTGACTACCATGATCGGTTGGTGCGACAATGATGTGACGTTCTTTACCGATACTGCTATCAAGACGGCCGACGACACGCTCAAGTTTATCTCGGCGTACCTTCCCGACGTGACGAGCTCCAACATCAACAAGCTCCTTGCGCTCTACCCGGCGGCCGATTTCCCGGCAGACAAGGCTGCGGGACTGTCAAGCGAATTTTATCGCTCGGCCAGGATTTTCAGGGACATCCTCATGACGTGCCAGCCGACGTGGTACGCCGAGCACATTGCGTCCGCCGGCAACGACGTGTACCTCTACAACTGGAACCAAACGATCCTGGACCCTGTGCTGGAAGCGATCACTAACCAGACCGGGTTTGGCCCCATTCACACGTCCGAGTTTGCCTACATCTTTGGCAACCTTTCGCACTACGACATCAACGGCTATCCTTTCCACCCGAGCAAGTCCGACTATGCGCTACAGCACCGCGGTTCGAGATCCTGGTCTACGTTTGCCTCCATCGGCCAGCCTGGCCAGCGCGGACGCGACACCTTCCACGGATTCACGACAGCGTTTCCTGGTGGCAAGGAGACCGATGTCTTTGTTGTAGGCGGGCCGCATGAAGGTCTTTCGGCATTTGATGGGCCGAGGGCGCATCCCGCCATTCAAGGCCAGAAGCTGAAGGAGAGGTGCGCTTTCATCAACTCGCCCGAGATGATTGACCAATTGCGGTACTAGCGGCAAACTCCCCCGTTTCTCCTGTACATAGGTCTGCAGCACTGTGCACTAATCAATAGATTCTGCTTGTGTACCACTTGCAAGAGCTGCTGAGCCAAAAGGAGGGTTGACTATTGCCGGTGGCAGGGCGCGGCTCCAACTGTTGGCGAGCAGCACGCGACAGCTGCTGTGTGACAACGCGCCCCTTGTTGCCCAGCTTGCATACGCCACTGCTCCTTGGCTGCACATGTGGAACTGTGCAGTGCCGGCCGTCCGGTGGCGCCCTGGTCTTCCAAGGTGTCGTTGCTCGTCGAAGCAAAGGGGCGCCCCAAGGGGCAGGCACTGCGCATGTGCGGCCTAGCAGAATGGCAGCCAAATCCGAACCACGTCGCAACACTGTGGCCTGTCTGTCCAATGAAGCGAAGGGGGGTGATATGGCGGAACTCGACCAAGGAGATATATCGTCAAGTTGTGCCAGGAAGCAACTGCATGGCTTTCATGCACCTCGCACGCAAGACTGAACTCTCTCAGGATCTGCAACTCGCCCAATTGCCGCCGCTCGGTTTCAAGGCCAGGGCATTAGTGGAGGAGCATGGGGCCTGGACCTCGGCAACCCCCCCCCCCCCCCCCCCCCGGGCCGCCGCCTCCCGCGCTCAAGCGGCTCCCTCAAGCGGCTCTCCACACGATCTTCTTGTGAGTTGGCCGGCGAGTAGCAACACCAACGAAGGATGCACCTTCGCCAACGACAATGCACTTTATTGCGAGCTCGTCATAAGATATCATCACAATCGCAATGTCCACTGCGCAGCGCTCGATTGTCACGCCGTTCTCGGTGTCGCTCCTACTTGCAGCCCTCGTCGCGTACCTGTTGGGCCCAACTGCGCGTCAGACAGCGGTTGTGCTGGGGTTCTTCCGCAGCCCTGCCAACACGGTCTTGGCGGCTGATCAGACCTTGTCTGTGCTTGAGGGGACGACGCACTGCGAAGACCTGCACTATCACCAGGCAAGTGGGCTTCTATTCACGGCGTGCGAGGATGACGCCGCCAAGAGGCATCGCTGGTTCCCCCCCTTGGCCCATTTTGACGACCCGGATATCTTGACATCCACGGCACGCGGGTCGCTCAGAGTCATCGATCCCGAGGTGAGTGACGGCCAATCACCCCATGCCTCGTCTCGGTGGTTGCATGCTCACAAAGTCTTAGACCCTGGCAGTTCGGGCACTGCGTCTCGACGGCTTCGACGGGCCGTTTGTGACGCATGGAATCGACGTCATAGATGATCCCCAACACCCGGCCGGCGAGGCGGTCTACATCTTCGCCGTCAACCACGTTCCCAACCGCGACCACTTCGTCAAGGGCAATTCTTCCGCCCCCAAGAGCCGCTCAGTTGTCGAGGTCTTTCACCATGTGCTCGGCTCGGACTCGGCGCGGCACATCCGCTCTGTGTGGGACGCCCTCATCAAAACGCCCAACGATATCTATGCTGCGTCGCCGACGTCGTTCTTTGTCACCAACGACCACTACTACAAGGAAGGGCCCATGAGGGCTCTTGAGGACTTGAGCAGGGCAGCTAAATGGACTAGCACCATCTTCGTGGACTTCTCACAGGCGGCTGAGGACAAGACCAGTGACACGCAAGGTGTCCGGGCTTGGGTCGCCCTCGGCAACATGCACAACAACAACGGCTTGGGCCACGGACGAAGGCCGGACGAGATCGCGGTGGTCAGCTGCTGCAGCGGCAAACTGCTTCTGGGCACGGTCGTGGATGGGTCCTCGTCGGCGCTGAGAGCCGCACCGCGCAGCATCCAGCTGTCGGAGACCATCCAGTTCGACTCCGTCGTGGACAATCCGAGCTACTTCGCCGATCCCTTTGCCAAAGGGTCGAAGGACAAGAGCGGGTTCGTGCTGCCGGGCTTGACCCGGGCCGTGGACCTGCCAAAGACCACACTGGACCCCGGAGCGACCGAGCCCATCATGGTGTGGAAGGCGTCGCCGGACGAGAGCAAGTCTGGATGGAAGACGGAGCTGCTCTTCGAGGATGACGGGTCCAGAGTGCGGAGCGCGAGCAGCGCAGTGCTGGTGGCGGCTGATCCGGCCAAGCACAACGGGGCGCGACGGGCTCGCTTGTTCGTGACTGGCTTCCTGTCGAAGAACATGGTGGCCGTGGACGTAGACCTGTAGGAAGCAGCTCAAGCACAGTAATGCAGCCGGAACACTTGGGCGAAGCCAAGATTACATGTAGTTCCGCATGTGACGGGTAACTGTACCTGGCGTGGTTCGAGGATGAGAAAGTAGCACAGGGCATGAACCACAGCCACGCGTGACGACTCTACGAGCAAGGCGGAGGTAACAAATGGATGACCTGGAAGTTACCCCGCATCCAGACCTGCTGGATGCGCGGGGAACCTGCAACCCGCGGGACCGGGCGACGGCCCCATCAAGTTCACGACGGTTGGGGGAGGCGGGCGGGGGGATTCCGTTGCTTTCCAGTTGACGGAGCAGCCACCAGTCATGGACTCACAGCCCATGGGCAGCAGCAAACGGCACAGAGGGTCAGGGGCCGGATCCACACCTACGCTGGCGTCCAGCCCCATCCATCACTGACCCCGGTGCGTCCAGGTGGTTGACGCGCCAAGTTCTCGAGGTAATAGTCCTGCCTGGAGGCGTGATGACCTGGTCGCCCCGGTCGCACAACTGAACCCAGCACGAGGCCTTCCATCACTGCATCGCCGCGACCCCTGCGGCCCCTTTACAACCCATTCCCGTTGTTTTCCCTGTGCAGCGCTTCGTCGCGCGAGATACCCTCGTGTCTTCCTCCCGGCATGGGGCCTCTGCCCGTCACCTAGACGTCCGGTCGCCCGCCGTCGCGGC
This sequence comes from Purpureocillium lilacinum, assembly GCF_023168085.1. Classification (NCBI taxonomy): domain Eukaryota; kingdom Fungi; phylum Ascomycota; class Sordariomycetes; order Hypocreales; family Ophiocordycipitaceae; genus Purpureocillium; species Purpureocillium lilacinum. Next base: position 62,182 of record NW_027072112.1, read on the forward strand.
GCGAGCACAGTCAACATGCCGGCCCGGGGATCATCGCGGGACGTCGGCGTCGCCCGTCGTCGCACACAGTTCTCCAGCTGCGACGAGTGCCGTCGCTCGCGTGTGGGCTGCGACGCCCTCAGCCAGGGCACCCGAGATGACGAGCCCGGGGCCTGCACGCGATGCCAGAACCGAAACAAGCAGTGCACGTTCAAGGTATGTCTCATCGTCTGCCCCAGGCGGCGACCAGCAACGGCGGACACTCATGCAGACACGCCCAATGTAGTGGATGAAGGACATCAAGGGCGCTGGGCCAAAGAAGGTCCCTCTGGGAAAGCGGAAGCAACGTCACCACTCCATCACATCGTCGACGACTGATGGCGCCGCGTCGCGAGACGCTGGAGCGCTCGGCTCTCCGACGCCAAAGGCTGGCACCGCGGACAGCATTCTCAGCATGGTGGACTGGGCAGCAATCGGCGGTCCCGCCTCTCTGCCTCATGACGATCGGTGCAGAACGGCATCGCTCATCGCGCCCTCTCCCGCCGACACCACTTCCACGGCGTATAGCCTAGAGCCCACCGGTTTGGTGAGCAGGGCGTCCCTTCAGATCATCTACGACCGCGGCTTTGATGCCGTGTTCGGCTCTTGGATGGGACGACATGGGTGCCCATTTTTGTGAGTAAAGCCCTCGTCGTCGTTGAATCGGCCAGCTTGCTGAGCAAAGTACGATGGACAGGTTGGGCGAAAACAGCCTCGCGGAGAAGCACGCCAGCATAGCTGCCATTTGCAGCCGTCTCGACGCATGGATGACGGATGCGTCGGATGACGAACCGGTGCCCATGATGGACAAGCGGCAACAAAGCCCGCGAGATCGCCTTATTGACGACTCCTTGCAAAACACCATCGCGGCCTTCTCAGCCAGGTGGCTGCCATTGACGTCCAGCAAGACGGACCCGGATCAATGCCACCGAAACGCCATCCACGCGCTCTGGCGACATGCTCGGAGAGACATGCTGCGTGTCATCAACAGGCCGTCGTACCGCTCCATGCTGGCCCTGTTCTTATTTGCACTGACGCCCATACCCGCCGGCATCCACGAGGACGAAGAGGTGGATGGCATCTCCGGCCAGGCTTGCGTCCATGCGGCCCTTCAGCAGATCCAGACCCTACGAGCGAGGCAGCGCAATCTGCAATTCAGCGGCTCCAAAGTCTCGCCATCCATGAAGTCCAAGGCCATCTGCGCGAGCCCCGAGTCTATTGGCACGTCCGACTTTATCGCCGCCGAGAGCATCGCATACTGGGCCGCCCTGACGTTTGACACGTCCGCATCCCTCACTCTCAATTGCAGGTCCCTTCTCTCCTCGGGCCTCTTCGGCTTCGAAGCGGAGCTGCCTTGGCGACTTGTACGAACCGGCGCCAAGATGTTCGAAGAAACTACCCACGATTGGCGGGCGGGCGGCCTGCTCGAAATGACGGACGATCGGGCGAATCAGATCATTGCAAACGGGACATCGTGGAAGCTGCTCGCCTGGAAGCTTACGGCTGTGTTCAAGGAAGCGTTGAGAGACGGCCACGATGAGTCCGAGGTCCTCAAAGGCTACAGGCGCGTCACCGAGTCTATGCAGCATTTCAACGACACGTATCGCCAACCGCTCGAGCAATGTCAGAGACGAATGCAGTTTTTGGAGCAGCAAACGAAGTTGCGCTGGTGTAAGCTGAAGCGACCCTGTCCCGCACCAGATTGCGCTAATAGCGACGGCAGACTCATTGATGTTGCACTACCATCTCAGCATACTCATGCTCGAAGATATCATCGAGGCCACTGGCCGCTATGACCTCCTACCCGGCCTCAGCACCGCGACCGCAGACGCGGAAAACGCGGTCATGAACACTCTCGTTTTTGGACTTCACAACACCTTCACACTGAGCTTCAAGAATAGCTTTGTTGGCAGTCCCGGTGACGCAGATGGCGACTCGACAGACGCAGTCATTACCGTACCGCTCATCTCCATGGACCCATACCCGCATCACGTTGTCGCAAGCGTCCAGCTGATGCGAAAGGCCATCGACCGCCACCTTGCGATGGGTAAGATCAGCGTCGAGTCTCACACCAGCCTCCAGGCGACACTGGAGCAAACTCTCAGTCAGCTGCCCCAAAGTTCCAAGTCGGTCCAGGCTGCAAGGAACAGGTTCTCCTTAAAGGGACCGAGCGATGGGGCCGGTCTGCACCAAGACCCGTACGTAGATTTGCAAGCGCAGTACGCAGAATAACACGAGGCTCAATGACAACCCCAGACCTGAATAGAGCAGCCGTCTCTCAGTGGACGCACGCTCCCGTCGCGCTCCCGTGTCCCCACGCAGCGTCGAGCATGAGGACGACTCTGCTGCAGCGGTTCATGCGCCCCGCATGCCAATCGGACCCTTTGGACACCCTCCTGGGTTCCTTGACGATCCGTTTCGGTAAGTTTACAGTCTCAATGACCTGCGCTATCACTGGCTGGAGCAACGGGTCCAGCCGTGGACGCAGTGCGTACAGGCGCATCTAAATGCCCCCCAGCTGGGGGAATGCCTCGCTACCGAGATCAAGGGTTGATTGCACCCGCATTTAGTCCCTTCGGTGCCGCATTACTTTGGATATTGGTTGAGCTAAAAGATGTGCGCATCAGGAAACATGAGCGTTGCGTCGGATCCGTGGCTGTCAGCCGGTCGGATCCGACCCACAAACCACGAGGATCGGATCCGAAACAATGATGAGCCACGCTGGCGACGACCTATCCCTCGCGGACAGATGAGCGACAACAGAAATCCTCATCATAAATTGAATCGGCTGTTTCTGCAGTATCATCGGCGTTTGGTCGCTTGAGCTGAAAGAAATGTGTCCTGCGATGGCGCGCACAATCAGATCCTCGGTCGCGGTCCTCGGCGCCGGCTCGCAAGGGCGGCGACTGGCCTACATGGTAAGGCATTTCGTGATCGCAAAGGCACGCTGAGCTAACAGGATCGACCAGTGGTCAAGCAGGGGCAAGGATGTCCATCTCATTGACGCTGCGCCCAAGCAGCTCACCGCCAGCGTCGAGGCTGTTCAGAAGTTTCGCACCGAGTCGAAAGCCGGAGATGGCTTCGGCACAATACGCACGCACGCCCCAAGCACCCTTGCCGACGCGTTGCAGGACTCTTGGCTTGTTGTAGAGGTATGCGCGCCGGCGTCTCACCCATCAGAGTGAGTTTCATGGACACTAACCTGGCTGCTCAGTGTGTCCCGGAGAGGTTGTCGTTGAAACAGCAGGTCATGGCTGAGCTTGACGCGCTGGCGCCCGAGGATACGATTATCGCATCAAACTCGAGCAGCTATTCGTGTAAAGAGATACTCGAAGGTCTTGAGCTCAACCATTCCAGACGCGTTTTGAGCGCGCACACTTGTGAGTACAGTTCCGGCTCCGACAGTCTCAGTACTTATACTGACCCCGCACTCTCCTCAGACTGGCCACCGGAGACGACAGGTTTGTCTTCGCCCGGCCCGTGCCAGCAGCGAGTCATCTAATGACAGGTTTAGTGATTGAGATTATGGGCCATGACAATACCGACGCGTCGCTCGTTGAGGTCATGATGAAGCGATGCGCTGAGCATGGCTTCTCGCCATTCCACGTCAGGACGGACTCTATGGGCTACATTTACAACCGGTACGTCCTCTGTCGGCATGACAATTGATAGTGGCACAAACTGATGTGCTCCACTGTAGAATCTGGGCGGCGATAAAGAGGGAGGCACTCCTCGCTGCTTCGGAAGGCGCCGGCACGCCGGAAGAGATTGACAGTATCTTCCGCGGCGTGCTCAAGACGGCCAAGGGGCCCTTTGAGCTGATGGACATTGTTGGGCTGGATGTCGTCCTCGACATTGAGCAGCACTACGCTGCCGCCCGTGGAGACATTCCCGTTGAGCCACAGCAGTATCTCAACCGCTTCTTGCAGAAGGGGCACCTGGGCGTCAAGAGTGGTCAGGGCTTTTACACATACAGCGACCTAGCATCAGCGTAGCGAACATGTTTCTGTTCCGCCTCTAGGCACCACATCCGAAAGCTCTCTAAACTTTGTTGGACGTCATGTTCTGGCCCATAGGTTTGCCAGTCTCTTCGCGGAAGGCGAATGAACATGTCCTTTCCCCAAATTGAACATGACGATACGCTTCACGTTGCTCCCCCATTTACTTACCGAAACGCCAACAGGGCTCACTGGGTGTGGCGAAAGCAAGACATCTGGTCGATGATACGCGCATGCGAGCTTGTAGCAGAATTGTCGTGTATGTCATGATTACTCTATTCCTAAGCGTCGATATTGCTCTGGCTGGTCTACTTGCACTATGAACGCTCGGCGCAGCAGGGCTACAATTTCCTGGCAGCTTTCAGCCCTTGAACCCTCGGACGATTGTCCGAACCTGGTTGACGATTGCAGTCATCTCTGTCCCTACTCGAGAGATCTGTCAGCGTGCCAATCACATACCTCGCGGAGAATACCAGGATGCACACTTACCGCCTCTCTGGTCTGTGTTTGCGCCATACCATCCGACCCAGTCCCAGCACGCATTTTGGTTGGGGAGCGACAAGCCGTTCCATATGACGTGGAGCGAGTTGTCGATCTTTGTCTGTGGGAACAGGACGATGATGTTGTTTGTATCTAGATCGTGAACTCAGTGCCTTTACTCCAAAGCGCCATGGCTCGAACTCGCGTGGGGCAGCTTACCGGCCCATTTCTTGTATCCAGTGTTGTCCATAAACTTGGAGCCAATCTGGCTGTGGCTTTGCTGGCAGCCGTGCAGTGCGACGTGTAGCTTGCACACCTCGGATCCGTGCCTGCACGCCGCGGGAACGTACAGGTAGCCTGTGCTGTCCATACCCAGGGTCCCATATTTGCCCGTCTGATCGAATGGTACCGTGGTGCCCGTAAGACTCCTTTCATTACGAGCCTTGAGCTTGCCATACATCCAGCCGAGCACGGCGCCAGCGCCGTCGTAGTGACAGTTGCTGATCCACGGCGAAGAACTCTCGCCGCATGGGTTGTCACCTGCACCGTCAAAATCTGTCGGAAACACGTGGGCGGCGCCATCGCTAACGACGAATGACACTTTCGCTGGATCGTCGAACGCAGACAGCTGGGCCCTGAGCTGCTGCATTGGGTTGACGCCGACGGTCAAATCGGCTGTTCCGACTTGCATGAATATGCGCCGAGACTTCAAGTTCTTTACTGGCGCAATTTCCTTGCCAGACCAGACCTTCATATTGGCGGTCGGGGAGTCAATGGCGGACGTTTGGTTGCTCAGACACATCGTGAACTGCGCAACATTTGTTAGCATGCAGTTCGCCAAGAACCACCTGCAAGAAGGCATGGTTGCCTACCGGCTGGTTTCGAGCACAATCGTAGGGCCCGCCAGCAAAGACCCCGAAGCCCGTCTTGAACACGTCCGAGTACGCGACGCCAAGCTGCGCCGCCATGAACCCGCCCGACGAGAGCCCGGACACGGACACGGACGAAGGGTCCACATTGTAGGCTCCGAGGCAGGCGGCCAGCGCCTGTGGCGCTGTGAGGCTCAATAGCAACGCGACGACATGGCGCCGGGTCATTGTATAACGAGACACCACGACTTGTTGAGTCGTGCTGGGAGGAATTGATGTCGAAATGAGAGAAATGTCCAGAATCGAGTTGCACGGCTGCCATGCCACAGCTGCGGTCATCAATTAGTAGGGCCACTGTCACTTCTGCATATTTATATGTCCGCATCTATTCGTGGCGTGCAGGCAGGGAGCCGTCTGCCGTCATGTTGGTGCGTTCGTGTCGCTGCAATGCGACATCAGAGCGAGGTCGCATCAGAGCTCAGCTCCTCTACGTATCAGGCCTTGCCCGAGCAGAAACTCGTGATGATGGAGTCAGGAGACGCTTGGTGATGTCAAAGTCCACTTCGGAACCGACTCTAGCAAATGCTTGCAAGGACGCGACGGCTGGCTTATGGCATGGGTCACGTCGGAATTCTCTCCGTTTCATGCACAGCGCCACTTCCCTTCCCGCGAAGGAGGGCGCCGCCACGTCCTGCCCCCGCACATAGCATGATGCATCGAACACGACAGAAAATCTGGGGTAAGCTCGCTAGCGAACCAAGGCATTGGCGGGATGGTTGTGGGAAAGGGAAAAATGACAGGAAAGGCTTTGCCTCGGCAGGCAAACGCCAACGCTCACACCAGCTCGAAACCGGCCGGCTACGCGCCCAGGGTGCTCACCAGACCACTGGCTAGAGTGCGGAGATCAGGGCCTGATGCTGGTCTGATTTGGTGGCAGCTAGCACAGGGACGGCATGGACTGCGTATGCCATCCAGTCTCGGCTTTGTGGGCTCGTGGAGGGCGCCTGTCTCGCTGCGCGGAGGCCCCGCCGCTGACCGAGCCGCGTTCAGAGCTTTGGTGTCGATTGGCGGCCCCAGCGCTTGGGACCAAGTGCCGGTGCTGGGCTCCGGCCCTGGTGGGTGGCGTGGGGGCAGTTGACGAGGTGCGGAACATTACTGAGCGAACTCATTGGCATGACTTGCAGCAGGGCCACATCATCAGCGGCGGATCCGACGGGAGCTTCGAGGGCCGCACGGTAGTTATGACGGCGCTTGGACATTGGCCAGGGCCCTCTTTACCCGCCCGTCCCAGCGCCCGGGTTCGATGTTCAGCAGGGCATTTGTTTGGAGCGATGAGGATGTTCATTCTTCAAGGGCCACACCATCATGGGCCCAGCAGAGCTTCCCCGCCCCCGCGTGCTACCCCGGGTAGACTATTGAGTGGAGCGTGAGGGCCAGGCTTGCCAGGCTCATTCAGGTGGTCCCAGTCTGGCCCGGATCCGAGACATGCGCTGTTCTCTCCTCCCACCAGTTCTGGAACGGAACCGATCTCCCTCCAACGCAGTTCCTCTCCCCAAACTTCGCGCTTGGGGATCAATTGTGGCTTGGCGTGTTGGCTATATCATCATCGGGAGCTTTCCTCAAGTTTTGATGTTTCACAGGACTGTTGGCTCCCCCTAATCTCGACAACCCACCCCCCTTGTGACACCGCAATCTCGTCGCGTGCACAGACTTTTACAACGCCGCGTCAACTCTCTCTCCTTCGCAGTCTGCAGTAGAGCCTCTCGCCCACGATGGAGGCGGCTTCGCTTCACTCGTCCGAGAAAGTCGGCATCCACCAGGTTGCCGATACTGGCGCGACGCAAACGCCAGAGAAGCAGGGCAGCATGACAGATGTGCCCTTGTCGCATGTCAAGGGCCTTGGGGCCCAGGCGCGTTCACCAGAGGAGAACAAGGAGCTGGAGAAGAGGGTACTGTGGAAGGTGAGTTGCCACCAACGCAAAACGGCACATTGAAGTTCGTCGCCGCTGATTACTTGGGGTGGCAGATGGACATTCGCCTGATACCCATGTTGGCCCTCTTGTATCTACTCTCTTTCTTGGATCGTGAGTTAACAACGCCACTCGCACAAACGTTTCGGCCTGCTGATGATGTTTCTCGTCCGGCGCAGGTGGCAACATTGGCAATGCCAAAATTGAAGGCCTCCAGGAGGATTTGAACATGCAGCCGGCCCAGTACAACTGGTGTCTGACCGTCTTCTTCTTCACTTATGCGGCATTTGAGGTGCCCAGCAACCTTTTGCTCAAGCGGCTACGCCCGAGCCGATGGCTTCCGCTCATCATGGTTGCCTGGGGTCTCGTAATGACCCTCATGGGCATAGTCAAGAGCTACCATGGCCTATTGGTTGCCCGCTTGTTCTTGGGAGTGACCGAGGCCGGTCTGTTCCCTGGCGTCGCGGTAAGTGATAGACAGTACCAGCAACGCCCGCTCAGTACAAAATGCTGATCGCGCCCGCACAGTATTACCTCACGCTTTGGTATTGCCGACACGAAATCCAGCTTCGCCAGGCCATGTTTTTCTCGGCCGCATCCATCGCAGGCGCTTTCAGTGGACTTCTGGCCTTTGGCATCAGCAAGATGGATGGGGTTGGCGGTCTTGAGGGCTGGAGATGGATCTTCATCCTGGAAGGCATCGTCACGGTCCTTGTCGCCTTTTGCGCCTTCTTTTTGATCTACGACTTCCCCGACACGGCCCCTTTCCTCACCGAGGAGGAACGCGACTTTGTCGTACGCCGACTGAGATACCAAGGTCAGACGCCCGTGACGGTTGGGGAAGACATCCAGGGCGGTGCCGCGACGCCCGAGCAAATCCAGGTTGGCGAGGCGGACGAGTTCCAGTGGAAGTATGTCCGGCAAGCCTTTGCGGACTGGCAAATCTGGGTCAACATCTTTGTGTACTGGGGTGTAAGTGCCATGCCTCTCGCTCGGATTCCTTCCTGCCCGCTGGCCATTCTGTCCTGGCCGCTACATGCACGCACATGGCAAATTGCTCACATTAGACTTGACAGATTGTCTGCCCTCTGTACGGCATCAGCCTTTTCCTGCCTACGATCATCAAGAACCTGGGCTACAAATCGAGTACCGCGCAGCTCATGACCGTCCCAATTTACATCACGGCCGCCATCTTGGCCGTCATCGTCGCCTACTGCTCCGACAGAGTAGGGAAGCGCAGCCCGTTCATGATCACGCTGATGTGCATCATGGCCGTCGGCTTTGCCATGTGCGTCTAGCCAGCTCTTGGTGTCAGGCTGCGATTTAAAGCTGACCTCTATAGGTGCATCTCGTCGTCGAACCCTAAAGTCGTGTACGGCGGTGTCTTCATCGCGGCTTGCGCAATCTATCCGGCTTTCCCGGGTGTCATTACCTGGCTCTCCAACAACCTGTCCGGCAGTTACAAGAGAAGCGCGGGCATGGCCATCCAGATTGGCGTGGGGAACTTGGGCGGCGTAAGTCATACCTCCAGTTCGCGATGCGCGTTTTCGTGGGTGAGGGCAATGTTCTAACAAGGCGTCCAATCAGGCCATGGCATCAAACTTTTACCGTCAGCCCGACAGCCCTCGATACTTCCTGGGTCACGGGCTCGAGCTCGGCTTCATCGCGTTGGGCATCACCGCGGCGTTGGTCCTGCTCGTGTCGTATCGGGCCATCAACAGCAAGCGGCAACGGCGCCTCGCGGCGGGGGAGCACCACAGCATGACGCCCGAGGAGCTCTCCGAGCAGGGCGACAAGGCTGTGACTTTCCGATACATGTATTAGAGACGTCGGTCGATTGAAGTGTAGGTGCGGGGATATGTCCAGAGTACGAGCACAAGCAAGCACTTCGCGGTGTCTTGGGAGAAGTAGCCAAACGGCAGCGAATGTGCAAACGAGACTCTGTCTTCCACGTGCTCATGTCGTCCGGATTAGCTCGCGGGGAACCGACTGATCACTTTCGGCCCGTTCAGCTGTAAATCCAGGTCCCCATGTCCCCTTCCTTTGTCCTTGTCAAGTGCACTGCCCAGGCCACTAATTCGTGAAAGTCCGCAAGCCGTGTTACGAGTCTGGTGAAGCGTCAGGAGTGCCCAGCCAGCCAAAGCACGCGCGTGCCGGCGGCCCAGTGAGACCTGCCGGTCGGCGCGACACTGCGCAATGCATGGCGCGAGTCATTGACCGTGGCCGTGGCTACCAACGGGACCTCCTCTCGGCCGTGCTTGTTTCCTTCGGCTTTGGCAATTGGTGTCGTTTTCCTGCCGCAAATCGCCACCCACATGAAGCAAGGTTTGCGCCGTTTCAATGTGGCTGGAAGGACGGGCGCAAAAGTTAACGCGGCATCGGTTGTGACTGGATCTCACATCATCGCTTGCCCCAGACGGAAGGTCCCGCAGGCTGGCGGGCGCCTTTTTTCGGCGCGATGGCGACCCGGCGAAGATCCTCTCGGCGCGGACAGATCTTGGTTTCGAAGGCTCGGCTTGACCGGGGCTCGGTCTGTGCGCTGGAAGCAGGACCGGGTCTGTATACCGAAATACGATGTCAGGCCGAGACGAGCTGGCCGTCTGAACTTTTGAAGATGCTGGATTGTGGTCTGTGCTACGGCCCGCAGCCGCCCCGTCGGCCCAGGCCTCGATTTGGCTCTCTCCAGTCAATCTCCACAGCTATGAAGCAGCTTAATTGCAGAACGGGGACTACCGATGCTCCTCTGTAGCGTCCCGGCCCAGAAGCAGCTTCTACCGAACGAGCGAGCTGATTACACTTTTTACCTTTGGCGTGCCTGCTGTAACAACGCTTGCCCGGGTGTCGGTCTTTGGGAGGATCATCGCCGGTGGCGCTCAAGCCTGGGTGGCGTCCACCGTCTCTTCATGGCGTCGCCGCATTTGCAGGGGCCCCAGTCCTTTTGCAAATGATGCCGCGATTCATTCGCTTGCCATGCTCAGGGGATTGAAGATCTCCGGGGTCTCTGAAGGGCGCCATCCAGCGCCAGCTGTGCGCTCGCGTCCTGAGGCCTGAACACGAAGAAGGTTTTGAGTTCTTCGATCGCCTTTGCGTCCGCTTTGTGCCGTCTGGTATTAGTTTCTCCTGCTGGCACCGAACCTGTCCAAAACCTGCCTTTCTTCAATCACGAACCTGCACGCGACGAAGCCAGACTGCCAGGTGTAGTTCTGCTGCTTCATTTCACCAGCCCCTGGACATTCATCCAACATTCCCCTCCAACGACGCCACCAACAATGTCACGAAGCACCGTCCGGACATGACATCGACAGGCCTGGAGACCCTCCCGTAAACCGACATGGGCGCAGGCGATGACGAGTCGACCAATGGCCGCCCAGGTCACCGCCGCGGGGACTGGCTAACCATTATCGTTTTCATCAGCATCGCGCTCTACAATGTCGTCGAGCTGAACTTTCTCATCGCCAGCACCTTCAAGCGATACCGCGGCCTCTATTTCTGGAGCTTCCTCGTCGCGACATGGGGTATCGCCTTCAATGCGGTCGGCTACCTGGTGCGCAGCCTCCGGGCTGACCCCTCTGGCTACGCCCAGGCCACGATCATTCTCATCGGGTGGTGCACAATGATCACAGGCCAATCACTCGTCTTGTATTCGCGCCTGCACATTGTTTTGCACAATGCGGCACGGTTGCGCATGGTCCTGATCATGATCATCACAAACGCCGTGTGGCTCGGCGTGCCCGTCATCATTCTCGTCTACGGCACCAACTCCAACAACCCTGGGCCATTCGAGAAGCCCTACTCGATCTTCGAGAAACTGCAGCTCACCGTCTTCTTTGTGCAGGAGGTCATCATCTCCGGCCTATACATATATGAGACGGCAAAGCTGCTCAAGCTACATCGCGGCGTGGCAAACTCAGGGACCAGGCGTGTCATGGGCCACCTGATCCTCGTCAACGTCTTCATCGTGCTCCTCGACATCAGCATTCTCGTCCTGGAGTTCACCGAGCACTACAACCTGCAAACGGCGTGGAAAGCGCTCGTCTACAGTATCAAGCTCAAGGCCGAGTTCAGCGTGCTCAATCGCCTCGTCGAGTTCTCGCAGCTGCTGCGCAACGCCGGTTCCATGAATGCGAGCCGCGCTCACAACACAACTGACATTGCGCTCGAGCGGTATATTCTCAACGCGTCGCGCGCGCCGACTGAAACGGAGTACGAGGTGCACGTCGGGACAGGGCGGAGAGACAGTGAGAAAGAGGGCGCGCAGCCACAAGGCCTGGAGGTGGTCAAGACGACTGCCGTAACAGTCAGTCGCACGGGAAGACAGCCGACGGATCCGGCGGACAGCCGGTCTGCTGGCCAGGCGTCAACTGAGGACATAACCGAAGCGGGCTGTGCCTCGTCGGTATCGTCGGAGGCGCATTTGGCAAGGCCGTAGATGATGGGGCCGTCGCTCAGGACGACGATGGGGCACAACTGATAGATTACGCCATGTATATCACGCATATAATGTACAGCATAAGCCTGCCAAAGGGACGGTGAGCTTCAGACCGCCGGCCATCGAGAATCTGTGTCATGGATGTCGGGCACGGCGAGGTGTTGACCATCATGCACGGCGGCTTACAGAATGGAAGCCAAGGCCCAACTGGGCCATTTCACCAGCTCGGCCGCGCATGGGAATCGACGCAGACGCAGCTGTATCTGCGTCAAACAAACAAGCAATGGGTGCATGCGATCCACACGGTACATGGAACACCGATCACGGCCGCCACTTCGCCCTCGCTTACTCTTGGTCGCTGGTGGACTGCGACAACAGTGTAGGAACCTTTGTGATACAGTGTCGCCTTGGGTCACATCCAAGGTGGGTGGCAGTCCACTGTAAGCAGCCGCAATTCTTTATGGTGGGGGCAATGCCTTCAAGCCGCGCAGCCCAGCCAAGCCAGCATCAGCGACCAAGGAGGTATAATAGATTCAGTACCGCTTGAGATGGTAAAGAGGCAGGTTTTGCCCGTTCTAATAAGTGGCGCTTGCTTGCCGTATTCGTCGGTCAACTCCTTTACTTGCCGTAATGATGGCCAGCAGTAGGGATTGAGACTTCCTGCGCCAAGTCTTCAGGTGGACTTCTGCACTGCCAACATCGTTGCATTTTTCACGATGCGTCATCCCCGTTTTCGATCCATCGCGACTGTCAATCGCGACTGTCGCCGAGTACACGGTTAGGCATCCAGAAACGTTATCTGCCTTTAGAAGTGCGTCCGGAGAATTCGCCATCTTCCGGCCCTCCGATGGCAGAATTTCTTCTGATCTGGACCTGGAGAGCCATACGTACCGGGTAAGCTGAAGCATGTAGCCAGCTTTTGCGCCGCTGAGTACTTGGAAGCCGAGCGCGCCTGTTGTTGATCCACAGCCAAGGACCAGACCACTGGGAATCGAGCCGCGGACCGCTCCACCAGGAAAGCGCGGCGCGATGTGCGGGAAGAAAGCGGGCAGGCTTGTCTTGGGCTCTCGGTAGAGTCGGTGACTCGCTACCACGGTCAGGCACTGCTGCGAGTGGGGTATTTCTGCAGGTCTGCGAGCAGGCGCGGGGAGAATCCCGGGTCATGTTGCATCCATGGCGAACTTGCGTAGTGTTCATCGGCAACGGACCAGACTCGATAAGTAGCCCGAGGACTGGCCTCGCGGAACTTGGCGAGAGATGGGCTCTCTCGCATCAATCGCACCGATTGAGGGATCCTTGCCCAGTGTTGCAGCCAATATGACGAATCTGTCGCACTTTGTCGACGTCAACGTGGCGGCCCTGGCCACCGACGCGGGCTACTTTGCCAAACTTCCCGCGACCAATATCATCGAGCCAGCAATCTCGCTGCTCGCTTACCACGACGACTTTTACCGTGTGCTGGGCCGAGATGCCAAGGCGCGGAAGGTCTGGGATCTCCCCTGGGAAGCGTTCCATGAGGCGGGCATCTACAACAAGCGGGACAACTCCCTCTACGTCACGTCAAATTTCCAGAGCCTCAAGGACAATATCAACATCACCGTCGTGTCGCTCGACTCCGATGACTATCCGTTCTACAGCACGCAGTTCCCAGACTTGGCCGAGGCAAATGGAGGAACAAACTACTATCCTCCGGGAGCCAAGCGGAACCAGACACCGCCAATGCAGCTTTACTGTGACGAGGGAGACTTTGAGCGTCCCTCGCAGCTTTTGGCCGTTGACCCAAACACCAACAAGTCGACGCCTGTGTTGACAAACTTCCTTGGCCGCAACTTTTCCTCGCTCAACGATGTCCGACAGCACCCCGTCACCGGCGACCTCTGGTTCACCGACGCAGACTACGGCTACTTCCAGCATTTCCGCGCGGAGCCTACCCAGCCGAAACAGGTCTACCGCTTTGAACCAGACACGGGCGCCATCCAGGTCGTCGCCGACGGCTTCGTGCAGCCAAACGGGCTTGAGTTCTCGCCCGATCTCAAGACCCTGTATGTCTCCGACACGGGCAGCCAGCAGTTCAAGACAGTCCCCACGGGTCCGTCTTCAATCTATGCGTTTGATGTCATCGACAAAAAGCGCCTCGCCAACCGCAGGACCTTTGCTTGGGCGGACACGGGTTTTCCCGATGGCGTGCACTGCGACACCAAGGGCAATGTCTGGGCATCGTGCGGAGACGGTGTTCACATCTGGAACAAAAAGGGCGAGTTCCTGGGCAAGATATTTGTCGGCGAGATGAGCAACAACTTCGCCTTTGCGCCGGGTAAGGTCTTTGTCTTTTCCAATGCTCGCCTATGGGTGGTGGAGAATGTGAAGGCTCAGGGGAGAGAGGTTTGCCAGGACTTTGGCGTCGGGTGTGATAAATAGCCCAAGTAGGTCTACTGACATGACGCATTCTGAAGTAATGAAGTATGTGAGTAATTTCACCCTAAAATATTCTTGACGCGTCTGCGCTCGATGATGTGTACCGTTGAGGGAGACCTCCGTAAGGGGTATTGATCCAAGGGCGTTTCAGGGCACCGCACAGCTTGGTGGCCGGAGACCCCCGAACGCCACTGCTGGCCTCCTGGGCAATTGGCAGAACCGCCGTGCTGCCACTAAAACCCAATCGCTCTCAACGGTCTGCTGGAAGTGCAGCCGGACAGCCGCATGTGTCAGGAGATGGCCTCCCACCTCGGGTTATATCTCCGATCTCTAGTTATGCTTAATTGAACCTGGCCTTGGGCTCCGAACCCGAATGATGCCTTCGGCAGTCTGGATAGTATGCCGACGGAGATAGTCGGGCCAAGCCGCCTGTGATGAATGGCACCAAACTTGCCTGAGGCTTTTGTGCGGCCGACGCGTCGCAGGGACGCAGACTGGAGGCGAATTCCGCTCAAATCGCTCGCACTCGTCAACGACAAAGCTCATGGAACCCGGAAACCATTTTGCATTCGTACAGCGCAATAGCGGCTGAACGCATAGCAATCATGGCATCGTCTTTCGCATCGCCGCGCACCTGCGCCCGGCATGTAGGCGCACTCCAGTCTTTGGGCAGGGCGCGTCTCCAGAGCCGAATCGTGCGTCACAGCTTCGTCCAGGGCAGGCTGGCCTGTTCCAAGACTCCCGGGCCGCCTTGCCATGACGCCTCACGACCCGGCGGTGCTCAGCAGTCGAGTACGGCTTCGATCGCGTCTGCAGCCTTTTGGACGTCCAACGCTACGTGGCGGCGCGCCACAGTCAACACGTTTCGGTGCCTCGTCGGTTGCACGGCCGGCGACTTTTCCGCCATGTGGTTCCTCCAGTCCAGCTACCCAGAACTCGGTATGGAGTGGGTAATGGCGATTTCTAGTTCGTCTTCCCATCGCCGCCGGTTCGATGCAGAGCATATATTGACAGATTTCCTTGCGCAGTGGTCTCCGGGCTGTCGACGTCGATGATGCTGGAGACGGTGCTGTTGCGGCTCGGCCGCGATCGCCTCTCGTGGAAGCTGGCGGCGAGGACCGCAGCGGGAATGAGTCTGATCTCAATGATCACAATGGAGGCGGCTGAGAACGCCGTCGAGTACTACCTGACCGGTGGCCAAGTCTCGCTAGACTCACCAGCGTTTTGGGTCGCCGGGATCGTCGCCATGGCGGCGGGCTTCCTGGCCCCGCTGCCGTACAACTACGCGCGACTGAGGCGGTACGGCAAGGGCTGCCATTGATCGAACCTTGGTTGCCGACGCGTCGCGGGTCAGGGATCGTCTCGCCACCTGCATTTCTGTATTTGTCAAGGACAGCTGCTATATTTGGCGGTTGGGGTGTCGTGTGCCTGATACGTCTCGTGCCTGATCGGAGCCCCGACTTCTTTCTCTGTTGCCAAGCACGGCACGAAACATCCCCAAGAAATACGGCTGCGGGACCCCGTTCTGTCATTTAGCTGGGCATTCTCGGTTTGCGAATTGGCATCTCGGTGGCCAGGGACATGCATGTACTATTATAACCCATTGCAGCAGAGGTAATAGGCCTTGCCATGTATATTGGTAGGATAATAGGATTGATGACCACTCTCGACCTGTGGCTTGACTTACGTGCTTGCTTACACTTTGACGCCAGACTTCCTTTGTGCACAGTGGCCCCCGTGCATCCACCGAGTTGGGATTGAACACTCTGGGAAGCAAATCGCTTGAATGAGCTGCGACGTTGGCCACTGCATCACCCTCGTCGCGCTCAACTGCCAAGTTTGTGGCGTGTTTCTCGCGGGCAATGACGCGGCTCGCGCTGTAAGTGTCTGGGCCCCATCAATGCACTTCAGACTTTTGGTGACGAACGACGTCTGAACTTGTGTGTGACACTTGACACGGCAGGGCCATGCAATGCTTTGCAAGCATCAAATAAACACTACATCCCCGCCAGTATCAAAATTTCCCGCCGAAGCTGTTTAGTCGTGGCATATCTGATCCAGCCGAGCGCGATGCGGGAAGACAGCTAAAGCTTGGATCCATGTCAGGAGCGGCCCGCCAGGCGATTGCTACAATCCAGCGCTACGGGTCGGGACTTAAAGAAAACAGATTCGATGTTCGTGACCCAGCAAAGACGCCGGGACGTGCCCAGTTACATGTTTCTCGTGTTGCATACGGGGCAGCGGGAGACTATGCCAAAGCGCACTTGGCGGGCCGGTGCGCAGTGATTTGACTTTACGAAGAGATAAGAGGTTCATCTCATTGCAACAGAGACCGCTCTGAGGATGTACCCCGCAGAGCCTAGGACCACTGTGACTTGAAGTCGGGCAATATGGGACCCTGATGTAGCACCCTGGGGTTGATGTTTGCATGAGAACACTTTAGTCTTCGGTTGCGCAGTACCTGAGCTCGCTGAGGCCTGCATTTCCAGCTGAACCGCCCAAATTAGAATGCATTGTCTCGAAGCTGTCTCGTAGTGGCCAGTTTGATCGCACGCCTGTTGCATTGACAACGAAACGGGATCTCCAGATCCGAACCGGTGTTGAGATGTAGTGCATGGGTCCGCTAGCCAAGCAATGCGATGCCCTGACCGTACCATCTCAGTTAACGCCACATCTGGGGAATCTGCCAGCCGCGTAATGCCTTCCATTTGATTGGCATTGGGTAGTCCATGTCTGTTCGATAGTTGCATTGTGGGCGATTGGGCATCTAAAGCCCTACTGCCACCAGACCACTGCAAGCTGAAAAGCGATTCATCGCAAGCGCTTATCTGCAACAGAGCGATCACGTGTGCTTCCCTTCTCATCGCATGGGCCGCGATAATGAAGACGTCCGTGGTCCCCGAGATCATGTTTCAGGGCTTGCGGAGAGAGTTTACCGGAGGATGAGGTCAGACCGCGAGACCATGGCACGTTGAGAAGTTCTGAGAACATTCCTCTTGCCGGTACCGTACCCAAGACTGACAGCTGTTACACGCAAACTTGATCTGTCTGAGGATTTCCAGGGCTCCCTGGTCATACTCACAAAAGCGCACGCGGGCAGCTGGGGATAACGACGTTTCAGCGCGTCGGCTCCGGTGAGCCCGCTCGGACGCCAGCGCTGGGTCCCGCCGCAGCCCTGACACAGCTTGGGTAGCGATCACGCCCAGACCCTCGACCGAGCGTAACCAAAAACCGCGTGTTAGTGCAACCTCTGCTCTGTTACGAACAGGCTCCAGATCTTGAACTGGCCAATGGGCCTTTACGAAGATGTGCCTGTGTGAGGGTCTCTCGGCAAGCGACCGATGCCTCCTCGTCAGAGGTGTACCAGTTGGTCTGTGACGACCAACCTGCGAAAGGTTCAGAGGAACCAGGAGACGAGTATGGTCTGGTTTCGTTTGACTGGCATGTGCTCGCTTGCGCTACGTGCGTTGCGAGTAGATCTAATTTGGTGCGGCAGTCACTGGCGACTCCATGTCACGGCCATATCATATACAAAATGCCTGGCACAGCCGCACCAGGCTGGGGCTTGTTGAGATGCTTGCACTGTTTATACCATCCGTCGAGTCCACGTACGGATCTGGCTGGGCCAATTTTGGGCTTGTTCCGCTCGCTGGTCGGGCCTTCTTAATCTCTCGTGGGCTTCGAGCTGGCTCGAGGACCTGACAGTCTCAACTGTGGCGCATGATTTCCTTCTCTTCTTGAACTGTCGTTACTAAAGACCCCTTTGGACCCATTCATCCGAGGCCACTTTCCCTACAGTCCATATGGACGAAGCCAAGCCCCCGAAGCCTCAGTGTGGAGGAGGGGCAGCATCTACCGAGGAATATGACTTGGCCTTACATACTGCCGGCTTGTGTACGTCGATGTATTCGAACCGTTCGTACACCACATGACTGACATGCTACATCACAAAGTCTTGGTCTTGGCTGCCTCTTGTATTGGTAGTGTTCCCCTTTTGGACCGGTTGAGATGGTCACTGACATATCATGAAGGATGTGGCTTTCCCGTCGTGGCAAAGAAGGTCAAGTGGCTCAAGATACCTCCCAAGATATTCTTTGCATGCAAGCATTTTGGCACCGGTGTTCTCATTGCAACTGCATTTGTCCACGTAAGACCCAACCAGCTCGATATGAACCAGCTCTCGTTGTCCTAACAGCACCTGCACAGCTTCTGCCGACCGCCTTTAGCAGCCTCAACGACCCATGCCTTCCGGACCTCTTCACAGACGACTACCCAGCTCTCCCGGGAGTCATTATGATGGGGTCTCTCTTTGTTCTCTTTGTCATCGAGATGTGGCTCAACGCAAAAACTGGCGGGCACTCACATGGTGGCCCAACAGGCGAGACGATCGTTCATGAGCACGCGCATCCACAGAACCCAGTGCCTCCGGCGTACCCATATGGAATGACACAAAAGCCGAACAGCATGGTCACCGAGTATCCCCTCGAGAAAGAAAGCTCACGCGGGTACCGCGGAACAAGCAGCGTCTACGATCACCAAGGACCGCCCAACCCATACTCTGAAGAAGGCAAGCGAGATAGCCTGTCGACTATGCCTGCCTGGTTCATCGTCTTTTACGAACAATATGTCCGTCAGCAAAACTTGATGGTCGACTTGATCCATGCAAATGGAGGCAGCGGGTCGGCTAAGGAGGAGCCTGCACCAGCAGCTGAGCCTCATGTGGACGAAGAGAACCAGCTGGTCGATCCGGACGTCTACCGCAAGATGTCGACCAACATTACGCTTCTCGAGGGCGGCATTCTGTTTCACTCAGTCTTTGTTGGGATGACGGTGTCAATCACCATCGATGGCTTCGTCATTCTTCTCGTCGCTATCCTGTTTCATCAGATGTTCGAGGGCCTCGGCTTGGGCTCACGTATTGCCGCCGTTCCGTACCCGAAAGGCAGCATCAAACCATGGCTCCTGGTTGTCGCCTTTGGAACGACTGCGCCAATTGGCCAGGCTATTGGTTTGATTACTCGCGGATCCTACGATCCTCAGAGTGCTTTCGGTCTCATCATCGTCGGCCTCTTCAATGCAATGTGAGATTGGCACCGCACACCGTTCTCAATCGCGAACATCGCGAGCTAACGCGTCGGCAGTTCGTCTGGTCTTCTTATCTACGCTGCACTGGTGGACCTTTTGGCCGAAGACTTCTTGTCCGAGGAGGCCAACAGGCTCATGAACAAGAAAAAGAAGGCACAGGCTTTTGGCTGGGTGTTGCTAGGAGGTAAGTCGAAACGCCGTCGAGATCACGCCGAGGCTTGATGTGCAAGGATTCTAACGCGAAAATTTTCAGCCATGGGCATGTCAATCGTTGGCGCATTTGCGTAAACCCGAATTGAACACCAGGGCAGATTGGGAGTGTTTCCGAAGAGACCGCGCCGTGGCGCTGGGTTCAATGTTGCCCAGCTCCGCGCGCTTGCGCTCAACCAACTTGGCCGTAAGCACAGCTGCGCAGCTGGGTCCATTACACTCGTTTTAAGCATACTACATGATGCAGAGCAAATATTCTGATACGAGGTATGTCTGTGGAGGACAAGGGCGACATCATGAATGTGCGACGATGGTGTTGATCAGTCGGCTCTGGCCGCCGTACACCAGACTGTTCAAGTCTCTGCATGTCGCACAACACGGGGTCAGCACCGGGTGACTGACCTGGTGCACCTCGACGGTGACCTCGTGACGACGGTACACATTTGCGCATGTTATATTAGGCCGCCCCTAGCTGGGAGTGTTAGTATTGGCTGGAAAGACCGGAGGGCGTGCAATGGCATCAATCTGGGGACATGGCTGGATGCTCCATTCGCTCGGGAACAGGCCACTTCTCCGCGCCGGCTCGGCCGAAGGCCACGGCTTTCGCTCTGGCCACTGGAGGCGTCAGAACGGGAAGGCCTCAGGGTCCCCCGCCTTTTCGGCTGCGCCCTGGAAGTTTTCCATGATCGAAACAATACAGCCATGGCCGCGCAGAACAACGACTGATCTTGCTCGGGCCGTCAATATAGAAGGATTCGCTTTTAGGCTCCCAGGTTTGAGGCCCTGCACTCCATCGCCATGGCGCTCGCCACCGCCCACCTCCGTGTGGCCCGTCCAACCAACGACATCGCCGCGCTGTTGCCGTTCTACTGCGATGGCCTGGGTTTCACAGTTCTCCTCAAGTTTGACGAGCATGAGGGCTTCGATGGCATCATGATTGGACACAAAGACGCTGGGTATCATCTGGAGTTCACCACGAAGCGAGGGCACGACGCCGGTCGGGCGCCAACTGAGGACAATCTGCTGGTCTTTTATCTACCTGAGCAAGGCGAATTCAACACGGCCGTCGCGCGCATGAAAGGCAGCGGTTTCGAGCCGGTTCCGGCATTCAATCCCTACTGGGACAGATGCGGCAAAACTTTTGAGGACCCAGACGGGTATCGCATCGTGTTGGCCAACCGGCCGTCCCCAGCGTGAAGTTGAGTCGCCTTCTCCGGCTCTGGCTCGGCGTCGCACAAGATGGCAGGCACTCTGGCAGCAGCGGACATTTTATAGCCAGAAAACAATTGCTACACGAATACTTTGCCTCATTATGGACCTCTCACAGCTAGACTTTGTCAATCTTGCCAGTCTTGACGTCGTAGATGTAGCCCGTGATGGGTACATCGAGCACCAGCGGGCTCTTCTTGAGAATCTGAATGTCGTCTTGGACGCTTGCCTTGAGGTCGCTGAAAGGGAGGAAGGCGAAATGGTCGACGTTCTCGGCCAATTCACTTCTCACCTTGGACCGCAGGTCCTCATCCGAAAAGGTGAGCATCCCGCAGTCGGTCTTCAATCGCTGTCAGAATCGTAAAGACGGGCAATATATTCATGATGGACGCCTTACATGATGTACAATGGCAATCTCTCGGGTCCCCAAGAGCTGCTGGGAGATGATAATTGATCGCAACGCTTCAATTGTGCGTCCGCCCGCGTTGCGAATAACATGGGCGTCGCCCTCCTCCAGGCCGAGGATTTTGGCTGGGTCCAGCCTTGCATCCATGCACGCGACTACCGCAACCTTTCTGGACGGAGTGCTATATTAGGCAACCATTCCTTGCTGTAAAGAGGGCTGGGAGACAAGAAGCTGTGTAATAAATACCGGCCGGGGGGAAGTGGCAGGCCGCCCTTTGCAAAGGACGCCGCGTACTTCTGGTTTGCCGCCTCAAACTCGGCGGCGACGGACATTTCGGCTGGTGGTCTGCTATAATATTGGCCAGTTTGATGACTTCGGCTCTGGGCTATTGTTCCATCAAGGTGCACACACTCATTGCTATATAGCTTGAGCGAGCTCCTAATGTCTGTATCGCGGCGTGCAATTGCAGTGCCACGGATGTCTCCTTAGCCGTCATCGCCCGACGCTCGTTCGTGCTGTCAGCGATCGCGTCAAACGCCATGAAATGAGGCGATTGGTCTGCGGGCCAATTGAGGAAACGCGACGGCCGTGCCATTCGTGCGCCCCGAGCCGTTTCCCATCCGGAGGGGTGTCAGGCTCCAATCAAGACGTCGCGTGTTGCCAATCATGCCGTAGTTGTCGCGGGCCTCAGCCGCGTCTGACTTTGTCCCGGCTCTCTGGTAGAGGCGGATCTCTGATGGTTGAGGTGGCGGTTACCATTTCGCCTTTGGACTTGCAGAACGTTGGCGGATGGTGGATTGCAGAGTGTGGCATCGGGCAGTTGGGAGCATGAAGCCTAGCCAGTGCTGCCACTGCTGCATGCTACTTCCCCCAGGCGCAGCACGAACCCTGCGAGGGTGTTACAGAGGGCACATGCGGGGGTTTCGGTGCTCACTGCTGACATCTGACCACAGGCCCAGGTTACCCCGATTGTCGCTGAAGTCACAGCATGGATTGCTCATTGCTGTGCAATGTGGGCTTTATCCACTAACAGCACAGAGTCCGTGCCAACAAACAAATACATCATGGCCTGGAAGCCCCGTCGAAAGATTGCATGACGAAGTCAACGCACCTGCATGTGCCGCAGCAGGACAACCGGGAACCGGCAGTTGGGTCCCTGTGGCTGCTGCAAGACCCAAGGGTGGGCGGCGGCCCAGTTAAGCCTCGTCTCCCGCTATCTTACAGTGTCATGTGTGTCATTGTGCCATCTCCGGAAGACCGCGCCCGCCTACCGCGCCCGCGAGGCCCCATCCTGTTTCTGCCAACTCATTAACGCTCGAGAACAGCACGGCCTTTGTTGAGACAATGACGCAGCGATTCGCTCTCGCTCCGGCAGTGCTCCCACTATCCCGAGACGCGCGGGGCGAAGTGCCATTCGCATTCGTGATGATCTCGGGATGGTGGGAGTCGCAGCCGCGGTGAAACGGGCTGGAGTACTCTCAAACTGCTCGGCAACAACCACCATTCGCCCATGTTGCTTTGCACGCGTTTGGTCTTCGACGTGGTAACTGTCAAGACGCGCCCTAGCCAGCAGGCGGACGAGACCTGATGGCTTGCCGGCAATCGGCAACTTCATCGCTCATGCAGCACAGCGTTCGATGTTCGCCTGCCACATTCTGCCTGCCACATTCTGCGAGAACGGGAGATAGCCAGGCGACATGAGGCGAAAGGCCTTGCGCAATAGAGCTGAAAGTATGTCCCTTCAGACCTGTCGCTAGTCAGTGAAGTAGGCTTCCCTTGCGCCCGCCCGGCCAGTCAAGGCATAATGGATGTGTCGATTGGCAATAACGTCGCGGCATGCTTTTGTACCTCCGGCGTTAATCAAGGCTGGTTCCGATCCGCTTTTGTGTCGCGGCGTATTATGTTGTACTCTGTGTCACGACGTCGCCGGTCCTCTTGCAAGGCCTTCTAACATATGACCTTGGTAGGCCGCACTCGCCCTGGCCAAGGTCCGGCATCCAAAGGTGTTTCGTTTCTCCTTCAACCACCTACAGCTGTCTATCTCGCCAGAGCTATAGATCTAACGACATCTTCGCCGTCTCACATTCAGGGTTCTACCGTTCGTTCAAGGTCGTCAACTGCATCTCTCAACCTCCGGTGCTTTGCCTCCAGCATGCTCAACGTCCTCGTAGTCGGAGCGGGCATCGCGGGCCTCTCTGCCGCCGTCTCCCTTCGACGTGCGGGCCACTACGTCCACGTCTACGAGCGCTCAGCCCTGAACAACGAGATAGGGGCAGCCATCAACGTCCCGCCCAATGCTACCCGCTTCTTGCTCGCCTGGGGCCTCGACCCCGTTCGGTGGCGCTTCGTTACCTCACGAGGCATCAGGTACCTCGACCCGTTCACTCTCGAGCCGCTGAGGAATGTTGTACCCCCCAAGGGCGGCCCTCGAGCCTTTGGAGGGACCGACCTGTTCTATGCGCATCGCGTGGACCTGCACGACGCCCTCAAGTGGTTGGCCACGAAGGAGGACGGACCCGGCGCTCCCGTGACGATCCATTTGAGCACGCACATCGTCGCTTATGTCAGTTGTCCGCTGTTCTCTACTATATGAAGGATGTTCGATACTGACAGAGGCCAGGGAACAGGACTCTTCGAAGCCTTCCATATTCCTTCAAGGCGGCCAAGAAATTACCGGCGATATTGTCATAGCGGCCGATGGCGTGCATTCACTGGCCTCGGATGTCATTCTTGGACGAAAGAACTTTCCCGTCCCGCCCGTCCACTCCAATTCCTGCTATCGATTCTTGATCCCGGCTGCCGCGCTCGAGGAGGATCCAGATACGCGATTCTGGGTTGAAGATTGCAACGGGTGGGCTCGCCTTGTCCCTCACGGCCCAACCAAACGAAGAATTGTGTCATACCCGTGTCGGAAGTACGGTAAAATGATGAACTCTTCGCTGTGACCATGCTAACCGACCTTAGCAATACCATTTTCAACTTTGTGGGTGTATTCTATGACAAAAACATGGACTCAGGCGGTGCAGAGAGTATGTGTCTACGCTGCCACCCGTCGCATATTGCTTGTTCTCACACGCCCAAGATTGGCAAGCCAGCGTAGATATTTCGCAAGTTCTCGACAGGTACTCTGATTTCCACCCCAAGCTCCTTGGGGTAATTAGGTATGTCGTGCATCAACGCGGCCCGACTGAAGTCTTCTAAACTCCTTCCCAGAAAGGCAAAAGAGGCAAAGCGCTACCCGCTGCTCTATCGGCATCCGCTGCCGACCATGTGCAAGGGGCGGATGGCTCTCGCCGGGGATGCTGCACATCCCATGCTTCCACGTAAGTGCATTGACGCACAAAGTGCGACGAGTGCGGCATCTCACCCATTGCCTCGCAGACCACGGGCAAGGCGGTGCGCAGGGCCTAGAAGACGGACTGGCCATCGGGATCGTCCTCCACGGCGCATCCAGCCCTTCTGAGATCGAGAAGCGCCTTGGAATCTACGATCAAGTCCGCTGCAAGCGCGCAAGCGCCATCCAGATCCTCAGCAACGCTGGATTGGAACAGTTTGACCTAGTGCAGCACGAGCTGCGCCAGTACCTGGAGCCGGACAAGATACCAAGTGAGTACGACACACTGCCCAGCCCTACTTTTGAAGATTGGGCATGCTTGGCCTGACTCATGGATCACAAGGGAGCATGCAAGACACGTACAAGTTCAACTTCGGCTTCGATATCGTTCGCGCGACTCTCAAGGCGATGCAAGATCACAACCCGGCCTTCCGATTGCCGGCGGACTTTTTCGAGTGCGAGGTCGTTGGCGTGCCAGGGCAATGACGCGATGCAGCGGGCGACTCGCGAGTCTCTGTCATTAATTCTTTATTTCTATATTGAGCTGATCGGAGATGGGATTGATGTCGCCCTTGTATGGTCGCCCAGACTGTCTGCGCCTTCAATTGAGGAAGCCAAACGCCGAGAACGCGCATGTCTAACACCAGTCTCACGACATCCAAGTTACCTAGCTCGACATTGACAAGATCTAACCGCAGCGTGTGACCGGCAGCCGGTGGCTTGGGCCGGCGGACATGTCCTCATGGCGGTGTCGCGTCCACGGCATCAAAGCCCCAGCCCCAGTCCATTGACGCCACCCCCTGTCGTTCCCAGGAAAACGGATCGAAGCCTCCAGGGGCAAAGTCCGGCTTCGCGCTCTTGAGCTGCTCCACAAAGAACTCCTCGCTCGCGGCGTTGTAGAACATGCCGATGTTTGGCGACGGGAACCCGGCCTTTGCGTCTGCCTCTGCCCGCTCGGCGTTGACGCGGCTAACCTCCTCAAACGCTCGGTCGTAAAGCCCGCCGACAATGACGCGTATCTTCTGGATCGACTCCGACGGATTAAACTCGAGAAGCCTGTCGAAGAGCTGGATGGCCTTGGTGGTGAGATGTTGATCGAGCGAGATGTATTCGTGGTTCGGCTTGATGAGCATGTTGGCCAGCAGGACGATGAGGCCAGAGAAGTGAGGGCAGCAGCATTGCCTGCAGCGTTGTTAGTACTGGTCAGATGCGAGACGTTGCAGTGCTTGACTCACCATACGAGGCATTCAGTCGGGGTAGACTTCTCAAAGAGCTCCATGCACCCACGACTCAATTCGACACACCTGCTCCAGCCACCTGGGAACGGCGGAGTGTGAGCCTTGGTCGCGCAGCTGTCCATCGCCTGGGCAAGGTCTTCAATGGCGCCCTGGTTCCGCGAGTTGATCATTTTGAGCCATTCGGCATTGTGGCTGTAGAGGCCATGCGTCATGACCGTCGCGAGGAGGTACGAATGGTGCATCTTGGTGACGATGACCAGCTCCGTCGGCGCGAGGTTTGTGGCCGCGTTGTCAATCTGGAACGCGGGCGGTACGCGCTCGTACCACCGGTTCAGCTGGATCTGGAGGCGGCAGATCCTGCGCTTCCGTTCTTCGGGAGGCACCCTGCTGGCGCGGTTGGAGCAGAGGAGGTCGTAAATCTGGCCCTCGATGTGAGCGAGGTCGACGCGGAGGCGGTGATAATTGAAGTGGGAGGTGCCGTCTTGGGACCATATGAGCCCGATTCCATCGGACACGGTGAGAGATGGTAGCGGCACATCTATGTCTGCATCCGACTGTATTGACGGGGCCTTGATGCGCAGTGAAATGTCCTTCGTCACGTCATCAGTCTTTGTTCAGCCTG
This sequence comes from Purpureocillium lilacinum, assembly GCF_023168085.1. Taxonomy (NCBI): domain Eukaryota; kingdom Fungi; phylum Ascomycota; class Sordariomycetes; order Hypocreales; family Ophiocordycipitaceae; genus Purpureocillium; species Purpureocillium lilacinum. Next base: position 88,465 of record NW_027072112.1, read on the forward strand.
CATTAACAGAATGACGCTGAAATACCTTGTCAAACGTGTACGCGATCCAAAATATCCTTGACCGCTGGAGATTCTCCTCGGCAGTAAAATGCTTCGTGGCTTCCTCCGAGTGTAGCTGCAACCGGTGCGCAAGCCTCATGGCAGTCCCGATGACAACGCTAGCAGGCTTCGGGTCGCTGCTGTTTTGGAACAGAATCACGATGCCCAAAAGGACCTGAATGCCCAAGAGGTCCTCGTCGCGCGTGACCAGATCCGAAACCACCGACTGAGCGTTCTTGAGGTACAAGTTCGCCCGGTGGAAGCGATCCGGCCCGCCACCGTCTTGCAGGGCCTCGGGCGTCGCCGTCCGCAAGCTGAGGCTCAGGACCACTTGGATGGCAGCCCAAGCGGCCTTGGTGCGAGACTGGCCTTGGTAAAAGTTGCTGAGGATCTCCATGAACGCCCTCTGCTCGAAGAGGGGTACAACGAGGTTGAAGATGGAAAAGTAGTGGTTCACAAGGGGAATGGCCTCCTCCAGCGGCGGGAGCGGGAACTCGTCGTTCGGACAGTAGCACTGCACGGAGCTGGTCGTGTCGGCTGCAATGGTCCTGTCGTTGGCGCTGTCCGCGCCTTCAGGGCTTGTGTTGCTTGCGGAGTTGCTCTCATCATCATCGGGGTTTAGGGGGGTGAATTGCGTGTCCGCCCGGGACTTGGTGATTTCGATGATCTGCTGAAGCTGCTTCTCGATGCGCGAGAGCCGTTCCTCTGTTGACGAGTCGGGCGCAGAGCTCCTGGCGTCGTTTTAGCAAGCAGGCCAACATCGCGACACACCGCCCGGCCAACTGCATGAGGCACGCTCACTCACGTTTCAGAGGGTGCCTTCTCCGGCTGAGCCGCCAGTGGTTGCGGCGCCTTCACCTTGGGTCCAGGGCCCTTGCGGCGGATGATGCTTGTGCGGCATTCGGTCTTGTAGAGGATGCAGTTGGAGCAGACCGGCTGGACCATGTCGCACTTGATCTTCTTCTTGAAGCACAGGTCGCACGCTGCATTTTCATCAGGGATCAGCGACTGCGGGGCATGAATGTGGGATGACTGCACGGCTTCAACATTGAATGGAATGGGCTCTTCTTACCCTTTCGGCGGCTGGCCCGTGCTGCGGCGTGGCCGTCTGAACCTGCAGACATGGGGACCAACATGGATGTCTTGCACGCGACAGGTTCCGGATCGCAGACAGACGTCACAAATGGATGTGAAGTTGCCTGGTGGATATTAATGCGACCTGCCAGATGCGCTGCTTCAGGTGGTACCCAGGCAGTCAGTCAGTCATGCTCTGTAAGGCTTGGAGGTCAGCGCCATGATCAGACGCTGAGGCGCTGATTACAAATGCAGCACCTGCCCACCAAACACGCTCCCCTTCTTCACGCTGCTGATCTCACGCAGGGACCCGGGGCTCCGGGTGGGATGAGGGCGTGCCCCAGCGGCAACTCGGTAACTGCCGAAGAAATTAAACCATCTACACCGTCTAACATATCCATGTCGTTCAGTTTAGCCATTATTTGAGATTCACGGCAACACTTGACGGACGAACACGGACGAAATCGCGCAGTTCATCAACCCGGACGTGGCAGATAGCCTACCCGGGGGCGGTTCATCATCATGGCCGCGTCGGACGAACCGTGCCTGATGCTTGGGATCGGGAATCACTGTGTCCAGTGTTGTGTTTCTATAGTACACGGTCAATGTGATTTTGACCTTCCCCAGAGACAATGGCTGGCGCTCAGTTCCGACCGAGCGGTGCTGGACTGGAAGTATAAATTCACGCCTGGATTGTTGAAGGCGTTTGCCATGCTGACAGCCAGAATTTATGGGGCTGGCTCCACGGAGTTCCACGGACCTTTGGCAGTCCGTAGTCTCTGGGCGGTTCTCAGCATCTGGCAATGCAATCACGTGGAGACCGTTGTGCTCTGTGGCCATCCGCAACTGCCGTTCAACACTCATGCCAGTGGACGGCGGGTATCGACAATGAAGATGAACGGCACATGCCGCCTCCCGATTCCCGGGCCACATTTTACCACAGCCACCCCGGCCTGTCAAACGTTTGAGTCTTTCCGTATTGGATATTGCCCCATTGCCAAGGTGTGCGTTACGGTATTAAGGCTGAATGGTGGCATTCAATTCTGCGACAAGAATTTCGCCGGAGAGTCATTCCTGCTGCTGCGGACGCAAGGGGAACGGAGGCTCGCACGAACCACTCTCCACCCGGGCACCACGTATCTGAGGTCTGCAGGTGATGAAAGCCGTATCGCGGCTGTGTGATGATCGTTCCTCCGTGAGCCAATGTAGCAATCTTCAGCAACCGTGGCCCTTCCACTTGGAACCGTTGAATAGCGGCTCCCAGCCCACGACTTTGCCCGCACCGCCTGCGATCGTCACAATAGTCAAGTAATTGACCGCAACCATGTCCTTATCTGTGCCTTGCGCCCCGTCTCTCCCGTGTCGCCGCACACAATGCCACTCTGCAGGGGATCGCGCAGATGTTTTGGCCCCCACTGGATTCCTACCCAAGTCCTCGCCTCGGCGATTGCCTTGCTCGCCAGCTTTCGCATCATGAAGCTGACAAGGGGGTTGCCGATCTCTCCCCAGGAACGGTTGCATCGATCCCGCCTCCCGCGTCACACAGCCTTACGTAAATGTGAACCAGACTTTTGATGCATGTGGTGAGATGACGGAGGATGCCCTCTCGCGGCTCTCCGCACCTTCTCGTTGTTCAGGAGCTGCCGGGGCGGTCCGTCTTCACGTCAGATATCCGCCCGTGACAGCGTTGGCTCATTGAGGTTTCTTGACTCCTCGCGATGCTCCTACCACGCGCCGCGGCCCTCCGAGGCGCTGCTCTCCTCGTCGCCATAGTCATCCAGATCGCGCCAATTCAAGCAGCGAAACAATGCTACTGGATGGACGGGACGATAACCGACAGCGTCGTCCAGCCGTGCAATCCCGATGCCGAAGTCAGCCCCTGTTGCGCCCTGAACAAGGCCAAGCCCGACCTCTGCCTCTCCTCGGGGCTCTGCTACTCCCAAGACTCTGGCGTCGAGGGGTTCCTCTACTCGGACGGCTGTACGGACCGGACCGGCGAGGACGAGAAATGCCCGCATTTTTGCATTGACCGTAAGGAAAACCTCGCCAACGAATACACACGACGACTGCCCTGCGCAGTGAACGTCTGTCCGCGCGCCAACTTCACACGTTCACATCCGCAGGGTCGGCAAAATGGAAGGCGTACAATGTGCTGCAGTGCGAGGCTGGAAATGCCGGCAGCCAGTTCTGCTGCCGCACGTCGAGCGACAACACGAATTGCTGCGGCAACAAGACTGCCATCCTGAGCACGTCGATAGGAAGCATCGTCTTCCCCACGAAGACGGCCTCGGCTGGAGGATCTTCGACATCATCGACGGCAAGCGCCACAGCATCGACGACGTGCAGCCCGGCCAAGATAGACAGCGCTACGAACAACGAGTGCCCCAAGGACAACACTGCCATGGTGGGAGGAGCCGTTGGTGGAGTACTCGGCGCCGCTCTCCTCGTCGCGCTGGGTGCCATAGCCGTGCTGTGTATGCGCAGACCGAAGGACCATAGCCAGGAGGTCGTTCAGCCCGACCAGAGTGCCCAGTACACTCCCAACCTCTACAAAGAGTCTCCTCCGGGATATCCTCAAACAGCTAGTAGTCGCGGCATGGAACCCTCCCCCATGGGCATTGAGAGCGTTCATGTCCACGCGCAGGAGCTCCCGGTGCGGCAGGTGCACGAGGTGCAGGGAGACCTGGTAAGAATGATTCTTTATGCAAAACATGTCGAAGTGAAGCTCACAGTTTGGCAGGCCCGAGAACGCGACTCGTAGATGCATGGGTGTCACGACCCTTCGGCTTACGTCCCGAGGCTAATGGGTGCATGGGCCAAAGTAATGTGGTTGTGAAAGCGGCGGCGAAGAATCAGTGGTAGTGCTTGAAGCGACGCATGTGCTGGCGGCGGCAGTTGGGTGATAGAGTATCCTCCTTTCGGAGTTTGGTAGTCGTTCAATGCGGCTGTTGTCGCCGGCCGTCTAATTCACCGCGAGGCGCAGTCAACCCTCACTCCTCATATCAGAAGTGCGTGATCTGATATGCTTCACACGACGGTCAGATTCTTGGCAGGCAGACCTGTATGTGAAACCAACGACCTCAAGTACACAGGCTATGCCAGCGGCCTAGCAACCTGCCAATCCTCGAAAAACGTCGTCACAGACCTACTCAGCGAGCACGCAATCACCGTGCCATGGTCCTCCTCGGGATACCCCTTAATGGAGACACTGCGCAGGCGCCCACACTCCCTCAACCGCTCATGCATGGCCTTTGCATTCTCAACCATGCCTCGCTCCTCAGCTCCTTTCCTCCGCCGCGCGTAGTCCTCGTCGCTCTCCCCCGGCCACTGCGGAGGATTCTCCTCGTACCCGCCGTAGAACAGCATCAGGACTGGCTTCGTGGTGCCGGACTCGCTGCTGCGGCGGAAGGCCTCCTCGTGCTTCAGTACCGTGAAGCCGTCCCAGTACACGGACGGGCTGCTAGCCACGAAGCAGTCAAAAAGGTGCGCCCGGGTGAAGAGCGTGTAGAGGGTGAACAGGCCGCCAAAGGAATGCCCGTACAGCGCCTGTCTCCCGATTGTGCTCTTCGGCAGCACTGTCGATGCGATGAACGGTTTCAGCGTGCCTTCGATGAAATCCAGGAGGTGGTCGGCGCCGCCGTAGCCCTCTGGGCTGGTCCCGCTCGGCGGCGTAAGGTCGTAGTTGCGCCGAGCACTGAACAGGAAGTGGTTGTCGAGCGGATAGCCGATTGCAACGACGAGGCCGCCGCCGCTAAAGTTGGGCGCCGAGGCGCGTCGCCAGCAGGCCTCGGAGGCGGTCAGGAACATGGCGTTGCCATCGGTGGTGTAGCTTCCGATGCCGTTAGCTATTGTGTCTCGTCCTCTCTCGCGTCAGACTCGGCGGGAGCTCACAGGACGGGAACATCGGTGTGTCCTTCGCGACTTGTCCAGTGCGTCGGCCAGGCGACCTGGATCCTGTAGACGCACCCGTCTCGGCCGGGCAGGTCCCATTGCCCTGTGAATGGGAGCGGAACGTTGATAGGCTGCATCGAGACTTGCATGTTTGTCTTGCCGGGTGGGATGAAGTTGGGTCTATGTTGCGCGTGTATGGGTTATCCCGAGCTGCTGCACTTCTCGGCTTCGACCATGATCCGAATTCCGGAGACAGCTATCCGCCCTCCGCGAGCCGAAAAATAACTCGCATGGCGCTTCTTGAAACCAATGCTAGACGACCCCGCAAGTTCGGTTAGGAAAACCCTGTCGTCGTGCTCGGCCTTTGAAGCCGGCTCCACTGTGGCAGCTGGCGACAGGCACAATCTTATCAGATGATCTGACCAGTCCCCATCACACCCACAAATAAAGAGGAGCCTCCAATATTGGAGGTCCCTGTCCAGTTCAGTCACTGCTCGCTTGGCTGGACGCGCGGATTTATCGCGTCCTCGCGCCGGCAAAACCAGGCCTGCCTGGTTGGAGGCGCTGTCAGAAGCGGCGCGTTTTTGAGCCGGCGCACGCCGCCATCTTCTTCAGACACGCAAAGAGCGCACACTGGCGTCAGCTGTGACGGAAGGCGAAATGGCCTCAACACGTGCTCAATTCGAAAGACAGGAAAACGGGCGCCGCCAAACGAAATGAGACTGCTTTTAATAAACTCATCATCAGGGTCTTTGTTATGCGCCCCGCCAAAACGCCCTGCAGCCTTGAGGGGAACAAATTCGTCAAGAAACTCGAAGGAACAATGCGTGGGTGACGCCAAGATCTCGCGCTACTTGCTAGCTCAGCTGAGCCGAGGCAACCTGGCTGCCCAGCGAGTCCGGGAGACACACGAGATCTGTCCCAACGTCGCCCACCTCCTACTACTCCTACATGGCGGTACAGCAGCCGCCGTTGGATTGCTTCGTCGCGTACGGATCCTCGTCCCGCGGGATCCTGCCCCAGACCGACGGCACCATGTAGTCTTTTGTCTCGTTGCAGTACTTGACGATGCTATATGTAGAATATCGCGCGGGTCAGTCAGCGACTCGTTAGAATTCCGACACAGCGGTCGGCATCACGCGGGCGCCTTCGACGTTGGGCAAACAGTACCTCATGGCGGCCACGCTGACGGGGACACGCTCCCTGCTCAGCTCCTCCTGCTGGCGGAGGTTGTGGCTCTCGATGCGCTTCAGCTGCAGCGGCGCCCTTGCCTCCTTCGACAACGGCACGTTGCGATACGGGGTCCCGTTGAGGTTCGCGGCGGGCCTGGTCTCCGGCATGGCGGGCGGGCGGGGGAGCGGGCAACTGGACGCTCTTTCTGTCCAGACTTCCTTCAATGGTGGGCGACAGGCATTTCGCGACCGCGCTCAGCGGTCACTCCACTCGCCAAGCTCGAGGGGGGTCCCTGTGGTCGGCGCAGCACAACCTGATGGAGGCGAGAAAGCAGCTGTGGGTGGGCGGGGCGCTGCTGAACTCTTCTGCTGGTCATCAACAGCAGGCGGCGATGGGGGCATGTACTTCTTGGTGTCGTACTTCGCGCACGTTTCACACGTTATCGACGCCCGAGGATGGAGAATGTGAAAAAAAGAAAACGCTGATGGGGAGAAGATGAGCTGATGCGGCGGGGGAAGGCCGTCCAAGTTTCTTTGCCATCGGATCGGATGTCATTTGTTGGCAGCGGCGCTTCCCACGGGCTGGGCCGCCCACCCAGCCAGGCGGCTTCAGCTGACCACCGGTGCTGACCAGCCGCGATTGGCATGCCATGGCCCTGCCCGCGACGCCCGCCTCGCCATGGCATTTCTGACTGACCTGACCGGGGGGGGGCATTCGGGGCGGGGGAGTGCCGTTGGCCACCACCGTGTGTGCTGCTGGACGGGCGGGCACAAGCAAGGCACAAGAAAGCCAGCATGTGCCTCGACTTACAGTATCAAGTAACATGTGAGCTGTCAGGCGTGGCTGCATTGTGCCGAATGATGGATGGGAGGATTGACCGTTGGCGCAACCCGGACTGAGGGCAGACAACCAGACAGGGCAGTCCGGACTCGTAAATTCGTAAGTCGGGCATCCTCGCCTCGGTCGCCCCCGATTCTCTCCGCCAACGTGAACGCCATCGTCCCGCGCACCAGTGCTTGAGGCGGCAAGCAGAAAATTGCATTCGCTGCAACTTGACCAGGTTCACGTCGGGGAACTGGTGTACGGCGCCCTATCGAGGGTCGGCCCGGCCATCGCGTCGACACAACGGGGCGCGTCGGGGGTTGGGGCTCGGTACGCGGGGGGAGCCGCCGTACGCATGCTCACACCAGCGGTGTCCTCATCGTGTGTCGGCTGGGCCATGCTGGGCCGGACGAAGCCTGATGTGCACGCCTCGCATGAATGGTCCCATCGTTCTGCCTTGGACTTCGCTCGACTGACGGGATGATTGTTTGGCCAAAAGAAGGGGGAGCATCCGCCATGACCAAGGCAGGCCCTGGGACGAATATTCGGGCGTTACACTCTGGTGATGTCAGAATGTGCTGTCCACGCCACGACGCAGACGACTCGGAGGCGAAACGTCCAGCAAGAACGGCACGCCAGCATGATGCGATGCGCTCTTTTCATTCAATCGCCCGAATACAGTCATTACCTTCACCACGCAAGTATTCTCAGGATAACAAGCACCTGGATCGACTTCGTGGTTCATTGATCAGTCAAGGCATCTCGTCATGTCCCCCCAGCAAGCCCAGACCCCCGGCGACGAGTCCCATCTGCCGCCACAAGAGCGCAAGTCCGTCACCGACGTGCCCGTGACGCCAGACATCCGCAGAGACACCTACAACGACCAGCCGAGCAAGGCGGAGCGTCTACGGCAGGGCTATTTCCCGCCGCAGCCCGGCACGGCCAAGCAGCACGCGGTACGGCAAACGATTCCCTCGCCATCTCATCAGCAGAAGCGCAATCTAACGGCAACCGGTGATGACGCTCGCCCGCCACGGCACAATGGCGCTGGCTCAACCCATCGCCGGGTCATATCCGCGACGTTCACCGTGCCGCAACTGCTGCAGTACGACAAGGACGGTCAATGGGTGAGCAGCAACCCCCAGTCAATACCACTGCTCGAGACTCTTTCTTGCTCGATCCGTGCAATAACAGCTGACTTGGGAACAGAAACTAGAGGATCGCGGCCACCGCTCAACGCTGCTCAACTCCTTCGCCTACCTCTCCTCCGACCAATGTCCTCTCGACCACACAGTCATCGCCTGGACCGGAGAAATCGTCCAAGTCTCCGACGATGCATCCCCATCGCCAAAGACAGCATCCCCTGCCCCCGCGCAATTGTCAGGCACCAGCACGACTACCACCGGTGTTGGCCTAGGCGCTGTCCAAGTGAAAATCGACGGGGAGACGACCGGCGACGAGACCTTCATCTCCCATCGCGAGGCCAAGCAGCTCGAACACCTTCTCTACACCGACCCGGTGCGCACGCTTCCAATATGGCTCACCGACGACGCGGGCGTCACAGAGGACGGCATCAAGCTCGAGAGGCAATCCCGCTGGCGCGCCTTCGCAGAGCACGACATGTTTGCCCTGTTCCACTACAAGCAACGCACGCCCACCGCCGGCAGGCAGGAAGACGAGCGATGGGACGACTACCGGCGCATGAACGAGGCCTTTGCCGACAAGATCTGCGACGAGTATCAGCCCGACGACGTCGTCATGGTGCACGACTATCACCTGGCGTTGCTTCCCGAACTGCTCCGCCAGCGCAAGCCAGACATTCAAGTGTCGTTCTATCTCGCCTCGCCGTTCCCAACCAGCGAGCTCGTGCGCTGCCTGCACCGACGCAAGGAAGTCCTTGAGGGCATGCTCGGCGCCGATGTCATCGCCTTTCAAGCGCGCCACTACGCGCAGCACTTTGCCAACTCGTGCGCCCGGATCCTCAGCCTCGACGCCAGCAGCGAGCGCGTCGTAACTTCCTGCGGAAGAACCGTCACGATAGCTGTCCTGCCGGAGGGTATCGACGTCGCAAGCATCACATCCCTGGCCTTCACCCCCGCCGTCGACGCCAAATGCGCCGAGCTGCGCGCCCTCTACGGCGACAGGAAGCTCATCTTCGGGTGCGACCCGCCCGACAGCCTCGGCGGCGTCGACAAGAAGCTCCAGGCCTTTGCGCGGTTCCTCGAGACGCACCCCGAGTGGAAAGACAAGGTCGTCCTCGTCCAGACCTGCAGCCGCCCCGCCGCCGAGCACGCCAACGAGGAGGACGAGGCCAAGTACACCAACAAGGTCAACTCGCTCGTCGCCGCCATCAACCAAGTCCACGGCTCGCTCGGCGGCTTCGCGCCCTTGAGCATGCACTCGCAGAACCTCTCCCGCGAGGAGTACTTTGCGCTGCTGCGGCTGGCCGACGCGGCGCTCATCACCAGCGCGCGCGAGGGCATGAGCACCACGGGGCTCGAGTACGTGGCATGCCAGCAGCGGGACGATCACGACAAGGACAGCGAAGTTGATGAGGGTGATGATGGCACGGCGCACGGGCAGCTCATCATCTCCGAGTTTAGCGGCACGGCGAGCAGCCTCGAGGAGGCGCTGCAGATCAACCCGTGGGACGTGGCGGGCGTGGCGGAGCGCATCGACGAGGCGCTGACCATGTCGCCGGAGCGGCGCCGCGAGGTGCACGGGGCTGTGTACGGGCGCGTGAGGGAGCGGGACGTCAAGTCTTGGGTCGACGACATGTTGCGGCTCCTCGAGCAGGTGTCGCCCGCCAGCGACCGCGGGGTCCCAAAGAAGGCGCAGACGGCATGAATGCACCATGATTGTATTATGTATGACCAGTTTAGATTCTGAGGGAACCAGCGACTGAGCGCATCTCAGTTTGAATGCGGCTTTCGCAGCAATTCTATTGCCCTCAATTGAGCCCACAAGCGCCCGGGGCGCTGCCATAACTCCACCTCTCCGCTGCATGCCTACATGCGCGCAAACATAAAGACAATGGCCCAAGTCCGGCGTTCCTAGGCGGGATAGTCTACGACGAAAGCAAGTCAAGGCACGTTGCACGATGAGTGATGTAATTCTGTGCCGCGATGTGTGGCAGCAAAGTAAGGACTGTAACTGTCGGTTCTCCCACGATTCCTCCGCCATGATCCAGCCAAGAGAAACACATTTGTGTGTCGCGCACTTTTCGCTCACAGGCCCGGCGTATTCCGTTTGTAGGATTGATGCACGTTTCAGTCATTCATCACTTCATGACGATCAACGAGATGATAAGGCGCAAGTCGCGAGCTGTGTATCCGCCGTTGCCGGGGGGCGGACATGTCGAACAAGGTCGTTTCAACTCCGTCACGGCACCAACACGTGTCGCCGGGGCCTCAAGGGTATAGGGGCAGTTCATGCAACTCTTCACAGCACCTGGAGCACGACCATGTACGCCTGAACGCCCGCACCACGACGGTAGTCCTCGAGCTCGGCGCTGAGGACCTTGACCTTTCCGTCCTCGGCCAGTGAAGCAACCTTGGCTTCATACCCACCGCTGGACCAGATGCTGCCGAGGACCGTGGAGATGATGTAGCCGCCCTTCTCCACGACGCGGACGAACTCGTCAAACGCCGAAGGGCCTACGTGGCCCTGCGTGAAGGTGCCGATGCAGACCACGGCTTGATACTGACCGTCCTTGTGCGACAGTGGCTTGGTGAGGTCGGCCGTTTCGAGCTCCTGGTAGACGCCAGCTCGGCGGGCAATGTCCAGCATCCCAGGGCTGAGGTCGATGCCGTCAACATTCTTGGCACCTAGTTTGGCGAGGTGGACTCCGACGAGGCCGGTGCCGCAGCCGGCGTCGAGGATCCGGGCTTTGGAGATGTTGTCCACGCCGACGCACTTGAGCGTGTAGGTGCTGGCGAGAGCAGGGCCGACGTAGTCCTGGGTGGCCTCGGCCATTTCCTTGTCGTAGGTGCTCGCCCATTCGTCGTACAGGGACCGGGTGGCGGAGACATCATTCAGAGCGTAGGCACGGGCGAGCTGAGACATGATGGTGGCTATGTGATGTGTATGTGATGTGTGTATGCTTGTATGTGGATATGGGTATCGGGGCAACGTGTGTAATGTTCGGGGAACGGTGGATTGTGTAGAGGGAGGAGGAATCGGTTGAGCGGAAGGGTGAACGGGAGAGCAAAGGGGGTATATGAGTCTCTGTTGAAAGACCAGAAAGGGGGGCAAGGAGGTGCCTTGTTTGTGTTTGTGTGCTTCGGGACCGGGTGCCAGGGACTCGGGACTCGTGGTTCTTCTTGGAGGGTAGGCTTGCAGCGAATCTCGTGTGACACGGCGCAGACTCAATCGGAGGACGGGATCGATCAAGGAGCAGCTCGCGTCGGTCCTTTATAGGTCCATGGAGTTCCTGGCCAGGGCAGTGCATCGCATCTCAGCGACGGCGACCGAGGAGACATGATGTCACGCTCACTGCCTCCCGTTGTCCGCGCCCACACATCCATATCCAGGGATGTCGACATGTCGACCCAGGCCCCCGTTCCGCGGTGGAGCAACGGCGCCGGGACGACACCACCAGGAGCAGGCCATAGGTCCGTTCCGTTGTCCACGCCGCCGAGCGACTCCACTCCACCGCTTCCGTAGCGCGCCCCTCCCCCGCTCACCCCCCGTCCCGTTGCCTTCCGTGTGTCCCGCGTGTACGCGTCGAGCTGGGTCAGCGCGGCGGAAGCCGCTGAAGAGCCAATTGGCCCCGGGGCGCCGTAGGTTTGGGCCATGATGATACGCCGAGGCCGCTGCGGCGGTTATTCGTGCCATCAGCGAAGCATAAGCCGGTTTGACCTCGCCAGGATGCCCCGTCGGCCCTTCCAGGACGGAGAGCAACTCGCGAGGCTGGCTTCAGCAGCAAGTACTTTGGATACAGAATGTCGCTTTGCGCCGCACGCGGCGCTCTTCCTTTCCCGAACGGTGGCTAGCGTCGAACGCATACCCATCCAGCCGCGCTGTATTTACGGGGCGTGGCAGCCTAGAGAGAGGCTGATGAGACGTCGCGAACAGTCAACGCCTTGTCCGTTGCAGCAGTTGCGCCATTTTCGACGTTTGTTGGATCGCTTTCCATTGGACATCTGCCCATCGACGGACGCATAGCCTGCAAGTCACCCGCACCAAGGCTGCTATTCCTTGGCATGCCAACCGCCCGCGACGCGCCTGAGTGGCTGCGCGTCCTCGAGGCGACAATTGTCCTCTTCGAGCCTTCTCAACAGGGCAAGCCGAGATCGATCGGCCAGCCGTCGACGTCCGTTCAGTTCAACCGTGTGGGCTGCGAGAATCGTGGTTGGGTGGTCTTGGTCTCTGGGTGAGCACCAAATAAGCGGGCCGGAAGCTCATCGGCGAGATGGTTCAGCCAGGTGCTCCAGCCTCAACCTCCTCTTGGGGCTTATATTGTTTGACGCAAAGACAGTGCTCGTCAGGTGTTGTACCGGCATTGTGGCAGTCCAATCGCTTGGAACGGGTGGGCGCCCCCCGGATTGTTGTTGAAAACGAACGACAAAGTTCGGGAAGTTGAGGCTGCCTGATGAGCGATGCTATGGCCACCCTACCATGTCAGCATGTGAACAGGTTTGGCCGCCATCCCAATCTGCTCCGGCGGCAGTGCCCCGAACACCAAACCCCGTTCCGAAACTTGCATTCTCGTCCCGGAACGGCCAATAGATGAGTCGCAATGAGCAGCAGGCTACGCGCCTTCGAAAACGATTCACGTCGTATGGGCCTTTGGAGGCACCGAATCACACGACGGCGCGCCCCTTCCACGGCTCACCGTCTGGCGCCCTGGTTGGATGCGACCACGGCAGACCGGTCTGCACGCGCTGGAGAACTGCTGCTAGTGACGTAGGGTGACAATAACAAAGGAACGGCGCCAAACTCCGAGGCTGTCTTCGTAGCTCGATGAAAAGCTTCCGTCAGGTACGTACGTGGGGAGTAAATCGACATGTATATTTTGCGACAGATGCCCCTCAACACCAGAGGGGTCATGGTTGAGATGGATATGACACATCGTGTTGGGAGCGCATGACGTCTGCATTGCTGCTGCTGCCGACGCCGTTGCTGCTGGCTCCTGGCTGCCCGGCGGATCGAGGTTTGGACAAGTCGATACTCCGAAAACCTGGTTCTCGACCCGTCCGATGCGACGCAACGCCGCTGGCGTTTTCTTGTCGCCGGCGTGGAAAAAGAGGGTGTCCAGCTCACAGCCAGCCTGCACAGCTCTGCTGCACTGCTGCAGTTACATGCATCAGGCCACGACCATTGGCCCTGCAAGACGATGATTGGGAGCTGGAAACGTTGCCACCCGTGCTGGTGTGGTCTGCATCTGCGTCGTGTCGCGTGTGTCGGACTCTTCCTCCGGACGGCTTGAGTTTGAAGAACCCGGCCTCGGCACCAATGCGACTGGCGTAGCAGGTTATCCAGGAAGAAGGTATGCCCGGGGCTCTCGATGCTCGGGTCGTTGCATAGACATCTTGATCGCGCCATATGTGGCGCTGGTAGTTCCAGGGCCGCCTCGAACGGAATGTTGTTCGGAGGGTGACGAAACCCTTGCTGAGTCTCAGAGGACAGCCATCCGCGCAAATGAGGTGACTGGAGCCTTACGGTCAGCTACTGTGTGGCTAGTCACCTCGCCGGGTCGGGACATCCAGACGGCCCGTGCCGAAGTGCCTGTGCTGCCCTGTTGGACGGTGTCGATGTCAGTGATGGCGGCGGGCGCTTCACTGGTGAGTTGAGCGAGTGGGATTGCGTAGAGGCCGTCCCAGAATGCATCGTCTTTGCAGACGGCCATGAAGCCAGCTTCCTGTCGCGGCTGGCTTCTCGACGGCTTGTCCTCGGTGACATCTTGACGAGTACCGGCGGGTGATTGTGCCCAATTGTCGGGTTCATTTGTAGACCCAAGCCGAGGCCGCGAAGCCGTCTTGGACTGCAAGGCTAATTTTGCCGGCGGCAGAGTTTCGAACGCAGCTCCCGGTAAAGGAGCCATCGATGAGTAACTCTACTTGATTAACGGGCGAGTAGTGGGCGAGTGAGCATCAGTGAGCCCGAGGAGTCGGGACTCGGGACACTCGATCATGTTGGATCCTGCGGCATAGCGAAGGGTGAGGCGCGCCAGGCGAGGCGTTGCCGCTGAACTCGGAACTGGCGATTGAGGCCGAACATTGCGAGTTTGAGAGGGGATCAAATGCTGTCGCCAGATGGTCCTCGTCCTGCACCTCATCGTTGGAAATTTTTGTGGTTGACATTGAGGGAGCTGTCCCGAGTCCTGACATGGCCGAAGAAGCGGTGGGCAGTCCCATGACCTACCTATTGCTGCCTGAGGTGCCTGAGCTGCCTGAGGTACTGGAGCTGCTGCTGCTGACGGTGAGCGCGGGAAGGTGCTGGCGGCAGTGCACCCACTTGCCCTATTCGACTGCCTCATCAGCAGCCTGGAGAGTCAGCACACACACGCGACCTCAGCGCACCTGAGCGCCCGCCTTGCCTACGGCCTCACCGAAACCACATCACGGGCCGAAACCCCCGTCCGCATCAACATCACATCCTTTGCATCAGCATCCAGCATCAGCATCAGCGTTGGCATCGATATTCCGCGTGTCGTCCTCGAATTCCGAATCCCCCGTCTCCAGCAAGCGCCAGAGCGAGTCGCCGCCCCTCTGTCGACAGGCAGTCGTTCAAGCAAACAGCACCAAAACAACCCCCCAAAAGCACTAGGCCGTTCTGGCCCTTGCGCCCGACCCCACAACGCCTCCAACAGTGACGATGACCTCAGCCGACATCTGACCTCGCGCCGGCGACAGTCCAAACGCCTTCCACACATCTGTGGAGAAGACGACACAAAAACACCTGCGCTCGGCCGGGCCAGCCTGTGTGCCGAGCCGCATCGCGTGCGACCTTCGAAATGCCGCTTCTAGACCTGGCCAACGAGCTGCTGGCAGCCGTCGCCCGGTTCCTCGACGCGGACGGCGACATCGACTCCCTCGTCCGTTGCAACCGCCGCCTATACCATCTCCTCGTCGCCGACCTGTACCGACACAATGCCCAGCACCACGAGGGCTCCGCTCTGCGCTGGGCTGCTAGACGCGGGCGCCGCGAGACCCTCGAGCGAGCCATCGATACAGGCGTGCGCCTCGCCGACTTCGTCCTGCTGCCCCTTGCGGCCGAAGGTGGTTACCTCGAGATGGCACGCCTGCTGCTCGAACAGGGTGGCGCCGATGTCGCCGTGTCGGATGAGGGAGACTGGCTGCCTCTCGGTGCCGCTGCGCGACAGGGCCACCGTGAAGTCGTCGAGCTTCTGATGGACGCCGGCGCCGACCTCGAGACAGGCTACTTGGGCTGGACGCCGCTCAACGTTGCGGCCAACTCTGGCCACGTGGACGTGGTTCGATATCTTCTCGACAAAGGCGCCGACATGGAACATCGGAGCGAGAGTGGATGGACGCCGCTCAAGTCGGCAGCATGCAACGGCCATACTGCCACCGTCACGCTCCTCCTGGAGAGGGGTGCCGATGTTCGGGCGGCGGCAGATCGCGGTTGGACTGCACTGCACTCGGCCGCCAACTCAGGCCATGGCGACATTGTGCAGCTCCTAATCGACCACGGCGCCGATCCGGCTCTTCCCACAATGGATGGGTGGACGCCACTCACATTGGCCGCCGATAAAGGCAAGACGGATGCTGTGAGAGCACTGCTGTGCAAGGGTGCCGATATCTCACTGGCCTGCGGCAATGGATGGACACCGCTGACGCTCGCCTCGGACAGCGGCCACGTCGACATCGTTAAGCTGCTGCTCGAGCACGGCGCGAATGTCATGTCGCCCTGTAACCACGGGTGGACGCCCCTCAGTCTGGCAGCTGGAGCAGACCGCGCCACGGTGGTCAAGTTGCTCCTGGAACACGGCGCCAACATTGCCGCCACTAATGATGCGGGATGGTCGGCCCTGCTTACCGCTGCAGACAGGGGCCACAGGGATGTTGTCGAGGCGCTCCTCGCACACGGCGCTGACGTGCAGGCACATACACATAGCGGGTGGACGGCCTTGCATGCTGTGGCCGAAAACGGTGATCTTGAGCTTGCCAAACTACTCCTACAGGCTGGCGCCAATCCCATGACCGGTAACCGGAGCGGTTGGACCCCATTTCACATCGCCGCTCACAACAACCGCGCCGACCTCGTACAGTTCTTCATGGGCCACCCGGGCACCAACTTCGTCCAAAAGGACAACAACGGAAGGACCGCAGCGTTTCATGCAGCCATGAGGAACAGCGTGGACGTCCTCGATGTCATGTTGTCTGGGGACATGAACAAGTCGGAGGTTGTAGACGTCGAGGACGACTATGGAACAGCTGCTATAGTTGCAGCAACACGAAACGGCCACGCCGCCGTCGTCCGCAGACTTATTACTGTCTCCAACTACGACATGGCCTCGACCGATATTTTCGGACGCGACTTGTTGTACTGGGCAGAAAGGAGCGGCAATGTCGACCTCCTCGCGATTGTCAAGGAGCACGCCGCGCAGAAAGGCTACGATAGCGAACTACCTTCTGAGACGGCTGGAAACCCCGTCAGATGGGTGGACGACTCGTGCTGGTGCGAAGTCTGCACCAGGTGTACAGTGCTCGGAACGACTTCCTGGGAATGCCCGGATTGCGACGAGGGCTGCTTTCTGATCTGCGCGGAATGCTACGAATTTGGGAAGCGGTGTCGAGACACCACGCACGATCTCGTGCCACACCTTTGCAATCGGATTGAGTAGTCACGGACTCGACTACCGTAAGGCCGAACACTGGTTCTGTCTAGCATGAGCCCCGAAAGGGGCAGCTAGACTAGGTTGCCTTGTAATTCTAGATGCTGAAGCATCACCTCACTTGCCACGGTGCGCGTCACTCAACGTGGTACTCTGGTCTTGTTGATTGCAATACCAAATCAGCTAAATAACAAACACTTCAAGCCAATTACCGCTAATCAGCCGGTGTAGTCGCAAGTCAGATCGTCGCCGTTCGTCTTGCAGTCCGTGATGACCTTGTTGTTGGCGATGATGTCGAATATTTGGGCACCCGCAGGCGTGACCGTGCCAGACGAGCCCTCGGCGCTCGCCTCCGTGAACGTAACCGATCCAAAGTTGGCAAAGGGGATCAGATTGCCGTTCATGATGAAGTCCTCGACGATCCACTCGGCATTTTCCTCGCACAGCTCCGAGGGCGGGTTAGTGAAGTCGTGCGAGATGGTCTGCCCCGTGGTCAGGTTCTCCAGCGTCGCGACGCCAGACGTCGACGTATGGGCCTCGACCGTCATGCGAATCTGGTCGCCCACGCTCATGCCAAAGTCCGAGAAGGCGAACGAGCCATCAGGAATCCACTCGTACCACGCGTCGAAGCGGCCGTCGCCGTAGAAGTCAATGCCCGTCTGCAGGATGGCCCGGCCACACGTGTCACCGTCGATGCCGACCCACGCCGAGGCGGCGGCCCCGGAGCCGCCCGAGGCCTGGGGGACCGTGACGGTGCCGACGACTTTCTTGAAGCCGCTGCCGACCTGCACCGCGCCGGCCCAGTTGAGTGAGTAGCTCGTGTGTGTGGAGTTGAGGACGTCGAGGGCCGAGGTCGAGACTTGCTTCTGGTTGAAGCTCGAGCTCCGGACTTGGGTAGGGCGGCGGCGGTGGACACGCGTGAGTTGCTGGGACTGAGACGGGCTGGGGAGGGCGGCAGCGAGGCCGACGAGGCCTGCGAGGAGAGCAATGTACTTCATGTTACCTACAGAAGACTGGACGACTCGTAAAGATGACAAATATGTAGTTCACGTATGAGTATCTACAACGATGCCTGTCTGTGGTCACGACGATCCTCCGGGGCAGGAACACCACGTCAATTTATATCCACATTCGCTGCACTCAGCGGGCACTAGACCTCATCTCGTGCTCTCAGGGGAAGCATAAGGGGTCATTGCGCTTTGCTGCGCCCACAGGACGAAGTCTCGCGACCATGTGGTCTTCCAGACTCAGATGGAACTTCGAGTCGTCCGCGATTCACTGCTGCCGGAGCACGGCACTGCACGTGGTGTATGTTGGTCGGAAGTCATCTTCAGTCGGCCTCAACTCGGGGCAAAAGACCGTGCAGGAAGCAGGTGGGTCTACCGGTCCTTAAACCTTCACCTTCCTTTTCACTGCCCTTCGTCTGCAAAGCTTAGATGTCACGTCCGTACTGTATGCTCGGTCACGAATGGAGAAACCACGAGCATAAGGTCTTGCCGCTGCCGCCGTCAGTGGACGGGTTGGGTCGTCTGAGCGGCAGTGAGATGCCGCGCCGCGCCGCGCGGTGGGGGGCAAATGCCGCAGAACGGCACCGGGCACCGTATCCATGGGTCTGGGCAGGGGGCGGCGTGTCTGGCTTTGGCAGGTCACCCGGCATCTAAACGGCGTGACTGCGGAGCGGGCGGCTGCACTCGTCGGCATACAGACGGACGGACTGACTGGGACCGGACATCACGCACATGTTGGGGGGCGGCTCACACTCATTCCAAGCGAACGCTGTGGGGGACCACATGGGGCATCTGAGAAACACTGAAGAGAATCACCGTGTCATGCGTTTCTTTCACTGCAAATGGCTTAATTGCGGTGCCATTAATAGATATGCCGAAGCCAAGCCATGTGTTCGGCCGCTCGCGATGATGGCACTGGGGCACTGGGACTTGGCTCCCAAACCCTCTATGTTCGGCAGTGCATACAAACGTGCGACGAGACTTCGCGCAATTTGGCATTTCGTTTACGAAAAATATATAAGTACAGTACTGTACTGTAACAATGTCTAACCGTCAGAAGGAAGCTCATATGCCCGCAACATGTAGAACGGAGGTAAATGGCATCTCGGCATCCTGAGGCCTTTGGCCGTCACAGCAGCCCTCAGTTGTCGACACGGTCAATGTCTCGATCCCATGGACGAATGGCCAAGTTTGGCTTCCAAAAGCAGCTTCCATGGCACACAGAGTTCATAATTGTACGCGGAAACTTACGATACGCCTTTCGCAAGGTGTTGCACAAGTACCCAAGCCAGTACTGTACAAAACGGTCCGGCAAGTCCAATTCTCATCGACAACGGTCTTGTAGAGTCTGAGGATGCGTCCAACCAACCACCCTCACACACGGTAAACAGCAGCGCAAGCGACCCGTGGCACGGGCCACAATGCTTGTTTGGCGTAGAATCTGTCGGCACTGTCAGCTACGGACTCTGGACCAACTCAATCCTGCACGAGCGAGCACAGTAGACGAGGCGCCCGCTGACGACACGGCGCGCGGTGTTTAGACATAAGCGCAACTACTCATCACAGATCAACAGAGTGGTCGAATCAAGTGCGCTTTGTACACTTGGGATCAGGCCACGGCCGGCCATGACAGAGGGCAAAGACCGCGCCATGTTGGCCTTGCACGGCCAACGGCGGATAACGCGCGCTGCTTCTGCCACATGCACAGAGCTTACTAACTCTGCGTTGCACGACCGATATGGAAGGACGTTTGTAGGTGGTGTGAGGGCAATCGGCATCATTGGGGACCAGCGACCGGTGCCGGACCAGCCAGATGGCTGGTTGCCCGTACTGTTGAGCAGAGCCAACAGTGCGGCGGCCTAACGGCTCTTTCGTTGCTCCGGTCATCGCACACACACACACACACACACAGGACAGTGGTATGCTCTGCTTCGTCCGCTGGGGCTCCAGTTATGTCCTCTGTAATGCAATATGTGTGTGCTGTGCAGCTTCAGCGCTCGTATTTGTGCAATGGTCATGTGCACTGTGGTCAGCCTGGCTTTGTGTATGCCGTAACACACCGGCGTCCTCTCGGTTCGTCGGCCGATCTGGTGGACTCCGTGCCCCGGCAAAGCATCGCCAGGGAATGAAGCCAAGCAATGAAGCCAAGCCGTTTGAACGCCTGAGTAACGCTCCGGCCGGCACCAACAGCACCTCCCGGTCTCCCTACGCGTTGTCTCGGGCAAGGTGGTTTCAGCTGTCACTAACTGATCTCCTTACCTTGTGCCACGTGCCCCCACGACGCGTGTTCAAAGGGCACAAAGTAGTTGACTTGCTTCGTGCATGCGTACGGCGCCCGTCTGGTCTATCCTAGGCGTAGAGGACTCCGACCAGAAACATGCGCGCCGTCACGGCCGTTGGCAACGCCAAGGCAACGTCTCTACGTGTGATCTCTGCCCAGGTCGGACAACATGAAGCCTCCAGCAACCGGAGCCTTCGGCGCGGTACCACTGCGCGCTCCAACAGCTGGAGGGTGTGCCGCGCCCGCTCGGGGCCGTGCATCTGGTGCCTGTCGTCGGACTCCTGACGACGCCCGCCGTCGGCAACAACCCACACGGAAGTTCTATGAACCCCCACAGCGGGCCGCTGTTGGCGTGGTGTCTGAACGCCACAAAATGTGTAATCCTTCGAGCGGACCAACACGTACAACGCTGGATCCCGTCCTATGCGCGTTATAATGAGTGGCCTGCCGCGACGGCATTGGTTGGCACTCACCACTCTTGGCTTCAGCCGTCGGAAAGGGTCATGATGCCCTGACGGGTGACGACCACTGACGGCCAGCGAATTGGAAACGGCTCTCATTTGAGGATGGTCACTTCTCATGGCAGGGTGTCTTGGCAATATTTGCACACCATGGTTGGCGCCTCACTGTACCTCTGAGGCATCCCTCCGACTTGGGCGCATCTCAGCTTGGCAGAAGACCGGCTTTCGCCACCAAGCCTTGCCAGATGCCAAAGAACGGATATTCGTGTAGAGCGTCAAGTCGGGCGTTGGCTGGTTTCTCCAGGCGCCCGTTGACTCGGCGCCCAGACGAACTTCAGCATTGACCGTGTGTGACAAATTCTGAGCGGGAAATGCACGTCAACGGCTCTCACATTCACGAGGCCTGGTCTGGGAAGAGCCATGAATCGCTTGGCCATTGGTACTGTACTCTGCAGTACTGTATTTTGAGCAGCATGAGTGTGCGCGTCCTCACTTCATGTTCGCGGATTGCCTTGTGCTACCCACGTCTCAACTCCCGAGGGGCATGTTGGGAATTCGACTCTGTCCAACGCAGACCCACCCATTTCCCGTTCCTTCCGCCAGACTTTTTTGGTGGTTCAAGGTGCCGAATTGCCACGGCCTTCAGCTGTTCGAGGGCCGTGCATCCCTCACGGTTCACTGGCGCAACAGTGACAGCAATTGTTGTCGTCACGTCCATGCCAGGCACTCCGAAAATAACACCTGAACTTCCTCGTGAGATGTTCAACCATGACGATCTTGAAGTAAATTTGGCTTTTGCCTGGACCCTTGGCCTGAGCCATCCCAGGGGCGCGGCAAGAGCTTGTGCAGTTCCGTTAGGCCAGGGACTGCTATCCTGGACCAGATCACAGGCATACAATGCAGCACGTTGGGGCATTGTGGTACGGTACCTTGCACTCAGGCTCGACTCAATCTGAAATGGGAAGACATGACTTGTTGGAATCAAGCTCAATAGAGACAACAATCGGCTCATAACATGTCAAGGATGCCAAGCGAGGCGAGGCCTATCACAGCCTCAACGATTTGGAGATCCGGGGTCCGGGGATCTCAACTTCTCCACAACCCCAGATTCTTGGTGAGGTCAAGGTCGAGGCCCCAGACCGGGGGCACGGCCCGGTGGGGGCTTCCGGTCCCGAACAGTCGACACCCATTGGCATTTGGGATCGGTCGCTGACGGTAGAGTACGGCAGCGGTGTACCAGGCTGTTAGTAGGTCTGAGACGGGCGTTTCTTTACCGAGGGCCAACTCGCATACGTACAATAGCCTCCTATGTGACCCTGGCTATATATCGAGTGCCTCTGGCACGCCTCTGTGCCGATCTTACTTCACCCTCGAGCTCCGGTCTTCAACCTCACAGCCCTCGAGCTGCCTTCAGCGAGTGCTCTTGCCGCAGTCCAAGATCGCAAGCCAGGTTCGCGAGCCTAGTAGACGCACGCAGCGTCCTGCGCCATGGTAGCCGCCGATAGCAGCTCTGCCGAGCAGAAATTCGAGCACGACATCATGTCCGACTCCAAGCCAACCGTGGAGAAGGTCTCGCCGACTCCCTCGGCGACGGCCGATGCCGACGAGGACGACAGAAATGTCAAGCTGAGCACAAAGACGATCATGGCCGTGACCGCCGTCTGCTTGATCTACTTTGCCCAGCTGACTATCCTGGTGGGAGCCGGCTCTGTGAGTAGCTCCTGCACTTCCTATAGCAGATCTTAAGCAGTGAATTGACCTTATCCTTCACCTGCAGCAAGGCCAAGCCATTTCCGGCCACTTCGGGGCCACAGACAAAGTCAGTTGGCTGACAGCGCCCATCACCATCCTTACGGTCGTCCTATGCCCCATGGTTTCGCAAGCCTGCGACTTCTGGGGACGCAAATGGTTCCTCACCCTCTTGGTCTTCTGCGGCGCCATCGGCAGCCTCATCGTCGCCCAAGCAAAGTCAATGGGGATGGTCATCGCAGGCGTTAGCATCGTCGGCGTGTCCTTTGGCAACCAGCCGCTCCTCCACGCCGTCGTGTCCGAGGTGCTGCCACGCCGGTGGCGAGGCTATGGCCAGGGAGCATGCGCTGCTGCCAACTCGCTGGGGTGCATCCTCGGCCTGGTGGTGGGCGCGGCGCTGAACAGGACGAACGACCCCACGAAGGAGGGTTTCCGCAACTACTTTTACATGACCATGGCGATCCACATCGTCGCGGGCTTGCTGACTCTCGTGGGATACAATCCACCCCCGACAACGAAGCAAAAGGAGTATCGCGGACGCACCATGGACAAGCTCAAGAAGCTCGACTGGGCTGGCTTCGTCCTGCTTGCGGCCGGCCTGACCCTCTTCTGCCTCGGGTTGTCATTCTCGCAGAACCCTTACCCGTGGACGGATCCGCATGTCTGCGCGACATTTGCGGTCGGTATGGCATTCGTCGTGGCCCTCGTCGTCTATGAGACGTGGTTCACCAAAGAGGGCATGTTCCACCACGGACTCTTCCAGATGGGCCGCAACTACGCTATCTGCTTGTTCTGCGTCTTTACCGACGGCATCTCCTTCTTTGCGGCAAATCTTTACTTTGCCTTTGAGGTATGTTTACGCAAATCGAAGCTGTTATCGGCTGGTAGGGGCAGATTCGCAACCTTTTCACTAACACTCGAGCCAGGTCAATGTCCTGTACGAGACGGATGCCATGCTCATCAACGCCAGACTCATCGTCTGGTTCGTTGCATGCATCTTCGCCGCCATGGGCACGGGGCTGTGGTGCTCCAGATTTCGCAATGCTCGCTGGCTCACCGTTGCTGCGCTCCTCCTCATGGTCATTTTCTTTGCCGTCATGGCCAAGGCGGACCGCTCGACCAGCAACGCGGTTTGGGGATACCCGGTGCTTCTGGGTTGGGGTCTCGGCATGTCCATTACGACCCTCGTCACTATCGCTCAACTGTCGACGCCTCCAGGTTTGATCGCCCTTGCCAGCGGTCTGATCATCTCCGTGCGGTCGATTGGTGCTACCGTCGGTATCGCCGTCTACAATGCCCTCTTCGTGGCCGAGCTTTCCCACATGGGCGACAACATTGCCCACGCTGCCATCTCCCATGGCCTCAACCCGCAGTTCCTGCCCGAGTTCATCGGCGCATTGAACACGCGCAACGAGACGGCCATGGGGATGATTCCCAACGTGACGGAGGAGATGGTCGAGGCCGGTGTTGATGCGCTGGTGGGCACCTACAATGGCGGATTCAACCACGTCTGGATTGCCGGTGCGTGCTTTGCCGCCGTGGCCGCCACCGCTGCCTGCTTCCTGTACGACCCAGTGAAGGAGTTCAACATGCGCGTGGATGCCCCAATGGAGGAGAAGAGCGAGAACGACTCTGTAATCTAAACGTCAAGCGGTGCACCCTCTTCAGCCTTCCGAGGCTGTTCGGGCTCGCAACGTTAACGATCAATGATGCCATGCAGGATGCAGTACATATGCACGTTACTCATGGTCGCGCGTCTGGCTGCTACCCGCGGGACCTAAAAACTTAGCCTTACGCAGTGTATAGGATAGCCATGTTCAGATTGTGTACCAACAAGCTCTCGGATCCTTGCGTGCACTGACACCCTTTGTGACCTCTTTGACGTTGCTTGCGATTTTTGACGCGCTGTGATCGACCAGACGAAGGCGATTGCGAAAGAAGAATGTTGACGACCTCTCGATACGCCATGCAAGCCCGTACCTTGGTGATCGCGAGTCACGACCGTAACATTGAGACCGGCAGCGTAGCTCGAAGGAACGAAACACAGTTAGCCCTGCGATATGGTCGGCTTGAGGTAGGAAGCTCACCCGAGTTGGTTGACATTCTGGCTCCAACCATAAGTGTAGACCAGACGGGTTCTGCATTGACCGGGCATGAGGCCATTGACTTACATGTTTGTCGTACCACCTTGGGGGCAAGGTTGCGCGTTTGATGCGCAGTGGCAAAGCGCCAGTCGCGCATCACGAATGTAATGTTGAGCACGCATGTGCGACTACCCATCACCAGCGCTGAACCCTGCGGAAAGCCTCTGTTAGTAGACTCATTTGGTGCTCGCTGCCCGCATATCAGGGAAGTCATCGCACAGGGAGAAGAAGTCTACCCGCCTCGATCCATGTCGACTGAGACATTTACACGCGACACGCAGTTGAACGCGCCTCCACCGACGCGACCGAACTAAATTACCGCAGAGCATTGAAGCAAACCCTTCTCCCTTTCCGCGTGTCCCCTTGAACCAGACGATAGTGATGCGCCTGCCAATTGGGGCGACGGGAATTCGTGGCCTGCGGGCTCTTTGCAGCTTGGCAGGAGATTCCAACAGCGTGTGTGCTAATGAGGAACTATCGGCAGTATTGGCTGGGCAAATTGTATTCAATCTGCGATGGGCGAAGAGTCATAGCATGCCAAGACGCGCCAACCTCTTCATGCTGTCTCGGGTTTGGCCCGGCGTGCCAACAGTCCAGGCCAATTAAGACTCCCAAACACTTCGGCGGAAAGGGAGAACCAGGCACCAGTGACACCGTCAGTATCACGGCGAGCATCATGTTGTTACCCTAGAGTAGACTTCGACTCCTTGAGCCAAGCTGAAGGTGACCAAGCATCGATCTTAATCAAAGTGACCCTATACTCAAGCAAAGTCTAGTATCTCATGAACGCATAGGCAGGCGTCTCTTGCTGTGTTTAGGCATTGTCTCTCAGTAAACAAACTTCCATGTTGGCTGGGCGTGGAAGCGACTCGACACAAACCCAACAAAGTACACTCACGGGTAAACGGTCCATAGAGGCAAGCTCCAAGTCGTATAGATCGAGCAACTACAACCACGGGCGTACATGTCCGAGAACAGTATCACTCTGCTGAATCTTGGAATCCACTGACTACCCATATCATTGAAAAGGCCATACTTCAAGGCAAGGTCTACGCGCATCGGCAATATCGTGAGCAACTGGTCACACGACCTTCCCAATAGGTCACAGCACAGCCTCCAGAGTCAAATGCGACGTCATTGTCGACCACTGGGCCTCATCTATGAGCATAATACTCTACCGCATTGGGGGCCGTTGCCGTCCAGCCGCCAACCTTAGCCCATAGCAACAGAGACGACAATTCCCACCGACGCATTGCGCAGTGGAATCACGATGTCCGTCCTGTAGGTGATGCATCGCCCATTATTGATCTATGCAAACGTCGATACCCATAGTCGTCTACGTAGTCGCATCAATTGATCGAGTCTACGGTCGAAGCGCACGCTTCTCCCAGCTGGACCTCGCAAGTTGAGAGGGACCTTGCGTTCCAACCACCCAAGAACAGACTTTCGGCGGGCTGAGCCCGCCGTCTCAAGCACGCGCGGTAATGCAACGGCCATCTTCCACCCGGAAGGGAAGCAGGGCACGGAGAGATCAGCAACGCTCTGAGACAAAACGCCCGTCTCCTGGCGCGGTCACATGTCTCTCGTAGCCCAGGGATACAAGACATGGGCAGATGTCGTTAGCTCGGCCGAGCACTTGGCAAACGGGACCTGGTCTTCCTGCTTGAAATCATCGTCGTCACCATTAGTGGACAACAATAATCATCACATGCAGATACCATATCCCCACAAACTCTCTGAATACCATACGGAGAACGCCATTGTCGCAGCCAAGCTACGGCTTTGGGCCGCTTTCGCGCCGTGTGTAAGCGGAGCGGTTGGGAAGAGTCGGGGACAGTAAGTACACAGAAGAGAAAGTATCGCAGGCAAGACGTATTCGGTATGATTGACAGAGATAGCAAAAAGTGTCCCACAGGAGGCCCAAGGGTGCTGATTGCGGCAGCCCCATAGGAGACTGCAGACCTCACTCGGGCCGTGGCCGTGTTTGTAAGCCCTAATGACTTGACTTCGGCTTGAGTCATCGCCCAGACCAATATGAGCCAGTCACTCGAGGCGGCTGGACATTCCATGGCATTCTGCTGGCTGAACGGTGGGCAGCCGCGGCCCAGTCGAACTGTACGTTTGTGGACGTCCCCTGTAGCAGTGTGCGTCTGTGACGACTCCTTGGGTTCGAACTCGTAGCTCACACACGTAGCTCTGACGCCAAGCACAAACACAGAGGTACAACGATTCCTGAGAGCGATAGCCACCGGTAATGCTAGCTGAGTTGCGTTACTAAACCAAGAATAACATTGTTCAGAATGTCAATTCGATGGAGTTGTGTGGCGATTCCCGGAGCCGTGGATCCCGTAATACGGAGTCATGACGATCTCGATGTGACCAAAAGTCGACGTTACTGATCCTGCAATTTGCTCTTCAGCCATTCTGGGATCAGCCGCCCCCAAATACGCAGCTGTTGTTATGGTCCAATCTGCTGGAGCCAGCTCCGGGTGACGAAACATCCGCGCCGGTCTCGTGCCCACCGATGCGAAGCAGTCAGTGGCTGGTGGAGGGCAGTGGTAGCATCATGCCGTCCGGAAAATCAAGTGCCGGGTCGAAATTACACAGTGGCGCATCTGCTATGTCCTCGAAATTACCATTTGATGAGAGCTGCTTGGCTTCGACGCCGGGCTATCGCTCTGGTGGCCGAGCTGTCTCGCGTCTATTGCGAAGCATTGTTGATATCGACGATCACCACACGTGGTTTTCGCGTCCTCCCGAGCTCTTACAAGCTGTACGTACTTGCAGTTCTCGCGGGTTCAGCTCATCTCTGAGTCCTGAGACATATGCAGCGCTCACGGCTAGGCAGTGGCGCTGACTGTCTCACCTCCAATACCAGCAACGCTCCGTCAGGGCGAACCTTCAGAGCAGGCGCATTCCATACATCCGTTCCTTCCGCCATGATGAAGCTTCAGGCAAAGGCAGAGAGTGGCTGTTTGGTGGTGTTTGGTGGAGCTGCCTCCAGCCATCTCCAGCAAAACGCCCGCCTGGTGTCGCAGATACTGGAGCTCGGCGCGCAGGCACAAGACCGGAAACGGAATGCAGATTGCCACCAACAATCGGCTCGAGAATGCCAGAACGATTGAGTTTTGCGAAATCAGTCGCGACGAGGCCGGTTGCGGGAAACGGGTAGAAACATGAATCGAGGTAAATAAGACGGTCCTCACTCCGACCGAGGACACAACTCTTCTCTCACTCCTCCATCCCAACGCATCCATTCATTCGCTACAGAAGAGCCAGCTCTCCGCCAGTTTCTCAAGTCCTCATCCACCTCCAAAGACCACCACCCCAAAACCACCGTCAATATGCGTTTCATCACCGCCGTCATCGCCCTCGCTGCCACCGCGGCTGCCGCCCCTGAGGTCAAGAGGTGGCCCCCCATGGACCAGATCTCCGTCAGCGAGGCCAACGATGCCTGCGGCAACAACCTCGAGCTCAACTGCTGCAACAAGGAGACCGACCAGGCTGCCGGCCACGGTGATGTCTCCAAGAACCCTGGTGTTGTTGGCGGTGTCCTCGATGGCCTGAGCCTCTTCGACCAGTGCTCGCAGCTCTCCGTCGCTGCCCGTAAGTTACCCTCACATTGGAAATACTCGAATGGCTCTAACATACATCTCAGTCATTGGTGTCCAGGACCTGCTCAAGTCCCACTGCACCGGCAAGGTCGCCTGCTGCCAGCGCTCTCCCTCGAACGTAAGTTTTCGCTACCATACCATGTACAGTTTGTTAGTTACTAACACACTTATCAGGCTGCTGGCGGTCTCGTCAACCTGGCCCTGCCCTGCATCGCCCTCGGCAGCCTTATCCAGTAGAGTGTATACAGCGCTCGACGCGGTGGAGGGGTGGATGCGGATCCCGAGGCAGTCGTACACTTTATCCTAGACAATACACGTTGTACTTGGGCCTTTGGTCCGTTTTATATTATTTAATACCGAACCTTGATTTGGAAGTGTGCTTTCTCCCCGCCTGTGGTGCGTATCTGGACCTTGACCTCCATGTTGCACGAGCGCATCCCCGGCAAGCAAAATATACGAGCTCAATTCGCTCTGCTCGCTGGCAAGCCGGATACTGGCTTCAGAGCTGCTCCTCCAGGAGGACAGTTGCTCCCCACTTTTGAGACTCTCGGAGGCTGGACGGCTGCGCGGGTTGTCATACGCCACCCGTCGATCTTGTCAATTTTGGCACATTAAATGCCGAGTTCGTACAGCCGCGGAAGTGCTGTTCCCTCATCGTCCGGGCAAGAACCAAGACGCCTCCGTCGAACGCGATGGATGCCCCTGCCGGCAACGGGTGAGCAATCGGGCCAATGCGAAAGTGTGACAAAGTTCCGGAGCCTTTCTGGTGCTTTGGAGCGTGGACGTTGAAGCTAATATCCGGCGTGGTGCAATGGCCAGTCACAGGCGACCCTGCGTGCAATGGTTCTTCATGGGGTTTAGCGGCGGACCGGCGGTAAGGCGGCTGTCCAGACCATGGTGCCCTGGGTTCACCTTCGTATTGCTTCGTACAACACAGCTTGCGCAAGTCGCTTCGTGGCCCAGCATGAGTGCCACTCCCCTTGCCGTCATTTTCAACCGAACACATTCAAGGGCTGACGATTCGGTGACTATCGCGTGGACGACCAGCAGGCAGAGCCGGGGTCGAATGTAGTCGTCATCCATGCCGGGTCAGGCTGCATCCCAACTCCTAGCTCAATCGGGCGCCAAGCCAGGACTCGCTTTCTCTTTCGCGGCACTTGAATTAGAAGCAACTTGCAGCCAATATGTTGCAGGAACGCGCGCGATGAATCCCGAAACGTACTGGTGCAAACGGCTTCATGATGCCAACTTGCAGACCCATGGGTGGCTGTGGTGGTTCTCGTGCGCAACATGAACACGACGCCTCGTCGCCGGTGTTCTGGCGGCCAAATACCTGCCCCTGCCTCTGCCCATGAAGAAACATGTTGAACCCCAAAATTTGATGAACAGATCATGTATAATATGATTTCCTGCTCCTGCTGGTGAGAGTTGGTAATCCGCATCCATCTTCAGACGACATTCAAGCTGCGAGTTGTTTCGACACCGACATAGCATACGAACCTCGCTGACAGAAGACGGGTCAAAACATTCTGACCACTCTCTCGTATCCATATCTAGCACATCTCCAACTCTGTCATACTCGGTAGCCTTCAGCATGGTCGTATCAAGCCGGCCCCCGAAAAACCGCTTCGTCGCGGCGATGCGCAAGATCTACAACCCCGTGGGTTTCAGCAAAGGCTACAACTTCGTCCTATGGTTCATCTTCTCCGGCGCGATGCTGGGCTTCTGCCTCGCACGCTTCATGTACCTCAACTACGACGGCGTCTACTGTCCCCGCCAGGCGGGCGTGAGCGACGCGGCGGTGCCCGGCGAGTGCTGGACGTACGACAGCAAAACCTACCTGCTCGTGGGCATCAAGATGCACCTGTACTGCATCCTGCCGGCCGCGTTTCTGGCTTGCTTCCAGTTCGTGCCGGCGATCCGACACAGGCTCATCCTCGCCCACCGCCTCAATGGATATCTGATTCTTCTGCTGAGCGTCCCCGGGACTATAGGCTGCGTCATGGTCTCCAGGCATGCCTTTGGTGGTGGCGTTGACATTCAGGTTATCGTCGGCCTCATGTCCATTATGTTCCTCGGCGCGCTGGGCATTGCGCTGTACAATGTCAAGATGCTGCAGCTGGAGCAGCATCGCGCGTGGATGCTTCGAGCGTGGTTCTACGTACGGTTGAAATGCCTCCGAGTTGCAGCCTTGTGACTGCCACTGACTGGTACTAATCTAGGCTGCGAGCATCATCACCTGCCGAATGATCATGGGCCTCTCCGCAATCATCACGTCGATGCCATCCATGGGACCGTACTACTACGCCAAGCCGTGCGACCTTCTCGCGACCTTCTTCAACAGCACCAACGCATTGGAGGCCAAATATCCGGTATGCAAGTCGGCGGGGGCGTGGGCGGCCGTCAAGGCAGACCTAAGTGGCGGCGACGAATTGACAAGCGCGTCGCTCAATATGACGTTTGGAATGGCGCTGTGGCTGGCGCTTGCTCTTCATGCTATTGGCATCGAGTTCTACGTAAGATGCGATGTGACACTTCGATTGAGCGAGTGTTGCTTGCTAACAAAGACCACAGCTGCAGCTTACGCCTGCCGAGTCTGAGCGCCTTCGCAACGTGTCGTACCAGCGACAGCTTGAGGCGGGACACAAGAACCCTGGGCGATCTGGATTGACGGCCGACCGAATCGGAGATTCTGCGCTATGGATGCCCAGCCGCGACTGCGAAAATGACCTCGGTTCCAATATCGCGTTGGTAGACCAGTCAAAGAACAGTGCAGCAACAGCGCAGTCTTCGACAACTGCGAGCTAAACTGCCAGAGTCGCCAAGTCGCGGGATTGAGGATGGCTAGCTATGTTGACCAGGACGGAGTTGCTACTCCGTTGCTAAGCTCAGGCTCGTATAGATCATGCATAAGTTGTCACCGCAGCTGTCGAGCCCGTCCATCCTGCATGCATGCGATGGACATTCCGTGACACATGAATTGGGTTCTTGAATCGTGACTGTCAGTCGGTGCATTGCCAAGTGGAGCGCCGCCGTTGTCGGCGTGGAGACGAACCGCCCGGGGGCTTGACGCCATGCCGGTGCCACGGGGCGGCCGTCGAGGTTAACGTCGGCACCTGCTCACGGTCCAGGAGTTGCCGCCTCCTTTCGCTCGGGGGTATAAGCTCTACGTGACCCTCTGTACCGGAAGCCATTGCCGGGCCGTTAAAGGAAACGGCTTGGTGCAGAAGTCAGGACAAAAGATCCGCCCCCGGTTTCCCGCCCGATCCAAACTCTCAACTCCAGACCAAACCCCACCATCCCCGCCTTCGGGAAGCGCTCCAGCTGTGTGAAGCTTTTGCGAGCACGATGGCGTCCGACTCTCAGGAAGCGATTGTCATTGTCGGGTACGTTGTCCCAGTCTATGAGTGCCTTTGATACCGCAAGACGTTTCCAGTGCTGACGGGCAGCACCGCGTCGCCAGGGCGGGCATCATCGGCCTCGATGTCGCCCTCGTTCTCGCCGAGCGCGGACTCGGACCCCGCATCACCGTCTACGCGGAGCACCTTCCGGGCGACACCTCGCCAAACTACACCTCGCCGTGGTAAGCAGCGACGATGCCCCTGAACGGCATGCTAGGGATCGTGGATTGACACAAGACACGCAACCCCCGCAGGGCCGGGTGCAACTTTTCTGGCATCTCGGGCAGCGACAAGAACGCGCTCCGATGGGACAAGCTGGGCTACGCGCACCTGATGCGCCTGGCTGCCGAGCGCGGGCCCGAGGCGTACGTGAAGCGGACGCATTCCGTCGAGTACTGGGACTCGGACGCGCCGCGAGACAAGATCCGGGCCATCTCCGAGTACCTTGAGGATGTGCGCGCTCACCCCTTTACCCTTCAATCGAAGGGGGCAAGACAGTACGTAGTTGGCTGACGTTTCGTGTCTCGCGCGTCATAGTTTCGCGTCATCCCCGCCGACGAGCTCCCATCGGGAGTCGAGTACGGCCTCTCCGCCACGACGGTGACCGTCAACGCGCCCAAGCACATCGAGTACTTGTTCAGACGGCTGCGCGACCAGCACGGCGTGCGCTTCGTGCGGCGCAGGTTGGACTCGATCGACGCGGCGTTTGCGAGCCCTGCGACGAGGGTCGTCTTCAACTGCACGGGCAATGGGGCGCGCACGCTTCCCGGCGTCGAGGACAGCAAGTGCTTTCCCACGCGCGGGCAGGTCGTGCTGGTGCGCGCGCCGGCCGTCAAGAGCAACGTGATGCGCCACGGGCGCGGGTACGAGACGTACATCATTCCGCGACCGTATTCGAACGGCAACGCGATTCTGGGCGGGTACATGCAAAAGGGAGTCTTGTATGTGTTCATGTTCCCCTCCCTTTGGCCTTCGCCCTTGGCCCTTTAAGCCGGCATCGCCACCATCGCACCCCCTTTATTCCTCCAGCAAATCGCGTGGCTAATGGCTCTGTCTCAGCGACGCGTCGACGTACGCGCACGAAAGCGAGTCCATCGTCTCGCGCACGACGGGGTTGAGCAGCGAGCTGCGGGAGGGCGGGCTCGAGGTCCTCGCTGCGTTTGCGGGCATGCGGCCGTCGCGGGAGGGCGGCACTCGCGTCGAGCGGGAGGAGAGGCGCGGTCGGGCCCTGGTGCACAATTACGGCGCCGGAGGCACGGGGTTCCAGGCCGGCTATGGGATGGCACTTGACGCGGTTGAGGCCGCCGACGATGTGCTGCGGCAGCTGAAGAGCGATGGACCGCGATCGCGGCTGTAAGTGAGGGAGCACAATTTCGCTAGGGGAATTTCTGCAATAGTAGAATATTCTACGCAAAATCACGGGAATTTGCTAGCCGGGTCTGAGATCAAATGTGACATTTGGTGACCACAATCTTTGTGATTCCAACGAGCGTTGTCCATCTAGGGTAGTGCCCGGATCGCGTCCTAACAGGAAGATGTGACTTGGCCATGGCATGTCTCCTGTGCCATCACCAGCCCTTCTGCCTACCACAAGGCGAGAACATACAAATGAGCTCTGGAAGGATAAAAATGCAATAAAAAGTACGTCGTCCTTTGTCAACCATGCGTACTGCGGAATATTGCCTAAACACGCCGCTGAGGCTCGGAGATAACTCGCCGTCGCCACACTGAAATGCCCCGCAGACCTGCCTATTTCAGGGGCCGGGGACCGGAGCGGGAGCTGGTGCTGATTCCCCCCCGCACTCGGGCCCCTCCGGCGGGCGCCCGTCCAGCCCGTCCAGCACGGGTCCACAGGGGCAGCAGGTTCTTGTGTCATTGCCGAGGGACGCCCTCCGTGCCCGCCGCCCGCCATGGATGGACAAGGTAGGTAAGTAGACCTCGCAGACCACTGACCTCACTCTGCCCGCATTGCAACCAACGTCGCCGCCAGGAGCAGAGCGTGTGTCACGACATTTTTCATCGTTCCCTTCACAGCTGGGGGTTGGTTACACGAGTGACACGACACGACACAACAAGAGAGTCAAGGACAAGACAAGACAAGACAAGATGCCGCAGACCACGGCCGCGCTCTACCCGGAGCCCCGGCCCGACATGTGGAAGTTCCCCTCGCGCCGGAGCGTCGTCCACAGCACCGACGGCATCGTCGCCTGCACGCAGCCTCTCGCCGCCAAGTGCGGCCTCGAGGTGCTGCGCGCGGGTGGCAACGCGGCTGTACGTCTCATCATCTCTTCCGGTCTTGCGTGGCGTTGCTGGAAGCTTGAACTGTCACTGACTTGATTCACAGGACGCCGCCGTGGCAGTTGGTGCGTACTAACACCCGTTCCTCCGGAGTCTTACAACCACAATGAGCTCAAGAGAGGAAAGGAGAGAGAGAGAGAAAGACAGAGCGCTAACACGTATCTACCCGCACCAGCCGCTGGCCTCAACATGACGGAGCCCTGCTCCACGGGCATCGGCGGCGACATGTTCATCCTCTACTGGGACGCCGCCACCAAGAAAGTCAGCGCCATGAACGGCTCCGGCCGCTCGGGCGCCAACTGCACACTCGAGCGCATCCGCGCCGACCTGGGCGCCGACTCGCCCAGCTCCAACCTCACCGAGATCCCCATGAAGAGTGTCCACGCCGTCACCGTCCCCGGCGCCGCCGCCGGCTGGGTTGACACCGTCGAGCGCTTCGGCAGCGGCAAGGTCAGCCTGGAGCAGGTCCTCAGCCCGGCCATTGCGCTCGGCGAGAAGGGCTTTCCCGTGTCCGAGGTGGCGGCCTACTACGTGCGTATCACTGTCCCTGCCCCTGGCCCCCTTCTCATTGTCAAAGGGGGCGACTTTTTGCGATGAGAGAACTGCAAGAGACGACTAACAAGCGTCGATGTCCTTAGTGGAACGTCTCCGAAAAGCACATCCGCGAGGCGTCGCCCAACTTCGCCGAGATGCTCAAAAAGGACCCCTCCGCCGCGTCGGGGGTCCGCGCCCCGCGCGCCGGCGAAGTCATGAAGAACCCGACGCTCGCGCAGACGTTCCGTGCGCTCGCCGCCGAGGGCAAGCCGGGCTTCTACGCGGGCCGCGTGGCCGAGGAGCTGGTGCGTGTGGTGCGCGACCTGGGCGGGCACCTGGAGCTGTCGGACCTGCAGCACCACCTCGAGGCCGGCAGCGAGCCCGTGGCGCCCATCTCGCTCGCCTTCAGCGCGCAGGGGCTCGGGCGCGAGCGCGGCGTCGAGCTGTGGGAGCACCCGCCCAACGGGCAGGGCATCGTCGCGCTCATGGCGCTCGGCATCGTGCAGGAGCTGGAGCGCCAGGGCAGCATCCCCGTCTTCGGGCCCGACGACTTCAACTCCACGGCGTATCTGCACGCCATCATCGAGGCGCTCCGGCTGGGCTTCGCGGATGCCCACTGGTTCGTCACGGACCCCAACGTCACGCCCGTGCCGACCGAGGGGCTCATCTCGCAGGCGTACCTTGCCGAGCGGGCCAAGCTGTTCGACCCGAAGCGCGCGGCGCCGAGCCTGCACCACGGCGAGCCTCCCGCCGGCGTGTCGCCCGCGCTCCGCAGCAGCGACACCGTCTACTTCACCGTCACGGACGCGCAGGGCAACGCCGCGTCCTTTATCAACTCCAACTACGCAGGCTTCGGCACAAGCATCATCCCCAAGGGGTGCGGCTTCACGCTGCAGAACCGCGGCGCCAACTTCTCGCTGGATGCGGCGCACCCGAACCGCCTCGAGCCGCGCAAGCGGCCCTACCACACCATCATCCCGGGCATGGTCACCAACCTGGCCGACGGGTCGCTGCACTCGACGTTTGGCGTCATGGGCGGCTTCATGCAGCCGCAGGGCCACGTCCAGGTGCTGCTGGGCCAGCTGATCGCCGGGCTGGACCCCCAGCAGGCCCTCGACGCGCCGCGCGTGTGCATCGGCGCGGGCATCCCTGAGGACGGGAGCAGCACCGAGGTCGAGTGGACGGTCAACATAGAGGAGGGCATGCCGGCCGAGACGATCGAGGGCCTCCGCCGACTGGGCCACAAGGTCGAGGTGGTCGGCGGCGCGGGCCGAGGCTTGTTTGGCCGCGGCCAGATCGTGCGGCAGACGGTCGATGCGGTCGACGGGACGTTTGTGTGGTCGGCGGGCAGCGACATGCGGGCGGACGGCGCGGCGTACCCTGCGTAAATACTTGGGTAGGCTGGGCGAGTCGGTTGTTCAACGCGGGTGGCATTCTATAGAACTGCTCTTAGTTTGTACATGAGACCATGGTATATCCCCGAGTCTGCGTCTGCTTCTCTGCTCTGCCCCCAGTCGTGTGGTTTCGTAATCGTACACGGGCCGCGGACGTAGCTCTGCGGCTGCGTTATCCCTCTACTGCTCCTCACCCGCCACCAGCAGGTCCTTCTCCTCCAGCATCTTGGCCAGGTCGCCGCTCTTGAACATGTTCTGGACAATGTCGGCGCCCCCGACAAACTCCTTCTCGATGTACAGCTGCGGGATGGTCGGCCAGTCCGAGTACTCCTTGATGCCCTGGCGCAGCTCGTCGTCCTCGAGGACGTTGAAGGCGGCGAACTTGGCCGGGTTGACGCCCTGCAGGCCGAGGATCTGGATGACGCCGCGGGAGAAGCCGCACTGCGGGAACTCGGGCGTGCCCTTCATGAAGAGCACCACCGGCGCTGACGCGACGGCCTTGTCGATGGCGCTGCGCGTCTGGTCGGACAGGAGTCGCATCTGGAACGGCGTGAGGGGCGAGGCGGCGGCGCGGAAGGCCGACTGCATGGGCAAAGCCCGCATGGCCGCGGCCGGGCGGGCTGTTTGCCGCAGCAGGTTCTGGAACCGACTTGTCAGCACATGGGCCTTGGAAGAATTACGGCCTGGGAACGACGGTAGCGTACCGAGGCGACTGTGCGGGAGAACATGGCGGGCTCTCGATGTGGCGATGAAGGACGACGACAGGAGATTCGTGACGCTTCGCTGCGATGTTGAAAAATGGCGAGGGCCTCGACAGCTTCAATTCGCCAAGCAGAGTTTCCGCAGCGGGTGATGTAATGGCGAATTGGCCACTGCGCTGACCAATCAAGTCATCAACAGTCAGCTGCTCCAGCATCACTTGGGCCCTGTAGCGACTCCACTGCCAGGGCGTTGGCGGCGGGCGCCGGCGGCTTCGGAGCAACGGAACGACAGGCGGGCGCCCGGTGGGTTTTGGGCTTCACAAGTTGCCAAGAGCAACTTGGCAAACGCATCATCGTAGCTTGGCCAAAACTCATCATCACCAGTGAACTGAGAGCAGCCTCAAATTCCAGCCGATTTCGTTTCACCGTCGCTTGTCGGCAGCGGCCGACGACTCCCCCGCGCCACTCACAACCTCAGCCAACATGCTCCACGCCGTCCGAAAGGGCTCCGACGCCCAAAACGACGGCGGCGTGTACACGTCGGCGGCCGGCAATGTGTCACTCGCCCGCGGCGACGGCAAGGTGCACCTGCTCCTCGCGGCCTCGGGCTCTGTCGCGACCATCAAGATCCCGCAGATCATCAACGGGCTCGCCTCGCACAGCAACCTCTCCATCCGTCTCGTCCTCACCTCGTCGGCCGAGCACTTCCTGGCGGGGCAGTCGCCTGAGCAGCCCACGCTCGCCGAGGTGCGCCGGTTGCCCAACGTCGACGGCATCTACACCGACGCGGCCGAGTGGACGCGGCCCTGGACCCGCGGTGCACCCATCCTGCACGTCGAGCTGCGCCGCTGGGCCGATGTTATGGTCGTGAGCCCGCTGAGCGCAAACACCATGGCCAAGATGGTCGCCGGCCTCTGCGATAACCTGCTCCTGTCCGTGTTCCGCGCCTGGGACGCCGACGGGTCCATCGACGGTGTCAAGAAGAAGATTGTTGTGGCGCCTGCCATGAACACGGCCATGTGGCGGAACCCTGTCACTGCCAAGCATGTTCGCACGCTCGAGGAGGACTGGGGCGGTGTCGACGGCTGGGTCGAGGTGCTGCGGCCCATCTCAAAGGGCCTCGCCTGCAAGGACGTCGGCGACGGCGCCATGGTCGAGTGGGAGGAGATTGTGGCCGTCGTCGAGGCGAAGCTGGGGCTGCAACGGGTCGAGATGAGAGGCTGAGATGCTGGCAGGATCAAGGCAGGTTGAGGACGACGCACCAAGCACGACAGCATCTTGACATCGGAGCAAGGATGCATGATCGAGGGGACGCTCAGGATCAATAAAGGATTTGGAACATACTGGGCCTCAGGCAGCCAGGTGCTGTTGGCATTGTCCCGTGTGCAATGGAAGGACGCGCGTTGACTGAGGTGGGATGAAATGATGGAAGGTGGTCAACATCGCTCCTGCCGCTCTGCTTCACCCGCCTTACAAAGAGAACAGCTGGCCGCCCCTCTCTCACACTCAACACTCCCGCCACCACCAAACAACACCTCGCAGACCGTCACAGTCTCTTCTTGCACTTTTCTCCATCATCGCGTCGGCATCAATATCGTTGCATGTTAGAAGGTAGCCTCGCACTGCCCGCCATGGCTCGGTTCGCCCCGAACGAAAAGAAGAACAACGCCCGCGCCAAAGGACGCACCAGCCGTGGCGACCTCGTGCAGTCGTCTACCACGGCCAAGCCAGAGTCGTCGTCCAACTTTCGAGCCCGACTCGGCGGCGAGGAGCCTGTGCCCGAACCTACACCCAAGCTCGAAGCGCCCACCGAGACCAACGCCATGGAAGAAGTCTCTCAGAGCCTGCGCGCTAACTTCGACCTGAAGACAACCACTGGTTCGTCCAACAGAGTGACAAAAGCCCCAAAGCCGCACAAGGAGCATGGAGCAGTCACAAAGCTCAAGGGTATGTCGTGCTCAGCCTGGTAACAATCCGAGCGCCCACTGACTGCATGCAGAGCTGCTCGCCGAGTACGGCGTTGAGATCTACTCCAAGGCTGCCAACGATATCATGCAGGTTTACGCCACGGTCGATGAGCGCACGGAGCGGCTGTCGCTCGTCTCGTCTGAATTCGCCTCCAAGGCCGAGAAACTGTATTCCAAGATAGGGCGTCCTCTCTCTTCGACCCAGTGCCAAGGAGGCGAGGCTGCACGTGCCACAATTGACGCACATCTGTCCAACCTACTCACTGGGATCGAACAAGCTCAGAAGCAATTGGAGGAACTTCAAAAGCAATGGGAGGCAGCCTTCGCCGAAGAGTGCGACGCATGGAGGGCTTTTTACGAACTGCAACGCAAGGACCCGCTGCCCGCTGCCGAATTCGAGCGGGAGCTCGCCAACATCAAGTCGCAGATTCAGGGCATCACGCAGGAGTACGAGGAGCAGATGGACGGGCTCGAGGCGGTGAGTTCGATCCGGCGCATGTGAGCCATGCCTGGACTGACCGACCGACGGCAGGAGTACAAGGCAGACATGCAGGCCGAGACACTCAGGATTCTCCAGTCGTGGGACTGAAACGGAGGAACAACGCATACCCCCCTGGCTCACAACTAGCTGAACAACTTCGATACGAGTAGCTATCATCAAATCTACGCGAGACCGGACCTCGAGAACGAGTTCGTCGTCGTAATACGTCCCATTGTCAAAAAAACGTCTATCAAATCTGGCTATATGCTTTGCCGGACCAGCGTCGTGCGCCGAACTCCAGCCCATGAATCGCCCCAATGAGGTCTAAGCAATGGTTTAATCATCAAACGTCGTCCATTAAAGGGAAATGCCGGCCGCTCGGCGCGGTCGGATGCGATTATTCCTCAGCGGGGCGGGACTCCTTCTCGGGAATGATGAAGCCCCACGGGTGCTGCTCGCGGCCGTACATGATGTCGCCGATCCAGCCCTTGATCTTGCCGGTGACCTCGCCGGCGGCGCCCTCGGGACCCATGGGGATATTGATGTCCTGGCCGCGGTGGTGAATCTGAGAGACGGGGCAAATGAAGTACTAAACTGGTCAGTAAAGTGAACACTAGACGTGGCGAAAAGGGCTTGACCTACAGCAGTGCCGGCGGCAAACGACTCGAGGATCCGGCCCTCGGCGTCGGCCTCGATGAGCTCGGCAATGGTGTACTTGCGCTCGGTAACCTCGATCTCGCCGGCGAGGCGCTCCTTGGCGACCTCGATGCAGGAGCGGCGGGTGACGCCGTCAAGGATGAGCTTGTCGTCGAGGGGCGCGGTGATGAGCTCCTTCTTGCCGTCCTTGCGCTTCCACACGATGAAGAAGTTGCTGGCGCCGGCCTCGGTGCACTCGCCCTGCTCGCCGTAGAGCCAGAGGATCTGGTGGTAGCCGCGGCGGCGGGCGTCCTGAGTGGCCATCAGACTGGGACCGTAGTTGGCGCCAACCTTGGCGTAGCCGAAGCCGCCGACCCAGGCGCGGACCATGTCCTCGGGGGAGGTGTGAAGGCGCATGCCGCCAGGAGGCGAGTCCATGCGGGGCATGAAGGTGACGATGATGTAGAGCATGGCCTCCTTGGGGGCCTGGACGCCGAGCTGGGACTGGGTGCCGATGAGGGTGGGACGCAGGTAGAGGAAGTTGCCGGGCTTGTCCTTGGGCAGCCAGCGGGGGCCGTCGACGGAGAGGAGGGCGACCATGAGCTTCTCAAGCTCGGCGGGCTCGAAGAGGGGCAGAGAGATGCGGCCGGCGGACATGTGCATGCGCTGGGCGTTGCGGTCCGGGCGGAAGATGCGAAGCTTGCCGTCGAAGCCGCGGAAGACCTTGAGGCCCTCGAAGCACTCGGTGGCATAGTGCAGGCAGCTGGCGGTGGGCATGAGGCTCAGGGGGCCGTACGGCTTGAGCTCGGGAGCGGCCCAGCCGGTGGAGGCCTTCCAGACGGCGGTGACCATGTGGTCAGTGGCGACGGTCTCATCGCCGGCATTGGCGACGGCCTCGTCCGGGACGGTCCGCGGGTTCTCGGTCAGGGTGTAGGTGAGGAGAGAGGCATCGAGGGGAGCGACCTTGGCGACGCCGTTGCCGTTGGCGTGGCCGTTGGAGTGAGCCTTGGTGACAGGCTGGGCAGCCTCCTTGTGCTGGATGGCAGCAGCCGTCAGGTTGACATCGTCCTGCTGGGACGCGGGGACGGCGGAAGGAGCCATGATTTAGGTTTTTTTTTCTCTGGACCGAGGAGCGTGGACCTCTGGTGAGTCTGAGGGGTGGTGGTTGTGGTGGTGGTGAGGATGACGGGCTCGTGTAAGTCGACCAAGGCTGACCACGTTGTATAGGAATGTCGGTTCCAACAGAAAGAGCGGAATTGGCCTGCGACAGATCCGAAAAGGAAAGGAGGAAGAGTCACGAGAGTCACGGAGGAGGCCAAAAAGTAAAAAAAAGGGTGACGGTGGACGGTGGACCGTTTTAGTACCTCTGTCGACGGCTGGCGGAACCCAGGCCGGAGGTGGCGGCTATCAAGGGCCCTGCGTCGTCGTCGCCGTACAAGCTACCGCCAGCACCGACCGGCCTACATTTTACGGAGCGAGGCGCGGCGGGCGGCGCATTGGGAAATTTTCTGCCGGGCGTCTGGGAGTACCTGCTCCCTGCCTGGCAACGCGGGCCTGGGTACGCAACCACGCCCAGCCGCTCGGTACAGATGGCCCCCGCGGCGCCGCGGCGTCAAAGAAGTGGAGGGGGGAGGGGGGAAGAGGAGGGTAGCCGCACCGTTGCCTCCCTCGTTCGGTGCCACGGGTGGGCGGGAAGGGAGCTGGAATGGGAGAAGAGGGATCCACAATGGACATGGCCGGCAAGGCGTGAATCGCAGATGGGCGGTGGACCAGGACCAGATGGGCTTTCCGAGCGTGGGAGGGGCAGGTGACTCGTGGACCCCAGGATGGACCATTCCAGTGGGCGTCGCTGGGCGTCGTGGTCGGTGGTCGGCCCTGGAGATGGTGGAGGAGGCGGCGGAGGACGACCATCCATGACATGGCATGGCGGTGCGAGGCCAGCCAGCCAGCCAAGCCAGCCCCGACGCCTGCCGCGGCCGCCGCCAGTCCTGGATGTCTTCCATACAGACGACACACACTTTTCTGGAGGTACCTGCGCTGGACTGCATGTACCACCACCATGGCTGGGTCAACGGCCCAGTGGTGGTGGCGGGAAGAGAACCGTGCCCGGACCAGGCGGTGCTGCACGTGGACCGCAGAGGCTGCCAGCGCGCAGTGCGCTGCGGTGGCGGGCGGTGGGAGTTGCAGTGCCGTTGCCGTGCAGTGCATCATCTCGATTTCGATCAACAATGGGCGGCGCCGTGGAAGGGTGGAGGGGCGACTTTGAGGCTCCCCGTGCGCGGGTCCCCGGACTTGGGGCGGGCAAGGCGGGCTCGTCAGCACTCTATCATCGCCAGGCATGCCGTCGATGATGGCTCCTTTTGCTGAATAGTATCCATGGATGGCGCAGCATACCGAACACAGAGAGAACAGCACCTCGGGGCTCAGCAACGCATCTGCCACCGGGCCACCCCAGACGCAGACGACCCGAGGGCGACGGCCGGTTCCATTCCATGTTCCATGACGAATCTGCGGTGCATGCAGGACGGCCCCTGTTGGTGCCGTGCAGCGCAATGCAGTGCAGGCCGCCGACGCCATGTTCATGCGTCGTTGGAGACGGTTCCAGAGCGGCTAGCCGGTCGCGGAGGTGATGCTGCATCCCCCGTCTGCCGCCTGCTGCAGCGCCCGCTGCTGGTTCCAGCAGTCCATGCTTCTGCCGCGGCGCCAAAGTGCCTGCGACCTCGACGCGCTGCGCTGGGTTGCGCTGCGCTGGCGGCGGCGAGAGCAGTGGCGAGCTGCCCTGAGGTGGTGTTTGACTGGCTGGCAAGCAACAGCGCAGCAGTGCAGCTCCGGCACAGCGCCATTGATGCGCCAGCGCGCCCCCTGCTGGAACATGGCTGGAACCTTGAACCTGGAACGCTTCCAGCTCGACGCCCAGCCTTCCATCATATCTGCGTACGTCCCAAGCCAGGTCCGTTGAGGTGCCCGGCTCTGGTGCGTGCGCCCGCCATGCGTGGCCCGAGGACGAGGGGCGGAACCAGGCCGTGGGGAATCCCTGCGAACCCATGGTCCCCCCTCCTCCATTCGTGCTGCCTGCTCCCTGTCATCATGCTGCTGCTCCCTGGCGTCGGGTGCTCGCGCTGCTCGTCCAACTAAGGTATCAGCCCCCCCATCTTGCTCTTCCCTGCACCCTCTGTTTCCTCGCCCCCGGCGCCGGCGCTGATAGGCAGGCAAACAAACCTGGAAAGGGCTGCTGGTGCTGGATCGAGGCCCGCCAACCGTCCCGTTCTGCTGACGTGGGGGATGTACCCGAACATCCACATGCCGTATCAGCAAAGGGCGTGACGCCGACATGCAGCAAGCATACCGCAATGACATGATCCGGGCCGCCCGCAACTGAGACCCGGGCGCCGAAAACGCACTCGCAGGGGTTCGCTGGTGTTAGTGGGTTCGAGGACCGCCCGGCCGGCCGTCGTCGGGGGAGGGGGCTTGCCTGCACTGGCATGCGGACTGCCCGTTCGCCGACGACGGTCCCGGAGACGGAGTCGTGGATGGAGGCAGAGCAGGACACGTTGAGGCGACACCGGGGGGCTCGCTGTCGACAGACGGAACATGCATAACACGAAGGAAGTCGTGGATGAGTTGGGCGGATACCGTTGCGGTGATGTCACGCCCTCCTCGTCCTGCGTCTCGTGCCTCTTCTCTCTCTCATTGTCCATCCTCCCTTCCCGAACCTCGTGTCTCGCCGGCACCACCGCATCGCACCGCACCTTATCAGTGGTCCAGCTCAGCCCCTTCGTCATCTTGCCATGCTCTTGCTCCGGGCAGTGCTGCCGCTCTGTCATCTTGTCATCTCTCCCCTCTCGCTCTCCGCTCGGAGGGGAAGGCGCGGAATTCAACGGCCGCCCCGACCGCCCGCCGTCCCCAGATTTTTTTTTCTTGTTATCGGTTTCCTTCCGCCGGCCGTGGATAGCCGCGTGC
This sequence comes from Purpureocillium lilacinum, assembly GCF_023168085.1. Classification (NCBI taxonomy): domain Eukaryota; kingdom Fungi; phylum Ascomycota; class Sordariomycetes; order Hypocreales; family Ophiocordycipitaceae; genus Purpureocillium; species Purpureocillium lilacinum. The sequence goes on from NW_027072112.1 coordinate 131,894, forward strand.
TGGGCCGACGTCCGCCGCGCCGCGCGCCGCCGCCTCCTCCCAACAATCATCCCCGGCCCTTGGCCAGGTTGCCCCACCACACTCTTGAGTCTTGAGCACAAGAGAGAAAAAAAAGTCGCCGCGCCGCCGACGCCGCTTCCGCCCGCGCCGCACCAGACCCGCGCTCGGGTTGGGTGCTGTGTTGAAGTCCGGTTTCAATGTGAGGCGAAGTCAAAGATAGGTAGGTAGGTAGGTACTGGCGGCAGCTCTCCGCACTTGTACTGCACTGTACGATTGGGGTTGTGTGATTGTACAAGGCCAAGCCACGCGCCGCACCAATTCACGTCAGGTGAGCAAGCACCGGCACGCACATGCCCATACATTCGCACGCACGTCGCCTACGAACCGACGTTATTTATTACGTGCTTGCATTGTACGTACGAGTTTCATGTACGCGTGTGTGTTTGCTCACACTATTGCACCAAGCATCCTGTAACCCTGCGCCTTGCCTGCCTACCTACTTCGTAGTAGGTTTCGGTATCACGTAACAGGCAACGCAACTTGGTGTGTGTGTGACCGCGGCAGGCGTAATGATACCCCTTTGAGGAACAACCCGAGGAGGGAGGGGGAGGAGGAGCAAATAGGAGGAGGAGAGGGCGGGTGGGAAAGGTGAGCATGAGGTCATCGTGGGTGGTGCTTCCCGGCTTGTGTGCTTCAAGTTGGGGAGGGCAAGCTGCCCCAAGGACTTCGTTCTTGCGCGTCCCGCAGCTTGGACCTTTGCGGTGTGCCATCGGATTCGTACGCATGGGATTCACCCATGGTCCCTTGAGAGGATGCCAGCTCAATGTCTCGATAAGTCGCGACGCCACCGTGCCTGGGGGTCCCTGCGGCCATCATCACCATCATCATCATCAACCGTCCACCGAAACCTCCCTCTCGCTCGCTCGTTGCCATTATTGTATGTATGTATGTATATATATGTGTATACTGCACCTTCCTTTGGCCCATGCCCGCTCTGCCTCCACCATGGCCAGGCCAGGCGTCTGGCCTGTTGAAGACGGACGCCTCCCCATCCCATGTTTCCATTCCATTAAATATCCTAGACTCCGGCCGATGCACATTGCACACGCACACCCACACTTTCTACCAAAAGGCGCGCTTCTCGAAACCCGTACCAAAGCATGCTCCTCGGATACCCACAGCAAGGCCTGCTGCAACCTCCCAGTCTCCCGTGCTCCTGCTCCCCGCTCTCTACGCCCGCCGCTCCGCCTCCCTCCGCCGCTGCTCCTCCTCGAGCACCTCGCGCTCGCGCGCCGCCGCCTCGGCCTCGGCCTTGACGCCCTTGGCGCGCTGCCGCGCCTCGTACATGTCGCGGCTGCGCATGATGCGCTGGACAATCTGCCCGGCGTTGACCTCGGAGAAGGCGTGGGCGCCGATCTCGCGGTATATGCCCATGGCCTTGGGCGCCTCGTAGGGGTCGTACGTCAGGGGCATGAAGGCCGTGGGGCCGTGGTATATCGCGGCCGGCACACCGCCAAACGGCAGCGTGGAGAGGTACGTCTTTGTGGGCGTAAAGGGCGCGCCGAACACCACCGCGTTGATGTACTTGCACTGCAGGACGCAGAGGCCGCGCTCGAAAATGTTCATGATGGGGTAGTTGACGCCCTTCCACTCGTTGATGACCTCGTCCTCGTGCACGCCCACCACGACAAACGCCGGGCCGTAGTCCTTGCCGCCGTTGGAGGCCTTGCGCCTCGCCACGGCCGCCTCGTCGAACCAGCCGGCGCCCCGCGCGAGCTCCTCCTCGGCGACGCCCACGCGCCGCAGGAACTCGATGTGCCCGCTCGAGAAGAGGTCGTACCCGCCGTCGACGTAGACGACGCGCTGGCCCGGCAGCGGGCCCTTGCCGGCGAGCAGGCGCTCAAACGAGCCGCCATTCTCATCCCCCGCGACCGCATCCGTAGGCGTGCCCGGCGAGGGCGTCCAGAACCACACCTCCGCGCCGGGCGCCTTGGCCGTCTCGTCGGTGGCGTAGAGGCGCAGGCGCGCGAGCATGGCCTCGCCCTGGGCGCGGCGCTCGTCGGGCGAGCCGTACCCTTCCTGGCCGGCGAGCATCTTCTGGAGGGAGTGGATGAAGTGCGTCTTGGTGCAGAGCAGCATGCGGCCGACGAGGTCCGTCGTGGAGATGCCGGGGGAGCGCTTCACCACCTTGAAGCGGCCGGCCTGCTTGACGAAGCGGTAGCAGTCGTTGCCGTCCGAGTCCGAGGTGATGTCGTCGCCGTGCACGACGTACCGGCAGCCGTAGTGCGAGATGAAGGGCAGCTCCGTGACGTAGGGCGCGTGGCTGACGGACTCGGTGACCCAGCGGCAGGCGTTTGTGGCGGCGAGTCTGCGGCATCACGCCTCTGGTCAGCTTTCAAGTCATATGCTTTGTTCCACCCTCCATCTTGCGCATAGCTATGGAGGTATCGCGGGGGGATCGCGGAGCAACGCGAGGGGTTTGTGCTTGCCTCTCCTCGAGCGTCATGACCGTCGGGCCCTTGTTGGCCAGAATGTCCTCGTCCGAGTGCACGCCCACGTACAGCTCGTCGCCGAGCTGCCGCGCCTGCACCATGGCGCCCGCATGGCCTGTTTGAGCGGGCGTTTGCCTGGTCAGCCGTCCGTTCTTCTTTCTCGGGTGTGTTCTCGTGCGCGCGATGGGCTCAGCTCCTCCTGTGCGCGTGGGAGGGCCATGGGAAGCATAGGAGGGATTCGCGTATGCGTAGCGGAGGGGGGTGCCGCGCCGTCGTCTCGTACCGTGGTGGAAAAAGTCAAAGCAGCCGTCGACCCAGATGCGCCCGTCGAGCAGCTCGGGAGCAGGCTCGCCGCGCGGCGCATTGGGGTTGTCGCCTGTTGACGCGGCCATCGTGGTGCTCGTCGGTTATTTTTTTGGTTCGTGGTGTAGCGAGGGGGAACGGTCGGTCGTTGGAAACCCCGTTGGAGGTTTCGCGTAGCTCGAGACGAACAATCGACAGCGGGGGTGGGGCGCGTCGCAAAAATGACGGGAGCCGAGAGACGACGCCGTCAAGCTGCTGCAGATGATGAAGGCTGTCTTGGGTGCGGTGCTGTGCTGTGCCGCGGCGGATGGATGATGCAAAAAGGAAAGGGGGTTGTAACTGGAGGAGAGGCAATGGGAATTGAATGCCAATTGGCAAGGTTTATTAGCGAGGCATCACATGCCGTGGCCCGTCTGGCGAGGTGATGAGGCGAGGCGAGGCGACGGGAGCTTCCCAGTCAGTCTGGCAGTGCCCCCGATTCCATTCTCGCATTCGTTGATCACTCCACTGGAGCTGCCTGCCCTGGGCCGCTGCCCGTCAGGGACTCAGGGGTAGCTCCCCACTGCACTGGCCGCGCCCCGAAAGGCGGTCAGCGTCCGTGCTGGGCGGGTGCCTGGATACGGGCTGCGCAGCCAATTGCAGCACCGCTCTACTGGCAGGGGGGAGGGGGCCTGCGTCCAGCCTCCAGTGGGCTGCAGCGTGGGGTTCGTCAGTGGACAGGGCCATGAAAGTGTTGGGCGCGCCACAGCAGCAGCAGCATCCATGCATCCTTCTTCGGCCACTGTTTCCGGCTCGTGTCCGTCGCGGAGCCGCCTCCAACAAACCCGCAAACTCTCGTGTCCAACATCTCGCCATTGTCGCACCACTCGGCGTCTGCCCGTAAAGACGCCACGCGTCCACAGCCTCAATGCGATTCTAGACCAGCACGCGGGTTTATGTCTGAGTGGGACGCCACAGTAACGGCGCCGCCAGCTGAAGTTCGTAAATGGGCGTCGTCCGTCACTCGCGTGTCGTGGGTGGTCTTGAGTCTTGACGTGGATACAGCCAAGCGAGCCAAAGCAAGATAGCTGTCACAACCTCTCGTCCCTTCTGCCATGCTCTTGTCTGGACACAGAAAGAGGAAGAAACTGGTCTACAATACAAGCTTCATTGGAAGCGTTCTCTCGATCATTGCGTCCAAAAGGGTGAGGGATGCATCGACTGGGCTCTGTTCATTTGACCCTGCCATGAACTGGCGATGCACTACGTGTTGTCGAGGCCCGAGATTTGCAGATTCACCTGACCTCGACTACGGCTTCGTCCCGAACGCTCCATGCCATTGCAATACGGATAGATCTATTCGTAGGTGGCTAGCTACCCTACCCGCCTATCCCTGTCTGCCCCTAGTTCAGGAGGAGAGTCTTGTAAACACCTCGTCTCTTGGCAGTGACAGACGAGCATCTTGCATGAGCTGACAACCCTTTCTCAGTTCCCAACTCCTGTTCACTGTGCTCAAACATAGCCCTGGGGGTTGGCGAAAGGATGGGACATGTGACTCACCCACAAAGGCCATGAGCTTACGCCACATTAGTGTACGAGAAATACGGCTCTATGACCCGAATCGTTCGCGCCAAAGACGCCCCGGACATTGAAGAGTCCGGACCTTGACATTGCAACTTGCAAAGTATTTAGCCGACGCCTTTCGTCGCGGCTCCAAATTCCCGTGAAACTGCTAGTATCTAACATTCGCCTGGGCGACTCATGACACACATTACACCGTCTCATAACGTCGAGCGTATAATCGACTCAACCAAACGGCCATGAAGCCCTCACAGCGCGTCGAGCCCGCGGCCAACGAGGACATGCCGCGGTGCATGGAAATCTTCAACCAGGCCTTCGGCTTCGTGCCCATCCACGAAATCTCCCACGGCACCGACACGCCCGCCAACCGGCTCATCACCGCGGCGCTGCACCTGCGCGGGCAGCGCGAGCACCGCACGCGCTTCCCCCTCGCGCCCCCCGTCTGCGTCAAGTGCGTGCAGCCGGACCCTTCCACCGGCGCCGACAAGATCGTCGGCTACGCCGAGTGGTTCATCTACGACCGGGCGCGCAGCGACGCGGAGCTGGCTCGCGAGGACGCCGAGCCCTTCATGATGGGCTTCTCGTGGATGCAGGAGACTGATCCGGAGGGGCGGGCGCGGTGTCTGGCGTTTGTGCGGCCGGGCAACGACGCGCGGAGGCGGCGCATGGGCGGCCGGCCGTACGGCCAGCTCAAGTTCATGTGCGTCGATGGGGCGCATCGCCGGCAGGGCGTGGGGTCGGCTGTCGTGCGCTGGGGGATGGATCGCTGCGCGGAGCTGGGCGTGCCGGCGTACCTGGAGGCGAGCGTCGAGGGCATGGAGCTGTATCGCCGGATGGGGTTTGAGGACATGGGCCCCGCGACGGATGAGAATGGCGAGCCGTATGCGTATCCCGCCATGATATGGTGGCCTCCGGGGGCGAAGCGGGACCTGGATGGCACCATGGACACGAAGGAAGGGGCGGCTGCGAATGGGATATAGAACATCACAAGTATGGCATCTCATGAGCCTGTGTATTGAGGCGAGGTGAAGTGGAACTGCGTTGAGAAGCGATTGACACGAGGCCATGCATACTCATACATGATGGGGTGACAGAGCAAAGGAGTTAGTGAACGTGTGTTTAGGCGGTCGCGCCAGGCGTCGAAGCAGTACAGTAGACGATCAAGACGAAATTATGGCTAGCTAGTCAATGTGGGAGCAGCTTCACAGAAAGATTTCGGCCAAGTAGCCTCATTAAAAGCACGCGGTGCCACAATGTGTAATGGTGTTCTTCACGCCGCTCCAGGCACTGCTTTGCTAACTTTGGCATGACTTGCAACTTGATGCGCCCCATCATGTCTCTGCCTCATGCTACCGCGACGAGGGTACCTCTTTCCCCGGCGCATTGGTCCAACGATGAAGCATTTCGTCCACTGACCAAGTTCCCACCCCGTCCGACTCCCTAAACTCGTCCAGGTCGAGGTCCTCCAAGTCGTCGTCCGAGGAGACTGGCATTTCCACTCGTGAATCTCCATTTGCAACTTCGTCTTGTTCCTCTGCATCGTCTTCATCCTCTGCATCGTCTTCATCCTCTGCATCGTCTTCTTCCTCTGCATCGTCTTCATCTTCTGCATCGTCGTCCTCCGCTTCGGCGTCGAGCTGCTCCACTGTACCGACCCTTACCTCAGGATCGATGACCTCGGCGGGTTGCGGTGTGCTTCCAAGGCTGGCCTGCATCGTCCTACCACGCCTTCGCCGAAGTCTTGCGAGAGAGTCGCCGAGGGAGCCCACAGAGCTTGCCAGAAGACCTGACACGGCTTTTCTTCTGCGGCGTGCATGAGAAATCGCTGTGTCGAGTTGCACGCTCCCCATTTCAATGTTCTCAACTACCTCCGCAGAGTCCAGAGGATAGACTTCTGCTTCTTGCGGCTGAGGACCGGGGTGAGTTGGCGGACCGCGGTATACATGTCCGCTTATGCCTGGCCGCCGGGCTGGCTTTGTCCGCTCGGGCACTTTGTCCTCTGGGAGGACGTCCTCCGAAGATTCGGGCGTATGTTTACTTCGGGCCATGAAAACCTTTGCGCCAGGCTGTATCCATCCGGGCCAAAGAGTCGGGTGGATCGTCTCGCCGCCTTCGTTTCGAAGCTCAAACGCCCCTTTGCGCGCTGGTCGTTCAAGTCGCTGGTCATCGCTCATAAGGACGAGTATGGTACGGGCGAATTCCTGCCGGAGGAGCTAATTAGGATCAACCGCGCTGGTATACTCCTCTGCCAGGACTCACCTCGTATGTATGACTGGCCCAGTAGGGAACCATAAACTTGCGGCCGATGTCGTCAATTAGCTGAATCGGCCGTAGGGGATCCTTGACGGAGAAGAAGACCACCAAGGCGTCTGATCGGCCTCGCCTCTCAAGCCGGTGGAACGCGACAAGAGTGACACTTCGGTTGGTCGTCCTCTTGGCGGAGTCTGTGACCTTGGCGAGCAGGGCCTGCGTCTCCGAGTCGGCATTCAGGTACTGCGTCCACGGGCTCATCTTCTGCGATTTGATAGTACGCGTGAGATTATACTCGAGGTTCTGATGGCCGAATGGTATGGGCCGGATGTCCCCATGCTCGACGATGAAGGCCTGCAAATCATTGCTAGGCGAGTCTCCCACAAAAGCCTTTCTTCCTCGGAGTGGCACCTTCAACCCAGCACCAGGTAGCCCCAAGAAGCACTGCACAAACGGATTTGTGCGGCCGCTGTGGTGGGAACGTACTTGTGGCGGGGATGACGAGAAGGCTGTCGTATCAAGCGCCGGCCCTCTCCAAGCCTGCTTGCCATCCAACGCAACGGCGTCTCCGTTCAAAGGTGGCCATTTGGTCTGAACCGAGCCTTCAAGAGATGTGTCTCGTTCCACGTTGTGGACAGCTTCAAATCCACCGCGGCCTGTCTTGTGCTCGTCATGGCTCCGGGACGTGACGGTCGCTGCGGCTTTTTCGTTCTCACGCGAATGCTCGCTTGCAGCATGCCCTCGGGCCGTCGTGTCCTGTCTTCGGTCCGAGGAAACTACTGTGTTTGCATAAGGGCTCTGTGCATAGGGGTTTGTCAGGTTGGGGCGGAAAGGCTGGTTGAGAAAGCTGGCCCCTTGATCTGTGGTCAAGGCTGCCTTTGCTCTTGGTGGCGTCGATGTGGACTGCAGTGTGTCAACCTCGTCCGGACCTCTTGGGCTTCCTCTGGCCCAGGCACCGTCAGCACTTGGACGTCCGCCCTGGGAAGTCCGTCGCTTCTCAAGGAGCAGAGCCTGGCGCTCCCAGAGTTTGTCAATGGCCTGCCGCGTCCAGACGTCATCCTCGGCGGATGCCGCTTTCTTCTCGCTCCTGTATGACTCTGTCAGCTCGCCATACTCAGGGGCAAAGGTTGGGGGCGCAGTCCGTGTCCACAGACCTAATACGCTGTCCAGCCAGATTTCCTAACTGTAACTGAACCAGCAGGCTAATCTTGAGCCACCGCAACTGCTCCTGGCAGCGATTGATGCGAGGTATCAGCCATGGCCAACGGAGTCGTCTCACAACATTCATCGGCTTCAGCGCCGATGCGTCCAGTGCCGCCCGAGCGCCGAGCGGGTGGCCATCGCGGCCGCCGTCGCTCTCGGAGCTGCTGCTGCTCGCTTTCAACACGAGCCGGATGATGACCCCGTACACCTTTTCGCAGCGAACCGCTAGCGTCTCGACCTCATGCAGTCCGCTTTCATTGAAAATACGAGAAGCGCTTTGGGCATCGGGGACGGCCTTGTCCGCGTCGACAATGGTCTGCAGCTGACGCAGGGCGGCGGCCGTGGCGTTGACCTCGAAGACGATGTCGCGCAGCGCGTCGTCGGCCTCGATGGCGAGCTCCGTGAACGTCTGGAGGGCCGTCGCGAGCTGCAGCCCGAACGAGACCGCCCCGACGATTGTGCCGACGAGGTCGGCCATGGCGCGACGGAGGCGGATGTGAGGCGCGTAAGACGGCGAGAAGCTGCCATCCTCCACGCGGTGAGCCTTGATTGCCTTGACCGGCGCCGATCACCCCTGGGGCTGAGCTGCGACGCTAGCGCGATGCTCGCCCGCCTGTACGAGAGGTGAGAGTATCACCCACTCGATGCTGCCGACATGAGCGAGATATCCGACCCAGCTCATGTCTCGGCGCGGTTTGCAGCCAGGTTTAAGCCTGAGACGGTGAACAGGAAAAAAGAACCCATACGGCGTCATTGCTGTCCACGAGGCTTTGCGGCGAGATGGAAAGCAACGGTTGTGGGGACTGACTCCGACTGACAACCTCTACTTTCCACAGTGAGAATGGAAGATTGGTGTAAATGGACAACATAGGTAATGCTTGCGGGCATTGAACGCGTACGACACAAAAGGAACTCTCCAAGGTAAAGTCGCTACCCAGGCCTCAACATAAAACTGAAGCTTCATTAGATTCCCAGAAGCCCAGACTGTCGAGGTACCGGTGAACCCGGCGTACCTTGCCGGGCGGCGTCACGACTCACGGTTACTGCCGTTGCGGTGGCGTGGTCAATACGGAAATGCAACGCACCCCGGAACTTTATTCCAACAGCATCTGATCTGAGGCTCCTTTTCCAACCGGACGGCTCAGACAAGCCGTTCTATCCCTCTTTTGTCTGAGCGAGAAGGCCTCCGATAGGATCACGTCTCGTCTACCCATGACCCACGCCCTGCAGCCCTGACGGCCTCGCTGCTGACTGACACCTTGGCATCTCGGCACTTATACGGAATACGCGGGATATGTGCCTGTCCTGTGCCTTGCGACATGGATCTGCCGTATTACTTTCCCTTTCCGGGCGGAAGCAACGCCTTGATCGGTTTGCCGTCCTTGCGTCCGCCACTGGCGATTGAAAAGATCTCAAACTCTGCGGTGCCCGTGTAATATTCGCCCGTCCACTCGACGAGAAACGTCTCCCAGCTCACCCACGAGTACTGGGCGACATCCGTCATCAGGCGCCTGCGCTAGGCTGTTAGCATGTCTCGGTCGGTACCGAAGAATGGAAGATGGAAACGCACGCGACCCCGAATCCATGCAACGCTTCGTTGGCGTACGTCGTCATGCCATGCATGTTGGCCAGGATGCGTTGGCCGTTCTTGTCCTCGAGAACCCACCGAGTCTCTACCTCCTAACATAAGGATCAGCGCTCTGCAGCTCAATGGTCAGAATCGCAGCATGCTTACAGTCTTCGTGCCGCCGGAGCCAGGCAAGACCCTCTCAGTGGAGGAGGAGAGGTTCGCCACAAGGTTCCCGTTAAAGAACTTTCCCTTGACCGCGCCGCCGCGGATGGGGATCACAGAGATGAGACCGTCGAACGTGGTTGTGTTTGCCGGAGCCCCGCCGATCTCAATGTTGATCGTGAGGACAGACTTGGTCTTGGGCTGTCGGTACACCCCTTCCGTGGTGCTTCTGGTCGACAATGCGCCAGCAACGGTCGCGAGAAACAGAAGAAGATGCATTTTTGAGTCTGGTTCGATAATATTGTAAAAGTTGTAGTATGATGCTAGCCGAGGCTTTTGGTAGAGAGAAAGCTGAGGTCAAAGTGTCGAGTGTTCGACGTGACACAGGACAAGCCACATTTTATATTCGACAGTCTGGTGCGTAGAAGCCATCCAAACGTCCGAAATGAAGCGGTTGGTCTGCCCGCTCGCGCTCGCCATGACGACCGCCGTCTTTTGTCGCGAGCGAGATCTTGGTGGACTGCGTCGCCAGCATCGTCCATGTTGGTTCTGTTCCTCATTCCAACCGGGGGGTCGTTCTCGCTCTCGTTTCCGACGCCTTGCATCTACCCAAAAAGGTACAGGGTGTGGCACAGCCAGCAAATACGAATCACGAAGCTGGAGCGCTGTTGCTCGGGCCAGTGCGCCGTTGGCTCCGGGTCGTCTAGTCCGTGTCAGGCTCACAGCCTTAACTCCACGACACAGGATTGAGCGCAAGCGGAGAGACCAGGGGGAAGATAGTCGACGTGGCGAGCGTACCGACTCGCCTCATCTTGCGTCATGGCATGTTGGTCCTTGATTCAACGGAGCAGTACCAAGTATTTCCTCGTCGAGATGACCCGGCGATCTCGAGTCTGCCTCGACCAACATCTGCCGTGACTTGCCGGACCAACCCGCTGATTGGAACCCCAGCTCTTCAGTGACGTGTATAATATTGCCGGCTTCAGTACGGTACCGGTCTTGGGCCCCCGCAGAAATTGAACTTTCTGTGTAGCGAACTGTTCTGCCAAGGCACTCGAGCCTCCATCTCGACGGTGTCTGCAGCCCAAAACCCTTCACGGCCATGGGAATGGCAACGAAATGCAGATCTGGGCGGAGAAGATCATAGACTCCAACATTACTTCATTTCGTTGGTGTAACTATTCCTGGCTTCCTGCACGTCGACCACGTGCAGCAGCTGCGCCTTCAATGTTGTGCAAAGAGTCGCGTTCTGGCCATCACATGTATGGCCGGGGCCCTACTTCTCAGTCAATGCAGACATCCACAGTAGGGCACGTTGAACCTTAAAACTTCGTCAACTTGGGTGGGATTCTACGCACAGTTTTGCAAGCATGAAGACTTTTCTCCGATCGGAAACTCGCTCGTCTCCTACGGCACCAATCGCAGTATTTATCCGAGCCCACTAGTCAGATCGCTGCAATCACTGGCATAGCATCCTCTTAGGGTTGCTGCATACATTAAAGATCAAGGATCTCTGTCTAGATTAACGAGAGTTCCACGTGAAGGATGACTCGGCGGGCGACGGTGGGTAGTGGATAGTTTATGCCAGCGGCCGGAGGTTGCACTCCGTACACACAAGTGAAGGTGCGTGACAGCAACGGCCCGAAAGACTACAAATCGACGAACTGGACTAACGGCATGACAAAATTGATTGGTGTCGCCTACTGCAATATGAGCTGTCCATGGCCTGAGCCGTCGCATGAGTTTAACCTTGATGTGTTTTCTGGTTGAACTGGGCCTTTGCGCTCTCGTTTCTTCATGCCAGGGCGGTTTGGCAACTCGCCTTAGCCCACGACTCCCTGCCGCCAAGCCGGGACAGCCGTACATAGCCGTGATATCTTGAGTGACCGCGGATATATGCACCACCCCACGGGCAACGAGCCTCCCTGCGAAATGGATGTCCCAGCCGGGCAATTTGCCAGGAACCTGTGTCATTGGGGTCTGCATGAATGTGACCCATTCCTCGATACCACTTAGCAAAAAGGCTGCCGGTCGTTATATATATGAGCCCCGGGAGTTATCTACGTTGGGCACTTCACATTACAACTCAGCAGTAGGACACATGTCATTGGAAGTGCAAAACCGCACCAGACGTCTCCTGAGTCGCCACAATTACCCTTTGAAATCGGTCATAGTCGGGTGTTCAGGGTCTCTTCTGTCATCTTGTCAAGTATTAAACTATGTTTCTGACTCTTGCTGTCGCGGCCTTGTTGATCGGCCAGGTACGTAGCTATTACCCCGAATGACGTACACACGGCTGACTGATTTACTCTAGACCCACGGGCAGCTGGAAGCACCCATACCGGGTTTTGGTGTCTTCATTCCCAGCTGGGACGTACAGCTGTCGCCCGGGGACGCTCCAATGACTGTCAATGGAACCATTCAAGATGTCGTACGCGAGATCAGGAAGGTGGACCCTCTTTGGAACGGTGCATTGTCGAATACGACAGAACCTGAGTCGGCAACGTCGAGAAAGAGAAGAGGGGCCGATTTCTCCGCCGGTCCCGTTTCCTGCAAGGACAGTTCACACCCCTATGGTCACGCTATAGTGAGAAGAATCGAGGAGGGCATCAGGTACTTGCGCCGCGTTAATGGTCAACCGCATCACGATGCCGGCCCAGACCGCTGTGGCCGGGTCAGCTGCTCATACAACTCTGCCATTTGGTGGTGCAACAACGTAAGTCGGGTGCCCTGTGATTAAACATCAGGTGTGGGATGCAGGCTAAATCGATTGCCCAGAATGGTTACAAGATCAGGCTTTCTTCATTTGAGGAGATTGCTGATGGCGCTCAGCGAGTGTTGAACATCTGTCCTTACGAATACCGCGTGCAACATGGGGCGAGCGTCGGTGGTGTGGCATTTCATCCTACCGAAGGGTGGCTTGTTCTCGTCAATAAAAACCGTTGCTAGGCACACATTCGAGACGGCCACGGTATCGGGTTTGCCTTCATGTTCGAGTTCTTGATTGGGTCCAAGCGGTTGCAGCAAGTACGAGACTGGCAGCAATACGAACCACGTTTTTCTGTACCCCGAAATCTACTCTGCCCTTCGGGGCTCGTATTGTGCAGGGGCAACGTTGAAATTAAGTTCGACCCCGCCATTGAGTTCAAGGGGGCCAGCAGAGTTTGGTGGTCGTATTTCCGTCGAGCCAGTCGGTTGCAATGGATTGCATGCGGAGAAAGCATCCAGCCCAAGCGAGCGAGCGCAGAGCTATGAAGTAGATTGCAAAGTGCTTTGAAGCCATAGTAGCACGCCCTTACCCCAGGGCCCTCAGATCTTGTGTCAGCATGACAGCACAAGCCACCCCTTCACCAATGTCATCACTGCATCCGCAAGCGTGCCTGTGTGGCGGTGTGGGAAGTCTATTTCTGGCGCAGGACAAAACGTTCCTCAGGAGAGCGTGATCCGTTCTGTCAGCCAAATATTGATCGATCACACATGGGCGACGGAGCCTCTGCTGTGTCGTGGCGCTTTCTCAGGCGGGACCACATGCATGTAGGTTCAACGGCTTTCCGGGCTCAAAATTACCTCGGGTCCATGCTAGCTGGACAATTGGAGCAAGAGCCATATAGTGCACCTGCTGTTGGGCTCACTCTGGAGCTTTGACCAAGCCCAGCCTCGATGAAACCAGCACGTACCGGACCCAGCTCACAATGGTATCCGAGCGCCATGATAGTATTTTTGACGCCGGAGGATCTGCCCCCGCAAGAAACCGATCATGCGATGCCGTGTTTGACGGCAATTTCCAGATGGGGATTCCAACAACAGCCAACGCCGAGGAGGCACTGCCGTGGGGGCCCAGACCGCAGCGAGGCTTGGAACGTGAGCAGCCTGCGACGCAGGGTGAAGAAATGCATCAGAAATTAGCCTTGGGGCGTTGTGTTGTGCATGTCTTAGGTTTTGTTTTTGAACCCAAGTGGAAACATGGCAAAGCTATATAACGGCGGAAGCTCTGCTGCAGACACCAGGGCTTGGAATTTAGCCAGGCAGTGAGACATCAGAGGGAACCGGTCGCCCACCATGACTTTGTGCTCGATCTTCGTCCGGCTCCTTGCCCTCACGGCAGTTGCCTCTGCCGGCTATGTCACCTCCAAACGTCCAGACTCTCGAATCCGGGACTCAGCGGCAGTGCAAGCCACGGGTCCCCGGCGGGTTGTGGACAAAAGCGACGGCGCGTCATACATGCGAACTGCACAACTTTCAAAGTCAATCGTAGTCGGCGTGTACGAGTCCCTGGAGGGCGACAACCAAGTTCTCCGTGTCGTCGGATCACTCGACTCGGGCGACTCGTGGAATCGCGTCGGCGCCGTTCTGTCTGTGAAGAAGGACGAGTACAGCATCGGAAACCCACACATCCTTGCGCTACCCAGCGGCCGGCTGTTGTGCGCGCATCGAAGCCATCGCCGCAATAAGGACACCTCTACCGGATATGCCACTTTCGGCATCACAGTACACCAGTCGGACGACGGGGGAGAGACGTGGAAGAAGCTTGCCGATGTTGACAGTCGGAAACGAACCGGCGTCGACGGCATTTGGGAGCCGTTCCTGCGACTGTCCCCAACCTCGAACAAGCTGCAGGTATTCTGGGCAAACGAGATGACGACAGACAACCAGGATATCGTCTACCAGGAATCATCTGATCTTGGACAAACGTGGTCGAAGCCCGCAACTGTCGCTGGTACGGACTATACCGCCCGTGACGGGATGCCGAGTGTGGTAAACGTGGCCGCCTCCAGCCGAAATTCTCAAGCCTTGTAAGTCCTCTGTCCCCGGCAAACATTACCATCATATCAGCGAGAGCATGCGCTGAACGACATTTTCTTCCAGTGCCGTATTCGAGAGTGGCAAGGGTCCGACTTTCGTCGTCGATTACGTCAAAACCATGAAAGACAACGACGACTCCCAATGGGGCGGGCGCAGCCGTATATACACCCCAAAGAACAACTTGCAAGCTGGAGCACCGTGGGTCATCAATGTTGGAGGTACCCTGGTCGTCAGCTTCATGACGAACGAGGACACGCCGGAGATGCCGAATGTCGACGGCGGCGAGCTGAAGATCGTAACGAGCAAAGACCTCGGCAAGACTTGGAGCTCGCCGGTGGTCGTCGGGAAGAAGGGCTCTCACTGGCCTGGCATTATGGCCCTCAACGACAAAGAGTTCCTGGTTACGTGGTCTCAGGACGGCTCTGGCATGTTGGCCCAAAAGTTTGCGACTTCTTGACCGCACTCTTGCGATGTCAAAGCTTGTGCAAGACGAGAGCGTTTTTACTTCGATATGAGTATTTGGCAGCATTTTGCATACACGCATATAGACGCATATACTACATCAATCAGGGTTCAGCCTAATATAGTGTTTATGTCCATTGGTCGGTGTCGCAACCTCACATGACGGCTGTTCGCTGCACAGGGATGCTCCTTGTACAATTCGGCAACACGGCGCCGGTGGCTCCGGTCGGCTGGCTGAAGTGGCGTGAATCGAGGGGCAGTTCTCTACTCATCGACTTCACGCCACTGTGAACATCATTTCGCAGTCTCTGAAAGCGCAGACGAGCTTCGGGACTTGTCCCTGCACACAACGATTCAGCCACTTTGACTTCTGCCCTTGCAGCTTGAAGAGCAGAACACAACATATAATCGCCATGGAAATCACCAAAGCTCCCTCAGTCAACGTGGGCATGCTCATCCGGCGCCCGCCCCATGCAGTGTTCGAAGCTCTTGCCGACCCAGCCATAACTACCCGCTTCTGGTACACCAAAAGTTCTGGTCGTATGTTGGCGGACGCCAAGCTCAAGTGGGAGTGGGAGATGTATGGCGTGTCTACAGACGTCTTCGTCGAAGCTGTCGAGGCAGACCGATTGATCCGATTTCGATGGGGCATGTACGACGCCTCGAACCCCTCGACCGTGGAGTTCCGCATCACGCCGTACCACGACAATACGGCATATTTGAGGGTCACGGAGACCGGGTTCACGGGAAATGCGGATGCGCAAGTCAAAAGAGCGATCGACTCTACTGCCGGATTCACCTTCGTCATCAGCGCGTTGAAGGCTTCACTGGAGCACGACGTAACCCTCACCGTCACGGCGGATGCCTTTCGCTCCGACTTGAAGGAGTAATCGTGCACCCGTTCGGCTTGCTGCAGTCTTTGGCCAATTGCTCGGAATACTGGACACGCTGCTCAATCCTGGGCTCATGCATGAGCTCACTGTTCCTCAAGGCGCACAATGTGCCTGCCGCCCCCTGAGCTTTCTCATGTTTATCTTTCCCCGACTCCTGTCTGGCAAGAGCGGGACGTTTGATCCGGATCAGCTCGTGAATTTCTTCGGCCCGTGGATCTGCAGCAGATCTATCAACATGAAGGGACGAGTTGCCGCATTCCATCTCTCCGGTCCAGGCCCCATGAGCTGCGAACTGAGACCTTTCCGTCGATCGGCTATTTGCTTGGCGAGCCGCGCCGTTAGCGAGAGTGAAGGAATGTTGCTAGACGAAAAGTTGAGGTGCTGATATCACAATTTTGATTGGGTGCGAGGTAGTCACGAGGCATAGCGCTGCTGAAGAGTCGAGATTCTCGTACGATGACATCCGCGTCGGCAACGGCCGCCAGCGACTTTGGGTTCACTAGCACCATCTATTGCGGACTGGGGCTAGACTATAGACGTCATCTGAAGTGCGCCCTCTCGCTTTATCGTTCTTTGACGGCCGTTGACTCGACAGGGCAATTGAAACAAAATGCATGTTCCATCCACTCGATCCGTCGCTGTCTTGCCGTCAGCTCAATCAGGTTGAGACACGACAAGCCCACACAACGAAACCACCCTCAAGCGTCACACACAGCAGTCATGTCGGCTCCGTCGGATGTCTTCAAGTCCGTTCTGGGCAAGCATAGACCGGACCCCAAAACATACGAGAAGTTGTTCCGCGACTTTCATCGGCACCCCGAGCTATCCTTTGCCGAGAAAGAGACAGCTTCTAGAATCGTTGCCCACCTCAAGACTCTGTCTGGGGATCTGGACATTCGCACCGGCATCGGCGGCACCGGCATCATCGCCATTTGCAAGAACGGATCCGGGCCAACCGTGCTCTTGCGCGCAGATATTGATGGCTTGCCAATCGAGGAGAAGACGGGCCTGGACTATGCGTCCAAGCATACCATGCGAGATGTCGACGCAGATAACGCTGTCAAACCGGTGATGCATGCCTGCGGCCACGACTTTCACATCACATGCAATCTCGGGGCCGCCGAAACGCTCATCAAGGCGCGCGATGCGTGGGCCGGGACAGTCATCTTTCTGTTCCAGCCAGCCGAGGAGCGCGGCCGGGGTGCCCAGGCCATGGTCGACGACGGCCTCTATGATGCCAAAAAGCACGCCTGCCCAATCCCAGACATAGTTCTAGGACAGCATGTGTTTTCCGTCATCAGGGCAGGGACTGTCATGACCAAGTCCGGCCCCATACTCAGCGCCGCCGACAACTGGCGCATCACGGTGTTTGGCAAGGGCGGGCACGGCAGCATGCCGCACCTGTGCGTTGATCCAGTGGTGATTGCGGCTCACATCGTGGTGAGGTTCCAGACACTCGTCAGCCGTGAGCTGCCTCCAGACGAAGCCGGCGTCGTGACTGTCGGAAGCCTGAAGGCGGGCGAAACGGTCAACGTCATAAGCGACCAGGCCATCATCCAGGTGAACGTCAGATCGGTCAGCGAGCAGTACCGCAAGGTCATGCTGGACGGGATCAAGCGGATCGTCCAGGCCGAGTGCGACGCAGGCCGGTCGCCTAAACCGCCCGTCTTCGAGTTCCTGGATTCTTACCCTCTTACTGTCAACGACAAGGACATGACTCAGAAGATTCAGAAGAGCTTCGCGACATATTTTGGCGAAAGACATATTATCAGCGACAAGGCGGCGTCTGGCAGCGAAGACTTCCAGATCCTGGCGTCCTCCGTGGGAAAGCCTTCTGTGTTCTGGGGTTGGGGAGGAGCTGAGGCTAGCGTCTACGACAAGCACGAGAAAGAAGGAACGTTGAATGACATCGCTGTCAATCATTCGGCGTATTTCGCGCCGGCCATTCACCCGACGTTGGAGACGGGGATTGAAGCAATGACAGTGGCGGCGCTGACCTTTGTGGGAAAGGATGGTAATTGACCAGGGTTGCTGTAGAAGCCAAGTTTCGGTAGCACAATTCTCTGTGTATTATCTCATGGGCCATTGCATTTACGGATTCCTGTTCTCTATTGAACCTGACTCGACTTTGCCAATCCAGCGTCTTCGCCACCGCTAAATGCATGTCACCCTTGCCTCGCACTCGTACATGTATGATGTCTGCACACAACATACCACTCATTTCGAGACGTGCCAGGTCGAATGTAATCACAGTATATTGAACTTTTCTCCAGTATGACCTCGTCAACGTGTCTGACAGAGGCAAGCACCCGTCTCGCTACCAACACGCGGGCTAGAAGCAGCGTGCAAACCTTTCCCCAGGGACCCAGTTGCATCTTCTCCTCCTCCCTGTACACTACGTTCCTCTGTCAGCCCCCCTCATATAGCTTCCACTGTGCTATGCAGGCTGCCTGCGCTTCAATGTCGCGCGGTTTTGATTGTGTTGACTTACCCGATGTCCTTCCGCATCGCCGCAGGGCTTAGATATCCAGACATTCTCGATTGTGGGGGAAGATCCCGCTGTGTTCTCGAGGCTCTGGCCCTCAAACGTACAGATATTTGTTTCTTTCTTGCACCACTGCGCGAAGACACCTCTGTTAGGTGCCACTCTGTTCATGCCGACTCAAACTGCCTTACCCCTGGATACCCGCTCATTTCCCTGTCCTTGTCTTTTGGACCGATGGCATCAGAGCGCCCATATAGGACCAACGCCCAAAGTAAGCAATGCTGCCTCATAGTGAATGAAAAAGATTGAGGAACTTTCAACAGCCTGGTCTGCAAGGAGCAGCATTTCATTCGACTTTATGCTCCCTGATCAAGGAAGTGATTTTTCCTTCTGCCTAATAATTGAGTAAAATCAGAAAACCCGCAGCGTTCTACGAGCATTCTCAAGCACTCATGCATTATGCATCTTTCAGAATCGCACGTATGACAGGCTCACTCTGAAACAAGCGAACGGCAAGCCATGCAGCATCTGGTTGCATGCATGTACCGTGGGTTACGTGTTCCCTGTTGGCCGGTCCAGCGGCGGAGTCATTCTCTTTCCAGGCGCATTCTGCGCTAAAAAGAACACACTGCTGCTGCACGTACGTTGCTCGTCCCTTTTCTCTGTCGGTTATCATCGGATATCCTCCTGGTGGTTGTCTACGCTGTTGATGTCTCTTGGTGGTGTTGTCAAAGTTGAGTACATAGGGACTTTCGCATGACACACCGTATTGCCTAAGTTTCCACTTACTTGTCGTACCAGAGCCTCCCTTAAGCTCTAGCATAGAGACAAATGACGGCTTTGCAGTGCGAGTTATGGAGGTTGTACAAGCATTGTTCGCCTCGCCCAGACCGCAGCATTATCTTGCTGCGCGCTGTCCTCGGTCTTCGTGTCTTGAACGCCAGCCTCTAAACACGTTACATGCTATGTTGTGACCCTGACTCTCAGGATCTGATGCTTTGTAAGAAGGATGAAGTCAACAAAGTCTGCTACCTTTAGTCGATCCTCATGTCTGTGATTAAAGGCAAGGCTAATAAACTTGCTCCTTCCTCGTTACAAGAGTCATATTTACGTAAAACATCCGGCACAGGTTACGGTTTCATATAATCATGGTACACTCAACCCCTTGACTGCCCGAAATGCCCCAAATTCTTCAAGAGGCGTCTGTTGCCTCATCCGCAGATGATTCAGCACCAGATTCATGTTCGCTCTCCTCCTCTTCCTCGGAGGACTCCTCATCGCTCTCGTCCTCATCCTCCTCACCAAACTCATCATCGCTCTCCTCTTCTTCATAGTCAGACCCGTCTCCGCACCCGCACTCGTGCGGTTCCCAGGTATGGCCCTCGCCACGGCACCTAGCCCCGTTGTCTGCGCAGGGCGCACAGATGATGAAGACGACGTTGTCGCCCCACCCGCAAGCCTCACACCCCTGCGCCCGGTCACGCATCGCGGATATGGTGCAACGCCCGCAGACGTCACAGTAGCAAGACGTCTGCGAAAACCGGATCGCCTCGGCTTGGTCGGCGAGCTGCGTGTGGCGGGCATCATCCCCGGCGACGGAGGCAAGGAGCGCAAAGGCCTCGGCTTTGCCGCTCCGCGCAGCCCAGTCGAGAGCTGAATGACCAAACATGTCTTGCTCGTGCAGTGGCTGGTTTTCAAGCTCTAGGAGACGGCGAAGTATGGAAGTTTGCCCGTTGCGCGCGGCCATGATGAGCGGCGTCGCTCCCCACTTGTCTTTTGTGTCGCAGACCGGAGGGGGTTCTTGGGAGAGGAGAACATTGACGATGGCCTCTCTTCCTCGCATTGCGGCGAGGAGAAGCGCTGTCCGGTTGTCAATATCTCGCTGGTTGATGTCTACCTTGCCCGTTGCGAGCAGTCGCTTGAGCACCCTGACGTGGCCACACGTGGCGGCAGCCATAGCAGGCCCCGTTCCCGTCGAGTTGGTTGCCTGCAAGCTCGCACCGCTGGCCAAAAGCATCTCCACCACCTCAAGGTTGCCGTTTTCTGCCGCTATGAGGAGCGGCGTGTATTGTTGCTTGTTTGCTTGTTCCAAATCGGCGCCCTTCTGTATGAGCACCTCGGCTACACTGTCGCATCCGTTGGCCGCGGCCAACAGCAGCGGTGTCCATCCGTAGGAGTCTACCGCTTGGCAATCGGCTCCATGCCCCAAGAGAAACTTGGCAATATCGACGTGGCCATTTTTCGCGGCGACGTGCAAAGCGGTGCAGCCAAACTCGTCGACGGCGGCCAGGTCGGCTCCATGGGCGTGGAGGAAGGAAACAGTGTCCAGGTCGCCATTGTCAATAGCCAGTGACAGCAGTGGCAACTTGGACGTTTTGTCGTCGACGTCTGCCCCGCGCTCTACAAGTCTCATCACGACTTGAGAGAGCCCTTTCTTCATGGCACTGGCCACGGGAGACACCCCCTCCGCATCCCGTGCAGCCACATCAGCACCGTGATCGAGCAGTGCGTCCACTATCATGGGCACGTCCCTGTCTGACACTAGATGCAGTGGCTGGTGGCCGGATGTGGTCATGAGCAAAGTATTCGCCCCTGCATCTAGGAGTATCTTGACGGCATTGGCCTGTTCGCTCATGACTGCGTGGAGCAATGCTGTTTTGCCATCCACGCATTGATCATCCACACGGGCTCCGTGGTCCAGCAGAACTCTAATCACGGCCGCGTTTCCCTTTGATGCTGCTGTGTGCAAGGGGAGATCTCCCTGGTCCACCCCTTCGTGCTGGCTGGCGCCGTGTTGAAGGAGAAGCAAGGCCATTTCCGCCGTGCACTCACCAGCCACGGCGTTGAGCATTGGGAGGCCCGCGACCACGTGCCCTGTTAGATCGGGCGACTTCTTCAGCAGGACCTTCGCGGTGACAAGGTGTCCGCCTTTCACGGCCAGTCCCAGAGGCGTGCTGTTGTTTTCAATCTGCATGTAGTCCGCGCCGCGATCCAGGAGCATCTCCACCATGCGTACATGACCAGAGCGGGCGGCGAGATGCAACGGGGTCCCGTCAGGCCTTTGGCGAGGAGCGATGTCGCTACTCGCATTGACCAGCATGGCTGCAATGTCCACCTCTCGGGGATACCGCGCGACGGTGTGCAGCGGCGTTTCACCGCGATCGAAACGCGACGGCAGCAGCGGATCCGCGCCGTGCTCAAGGAGAACCCTGACGACGTCCGTGTGCCCGTTTTGAATGGCGACGATGAGCGGGGTGCTCGCCATGCAGTCCCAGACGAAGGACTCCAGCTTGCACATGCTCAGCAAGGTCTTCAGGACGCGGACGTGACCTCTGAGTGCGGCATCGAAAAGGAGCGGCGCCTTGGATTCGCTAATGCGAGTGCCCGCGTTGACTGCATGCTGGAAGATTGTTGGGATGTTCTTCCTCGCGGCCCAGGTCAAGGCCGTGTTGGACTCTCGGTTGCGACGATACAGGACGACCCCGACGGGCCCCTGAAGCCGTCGGCACGTGCGACTGAACCTGCTCAAGTCGGCTTCCGTGGGCAGGAACTGGGCGACTTGTGTGACGAGCTCGTTTGGCAACGCAAGCAGCGCCATAGTTGCGGTTGACAACCTGATACTGACAGGATTGACGAGGTTGCGGCAGCTGAAAGGGACGGTTTCATCTGTTTAAGGCACGTACTTCGTATGTAATCCCAACGGCCCATTAGTGGCACCCCTGCGGCCTGTCGGTTCAGTTTGCGAGAAACGAAACGCTGTACGCGCGCGGGCAGGGACCCGAGTGAAGTGGGTCGCACAGCGCAGGCGTATTGCTCGTATCGTCAGGCCTCTCACTGTCCTGTGAGGTTGCGACTCCTGCCTGCAATTGCAGCATAGTCGGAATTGGGGCGTTGTCCTTTGACTGTCGCGTGCTCCAATAGTCGTAGCCCCGAACCGTGCCACATTGACAAACGTATTTCTTCATCCATGGCGTGTGCGCTGTTTCATAGGAACGCTCGATCCTATTCTTCTGCATGCTGCAAGTTGCAGCCTGCAACTAAGTACTAAAGTGTGCCACACCTCTGGAGTACGTACGTGTAATTTAGAGAGACCACCGTCTCGTCCACCTCAATTCGCCGCCAAGGTTGCGCCATGTTGCTTAGCCCGCAGTCCAAAATGGAACTCTTTGTTACCGTATTCATCTTGCAGATCCTCTTCGGAGCCGTCCAATGTGCCGTGTCTTCCAGGCCCGCCGCGCGTTCACATGCACTCAACACATACGACCCTCGTGGCAGGGAACGTGAACGGGACCCAACCCGCTTTACCGGGCCCAACCGTCCGCCAAAGGACGTTCAGAACGTTGAGGAGGCACGACACGAAGCTGAGCTGTACAATTCATGCGTACAAGGAATAGTATGAACCTTGGCTCTGAACTCGCGAGGTACCTACCATGACGCTAAGAATAGTCGATACGGCAGTGCAACCCTATTTCAGGGGAATGTTCCCTGTACAAAGCCAGAGTACGGTCGCTCCAGTCGCTGCCCCCTAGTTTGGACTTTGAGTATGTATACGACTGGGTGACATACAAGTGCGCTGAAACTCCCGTCAGTAAAACGCTCTCCCCTACATCCTCGTGCAACACACTGATGCTCAATCACATAGTGCGTCAAAGGTGGTTGCAACATCAACTTCTGGGTCTGGGGCCCCGAAGTACAGTGCTGGTGATCTCCGCGACGACTTGGCGTGGCCGACAGGTGAAGCCCTTGGGTCAGAGACGCGCGCAATTCGGACAAGACTCCGCGGCTCGCGACAATCCTTCGAGCCATTGATGATGGCCGCCTGCATTGCCCTTTTTGAACTCAGAACCCGTCTTTCGATGTGGCATCATGCGCCTGCAGAACGTAGCTTTTATCAGGGCCCTTTGCTTCAAGTCAAGCCGTCCATATTAGCTCCAATACACATACAAGGTAGCTTGCCAACTGCTGATTCCCAGGCATGAGCGCCCCATACAAGTACCATGCCCAAGCCTTGACGCAAGCCGACACTACTACTTGCTGCTCTGTGGTCGGATAGCCTGTTGTGATGCCAGTTAGCACGCCACTCATTCTCTCTCACGCTGTGTCAAGCCGACATGGACGCAAGACTTGCCTTGGGCTCCTCCACGTAGTCATTAATGCCACCCATGGCAAGCGCCCACATGACCTTTGACTGCTTTGGCATGCCCGGGCTGCCAGCCCACAGCATGGTGTGCGGGAACCCCATGTCGAACGGCACTGCGCTCTCAATGGCTTCGATATCGGCGTCGCTCAGCTCAATGGAGAGCGCCTCGATGTTGCCCTTGAGATGGTCCACCTTGCGCCCGCCAACAATGGGGAACACGTTGGGCGTCTTCTGCATGACGTACGCCATGGCGATGCTCGTGATGACGGTGCCCTTGGCCTTGGCAATCTTCTCGAGCGCCGCGCTGACCCTGATGTCCGACTCGGAGAAGCTGATCTGGCGGCCCTCGCCGGCCCTGCGCTGCGCCTCCGTCTTGAACTTGCCGCCGCCGAGCGCGCCCCACGGCGCGATGCCCATGCCCTCCTCCTTGCACATGGGGATGATGTCGCGCTCAAAGTCGCGCCTGCCCGCGCTCCAGTTGCCCTGGTAGACCGAGAACTGGCGCAGGCCGTGGTTGCGCGCGTACTCGTTGGCCTTGCTGACGATCCAGGCCGGCGTATCGCTCACGCCCAGGTACAGCACCTTGCCCGACGCGACGAGGTGGTTGAGGCTCTGCATCAGCTCGGGGATCGGCGTGCTGTAGTCCCACCAGTGGATGTAGAGCAGGTCGATGTAGTCGGTCTGCAGCTTCTTCAGGCTGGCGTTGACCGAGGTGATCAAGCTCTTGGTGCCGTTGCCGTTGAAGTTGGCCAGGATATGCGGCGCGTCGGGGCCGGATCGGAAGTTTGTGGAGAACTTGGTCGCGAGAACTGGTCCGTGTAAGTCAGCTAAGGCATCGCCAGCCGTGGTGTAGTCGGGTCGTAGGGGTGAAGCGTACCGATCTCGTCTCGGTTGCCACACTTCTTCATCCACTCGCCGATCCAGCGCTCCGATTCTCCGAACTGGTAATTGTTGGCGGTGTCGATGAAGTTGCCGCCCTATACTATCCCGTCAGCTGCCGCCCTCTTCTAGTATGGTATGTTGTCGGCTTTCGTCGTGGACGGCCGCGGGAGCCTGACCTGGTCGTAAAAGAAATCGAGGATGCTTTCGGTCGTAGCCTGGTCACACTCGCCCATAAATTCCTTCCTGAGAATGTCGTTAGATCCCCGTACCTCAGTTTCCAATCGCCGCGCAGATGCGACTCACCAGCCATTGCCAAAGTTCATGCCGCCCAGGCAGAGAGGGCTGACTCTCACGGCAGCATTAGGCGCGAGCAGACGGTAACGGCCAAGAGCCGACTTGGGCGGCGGGGCATTGGGAAGTGCCTTGTCCATTTTGTCGAGTACTGGAAGGTAAGTGGTCGCCTAGAGATGGCCGAGAGCAAATCACGAGTTGCAGTATCTAGATGGCTGCGGTGTCCTGTGCCGGCCTGGAGAATTGGGAGCAAGCTGCCGCTTTTATTTGACAGCTAGGCCAGGCGAGCTTCTCGCCAACCTACACAAGCATTGACACCCGTGTGGCCACCCGACGATCCCGCCAAACTCCGTTCCGCAACAGTCCACTGATCTCTCAAGTAGACGAGAGAGGCGTGCCTCTCAGCTGGAGATGGTGGCGCGGCCGTTAAGCTAGAACTAGGGTACTTTGCACAACGTGCTGCATAGTCATACTCTCTCGGGATGTAGGCCAGGCGCATTATCCACCAGTACCAGGTCCCTCCCAAGCAAACCTTAATGTCCGACAGCAGAGTCCCTTCAACCTGGTTCCCAATCCCAAGTCCGCAACGGACCTCAACGGGCCCTTAAATCCGTGGCATTGCATTGCCATGACGACACTAAATCCGGCCAAACACCGTTTGCCTCTCCGCAAATCTGAACGTACACGTCGAGCAGGTAACGAGTCTTGAGAATGATTCTCGGTGCCGAGTAGATCAATGTCACTGCTCATGGGTTTGAGGGGTTGTGTCGAGCTGAGACACCAGGGCTGGAGCGGCTGGGCCACTTGGTAAAGTTTAATGCCGTCGATACTGTTCCGGGCGCGATTCCTAAAGCTTGCTTTTCAGGGGACCCCCGCCTCAGGATGGCCTTTTCTGCCAAGCAGTAATACCGACGTTGCGAGAATTGTTCATTCCGCAGATGGCAAGCCATCGGATTGATCTGTAGCGAGCTCCAAGCCTCCATCGTCAATCTATTGCGATGCCACGGTCTACCAGACGGGCCCGGGAGGTTGGGAGCTCCCCGGACGCCACACCACCTCGCCTGGCCCCGAAGCTGCGCGTCGGACTTAAGCTCCATGGACTTTGCAGTCTTTAAGGAGAGCCCCCTCAAAGTGCTGTCCACACCATGTTATTTTGCACATGGTTTGATTGCTAAGCAGCAAGCTTCATGACAATGCGGAGATGGTTCCCACAGCCGTTCAGTTCATCATCCAAGTGCCTCTTGTCATGCGGAAGCGTCGTCAGTGGCGGAGTCGTGTCAGACTAATGCTGCAAATGGAAGCCATGGCTATCACGAACGGGACGCAGCTGTCACCCGGACATCGAGATACGGAGACGTCGGACTCTCGATGTCGAACACTGACGTCGTGGAAACTGAGATGTCATCCTTTTGAGACTCCCAGGTCCAGCGGCCCCCGCAAAACTGGTGCGGCTCCGTGTTCTGGAAGCCAGGAACCAGGCACTAGCACTGTCGCGACCCGTCGCTGGCGCTTACGGTCAGCACCCAAAATCACATCCTTTTTTGTCTCTTGCCACGACCACAGGAAATAGGGCCGCAAGCACGGTCGGATACTTTAGCGACGTGCCTAATTCGTACGTAAAGAGCGCAAATGTCGTTGTCTCGCCGGTAGGGAAGCCTTGAGCACGGTGCATGGTGCATCGCTGCATGCCAGGCGAGACGCGGTCGCAGGTTGAGGCGGCGAGGCGTCACCCATTTCCTGTATGGTCAATGATCATCTCAAGGAAGCCTGACAGCAGTCAATTGACAGCTTCTGCTTATGCAAATGATGTCCATAATGCGACAGCTTATCGGCCAGCTGCTCTCCCAGATTGCTCCATAACCGCTCTGCGGCAGCAATAATGCCAAGGCTGTGATGGACTGCACGTCTAGACTCTTGACACGCTTGATCGTACCTTGGCGGCTTGCCAAAAGCAGTGATGCCTCATGTTCAAGGGAAGTTGTTACGAAGCCGCGGCGTTTCCGTGGCGCCGTGCGCCCTCGTTACGTACTGCGGCAAATATCGTTGTCGCTTGATTCTCTACTGTTGGAGTATATGAGCACATTAGAGCCTTCGATTGTTGGCGGCCAGCACCATGGGCGAAGCACGGGTCGGGTCGGTCGACACCTCGCCCTCTGCTCTCTGCCGGGACAATTGAGACACTGGCATATCACCATCAAGGAAGAGATCGCAAAACGCGTCGACTCAAGTAGGATACATCTCGCACTTCACGATTCCCTCTCGGAGTCCGGGCCGACGGCTAACGCTCATTACCCAGAAATTAGAATGCGCTTCATCGAGGTCGCGGCGCTCATCGTCGCCCTCGCTACAGGCGACACCTCCGCCGAGGGCATCAACTGCTTCGGCCGCAACGCCCTCTGCCGCAAGGGCGACACGCACAGCTTTGCCAGAAAGAGCATCGGCATCTCCGAGTCCCGGATGTACAGGAACGGGGAGCACATCATATGCGACCAGATCCTGCCCATGGGAACGGGCGTATGCGTCTTCCTCCAGCACATGCCGGAGAATAGAAACCGGGCGGGCGTGCCGGGCAAGGAGATCAAGCGGCTGCTGCAGGCGCTCGACTCGTACGGCTGCGACAGGTGCGGGAGCGTGCCGCTGGGCTTTCCCGAGTCGAACAACTGGAAGATCACGGGAGAGCTTACCGTCAACTATGTTCGCCATGTGAATGGGTGTACCAATATTTGCGACTAGTATAAGCCCTGTATGCTTTTGGTTATGGACCTTGTGCTTTGGAAGGCGTTTATGGTATAGATGAGCAATATAGGTCAAGACTATCGTATACCTGGAGGCCCCAAGTGCTTGCACACTATTGTTACCCCCCAACCCCCCCGAGGCTGACATTGATGTTGATGTCATGACGCAGGTCAGCAAACTGCCACCAAGTCACAACCACGAAGCGATTCCGGACAGACGAATTGACAAACGGGCGCTAGATGAAGCGATAACGGCCAGCGAGAATTGTCCGCGCCGCCCGCCGGTGTAAGAAACAAGAAGGCAACGGCGCCGGAAAGCAGGCCGAAAAAGGGCCTGGCCCGGCGTCAGCCGCCACCGGGGCCAATCGATGCGCAACGTGCCACCGCGCTGGCTTACATGCGCCGCTGAAGCCTCATCCCATGGGATCGCGGGCAGCTTTAGCCGCTGGCACGACGTCGAACAAGGTCCTGCACGTGGCAGCGGATGCTAGCGAAGAGCGAAACTAAAAGGATCTCTCCAGCCTAGACTACTGCTGACCCTCAGAGCTATTGGAATTTGGAGCGAAGAGACGCGACATTGCGACTAGTATTCGATCTTCCGACTGCCATCCGGGCCGACTTGCGGCGAGGACGACGACAACGAACGCGGCACAACCGCGACCAAGTTGAAGGGGAATTAGCCTGAGCTGGAGAAGGAGGCAAACTCACGCCCGTATTAAAGCGCAGCCGTGCTCCTCCGGACAGAGACTCGTCAGTTCGGCTGATCGCACATCACGAGGACAATTTAACTTGTCCCCCTCACCACAGCACCTCGCCCAAGACATCGCCAGCTTCAACCCCGCACCGCCACCAAACACGCGACCGAGATGAAGGCCACCACGCTCACCGCGCTGGGCCTCGCCGCGTCCGGTGCCTCGGCGCGCTGGCACGAGGCCGACGGCGCCACGATCCGGTACTCGACGGTCTCGGGCTACTTTTTGCAGGACGAGCCGACGACGAACCCCAGCGGCTTCGACTACGTGCGTTGACGCCATGAGTGTCCATGGACATGAGCGTGAGAGCTGACTGACTGACTGACGGCACGCAGGCGGCGTGGAACTTTGGGCTGCTCAACCGCACGTATCCCACTGACGGCTGGGGCCATCACCAACCGAGCTCGGGCTCGGTCGCATCAACGCAGTGGCAGCGCTTCGCCCGCTGGGTCGACTACCTCAACAGCAACTGCCGCAACGACGGGCGCACGCGGTACAAGGTGCTCGTCATGGGCCGCCACGGGCAGGGCTGGCACAACGTGGCCGAGACGTACTACGGCACGCCGGCGTGGAATGTCCGTCGTCTCTCCGTCTCTATCTCTCTCTCTCGCCAATAACCTCCCCAATGCTGACGATGATGATGATGGTGAAAACAGTGCTACTGGGCAGAGCTCGATGGCAACGGCACCGCGACCTGGGCCGACCCGCTGCTCACCCCGCAGGGCGCCGCCGAGGCCAGCCGCGCCAACGCCTACTTCGCCAGCCGGCTGCGCGACCACGGCATGCCGGCCTTCGACTCGTACTACTCGTCGCCGCTCAAGCGGTGCATCCAAACCGCCGACGGGACCTTTTCGTCGCTGCACCTCCCCGCGGGCAAGCCCTTCCGGCCGACCATCAAGGAGCTGTTCCGCGAGGGCATCAGCATCCACACGTGCGACCGGCGCAGCACGCGGCGCGAGATCCGCGCCTTCGCGCCCGCCAGCTTCCGCTTCGAGGAGGGCTTCACCGAGGAGGACGAGCTGTGGCAGGGCGCGCAGAGCAAGGGCGAGACGGAGGCGCACGAGCAGGCGCGCAGCAAGACGGTGCTGGACGACGTGTTTGCGCACGACGACGGCACGTGGCTCAGCGTGACGAGCCACAGCGGCGAGATCAGGTCGCTGCTGGCGGTGCTGGGCCATCGCGAGTTCGGGCTCGGCACGGGCCAGATCATCCCCGTGCTGGTGCGCGCCGAGGCCGTCAGGGGTGGTGGTGGGAGCCCGCCGCCGGGGACGACGACGGCGCCCGGGTTCACGTTTGAGGCGACGTGCACGGCGCCGCCGGTGACGAGCATCGCGGGCCAGGGCTGCGTGTGCTCGACGACGGGCGGGGTGCCGGCGCTGGCGAGCGCGACGCCGACGCCATCGCTGAGGCAGATGTGAGGACTGCGCTGGGGGGTCAGTCTGTGAGCGTGAGGAAGAATCTGGTCAGGTAGTCGTAATGCCGCGGGTACGCAATGCAATCCCGTGAGGTGTGTAGTAACGTTACTTGGGCTTTGTAGACGAGGGCATTTGATACCGGCGCGACGACGGTGTGGCTGCGATGAGACAAAGAGATGCCACTATCAACAATGGGCGATCATGATGCAACTGTCACTGACTCGCGACAACAGTCACAGGGACACAGGTCAGGTAGACGGTTCATCCGCAGAAGAGCTGGACGTATCTGAACTTCCGAAGAGGGGCATGGCTCGGCGATATCCGCAGACTGGGTGAGGTTGAGACGGCGGCATCAGGGGACGGAGGCGCATGGGAAAGATCAATGCGGCGTCGCGGGAGTCGTCGAGTCAGGGCCAGCGGCCGTTACTCTCGCGCTGAACCATGGGACGCAGCATTGCAGGGTCCGGCATGAACCGGCGGAGTCTCCCAAGTTCCCAACGGCTTTGTTTCACTCTGCTGGGCGAGACCCAATTGACGTCTCGGATGCGCCGACTGCCAGCTATGTCGCGGACGACTTACTCCCCAGCCGGCAGCTGTAAAGTGCAAAGGTGCCGGCCGTTAGCATGCCCCTTCCGAACGCGACCCCCATGGTCCCAGCAGCGGCCAAGTTGATGATGCCGGGTCGGCGACAAAACTTCCCGTCCACGGCCGGCACCAAAGCGGCAGGTGACAGGCTCCAATAAACCCCTGAACCCCCTGCCCGCTGCACTGGAGTTGCACTGCCTGAACGAGCTGGAGCCCGCCCGTGGTTGCGTGCCCAGTGCCCGCCGGGAGCCACACCCAATCCAACCCCACAGGCGACCCGGCCGTCTCATCATTCGACAATGGGTCCCACTGACGCAACTGCCGGCGCCCTGCAGCGCCGAGTCCGCGCCGGTGCAGCGCCATGCAGCAGGCCGGTGCAGCCACCTCACCCTCCATAGGCGGCACCTGCGGACCCGGCGGCACACATGCATCGCTGACGCAGACGAGGAATCAGCAAAGGGGCAGAAATATGACACTTCAGCTACAATCCCGTAGCTAAATATTGAGAAGAAGAAAACCCCCAAGGTGGGAGGTTCACTAACTAGGGTCCTGCTCCTCCGAAGACGGTGTGGCCTATAATAATTGACTCGCTCCCGTCTCCTCCGGGCTCCTTCCTCCAAAGTCGCTCCCCCCCCCCCCGCCCGCTCCTCCACGATGGCCGGCATCGAGCTTCTCTAGCCTGCATCCCTCCTTCCTCCTGCCCCTGTGGCCTGACTTTTTTTCTCCCTCCCCCTTCCTTCATCCTTCTTCCTCCTTTTCAAATCCTCCTCCGCATCCTCTCTCCCCGACGCAACGACTCACCCAAACTCTCCCCTTTGCGCTTCCGATTCTCTGTCCATAGTTTTGTTCGCCTTGCCCGCACGCACGCACGCTGGTCCCGTGTCTTCGATTTACCACCGAACCCATCCTCGTTGCTCGGTCCCCTCCACAACCTTGCCTATAGCACGTCGCCGCCGAAACGAAGCGAGCCCCAAGCGAGAGCCACAGACCGACAGCGCGATAGAGAGCCACGCGGAAGAACAACGCCCGTCAGCGCGAGCCAACAGGCGAACCTTGAGAGAACCAGGAACCAAATCAATGCTCCGGTCCAATTGAGCCACGGCTTCCAAGGTTACTGAGGTGCCGCCCCAATCCCATCGCGTCGTCGCAGCACAGCGTCAGCGCCAGCCCAGCCCGGCGCATCACGAGCCGAGCCCGGCGCGAATAGCTGGGCGACCAGCGTCGGCGCCAGGCCCAAGCCCAGGTCCCGAACCACGACTAGCCAGCCAGCCAGCCAGCCGCAGAACCAGAATCCATCCATCCATCCCCAATCGCGCGTCTGTCAATCTCACGCCAGACGCCACAACCCCTGACGCTCACACGCGCGGGCACACACACACGCACACCCGACGTCCCTGGCAAAGCGGCGCGCCCCCATTGACGAACCGAAACCTCGGGTTCCAGCCCGCCCACCAGCCAGCCCGTCTGGCTCCCAGGGTCCAAGGTCCCAAGGCCCGCGCGCCGCATTGGATCCGGCTCGAGTCTCGCATCGCTACCGTGCCTTGGTTTTAGCCACGCACCCAGACCAGACCCCTCGACGAGACCACGCGAGCGCCGCGCGCAGCGCACCCGTCGCCCGTCATGCCGCACCAACAGCACCACCACAACCACGCCACCCAGGCACAGCTGCCGCCCGCCTCTCCCCTCTTCAACTCGGCCATCTTCTCCCCCTCGTCCTCCACCTCCTCCTCCGGCCTCCCCTTGCGCCCGGCCACCCGCG
Organism: Purpureocillium lilacinum; assembly: GCF_023168085.1. Taxonomy (NCBI): domain Eukaryota; kingdom Fungi; phylum Ascomycota; class Sordariomycetes; order Hypocreales; family Ophiocordycipitaceae; genus Purpureocillium; species Purpureocillium lilacinum. The sequence goes on from NW_027072112.1 coordinate 163,636, forward strand.
ACGGCAGCTTCAGCGTCGACCCCCTACATCTGCCGCCGCAGTCGCCCCCGCCTCCAGTGCCCTCGGCGGCAGCAGCTGGAGCCGTGCCCATCCTCGCGCGCGAACCGCGCAAGCCCTCGTTCGGTTCGCGCAAGGTCTCGCTGGGCGCCGCGTCCGCCGTCTCCTCGTCCGCCCCGACCGGCCGTCGCCGGGGCTCCTCGACCACCTCGATCGGCAGCACCGCCTCCTCCAACGCCGTCGTCACCGACGCCGCCGCCCCGCCTGCCCTGCCCGACTACGCCCTCGCCGCCGCGGCAAAAATCCATAGCCAGACCCAGAGCCAGAATCTAGCGCGCAGCCCCGTCAGTCCCGACGGAGGCGGCCTCGGCCACAGCTACGGCACCGCCGCGCCCCCGGGCTTCGTCCCTCTCCACGGCCGCTCCGCGACGGCCAACTCGGCCGCCGGCATGACCATGATGCCACCGCCGACGCCCCTGAGCGGGCCCGGCATGTGGCAGCCCAGCGAGGCGGGCGCCATCCACCAGCACATTGCCGACGTGGCCAACAAGCGCATATCGACTCTTGACTACCTGCGCAAGGCGTAAGCACTCTTCCCCACTCGATGGGATCGCAGACTGACCTCCTTTACAGTCACGAAGGCCGTGTCTACTGGTTCAACACGTACCTCTTCGACAAGCCCGACCTCGCCCGCATGCCCTGCTTCGACCCCCGGCGCCTCGCCCGCAAAGCCACCAACTACCTCCTCCTCGGCCTCTCCATCCCCACCATCAACGATCTCTACTCGTCCACTCCGCTCGAGTTCCTGCGCTGCCTCAACGCCCTGCTCTCCGAATTCGACTCCTTCCAGCAGATCCATCACTCCGACTCCTCCGCCGCCTCCACCTCGAGCGCCGCCGCCGCCGTCAGCCTCACCCGCGCACGCCTGCCCAGCATGTTCCGCCGGCCCGGCGGTGGTAAGTCGCGCCGGTCCACCTCGGCTGCCGAGTCCCCTGACGACTACGGCGGCGGCGCGGCGGGCGGCTTTGGAGGCAACGGCGCGGGAGGCGCGGCTGGCGGCATGGGCAACGGGTACGGAAACGCTCCGGGCGGCAGTGCGAACGGCGCCCCCGCCGTCATGAACTTTGCCGCCTCCGAGTCGGACCTCCTCCCTGGCGAGGAGTACACGTACCTGCTCACGCCATCGCTGCCATTCGAGCCCGACTTCTTCGAGACGTTTGCGACGCTGTGCGACGTGCTCATCGACTGCTACTCGCGCTTCCTCGCCCTCGTGCCCACGCCGCGCGAATGCTCCGCCCCCGTCGCCGAGCTCTTCTCCAAGGCCGATTCGCGCCTGCGCAAGATCATCGTCCAGGGCGTCGTCAAGGAGTTTGACGACCACAGCAGGTCCCACGTGCGCACCGAGGTGGCGAGCATCGGCAAGGTGGTGCTGGGTGGGCTCATGTGAGGATGACTGCGCTCCATTTTGGAGGGGCTCATCCCGATGCTTGGCTGTTTCAGCGTTATAGTCTTATATGGGTGTCACATCTTTGACGGCATTGCTAGCCAGCTTGGAGTTTTGTTTTGGGTTGACAGGGCGTTTCTTGGGGTTCAAGTTATACTACACTATACCTACGCGGGGAACGTTTATCATGAACGAGTTGCAGGCGAGCGCGTGCGCGCTGTCATGGGGCGAGAACTGGGCACGCAGGGGGCGTTATATACAAGTGACATCTTGTACACTATCCTACAGGTCGTGTGTGATCTATATACACGCATGAACTGCGCCATGTCCACTATCTTACACTTGTAGAGTACGTATACGCGCACATAAACAGCGCCGGTTCTTTACCTGGTCGTCGTCGTCGTCTCCGTCGTCTGTCACTCCTGCTGCTGCTGCTGCTTCGCCTCCTCCTCGGCTGCAACAGCCTCCACCTCGCGGGCGACGAGCCACTCCCTCGCCGCGCCCATGATCCTATCGAGCGTCTCCCCGCCCGCCAGCACGTCCGGCAAGTTATGCGTATCCAAGCCCGCGCGGTGGTCCGAGCAGCGGTCCTGCCCGTAGTTGTATGTGCGGATCTTGTCGCCGCGGGTGATTTGCGCACGGCTGAGGACGCTGCTGCGCAGGCGGGCGGCCTCCTCCTGGCGGCGCTCGACGCGCTGGGCGGCGACGCGCGAGCGCAGCACCTTCCAGGCGTCCTCGCGATTGCGCTGCTGCGAGCGGTGGTCCTGCATGGAGACGACGGTGCCCGAGGGGGCGTGCGTCAGGCGGATGGCCGACTCGGTCTTGTTGACGTGCTGGCCGCCGGCGCCGCGGGCGCGCATCGTCTCGACGCGCACGTCGGCCGGGTTGACGTAGAAGTCGCTCTCCGGGTCGTCGACGTCGATGACATCTGCGCCAGACCCTCCCCCGCCGTTGTTGTTGTTGCTGCTGTCGGCAAAGGACGGCAGCACCCAGACGGCCACGGCGGAGGTGTGCACGCGGCCTTTGCTCTCCGTGCTGGGGATGCGCTGCACGCGGTGCATGCCCGCCTCGCCGCGAAAGATGTCATACGCGCCCGGGTCCTGCACCTCAAGGACCGCCTCCTGAAGCGGCTGCTCGCCCGCCGAAGAAGACTGATCGCCCGCCGCATCCGCCAGCTCATATTTAAGAACATTCGCGCGGTACCCCCTGCGCGCACACAGCGCCCTGTACATCTTGAACAGCGAGTCGGTAAAGTACCGTCCCTCGAGGCCGCCGGGGCCGGGGCGGAACTCGAGCATGCAGGGGAGGTGGGCGAAGGGGTGGCGCGGGGTGAGGGCCGCGGAGAGGGCGCGCTCGAGGCCCTCGAGACGGGCCTGCTCGGGGGCGAGGTCGTCGCGCGCGATGGCGGCGAGGTCCGGGTCCGTGCCGTCCGGGTCGGCGGCCAGGGCGGCGAGCTCGGCGACGGAGGCGCGGGCGGACGTCCACGCGGCGAGGGCGGCGGCGACGCGCGAGAGCTCGCCTGCGCGGCGGGCCTTGGCGGCGTCGAAGGCGGCGGTGTCGGAGCTGAGGGCCCGCTGGAGGGTGTCGTGCTCGGCGGCGAGGGACTGCGCGCGGCGGAGGAGGCTGGGCGCGAGGGCGGAGGCGGCGGCGGCGTCTGCGAAGGTTTGCAATTGTCAGTGACGAGGGTGTCCATGCTTCCCAAGGGGTGGGGGCTTTTGCTGGGCTGCGTTGGCGGGCGGAGAGTGGTAGGTAGCTCACCATTGGAACTGCTGCTCGATGCGTAGCGCGCGAGTGGATGGCGCGCGGGGGAGCGGCGAAGCGCCCGGGCGCAGCTGCGGCAGATCCATGGTGCCGCGAGCATGGCTCGCTGGACGAGAGGGGCGGAGAGGCGGTGGTTGTGGTGGTGAAGGAGGGTGGTGGTGGTGATGCGCTGAGGTTGGTGTTGAAGGGTAGGTCGGTGACGCTGGCGGCGGAAATATTTTGGACAGGGGGTGGGGGGCCAGGGCCCAGGGGTCTGGGGTGTGGCCCGATTAGGCGTTGACGCAGGCGGCTTCATCTTCCAACACCATGACCACACGGCCAGGCACTCCACAGGGCAGCATCATATCACGTCCAGTTGCCTGCAATAGTTTGACACTACGCAGGCTCAAAACTGCCATTTTCCGCCCCAAGACGCCTCCCAAAGGTAGTTAGTTGGTCAAGCCAAATGCCTGGGCATATTCGTCACGTTAACCTCCTGATCTACACCTAAGCAGGCGTCTCGACTACAGCACCCGTGCCAGGCAAAGCGCCGTTGAACGCAAAGTTGGCCCTGCAATACTATCAAAGCCTCCTCTCGGATCTCACCGGCCAAAATAATGAGCGCGCCGATTAATAAACATGTGAGGAATCACTACATCCCATCACGGCGAACAGTCTCTAAAGAGAAGTATGCTCCTGACTCGCCCTGGGTGTCAATGGCTCCTAAATCCGGGGGGTCGGACATAAACGCTCACGCCATGCAAATGCCGAGCCAGCGTTCCAAGGTCAAAGGGGATGGACATCGCACTTCTACTCGATACCAGACTTGGCTGAAATCCAGCTTCAAAACAAAGCCCTCCTGTCACAGCTCCCCACGGCCAAAGCAGCCGACCCCTGACACGAGTACCCAAGATGCCATTCTCTCATCCTAGCAAGTCAAGCTGCAACGAGCTCGTCTCATACTACGCAGACGCTACCAAGGGCAAGACGATCCTCACAACGGGCGTGTCTCCGACCAGCATCAGTGCGCCGTTCGTCCGCGCCCTCGCCACAGCCGGTCCCCGTCTCCTCATCCTGGCCGGGAGAAACCTCGACAAGCTGCAGCAAGTCGCCGATGAAATCACCACGGCACACCCAGAGGTCGACGTGCGCCTGCTTCAACTCGATTTAGGCAGTCTCTCTGCCGTACGAAAGGCAGCTGAAAAAGTGAACGTCTGGGACGACGTGCCTGTCATTGACGTGCTCGTTACCAACGCGGGGATCATGGCCACGCCATATGTCCTGTCGCCGGACGGCTATGAGAGCCAGTTTGCCGTCAACCACCTCGCGCACTTTCTCTTCGTCAACCTCGTCATGGACAAGCTCCTTGCATCGCCTTCTCCGCGCGTTGTCAGTGCGACAAGCAAAGGTCACCGCTTCAGCCCGATCCGGTGGGGTGACATCAACTTTGATGTAAGCTCATGAGCACCACCACCACCACGGCAACACACTTCGTGTCATTTAGTCCAACATGCCAACTAACGATGCTGTCGAATAGAACGGGGATATGTACGACAAGTGGGCAGCGTACGGGCAGTCCAAGACCGCCAACATACTCCTTGCCATCTCCCTCGCAAACAAGCTTGGCAAAAGGGGCCTCCAGGCGCACAGTGTCCATCCTGGCACCATCGCGGGGACCGGCTTGGCTTCACATCTTGACATGTCGGCAGACGTCGCCTTGCTGAGTGAGTTCTCTCATCCTGTCCGCGGAAATACTGTATTGGTACTGATACCGATGTTCAGTGGCACGAGATCAGTTGCTCGGCAACCCTGAGGGCTGGAATAGGGTCACGGAGTACGTTACCCCTGAACAAGGGGCAGCGACCTACGTGTTTGCCGCTTTTGAACCAAGTCTCACAAGTATGCACTTCCCTGTTGGTTCATGTGGAGTAGATCGTGGGTACTTCGATTTTCTGCAACTCAGGGGCTAACTATGGGCGTACCAGAGCGCAATGGCGCCTACCTTCTTGACTGCCGTGTCGGCGATCCATACGTCGACACCATCATGCCTTGGGCAACGAGCTCCATCGAAGCCGAGCGCCTGTGGAGGCTTAGTGAGAGCATTGTGGGACAAAAGTTTACTTACTGAGAAAAGTGAACTGCTTGTCAGTCGACGAGGCGTGGCCGTCGAGGGACGTATCCGTCAATCACACACAACGCACGCCACGGCATAACGGTTCTGAAGTTTCAAGTATCATGAGCTGTATTAGTCTATTGTGGAAGGTGCAGCGGCCAGCCATGCACACCAACCCCTTTCCTATTATGTTTTCATGCCTCGCAGTGTGGAGAGCTTCATCAGTCATTACATCAGGGCGTCCCAAGGCCCTCGTCTACGTCCAGTCTATCCCCCTTCCCATCACCACCTGCGCCCCTTGTTGTTCTTCAGGTCCACCCACTTCGCCGCGCAAAGCAGCGCACCACCCAAGACGAGGCACGCACCTCCCCACATCTGCGCCGCGATGTAGCTCCCGCCCGCGACTTCGATGAGCTTGCCTGCGAGCGGCGGGCCCGTCAGCGCGGCGACGCTCACAATCGTAAAGACCATGCCGATGCGCGTGCCGTTCTTGCTCAGGTCGGTGCTCAGCCCGGCCAGCGACGACGGAAACAGCACCTGGATGGCCGCGCCGAAGAAGCCGTACACGAGCAGCCAAGCGTAGTCGCCGCCCAGGCTGCCGACGCCCGCCCACGCGAAGACGCACACAGCCGACGCGAAGACGATGGGGATGAAGGTGTACACGGCGCCGATGTACCGGTCTGCGACGTACGCGGGCATAAGTCGCCCCGGGATACCGATGGCGTTGATGATGAGCAGCATGGTGAAGGACGTGGACTGGGATACGCCGAGGACGTCGACGCCATACGCGCGAGCCTTGGTTCCTCGTCAGTCACACTACATCAAGCAACTTCACGACCCCAGTTTCACGAAGGGAGACTCACGTAGTAATAGACAAAGTAGGCCGCCCACAGCACGGAAAACATGCTGATGGAAAACAAAAAGTAAGTCGGCTCCTTGAACGCAGCCAACTCAAGGAGCGGCCCCGACCGTCTTGGAGGCAGTCTCGGCCGCACAATGGCCATGACTATGAGCGACGAGACGAGCACGACGAGGCCCATGGCGCGGACCGTCCAGTGAAACCCAATCCTAGGCATGAGCTGCTGCGCCATGAGCGGAAACACCATGCCGCCCGTCCCGCCACCACACCCCGACGTGGAAATCGCCATGCTGCGCTTCCGCGTAAAGTACGTCGACATGTTCGCAATAGTCGGCGCAAAGACGATGCCGCAGCCGAGCCCCTGGCACAGGCCCTGCGCGAGAAACAGCTGCAGGTACGTCCGCGCGAAGCTCGTGGCCAGGATGCCGATGAGCTGCATGGCGCTGCCGAGGAGGAGGGCGTGGCGGTAGTAGCCCGCGTCGAAGGCGCGCCCCGACACGGCGCCGACGAGGAAGATGAGGCAGATTTGCACGCTGCCGATCCAGGCGATGGCCGAGGGCGCCGTGTTGAGCTTGGAGGCGTAGTAGGGCTGGAAGATGCCGAAGCTGATGATGTAGCCCCAGGTGTTGAAGACGATGAGGTGGCCGGCCAGGACCTGCAGCCAGGCCGTGAGCCCGCCGTCTGGAGGTTCGGACAGCAGCGGCTTCTCTGAGATGGGTTCCGCAGCTGGATCTGAGGGTGCCGGCTTCTTGATGAAGTCGGGTTTTTCTTCCCGGTCTAAAGGCCCTGGCGTTTCGGTGACGACGACGACAGGAGATTGCTCAGTTGGTAACTCCAAGACCGACTCGGCGTCCGGGACGATTGTGGGAGTCGAGGCGCCCGAGCCAAAGTCGTCGTCGCCGGTGAGGGTGTACTGCGATGGGTCTGGTAGTGTTTCCATGTTCGAGTTGTATTGGTTAATGCTGTTCTCTCTGTGTGTATAGTGATAGCACCTCTCGTGGAGTGCTTGCAGTCGATGTCGTCGTCGTCCAGCGACAAGATGCGAAAACGAGGAAACACAGCTCCGGCGACCGGCAGGCGGCCCCCTCGCATCATTATATTGAACCCGTAACGAGCTCGACGAGGTCGTCAGAGAAGTTATGGGTCATAACGTGTCTGATAAGCAACCGAGGGCAGCCCAAATGCGGCGCCCCCGAATTTAGCAGCAGCATGGCAAGATAGCTACGAACCGTTTAACCTGACGAGTGTCAAGAACACCAGACCCTCGGTGAGGGAGACGAACGCCGCACCCTCATTCGCGGCTTCAGTGCTTTTAGACTTGCGGACGCGATCCGCCCGCGAGGCAAGTGGGCTCGAAGCGCACTGATAAAACGGCGCCGTTTGGGTTCGGATGGGGCCCGCCGAAGAATCGGGCGACACGGAGGCGCGAGCTTGGGATCACCTTACCTGGCGGTGGTGATCTCCCTATCGGCCGCTAATAAAGGGGGGGCAAAGCTTAACGGTACGTGACGTGGATGGATCGCCTGCTTGCTTTCTTACGCAGGGTCCTGTCTGTCTAGGGCTTTTACGGTTTTGTTGCTCCGATTGCGTGACGCGATGGACGTCTACGATGGCATCCACGGGCGCAATGTCTTGGAGCACAGGAGCATGCCCGAGTACGAGTTGCAAGATCACGGCATATTTCCAAGTCGAGAGCTCGTCGAGCGCGATGTGCAGACACAGCCCACGCTGTCAATCCAGGGGCACGCCGGTGGCAACGGCGGCGGCGGCGGCGGCGGCGGGCGCGACACACACCTACACGGGCGGGAGGGTTCGCGTCTATATCGGTGGATTTTATTTTTTTTAGAGTTCGGGTTTGAACCGACAGTGGAGGCTCGAGGTACAAATCCCAACGTGAGGATCCGGCGCGGGCCTCAGGTACCGGAGGGAGGATAGGGTGACTTTGCGCTCGCGTGGTCGGCCGGGGGCGCGCGACAGAATCCACCAAGAGCCAAACAAAGCCGCGCTGTTCCCGTCGCTGGGTTTTTCGGCGTCACCAGATATTGCTTGTATTTGACGTCGACTGTCTGCCTCCACTGCTCTGCGAGCCCGGAGTTGGGTGACTGATCGCACGGAAGGGAGACCGGAGCAGTGGGGCCCGAAAGCGTTGCCGGAATTTGGTTGTCGGCCGGCCGGTCGGTCGGCCGTGCGTGACTCTTTGGCCGGGCCTTGCATGGACCGGGGGGCGTGTCATCCTCGGGGGTCCAGCTGCGTATCTGCTTGTCATATGCCGGCGTTGGCTTATCGTGTTACTATTTACATACAGACACATATATCCCGTATCGCCCGTAGCGGTCAAGCAAGCGTCGTGTGCCGACGCGAAGCGGGCAAGACTTGCAGCCCAGACCCGCATGAGCGATATGCCGGCCGTCAACAAGAGGGCGCGCGCGGTGGCTCCCCGGCGAGCCATTCACGCCGGCCGCCCTATTTTCGCTGCTGACAAACTGTCGCCGGTGTGCCCCGTTCGAGCCCCGGATTTGGTGTTCCAGGTCGTGTTAGTGCCTCAGCCACGACGGAGCAGCGTCGACGATGGCTTGCGGTAGTCATTCCGCTATTATATGAGAGACGACTGTGCGCACGCGCGCCCACCTCCGTTGTGAGGAGGAGGAAGATCAGTCTTTGCAAACTCTTTCTTTCACTCTCCTCGAACTCTAAGACGTTGCATTGGCATTGGCATTGAAACACCACTCGAAAACAAACAACGGAAAGCGAAAACAAAACATCACCGCCCACCATGTACGCCCTCTACATCGGCAACAAGCGCTACTCGTCGTGGTCGATGCGCCCCTGGGTCCTCCTCAAGGCGCTCGACATCCCCTTCGACGAGAAGCTGCACTTCTTCAAGCCCGGCCAGGCGCAGCCCGAGTTCAAGGCCTTCTCGCCCTCGGCCAAGGTCCCCTGCCTGCACGACAACAACTCGGGCAACGTCGTCGTCTGGGACTCGCTCGCCATCGCCGAGTACCTCGCCGAGCAGCACCCGGCCGTGTGGCCCTCGGACCGCGCGGCCCGCGCCTTTGCGCGCTGCGCCGCCGCCGAGATGCACTCCTCCTTCGCCGCCATCCGCGACGAGTGCAGCATGAACGTCGCGCTGCGCATCGAGCTGCCCCGCCCGCTGAGCGAGGGCCTGCGCCGCGACATCGCCCGCCTGGGGGCGCTGTTCGCCGAGGGCGTGGAGCGCTTCGGCGGGCCGTTCCTCGCGGGCAGCAGCTTCACGGCCGCGGACGCCTTCTTCGCGCCCGTGGCGTCGCGCTGCGAGACGTACGGCATTCGCTTCGAGGATAACCCCAAGGCGCAGGGCTATGTCGATGCGCTGCTGGCGCACCCGGCGGTGCAGGCGTGGATCCAGCAGGGCATCCGCGAGACGGAGAGGGAGCCGTATCACGAGGAGGACTGCGTGCGCGGGCGCAAGGTGCTCGAGGATCTGGCCAAATGAGCGTGACGGAGTCAGGCTGGCAACGCGAAGGGACGGGGTTGACACAGACACGGACGATGGAGGAGGCTATCACGAACGGGTGGGAGCAAGGCGTTGGTGGTGATGTGCCGGTATTGAGCAATGCTGTTCGCGCAAAGGCTGCATGGAGGACAGACGACGAACTGGAACGCGTCATGAAGAAATACACTTTCAATTGGTCCAGTATCCCTTCCTTTTGCCGAGTGATGTGTGCCCGCGGTTCTTTGTCTGTTTCGACTGCGCTGAACCAGGTCATGTCCAGGGTAACCAAAATCGACATGGCTTCAGGTACGAGTGCTGTTCGCGGCCAGTGCCCGCTCGAACCACCAGCAGTGGCCACCACCACCACCACCATACGCTATAAACGGACAGCTGATGTCTCCGCCTCCAAGCTTCAGCTCCCCAACCTCGCATATTCACCATCACATCATTACAGCACGCCGTAGCTGCCATCGCCGCCATGGCAAACCGGGGCGTGAGGCAGTGCCTCTCCGACATTACATTTTACCTCGTCACCATCATTGCCATTGCCACGCTCGGCCCGCTACAGTTTGGCTTCCACCTTGTAAGTGCAAGCTGCTCCCAACCCGTCGTCACCGGCATCACAACGCCCCTCTCCTCCTCCCCCAGCCCTCATCGCAACCTCCCTCGCCGCAGCTAACGCGTCCAACTCCCCCAGGCCGAGCTCAACGCGCCCCAAGATGTCATTACCTGCCGCAAAAAGACCATCTCGACGGCTGCCCGCCTCGCCGCGTGGGTCCACTCGTCGAAACCAAAGGACAAGGCCCCCGCCGGCCTCCTCCCCGACTGCATCCCCATGAGCGAAGCCGCCTTCGCCACCGTCTCCTCCGTCTTCACCCTCGGCGGGCTCGTCGGCGCCCTCTGCGCGGGCCCCCTGTCGTCGCGCCGCGGCCGCCTGCCCGCCATGCGCGCCACCGCCCTATGCTACGTCGTGGGCGCCGTCGTCGAGACGTTTGCCGGCCGCGTCTGGCTCCTCGCCCTCGGGCGCCTGCTCGCGGGCCTCGGCGCCGGCGCGTCCACCGTCATCGTTCCGCTCTACATCAGCGAGGTGTCCCCGCCCGACGAGCGCGGCCTCTTCGGCGCCATGACCCAGGTGTCCATCAACGTGGGCATCCTCGGCACCCAGACGCTGGGCTACTTTCTCAGCCACGGCGCCGCCTGGCGCTGGATCCTCGCCGCGGGGGCCGGCGTCGCCTTTGCCCAGGCGGTCGGTCTGCTGGCGGTGCCCGAGAGCCCGGCGTGGATGGCGGCGCACGGGGACCCGGTCAAGGCCAAGGCCACGTTGCAGCGCATCCGCGGCGAGAGCTTCGATGTTCAGAGCGAGGTTGCCAATTGGGACCACCACGAGCGCCGCGGCTCCAACGATGAGGAGGAGGGTTTGCTGTCCCAGCCGGACGCGGTGCCCTCGTCGCCGACGTCGATTCGGTCGCACAAGGCGCCCGTGCACCTGGGCTTCTTGCAGGTTGTGGCCGACCCGCTGTACCGGCCGGCCATCGTGGCCGTCGTCGGCATCATGGTGGCGCAGCAGTTTTGCGGCATCAACAGCATCATCATGTATTCGGTGTCCCTGCTGGCGGACTTGCTGCCCATCTCGTCGGCCCTGCTCACCATCCTCATCTCCGTCGTCAACCTCGGCATGACCATTGCCTGCTCGCCGCTGCCGGACCGCCTCGGGCGCAAGACGTGCCTGCTGCTGTCCATCGTGGGCCAGGGCACCAGCTCCTTTGTGCTGGCCTTTGCCATCGTCTACGGCGTGAAGATGCTGTCGGCCATTGCCGTGCTCTTCTTTGTGGCCTTCTTCGCCGTCGGGCTGGGCCCCGTGCCGTTCATCATGGCGTCGGAGCTGGTCGGGCAGGAGGCCGTGGGCGCGACGCAGAGCTGGTGCCTGGCGGCCAACTACGTGGCGACGTTCATCGTTGCACAGTTCTTCCCGATTGTCAACACGGCGCTGAACAATGCGCTCGGCGGCAAGGGCTGGGTGTATTTCTTGTTTGCCGCGCTGGCGGCCGTGTCTGCCGTGTTTGTCTCGTGGCGAGTGCCCGAGACGAGAGGCAAGAGAGACGCCGACGAGGTGTGGGGGAGGACGCGGCGCTTGGACTAGCCGCTGCTTGTGCGTCGGCCGCAGTTGGCTACATGATGTGAGCGTATACAAGCGTTGTTTGCGAGGTCTTGGTTATAAGCGACTGCGTCTTCTATTAATTTGACCACTAAATCTATGACTTATGAGCGCTATACATTTTCTTGCTGGCAAGGACCTGGTACAGGTACATGATGCCCGCCTTGACACCGTCTATGATGTAAAGATTGTCGGCCACCGCATCGCCATGCACCTCGCGCGCCGTCGCGCGAATCGTGTCCTCCAGCCCAGCCATCCCGCCACAGCCCATGACTATGCACCGCACATCCCTCTTCTGCAGCAGCCTCCTCGCCGCAACGCTGAGCCTCTCCCTAACCTCCTCCGCCGACAGACTATGCATCTGCCCCGCCGTGAGGCCCGTCGAGAACGTCCCCGCAAAGCGCTCGTCCGCGCCCGCCGCGACGACACCCTCGGTCAAGTGCTTCTCCCAGAACTCGCCCGTGGTGATGATGCCCCATTGCGCGCCGGAACCGCCACCGCCGCCGCCGCCGGTCGCCTGCGTCAGGGCGACGGCGGCGTGCACGCCCGCCTCGAAGATGCCGGTAACGGCGGGCCTGTCGTCTGCGACGTCCGCCGGGGCGAGTTCCCGCACGAGCGGGTGCACGCTGAAGCACGCCACGAGGACGGCGTCGAAGTCGTCGCGCGGGTTGATGGCCTGGGACTCGTTGATGTCCCGCCAGACGCTGCGCGCGCTGGCGTCTATGTCGTGCTGGTTGTCGATGCTGGGACAGGTGCCGCTAGCGCAGGTGTAGGGGACGATGTCGAGATACTAGCGACACGAGCAACGGTATTAATTTTCCACTCTAATTTTCCCTCTGCACTTACTCCAAGTTCTCACTGTGAAGTATGAAAGATGATGATACACGACGGAAAAAAAAAAAAAAAAAAAAAAAAAAAAAAAAAAAAAGGAACAAAGGGTGAAAAAAGAGGGTGGGAATCGTACTGGCGAGACGGGCGTGGACCTGGCGACGGCGGCCATGGACTCGGTCATGCCCGTGTTGGTGTTGGGGTTGAGGAGCAGGATCCGCGGCAGGGCAGCACCGGCACCGCCTGAAGAGCTGCTGCCAGTCTGCTGTGCCATTGTGTATGCTGGAGAGGGTAATAAAACAATATAAAAGTATAATGCGAATGCGCTACGAGATATGCAGATGAAGTGAGGGATAGAAGGGGGAGTAAATCATGACGAGGGCGAAAGGCGTCGTAGATCAGACATTAGATATGCGGCGTATGCGATGTCGGGGACTGAGGGGGTCCGTCCACGGCGGGTTCCTAAGCCGCCTGTGAGGTGGAGGTGAGTCGTCTCGTAAGCTTCACGGCGGGCAGACTCCACTGATGCGAGCGCTGGAAGCTGAGGGGTCCAGTGAACAAAGGTCGGTGGAAGTTGCGCTTTGGGCTCTGCCCGGTGGGTCGCGCGAGCGGACTGGCCCCTGGTTCAACCTGGAAGTAAACGTCGTCGACGCGCTGCAGCCGAGGCGGCATAAGTCAGTTTACCATGGACCACGGCGACTCAAGTTTTTGGAAGCATCTCCCGCCATCGCCGTCAAGGTCCGCGAAGCGAACGTTGCGGCCGGGGCCTAATCCTGAAGCTATCGAGCCGACTGGCTTCCACTGCCAATTATACGGGTGTGATTCAACCTCGCCATCATTGAGATATGCCGTCAACTCGCCAGTCTTAGGGTCGACAACCAGATAGTCGTCTCTGCCGTCTCTGGTTTCCCCCCCCCCCCCCCCCCCCCCCGGCTGTCAGCTGTAGTCCTCTCAGGTCTGTATCGGCAGGCACTCTACTAATCCATCTATGTCGCAAAATTGTACCTGAGAAGCTGGCTGGTCCTGAAGCGACTAGCTTGCCGCCATGTCGTGCCCCCGGCGCTTTGACTAACAACCCCCATCACACAACCCAGCCCAAAGGTTATGGGGCGATAATCATCTCAACAGTTAGACATGCGGCTTTCCCCCCAAAAAGTACGGTATCAATCATCCTCCGGTTCCAATTGTATACCTACGCTGTCGCTTAGCTGTCTGAGCTCCACTCTTCTCTCTTCAGTCAAGTCGCCAACGCATTGCGGTATTGGTAGAATGATGCGACGCAAGTCAGGCAATGACGACATGGTCGAGTCGTGCACAGCGGACTTGATGGCCTGAATGATGGAATCGGGATCGTACCACATCCATCTCTCCGCGGGCTCATCTAAATCGGCTGACAGTTTGAGAAGCTCAAGTGTTGGCGGGAGCAAATGCCCAAGTCGACATCTCCCGGGAGGTGACTGCCCCATCAGGAAAACCCACGGCACGCAAAGCTTCTTCACTTGACGCAAACGGGATAGGCCCATTAGCGATCCGCTAATTGCCAAAGGAGGCGGCTCATAGTCTCCGGCCAATATGGCAGGGCTTGTTTCCGCCTTAATCGTCAGGTCTATGAGAGTATTACCAACACGACCCAACGCTCTGGTCACCTCGTCGAGATCGACAACGTCTCTGCTGACGTCGCAGTCCAGGTCATCCTGATAAAAGCAATGCCAGTGCAGCTTTTGAAGTCCGCTAAGAGTCGTGAGGAGTGGCCCAAGTCGGTTTTCTCGGAGTCGGTACACCTCCAGAGACCTGAGTGAGGAAGGCGTCGGAGCTCGATCATGCCACGAGAAATCTTTCGGATTATCGATGGAGACCGACAGGTCATGAATTGCCGGGAGGTAGAAGAATGGGAGGACATCAGCCGAGTTATTGACCGTGCGTTGACGGTATTCATTCGTCCTGCGACAAAACGTGACCTGTCGCAGCTGCTCAAATGCAGGTAAACGAGACGCTGGGGGCGATTGAGAGAGGGCAGATCGGAGCATTTGTCCCAACAGTCGGCTCTCAACGGTGAAATTGGGACCAAGATGGAGTGTTGTCAATTTTGGCAGCATAGATATAAGGAGGGCGACGATGGCGTCGACATGGCCAAACTGGAGCTCTTCTGTCCACTGCTGGGCATACGGCACGTTGCTCGACCTGATGAGCTCCGATGCCTCGGCAATTGAGAGCGAGGCGACTGGCAGTGTAGGTGGCTCGTCGGGATAACCACCAGATGTTGTGAATCCCTCGCCATCGAGCCGCAGTCCACGGATGCGTTGACAGAGCTCAGGCCGGTCAATCAAGGTCCTGAGCAGTAGAGTGATTGGTGGCGTCTCGTTCGGTCTCCAGGTTATGTCAATGTGTTTGTAAATGAGGGCCTCGGTCAAAGCGCAAAAGTGCTTGTTAACCGCCTTCATGGGAATCAAGTCGACGACGTCAAGCAAGTCCAAGATGGACAGCTGGAGCTCTTTCGGATAGTTCGTAAGTGAAACGCTGGCCATGGCATTCGATTGCCTGTGACGATCTGGAGTTTTGATGTCTCGCTGCACTGGGCGCGAAGCCGCCCAAGGTGACAAGCTGGGAGATGCTCGGCGAAACAATGCCACTCTCGGGCGTGGAAACTGCCAACAGTACACGACTCAAAGGTAAAAGCACAGTGGAGTACGTGGTAACTTGTAAGATTTAGGGAAACGTAATCTCGAGTGCGCCAGAGGTGGCTGGTAGGCCGGCGAGAAGAGATAGCTTCTTCCAAAGCCGCACGTGTGAGTGAGAGAGAGGCAGCCTGGGGCTTATTTCTGGCCCCAGCCTGACTCCAGCATGGCCCCAGCATGGCATACTTATTGAGCTCACCTGGTTCACCCAAATTCAGGGAGCGCGATCGGCCGCTGCAGTGCATAGTCCAAGACTCCCAGGCTTGAGCCTTGCCCAAGATCGCGCAGGTGCGCATCACGTGACGCCACAGCTCCTCAGTGACAAGCCCCCCCTCTGACGACAGTCCACTGCTGGCCGACCCCACCATGCCATGCCCCATCCGCGTTGTTGCTGACGACGTCCGACATCCCGCACCCTCGCTCGAGCTTGGGGGACCTGCCATTCGCAACGCGCGACCACCACCGCCGCAGCAGCACACACGACTCGACACGACCCGACTTCTCTAGGCGGCTGTTGAATCGCCCTCTCGGCCCAGCATCTCTGTCACCATGGGCCCTCCTCCGATTGGTACGTTTCCCGACACGCCCCGCGCCGGGCAAGCTGGCCCCGTCGACAGCTCCCCCGGAGCTTCCAAGGGGCCGCCGCCGCCCGCGTGACTGGCGGGTTTGCTTGCTTCTTTGCTTGCCAAACCCTCGGTGACCCTCCTCTCCCTCTTCCTGGCTGCTGACCGATTGCACCCCCCCAACAGTCCTCGACGGCGGCACCGGCTTCCTCAAGGTCGGCTACGCGGCGCAAAACTTCCCCGAGCACCAGTTCCCGTCCATCGTCGGGCGCCCGATCCTGCGGTCCGAGGAGCGCTTCTCGGGCGGCGGCGAGGATGTGGTGATCAAGGACATCATGTGCGGCGACGAGGCGGCGGCGGCGCGCACCATGCTCCAGATCAGCTACCCGATGGAGAACGGCATCGTCAAGAAGTGGGACGACATGCAGCACCTCTGGGACTACACCTTCTTCGACAAGCTCAAGGTGGACACGCAGGGCCAGAAGATCCTGCTGACGGAGCCGCCCATGAACCCGCTCAAGAACCGCGAGCAGATGTGCGAGGTCATGTTTGACCGGTACGGCTTCGGGGGCGTGTACGTGGCCATCCAGGCGGTGCTGGCCCTCTATGCACAGGGTACGTTCCCTCCACCTTTCTACTTGATGCCCTCGCGTCGCGTCTTCATAGGCCGTCGCATCGTGACGTCTAGGCAAGCTCCTTCTGACACCAAGTCTCTGCAGGCCTCAGCTCGGGCGTCGTCGTCGACTCGGGCGACGGTGTGACGCACATTGTGCCCGTGTACGAGTCGGTCGTGCTCAACCACCTGACCAAGCGGCTCGACGTGGCCGGCCGCGACGTGACGCGCAACCTCATCAAGCTGCTGCTGCGCCGCGGCTACGCGCTCAACCGCACGGCCGACTTCGAGACGGTGCGGCAGATCAAGGAGAAGCTGTGCTACGTGTCGTACGACCTGGAGCTGGACAAGCGGCTGAGCGAGGACACGACGACGCTGGTAGAGGACTATACGCTGCCGGACGGGCGGGTGATTCGCGTGGGCAGCGAGCGGTTCGAGGCGCCCGAGTGCCTGTTCCAGCCGCACCTGGTGGACAGCGAGTCACCAGGGCTGGGGGAGTTCCTCTTCAACACGATCCAGGCGGCCGACGTGGATATCCGCGCGTCGCTGTTCAAGGCCATTGTGCTGTCGGGCGGCAGCAGCATGTACCCGGGGCTGCCGTCGCGGCTGGAGAAGGAGCTCAAGCAGCTGTGGCTGACGCGGGCGCTGCGCGGCGACCCGGAGCGGCTGAGCAAGTTCAAGGTGCGGATAGAGGACCCGCCGAGGCGGCGGCACATGGTGTTCCTGGGCGGCGCGGTGCTGGCCAACATCATGGCGGACAACGAGAGCATGTGGGTGACCAAGGCGGAGTGGGAGGAGCAGGGCCCGCGCGTGCTGGAGAAGCTGGGGCCGCGATAGCCGCGTTGCTGTGGTCTTGTTTCTTTCTCGTTTCTGGTCAGGATCAAAGACGGCGATGGCAAGAGGGGTTGTCTTGAGCAGAGCAGAGCATGGCGAAATATATATGTGCTTGTCACGGTTGCGGCGCAGTGAGCGTGATGTTACCGTCAGTGCGTGCGTTGTGCTTGCTTGACTTGGGCAGCGTCACGCACGAGCGAGATGGGCCGCTTTCGTCGGGGGAATGGCAAGATTGAAGGCGCCGTGTATCTGGCCGTGCAATGACACAATTCATTCTCTATGGTCTCTCTCGTCGCCCTTGCAAGTTCCAGCCCGTGGTGTAATGGCTTGTTGACGCCGCTTGAGCTCGCGGTCGCGATCGCTTAGTCATCGGCGCCGTCAAGGTTCGAGGCCCTCGGACGACAACGACGGCAAGAACCCTCCAGGCTCAAACTCTCAACACCAAATCCAATCCATCGTCGCCCATCGCCTCCCTATCAGTCGCGTGCGACTCCTCCTCGCATGCCCGGTGTGCGCCCCCGCGACGCCCGATCCCGTTGACCCCCCCTTCGCCCCCCACCGCGCCTCGCCTTGCGCCGTCCCTGCCTGGCTGCTGCAGCACGCGCATGCGCTGTAGGCCCCTCCCCCAACTGGGGCTAACTGGCGCGCAAGGTCGTTAGGCGTTGCGCGCGCACGGGCGAGAAGCCGCGAAAACTCCACTAACGGCGCGATACTGCTCATCAATTTGCACGCCCCCTGACTCGAGCGGTGGTCTCTTCTCCACTGCGATCCCCAACTGGAGCGCTTAGCTTACGCCCGCCGCTGTCCTTCCTGGAGAGTCCCCCTCCAGAAGGGCGGATTAGACACCCGCGACGTGTGTGAGAGAGCGAGGACAGAGGGCAGTGGCTGCGAGGTTCAGTTCGAACCCCCCGGCAGGCTACGGCTACGGCTACTGCTAGAGCCTAGCAGCAACGCCCGCCGCCCGTCGTCCCCGTTCCCGGCCTGGTGTTGTCTCGACGACGTGGACCGCGGTGACGACTCGACCAACCCGCGGAGAAAGACAGGCCGACGCAGGCACAGTCGACAATAGAGAGTACAGACGGACGGGCGCGGCCTCGGCATTGATGAGCACGGCGGCGTCAGGCCCGGGCTCTGGTGGGCCGGCGGCGGCCCGAGGTCATGGCCAGAAGCGCAGCGTGCTGGCCGCCTTTGAGGGTGCGTGAAAACCCCCATCTTGACTTGATTCCTGATTTTTGTTTGGCATTTCTTGTTCTGCTGCTGCCGCATGTCCACCACGTTCCGGTTCGACAAAGACCTCCGGCGCCTCCCCCGGCTTGTGCCGCAGTAGTGAGTAGCAGCAGCGGCCGCGCCGGACCGACGTGCATGCCGCTGCTGCTGCTGCTGCTGCTGCTGCTGCCGCCGCCGCCGCTAATACTACTGTTGTAACTAGCGAGGCGTGCGTCCCCGAAGACGGGGGAGGAGAAGGGAGGGGGCGGGCGGTCCGAGTCCAAGTGGGCATTGGTGGATCGTCGGCCCTGCTGGCTTTTATCCCGTTTAGGCCGAATTTGGGACTTCACCTCATCCATTCCTCCATCTCATCTCATCTCACCTCATCTCTCAACGTCAACCTCACTCCGCCTCACGACCCCCCTTCCTCAACCTTGTTCCGACGTCACTCGACGAAAACAAAGCTGCCACGACATGATATAACACCAACTCCCCCGCGTGCACCTCCTCCTCCTCCCCTCTTCTTTCCCCTCCCCCCCCGCCATGCCGCTCCGTCTGCGCCATGGCGGTCCCCCGCGCCTCTCCTCGTCGTCGTCCTTCTCGTCGTCGTCATCGTCGCCCACTCACAGGTATCCAGACACGGGCTCCCCCGGCTTCACGCCCCGCGCGCGCGTCACCGAAAAGTACCGCATCGTGGGCTTCATCAGCAGCGGCACCTACGGCCGCGTCTACAAGGCCGTGAGCCGCACCACGCCCTCGACGCGCGCCACGCCGACATCCTCGTCGCAGCAGGCCAACGGCAATGGCTCATCGGCAGCAACGACGGGGTCCGGCGGCGGCGGCTTCGTCGGCGCCGAGGTGGCCATCAAAAAGTTCAAGCCCGACAAGGAGGGCGAGCAGATATCCTACACGGGCATCTCGCAGTCGGCCATCCGCGAGATGAGCCTCTGCTCCGAGCTGCGGCACAACAACGTCATCGGCCTCGTCGAGATCATCCTCGAGGACAAGTGCATCTTCATGGTCTTTGACTACGCCGAGCACGACCTCCTGCAGATCATCCACCACCACACCCAGCAGCCGCGCCACCCCATCCCCCCTGCTACCGTCAAGAGCATCATGTTCCAGCTGCTCAACGGCTGCCAGTACCTGCACACCTCGTGGGTCCTGCACCGCGACCTCAAGCCCGCCAACATCATGGTCACCTCGGCCGGCGAGGTCAAGATTGGCGACCTTGGGCTCGCCCGCCGCTTCGACAAGCCCCTCCACTCGCTCTTCAGCGGCGACAAGGTCGTCGTCACCATCTGGTACCGCGCCCCCGAGCTCATCCTCGGCAGCTACCACTACACGCCCGCCATCGACATGTGGGCCGTGGGCTGCATCTTCGCCGAGCTCCTCTCGCTCCGGCCCATCTTCAAGGGCGAGGAGGCCAAGATGGACAGCAAAAAGACGGTCCCCTTTCAGCGCAACCAGATGCAAAAGATTGTCGACATCATGGGCCTGCCCTCGCGCGACAAGTGGCCCCTCTTGCCCACCATGCCCGAGTACAACCAGCTCGGCACCCTGCAGTCGCCCACCGCCCACCACCACCCCCACCACAGCGGCCACCACCACCAGCATCACCACCACGGCCCCGGCCGCGGCTACTCCTCCTCGACGTCTTCGCCCTCAGGCCCCGGCGGCGGCGGCGGCTCCGGCAACAGCAGCTCCCACCTCGAAAAGTGGTACTACAACACCATCTCCAACGCCACCAACCCGCCCTCGTCCGCCACCTCCTCTTCCTCCTCCAACAACAATAACAACGCGCCGCTCACCTCCCTCGGCCCCGAGGGCTACCGCCTCCTCGCCGGCCTCCTCGAGTACGACCCCTCCAAGCGCCTCACCGCCGCGCAGGCCCTGCAGTCGCCCCTCTTCAGCACCGGCGACCGCGTCACCAACAACGCCTTTGAGGGCCTCAAGGTCGAGTACCCCCACCGCAGGGTCAGCCAGGACGACAACGACATCCGCACCAGCAGCCTCCCCGGCACCAAGCGCAGCGGCCTGCCCGATGACTCCCTCCTGCGGCCCAGTAAGCGCGTCAAGGAGTGATGTTCGTTTGTGGCTGGTCTGTCGCCCCCGCGCGCGCGCGACTTGGCGTCAGGGGAGGGACGACGACGACGACGACGACTACATTGTCCACCGGCTTGTTTGATCTTCGTTTGTTTGCTGGATTCTTGTCATCATCATTCCTTGGGTGCGGGGCGTTGCACACGGGCGGGGGGTTTTATTCGGGTGTCACGACGGCATCGATCAGGTTATTGTTTCATTATATTCTTGTTTGGGAGAGCGCGCACTTGGGCGTCATTGTCGTCACTATCATCATCATCATCATCACCTACATGGCAGTCGTGCCATGGTCCAGTTCCATGGACAGCGTCAAAGAGCGGAAGAGAAGAGGCGGGCTCATCAGTATAGCGGGTTTAACATCACACGAGCATGTCCTAGGTAGATACCAAAGGTATTAAGGTACCAGAGTCAATACTTGGGCACCTGTCTAGGTAGGTAGGGAAGCGGAAACACCAGCTCGACATAGAAGCGAGGAAAATTTCATGTCAAAAGATCAACACGCGCATCCATCTCACTGGAACGGAGAAGCGTACAACAAAACAGTGACTGGCCATGTACGTCGTCGTTATTATTAGTTGTAGTACGTAAGTAGGTGGCAGTAGTAGTAGTCGCCATGGCGGTCGCTGCGGTCAAGTTGGGTGAGTGGGTGGCTGCCGGTATTATCTATGTATACATGACGCTGCTCAACAAGTGGCTGGCTTCCTCCCGTCCTCCCATCGCGCTCTCCCTCTCTCCCTCCTTCGGGCCAGTCAGACACTGCTCTTGCTCGCTGCGTGCATATCAATCACATCTTCCTCCGAATGCACGCTCGCCTCGCGGCGGTCACGACTCGTCTCTCTCCCTGGCTGGCCGAGCCAAACACCTCCCCGTCCTCCACCCGAAGCAGGCACGCTCCCCTCGGCAAGTCTGTTGCCGTGACGCGCACACAACGCATGAAAATCGAGCAACGCACGATCTAGACGCAGTCTTCCGACATGGCCCTCCGTCCGCTCGCCCGCCTGTCCAGCGCATCGGCCGCGTGTTTCGTTTCAAGGCGGCGCAGGTCCCCCTTTCGCATCGCTTGCGTTTCGTCTCTTCCATGCCGCCCCTAACACAAACACTCAGGGGTCTGCAGGCACAGACGCACCGCAAACAGTAAAACAGAAGCTGCAGCGCCGCCCATGATTCGCTTTCAGGGGAGGAGGCTTGCGTCAGTCTCGGGGAGGGGGGAGGGAGTAGTCGCTCTCGTCGCAACCGCACACAGGTACATGACGCGCGCCGGCTCATCTTCACGGCGCCTCCGTTGCGTCTCCGCGGGTATTTCGGACAAATGAAAAGAACACCAAGAAAAGCACCAATGGCGACAAAGCAAAGAAGAAGAATTAGACAACAAGGGGAAGGCACGCATGGTGAGAATCGAGCTGCAACGATGCAATTTGCCTTGGGGGGAGAGAGAAGCAGGGGAGGACTTCAGGCCACGCTCCAAGAGTAAAGAGTCGGGCAAGACATCTCCTGTCGCCCGGCCGCTTTGCGATGGCAAGTCTCACCTGCTTCCTCGTAGCCCTACTCGTTGCACCGAGGGCTGGACATGTTTCAACATGCGCTGCGCCTTCGTCGCCATCTCGCATCGTGTCCCGGAAGCGGGCTCACTTCTTGACCGGGGCGGGCTGCGACTTGACGTTGTTCGACAGCCAGGCCAGGCCCTCGAGCAGGCCCTCGCCCGTGGTGGCGCAGCTGGGCACCACGTACCAGACCTTGTCCTTGAGGCGGGCGAGCTGCAGGGCCTCGGTCACCTCCTGGGGCTTCATGGCCTCCTTGAGGTCCTGCTTGTTGGCGAAGACGAGCAGCAGGCTGTCCTTCATCTCTCGGTCGTTGATGATGCGGTGCAGCTCCTGGCGCGCCTCCTCGATGCGGTTGCGGTCGGCCGAGTCAATGACGAAGATGAGGCCTTGGGTGCCTGCGGGGGGAGCGCGCGTTAGGGACGGGGGGCTCGCAGGGCAGCGGATGGCTAGATTAGTAGGGGTCGACTCACCCGAAAAGTAATGCCTCCACAGGGGGCGGATCTTGTCCTGGCCGCCCACATCCCAAACGTTGAACTTGACGTTCTTGTACGTGACCGTCTCGACGTTGAAGCCGACGGTGGGAATGGTGGTGACGTCCTGGCCGAGCTTGAGCTTGTAGAGGATGGTGGTCTTGCCGGCGGCGTCGAGGCCGAGCATGAGGAGGCGCATCTCCTTGGATCCGAAGATCTTGCCCATCACCTTGGATATTTGGCCACCCATCTTGGAGGCTGGCTCGCTGCTGGCGAGGTGACTGTGTACGGTGGAGGGGAGGCGGTCGCGGAAGGATGCGAGCGTGTTGCGGCAGACTGCTGCAGGTTGATGCCCAAGGTTCTGCTGCTACTGCGAGTTTTGAGGCTGCTGGTGGTAGCGGCGGTGGCGGTAGCGGGGTCTCGGTGGATTCGCTGATGGCGATTCGTACGATGAGGTGTAGGATGGTGACGATAAGCCGTGAAGTTGCGGAAGCTCGCTCAACGGAGGTGCTTGGCGGGGGGTGAGCGGTGCGACGGTGCGAGACTCGCGCTGGGTCGAGTCAAGTCGAGTCGGGTCGAGTCGAGGGGAGGCGAGGCAAGGGTACGGCGCGGTGAGGCGTGTGTGGGCGCGGCGCGTAGACAGATGAATTAACGGATGGACCGACGATGTCTAGTCGGGATGGTTTTCCCTGCCGCACGCGCGCAACTGTCAGTAAATTGTGTTTCCTGCCAACACGCCGACCATCGACCGATCTCCTCTTCCTTGCCTGCTTCCGCGCCTCTGTCGCTCCTCCGGGTTGTGGAATTGCAGTGTCGCTGCAGCCCGGCGCCGAAGGTGCAGCTGCAGGAAAAGGGGGTGACGATAATGCTGGGTAGCGGTGGTGATGGTGGGGGTAAAGGGTCCTCACAATCGGTCGGTGGTGGGCTCGCGATGTTGCGCCACGAAAGCGTGCGTCCCGGTCCGCTCAGGAGAAAGTAACGGCGCTCGATGAACAGGCACGCAGCGATAAACGGCTACAGCAGAGCGTGAAGGCGCGAATGTGGACGTTGCAACGGTCGTCGGTCGTTTGTTCGGATCGCTGCCGTCAAAAAAGAGAGGGACGTTTCGGCGCCCGCTGCGCTCTACCCGAAAGTGAAGAGGGAAACGGGAGAGACAAGACGCGGCAGCCCCTTCCTCGTCTCACGTGTCTCGTCGCGGGTGTGTCGTGCTGTCGTCGTCCTCGTCGTCCTCGGCACACACACAGAGAGAGAGGCAGGGTCGTTGTGCGGTCGTCGTCGGCGGCGCGCGTGCGTCCCGTCGGTTCGTGGGATGGATGGGTGTGCTGCGGAACGTGCGTCTTGCGTTGTGCGTGTGTTGCGGTTTTGCGTCTGCGCGGGCGGGCAGACAGACAGACGGGGCGTGTGTGGAGGAGGTTGCGCAAGTGGGAAGCACGAAATTGGGGCGGTCGTGGTGGTGGTGTTGAATGGGCAGTCACAATTCCCGCCTCACCTCACGCTCCAGCGGACCTGCGGGCTGCCCCTCTGGGCTGTCAGTCAGGCTGCGTCGGGTCGGGTGCTGGTACCTAGCCGCTGCGCTGTCACGCCCTCTGTGGCCTGTATTGGCGGGTGGGCGCGGTAAGGTAGGTACCTGTCTGTCAGGGGCAGCAGCCACCTACCCTCAGACGCACGCACCCGCCGCCGCCCGCACGCACGAGGCATTGGAAGGCCGCCGACCTACTAGTCCAGGGGCTCCGTCCAGGGGCCTTCCTGTTCCTGTTCCTGTACGGGTTCCTGCGCGGAGGGAGGGGCGGGGCCCGTTCAGTAGGTTGAGGCCGGGTGGATGGAGGGTCCACCTGCTGGGCAGGGCCTGGGCTGGGCTGACGTCCGCCGCCCGGATGGTCGCCCGTCCCCTAGCCCAGCAAGCCCAGCAGGCCCAGCGGCCAATTTAGTGCAAGTGCACCACCTTCTCCAGGGCCCTCCCTCCCCCTCCTCCACTCCCATCTTAACCCTGACATCCTCTCCAGCGCAGCCAGCAACGCGCTAAAATGAAAGGGGCAAATGGGGCCCCATCTCTCTGCTTCACCCTCATCTAAAAATGCAGCCAAGCGCAGCTGCAGCAAGCACTTTACTTTGGCAACTTCTTCTCTGACGGAGGGAGAGGGGGGGTCCGAGTTCCACGCTACTCCGCCACCGCTTCGCGTCGTCTTCTACTACGTCTTATTACTGTACTCCGTCCTCCGTGCTCCGTACTCCATGCTGCTCCTACCCACCTCAAGTCTGGGAGGCAGAGGATAATGCTCGGGACAGAAACTCGGCGTTGTTACCGAATGCTCGGGGCGAGGGGTCTCGCTCATGTCGCAGGGACAACTCAACACGGGCGCGGCAACAGGGGCATGCTGTCCGTCACCAAATATTGCAACGTATTGTATGATATGCTCGACAAGCCATAATCCACGTGAAGCCCCAACTGTACAAGGATACTTTGCAGCTGTACCATTGTACCAGCGGACAAAAAATGCAGCCCACGTCTCTACCAACTCCTGGGTATAACACATAAAAGCACCATCCAAAGCCGCTCTCGCCCCCAGATACCTATACTGAAAACCCCGATGCCTCCGTGTTCCGAGCATGAGTAGCCACGCTCCCCAATATAAAACGCCGTAAAACAACCACTAGACTTGGGCACGACCGCTCCACCCTTTCGCTCGGTACTCGACCACAAAGCCTTTACGCGCGGTACTCAATCACGAACCGCCGCTCCACCTGCTGCAGCATCGTCGAGTCGTTCTCCCCCTCGAACCGGAGGTTGACTCGGCCGTCGTCGGCCATGCTGTCTACTTCGGCCTTGTAGAACGTCGTGGTCTGCGGGTACAGCGCCAGCACCATCTTGCCCGAGTCCCAGTCGCGCAGGCTGCCCGCCTGGCTCTCCGGCGTAATGGCAATCATGCTGCTCGCGCTCGACCGGTACTCCTTCTGCTTGCTCTGGTCGTCGGGCTCAATGTCCAGCACCTTGTAGCGCCGCGACTTACCCTCGCCCATGACAGCCGCCACCTCGCCCAGGATCCAGTCCGACGACTGCTCGCCGTTTGCCGCCTTGGGCTTGAACGCCACGGCGTCGCCCTTGGAGAAGACCACCTTGGACTTGTTGGTGCCGCCCGAGCCGCCCCCCGACACCGACGTCGGCGGCTCGACGCTGTCCGCCTTGGGTGGCATGCTGTCCCTGTCGCGGTTGCTGGAACGGTCTCCGCCATGACGCTTGGAGGACCGATCGCGCTCGCCGCGTTCGCCGCCGATGGGGCTCGGCATGGGCGAGTCTCCGGCGCCGTCAAAGTCGTACAGTGACGACGCCGCTGCCGCTGCCGCAGCAGCCGCCGCGGCGCTCTCCCCCCTCGTAGAAGCTGTCCGCTTGCTCGGTCCGGCGGCCGCCGCCGACTCCGACTGTTCCTTGGCCACCACGACAGCCTTGAGGATCTTAAGCTGCTCTGTCACGGCCTTCAGGCTCGCAATGTTGGCCTCGCTAAACTTGACGCCCTTGCGGCACAGCTGCTCCATCTGCTTGAGCGAATCGCCGGGGATGCGGTCCGGGTCCATGGCGCCCACGCGCTTGTCCATGTCGACGAGCTCGCCGAGCGAGTTGTTCTCGGCGTTGATGCCGGCGACGATCTCGGCCATCTGGGACTTGCACGCGTCCCAGATCTGCACCTCCTCGCCGTGCTGCTGGTGGGCGCCGCTGCCGCCCCCGCCGTTGCGGCCGGACCCGCGCCCGCTGCGGTTGTTACGCTGCGACATGCTGCCCTCGCGACGCGGCGACGGCTTCGACTTGAAATACGGACCAAGCTCTTCTTGAAGCTTGTCAAGCTCGGTGCGCCGCTGTCTCTTCTCGTCAGCCATGCTGTCTGCCTCCCTGTCCAGCTCGCTGCCGTCCCTTAACGCCTCGCAAGAAGGACTCGATCAGAATAGGTTGCACCACGGGAAAAGGAACAGTTGAAACAATGTAGTGAACCAATGATGCGTGATGACGATGATGAGAGAGGGAGGAGAAAAGACGTGGCCACGAAGCATCGCTCAACATGATGGCGTTTATGAGAGCTCGCAGGGACAACCGGGGGCTAGGTGCAGATGGGAGGGGGGGAGGGGAAGGCGAAGGGGACAGAGGGGTATGCCTACATGATGGGCAGCGTCGAACCAGCCAGTCGCGGCTCCTCATGCAGCTCAGTGCGGTGCGATATGATTTATGCGAGAGAGACGTGGTATGCAGTGCGCGTTTCGCGTGGAAAGTCAGGTCGCGCGTCTCTCGAGGAAGGGGTTGAGTAGGCGATCGCAAGGCGGTTGAAGCAGGCAACGCCGAGTAGTTGAGGAAGTGTCGAGGAAGGGGGACCGTCGCAGGGCAGGCTCAGCCCATTATGTATTCGGCGCGACGTGTCATGAGCGACGTGGCAGGCGGCGGAATAGCCTCAGGCGGTGCGCCGCGGGTCCTGCAAGGTGACGGTATGGATGGATGAAGCGAGGTAGAGTTGGAGTTGGGGTTGAGGCGAGTTGGCCGAGCTCGCTTGGCGTGTCGCGCCGACGCTGACGTGACGTCCCGCGCGGCGGCAGAATCTGGGCGGTGAGCGCGTGACCCCCAAACTCGAGGTACTCAATGCGGCAGAACCAGGTCGAGGAACAGCAGCACCGCCAGCTCCAGAAACTCCGTTGCGTGATGCATTAAGGCATCGTTACTCTTTTTCCGTGTCAATCTTTGCTATTGAAGCCATGGATGGCGCCAAATGTTTATGTTTTGTATTGTGTTCATGGATTAATTATGTATTTTCCGTCCCATTGCCCCGTCCCTGTTGCCGTCCGAGCGCGCCACCGCGACATCAACGTGCAGCTTCGCACCCAGATCCTCCCTTTCTCCCAACTGCATTTTGACTTTTGCTCCTCCTCTCTCTCCCGCTTCCGGCATCTACAATCGCTGCTTCTCGGAGCCTTCAATCTCGCAAAAGGCCTTGAACGTGGTAAACTCGTCCTCCTCGCCGCCCTGCGACTCGAGCACCAGCTCGGCCGTGGAGCCGACAAAGAAGACGTAGCCCTCCTTCATCTCGTGGCTCGTCGGCCCAACCGAGATCTTTCCCTTGCCGCCTGTGCAGATGATGATGCTCGGCCCGTCGAGCGGCTCAAAGGTGGCCTTGGCGCCGTCGCCGCGCAGCAGGGTGCGCACGACGGCAAACTCCTCGATGGGCGGGTCGTAGAGCGCCACGGCCGAGCCGGAGCTGTAGCCGGCGCGGTTGAGCGTCGCGTAGGGGTACTCGGTCGGCGCCATCTTTTGCTCGTCAATGGGCGCGTAGTTGTACGTCAGCATGTCGACGAGCGTCGACACGTCCTTGAACTTGGGCGTCAGGCCCGCCCGCACCACGTTGTCCGACGCCGCCATGCACTCGACGATGTCGCCCGACACGTAGGCGTGAATGTCGTCGGCGACAAGGAACAGTGCTTCGCCGGGCTGCAGCGTGACAAAGTTGAGGAAGAAGAGGACGAAGAGGCCGATGTCCTCGCCAAACTCCCCATGGAGGCGTGTCACCAGCTCCGCCATGACCTCGCCGCGCGTAGACGGAACGCCGCCCGAGGCGAAGCCGCTGCCCTCCGACTTGGCCTGCTCGACGAGCTTGGGAATCCCAGCGGCGACGTCGCTAGGCGACGAGGACATCAGGCCGCCAAAGGCCTCCTTCAGAGCCTTCTTCTTGTCGTCAGTCACGTCCTCGCCGCCGTCCTTGGCCGCCGCCTCGAACGCCTTGGCATTGTCCTCGCCGACCAGCCGCCTCAGGGATGGCACCGTGGCCAGGAAGTGCGCGACCTCGGCTAGGGGGCGGAAGCCACAGAGACCCTCAAATGGGGTGATGGCAATGGCCATCTCGGGCTTGTGGTTGTCATCGGGGTAGTTCTTGGAATCGCGGGCGTGCAGCTGCTCGGCGAGCTTCTTGTTGGGGTGTGCCTGGATGGACAGGGCCTTGTTGATGGACAGGACCTTGAAGAGGAAGGGCAGCTTGTCGCCATACTTGCCCGAGACGGACTGGGAGAGAAGGGCCTTGTTCTCGGAGAAGAGGTCGAGCAGGGTGCGGCCGGTGACAACGTCCTTGGAGGGGTTGGACGGGTGGCTGCCCATCCATAGCTGATGGCGGAGAGATCGCAGGTCAGCGAGCGTTCAGACAGCGAAGGGGGGAGGAGAGCTTCGCATACCTCTGCGTAGGGCTTGTCGGCCTGGATCGTCAGGGTGTCCGAGGGCGTGGCGGCGGCGAAGCGGGCGGCGGCCGAGTCGTTGCCCTTCTTGCCCCATTCGTACGAGTTGACGCCGCACGAGAGGCGGATGAGGGGGACCTGCATGTTGGCGATGGCGGGGGGAGTGGGTGCGATTGAAGGGGAGCGTGAGGGCGAGTCTATCTGGCTGACGATGGGCAGCACCCGTGGATTGTCGAGGATCGGATTGCAGTGCAGTGCAGTGCAGCGCAGTGACGGAGTACAAGTATAACGTCCAGGCGGGAGGATGGAGGTCGAGGTGTCCTTGGCACGGAATCATACGACCCCGCGCGTGGGACGTCGCCGCCGATGACAGCTGGAGCTCCAGAGGGCCGCCGCCGACCTGACCTTGGGTTAGTTACCCCTCCACCGCCAAGGACGGGCAGACAGGGCAGAGGAGTCCACCTGGGCACTGAGGTGCAAGCTGTCTGCTGTGGGCCGCTCCCCTCCCGCCTCACCGAAAGCGGCAGCGCCGCCAGGCCAGGTCACCTCAGCCTCAGGCCAGGGGGGGGCTTCCGCTGCCGATAGCGAACGGCCCACCAGCCAGCCCCTCCGCGCCGCCACACCTTCATCAACCCATGCCACCTCGACTCTCCTCCACCAACCACGTTTGCCGTGATGCTCAGCAGCCTTGCCGCGACCACGACGTCCGCCCATGTTGAGACGTTACAGCTGGTGGCCTGTATGAGCCCTCCTCATCAACAGCGACTACATTCGTCTTCGCATCTCCATGACGAACGATTTTAATTATATTTCTATACGGACGAGATGCGTCGAGTCTCTTCCTCATCCTCTTCGTCGCCACCGGCGATGTTGCCCGTGCACACAACGGTTGCCAGGCCAGGCACACTTCATCAACATTGGCTGCTCTTTGCATCCAGCTTCCGGTCCCTGTCTGAGCTGTCGAAAGCATCATTCTCCTCCTCCGACTGCAGTCCACCGCGCGAAAGCTCTCCTCTGGCCGAGCGATGAACGGACCCCAGGCTGGCCGGCAAGAAGAAGCCGGCGAAGCATACTCAATGCGCATAACTTGACGTTAGTTCACGCTTTTAAGGCATGTTCCAGCAGGCTAGATGTTGTCAGCGAGTGCTCTAAACCGCAAGCGCGTCCATGGACAGGCTCGAGCTCCTCCATTGTCGGCATCGCCATCCGTCGACAGTCTCCCACAAACCAACCCCCAAATGCCACTACCGGAATTCGATACCACGCCGCACACACCACGCCCGGCAAATGAACATGTTTGAAATCCTCCCGAGACGTCCATGCTCTCAAGCTGGCCTACGTGCCAAGCCATGGCCAGGTACGGCCCTCGTGTCTCAGACCCGCCGCGCCTCTTGCGTTCCAAGTCAACCCGCGCGAGAGACACCTCATCCATCAGCCCACATTGTGTGCCTGAAGACCACCCGCCCCGTCGCGTCTTCTCTTCTCCCCAAGAAGGTGTGCGTTCTTGACATGAATATGCCAGCCCTCTCGTCGATCGTCGCGGCGATCACATACCCCGGGGTAGAGATGCGTGGTGCCTGTGTTGTCCGCGTCGAGAGGCGCAGGTGCAGCATACCAGATGCGCCCGCAAGTAGAGCAACACGCATCCGCCCAGTACTACGCTGCTATAGCTGCTGGTGCTGCTGGTGCTGCTACGCGTAGAGACATCTTCAGACGTCCTGGTCAGTTCGCGCCACGGACGCCCCTGTTTCACTCTGGCTGTTTGGAAATGAAGAGAGCCCATTCACTTTCGTATAAGAGATGGCGTCGCTGCCAAGGCACTTGCTCAGGTTCTGAGCGCGCGCCGTTACGACCCCCTTAGATCCCGTCCAGTCCTTACCACCGACGAGCGCAATCATGAAGGTATCGTACCAGCCGTCCGTCTCTGTGCCTGTGTCGTATCGCATGTGGGCTCACGGATACATGTGTATAGACCTCTCTCGTCTACCTCGCCGCCCTCGTCCTGTCGGCCATCGCCGTGCCCGTCGAGCACTCCGAGGCCGGCCTGAACCCTGAGCTGCCAGCCGTCGACAGCAAGGCCGCAAAGGCACCTCCTGCCAACGCCAACGCCGCTCCCAAGGCCGCCCCGAAGCCCGCTCCCAAGAAGGCCCCCACCCCCAAGCAGGATCCCAAGAAGTCGCCTAAGCAGGATCCCAAGAAGTCTCCCAAGCAAGACCCCAAGGCTGCTCCCAAGCCGGCGCCGAAGAAGGGTGCGCCCGCGCCCAAGAAAGGACAGCCCGCGCCCAAGAAGGGGAAGCCTGCGCCCAAGGCCGCTCCCAAGCCCAATGCCGCAGGTATTACTTGCTCTCTGTCGCCGACATAGCAGTGTGTGTGAACACGTCTGACCGCCGCACCACAGCTCCCAACGCAACTGCGCCCTTACCGCTCGGGCCTGAAACGGTACGTCCTACGTCAACAATGAGGTCGAGATCACGTTGAAAGAGAGACGAGACTAACAAGGGATGGCTAGTGCGCCGGCATGGGCAAGTCCTGCGCCCACGTCTACAACAAGTTCAAGGACGCCCTCGACAACGGCACCATCGACCTGGAGATGATTGACGAGTTTGCCGCCAAGCTCGAGGTAAGCTGCCAGACCTCACAGACACCCAATCCCCTGCCACTGAAACGTGGTTTCGCCTCCTCCAATCACCAGCAACTAACACGAGAGCGAAAAAAACAGAGAGACCCCAAGTGCGCAGACGCCGTGCAGGACTGCGGTGGCAAGCTGCCCCAAGGCGTCCTTCCGGCCCCGGCATCCGCTGGGGCTCCGAAAGGCGGCGCCGCTCCCACCAAGGGCAAAGGCCCCGCCACTGGAAAGCCGGCCGGCCCGGCTGGCGGAGCCTCCGCTCCCAAGACTAAATAGCCGGTGTGCTGGGCGCTGGTCGGCTTGTAATGGTGTGGGTTTCAATGTAGAAAGTTCAAGGTTTGATTCAGGTCTACCAGTTCATCCATGTGCCCTGGCCTGCTACGAAACAAGGAAGTCAGACTTGCATTAGACCTGTTTGAACGTGAAACATGAAGGGAAATGGACCACTCGACGATGTCACTCAGTAAGCTTTCTGTGAACAGCGTGGACGAGAAGACCCATTTGAACGCCAGCTGCATATTTCGCCACCAAGACTTCCCTACCCGTAAAGTGGTGTGTTGCGCCGCCGAGCTCCCGCCGGCAGTCGAGCCACCGTCGCGATGGCTCTTGTTGCGATTGTTTCTTCTGAAGTATCCGTACGTAGTGCTGAGGCGACAATAAGGTGACGTCCTGGTAGCTCTTTGCAAATACAGGCAGACGGCTTCTCTTTGAACCTATTTTACGCGCATGCCAACAGAATCACGGACCCTGGAGTGTGAAGCCTTGGATAATGACTTCGTGCAAGCTTCTAGGCATCTTCACGTTCTCTCTCTACATCGCCGACGTAGTCGATAGCTGCGTGAGAATCACGATCTGGCCCAAGACGCCTCAGAGAATGTCGGGAAATTTTACCGGTTTTCCAAGTAGGAACCCTCCTTCTCAGCCGGCAAAGAACCTAAACAAAATCGCCTGGTGCAATCTCCTTCCTTCCTGAGTTGCTAGCTCGTGGTACTCTTATACCAGCCCTGACCCTTGGATGATGGCAATTTTCCGTACAGGCCCCGGCAACACCTTGGTTGCCCCGGCAGTAGCCTGGGCTACGGTGCACTCTAAACAACACTTCTGTTGAATGATGTAGAAGAAGGACTGCTCCAAAGTGCGGTCGGTCCTACAAGCGGCGTTCGCAGCTACTAGCCATTGGGCTACCGGATTGTTCGCAGTGGCAAGGTAATAAATCAGCGTTATGGGCTCGTTCTCTAGGGGAGACGGGTCGATCCGCGAAGCTTCAGGTGTTAGTGGAACCATCCAGTAATAGCCTCGTTTATCCTTCAGCCAGAGCTCCTCCTTGCCGGATACGAGTTTGAGCTTCTCCGACTGTACATAGAGTGGAGCGTCCGGCTCGTGGTGGCATGGCGTTGTTACCTTCAGGAGGTGAAGGTTGTCGAGAATACCTCCAACGCGGCTTTGGATGCCAAGGCCTTCGGAGTAAGGGACCATGTAATTTAAATGTATGGCATTTCTCGCCAGCGAAGCCTCCACAGTCGCTGCATTAGCCATGGTCGGATACCCATTGCTTGGTGCGAGAGCCACTCTTCCACAGCCAGGGTCCAGACTAACAAGTGCACCGCTAGTGAGACGGGATGTAGCAACATAGAAAGGAACCTCGCGGACCGCCTGACGATGCTCGCCATCAAGCAGAAACTGCCCTTCTCGGATGATGAATATTGGACCAGGTCGAAGGCTTTGTTCGACTGCGCGGTAGTTCACAAGGAGAAAGCCGTCAAGATCCGCACCAATGAACCTGCGGCCGGGAATTTCGAGCCTTTCAAGCGCTGCTCCCGAGCCCGTAAGAAATGTTGCTATCTCCATTCCCAGAATCTCTGTATTGAGTGAGTTCTTTCTTTCCAAGTTACTGTTCGCTGTCGATGGCTGTGTCTCGCCAGGCACGCAAGGAAACATGGCCGCAAAATAGTTCCGACCGTAGCTCGCTGCTCCGAATGCCAATTGCCTGCACTCTTCGGCCCAGTCTGTGAATGCCAGGCAGGATGCGCGGTACGCGATGGATAGAACGGTGTTGTGAAGTTGGCACCTGACACAAAATGAGGGATCATTTGCAAGCTCTTCAGGGCGAAGATGAGCGTAGCCATCGGGACATCCGCATTGAGTACGTGGCTCCATTGACCGCGACATCCTCGAAAACAATCCAAGTGTCAACGTCCGCACGGGCCTGTTGTTCCGGTAGCTTGTTATAAAGTGTGATTGTCTCCAATCTTCTTGAAATGATAGCCGCTCTGGCAACCCAAGCAGGTAAAGAGTTCGTTGGAGGTTCGTGATAAAAAGAGCCATATTTGAACCGTAGAAGGTATTAACTTCATCGCCATCGGATGCGGTACCCGACTGAAGTCTATACTCTATGTACGACTTGGCGATAGAATATATCAGGTTGCCAACTTCCTGGCGATCCACCAGATTCCATCCACAGCAAAGCTGGAAGTAGTCAATGTTGCCTTGCCCACACGATCTAAGCCAGCTAATAGCCTGCGACTTGTGTCGTCGCGTCGAATTGAGGAGGAAATCGGTTGGCTTTCTTAACTTTTGTGCAATTTCCATTCCCGGTTCGAGCGTCGGAAGCACAATAACCTGAGCGGTGGTAAAATTGCCGGATACTGGGTAGACAGTGCCATCGTGAAAAACAAGGCAAACGTCCAGTCCAAGAACGTCCTTGCTGTACTCGACACACCAGGCGGCGCCAATCAGGCCATAATACAAGAGCCTGCGACTCCTTTGCGGCCCTCCCTCGAGACAATGACTTTTCAGTTCGACGATCAGTTTTGCCATCGTAATGCTGTCTGGCAAGGCATCCTGGTCAATGAAAACTCTTTTTGTGACGAAGCAATCTCGAAGGATTAGATCGTGGGTTCTTGCGACACGATCTTTGAAGTCTGCTGCCCTGGCCAACGAGAGACACGTAGAGCGGACACGTTGAACCTGAGTAATGCCCGGTACACTGTCGTATGGTGTGTGTAGTAGCTCGAAGACGTTCATCAATACATCTGTAGCTGCTTCATCTAAAACAGATGTAATAGCCACCACAAGAGACAAGATGTTTTCGCCTGACCGCGTTTTGAGGAGTTGATCTACCACGGTGTTCGTTCCACTACCGTATTCTATGATGGCGTTCAGGAACCATTTTCGGGATCGTTGAATCCGGCGGTAGCTTAGAAGCTTTTTGCGAAAGGTTGCCGATGCTGGACTAACCTCACCAAGTGCCAGTAGACAGCCAATTGTGTGCAGGTCGACACCGCTCATTTGTATTCGTTTTAGCCCATCCGCCCCAATTCTAAGGAGCATTTGAGACAGAGATGGGATGTCGATTTGCCATTGAGCACCTTGCTGGCCAGCAGGAGCAAGAGCGCTTCCTGAGCTTGTGTCCATGGGCAAATAAGTAATGCCACAACCAGAAGTCAGAGTAAGCGGCCAATTCGCGGGTGCGAGTGGTATGTGGCATGTGGTACTGTACTGTTCGCGAAGGAGAGAAAGCTCGCGTGAGCTAGTCTGGAACTAATGGGAGATTTACAGTAAGCACCCTCCCTTGACCGAGGTTGCCTCCTCTGCGCCAATAGATCTTCAGGCTTCTACCCAAAACGTGTCTCAACCGCGGACGCCTCAAGTCTAGCCAATTGTTGATGGTCACGTACCAACCTTCGGCATCTTCATGGGGCGGGGAAGCCAAAGAGCACCATGTAGTAGCACGGATCTTGGGCGGCAGAATGCTACCCTGAGGAGATTGAAAACCCTGTCCAGCCTGTGTCCGGATGACACGTTCTGATGGTACGTTTGATTGGTTGTTGCTGTACTGATGTTGTCGCTTGTGCATGAAGCTGGGCCTTCGATCTCACCGCATACACATGCGCATGCACATGCATTGTCATTGCTCAGCCTCGAGCGGCAGCCACGTTGATCTAGCCCCGAAGTGCAAGACCGAATGAATCTCAGGCAATCAGCGGGATCAATGAAACAATGTGGCAGTCGCCTGGCCGAGGTTGGGGCGGCGACGCCGGTGCCATGGACAATCTTGCACCTGCAATGGTCGTTCACGTATATTGCACTATTAAATCCCTCCTCCGTATAATGGGTCATCCCAAACTTTGCAAGCCCTTCTTCTTACGCCACACGCAGGATTCCAGTCGACAGACAAGCTGCCTAGTACCTCTGCATCCCTCGATGACGTCGAAAACTCCCTCCATGAAGCGTTTTCTAGTCCCTTCCATGAACACGTCCGGGCATGGCAATGGATCTGGTAACTTGTCAGGGAACACAACACAGATTACAGCCTCGTTTGGTCTCTTTTCGAAACAGACTATCGTGGAACAGCCCAGAACGACAGGTAGCATCATGAGCCCTGCCCTGGTTGCCACTGGGGTCGCCGCTGCGATTGCCGGTTATGCCGCCACTTCTGCGATCGCCCGAGACTCGAAAAACCAGTCGGTTCAGGGCTCATTTCATCATTCAGATCACAAGCTCGAAGCCAGGAAGATTGCAGAGGAGGTGATGGGGTTGTCGGACGCGCCGCATCACAAGCCCGATGCGATGTATTCAGGATCAGGTCGGCCAGCTTAGCAGCTTCCGCGGTGCCATGCAAAGGCCAAGAGCAATGGAACAACGAACGTGAACAGGTTGTCGGGGTCTAGTATTTGGACTGCAAAATTTCCCAGTGGTATCCGCGCAAAGCGTTGAGGTCTTTTGCGTTTAGCCTTTCTCGTTCCTCAACTCTCTGATGCAGCGACTCAAGGCGCTGGTCAATCGTCCGACAGGCGTGAAGCATACTCTCGTTCCAAAGCGCATTCAGGAATGCGAAGGCTATACAGACAATTGTGGTGCAATTGAGAATTGTTGGCGACGTGGAGCTGACCATACTTCGAACTAGACAAGTCAACATTGGCAAGCGCGTTAGGGCTGTCTAAACGTACCCCGGTGCAAACATGCAGGCCCATCAGGAATACGATCAATTGTTGTTCTAGCAATGGAAAACGCAGAGGCACTGTCAGGATTAGAATTGAGCACCAATGCTTCGCTGCCCGCGCACATAACAAAGAGAGAAAACTTACGTAGCTGCACTTTGGAACCAGGATCTCTGCCGCTTTTCCTTGGCAGCATCGCGAAGGGTAGATACTTGTTGTCGAAGGTCTCGCAAGTCATCCATGACGATAGTCACCTGAGCGCGAAACTTGCCCTCCAGGGCTGGTACCCCATTATCTCGGAGATCTACAAGATGGATGTACTCTTCAACCGACCGACGCGTTCCGGCCAGTGTGACATTTATTCCATGACGAATGAAGGAAGTCAGAGGCGGTAAATCGATCGAAGCTTCAGTCCAGGGGCTTGTCATTGTTGGAGGCCCAGTTCTGATCCGCAGCGAATCAACTAAGTGTGGCAGTCGTGCACGGTCAGCCCAAAATACTTAACCTAAGGCGCACCGCGGGGCATCCTCTTGTATTGAAGAGCGCGTTGAGGTTCAGCATGGCGTTGTTGACCTGCAGACTCGGGGCGATGACGTGGCGCCGTATTATCCTGGCTTGCAGAAGTGCGGCAGTGTCACGCGGAAACCACAGATGTAATCACGTCTGTCAGTCCTCGCTCCTCATTGCTCGTAGCCTTTTCGCGCCGAGTAGCAACAACGTGGCGGCCCATTCTGCGTTGCCTTGTGAGGCAACCAGATGGCAGGAATAGCAGGGGGTTCGGGGGGGCATGCACATCATCATGCAAGCCACGCAATATATGACGACCCGGTCAGCTTAGCACACATCACCAATATGCAGCCTGGTCCAATCGCGCCGCCGTCTTAGACCGAGGTCATCTACCCAATAACCGCCCAACTGCGTCGCGAAATCACAGTTGTGCGGCAGTCAATCGGGGTCTTCCAGAGCTGCCACACCAGCTCGTTTCATCAGGACGGGCTGATATCCTCGGGGGAGATCAGCCACTCTCTTCGTTATCTTTTTCAGTTCTCTCTCCTGGCTTCAGTGAGGGTTTCCCTCTGCAACTCTCTCCGGATCTCAAGATGTGAAAATGGGCCTCGCTCCAAATCCAACATCGAGACATGCGCCACAAGGTCCAGCAGGGACAGACTATCACCTCTCGATCAAAGGCTTCAGTCCATTCGAAAACACCGCGGCGGTAGCTCGAGTACTGATAGAACAGTTCCTTTTCGAACTCTTCGGGCGAGATGGACCAATAGCATGCAGCCAGCACAACATCCCGGACGGTGAAACTTGGAGCGTACTTCAGGTGAGAAGCATGTCCATCAAGCTGTCGGAAGGAGACATGAAAAGAGCTGACCCGATCCAGCTCTCATTCAGGGCTAAGAATGGTGATATGCTGATCGATGATGTCCTCCGACTATTCTGCTCCCGTTTCTTTGCGCAGAGCGACCATGGCGCAGCCCAAACGCTCTCCAGATTCGGCATGTACGGGTTCACTCCGTCCGAGGAAAATATGAAGCTTGCCTGGTACCAAGAACTATTTACGTGGATGGGGACACATCGGGCTGCGAAGTTGAAAAACATGAGTGACTACATTAGGGCGCTTGAGGAGGGTCAATCTGTTCTATCTTGGTGGCCCACGGGGTCGAACTGGTAAGTACTCCAATGGCGAACGAACAGATGATGAGGCTCATCCTACAAGGATTGGAGTGTTGATACTCGCCGCTTCCATTGGCATGACATACTCCTCTTACGAAGGCGGGCCTGTAAACACTGCGCTCATGGCCACAGCTGACGGATTGTTGTTGTACATTGTAAGTCATTCTCCCACTCTTCTTACTTTCAGTGTCTGTCTCTAAATCGAATCATAATATGTGATTGCCAAGGCTAACATATTTCGATTCCAGGCCGCGTCTACGGAGGCCGCTGCCGAAGAACATTGGGTGGTCGCGAATGCAGCATGCAATAACTTCACCGATCAAACTGCCAACATCATTGGCCTAGTACGAAGCCAGCATGGTAGGTGCCGTCGCTTCAATTTCGTTGGAGACCATTGCAAGCTAACATTGAGGTACAGGTGCAGACGAAGAGCTTCATGCGGCTCATAGAAGCATGACGAGAGAGTTCGTAGGTCTTTTAGAGGAGGGGTTTACGACTGTGGCGGTTTGTCACGCAGCGGCCCAGGCCTATGTCACCGTAAAACAGGCCTACGCCGTCGGGACAATCGCCTTGGGGGTTACTTTCGCCCTGTCGACGGCTAATGCATGGCATTACACATCGTCCCTCATGGAATCTGGGTACCAGCCTACTAGTGCGGTAGGTCTTGTCCTGTCTGCTATAGCGGCGATACACGGCGCCTCCCAAACATATGGTGCTGCCAGGAAGGCGCAGGAGGCAGCATTACAGCAGCAAAAATGGAGTGCCGGTAGGAGGCAATCGTTCAAACTTTCCCACCCGCCGTAATGTTAATGGTTTTATAGCCGCCCAATCCGTTGCTGTCATTGTCAGGCACGCTCAACGCTGTGAAGTCCATCTTAGATGGGCTTACAACACTGGTGGGGTTGGCGCAGAGTCCGCCGATTATCGCCTAGCATTCGAGGCGATGCTACGCGAAATGGCATCAGCCCTTCCATCAGCAGAGCAAACCACCCCTCAAGCTATTCAGGACAGACTCCTGCAATACGCCAGCGTGATGGAACGAGAAGTGATTGGCTTGAGAGCGGTCTTGAGACAATGATCCGAAGAAGAAAGCTGTGGGCCCAACTAAGAGCCAGATGACAACATGGAAGGGTCGCCCGTTGGACCAGTGGTACTAGTAGCGAAAAACCGTGTGTGTCTGGATTAAGTCCGAGACAGTCGAAGAGATACTTACGCTGCCGCAGAGTCTCCATCTGTACTTCATCCAGGACGTCTTGATTCAATAGGAGGTACGAATGTATGAAGTAACGACGGTCTTCGTCGCCCTCTGTATTGCAGTATTGCGGTCTAATATTGTATCGCTCATTGAGCAATAGACAGGTACAAATACTAAGGCAGTGCCGTGTGAAACGTGGACAAGCATCTCGCAACCGCTGATATAATAATAATACATGTAGTTAGGGAGTCTAGACAATCGGCCCGCGGCCAAAACATACTGCTCGACAGTCCATGGCTCTAGCTACACGTAGGTCTTTGTATTCCATATCACTTATACGAGCCTTTTTTTGGGGGGGGGGGGGGGGGGGGGGGGGGGGGGGGGCTGGCAGTAATATGGCACAAGTGCCTGGCGCGCTGTCACGCAGTCGGTGGCATGGGGAGAAAATACTTGCCCACGACCGCCCATATAAAAAAATGGAGCCCCTTACATTCAGAGTCACCCGACCTACACACGCAAGAGATTGTGGCAGCACCGCAGCTGGCGTAGCCAGCGGTCCAGCCCGTTGCGCAAAGACAGGCACGCAGCTGCCGTACGGCAAGAACAATTGAAGGCATCGCGGCCTGCAAGCTGCGAGGGCTGCAGCGGCAATCAAAGCCATGGCGGGCTG
This sequence comes from Purpureocillium lilacinum, assembly GCF_023168085.1. NCBI lineage: Eukaryota > Fungi > Ascomycota > Sordariomycetes > Hypocreales > Ophiocordycipitaceae > Purpureocillium > Purpureocillium lilacinum. Next base: position 203,555 of record NW_027072112.1, read on the forward strand.
CGGTCTCCTGCCGCAATTGGATGGCATCGCAGGCTATAGGCTGCTGCCGGAATTGAAGCCATTCGCGGGGCACCAAGCTGTTGCAGCAAGAGGCCGGGTTGCAGCCAGCCGGCTAGTAGGCCAGCAGTCCAACAGGCTGCGTACGCCCCTGCCAACCTAGCAGCCGCCATGCCTTCAATTGCGCTGCCTGTTGCCTGCAGCCTGGCTGCATAGTGCTATAGAGGCTCAGGCGGCCCGGACTATGGCGCACTGGCGGCTTGCAGACCGTGCCCGTTGTGGGCAATAGAGATTGCCCGTGGGTGAATATCAACGTAGTAGGGCTGCAGGTCATGTTTGGGGCAACGTCTGCATGCCATTACTGAAAAGGCGCAGTCCTGAAACTATATATTTATTCTTCATGTATTGGGCCAAGGACGTGGACAAGTATTCGCGAGCGCACATTCCGTTCTATTTCTCGGGATTATATGCGCCCTGTGTACGAAGAGGAATTATATTGCTCATGTGCAAGCAAGCATCTCGGAATTGAAGCTCCCCTTCTTCCGGCTAACCGTGCCTGGCCCTGCCGTCCCTGCCGCCGCACAAACAATAATACAGGAGTGCAATCGCATGCACAGAGCTAATAAGCTCTGCTATGCCAGTCCATCGCGGAGCCAACGCCTCACACGCACTGCTCACGCGCGGCTGTGGAACATGAATAGAACACTTCGACGCCCCCAGTCCCCCTCCTTGCGTCGCATCTCGTTTCCGTTTCGCCCCCTTCTCCCTACTACCAAGTAACTCAATCAAGACTTGCGCCTGCGCAAGTTCTTGACCAGCTCGTCGAAGCTCTCCGTCGGCAGGTCCGCCACGAGATCCGCCTTGGCAATGTCCAGCATGGGCTTCACCACAATCACCAGCTCCTTCATGGGCAGCTTCTCCAGGACCTTGTCCGCCAGCACGTCCAGCAGGGGCTCGACCACCTGGCCCAGCTTCTCGGCCGCGACGTCGCACGTCGTCGTGTTGGCGTCGTCCCGGCTCGTGATGCTTGGGGCGTCGTCGTCGCCGCCGTCGAGGATGGGGCTGGGGACGGGCGCCGCTGCCGTGAGGTGCAGCAGGAACGCGCACGCGGCGGCGAGGATGGCACCAAAGGGGAACTTCATTGCGGCCAGCTGTGGAGCGTTCGGGCAGTTGTAACTAGACCTCTTTCCTTTTCTTTTCTTTATCTCTTCCTTGTCTGAAATGAATGTGGTGCAGTCGCAAGGTAACCCCCGTATTCACGATACTTGCTTGGTGTGGCGGCTGGCTGTACTTCGCAGTTCTTCTCTTCCTTGTAAATGAATGTGGTACGGTTAAGTCTACCCCGTCTTCAGGATAATACTTGGAACCGGCGTTAGTCAAGACACTTTGACTAAAAAGTGTTTAAAAAAGGAAAGATAAAAGAGCGAATGGCTTGAATAGCTCCCCTTCTCAGCGACCGGCCTGACAGCCAGATACTTATGCGTTTCGCTCTCGTCTTCTCACCGCCTGCGACTTCATCGCCCTCATCACGGCCATGTCCGAGTCGACATGACCGCTTCGGGGCTTCCTCCCTCGCCGCGGCCTCACCGGTAATTTAAATGAGGGTCAAGGAAACGATCCCCTCCTTCCTCCTTCATGCCAAATGGATGCCCGAGGACACTCGGTCCAGAAGCCTGGCGGTAAGCTTCCTAAACACTGCCGATTCTCACCCAGCTCCCAGTTTTAAGAAGGCGTAGAAGCCAGAATCAGAGCCACCGACGGCCCAGCAACTTGCCTGCTGGCCTCTAATATTCCCGGCATGTCATCGGGATGTATGCCGTCCCCGCCCGACCTCCACCCTGACGTTTCCCCCCGCAGTGTCACGCCCGTGATTTCGATTTGCGGCGCAGAGGCCAGCGAGACGACATGTAGGTGTAGCAGCAATTGAAGCAGTGGCGGTGTCGGCTTCCTAAGGGCTTGAAATGGCGGTATCAAGAAGCTGCTTCGGTTCAAGTGCTCAACTACCTATGGGAAGGGGAGGTGCCAACCCCATGGGCTCACGGTTGCCTGCAGTGCATCGGCATAGAGTAGGCGAGCAGGCAGGGAGGCACATGAAGTTCATGAACCCTGGGCTTTCCATGACACATGATGGTTCATCAGACTTTGCCGGTAGGTGGTCAGGGCTCGGGCAATGCCGTGCGAAACGGGACGAACATGCATCAAGCGCAGCGCAGCGCCGGGAGAAAAGTAAGTTTATACATGTAGGCATTGGGTGCATCACTGCTCTGCAGTCCACGGGTCCGGCCAAGTCCGTCATCTCCATCTATGGGCCAGAGTCGGAGGAGCATCGTTTCGGCAACAGCAGTCATGTTCCCCTTCAACGGCAATTACTTTTGGAAACCCCCGTCAATGCAAGATGCAGCATCTCCCCACGCCCCCGTCCCTGCCCTCCCTCTGGCGACAACAGCCGGGACGCAACGTCCCAGCCTCAGCCACGCAGACCAGACAGGACGCATCTATGAATGAGTTGCCTTCCTCCCGATTTCCTCCTGCTTATTTCTGGGTTAGAAGCTGCGAGCGGGACTACCGCGCGCCGTACGACAGACGCTCGACGGGGCCCATGCGCGAAGTGGCGCCGGGGCGCGCAGCCTGTCTTGTCCCACGTCGGCTCACAGATGCGCCTCCCATTCCGCCGAGCGCGCCGTTGCGTCCCACTGCCCATCGTGGCCTGCGGCCGCCTGGTCGGTGGTAGTGTGCTCGACATGGGCACTGGCAGGGGCACCAGGAAAGCGGTAGGTAGACACGCCAGAGAGAAGCAAAAGTCGCCCCATCAGCAGCTGGGTTCCGTTAGGCCCAGATCAATGATGGATCCGAATAATAGTATCACAAGATAAACACACTTGATAGTCCTTGAGGCAGATCGCTGCCGCCTGCCACGCCGTCTTTGGCTGCCGTCGTGGTATCAGGGTTTTTGTTGCGCACATTAGCGGTTCCGAGCCGGTGACTTCTGGCTTTTAGCAGCCGCATCGCTGGCCGACCCCGACACCAGGTCCGTGGAGAGTGCGCAGTCGCCATGTTGGCCTTGTCTGTGGTACAGATAATATTGGCCGCCGGTCAGGGAGCCGGGCGCGTCTCGATGGGCCGCGCCGTCTGCGTAGCGGAAAGGGGGCTCGGCCTCTCCATGAACTTGCGGCCGCAGAGAGCCTTCGTGGGTTGCGTCGGGAGACTGATTCGTGTATAGATCGGCAGAGCGACCCAGTTGCCCGCCAACCTGCGAGCCGTAAGACAGCGGCGCATTATCGTACGCCTGATAGCCCGCAGACACGTCGATGCCTAGTCCAGATGCGACGTCTCCGGCAGCAAGATGCGAACTCTTCCGATAGTCCTCGCCGCGGTAGGCCGAGGGACCAGAGCTGGGCAGGGTCCGCGACGGTGTTGGGGGCAGGCGCTCGTTGCTGCTGTTGACCGAGCTCGACAGCCCCGGCGTCGCCGTCTGATACGGAAACCCCGTCTCCGAGCCGGGCGACTGACGAGAAACCGACGCCGCGCCCGTGGGCACCGCAGCGTAGCCATAGGCGGCTCCGGCGTCCAGGTACAACATGCCGTCCGCCTTGACGCTGGTGTTATTGGCCGTCATGGCATACGCGCCAGTCACGAATGAGGAGCCGCTGGCCGATGCCGGAAAGGCGGGCTGGCAAATCGTGTAGTCGACGCCGGTGCCGCCATACTCGCCGCTCCACGCAGACGGGGTATAGTATGGCCTGTCACCATACCCGGCCGCAGACTCGACTCGATTTGCAGGGAGCGTCAGGCCATCGTGGTAGGCGTTGGCTGGAACGCCCAGGGGTGACACGGCTGATGATGCTCGGGTGTGCATCATGCGTGAAGCATCAACATTATAGGTAAAGGCGTTGCCCTTCACATGAGACACCTCCTGGGACGAAACCTGGGCCTGGCGTCAGCGTTGCCTGTCGTGGCCTCTCATAAGGTGTTTCGTCGCCACATACCCGCAGGAACTGGCACGGCGCGTGCGAGGCATTCTTGCAGTTGGTGCAAGGCTGGCCGTTGCCGGCATCACCGCTGCACCGGATCTTCCTCTTTCGACAGCGGCCGCACTGTTTTGTTACCATGGTCAGCATTGATCCGAGCAGCGGCAACTCGGGAGCATGCTTACCGCCACGGCAATTCTCTTCCTCTGCGATACCGAGTCGTCGAGCCCCCCGTCGCGGTCCGCCATGATGATGCGGCTAGCTTCACGATGGTGCGGGTGCTCGGCCGCGTTGCGCTCCACGTACGATGGCAGGTAGGGAGTGCGGAAGGAGGAGTATCGCCTAACCGCGCTCGGAGGAAAACAAGTTGTGGTCACCATGGTCCAGTCCGAAGGGCTCGAGCAATGATTCAGAGACCCCGGGCGAGGCGGACGTGGACGTTTGCAACGCGGTGGAGCTGGACGGATCAGACGGAGTGACTTGCTGTCCAGGAACTCCTGGCTTGCGCGCTTCAACTCAGTGCTTGTGTCAGGCGTTTGCTTCTGTCCCGTCCTTGCACCGAGTTCCCGTCTCCTGGGTGACAAGTGCAATGTGCCAATGTGTGCCTTTCCAGTGTGGTGGTGGTAACGCTGCTGCTGCTGTTGCTGCCGGAGCGAATATGCTCTTAGTCCCCTCTTCAGGCTTGTGGCGTATGAGGTCGATCGAGGCGAGTTGGTGACGGGGGACAACAGCGGAGGGGGCTTCTCTTCTTCAACGCACAGTAGACGACCACAAATGTCAGGAGAGGAGGAGGCTGCCTGGAGCAGGGCAACAGTTGGTAGCTCATCATGTTGTTCCACGTTCCCGTACGACTCTTGCGGTCCCGGCCGCCGCGCTCAGTCTGATGCTCGGCCATGCTTGTCCTCGGGTCCTGACCCCCACCGCTATGTCCCACGCGAATTGCCTCTGTCTTCCTGGGCCTCTCGGCGTCGCCATTCAAAGCAGGGAGGACGAGTGGCGTGGGCTCACCCTCGTACTCTCTAGAGTCTGGAGCAGCACAACGCATGTCAGTTGGGCGGAAGGCCAAGCTGCTCTGTGACGTTGAGCCTAGACCACGCGTACGGTTGGCAGGCTCACTGAGCACGAAGCATAAAGGACTGGCGGCGTCTTTTCATTTGGCGGTATCCGAGCGCCCAGGGGGGGAGGGCACCTGCAGCATCAAGGGCACGACGCATGGCTTCCAAGGATCCGGGGGCCGCTTCATCGGGTGAGGCTTGGAGCCGCGACCAATCTCATTGCGTTTCCAACAGCCTCTGGCCTTCTGAGACTGGCCATGACTGCCGCGCCCCAGATACAATCATGGCGCTGGTCAGGGCGAGCTGGTGGGGAGGGCATGGCGCAGGAGCACAAGTATCAGCCCCGTCTTGCACAGAGACGCTCGCTACTCAGCAGTCACAAGCGTCTCGCCTCCGCGCCAGTTGTTTTATGCAACGGCAGTCCAAGCGACGGCTCGCTTCGTCGACAAGGCGCGGGTACGCGCCTCATCCTGGATGTCAGTTGCCAGGGGCCGGGGCGGCATCGATTCTGCAGGACGCTTGGGTAAACCCGAAGACGCCCCTGTGAACCAGGATCTATCTTCGGGCGAAGGCTCCAACGCTTGGGATCCAAGGATAAGGCACGGCAGGCATCGACATGCGGGGGCTCGCCAGACGCCCGGTTGCGTTCATCGCGGCCAACCAGGGAGCAAACATGCAGCCTGCCAGGCATGCGTATCGGTGACGTGCCGGCCAGCCCCCACAGGCAATGTGCAGATCCAGATATTATGTACAATACCACACGTTCCACAGACGCCCGTTTATGAAGTCTAGGTTTTCCGGTAGCTCCAGCAGCTATCAGTCGTCGTCGTGAAGTTGATGCCTCGTTCGGACCAAATGTGCTGCTCAAGCGACGCCGCAAACCCGCCAGCCACTCTGCGTCGTTCCAGTGTAACCATCCACGGTCTGCCCTATAGGGGTGAGGGGAGAGGAAACAAGTGGGTGCGGCGTGCAACGGCTAACGCTGCGCGATTCTTCACCGTCCCTGTCCCGCCACTGCGTTTGCGCCTCTGGCCACGGACGTTGGTGGCGGCCCGTTGCCAAACAGGCGGCGCAGGGTCACAGATGAGGCACGTGCAGCGCAGACAACGGCTGGAGACGTGCCTCTCTCACCCGGTGGCGGGTTCGCCCGCAGGCCTTGGCCCTTGATCGGCTTGGGGCCGAATCGATGTCTGTTGCGGCCGGGCCAGGGTGCTCGAGATTGTTTGACCCATGAGACGCGGAGACAGCACAAGAGCATTGCCTCTCCATGGACCGGAACGCTCATGAGCATCTGATCTTGCCGAAGTTGCTTTGCGCCTCTATCGTGTTGCGAACGAATACGTACCAGCATGCTGAGATGGAGACGCGCAATAGCTACTTCGTTCAGGGGTAGAAGTGGTCACTCTGCAGGTCGCGTTCGGGACGTAAGATTGGCGGCGGTGCCTGGCTGGCACCTTCGTCGAGCCGAGCCGCAAAAGGCGGTATGCTTCAGGGACGGCCATGATACAAGTCGACTGGCCTTGTCGCAGGTCTTTTGCTGCGTCAGCGCCACCGGACTCTAGATGCCACGACAGACTCGCGCAGGCGTGAACTTGCGGCGAGCACCTTGCCGTTGCTGGCGGCTCCTCACAGTCGCAGGGCGCACTCATTCGCCCACGAACCTCGTCCGTGCAAAAAATAACGTTCCCCGTGTGCTCGATTGTCCCAATTTGCTGATGTCGAACAGCATCGAATGTGCCGATGACTCTTGCATGCCAAGGCCGGCAGCTTCCCGCACTGGGTACCGTTCCTGGGGGTCGCCATACGCGATGGGGCTGCGGTAACAGGGCCCTGCTTATGAAGATGGATATCATATATTCCTGGCGGTCAGGGGCTTAGGGCACGGCCAACTGCCATTTTGAGTCTTCTTCTGCCTCCATTGGCTGCCGTGCCCATGCCGTTCGTAAACCTTAGGCAGTGTCGTCCTCGATTGCGCCAGTGATCCGAGCGAGTGAGATGCTATGGTCCTGCTAGATTACGTGAAAGCTTCATCGGAAACTCTGTCACTGGATGCGCTCGCTCGTTCATGGAGACGAGTACGGGGTGCGACCAAAACTGGTTGAGATGGAATGGGCCAGTGTCGAGTCAGACTGTCAGCGAATATCGATCGACCTCGGCCTAGCCAGACCGCCTGTGCCAAGAAGAGCACAAGAACTGGACCGGCACCCCGGGCCGCATTCTCTGAGGGCGGCCGTTCCGCGTTCTCGGAGACGCACCCACACGGCAAAGCACAGTATGCAATCTCGATGGGCGCCCGTCTACCCAGGCAGCCATTGTCCTGCAGTCATTCCCTCAGAGAATCGCTGCATCGGCAAGACCGCCACACAGCACTCCCCGTGGTCAGGCCGGCCTCGCACGGAGAGTCCCAACTTGAAAAGGCGGGTCGCGCTGTGCCCAGATCGCAGTATTTGTGCGACACCGTCTGTGCCTCAGGCGAAGTGTAACGCGCCACATCCTAGCGATTGGGTCCCGAATTGAGGCATCTGCGAAGCGCCTGTCGTTGGGTGATGGAGCATCCGCAACGCCGTTTCGCAGGTCGTCGACGCTCCGTGCCGCCCGTGACAGCTCCAGGGGCGAAGCGGAATGTCGGTGTGGTTGCAGGTTCTCCGCCCTGGGACAAATACGGAGCGGCTCAGCGCCATCCGCGGTTGCGTGCCTCGTGGAGATGTCCTTGAGAGAGCACAGGGCCTCGTGGCTCTTCCCGTCCTTGGGCAGCGCGCCTCAACGCCACGAGCATCCATCAAGACCAGTGAATGCGGCTTCCATCGGCACCATGCACGGAGCAGGCTGACGGGCTGCGCCTAGCAATCCAAGCAAGCGAATGCTTGTCTCAAACCCCTCCGCACGGCGCGGCTTCGTGCGACCGGGCTCGTCAACTGCCTCCTCCCAGTGCCAGGCGCGCGAGGCCAACCCAGGCCGCTCGGGTCTCTGTGAGACGCCACAGAGTGCAGGCTGCGGCAGTCGGCCAAGCCGTGGCCCATCATCAACCAGTGAATAGCTGCTCCCTGGATGTGTCGGAAAGAAGCTGCGCCAATCGCTCCCGGACGAGAGAGCAAACCTGCCAAGCCAACCCGAAACACCACGGCCTTCTTTCACCCTCGCCTCTGCGCACCGCATATTTGCAACGCACAAGAAGCCGCACAAAAGGCCGAGCACTGCGCCTCGTCAATCACGGGCGTAAACTAGTTGGGGTCGTTCACCGGCGCCGCCGAGTACGGTCCCCTTTCGAGAGCACAGTTTCGCAGTCGTGCAGAGCTGAAGTGAACACGGCTTTTCAGCGGTGCGGTATCACCGTCCCCTTGCAGACTGCAAAGCATAATTCCAGACAGCTGGCAGCTTTCCCTTGGCACTCGAGACGGTGGGTGGAGGGCACGACGTTGATGAGACAGCCGCGGTGGAACGGAGCCAGGAAGTCGACACTGATGTGTTTTCATCATGTTCCTGCGTCGCAACAAAGAGCCCACCTTCAAACCCCAAGACATCGGCAGCACCTTCTCGTCACGTCGGAAGATGCGTGGTTATTTCATCATTGTTTCGCTTCTTTGATTCTTCCTGTCCAATATCGGGACCTGGCGAGCCCCGCTATCTCCTTGACCGGTAAGTATCGTCGCGACGTCGAGGGCGGTCCCTGTCGCGGTCACGATCCCGGTCTCCGGGCCGTCGATCCCGGTCTCTGGAATCCCAGTCCCGTCGGTCATCGCGCCGGCCGTCGTCCCTCCGGGAATATTGTCTATCGCTACTCCTGTCTCTCCGGCGGGGGCTGCGGCTGCGGCTGCGGCTGCGTGCCCTCGGCTGATCTCCGTTTCGTGGGGCAGGGCCATCGTCTCGTCTTCTTTCGCCGCCGTCTCGTTGATGCCGCTTCCTCATTTCCTCGTCCCCGTACACCATGCCGTAGTTGCCACGGGTGTCCCGCTCCGCTTCTGCCCTGTACTGCCGCCGCTTCTCCAGCTCATCCACTCCGCCCCATCCGCCACGGGATGCATTCGCCTTGCGCTTGGTGTTTGTATCCTTCCTCCAGACGTCGCTGAGCTTGCTGACGCTCTGCGAAAAGTCGACGTGGATGCGTCTGTCGTCGATGAGGACCCCCTGCATTTTGAAGTACGCAGCCTCGCAGGACGCCTTGTCTTCGTACTCGATAAATGCGTACTGCAAACTGTCCCCCGTCTTCTGGTCCCGGATGACCTCGCAACTGAGAATCTTGCCGAAGCGTCCGAAAATGAGCTCGAGATCATCGTCTCCGGTGACCGGGTTCAGCTTGCACACGAAGAGGACGTTCTCTGGTGGCTTCACCTCCGCAAAGGGGAGATCGCCCATCATCTCCAGCGTCAACGCTTGTGCCTGTGCCTCGCGGTTTCGCCGCCGGCGCTCGAGCTCTTCCTCGTCCACGCCATCATTCTCATGCAGGGCCGCTTCATCTGCGATCCGCACCGTCTTGAGTTGTTCTTCGGTCGGTGCAGGGCTCGAACTCGGCTCCCTCAGGTTCTCGGGATCTGGGTACGGATCGTCCAGTATTACTGTGTGCTTGATGCGAATGTCGATGAGCGGGTAGCCTTTGTCATCCACAATCGCCTCATTGATCTTCTCCAGGGCATCGAAGCCCTCCACAACCTTGCCAAATATCGCCGCCTTGCCGTCCAAGAAGTCTGTGTCCTCGCCGAGCGTGATGATGAACTGTGATCCGGCAACGCGGGTATCGGGATCGGAGGTGAGGGGGACCGTAGCCATGCTAACCGTGCCGCGCTCGAGGTGCTTCAATTTTGGGTGGAAGAAGGCCGGAAACGTCCGCAAGGAGGGATTCCCTGACGCGACGCCCCATATCGAGGAGCCGCCATCAGACTCTTGGGACAGTGGGCCGAGGGGATCGCCCGTTTGGAAGGAAAAGTCCTTTTGAACGGAGTGTACGGGGGAGAAGTTGTAGTATTTGACTTTGCAAAGCTTTAGGAAGCTTTTGTGACGGTCAGCTAAATGGCTTCTTTCGAGGCTGGGGGGGAACCGACTTCTCGCAAAGCTTCGGCGCATGATCGACCAAGAGGTCAATGACAATATCGCCCACGCTCGTCTCGAGCAAGACCGACATTGTGCCTCGTGTGCTGCTGGCGTCGCATGCACATGCACAACCCGTAGGCAACTCGTTGGCTCGTCGAGGCCGCTGGCGGAAGAAAGGAAGTTGAAACGTCGGTGCAGGTTGCGACTCTTCGACACGCGCCTGCCGCACAGTGTAAGTTGGGCCAGAAGGTCGCAGCTTCCGTCAGTGACGCCACCGGCCTAAAACGTAGGCGGCGGCGACAGGTGCTTGCTGCATGAACGAAGGGAAGGAAGGGACCAGCTGCCGATGATCAGCCGGTACAATACACGTGACTTGACAGGTGCCCCACGAGGAGCGTCTCCGCGCCAAGCCTTTTCTTGGCAAACGCTTGGCGGCTGAGCCAAAGTCAGCCGACAAGCTCGAGACCGAATTCCAGCCGTGACGAAGCCCTCTCCGAAGCTCGCTCGTACGAGCCTACGTTACTTCGTAGGTGCGTAGATGTATCGGTACTCGAAAGACTGTCCCCCGGGGCCCCGGAGCTTGTTGCCCACCGGTACCGGCGCGGAGCCCGCTTTCTCGCTTCGACTGGCCTCCTCCGCCGCCCATCTCGAAGGGCCGCAGGTTCCGCAGTACGTCTGGGCGCGACTCATCACTACGCATCGGGGTGGCATATGGCAGACTGATGTTTCAATTGACAGTCTAACATCAATGTACCCCTATCGAGTACAGTACTAGAAGCGGCATATGCGCCGTGAACGAAGTAAACCCACCCGGTGGGAACAGTAGCGCCGCTTCCCCAGAAGCGAGCACGAGAATGCTGCAAATGCAAGTGAGGCTGTGACTGACTTTTGCGTCCAGCGTGAAACGAAATGCCCATGTCGCTTTTTTCCCCAATGTCCCATTCCCAAGCCCAAAGTCGGCGGCCACGTCCCGTGGTCCGCTCTGCCCGAAACGCCAATCGCCCATGCAACAAAAGGGTATTATGATTAGAAGACGAGGGGTGACTCGTCGAGAAGAAGACGGAGCAGCCGCTACTCCATGCACGGGGAGCTCTTCCTCCGGCGCCCGGACCGCAGCTCCTTCTCCGTCTCCATGAGCCGGGCCTGCGCCCACATGCGCATCGACTTGTCGCAGCGCACAGCGTCGCAGTTGAGCAGCTCCGTCAGCGCGCGCTTGATGCTCTCGTTGACGTCGAACAGGCGCTGCTCCTCGGCTGAGATCTCATACAGCGTCTCCTCGTCGACGATGGTGTCGAGGCAAGCTTCGGCGGCGATGCTGCACCGCGTCCGCCCGCCCCGCGCATGTCGCCGGCGTGATGAGATTGACGAGACGCTAGAGGATCGTGTTGAGATGCTGCCCGTCGAGTGTTGGCGCGGGCGGATTTGTTGCAGGTGATGGCTGAGCTCCTCGTGCTGCTCTTGCAGGAGCATGTACTTCTCAAGGGCGAAGCTGTAGTTGTGGTGGGGGAGCCTGCTTGGCGCAGCCATTGTTGAGGTTGTCATGGTGCCGGCTTGTTGAGGGTGATAGTGTATCGTTGATTGATGCGGCGAGTATGAATATGACTGAGATTGAAGCCTGGGCGGTAATAACGACACCATTGGATGAGGGGTGATTGTAGGTGTCGCGGAAGTTATGGTACACGGCGCCGCTCAGGCACCCAGCAGTGCAGTCGAGTCTGCAGTTGCGGCAGGTCGGTTCGAGACGTTTCCTCCTGGCCGATGTCGTCGAGCAGCGTCAATTAGGGCCGCGGAATGATGGAAATGGCGAGGGCTCCGCGCCTGCAAAGGCTCCAAGTTCGTGGGCAGGGAGCTGTTATTAAGAGTGGTGGTGCCGGTGGGTATCCGTAGCTTTAGGGGGATCGATCGCAAGCGCGAGTCAAGCGTCGAGCTGAAATGCTGTTGCCCCCTGTCGGTGCTGCTGCAGGAACGCAGATGAGAATCTGGACCTGGCTGATTGATGGATTGATGCGAATTGAAGAAGAGATGGATGCAGCAACTTGTGCTTGTTTGTGCACAAAGGGGAGAAGGTTCGGGTCGGCAAGGACTAATAATAAGCGGTCGGCCGGGCCAAGCTCGCAGCGGTCGCTATCGTCTTGTCTCTTCCCTCGCTGCGTGTGTCCAGCCGATTAAGGTTTTGCGCGCTCACAATGTCGTGACGATCCAATAGCGGGGCGCCGTGTCCCTGGGGTGTTGGCGCGGACTGTTGGGTGGCGAACCGACGGAGGGGACGGGATGAGATGGGGAAGCAGAAGGGGGGGCTAGACTGCAGCGGAGGGGAGGACGAGGGGAGCTTGGGGCGGCAGGGTGGTGGTGAGATGCAGGCGTTGGAGCGATACGAGTTGGCCGACGGGGGACGCGAGAGCCTGGAACTGGGCAGCGACGGCCAGTCAGGAGATGGTTGGGGAGCAATGGCGCTGGATCTCGGGTGCCGTTGGTCGAGAAGCAACGGTGACAGGCTGCAGGTGCGGCGGCCCTTGGGGCGTGGACGATGTCACGGATGGTGGTTGTGTGAATCCTCCGGCTCTGGGTGCTGATCCGGTCGGTGCTGGTGCTAGTGGTGCAATACCGGTTGCCGCTGCAGCTCCTCTCAAGAAGGCTGCGCCGTCGAGCTAGTCTGCTCTCTTCTCTCAAACCAGCTGGGTACGGTACCAAAGACAGATACTGCACCTGTGCCTTAGTCCCGTGTGGCTTCCAGGGGCCCGGCGATGGATGGATGGATGGGCTGGATGGGCTGCAGCTTTTCGTGCCTTGGATGCTCTGGAGTCTGGATGCTTGGGTCGCGCCGGAGCTGGCCGCACGCACACGGTTCGCGGCAGGGCCGATGCAGCGCCAGCGCAGAGCTCTCTTCGTGTGGTATGAGGCCGTCTGTGGTATGTATGCACAGCCGCCGCCAGGGACGAGACTGGTCGGTGCAGCAGCAGAAGAGGACCCGCGTCGGGCGCCGTCGACGGCACTTGGGACCTTGTTCGTGCGGAGAGTCTTGACCGGCTGCAGATGCAGGCCTCGCGCAGCAAAGCGTGCAGGACAGAATGGTCACTCGTCCTCGTGCGTCTCGTCTCTCCCCGTTGACAGGCTTGCCGCTGGCGAGGGAGGGGAGGGGGGCGACGAGAGAAGAGGAGGAGGACCGGGGCGCTGATAACGTAAAGTATTGGACCGACGGAGCAGTCCTCGGACAAGAGAAAACCACGACGACGATGGCTGGCCAGCAGCAGCAGGTCGGCTGCTACTAGTAGTAATACCTGCCGGCGCGGTTGCGATGTGCGCGCTCCAGCTCTTCGTGCGACCTTGCGGTGTGGCTGCCCGCCCTGGCCTTCCAGAAATAACAGGCGCTTACAACCTGGGAAGCAACCCCTACGTTGCACGCCAGGTGGGGAGATTGGCACGCTGGCACGCCTCTTGCTCAGGGGGATGTGCGCCGTGCCGCTGTGAACCCGGCACCTTTGGACAGAGGGCCCGGTCAGGCGAGATGACGATCCGGGAAAAACGTGATTAATGATAGTGGTAGTGCTGCCAGCAGGGAGAGCGTTGCGGCGCGGGCCGGGGCACTGCGTCGCAGGTTTTTGCGGGCGATGGAGAATGCTGCCGGGGTGGACCTGGCGTCAGCGCGAAATGAGAGATGCAATGAGGTGAGATGACTGCGATCTTGCGTCTTTGGATGCAGATGTCGGCTGTAGGTCTGCGGGTGTAGATATGTATGCGGAGGTCAACCTCCCTGTCCGGGGCCGCGATACCACGGCGGACACCATGCGACCTGTGACGACAGCGCCGGAATCGCCTCCGACCAGTCCTGTCTGGTGTCCCGCTCACTGATACAGGAGTTCCTGCAAGGTACATACGAGCAGTATGTAGATAACCTGCCGCCCGCTTGTCGATAGACCCTCTTCCCCGATGGGGCTCGTCCATTCCCCTTGATGGCACCGACATGCCCATCCCTGGCACGCAATAGCCCCCTGCAAACTCCTCCGCGCAATGAGCATCACCGTCCGAGCTTCCAGTTTCAGTAGGCAGCCCTGGACATCTCGTCTACCACGGCAAGGTCGGACGCGTGTCGCCCAACCCGTCCCATAATTTCGATGAAAATCTGCGAGGGAAAAAGCTGGAGAAGGGCTCTAAACTTGGAACAAGGAGAATGAGGCCCACCGTGGTGAACAACTGCCTTGGCCGCCCGGCGTCGGCATGTCATCATTCTTGCCCGGCAAAAGTAAAATGTACAAATGGTTTTGTCTGGGGACTCCGCGCCACTGACCCGTCGTTTCCGACCCCAGCACTGCCTGCTGTCTCACACCTTGCTTTCCCCAGCGTCACGCCACGACGTCTCAGCCAAAGGACCGGGCGCCTGGGGAACAGAAACCCCTCTTCTGTCTTGTAGCGGTACTGTTCTCTACTCCAGGCGCGCCGCTTGAATCACGGAATCGTGGGCGTCCGCGCCCAAGGTCCCCGGCCAACAATGATTTCATCCGTGCTCGCCCGCCCCCCACAATGAAGCCACATCCCGCCGCGCCGGGACGAGCTTGTTGACCCTCTGAGACGTGCCTGGCCCACGTACCCGACGATGCTCCGGCCACCAATAATCGGCTGCGATCGAGGTCCAGCGCAACGCCTTCTTTGCCCCCATCACTCGACGTCCGGAGGGGACCGGATTGACGTCTGTCGAAGCAGCATCCTGGCGGCAAGGAGCCTCAAGGGTCACACCACCTCCGGACATCACGTCCGGCAAAGGCGCCCGGTTGCATGGCGGCCATCGCTGCTCGCAAAGGATGAGCCGTTGTGCCACTGCCGTCACTTTACCATGACGGACCCCGCCGCTCAATCGCGAGTTGTGTCAAGGTGACGCACTTTGACGCGACTGGCCACGAGACCCTGAGAAGCAACGTTGGTGGCGTCCAAGCCATATGCAGGGCGATTGGAGGACTGGACAGCCAGGGTCTCACCTCACAATTGCCGAGAGGGCGCGACGCTTTTTTGATAATTTCAACAGTGTTGCTCTTCATGCTCGCGATACCCTATAGATGTGGATGGGATCCCTGTCATTGTAGAACGGGCCCTGCTGGCGCTTTGTCGGCATTACCGGGTACTCCAGGTCGTCTACTGTTAAGCCAGAGCGCTGGCAGGTGTCGAGGAAGACTTGGGACGTCTGCTCGTTGCGCTGCGTTGCTCCTATGTACACCTCGACATCAGGGTGCAGCTCAAAGAGGTCGAGAATGGTGCCCACCAGTGCGGGGTGGTTGCTCCGGTCGTAGGTGATGTCTGCCCCGAGCACAACATCGATGGACTGGCCCTCGTTCCACTGCTGGTCTTCCGTTCCAACAAGAGCATGTCCCCATTTGACATCCATTGGTGTGACGAGCGGTGAGTCTTGCAGGCTGTTGAGGAATAGGTTGTCGGGGAGGTTGTTGATGACGTCGTCGGAGCCGTCCGACGCGACAATGTGCCGACAAGCCAAGTATTTGGCACACATGACGGAGAGGTAGCCAGTGCCCGCGCCGAGCTCCAGGATGCGCTTCCTGGCGACCACGGACGGGTTCTGGCAGAGGTATTGGCCAAGATGAAGCGCAGCCTCCCACGTTCGGAGGCCTGTCGTGCCCCCAGCAGAGATGAGGGAGCGGTTCTCAAGCAACGTGATGCTGGGCGCCTCATCTGATTCGCCCAAACCACGGTCCAAAAGGGATAGGCTGTACGTCACGTAATGCTTCTGCTGGACTGATGCCGCCTCTGAGGGCAGCGGCGCGGACAGGAGCACGGGGAGCAGGGACATGAGGTTATCAGACACGGCCTACGGCTGGTCAATACGACCATTGCAAACTTGCAACTGGACGGCGTGCGGGGCCGCCAGGCTACGACTTACGTGCTCATCCCAGTCGTCGATGGAAGCCTCGATGCGCGCAATCAGCTGCTTGAGGGTCCTGAGTCGATATCTGTCGGGCGGGGCGTACAAGAGGGCATCGTCGGCGAAGAGTCGCTCGTAGATGAGCTCCTGCACGGTGTCCAGCTTGAGATACTCGGCCGGCGGGAAGTCGAGACTGGGCTCCAGCTGGAGATATTGGCGGCAGAACCTGTCGACATGGTGCTTCCATGGATGAGCCATGTTGACAGGTGCTGGGGCGTGGTGTTGAACCATGGTGGCCTGCTTGGAGCTTGGAGGAGAGGGGCAGTCAGGCCGTCCTAAGCTCCAAAGAGACTTGGTGCCTGGCCCAAAAGGGAAATCGATTTCCCGACAGCGCCCCCACCGGGCCGTGCGGGCTCGACGCCAGCGCACGTGACCTGCCCCGAGGAATCTCCGCTGTGAATGGCCGCGCCCCACTGATTATTTTTTCCGCGCACACATTCTTAGGGTTGGACCCGAGTAAGCGACACGGCCGGGTCGGAATTTTCGCCCCTAGCACCACCGCAGGCCGCCAGCCCTTGAATCCACGACTTTCGTGAAGCGCATCCGCCAAAAGGTCTCTCTCTCCCGTCAACCACCCAGAGATTCCATCGACAACCACCGCAACCATGGCGGACAACGACAGCCCCGTTACTCTGCGAACTCGCAAGTTCATCCGCAACCCTCTGCTGGGCCGCAAGCAGATGGTCGTGTGAGTTTGCCCGCCCCCGTGCGTTCGCCGTCATCGCCATTGCACCTCGTCTCGCCCGCCGCCGCGTCCTCGAGACCTCGAATCCGACAATCGACCATCAAAACAGCCATCCTGTCTGTCAAATGCACGCCCCCCTCGGAAGCACGAACGAATACCGACCTGTTTGTGTCCGTCGGGGACTGTTTCCAGCAGGCAGGCCGCGATGGTCGGTGGCGAAGTCGAGGAACGAGCCGGGCACCCACGGGCGAGACGACATGCAATGCCGACGGCAGCGACGCACAGAACACGACCAAAGGATTGAAGAACAAGCAGCTGACTCTGCCTCAGTGACATCCTCCACCCCAGCCGTGCCAACATCTCCAAGGAGGAGCTCCGCGAGAAGCTCGGTGGCATGTACAAGGCCCAGAAGGACCAGGTCCAGGTCTTCGGCCTGCGAACCCAGTTCGGTGGCGGCAAGACCACCGGCTTTGCCCTGATCTACGACTCCCCCGAGGCCATGAAGAAGTTCGAGCCCAACTACCGCCTGGTCCGCGTTGGCATGGCCACCAAGGCCGAGCGCGCCAGCAGACAGCAGCGTACGTGGCCCCAGCCCTCTGCACGCACGACGGCTCCCTGCGTCGATGCCGTCGAGCCAGATATCGTTTCCGTTGCAACAGAGCAAAGTGCTGACACCCCGCGCAGGCAAGCAGCGCAAGAACCGACAAAAGACGCTGCGGGGCACGGCCAAGGTCAAGGGTGCCAAGGCGAAGAAGGAGAAATAAGCGCGCGGTCTTTTGCTGTCGGCGGCGTCGTTGTAAAAACCCGGGGTCGGTATGGGGGCTTTGGCATCGTCCGGCGCACGCCGCGGGCGTGCTGCTGGCATCATTTTTCGCCTCGGCATGGGATGGAAACGTGTCGGCGAATCGGTACCTCTGGAAACGACTGGGGGTTTGGGGGTGGTGAGGGCTCGGCTTCCATGGTCTACCTTGTCACTAGCATGAATCAAGGTGTTTCGGTTTTGGCCATTCCACGATGCTGACTTGTCTTGGAAGGTGACGACTGAACGGGACGCGATCGGTGATGATGACATGATGTATAACTTGACGGATCATTGCCGACCAGCAGCTTGGGGGTATCAACGCCTGTCTAGGTGACTGCCTAGATATCCTCCAACTCCGTGCCGTATCTCGCCTACATGAAGGCGCATGGCCCGCCCCCAACTCCCAAAAAGCAGTTTCGCTAACACCACAGCCAACCCGGAAAATAAAGATTAGAGAAAAACAACAAACCATCCCAAGGTTTCGTTTCGTTTCGTCATGAATCCACACCACGCGGAACGTCTCTCTACATCATGCCCAGCGCAAACACGCCAGCCAGGCACCCCACGGCCGCCACGACGGCCCCCGTGCCGGCAGCGCGCCCGCCACGCCTCGCGGGCGCGGCATCGGCGGCCGCGACGATGGGGTTGTGCCAGCCGCAGTGCTCCTTGCCGCCGATGGTGTTGCACGTGTAGAAGGTCTCCTGGCGGTAGCCCATGCTGGCGAGGCGCTCGGCCTGGTCGGGCGGTGGGGTGACGATGGGGCGGTACGGAGGGGGGTCGCCGTCGCCCGAGTTGCCCCCGCCGCCGCCACTGCTACTCCCGCCTTCGGTGTCGGTGTCGTCTCGCTGGAGCAGCAGCGGCGGCGGCAGCTGGGCGGTGGTCGGCGTGGGGGCGGCCAGGTTCGGCTGGAGGCTGCCGTCGCCGGGGGAGGCTTGTGGGTGGGCGTGCGTGGGGTGTAGGAGAAGCAGGAGGAGGAAGGGGAGGAGGATGTTGAGGATTGTGAGATTCAGGGGGATGGTGAGTGTGCTGTTTCGTCGGGCCATGTTGGCTGCGAGTCTGTGCTTGAGGAATCCCGAGATCGAAATACCCCGAGGTAGGGGGAAGGCTATATCTTGTCGTACGTGTATGGAGTATAGGTCGTTAATGTGTCGTCAAAGCGTCGAGATATCTCACGGCTCTCTCCACACCCAGGTCGTGCACGATACCCTTCTCTTCCTCTTATACGCCAACCAGAGTCACACGCGCCTTTGCTTGCTTGCTTGCTTGCCGCCCGCGAACCAGGGGGGGGGAAGGAAAAAAAAGTCCCCGTCCCGCCTCGCACAAGAGGTGAACAAGCAACGACAACCGCGGTTGCGGCGCCCCGTTTCGTTTGCCCGGTGTATGGATGACTGCAACCACGCGTTGCAGGGAAAAGCCCCGTGCGTGTGTAGGGGCAGGTCGTTCAGAGTGAGTGAAGTTGAGTGAGGGGGCACGGTGATTCCCACGCCCAGGAATATCCAGACCACCGGGCCAAAAGATAGCAGTCGCAGCCAACAAACTATTCCAAAATTCCGTGGTGTGAAAACGTTTGGAATAAGTCCGAGATCGTTTTCAGCTCCCTCGTTGTCTGTACGCGAAGGAAAAAACGGTGCGTGCGAGGGTGGCCGGTCAAGCAAGGTGGTCGCGTGCCTTGTGCTGCCGAGGTGTCAGTCACGCCCCCGCGGGTGTTTGTCGCTCGTGGTTGTGGCGCGCAAGACGGCAGCAGCAACAGCAGCACAACCTGCAGGTCATGACGGTGATGAACCGCAAAAGGGAAAAAAGCCCGCCGCGTACAGAAAGACGAGAGGAGAACTGGAAATCGGGCAAGAAGAGGAGGAGGAGGAAGGGGGATCAAGACGAAGAGGGCCAGAGGTGAGAAGGTGGTTGTTCATGGTCGTGGTGGTGGTGGTGGTGGTGGTGGGCTGGCTGGGTGGGCTGGGCTGGCTTACACGAAGACCCAAACGAGGAGGCGAACGCCCCGCGAGGAGCGACAGCGCAGTTGACGTCGGGTTCAGGTTGTTCATGTGCTCACTCACCCCCGCCCGCCACCACCACCACCCATCAGCAGAGCTCGGCCCCCTCCATCCTGTCAGTCAGGCCTTCAACGCAGAGGAAGGAACGTCGGTCGGCGCATCACCCGTCACCGCCACTCGGCAAAGGACTGGTCCCGATCCACTTACTCACTCACTCAGGGCCGCCTCCACCACCCGTGTTGTGTCAGTCCTCCTTGACCTCTGACGGTTGATCGCAGTGATTCCTCCGACAGCTCCTTGGAAGCATGACTGGACAACTCAGTCCGGAACTGCATCACTCAAGATACTCAGTAGTTATGGAATGACAAGTTTTCAACCATTCAAGCAACCCAACTGCACACATGCACATGCCACGAGTGGCAGAGGCACGACGACCTATCCGTCCAAGCCATCCCCGTGGCGTACAGGGTAGTATGTAGAGCCTCTGGCCCACTCGATCCTGTGACACCGGCCTCAACCCCGACTTTTCAGGTTGCCCGCCATGTCCTGGCGATCTACTTGAGCGGAGGAGGCTCGGTCCTCCTCTCATCCATGGATAACTACCACTCAAAGGGCACCCGCATGGACCTTGAGAGAGGGTCGCATCCGCGAAACCACCACCTCACCCACCACAAGCCATGAGCAGAACCCGAGGTCTTGGCGTCCATCCACGGATCCATCTTCCCGCCATCTGTCGGCGCCTATCCGCGCCTGCTGGTGCTCTGCCCGGGCACGTGTGCGCTGGCGCCTCGACTCCAGCGAGGTGGCTGCCCCGGCGCTCGCTGCCCGCAGCTGCAGCGGATGCGGGAGCGCTGACAGCCAACCGCTGTCCTCGGCCCCAGCGCATCCGACACGGGCTCGCGCCATCAGCCTCCAGCAGGCGCCTCATCGTTAGGTCGGTAAGTAGGTAGGGCAGACCGGGCCACCACTTCTGATCCAAACGCACCTAGCCACACCTGCTGCCCGTAGCATGTTCCAGGTCGCGCCGACTGCCTCACGACCCCTCGCCTCCATTGCACCGACGACATATCGACTTCGCTGCGCGTCGTTGGAGTGTTTCAGCACGTTGGATGACTCGCTTTGCCAAAGGCACACTTCGTACACTATGTACCTATCGCGACTCGCGAGAGCCCGGCCTGGGACCCAAGTACAGAAGTTGGCAGCAGCCATTCGTACCCATTCCTCCTATAGCACTTAGACGCACGCATCCGCAGATGCCAAACTCCATCCAGACCATCCAGATCGCCAATGACCCAACCTTGAAAATGAATCAGATGCCAGCCCGTGCCGTCCGCGAGGACACCACGGTGGGTATTCGCCGGTGCGCATCCCAAACGCCGTGACATGCATGCACTCAAAGTCTACCTTACTCGTTCTCGTCTTCGTCGTCGTCTTCATCCTCGTCCTCGCCCGAGTCAGAAGAGTCCGACGACTCGGACTCGCTGGATTCGTCGTCGGCGACCTCGCCCTCTGCAACCTCTCCTTGCACCACCGCTTCTGCGTCGCCCATCTCGACCTCCTGGATCAGGGGCTTCTTGCCCTCGGTTGCAGACGTAGTAGGCGCGGGCGCGTCTTGCAGAATCCTGGGCTCCATCAGCTCGTCCCACGGCACCACCCGCTGCCCGTCGTCTTCGCCCGCCTCGTCTTCTCCGTCCGAGTCGGGCACCTCGAACTTGTCATACACTCGCTTCCCCGTCTCGGAATCGTAGACTCGGTCCCTGACCTCGCGGTCGCGCACGGCGAGGAGCACGTGCAGTTCGGCCTCGTCGGTGCTAGCCTGAACCGTGCCTGTCAGTTGCACAATCTCGGGCTGCCACCTCGTCGCCTTGGACATGGCCATCTGCTTCCACGTCACCACCATGCCCTCCTTGGCCACTCCGGCCGTCAGCGTGGGTAGACTGCCGAGATCCGCCGGCACAGGCGGCACGTCGTCCGCCTTCTCCGGCTTCTTGGCTTCCGGCTGCGCCCCGTTCACCTTGTCAGATGCACCACTCTGGTCTTGCGCAGGAGCTTTCGGTCCAAATGGCTTGAACCCTCGCCCGGAGCTGCGGCGCGTTGCACCTCCCGCAAAGTCGCCATCCTCGTAGAAGACGGCCGAATCGTCGTAGTAGTCCTCGGTGAACTCTTGTGACTGGCGCTTGCGCTTCCCCTTGCCCCAGTGCCGGCCCTGTTGCTGCGGATCCCATCGCTGTCGGAACGGAAACGGAGGCTCACTGAGCACCACTCCCTCGTGGCAGCACTCGACCGCTGAGTACGATATGTGTTTTCTCCATTCGTCGGGGTCCTCGTCCTCGGCCGGAGCGGCGTCCTGCCCCGTCCTTGCCTCCGCAACTCGGGGGTTGTTCAGCGGCCGGACGTCTTTCATCAGTCCCTGCTTGATTTTCTCCTCGTCCGCCTTGGACTTGGGTGCCTTGAGGCCCAGCGCGCCAAACAGCAGTCTTCGTCCAGCGCCCACGTCGACGCGGGAGCGGCGCGACTGCGGTGTCTCTTTTGGAGTGCTCCCTTGCCGTTCCGCCGCCACATCGTTTGCCTCTCCCTGGTTGCCTTGATGTTCCTCCGCATTCGCATTCGACCCCTGCTCCAACGATTTGAGGAGCTGTTCCTTGCGCTCCTGCAGTGACAGCTCCGTGGGCGCCGAGTCTGGCGTACCGGTGCTACCGTCCAGTGACTTTCTATGTGCAAGCAACTTCCGACGGCGGGCGTTGCGCTTTTGCGTCTTTGTAAGGCCCGTATGCGGTGCGGATTCTGCTTGCACAACCCCAGTATTCTTTTTCGCAGCGGCTGCCGGTTCCGTGGAGAACATCGGATATACTTGGCCGACCATAGCTGTATTGTCGTCGCTCGAGTCGGAGTCGGAACCAGAGTCTGATCCAGAATCGGAATCGGACCCAGATCCAGACTCAGACTCAGATTCGGACTCGGATTCAGAGTCAGAGTCCTCTTCGCTATTGTTGCCCTGCTCGGAGTCGCCATCTTCTTCGCCTTCACCGCCGTCGGCTTCGTCACTTCCCGACGAATCGCTCGAGTCCGAGGACGATGTATCGTCCGTGTCGGCAGAATCATTGTCATCGCTTTCAACAACCTGAATTAGCGGCCGCGCGGGGGCTTTCTCGTTGGGATCGTTGTCTCCATCATACACTGCTACGTTCATCAGGTCGCCAAGCATCATCTCCAGGACCTTGTCGAGCGACAAGGCAGGGTCGTTTGATCGCTTCAAGGCCTCGTATGCATGCATGATGTTGCCGTCGTGCCGGCCAAGCTCGACTCCAATGGCAGAGGCAGATGTCAAAGGGAATGCGGCCTGGAGAAGCCCCATCTCCTGGGCGAAAGCATCCTCATGCGAAGTTGCGTCGGAGGGATCGTGGCCGATTTTCGTGGCTAGGGCCGGATCTTCACCGACAACTGCATTGTCTTGACGGAGGAGCTCGAGCTCTTCGGCCATGTCTCCATCGGCCAGCTCGAGCTCGTCATCAATCTCCTCGTCGGTGTTTTCGTCGACGTCGGCAAAAGAACCATCGTCTTCTGCGCGGTTGTTAGCAGTTGTAATGACATTGTTAAGGGCTGGAGCGTATGTACCATCGTCTTCGGCTAGCTCTGGCGCCTCCAGCAGCAGCATCGGGTGTTCGTAACTGTCGTCATACTCGTCCTCGTTGTTGTACTCGATCGCGCGCTGTCGCTTCCGTGGGGGCAGTTCGATGGACGGTCGATCTCGTGGTGTCCTCAGCCAGGGCCGGCCAAAGGCAAGCCCGTCGACGAGGTGCTTTCCGCCCTCGGATATCTGATGCCGTCCGCTGAGTCGTCTCCGCTTGAGGTCCTCTCCGAGCAACGATCGGATTCTGCAAACCGCCGACTGGTCAGTGTCCCAATCACCCCGAGGCACAGAGCCCAGCGCAGCGAGGGGACGGGTCGAGCAAACGTACACAATCTGGTCCTCGTCCTTGAGGATCTGCTGCACCTGCTGAAAATGCAGGCACTCGTAGCCGCGGCCAAGTCCATCCTCACCGGCGGGCCCGACCAGCTCGACGGCGTAGTCCTCGAGCCCCCACTCGCCGCCCTCGAGGGGCACTACTTCGTTGATCTGCGCGAGGAGCTGCGCGACGCTCAGGTCGGCGGCGGCGCGGGCGCACGGCCAAACGAACTTGACGTCCGGGATGCCGTGGCGCTGGACCGTGACGCGCAGCCGGAGAGGGTCCTGCGACATGATGGGGGAATGCTTCGTCTACAGGTGCATGGCTGTGCGTGCGTGAACGATGAAACGGACAAAAGAGCGGCGGCTGTCGAAGAGAGAGAAAGAGTAAAGAGAGAGAGAGAGACTGGAGAGAACGCAAATGGGAAGGAGCCAGCTGGCAGTCTGTCGGGCTGGCAGGTTGGGTTGAAGGGGACCAAGTGACATGTGCGAGTGCGAGCTGCAGCAAACAGCCCGTAAAAATTAAGGTGGGTCCATCGTCATTCACCCCGTCGTTCACCGACTCACTCACCGATCACACCGAGCCGCCCCGCCACAAGTCCTCACCAACGGACTCCAACGCCATGCCATGCCATGCATGCCGGACACACAGTTAGATAGGTATCCAGGTGTTTTTGGATGGGAGCAAGCCTCCCTGTTATGTACCATGCAATAAGTGCTCTCTGCAACGCTCGTACAAATAACAACGCCTTGCGGGTGCCGACCAAGTCTCCATCAGACACCCGCCATGATGAGATCAATTCCAAACTCCGAACCGTGCGATGCTCATGCGTGTGACGGATGCCATCCTCCTCATGATCCCGCCATATCCAGCATGTGGCCCATTTTCTCGATCTGGGGCAGTCAGCAACCGAACGGCAGTACTTCAAAAGTGCGACTCACCTTGGTCTTGAGGTAGCCCTCCACCTCTTGGCTGCGGAAGCCGCCCTTGCCCTTCCACGACAACGGGACCATTGCAACACGCTCCTTGACCACTACCTCGCGGTTGGGGCCTTCGATGGCGCGGATCTTGTCCGGGTTGTTGGTCAACAGGCGGATATCCTGCTGGCCGAGATCCAGCAGCATCGCCGTGGCGAGGCCGTAGCTGCGCGCATCGGCGGGGTGACGCAGCAGAAGATTGGCCTCGACGGTATCGGAACCGAGATCCTGCAGGTTGTAGGCCTTGAGCTTCTCCCCGAGGCCGATTCCGCGGCCCTCCTGCCGCAGGTAGATGATGATGCCTCCGGCCGTGTTGCCGGGCATGCCCATCAGACGGGCGGCCTCGTCGAGCTGCTCGCCGCAGTCGCACCTAGCAGACCACGCCGTCTCGCCGGTATAGCACTCGGAGTGGATGCGTACGAGCGGTGTCTCAGCCGACTGCTGCGCTGCGGGAGAATCCACCGGTTCCTGCTGAGGGGTGGCAGCCATGCCACTGGTCGTCCGACCGGGAAACAGACGCCCCGTATAGGCTCCACGGACCATGCGGTCCATCTCGGTTTCACCCTCACGCGGGGCATCGAGGCTCTGGCTTCGGATGTGGTTGCCGAAGACAATGGCGAGGTGCTCCTTGTTGTCGACATTGTTGGTGTAGAGGTGGAGGAACATCTCGGTGCCCGCAACGGTAGGGATCCGCGCGCGCACGATGCATTGGACCTCGGGGAGGGTCTCGAGAAGGCGCGGCTTCTTGGTACCGCAGCCGCCGGAGGGGATGGAGCTGTCGACGGGGACGCCTCGCGGGCCGGCCGTCGAAGGCGTCTGCGTGCCGGGAGTCTGTGGGGGCGTAAAGGCCGGAGAGAGGAGTGACGGAGGGGGCAGCGTCTGTGTCGGCGTATGCGATTGCGACGGAGGCTGAGACTCTGACAGCGCCTGGACCGCAGGCTGGCGTGACGAGGAGGCCGGCTCCGCGCCGGCGTGTAGGGGCGACGGCAGCGCAAGGTGGTCTACATCGTGCCGGTCGTGGTGTTGGTGGTCGGCGGCACCCGTCCGGGGCGAGTAAAAGGACGGCAGCTGGCTGCTGGACTCGGCGCCGGCGTCGGACGGCGGAGGCGTGGTGTCGGACGGCATCTCGGGTGGACTGCGCGGCGGATGCGCCGAGGGGTAGCGTTCGAGGGAAGCCGCGGGCCGGCCGGGTTCGACTTCAGAAGGGCGGGATTACGGCGAGCGCTGCGTCAATCGACGAGTCGCATCGAATTGAGAGCTGTCTCCGAGGCGAGAGGGGTATTTGGGCGGCGGTAGCTGGTGGGCACGAGGGCGACGAGCTGGACGAGGTCATGGAGGAGTCGAGAGGCGGACCCGACGCCGAGCATGTGGACGATTAGGTTATTAGTCAGTGCGGCCGACGCCTGGAACGGCGCGAGCGTGGGCGCTGGTGCAGGCGCACTGGACCGCTGAGGTGGTCTGTCGCACTGCGCGCAGATTTATGGAACCTCGGCGAAACGCGGGGCAATGGAATTCCTCTCGTGGCGGGGCAGGTACTTGGTCCTCCGCCGGAGCCCTCACCGTAGCCAAAGTCACCGCCCCGCGAGCGGATTTTGTAAGGCATTGGAAATGCTTCCATCACCAACACCTTTGCAGGGACTGGCAAGACTGGGTCGTGACGTTTTGGCGCACGGAGCGGGAGCGGGAGCGGGAGCTCGGGCTTTGGCAGGCATGAACCCGCCAACAGGTTCCGCGAGCTTGTCAACCGCATTGTCTTGTCGGCATTCGATGTGCGCAGCAGCCGCACTTTGTAGGGTTGTTCTGGAAGCTGGAAGGGACAGATACGAACTCTGGACGCATCTCGACTCACCCACCGGTGAAGCTTGCGTTGGGGCTGAGGCAGTTTGGACGCTTCAAGTCTGCACGCGAAGACCACGATACAATGCTTTAGCCATCCCGGTTCAACTGCCCTAGTGCAGTCTGAGGCCGTCTTTTTCGTCCGCGCAGCATTGGACACACGATCCCCTCAAGAGGTATGAAGAGGGGCATCTCAACGTTGCCTCTACCGGCAGATTTTCCGACTGTGCGTCGCGGGACTCGGTAGTCCTCGCAGCCATCAGCCGGCACGACCAAATTGGCCTCGACGGCGACATTTCGCAGTGAGATGCAGCGAAAGCGAATGTCCAGCTGTTGATGAACGACGATGCCGCTTTCAAGGCTTCGGGCGCTTGCCGCGGCTCTCGTGCCATGGATCTGAACGACGTCAATAGGCCGAGCCGGGTACTTCGTTCTGCCCCTCCACGGATCACTCTGGCACCAACATTAGTCTGGCTTCGGCCAACAACAGGGAAACGAACGTTAAGGTTTGGGGTCATCTCGTCAATTGCACCAGCTATAAAAGGGATCAACCGCGCTGGCAAGCATCGGCTTCGGGTTGCCGTGTTGAAATGAGCATGGGACGACTTGCTCCCTTGTGTGAAAGAATTCGTATTGGCTTGCTCTAGCGGCTGCTTGTGTATAATCTCACGCGATGAGTCCTTTGTTCACAACGAAAGGCTAATTGTCCCCTGTCTACCTTGTACTTCTAGGACAATCCATGCAACGAACTTGGCATTTCAATGTCGAGCCATCTCCTCTGCATTGCTCGACCTGAAACGGAGTCAAAATGATCAGGCAACATCAATCAAGAGGTGGAGCACGGCACTTGATGGCCTGGAGGCACGGTAGAGGCAGTGAGGCGCGGTAAAGCTTGTGTTGCTCGACTGATGTATTCAGGAGTCCAATCTGTTTGTCTGTATCCAACACTCTTGTGTGCATATGTACAGTCTAGAAGAAAAAAGAGTCTAAATGGTATATACAATCCTCGCTTGTTTTGCTGGTGGTCTGCTTCGTTTCAATTCATGCCGCTGACCCTGCAGCGCGTTTTGGAGCCACGCAACCCATTTACAGGGCAGTGTAGACCTTGCCGGTGCCGTACTCGACGTTCTTGATGGTAAGGCCGTCGGTGGGGTCCTGGGAGCCCAGGGTGTGGGGGCACTGGGGCTGGTTGCTGGTGTTGAGGTCGAGGGTGCAGACCTCATCGTGGCCGTACTTGCAGGTGGGGTCGGCAATGTTGACGAGCTCGGCGTTCTTGGCGACCCAGTTGTTGCCGCCCAGGCACGAGGCGTAGAAGTTCATGCTGTTGCCGGCGGACAGGGCCAGCTTGCCGTCGGTGAGGAGGTCCTTGCACTCGTCGCCGTCGACCTGCTCGTAGGTCATGGCGACGCCGCCGCCCGACTGGGGGTTGGACTCGGCGCTGGCGCCGGAGACGAGGTAGTTCCAGGCATCGTAGGAGATGTCGTGGGCGCCGCCGGACTGGTCGACGCGGAGGAGGTGGACGCTGCGGTCGCCGTTGGTCACCTTGACGCAGATGTTGTCACAGGTGACGGTCTCGGGCCAGTAGGCGACGCGGTTGGTGTCGAGCTTGCAGCCCAGGGCGCCGATGGACGACGAGTACTGCTCGTGGGGGGTGACGCTGATGCCGTTGTCCCGCTTGGGGATGGAGGCAGCGGAGCTGAGGCCGGCCGAGGCGGCGATGACGGAGGCGACGGTGAAGAGCATCTTGATGGTTTGTTGTGGTGGTAGTGAAGGAAAGGACTTGTCAAAAGTCGTGATGATGGAATGTATGTAGTGAAAGTGAAAGTGTGTTCCTAAAGGAAAGTGGTTTGCTGCAGAGAGCGACTGGTGTTGGATACTCGAAAGAGAATGTGAGTTGTTGGTGATGGACTGGAGAGAGAGAAGATCTTCCTTGGATCTGATCGACGAACGGGCCCTTCTTATACCCATCTGGCTCCCCCGCAAGATACAGATCCTTCGCCCGTGCCATGCATACTTGTGTAGTACCCTCCATCACAGTTTTCGTTGTGGCGGATCCTGCGAGTAAGGCGGGTGATGCGACTGCGACTTACACGCAAGCGCGCGCGTGGGGTCGAGAATGGGTTTGAGGGGGGGGAGGGGCGGGGTGAGAGAAGGGGGCCAAAGGCCGCGCCGCGTGGAGTACCTGCAGACAAGGGAACTGACTCTCACGGTGGAGGTTTGTTCGAAAGGGGCCCCTGCGAAGAAACGTCCCATGCGTGTCCCCCACAATAAAGCGAATGATAGAGAAGAAAAAGTCATGGCAACAAGATGTCTCCCGACGGGCTCCATCGAACGGTTGCCGTGATGGAGGGTGGGGGCCGGTCGGTTCGCCGACTCAGGGACGCCAACTCAAAAGGCTGAAAAAGCACGGCCGATTGGATCGACTCAGGCAGAGGGCTCCAGGCCCCTAAACCAAGGTCGGGATGGGCCCAGGGACGCCGGCGAGGACCCGGGCCCAGCACGCTGGGTGGCGGCGGTGCCGCGAACCCGCCCTCGTGGAAGCCCAGGGGCGCTTCCTGGACGGGCCGGTACCTGCATGGAGGCGCGCGGGTCTTTTGCTCTTGAGGGTGTGTTTCAGACACGCAGCGGTACCTGCAGGAGGTGGTGGTGGTGCTTGGTGTGCCGGGGGTCCGTCAGTCGATGCTTGCAACATGCCACAGAAAGGCGGCATCAACTGATGGCCGGCATCAGACGGACATGTCATCTGTCACCCCGGCACTCTGCAGATGATGCGCGGCATGGACAAGCGGACAGGGGCATGCAGGCAGGCAGGCAGCACCCCTGAAATGTGCAAACACACAAACACCACCTGTGCTGCAAGCTGGTTTCTGTTGGTAGGACACGGAGCATGAAACGGCAGCCAACGCTTGCTGCACGTCAGACCGGGCGGCCACCTCATTGTGACCTCTGCACTGCGAATGTGTACACGTACTGCGCACGCCTTGGACGCAGGCCCGGGAACCTCGGGTAACTCTATTGCCGCCCCCTTATTACACGTGCAAAGTACCTGCCTGCGTCAATGCGTGAATTTACAAAGGGCGCGGCCGCGGGATCGCGGTAGCCATTGTTGGAAGGCCCGCGGGCCTTGGGTTGACTCGAAGCAAAGGGCCGACGGGCATCCATCATTCGCGCAGCTTCTGCGACAAGTTCTAGTGCACCGCGGGCGGAGCCACAGCGCGCGCTGCTGCTGGAGACTATTCTGGAGACTCATGCGCCGGGAAAGGCATAGATAGAGGGAAAACCGGGGGCCCTTTGCGGGTGGAGTTGTGTGGCTTTAGACTCTGACAACTGACAATGCTGCGCAGCGATGCCCTCGCGACCCAGCGCACGCAGCGGTTGAATGGGGGCCGTCTCAGGTTTCTCTGCCGTTCTTCCGTGGCGCACCGCCGTGGCTGAGGCGGACCAGTCGGTCGGTTGCGGTGCCTGAGCGGAAGCGCTGGGACGCCGGGCGGCGTCTTGGTTACGCGAGGGAAGAGGGTGTGAGGCACATTCTGTGTGTGTGGCCGGCGCAAGCAAGCGAGGCCGCGTACACGTACGCCTGTATTGTTTCCCGCTCCCGTTCGCCGGAATGGGCAGCTGGTTCCGTCGTGGAGCAGCCGAATGAGTCGCCAGTGGCCGGTCGCCTACGGCAAAAGGGAGAGAATGGGCGGGAACGGGCGCGAAGAAGGGCAGTGCAACAGTGTTGGCTTGGAGGTTGGGGGCGGGAGGCGGCGACGGGAGTCCGACGACTCGGTCACCAACACCGAGTTCACAGTACTCTCTATTGAGCGGTGCCAGTTTTTTCCTCATTTTTGATTTTTTAATGATTTTTTTAGAGGGTATTGAGAGTCAGTCGCAACACGGGGGATGTGACAAGCGGATGCGGGGAGTTCCAAGGCAGAAGACGGACAGCGGCTCGCGCGCGCACGGCTCGTGTCATGGCTCGACCCCGGTTCCCGCATCGTGAGATCGCGGGGACCCGAGCGCGCTCCGCGATGCTTAGCATCAGGCTAGGAAGACGATCGCACGATCCAGGCGCAGCACAGACCCCATGCTGCGTCTCTATCGTTCCCGTAGCGCAGGGATGAGCATATCGACAGCTGAGGCGGCCCGCGCTGCGGTCTGGAGCGCTCTTACCGCTGACGAGAGCATCCCCGAGATAGTGGCTGGCTTTGGAATCACTCGTTGGAGTTTTTCTCTGTACTTCGGTACTGTACATGTGAGACGCTCGTCGACTCGCACGCTTCGGGGGCTCGAGTCCGCCCTGCTACGTTGGGTTCGACCAAGTTGAACGGAACCTTCCGCGCAGAGTTGACCGGCGGCTTCAGCGACGGCATCGACCTGAGGCATCAGGCATCCGCCAGCAAAACGCTCGACCGCTGCCTGACCGACTAGAAAGACTCTTGAGATCGGGAGCCTGCCATAGGCCGGCGGGCCATATATTTGAGTTTTGGTAGCTCAAGCGCAGTGTGCGGTTTGAGTTTGCCCAGCTGCCTCTCTCTAGGGTAACCCTCTCTCTGGGTAAAAGGTTGGACTCTAGCCGAGTCGTGCATCTAACTAGGCATGCACTGCCCAGCGTGCTCTGACGCGTGTTCTCGGGCGACCATGGCGATGAGCGCAGAGTGGCACGCTTGTGCAGACGGTGGTTGCATGTGACCGTCGGCGACGTTGCCAAGAAGCCGTGTTGGTGACGGTGTAAACCCAAGAAACGGTGGAAGCCCTTTTGAACATCACGCGCGAGGGTAAACGGCACACGCAAGGCATGATGGCGTGTGAGGACGCAAAATCCGTATGACAACATACGGTATGAGCCGACAATCAATACATTCTGGTGTTTTCGAGCCTGTCATGCTTGGCTGATGATGGCAATTCAAACAAACACCACACACGCTCACCGGTCGCGGCCGCCCGGTCAGGCAGCTCGGTGAGCGCCCCACCTCGGTGAGCACCGCCCGCTATCGATAAGCACCTCTGCCAGAAAAATTTACCCTGCGCGGAACGGGACCAGCAATTCGGGCACGGCAGCAGCACCACACCACCCACCACCAGCACCACGCTCGCCAGCGGCGCCCGACTGCTCGTCGTCGCAATGCCCGCCGCCATGTCGCCCGAGCCGGCCGCGGCCTCCAAGGCGGAAAAGAAGCACAAGAAGGACAAGTCGGAGAAGAAGCGCGCCCGCGAGGACGACGCCGCCGCTGCCGATGCGGAGCGCAAGCACAAAAAGTCCAAGAGCATCGCCGCCGCCGCCGCGGATGTCGCCGAGGCTCAGCCGAGTAAAAAGGACAAGAAGGACAAGAAGAAAAAGGACAAGAAGAGCAAGCACGAGGATGAGCCTGTAAAGGCGGAGGCGGAGGAGCAGCAGCCCGCGGCCGAGGAGGCCAAGGCCGAGAAGAAGAAGCACAAGAAGAAGAAGCACAGGGAAGCCGAGGAGGCTCCGGCCGCGGAAGAGCTGCCCGCCAAGACTGAGGACGATGCCGAGAAGAAACAAAAGAAGAAGAAAAAGTCAAAGAAGCATGCCGACGAACCCGTCACCGCGGACGCCGCGCCGACGGACCCCGATGCCATGGACGTCGACCAGCCCCAAACATCGTCGGCATCGCAGTCCTCCAACGTCTACCAGCCGCCCGACATACCCGCCAGCCCCCGCTTCCCCTTCTTCTCGCAGACCGTCTCCCTCTACGAGCCGCTATACCCGCAGGGCTGGGCGCAACCCGTCACCAACTCCAAGTACCAGCACCTGCAACACCTGCAAAACAAGTACGTGCCCGCTCTGCGCGGCGTGCTGCTCGACTACAAGAACGTGGCCATCGGGCCGGAGCCAGGGCGGGACGGCGCGGCGACCGACGACGACACGCCGACAACGGTGCTGTCGCAGCGCGAGTACGCCGTCGGCTTCGGCTGGATCACGGCCGACGTGGAACTCTTTGTGCCCAGCCGCGGGGCGTGGATGGAGGGCAGCGTCAACCTGCAGACCGAGGGTCACATCGGCGTCGTCTGCTTCGGGCGCTTCAATGCGTCCGTCGAAGCTCGGCGACTGCCGCCGTCGTGGCGGTGGGTGTCCAACGAGTCGATCGAGGCGCATGGCTTCGAGGAGACGGCGTCGGTCATCACGGCCGACGACCACGGCGTGGTGCGCCAGGTCCACAGCACGGGCTTCTGGGTCGACGGCCAGGGCGAGCGCGTCAAGGGCAAGGTACGCTTCCGGATACGCAACTTTGACGCGGGCACGAGCGGCGAGACGAGCTACCTGAGCCTCGAGGGCACGATGCTCGACCGCGAGAGCGAGAAGAAGCTCGTCCAGGAGGAGGCGCGCACGGCGCAGATGCGGCGGGAGAAGAAGGTCGGCGGGCGGGCCGTCGAGCGGCGCCGGGCGCCCGACTTTGCCATGACCAGGTTCGAGGCCGAGGGCGCCGAAAAGAACGAGCAACAGCAGGAGGGGCAGGAGCAGGCGGAGCCGGACGAGGAGCCCAAGCCCGAGCCGTGGACGGTGAGCCGCGCGCAGAGCGAGGAGATGGACTGAGAAGCGGGACAGGATTGCCATTCTGTTGGGAGTATAGCGGAGTATTGGAGTTACTACATGTGTCGCATCGTGCGAGAAGCGTTCTGCGCTGCTGCCTGAACATATTAAAGAGTGGAATCCTCGAAGCAACTTTGTCAAGAGAGACCAAAGAGACATGAAAATGGAAACAGTGTGTTTGCGCCAGCGCCGCGCTCAATGACCAATCTGCGCTGGCCCGGGCGTGAAAGCAACCTGAAGGAGTGAAAACGACAAGAACCCTGACCGCAGTCGACACCACGCCTCGCTCCCTCATGGCATCTCCAACCTTTCCTCCAGCCGACTCGTAACCTCGATGGCGGGGGGGGGGGGAACACATAAACATCACGCCGAGGCCCGCACCATGGGCTCCCACGGCCGGGCCACGTTCCAGAGATACACCTCCTGCACGGCGACGGGGTCGTGGGCCTTGACAACGACGTGCTTGAAGACGCGCGGCGGGGACCCGGACAGCAGGGACTTGCGGACCCAGTCAGCGGCCGCGAGGGCGGGATCGTCGACGAGCCACGGCATGCTGCTCGCGAGGGGATCGGGCGGCGGGCACTGGGGGACTGACGCGGGCGGCTGGGACTGCGGCGCGCAGAAGGACTCGACTTTGGCGCGGTAGGCGGCTGGGTCGGAGGCGGCGAGGGGGACGTTGGGGATGAGCTGGAAGCGTGCGCCTTGGATGTCGATGACGATGCGCGGCGGCATGGCGGGCGGAGCAGCAGCAGCAGCCGACTCAGGATCGAGGCCCGGGTCCGGGTCAGACGAGGTAGAGGCCGGCGGACCGCCGAGGACCCACGTGTGGTCGACCATGTCGCCGGCCGACTCCCAGCCGAACCAGACGGCGGTGCCGCGGGCGGAAAAGTCGTGCAGCACGAGGCGGGCGGCGTCGTCGAAGGTGAGGGCGCAGTGCTGGCGCGAGATGAAGGGTGCGCTGCTACCAATCACAGACTCGCCAACATCAGACGACGACGACGACGACAGGGACGCGTGAGGAGTTAAAAAGGAAGAAGATTGATGAGGGAGGGGATACGCGGGGAGGACGATGTCGCATGCGGATGGGTCGGTGCCGATGGTGAAGCAGCCGGGGTGCTTGGTCGTCTGCGAGAAGGAGAGGCGCACCACGGCGGCGGCGTTGAGGGCGATGCCATCGAGCGGCTTTTCGTCGTCGTTGTTGAGGGATGCGTGGGGGAGGAGGTGCGCGGCGAGGTGCGCGGGGATGGAGGCGCCGCGCAGGACGAGGCCTGCGTTGGAGGGGAGGAGGAGGGCGCGCTGGGCGGTGGAGGAGGATGCCGTGGGGACCAGCCAGGCGAAGGTGTCGGTGTCGATGACGGTGTCGGCGACGACGACGTTGTTGATGGACATGGTGGGTGGATGGTGTAGTATGACCGATCGATTCCGCGGAAAGGGGTGTGTGCGAGTGAATGTATGTTATCCCAGTCTGGGACTCTGGGTGTTTGTACTCGTGTCTGTATGAGACGTGTGGGCTGTTGAGGCTGGGCGTGCGATGCGTGTAAGTGGTAAGTGTACGTGTAAGTGACGAT
The DNA here is from genome assembly GCF_023168085.1 of Purpureocillium lilacinum. NCBI lineage: Eukaryota > Fungi > Ascomycota > Sordariomycetes > Hypocreales > Ophiocordycipitaceae > Purpureocillium > Purpureocillium lilacinum. The sequence continues at coordinate 237,867 of NW_027072112.1, forward strand.
GGGCGTCACACGATAACGAATGTGGTGACTCTGGTGAGCGGCGTCGGAACCGGTTAAAGACGCCTTGACAAAGACGAGGAATGCGCCTGACTGACTGACTGACTGAGGCACTGGGGGGTATCAACAAGTAAGGACCGAGAAACGTAAGAAAAGATGAAAAAAACAACAACAACAATGTTATGCGAATCTGACTTGCGCCAGAGGAAGCGTCGGGGAAGGAGAAGACGCAGGGCCGCGGGCTATATACTTTGTCGGTGGTTGGTTGTACTTCGTACTTCGTAAGAAGCGCGGCAACGACACAGACTCACGTGCGGCGGCCCAGACGACGACGACAACACTTGCGGTTATGCAAGGCAAAAGGCTACAGTCGTCGAGGGGGTCGCACAGGGAACACATACGCAACACATCCCATCCACACACATATACACACACGCAACACACACGGGATGCTGCCGGTTGACGGGCCAGCAGCATCAGCAGGCGGCGCGGATGTGAGGGAAGCGCGACGGCGGACCAACCATGCGCGCGGAAGAAGACGCGGGCCTGACACGCGGGCACCTGACGTGCACGTACCGTCGGCGCGTTATGCGGACATCACCACGATGAAACGCGCAAGAAAAACCCGGTTTTTGAGTTCGGGGTTGGGGGACGAGGGGCGTGAATCGGGTGGTGGTGGGAGGCGGGGCGCCGCTCACGCAGCAACACACAAACGCGATTGAGAGCCAATCGATTCGGGGTCCTTCGCGACCACGACCGACCGCGTTTCGTTTCGATACCGAGCGGAGGGGTTGGATTCTGTCAAGCACAGGCTGTCGTGGGAGGAGCACAAGGGTTTAATTTTTTTTGTTTCCCTTTCTTTGAGTCACGCGAGTTGTTGTGGCGGCTGCTCAGTGGTTGGGTGGCCGGTGATGGCCTCTTCATCGTGGTGGCTCTGCGCAGTGCAGAGAGACGTGGCACTCGCTGGACGACATGATAGTATTCCAGATGCGGGCTTGTTCCATGATGTATTCGACGTACGAACATGTAGAGACATGTTTGGCTGTGGCCGTTCATTTCCTCCGACATGCTCCAAATTGTTCCTCCGCCGTCGACTCGCCACGATGCTGCCTGCTGGCCATCCAAACTCGTCCGAGTCGAAACCACTCTGATGCATTCTGATGCTTCGTTCCTTCGTATCATGAGGCAAAGAAAGATGGCCAAACAATGGGCACAGAGTTGTACACACCGAATCTCATCCGTCCCTCGCCTTGGGCATCCAGTCTCGGCCGTGACAGGCCCATGCAGCCGCAGTCGCAAACCGCAAACCAAGGGCAGCTCAACGCCCGGCCCACTCCTGATGCTCCCGCTCCAAATCTCACAACCCTCATCACCAACCACCATCACGCGTGCAGCTTGCACCCCACGCACGGCGCCGGCGGCTCCGCGCTGCCGTACACGTCGGGCCGCGCCTCGCCCGCCACGTTCAGGAACCCCACGGCGCCCTTGTCGAGCCGGAAGATGGCGTGGTCGACGAGCGTGTACGTGCCCGGCACCACGGCCTTGAGGTCCACGATGGCGGCGCCCCCCGGCGGCACGCCGACGGTGCCGACGAACCGCCCCGGCGGGCTCAGCACGTCGCCGTCGCGGTACACGCGCCGGAAGTGGCTCCCGATGACGTGCAGCGAGCTCGTCAGGTTGGGCCCCGCGTTGCCGAAGAAGATGCGCACCGTCTCGCCCGTCCGCGCCTTGAGCGGCGCCTCGCGCGTCAGCGCCGCCTCGCGCCCGTTGAAGACGACGGCGTTGGGCTCCTCGCGCAGGCCCTGCGGGTACGAGAACTCGACCGTCCCCGAGGGACGCCCCGTCTCTTCGTCCGTCTCGGGCGGCTCGTGGTACACCTCGCTCTGCATCACGTAGTACTCGCGGTCCACCGCCGGGAGATCAGAGCCTCCGCCTTCCCCGTCCGCCGGCTGCACGTACATGAGCCCAAACATGCCGTTGGCAATGTGCACCGGCACCGGCGCCGCCGCGCAGTGGTACACGTACAGCCCCGGGCACAGCAGCCGGAACCGCGCCGTCTTGGCCTCGCCCTCGTCCGCGTTGGTCAGCGCCGCCCCGCCCCCGGGCCCCGTGAAGGCGTGCGAGTCGATGTTGTGCGGGTTGCCCGTCTCGTCGCGGTTCGTGAGAGTCAGCTCCACCACGTCGCCCGCCCGCGCCCGGATGAAGGGCCCCGGCACCGTCCCGTTGAACGTCCACGCCTCGTACTTGTACTGGTTCGTCACCTGCACGAGCTTGGGCGACGTCGTGAGGTCCACCTTGACGAGCGCCGCATGCGTGCGCGTCAGCGGAGGGGGGACCGACGGCGCCGAGGTGAGCACCGCGTGCTCGATGGGCAGCGTCGAGACGTCGGGCGGGTTGGCCTCGAGGCCGTCGTAGAAGGCGATGCGTGAGTCCTCGCTGGGGGTAGGGGACGTGGGAGACAGTGTGATGCGAAGCTGCCGTGGAGAATTAGCACTCTGTTGTAGCATAGGCGTGCGTCTCAGAAAATCCATAGACCGTAGTCTGATGGCTGCACTGCACGTCGCGACGGGGTGTCTTACTGATTTGCTCGAAACATTGACGTTGGCATCTTGTGCCAGGTCCATGCGAGCGTTGGCCTGCCTCGTCAGGTAGAATGCGCCCGCGGCCACGCAGGCGGAGGCGGCGAGGATTGGCACAAGCCGCGACCTCTCTGGGGTGCCAGAGGGCTTCGATGATGTGGTGACGGGGCGAAACCACGATGCCCCCCTGACTGCCTGCTGATGTTGTAAGTGCAGGGCAGAGCCAGACATCCGCGATCTCCCTGAGCAGGCCCATCGGCCCACCGAGGCCATGTTGGAGAACTTGGACCATGCAGCCATGGCTACTGATGCTATCTGAAGCAGCAAGAACTGTGTCGGGCAGGTGAAAAGGCGAAGGAGGCGACGGCGAAGACTCCCTCGCCGAAGAAATGCACCCTCAAGCCATCACCCCATCACCGCCGCCCGTGAGACGCTGCGACTACACTCCATCATGGCGTGCCTCGTCGTCCTCGGGGACCTGAACACGGACCTGGGCATTGCCTTTTGCGTGGCATGCCGCATGCCGGGTAAGACAAAAGTGGTCACGCAGACATGCACCCTCCCGCACCTGCGCGCCGTCGTGGCGGGAGACGCGCCCAATGAGTGCAGAAGCAGGGCGTTGTTTCCGGATGGTGCAACACCACAACCGTTGTCCGCAGATGGGTGTACGATCGCCGAACCGCCGAAGGCCGCGTAGAAGCCGGGAGAGGGAGAGGAAGAGGCGGACTGCGGCGGCTGACTTTTTGGGTGACGATGCGAGGGATCCTGCTGAGGCAGGTCGAACGAAGCTGGGGGTGGCGGGACGCCTGGCAAACGGGGATGGATGGCTGAGCTGGGACGGCACACTCCACATCACTGTGACGGCATTCCGCTGGGATGGGGGCGATGGTCCGCGGAGTTACTGCAGCTGCGGAATGACAGCCCAAAACAGCTGCTGATGGGTTCGTTGAATCCGAGCTGGGGGTTTGAAGCATGCACAGTTGTCTGTCACGCGTGCCATGATTGTTGCGATGTCGTGGTGTTGGCAAGGTGAAGCATAGAGCTGCGTCTACGCTCAGAGCAACGGCCGGTGGGTTCTGGAAGCTGCATATTTAACATGAGACGCCGGCGAAAATCAAGAAATAAAGGATTCTGCGAAAAGAGTCGATGCGTCGCTGAGAGATGCTCCTTTGGACATGTCCCGGGCAAGCGGTGACAAGCCAGTGTCCAGGTGAAGCTTCGGTGATGGCTCGGTGAGCCCCGGGCGCGCGCTGACTTTTGTGGAGCCCGCCATTGGCCAGCCTTCGTGCCTGAAATGTCAGGCCCCACAACGAGCCGACATTGTCCCGAACTGCATCACCAACATCGACGATACCTCTCTCGCCCAGCTCTCTGCACCCCTCCAGCATCACCGACCCCGAGGCCAATTGAACCACCGAGATGGCTTCCGACACAGCTTCCGAGCCGCGGCGTACGTTGAAAACCCCCAGGCCGCTCCCTCGTCGTGGGCGTTCGATCGAGAGGCCGGCCCGAGATTTGCGCGCGACACGGCGAACTGACGACTTGAGCAGAAGCGACCCGCGAGGAGATGCGGGAGGCCCGCCTCCCCATCGCCTACAGAGACAGCTGCGCCCACCTCCTGATCCCGCTCAACAAGTGCCGGAGGGACACGTGGTACGCGCCGTGGAAATGCGGCGTACGTTTTCCCTTTTTCCCGTCTCCAGTCTCACCCCTCCTGCGAATCGAACCGAGCCCGAGCCCGGGTCTTCAAGATAGGCAATGGAGCCGGCGTGTGTCGAGGTTGTGCTAATTCGGCGCGCGCAGGATGAGAGACATTCCTACGAAAAGTGCCAGTACGTCGAGTTCAAGAAGCGGGTGGCCAAGATGAACGAGCTGCGGGAGGCCAAGGGCGGCGAGAGGAGCAACTGAGTCCACGCGACGACGAGCGAGTGAGCGAGCGACCGCGCGGACGGATGGACGTGTACATATAACTTGTCGACAGGCGACGACGCCCGGGAATAGAGGCCTAGAGAATCATCGGCTGCGATGCGGACATTTGAGGAAGTGTGATGTTGTGATACTGTCAACGTGGGCATTGTGCGCGGCACAGCAGTGTCTTATTCAGCATGCCACTTTGGCATTAGCTGGCGGATTGGCCTGAAAGGGCTTGCTGACAGTTGCGGTCGGTGGTATTGCAGACAGCCCCAGGAAATGTCGCTGTACGCACGCAATAACGAGCCCATCACGACCTGGTGTCCACGACCGACGATTCACTCCCCACGAGGCAGCGGTGCATCAACCAAACTTTACCGGCATTGTATTGCTAATATTTGCATAAAACAGCATCATTCCCGAACGCTAAAAGATGGAATTGTCCGCGCAGGTAAAGGCGCCACCAATCTTGTTCTCCTTGTCATTGAAAATGTCAATGAGCCCCTGCACCGCCGACCACAGGCCCACGCCATTCATGAACAGCGACTGCAGGATGAGCAGCGCATTCACCACGGCGAGGAAAATGTTGCGCCGGCGGAACTTTTCCTGCCAGTTGCGGTGGTACCAGAAGACGCCGCTGATGCCAAAGGTGAACCACGCGATGAACGTGGCCGACGCGATGGACAGGATAGAGTCGAAAATGGGGATCGCGTTGGCGAGCACAAACGACACACCCCAGAACAGGGTGCCACAGACGACCCAGGTTGTCCACGACCTCGCCGAGTTGTCCGTCATCTGCTGCGTCCGCTTCATTGCGCGCATGGCCACGACGTACATGTACTTGATGGCCGTGTGCCCAAACACCAGCCCCGTACTCAACAGCGCCGGGAGAACGATGCCGTACGCGACCTTGGCCGGGATGAGCGGGGCTGACCCGAGCGCGGGCGACGTCGTGTACTGCCCCGACAGACAGTAGATGGCCACGGCGGTGACGAGGTACAGGATGACGGAGGCGACCTGCAGGATGCTCAGCGCGGGGACAAAGTCGCGCGACGGGTCCTTCATCTCGGCCATGTACGACACGAAGCCCACGTTGCCGGCATACGCGTAGCACACCTTGAGGCACGCGCCGACGCCCTCGCGGAACGACGGGTTCCCCACGACGACAATCTCCTTGTCCCACCCGGGCGGCGCGTTCTTGGGCGCGCCCGCGACGCCGAGGCTGATGATGACGATGAGCACCGCCGCGAGGATGCTCACGGTGGAGGGCACGCCCGTCTGCGACACGAACTTGAAGGTGCGCGGCAGGCACAGCAGCCAGCACGCGACGGCGGCCACGCCCGCGAACCCGACGGTGCACAGCGCGTGGCCCGACATGGTGTTGAGCGCCACGGCGATGGTGACGGTGGCGCTGCCGCACGTCATGCAGATCTTGACGAGCAGGGACACGCCCACGATGACCTCGAGCGGGCGCCCGCCCACCACGCGCGCCATGTCCACCATGTTGACGCAGTGCGGGTGCGCGCGCCAGAACTGCAGCAGCTCGAACGCCGTGTAGAAGGAGACGACGCCGAGGCCCAGGATGGCGATGACGCCCGGCACGAGGCCCAGCGTCAGCAGGATCTTGGGCAGCGAGAGGATGCCCAGCCCGACTTGGTTGGTGACGAGCACGAGGATCGTGTCCCACCGCGTGAGCGTGCGGTAGGTCTTGCCGTTGCTGCCGTCGTCGAAGATGTTGGCGGGGGGAGCGGCGGTGCCGTTGTCGTCGGCGACGAGGACGCCGGGGGCCTCGCGCGGGAAGGAAGCCTCGTCGAGAGAGGAGGTGTCCTTTTCGTTGGGGACCGCGGCGCGGCGGTGCTCCGCGAGAGCTGCCTTGTGCTTTTTGAACAGCATGGCGAGGGCGGCGTGTCGTTGAGTCGCGAAGAAAGTGAGCCGCTTCGCTTCACAATGGATGGATGCCTGGCTCTGGCGTTGCGCTGCCCTTTCCGACAGCGAAACGACCACTCTCCTCGGGGGATAGGCTGTTGCACGAAAGAGAACACCGGGACAGTTCGGTGATGAGAAGGAGAGAGGTCGGGACGTCTACCCCGTACGCGGTGCGAAAAACGGTGTTTCTCTCCGTGGGGAACCTTGTGGATGGGACGGACCCTACCAAAGTGGAGGGCCGCGGACTAGCACGAGATGTCCCAGATGTAGGGTACCTGGGACGGTGAGGCACACGAGCGAGTCGAAGCGCCCTTGGTTTACGAGCCACTACGTATACCAATGTGGAGAGAGGGCGGTACGCATGAGCATGATGAGGACGGCAGCGGCGCGCCGGCAATGGTGAGGCTGGGCCGGGGGACAGGGGGCCTGGCCTCATCGGGTCTCGGGTTTGAGCACACGCGGGTCTTAGATGCCATGGTGGGAAAAGGCCCGTACTCGTACGTACGTAACGTCGACGGACCCCATGGCGATGAACGGCTGAAGGGTGAAAATTGGAGTTGTGGTCGGTGGTCAGTGGTCAGTCGGGCCCGGCTATGTACCCGGCATCAAAATGTCGGATGGGTCTGCCGCAAGCGCGCTCCGGGACACTATGCTTATCTAGGTGGCGCTGGGCGCATCTATGTAGGTAGGTAGGTACCGTCCCTGAAGGGTACGTACGTGGCGGTCCATCGGCAAAGGGGGCGGCGACCTTGATGGACTGCCGCGATGTCGGTCTACTATACGGATGGATGCGCTTTTTCAAGGCCACCTTCATCCAAGTAAGACCGCCGAATCGCATTGATGAGCAAACAATGATGCTGACCGACTTTCTCCTTCTCTTTGTATCAGCTGAGGGTCAATGGCATAGGTCATCGATCGGCCACAGGAGGCGACGGTCCGGAGCAAAGATGTTGAAGAGCCCTCGCCAAGCAACCCATCTCCACTTGCACTGAATCATGTCGGCGCTGTCTATGTGGAGTACGTATGCTGAACCACACCACAAGAGTGATAAATGCCTATAATGAAACCAAAAACCCCAAGAACTTGAGGTTTGTTTGTGTGTTTGCCATGATGACTCTCTCGGTTACGGCGCGCGCGAGGTTTGGGTCCAGCTTCCCCGAGCTGCACGGCGGATGTCTCTCGACTTACACGCTTAAATCCCACCTCGACACACCCACCCACCATGAGAACGGAAGGGCTTTGCCATCTGTGATGTGTGATAAGAAAAGAGGCAGGGCACGAAACCCTCGGATCCAGTATCGAGAATACAGCCGGAAAGCAATGTGTCTCCCGTAGCTGGTTGGATGTACGTAAGTAACCCACCGCGCATCTCCAGATGTGTCATGGTCATGGTGGTCGCAGCTCGCGATGGCTCGGCTAGACCAGACCCCTGGGATTAGTGAGCGGGTGGCTTCCCGCGGGGCGCCGCTGCCGCACTGGCGGCCCCACGAGGTGAAAAACTCGGAGGGGGGACACTAGTATGTACCGAGCTGCTTGCCAGACGCCGTTGCGTTCTTGTGAATGAGAAGAGCGCGGTTTGATGGATCCCTAGGGCTTTCAATCTCGGGCTCGATGAGAGCTTACATACGAACTTGCCGGGGGTCTGAGCTTGGGTCCAGCACTTCTGTGCGCCTTGCTCGTCCGTTGCTTGAGGCTGCAAGGTGTCAGGACTGAGAGACTCAATCTTGTTGCGCTTCATCAGAGACTCAGTGCATCTATCCGGCACGGTTTTCGTTGTTTCCAATTGTTAGCGTCGCAACCTGAGCGCGTGGTGGGCTACACTCCTCGAGAACACACGAAGACAGGATTCTTCGCATGAAGGGCAGTTTCGCCGAAGAGCCTGCACACCAAGTTCTCTTCAAGAAAGCCCTTCCCACAATACTGGACGGCTCTCTGGACACCGCGGGTCATTGATCTCGCGATGCGGACCCGGCGCCAGCGGACCCGGACTTGGGGGCCCGGGATTCAGGCCCGGAAAAGTGGGACTCCGCATCTCCGCACCGGCTTCTGTGCCGTCAGACAAGACGAGTTCGCTCATCCCGCGGCGGACTTGTGCGATATCTTTCCTGGAAAGTAATGGATTCATAAGCTGGCGGCTAGCAAATTCATATCGATTGCTGGCTCCCCTCAATATGATAATAACAGTGATGGAGCGGGATTGGGGAATGCCGAGTTGAGGTTATCGTGTCCCGGCGGCGTTTGAGGCGTATAAGGAGGTCACCCTGACGACATGGCTGCATCACGACACTCATTCAGCAGAGAACTTCACTGAGATTATTACCAAGAAGTCAGCTTACCTGGACATTCGCTAGCTGCAACATTCGCGATGCCCATAATCCAGCCGTCGGTGACACCACTCCCCGAGGGCATCGACCTCACCGGCCAAGTCGCCATCGTCACGGGCGCCTCCGCAGGCATCGGCCTCGAGATATCGCGCCAGCTCCTCCAGCACAAGCTCTCCACGCTCATCCTCGCCGTGCGAAACACCTCAAAGGGAGAGACCGTTCGTGACGACCTGCTCAAGGACCAGCATGTCGCCGCCACAAACCCCCACGCGTCGGTGCACGTTCTCCGACTAGACATGGACGAATACACCAGCGTCAACGACCTCATCGCAGAGTTCAAACGCAGATTCTTCGACTTGCACATCCTCATGCTAAACGCAGGCGTGGGCCTCCCGAGGCGGGAGCACGCCGCATCGGGCCACGAGAGGAACACGCAGGTCAATTACCTGTCCAACGTGCTGCTCACGCTGGGTCTGCTGCCCGTCATGGAGGCGACCGCCGAGAAGACGGGCAGGCCCGGCAGGCTGAGCGTTACCGGAAGTAGGCTGTATGCGATGACGAGCCTGGAGAAGCGCGCACCTCTGGGCCCGAACGAGACGCTGCTCGGCCACTTTGACGACCTGGCTAGGGTGCCCGCGCTGACGGGCTACATGGACAGCAAGTTCCTGTGGATGCTTTTCCAGGCGGAGCTGACGCGGCAGTACCCTCGAGGACTGCACGGAGCGAGGGATGCTGGTGATAAGGCGACTCCTAAGATCATTATGAACACGTTCTGTCCGGGCATGGTTAACACAGGGTTCAACAATGTGCTGCCAATCTACTTTCGCCTGCCAGTCAAGGCGGTCGTCGCGCTGCGTGGCCGAAACGTTGAAAAGGCGGGCTGGATCGCGTTGAACGCGGCGGTCGTGGCTGGTGAGGAAACGCACGGGACGCTGCTGGGCGACACGGCTATCGAGGAGTGAGTTTCCCGCCCCTTGCTCACCCGCCGCAATCTCATACATTCTTACACTCATACTGCCAAATGTTTTGACCGGCAATGCTGACACAAGCTGGTGCAGGCCGTGCGCGTTCATCGTCTCGGCGGAGGGCCAAAGGCTGCAGCGCATGCTCTGGAACGAGACGATGGATGAGATGAAGCCGCTGGTGACGCTGCCCGGCTGGATGCACAAGCTGTGACAAAGTTGGCCCGTTCCCACGTGGTGAAGGAAACAGGGCTTACAGGGGCAGCACCTGAGAGTTTCAGGGACCGATGTGTGAGTGGAGGGGCGGTGGCCGTCATGCAGCGGCGGGCTTATGTTTCTATTTCTGTGATCCCTGCGCGCCCATGGGACAGAACGCTGAGGACCAGCTTACCCAGCGCCTGAACTACAGCGGACAAGGAATTGGGGTTTGGGAGAGTCAACCACTCAGGACACATGAGTTTTGAGTGATGGAATGAGATCGATGGCATCAAACCTCTCTTTGACGAGCGCGAAATATTTACCTCTCTAGCCTTGAGAGCAGATTCAAAGCCCGAGAGGGGTTCTGACTGATCGTGCACACTGCGAACGGGGAGCTTGGGGTTTCAGAGCGACGGGACATGAAGCAAAGGACAGATCAGATAGCTTGGGGGAATGGCGTTGCAAGACCTTTTGCACCACGGATGAGGCTTCTGGTCGATCATGAGTATTTGTTTCGAAAATGGGGGAGCATTCATCGCCCGATGGATTGCAAACGTGCTGAATGGATTGCCTGTCAGCGAGCGAAACGGCGACGCAGGCATTTGATCGCCACAGATTGCCACTGAGACGGGCCAATAGTCCACCGCACACAGCCCTCCAGCATCAACTGGTGATAATTCCACAGAAGCCGAGTATGACCATGGACCTCTGAGCGTACCCTGGCCCGAGCACAGACCTTCCCAATTAAGCATATCGACAAGTCTCGGGTGCGATCGAGAACCCCGTCCTCCAATTCTGCTACCCCGACGGGCTGACCCGATCACTGCGATCATCAATTACAGAGAGTAAGCTGAATGCCGCATCGTGCCTACCAGACCTGTTCAGGAACTCTTGGGGGCCAGCGTGCTGATGATGACATTGGCCCAGTTATGAGGGGGAGGGGCGTCATGCAGGTCCCTGGAGGCTGTCCCCGCGCTGGGCTGAGAGTGCCTGGTCGGCCCTGGATCGGGTCAGCAACGAGATCGTTCCAGAGAGCCGTCCGCCGATCACCCGGCCGGCGTGCAAAAATAGAAGCACCCTCGGAGGCGGCTTATGTTCCGACAACGACGGATGAAGCCATCGCAACTGCTGACGCTTGAAGCAGCAACACCGTTGACTTTTTCCATAGCGAAAGCTCGACCGTCATCGGGAACCAAGAGTCGAACATTGGCAGCGCATACTGCAAAGCACTGTACATGTAGCGGGCACTCAGACGCGCCACTGACTCTTACACCACCGAGATGGTACCCGGGCCACCTTGCGCATGTATTGACACACACACTGCATGTCCTTCCATGTCGCCTTGCTGCATTTGGCGGTGACCTGCACATCTCCTTCCGGAATAGACTGCGAGACCATGACCCCCAATGCCCTCAGCTGGTTGTACCGCACAAGGTGTCATTGTCCAGGTCTCCACAGCTCCTGTCCAACGTGGTGTTTCACGCTTCATCCACTGCACCTGACATTCTAAATGGGGAAGACGCAGGATTACCCGACAAGATGTAACCCCAGGAGCTGAAGCATTGTGCACTCGTTGGCCTCGGCGAGGATATAAGGCGGATTGCTCTCGCCACAGAGTGCATGACTTATCTGCCATCAAGTCGAAACACCCCAGCGGCAAAAAGCCAACATACCCTTTCCTTTTTTTCTCATCTCCTTGGTTATAGTCTTTTCTCCCTTTCCTATATTCACTCCTTACCAGCACCATGAGGTTCACCGTCGCCTCCGCCGTGGCTGTCCTGGCCGCCACTGCCGTGGCACTACCCACATCGAAGCGCGATGACTCGGACACAACCAACGACGTCTCGACCCCGGAGCGCCGCGTTGCAAAGGAATGCACTCCTGAAATCACGGATCAGCTGCTCTTGCGCACCCCCATGGACGACTTCCAGAAAGCGCGAAAGGCCGCCGACCCGTCCGACTGCAACTGGGAGTCGGACAACTGCTCCAAGTCACCCGACCGGCCCGCCGGGTTTGACTTCACGCCCAGCTGCCAGCGCCACGACTTTGGCTACCGGAACACCAAGGCGCAGAAACGCTTCGACAGCATGAAGGACAAGATCGACGACAACTTCAAGAGGGACCTCTACGAGTACTGCGACAAGAACAAGCACGAGTGGAACCGCTTCAAGTACCACGAGTGCAAGATCTTTGCCAAGACCTACTACGAAGCCGTCAAGAGGTTTGGAAAGCGCGAGGACGGCGTGGAGGACGAGATTGTGGCCCGCGATGAAGGCTTCTTTGGCGCGGACGACGCCGCCGAGTTTGACGACCTCGTCGAGCGCGATCTGGAAGAGACCGAGTTCAGTGAACTTGAGACGCGCGATGTTTCCGAGGATGTTGAGTTCAACGAAGTTGAGGAGCGCGATATTGCCAGCGAAGATGGCGAGTTTGCCGATGTGATTGAGCGCGACGTCACGGAAGATGTCGAGTTCAACGAGGTCGTGGAGCGGGATGTCGATGAGAGCGAGTTTGCCGAGCGCCACATTGCCGACGATGCCGAGATTGTGGCTCGCGATGTTGAGGGCGAAGACGACAACGACTTTGCCGAACGCGACGTTACAGAAGACGCCGAATTCAACGAGGTCGTTGAGCGCGACGTCGACGAGAGCGAGTTTCTTGAGCGCGACGTTACGGAAGATGCCGAGTTCAACGAAGTGGTCGAGCGCGATGTTGAAGGCGAGGAGGACGACGACTTTGTCAAGCGCGACAACAGCGAGGACGCCGAGTTCAACGAAGTCGAGGAGCGCGACATTGCCAGCGAAGACGGCGAGTTTGCTGATGTCATCGAGCGCGACGTGGCCGAGGATGAGACCCTTGACGAGCTCGTTGAGCGCGATGTTTCAGAGGATCTCGAGTTCAACGAGGTTTTCGAGCGCGACGCCGGTGACGAGGGTGACGACTTTGCTGAGAACGTTGAGCGCGACGTCACCGAGGACACTGAGTTTGACGAGGTTGTCGAGCGCGACGTGGCAGAGGATGCCGAGTTTGATGAGCTTGTGGAGCGCGATGTGTCTGAGGATGCCGAACTTGACGAGCTTGTGGAGCGCGATGTCACCGAGGATGTCGACTTCAACGAGGTCGTCGAGCGCGACGAAACCGAGGACTTCGAGCTCAATGAGATCGTTGAACGTGACGTTTCGGAGGACCTCGAATTTGACGAGGTCGTTGAGCGCGATGTGTCCGAAGAAGACGGCGACCTTGAGACACTCGTTGAGCGTGACGTCTCTGAGGATGCTGAGTTCAACGAGTTCGCTGAGCGCGACGTTTCCGAAGACGCCGAGTTTGACGAGGTCGTTGAGCGTGATGTGAGCGAGGATGCCGACTTCAACGAGGTTGTTGAGCGCGATGTGTCTGAAGAGGAGGTCGAGTTTGAGCCACTCGTTGAGCGCGACGTTTCCGAGGACGCCGAGTTCAATGAAGTCGTTGAGCGTGATGCTGATGACGAGGACCTCGAGCTGGACACCCTCGTTGAGCGTGATGTTGCCGAGGATGCCGAATTCGTCGAGCGCGACGTCAGCGACGACACCGACGACGACGTCGTAAAGCGCGAGGACGAGTTTGTCGGCTACGATGCGGATCCTGTCGACGTAGAATAAGCGCTCTGGTTTATGCGCATTTGGAATTGACGGCAGCGGGGAGCGATTTACTGTACATCATCACATTTTTACATATGAGTTTCCACGACCAAAACGGATGGCGTTTGGGACGTTTGCATAGTTGAAAGCAAGACAACATTTAAAAACATCTGTGATTGTACTTCCGTGAACATGTCTGCTTGAATATGTCCGACTTGGGTTTTCTGATTTGAGAAGCCAATAGGCAGTACACTTACCACCGCGTGTTATGTACAACCGCACGTTGGGGCTAATCTAACTTGAAGCAATGGCTCTCGTTTGGACAGCTCTGATTGATAGCTGTCTGTGCATTTGGACTGATGTTGGACGCGAGGCAAAGATCTGACGCCACCGCCGCGGGAACCATGGTCATGATAGGCTTGAAAATACAGATTGCCGACAGATCGGCCTCTTTCTGGTGTAGTGGCTTCGCTTCTGACGGGTCTTCCCGGTAGTCCTTGCAACGGATAGCGCCTGGGATAATGCCTGCCAGGAGCGCAGCTCCAGTACAAAGACATCAGAGGCATCAATTGCACTCGTAGCGAACACATTCACCTGTTGGTACGTGGCGACGCCAGTAGACGCGATGTGAACGTACCGACTAGCATGACAACAGACGCTCCTACCAGATTGCAACAGACCCTACTTTACCATTGAAATGCGACTTCGCCAGCAAGTGAGATGAGATGTTGCTCCGGAGTTGAAAGCGACGTTGTCAGATGCGACAGGCTGCTGGAATGATCAAACCGGAGGTCATGTCCGTGGCACAAGGCAGCTCCGCCTCCGAGTCCGTGCCGAGAGCCGGGAGGCCGGGTTTGTCGGGGAAATGTGGGGCCGCCTGATCCCAGGAGTCCGGGCATCGATGTGCCCAGGATACAATGTGCGACACCCGATCGGACATCGATGGAGCACGTCACTCGTGGCCATGCACAAGCGCAAACACTGACTTTGAGATGTCAATTGAATCGTCGATGCTTCTCCGGCCCTTGTCACATCTCAATCCGTGAACATGTAGCTAGCCTCAATGGCCAGCAATGCAGACTAAACATTCGCATCGTAGCTCCCTCCTGTAGCCGCGACACTCGGCCCGAGAGTCCATCTGCCAAGACCTTTTCTTCGCCGCGCACGGAAACACCAAAATTGGTGCTGTCGTGGCCCCGGCAAGGCAGCTGCTTATTGCCAGGCGCGCAGGGCAAGCTGTATTGTGGATGCCTGGTGTAAGCTAACGCGTCCCTCGGCTCTTAAATCGCAGCCTGGAGGTGCGGCGGCTGGCTGGACGCGGAGCTTAAATCTCGCGACTCCGCGAAAGAAAAAAAAGAGAGTTGCATGAAACAAAGTCACACAGGGGCGAGACGGCAGGCAAAGGCGATATGAGTCACTCTGCCGTGATTTCGCCGCCGGCAGCAGTAGCAGCAGAAGCTCATCGTGGCCACTGGCAGTCATCGCATCATCAAGATCTGGCCTTGCTGCCGCGAGGATACACAAAGCGGCTTGCTTTTGCCGTGGGGACCGCCGGGGCCGTGGCCGCGGACGCCGTCAAACTCAAGCCCTCCCCACACGCCATGGCCTTTCGGCTCGCAGATCTCCCTCCTGAGATCCGACACCTAATCTGGGATGCGACCCTCCCGGAGCGCCGCGTCTTTCACGTTAGCGACTGCGCCAAGATAGCCTACCCCAACCCGGAGGAGAAGGGGGACGAGGACGAGGAGGCGGAGGCGGAGGCGGAGGCGGAAGAGGAGCAGCACGAGGACGGCATCGACTCGTCCGGCATGGCCACCTGGCAGCCAGAGCCCGGCGAGCGGACCTTTGACTTTTACATCCGCCACGCTCCTCCCTTGGCAACCCAAATCTGCCGCGAGTCCCGCATGGTCGCCCTGTCGTCGGGATTCTTCTTCCTCTCGCCCAGCAGCAGGTCGATTGTCAGGCCGCCGTCGCCCGGGGCATGGTTCAATCCCCGGCGAGACATGCTCTACCTTGACCGCAACATGCGGCACCGAATCAAGGCCGAGCCGCGGCTGCACGTCGCCGGCATGGACAGGGTTCTTCACGTCGGCGTCGAGTGGCGGGCGTGGTTCCGCGACATTCCTCGCCTGCGCGAGGGCCAGGACATGTGCCCGCACTGGCGGGCGGCGCTGGAGCCGCTGCTGCTGTGCTGCCCGCGCGCCGAGACGGTCAGCTTCGTGCTCCCGCGGGTGCGTCACGTCGGCGGCGTCACGTTTGGAAGGGAGCCCTACGGCGCGGCGCAGTACCCCTGCGACCTGGCGCCACTGCCGGACGGCATCCAAGTGCCGTGGGAGAAGCTGCCGCAGCTGGCGCCGGGAGCCGCCCTCGGGACGCCCGGGCTGGCGCTGTCGCTGACGGGGGGCACGAGCACGCTCACCGAGTGGAGGACCATCCGGCGCGAGATGGAGATGGCTCTGGACTCGCTCGGGCGGCGTGACAAGGGAGCAGCAGCGGAAATGAGCCGTGAATGGGGCCGAGCGCTGCTGGCCACGCAAGGGAGACGACGTGGAAGAAGGGCGCCGTCGTCCACAAGCGTGAGAGGCTGGTGGCTGCTGCGACCCGGGGCGCCGACCAACTACGAGCAGCAGCAGGTCCGAGAGTTCTTGTCTTGAGTCGGAGATGGGGATTTGCCCATGCCAAGATGTCGCCGAATACGATACGATATCCATTGGCTCCGGCATGGTGTTGCGAGCAAGGCCCTCCCCCGTCGCCGGAGCAGTACTAGCTTGGCCGTCAGGCCGGACGGCAGACAGGCCTAGCGTTCCAATCCCGCTCTCAGCTAGCCCGAGGGCTCCAATTCAGCTGCGGCCTGCACGTTGCTTTGCCGCTGGGTTTCATGTAAGCTGAGCTGTCACCGCGTTAGCCCCAGTTGAGTCGTTGACTCTAGGCGACGCCACGCCGCAACGCTTTACGTCAACGAAGCAACTCTTGCGCCACGAGGAAGCTCCGCGCCACAACCACAAACTCTCTCGCAGCATCTAATCACCAGATCCCAGACGGGATTTGCGCTGCAGGGCCCGGCCCCCGTGGAATGTGCAGAAGCAAGGCGGAGCTGCTTGTGTTGGCGGATGACCTGATCCGAGCAAGGACCAAAAAGAGGGCAACGATGGAGCGCCCGCGGAGGCGATCGAGGGGCCGACGACCCCGTCTGGACGGCCGCCTGAAAAAACCCAGACAGTGTCTTAGTCTTGGATGCAAATTTAGAGGCCCTGGGGAGGGGGATCGACGCAGGATATATCAACAATCCAGACATCTCGCCATTGTATTCACACCATTGTATGTTGTGCTGCGGTTCTCTTTCCCCATGACTGACCCGAGCCCGCCATGCTTTCGTGCAAGGACCTGTTCGTCTTTGCTCTGGCCGCGCTGGCCTGGACGGCACTCGCGGCCGCATCATCAAGTGGACGCAGCAATGGCACAAGAGAGTACAACATCCGCCTGTCGTGGGAGCAGAATGATCTCGCCGGGGTGCCCAGGAAGATGATGCTCGTCAACGGGCAGTCTCCTGGGCCGGTGATGGAGCTGGACCAGGACGACTGGGTGGTTGTCAATCTCATCAACGACACTCCCTTTAACACGTCAATACATTTCCATGGTAAGAATCCTTCAGAATATGTCAGATGAGCATGAGGTCTCACACAAACACATGCAGGCATCGAAATGCACCAGACGCCATGGGCCGACGGCGTCCCCGGCGTGACACAGCACCCCGTTCACCAAGGCATGACATTTACCTACCGCTTCCGCGCGACGCAATACGGCAGCTTCTGGTACCACTCGCACCTCCAAGGCCAAATCGAAGACGGATGCTACGGCGCGATAACGATTCACCCCCGAGCCGGCGACCCGAAGCCGTTCCACCTCATCGCCGGCGGAGACGCAGACGTGCAGAAGGCGCTGGAGGACGCCGAGGCCCAAGTATACCCGCTGCTGATTGCGGACCTGACGCGGCTCGAGTCCAACACGAAATGGAAGATGTCCGAGGAAGCCGGAATAGAGGTGTCGTGCTACGATGCGCTGCTCTTCAACGGCAAGGGGCGAGTGACGTGTCTGCCCCCGGACGAAATGGCGGCCAAGATGAGCCCGACGACGCAGCGCGACCTGGCGCTGGTGCCGGGGTCGAAGCTGACGGACAAAGGGTACGTCTCTTTTTCACCTGCTTTACTGCTTCACTGCTTCATATACTGACACGTGGGACAGGTGTCTGCCAGCCAGGGTCATGGCCGCATTTGGCGGCGACGCCAACGCCCTCAGGCAAGACAAGGTCATCCCGGGCGTCTTTGAGGGCTGCAAGGAGACGGAAGGCGCCACGGAGGTTATCAACGCAACGTACAGAGGCGACGGGGCGCACGATTGGATCGCCATAGACCTGATCGGGGCGACCAACTTTGCCACGCCCGTCGTGTCCATCGACGGGCACGACATGTGGGTGTACGCCATGGACGGGTCGTACATTGAGCCGCAAAAGGTGCAGATCATCAACATGGCCAACGGCGAGCGGTACGGCGTCCTGGTGAAGCTCGGCGGCGCGGGGCAGTTCAAGATCCGCGCCAACTCCAACACGGCGGCGCAGATGATTGTCGGCAACGCGGTGCTCAACGTCGAAGGACAGCAGTCCGGCAACTCGGCCAAGAAGGAGGCCAAGGCGTACATTGACATAGTCGGCAACCCGACGTCCAAGGACCTCGTCATCTTCGACCAGGCCATCGCGCACCCCTTCCCGCCCGCGCCCGTCGCGCAGCGCGCCGACGCCACCTTTGTGCTCAACATGCGTCTCGACGGCGCGAGCTACCTCTGGGCGCTCAACAGCTCGCGGCTGCAGCCCATGGCCTTCTTCGACGCGCGGCCGCCCGTGCTGTTCAACCCCAAGCCGTGGGAGCACGACAACGTGACCATCACGACGCGCAACGGCACGTGGGTCGACCTGGTCTTCCTGTCGAGCGTGTACCCGATGCCGCCGCACCCGATCCACAAGCACGGCAACAAGATGTTCCAGATCGGCTCCGGGCAGGGCGACTGGCGGTGGGCCAGCGTCGAGGAGGCGCTGCGCGACGTGCCGGGCCAGTTCAACCTGCGCGACCCGCCGCAGAGGGACGGCTTCCTGTCGCTGCAGGCGACCAAGGGACGCAACTGGGTGGTGGTGCGGTACGAGGTGGTGAACCCGGGCGCGTGGCTGCTGCACTGCCATATCAACAACCACATGATGGGCGGCATGATGATGATTATACAGGACGGCGTGGATGCGTGGCCGGTGAAGCCGAATGAGCATGGGCATGGTACATATTGAAGCTGGTTATTATTGCTGGAAAGCCTTGGTACACATTTGACTACATACACAAGTTGGTTTATATAATTATAATTTGATGGTACAGCTTGTACATAAGACTGCATGTCTCACAGCCGCTGGCGATGTCATAGACGAAGATCAGGCGGAGGGGGCCGGTGGCTCCACATCCAAGGCTGCATGACCTGACTCCAACTCGCATCTCACTCACTCTCACTCACGGCTCGTCATCACAGATTTCAAGCCTGATTAAAACCTCGTCGCATATGACAGATAGCGGCGTTCCGAGGACAGAATCATGGCGGGAGCAAACGGCACTCAAGACGGTGACAAGATGGCACCAACAGAGACAACCGTGAGCCCCTCATCCGCTCCTTCAACACCGTTACACAACCCGGCCGTGAACCCAGCCCACCTCCCAGTACAGTCCCAGCTCGACCTCCTGCGCCGCATCCTATCCACCAACCCAACGCTGCTGTGCGTCCTCCATCTCACCGCGCAGCTCCGCCTCCCCAACTGGTACCTCGCCGGGGGCGCCATCTCCCAGACCATCTGGAACTACATGTCGGGCCACGCCCCAGAGATGGGCATCCGCGACTACGACCTCGTCTACTACGACGCCACGGACCTGTCGTGGGAGGCCGAGGACGCCGTCATCCAGCGCGCGCGGCGCCTGTTCCAGGACGCGGGGGGCCTGGCGGCGGCGGCGGACGTCGAGATCCGCAACCAGGCGCGCGTGCACCTCTGGTACGGGGACAAGTTTGGCGTCGAGTGCGCGCCGCACGGGAGCGTCGAGGCGGCCATTGACTCGTGGATCTCGACGAGCGCCATGGTCGGCGTCCGGCCGCGTCTGCGCGACGACGACGTTGCAGGGGAGGACGGCGGCGATGGCATCATGGACGTGGAGTGGGACGTCTACGCCCCGAGGGGCCTGTCCGACTTCTTCAACATGGTGGTCAGGCCGAACCCCGTGCTGGGCAGGCGGGAGCAGTACATGAAAAAGGTGGTGCGCTGGCAGCAGCACTGGGACAAGCTGGTGATAGAGCCGTGGCCGCATGCATGATGGCGGGGGATGGTGTATGCTTTGGCGTAAGCGGGCTGGATTGTCGTTGGGCTCGACTCAGAAGACAGCTGTAGACTATATACTTTTAAGCATACGCCAAGTTTCCAATTATAGTTGTCAATCTTTTATCGTCAACAGAAAGCACTGCTCTTCCGCACGTCGTGTATGACCGCCCCGGAATTAGAGGCACGTCACGGTTTAAGAGCGCGGCGAGTAAATTAGTGTATTAGGGTGACTATAAACCACCGAGAGCATCGACCTCGATCGCCTCATTACCACAAGGAGGAGTTGCAGCATATCAACTCTGCAGCCTCCCCTCCGCGCTTCCCAAACGAGGGCAGCAGCACCCCGGAGCACCCAGGCGCGGCTTACTGGCACCCAGCGTCCTTCTATAACAGTGACATTACGTGAGTATCGTGTCGATAACGTCGCAGCTTTACTAATGATCAGGAAACGTACGATGCAGTCCTTGGCAACCTGTAGCGAGAGTTAGTACCTGATAAGCTGGCCTCGAGCAAGGCTGGAACAGGGGCAACAACTTACATGGTAGCAGGGGCAGAACCGAGCGACGTCGACGGGGCACAGCGTGTCGACGTGCTGAGCGCGGCACTCAGTTTCCTACAGATGATCAAATCGTCAGCTTCCGCGCAGACGGACACATGTGCTCGGGGTTGGGGTCAGGTAGAGATGAGGCGTCGAGTGGTCGGTCACCTTCTGGGTGCAGGCGGCGGCGATGCCAGCGCACTGGTCCGCCCGCTCGGAGAGCACGGGGCTGGCCGAAACGGCGGCCACGAGGACGACGAGGAGAGCTGCGACGGCCTTCATGATGGGCTTCTGGGATAAGAGATAAAAGGGTTCGGATAATGAGATGTGTTGCGTGACAAGGGGATACGAGGAGGGTTTCCGTGACCGGGCTGCGCGCCGCAGCGGGCAGCTGGCACTTTCATTTATACGCATGGTTTCTACGCCGGCCGTTGCGCACTCGATCGCCCGTCTGGCCGTTTCGTCGATGACATTACGTTTGCAGGCCGGCAGTGTGAGTGTCTCACCTGGACGGGCCACGGCGCCACGGTGACGATGACCTCGTGAGGGCGGTTGCGGTCTTCGTGGCGTTGAGACCTTGCTCCTCCGCCCACTCACACCCATCTACTACTACTCGTTCTTGACTTTAGTGCTCTTCTCGTAGTGGTCTACTTTCCTTCGGACGAGTGCGTCCGGAAGGTGCGAGGAGATGGGGATGGTACTGGGGATGGGCATTCCGAGGGCCCGGTGGGGGAATATGAATCAGACATGTTGCAGCCCCCGTGGTTGAAAAGCTATCGCGGTTGGAATGCGCGTGCTGCCCGTCCGCGTGATTGGCTGCGAGGAGGGGAGAGCCGATCCCAGCCTTGCGATGGCCCGAGAACGGTCGTGGGCTTTTCGGGATTTGTTGTAAACAGTCAAACGGTCCAACGCCTCGCTGCGATCGGCCGGGAAGCTCATCAATCTGCATCAACACTACCGGCTGGCTAGTTGCGTTAGCTTGCCAGGGCGGGATTGCTGCCTGGTCTGACCATGAGGCATCTCACCGCGTGGAATGGCAGGCCGTCGTGAACACTAAGCTGCCAGGAAACTGAGAAAACTTAATGAATAACGAAGTAGTGGGTTGTCTGAAAAGCCCTCTGCTGGCCATCGTAATCTGTAATGACCTGGGTGGTGGCTTCGCAAGAACTGGCGATGGTGCCTGCATGCAGAGCCTGCCGGCACCGACGCCATCCACATGGGCACATGTATGGTCCTAGTAACTGAGCACGTGGAGAGAGAAGATCAAGCACCACCACCTGCGTCACCCCCCGGCATGGCATTCAGTGTAATGATGCAGTTGGCCAGCTCATTCCACGAGGGAGGGCAGCCTCTAGAGTCCAGGCGATCGCACAGACAAGCACACAAGCTCCAGTTTAGCCTCGACTTACACGAGGCAGGCACTTCAGGCACCCGCTGTGTCCATGGCAACGACGGGACAAGAGGTGCCTAGAAGACAGCCAGTCAGCCCTGTAAAAATTCGATCC
The DNA here is from genome assembly GCF_023168085.1 of Purpureocillium lilacinum. NCBI lineage: Eukaryota > Fungi > Ascomycota > Sordariomycetes > Hypocreales > Ophiocordycipitaceae > Purpureocillium > Purpureocillium lilacinum. Next base: position 259,818 of record NW_027072112.1, read on the forward strand.
GCCTCAACTCTGACGGAGAATTCACAGCGAGCGTCCGGCCCCCCCCCCTGCGCCGTGAAGCTGACGGGACGGGGCAGACGGCGCAACTTGGGCGGCCGCCATCGTGCTACTGCACCTTGCCGTCTGCCTGGCACTGCCCCCCGGCGCTGGGATCAATGAATGGATCACCGCAAGATGAGCAGACCAGGCATCAGCAACAACACTCTGTCCTTGCCCGGCGGCTCAGCAAGGAGGAAACTTATTTATCAACCTGTAGCAGCAGCTGGTCATCATTACATGTAGTATATAATTTTATTGTATTCGCTCCATCTCAATTGACCCAGGTCGCGGCACTGCCAAGTCACACATAGTAGTACTGCCTGCCCTCCCGCCATCACCACCGCCATGGGCATCCTCGACACCCTCGGGCTGCAGAGCAAACCGAAAGCCCAGCCCAGTGGCGGACCCGTGCAAGTGTCGTACACGTCCAACCCCGTCCCCATACCGGACGACTTCCTCACCACACCCCCCTCGTCCTCCCGGCCCGTCTCCTCCCACCCCATCGACTTCGCCGCCTCGCCGCTCCCGGAGCACGCCGGCCGCGTCGCCATCGTCCTGCGCGACGTGCTCTCCCCCGGCGAGTGCGCGCAGCTCATCGCCCTCGCCGAGGCGTCCGTCCCGCGCGACTCATCCTCTTCCTCCTCAGCAGAGTCGGCCTGGCGCCCCGCGCTCATCAACATCGGCAACGGCTACGAGGCCCCCGCGCCGGGCTACCGCGTCAGCGACCGCATCGTCTGGGACCAGCAGGACCTCGTCGATCGGATATGGCGCCGCTGCGCGCAGGCCCCCGGCGTCGCGCAGACGCTCGCGCGCGTGCCCGCCGACTGGCGCGACGGCGACGGCGAGTGGCGCCTCAAGGGCATGAACCGGCGGATGCGCTTCCTGCGGTACGGGCCGGGGCAGTACTTCAAGCCGCACTGCGACGGGCCGTACTGGTACTTTGAGGAGGATAGCGGGCGCGAGGTGCGCACCCACTACACGGTGCATCTCTACTTGAATGATTCGAAAGCCGAGTCACCGACGGGCGAGGGCCATGTTGGCGGGGCTACGTCGTTCCTCTCGCGCGACGGGACGAAGAGGCTGGACGTGAATCCCAAGGCGGGGAGTGTGTTAATCTTCCAGCACGAGGGGCTGCTCCACGAGGGCGCGATGCTGGACAGCGGCGTCAAGTATACCGTGAGAATGGACGTGCTGTATAGGTGGGAGCCTGAGCAGGAATCCGGCAACCAGGGATAGCCAACATAAGTAGCATTTGGTAGAGTAAACCTCTAATATCATCATCGCTGATAACCATCTTCTTGACCACGGGCTCTTGCCTGTGAATGTGCAGCGCCACTCTTATCATCGTCACTCTGGCATGTTCTCGCCTTCCGATTACTTCAACTTGTAAATGCGCAGCGCCGGTCCCGTCATCGCTGCTTGGGCATCTTCTTCTCCTCCATGGCCTCGATATCCTTTTGCTTGTGGAAGTGCGGCGCCAGCTCCGCCAGCCAGCGCGCCTCAATGGGCATCACGCTGCGCATGTACTCCTTGGTCGTCTGCACCAGCTCAAAGTACACCACCATCTTCTCGGGCGGGTCGACCGACATGAGCACGCTGCTCGGGTGGATCCACACGCTCGTATTGTTCTTGACGGTCCGGTACCCGTCGCCGCTCTTCTGCAGCCGCGCCGCGTTGGGGAAGAAGCCCGCCGTGATGGCGCGCTTGATGGGCCGCAGGTTGGACGCGCCGCAGCTCGACGGCGCCACCTCGACGCGCTCGCAGAGCTTGGCCAGCTGGTCGCGCACGTCGCGGGCCCGCGTCAGAGACCGCTGCTGCAGGAAGTTCTCGCGCGCCCACACGGGCGAGAAGTCGCTGTCGACCCACTGGTTCCAGACGTTAAGCAGGGTGACGTGGTCACCGCCGTCCTTGATCGTGAATCGGTTGCGCGCGCTGTCGGCGTGAATTTTCTTGTCCTTGGGCCGGAAGAAGAGCGCCGACGCCTCGCCCAGCATCGACACGATGGACAGCACCTCGTCCACGCACCCTTCCTTGTCCGCCGCCAGCACCGCCTTGGCCAGCATCGGGTCCGTCGGAAATTCGGCCATCTGGCGGCCGAGCTTGGTCATCTCGCCCTTATGGTTCAGCGCCTGCAGCGCGAAGAGCTGGTTTAGCGCGCCGATGAGTGCCTCCGTAGGCGGCGGGTCCATGAACTCAAAGTCGAGCAGCTCGTTGATGCCGAGCGACTTGAGCTGCAGCACCACGCCGTTCAGGTTGGTCCGTTGGATTTCTGGAGTTGTAGACTCGTCCATCTCGTTCATGTACGCAAATTTGGTGTACAGGCGGAAGCACTTGCCGGGACCAACACGCCCAGCACGACCGCTGCGCTGGTTGGCCGAGGCGCGCGAGCAAGGCACGGCGACGAGGTTGGACATGCCCGTCGCGGGGTTGTAGATGTTCTCCTTGACGTAACCAGGGTCGATGACATAGACGATACCATCGATTGTCAAACTGGTCTCGGCAATGTTGGTGGCGAGGACGACCTTGCGGGCGCCCTCGGGCGTCGGCTCAAAGATCTTTGCTTGCAATTCGGACGGGAGGTTGGCGTAGATGGGACAGATGACGAGCTCCTTGATGCGGCCGCCCAGCTTCCTTGCCGTCTCGGAGATCTCGAGCTCCGCCGCCTCGATCTCGTCTTGACCAGTGAGGAAGATAAGGATATCGCCCTTGCCCTGCGTGGTGTGGATCTGGAAGGTGGTCGTGATGGCAGCCGCCAGGTAGTTGGCCTCTGGTGCGGGGGTATAGTAGATGTCGACAGGGTAGCGTCGGCCGGGGATGTTGAAGATGGGGGCGTCGTCAAAATACTCCGAGAACTTGGTGGCGTTCATGGTCGCAGACGAGATGAGTAGCTTGAGATCCGGCCTCTCCCGTGCGAGATCCTTGACGAGAGCCAGCAGAATGTCCGTGTGGACTGTCCGCTCGTGGGCCTCGTCAATCATGAGCGCCGAGTATCCCGCGAGATCCGGCTCCGTCATAAACTCTCGGAGCAGCATACCGTCCGTCATGTACTTGAGAATCGTCTTGTCGCTCGTGTTGTCCTCGAAACGAATCGAGTAGCCGACCTCGCTTCCCACCTTGACACCCACCTCGTCGGCCACGCGAGCGGCCACGCTCATGGCAGCGACTCGGCGGGGCTGCGTGCAGCCGACTTTTAACCCGTTCTTGGTATATCCGGCCTCGTGCAGGTACTGCGGCAGCTGAGTCGTCTTGCCGCTACCAGTCTCACCGACGATAACCAAGATCTGGTACTGCTCCAGTGCCTCCAGGAACTGATCACGGTACTGGTAGATGGGCAGACTTTTGCGCGTCTCCTGGATCGACAGCGCCTTCTTCTCGGCGGCCTCGATCTGCGCGTCCAGGAACATTTGCTCCTTGGTCTTGGCCAGGTTCTTGCCCTCTCCGGCCATCTTAGAGTCGAGGTTCCATTGGATGTACTGCGCGTCGTCCAGGACGTAGTCGTAGGTTTCGTTGACCCTCTCAGCAATCTTGACCTGCGCCTTGGCCTTGGCCGTCTGCTCGCGCTCCCACTCCTCGTGCTCCGTGACGAACTTTTCCTGGCCATACTCGTCGCGGTCGACGTATCGCTTGTACATGGCCTCTTCCTTTTTCTTGCGATCCAGCTTTCCCTTTTCCGTGATGTAGTCTTCGGGCATCATGTAGCCGTCTCGGTGGTCGTCGATCTTGAGCCGCTCCTCGGCCAGCCGCAGGATCTCGCGGTTCTTGGCAAACTCTGCCTTTTCCTTGTCGGAGAGGCGCACGCCGCTGCGCAGCTCGGCCGTCTCCTCGGCGACCTGCTTCCGCAACAGGGCCAGGCGCTCCGTCTCGCGCTTCTTGAGGTATTCTTGCCGTGATCGCTCTCGAAGGTCGGGTAGCGCCGCGTCCCTAGCTTTGGCGTCGTCGGCCAGCCGCTGCCTTGACGAGGATTCACCGTCGCGCTGGTTCTTCTTGGACCGCCCCTCATCCTTTTCTCTCAGCCGCTTGGCAAACGCCTCTCGCTCTTCGATGTCTTTCTGGCGTGCGAGTTCCTCCTTGGCGCCATCAGAGAGGTCCTCTTCCAGGGGCTCGTCGTGGCTCAGCTTGACTCTCTTGCTGGCCGACTCCTCAAACTCGGGAGCGCCGTCGTCCTGGGCATCGGGCTCGTCCGATGGCGGCTCCTCGTCACCCCAGCGGTCGTCAAAGTCTGCTTCCGCATCGCGCCGTCGGTACGTCTTGGAGCGGCCGCTGTCGTGGCGATGAGAGGATGAGCGCGGGGATCTCGAGCGCGAGCGGTCGCGCCTCGGTCTTGAGGAACGCGAGGATTTGTCGTCTCGTTCTCGGTCGCGGTCGCGCGACCGATGCTTGTGCTTTTTCTCCTTGGCGACTTTTTGAGGGCCGACCTCGTCGTCTTCCATCGGGAGGAAGGCATACTTTTTGGAGCTCATGGCGGCGGCTGTCGATCGATGCGAAGGACGAGGGGAGGGTGAAGCAGCACGTCCGTCGGCGACAACGGCGCGCTTCTTATAGTTTCACTGTCGTCGTATTGCAGCCTATCGTCCTCGTGGCTCGTGGAATGGAGTTGACGACGCCCGCCTGAGGAGACGAACAAAGCTGGCCGTTGGTGCCTTCGGCCAGGCAGGAAGGTGCTTTCAGTTGCACTTGCAGTTGCCAGGCGCAGGCAGCTCTTGCGGCTGGAGGTCACAGAAAGTTGGCGCAGGATAATCCGACCCAATCACGCGCGGCTGATAAAAATGTCGCCCCACCGGCTTATCGCGGCAAGTGGCCCGCCACGCCGCATGGCAGGGCATGCAAGCCACCAGCCAAGCCAGGGTCCCTGTTGCTCCATCAGCTGTAAGTTAACACGTTGTTGAGGCCTGTCGTCGACACTTCTCCCACGCATCTGCCACTTCGTCCACTCGTTCCCAACCCCCCCGCGTTGCCTGTTTGCCGCGCGACGAGTCACATTTATCTTGTCTCGGGTGCCTGATTTTCTCTGCTTGCTGCATCCAAAGTCCCTCGAGGGCCTTCTGGCCACCATGTTGCTCCACGGTCTCGGTCTGGTGCTGCTCGTGGCCCTCGCCCAGCTGGCACTTTGCGCCGAGGACTTTTACAAGGTAGGTGACGCTCGATGCCATATCGCCACATGCCATGCTGACCGTGACAGGTCCTGGGAGTCGAAAAGGATGCGACAGAACGACAACTAAAGTCGGCGTATCGCCAACTATCCAAAAAGTTCCACCCGGATAAGAACCCGTACGATGTCCCTCGCTCGACCCGCGATACCTCCTCGCAGCCTGCTTCGTTGCTCGTGCTGACCATTTGACTGCGCAGGGGCGACGAGACGGCACACGAAAAGTTCGTCCAGGTATCCGAGGCGTACGAGGTCCTGTCCGACAAGGAGACGCGGCACATCTACGACACGCGCGGGCACGAGGGCGTCAAGCAGCACCAGCAGGGCGGCGGGGGCCAGGGCGGGCACCACGACCCGTTCGACCTCTTCTCGCGCTTCTTCGGCGGGCACGGGCACTTTGGGCACGCGCACCGCGAGCCGCGCGGGCACAACGTCGAGGTGCGCGTCGAGATCTCCCTGCGCGACTTCTACAACGGCGCCACCACCGAGTTCAAGTGGGAGCGGCAGCAGATCTGCGAGACGTGCGAGGGCAGCGGCTCCGCCGACGGCGAGGTCGAGGCCTGCGGCGTGTGCGGCGGCCACGGCGTCCGCATCGTCAAGCAGCAGCTCGCGCCCGGCATGTACCAGCAGATGCAGATGCGCTGCGACGCCTGCGGGGGCCGCGGCAAGACGATCCGCAACAAGTGCCCGACGTGCGGCGGCGCGCGCGTCGAGCGCAAGCACAACACCGTGACGCTCAAGGTCGAGCGCGGCGCGGCGCGCGACTCGCGCGTCGTCTACGAGAACGAGGCCGACGCCAGCCCCGACTGGGTCGCCGGCGACCTCATCGTCAACCTCTCGGAGAAGGACCCCTCCGAGGACGACAACCCCGACGGGCTCGACGGCGTCTACTTCCGCCGCAAGGGCGACGACCTCTTCTGGACGGAGGTGCTCTCCCTGCGCGAGGCCTGGATGGGCGGCTGGTCCCGCAACCTGACGCACCTCGACGCCCACGTCGTCCGCCTCGGCCGCCCCCGCGGCGAGTCGGTCCAGCCGGGCCACGTCGAGACGGTCAAGGGCGAGGGCATGCCCCGCTGGCACGAGGACGGCGAGAGCGTATACCACACCACCGAGTTTGGCAACCTCTACGTCACCTACGAGGTCGTGCTGCCCGACCAGATGGACGCCGCCATGCGCGACGACTTTGCCGCCCTGTGGGACAAGTGGTGCGCCAAGAGCGGCGTCGACCTGCAGCGCGACAGCGGCAGGCCCGACGCGCCCCCCGTGAGGGACGAGTTATGATGAGGGTTGCTGGAGCTGCTGCCGCTGTGGCGCGTGATGTCGGGTTTTTTGCATCTGTACGTGTCTGAAGAGGAGCATTATTTACCTTGGCGCTGGGGATGTACGAGGAGTATAGAGATGAGCAATCTAGGCGCTTAGACGAATACCACATGGATTCCTTTTCAAATTTGCCCACTTCGACCAGTTCAATCAAACAGGATGATGTGCTCTTTTTCACGCCAGGTCACACTGGTAAAGCCGAGGTGCGCGTACCGTCGTTGAAATACCATCTAGAGCCTGCATTATTCATCTCGACATACGTTTGATCCTTGTCCTCGTAGCAGCATGTTTCCCGTCTTGACCCACAGAAGAGACATTGTAAAGAGAAATCGTCACGTCGTCATCGTCATTTCGTGCACCCCCGGCGTTGCCTCCGTCTTGTCCGTCACCACCAGCTGTTACCTCCCTCGTCGTCGTCGCCGCCCGTCGTCTTCATCGTCATGATCCTGTCCCTCGCCATGCCCGGCGCCCGGTGGAGGCAGCAGCCCGCCGCCAATTACATCCCCAATGACGCTCATCCAGCTTCGCTGCCCTTCCAGCGCCCCGGTGACGTTGCGCACCAGGCGGTCCACCGCCTCCTGCTCGGTGCCGCTCACCTGCCACGCGCCTTGGACGTTCCAACCGCCGGGGCGTTGCGCGGGCCGCTCGAAAGTGCCCCGCCGCGTTGTCCACCGCGAATGAGTAGCGGAGCGCCCGTCTAGCGGCCGCCCCTGAGAGTCGAACCGATCTGGCAAATCTTCCACGTCGTCGCCGGCATCAGTGTCTCGACCGCGGGCATGGCGCACGATTGGCCGGTCGGACGAGGGATCTGACGAACGGCGACGGCGAAAGCTGGGCCGTTCACCGGATTCCTCGTCGCGATCGACCATATCATAGTCGTCGGCGCGGTCTGGAGACGCGTCCGCAGAGGCCGCCTGCTCCCTCTTGTGCCTCTCCATAGTCTGCGAGCTTTTCGGCGAGAGGGGGATAAAAGAGACCGACTTGGAAGCTGTCGGCGGCCCCTTAGATGAAGACGCCTCGTACGGATGGTTGGAAATTATGCCATCTGGTGGAGCGTCAGCCTTTGATCCCGCGTACCCAGTTGAAGCTTGGAAAGCACGACTTAACGCACCCTCTCCTGCACGCCAGGCGGGGTTCCCTTGATCTCGGGAAAGGTCACTCACATGGTCTGGCGGGTAATTGCCACCAGGAGGCGGTGGCCCGGCAGGAGGCGGTGGTGGTCCCGGTGGACCAGGCGGGCCGGGGGGCGGGGGACCGGGAGGACCTTGCGGGGGATAGCCGCCGCCAAGGCCCGGCTCAGGTGCGGGTGGCGGGCCAGGAGGCGGTGGAGGGACGTATCCCATATAGTCTTGTGGCATGTACGGCTGATACTCCCGCGGAGGGTTGCCGGCAGCGTCGGGATACGGTGCGTAGTTGGGGCCGCCCGTCGCCGGACCTGGGGTTGAGGGGTACGGCGGATAGTATGCACCGCCCGACGCAGTCGGCGGAGATTGGGAGCGGTGGCCATGGCGATCATCCGCATAGTCGTCCCGTCTCCTGCGCTCGTCCTCGTCGTAGCCTGTGCCTACCCGCGTCAGTATATCAGCCGACAACATGCGGGACCACTTTCACTCACGTCTTCTCTCGTCTTCCCTCTCCCGCGACCTACGCTCCCGTGACCTTCTCTCGCGCTTCTCTTGGTCCTTTCTATCCTTGAACTCCTTGATTCCAAACGCGGCCGCACCGGCCGCCGCCATGTTCCTCAGCCGGCTCCTGCTTCGCTTCCTCTCTTGGTCCGACGGAGACGAGGATGCGGATCGATCGCGGCGCCTCCGACGCCTACGACGTCCATCGTCGCCCTCGGATTCATAGCCACCGCGCGACGCGGACCTGTTCGACGGCGGTAGGGGATCGTGTCCGTACTCAATCAAGCCTAGCTCAGGATCAGCCCCGGTCGGTGAGTAAGGGGATCTGGCCATGGACCTGCTCCTGCTCCGGCTGCGACTCATGCCCCTGTCTCGGCTGACTCCCCTGCTGCGCGATCGACGCCGGTAGTCGCGCTCGTCGTCGCTGAAGCTTCGGGCTCGCTCTCGTGACCGAGACGCCTCCTTCTTTTCCTTGTGGTTCTTCCATAGCTTGTTCGCAACGCCAGCGGCGGCTGCCACTCCAGCAATCTCGGCGCCGCGGCGAAGCTTGGACTTGCTGCGCGAGCGGCTTCCGTGGCGAGACTTGGACTTGGACTTGTCGCGGAAGTGCTTTATGATGCCAGCTGTGGCAGCCGTCCCGAGCGCAGCCTTGGCGACTGTGGAGATGCTGCGTCGTCGGCTCTTGGTCCGCGAGCGGGCGCGCGACACGGAGCGCGAGTAGTACTCGTCGTCGGAGTAGTATCCTCCCCGAGTGCGGCTTCGGCCGCGGTGTGCCTCTTCCTTTTCCACCTTGTTGGACTGGTAATACTTGGCGGCACCGGCGGCGGCGAGGGCAACGGCAGCTATGCCCAAGCCCTTCTTGAGCCGCGAATGATGATCGGGAGATTCACGTCCATCGCCCCAGCGATCCTCGTAGGCGCTGTGGGCGCGGCGGATGGCCTCGGTGCCAAGAGCACCCAGAGCAGCACCGGCGAGGACTTTGCGACCGCGGTTCTCGGGCAGGTCGCCGTACTCGTCGCGGCGGCTGGACATGAGAGCGCTGATGCCTGCACCGGCAAGAGCACCTTCGGCCAACTGCAACTTGTGGTGGTGGTGGTGATGGGAGCTGCTGCTGCGCTCACGACGTACCACGGTGCGGCGAACGTAGTAGTCGTCGTCGCCGCTGTAGTAATCGTCGTCCCTGCGCCGGCGCTCATATCGGGACACGGAATAGTCCTGATCTCCGCGGTAAGGGCCGACGTCGCGGCGCTCATGGCGGTAGTAGTACTCTTCGTCGTACGGCTCCCGCTCACGCCGGACCATTTCGCGGTCCTGTTCGCGATCGCGCACGACCACGACGCCGGGCTGCTGGCGAGGGAGAACGATGGGAGCGGGTGGTGGCGCTTCCTGGACGATGATCTTCTGAGGTTCTGGCACCTGCTGGCGGATGATGACGGGGGCGGGCGGAGGGTCGGCCTGGGTGTAATATTCGGTCTCCTTGCGGTAGCGCTCTACTTCGTGGCCGTGATCGTCGTCGAAGCGCTCCTCAAACTTTTTCTCGACCTTGATCTCATCGTCGTGGCGGGTGTGGTGAGAGCGGCGGTCCCAGTCGCGGTCTCCATCGTAAGCGGCCACACGCGAGCGGTCAGGCTCGCGGCGGACATCTCGCTCGACATCGCGCTCGTAATAGACGGTGCGCGAGCGGTCGCCACCAGGTTCAAAGGCAGAGCGTGGCCGGTCCGAGTGTGACAGCGGGCCGCGACGATCGTCTAGAAAGTCGCCAGAGGTGCGGGCGGAGAAGCGAGAGCGGCGGTCGTCGTCCACCTCGACCCTCTCGCTGCGGTCGAAACGGTCGCTGCCGCGGCCAGAGTTGACCTTGTACCGGGTGACGGTGGTGCTTCGGTAGCGGTCGTCGTCGTCGTCGCTGTCGCGGTCGCGGTAGGATCGGGGCCCGCCGTAGGCGTGTCCCCTGTAAACGTCACCCATGACGCCGGGCACGTCGCAGATGTCAGCTCTGGTGTCGGCGAGCAGGTTACGTCTGATGTGGTGCAGGGACGTTTATGCGGTCGTTGAGCCGTGGATGAAACAGGAGAGTGAGGTGAGCCGAGAGGATGACGACAGAAGAAAGTGGGATGGCTGGGGAGGGGATGGGGGGAGCGCTTGGGGGGCACCTTCAGGTTGGGGGCCCTCGTTGACAGGGAAGGAACAACCTGGAAGAAACAAGAGAGACTTGACAGGACTGGAGGGGTCCGTCAGCAGCTTCGGCGGGGTAATTTTTCGTCGAGTCGCCCCGGTCCTTGCGAGCACAAATGCCGACCTCTCTCTCTCTTGTCTTCAGTGCAGTTTGTACTGTACAGTATTACGAATACGACGGCGAAGAAAGAACAAAGGAACAAAGCTCCGCCAAGCAAGCATTCCACGGCGGCCAACGGCGCAGGGGCTTGGCTTGCGCTGCGCAGCGAGCGGCCCAGCAGAAGCGTCGAGAAGGCCCCTCCTCCCTCTCTCTTCCGTCAGATGCACTGTGGCGGAGGGCAACCTCATTCAGGCGTCGACCAGTGTTACACCCAGGCTCTCTCCAAGGCGATTACCGAGCTGCGGCTGCCCGCGACGACGCCCGCCCATCACCCCCATTCTCGGAGTACTCGGCTCCTGGTGGCGGCCGCCCCCTCGTGCGAGGTACCGCCACCCTCAGGCGGTCATACGGACGCCTCCCACCAGAGACATGCGTCTCCTGACCCAGGCAGACGAGGCAACCTGCGAACCGCAGCCCGATTCGATCCAGTCACTCGCGACGCTGTCGGCAAGATGCCCCGCTGCCGATGCACCCGCCCTCGTGGCTCAGACGCCTGTCACGCCCGACCGACCAACGGATGGCCCACAATCGTTGCGCGAGTCCGCTCGCTGAAAGTGGTTGATTGCAGGCCGGTGTCTCCGGATGTCTGTCTGCCCAAGGATTCTCGCCCGGACCCGATGTGTCACAGCTGCTGACCAGCCTGCGTCGCCGAGCACTTGGCACTGGGCGCTGCGATTCCTTGGAGGCACCGCAAGTCTTTGTCTGCGCTGTCGCTCGACTTTTCTTACAGTTCTGTCCACTGCCGTTTCTCTCTTTTTGTCTCAAGTGGGTTCGGTTCGGCCCGCCGTTCCTTGCGCTACGAGAGGTTGTGGCTGTTGAGTTTGCCCCGTCCTGAGAAGTCAAAGAGCGTCACCCTGACGTTTTCTAATGTCGGCTCAACTGGCCGGAGCAAGTTGCTCTGTTCCTTGTTCTGATTAATTATGCGCGATGAAAGCAGGCTTTTTTTGGCCTCTCGCGAGAGCAGAGCCGCTCGACCTTGCTATGAGCTGCCGCCAGCTGGCGGACAATGGGCATTACCAAGTCCACCGTATGAACACTAGCCGTAACTTGTAAGATGGGTTCCCTCGCCTACGAGCCCTTCTAGCACGGGAAAGTCGCCCAAGGCTAGGAGGCACCTACCGAGCAATAAAGATCTTCCAACTTTTGGTCTTCACATCACAAGTTCACAACTGCCATTTTATTCCCTCTTCTCTGGCATATTCGTCCTGCTCGGAGCCATCCACTTAATTATGGGTCCTTTCCCAGTGGTAGCTCCCGTCATTCAAGGTCCCGTCGCAACGTCATCGATCACTCACGATGAGGTCAGACAGAAAAGCAGCCGAATGTCACCATGTCCCAACTTGGCTCTACAATCCACATTCACACATTGCAGTTTCCAATTCTCTACCAAGGTGACATTGCAGCTTGACAGTTTCGGCCTTTTTAGCAACGACAATTAATATAGCACCCTGGACGAATAGATCGGCAGCATGCCGCACGAAGTCATACAGGAACCCAACCCTTCCGCCTTGCCAAGCAGTCTGCCAGACAACACCCTAAGTCTCGCGGCCAAGGTAGACAAAAAGAGCTTGGACGATGATACGAAGCAATCCCTGAGGAGCTTCCAACAAGCAGCATGTTTTATAGCTGGCGGTAAGTGCCGGCCGCGGCATCGATGGATCTTGAGGGACCATGCGACTGATGTTGGCCAATTCCCAACCAGCCATGATATTTCTCAAAGACAATGTTCTTCTTGAAAGGCCGCTCAAATTTGAAGATGTGAAGCCGAGATTATTGGGTAAGCTCGCTGCTCAACAAGGTTGCAAACGGCGTGAAATGACCATACCGTTGCAGGCCATTGGGGAACATGTCCCGGGCTTATTCTGATCTGGTCACATCTGAACTGGTTGATACGGAACCATGATGTCGACATGCTGTTCGTTATCGGACCTGGGCACGGCGCCCCGGCCGCACTGGCTGCCCTTTGGCTAGAAGGATCGCTGGGGCGCTTCTACCCAAATAAGTACTCTACCGACAGAAAGGGCCTCAACAATCTGATTACGAAGTTCTCGGTTCCCGGTGGATTTCCAAGGTACGGTCCGACAACACCCACAGCACCTAGATACTGATCGTGTTAGCCACATCAACCCAGAGACGCCGGGGTCTATACACGAGGGCGGCGAGCTGGGCTACGCGTTGGCCGTGTCTTTCGGAGCCGTCATGGATAACCCAGATCTCATTGTTACATGCGTAGTCGGCGACGGCGAGGCGGAAAGCGGTCCCACCGCTGCGTAAGTCTCTGCCTCCCTGGAGCCTCGAAGCAAGCTAACGAGTCGAAGCGCCTGGCATGCCATCAAGTATTTGGATCCTGCGGAATCCGGAGCCGTCATTCCAATACTGCACGTTAACGGCTTCAAGATTAGCGAGCGAACCATCTTCGGATGCATGGACGACAAGGAGCTGCTTGCTCTCTTCTCCGGCTACGGCTACAGTGTTTGCATCGTGGAGGCACTTGACCGAATTGACGACGAGCTATCTTGCGCGTTGGAGTGGGCGCTGTCCGAGATACGACACATCCAAAAGCGCGCGCGTCAAGGCAAGCCATTGATCAAGCCTCGATGGCCGATGGTGATTTTGCGCACGCCAAAGGGCTGGGGTGGACCGAAGAAGGTGGACGGCAACTTTATCGAGGGCTCGTTTCACTCTCATCAAGTTCCACTGTCCAAAGCAAAAACAGACAAGGGCCATCTCGAGATCCTCGGCGAGTGGCTTGGTGGATATGGAGTAGGGCAGCTACTTCCTGAGGGCCGCCCTGCGAAATCCATCCTGGAGGTGCTCCCCAAGACCGACTCCAAGAAACTGGGCCAGGTCAAATATGGTTACGACGCGTACCAGCCCTTGGTCATGCCAGATTGGCGACCTTTCGCCCAGGACAAGGGTACTCAGGCCAGCAGCATGAAGGAGACGGGCAAGCTGCTGGCCGCCGTCGCCTCGAAGAACCCCAAGGGCTTCCGAATGTTCTCACCAGACGAGCTAGAGAGCAACAAGCTCGATGCCATTCTCGACAACACGGGCCGCAACTTCCAATGGGACGAGTACTCGCGCGCGAAAGGCGGCAGGGTCATTGAGATACTCTCCGAGCACAGTTGCCAGGGCTTCATGCAGGGATACACTTTGACGGGTCGGACGGCGCTCTTCCCCAGCTACGAGTCCTTTCTCGGCATCATCCACACCATGGTGGTGCAATACTCCAAGTTCAACAAGGTCGCCAGGGAAGTGGATTGGCGACGCGACCTCAGCTCCATCAACTACATCGAGACGAGCACGTGGGCGCGACAGGAGCACAACGGCTTCTCGCACCAGAACCCGTCCTTCATCGGGGCTATACTGAACCTCAAAGCAGACGCGGCGAGGGTGTACCTGCCGCCAGACGCAAACTGCTTCCTTAGCACGGTGGATCACTGCCTCAAGTCGAAGAACTACGTGAACCTCATCATCGGATCGAAGCAGCCGACGGCCGTGTACCTCTCGCCCGAGGACGCCGCAGAGCATTGCCGCAAGGGCGCCGCGATTTGGAAATTCGCGTCGAGCAACGACGGCAAGGACCCAGACGTGGTCCTCGTCGGGATCGGCGTGGAGGTCACCTTCGAAGTCGTAAAGGCGGCGGAACTGCTACGCACCCTCGTACCGGAGCTCAACGTCCGCGTCGTCAATGTCACCGACTTGTTTGTCCTCGCCGCCGAGTCCCGCCACCCGCACGCGCTGAGTCGCAAGGACTTTATCGAAATGTTCACCGACGACAAGCCCGTCTGCTTCAACTACCACGGCTACGAGAAAGAGCTGCAAGGTCTCATATTTGGCCGTCCCGGCTTGCATCGCATGACGGTCGAGGGCTACAAGGAGGAGGGTAGCACGACTACGCCTTTCGACATGATGATTGTGAACGGCGTGAGCCGTTTCGACCTGGCAAAGCGGGCACTGAGGGCGACTTCGGAACAGAAGACCTCTCTGCAAGCCAAGGTGGACGATTTGCTAGCAGCAGTAAATTCGGAACTGGCCAAAGTCAAAGACTACATTTCGTCTGAGGGCAAAGGTGAGCTGGATCAATTACTCCAGATATCTTCACAACATTAACTGACTCTCTGCAGATCCAGACGACTTATATGACATGCCAACAGGGATATAAGTTACGGCCAGACGAGCACAACACTGTGACCATTACGATTCTTAGGTCGTTCTTCGAGGCAATATCCTGTTCAATGAGTCGTCAGGCGACGCTCTTCTGTTGATGGCATTTTTTCAAGACAGACACTGTGCGCTGATGAGGATCCACGAAATGGCCCTTGCGTTCCCTGAAACCGAAAAGTGCGACGCGTTGTAGGAACCGGCCTCGTGACGATGGAAACACCCTCGGTGCGCAAAGTGGCAAACTGGCCAGTGGTCATTGTTGCCGCCAGGCCACTGCGCCGTGGCGCTGGTTTGAGGTATCGTCTCAACTGGAGGGCCGCGTCTTGAGCTCGGTCGGGTGACGAACCCTTGCGACGTAACCATATCGTTACGTATCTCGAAGGCTTCTATGTGTGACATTGGCCACCAGGAATTAGTAAAAAGTATCTGCTGAAGGGATATTTCCTCGCAATGCCGACAATAACCCAAACACCCGCGAGCCTCGAATAGCACCGCCCGTGGCAGCTCATTGTTGAACCCTAAAGAATTGACACATATAAGCCTGTGCATGCTACTCTCAAAGCTGCCAAGTAAATTCCATCTTGCTCGCACTTCTGCACCACACCTCAAGTCCTCTGCCAGTGGAAATGCATGTCCGTCATCTCGCAACCCCCTTCTTGGGGCTCACACAGCTCGTCGCCTTTGCACGCGCCAACGCCCAGGAATTACCACCCGCTTCCGCCGTCGCGAAACACGGCGACTTGAATACATCTTCCCAGCTCCCGTGGGAAGTCTTCTGTTCCAAGCCCAGCCCGCCGCAGTGCTACCCGCCCTTCACCGTCTGTGGGGGCGCGACGTACAGCCTCACGAGGAGTCTCGGCCACGAGGTGACCGATAGTGACAGGGCGCAGTGCTCGTATACCTGTAAATGCCAGCAATCCCCCAACGCAGTAAGTTTATCAGCGGTCGGTGCCTGGGGGTGAATGGTCGCATAAGATGTTGACTTGCACAGGTCTGGAAATACCGAGATACGCAGCCGCTCCCGCCTCTCAGGCCGGCACGGCCGCAGCACACACAGGTTCCTCCACCAGCCAATACTGCTCAGCCGCAAGGGCAGGAGCCTCAAACGCTCCTCCTGCCGATCAGGCCTGCCCCGCAACATGACACGAGGCCCGTGCTGTTTAACTCTTGAGTCCAGATATGAGGCCAAAGTAGCTGGCTTGCACCAAAAGAGAAGGAGAGGGACTGCACAGTGGCGCAATTAGGACACACTAAAGCATGTGGTCGAGAACGATGGGGCGGGGGCAGTGCTTGCTTGAACAGTTGACTGACGGCTCAACGCCATGCCAGCGAAAGGAGGACGTATGCCATTTCGGTTTTATCGAGCTCTGTGCCTCCGTCCCGCAATCGTACGTGCAATGAAAGGAAGCTTTAGGACTTCTGATCAAGAGTATTGTTGTGCAAGCATATCTGGCAGCAGGTGCTTCGTTGATCGTCGGCCAACAGGCCATCAACGCTGCACGGTCCGACTCCGTATACATTACCGCAGATGCATAACGCGAAAGCAATACTGATCTTTCACCCTACGTCAGAGTCCTCCAATATGTATCTGGGCAGTGACAGCTCACCACTGATCAATTCGCAGGCTGTAATAGCGGGGCGCAGAGGCCTTGATTGCTGCTCGCGTGCTTGGTTGCCCAATTGTTGCATCTGACGTCAATGTGATGGGGCTTCTTGTTAGTCGCCCTTGGATGCGCCACAAGCATTCGAACCTGTCTAATGTCTTGCGTAATTTACATCACCGCCATCCTCAATCGCCGGCATGATGCCGCCTGATATACTCCGCCATATGGCAACTGCTACAGACGACAGCGACGAAAATGTGGTCGTTCAAGCAGCGCCGCGACATACGGCGGCTAGTCCATGCGGAAGTTCGAGGCAAAACGCATGAACCCAGCAACTGTGTCAACGAGCACGGCCTTGAGCCGTCGTCGCGATGCGATACCGACAACCTCGCCGCCAGTGGCTCAACCCCTTCGCCTGCCGAGAGCGACCAAATCATCGTCACCTCCGGAACACGAGACCCTCTAAACCCGCAAAATTGGCCGCTGTGGTCGCGGTCCAAGAACCTCATCATCCTGTCGCTCCTGATATTCGTCCAGGGCTGGGCGGGCGCATCCGAGTCAGTACAGAGCTCCAGGGCCACCGAGCAGTTTCATGTCAGCAAGACTGTTGAGAGCTTGTCCACCGCCATGTACCTCTTTGGGGTCGGGATGGGGGCTCCTTTCGCGGGTCCGATATCAGAGACTGTCGGCCGAAACCCAACGTACCTCATCTCAACATTTTGCTATCTCTTCTTTGTGCTGGGATCTGCCTTGTCTACCACATTTGCGGGACGCGTCATCTGCAGGTACTTTGTCGGGCTTTTCTCAAGCGCAACGCTCTCGACAAATGGTTCTGCAGTCAGAGACCAGTTTCGTCCTGTCAAAAGAGCCTTGGTCTTTCCACTCATAGCGTGGGTGAACGTGACCGGTAAGGCAGGGACGCAGGAACAATCCCCATCAACATCTCCTACGGTAATTGCTGACGTGCCACGCCCCGAGCGTAGGTCCGGTTCTTGCGCCTGTAGCAAGCGGTTGGCTAGTGTCTAGCAATACTCTGAGCTGGCGCTGGCCAGATTGGGTAACCCTGATCATATCATCGGCGGCGTTCTTGGTAGCGTTGGCACTGCTTCCCGAAACATACCTGCCGCTTTTGCTGGATTGGAAAGCAAAAGCCTTGCGACGCGCCACAGGCGACATGCGCTACGTCTCTGAGCATTCAAAGGCCCCGTCTTTCCGTGGTCGCTTGTGGCAAAACCTGAAGCTCGGCGCCTCATTCTGGAGAACTGAAACCATCATCATTGCCCTGGGGCTTTACCTCTTGCTGCTCTATACGCTTCTCTTCAGTTTCCTCTCTGGCTTTCGGTTCATTTTCAAGGATACGTACCAGTTGTCTGAGGGCCTTACAGGATCCTGCTTTGCTTCCATCGCGGTGGGCGCCACAGCATTCTCGCTGCTAGCTCCGTACTTTTACAACCTAGCTCGCGACAGGACCGAGCACGTTCGCGGTGCATCAGTGCTTCCCGAGTTCCGACTATGGCCGGCAATCGTCACTGCTCCGCTCCTTCCAATCTGCCTATTTTGGCTCGGCTGGACAAATTTCCCAAGCGTTTCGATCTGGTCAGGCCTGGCCGCCTGTTTCGTCTATGGGATAGTCATTACGGCCGTCTATGTGTCGTCTTACGAGTACATAAGCGACAGTTACGGCGATCATTCAGCGATAGCTCTTGCCAGCATCACCTCGGCGCGTTACATTGCCGCTGGAGGAATGGTCATTGCTTCAACGCCAATGTATCAGAACCTTGGAGTACATTGGACTTTGACGTTGCTCGGCAGCCTTGCGGCGCTGCTCGCACCGGCTCCGTTGCTGCTGTGGATATACGGCGAGAGGTTGCGCGCGGCCAGCCCTCATACTGACGCAGAGCTTCGAGGAAGTAAGCCAAAGGGCTGAGACACGCCATGTGCTGTTTCTTTACATGCGGCATGAAAGGCGTGCTGTGATGTCAAGTAGTTCAATTATTCCCAATAATTCGACCGATGAACGAGCAACATTGCATTGTGTATAGTGTTACAGCATGTTTCAAGATCCCTAACTGATGGCGCTTGAACTGTCGACAAGGCATACGCAGCTCGACATTCGGACATGCAATCTCGCTTTTGTTAGCGAATCCTTCGTCGGCACATTCGGGTTGACACGAGATACGAACCGGGGTTGTGGCGTTGGTGGCTGGCGGCTGGAGTCGCAGCTGAGCTGGACCCTGATTCACATGCCTGCGCGCGGCATCCTGACGGGATTCACAGCTTGCCCGTTGCAAGACAGCGCAGACTACATCGCAACATCTTTTCATTATCGACGTCCGCCGCCATGAGTCAACGCACGGTAATTTCGAATGTTCGTGTATTCGATGGGGTCGGCCTCACGCCGCCCACCAACGTCACCTTCTCCGACGGTCGCATTGTCGGCGTTGGCAATGAGAGCGCAGGCGGTGCCGACACGGTGGTTGACGGCACTGGACGGTTTCTCTTCCCCGGGTTCATCGACTCACACGTCCACCTCAGCGGCGCGCGACACCAGCTCGAGCACCTCGCTAACTGGGGAGTCACCTGCGCCTTGGGCATGGGGGAATGGTTTCCTGACAAGGTGAACGCCTTGCGTGGAAGCGCTGGGCTGACGGAGATCCTCAGCGCTGGCATCCCGGCGACGACCCCGGGGAGCCTGCACAGCAAGATGCTGCCTATCGACTCCCGCGCGTTCGTCACCGGTCCAGACGATGCGCCGCGCTTTGTGAGGGACCGGCTCGCGCAGGGCGCCGATTACATCAAGATTGTCGCGGACGCGCCAGGCCCGAGCCAGGCGACAGTCGACGCGCTCGTCGCGGCAGCTCACGAGCAAGGGAAGCTTGTAGTCACACATGCGGCAACTCACCTGCCTTTCAGCATGGCTCTGGAGGCAAACCCGCGTCCGGACTTCATCACCCACGTGCCGCGAGACAAGGTTCTGGGCGAAGGCGAGACGCAGAAGATGGCCCAGGCTCAGCAGGTGTCCATTCCGACGCTCGCCATGATGGCCAGCATCTGCTCGCCCCTGCCCTGGAGTGCGATCCTACGCGTGCTGCTTCATCCATCACTGCTCCTAACGGTGCTCAAGGGGCGAAGACACTTTGCGGGAGCCGAGACGTACGTGAACGCGCAGGACTCTGTTAAGCAACTACACCGCGCCGGCGTCAAGATCCTGGTCGGCACCGACTCCAACGAGGAGGAAGACTCGCCATTCACGATCCCTCACGGCGAGTCCCTGCATCGCGAGATGGAGCTGCTGGTCGAGGCTGGGATCGGAATCGTGGACGTACTCAGGGGCGCGACAGTTCTACCGGCCGAGTGTTTCGGACTGCGGGATCGGGGAGTCATTGAGCCTGGGAAGAAAGCGGATCTGGTGCTGCTGAAGGCAAATCCGCTTGACGACATTCGAGCGACGAGGCAGATTGAGCGTGTGTGGTGCGGAGGGGTCGAACGGACCAGAGGCTGATTGGACTTTGCCAATGGATCATGTAAAAGGCCATTCACGTGCAGGCAATGACTATCTCGCCTTCCCCTTGTGGGCTCTCGAAGCCGCTGTAGTACATGTCAAAGGTCGCCTCGTCCACATCGAAAGCCGAGTCCCCATCGCGCCTCTCATCTGTTTCGTGCATCGCATCCCGCCTCGCTCTTCTCTCAGTAATGCGCCTCCAAAGCAGCTCCCGGTCCGCCTGTAGAAAGATCAACACCCAGCGTCCTCCGTTCTCTTCGATCAGCGATTTGAACTCGTCGCGGTATTCCTTGTTCCAGAAGGCCAAATCAAGAACAACGTCGCGGTCCTTGGCGCCAAGGATGGCGCGAAGCTCGTCCTTGAGTTTGTCTTGTGCTTCGTCCTGGTACTCGCTGTACTTGGAAGGGTCGTAATCGATCCCATAGAGCCCATGCGTGGCGTGGATTATGGCGTCGACGGACAGCCGCGTGAAAGCGGGCAGACGAGATACAATGGCCTTGGCGAGTGTCGACTTGCCGGAGCCTGCAACAAATTGTTAGGTGCGGACGCGTTGCACAGGTGACTCGCATGCTTGCCCGATATGCCACATGTCATGACCACCACAGGATGGGGGCTCTCGGGCGTGCGCTGCAAGCCCGGCAGGATCTGGACATGCATGTTAGCCCTGGCCGGAAAGGCAAATCCTGGCACTTATTACTTACGGCATCGAGCGCCGTTTGAATGCTGGTATGGACTGCCATCTTGACGATTAACGCATCGACGATGTTGGTTGCTTGGTGGAGAAAGCCCTGGAGCGCTGTTCAGGTGTTCACAGGCGTTCCGGAAAACCACTACACAATGGCACAGCGCTTGAACTCAACTGTCACACGCTGTGAGTCATCCCTCCAATCCGGTTACGATTTACGAACACACGCTCTGGCGACGCCAAAACAATGCAAAGGCCAATGATCGTTTTATTGAGAGCAGCGGAAATCTAAGAGTCATACCGCTTAACCTGGCCTTTTCTAAAGGTCCATGTCCTAATGGAACTTGCGAAGGCGCGCAACGGGCTTGCGTGCAGGCTTGAAACGGGCCTTGACCTGGGCACCTGCCGGCGCAGCGGCCCCAGGAGCAGGGCACAACGCCAGTTCGTACTTGGTGGAAAGTTCTCCATACTGCTTATCCAGGTTCTTCTGTTCTTCGTTGAAGGACCCGTACAGTTTGTCGAGGGATCCGTCCAGCGCCTCGCCGTTTTTCTCCACCTCGTCCGAGAGGCCCTTCTGCTCCTGGCTGAAGGACCCAAACAGCTGCTCGTCCAGCTTCGCGAGCTGGCCATCCATGCCCTGGAGCTCTTTCGCCTTTTCCGCAGAGACGGGGCTTCCGGCCAAGTCGACAACTTGCTCGGGGGCGCCGCTCTCAGCAGGGGCCTGGGGCGCAGCCAAGGCGGAGACGGCGACTGTTGATGTCAGTGCCTGTAGGCGGCAGGACGCACTTGGCTAGGACGGTTGGACTTACAAGCCAGAAGAGTGAGGGCACTGATGCGGACCATTGTGGCTGATTGAAACGTGAGGCGGCTTTACCTGAAGCTGCGGATTGTTGCGATTATGGAATATTCGTGCGGTACCGGACCGAACGTGATAGTTAATTAGATACGAAGATGATTGGAGTGGTACTGTTGAGTGGTGTGTTGTCAAAGAACGGCGATCCAACGCATTTTTATACCGATGAGATGGCCTCGACTCAGCGAGGAGAATATAAGAAAAACATGGTCCTTACTGGCTTGACGCATGTTTCGTTTCCTAACCTCGACGATGAAGAAGGTTTCGCCAGGTTCGGCTTGGCGTGCTTCAGATCGAACGCTATCTTGGAGTAACTCAAGCATCTAGCAAGTGCATGTAATAACGCAGGCGGCGCGGAGGCAGCGAGGCGCTTTCTCGTAGCAGATTGATCAATGAACTATAACATATCCCGTGGGGGGTTACGTATGATCTCGCTGATAGAGAGGATCCGGGCAGTGGCCTTGGGCTCTGAGTAGTTGAGTGACGCCCCGGAACCTGACTCGCTCTTGACGCCGCTCGCGACGTCGGGCGACTCAAGCCGCAAAAGTCATGGTAGCAGTCAAACACCGCTCAATCAAGCATTCCTGTGTCTCTCCGTCTAGGATCCTACGTCATGCCTGCTTGCCGCCCAAGAGCAGATTGACTCGGGGTCAAACACTGGGCGAGTCTGAAGCTGGAACCAAGGTTCGAGGACGTGCCACCCGACAGTTCGACTTTTCGAGCATAAGTTCAAGCCGTGGGAGATTAATTACCCTTTCGCTACGACTCCTGCGCAGATGTATTGCATCTACATGGGTGCACGGCGCAACGGCCTCATCGTCACGTCTTGTCATTCGGCGTTAGGGGGACAGCTGAGTGGAGGTAGACATGTCCTCGGTACGTTCCGAAAGAGTCCTCAAAACTTGAAACAGAAACGACCGCAGCTGTTAATGCAAGAAGAAACACGACCTCAAACAAATGGCGTATGTCATCAAACTTCGGCCGTAACTTTAATATTGGCGTGTCTAACATCGCGGAGGCACAAGGGCGGTGCGTATTTCTCACATTAGCATTCTAGTAAAACCCGCTCATGATCTGGCCACGATAGCGATACAAGGCACCCGCTTGACTAATCTCAGCGCTTGGACAGCCATTCCTCCACGTCGCTTTTAAAGTCAGGTCGGTATAGCCAGCCCAAATCAAACGCTTCCTGTCGAACCTCAGCACCCTGGCCCATCAATGCATCATCTGCAGGCATTCTCCTCTGGTCAATCAGCTTGTTCAACTCCACAATCCGGTTCACTCGCTCCTGGCGATAATTTTGCCAAAAGCTCAGAGCCTCCGCCATGTCCACTCCTTTGCGGCCGAGCAGCAGCGCAAGCATGTAGACGTCCTCGAACGCCTGGTTGATGCCTTGGCCTGCAGAAGGTGGGATGGCGTGCGCAGCGTCTCCGACGATGATGACTTTGCGCGTCTCGGACGCCCAACGCTCCAGTTTTGGTACCACGAAGAAAGGCCACTTGTTGACTTTGGTTTCGTCAATCTTTGAGACGGCCTTCTTCACAAAGTCAGGAAACGCGTCGTTGCCTTGCTGCAAGAAGGCGACGGCCGACTCTTTATCGTTGACAAAGTCTCGATCCCACCCCGGTCGATCTTGGATACCCGTGACACGCATCTGCTTGCCGATGAGCACCTCGGAGCCGTCATCCTCTTGGGGCGCGATGACGAACGCGCCCTTTTCCCGCGACATGATGGTGACGGGGAGATGATAGCCGGGTGGTAGCTCGAGCTGCGCAGTCGGCACGGCAGCAGTGATGCCAGCCATGCCTATAAATGTGGTTTGGAGGCCCGGATATAAGTGTCCGCGGACAGTTGAGTGTATCCCGTCCGCGCCGACTAGCAGGGGCGCCTCTAATGTCGTCCCGTCGGTGAACGCAAACTTGACTCCTTGCGGCGTATCGCTGACGACATGAGAGAACTTCTTGCCGTACTCCACGCGCACGCCCCGTTGAGCAAGAGCGGCGACGAGCAGGTCGATAAGAACATAGCGGTAGATGCGAAGGCCCCGATAGCCGTATTTGGCAGTGCCGCCGAACTCGTAGGTGTCGACGAGGTTGCCTTGCAGGTCGCGATATTCGAGGAGGTCAAAGTTGTAACCCTTGGTCTTGATGAGGTCGTACAGCCCAAGGTCGTCGAGGATCCTGAGAGCATTTGGCGACAACATGACCGCGCCGCCAATGTTCAGCGGGGCAGAGCGCGATTCGTAGACGGTGGCGGGGACATTTTGTTGGTGCAGTGCGAGTGCGAGCGTGAGCCCGGCGAGCCCAGCGCCGATGATGGCGACTGTTTCGTCGGCGGAACTCATTGTGCGAGTGAGATATTATCTTGCGCGAGTTGCAGGAATGAGGAATGATAGAGCTGGTAGGCGTGGTGAATATGTCGCTTTGGTGGTGGCTGAGTGTCGAAGATCTGACCAGCCTAAGCCCAAGTCTGGGCATGCCGCCATCTTAAGTACTTGTCAGTCTCTGCCTGGACGGCGATTGCACTGGCGGCGACGCATGGTGAAGGTTGAGCAGAGTAAGATAACTCCGACTCCTACGACCGAGAATTGCGAAGCAATCTTGGGCCAATTCTCGCAAGTCGTACAGGAACTTGAAGACGAGTACGTCACCGCAGGCGTAGACTTACACGGCTCCTGACGCGAAGCGCGAGGCGCGAGTCTTTGCGATTCTGTTACGCTGACAGAGCATCGATGGCTTAAAAATATCGTCGGCCAGTACGTCCAATCACGACTCACAACAGCTCGGTCAATTCTCAATGCCAGGCGTGCCAGCTGTAAGAGTTGGAAAGGCCGCCTGGCCGTCAGCACTACCACGCATGGAGACAAGTTGCGACGGCAAGCTGGCGCTGCCACTAAATTGGCCTCAACTCCGCTCTGTCGTTTCGTAGTCCAACTCTACCCCCGCGAGCGCTGGCCAGCCGCCTGCGATTCTGTCGTTCTGTGACTGCTTGCTACACCAACCCGTCAAATACCCTCATCTGTCGACTCACCACCCGGCTGGATGGCATGAGTCGATCAAACCGCGAGTGCAAGTCAACTTCGCGCCTAAACAAAATACTGCCCACCCTTGAGCATGTCTTCAGCAAACTTGAAGCCGGCAGAAACAGCATCTGGTATGCTGACACCCGACATGCAGCTTTTCGCCAACATGAAGAGTGGGCGCGGACATTGCGCAGGAAGCCACTTGCGCCTGACGCTGAAGTACATCACAGCACTGCAAACCAACGTACATAACGTTACTCTTAAGTGCCTTATGTGTAGCATCTATTTTAGTCTGCACTGTCAAGCCAGGAGACCAGCTGCCCTCGGTTTTCGACTTGGGTTTGTCCCGAGCCGCCTCACCCGCCATATACAAAGGAACTCATCAAGCCTTGAAACACCCGGCGCCGACGCTAAGAAGTTAAGAACCATGCCAATGGACCATGAACCAGGAACTCCGTCATATTCTCTCATCCCACAGCGCCCTATCCATCTCTCGCAAATGGAAGTGCTGTCCCGCTCTCGCAATCAAATGAGCTGGGACTCCTTGCCACCGTCTGGACTTGGGCCGTCGACTTCCGGCTATGCCCATCGCTCTTGTCTCGGGTTGAAGGTCTGATTAGACGCAGCACCCAGCTCTTCAACCTGCGGAAGATGTCTTTGCACGCAGGCCACGAGACGACGGTGTATATGAGCCAATTCCAGAATCCCTGCAGAGGTAGTACCAAACCGCTCATGTATGCCAGGGGGGCGATGGTCGTGCCGCCGTGGACCAGGGCGTATACTCGGTTGGCCGACGAGGGCGTCCATATCAATAGTATGCCCGTGAAATATAGCAGGCTGGTCTTCGTATACGACCATGCCGCACTTTTAAACTCGTAGCTGTGTCGTCTGGCGCGAGTTGAGCCGTCAAGTTGCGGCGGTGGCGGTGGCGAGGCGGTGGGATCCGTGGTCGAGTCCTCGGCGCGACCACACGGACCGAGCACTTCCTCAACAGCGTCCTCGACGGCAACAGGTGGCATTGGTCGAGAGGGCATGCTACCAATTGTGAGGCGCCGGCCCAGACTGACTTCTGTGTGTCTCGAGGATGTCTCCTTCTCAGAATCTGGCGACAACAAGCTTATGTCTGAGCTCCTCCGCAGCTCCTTCCTGGTCATGTAGATGGTGCGACCGGCTCTGACGTAGATGAACATGGTCAAGAGGATTACGAGCCTGGGAGGCACAAGTGTCAGTGTCGACCGAGCGGACTCGAACGCGGCAAAGGGGGAAACCAACCAGGCCGGACCGTAGAAAACTGCTATCCTCAAGGCTTCCCAGTCCTCTTCAATCCAGCACCAGAGAACGGCGTCGCCATAAACACGCACTCCGTTGCGCTTGATGAAGACGAGGACAAAGGCGGGTATGAATGGAATGCCGTAGCAAGCGAGGAGGTACGTCAGCTCCATCCGACGTAGGCGTTTCGAGTCGTATTTTCTATACAGCGTAAGGTAGACGTTTATTGCCATCGCCAATATCCAGCCGGCGTCGGCTGCCATGAACCTGGGTTAATGTCAGAGTCTATTCCAATAAACGAACGCGACGACTTGACACTGAGCGACTGGTCGAAGGCTGCGTACCACTGGATGAGAAGGGCTTGGAGCTGACAGCCAAACGAGTTAGGGTGATCCAGGAACGAGCGTGACATTAATGTGCCGACGCAGCTCATGAGGTTCCCAAAGGACGCGTAGAACACCAGCCGGTTGATCGGCTTCTCCTGGAATGCCCTGAAGCAGGTAAAGGTGACGATGGTGAAGAGGCATCCGAGGATGGACACGACGGAGCATGTCCGCTCCATGATGCTGATGGCCTGGAGCTGGCCCTCGGTTAATTTGGCCATCGCTGCGTGACGAGGTCGCCCGGGGGCGATGTGCTGAAGATTTGAAGTGCTCCCGGGACCATGGCGCGCTGGCCGCTGGCCGCTGACCGCTCTCGACGACGATGATGACGATGCCGCCGCGACCGTGTGCTAACTGTCGGCAGGACGGTTGTCGGATTCGCAGTCTGGAGCCTTTACATTATCGCGGGATCGACTAGAGACGGGCGCAAAGAGATGCCGTGGCGCGCTCGCCTGGCTCGGAGCTGCATGGCGGTCTGTGCTCGGTTGAGTTTGGCGTGGAGAGGTCCGTCGAGCGTTCCCGCAGAGGCCGCGAAGGTTGAGGCTCGACAGGAATGCGGCCGCCGGTTCAGCTCAGCCCAGCCGTCAGCGTCCGCGACTGCGCACGGCACTGCCGGTGGTGGCGTCGCGCAAATCCCACCACTTACCGTTGAGCGACTTCCGAGCTCCTCGGCAGGCGTTGGACATGGCGTTTTCTGGGCCGCCATGATTGGGCGCTCGCCTCTGACGTCCTTTTCTCTGGACGTGGCGCGCTTTGCGAAGTTGCAATCGTGGCTGTTGGTCCGACGCCGCTGAGACCCAAAACTCTGGAGGCGCCTCGGTCCCCAAGCGCCGGAGATCGGTTCCGGCTGAGCCATCAGACCCTGCCCCTCGGGCTCCCCATCGCGCCGAGACGGTTCAAGTGTGGTCTCGTGCTGCACAGTGCACACCAGCTCAGTCACCACCAAAACTTGGCGGGTTGCTGGACTGTGCCCTGAAGCAACATTGAAAGCTTCGTTTCGGCACAGGCCAAAGTGGCGGTTCCGCCCCTTCCCTACGAAGTACTCTGTAGCGGGGTAGCCGCCCGTCTGGTCTTCATGTTCCCAAACACCGATACCGCTCGGTCGGCCGGAGCTCTTATAGCTACTGCTACACCGCTCCGGCTCGGAGGAACGGGTTGCTACTTACTTGCGGCTCACCTCCTTACTCGGATAGCTGCGTAACACATCTGAGCAATAGCACACCCTGTTTGAGTTATTATATCAGGAAAGTTCTGCTTGCGAATGAGATGAAAGAATGTTACAGCGAGGTTCAGCGACCCAGCAGCGCCCCTGTCGTCACGTCGCGTCTCGCCTGGGCGTGGCCCATAGGGGTCCACTGGCGGCCTTGTTATAAACCCACTGTCTGACGGGTGATGTTGGGACCCTCGCTGAAAGGACAGCTGCAATGTCGCACTCGACGCGGCCGAAGTATAAAAGGCCACGGCAACAACATTCTTCACGGCTTCGACTCAACTGCACTCATTATTAAGAAAGCGAGCCTTTTCTTTCCACGATATATATATCCTCACGAGTCGGCAGAGATGCTCTTCCATTATGTGGCACTTGCGGCGGTTTCCAGCGCCACGGCCCTCCCGCCACACTTTACAGGCGATTCTTCTGCTGTCGCTCCGAATACCACGACCCTCAACAAACGGGACTGTGTTCCGTATAAGAACACCTGTGCCGGCCCCAGCTTCCTTCGCATCGACGAACGGCATGCGCACCTCACAATCAGTCGCTGTCGCGAGAGTCATGAGCACTCTCCGCTCATCTCCAGCAGCGTTGACCTGAACGACTGCCTTGCGGCAGCGTCAGGACATCTGGTGCCGGGAAGAGGGTACTGCTCTTCGTTTCAAGGTTCCCGACCTGGCTTCCACATCCACAAGGCTAATTCTTGTCTTTAGATTCCTTGCCGACTGTCGCGACCTCAGATACTCGCATACGATATTTTATGCGAATTGTCGATATGCGTATGAAGATAATGCTTTGACTGAACGAGCAGTTCGAATCGATCTCAGTAAGTCATAGAAGCACCTTGAACGCCTTTCTGCGGCCTTGAAAGCATACTAATTATCTTGTCAAAGATTCCATTATTTGCAGTCGAGGCGGTGTACTTGAATGCTACTAACCCATCCTGTTTATGAATAGTGGTCTCTCTTGATATGTATAAAGTCACTGTCCAGACAGAAACGTCGTTTAGTATCTTGATCCTTCACTTACGCGGTTCTACTAAGAAAGGTTCTGGTACCGACAGACCATGCAACTCCCGTTCAATTGGGTTGGGACTTTCTATCTATGTAGGATACGCCATGCGTCGATATCGTCACCTTCGATCTCGCCGTTTTGAGCCAGTCATGGTCCCGATTAAGGTTGCAATCCATCTGCCTAATCATTGCATTATGCTTGCTGAGAGGTTGCCTCGGCGGTGTTCAGCTTAGCTTGATGGACGGAGCTTTCCACTATTGCCAGTAGCATGTACGCCAACGAGCATACTCCCACTCCCCTGCCTCAGTATCATAGCGTATAGAGACATGATGAGCTTAAAAGCGCCGATAGTTGATGCTTGATAAGGCCTCAGTTATATGCGACCAGGCGCCCGTACACGATACACGGCTTTGCATTAGAAGACGTTGTCAGCAGGAAGCAAAGAATCTTGGCGCTTCGATCGAGAACATACGTGCCGATGGGTAATCGGTTAGATATACACTAGAAGCTTCAGCCAAGCTGCTCAGCCATAGGAGAGGAGCTGTCTTATGTTGCAGACCAAAGCAGCCGTGCTTTGGCAACTCTCTGAGCAGAGTATTGGACTCCTCGAAGCAGTTAGTAAGGTATATTAAGGCCGACAGTTATCCCGTATGCTCTCAAAGCCGTTTCTCTTCAACTTACACTGACCTGTGAGGAGCGAAACCTCACAAAGATGCGTTTCCAAAGATGCGTTTCCAGGCACTTATGGCCATTCCCGCGGCCACGGTCTCCTCGCGACATTTTGCCTCCGCGGTCGCGTCAACACCACCACTTTATACAGACGGGCCTGAGGTCTATACAGAGAGACTTGCAGTAGCCGGAGCTTCATCAGCGTGGACGAACAGCATGCGTACTTTACGGCCATTGGTTGCCGCGACACCAACTCCAACGTCATGGACGCGCGCATTGATCTGAATGGCTGCATCGCTACCGGATCCGACAATTTGGTCCCCGGGCAAGGGTACAAATTCCGTCTCGAATTCATTTCTACCTCTCTAATTCGTCAGGTTTCTTGGCAAGTGTCGTGATCTGGAAGTCAGCGAAACTACGCTCTGCGCCGCGGGTCTGTACGCCTCCCGGCGCGGACCCAAGCGCGAACTCCAAGTGCGAATAGACTTGAGTAAGACTTTAAATTTGCTAATTGTGGCCGCATGCTAATGGTACGCCTAAGACTCCATCCTTTGCAATCGAGAAGGAGCGCTCGAATGCTAGAGGGAATACCGACTAGACGTCAACGCAGTATATCCAACTCGCTCAGTTTTTCTGTTTTAGTATTTCCGCAAAAATAATTACTGTTGAATTGCTGCACTAAAACATTTTCCGCATCTATTTGATCACACAGTTGTCCAGTGAAACGGCGGCTGTGCGACTATTGTATTGCGTGGTAATGATGTCGTCATCATCCACCCGGCCTCATGCCTCCCTCTACTTATCACATGGCCAACCACTCCATTAAACGATTCAATCGACAAATTGTCTGTGCTCTCACCTCAGTATTCTCAATCCTCCCATCATGTCGGTAGTACAGGTCCATGGCAGTTGCGTTTGTGGCGCCGTGCGGTACCGTATCTCGGTGGAATCACCAGATGACGGGCGAACGACACTTTGTCATTGCTCTAGCTGTCGCAAGGCATTCGGGACAAACTTTGGACTCACCACAAAAGTTCGAGTCCTCTACCTCTCTCCAGTTTAGAGCACACGGCTGACTTGCGCAGGTTCCACTCAGCTGTTTCCAGTACGTCCAAGGGACTGCTCACAAGTTCACGCAAGACAACGGTGTGACACGAGAATTCTGCAATACGTGCGGCGTCTTTATATGCGAATATGGGGTAATGACAGATCTGCTTCAAATACTAGTTCTTGGCTGAATTGTCACAGGAGCAAGCCGCTGACAAGTTCCGATACGTCATGTGGGGGACCATGAGCGAACCCGACACCTTTCCGCCAAAGGGCGAGTTCTTTTGTAAGAACCGAGCGAACTGGATGCCAGAGATTTCCGGTATGATCTCGGTGCTTGAGCAGTCAGCATTGTTTTCTGACAGAACTCGAGGTGTTTTTCACAAAGCTGAGATCCACGACTGAGGGATTGTGCATTCCGGCGCATTTCTGTTATCTCTAGTTGCGGTTGCCACGTTGAGCACGATTGGCATGCACATGCTACACAGAGAGCTCTTCTTCTTCTTCACATTTGTTGCAAGCCTTGTCTCTGCTCAACATTGAAGTACGTTGCACTGGCACTTACAGCTCCAATATCGTCTTATAGGTTCCCGGAGTTCCCATATAGTAAAACCGTACGACAACACCAGATTGGAGTCCCACCGCCGGCTCATATTATTGAACCTAGCATGGACTGCCCTTTGTCAAGATACTCTTGACCTCCTGGGCATAAGTGCATCCGTTATTAACGTTAGTGTCGCTGAATCCAGCAGACCACATCATAATGCCTCCGAAATGCGCATCCGACTTGTAGTCGTTGACAATCTCAGCCAACTGCTGCGGAGTCGCGTAGTAGGTAGCGCCGGCTGGCGTTCCATTTGCCGCATTCGGGGAAGCAGGAACGCCAATGACGATCTTGGCGTTCTTCGATGGTGTGTCGGCAATGAACGCTGTCCAATTGTTATAGTTGAAGGGCGCGTTGCCATTGATGGGAAGAGCGCATGGGACCGTGTAATTGTTGTTGTTATAGAACTGCACAAAAAGGTGGGAAAACTCCGAGGTGCTGATGATCTCGCCCATGTTTGGCTCTGGGATGGGGCACTGCGGCGCACCGGTGATCATGTAGGAGGAGCCGGACGGGAAGTTGGACCTGAGCTTTGCGATAAGGTACTGGTAGTACTGGTTCCCTTGCGCGACTTCAATATCGAAGTCCCAGCCGTTTACCACGTTCTTTCCGAAGGGTCGTTGCACAGTAGTGTTTCCAGAATCGCCGTACGAGTCCCAAAGGTACTGGCCGATGGATTCAGCTTGCGCTTGCGACTGCAGCGAGTAAGAGCTCGTTGCACCACCCAGCGAAAGAACAATCTTGACGCCAGCGGCCTGGCAAGTAGCTATGGCCGCGGTGAGGGCGTCGCAGTTCTGACCTTCTCCCGAAGTGCTGATGTAGCAAGACTGGCCGATCGTTCCAGACGGGATATTGTTGCCGTTGCCGTATTGATAGAGGAAAGCCAAAACCAGCACATCAATGCCCGAGTCTGGCTGGCAATAGGAAGCAAGGTCGTTATTTTCAACGGTTCCACCGCCATTCTGGCCCCAGTACACGACGTTCTGAGCACCAGAGGCTTGACGTTCTCTGAGGGTCGGCACGGCTGCTGCATAACCTGCCAGGGAGGCAACACCAAGTACGGATGTAAAATGCATGGCGAAGGAGCGTCTTGGAGAAATGGAGTATATACAATGAACAAATGAAGCAAGAAACTATATACAGTTACTGTGATAGATTCAGACTCAAGAATTGCACTCAATACACGCTTTATATACTCTAAACAGATCCTCACTGAGGCATCGTAGGACTGTTCTGAGACGTTCCCTCCTTACAATCGAGGTCTGCGACCACAGAAGAGACGTTACAGAGGGATGTCGCGTCAACTGATAAGTTCACATAGGCCTGCTGGTATGCTACCAGAATCCGTTTGCAGATCCCCCGGATCAAGTGATATCTGCTGGGGCCAGGAAACTGGTGCCGAAATCCCGAACGTGATTGCGAGAGTGGTAGTGTATACCCATAGAGGGTGTTTGACACGCGGCGGTAATTGGAGGCGGTCACTCGGGTAGCTCGAGTTCCTGCATTAGCAAGCCCCGCCGGCGTTGCATCTGTCACCTGCCGATGCCCCCTGGGGCAGGTCATTTCAATGTAGCGCTGGCTGGGTGGGCATTTATCTGGAGGTCACCGGTCCTGGCCGTCACAAGTACTTGTAACCATCCATGGCTTCATGACCCCCACGACCGACGGACTGGGACTCTGGGGTGACTGACGATCTCTGGAGAAGGCGATTGCAGTAGCCCGCTGACCCGTGTCGGGATGTCGCTCTGGGCTTGCCACAGTTGAGCTTCGTCCACCACCAAGATGAAGCGACATGAAAGAAATCGGATTATCTCCATACAACTGCTCAATTTGTCTGCATTAAGTCCAGCAGCCAATAAGCGCCTTTCAGATGTCGCAGTTGGAAAGGGCGTCGCGTTGACATGCAATGCCGATTGCGACAGCTCCGAGTGGAGACGGAGGCTCGAACCTCGGCGCGGTTCTCCGCAGGTCAATGACGTTGCTTTGCAGAACATTCCGTCCAGAGCATCTTGAATAAGAAACCGTACTACTTGCTATCCCTGCGTTGCGCCTCTTCAATGCATTTTCCTCGTGTCCCTGCCACTGCGCGTCAGCTGTCCACGACCGCCGCCAGAAGCCTAAACACCATGGCAACACAGAAAGCC
Organism: Purpureocillium lilacinum; assembly: GCF_023168085.1. Classification (NCBI taxonomy): domain Eukaryota; kingdom Fungi; phylum Ascomycota; class Sordariomycetes; order Hypocreales; family Ophiocordycipitaceae; genus Purpureocillium; species Purpureocillium lilacinum. Next base: position 292,453 of record NW_027072112.1, read on the forward strand.
GTGGTAATTCAGGGCCCTGGGGTGGCCAAGCTCGTCACCGACCGGCCAATCCCCCGCCTCCGAGACGACTACATCCTGGTCAAGACCGCCGCTGTGGCCCTGAACCCAACAGACTGGAAGCACATTCACTCGCGCGTCAAGGAGGCTGGCCCGCTCGTTGGATGCGACTATGCTGGTGTCGTTGAGAAAGTGGGCTCAAAGGTGACGAAGTCCTTCAAGCCTGGAGACAGAATCTGTGGCGCTGCCCATGGGTCGAATGCTGTCGAGCCGGAGGATGGAACTTTCGCAGAGCACATTGTTGTCAAGGGCGACATGCAGATTGAGATTCCGAGCAATTTGAGCGTCGAGGAAGCGGCGACGCTGGGGGTGGGCATCACGACAGTTGGCCAGGGACTGTATCAAACGCTCGGGATGAAGTTGCCCAATGAGCCGTTGAAAGAGCCCGCCCCAGTCCTCATCTACGGAGGCAGCACTGCTACCGGTACCCTGGGAATCCAGTACGCGAAGTTGTCCGGTTATACAGTCTTGACCACCTGCTCCCCTCGCAACGCCGAGCTTGTCAAGGCCGCAGGGGCAGATTTCGTGTTCGACTACAACGACCCCGACGTCGGCCAGAAGATCAGAGAGCACACAAACGACAGCTTGCACTATGCTTGGGACACCATTTCGCTGCCTGTATCGGCCAAGATTTGCGCCGAGGCACTTTCGTCAACTCCCGGTGGCAAATACGCTTCCTTGAGCTCCGTCGACTTTCCCCGCAAGGACTGCTCCAGCGGTTTCACGCTTGCTTACACGGCCCTAGGGGAGGCTTTCACCTTTGGAGATATCAAAATACCCGCGAAGCCTCAAGACTACGAGTTTGCCAAGATGTTTTGGGAGCTCTCGAGAGAGCTGTTGGCGGAGGGTAAAATCAAGGCCCATCCGAGGCGCGTCCGGCAAGGGCTCGAAGGAGTGCTAGAAGGACTACAGGAGCTGAAGGATAACAAGGTCAGTGGCGAGAAGCTGGTATACACGCTGTAGTAAAACTGCTTGATTGCTCTGCAATAAGGCATATGCTGAAAAGAATGTTTTCCACCACTTGCAACATGAATCACTGCGATTGCACAACCCCGCCTTCCATCCAGCGACTCCTACATTCAACCCAACAACCAATCAGTAATCGATGTGTCTGCCGCTTGAATGTTGTCCCGAAGCGATTCCACTGGTGCGCGCATGACTGAACTGACACCAATCACCTTCCGAATGCCTTGAGCTCAAAGGGCCTCATGGCGGCATAGGACAGAGCAGAGAATGCAAATCCCAGCTCAAATCCCAAGTCGCCGCCATGAGCTCCCTTTGCAGCAGGACCGACCCACCACGTTTGGCTCATCCCGATGATCATGCCGGCGATTCCCAAGAGGAACGCCACGAGTGCGCTGATGCCCAGGGGGAGCTTGTCTCGCTGGTCCCAGTACTCCGGGTTGTACCCCGAGAAGCCTCTCTTGAACACGAAGTGGTCGGTCAGCGCAACACCCTCATAGATGGCCAGCCAGTATCCGATGAAGTGCATGAAATTCTCCAGGACGGCCTCGAAGTTGGTGTATCCGGGGATGGCGATGCCGACGTAGACGGCAGAAGCAACAATGGTCCAGATGAACCTTGGCACTTTCGTCGTCCACCGACCCATGACCATGAGAGTCAACGCCACGGAGTAGATGTTGGGGCAGTTGTTTGCGACAATGGACAAGGCTAGGACCACGAGACAGAACTGTCCGAAACGACCGACGTGAGGGAACAGAACCGCGGCGAGAAGCCCACCGACGCCCGACTCCTCGTACCCCTGTTGATACGAATTGACACCCCCGTTGATGGTCGTCGCGGTGGCGATGGCAGCACCCAGGAGTTCCGTGAACAGCAGTGTCGGGAAGATGCCCAGCCAGGTGGCCAAAAACACCTTACGTCGGGGTCGGTTGCTCGGCTGGTACACGGTATAGTCTGCCGCGAGTGAGGTATACCCAGTACCAAAGCTGGCAAGACTTGTTCAGTATCGACGTCATCATATTCCGACAAAGGGGCACTTACCCAAACACGGTAGAGCCATAAGAAAGCACCTTTCCAATCTCTGCCGTTCCAGAGCCCATGGGAACGTTTCTGAAGTCGCCTGTGTGGGCAAAGACCCCGAGGAGAACAAGAAAGATGATGAAGGTCGGGATCCAGCTCCAGTACTCATAGAGATGGACGACTTTGTACCCGAAGAAGACCACAACGAGAGTGCAGAAGGCGATGATCAGAATCCCCGCCCAACCGGGAACAGTGTTGCGGCTGGCGGCGTTGATGAGCTGCGCACCCACAATGATGTTTGCGGCCGACCAACCTATGCCGGCGAGCAAATTGAAGAGCGCAACTTGAATCGACTTAGCAAGAGTTCAGGGACAACGTAGAAGACGCAGACTCACTCAACTTTACCCCCCACCATCCGAACCAAAATCTCGAGAGCACCATCTGGCGAAGTCCAAAGGCAGGGCCAAATGTCGAGAAAAGGCAGACGGTCAGGGTGCCGAGAGCATTGAAAAAGATGATGACGAGAGCCGAGTCGACGAATCCGAGACCAAACAGCGGCGTCCCAAGAACACCTATGGTCAAGGATGGAACAACCAGGTTGGCCGCGAGCCACATGGAGCCGATGTTGAGGTACGAGTTGTCATTTCGCTCCTCCTCGGGCACGCGCTCGATGCCTCGCTTCTCGACATGCCATCGCGACGCGAGCCGCTGGAGCTTCGCATACGGGCCCGAGGCGCTGGATTCCTCGCTTATCGTGGCGGCCGTGTCGGTCTGGGGTTTGAACAGAGTGTTTTCTTCCGCGCCTGCGCGCTTCTCAACGTCTGGAGCAATACTATGCATGGTGGTTGAAGGGGTACCAGGAGTCACGGCTAACGGTCATTGCTGAGGGACAAACCAGAGTGTCGGGAGTTGGACGTGAAGGCTTTCAATCCGCTACACTATCCGAGGCGAGACACTTTGAAGGCTCGCCTTGCTCCATCTTATATGTGTGCCAAACTCCCGCCGCGAAGGTGCTGTGCTGAGCCAGTTTGCCCCACGGGCACCTCCGTCTCCCCCAGCTTCTGGACCCCATGGGGGAGGACCCATCCAGATCGCAATGGGTCTGGGGAAAGATGGGATGGGGCCTTCCGGCATCGTGGTCAGCCCGCCCGCCCCGCATGGAGTGCCAAGTATCACCCTCCGCCTGGGACTCCCATGTGGCGATAATTTCTCGGCGCATATTACGCGCATGATGCACGCTGGGGTAGTCGGGTTGAGAAGAGCTCCTGGAAGCTCGAGGGCTGTTGTTTGGGCGACGCATCACCAAGCTCCTTGCTCGCCCAGCAAAGCGCCAGCGGGCGGAGGCCGACGCTGCGGGGCGGAGACCGCCGACAGGGCCCACTCCGTGTCGCTCCTCGTACGGACAGTCTACCCCGGTGCCGTTTCCATAAAGGAGAAAGAGCCCTGGTTTTATTCCTTCTTTTTATTTTGCGATTTGTTTTCGCTTTGGATGGGCTTCGGTTGGCTCGCCATGTGCTTGCTTGGGACCGGGTCGCACCCGGGCCTTCCTAAACCCATACATCCGGTCGTGATAAAGTAGGAAGCTCAACTCAGGCTGGTCAACGTGCTTTTGGGTCACCAGGCTTGACTCCCTCGCCATGCTTGCCTACAAGGCGATAGATACATTGTACTTCTTTCAACTTTCGGCCCAGATGCTCCCATGGTCGCAGAGGCTGGGTCATTGATACGCAGGTGCACAATGCCGAATCGAGTCAAGGGCATGCCCCTTGCCACGTACAGAGCCTCACCCGAGATCAGCTTCGGAGCCCTCCGCCACGGCCAGTGAATGCCAGGTTTGATGCCAAGTTGCCAACACCATCAAGCATTTAATCTCCTAGTGCCTACCAAACCCCCGTGGAAGCCGCGGCACTAGCGTCCCGTGGCTGGGCGGTGGGCGTCTCCAACAACGAATCCGGGGCCGCTCAATAGCGCGCGAAATGTCATCTCCAACGTGGTCTAAGCCCAAAGACGCGGGCAAAATGGGGTCCCTCCAGCACTAAGACAGGCGCCGGGGCAGGATCGCCAGCGCGTGGACGAAGCTTACGCCGCACCATCGCATCAAACCGGCACAGCACTCCGCTTGCTGGGCTTGGCCAAGACGGGATTGCTCCAGCTCCAGCTCCAGCTCCCTTGCAGCTCTTGGCCAGACGCGGGACAGACCGGACGATCGCGCACGTTTTCCTGCCTCATGGCTATCACATGGCAAGCCGGCAGCTATCTTGGCATGACCAAAGATTATCGTGTCTGGGTTCAATCGGACCGTCGGCAGCGCAGCTGGGACTGCACATGTACTCCTCCGTATATGTCGTGCAGGATGATAGGGCGCAAGCAAAAGCGTGAAACGAACTCTTCGTGGTAGTATTGACCGATCCGCACTGCCAGCGACCAGTCAGGTGGGGTCAATGCATGTCACCAGTTGTTGAGCACCGCCATACCACGGCGGGCTCCGGGCCCGAAGACTCCTCAAGCATCCCACAGTAGGAACATCATCTCAGGCTTCCGTTTAACCAATAGTGCACAGGCGAGCGTTATATGTCACAGGCGTTTGGCGTCATATGGCCGAGGGATGGCTGGCTGCAGGATCACTTCAGCTTGCACTGCGATCGTTCGAGTCTTCATGCCACATCCCTTCCTTTGCCTCTACCGTAAGGCACAATCTTATAGCGTGTTTGTATCACTCGATCTTAAGAAAGTCCTAGCGCAGAAATCCATACAGAAAGCGCCTTCCCGTCACTTTCGTTTTTTCCATCTCCTTCGAAGCGAAAAGTCACAGTCACGAGAGCATAACGGCGGCAGCGGAAGGCTGGGCCTTTTCCCGCCGCCTGCAACTCGCGCCGTCCAGTCGAGATGAACTGCCTTGGCTTCACTCCGATAATTCAGGATGAGGCAAATTCATAAAAAGGGTTCGTCTCCAGCGCATCGTCATCGCCCTGCGCAAATATGAATGCTGCTGCTGGTCGGCAGGCCTCGAATGCGGGCCGCTCTCACATAGACGCTTCAGTTCAACGGTACGTTTTTTCCAGTCACAACACATCAGTGCCCAGGAAGAGGTCCTTGCGGGGACCTAAAATTCGGTATGTCATGCACATGCACACGGCGTGCGCGATGAGTACATACTGCCCTAATCTAATCTATTTGGATCATGCATGGCTAATGTTGCACCTGCAGCCAAACTTGTGAGGCTTAACCAACACCTCAATCGCCAACTTCATTTCCCGACAATTTTGGTCTCTTTAAGCGACAATACAAGACGGCTATGAGACTTAGATCTGGCCGTTCACAATGCTGCCGCGAGATATCAGATCGCTATCAGGTTGACGATGACGTCATGCGTCTCCGCCTCAGACGCGGAACACAGCCCAGAACATTGGAGCAGAGAAACAGAGTGCAGCATTGCAGTAAGGGTCTCTCAACAATATTTGACATTCTACGAGACAGCTTGCAATTACGGGGTCTCCCGTTGCAACCCTAAAGGAGGTTCTTCCCTGCAAAATCGCCCCAGGGAGGCCTCGCAAGAATATCACCTCTACCAGACTGTATCGCGCAAGCGGTCGTCAATTTCCATGTTCAATGTTCGCCTTCGTCACATCAATGACTCTCGACAACACGCAGCCTGCGGGGGAAAACCCGATCAGAGGCTTCACTGTTGACTACCTCGGCGAGCAGCTTGCCAATAATTCCTGCAGCCATCGAGATCTGGGCTTCGCCGGCTCCATCGCCGGCCAGTGGTTCGCAGTGTATGGCGACACGCTGTGGGCTGCTCCGGGTGTGCGCCATCCAGCGGATGACGTGGATGGGTTCCATGGCATGGTGCGGAACTCGGTTTCGAAACTTGGGCCAGACCCCCTGGTGGTTCACGACCTCAACCTGAACGAAAGGCAGCGGCAGAACCAGTTTGCACAGTGGAAAGAAGAATGGGGAGAGACCAATACCACGGGATTCGGCGGCACGTCTATCGTCGAGACGGATCCCCAGGCAGGAGAGGGGGCTGTCTTCTTCCTCGTCGTGAGTCAAAGTTCACGTGCATACTGCCGTGCTGAGGAAACTTGAAGCTAACGCGCAGCTGAAGAACAACAACGAGGACTACACCCACGCAGGAATCGCCAAAGTCAGACTCGAAAACGGGACCCCTGTCGCTGAGCGCCTCGGCAAAGGCTGGTGGGACACTTCAGAGAACGCAAAGTACGGCGACATCGCAGCGTACAGAGACGTCAACAGCGACTACATCTACGCCCTTGGCCACCCGCCGAAGCAGTTTGACGGCAAGTTCATCGAGAGCCAGTACGTCTATCAGGCGCGCGTGAAGGCGAACCAGGCCTTCGATTTGAACGAGTACGAATACTGGTGGGGTCGACAGCAAGGATGGAAACGAGATAGGCTCACGTCGTTTACGCCCGAAACGGCGGTGATGTGGGGTGTTGGACAGGGTCAAATCGTTTACAGCAACTACTTCAAGACATATCTGTATGTCCATGTCAGTAAGTATCGCCCACTACTACAGCCCCACGCGAGAACCACGATCAAACGTGAAGCTGACTGGTATAGCTGGTGCCACGGTGGCCATAAAGACAGCACCCAAGCCTGAGGGTCCATGGTCCGAGGGCAGGGAGCTCTTTACGGCAACCCCCATTGACGGAGGGCTCGTTTATGCCGGCGTGGCGTATCCGTACCTTGATGAGAGTGGGAAGACGTTGACAATCGCCTACACCAACAACAATCACATCCAGGTGATCAAGGCCAAATTTGAATAGATTGCAAATTCCCTTTCCGTGGATTAAAGGTTCTATGTCTATTTAGGCGGCGTCTTGCCACTGCAGGCGTCTCGTACAGTGTAAAAGTTGTGCAGGTAGCTCGCATGTATAGGGCTGCTCTTGACCCTGACCATAGTCTCGTCGGCGTTCCGAAGCGCGCTGACAGCGTAGTTGTGCGAGCCCATGTAGATTCGCGGGACGAGATCGCCGTCATACGCCCCATCGATGAGCATGTACTTGGAGTGAGGACGCAGGTTGCGCCCCTTGAAGGCCACGGCGCACTTGGTCACGCCAATCTTCTTGCCGCCCGTCTTCTTGAGTTCCGCCAACACGTTGGCCTTGCTTTCCGTGTACGCGACGTCGACCCAGCACCCGTCGCGGGCCAGGGCGGCCAGCTTCTTGGCCACGGCGACGCGCGTAAACGCCCACATGACGACCCGCACGTCGGTCTGGTGCTTCTTCTTGTCCGCCCCCACGTACGAGCACTTGACGGAGTCGAGCACGCTGACGATGGTGTCGGTGGACGCCTGGTTCAGGTCGCCGTTGGTCTCCTTGCGGGGGAAAAAATGCGTCTTGAACGTGGAAGAGCTGCTTCCCACTCTATAGTAGTTGTCGTTTCCCTTGCCATCGTGGTTTGCTTTCAAGTCGCCAAAGTATCGGTGATAGTTGGTGAAGGATTCCGTTTCGCTCCAAGTGACTGCATTGTTCCACGCCGTGTCGGCGTCCCAGGTCCCCAGATTCGACGACGACTGGAAGACGACATTCGAGACGTTCTTGCCGTTGTCGAGCTCGATTCGGCTCGCGATGAGAAACTTGTTGTGGTTGTACGCGTACATGTCGTCGTAGATTTTCCGCTTGGCGATGCAGCCCTTCTTGTCCGGGCACAGGACGATGAAGGACTTGGCCGCATCGTTGGTGCCGAGCGCGGGGGCCAGCGTCTTGTATGGATACGCCTTGGAGTTCTTGAGCTTGCTGTTGTCGAGGACGATGCGGACGTTGACGCCTCGCTTGTGGGCCCTTGCCAGGCGCTGGGGGAGGTTGGGCTTGCTGGCGGTGTCGGTTGTGTAGGGGGTGTCGAAGCCGAACCACGACAGCTCTAGGTACTCGCCAGCGGGCACGCGATCAATTACCCTAGCGAGCTGCTGGAAGATGGCGTACTGCTCCGTCTCTGATCCCGCAGGGTTGTTGAACACGGCCTTGCCCAGCACGGGATCCGGCTCGGCGGCGAAAGCCGGCCCAGCCAGACCGCACGCAATTACGGCGACGAGTCCCGCGGCGTGAAGCAACATGATGGGGAAATGATGTGACAAAGACCAAGACCATGACTTTGGCAGTCGAGCGGTCCCGGGCCCTTTTTGTCTGAAAGCTGAATTGTCTGTTCATGTAACGAAGTAAGCTTGGGATATGTTTACCCGAGTCCCGACCCAGGTGCGGCGGCAGGTTGGTGCCCACTCGGGTCCGGCCCGGGGTTTTATTTTTAGAGCCTTGCTTGCCGAGAAGGGGTATGTAATTCGACGACGGCTGGCTTATTGCCAAATTGGAAGCCATGTCACTTTCGGACCCTGGCAGGCTGTTCCCGGCGGCGCAAGTTGAGCCCTTCAGTTTGACAGACATCACGCGACAGGAGTCCAGCTCCAGTCGTTAGTCACCCCGTAGTGCGGAATGTGGTCGAACTACTTTCCTTCTGTCCTTTTTGTTCTCCCGTCTTGCTCTTTACTTCGTTTCATTTTTTATTCTTATTTTTATTTTCTTGTTAGATACTACGGGTTTAATATAGAATGTCTCCTTGTTTCCAAGGTTGGGAAGAGGCAGCGTCACCGGCCAGGGCATGGTGGCTACTTTGGCAAACGAGATCTAGGATCAATTGATGTAGGACTGTAGGACATCGCCTCGGACCGCCATTGTCGGCACGCGTTCCACTCCTCGGGGCGGCACATTCAAGGTACATTCACGGTAGGATGCAATAGGCACGGGCTCGCAAGTCTACATTTTTCACCGCGCCACTCAAGCTGTATATTGACCAATTTGTTTTCAGTCGCCTGCCCGGCAGTTGAGGTACCACAGAGTACAGGCATGCTCAGGGCAGCTCCAGCGCCCCACTCCACCCGCAGAGCCGCACCACTAAATCTTCAACTTCACCTCACCTCAACTCGTCAACCTCACTTCATCTCGCCTCACCTCATTGACATCCTCCGTCTCACCCTCCAACGAGAACGGGGATTCATCGACCACGAAGAAAAGCAAAATGTCCGCCCCGCTCCTCGACCCCTCCATCTTCGCCTACCTCGAGTCGCGCATCGAGGAGGAGACGGCCGTCCGCGACCAGCTCACCCAGCTCGTGCAGCGGCTCGAAAAGGCCGTCGCCGCCGCGCAGGGCCTTCTCTCGCGCGTGCACTCGACGCCGCGCGCCAAGTGTGCGTCTCTTTTACCCTTGTTTCCCTATCTCCTGCCTTGCCTCATTTGCTTCGCCTCAAATGTGAAGCGCCAGGCGTGGAGCGCAAAACGTGAAAGAGTGAAACTCGGCTGACTTCAAGTGCGTGCCCTTCCAGTCCCCGAGCTCGTCGCCCAGGTCGAGCCCGCCGTGAGGGAAGAGGTCGCCATCGTCAAGGAGCTCGAGGCCGTCGCCTCCAAGCACCCCTACTACAAGTACAACTCCAAGTGGTCGCGCGCCGTGCAGGGCGCCATCGGCACGACCGTCTACTGCGCCTGGCTAGGCGGCTTCCCCGACGCCGACGCCGCCGCCGCCGCTCAGCAGCCCAGCGGCGAGCGCGAGCTCGGCCGCCTCCTCACGCTCGAGCAAGTCGGCGCCATCTTCCAGGGTACGACGCTCCACCACCGCTCCCTTCTAACCCCTCTCAGACCCAACACCCCCCCTCCCCCCTTTCAGACTCAAGACGCAAAAAGCAGAAGAAAAGAGAAAAGAACAGAAGAACGGGCAGGCAGGCAGCTGACAGGAAGCGGCAGTCCCCACGAACCTCAAGGACCGCGACGCCTTCCACTTCACCATCGAGGAGTACCTCCTCTCCCTGACCGACTTCACGCAGGACCTCTCGCGCCTCGCCACCAACGCCGTCACGCACGGCGACTTTGCCCTGCCGCTGACCATTGCGGCCTTTGTCAAGGACCTGTTTGCCGGCTTCCAGCTGCTCAACCTCAAGAATGACATTTTGCGGAAGCGCGGCGACGCGGTCAAGTACGACGTCAAGAGAGTCGAGGATGTCGTGTATGATTTGAGCCTGCGGGGGCTCGTGGCGCGACCCGGGGCCGACACGGAGATGAAGACAGAGTAATTTAATAACACTCGCCTGCTGAGGGCAACTCACAGACTCAATGCCACGCGTGCCACGTGATACACTCGACCACCAGCAGACACTACGGGGAATTACACAGACAAATGGATCGTGTTCGGGCACTTGGTATCTGCCGGCCGTGGCCAGGCTGGTATATTTATACAGGCTTTCCATTTCGACCGCCAAATAGGAATGGCCGTCCTCCGGGTAAAGCAATAAGATGGCCTCAACTCCAGGCGTGCCCGCCGTAATAGATGCACCGCCCAAAACATGAGCTGCCACTCCCGCCCGCACAAAAAAACTCTAGTCGTGTCTAAACGTGCACTTGTCGCCTCTCGCGCACTTGCCCTGCTGCCAGAACGTGCACGGCTTGGTCCCGATGAGAGCCTTGTTGGCCGGCTTGTGCGGTGGCAGCGTGCGCTTCTTCTTCCCCCGGCCGTCGTCGTCGCGGTGCTGCTCGCCCGCCCGCCCGGCGTGGTCCTGCCGCTCCCAGTCGCGGTCGTGGTCTCCCGAGGCATGCGACGACGAGGAGTGTTGTCCCTGGGCAAACGACGGGAAGTCATACGCCCTGCCGTCGTGATGCTGGGCTTGCTGTGACGGCTGGCTGTTGATAGCGGCCAGGATCGACTGCAGCTGGTTGTCGGGCAACTGCGGTGCTACCGGAGGCTGCGTCGCGGCCGGCTGCTGCGCGCCACCGTTAATCTGCTGCAGCAGCGCCATGTACGGCGCGTATTGCTGTTGCGCGTAGTAGGCGCTCCAGTCCTGCGAGCCGGCCGTGGCTCGTAGCGCGTTGGCCTCGGCCTCGGCCCGCGCGCGCTCCTCTTCTTGCCGCTTCTGTCTCGCCGCCGCCTCCTTGTTGTGTCCCAGCCACCACTCCCGCACCCGCTCCTCATCGTGCATGAGCCAGTGCGGAGGCGCCACGGCGGGATACGGCTTGCCGCCGAGCAGCTCGACGACGCCCTCCAGCGCCCTGCCCGCCAGCTCCACGTCCGGGGCGTACTGATGTGCCCGCGCGGGATCTGTCCGCACCGGGTCTGGATCGCGCCACAGCCGGTTTTTATCCCACTTGAGCCACTCGAGGACGTTGAGCTCCACGGTCGGGCCATATGCAAATGGGACGTGCACGTTGGTCGCCTTGGAGACTGTCCCGGCGGCGCCCGACGCCGAGGACTTGTGCGCCGTGGACGCGGCGTCCTGGCCCGCGGGCCGGTGAAGGCGTCCGAGGATGGAATCGAGCCTCGTGGACAGGCTGTTCTTGGAGTCCAGGCGCTTCAGGGCAGCTTCGTAAGCCAAGTCCCGGCCCAGCTGCTGCTCCTCCTGCCAGCGTCGGTGAAGCTCGCCAAATTTGGGGTCGTCCGGCAGCCGCCCCACCTTGGGCTCGACGGGGAGAGATTCCTCTGGAGGTGGCGACTTGCTGGACTCGGGAATGTCGGCGGGGTCCGTGTATATTGCCATGAGCTCTCGCTGCTCCCTCTCGGCGATACGCTTCTGCTCCTCAGTGCTGACGCCGACGCTGCCTCCGCGCGTGACGTAACTCTTGTTGCGGACGTCTTCGGGCAAGTGAGAAAAGTCGGTCGGCGACGGCTCTTCCCACGGCTGATATGGGAGGTCGTCGTCCTCGTCGTCGACGTTGACGTTGACGCGGCGCTTGAGGACCATGCCTTCGGATCGATCGTCGGCAGCGTCCCGCAGCTGGTTCACGTCGCGGCCCTCGTCTTCCTCGTCGTCCTTCTCAAACACCTTGATCTGGACCAGCTCGCTCTCCGGCTTCCAGCTCACCCGGAGCTTGCGGCGGGCTTCCTTCCGGAGGCGCTTGGCGCGCTGCTCCGAAGTCTCAGGCGTCGCAGCCCTGTCTTCCTTGACGACCGGCGCCTGCGGCTCCGGCTTCTTGGAGTTGATGGACTCGAGCAGCGACGATATGCTGGAGACGACGGACGAAGTCGGGCCGGCGGCAGCCGGTTTCGGGACAGGCTTCACTTCCTTCTTTGGGACTGCAGGTTTGGTAGCGATGCTCGGGGTTTTCTTCTCGTCCGCCGATGCGCTCGGGCTGTCGGCTGCCGCTGGCGGCTCCGACTTGGCAGGTTTGGCGACGGGTCTTGACTTTCCAGGTAATATCGACGTCTTTGCCGCCGAAGGTGCAGCCTTGTTGGAAAGAATCTTGGACTGGCCCAGCTTCTTGCTCAAGGACGAGCTGCCAGGCTCGACGGCGATTTTCTTGACTGTCCGTGTGTCTTCCTCCTCGTCCCTGCTCCTCTTGGCCGAGTCTGCGGGCTTGATGCCCAGCTTCGCGCGACCGGCCGCCGAGGTGCCCGCGTACCCCGTATCGGACTCGGCGGCTTTGGTAAACTTTCTGATGGCGGCAGAAACCTCGCGCACCAGGTCCTTGACGTCCTTGTCGCCCTTTTCCTCAAACCGCTTCCGCACCGTGTCAAAGTTGGGCGTCTCGGCAATCTTCTTAGTAATTTTGAAGTGCGTAAAGAGCTCCAGAACAATCTTGGGGAGCTTGCCGGAAAAGTCGTTGACCTTGCTGCAAGCAATCAGGGCGTTGACGAGGCTGAGGACCAGCTTCTGATGTCCACCGAGGTTGTCGATAACGGCATCATCGGCGTGGACGAGCGTGGCGTCGAGGGCTTGGTACAACGCCTCCCGCTTCTGGTCTGCCTCGTGCTTAAGGGCCGCCGCCTCGTCATCGGGCACCTTGTCCTTAACTGCCTGGTCGTACGCCTTGAGGGCGCGATTGGCCTCGCCGCGCAGGTTGATCAGGTACTCGCCGGCCTCCTTGACGCGGTTTGCGATGAGAGTACTCGTCCGAGCCACGGAGGGCTCGATCTTGACGATCCCGATGACGTCCCAGGCGGCAGCCGCGGCGATATCCGTCGGGCGTGTCGGGGGTCGGGCCTGAGCGGTCGTCAGGACTGGGCCATGAGCAAAAGGGCCGACAGTACTCACGGGTTTGTTACGTTCCTCCTCTTGCTCCTTCTTTGCCTTCTTCTCTGCCTTATTCCTGGAGGCCTCATCTGCCTTGAGCTGCTCTTTAAACGAGTCTACGACCGTCAGCCTGCGACGATCAAATGTGATTAGGGGGACAACTCACGAGGATACTCGGTGTACTTGGGCTGCCGCTTGCCCAGGGCCTTCATCGCTCGGTCGTAGTCGCCGAGGAGGTCCTTCGCCTCGTCCTTTCTCTCGTCGAGCCCGGCCTTGTCCAGGGACGGCTTGTACTGGCTGGTGAATCGGCCTTGGACCTCACACGGCAGCGCGTAGCCGAGGCCTATCACGGCGGGCTTGCCGCTGCGTGACGGAACGGCAACCATCGGGGAAAGCTTGTCGAAGCTTTTGGGCGCTTTATAAGGGTCAGCACGGATCTGTTCGGGATAGGGTAGACAGTCGGCATTACCGGGCAGCTTGATGGTGCCGGAATTGACGAGATACGGAATGGCCTTGGTTGCGAGAGCTTTGCCGTGGGCTTTACCCCTTTTGGAGGCTTCAGCCAGCAGCTTTGCCTCCTCCGCCGTAGGTACAGGCGCCTTGAGAGCATCAATCTCTTCTACTTTCTTGGCCGTGGACTCGGCGGAAATGTCAATCACAGCAGGGGCCGGAGACTCGGCGGCGGTTTCCGGAGTGCTCTTAGTTGCCCGTTTTCGCTTCTTTGCCGGAGACTCGGCCGGCGCTGGTTGAGGCGTGCCGACGTCAGACTCTGCGCTGGCTCCCGCAGCCAGGCCGGGAACGGGTGGCTGCGATACTTGAGGCTGCGGTTGCTGGACAGGGGTTCCTTGACCAGGCTGCTGGTAAGTCGGCTGTGACGCGGGAAACCCATGCTGCTGGAGGTGGTTTTGCTGCTGCAGCTGCGGCTGGGCACCCGGCTCTTGGAACTGCTGATAGGTCAGATGGCCGTGAACGCCGGCTTGAAAGTGGCCTTGCTGCCCGTTTGGCGTAGGCGTATATGCCTGACTGGGGCCCGAGTACAACTGCGGCTGCGCATGCTGCTGTGGGGGAGATGCTTGAGAAGGGCGGTGATAGACGCTCCCTTGAGCCAGGCCGGGATGGATGTTGTTCGAGTCAAAGTGTTGCTGCGACTGCGGTTGCTGCTGTTGTTGCTGCGGTGGCTGCGGAGGCTGTTGCTGCTGCTGCGGCGGATGTTGATGCTGCTGCTGCTGCTGCTGCTGCTGTTGCTGTACTGGTGTATGGCTTCGCTGACGCGTCGAGGCCGGTCGAGCCATCAGCTGCGGAGGGCTGTAGTGAGCCACCGGGGGGGCAGGAGACCCAAACGCCTGTCCGCCTTGGGCTGGGTAGGAAAAGTCATGCTGGGCAAACGCCTGGGGATGGGTGTGGGAGTGGTTTTGGACCTGCCCCATAGCCACATGCCCGTGAGCAATCTTGCCGGTCTGCTGCTGCTGGCCAAACATGCCCGGATGGAGGTTGCCAAAGGACGGGTCTAGCATGTCCTGGCCCGGCGTCACGAACTGCTGGTGGATCGAGCCGTGCGCATCGTGGAACCCGGGCTGACTTGGCTGCGACGCGGCTAGATGCTGCTGCTCGCCGAGAAAGCCACCCGGCCCTTGTTGCGACGGGTCAAATTGAAAGTCGGCCGTGCCGCCGTCCTGCGCGCCATGGCCGACCTGAGAGAAGCCGGCGCCGCCGGGCTGGGACCATTGGTGCTGGTTCGGGTCATACTGGCCGTTCTGGCCCGGATACACGAAGCCGGTCTGCCATTGATTACTACCGTCGGCGGCGTTCTGGTCCTGGCCGCCCCAGGACTGCATGTTTGACGAGGCTCGCGACGCGGGCGCCTCAGCAAACACGCACGAACAACGCGCGCTGGCACAGCGTCGACGCTGCTGGCCGCGCCCTCAGACTAATTTCTGCGCGTTAGCGACCGTCGCTATCTAGTTGGAGTGCCCGTGATGATGCCACTTCCTGACCTCATAGCGGACGTCACGAGAGTGGCTGGATTGTCTGATGCGGTGCGCCGAGGGCTGCGCCGTGGGAGGCTAACAGTCAGGGGTCGGGGGAGAGTATCGACTCACTTTGGGCTTTGCGGCGCGGGACCTCGCTAGCCTAACTGGCTGTTTACGGCTGATTGTCGGCGGGCGGGCCGGGGCGCTGTCCAGTGTGGCGCTAACCCGAAAGGGGAAATGGTGCCAGGATTGGTGGTATCGCTGGAAACCTCCGACAACGAAGAATTAGCACAGAGCACCCAAACGGACGGTGGAATGGAGGCAGCGAAAACAAAGGACTGAAGAACGGGACAAAGAGGCGCGCTGGCGGACCGGAATCATGCGCTGGCTGGACCGGCCCGCCGAGGCGACGGCACCAAACGGCAGAGTCGCCAATCTTGCCCTTCTTGGTTTGGGAGTCGCGGTCGCGTCTGCAAGGCAGAACCCGAGCCACGGGCGCGAGCAGCACTTGGTGCCGGGAGCCTCAACGCTCACTCACGCCAGCCGTAACCTCCAAAGGGATTTGGAAACGCGCCATTCGGCGGCCCTCGTCTGTGGCCCTTTGATTTTGTAGCGGCGCGCTCTCGTCGACAGGTCTGGGGTTTCGTCAAGAGGGCAGAGAGCGCCAAGGTCGTCCAACCGGGCCCAACCCGTGGCTTAATCGCCGCCAGGGAACGACGCCATACTATCAGGAGACGCTCCCCCAAAGAGCAGTCCAAGACGTGCGTAATGTGTCCCAAGGCAATTTTTTTGCCCAAACTTCGAGCCGGCGTGCTGGCAATCCTGCTCGCAGCCCTTCAAGTGACCGTTCCCATCCCCTTATGTGGCTGGGTTGAGCTCCCCAAAGGGACCACTGCGGCGGATCTGCGACCTTATGGCCATGGCGTCTTAAAGCGCTGGCATTTCATTGATGCGTGAAGGTAAGGGGGAGAAAATCACACGAGTCGCGGAGTCGCAGCGCGGCTGCTTGGGCGCTTCGCTAAAGGCAGAAACAGAGCGTGGAGTGGTGCGGCAAAGGCAAAGCGGGTAAGGGAGTGTGTACGGATGGGGGCAATGAGGCATACCCTGCGATCGGTGTGCGCGTCCTGGCGGCAGATTAAATGTGTCGCCAGATCAGAGGTCGACGAAAGGACATTATTTGCCTTCACGCGCTGTTTACAAATTGAGGCCCTGGCCGGGGAGAGGAGAGAACAAAACGGGTGGAGAACTCGAGGGAACAAATGACGCCCAGCGGCGCTCGAGATCACGGCGGCACGACGAGACTTTTTGTGCCGGCCGTGAGAGTCCGAGCGACCAAGATATCTAGCGCCGCAGTCTCCCGCCGAGGTGGACGATGGCCTGTTGTCGCGACGGATGACGAGTGAGGTGGTTGTTGATGGAGTGTCGTCAAGCCAGGGGGGAAAAGTCGAGCGTGTTTCGCTGGCTTCAGGTTGTTGCGGTGGGCTGGCTTGGTTGCTGCCTTAGAATTCGGGCCCCAGCAAGGGAGATGGCAGGAGCTGATTCGCTGGCGGGCCCAGGCAATTTCATCCGGCAAAGCACCACGAAGAGCGAGGTACCGGTACCTAAAACGCGTGTCAACGGCACAACGGGTGGCTCAACCACTGGGCATCTGCACGTACCAGTACTGCGGGGCAGGTTGTCATTTCGTGCAGCACACGTGACGGCGGGTACCTCGACGAGTGCGTCAGTGGGGAGTGCCAGAGTCGGTCGCTGAGTCGGTCCGGCCCACCAATTGCGCGGCGCTCGTCCTCGCCGCTGTGGGCTCTGACAGCATGCCTGAAGTGGGTTGTGGGAGCTTCCAAGTCCCAAGCCGCGCTGCGTCGGATTGATGATATCGTGGCCTCTCTCGGTCGCAAAGCAAACGCCCGCCACTCTCACAATCCAACGCCCCACGAGCTGTTCTCTGCTTTGGCACCGATCCCCTGTCTATTAACAAGCTCGATCACTGGCTTAATCGTCTGAAATCGAGCTGCCAGTTGCTCAGAGAGCAACGCAGCCCACCTGAGCGTCAGCTCTGGCGAGCGCCACCACCGCGACCATGGCGACCAGGGGCAACAGTCTGCGAGATCGCCAGATCGGTAGGCTATCTGAGGCGACTGGCATTGTAGCTTGCGCGCTGACAAGGGTGCAGCGTCTCTCAAAAAGATACTCAACCTCAACGAGACGGTCGAGTCGAGCGAGGCGGACGAAGCCCACGCCAACGGGCTCCTTGCGCCTGTCGCCCCCATCCTCGACGCCGACGGCAACCCCATCTGGAAGGTGCTGGTCTTTGACGACCTCGGGCGCGATGTCATTAGCAGCGTCATGCGCGTCAGCGACCTAAGGTCCATGGGCATCACCATGCACATGTCAGTCTGCCCGCGAGTCTCGCACCCTCCACGTTACCGCTGACAGCTCCTGCCCAGGCACATTGCGAGCGCGCGCCATCCCATACCCGACGTCCCCGTCATCTACCTCCTCGAGCCGACGGCGCAAAACCTCCAGGGCATCACCACCGACTTGGAAAAGGGGCTGTACTCTCCCGCGTACATCAACTTCCTTTCGTCTCTGCCACGGGTGCTCCTCGAAGACTTTGCGACGCAAACAGCCACAGCCGGCACGTCGGAGCAGATAGCCCAGCTGTTCGACCAGTACCTCAACTTTATCGTCGCCGAGCCGGATCTCTTCAGTCTCGGCATGCAGAAGCAGCACACATACTGGGCCTTGAACAGCGCCAAGACGAGTGACGAGGAGCTCGACCTGGTGGTGGACCGGATCGTGAGCGGCCTCTTTAGCGTGATTGTGACCATGGGTAAGCGAAACTGCCTACTAAAAGAGCAAGGTAGAACTGACGAACTGTAGGTGTTATCCCCATCATTCGCTGTCCAAAGGGAGCCGCCGCGGAGATGGTCGCCGCCCGCCTCGACCGCAAGCTCCGAGACCACATCCTCAACTCTAAAGACAACCTCTTCTCCGGGCCGAGATCTACGGCGGCTGGCACCCCCAGCTCGAGGCCCGTCCTCATCCTCCTCGATCGAAACGTTGACCTGATACCGATGCTGTCTCACTCGTGGACGTACCAGTCTCTGGTCCACGACGTTCTCAACATGAAGCTCAATCGGATCACAATCGAGACAGCCGTCGAGGAGGGCAACCCAGCCAAGGGTACTACGAAAAAGGCGTATGATCTCAGCTCCAACGACTTCTTCTGGGCCAAAAACGCGGGCGTCCCCTTTCCACAGGTGGCCGAGGACATCGACGCCGAATTGACCAAGTACAAGGAGGACACGGCCTCGATCACCAAGAAGACGGGAGTGACGGATTTAGAGGACCTGCAAAACGACACGAGCGCCAGCGCGCAACACCTCAAGGCCGCGATAACATTGCTGCCCGAGATGCGCGAGCGCAAGGGCATCCTCGACATGCACATGAACATTTTGGCGGCGCTGCTGTCCGGTATCAAGGACCGTCAACTGGACAATTACTTCCAGATCGAGGAAAACGCTCAAAAGCAGACCAAGGCCCAGATCATGGAGATTATCAAGGACGACAACAAGGGTACGGTGCCGGCTGATAAGCTGCGGCTTTTCATCATCTGGTTCCTCAGCACGGAGCAGGAAGTCAGCAGGGCAGACTTTGAGAGCTTCGGCAAGGCTCTGGAGGCCGCCGGCGCCGACACGTCGTCTCTGGCATACGTTCGACAGTAAGTGGATGATCTGATCACCAGAGGAGCGACGAGTTGTGCTGACATGACCCAGGGTGCGAGCTACTACCAAGATGACGCAGCTTACTACCATCAACAACAACACGAACCAGCAGTCGTCGTCGGACCTGTTTGGCCGCTTCTCGTCCATCTCTTCACGCCTCACGGACCGGCTCAAGGAGACGGGCGTACCGACAGGACTGTCGTCCAACTTTGAGTCGCTCATCAGCGGCGTCAAGAACTTTTTGCCGGCAGACAGAGACTTGACTGTGACCAAGATTGTCGAGTCGATCATGGACCCGTCCACGGCGGCGTCGTCGGCGATTGCCAAGACGGAGCACTACCTGTACTTTGACCCGCGGTCGGCCAACGCGCGAGGGACGATGCCGCCACCCAGCGCGATACGGTCGGGCGCCGGAGCGAACGCGCCGGGCGGCATGCCTGGGGCCGCGGGCGTCGGGCAGTCAGCGACGTTCGGGCAGCGGCGGCAGGGGTTCAGCGAGGCGGTGGTGTTCACGGTGGGCGGCGGCAGCATGGACGAGTACGGCAACCTGCAAGAGTGGGTGAGCCGGACAGGCGGCGACCGGGGACGGAAGCGGGTGGTGTACGGGAGCACAGAGCTGGTTAATGCCGGCGAGTTCATCAAGGAGGAGCTGGAGAGGCTGGGCAACGAGCTCGCGTCGTGATGGTCTATACAGGTAGTAGCGTGCCACGTCACCGGGCGATTGCATGGAATAGAAGTCGCGTGGTGTCCTGTGCAAGATGTCTGTTTACCCTTGAGACCTGGTAGCACGGAGTGTTGGCGACATGAACCTTGTGAATGACCTCGATCAGTTTGGCGATGCACTTGCTCTCGAACCCAGACAGAACTGCAACGACATTGAGCCGAGCCAAGTTCAACACAACACCAATGCATCAGCACAGTTCGTTGCGCGCGTGTAGGCATACTGTGATACTCATCAGAAACAATATGTTATTATACAGCAGCAACTGCATCACAAGAACTATCCCATTGAGGGTATATTGAAAACCGCAGTCGGATCAGTCGTGCTGCAGGGTAGCCAACTTGAGCGGGGACCCGCGCCGCCCGCCAAAAGCAGCAGCAGCATCCACCAAACTCGGCCAGCGGGACCAAGCCAACCACGGACAAATTGGAGTTGAGCCGCGATGCGCGGCGCTTCGGAAAGAAAGAGGGAGAGCGAGAGAGGACCCCAAACTGACACGCACCACCAGCAGCAGCAGCACCACCACACGCACCGCCGCCACGACGCTCCGACGCCCATCCCCATCGTCGACCTCCCTCGTTCCCGCAAACCCTCCTTCTCCCCAACTCGCTTCTCCATCATCATCATCATCATCGCCGCCACCACTGAGCGACGCGGTCCCATTGCCACACTTTCCCCGAGACATCATCGTCGGTCAATTCGCAGCGACCTTGCCGTCAGTCCTTTCCGTCGAGCTTTTGTGCCTGCCGCCGGCGCGTTTCCCATCTGTCACGACTCCATCCCTCACGACAGCCCCCAATCACGCGGCCAAACTCGCGGTCGATCCATCGCACGCGTCAACCAGAAAATACTGCCGCCAGGGCCGAGATAAAAAATACACTTCCCAAGAACCTGACTCTTCCGCCCGCGCATCCGCCGCCACCCAGCCGACGCACCGAGGGCGCGGCTCCGCCGTCTCTCCCGGTCCGCGAAAAACACTTGCGGCTTTGCACGCATTCAAGGAAAACAACGAAGAAACCTCATCGATTGGAGCTGCCGGGGAGCCATCCCGCACCCCGTTTGAGGTCCATGGCCGACTCGCCGAGCAAGGCCGATGACGGCCCCCTCGAGCGGCGCAGCGCCGGCTACAAGTCGTGGAAGAAGAAGTATCGCAAGATGCGCATCGTGTTCGACCAGAAGATGCAGCAGAGCGAGGAGCTGCACAAGCGCGAGGACAAGGCCTCTGCCACGGTGAAACGACTAGCCGTCGAGAATGAGTGAGGCTCTCCCCTCCCGCCCCCTTGTCCATCAGCGTCACGGTCATCATCACCACGGCCATCCCGTGATGGTGTTGATCAATCGCGTCAAGTGAATTCAATGCTGACAGTCTGGCAGCCGCCTGCTCGACATGCTCCTCGAAATCAACAACTCTCCCCAAATCCCCTCCGAGAGGCGCATCGACGTCGCCCTCAAGCCGCCCTCGGACTCGCGGTCCCCCGTCCTGCCCCTCGACCGCCGGCAGGCCGCCAACGACGAGCGCAAGGACGGCGCCGCCAAGCGCCTCGAGCAGCTCCTCCACGACGTGCCGCACTCGTCGTACGCCGCGACGCGCGACTCCCACCCCGCCACCGTGGCCGACCTCTCCGCGCCCGACGGCGAGGCCCACCCCGCCAGCTTCCTCTCCGCCGACGACATCGACAACTACATCTTCGCCGTCGACTCCGCCATGGACCCGGACGGCAAGCACGCCGCCCTGCCCACGCTCGCTCCCCGCGCGCACCCCAACGCCACCCCGGCGCCGCACCCGCAGATCAAGAACCCCACCAGCGTCACCAACTGGCTGCGCAAGCACGCGCCCAAGGTCTTCCTCCAGGACGGCGAGCACGGCCCCGGCGCCGACGCCGCGGGCGGCGACGACCACGCCGACGGCCACCACGGGCACGGCGCGGGCGGCCACACCGGCGGCCGCAAGTCCCGCGGCGGACGCGGCGGCGAGCGCGGCGGCAGGGGCAGTAGGGGTAAGCGCGCCAGCGCCGCGGCTCGCCACGCCGCAGACCGAGAATACCACTCCCGCCACCGCGGCGGCGACCGGGAGGCCAGCGCCGACGAGGACCACGATTTTGGCTCCACGCCCGCCGGCCGCGGCAAGCGCAAGCGCGACGACGACCCGGGGTACCGCCCCGGCGGTTCCACCAGCCGCCCGGCCAAGAAGAAGCGTAAGAGCGAGGGTGGAGGCCCCGACGGCAGCACCCCCGTGGCCCGCCGCTCCAAGAAGGACAAAGACAGGGACAGGGAACGGGATAGGGACGCCGCCGCCGCCGCCGCATCCGCCTCCACGTCCAGAGTCGACTAGACGTCGCTGCTGCCATCATCCTGGAAGACTGTGCTGTAATGCGTCAGGTCGACAAGCGACGGCGGTATGCGAGTGGACTGTCTTGTCGTCGTTTCCCTTTTTGAACGTTCCCCTTTTTTCTCAACACTATTTATCCCCCCTATTTTTCGTATTGAAAGGAGGGGTGTTTTTTTCCCCTCCGCGTTGCGTGTGTAACAAAGAAATCGGGGGGAGGCAGAGGCAGAGGCAGACAGGCAGGCAGGCAAGCAAATATTGGGACGGGGGGGCGATTAGGCAGAACGCTTTGGGAGAGGACATGTCGCCCAGGAAAAGGGAAGGAAGAACGATACTTGCAAGGGATGGGGAGCACGTCAAAAAAGAATCGGGTCGGAGTTGGGGGGTCTAGAAACGCGTGTATAATAGAGCAGTCATTCCTCGTTGTTGCCTGGGCCGTGGATGGAGCATCCACGTCACGGACACGACACTGAAACAAGCATACTTCATCTCCATTTCCGTCCTGTGCCCATGTCATGAAAAATATGCATTGGTATGATTGATGTCTTCTTGTATCATAGTCTACATGCACTTCGTCTACTCGCCCTGCCAGTCTACCGTCGTGTATCGTGACGCCCGCGTCCTCCAGCGGAAACAGATGCAGTCTCCCATGTATGCAGACGCCAATTCAAGCTGATGCAGCCCTGCCTTGATAAAGATGCACGACGGACAGCGCCGTCTTGGGTATTTTCTCCGTGGCCAGCCCGCCAGAGGCAAATGCGCTTACAGCTTCTCCTTGAGGATGTTCTTCATGCGGCGCTCCACGGCGTTGAGGTACTCCGTGGTCGTGACGTAGTCGGAGCGAGCCTTCTTTCCGCACGCCAGGGCCAGGTCCTTGGTCATGATTCCGTCGACATCGACCGTGTCGATGCAGGCCTGCTCGAGGCTCTCGGCGAAGGCGACCAGCTCGGGGGTCTCGTCGAGCTTGCCGCGCTGGATCAGGCCGCGCGTCCAGGCGAAGATGGAGGCGATAGGGTTGGTCGACGTCTCGTTGCCCTTCTGGTACTCGCGGTAATGGCGGGTGACGGTGCCGTGGGCGGCCTCGGACTCGAACGTCTTGCCATCAGGGGTGATGAGGACCGAGGTCATGAGGCCGAGGGAGCCGAAGCCCTGGGCCACAATGTCGGACTGGACGTCACCGTCGTAGTCTGAGATGTCAGCATGAGATAGTCCGGGCGGAAGTAAGGTGCAACATACTCTTCAGGGCCATGATGTAGCCGCCGGAGCTCTTGATCATCTGGGCAACCATGTCGTCGATCAGGCGGTGCTCATACCAGATGTTCTTGGCCTCAAACTCCTTCTTGTACTGCGTGTCGTACAGCTCCTGGAAGATGTCCTTGAAGCGGCCGTCGTACTTCTTGAGGATGGTGTTCTTGGTGCTCATGTACAGGGGGAGGCTCTTGTCGAGCGCCAGCTTGAACGAGGCGTGCGCGAAGCCCGCGATGGACTCATCCGTGTTGTACTGCGTCTGGGCGACGCCGCCGTTCTTGAACTGGAAGACCTCGATCTCCTGAGGCTCGCCGCCCTCGGGGGTGTAGACCATGGACAGCTTGCCGGCGCCCTTGACGACGGTGTCCTTGGCGCGGTACTGGTCGCCAAAGGCGTGGCGGCCGATGATGATGGGCTTCTGCCAGCCGGGGACGAGGCGGGGAATGCGAGGGATGACGATGGGCTCGCGGAAGACGGTGCCGCCCAGCGCATTACGGATGGTGCCATTGGGAGAGAGCCACACTGTTCCGGGGTCAGTTTGCGCCGTGGTCAAAAGGGGCAGGGGAACGCCACTCACTCTGCTTAAGCTTAAACTCCTCGACGCGGGCCTCGTCCGGGGTAATGGTGGCGCACTTGACGCCGACCGAGTACTTCTTGATGGCCTCGGCGGCGTCAATGGTGACCTGGTCGTTGGTCTCGTCGCGGTACTCGAGGCCGAGGTCGTAGTACTTGAGGTCGATGTCCAGGTAGGGGTGGATGAACTTGTCCTTGATGTCCTTCCAGATGATGCGGGTCATCTCGTCGCCGTCGAGCTCGACGACGGGGTTCTTGACCTTGATCTTGCGCGTGGTGGCCATGGTGCGGGCTGAGGCGGACAGGGTCTGGACGGCTCCAAAAGTCGGGGCGAAACGGGAGGCGGGAGCGGCGGAGCGGATCTGGAGACGGCGCAAGCTCTGGCGGGAAGAGGAAGAGAGAATCCTCGCGGCAGAGTTCATGATGGCGGAGGAACAGGAGCGAGGAGGGCAGCGGCGGCTCAAAAAGGTGGCGGCTAGGGGACGCAAGGCGGGATCGAGCGCGGGGTTCGTCGGCTACTCAGGCCAGGGCCCAGGGTGCTTCCGAGGCGGAATTGCGACAGCGGGTGTGGGGGAAGCCGGAGTGCAGCGGAGTGCGCGAACGGCTCGGGGCCGCGGACGGTTTGTGCCGAGACGCCGACGTTAAGCTTGCGGTAGCCGAAACGGGCGCGCGCGCTGCAGCACGGTGAGCAAGGGAGCCAAAGAGGGCGAGTCGTAACAAGGAGGAGAGAGAGGCGAGGGAGAAGGAGACAAAGGCGAAGTTGGTTGAAGTCAAAGCGGCGACGTCGGGAAAGCGTGTCATCGGCAAGGCCAGGTTTGCTGCCGGGCCGGACGAGGGGCGGGCGCTGCCGCCACCGCAGGCGCAAGCGCGAGCGCACAGGATTCAAACTTTTTGTCTCGTGCCCTCTCTGGGGGGGCGCGTGGCAGGGTAGTGGAGGGTGGTGAAGTGGCTGGGCGGCGTACCTGAATGACGTTGTCGAGGGCGGACGCTGTGCGACGCGTAGGGCGGGCGGCTTTGAGGGTATGTATGCACGGGGCGACGGGTAATCCGTGGCGGAGGACGTCTTTGGAGTCGCAACGGACGTGCAGCTGGCCAGCAGGAGGGTTGAAGAGGGAGGGAGATGGCATGCGACGAGCGCGCGACAACATCTTATTCCCTCCCTCCCTCGCTCGTCATGGTCAATCAGTCATGCGCATCCGCCCCGTCCCTCACCTCATGGTGCCCGCTGGGCGGTTGCCCAGTGCCTGGCCCCGGCGGTCTCGGCGCCGCAGAATGCCCGAATAGGAGCTCACGGGCGGGGCGTGAGCGGCGGCGTGGGCGCTAGAACTGGATCCATGGATGCCTTGAGCGATGGGCCCCCTGAGAGCTGCGCTGTGGGGGAGCGTCGAGCTGGTGGTCCACGGGCGAGGGCCCGCTGGAGCGTCAACGCCAACTGGGGTCTGCGTCTGGCGTGGCCGGCAGCGGCGGGTGCGTCGCGTCGATGGCATCGTTGCAGTCGCTGTCGGATGGATGGATGGATGGTGGCACGGCTGGCGGTGGTTGTATCGGGACGAGGGACTGAGGAGGGGGGCTCGAGGCAACATGCAGCTGCTGGGTTGGGAGAAGCTCCCGTTCCCGTCTCAGAGTCCCGTGAGGGGTCAGCCGGTTTGACGTGGAAGGCACGGAGTACGAGCCTCATTTCGAAAAAGTACCCTGCAAAGTCGCCTGTCTCTCATAACTGGCAGGGCGTGCTGGGCACGTATACGAAGCAAGTTAGGTAGCTACTTTGAACCTAGCAGGGAGCTGCTGCATCGCATCGCTCCTGCCTCCTGACCGAGGTGTGACCCCCCCGGTCCCCCCAACCCTCCATCGCTGTTTCTTCTTTTCCAGGTTCTACAGGACGTATGCTGGTTGCGCCTGCCCTGCCAATGACCTACGAAGCATGCGCGCGGGGGACCGGATCGCCGAGCTGCAGAATGCGGAGAAGCTCGATAGCCGAGCGCGCGTGTGTGGTCTCCCTTTTGGTAGGTACTAATAAGCAACCCTGCCTGCTTGCCGTCGTCCTACCCGATTCGACAGCAAAGTTGCGTCGACACCGCGCGGGGGGGCCAGATGGCCGTCCCTGCGCGACAGTTGTTGCAGCAGTGTGACAAAGGCTCGCTCGCTTCGTGCAACAACCATCGCGAGTTTTCGAGCCGCACCCATCGGATGTCGGGATCCACTGCGCCAAAAGGGACCACCCTGCTGTTCCCGGGTCCACTGCGACGTCCGATGTCGCTCGCACGTCGTTAATAAAAAAAAAAGGTCTGGGGGGTCCTGAGTGACGTGCTACGAGTATGGCTTGGAGATTGAAATGCGTAACAGCGATAAGGGAATTCCCAGGTACAGTATCGTCAAAATGTGCCATGGTTCGCACAGCACTCCGGCTGGGCGGTTCCGAGCGGCCAGGCAGCGTCGACTGCCGAGCAACCTTGACTTGTGGACCAGGCATTCTGGCCTGTGATTTCCCACGATACTGTCCGCCTATAGTGGTGCCATTAGGGTACTCGCAGCCCAGGTAGGGACGCCTGAAGACAGCTCGGTATTTCGTGTAGGCGGCAGCTGTCATATGCATTCAGACAAGGCATCTCAGCTTCCCAGCACCATCAGCCAAAACCGTCGCCGTCCAGTCCAGTGATTGGATCTCGCTGGCGAGCCTCATCGTATTCTGTACGCGCCGGCCCTTCATTGGTGCCAAGTCGCGCCACAGCGTACAGATTGGCTGCCGTCCAAGGACGTTGGCAGTTCACACAAGTTCATAACCATGGCTCGCCCACACCGAACTGCCATGTTCGGCCTCTCAAAGCCGCAGGCAAGGCTCTGGAGGCTCGACCTCCACGTGCTGCGGGACGCGACATCGACTGGCTCGCCCGCATCGAACTGGCTCGGGTCGAATACGCGCGATGTTAAGCTTATTTGCACCGCAGAGCGGCTCTGCCGTATTAAAGACTGGGCAGAGTCGGCTGTTGGCGTTGATGATGTTTTGTAATCTACAACCCGCTCCTGGATTGCCATTATCCATCAGATATCTGATATACATATTGAAGCCATATATTGTGTCGTCGACATAGACGTCCATCCAAGCCTGCGCGACACAGCCATGCCCATCGGTGTATATCGCCGCCTTCTGACCCTCATGCGCTCCTGGCGCGGCAAGGGGCGGGACATGCTGCGCTCCCTCGTCAAGTCGTACGAGGCCGACGCCATGGTTACCTGGGGTTGACGTACGGAGTAAGTGAGATGGCCTTCCCTTGCTTCGACTCGGTAGCTGACGTCGTACAGCCGATGAAGACACGGACGGGACGACGAGATGGGTGGATGTTGTTACCTTGACGAATATGCTACGAATATGGAACGCTGCAGGCAACGAACATCGATGGGAATTTTGGCAACGGCGCAGGGCTTTGTATTGGAATACGGTAGTTTGTTTTGTTTGCTTTGTTTTCGAACAGGAACTGCTTCTCACAGTCGTCAACCGTTCTTCATCTCGCTCACTCTCTCACTCTCACTCTGGATACACCATCTTGCGCGTCACCCCCCCGTCCACCACCATCTCCACGCCCGACACGCCGTCGCTCTCCGCCAGGTACAGCACCGCGCGCAGCACGTCCTCGACCCTGCCCACCCGCCCCGTCAGCTGCCAGCGCATGTCCGCGTCGCTCAGCCCGTCCTCCCACCGCGTGCCCGCCTCGTCCGCCGCCCGGCACTCGTCCGCGACGTGGATCCACCCGGGCACCACGGCGTTGACCCGGATCCCGTCCCGCGCCAGCGACACCGCCATGCTCTGCGCCAGGCCCACCAGCCCGGCCTTGGTCGCCGCGTAGGCCTCGTTGTCGGGCTCGCTCATGAACGCCCGCGTCGAGGACATGTGTACCACGCTGCTGCTGCTGCTGCTGCCGCCGCCGCTGCCAGGGCCCGTGGAAGTTGCTGCTGCTGCCGCCGTGGCCGCCGCCGCCGCGCGCAGCATCGGCAGGCACGCCTGCGTCACGAGCATCGCCCCCGTGAGGTTCGTCTCCACGCTGCGGTTCCACTCCTCGAGCGTCACGTCCGCGAGCGCCGCGCCCCCGACGCCGCCCGTGTACGCCGCGTTGTTGACCAGGCAGTCGAGCCCGCGCGGGCCGAACAGCGACGCCGCCCGCGCCGCCGCCTCGCGCACCTCGTCGGGCCGCCGCACGTCGCAGCGCGCCGCCTCAAAGTCGGTGCCCCGCCGGTGGTTGCTGCGCGACAGGAGGCCCGCCGTGTGCTCCAGCTCCGTCGCGTCCACGTCGACCAGGAAGACGCGGTGCCCGGCGCCGAGGAGCAGCCGCGAGAGGCCCCGGCCGATGCCCCGCCCTGCGCCCGTGATGAAGAATGTCTTGCCCGAGGCCATTGGCGTAGTAGCTGCTGTACGAATGATGTAGGTGTGTAGTTGAACTTTGGCTTGCGCTGACAGACGTGGATGGGTCCGGTGGTGATGTCATGCATGACCGTCCTCGCGGGATGGGGCCATCATGAGTCTCAATAGCATCGTCTTCATCGCGTCAAATGTATTGCCTTGCTCATCATACAGTAACGGACTCGTAGCCTAGACGTCGAATATGTCCCCAATGCCTTCTCCGCCCCCGCGGCGCATATCCACCATGTCGAGCCTCCACCCCTCCCAGTGCTTGAGCGACCGCTTAATCTCCTTGATCCTCTCGATGCGCTTCTGCGACTCCTCCTCTTGCGCCTTGCGGAACGCGTCCTCGTCAAAGTCTGCGTCGTCGTCGTCCATGAAGCCCTCGTCGTCGCCTCCGCCAGCAAGGGCATTCAGGCCGCTGGTCAGGAAGTCGCCGAAGCCACCGCCCGAGTGCTTCTTGTGAGGCGTCGCGCCCATGCTGCCTCCCGTGAGGTCCACGTCCTGGAAGCCCGGGCTCGTCGCCTCCATCTCGCGGCGCTTCTCGATCCAGGCGCCGCTTCGCAGGTCGTGCACCTCCTTCTCCAGGGTGCGGATCTTGCGCTCCAGACGCAGTCGCTCTTCGTTTTCCAGCTCGTCGACGCCCTCGTCGTCCAGGCCGCCGCCGCCTTCTGCCGACTTGCGGCTGCGAAGCTTGATGTTTTCGCTCTCTAGCTTCTCAACCTTGCTTCGCAGCTCCTCCACCTCCTTGTCCGCCCGCTCCTTGTCCTTGCGCAGCGTCTGCGATCGCGCGTCTTGTTCCTTGTGCAGCGTCGTCAGTGTCGTCACCTTCTTGTCCAAGCCGTCGGCCTTTTTCTCCAGCTCGTCCTTGGCTGCTCTCAGCTGCTCCGCTTCGTGCTCCAGCGTCTTCACCTTGGTCTCGGCGCTCGATCGCTCGCTGCCCTCCCGAACTGCCTTTTCCGTGGCCCGCTCGAGGTTGCGTTTCACATCCTGCAGCTCCCGCTGAGCTTTGCCGGCGGCTGCTTCGGCGCGAGCGAGCTTCTCTTCCAGTGCGGTGACCTGCTCCCTCTCCGAGGACGCACCGGTCTCTTGGCGCTCGACCCTGGCCTTGAGCTTGGAAATCTCAATCTCCATAGACTCGATCGTGGCGATTTTGGAGTCGAGGTCTGCCTGAAGTTCCGAGGGCGGGGAAGCAATGGACACCGACGCGCGGTGGCCGTGGCCCAAGCCACGAGAGACCTGTTGTTGAAGCTGGCCATTTTGTCGCTGTAGTGATGCAACCTCGCTTTTCTGTAGCATGTTAGTGACGCACTGGGCGCAGTGATGACCGATTCGTACCAGCTTCTCCACCTCTGTGCTGCTGCCGCCTTTTGCTGACGACTCGCCATCGGCCTCGCGCAGGTCGGACAGCTCCTCCTCTGCCTTCTTCCACCTCTTCTCCGCCTCGGTTGCCTCCTTGGACAGCCGTTTGTTCTCCTTTTCCAGCTCCTCAATCTTCGCGACGTGCTTGCGATAAATGTCTGGCGCCGTGTCGCCGTCTGGGCTGAACGGGGCGGGCGAAGCGGTCCCCGTGCCGGAGCCCGAGCCCGCGCGGAACGACGTGGACCTCATCTTGGACTGCTGGGCGAGGGACGGCGTCGCCGAGGGCGACGAGTTGTCTGTGCTTTCCTCGACGACGGCCTTGTCGTCACCGGCCGCATCGTCGGCGGGCGCTTCGGCGGGCTTGCTCTGGCTGGACTCGGCCGTTGCGTCGGGCGCGGGTTCGGCGGCCTCGGGCGGTGGCGTCTCCGTCGCGCCGGAGTCTTCCTTCTTGGGGTCCGCGGCCTTCTTGTTCTTCTTCTTCTTCATTTGCTCGACCTGTGCCGGTTAGCAGCTGCCGGGGCGACGTGTCGTCAAGGGAGGCGCACGCGCTTGCGGGCGGCGGCCAGCTTCTCCTGGCGCGCCTTTTCCTCTGCGTCCGCCATTGTGCGGCTTAATTGGTGATCTCAGAGACAAGAAACGCGGCGTTGGTCGGATTGGAGAGCTGGACGGTGCTGGGCTCGCGGATGGATGTCAGTTCGCAGTGTCGCCTGCCGCAGATGTAGCTACGTAACCCGCCCGAGCCCCTGTGGGTCCCGCCGAAGCGACCTCCCTGTCGTCCCCCAAATAGCTACGTACCTTGCTTGGGCACATGATTGGGCGCGTCCGACCTCACCTCTATTCTCCTCTCAGCTCTATTTGAGCTCGCCAACCTTGATATGCTCCTCGGGCTCGATCGTGATGGTGCTGCTGGCGATGTTCAATGCCGTCCCAGCGGCCATTACTACAGTGTGCAAATAAACTGCACTGTCGTCGCACAGTGCATGTACCGATCAACCATCGCTGCAGTGCTGAACAGCTGTCAACACCAGAAAGTACCTGTGACCGGTATCTGCAATTATCGAGGAGTATAGATTCAGTTACGAAACCATATGACGACTATGGACTCTTGGCATCGAACCATGCCATTGTAATTACGAAACGGAGGGCGTTGAGTTCAATATCGAGCAGTGTCACGTCACCCACGCGCAGCTGTTGAGTCTCGCCATCACGGGCTTCATTTTCTATCAGCAACAGCATCCCGGGCCATTGGGTCATCAACGCTGCAAATTAGCTGAATATGAAAACCCCATTTGTTCTGAATGTACCGACGCGAGATTGCGGCTCCCCTGACAGCACCCACGCGGTCGAATAGCCTTTATGAACTGGCTCGCAGCCGGGGCAACCACCGCAGAACGGAAGGGAACCACGAAGAACAATGATTCACTCACTCGACCTGGCTAGCGTCACTGAACGGGAGTGCCCGCCAGCTGGCAGCCAGGCCACAGCGACGGGACCCCCCGACCCGGGGTATAAAAGGCGTCGCCCGTGCCACGGCCTGTTCAGCCTTTCTCCCTCCTTCATCCTCTCGCATCATCCTCAACGCATTCGAGCGGCACAACCACAAACAATCATCAAACAATAATCACGCAATAATCAAACAATCATCTACAAAAGGCCGCCGAGTCTCCTTCGCCATCGCCGTTGAGGCTGCAGTCATCTTGACGCAGCAGAGGATTTACCCACGAGCATACGTGCATTGACGCAAGACGTCAATAAAAACCATAACGACGTAAGTACTCACCGCGCCCTGACGCGTCTCGAAGCATGCCCTGAGACCCAGCATCAGCTTTACCTACCCCGTCGGCCCAACTACACTCGTTACCTGGCCCAGCTTCTTGGCCGAGAAGCCAGCCACATGGCACCACCACGGCCACCGTACGCCCCGCCTCTGTAGGCGGCGACGCTGCGTCCACCCGGGAGGCCCATGGCGGGCTACGTGGCCACTACACGCCGCGCCCCGGTACAACTCACCATCATCACTGTCACTTTTCACAAAACGTTGAGGAGAAAGCTAACAGGTCTACAGCCATGCAGCCACGCACAAACCCGGGTGGCGCGGCGGCCGACCAACGTCGGCCGCGAAACATCAACGTCTTCGAGACGGGCGAAGACGCGGGCCGGGTCAGGGGTGAGTCCCTGATACCCGGCAACCCCAGGCCCGGCCTGTACGTCTGGGGAAACAACCTCATGCGTGTACGCGTGCTCCCCGATGGCCGCCAGGTGGTCACACAAACTTACTCGAGCATAGACGCCGGCCCGGCTGCCGCCCGAGACTAGAACTCTCGGGTCTGGCGCCCGGTAACGTTCGACCGCCGGTCGCGGGACGATGTCCCGGCGTTTCGATTCGCTGCGCCGTCTGCGCGCCCCGGCGAGGGGGGGATGCTCGCCGACGCACCACCCCGTCCGCCCGCCGTCGAAAGACGGTCGGGATTAAATTCACCACGGGGGGAGAGAGCCTCGGGGCTGGGGGAGTCCGAGGGCGACAATGGACGTCGGCCGGAGGCCGAGGACGCGGAGGATGCGTCTCTCGGCTCGAGGCCGATGTCCATGTCGCCCGAGGACGACCCACAACAACAACAACAACAACAACAACAACAAAAACAATAAAAAAAACAATTACCATCAAGACGGACGTGGAGAACGTGGTCTGGGGAGGGACGGGAAGGTCGGGCGCGGCGGGGGACGGAGGACGGGCATAAGGGGGCGCCGACGGCCGATGCTCCAAGGCTCAACCCCATTCAAATCATCACCCATGGCTGGAACACCCTGTACGAATCACTGTATTATGGCGCGAGGACGAATATGAACGAACGGGGCGTGGTTGAGTGAGTTGTTTTTCTGATTCTGGTTCCGATTAAACGGCGCAAGTCGCAATGCCATGTGATTCGATTGGGGAGGCTGGGAACTTTGTGTTTGTGTGCTCTCGTCGTCGTCGTTCCGTCCATGATCCCCTTTGCCCTTTGGGGAAGTCGTTCAGTTTCGGCGACGCCGAACAGCCAGCCAGGGCCACCGGGCGTCCGTTGGAGATCCGGGGTGCACTTTCTCGTAGGTTGCCCACCCTTTGTCCCCTCTCCCCTCTCTGTAGGTAGGCAAGGTAGGCCCCCCGGTCCGCCCGTCCGCCCGCCCCAAAAAGTAAAGGCATGGCAGGCAAAGCCGGGCGAACGAGCCACCAACGGCTCGGCCGCGCTGTTAGGTTCTCCATCGCTGTAGACTGTGGGGAAAACCGGCGGCGGCGCGGGAATAATGTCGCCAGCGCCGCGCCCGGGCCTGGTAGTAGTGCACTTAATTAGTTAGTTAGTTGGAGGCATGGAAAGAGCAGGGACGCCGGCGCGTTGCGATGCGATGGGCTGGCAAGCTCCCCGGAGATGCTTCATGCGCCGCCCGCGACAACAGCACCAGCACCAGCAGGACCCGGCGCGCGACCCCGGTGGTTCCAAGCTGTTGCCCAAAATCGCGCACGGCGCGCGCGCGCCCCATCGACGCGAGGAACGGGGGGGCTTCCAGGGTTCCAGGGATGCGGGATGCGGGATGCGCTGCCCGATGCCGTTACCGCTGCCCGTTGCGGTTGCGCTTTCGGTGCCGAGGCGAGCGACTTACTAGCAGACGTCAATACTTACCTTAACAGCCGGGGCGTCAAGACTCAACGGGCCCATCATGCGCTCCGGCGATTTGGCGCGATATGGACGGACGGCGGACGGACGGGCGTCGCCCCATGAATGGATGATGGAGCGCCGTCTCCATTGCGTGCCTGCGTGCCTGCATCTTGGCTCTCCAAGCCGCTCCATGTCCCCTTGTCCCCTGTCCCCGTGTCTATGCCTGCCGAGAACCGCCGACCCAGAAAGCCCCATCATCATCGTCATCGTCCGCGCGATAAGCTCCTCCGCAGAGCAAAGCCCGTCGCCCGTCCACGCTGCTGCCCCCGACATTGAAACCAACTAACCCAATTGCCCAAGAAGCTTGGTCGCCCAGCAGACAGTCTGCATGCCCATCGGAGCGATCCCTCCTCCTCTCTCCTCCCTTGTCTTGCTTGCTTGCCTCTCTCCCCATTCCTTCCCCACACCACTCGCAGCACCGCCACCCCATCCCCCATCCCCCATCCCCCATCCACTCTCTGCAGGCAAGCACTGCTTCCACGAAAGCTTCCAAACGTTCCGTCCCCCTCCCATCCAGCCATCCTGCCATCCCCCCCTGGCTCTGGGTGGTGGAGCCCCCGCACACTAGCCTCCCCAGTCCGTGCCGCTGGTTCGCTCGAGTACACCGCCACTCCTTCTAGAAGAATTCCACGAGACCCGACGGACCGGGGTGGTGATGGGCAATGGGTGGATGGGCGCATGCCCTGATGGATGCATGTTCGATGGATGGATGGATGGGAGGATGGAGGAGGGGGCCGACGCCGCTGCTTGCTTGCTTCCTTGCTGGAGCGGAACCGGCCAAGACAAGACGCGGCATGACGGACAGACAAGACAGACACACCATACTGCTATCGCTCGCACACATCGTCCACCACACCCTCACTGGCTGGCTGGACGAGGCGAACACATCCCTGTCGACCCCCAGCCGAGCCCGCAGCGAGCAGAAAAACCACGCTTGACCGTTCTTCACCAAACGGGAAAGGCGCCGAGGCTTTGGCAGGGGAGATGGGCAGCAAACCCCCCTCTGCACGCATCACGGCTTGCCCCCAGCTGCAGGGAAAGTCGCCAAGGTGCGAGCGGATCGCACGGAACCTGCAGAGACAGGGCTGATGTAGACACACGAGGGAAACAGTCACAGGCCAGGTCCTGATCTGCGCAGGGAACGACATGTATTGGACGCGAACAAGCAATTGGGATATCTTGAGCGCAGAACGATTAACGTACAATGTACTCCGTACAAAGGCTGCCTAGTCACGCTGTCCAGTCAAAGGCGGACAGCACACAGCCGCATCGAGGTCTCAGCCTCACAGGGCCTACCAGCTCTTGGCCCCCAACCCGTTGTCGCCTCTCCAGGGTGACGTCGCAATCCACTCCAAGTCTAACCATAAGCCTGCGCCGCCAGCCAAGTAGCAGCGCTGCACGCCAGTAACGCCAAACAAAAAGTAGGAACGCTGCATTATGGCATATCCGGAGTCCGCCGGATGTGACCTCTATCATGTGCGCAAGTCATTCGTGAGCGATTGTGATCGCGACATTACCGCGACATCTGGTGCTGTGGTGGCCGCTCTTCACTCGCGGCGGCGAGCCTCCTTCCGCTTTGCCTGGCAGGTCGTCTTGCAGCTCGGGCATTCGTAGCCGTTGCGTTCGATGTAGACCCTCTTGAGGCATTTGGAGCACCGCCACCAGCTCGACGATACGTGGCGGTCCTCGAGCCACTCCTCGTTGATGGAGCCGCCTCGCTTCTCAATGTCCTCCTTGTGGAACTCTCGGAGGTGGTCGCGGAAATGGTCCAGTCTTCGGAACGGATCCAGGCGGCGGGCGCACCGTGGGTAGTCGCAGTTGAACGACTCCTTCTGCGAGTCCGGTGCGTGACGATGCTTGTAATGTCTGTCAAGGTCCGCCCGGCGCTTGAAGGGCTTGGCTGTGCATCCAGGGTGCAGGCAGCACACGGGATAGTCTCGCCCGGACTGTGATCTTTCCAAAGTAGTTAGCAGCTGTGCCGAGCAGGTACACCGGTGAGTGTCTACTTACGACTTGCCCCTGCGATCGTCCATCGACCCCCGCGGGGACGCGTGATCCAGTTCCATATCTGGCTCCGGGCTCCCATAGTAGGCCACGGTGGATGGTGGACTGGGCTGTGTGTACTGGGTGTTGGGAGAGGCACCCGCAGGTGAGGATGCGTGGTAGGGGTAGTACTCGCTCCCCATCATCGGCGAGGCTACTGCGGAGGAGGATGAAAGGGACTCGTAGCTGCCTTCGGAGCTCCCGTATCTGGCCAGTGGCTCGGAGAGGTGAGAGTACTGGGAAGAGTAGGAACCGTCGTACATCCCATGGGGGTTCGGCATGACGTTGTTGAAGGAGTGCGGCGCGAACGCGAATTCCATGATCTTTATACGGTACCTGAGGGTGGCCCAAGTACCACGCCGTCAGGTTTTCGTCCCGACAATCACGCCGTCGGGCTTCTCTTCAACGTTGGGTAGCTCAGCCCGGGCACGGCCGTTCTGTAATCCGGCCCTGACAGGATGAGATGGGTGTTGAGTAGGGCCGATGTTGTTTGAGGTATGAAGACAAGAAGCTCTGCCTTTGAGCTTCTAGGCGGGTGTAAAGCACGAGCAGTGAGCAAGGGCACAGTGGTTCAAACAAGACACTCGTAAAAGGTTGCGGCGAGGCCAGTCAACCTTCCCGAGGGTATATATGCTCTTCAGGATCAGGACGGGGTCTCGTGACGGGGGCAAAGGGCGCAGCGATGGGGACACGCCGCAGCTCGAACAAGTGAGGCGGGTCAGAGGGAAATAGGTGAAGCAGGAGTTGTCATAACCCCACGTGTGTGTGTCGGCGAGACAAGGGCCGTGCAGTGCGGTTTATGTACGGGTATGGCTGAGCTGGGCTGGACCGAAGGAATGGGGCAGGCTTCTAGAAGGTCGGCTAGCCTGGAGGGTGGAGGCAAGACCCCCCGGATGACATCGACATGGGCGCACCCATGATTGACCAACAATGGGAGCTTGTGTGACTGGAGGGTGGGGATGTACCGAGCAGGGATGGGGGTGGCAGAGAGGGGGACGATCCTCTTGGGGGGGTCATCTGAAGCCCCAAATTCCGGTATGGCCCGTCGACCAGCTTGCCGCACCTTCGCGGTCGGGGCAGTGGTGTGGGCGACGCCGCCGGGGAGAGGCACGAGAGGCGACGACGGCTTGGATCCAGGCTGCCACAAAACGAGCCAATGCGCGCTGCTCAGGGGCCGCGGTGGCTGCTGATGCCGTCGTCGGTCGTGGCATAGGGGACGTGTGTTTGTGGCAGACGGGCAGGGACCCCTCCGGCGCATCGAAAATGAGGCTTGCAGCCCGCGCGGGCCAGAGGTGTTGCATCATTGTCTCATACGCTCCATGATTGGGATGATAAGAGGGGATGCGAGCGATGCGGATGCGGCTCAAGGGCCCGTGAGCGTGACCCACCATGACCGGGACAGAGTTGCGAGCCACGGAAATCGGACACGGTGGCTTGCGCTTTCTCTGGCGCCGGGGCTGACGAGCACCACCCCTCGAGTTGGCCGAGTTGACGGGGGGAGGGTGCGAGGACGCCGCCTGTGAAGCCACCAGATGAACCGGCCACCATTGGCCGCGCAGCCGGGTCATCAGAGGGGGGGGCTCGCTGGAGAGAGCGTGCAGTTGCACAGTCGGTATCCGTTTCGAGATTGGAGCACGACGCGTCTTCGCATCTGACACCGAGCACGTCTGTTTTGCTATATTTACCTGGCGCCTTGGACGCGATGGGTATCCGGCTGGGAGCTTCCGACTCGCGATTGCAGGTGCCAGTGTTCCGCGTCTTCAGGCCGTTCGGGCATGACTCTCTGCGCCGCCTCGATTCGTCCGTCTTTGTCCATGTGAGCGGGTCGTTGTCGTTGGCGGCAGCGGCCGAAGCGGCGCCGGCCCGGACTTCGGGTACGGGCGACGACGTCGCCTGCTCAGCGCTCATGATGGACCGCGGCAGTGCAACAGTGCAATGTTTTGGACGACGGAAACATCGTCGAAGGACCCTTGCGCCGTCATGGCCTCCTGCGCCATCATTAGTGGATCGATCGATGCAGGTGATGCCCCCAGCGGTGGCTGGACGGTGCAGCCATGGCAGGGAACAGAACCCGCTGCCTAATGAGATGGACGTCGACGCCTCCGCCACAGCCACGGACCCTGGCATCCTGGACCGGTGGGGGACGGCCCCATTGGCGGCGCCAGATGCTGTTCCAGCATTAAGCTCTCGCTTACCCGGGCCAGGAGCGTGCCACGACGGCCGGTGTCTGTTCAGCCGCAGGTCGCTTTCGGTGCCAGGCGAAGACGGCAATTGATGTGCGCGCCAGACGGGTGCCTTTGGTGAGCCTCACGGAACGCCTGACCAGCGCTTGTGTTGTGCTGCCATGCAAGGCGTCGGAGCGGTTTGGCGTTTGCCTGCCCGCTGAAGCTTACGGTCGACCAGTGTCTTCGCCTCTCCCTTGCTGTCGCCGCGGAAAACGCTGCCATTCCAACTTGTCGACCTTGATGGTGTAGGGATCACATGCTGGCGAGCTCGAGCGCTCTTGGCTTGGTCCAACCGCTGGAGAGGGTTCGGTCGCGGGGAGTGAGGCGAGAGAGCGCGATGGGGCCATGCACGTAAACGATGGCTGTGCAACGACGTCGCAGTTGGCGTGTGCGTTCTCAACTGAGGTTTGCTCGGCGCGAAGCTGCACACTTTTGTAAAATGTAGATGCCTGAGGAATTGAACTACCGGCTGTTTCCTGGTCAGGCGCCTCTTGTCAAGTGGTGCTTTTGGTGTTGAGGAAGGTGCCAGGGAGCACCTGCCGTTATTCACAGACTTCACGTGCAACCACCGCCAGAAAAAACGCCCCGTCCGGATTCCAGAAGCCACAGAGAAACATCCCAACTTTACAGTTCCCATCCGTCCCAAGCCACCGCCATCAAAGAAACGCGCCTCCTTGCCGCAACCACCACAGACACGACTCTGCATTTCTCAGTTTTCCATGGGTGACACGGCCTTTGCAGCGAACGCGTGAGCTTGCTGACTCGAGGATTTTTTGTCCCTCTCTCTAGAAACCTCGCCTGGACCACTCGACGGCTATGCCTGGATGACGCGTAAAGTTGGAAAGGCATGGATCTGGGCCGCGAGCTGGCACGTCGTTTGCTGCAAGACGGCCGGAAAACTTGGCGAGGTCCGAGGCTGGCGGGAAAGTCACGTCGTTATTACGACCGTTCACAAAAGTTTCGAGAGGGTGAGCCTTGCCGTCGAGTCATCCACGGCGTCTTCACAAGCAGTTTGTCACGGTCCTGTATTGATCCCAAACATCCACTGCTGCCACTCTATCCACTGGCAGGCCGCCGCCAACGCCGCCCGTTGCTCCTGCAACTGAGAATTCTGCTCCCAGACCAGCCGTTCCAATTGCCAAATTCTTTCCCACTGGGCCCTTGACGAGACATCTTGTTCCTGCATCCGGGCCGCCAGCTGGCCCGTCACCTCAACCCACGACGCACAGCGCCCGCAAGCATCGACCGCATAGTGGTCCTCGTCAGGTCCCGGCCACTCCCTAGCCTCGTCGGGGGTCGTGGCCCCTTCCACTATTGGGTCCCAGTCCATCGGGTCGCCAGTGAACAGGGTCTGCTGGTACTGGAGGTGGTGGTGGTGGTGGTGCTGGTTCTGGTTCTGGTGCTGGTGCTGGTGCTGGTACTGGTACTCATGATGCTCCTGCTCCTGCTGCTGCTCCTGCTCCTGTGCCGGTCTGTGCGCCGGCAGCTGTTTCTGCGCCTGTTGATGTTTCCGGGCCCGTTCCTGGGCCTCCTCTTCTGCGTAATCCTCCGGCAGCTTGACAAAGACGTTGGCCGTTCGTGTGGGGTTGGGGCGTGCGGCAGGGCTTGCTTCGGCGCGTCCGTCTTCGCTGAGGGCTTGTTTGGCCCGATATTTTGGGCCCAGGTCGACGTAGAAACCTCCGGCCTCCTCGCTGCCCCAGGCCGCTCCGTGTTCCAGCTGGGCCTTTGTGCATGTGTCGTTGTGCTGAAGCGCAGTGTCGTACTGGGCCTGGCTGCCGTGCTCCGGCGTCGTCGTCGTCGAGGCAGTACCCGCCTGCTCGACGGCCGTGCTCACGCCAAGAAACGTCTCTGAAACGGCGTCGTCTTCGTAACGGTCCTGCCGCCAAATCGGAGAGAGGCTCGGTTCATCCCGTATGTATTTGAAAGCCCTGTCCGTGGCACGTCAGCCAGACCAGACCAGACCAGACCGCACGCGCGCCTCCACCGACCCGAAACCCTCCCGTCCGAACCCGCCACTGAAGGATGACGAAGCCACACTTGAAACATACCGGAGCCACGTCGGGAGTTCTTCCATATTTAGGTGCAAGGCCGGTCGTCTCGCGTCCGGGAGTCTTTCGGTGAGGCGTCGCGCGGCAAGTGGTGAGGATGAAGCTTGGGCTTTCTTTCTTTGCAGAGGATGAAGGTGAGAGTGCGTAGAGAGAGTGTTGCTGCACAGAGGCTTGCGGCGAGCGAGGCCCAGCTAAAAACAGGTCCCTTCTCCCTCCTCGGTGACAATTGCATTGTGCGAAGGGCTTACAATAGAAACTGCCCAAACAGCAATGGACCGCTACACACACTCGCACTCGCACGGCACGGCGGCGGCGGCGGCGGCGACAGTACGGCGGCGCACTTGATGGCCCGCGGGCCTGGTTCCCACTCCGTGCCTCTCCCGGTAAGCGAGCGTTTCTGTTCGCAAACGAGAATAATGCAAACAAAAAAACATGGACACAATAAAACAGTGGTCCTCTTCGGCTCAACATATTGGTCTTTTCGTCATTGTCCAAAAATACACAATAAAAAAATTGCTGCCTCGACCCGCTGCCGCGCACAACCTCGTCATCGCCATCATCGTCGTCGTCGTCGTTGCGGCGCACGACCCGCGCAATAAGGGGGTAGGCAGCAGGAGACACCAGAACACACCTTTCGTGGTATACGCCAAGCAAAACAAAAAAAAAAAAACACGAAAGAGCTGACAAACCGCACGCCGAGCAACTCCCCGAGAGGAGCCCTCTTGAACCTGCTCATTCTTGCCAAAGACTTACCTCAGCGCATAGGGAAGTAAGGGTAGGGGGCACGCAACCTTACCCACCGCAGGCAACGACGAAGAGAGACAGCACGCCGCGCTGGATGCCCCGAACTCACCCTCACCGGTCTGCGGCGTCCCCGTC
The DNA here is from genome assembly GCF_023168085.1 of Purpureocillium lilacinum. NCBI lineage: Eukaryota > Fungi > Ascomycota > Sordariomycetes > Hypocreales > Ophiocordycipitaceae > Purpureocillium > Purpureocillium lilacinum. The sequence goes on from NW_027072112.1 coordinate 332,706, forward strand.
CCATGTGTAATGCCGCCGCGGCCGGCGTCACCGCGTCCCTGTCCCGGAGATGGTACGCGTCACGACCGCCGCACTCCGCCGCCGCCGGGGGCAACACTCGTTGCGTGACGTTGTCTAAAACGGGGATGGGGTCCGTTGAGTTGCTGTCGTCGCCTCCATTGCCTGGTCGGCAAGCCAGCGCCAGACCCTGTCGAGCGATGCATCGGAAGAGTGCCTGCGCGATGCTCTTCTCCTCAAGAAGGAGGAGATGTGAGCGTTCTGGCGGTGGCGCTGTTTCTGGCGATGGCGCTGTTGGGCGTGTTGCGACGGGGATGCTGCTGCGTCATAGTCCTCCGCCGTGTCCATCGGAGTGAGGCACGATCGCAGTGATATGGAGTCCATGAAGGCGGCGAGTCTGTCGCCAATCGTCCTCTTCTGCTCTTCCGTAGAGGCAGACTCCCAGTCCGAAGTATCTGCCACGAGCACGTCTCCAGTATCACCAGGCTGCGCCGGGCATTCGGGAGTCGACCTGCGTGCATCGCGTATGGGGTCCTGACTCGCCAACTTCCGCTTCTTGCAGCGCTGTCTGCCGCCGCACGACATGCTGTCGCATTTTCTCTTCACAGGCGTTGGGGAGTGTCCGGGGCTCATCTCCTCCTCCGGTCCAGAGGCAGACTCCCAGTCCCACGCATCTTCCATGCTCACATCTCCGGCGTCCTGATGCTCCGCCGGGCATTCGGGGGCCGTATCGTGCACAGGGTCCCCATTAGCCAACCTCCGTTTCTTGGCGTGCCGTCTGCTGCCGTACGACAGCCTGTTGCGTTTCCTCCTGAGGGGCGCTGGGGGACATCGCGGGCTCAGTCGTGGCATAGTCGGGGTGACCGGCGTTGAAGGCGGGGCCGGCGGCGGACGCGGGGAGGCGTCGCGAGTTAGCGTTGAGAAAGACATGGAGGGATTCGGGTTATTGGTCTGCGAGAACATGGTGGGCAATTGTCCGGAAGGACGTAACCGTCGGAGAATATATAATCATCCTGCAGAGCCGTTGATTGCCTAGAAGGTTAATACACCAAGGGCATCGCATGGTCAGCAAGCAAACATCTCACAAGGAAACGCACACAACCATGTTCATGTGCAACGCCCAGCAAACACCCCTTGCTGAAAGGATGACGTCAATTTACTCGAACACTACCGTATCCCGAAACCCGGACTGGGGCCGCCTAAGCGGCCGCCGTCTCTAAACACCGTAGCATGGCAAGGCAAGATTGGACTCAAAAACAGGGGAATCCGGTACGCCTCCTGGGGGATAACATGGCGTGTTGCGTCCCCGCGTGGTACCAGCTGCATCGCGCACTATTCAAATGTCGTCCTCGAGGAATTTGTACGCAAACTTGAAGTCTGCCTTCCGTCGGTTCATCCTGGGCAAAGTTAGCATGCGGTCACAGGTCCGCCCGGAGAGCTGAACGTACCATGTGCTCTCATAGTCAAAGAACCGGTAGGTGCCCTGCTCAAACTCCTCGGTGATGTTCTTGGGCTCCTCGTGACGCTGGAACCATGTCTGATATTGCTTGTGGAACCGCCAGCTTTGGTCCTTGAGCGCCTTGGCGGCCAGGTACTGCTGTGCCGTTCCTTGCTTGTAGTAGAAGACGTAGAACAGCGTGTCGGGGTCGATGCGGGAGTAGAGCCGCGGGTCGTCGAAGATGGGCAACGGCTCCCTGGGGAATCCTGAGCCTGTCGGCGGCACAGGCACGTCTGGCCGGTAAGTCCGCGGGACCTCCGCGTCGATGTTGTCAGGGCTGGTCATCTGGCTAGCCGACATGAGCCGTATGGCGGCCGCGGAAGAGGGGACGACCGGCCGCCCTCGAGTCGCCTCGTAAGAGTCGACCAGATCCTGGAGTGCAGCTGGCAAATGGTAGATGCACTCTTCCTCGGAACTCTCCGGGGTCCTCTTGACGCCGTTCGTGGCGCCGTTCGTTTGAGACGCTGGAGGATGGTGTGAGCTGAGTAGACTGGGGGACCGCAAACGGGTTGGGGTCAACTTACCAGTCGGCGTCCCTGACCGCTCGGTGCCTGCGGGCTGCTTGCCGGCGGCCTTGGCCTTTCTTGACGCGCGCGAGCTCGTCGGCTCTGCCTCCGCAGGAGGAGGGCCGGCCATGGGGGCCTGCTTGGGCTCGGGTTGTTGTGGCGGTACGGGCTGGACCGAGGTGCTCGCGGGGGAGCTCGTTGCGCTCGTCTTGGCTTGCGACGGCAGCGGTGATATGCTTACGGGTGCTGAACCTGGTGGCGGAGGTAACGGGGCGATGCCCACATTCTTGTCGCTCGCTGCCGCCGCCGCCGCTGCCGATGCGTACTTGAGGCCCTCGCCGGCTGGTCGCGTCGGCAGCGACGCAGGCTTCATGGCCGGCCCGCTTGTGCTCCCATTGCTGATGGCCGACAACAGCGGGGTGTGTAACGTGGCCAATGCGGGCAGTGGCGATTTGGACTGGACGGAACCTTTCCTGCCGCTGGCGACCTCGGGATCCTTCTGCGCTTTCCGTGACGTGGGTTTCGGTGCTGCTGCCGTCGTCGCTGCCGCTGCTGGTGGTTGTTCGGGTTCGGGCGCCGGAGCCTCCTCCTGTACCGATTGCGTGTCTTGCGACGAGCTCTTCTCGTTGTCCTGGGCCATGCCGAACGCGCCCTCGTCCTCGTCCAGGGCCAAGTCGTCGTACATGGCCTCGTCCTCCATGTAGTCCTCGTTCATGCCGTCCGTGACGTAGTAGCGGATGCTCTCCTCGAGGTCGTTGACCTGATCCGTGTCGACGCCTCCGTTTTCGAGCGACCGCCGGATAAGCTCCAGCTTCCCCTGATGCCACTTGTGCTGCTCGATTATCCGATCGATCTCGGCCATTCGGTCGGCTTTGGCCCCTTGGTTCTTGCCCTTCTTCATGGTCGCTTGTATCGTCTCGCTCTCGGCTTCCAGGGCTTCGATCTGCTGCTCCAGCTCGTCAACCATGTTGCTGAGGAACTCGCCTGCCTCCACCTTGGCCTGCTCCTTGGGGTCAAGCTTGGCCGCCGCTGATAAGCCTTCTTTGGAGTAGGCCTTGGTCTTCATGGCCTTTTCCACGGCCTTGAACTTCTCCATTTGCTGTGCCTGTGTTAGAAGCGCACCATTCGGCATCATTTTGGGGGGATGGCTGACCGTTTCTATCAGCTTCCGGTGGTCCAGCAAGGGAGCCTTGTCCTTGATGTCATTGCTGGCAGCCCATGTCTTGATCTGGTCGCGCAACCGTTGCAGCTTCTTGATCTCGCGCTTCAGGTTGTCCTCGAGCTTCTCCTTCTGTGCGGGGTTGTTCGACTGCTCAATCTTCTCGTAGATGGCTTCAAACTCGGCGACGCCCTCGGCCACCTTCTTGAAGCACTTGTCTACTTCTTGTTGCAGTTTTCTTGCCGCCATTGTGAGGGTTGGGGGTACGAGAGGGCGAGGGCCTCTCGTCTGCTACGCGTCGGAGGTGGTGTGTATCGGGGAGAGAATGCGCGACTCGTCGGGCGTGCGATTCTGTGAATGTCGTGACGACTCGCTGTCCCTTCAATCCGGCTGCAGGGGCAGGAGCTCGAGCGAGGGTCGGCGAGGCCGTGAGGCGTGCGCACGCGCGTCGCGCTGAATGGTCGGGCGCTCGATGCTGCCGCACTTCGGTTGGAGGTAGAGCCCTCGTCAATTCGAGGGTCGGGCGCGGATGGGCGTGTCGTGAGGCGGGAGGCCAGGAGGGTTGTTGCAGGATCAACGTTGGTGATGGAAGTCGATGGTAGTGAAAAGTCACTAGCTCGCGGCTGGCTAGCACGTGGCAGGTATTTTGAGCTCGGCCAGTTAGCCGGCAACAGATGCCTGCGCCTGTTCAGCAGCTGAATGAGCCGAAATTGCAGTGTAATTTTGATCATGAGTTTTGCTCTTGCACTCGTTTACTATTAAGCCAGCTTTTTTATTTCCATGCCTCTAAAATGCCAGCTGCAAGGTGCTGGGTAACAGCTGCACTATCTAAAGGCACCTTTGCGGGCCCCCATTCGATAGTCAAATACGTACACGTCTCTCACATGACATCGCGTCCGCAGCCGCCACCGGGGCGTCGCCAATTGGCGCCGGGTCCGGCCTTCGATAACGGGCTTTAACGACCACGTACCAACTCATCGCCTCCGGCCAAACGGCGCGCATTCGCTTAACGAAATAGGACTGAGCCTTTCCAACATTCCATCGACGCCAATCCCAGAGCCGCTAGCTTCTAGCCGTGCCGAGTCTTGTTTGTGCCGCTTACTGTGCTCTGCGGCCTCACTGTTCTCCTATGTGTCATTGAGGCCAAGCAGTAAAGGAGGGAAAAGGCTTGAAAAATGAAAGGTGTGGTCCCTCGACCTGCCAAGGACTAAATTGATACTGACGGCTGAAGCCATCATTCAGCGCGTGCTGTCAGCGTCGGTGACGGTCGACAAGGAGGTCGTCTCGTCCATCGGAAAGGGGGTCCTCGTCTTCGCTGCTGTCGCACCTGGTGACACAGAGAAGGAGGTCAACACGATCGCTTCCAAAGTCCTCAAGATGAAGCTGTGGGATGACGAGTCGGGTGGGCGCGTACGTGGTCCCTTACGACATCATCTATGAGCTCGACTGCTTACCAACTCATGGCTACCAGTGGAAGAAGAGCGTCACAGACATCGGCGGCGAGGTTCTGTGCGGTATGTCCTGCTTTCCCGCATCGGATCCCCTTTGCGAAAACCTTTTCGTGTTCCGTGTGCAGCGTGACTGATCACTTTTGTCTCCGCTCCGACAGTGTCTCAGTTCACCTTGTTGGCCCGAACGAAAAAGGGCACAAAGCCAGACTTTCACGGTGCCATGAACCCGGAAGAGGCCAGCCGCTTGTATCATTACTTTGTGCAAAAGGTCAAAGACGACTACGTGGAAGACCGCGTCAAGGACGGCAAGTTCCAGGCCATGATGGAAGTCGCGCTGGTAAACGACGGACCCGTAAGTTGGCCCCAATGCCCGACGCACCGCCGCGCTCGCTGACGACACAAGGTCACACTTGAGTTGCAATCCGGGCCCAAGGCCGCGGAAGACTCGTGACGAAAGAATCCACCAATGGCTCTGACATGTTGACGGGCAAAAGGGCCGTGCCTCAAGCCGTGCCGCGTGGCCGGCATGTGCGCTGGTTGTCTCGCGCGACGTTCCGACATGGTCACAGGTGGCGGCTGAAGCCGTGTGACGGCGCATGGTAACCTGCCGGCGCGACGTAGACAGGGTCACAAACTTGGACGCGGGCGATCCGAATTCGGGGCGGGATGCATGCATGATAGATCAATGTGGGAGCCAAGCTGCGTGCGTTCTCATTGTTGGAGAGTTGCTTGCCCTAGAGATAGACTAAGTCTAAACTAGATCCAAAAATTAGACCTTGACTTCATCATTCCAGCTATCTCCTGGATTCAAGGATTTCTTAGAAGCCTTAAGTTTGTATGCACTGAGTTCAACGCGGTAGGCGGGGACGATATCAACCCCATGATATCGTTGTTGAACATTGCCTTCAGATCCATGTTTCGACCATCAACCCACTGGAGTGGGATGCGGGTTACCCCACCTCAGCAGCAATCCCACGTTCAACCCGGAAGCACAGCCATACTCCTTCAACCAACGACCCTCAGTGAGAGCCGCTGTCTTGCGGACGCATTCCGTAGCGCTCTCGTGAAGCGTCGCAATTCTGCAATGGCGGCGAGTGAGGCCGCGGCGCCTCGCGTCGGCTCACCCGTCCCGCAAGATTCCACCTGCATGAAGACCTTCCCCGATTCCAGCTTCTTCAAGGAGCGACCAGCGTCAGAGCTGCCATCACCAGCAGAAATCAGGGCGCTAAACGCAGAGTCTGGGGACATGCGGGCCGAGTCGTTCGGCCGACCCTCGCCTGTGATCGTGCCATCACTCGGACTATTCGTCAAGTACGGAGCTGACGTGACCGTTGCCGAGATGGAAACTCAGATTCGAATGCGCGAGCTGCTGCAAGGACAAGTGCCCATTCCGGAGGTATTTGGCTGGGCCGAAGATGGAGGCCAAACGTTCATATACATGTCCCTCGTCAGCGGCGACACTCTACAAGCGAGATGGGGCAGCATGAGCGAAAGTGAGCGAGAAGCTGTGTGCCAGAAACTGCGGCCCATGGTAAATGCATGGAGGACTCTACCGCAAGAAGGGGGCGAGCCGTATGTTGGTGAGTGCTCGCACCGGCCCGTCCACTCCAAAGAAATGTATCGCCTGCTGATTCGGATCTGTTTCACGTAAAGGAAGCCTGGGCCAGCGTCCTCTGAATGACATTATCCTCAGCGACCGACCAAACTTCGCGGGACCATTTTTCGGCGAAGATGCGGTCCAGCAATTCCAGGGTGCATGCGGAATCGCGATCGACGAGAACGTACCCGTCGTCTTCACCCATGCGGATATATGCCCTCCTAATATCTTGCTGACACCCGGTCCCGATCCCAAGGTGGCTGCTGTCATCGATTGGGGCCAAGCTGGTTGGTATCCTTCATATTGGGAGAACTGCAAAGCGCGACTGGTGCAAGCCCTTCCTTATCAATTCGATCCTCTTCTGCAAGAGGAGTGGCATGCCAAGTATGTCCCGATGATTATGGACACGGTGGATGATGAGAAGTATTACCACCCGTGGTTCTACTTTGGGCTGTCGAAGGCGTTCTAATGTGTTGAACACAATGGTGGCGCTGAGCCGGTGTGATGCATGCAGCCACGGTATGATGGACCGTTGTAAAGCAAACTTGCTTGCAGCTTTGCGATGAGCGAGAACGTAGCGATGCGAGCGCAGCTGCCAGCTTTGCTTCGTTATGGGCGAGAATAAGGTCACGGGATAACCCGCCGTTCGCATACTGGTCGATGGCGAAAGCCTCTGCAGCCATTTGTTCTTGAAGTCCCGACTGTTAACCGTCTCTTGCCAAAGTGAGGCCTTTCGCGATGGACGTGATGTCCCACGAAGCTCACTGATGTAGTGCTCTTGAAGCTGTTCGCCGCCGCCGGAAAACATCCTCGCCGCAAGGAAGGCGCCCCCGAGAGCAGAGTCAAGGCCTCTATTATTTAGGCTTTATTGTTGATCACAGTAGTACATACCTTCGCAGCTTTGCTGACGCCTACGCCCCAGGTCACCTGCTGTGTCGGGTATCTGCAGTTTCTTGTCTATAGGGCTGACATAGGGTCTGAGGTGCGCGAGTACCATGTAACATTGATCTATGCTGAGTATCACTGTTCGCTCGCGTGCAGAAACGCAGCAACCTCACGGCTGAAGATGCCATCCGCGGCCAGTTGGTCAGCAGACTCGACAATCCAAGTCTGGCAGTTTCTCTGGACGACCCTCTTCCTTGGCTCAGCCTATGTCTGACCATTAGCTGACTGCTCCATGCACTTTGCATATGGGACAGAGGAACGCGAGGGTGATTGAATGCACCTACAATTTCAGCAGCCGAGTTCAAAGACTTTCCTGGCGCCTTGACTTTGCATGCGCTGGCCTCGAATGGGCATACAGGCACGGCGTCGATGACTGGATTGCCATTGTTGAGCATAGCCGTTTCATCGAAATACTGCGCATCTACCCACTGCAGGGGTATGATCTCCGACGGCACCTCATCGGCTGTATCGAGGTCGTGCATCCTTTTGAACTCCAGCCGGAACCCGTTATTGACGTCGCCAGTGGCATGCAAAACAACGCCCTGCGTGTGCCTGGCATTGGACCGCACAAAGTATGCCCAATGATCCTTGAACGGAGAGCCGTTGAACACGAAAAGTTGCACTAGAAACGCCCCGGCCGGACCATCAGGCGGGACTGTGGGTGGTCGCGGTGTCGGACGAGGGGCGACGCTCTCAAATGCCGGCGGCGGTGGTGGCGGGGGAGGAGAAGGAATGGTCATTAGGTCCAGATAATGCAAATGCTGAACGAAACAGCCGGCGACACGTAATAGATGCAGTGCGGAGGACAGCAGTGAGCAGGGCGTCGAACTGTGCCTGCGGGGTATCACAGCTCCTGGCTCGGTCCAAGCTGAGATGGCGAGTCCACGTAAGTAGACCTGGCCCGTACTGGATAGTAGAAAACAAGTCGAAGCGACTGCCAAAACTGTATCGCTGTACGAAGCACGCAGGGAGATATCTTTGGATCAAACAGAGCTGGGAACTGAGATGGTGGGTCAAGCGACGTGCCGTCACGGTGTATGTCGTTGGCCTGGGTCGGAAACTTGCATGTGTTGGGTACAAGGATCCACGCCAGGACACGGCTCTAAGGGCCCCCAAGGGTATTGGCCAGCTTAGGTCGCCAGCAAACACGACTACACCTCACTTCCAACTCACAGCTCCTTTCATGTCCTCGTTGGGCACTCACCCTTTCCTCTGCTGCACAAATACCATCCTATTTACTGCGCCCCTTCATTCGCTTCACCATAAAGATGGTTCATCCAACCTTACATGACGTGACGCCGCCACCGCCATGGACCCTCGTCGAGTTTACCTGTTCTGATAAGGACACCGACGTGGAGTTTATTATCTCGTGCAGCAGGACGTTTTTCAGCTTAACGTCCACTGCAGCTAACCTTTCGGACTCACCTCATCTAAAACAAAAATATCTCTTCTTTGTTGAGGTCGCTCGAAACTATGAGCTCGATGGTTGCACTATTGAAGATTTCTACGACTGGGCTGTTGAGCCTCTGTTCCCGGTCCTCAGAAGCATGCCGCCAATAGAAGAAGTCCCTTCGTTTCTCGACGATTATCTTTTTCCAAAGACCATGGCCTACACACTTGGAGCTAATTCTGGAAAGTTGACGGCGGTCCCGTCCCAAAGCAGTTTGGGGAAGGAGCCACAATCCCGCTTTGGGGTTGTCTTGTCCGACGAGACCAGCTCAGGATGGACAAGTTTTCATCCTCGTGAGATTCAACTCATTCCTCAGCGTGTTCCAGCGTTTGGAACGCCCCCATCTCAGACGCCCAACAAGGTTGTGTTGAAGGACGGGACGGTGGCTTTCGTCAAACTTGTCCGTCGCGGTGACAAGGGCATCCTCATGCGTGAAATTGAGGTTTATGCCCAAATTAGAGCAAGACCGCTCGACGAGACACTGCGAATCCCAAGACTCCTGGGACTGGTTCGAGACGGGAGCGGCTTTATCTACGGGCTTCTTTTGACTTACGTCAATTGCAGACGCTCCACACTCGCCTGCGCGGCCTCGAAAGCAAGCACACCGACTATTCTAAGGCAGAAGTGGGCTACGCAGATTCGAGATACCGTCCACCAACTCCACAGCGCGGATATCGTTTGGAGTGACGCGAAGCCGGAGAACGTGTTGATCGACGAAGACCAGAACGCATGGGTTGTGGACTTCGGGGGCGGCTACACAGAAGGCTGGGTACCCAAGGAGTTGGCAGGCACGAAAGGGGGCGACTTACTTGGACTCGAGAAGATCATTGCGTTCGTTCAAGGAGCGGATAGTTGAGGGCAACGAGCAACTATCAAGAGCGAGTCAGGCTTGACTCTGAGCTGGCTGTGTCGCAGCGCACAATGTTGGCTTGCATCCCGGGGGGCGTTCCCTGCATCAGTGGCCCCGAGCAAGCACGGGTCGTCGCCAAGTCCATACGCTTCGTATTAGCTCGAGTATTATACTAGAAGGACTTGGTAATGCAATAATATACAGCTTACGGCCAGGTTCTTAAGATCCCTCGGTGGGCGGGGATGAGTAAGGGAGACTATTTATGTGTAGTGAATCGACAGGATGCTCTCTAAACGGTATGAGGCGGCATAAACGAAAGCGAGCGGCCGGCAGTGCACAGAGTGGCAGTAACATCAATCGACTCTGGCTATGCGACGCTGCGCACGTCGGGACCATGGACGAGGGACGGTTGGCGGGTGCGCTCCTTCGGGACTTACCAGCGTCTGCGAGAATCAGCTTTGGCGCAGGCAAAGCCCAGCAGTTCCAAATGGTTGCAGCTTGCAGGCTACGCACATGGACCCATCTCCCCACCTAAGCGCATGTCCATCCACGCTGTAACTCGTCGCTCCCGTTTGAACGTGAGGGTGGTCGACGTCGTTGAACTGGGGCTGATATGCCAGGCAGTGCGATGGTGCTAATGCGCGAAAAGCTCAAGCGATTCAATCCGGTCATTAAGATACGCGATCTGCGAAGCTGATGTCCGCCAATGGTTGTGCATGAGGTGAAGACTCCTGTGGAACATTGTCTTTCGCTTCAATTGGGTTGCGAGTTGGAAGTCGACCCATCGTCAAGATTCCCAGTTCCGTGCCATGGCCAGATGGGTTTTGACACAGCCAAAGCTCCGGTGACGTCTGCGCACTCAAGTGGAGTGCCTCCGCTGGCGACTTGGTCCGTCATGCGGCAGCCTGGAGAGAAGAGCGAGTCTGGCATGATGTTTGCAACGGGCTGGGACCCCCCACACGCGAAGCATGCGGCGGATTGATTGATTGCTCTGGAAACTTCCACGACCCAGCAACCCCACCGCGGCAAGCACGCGCACAGCGATCGATAGCTCCTTCCTGTACCGTACATTACAGCACAGCACCGCATAACAGCAGAGCAAAGGCCCGCCGCCAGCTGTTCCAGGTCAGGTCAGGTCAGGACAGCATCCCCCTAGCCCCCCCAGGAGCATTCTTCTTCAAGCGGACCCCCATCCCATCCATCCATCCATCTTTCCCATTCCCGCGCGCGCGACTCTTGTCTCTTGTCTCGCCCGTCAGTCCATCGCATCTCACGTCACGCACCACCCTGCGACCCCTGCATCGGTCCTTGTTGTCTCTTTCCTCGCAACCTTCAACGGCGGCCAGGGTCCAGCCGGCTCAGCCCACCTCTGATAATACCCCGCATCGAATCGAATCGCAGCACAGCGCAGCCCGGCTCCAGACCAAGCCTCGCTTCGCCCTGTGTGCAACGACGCCCTCGTGGGCCAACGACTGAAACGAGCATCTGCCCGCTGCCACCGAGCGCGCCAGACACGGCACCGCGTCCGAAACCTGTCGCTGTCAGCTCCGTTCGGCACCTCTGCCGCTTCGCACCGACTATATACCTCCGGTCGACCCTCCGCGATCCGTCGCCTCCTTCCATAACCAACCTTCACCTTTGCACCCCACCACAACCGTCACAATGGCCTCCGAGACGGACACCAAGGCGCGCCCCCGCGTCTTCTTCGACATCTCCATCGGCGGCAAGCCTGCCGGCCGTGTCACCATGGAGCTCTACTCCGACCTCGTCCCCAAGACGGTCGAGAACTTCCGCGCCCTCTGCACCGGCGAGAAGGGCCTCGGCAAGTCGGGCAAGCCCCTGCACTACAAGGGCTCAATCTTCCATCGAGTCATCAAGCAGTTCATGATTCAGGTATGCCGTGTGATGACCATGCTGTGGCACCGGACGGGTGTGACTGACCGACGGCGACACAGGGTGGTGACTTTACGGCCGGCGACGGCACCGGCGGCGAGTCCATCTACGGCGCCAAGTTCGAGGACGAGGCGTTCCCCCTGAAGCACGAGAAGCCCTTCCTTCTCTCCATGGCCAATGCTGGTCCCAGTAAGTTTCCCATCGCGGCTGAGACTGCGTATGCGGAGAGTGGTGCGAGTGATTTACTAACCCTGTCCTGTTTCAGACACGAATGGCTCGCAGTTCTTCATCACAACGGTTCCGACGCCCCACCTCGACGGCAAGCACGTCGTGTTCGGCGAGGTGCTCAATGGCAAGTCGGTTGTGCGCCAGATCGAGAACCTCCAGACCCTGTCCGGCGACAAGCCCACCAAGGACGCCGTCATCGCCGACTGTGGCGAGCTCACCGGAGATGCCGCTCTCGCCGCCGACATCAAGCAGCCCGATGCCATGGGCGACCCGTACGAGGACTTCCCCGACGATGTCAACGAGCAGCTCGACGCCAAGAAGATCCTGAAGATTGCCACCGACTGCAAGGACTACGGCAACAAGGCCTTCAAGGCGGGCAACCTCAGCCTCGGCCTGACCAAGTACGAGAAGGGCCTGCGGTATCTGAACGAGGACCCCGACCTGGACGATGAGCCGCCCACCACCAAGCAGAGCCTCGACGCCGTGCGATTCTCCCTCAACAGCAACTCGGCCCTCCTGAGCATCAAGCTGGAGTCCTGGGACGATGCCGTCAGGTTCGGCACATCCGCCCTCGCCGTTGCTGGCACCGCCGACGCGGACCGCGCCAAGGCGTTCTACCGCCGCGGCTTCGCCTACGTGCGCATCAAGGACGAGGAGGCCGCCATCAAGGACCTCGAGGAGGCGCACCGCCTCGCCCCCAGCGACGCCCTGGTCTCCAACGAGCTGGCGGCGGTCAAGGCCAAGGCGGCGGCCCGGGCGGCCAAGGAAAAGGCTGCGTACAAGAAGTTCTTTTCGTAGAGGAGGCGAAAACGGCGTTTCCAGCCTCTCTCTCCCTTGCTTGGCATGTATTGGTAGCATAGCGCGGACCCCGGGGTTGTGGAGTGCAAGGCCGGGTTGCATCTTGGAGGTGGAAAAATACAAGGCGGTACGATAAGAATAAGAATAAACACGATATATTACACCAAAAAAGGAGGGTGCACGATGATGATTGTTGATGACATTTTCACTAGCAAGTTAGGAAGCTCGTGGTACATTTCATGAGACTTTCGAGACGGTGAGAGAGAAACAAGAAGAACAAAAGGCGCGAAGAGAGAAATCTAACATTCAACCCGCCAACGCCAATTTAGCCCTTGATGGGGCAGGCAGAGAGACTATCGCGATCATGAAGCCGTTATCCGTACAAGAACCGGGTATAGTCCAGAAGCTCAAGATGCGCAGCAAAGTAATAAAAGAGAGGGGGGGGAAAAAAAAGAAGGGGGGAGAGAAGCAGCAAACGACGGCAGCACAGCTACTCGTACCCAACCCAAACCCCCCCTCCATCCCTCCCGAAACTAACCAACGTTAGTCAACAACAACAGCAACAACGACACCCTCCCCTCTGCGTTTTCTCTTTTTCTTCAATGATTCAGTCTAGACGCCTCTAAACATGCGCACGATGAGGAACCACAGCGCGCCGAGGAACTTGAAGCCGCTGAGGACGGCGACGCTCCACAGCACAATCGTCATGTAGATGTTTGAGCGGGAGAGCTGCTCGTCCTCGAGGGAGCCGCGCGTGGGGGTAATCTTCTCGAGCCCCGCGGAGCTGAGGACCACGGCGGCGAGGGCAAAGTTGGTGATCATCCAGATGAGGACGACGCCGGTGCGCACGCCGCGGTAGTAGTCCATCTGCTTCTCCTGCAGCTGCGCCGCCGTGGGGGGCGTCTTGACGGCCTTGAACTTTGTGCTGAAGAGGGAAATCTCGCGCTGGTACTGGGCGTTGAGGTCGCCCTCGTCGGGGAGGTCCGTCTTGCCCTGGCCGTCCTTTGTGTTGACCGAGGGGAGCTTCTCCACCTTGTCGTCGCCCTTTGTGCCCCACGAGACGTCGTGCGTGTTGCAGAACGCGTACACGTTGAGCACGTTGGTGTACGTCGGCGTGAGGAGCATGTACTGCACAAACGACGTGATCATGTGCCACGGGTCGAACATGATGAGCGACGCGATGAGCCAGATGCCAAACGTCGACATGACGGAGATGATGAGCGTGTAGAAGACTGGATTTTTGAATAGCTGGTCGATGCTGAAGCCGTCGGCGTCGTTGACGTCGGCGATGATGGCCTTGACAGCGATGAAGATGGCCGCAAACATGAGGTATCTGGATTGGTGGTCAGTTTAGATGTGAGCTAGAAATGGGTGCCCGTGAGGTGACTTACATCATGATGCACGCCCAGAACCACACCATGGCACTATACAGCTTTCCAGAGCCGGCCGGTCGATTACCCATGGACAGTACGAAGCAGGTGATGAGACACACGCCGTACAGCCAGGTGAAGACAACGCCGAGAATCTCGCCCGTCTTGCCCAGGAGGTCCTTGTTGCCCAGACTGGTCGTCAAAATTTTGAATACTAAGAAGAAGTTGCCGATAGCGAACCACGCAAAGATCATGTTGACGGTCTGGAAGACAAACTCGACGAAGAAAGCCAGCTTTCGGAGCATCGAGTGGTCGGAGCGGAAGAACTCGTGGAAGTGGGCGATGGCGTAGATGGCCGCGAAGAAGGAGCCGTTGAGCCAGCGGCGGCGCTGCAGCACCAGCTCCGTGACGGTGTCGGGCACGTCCGTCTCGCCGTTGGCCGACTTGACGTACTGCAGGATCCAGTGGCAGTTGCGCTTGGTGACGAGCTCGAAGCAGAGGATACGGTCCTCGGCCAGGTACATGTTGGACTCGAACAGGCCGGCGCTGCTGCCGCCGTGCAGCGTCTCGCCCAAGAAGTACTTTTCCAGGGGTCCCTTGCCGTTCTTGTCGTTTTGCAGCGCGACGTAGCGATACGCCGAGAAGGCGCCCGGCAACACGGAGATGAAGCCAAATGCCGACTCGAGGGGCTTGTCGAGGATGTTGCTCATCTTGTACTCAAAGTTCTGCGTCGCGACGAGCGGGTTGATGAGGTTCTTGCCACCCGTGCCCAGCATGGCCTTGATCTCGCCGCAGGCGCCGCCGCACATGGGCTCCAGGTCAAAGGCCTTCCACAGGTGGTAGATGGAGTTGCCGCCGGGGCGGGTGCCGGCGTCGAGCAGGACGCAGATGTTGGGGTCGAGGACGCGCCCAAAGGCCTGGAAGAACCAGCGGTGCGAGTTGATCTTCTTCTGGTTCTTCTCCTTGAGGCAGAAGAGCATCTGCACGGGCTGGCGCTTGTGGACGAGGCCGACGACGTCGTTCTTGAGCGTCAGGTGAGTCTGCGTGGTGTACTCGTAGATGTGCGACGTCACGTCCTTGCCGTTGACCTGCTGCTTCGCGATGCCCTCCTGGTAGACGCCCATGCCGGAGAGCACGGCCTTGGTGCGGGGGTTGATCTTGGAGCGGCCGTCGCTGACGACGCACACGACGATCTTCTTCCAGGCGTCCGAGCCCCACGTCTTGCTGTTGGGCCGGTTGCACATGTACTCGATGTTCTTGAAGACGCCAATCATGGTGCGCGCAAACAAAACGTCGTCCTCGTTGTACATGGTCACGACGATGAAGAGCTCCGTGTGGCGCGGCTTGCTGAACAGCTTCTGCCGCAGCGTAAAGTTTTCGTTGTAGAAGTCGGACGGGTCGCAGGTCGCCGCCGTGTAGCGCATGTGGGTGAACTCGTCGCGCTCGCCGTGGGGGTTCTGCTGGAGCAGGATCGGCGGCACGGGGCAGTCGAGGACCAGGTTCCCGCGGTACAGCAGGACCTGCTTGACCGTCTTCCAGCGCTTGATGCCCGGGCCCATCTGCTGCTGCTGTGGCGGCGGCTGGTCGTGGTAGGCGTCCTCGAAGGCGGAGTTCTGGTGCTCGAGCATCGGCCGCCGGTCGTCGAGGTCGTATCCGTGCCCATCGTCGTGGGGCCGCTGGTCGTAGTAGCCATCGTCGTGAGGCGGCTGGTTGGGATACGTCGCGTGCCTCCCGCCGTACTCGTCGTGCATCAGCTCGGGGTTGACGACCGTATCGCCATAGCCGCCTTGGTGGTGGCCGCCATACGACAGGTTGTCGACGGAGTGCTGTTCAAGGCTCGTCAGTCACCGCACCGCGCCGCACAAGAAGTGCGCATCCTGCTGCTGGGCGTCTTACCGCCGCATTAATGTCAAGCTGGTCGCTCGGCGTGCCGTATCGTTGATATTGGCCTTGAGGGCCGGGCGTCAGTCGCTGTTGTTGGTTGTATGGATTCTCCTCGAGCTGGTAGCCCTGCTGGAGGGGATGGCCAGGCGACGGGGTCCGGTACGGACTCCCGCGGTGATCCATCTGTTCTGGATAGTCTCCTGCGCAAAGCCGGTGTTAGAGAGTCAGGGTTGGGGTTTGTTCGCAATGTCAGGCGATGAGGCAGGCAAGGGCGGGTCGGGTTGAGGGCGGCGACAGGTGTCTAATGCCCAAAGTCCCCGAGGGTCAGGCGACGCGCAGGGCTCCAGTGAATCGACGGAGCATGTGCGACAAGAGCACCAGGACCGAGGCGGGTTGGAATGCGCGGGACGGAAGAGAAGAGGGATCGACTGGAGCAGAGAGGGCCAGGAGGCCCAACACGCCCACGAGATTAGACGCAACAGGGGGGGCTCCGTACGGGTAATGACGACGAAGGGCAGGGCGGTGTGAGGAAGAGATGCGCAATACTAACCGAGTCGATTGTACGCCATGTTGATCACGCAGCGCGGCGACGCGGCGGTACCTGGGTCGGGGTGGATTGCCGCTTCATGCAACGACGTCGGCTGGTGCTTGGCCGCACGCTGGTATGGCCTGAGGACGGTACCGCAGGTAGGTATCGTATACCTGAGATGAGGAACAATACGACGGGCAAGGTATGCTTCGGGCGGCCCTTTGGGGGGGTGGAGCGGCCAATGCTCCCGATTCCGAGACGACGGGAGCTGGCAGGATCCGAGGCGGAAGGTCGCAAGAGAGGGGAGGCAGGACGGGACTGGACGGGAGGGATCCAGGATCAGGTCTGGAGTTGATGAAGAGACAACGGGCTTTGCGAAGCGGGAGGACGGCAACGAGGGGCTGCCGCTGCTGCTGCTGCTGCTACACGCGGCTGGGCCGTTTCAAATGGGCTGGTCGCGGGAAATTTCCTGAAGGGCGACGCCGGCGCGCGGGCAGTTTCAAGAGGCTAGCAGCAGCACAAAGCCACAAGCAGCACCACGGCAACACAGACAAAGCGCAGCATTGGAACAGCGAGCAAGGCTGTGGAGTGAGAGACGGCCCCCCCACCACACCACCACCCCCTTGTTGGCGGACAGCCCGCCAGGCTGCGAGTGGCAGAATGGCAGGGAGCTTTCCAGCGTGTGGCGGCGCGCGGCCAGCAGGTGGATGGAAGGGGGCGGGGGCAGCCAGTTCAGCGCTAAATTCAAGGGACCCTCAGCGAGCGCGCATTCCGCGTTTCAGAGGCCAGGCGCTAGCGAGGGGCCCGGCGAGTGCTGGCGGGTGGTTGGGCAGTGCACAATGCCCTCCCCCACACTCTCCCTGATGACGTCGCGCGCCGCTCTGCCGACCCTCCGGGGGGGTTCTTGCGCCAAGGGGGGGAAAGGATGTCTTCAGGGGCGAGGCGAGGCCATCCCAATCTCTCTCGAGTTCGTCCTGCGAAGAAGGGGGGGAGGGCATTCTTCAACGGCGCACGCGAGCGAGAATGGTGCTTCAGTGCTGCGCGCGGTGCAGCAGCTGGCCCCCGTCCCGCGTCGTCTGCCAGTCAGTCTGCCTGCCTGCCCTTGGCTATTCGGCTGGCGCAGCCAAGCTGAGCCGGAGCTGAGCTGTCGTCATTTTCGCCTCGCGGCCTCGTGTCGCACGCACGCTGTCGCTGCGCATTGTCGGGGGAACGCCGTGTCCAAAAATAAAAACGCTGTCGCGTCCCCTCCCCGCCGCCACACGTCACGCGCCACACCTGGGGATGCACAGCCTCGTCGGTCGAATCCACTGTCGCCCGCCCGTTCACGATTCTGCGTTCTCCACTGAGTTGCAGCCGCCGTCAACGGCTTGGCACACCTTCATGGAAGCCAATCACTTGTATCTTCCCAGTCTTCATTGGTGACCTGCGTTTTCTTGTCCTGTGTCCTCGCTTGTTGGGCCTGCTCATGCTGTCCCAGCTTGCCAAGCGAATCAGGTTCTCGTTTCATCACCAAACATGCCTCTCTCTTCCACGCAGCCGCGGTCCGTGCTAGTCCCAAGTTGCATCACAACGGCCAGGAAGCCAGTTGACCTCGCACTTTTATCCCAGGGCGACCAGAGGCCCATGCAACTGTTCAAAGTGTACATCGGCTGTTCTCGATTATGACGCGACAGTAGATCATTGGAAGCGCCGCTCCCTCTTGGTCTTTGAGGTGTAGGGTACAGCGATACTGCAAGTTCAAGGTGGCTTGTCATCCTTTCTGAAGCCCTGGAGTCCTCTATAAGAATGTCGGAAGCCATGCTCTTCATCTATTCCAAACGACAGGATGTCTCCACTTCAATACGGAAACTTCCCGGGAAGGTCTTCTAGAAACGAAAGGCCCTGACCCAAGTGCTGCGTACACGCTCTACAGGAGCCCCACTGAGAGCGCTGATGTTGAGGCCATGCTTCTCTCTCAAGTTGAGATATTCGAATAATGCGTTCAAGTCGGTTTCCGTGGTAAGAGCCGCTCTTCTAATATGCGGGATCTGCCCATATAGTCTCAAGCTCCGTGCTTAAGAACGAGTTTTCACACTTCTCCTGGCGGATCGTCATGGCTTGCCTCTCACAGGCCAACTGCGGTGCGGTTATGAATGGAGGTTGAGGCCTGGTATGGAGGATATGCTATTCACTGGCTGTTGGCTAGTGCAGCTCTGACAAGTAGCCGAAATTCCTCTAGACACCTTAGCATGGCACGTCTTCGAGCTCAAGTATGGCTGAGTCAGGATCGGTGCTATATCTCTTGAGCAATATGTTGACTTCACAGACGAGCTGAGAACCGAGACCGTCATCCGCCATCTTCCACTCGTGAGCCACACCTTGGATTACAGTGACCAATGCTCTCCCTGTTCTGAACCATAGACTCAGTCGTGCGTGCATGACTGCGTGATGAGGCACATCCGATAAAAGTCAGCACCACCCCGGTCTCCCGTCCGAGGGGGGACGTGCTCTGCAAATATGTGCCTCGAATGTGCCTCGAATGTGCCTCGCGTGACAGTTGCTTCCTCAGTGGCCCGTGGGCTCGAGGCCAACAGTCGAGGCAAAGAAAATCCGAGACTCGCACGAGGGCTCGGGCTCGGAGTCGGCGGCAGGTAATTACCGCGAGCGCCAAGACAGATCTATCGTTCAACGACCCCATAACTCAGTGGGCGACCCCGTTTGTCAACGAGTGAATTTTTTATCAATCAGCAACTAACAAGGGGCAGTGGGCTGCCATCATGAGCAGGGGCGGGACACCTGACGCGAGAAGCTTCGCAGTTCGTGTGGGGGAAAGAGGGGCTACCGTTCTGGCGAGCTTTGGCCCCTCCTCTTGGGCGGCTGTTGTAGGTTCCCAAGGGGCCCCCAGTGGAAGTTACCTTTGCCTAGTCATGAGGTACTCGGAACCTGGTGATCCGTCGCGTGAGCCGCTGCGTGCCCAAGTAGGAGAAACCTCGCCTTCAAAGTCGCTCTCAGGTAGATGCAGCGGGGCATCGGCTCCGTCGTCGCTGCTCGTAGTTCCGTTCCCCAGCGCCGCCGCCGTCGGCACCTGCACCTGACCTGCCTCCTCACCGATCAAAGCCGTCTTCAGCTCCCGCCTGCCCGCGCGCGCAGCTCAAGGCGCCTTATCTACCCGCCCGCACGAGACCTCTCCCTTCGCCTCCATCACACACACACACCCCAGCATCATGCCCGCCGTTTCGTGAGGCCTCGCCCGCCTCTGCATAGACCTGACGTGTATCGCATATCCGGACCAGGAGAATCGATGGATGCTCTAGCAATGGCCTCGTCGAGCTCTATAGCGCTTCATTAACACTTTCCCGTTCTCTTGTTCTCTTCCCTTTTTGAGCTGCTGCCTGCAGATCCCCGCGACGACGCCGATCGCATCCCAGACACCGACACAGCGTTTGCTCGACAGTTGCAACGGCACCGCGACCTAGCAGAAATGGCCCGGTTTGTCGATTTGGACGAGGAGGGCGACGATGCTGGGCGTGCGATACAAGATGCTATACAGCGGAAACTCGAGCAACTTGTCAATGGCACCGCCCGGCTCTGCGTCGAGCCACCCGTCGTCGAACCGCCGCCGCCCGTCTCGGATGCCATCACCGACGCATTCAGCTGTTATCCGTATGCCTCCGTGACCTGGCCGTGCCTCCCTGCTGCCAAGTGACTTACACGCTCCAGTATCGTTGTCGCCATCGTTTCTTCGATTGACCTCAATACCCTCGACGCCCTCTCCCGCACCAGCCGCGGAATCCACCAGGGTCTGATCCAGTATCGAACCATTCTCCTGGCCTCGACCCTCCGCTGCTCCAACGAGAAACTCCCCGTCAACCGCGACGAGCTGCTCCGATACCGGGCTCGCGCCAGCAACTGGCACTATATGGAAGATGGCAGGAATTACAGCGGCAAGGCCGGCAACTGCGCGCGCGACATGGTTGACGAGTGCAGGCGATGCGGCGAGGTGATTTGCAGGGTGAGTCAGGACCGCCGTACGGGTTGCTTGCGCCGCCCGCGCCTAATGAGAGATTGCAGAACTGCGCCATCAAGCCGCCCGCGCCCGTCGCGCTCCGGGAAAGGCACCGAAGGCTCTGTGTCACCTGTGTGCGAGCTCCCATCGGGACTCTTGTCCATCCGCCCCTAGATCCAGACACTCCTTTCTACTCAGAGCCCGTGCAGCGGGCCGTCTGCAAATGCGACACCAAGGGAGTCTGGCTTTGTCAACCCTGCGGACGCAGCATCCGGGGGGCAGACCATGAGTACCAGCGGTATGGTCTTGCCTCCAGGCTACCTATTGTGTGGTCACTGTAACTAACCTCGAATGGCAGCATCTGGAAGTGGCGAAACCAGTATGGCGAGGTGCTTGGTGGCCTTGGCACCGGCATCGGTGACGGTGACCGGGGTGTCATCTGCGGCCGTGAGGAGGAGTGTCTCGCCGCGCGTGACCGTGAGCAAGAGGTCGACTGCGACGCGGAGGACGTGCGCGACACGGGCCACGCGCCTTGGGTCGCCGAGCTTCCCTCGCCGGCTTCGGCGGCTACGACACCGGGGCACAGCGGATCCCCGTTCGGTGGCACCGGCACTCCGCTCACGACCTTGATCGAAGAGTTCCGTCATGAAAACGAGCGGACACCATCTCCCCAGCTCGGGCCAGGCTATGCCCGCCACGAGATTGAGGGCATCGGCGGCCGGGTGAAGCGCAAGCTGGTCCGTATGGTGCGCGTCGGGGCCTGCGTGCCTGAATGGGACGACGAAAAGGGGAGCGGGAGCCGCGTCCTCGCGCCAGAGGTCAACGGCTCTTGCCGAAGCTGGTGCGGCTGGTGCTGGAGGGTCATTCCCGGGAGGAAGGACATCAACGAGGAGACGTCATCCGTAGGCAGCGCCCGCCGGCCGTCATCTGTGAGTAGTGCTGGTCGTCGGCCGTCGTCGTGAGGCCTGCGAGCTGGACAATGGGTCCGGTAACGCATTACGATGGAGTATACAGCCCGATTACGAGATGCATCAAAAGGTGTTTGGTATATGGCTTGTTGGTATTTGTACAGCGAGCTCGCTCCTATGCTCATGCTCGATATAGCGCCCAGTACAACGGCCCATGGCCGCCTCTTTCGTATCCTACACGTGTCTTGTTGACGCCTTTTGGAGAGGCTTCATCAAGCAGTAGATTGTACATTGTACATGTCTCTCACGACTCGGGGCGGCGTTATAATTCCCCACGGTACACCATCTCCGCCCTCCTCTTGCGGTCTTCCCTGGCCTGCGTCTTCTTCGGGCCCCAGCGCGTCATCCTCCGTTCCAACTTGGCCTTGAGGAAGTCGAGATGCCCCGACGGGGCCGGGGCCACCATCCTGACGAATATGGGCGAGCAGTCAAACTTCTTGGCGAGCTGTCCGACGCTCCACTTGGCCGGGTCCTCGGTCCTGAGGCGCTTCATCTCGGCGATGTCCTCCTCCTTGAGGTGGTACCGGGGTTCTCTCCTGTGGTAGCGCATCGCGGGCGGCAGGTCCCCGTCCTCGACCGGTGTGGGCGCCAGCGCGGCGGTGGCGGCCGTGCTGTTGCGCAGGCGCAAGAGGGCGAGGCGGCGGGGGTCGCTCCGCGGCAGGAAGATGAAGGGCGTGTGCGCGGGGGACGCCTCGGAGGCGGGCGGGTTGTAGATGATGGAGTCGGCGGCCGGGAAGGGGGCGGACCGGTCGGGGAGGAAGGAGTCGTGGGGCGCGATCTTGAGGGCGCGCTTGGTGCGGGCGGTGGTCTTGTGGCCGCGGGCGGTGATGAGGGGGAGGAGAGGCGAGGAGGATGCGGCTGATGCTGATGCCGGTGTTGAGGAGCGGGAGGCGGCGACGGTGAGCAGCCGTGCTGCCGGCCGGAAGAGGGCGCGCATGTCCATGGCTGGCTGTTGGAGAGCCGCTGCCGAGAGGCGAGGCAGGGGCAATTGACGCGATCAAAGCAAAGCGAGAAAAACAATCCGTCGAAGAGAGAATGGCAATTGGGCCGGCGTCACCAGGAAAGGGTGAGGGGCCGCGTCGGTCGGCGTTGGGATGCGTCTCGTGATGGGGGAAGCTCTCCAGATTGCTGGGCCTGAAGTTTTCGCGACGCCTGCGTCCGCTTACCTAATAAGTCTGGAGGACCCTTGGACGTCGCGTGCACAGCTGGTCCACGTGAATGGGCACGTGACTATCTACTGTCTAGGCACGCACATGTCGAGATGGCCTGCACTAACACGCCTGCTCGCCCTGATTCTTCGTTTCAAGTTGTGCTCTACGCGAAACCAGCGGCAGATCTCTCCCCCTTTCATGCGAGGGCTGGGCGAGCAATGCAATGTCGAGCCGGACGTGACCAGACGAGACAAGATACTGCTGGTGCGGTTTTTCCCACGTTGCGAATGGTGTGTGGAACGATGCTCGCTCGAGTCGCCCACCACCACCCGCCTACTGCCGAACTTGGCAATCGCTTTTCTGACAGGCAGCGTGCCCCGGATAGATAACTTGACTCTGGGTCGGCGAAGCTCCCGCGTGATGTGTGCGGTGTGATATCATGCCCTCGGCGGCCCGCGAATCGAATGCAGAGGGCAGCAACGTGCCAGGGTCCTTGATTGCTGGGATGCCAGGGGGGTTCGCAGGTGTGGGAGGGGCCGGGCTCATCACGAGGCCGTGAAAGCCGCAGAGAGGGGGCGGCGACGACGACGGCGGCGGCGAGCACACGAGACGGCCGGAGGGGACTTTTTCTGTGCGTCCCAATAATTCGCAAAACGATGCCCTGTTTGTCTCAAAAGAGCCGAGATGAAGCTGGGGAGAGAATGCGACGCTGCTAGGTAGGATTCGCGGACAGCCACCGCACCAGTACCAGGCTTGCCTGGCCTGGCCATGGCGCGACGGTGGGACGGTGAGACTGGCGCGAGGCTTCGCCCAGAGACATCATCCCATCCCATCCTCGTCAGGGCATATTTTTGGGACGGCGGGCAGGTGCGCGGGCGCTCGCTCGCTGCACCTCCATGTGGGAGTGACGTGCGTCGTCAGCCCAACCCTCACAAGGTGGCCCGGCCCTGGCCATTGCATGCTTGGCTTTTTGCTTTTACGAGTTATGTATGTCATGGGCGTTGCGGTGCGTTTTGGCTTGAGACGGCAGCGGCAGCAGCGGCGGCAGGACCGGGAGGACAGCAAATCACTGGGCCCTCTCGAGCCGTGGATCGGCACGAGTGCATCATCGAACCAGACAGCTGCGTCGCGGATTGACGCCGCGCTGGGCAGCGGTCGGTCTGGCGTACAGTACTCGTGCTTTGCACATCATAGAGTTGGCCCCGGCGTGGATGACGGCTGGACGGGCATGCCATGCCATGCCATGGTCCGTCACCTGCGCGAGTGCGAGCGCATGCCCGCGACGCCCCTCTCATCGATCCGTGACGAGCCGAGTCGCTGCTGTCGCATGTGCGTATTATGTATATGTATCTTGTTGCACTGTAAAAAATATACTGTACTCTGTGCCAAGGTAGAGTGCCGTAACAATGCACTAATGAAGCACAGCGAGGTCGATGGCACGACGCGCATGCGCACACTTGCGCAGGTCGACCATCAATGCTCCTCCTCCTCGTCGCTCCTGCACATTCCGGGCGCTAGCAGAGGCGTGATCTCATCAGTCCACGGGGGCGGCCCCGCTCCCTCCGGGAATCTCGTTTTAAATTGCCAGCTGCGTCTCCTTGGCCGAGCCTCTTTCTGTCTCTCGCCTGCCTCGTTGTCGAGTCTCCCCAAGCATCGAACGAAAGCCTCCTTGCGTATTACAACAGGACTCTCGCTTGTCCGGGTCAAGCCTGCGGTGCACAGCCCCCGGGGGCACGGACGGCACTTCGGCAAGCCCACCCAAGTCGACGACGAAGACGACGACGACGCCGACGGCGGACTTGCTTCGTACAAAGGACACAGCCCGTACCCAAAATTGCTCACGCACGCACAGCGGGCAGCCCTCGCTTCCCGGGTTGCGTCACGTCGCTGCCGGTCGATCCACCAGCGCCTGGCCGTACTTGTTCTAGGCCCCGTGAGGAGGTGCCGGTGCCCCTTTGGGACGCGCAGCTCCAGCAGACCAGCAAGCCTGACGCAGAGGCACAGAGGAGGCGGCCTGCGCCGTGTTAGCGGCGGACTCCACTGGGGGGCCATCCCACTGTCAGTGGAGTGGAGCGAGCGCCTGCCCGCCCGTCAGGGAAGCGTCAGGCGGGTCACTGGACTCGCCCGGCAGCGGCACGTCTGGACGGCTGTAACTAGCTGGTACGTGTGACGACTGAACCCTCCCCCCCCGGAACACATGGATGAGCGCGTGGTGTGTGGTGCTTGTTGGATCAACGAGTGTGCCCGACCTGAGGAGCTGTGCTGCTGCCGCTCCCCGTCATCACCATCACCGCCGCCAGTCGCTCGCCCGCAGCTGCCACATTCGCATCACCGCCTCATTCTTCCCCCTCAACCCAGGGCAGCGGCGAATGGCGACGTGAACGCACTGCCAGGTCCCGCCCGCTCCGCCACCCCGACCCTGCCTTGCTGTCCGTCGCCCGTCGTCGTTTGTCCTCACTTGCACTGAAGCGTTGGAAGACTGCATCGGATCGACGAGGGCTCACCGTCTCCGCAGCTGTTCCCGACGTCACCGCCACCAACCCGCCATCGCCGCCCCCGGCACGTCTCGACGCACCCATCGACCATGAGTCTCGCCGAGGCGCCGTCGCTCAAGAGCGGCGAGGCCTGCAAGAGCACGCCCGACGACAGCAGCTACGACGACTCGACGCCGCGGGCTGCCGACAACAACACGGACCCCGAGTCCCAGGCGAGCGACGGCACCAAGAAGAACAGCAAGGGCAAGAAGCGGAGCTTGTTTGGCTTCGGCAAGAAGAAGCCCGACACTTCCTTCAAGTCTGGGTCCAGCACTGAGCCGCCCTCGCTGCCCAAGGACGGCTCCAAGCTCTCGTCGACGTCTCGGTCCACGGCGTCACCGACCCCCAACGCGACGACGCAAGGCGAACACGGCCACGCCTTTGTGCTACCCGCCTCACCAACCCGCGGGCTGTCGGGTTCACCCCGCGTGTCGTCTCCCGCAGGCTCCCAAATCTTTGAGCGAGACGTCCAGGACAGCACCGTGCTGAAGCCGAGCTCCCCGGCGATTCCAACCCACATACAGACCGAGAACTACATCCCCCCGGTACTCGACGACGCATCCGAAGCCATCACCAATCAGAAGCTCGACCCAGACGCCGTCGAGATTGTCACGCACTCCTCACACCAGCCAGCCTCGGTCACGGTCACCGGAGCGGCCGCGACGCAGGGCAGCAGTACCCCGTACGACCAGACGTCGAGCGAGTGGGCCGCGGAGCTGGCCTCCTTTGCGGACCGCGTTGGGCTGCCACCTGATAACGCATCCCACTATGGCTCGCTGGACTCTGCCGACGTGCGCAGGCTGTCCTTTATCTCGTTTGCCGACGTCGTCCAGGCCGAACACAACCCGCATGCCGCCACTGTCGGATCGCGTGAGAGCATCCACATGGCGGGGCTGACGTCGATTCCTCCACCGGTACTGAACCGGTCGCCGTCGCCGATTCGCTCGCCCGTATCCAGCCAGGGCCCTGGAACGAGCCCTCCGACGAGCAACCCCGGCAGCATGAAGGGCGTCGACCTGAGCCCGCCTCGCAAGCCCCTGGGGAGCCCAGGCAGCGGCGGGCCACACAACCTCGCCGCACCAAATGACCTGAACATCGAGACGATGCGGCAAGCACTGAGACGGACGGGAAGCGCAGATCTGGGCGGCGTGCGGAGCATGCCCACGAGCCCCGTCGAGGGGCCCGGGTCCCGCTGAGCGAAGCGAGCGGGTCTCGCTGCTCTTGGAGGCATGTCGCCGCAGCAGACCCCCCGAGGCGTTTCTCTTTTCTCGCTTTTTGATAGTGTACGGGAGCATGGGAACTTGTTAAAGATGTTTGGCAACTGGGAGTTGGAAGAGCCCGTTCTTGGCGTCGATTGAGCTTCAAGGCTATGCTGCACAAATACGCTCAGACAGGCGCGTATATTTCGTTGCTGATCCTGTCATTGGCAGTCTGTATCTACACGGAGGGGACTTTTTGTTTCTGCCATGGCCCTCCTCTGGTGGCTTGCCCTGGGCAAGGTTGAGATGAGAGCCCCGCCGTCGTGCGTGGGAGGGGCCGCTCGGCACAAAGGCTTTGTCTTGTCACCCGGACTCGTGACGACATACTATCCACGTTCGTTAGCACGAGGGGGAGCAGCAGATTGCGGGTGTCGAAAAGCACAGGCGCATGAGCATGGGCCGTGGGACGCAAGACGGCTTTGTATATATGGCTTTAATATATACGGGCTGTCGTGGACTGTCCATACCAGGGACGCGGGAACGTCTCGACTCGTGAGTTGTGAGGCTGCTGCGGAACCGCGCACTCCCGACAAACCACTGATACCCTGGGGTCGTGGCCGTGATTCGGAGAGGGGTCGTGGTCCTCGGCTTGTATTATGTGTCTGGCTTGTCACACGTTGGACCGTCGCCGCGGTGCCCTCGTTCTGGGACGCGCCTGCATGGTCGACCCGTCGGCGGGCTTCATGCACATGCACCTCACCGCTTCCTCCAGGCACACACACACACACACACACACACACACACGCACACACTCACACACTCACACATAGAAGTAAGCAGGCAAGGGACGAAGTACATACATACATACATATAAACCGGGGCTTTGACGATTGCCGAGTCCCGTTTTCGGCCGGGGGGGCGGGGTGGGAGGTTCCGAGTCTGAGGCAGGGGACGAGGGGAGAGGCCTTGCTCATCGGTGGCGAGACACGTACACTCGGTGTGACAACGGGGGAGGGGAAGGGGCGGGTGGGGGTTTGAAGTGAAGTGAAGTGAAGTGAAGGGAAGTGTGCCAGCCATATCGTGATGAGGTATGGGCATGGATGATGGGATGGTGGTTTGACCGCCGGTAGTCGAGACTGGGGCAAGCAGCCAGACCCGGTCGTGTTGGGTTTAGGTGCTCACTCACTCGGGCACTGGGCTGCGAGGCTGTTTTTCCCTACGTACGTAGTACTGTATATACATGCGTAGTGTCTCTGCGCGGATCATGTCACGCGTGTGAGTTCGAGGTTGAGGCTCCATGGTGTTTGGTCGTTCCCCAGATTACTGAGCACCGTCCGTCCGTCCATGCATTCACAGCGTCACCGTCTGTCGGCGAGGAGCGGGCGGCGGCGGGCCTGCTGCATGAAGGGACGTCACGTCGGCGCGGCCAGGGCAGGCCAGGGCAGGGTAGCCTGGCAGTGCGTCCGAGAGAGCCGGGGACGGGAACCTGCCTGCTGTATGTGTGTGTGCCCTTTTAGCGTTGCATGAGGCTGCAGCACGGGATGTGTCCCTTTTTACTACTACCTTCTTCCACCAGGGCCTTGCTCGTGGGGGGGTTTCTTCGGCGTGCACGGTGAGTGAGCGGTGTCCGCGTGCCCACCGGCCGTGTCCGAACGGCAGCAGCAGCTCGGCGGAATGGATCTCTTGTGCTTCTTCACGTCAAAGTTGCTGCTTCACGGGAGCTACCTACGGCCTGTGGTGGCCTCTTTTTTTTCGCTTCCCGCGATAAGCCGTGGAAACTACTGAGCATGACACGGGCCCACGCTTCATCGACATGAGCCAGGGCATCAGGTCCCCAGACTGCAAGCGGGACGAGCAGAACCAAGGTCTGCACCCCGGGCCGTTGGACCCCTGGCGTTGTTGCGGAGAAGAGGCGAAGCGCAAAGCACTCCACGCACGGCGCAAGGCCAGGGTTCGCAGCCCAGGTCACCATCCAGGTCCGGGGGCTGGGCATTGCTGCTGGTTCTCCAGGATGGGCTGCTGCCAGGGCTGGGCGTGGGGATGACGATGGATCAGGTGGCTCACTCGAAATTGTGTTGGGCGGGCTTGCGGTGCACACAACCCTTGGCCGCTCTGGGGGGAGGGGGTTTCCAAGGAAAAAGAAATGTGACGTGTAGTTGGCACCGGCGCATCGTGACGCCGATGGTGCCATGTATGTAGGTCTGTATGTACGGAGGTAGTTACGGGGGCGTTGCCGATCCGGGGGCTGCACGTCGCCGCCAGCTCGCCTCCCCTGGTTGTGTGTTGTGACGGGGGCAGACAGGAGAGCGTGACGAGACACGCTTCATGTCTTGATTCTGATTCCCCCAGGTTTTGGATGATTCTTTTTCGGTGACCGTGGGGAAGAGAGAAACAGTGACAACGCGCGCAAGACGGGGCGCGCCTTCCATTTTCTTTACTTTTCGTCGGGCCGCTCGCTGATGGCGATTTGCGAGCGACCAGCCCGCATCGTCACTCCCGCAGCGCGTCAGCTGGACGAGGCACGAGGGGCCATAGCTCAAACGAAGCCGGGGCCATCACAATCAAAAAGAATCGGACAGTCGCGGTTCGTTGACACGGTTGACGAGAACGGGACGGACGTGCTGCTGTCTGGGGCAAGGTTTACAAGTACACACAACGGACACTGCAAAGGTGAGGTGAGTCTTGGGCCCAGCGAACGGGGTTGCCGCTTCAGTGGCTAGCGGCGGACTGTGGCTTTTCGCTCCTCCGCAATCTAGCATTCTAAGCGCAGGCGTCCTATGGGGTTTTTGGACGATCGGCGTCCCTGGCGCGCGGCGTTGCTTGGTGCTAAGTGGCTGATGATCCGATGGGATTGGCGGCGGTGTTTGGGCCGAGGAGCGACGACGACGACTGACGACGACGATACGAGCATTGTAAAGTCGCTCCGGTTGCTCCCCATCTCGCCACGCGACGGCGGCGGCTTCCATGCTCGCAGATCCAGGGGGCCCCCCGGGGGGCCAGTCGCTTAGACACCTCGGGTGGTGTTGGTCCGCGAGACGGATTGCGGGTTCCAGCGCGCGGACGGGCGGACGGGCGGGCGGGCGGGAGACGGCGACAGGGGACTGGGGTCGACGGAGGGCGAGCGTTCTGAGTCCCTAGGTAGGTGGGCAATTTGTTGCTCTCACGACGTCCACGTCCCCTGGGTCGTGGGAGAAAGCCTCACAAGCCGCTACCTACTGTTCTCAGATAGATACATGCCGGCAACCGGCGACCAGCGAGCCAGCGCGACAACTTCGTACGTACTCGTATACTTTGGAGCTGAAAAGTATTACCTCGTCTCTCGCCCGTTCACTCAGGTACCTCCCCTCCTCGAATCGAGAAAAATGTCGCACAAAGACCTGACTGACTGTACTCGGTATATGGGCCCCAAGCCAAGCCAAGCCAAGCCATGGTGCCGCTTTCGTCGTGGGCTGCTAAATATTCCCCGCCGTCAGTGACAGGCCCGGTGCTCGTTATTTGGTAAGCTCGGCGCCATGTCGCTGGGGAATGGAATGATTAGGCCTGCCACGGCCGGCGGAGGCGGGGGACTATTCCCGCAGCTGCCATCACTAGCACCCGTCTTGGGGCAGCCTTCCATTCAATGGGGCCTGGGGGGACTCCACTGCACCACCGCCCGTCGTTGAGGTGCTCTCTCCGGCCGGCGTGGTCCCCAAGGACTCCCTCCCCCCCACCTCGCCCTCGCTCCAGCTGGCTCCGCGCGCTATGCCCAGTGGGGAGGGTTTGATGAGCCATCAATCTCCAGCCTGGCGGGCCATGCCAATGCCTGTCTCCAGCTGTTGCAATTGCTCCGTTGTCCATGGTCCGTGGTCCAGCCTGGGTGCTGAGCGTTATGCCGGGATGCTGGGAACGACCGATGCGGAGCAATAATGCTCGTAGACTGAACCAAAGCGTTGCGAGGATTGGGGATACGGACAGCCATCCTGGCGCTCGTAGTAGCCGTCTCCCACTTGGGGCCATGGCAGCCAGGTGACTGACGCTCTCCTCCTGCTTCCCGCGTCTGCTCGACGGCAGTCATATCTCGCAACTAGGGGTCCTTCGGCGTGCTGCTATTCTAGGTAGTATAACGTTAGTACTTACAAACCAACCTGTGAGCACGACCGCTGGCGGCGCGCGCATCGCATCGCGGCCCGCTGCCCAACGCACGGTTGCTGCGGGAGCCCTGGGGTCCCTGTCGAGCGAGTCCCACGGGTGAGGTGTCTTGAAGAGCCCTGGCGATGGGTGGACACGCAGGCTCCCAACGGCTCCAGCGGGGCGGCCTCCACTAAACCACCCATCGTCACGGCCTGCCTGGCCTGGACGCCTGCCAGCGCCCATGTGCTAGGTACCTACCTAGCATGTTAGCTTCGACGCTGGGTGCTTACGCCCGGGGAGTCTCCACCGGGGTGGCCTCCAGCTGCGATCGACTTGGACGCCCCCCATTTCCTTCCATGGCCTTGGTGTGGAATTGCTGGATGCGACTTTAACACCTCGCCCTCCGCCCAAAGAGAGCAGTCCGCCTCCACCACCACCACCTCCACCACCCGCCCGCCGACGCACCAGGTTACCACCTCGCGCAACTTCCTACATACAGCGTCTGCCACCACGCATACGAGTTCCCCGCTCCCGCCTCCATCCGCACCACACTTTCGCTCGCAACTTGCGACCGCCGACCACCACCACCGCCAACGACGCCCACGCGACAACGCCCGGCGCGCACATGCGATCACGGCCATGCCCTCGTCGCTGACAACGTAACCCCGCTCGACACACCGTCCGCTGCTGCGCGGGCTCGACGTCGCCTCTCCTCCCCCGGTGGCAGCGTCCGCATCCCACGGGCCGACGAAGACCGGGGCCACGATCATCGACTCTCGCTGCCCTTCGCTACGCGGCGACGCCCTGCCCGATTCGAGCAGCAACCGCGCTGCGCTTCCGAACCGTTCCTGAGAGACGACGTCTCTCCTGCAGACGACTGCCGTCTCGACGCTGCATGCCTGCTGCATAGGCCTGCGCATCCTGCCCGCGACGGCGCACGGCGACTCGACCTGGTCACGCCGCGACTCATCCTGCTATCTGCTTGTGCGACCTCGCCGATAAACAAGCCTACACCCTCAGCCCCCAAAGACGCTGCTCGACCTGTTGCTATGACGTTGTAACCCGTCCCCGAATTCCTCCAAGACAACAATCCAGCTCGCCAACCGCTTGCGAGCCCGCGGCTGCCGTCGAACGAGCCTGTGCCTGCGCATTGCACGCGAGCGCGCCCACTACCCTCCGTTCCCTCGTCTCCCCTTCCCACTCCAAACGCTCGGTCAATCTTGCGACGGCGATACCGAAGCCGACACGACGAACCATCACATCCTACCTCGGGCCCCGCGCGGAAGCGAGCCGACGCTGCGCAACACGCCCCTGTGTCGGAGGCGGCGGAGGCAAGCAACACCGCACGAAAGGGGTACCCCAATGTGGCACGAGGGCGTGAATGCGGTCCCGAAATGGCATGAGCATGTCGCCGTCAGGTATGGAAGGACAAGCCGGCGCCGCCGGTCTCTCACCAGGCGGCGACGGTGACTCTGCAGAATGGCCTCGGCCTCCACCACCTCCCCCGCGCCCTCTCGCCGTCCAGCCCAGAGAGCAGTCGCAACGCCAGGCGCAAGCGCAGGCCCAAGGGTCGCAGCACTCTTCGCCGTCCCTCGACGTGCAAGACGCGGCTGAGCGCCCCAGCGCCGCCGGCCTGAGATCCTCCTTCAGGATCGCGCCCGACGCACCCTCCGGCAGCCTCCGCGCCGTGACACCAGACTTGATCGATGCCCGCATACTTGGGGCGAGCGCCTTCGCCGTGGACTCGCCTGCCGTGCCACCACCCGTCCCCCGCGACCTCGGGCCATCCTCGCAGCAGGGTTCCCCAATGGCCATCCTCGGCGCCGGGAGCCGCCGCCAGGGCATGGTCTTCCACGACTCCTTTGATGATTCGTATGAGAGCACCGGCTCCAGCCCGCCGCTGATACCCGCGCAGTACCAACAACAGCAATCCCAATATCAGCACCAGCAGAGGCAGGCCAGCTCGGGTATCCGTCCCAGGACCCGCACAATGGATGCCGCCATGCTCAAGCAGAGGGGCGTCCCTGTCCCGGACCAGCGCCACCGAATGGGCAGCGTCAGCTCGTCTGGCTCGCAGGCCCTCCTAGACGATCAGAGGTCACCGCCGGCTCCATCACTGGAGTCCGTTGGCCATACCTCGTTGTCCTCAAATAGGCACACAGAACCGTCCACACCATCCACCCCGTCCAAATCCAGAGATAAGAAATCCACCAAGCGGCTCCTGAAGCGGCAATCTTCGCGGCCGACATCGCCCGGACCTGCCCCAATAGCTTCGGTCGACTCGCTCCCAACGCCTGTCACCACAAGCGAGCCCACGAGGCTCATGAGCCTGATGAAGGCTCTGAACGGACGCATGCGAGGCGAGATCGAGTACCAGGGCGATGCCGGTGGTGCCTGGTCCTCCGGCTACGCCTACATCGACGACGAGATGGGCTATCTAATGTGTGATTCTGGGCAAAATAGCGACGGCTTCACGACGCTGATATCAGACCTGCGCGGATGCCGGGTCCTGCCGGTGGAATATCCCGAATCCGGCAAGGCATGCCTGGAGCTAGTCACCGCGGAACAGCGGGCCACTGGCGAATCGATCCTGTTGCTGCGACCCATGGCCTCTGACGAGTGGAATCTGTGGCTTGCGGCATTGCTGTGTTGGCAGCAAGTCCGGCCGTCGGGCGTTAGGATGGCCAACGGCAGCTCCAGCAGCCCGGTCGCGCCGGTGAGACCAGGGCTGCGCCGACAGGGCCAGTCCGACGGCACGCGTGGGTCCAACATCATCAAGGTTGGGACGATTATGCTGTGGGACAAGGGGCAGGCGACGACGCCGCGAGACATTTCGCACCGGTCGTCGACACGGGACCCCCGCTCGGCGCCGGCTACGTGGCGTAGAGTGTCCTGCATCCTCCACGAGAACGGCGAATTCAAGCTGCTCATGGAAAACGACATTACCGTCTTGTCTGTCATCCAGCTCTCTCAACTTTCGCGGTGCGCCATCCAGCAGCTCGACCATACCGTATTGGACGAGGAGTACTGTGTCGCCATATTTCCCCTCTACGCATCGACGGCTACGCAACTTTCCATATTCCGCCCTGTGTACCTCGCCGTGGACAGCCGCGTCAACTTCGAGGTCTGGTTTGTCCTGCTGCGCGCGTTTGCAGTGCCGGACATTTACAAGCTAGACAATGGCGAAGACGACTCGATTCAAGAGGTGGCAGACCTAGACAAGGAGCACGAGGAGGAGACATTCCGGATAGAAAAGACGGTCGGCGTCAGGGTGACTGAAGCCAAGATCAGGGCACGAACCTCTGAACCGACGCCAAACCACGAAAAGGGCAAGGATGATCTGCTGGTGGGTAACTATCTGGCCGAGGTTACTATCGACGGTGAAGTGCGAGCCAGGACCACGACCAAGACGTTGACGAAGAACCCGTTTTGGAGAGAGGACTGCGAGTTTGTGGACTTGCCGCCGTCGGTGCAGGAACTGTCGATTGTTCTGAAGCGCGTCGAAAGTATTGGCCCGAAAACCTCGGGAAGCGCAAATGAGGTGTGCTACGGAACGGTCAACATTGTGCTGGACCAGCTGGAGCGCAGCAAGGACCACGAAGAATGGCTGCCGATTATTGATGAAAGACAGCAGACAGTAGGTTCCATGCTGGTCAAGGTGTCGCACGCTGAGCTCATTGCGCTACTTGCGAAAGAGTACGAGCCACTCTCCGAGGTCTTACACCGTTTCCCATCCGGCCTCACGACTTTGATTTCAGCAGCCCTGCCGGGACAGCTGCGGCGGCTTTCCGAGATCTTCCTCAACATCTTCCAGGGCTCGGGTTCCGCCGGCGACTGGCTTATGGCGCTGGTGGAGGACGAGATTGACGGCATAGGGAGCCAAAACTCGATCAAGAAGTTCCGGTTCAGCAGCAGGCTCAAATCAAACGAGTCAATGGAGTCGGCTACGGACCGGGAACTCCTGGTGCGAGACATGACCAAGTCGCTGGCTGGCGAGGCGAACCTGCTGTTCCGCGGCAACACCCTCCTCACGCAGTCCCTCGAGTTCCACATGCGCCGACTCGGCAGGGAGTACCTGGAAGAGATGCTCCAGGAAAAGATCAAGGAGATCAACGACTTGAACCCCGACTGCGAGGTGGACCCGAGCAGGCTGCCACATCACACTAGCTCTGCCGAGCTCGACCAGCGCTGGAACCGACTGATCCTGTGGACCACCGAAGTGTGGCAATGCATCGCTGGATCGGCGAATGAGCTGCCCAGCGAGCTGCGGCACATTCTCAAGTATATCCGCGCCGTCGCCGAGGACAGGTATGGCGACTTCCTGCGCACAGTCACGTACACCGCTGTCTCGGGGTTCCTGTTCCTGCGATTCATATGCCCGGCCATTCTCTCGCCGAAGCTCTTCTGCCTCCTGCGCGACCACCCGCGCCAGAGAGCCCAGCGCACGTTGACCCTGATCGCCAAGGTGCTCCAGAAGATGGCCAACATGTCGACCTTTGGCAAGCGCGAGGAGTGGATGGAGCCCATGAACAAATTCTTGACGACGCAGCGGCCGGTGTTCCGCGAGTACATCGACCAAGTGTGCAGCATCCCGGCGGACAGGGCGGTCAAGTCGGCGCCGCCGAGCTACAGCACTCCCGTCACCATCCTCGGGCGGCTGAGTCCAGCTGCGCGAGAGGGCTTCCCGAGCCTACCCTACCTGATCGACCCCGCGCGGAGTTTTGCGAGCTTGGTCAAGCTGTGGGTGGACCTCTGCCCTGCCGACATTCGAAAGGGGCAAGTAGACGGCGACCTCATGGTCTTCTCCGAGCTCTGCCACGCCCTACAGAAGCGCGCCGACGCGTGCCTGGCCAAGGTAGAGAGCGTGCGCGCCACGGAGATGTCGTCGCGCGGCGCCGAGCAGCTCGCGGAGACGCTCGAGCAGGCCAGCCTCATCGAGTCGCTGAGCACGCCGTACGGGCTGCCCACCATCGCGTGCGACATCGACCAGGCCCCCGGCAGCTCCGGCAGCGATGGCGGCGACGAGAGCCGCCGCCGCAGCAGCAGGGAGCTGCGCAGGCGCGACGACGCCCGGAAGGTGAGCGGCCTGCGCCACGCCAGCGGCGCGGGCGGCACCGTCAAGGGCAAGAACGGCAAGGTCGGCCGCACGATACTAAGCGGCATCATGAGGATTGGCGGGCGAGCCGAGAGCCCCGACGCGAAGCAGGCGAGATGAGAGCGCGCGCGCACGCTACATATGCACAGGCCGGCGTGTGCGGAAGGGAAGGAAGAGGTATACGAGCGTGCAAAGCGGGCGCCCGCACTTGGTTATGAGGCCATTGGATAGACAAAAAGAAGAACCACACTGGGATATTTTTTCTTGTCTGGGCGGGCGTTTGAGGCAGCAGCAGGTAATCCATCCATCCGTGTGTGGCTCCCCTCCCGCTCCTCCGCGGACGCGCGCCACATCCATCCTTGGACAGAGAGGATTTTTGGTACAGGGATAGTCTCCCATGTCCCCCCCGCCCCGTTTGTTGTTGTTGTTGTTGTTGTTGTCTTGAGTCTTGAGTCTTGGCCCCATTGCTGGGCTGGAAGGTGTTGGTTGTGTCATCACTGTCGTCTGGTGTCGTCGTATGCTCGACACGCGGGACGGGATAGTGCATGTGGGCTGGGGGTACCAGGGAAACAAACAGAAAGAGAAAATATACCACTGTCCGAAAGCGTCGAGGCGTTGTGTCCAGTCGTGAGCCCAGCCCATTCTGTGGATTGTAACCAAGTTACTACGTAGATTGTCGTACAGCACGCTGAATAGACGATCATCGTGACAAGATGGTACAGAAACTGGATATGTCACCCATAACATTGTACAATTCAATGGATGGTTTTATATGGGACACACGCCGGCACCTGTCAATTCTATCCATATCGGGCGCTCAGCTCACGCACACTCGTACAGTCAGTCAGTCAGTCCTGGGGCCCTCTCATCTCTTCCCATGCGCGATCTTTGGAGCAGCAACTTGGCGCCCAGACCATGCATGACTCCCCCTTTTGCGCCGCCCTGGCGGAGCAAGTAGAGGACTGGGGAGTCTGGTATATCCTTGGGAGGATGGATGGATGGATGGAACGATCATTTAGTCTTCCTCGTCGGCAGCGTCGTCGTTTCCGGCGTTGCCTGCATTGCCAGCTTTCCCAGCCTTGCCTGCATTGCCAGCGTTGCCAGCGTTGCCAGCGTTGCCAGCGTTGCCAGCGTTGCCTGCGTTGCCAGCGTTTCCAGCGTTGCCAGCATTCCCCTTGTTCGCCTTGTTGCCGGCAGCGGCGTTGTTGTTGTTCGCCGCGTTTTCCGCGTTATTGCCCTGCTCGTTCTGGTTGCCCTGGTTGTTCTGGTTGCCTTGCTGCTGGTTGTTGTTGTTTTGCTTCTGCTTCTGCTGCTTCTGGCCCTGGTTGTTCTGATTCTGGTTGTTCTGGTTGTTGCCCCCGGCGGCGGTTTCGGTGTTGTTGCCTGCAGCACCGCCGTTGTTGTTGTTGCCGGCACCGTTCTCGGCGTTGTTGTTGTTGTTTCCAGCGTTGTTGTTACCGGCGTTCTTGTTACCGGCGTTCTTGTTGTTGTTGTTTCCGGCGCCGTTCTCAGCGTTATTGTTGTTGCCAGCGCCGTTCTCGGCGTTGTTGTTGTTGTTTCCAGCGTTGTTGTTCTGGCCCTGGCAAGCATTGTTGCCGGCGTTGCCAGCGTTGCCATTGCCGGCCTGCTTCTTGCCCTTGGCCTTCTTGCCCTTGCCCTTGCCCTTTCCTTTGCCCTTGCCGTTGTTTCCTTGGGCGGGCTGCGTTCCGTTGCCTTGGAGTCCTCCGTTGTTGACGCCTCCATTGTTGCCCGCGCCGTTGTTGACACCACCATTGTTGCCAGCTCCGTTGTTGCCAGCGCCGTTGTTACCGGCTCCGTTGTTTACGGCTCCGTTGTTAGCACCGCCGTTGTTGGCACCACCGTTGTTGGCACCCCCATTTTGGTTCTGGTTTCCTCCATTCTGCTGGTTGTTCTGATTTCCAGCCTGTCCCGCAGCGTTGAAGCCGCAGCCCTCCTTGCCATTCTCATTGGCGACCAGCTTCGCCGAGCAGACGCCGGCGTTGCCCTTCTTCGCGCAGCAGGCGGAGGCGCAGTCTGCGTCGCTCACGCAGGCTCCGGTGATGAACTGGCGGCCGGCGCCGTTCCCGACATTGGCATCTCCTGCCTGGGGAGCCGGAGCCGCGCAGGCCGTGATGGCCACTAGACTCTCCGTCAGTTGCCGCACTGGGCTCCGAATGACAACCTTGGCGACTTACATGCGAGCAGTGAAGCAACAGTCAAGCGAACCATGGTGGCTATGAAGAAAAATGCAGCCCAAGGACTGGAGACTGCGAAAAGGAGAGGATGAAACTCGAGGCGATACTAGTCGAAGCCGAACACAAAAAAAGGTCAACACCGGGTCGACAAGAGATACTGAAGGAAGGAAAGGAAATGGTCGCGAATGAGGAATAGGACCAAGGGAGAGAAGCATGACCGACAACGATGATGTCCTTTATAACTGGACTCTGTCGGTCGTTCTTGCCTTGCCTTGACCAAAACTCCCAGAGCAGCAACCTTCCCCGAACTGGCCGCCGTCGTGGAAACCCTCCTGATTGCCGAAACATTGGATGATACCGGGGCTGAGACTTGGCTTTCGACTTGGCTTTGGGCATTTCATGCGCAGCGTTTTGTTTTTTGGGAGGGGTGGGATCACCCTTGGCGTCCGAAGTCGTGAGACGCCGTGTGTCACCGCGTGCTGGGTCTGGTTGGAGGGATGCTGGCATCGATTCAACATAACACGCAACCAAATTGGAAATTGAGAGTCCATCGATACGATTTCTCTTTAGTATTCCAGACATACTTGCGTCGTAGTTCCGTCTTTGGGGAATCTCTTTGCATTTGCACTATAGTGAGCGCGAGAGCATGGAAGAGCGCGGTGAAGGCGGCAGCCGATGAGGGTTGCCGTGACTCGTTGATGAGGCTGGCTACCCCGGTCGTCACCCCGAATCGTCAATCACTGGGTCATTCAGCAACAGACAAGACAGGGCTTTGGATCTCCCGCGGGCCAGGGGTCAGGGCCCTTGGCATAGCGGGAGCCGCTGTCAGGCCCACAATGGAAACGGGACCGGTTTCAGGGCCGGCCTCGAGGGTGGAGACGCGGCCCCGGTGGACTGTCACAGACACCACGGGTGGCGTCCGGTCCGATGCAGAACGACGCAGACAGTTCTCACCTTGCCCTCCCGGGCAAGCGGGCCAGCTTGTGTCGTGGCGTGAGTATCACAGTACAGCTCGGCCTGCACATCATCGCATCACCACCGTGACCAGACTGCGGCAGGGATCTTGAGTCGTCCGTCTACGGCACAGCTAGCGCGAACTACAGGCTCCGACAAGACGGCCCCAGTGCGCTTGTAGCAGGTTTGGATCTCCGGTTTGATGGGCAAGACCACGCGCGCGCCTCGAGGGGAAGGGCGGAAGTCTATCTAATTATAGTCCTTGCTATGCCTGCGCGGTCGGCAATGGTGTGCCCGATGAAAGAAATCATTCGATTGCTTTGCAAGGCCTGGGACACGTGCTGCAATGCCTGGCTGCCATCTGTGTTGCAAGACTCTGACGCCCCTACCGAGGGCTGCGTATGTCCTAAAAGCACGCGTGACCCCAGACGATACCGAGCCTTGCAATTGTAAGACGATGAGAAATGCAAGATCGTAGCAAGTCAATTTCCCCATAGTGTCTTTTTTCCTGAAGTCTCTAGATCGACATGAAAACCTCGAGCATCTTGGGATACTTGGGCGTTCCCAGGCCCGTGACGGGGTCCCACCCTTCGGCGCACGAGAACCCATCGTTACCGCACCCATGCCTCAGAACCCCGCCCTTGTCCTGCTTGCCTACCGTAATGTCGTTGAACATCTCGGGGTGCTTGTACAGGACCGGGTTGACGAAGCCAATGACGGGCTTGCCGGCGGCGAGGCGCTCCTCGTTGATCAGGTTGAACATGGCGGCCACGATGGGCGCGGCCTCGGACGTGCCCCCGGAAATCCACTGCCGCTCTCCGATGACCACGACGACCATGTCGCCGTTGGCGGACAGGTCGGGGTAGCCGCGGCCCTGCGCGTTGTAGACTCCCCCCTTCTTGGGGATCTGCCCGCGGCTCGTGTTGTAGGACGGATAGCCCGGGTTGTGCTTCGTCAGGTAGTTTTGCACGGCATCCTTCTGGTACGGGGCGGTCTTGTGGATATTGCTGAAGCCGCCGCCCGACGAGAACGAGTCGGTCGCGTGCTCGTCGTCACCCACCTTCTTGCCTAGGGGCAAGTAGGTTGACCCTACGCCGGTGATGTACGGACAGCTGCACACGGCGTCTGGAACGAAGATGTCCTGGTGCTCGCCAAGGCAGGGTCCGTTTCTCCGAGCTACGCCATCATCGCCCGTCGCGACGACGATTGTGATTCCCGCGAGGGACAGCTTCATCCACTCGTCGCACTGCCTCATCAGGTATCTTCAGACAGTTAGGCAACGAAGGAAAACATCGCGTTCAGGACGGGGGCAGCAGGGCGCACCTATTGGGGTATGACGGCTCCGTGAGGCCGTAGGAGATGGAGATGACGTTGGTTGGGGGCACGGTGCCGCACTCGTGGGTAGGATATGTGCCATCTATCTCGGGAGTGTCACCGGTAATCCCATGTGAGGTGAAGTTGCAGTAGCTCCCGTCAATGGCGTCGAGGAACGGGTTGAAGACGCCGGCCTGGCCCGCACCCGAGCTGGGAGCTGCGAACAACACCGTCCCTTGGGGGTAGACAATCGGAACGGCCATTTCAAAGTCAAGCATGGCTTCGGAGCCGGCCTAGAGTCGTTCAGTCAGCCGCCCAGATGGTGTGTCAAAAGTGCACTCGGGCCGCCGTCTACTCACCACCCAAGGGTCTTCCGACGTTCCGGTAGCGTTGTCAATGTTGTACACTTTTGGCATCGTCCCCGCCGGAACGTGCGGCGCAAAGGCCTTTGTGAATATGTCCATGCTCGATTGCACGTAGTAATTCCCGTCGGTCTGGAAAATTCCCAGGCGGTTGGACGGATGGGCAAGCTTGCCGTCGGGGATCTGATACATCTTCTTGATGCAGTCTGGCGTGACGGCACGGCTGCAGTCACCAATAGTTCCTACACGTTGTCAGCTGCCATGGTCTGTTTACAATAGAGTCTGCTGTGTGGGCCTCGATGCGATGGAGCGCGGACGTGGACAGCTCTCGAACCGCGAGCTTGTCCGGATGGTGTTCGGAGACCGGGGTCGGCTCGGCCCCACATAGACCGGCCGGGCCCGATCCACCGGCCGATCATCACGGGGAGGCACCTGCTATGTGAAAGGAGCGACAAGCACTTACCCGGGTTCAATTGTATCGTGGCATCCAGGGGACGGAGTGGCCTGCCTCCGGCGCCACTCCCGTCAGACTTTCGCTTCTCGAGTCCGCTTCGGCCAAGGCGAGTGAAGGCCACGCCGGGCACCACGAAATCGACGTGCGGGGCAACATCCTCGGGGAGATGGTACTCTTCAGTGCCGATGTGCTCATCGCGAGCCGCAATGTGATCGTAGACGTGATACCGCGCCTTGACGAGCGTCTCTAGATGGGCGACGGTGGTGTCGAACCTCACCCAGGTCTTGGACCGGGGCACGAGGATGGCCGACTCGGGAATGCCCGACTCGACCAGCCACCGCTTGACCGTGGACACGGACTCGTCCGTTGGCGCAAACAGGTCGCGGATCTGGTCCCTGGTGTAGTACTTGCCGTACGAAGGGCTGTCGGGATCGGAGCTAAATGCGTCGTCTGCTCAGCGCCGTCCCGCACGTTTGGGCTGGCATCGACGGGGACGCCTGGGACCGGGAGCGTGACAACTTACACCTCCATGACGAGATCCATGCCCCGTTCCACGTTCCGTTGGGTCAATGCTATGCTGACCGGCACCTTGGTATCGGGGTGCAGGCTATCGCGCTTGACCCAGTCGTGGTACCGGTGCTCCTCGTCGCGCTTCTGGTGCAGCACATGGGCGCCGGTGGACGCGGGGGCGCCCAAGGCCCCAGCGAACAGGCCGCTCAAGAGTATGAGGCTGTGCTTCATGGTGAGGCGGGCGGACTTGCGATGTTGCCAAACCCCTATGGTACGTCAGTGTCCTCGTTCGAGGAGCCGTCAATCGCCTGCTCAACGACGGCGGCCACGGCACCGCAGCATTTTAAATCATGCTCACCCCATGCCCCTGCAGGCTCACATCCGGGGTTGAATGCGCGTCTCGCTGGTCCCTGGATACTCTGTCACCTCCACCCCCAGCTGCCTGCCTGCCTGCACCAGGGCACGGATTCCGATATCGAAGCGACCGGCGATTCCGAGAGAGCTCCATAACTGCCCCCTTCCCCGTCCCCCGAAAGCAACTTCCTACCCTGTCCTAGCCACCGATGCATCCCCAAAAGGTCCATAATAGTATGTCCGCAGGGAGCCGAGGCCGGCCCTTTCGTACGATCAAGGTACGTGCTGGAGCGGGAACCGCTACCGGGTGCGCCGCAGTAACACAGAGCGCCTTCCTATTACGATCTCGCTGTTGGTCCCTGCGGGCAGCTCATGCAAGTGTGAAGAGAAGCCGGTAGCTCATGTTGGACCAAGCGTTGTGGCTCATGTGCCAACCAACGGACAGAGCATGTCGGACCAAGCCTGGGCGTGGCACGAAGAGCTCTTTGTGTAACGTTCTCCGGGGATTGCCTCGAGCTCGACCTGTCGCCCGGGTCGATTCCAAAGCCGGTGGCTCGTACATGGGAGGTCTAGATTGACGGTGACGAGACAGATGAAGATGGCTTGCAGCCCGAGATCTGTACTGTATATAGGGCCATTCTTATTCCTGCAGGCACTCCATATGCACCGATGGAACGGATGGTCGGTGACCACGCTTTGCGGCGAATCCCGAATAGGCAAGTAGACAGACATGCAACAGCAGTCCGACCAACCCTTTATCGCTGCAGTCGCCACCCATCTCGGACCTTCTGCGCTTCTTTGGAAACGTACAGTACTACGTGATCGGGTGATGGACAATATCACTGTGTAACGGCGTGCGCAGATTGTTGGCGGGGGCCGATGCACCACGTGGAGGGGGTCAGCTCGAGAGCGCCATGCAGCAGTTGTCAACTCCAATGCTGAGCCACGACAGAAATTCTGATGCGCCCAGTGCCAGGCCTGAAGCAGTTTATTCAGCTTTCGGGCAAGGCCTGTCTCCAGGGGAAACAGTCGAGGCGAACTTCGAATACAGTACTCTTCCTCCCTGGTGGGTGTAAGCCCGAGGAAGTACTGCGTTATGCACAGCCCCGACCGAGTATAAGAGGAACGGCTTGAGCGTAGCATTGGCAATCTTCATTGTATAAGCTTAAAAGGCCCGATGCGGCCGGAACGTCGTATGCATAGAGCCCGTGGCATTCTTCTGCGCCTGTTTTAGACCGCTCAGCCAAGGTCTAAGTCCAGGTTCCAGAACGACGTCGGGAATCTGAGGAAACATTGTGAGAGCGTTTGGGTTTCGCAAAGTGGGCAAAAACTGCGATGCGTACAGTATTCGAGATGTGGTCATGTTCCGTCACTGCAGTGTGCCAGCTCGGCACTTTGGGATATCCGACGCAGGGATGTGCCTGGAGCCTGTTAGTCTCGTCACATGTCTTGTGTATGTCCCCAAACACGGAGATGGTCCGTTAGTTTGTTACCCCTCAGCCCCGACTCAACCTCGACACTGCTTCACCCAAACCCCAGCGCGCACGTACAGTCCAATAGAGCGCACACCGCAGCCAACCAGAACTCAAAAGTCAACCAGCAAGCATGGCCATCTCGCTGTCCCCCTCCACCTGGAACAGCCTCGGTCTGGGCGTCGCCGCGACGTGGGCGGCGCTGGGCCTCGCAGGCGGCCTGCGACCCGCGGCGGCGGCGGACCTGTTCGGCATCACCGCGCTCGGCAGCGGGGGCAGGGGCGACGGCAAGTCGGGCGCCGACCGCGACAGCATGATTGGCTTCGCGGGCGT
The DNA here is from genome assembly GCF_023168085.1 of Purpureocillium lilacinum. NCBI lineage: Eukaryota > Fungi > Ascomycota > Sordariomycetes > Hypocreales > Ophiocordycipitaceae > Purpureocillium > Purpureocillium lilacinum. The sequence goes on from NW_027072112.1 coordinate 375,851, forward strand.
GCTCGGCTCGCGCGACATGACCATCGCGCTGACGCTGCTGTACCTCGGGCGCGCCGGCCGCAACGCCGACATGGGCGCCGTCATCCTCAGCACCATGACCATCACCGCCGTCGACATCTGGCTGGTGTGGCGAAAGAAGAAGGGCTTCAACTCTGAGTAAGCACTTTTGGCGCTGCCTTTCCCCCTTTGATGTGATGAATCACACGGTAGCGTGGAAGGCGAGAGCTGAACCTGCACGTGGCTGACTGACTGACTGCAACTGCAAAGACTGGGGGTCCTCACGGTCGGGTCGCTCATCTGGGCCGTCATTGGATTCGGCCTGCGAGGGCACTTTGACTGACGGACGGAATCGTCGTGCCGACATGGACCCAACGACGGCTGTGTGAGAACAGCCAACGCGCGTTGGGCGTGAGCGGGCATCCCGATCCGCCCGGAGCCGACGAGGACTTGTCGCAGGACCGTCTCAGCGTGTATTCGTATCTATGAGTGTAAATCACCTCTCCATTCCTATCACTTGATCTCTATGGTCGTGTAAACATGTGCGGTGAAGCCTCTCGCGGCGTCCACTTTCACGGAATGTCGACGGCTACGTTCAATGGCTCTGGGACGGCCCTCGGTTAATGATTGCCCTCCACAGCCCAAACGTGAGCTTGATGACGATGATTCGTACAGGAAGTAACAAGAGAACGTGGAAAGAGTATATAGTTCAATTGTCTTATCGACACCTGTCCGGACCTGATTCGGAAGGACGACATCGAGACAGAAGCCTCGACGTAGGAGGTGCGCATGAAGCATTACATGCATGTGGGCGTTGCTTGTTCGGGTTCAGCTTATACAGTACGATCCGAGCCCATGACTTGCAATCGTAACGGAGAGGACATATACTTTGTACAACTGCAGAATGGTGTGCCGCACGTAGACTCTCTCTTACTCACTCACATACATGTGTATCAATTGCATCTCGGGGCACGGTTCTACAGCCAACCGTCGGCACTGACAGCACACGCAGGCAGAGCCGCATCTCAACCGCGACCAACGATCGCGAAGGCGTAATGAGTGAAGTGTATCAGGTGTGGTGGTTGTGTGTGTACGTACGAAAATACACACAAGTCTCAAACACCCTAAATCTAAACGCTCGAAGCCACTGGTCTATGTTGTTATTCCAGTCCACGCCATTGCGCGCCCAGCAGTCGATACCATGCACCAACCCGTCTACTCGTTCAGTACCAGCTCCGACAGGTACGTGTCGAAGTAGCTCTTGAGCTCCACCATCTTGCCCTCTTCGTTCCACCTCGTCATCCAGATATAGTCATTGCGATACTCCTCGCCGTTCTTGCGCGGCGCGACGCCCAGCAGCTCGACCATGGCCCACCGGCTACCGTCCTGCTCCGGCTCGGCGTCGAGAATAATGCGCCCGACGGTAAACTTGATGGGGCTCGCCAGCTTGCGGCCCAGGCGGTCAAACGTGGCGTCGGAATGCGCCTGCAGCGTGTGCCGCGTGCCCGCGAGCGAGTGCGACGTGCCGGCAATCGCCCACGTCACGTCCGGCACGACGTAGTCGAAGAAGCGGCCCCGCTCCGCGGCGTCGTCGACGATGGCGAGGTGCGAGAAGACGGAGGCGATGTACTCCTTGGTGATGCTGACGCCGCCCGCCATTTTGTGTGTGTGTGGTGTCGTGGCTGTCCGCTGAAACACGCGAGTCGGTCTGTGGCTACTCAAAGTAGTTGCCAGTCTCGGAGGGAAGTAACACCAAGAAGGAGGGTAAAAATAAAAGAAGGAGCGATGTCGGGATGGACTGTGCTTACCTACCGCGACGGGATATGGACGCGGGCAGTCTCATCAGCTTACACATACGGCCGGGTTTTCCGGGTAACCGGAGGAGTTGGGTGATTGTCGACGATCACAGTGAGACTGAGCCTGACGGGCCCCCCAGCTGGCCGAAATGCACGCTCCAGCGGGCAGATTGAACCATAATACGAGGCTGTGTGTTTTATGCCACTTATACGCCCGTATTCTTAGTCATCTGCCGACAAACCTGCATCAAGGAATAGCCTTGTGAGGAGAAAACAGTAAGCTTGATGTTGCAGTGGACTGGGGCATACAATGCAAGACCAAAGTTTAGAACGGCAACGTGGCTGTCCAGGTTCAATGCCCGTTCACAACGCGGCTCCGACACATCTACGCGATACCTTAGATCAAGGTACCTGCGCGTAAGTACATATTTTGACATGAACCCATGGAAGTAGCGCACGCAATGACTCCAGTCTCGACTCTCCTCTGCGGCCCAGGCGTTGTCGTCAATATGTCCGGTGGGCTTAATGGAATCAACGCCCGCAGTGGAGCCATGACAGGGAGCCCACTCACTGGGGTTGTCAACTCCCGGCGACTGTCAAGGGTCCAGCCCACCCGGATCGCCACTTTGCGGGTCGCACTGGATAGCCTATTGCTCTAGCGTCCATGGAGCTCCGGCTTGAACTCGGACATTGTTGATGCCTCGCACGACTGTCGGACTCAGCGGAGTCGACCAGGAAGGGGAACACATCCACCATAACCGATGGATATACCAGCAGGGCCAACTTACATCAAAAGCCCGATTTCTGCAATAGCGTAAAATGCACTAACTATAGATATATCAATTAAGGTTGTCGGCAGGGCGAGAGTAAAGAGAGAAGGTTGGTCCAGTATATGCCATAACTACCATGGTATGATCAGGCCAGGGGAGTATGGTAGAAAGAGGTCAGGGTTCTTCGTTCCGAGACTTCATTATCTAAGTCGTGGTCCTTACTTCGTAAGTATCACGAACAACGGTCGCAAACAGGCAAGTCTGTGCGCTCAAGTCAACCGGAAATGCCACCCATAATGCAAGACCTCCGCTTTAGGCACTTACATGGTCGTGTCCAAGTCTCCATCCAAACCGCCAGCTTTCACAGCCCTCTCGATTTCCCAAAGAACACACCACCTCCCACCAATTGGACCCTCAACATCAGTAGACCACATACGTGTCATTCGAAAATACGTACGGGATATTTGCTGCGACACGGCCATCTCGCCAGCATGGGCACGACGACACCCCCACGCCGGTTCCTCTAGGGCTCCCCCGGTTGCCATCGATTTTGGGCTGACGACATGACTGGATGCTTTCTTATTTCATGTTGCCTCGGCCGGCTGCGTTGGCATCAGTTTTGGTCTCCGCGCCGCTCTCACGGCCTCACCTGCCGCACGTCAAACTCCCCCCGGCGCACTATGCTCGCCTCGCACTTCGATACTTCTTCTACGTCGTTATGGAGTAGTATGGAGCAGCACGCGCGCGTTTCACCGACGCACATGCACTTATACACCCTCGGAGCCCGCAATCACAGCACTCAGCCCATGTCTTTGTCTTCTCCTTCCAGACTGGACCCAAACCCGCTCCGCACCCGCCCATCTCCCAAGCCCTTCCCTTCCCTTCCCTTCCCTTCCTTTCCCTTCTCACGAGTCACCACCCGCTACCACCATCCACACCCAGAATGCTCCCATCCCCCAATCCCCCGCCCCACTCCCAAGAGCTACGTACGTACGCTACCCTCACAAGCTTCGCAGCTCCCAATCTACACATGTCTCATCGAAACACCACCCATCCACCCGTGGCACGCGGCGAGGCTTGGCTTCCAACTTGGCAAATCTAGGCCTAGCCCCCTCAGCCCGGGCCGCATCGTACCTGAGCTTGCTCGGCTGAGTTCCCACCCCATACCCCCTACCCCCCTTCCCTTAAACGCGAATGTCTCACTGCGCATATGCGTCAGGCAAGTCAGGCACTCCCGCCTGGGCCGCGCGGCGGCGGTCCCCTGACCTCTGGCAAGTCAGGGTGCCCTGATGACGCCGTCCAAGATTCAGTCTCTGATCTGCGCCACACGTCTCTCAAGCGCGCGCAACGGTCCGCACGCCGTGGTACATACTTGCGAGCCTATTTCCGCCAGGAACGCAGCGCGTCGGTGGTCGCGTGCGTCCTCGCCAAAACAACAGCATCGCAATCACAGCATTCATCACGTCACCTTGGTAGGCAAAATGGTAGGCAAGGAATGCATCATCGAGTAATCGGATTATTTTGTAAGCCTACTCATGTCCATGTTCCGGTCCGGCATCAATACGCAGTAAGTAAGCCGGTACAGTGGCCTCTCAGCCTCGCGAGGAATAATGTGACCAAGAAAAGAACCCCCTTGTAGACAGTCTCTGCTAGGGATGAATGACCCCCCTGCCGCCAATGCATGCTAGCCACGTAAAACCACTCTTTCCGCGTGATAGATATGCTTCATGGATCAATATCGTCGCCTCATGCCTTGAGCGCAAGGATGGAAAAGACACCGCCTTGCACCGGTCGCGCCGTGAACTCGATGCCCCGCGGGTAGCCGCCGTCCTTGGTGTCATACAGATCGGTATAGGCGCGCCACGTGGTCGTGCGGTTGATCCAGCTGGCAATCTTGGAGATGAACATGTAGCGCGTCTCCGGCTTGGCCACGGCAGCGGCCCACATCTCCCAGTCGAGCTTGGTGAGCGTGCCGCGCGTGTCGAGGATGACACCGTACTCGTTCTCGATCGTAGGGTAGAAGTCGCTCTGCATGTCGTAAATCTCCTGAGGGATGAAGTTGAGGTTAAGCACCTTATCGGAGTAGACGTTGTACAGGAGGCCTGCACGGTCAGCACGTCTTCACCCATGTTTTCTGCCAACGTGAGGAAGTCCTACCATAGGTATCGGGGTTGTCGTATTGCAGCACCGTGTGCTTGGGCTCGGCGTTGTGGTTGATGCCGTGGTTTGTCCAGAACTCAAGGTACTCGTGAGCGATCTCGGTGTAGTTGGCTGCGTGCGTCTTGTGTCCCGTCTTCTTGGCAATCTGGGACATGGCCTCGAGCGCGATGATGCCCTTGATGGCGAGGTTGGTTTGGTTCCTGACTTGTCAGTACGTGTTCATTGCTTGGCCGCAGGCTACTCACGCAAGGTGACCGGCAAAGTCGTCCGTTGACAGCTGGTTCGCGGGGATCTTGGCGTCTTCAATCAGGTATCCCGCCCACTTCTCGAGCAGGTCCCAGTTGTCGGCGAGGTACTGGTCGTTGTGCTTCCTCTGGGCATACGCAAGCATCATGACAACCATGTTGCCGCACTCCTCGAGGGGCATGGGCTCGTCGTCACCCTTGGGGTGTCCGACGGCATTCGGGAACGTGCCGAGATCGTGCTGGGCCCGTCAGTCACTCGCTTCACCGCGCTAGGGAATGTCAACGCACCTGCGCCCAGCTGTTGGGATAATGGTAGCGGCCGTTCTCGAGCAGGGGCTCAAGCGTCCACTTGATCATGTCGGGATTCAGGTAGAGCATGATGGGGAACGCCGGGAAGATGACGTCGACCGTCTGGATGTCGCTGTTGGAGCTAATCTCCTTGAGGAACACAAGCGGCGAGTCCTTAGTGTTGGTGTATGCCAGCGCCCCGAACACCTGGCGCACCGCAAGAGTCGTGATGGTGGCGTAGTCGCGTCCAGCAGCGGCCTCTGAGTCCCTGGCGATGCGCAAGTCCAGGCGGTTGGCGTAGTGCGATGCGTAGTCAAAGTCCTTGTAGAAGAACGTGACAAGGTCCTGCTCATTAAAGTACTCCTTCCACAGTGCCGGCACGCTGCGGGTGTTGTCCTCCTTGCCCTGGAAGTTGATGGCCTCATCTTGCGTGAAGCCGATGGTGAAGAGGGTGCTCTTGGCGGTACCTGCGACGAAACCGAGATCGCGCGCAAGGCCGAAGACGGGCCTGCACAAACATGTGAGCGCCGGCAGACAGCCATGGCGAGACGGTGACTTACCATCGGTCTCGGACCGCGCGGAAGTTTGTGTCGATCTCGCCGGTCAAATATCCCTTATTCAAGAACTGGCCACGAACATCCCCGTCCGAACCAATCTGATAGCTGACGCCGCGCTGTGAACAAGTCAGCGACCGACCGAGAGACGAGTATACGGCACCTCTCATACCTGGTCTCCTGTGGCCCAGTACCAGTTGCCCCAGGCGGCGACCTCATTCTGCTCGGTAAACTTTTGCTGCTCCTTGCGCCAAAACTTGTGATATCTAACGCCATCCTTGGCGACGCTCTCCCACTGGATCATCTGGGAGTTGTCTCCCGAAGCCCATTCTGCAACTGTCAGCCAGCCGACTTGCAACGTGATGTCCTCCAGAACCCACCTCCAGAGACGTCAGAGTAAATCTGGACAGAGTGCGTCTTGCCGTCAAGAGACTTGACAGAAATGTTGATATATGATGACGTGACCGATTGGCGTCGAAGGTCCTCGGGGTACACAGGGCTGAGGAACTCGACCATCATTTCCACCTTGTCGACGACATTGAAGGTGAAGACGCTGCGAGTAGACGTGTACTCGAGCGACGTTTGATTCACAAGACCGTCACCGCCGGGTGCGTTGCCCATCCAGTTGTACACGTGGCCGTCGACCCTGATGAAGCCCTGCCAACCTTGGATGTATTGTCTGGTCTTGTCAGCCGCGCTCCTCTTCCTTAGTCTGCACCAAGACTTACGACCAAAAGACGGGCCAGTTTCCGGGGAGGTAGCCGCTAGGGCTGCCGTCCCGCTTGCCATTGAGCCAGACGTTGAGGTATGGCGACCGAACCGCCAGGGGCACGGCGGGCGGCCGCGCGGGCGAGAAAGTCGATGCTGCGTCTGCAGAGTTGCCCAGCAGGGCAAGCGCCGCCGCGGCAGCGAGTTTGAAGAACTTCATGCTGTATACCAAATACTATCCTTGACTGAAGACCCGAGGCTCAGGGACCGACGACTGGCCGCAGCAGAAGACTGAAGGAGACCTGGAGGGGTAAGACGAGCCGCGAGGAAACTCCGACTTTGGCCAGGACGCGATCGGCAATATTTATAATGGGCACGTAAAGACTTTGGGTTGTATGCGGAGGAGTGTGCGGAGGGATGATGGAGTGAGACACGCGGGCAAGGGGGGTGGAAAGTGAGTGTGTGTGTGTAATGCAGCGCCAGAAGATGCTACGCCAACAAGGCAGTTGGGGTGTGAAGCCAAGCGCGCGAGAGAGCGGAAAGCAAGGCCTTGCCGTGAAAAGCGCAAAGGACGTCGCAGTCGGCCCTTCCCAAAGAGGCGGCAAGGGCGAAGCCGAAGCACCTGCTCGTCCTGGGCCTGAGCGGATACAGCAGAGTCGTCTGCAGCGCTGTTAGTCAGGCCAGCCTGGTCGAGAGGTTAGAGTATGTCTGCAATGCGGTTAGTCAGGCAATGGCCGGTCAAGAGAGGAGCCTTGAATAAAGCAGACGCGGCGGCCGTCGTTCTAGAGCGTCGACGAGCCGTTGGGGGTGTGTAAGTGATGCTGCGTCTTGGAGTGCGGGCCCCGACTCACCTGCGAGGTATGTTGGTTTGCCCCGGGCCAGGAATGGTGCGCGACTTGGGAGGTACGGACACGCAGCCGAGGAAGACGCCGATGGAAGAGAGCAAAGTCCAAGACAATAAATAATAAAGAAGCTTAACTGGCGAGGGCTCGATCAGGAATATCGCGTGTCGTGCGTTTGCTGAGCTGCATCGAGGGCGCGTCCGTGCCTGGTTCCCGGGAGTGACGGGGACCGGGACTGCTGAGCCCGGGGAGTTTTAGGGTTTCGGAGGCGGGACAGGAACAAGGGGATGGGCCAAAGCTCTCACTCATACAGTCGTGCGGTGGTTCGGGTGCTGCGGCAGCTCATACAGGGTCCCTCCTGGATCCAAGAGCACAGCGCACAGGGCACGGGGATGCTCGGCCAGGACGTCTTTTTTTGGACTGGTTTCAACCCGACATGAGAAGAGACGGTCAGCAGCAGTAACTGCGGTCCAGACGAGCGGGCGCGCGCTGAAGGGGTTGAGAGGAGTTCGTCTGGCCGTCGCCGGCTTGCCGCGCAGCGCGGAAAAGGGCTGAACCAGAGACGGTGCCAAGAACAGCGGCGGGCGCTGATCGTGATGGCGCTGACTGGGCGCTCCCTCGATGCATCGCCCGCATTGACGTCGTGGACGCCGGGCATTAACTTGGGATCTGCATAGATCGGTCGCCCTGCGTATGGTGGCCGCCGCCCTGGACCCAGGTGCAAGCAAACAGGTCCGACGAGCTCCGGTCTGGGCGGTCCCTCACTCGCCTCCTCCCTTGTCCGGGGCCCCATGGGCCTTGGAACCATGGCCATCCATCTACTGTCCCCGTTCCCCGAGCACGTGTGGGGGTCCAAGGCGACGAGCCAAGTGTCGGAGTCACCAGACATGATGCATGGATATCCTGTCTCGTGCTCCGCCAGAAGCAAAAAGCCACTTGCGCCAAGGAGCGCTGCTGTGGCGCCGTCACCCAGCATCTGCCGCCCTGGAGTCTGTTGTGCTGTGCGGCGGCGCGTGCCCCTGCTGCGGCGTGCTGCGCGTGTGCTCTACGAGGCATCAAGGTGAGGGCGCTGGGCGTTCTCTCTGCAGATGTCGTGTCGTATCGCGAGACGGCATCCTGCCGACACGATGGGCTGCCCCCCGGGCCGCCTGCCGACTTGTCGACATCGCCAGTTTGCCCGTGCAACCTTGATCTCGTCCATCCATGACTTGGCGGCGTCTCGGCCCCTCCCCCTCTCCCCTCCTCTCCCTCCGCTCCTCCACATCGGCGCCTCGTGGCCCCCTGTATCCCAAAGCGGACCCAATCCAGCTCTGCGGCGCATGCGGGGAAAATTGATGGTGTCGAGCTGCACCGTGGCTGGACAATGGCTCAAAAGGCACAACCAACACCGCGTGCGCACCCAAATGCAACCCAAAGCCCAGTGACGATTTCCCAGCCGCCCCGTCCCCAAAGCGCGGTGTCCTGGGTCCTTCGCTGCGGGTATAAGGCGTTATTCGGCCGATTGGGGCGCTCTTTCATCGGGGCCCCCGACCAGGCACAGGCCAGCTGCCAACATCTGTAGCTGGGCAGGCCCCTGCGCTGGGTCCCCTGCGTGCGTTGGAGCCAAACCGGTGACGGCCGAGGCTGCTGTCTCCCGCATATTTCGTGTTCGTGAAATGCTCGCCCCAGCATCGCCAGCAGCAGCAACGGATGCGGCTCGTTGGCGTTGGCTGCGGCCTCAACAGCGGCGGCCAGGGTCGTCATGCCTGATTGACCGAGCTGTCGCCGAGCCGTCTCTGCGAGTGAGGTTATCGTCACCCTCGGTACTGCACGTCGTGGACGCCCGGGCCTCAGCCAGGGACACCCGCTCGGCTGCCGTCGGCCGCCATCGTGAAAAGCTTCTCGACGCGTCCATCCACGCCGTGCCACCACTAGCTATCCAACAAGGTTGTCGTGAGGGTGTGGCAAGGCGACCATCCGTCGTAGGGCCATCCTGGCGTTGCACTCTGCCGGCCACGAAGTAATACTGCCCATCGTCACGAGGGGTCGCTGTGTCCGATCCTTTGTGTGTCTTCCACCAGCAACGAGCGGTCGGCGCGTTTCTGACGTCACAACAACGCGAGGCCATGGTTGAGCTCCCACAGGGCGCTGAGAAATCTCGCGGCGATTTTGTTGGTGCAACTCGTCACTGCCGCTCCAATCGGGTCGTCGTCGCAGTTGCATATGTGCTGCAAGCAAGTCACCGGGTTCAAGGACCGCTTGCGCCGCGCGACCCTAAGCACAGGCACACACGCTGCCAACACACCGCAACCCCATCGTGCATCGCATCCTCAAGCGCAGAAGGCTTCGCCGCCGCTGGGATCGGCGCGAGTCACGCGCACCGGTACGCTGCCTTTCGAGTCATGGCCGGTGCATGCCAACGACCTGCTCCGTAGCCTAAGGACGGGAGGTCCTACCGCACACCGGCCCGTTTGAAGCCGCCTTGACCGTCGAGGGCACCGGTAGCGCAAGCTTCCAAGACAACCCCTCGCCGGCACTCGCAGCGTCCCCCGCGTCCATTGCCGGCAAGTGGCGCCAGGGTTCGTCTGACCGTCAGGCCCTGGTTCCCTCTGCGCAGGCCGTACGGGAGCCACAGCCTATGCGATCCGGGGGTGAGGCAGTCTCCGACTTCCAACAGCAGGTCCAGAAGTTCTCGCGACGGCGCTGACCGATGTCTACATCAAGTCCTGTCCTGGCATTCTGTGATTTCGAATCGTATGTACATAATACGCTCTTCTTACGGGCTCGGGTGCTGCACCTCACCAACTGCTCTTGGCACCTGCAGCGTCCGTTGCAGAACCCCTGCCACATGTTAGTGATGGACAGGGCAATGCAGCTCAGCCCAGTTATGTCGTTTTTTCGGAGACCAACCAACGTAGCAAGCGGCATCGTACAGCTAACCGTTGACACCGCATCGGGGGTTGCAGCAAAGTGCTGATCCGGCTGTCCGAAGCGGCCCTAATTGATAGGAGCGCATCGAGAGCTCTCGTCTCATGTCTCCAAGTTAGTGCCGCTCCAAGAGAATGCGAATTATACTCTGTATAAGCGACATGCTGCGGCCATCAGTCAGCCTGCAATGGCAATCACCAGATATGAGTGGCACAGACCCGACCCGGTCTTAAGTCGGCGGAATAGCGATGCACTGAATCGATTATCTCCCGCAACCTGTCGATTGTTGACCTTCCTAGCGACAAGCTAAACGTCTCCAGCAGAGGGAAAAAAGCAATCGCGTAAAGCAAACGCCCACGAGGCCTTCCATACGATAGCGTTCCAGCATTGTCGCGGTCGGGCCTCGGTCCAACACGCCGTCCCGGCGATGGCGTAGCAGCACTGTCGCCGTCGAGAAACATCATAAAACTCGTCTGACAGCGGGTGTAAACGCTGATGGGGTATCATGTAAAGCAGCGCAGTAAGCAACAAATGGTTTTGCCCAGCCAACCGGTCAGACAGCCCGTCGATAGCGTATCAGCGTTGTCGACCGCGGAAGTCTCTGCATGCATCGCTCTCCTTCGAAGATGGCGTACCAGCACTGTCATCGATATCGGAGTACAGACCGACATAAGAGTTGCGAGCGAAGCAGGTGCAACCGGTTATAAGGGTAAAAGGAGCAGTCGAAGGGAAGAAATGATGACCGCAAGTGGTAGGTTGAACTACCCCGACGGGGGAGGGGACGTTTGGCCAGGCAGAAGGTTGAACATTCTTTGAAGGCTCACGCCTACAAGCAGCTCAGGAGGGGTCCTCTAGGCTTGGTGCGCCGGACGGCGACCGAACCTACCGAAGCCGCGTTGTCGCGTCTCGCGTCTCGCGGCTCCATCCTCGAACTCACTTGCCGAGTCGTTGTCGTAAAGCTTTGTGCTGGGCGGGTTTCCAAAGACCTTCAACAGCACCATCATGGCAAAGGCACTCGCAATACTGACGCATAGGATGCCCACCATCGTCAGATTGCTTTTGCGGAATTGATGCGGCCCACTCGCGGCATCTTCGGGCCATCCGGTGTATAGTGCGTAAGTTGTCGTGACACTCCCGAGGTTGCCCAGTCCTGACACCAAAGCAGTGGCGGCTGCGACTCCGACCTCGCCGTGTCGACGCTGGAAGATTTCTGAACTCCAGGCCATGCAAATCGGCACTGTAGGTCCCAAGCCAAATCCCACCATCAGAAGGCCTCCGTAGCGGGCCCAGCCGTTGTCAAGGGCGAACGTGGTCGTCAGAAGGCCAGCAATCTGGATGCAGGCCGCGCCCGCGAAAAAGAAGGCTCGGTAGCGATGGAAGCGGTCAGAGATTGGCGTGACGATAAGAATGGCAATGAGGTCCATCTAATCGCGTTAGCACCTTCCATAAGAGGCTCTCGAAGCAGTACTTACAATCCAAATTGGCGCGAAGAGAAGGCTGACTTGAATGGAAGTCGCCTGTGGCTGAATTGCTGCGATGATCACGGAGCCATAGAGTTGGGTGCCAATGCCGACACCAACCACGCCGAAGTACATCAGCGTCAGAGGCCACAGTCGCCAGTCCAGCAAGACGAGCGTAAGGTCCCGCAGAGTCCAGGGCCTACTGTGGTAGACACGGCGGAGGTCGTGATAGTGGATAACGGCGTCCTCGCCAGTCAGGGCTTCGGGCGTCGCGGGCAACCACCTGAGCAACCTGGGGCGCGTCCTCACCTGCCCAGGAGCAAGAGGGCGATCCGGTAGCCACCACAGAAGAATGAAGCTCAGGACAATCGCAACCAGGCCATAGATGAGGAACATCCAGCGAAAGCCGGCCAGCCCCCCGGTGCCATCCATGAGCTGGAAGCCGGCGGACACGAGACCAACCACGGCGGCCGAGACCTGTGCGGCAGTGAAGTACATGCCGATGCGCTTGCCCGTACGGGACGGCGGATAGAAGAGCGTCAGGTAGAAAGCCATGCCGGGCCACATGCCTGCGATGACCATGCCCAGCAGAAATCGCAAAAGCTTCACGCTCCATGCATCTTGGACGGCAGCAAAGCAGGCACCAACGAGACCCGTGGCGAAGACAATGCGGGCCATCCAGGCTCGGGGGCTCAGCTTGCTCATAATGAGATTCGAGGGGAAGTCGAATATGACATATGAGACGTAGAAGAGAGCGAGGGCGGTCGACACATCCTTGGGGGTGAGGCCCAGGAGAGTCATGAGGTCGTGGCCATCTTTCTTGTTCATAGTCTGGGCGATGCCGATATTGGAGCGAATTGCTGAGCAGAGAAAATACAGAATCCAGAACGCTACAAGCTGCGTTAGCGGCGCGTTGTATGCATTTGAGAAGTCACTCACCTGGGATAATCCTGAGGTCGAGTTTTCTGCATCAAGGTGAGCTGACATCCAAGTAAATAGAGAAGCTGGGTTAGAAAGGTACCTGTAGATGCGCTCTACTGTCTCGACATCGTAGTCCTCCCGGACTGGCTGGACAACAGGCGCATTACTCGCATCTTCTGAAGAGCCGGCGACGTCTTTCGAAGCCACATCGGCGTCCTTACTGGTCGTCATTGACGGGTCGTTGCGCGGGTCCATGGCCGCTCGTGAGTCGTCTGAGCGATGGTATCGGTGCCGAATCGGGCCGTCGAATCACTTGAACCGCAGGTAAAATCAGATGACGCCCAGCCGTGAGAAATGCGAGGACGAGGCGCCAAGACCGGCTGCAACGCCTCGGCGCGATGGGGGACGTATGAAGCGACGGTAAAGAATGAGGTGAAAAGATTTTGACGGCGGCCGACGACGGTGCAGGCTATGAAGTAACTATCGCTCGCAGGTAAAGCCGAGCAAGGGCTGTCGCTTCCGAATTTGGCGGAGCGATAAAGTGGCAGGTGGGGCATCTACTGCCGCTTTGAATCTGGGAAGTTGGGATCCAGGCAGTTGCCAGTCAGCAGCGAGTTGGCAGTGGGCACTACCAAATGTTAGCTACGTACTTGGCATGGCCTGTGAGAATGGATTCCATCTTATGTTCCCATGCCACCGCTCAAGCCGAAGATCCTCTGCTATTGCCTCCTCTTTGGCACTGTACAACACTCCATGCTACAAGAAATCTGGGCGGCGAACGGGTCGTGCCTTGATCGGAGCCGAGCGAAGGGCCGCGAGGAGCCGTCCATGGTGGTGCGCCATCGGGTGGCTCAAAGTCAATAATTCGCTCCATGAAGCCACCGAGGCCCACCACGCCCAGAGCTTCAACCGTGGACCGTTCAACGGTGGAGTGCTTGATATCGATACCGGGAGGCCGTGTGACATGAGGCGACCCGAAACAATGCTACCTCTGATATGTCGCGACTTAGGCTTGACGGAGCTGGAACGTCACAGCAAAGGACTACCGGTCCACTCCCGCTGGCTCGACAGCTTCGCGACCTGCACACACAAAGCGCTGTAAATGAAGTGGTGCATAATCGTTAGCCAAGGCGTCCAGTGGTCCGTTCAGGCTGCATCCTTTGACTTTGTCATGATATTGGATGGCAAAAAGCCGTTGGATGAGCAAGGACCCGATGGAACGATACCCCGGATCCCAGTTTGTATATGCCCACCATCGCGCTCCAGGACCGCTACGCGGGGTCTTACATGCTATGTGTGTCCGTCACCTTGCACATCGACTTCTTGGCCCTCTCGCTGTACATTCCGTGCGCGCCAGTCCCTGGTAGAGCTGCGGCGCAGGATCACATGCCTCAGTCTTCTTGAGGTCAGTCCATATTGTCCGGCGAGGCGAGCTTGCATCAGCCTGAGAGGGACCCCGGTTCGTATTGAAGTCCAAACAAGCACGGGAACGTTCATGATAAAGTGGTCGGATACTACCACGTGCTTTGGACTCCAGCTCGCGGCATCGCATAGCCTGCTGGGTTGAACGGGACCAATACCCGCCGTGTCCGGAGCCATGACCCCGTGAGTGAGTGATACCTCGCTGCCTACCACGTGTGCCACAACAGCCCAAGGAAAGGGCCGACAGCAGCAGGAGGGCGTTTACTGGGCTGTGTCGCACACAACCCGTTCGGTCGGACAAGCTCAAGAGCCCCGGATGACTCCAGAGTCCAGAGTCGTCAGCGCCAAGGGCCAAGTAGGACCCGCAAGGCCCCCCGTCATGGAGATGCCTCGTGCGAATCACCTGGACATGTTTCCTGATGACAAGGCGTTTCGTATGCCAGCTTGGAGCAGGGGCGTTGGGCGGCGGTCATGCGAGCATCGTCCACAAAGGCAGCATAACGAGGCCGGGTGTGCCCACTATCAGGCTGTTGATGCCTGCTCCGGTGGCGACCGTGAATCCCGTAAGCCTTGTCCCTCGGCCTAACGAGTCGTCCCAGCCCAGCCCAGCGGCTTCACGTCCCCTCGGAGCCAGGGCACGAGCAGGCAGGCTCCTGGGCACGACAGCGGTCGGTGCACGGGTCTGCGAGGCCATTTGTTAGAGCCGTCGCTCGTTCCCAGATATTGGGAGGCCACGCAGCCTTGTCGCCCCACGGCACGGCGAATCGACCCACGACAGCGCACGTCGCGGCCGCCTCAGCCAATGAGTCACGCTGGGGACGGGAGCCATGGATGCTTCGGGCAAGTCGTTTTGGGCAAGACGCGGTCCGGGGCAAGGCGTGAACGCGTCGAGTCATCGGGTAAGGTTGAGCAAGGTCGCGAGCGAGCCGAGCCGCGCGCCTGGTGCCTGCAGCCTGCGTCCTGCCTAGCAGCGGGCAACGGCTGGCGCGGAGGATATAATGGAGCGGGCTGTCTCCTCCATCCGAGGATGGCCTCGGAGGGAGGAGGCAAATGCGTTCAGTATCGTCATCAAGCAAGAACAGTAACAGGTTCATCATCCAAGAGTCCAAGGCACCAGCGCGATAGATTCCGAGTCTCGACCGGGGTGCGCCGCCCAACGCAACCAAAAGCTTGGTACCTTGCCGTACCTCTGACTCCGCCGCTGCCCGCTGTAAGCCGACGCTGCCAGTCACTGAAACAACCACCGCAACGCACCGACCAGCTCCAGGTTCCGCCTTCCTCCGAACACGCCCGGGTCACGTGCCCGAGCGCGCTGACTAACTCCCCTCTCCCCGGCGCAAAATGACAGCAGAGGTGATGCACTTCAGCAAAACTTCATACCCTAATTTTCAGGCCATCAACGGTCCCGGTCCGACGCCGTCAGCCGCGCGCAGCTATCCTTTGCAACCGCAGCCTCGAGACCCTCGTGGTGACCGACTGTCCCCCGGCGCCGGCCTGTTCCACCACGCGCCGCCGACCACGACCTCGGCTCCCAGGCCGCCTCCGCTGCCTGCGACATCCTCCCAGTCGTTCCGCGCATCGGGCGCCCTGTCGCCCTTCCGCCCGCGGCTGCTGTCGCATCCCGCTCCTCTTCTCTCCGACTGGCACAGCGCGCGCCGTCCCCGATCCATTTTGGTCGCTTCACCCGCCGACCGTGGCGTCGCAGCCATGAGCGTCGCCTACGAGCCACGCAACTTCATACACGAAGGCGCATATCCCTCCATCGGCGAGGATCACGATCACGACGACCACGATGGCGCCGACCAGCGCTTCACCGACTCCGAGGTCGCCGAGCACCTGAGCCATTACACAGCAGATGCCTCTCTGCTCGCCGATGAGCGCGAGGTTCTCGACGACCGGGATGTCCTGGGCGACGATCGGGGCGTTATGGGCGATGACAGAGGCATCATGGCCGACGACAGCTCGGTGCAGGACGCATCGAGACTGGACCTCGGTCCGACAGGTTTCTCGTCGCCTCTTCAAGTCTCGCTGACAGCGCCGTCAATGGCTGAAGCGCTCTCCGACGGGAAAGACCCTTCGCCGGGGGCCGGCTCCCCGTCGTCAATAAACCGAGTCAAGGCAGTCGCGAAGCCTGACCGTGAGGTGACCAAGGGTCCTGACGGAAGGTTCCATTGTGCCATGCCCGATTGCAAAGAGGAAATTCGGTCTTTTTCGCGCAAGTGCGAGTGGAAGTAAGTCACATCACCCCCCTCTGCCTCAGCACCCGACCCCCTTCGTCTTGTCTGCATCAGCATATTGACCAACGACTAGCAAACACATGGACAAGCACGAGCGCCCTTACCGGTGTCCTGCCGACGGATGCGAAAATCTCCCCGGCTTCACATACTCTGGCGGCCTTCTCCGACACGAGCGTGAGGTCCACGGCAAGCACGGGGGCCCGAAGAATACGGTCAACTGCCCGCATCCCAACTGCAAGCGGCATACAGGCAAAGGCTTCTCTCGACAGGAGAACCTCAACGAGCACCTGCGGCGCGTACACACCAACATGGAGGGCTCTACCCCACCTGCGGCCGACAGCGTCGCTTCCCCCGACGACGACGAGAGCGAAAAGTCCGGCACGAAGCGGAAGCGCCGGATGAGCGACCAAGGCGAGGAGCTTACTGAGCTTCGGGCCGAGGTCAAACGCCTGCGCGAGCAAAACGAGAAGCTCAAGTCCGAGGTGGATCAGCAGTCCCAGCACTCGCTCGCCATGATGGCGCAGATCGCAGAGCTGCAAGACGCCCTGCGACACGGCATCGGGCAGCACGGACTAGGAGCACCGACGGCGCAGATGATTTAGGAGCCCTCGGCCGCTCACCGCTCTGATGACAGCCACCGACGAGACGGCGACGACGACCCCATGTCGCCCTCGCGGATGCTGGATGGCCTCGACTAGCACAAGGCTCGGGCTTCGACACCAACGCGAAAACGACTGTTTACGGATTTTCCACTCTCCTGCGGTTCGGACATGCGACGGATAGACTAGGTGTTCCGGATGCACGCGCGCACACACAGACTCTTCTCTGCGATATCCCCCTCTACTCTCTTGCCAGACGCTTTCCGCGCTGGTCTCTGCGATTCTGTCTTTTTTTGCGACTCTTTTTTTTTCCCCTAGGCTCCATGGCAGCACGGAAGGGCGTTTAGGTTTCAAAGCAGATATACCGGATGGCAGGCCACTATGCGATACGCTCCAAAACTCCTGTACTGGGTCAGGCCGCTGTGGTGCGGCTTAATATATACCTCCTGTTCACATGCTGTTTTTACTTTTTGTCTACAGTTCCCACTCGCCTGGCTACGGCCTGTCCCCCTGCCGACCTTCTCCGTTTCTAACCCCTCCGCTTCCGTCTCCTTCCCCCTGCATTTTGCGTCTTCTCTCTGGCACGGCGTTTCACGGTATAGGCGGGTTCCGGGGCGAACGGGGGCGGCGCTGCGGGTGGCAGACACTGACCGGGTTGCGGCGCGTGGAGCGGAAGCGAAAGCGAGAGATATCCCCCTTGCGAGATGTTTCAGTTTCTTCTGGGGAGGTTCGGCTGGGCTTGTTGTTTTTTTTTGGTTCTGCTCCTGTTACTTGCCAAATCACCGTTTTTGTCACGCAATGTATCATGCTTGGTCTTGTGTGCCTGGGAGACGGCGAGGGGGAACATGGCAGTGGCAATATATCCAGTGTATTGTACTTGTATTTGGAAGGCTGAAGAGGCGGGAAAGGAAAGAGAAGGCGAGAGGCAGACGGACGGGTGCCGGCACAGAAGGCCGCCCTCGACGGGTCGGGTTGTTGTTTCGGGAAGTGGTGGCCGGACCTGTATCTGCATGCGTGTCCGTCCGTCTCTCTGCCTGCCCCATGTAACTATATAGAAATCACCCAGAGGAAAGAGGAAGAGAGGGTGTGGGTGCAGCAACGTGCCGCCACGTCTCGGGGAAATGAGAACTCGCCGCTACTAGTAGCTCTCTGCCACGATAGCGCAGATGCAACAAACGAACAAAACAAGGCCATGGTCACGTCTCCCGTTGGTGTGGGGTGAATGATGTGCGTGTTGTGAGCCGGTGAAACGATATATGTACGTGTAAGAGACGCTTAGAGACGCCCCGTTGCGTTTCTAATGCGATCGCGCGCGGGCCGATAAAATACCAACGTACTGGCCGGCCGGTCCGCCTATGCAGGATATAGGATGCCCTCGATCATACCGTCCCTCTCTTCTCTAACCCCTCCGTCCGACAACGCGCCACCACCTCCTCCTTTGAAACACCCCTTTGCGGCTCTGGTTCCTCACACGTTGTTGATGCTGTTGTTGATTCGTAGGCTAATTGTATTGTTGTAATGATGCGTAAGTAATGCGCCCGCCCGCTTGCCGCCGCCATGCCCATCGTCGTACCCAAAACCCGGTCCTCCTCACGCATATTGTCACGGCAGTTGTTGTTGTTGGGGATATATATACGTTCGCGCGCCCCCTTCACCCCGTGCGCCGCACGCCGCGCCTCGAACCACCCACGGCTCCGATCCCGGGCTACACGACCTGGACGTAGCTCGCGGGCACGCTGGCCGTGACGCCCGCCTTCTCGACCTCGACCCACCCGTCGCCCGGGTCGTCCTTGACCAGCACGAAGCGCTCGCCCTCGACCATGGAGTGCTCCGCCTCGCTCTGCGCCGCGTACTCGTACAGCGCCTCCACGTACCGCAGCTTCTTGGCCCCGCGTTTGGGCGCCACGGCCGGGCCCTTCTTCTTGGCACCTGCGCCCGCCCCTGCGCCCGCGGAGCCAGACTGCGCTGTTGAAGACGTCGTCGAGTTGGAGTACGTGGACGAAGGCCGTGGGCCCGATGCCGCAGGGGCAGGTGTAGAGGTGAAGTCGACGTACGTGGCGGGAACGAGGCCCTCCTTGTAGCCGGCGCGGACCTTGACCCAGCCGGAGCCGTCTGCAGGATGTCAGTTACCATCAAGTCCGGAGTGTCCGTGAGTGAGTCAACTTACCATCTGGCTCCATAAGAACCACGTCCCTGCCCTCTTGAATTGTCAACTCGCCATCACCGCTCGCCTCAAAAGTGTACAGCATCTTGCCCTTCTTCTCGTCCTTGCTGCCACCATTAGGTACATTGCTTCCCGGCAGCTCACTGATGTAAGCTGCTGGGGGCGGCGCAATCACCCTATTCTTCCGCACGGCTGTTGTCCCTGTCGTGGATGATGAGACGCTTGGCCGCGGTGCTGCGGGCTCGGGGGCGGCCGCACCCGCTTCCTCCGCAGGTGTTCTTTGCCCTGAGAGGGACCCTGAGACGGACCGCCTCGCAGAGTGCGAGCTCAACGAATTCATCGTGTTGGACCGCGTCAGGCCCGGGAGCTCGGCAACGTGAGGCGGTGGCCCGCCGGTCGGTGAGAGGAGCTTGTTGGTATTCTCTTGGCGCTCGGCCTTGAGCTTCTTGCGCTCCTCCTTCGTCTGCTCGCCGGGGCAGTCGGCGGGCACCTTCATCTCGCACTTGCTGTGGCAAGTGTATCCACAGTCTCGACAGTCGAACCCCTTTGCGCTGAGGCCCCAGATGCGCTCGCCGCAGAGGTCGCAGTTGGTGGGGATCTTGAACGTCTGGCTCTTGAAGTTGTGGTTCTTGGCGCCGAGCGTGACATCGCCGACTACTGACGTGATGGTGGACGTCTCGACCTCTGCCGTCAACCGGCGACGGTCCACGCTGTGTAGGTCTTCTTGCATGGCAAAGAGCGTACGCACGACTTCAACCTCGTCTTTCTTCTCCTGTCCGTCTCGCACGCGCTGCTTGAGCCTCTTGACATTGTCTACCTCCCTCCGCTTCTTGTCCACCTCGCGGCGCAGCTCGCTCAGCTGGGACTTGGACTTGCCGAGGACGTTGCGCAGGTAGATCTTTGCCGTCTCGTCCACAACCATGGCGGCGTCGTCGTGCCAGACCGGGCTCGCCTCGAACTCCTTATCCGGGGGTTCCTGGAAGGTTCCCATGTTGTGGCGCATATACATCATGGAGTCGAGATGCGGTTCGTTGCGGCGGACCTCGTGGCCGAGCTGCTCCATCATGGCGTGGCTCTGCTGCAGCATATCGTCCTCGAGCCTAGCAGCGACGATCCAGAGGCCGTTGAGCTTCATGACGCGGAACTCGTTCAGGTCTTGGAGGCTGTCCATGACCTCGGGGACGTAATCATGATAGTATTTCTCCTTTTGTCGGTTGGTGACGTTGATGGCGATAAGGTACGAGTTCTTGGCGTTGTTCATCTCGAACAGCTGCTGCTGGTAGGCGCTCTGGGCCTTGGCCTTGTCGTAGTGCGATTCCGACTTTTTTCGCTTGGCCTCGACTTCCTGGCAAGTGGCGTCGTACTTGGCCTTGACCTTGCGCAGGTCGGTGTAGGAAGAGTCGCGCTCGGCGGCGAGCTTGTCGGCATATTCGGCGTGGCGCTTGCGGAGGTCTTCGAATCGAGTTCCGTAGTACTTGAGGGGTTCGGCGACCTGAGAGATGAGATTGTTCCCATAGCGATCGTGCTCGGCGGCGCGGGACTCGAGGGTAGTGAGCTGGGTGGCCCAGGTCGTGAGGGAGGCACTGGCGGGGTGTTAGTATGGTTCTGCGGGTGACGTTCTATGGAAGAGGGGGAGGGAATCACCTCTCGAGAGAGCCGGGCGTCATGGCGGGCGTGTCGCCGACGCTCAGGGGCGAGCTGCGCTTGTTCTTCTTCTCAAAGTACTTCTTGGCGAGCGCGCTGAGCTTGGCGCTGTACTCCTTCTCTATGGCGGAGCGCTCGCGGTAGAACTGCTGGATGTCGTCGAGCCACGAGATGCCGTGGGCGACCCAGGCGTTGGCGGGCTTGAAGCCATCCTGGAAGAGCAAGCCGGGTCAGCAACGGGGCGCGCGTGGTCGCGGGCATCCATGAGTGCGCGTCATGTATCAAGTTCCGGGATGGCGGCAACGCACCTTGAGCTCGGCGCCAAAGGTGGGCGCCGCGTCCACCTCAGCCATGACGGAGAGCGACCGGTCGGGGGCATTCAGCGGCCGACGTGGCTAGACATGCGCGGGACGGGACGGACGGGCGACGGGGTGAGGTCGCGGCCGGGCACGGGGGGCAGGATGCGAGCGTGTATGGATGTGGAGGAGGGGGAATCCGTATGGATGTCCCCGGCCGTCGTGGAACTGTCGTTTGTAGCGCATTGGTGGGATGCCGCCCGGGCAGCGAGCGTCGCTTGCATCGGACGGATAGGTACCTTGGGCAGGTGGTGCCTCCACCACCGGCGGGCTGCCAACGAGCGCAGGTACAGCACCACTAGCCTCCTTGGAACGCTGACGAGTGCGCCGGGTCAGGCTTGCTGTGTGGAGGCGCAGCACCACAGCGTCCAGGCCCGGCTCGCTGACCGAGCTACGGCGCAACCTGGAATACAGCCGGCGGGCCGATGGCGGCTGCAGTGGCCTCACCCTCCCACTCAACCGCCCTTCTAGTGGACTCAGGACGTTCCATCCGAGGGTCGCGCTTCATCCCTGCCCGCCCCCCGGCCGTCACTGCCGTCGAGCCTGGCTCATCCACTGAAGCAATTTACCCCGCCAATTCCATTCCCCCGGGCAGGCTTCTGGAAGCCCGCCTTTTTTCGCAGTCAGCGCCCGCGTGTGTCTGATCTTGGATTCGATTGTGCTGGACTGAGCAGATATCCTACAGTGATGCCATGGATTGCGTCTCGGCAAGCCAACTGACCGTTTTCCTCCTCATGAAGCTACAGGACATGTTGGCAGTTGCAGTCGTCCTCGGACGTGGTTTCGTATTGTGCCACTCAGTCGGCGCCCAGGCGCGCTTCTCCCCCAAGTCCCCCCCTCCGCTCTCCACAACGTCGCTCGGCGCTCAACGGGCATTCATACGAGTCGCCCCCTTGTTAGGTCGGTGGGGGTGCTCCCAACTTGCGGCTTGCGGCTTCGGCTGGCCGTCATGCCATGTTCGATAGTAGTAGTATAGTCCGTACGTTGTTGTTGCACGACTCTGGCGAGCCAAGTCCTCCTGCAGCAAAGCTCGTACTCAATCCCCATAGCTCAGGCACTGAGCATTCGTAGAAACGTCCCTCCTGCTCCAGCCCGCCAGCCAGCGAGCCGGCCCGTCCGGTCGCCCTCTCACTTGACGACGCGCGTGGGCTTCACCGCGTGCGCCTCGACCCAGCACGACACCCCCTCGGGCGCGTCCCAGCGCAGCGGCTCGACCGGAGACAGGTGCATGCCGTCGGGCCCCGTCGTCGACGACTCGTTGGTGAGCGTGATGCCCGCGCGCCGCGCCAGCTGCAGGCACTCGGCGTTGGCATCCTGCAGCTCCGCGAACACGCCGCAGATGGTCGCCGCGCCGGCGGCGTGGTCGTAGTGCGCGAGCACGTAGACAGTCTGCTCGTGTACCACCGACATGCTGTAGCACCGGGCCTGTGAGGAGTGGCGGCTGTTGGTTCAAGTCGTGGCCTTGTTGTCGCGTTTGCGCCGTCGTGGTTGATGGAGCTACGTTCCACGGCTTACGGCTTGTCGACGCGGCTCGCGAACCAAAGCACACACTCTGAGTAGCGTACGCGGCCACAACTGCACCACCAACATTTGCTCCAACTCTACACGCCTTATCCATCCATGCTTTGCCAAAAGTATACATGAGACACCTTCTCCAGCAATCTACACCCATTGACACCCGCATCGCATAGTCGCGGCCCAAATGCCACGGCAGCCGTAGCTACCCTGCACCAGACCCCCGTCCTCGAGCCAAGTCCAAGTCGAAAGCCCCTCCATCCAAGCAAGGGCGCGCCCACGAGAGCGAACATGCCAGCACATCCCCACCGGCAGCCCCTCCATCGTCACCCCCAGATTGTGTTTTATTAGAGCCGCCCCCCGCCGGCCGCCCGGCCATCCCCTCCGGTGCCGGTTATCAACCCTCGCCGCCCCCCCTTCTCCGGATCATGGCCGCCGCTCGTCTCGCTTCACGCCGCGCACTCACCACGCTGCTCACCCGTCCGTCCGCACGCACCATGGCTTCCTCCGCCGCCGCCGCCGCCCCGCGCAAGTTCGAGTTTCTCGTCATTGTCCCCGACAAGCCGGGCACGCTCGAGAAGCGCCTCGAAGTGAGGCCGTATGTTCTTGGCTCCTGCGCCAGCCCGACACGCTGGCGGCCCCCCCTTGTCTGCATGATCAGTGCCGTTGACCGGGCCCGCTGTATAGACAACACTTTAAGAACATGACCCCGCACGTCGAGTCTGGCGCCTGGAAGATGGGCGGTGGGTTGCGCAGCAAGTGTCGTCAGTTACATAGACCAAGAGGGCTGACCCAAGACAGGCGCCCTGCTCAACAGCGTCCCCGGCGACGACGATGCCACGAAATTTGACTTCATGGGCAGCACCCTCGTGTGCATTGCCGAGTCCAAGGAGGCCGTGCTCGAGCAGCTGCGCCAGGACATTTACAACACCTCTGGCGTTTGGGACACCGAGAAGGCAAGTCAACCCCCTGGTCCTTGTGCCGCTTCATGCACTGACATGCACAGGCTCAAATCTACCCCTTCAAGTGCGCCTTCAGGAATCCGTAGAAACAGCCATCACACCAATGATAAAGCTAATGTCAATCATATCAAGACGGGCCATATTCGTCTCCTCCAAGGTCGTGATTGCTGCCATGATCCGTCCAGACTGTCATTCCTTGCTTCGGTGGAATCCGCGGTGCGGCGTTCATGCCCCCATTGCTGGAAACCAAGTCTTAGTGAAACCAGCGCAGCGCCCCCCAAAGCCAGCCAGACTAAATGCAACGCAATCCCATATATGCGCCCGGGCTCAGCCCCGAGCCTCTTTCGTTAAGCGACGGCAGACGCAAGCGCGGCGTTCCTCATCATACAAAATCATCGACCCCTCAATCGCTCTACTCGCTGTTGGCATTCTCTTCGACTGCGACCCTCAAGTCATAGTTGATGTCGAAGCACTCGGCGAGAAGCTCGCTAACACTTCCTTGGCCTTCCGGGATGTCTCCGTTAACCACAAATTTGCCATCGACCCTCATGTTATCCAGCGAGGTGAGCTGCGCGGGGTTAGCCAAGCGTGCGGTCCCTCGGGCACCCTGTGGCTGACTCACCTTCATACTGTACGGGTACAGCTCTCGGACAGACGAAACGCCTCCGTTGTTCTTGACCTCGATGAGGCATCGTTTCAGCGTCTGAAGCTGGTTGTAGATTGGCAGCAACGCCTCTGATACCGGTTCTGACGCAAGCATGAACGAGTAAATGTACGCGTAGCTGCGCCTGATCAGGTACAGCATGGTCCGCTGAGTCCAGAGGTCTGCCGGCCGCCCTCTCTCATCGTAAAAGTTTCCGCCCTGCCGGTTCTCGTCAATCTTGTCGAGTTGACGCTGAAAGTCGTACAGGTCCGTCTCGCGGAGCGACCAGGCTTGCGTCAGCGACAACTTCTCGAGATCATTCCGGATGCCGACGAGCGCGTCGTATGTCGGCCGCCATTGCTCGGCGACTTGTCCTTTTCTGTGCAAATCTATTAGCAATCGCCAAGGCTGATGTCCATGCCGTGTGTGCGTACCGTTCCAACACCAGGTCCGACCACTTCAGACATCGGTTGTACAGGTCGCAGATCTCCGGCCCGCCCTTGGGCTCTGTTCCGTCCTCAGCGGTGAACTTGCCGTCCTTGCGCTGCTCGCCAATCTCCACCAGCTGCTTTCGAAGCTTCTGGACCTCGCTCGTCGAGAACTAAGCCACTGGTTAGCTGGCACGGTTCCTGACCCGTGGGCAATGCAGGTGGACCCACCTTTGACTTTGTGTTGGCCAAGGAGATCTGTCGCAGTATCGAAATCATCTTCTCATGCATCACCAGGAGCGGCTCGCCAATCCGCTCGAGTCGCTTCTGCAGTTTGGCGAGGGACGCTTGGCAGTTCTCCACTCTTTTGGCCAGAAGCGCCAGCATGTACGGCGAGTGCTGCTCTTCAGGGTTCTGCTCCTCCTGCGCTTGGCTCACGCTCTTGGACAGCTTGGCCAGCGTCGACTTGATGCTCTCCAGGTCCTTGGCGGAGTACAGGTCGGCTTCGGTGAGGTGGTCGAGCAGGCGCTTGACGGTCGACGTCAGCGCGACGGCTGCGGGGGCTTCATTGTTGCGGCCGATGGTCAGGTAGAAGAGGGACAGCAGCTGGAAGCAACTCTCGAGGACCTTGTCCACTATGCAACAAGAAAGTCAGCGAATGCGCGACACCGGGCGCGCGCTGTACTTACGTCTGTTCTCCTCCTTGTTGCCTGTTTCGGCGCGGACGGTATTCAGTTCCTTGACCTGCTCGATGGTCTGATCGTAGAGTGGAATGACGTCCTGGCTGCGGATGTACGTTGTCCTGTCCTGCTTCAACAACAGCAGCTGGTCGCGGATGATGACGAGGCGATCCAGGATGGCGCGCTCCCGGGCATCCCGCGGCGCCGGAACTGCTGGTGTGTCCATTCCGGTGACAACGTCGGTGGTCGTTCGCGAGCTGGCGCAGAGGTGTCGCACGAGCACAGTGCGGGGAGATGGGTTGGGCTGACGTCAACAAGGCCAATGGTCGACGATAACTGCAAGCCGCTGGCTCGCCTTTGCAATGCAATGTTGGAAAAGTCGAGTTTCCAGCTCTTCCGAGGATGGCGGTGGTGGAGGAGGAGTAGGCGGAGAAAGTGGTGGTGGTGTTGAGGTGGTTACCAAGCAGACGGAAGCCGCGCGCGGGGTGGCTGTCGAAAGGCCGGACTCGGTCGAGCTCGGACGGCTGCGATCTCCCGGCGGGCGAAGTGCTCGGTAGCGGGGGACCTTCGGTGGCGTAGGCTAGGTTGGCGAACGCAGTGCGCCGAACAAGTGCGCGACGGCGGGAGAAACGGGAACGTGGTCGTGGACGATGTTGAGAATCTGCATTTACCTACCGCATTAAGATGGTGCAGCGTTTTACACCAAGTAACGTACGAAGTACAGGGCCGAGCAAACGCTTCTTGTCTCAGCTTGCTACTGCAGGACCAAGCGACGTCAGGTAAGCGTGGCATGGAACCACTGATGTGATGAGTCGCAAGCACCACCAAACACCGCCCACCAGGATGGCCTGGTGGGGGAGGCTTGGGAGGCTTCCATCTATCGCCGCCAGGTGGGGTTCTTCGGTGGATGCTTGCGTTGGTCCTGCAGACATGGGCCACTGATTGGCCGGAATCAGCCTGCGTCAGCCTGCCCAATCACCGCCCGAGGCCGGCGGGCCCATCGTTCGGTGACCGGAATAATAGTTGGTCCTTTGCACTTTAGGTCTTTCAAGCCCTCCAGCCGAATTTTGGGCGCCAGCGGAATTTTTGTGGTGTCAGCCCGCTTTTCGCGATTATTGCACTACAACCACCACGACGCATCGTGTAGACAATCTTCCCCTGTCAACGCACGCCAAACCCGCAGTCACAATGTCTACCTCCGAGCTCGCTTCGTCCTACGCGGCCCTCATCCTCGCCGATGATGGCCTCGAAATCACCGTGAGTGTCTCCAACCGCGCGCGCGCGCGCACGCATATCCTCGCGGTCGACGTCCAACGGCTCCCGACGCCTTCCGATATTTTCTGCGATACGTGCCGGAATACGCCTTTGCTAACGCGCTCGATGTATAGGCCGACAAGCTTGTGTCCCTGATCAAGGGTGCCGGTATCGACGACGTCGAGCCCATCTGGTGCAGCATCTTCGCCAAGGTACGACCCGAACCGACGAAAACCACGTCCGTGTACGAAAATTGAAGGACGGATCGCTGACGGGATTGCTTGTACAGGCTCTGGAGGGCAAGGACGTCAAGGACCTGCTCGTCAACGTCGGCTCTGGTGGCGGCGCTGCTGCCCCCGCTGCCGGTGGTGCCGCTGCCGCCGGCGGTGACGCCGCTGCCCCCGCCGCTGAGGAGAAGGAGGAGGGTGCGTCAAATTCCAGTTCCCCGATAATCGCCGCCCCGATGGATGCTAACACTCGCCGCAGAGAAGGAGGAGTCCGACGAGGACATGGGCTTCGGTCTCTTCGACTAAGCACCTACGCCGCGACGACTGTTTTCTTGCTTCCTTGTACTTCAACTGCATGGCTTCGGGGTTCACGATCGATCGATCATACAGGATGGAGACGGCATGATATATCCTGGGGCCCTGGACAGAGTAGCTTCGTCAATACGATGAATGCACTCAAAACGACGGAGTTTTCACCCGGGGTGGAGAATTGGTCAGTTTACACGGCTCTGGAGCACAAAAAGAGGAACGTTACCATGCAAACTCCGCGGCACGCGAACTGGTTCAAGTGATTGTGTGCGGCAGTGGATGCGAACGTTCCTGGACGCATTGAGACCGGGTCTCCGCTCATGCCTCGAACTCTGAAGGGACGAACGTCATGGCCCCTCGGCTGTGGAACCACGACCAACACCGACCTGTTCGCTTGACGAGGCACTGCACAGCGTGATTTTGTACCCTTCGACAGACTCGCCTCCTCGAACAACGACGCGTCGGGATCGTGTACGGCGTTGGCGATATGATCGACGCCTTGGACAGGGCTGCGTAGTTGTCGATGAGATCACCTGTGACCTCGCGAACAGCATCACTCCATGTATGCCGTCCTATGTCCCAACAGTGTAGAAGTGAATGATCCGTGAGGGGTTGGCCAAAGCAGCGGATACGGCCTCAAAAGCTGTGCAAATTTATCTGATTACCATGCCGCCACCAACTCCCCGGCTAAGCTACTCCAGATGCGAAACACTCGTGTCACCCCAGCCTTACTTGACAATCAGCACCGCCGAAGGGACAAACCCCGCCTCCTTGAGCGTCTTGGACATATCCACGTCGCCCTCAAACGTCCTCTTCGGGAACGTCGTCATGAAGCTCGCCACCGCGTTGCCCGTCTCGCTCTGCACCATCTGCGCCAGCTCAAACAGCGTCGTGTCGGCGGGCAGCGTCTTGGTGATGTTGCCGGAGCCCGTCTGCAGCCTCAGCCGCGCCTCGTTGCGGTCGCTCTTGGTCGTCGTCGCGGCGGCGAGGGCCGAGGGTCCTGAAGGGGGGGCGGCGACGGGGGCCTCGGGGGCGCGACCTTCTCGCGCGGCCTTGGCCTCCTCGGCCTTGCGGCGGCGCTCGGCCTTGTCGGCCTCGATCTTGGCCTTGATGCGCTTCTTGGCCTCGAGATCTTCCAGCTTCTCCTGTCGCTTGCGGGCAGCCTCCTTGATCTGTTCCTTGCGCTGTAGCTCCTCCTTGGCGTCCTGGGTCTCTCTCGTCGCCTTTTGCCGGATTCTCTGGGACTTTGTTAGAACATCCGGTGCAGAAGCAGTAGTGGTAGGGGATGCTGAAGGAGGGCATACCTCGTTGCGCTTGTTCTCCTCCTTGTCCTGTTCGGACTGCGCCGCCCGCTTGGCTTGCAGGCGTTGGCGAAGCTCCACGAGCCTGGCCTTCTTCTCCTCCTCTGTCAGGGGGGCAATCTCCTCCGTTGACTCTGAAAAGTCTGTATGCTCGCTGCGATGGCTTGTTCAGCTGCTGCCCTCCTTTTGGGTGTGAAGCAGGTGGGGTACTCACGTCTTTGAGGCATGGTAGCTGGCGAGGTCCTTGTTACGAAAGCGCTTGCCGCACTCGTTGCAGATGAGAGAGCGTGCCTGCTCGCCTGTTTCCAGCTCGGCGATCTCGGCCTTGGTCGCATCCTCGTCCTCATCATCAGCTACCTGAGCCGCCTGGAGCTCATCCAAGGGCTTGTCCTGAGTCTCCTCGAGGAACTGCAGCGCGCCCTGCACTAGAGGGGGGGTTTGTCAGTGAAGCTGTCGCGTGAGACGGCTCGTGGGCTGGGCTGGGATTGCTCACGGCCTCCGCTCTTCTTGACGGCAAGCTCGGCACGGGCCTTGTCGAAGCCCATTTCGAGCAGCTGCTCTAGATCTGACGGCATCGCGACGGTGGGGGCAAGGGGTGTGAGGGGCCTTGCGAGGGACTCGTGCGATGATGTTGCGGGAAGTGAGATGTGGTGATACTGCGGGGCTGAGGTGCGAGAGATGGGTGTACCGTGGGGCAATGAGACTTGTGAGACAGGCGGCGGCCGAGTCGTTTGTACGATGGGAGGAAGGAAACGCTTGCTTTGGATTGTATCGGATGGCGAAAACTTGGCTGGCAGCGTTTGCTCCGTAAAGGTGATTCACATAAGGTATGTGCTGAAAGCCAAGTCTGCCGTTGCAAGTGGTGAAACCTTCAGACTGAAGCTCGCTTGCAGTTCCAATGACCAACGTCACAGCTGTTGCCTCCTGTGGCGGGTCCTGGGCAGTTTAGGTTGGCGTGGCGCGGGGCAAAGCCGTGGAAGCTCAGGGATGCCCTGTAGGTAGCGACCGAGGGGCTTGACCGCACGGGAGGTGGCAACGGCTGAACAGCGGCTCCAGCTAATACCTAGGGCGTCTACCAACCCACTGTCAGGTCGGGTAGCAGGGCATGCATCCATGAATGCTGGCATGGAGGTTGGTCCATGACGCCGTCATCTGGGCACTGAACCACATACATACGACAGCGCCCTCAAGTGAGAGGCGCCTTGTCGGATACGGGTTGCTCAAGGAGCTACCTCTAGGTACCCCGCCTGAATGCAGTGCGCACGAAAAGAAAACACACAGCATATATCTACTCCGTCCATCTATGCCGTGCACGCGATCCCGCTCAGGCGCAACCTAAGCTTGGGGCCAACCGCAGCGTTGACAACCGGAGCTCCGGCGCAACTACGGCCTGTGCTGCAGCGTTGCCCCATTTCACAAGCCTGACACGGGACAGAGCGCCTGTCAACCCGTCGTGGCCCATGCAACAATGCAACGCAGAGCCGCGCAAAAAAAATAAAAAATAAAAGACCATGTCGTAGCAGCATGCGACGGCACACGCACGCCGAGCACGTGCCCAATCGTCAATTAAGAAAGCACCCCCAAAAAGTTGCCCGGAAGTGCTACGACAGGGCGGCAAGTTCATGCTCTGGGCTGTTAAACTGCACTGTCTGCCAAGGTCCCGTCTTTCTTGCTCCATCACCAGCACGTAGCCGGCTTAGTAAGTGGAATCGCCGCGCATTGGTCCGTCGGGTTTGGCGTCGAAGAAGGCCACCTCAGCGCTCCACTCCTCATGTCCTGACGTCGTTGGCGCCGTTGGTGAGTTGGGTGGTGTTTTCACAGGGCATTTTCCAGCGGTCCGAGGTTCTGCGCCCCCAGGGAGCTGCAGCTGAGGTGAAACCCCCCGGCCGGCCTAACTGCAAGTAGCTCTCATCAAACGCGGCCCATCCACTGCGCTGAGCTGGCTGGGGCGAACCGCCTCACGTACCGTTGCAACTCCTCCAACGTCGTCACTCGCTCTCTCTCTCTCTCCCTCTTCCTGCCACCACCAGCACCACCACAACACGCCCCCGACTGCAGCAGCCCGCGCAAACGACGCCGACCCAGAAAGCGCCTTCGCCCTCTTATCTGCGCACCTCGCCTTCCCTACCGCCTCAACTGACTGCGCGCCGCTTCTCCCTCTGCCTGTTGGCTCCGTCGGGCACGACTCTGTCTCCCGCGCCCCCCCACCCCTGGTTCGACCACATCGCATAATCAGCCCTATCGAGCATCGCGAGCCGTACCACCACCACCATGTCTGTCGACATCGAGCCTTTCGAGCTGAATTTTCGGCGTACGTGCCACCGAGGCCCATCGCGTCGCGAGATGCTGCAGCGGCCTGTCGGCTTGTACTGACGTAGCTTCGCGCAGGCCCCTTTACCGTCGAGGTGTCGCAGACCCTGACAATCAAGAACCCGACCTCGACACCACTCGCGTTCAAGGTAGACCAGCCCCGAGGCATCGCGCTCAGCGCCCGAAGCGTTCAAGCTAATATGTGCTCGCCTGCAGGTCAAAACCACTGCTCCGAAACAGTACGAACCCCTGCCGAGGCATTGAGACCCCGACTTGCGCTGATCGTGCCGTAGGTACTGCGTGCGACCCAATGCAGGCCGCATCGAGCCTGGACAAGACTTTGATGTCACTGGTACGCCAGTTCCCGAGCCCCCCTTCACGACACTCTGCAGCCCCTAACGTACCCCCAGTTCTCCTCCAGGCGATGAAGGCGGACCCTCCTCTGGACACAAGATGTCGCGACAAGTTCCTCGTCCAGTCTGCGCCTATCACACCAGAGAAGGAGTTTGCCAGCATTGCCGCAGTGGTAAGTGCCGCTGGTTTCAAATCCCTGGACTGGTCGCATGGCGTTACTGACCCTCGTCGCGCAGCTCGAGTCGACGGAAAAGGGCCAGATCCAGGAGCGCAAGATTAGGGTCAACTGGCTGGCACCCCTCGGTAGCCAGGAGCAAGGAGCTAACCAGGCCGTCCTCGCCACTCCCAACAAGCAATCCATAGTCAATGGGGTACGCAGCCTGCCTGCCGCTCGCCTCACCCACAAATGCTGACATGGAACCAGGCACACGACACGCCGGAAGCCTCGCGCACGTTCTCGTCTCCCAAGACCGAAGCCCCCGACTCGACGCCGTTGCATGCTCCCCCGCCGTACCCGTCCGACGATGTCAAGGACGAAGACGAAAAGTCCGACCGCCCCAAGTCCGCCGTGTCTCAAGCAGCGACCGCCGTTTCCGAGACGGCCCAAGCGACGTACGAGGAGCTCAAGGCCAAGCTGGCCCAGGCGGAGGCCCAGCTTGCGAGCCTCAAGGACAGCGGTCTTCGCCAGCGTTCCGTCAAGACCGTCTCTGGCGAGCAGAAGCTGCCTGATACCGGTCGGGTGGCGCAGGCGGTTAAGCAGCAGCCCGCGGGCGTGCCCGTCCAGATGGTGGCCATTCTCTGCCTGCTGAGCTTCCTGCTCGCC
Organism: Purpureocillium lilacinum; assembly: GCF_023168085.1. Taxonomy (NCBI): domain Eukaryota; kingdom Fungi; phylum Ascomycota; class Sordariomycetes; order Hypocreales; family Ophiocordycipitaceae; genus Purpureocillium; species Purpureocillium lilacinum. The sequence goes on from NW_027072112.1 coordinate 407,727, forward strand.
TACTTCTTCTTCTAAGCCCTTTGCGCCTCTGCGGAGTTTGCCCGCACAGTACTTATGACGGGGAAGCGATACGATCGGCCACGGCGGAGGCCATTCCAGTCCGGCCGTGCTCGAGAGCCCCAACAACGACTGGTATATACGCATTGCGGCAGAACGAGAGACTTGGAATGAGAAGTGGAAAAGCGAGAGTATAATCCAAGGTCAGAACACCGAGGGACAGGGCGTTGGCGCCTCGGTCACCAGGCCTGATTCTGCTTGAGTCGCCGAGGTAGAGAGAGAGAGACGGCCCGTCTGACGGGGTAAACAGCGCCCTTTATTCCTTCGAGGAGGGGCCGGAGACTGTGTTGGTTGAGACGGATGGCGCGGTTGGCGTCCTTTCTGCACATTGACAGCGCGGCTGGGTGGTTGACGACGAGACTGGGAGGGTTTTGTTTGCGAGGGGGCCGCTGCCGCGGTGCTTTTGTACTAGCTACGTCTACAACTTTGCGTTTCAGTGTCATGGGAATTCCTTTGTTATGATGGCCTTGACTTGGCATGCCGCTCAGTCTTTCGTTACGATGCACCTCGAGTACCTAGGTGTTCCCTGGACGTGCGATGGTGACGGTGTTCATCATAGTCTAATGATTTCTTCTGACTGGGCGGGTCCCCGCCGATGTGTTGCTGCTGCCCAAAAACGCCTATAGAAACAGATACCTATGCAATACATGATTCCTGATCTGCCAACTTCTGTCTGGCACGAACGGAGAAGGAAGAGGGGGTGATTTTATTCCAACACCCTGAAAATGGCCGAAACGCGGCCCGTGTCCCGCAAATCGTTTCGTGCGCACCCACGGCTTACGCCTGAATCTCCGACTCCTTCCAGTTGACGGCGCCGCCGACGATGCGGCCGCCCTGCTTGCGCTTGACGCGGCAGTTGAGCCCGACGTTGGGGTCCCAGATGAAGCGCCAGATGGCATAGCTCCAGGACTCGTGACGGGGCAGGTCCTGGTAGAACTCGCGGGCGATGTCGTAGACGGCGGGGAGGCGGGTCCACGGCACGGCGGGGAAGTCGTGGTGCTCGTTGTGGAGGCCGACGTTGTAGGTGAGCCAGTTGAGGGGCCCGTAGTAGGAGAAGGTCTCGGGGACGGGGACGCCGTTGTCCGGGTTGCGCTGCGTGGGCGTGACCGTCTCGTATACATAGTGCTCGGCGATGAAGTGGCCGGCGACGGGGTGGAGGCTGCCGGCGAGGAAGGAGGAGAGAAGGAGGTACAGGAGGGCCTTGGGCCCGCCGGTGAAGTGAACGAGGGCGTAGTCGAAGGCAAGCTGAGCGGCAATATTGAGGTAGTGAACGCGAGTGAGAGGCACCCGGTAGACGGTCATGGGGCGGATGGCGTAGAAGAAGATCTGGAAGGTGCAGAAAAAGGCCTTGCCGAGGATGGTGTCGAGGACGAAGGCCTCGAGGGCGGTGGGCAGGTCCGTGTCGACGCCATCGACGCCGAGCGACTTGTGGTGGGTGAGATGGTACGGTCGGAACGAGGCGCTGTAGGGAATGCCGATGGGAAGGTTGGCGAAGATGGCGAAGACGCGGTTGGCGACGGGACTGCGGAAGGCGAGGTTGTGCGAGATCTCGTGGATGGCAAGGAACAGGTTCTGGTTGGCCGTCGCGCCGACGACGTAGGCCACGAGCCAGAACTTGAGCGACCAGAAGGGCGTCTCATGGAGATACCACGCCAGGAACGTCTGCAGGGCGACGACGCCCGTGACGACGTACTTGGTCAGGGGCTCAGGGCCGCAGAGCTTGGTGATCTGCAACGAGAGTCAGCATCAAGTGTCTGTTGCGACGTCGGTGGCGAGCGTGTGTCTGGAGAAGCGCACCTCGGGATGAGCCTTGATGATGGCCAGGCGCCGGGTGCGATGCGGCTCCTCGGTGTAGGTCCAGAAGAAGTCGTGCTTGTCGACGCCATCGCCGTCGGCCCCGGCGTCGGGCGCCTTGTCCTTGGGCGTCTTGGTGACGGTCGTCGCCGCAGACGAGGGCATGGTGCTGTGGTGCGGTCGCCTCGGGAGGCTTTGCGAATTGGTGCAAGTAAATCCGTCGTCTCTCGGCCGAGCTGTGTTGCGAATATCGAGCGCGATGAAGACGCAGTACAGTTCTATCGGGGCATCTGCCAATTGAACGAGCTCGATTCACCGTCGGTTCGCTTCAATTTGATCCCGTTTCGGTGTCTGCGCAGGGATGCCTCGGCTCGTGTCGAAGTCGTCGGGGTCGAGGGCAGTTAAAGGGGTGAGGATGGTTTGTCGGCAGGAAATAGGTGGACGGTTGTGGTTCGAGGGGCTGCGGGCAAAAGGGCTTCGAAGGAGTGGTGTGCCTCAACTTTGTTGCTCCCGTCCCTCCTTCCGCCACCTGCCAGCCCACGCCCGCTGGCAATCCCAGCCAGGGGTGGCCCACGATTGCTCGATTTTAGTGGAGTTACAGGGTCGTCCACTGTGGTGAGTGGGCGAGCAGGCAGGGCGAGGGGCCTGTCGGAGAGGGGCAGAGGGCTGTGCTTGCGTGGCGCCCCAGACCAGCACATGCAGCTTCCCTCCATGGAGCTTTTCAGTGGGGCAGATCGCTGTATTTTATCCTGAACAGTGAACGGAGCACTTTGCCCCTTTCACCGAGCGAGATTCGATTCGGGCGCCTCCGTCGTGGCTAAAGATATCTGTGCCGCTTGCGAAACGAAGCAGCCTCGGGGTACATTACATTCCCGTAACTGACGAAGACCAAAAGAAAAATCCTCAATCAACACTTGAGAATGCCCTGTGTTGCGCCGATCCAGACCCCAGGGTTGACGACTTTCTCCTGCGGGGTTCAAACTTCGCCGCCCAATGGAGCTCCAGCAATGCGTCGCGTGTCTGGTGCTGAATGCGATTTGGCTGCAGGGCATCTGCAGGCGTCCACAAGCACGGCTCGTTTGCCTTCGGCTCCTCGCTTTCCGCCATCAGTCCACCCTGCGCCAGGGACACTCACGTCATACCACTGTGGCTCGAGGCAAAAGGGGAAGCTGTTTGTGCGCAAAACCTTCAATTGGAGTTTTGAGCTACGAAGCACGCTGTTTTGAGCTACGCAGTGCTTGCGACCTACGGAGTACGGCGAACAGACATTTCACTTCACTCACTGGGACTGGGATTCTTTACGAATCGGCTACGAACCTGACTGCGACAAGCGCTTGCCTGCCACAACAAGTGTTGCAGAAAAGGTGCAATGGTCCAAGCGGTATCGCCTTGCGGAACCATTCCAGGATCCGCAAGTGATGCGAGGGCAATGAAGCAAATACGTGTCCAAGCTGGCAGCTCCTTAGAGACTGCCACAGCCAGACGACACGGTTCATGAAAGCATTCGGGTCGCTGCCGCCATCACCGACCGATGATGGCGGACAGGCCATGCTGAGCGTATTCTGGAGCCCCTCTCTCCGCATCCCCCGGTGGTATATCGTCCCGTATCCCTTGCGCAAGCATGCAAACCGTTGAACCTCCGCAACGGACGGCCCCTCCGAGTCTCGCGCTGCTGTCATGAGGCATTCACCCCTGTGCGTACAAGTATGTCCTTCGCATGACCAGTTCCTGTGTGTCAGTGTGTCCAACATGCATCATTCATATACAAAATTCCCTCCTCTTCGTCACGCCCCTTACAGGCCATTGCTCTTGCAAGAAAAGACGCCGCCAACCTCGCCTGCCGCGAACGAGTCGATGATGCCCTGCACACTGGCATACGTGCCCACCGTGAGGAAGAAGACTCCAGTGAGGATGATGACGACGTTGAGCGCCATGGACAGCCAGTCGAAGGCGGGGCTTCGATACCGCCCGACCTTTCGGTCGGCGCCGCGCATGCGGAAATAGGCAACACCCCAAAAGATGAAGCCGAACCAGCTGTCAAACAGTGAAGACATGACAGAGAGGACTGCGAGCCGTTAGCTATGGGTCCTGAATGTCCAACACCAAGAAGGACGGTCAAACTTACGTGAAGAGAAGAACGGGATGACCTGCGAGATGATGAAGGCGAGAATCCACGTCACCAACAGGATGCCGGCCCAGGCACCCCAGCCCACAACAGTGTGGTCGTTCATATGACGGGAGCCCTTGAACCATCGGAAAAAGACGAAGCGTGCCGTGACCGAGGCATACAGGCAACCAAGGAAGATGATTGTCGGGATCATAAAGGAGAAGGACACCTTCTTGTACAGGTCGTGCAACGAACCGAACGCAGGTGCCGTCACGTATTGGTTGCCAGTGTAGGCGTAAATGACGCCGCCGACGACGCAAAAGACGATGATCTCAGCGATGGTGCATGCCCACAGCGACTTGGGGAATTCCCTGGGCCTTGTTAGCATGTCTCAACTTAAGAGTTGTGGCTACGGCACTTACCGAGGATCGCGCATCTCAGCGATGAAGCTCGGGAGGGTGATTTGGCCGATGAAGGTGTAGCTAATGTTGAGGAAAGCCGCCATGCCTTGCACAAAGGTCGTGCTGTGGACGGGAATGGCAGTCACAATAGGCTCGCCCTTGGTCAGAGGGGCGTAGCCAGCCGGCTTGCCCTGAACGCCGGCAAAGATTGTGGCCAGCAAGACAGAGATGAAGGTGAACAAGGCCGAGGCAGTGCCAAGCTTGGACATCATGCTAAAGGTTCGCGGCAGGGAGGCGAGCCAGCAGATGACGGTAATGGCAACGGAGAACTCGACGGTGCGGCATCCACCGATCTTGTCGGCCTCGGTCATGGTGTTGATGTACTCGGCGCCGACCAGCACGTGGAGTCCCTGGATGAAGGTGTTGTTCAAGACGAACATGAGGGCAGTCCCCCACCAGGCCCATTCCTTGCCCCAGAAAAGCATCTGGCCGAGATCGCAGACGTCGCGGACCTCGGGGTGACGGAGGCAAAACTCCCACATGATGAGACTCGTGTAGAGAACAACGGCGGCAACAACAATGGTGAGGATGAGGCCGGGCACGAGGCCGAGGAAGGAGTAGGACCAGGGAAAGCTCATGATGGCGAGGCAGATGTACTCGCTGAAGAGCAGGGCAGCCGTCTTCTGCCAGCTGCATGTGCGGTACTGGATGGAGGCGTCCTCCTCGGAGGCGAGCTGGCGATTGAGGATGGCCTCGCTCGTGTGCTCGTCGCCGTCCGAGGACACATCGACCTTGAGCCAGTCGGGTACGGGTGCAATTCGCGGGCCGACGGTGACGCCCTTGCCGCCGAACATGGCGGCCAGGCGCGTCGACGTGGTCATGGTGGTGCCGGCGAACTCGAGGTCGCGGCCGGAGCCGGTATTGGAGGCCTTCTTTTCGACAGACATGTTGAGCTACTGGAGGCTGTGTCGACTGCGACGTTGAAGTCGGTGTGCAGCGTGTCCGCTGGTGACGAGGAGGTGCCGCCTATATAGTGCGGCAGTTGACGAGGTGCGAACAGGGCGCACGGAGGCCCGTCTTGAAGCTGAAGGGCGACGGCAAGGTGCCTGGGGACCCAAGGAGCAATAGTCGAGGGCCTGCCGATCACGTCATTCGCAACGCTCGTCTGCTTTGTGTGATTGGCACCGCGCGATGGAGCCGCTCCGGGTAGTACGAAGAGTGTCGAGCACTAAGGCGAGTTGGAGTGCCGGTGCGTCGAGACGAAAGCCACCGAGCAGACAGGGCTTGTAAATGGGATGAAGGAGAAGGGGACGAACGCAACGGGAGGGGGGCAATTGGGCAAGTATGTATGTATGATATGAACGGACAAACCGAACAAGGGTTCGTGAGGGAGCAGCGGCGAGATGGGGATTAATGGAAGAAGCAAAACTGGGGTGCGTGCCTGGATCTGGGCTGGTGGTTTGGACGCGGACGAGTGAGGAGGCGGGCAGGAGCAGATCCTTCGCGGTGTCGTCACTCCTTCCTGGACTTTGCTCCGGACTTTGTACACGACGCACGAGCATGAGGCGACTCTACTACTGTACCTCTCTACTCGTACTCGGGCTGCAGCACCAGCACCCACCACCGTCTGCTTCCATCCCGCACCGACCGACCGACTCGACTCGTCTCCCGTATAACCCGACTAACCGCTTGTCACTCGCGCGCGCCAGGAACTAACCTTTGACTCTGCCTCCCACCGGACGCAAAGTTGGTTGCTAGCGGAGACGACGCTCTGTTAGCGGCGTGCTGACAACCTCGTCCCAGTTATCCGCCCTAGTCTCGGCCAAGCAGCACAAGAGATCCCATCTGATGGCGCTGCTTGGCGGCCGCGCGACGGAGCCTTTGCACCTGTCTCCAGGCCTGTCATTTGCCCGCCCGACCTGCGCCCCTCCCGAGACGCCGCCGACGCCCGCAAAAGCCTCCAGCTGCGACCGACGCCCCCCCTCCCTCGCTGAACCGCCGCGGCGTCCCCGGTTCGTCCGTTTCATGCCCGCTGTTCGCGGGAGCCCGGACAGTCCAGTCCAGGGCAGTCGGTCGACTGCGGCGATGGGCAGGCAAGATACCCCACTCCGCGTGGATGGACGATGGCGTTGGTGCTGGCCATGACGTTGGCTGGGCCACCCCGGTCTCCACGATGCATCCGGGAGTGGAGTCGTTCCCCCCCCCCTCCGGCTCTTGAGGCCTGGTCGTCTGCAAACTCGTCCACTCTGCGTCCGGTTGCGCCAAGGTGCCGCGTAGCCGGCCACCAACCACGGAGGGACTGCGCGCTGCAGAATCCTCGACGACAGCACAGCACGCACGTTGGCGGACATGGGCCACTCGAGTGCGCCCTCGGTTGATCACACGCGCCTGCGGAGAGGCCAGCCTCGCCAGCTCCAGGCAGCCAGATAAACTCAACGGCGATCACTTGCTCGAATGCCTGGCAGCCACGTTGTGTGCTGTCGCGCACGCCGAGACAACATGCCCGTTGAGTCTGCCAGAGCCTGGAATGCGGGTGCGTGCCGCATTGGGCAGGGAGGCCGTGGGTGCTTGGTCCAGATGCTTGGTCTGGCTGCTCCCGTCCACTGTCTTGTCTTGTCTCACAGTCGCAGGGACCGCAACTCCGCATCCCAGCCAATGCTCCGAACCCCGGCAAGAACCTCACTCATCATCACCGGCTCTCGGGGCACACGGGGGACACAGAATCCAAGTCGACGGTCGTGGCTGGGAGCAAGAAGCGAACGCAAGGCGCCATCCAGACGCTCATGACGCAATTGGCGGGCTCCATTTGGTCGATGGGCAATCCGGCAGCGCGCACTGGCTGGCAGTCAGCGTTCGGTGCCCATTCCACGCACGGGCGCGGGCTCCTCCACACGGGAAACGGCTGCCCTGACTGAGTCCAGGCTCGCCCATGCACCCACCACTCGCATAGAGTCCTTTTAAGCTTATCTGGCAGCACGCTAAGCTTCCAGATGCCCTGATGCAACTCAAAAACGTCCATCGCAAGACGCTGTGCGCAACGCTGTGCGCCTTCATCGCAGTGCACCTGCAAGCTTGCTAAAATTTACATCGTCTCTGTCGATCAAAGCAAGCCAAGCAAGCCGTCCCCGAGTCCCGCGTGGGACTTGCCGGTCGCCGAACCGTGCCGCCTGGGCACGGCTTGGCCCTGTCATGCCACTGGCTGGGCCGGCACAGGGGGGTACGCGAGTACGAACCTGGAAGTCTGAGGTCAGCGTCCTGTCACCGGCGATGCCAACCACCACAACCAACTCACCGGCGCGCAGGCCAACAGCTTTCCTGCCATTACCATACCATACCAAGAGTCCAAGACCACGTGTGAGCAACACCATGCGCAGCCCGTAAAGAAGCAGACGAATAGATTATGGGAGTTACGTAAACGACTTGACTACATAGCTTGGTATCGACTCTATCAAGCACGACACAACCGTCACATTCACGCCTCACATCATTCACCACTTCGACGTCCTCTCGTTACCATTCGCCTCTTTGGCCATGGCATACACATGCCTCTCAAAGGCACCTATCAGCGGCCGCACTTTCTCATCGCCTGCGGGAAGGACCTGCGTGCCCCAGACCCCGCAGACCCCAGCATCGCGGTCGATGAACTACGCACGAGATGAAAGTGTCAGCCAACCCGAGTCGCCAAGCGCTGCCCTTCACGAGGTGTCACGGAACTCACCCAATAGAGATTGGCTGCTCCGCTCCAGCACAAGTACCCCTTTCTCCGGATGGGATGCTTGTCACCAACGACGAGAAGGCCGCCGTACGCCCAGTCAAACTCCTTCGGTCCCGAAAAGTCGCCCACGGCCCAGCTCGCGACCTCGAACGTCTCGCGAAGCGCGTCCCGCGACGCCTGCGTCGGCAGCTGCGGCTGGAACATCAAGCGCGTCGTCTCCCGCTTCAACAGCTTCTCGTCGTCGACCAGCAGCGAGTACACCACCTTGATGTAATCCTGTAGGTCTGCATAGGCGCCCTCGCCGCCGAGACAATCCTTGAGCGGCGGGAAGAAGGAGAGTCCTGGGGGTGCATGACGGAGCCCGCCATCGCCTCGGCGGAAAGTCATGTCGCTGACTTGTCCTGCCAGCTCGGAAACTTCTTGGGGGAAGAATGTGATGCGACTAATGCCTAGGGGCTTGAAGATGTTCTCGTCCATGTACGCGCCAAGTACCTGACCCGTCAGCTTCTCTACCAACCTGCCCGCCCACGTAATGCCGCTGCCGTATGTCCACCCCTCACCCGGCTGATGCAGGAGCGGCAGCGCGAAGAGCTCGTCGATGGTCCCGCTGGGCTTCTTCGGCTTCGTATGCTCGACGTACTGCTTGAGCCGCGGGTCCAGGAAGAGGTACCCCGCGCCGGAGCTGTGCGTGAGGAGGTGCCGGGCCGTCAGGGGCCTGTCCCGCTTCTCGAGGGTCGGCGACCCGTCATCCGCGAAGCCGGTCAGCACGGGCTGCTTGGCGAGAATAGGCAGGTGCTCCGAGACGTCGTCGTCGAGCGCAATGACGCCGCGCTCGGAGAGCTGCAAGACGCACAGCGTGGTCAGGAGCTTGGTCATGGACGCGACGGTGAAGACGGTGTCGAGGCGCAGCGGGTCCTCGACGCCGGTCTTCAGCGTCCGCCTGCCCAGGACTTTTTTGTAGTTGAGTTTCCCTGGTGGCCATTTGCGTTAATGCGAGCCTGAGGGCCGGAATTGCGTAGTAGTTTGTGGTGGTCAGATGGCACGTACCTGAGCGGTCCATGGCGAGGAGGACGGCACCGGGAATGACACCATCTTGCACTGCTTTGTCTAGTGTGGCGTTGAAAGACATGGTTGCAACTGAGTTTCAAGTATTTTTCTTCCTGCTCGTAAAATATCTTCAACATTCGAAGCTGCAGTTGTCGAAGCTGTAATACGTAGTCGAAGCTGCGACCTGTCCAAAGGTCGTCTGTCCGTTCCTCTCTACGTATTACCAAGCCGCAGGGAGGAGACGCAGTCCCTTGTATTGGTAATGCAAGAGCGGTGCGGTTTTTTGATCCTTTCCGGCGCAGCCGTTATAACCGTTGAGGGCTCGAAGCTGTTGACCTCCGGCGGTTTACTAATTCGAGGGCGTTGAGGGAGTGTTGTAATTGTAAGCGCGGACGACCTGTTCCGTCGGGCCAAGCTGAGATGCCGGAGGGGAGGGGCCAGCGGGCGGAGCGGAGGGTGGGGAAGTCCGGGGGGCAGCGGTTTGCAGCTGCGGCTGTTGGGTTCGTCAATCAATCAACGAATTTGGGCTGAAATGTTGAGTTTGTTTCTGTAAGGGCTGAACAAGCTATATATGCTAGGTGCACATGATGTTATTTGCAGGAAGACTTGGGCACTGTGGAGAGGACGCAGATGGCGGGCAGCAGTCATATGTAGAAACAGGCGACGCGGGAGAGCGAGCCCCCGCGGCGGGGAGGGCGGGAGCGGGGAGCTTGGGTATAATCACAGCGGCACGCCGAGGGCCACAGCGCAACGCCGAGGTCCAACGCCAAGGGGAACTCCCCCAGAGTCCCACCAGTTACGGGTGTTCATGTGCGCGAGCGGGCGTCGCAGCCAGCCCTCGGTGTTTCAATTTCCTCCAAACAGACATCGGGGAAGCCGTTCACCCCACGTTTTTTGTCGCGTACGGGATTCCGTGAGAGAGCGTGTGTGTAAGTTGAGCGGCCGGTTTGTTTTGGGGACGGGGTCGGTGTCGGAATCCTTGTGTAACACGCTGCCGTCCCGGCCCCTCCGTTGGGGCGGCTTGGGGGCCATGGGATGCTTGCCGGCCCCGGCTCCGCAATTCGGGTGTCGCTTGATCGGACGGCGGGCCGAGTGGATGATCCACGGATGACGAAGGATGATGCAGTACAAAATATTATGTATGATGACTGGCAATGTCCATGGATTGCGAGATGGTGTCAAGGAGTCGAGGCAACGTGTTGCGCGGGGTGGCGGGCTCTGGAGGCGGGCCGGGACCCCGCGCGGACCTGGAGGGTTTAATTCCATGACAGGTCCCCCGTCCAAGCCCCTGTCCGCCTTCTGAGGCAAGTCTCCGTGCTACGCCCTGGGTTCAAACAAACAGTGGACATCTACGTCGGGCGCGCAAAATGCACAGTCGCATTTTACGCAGAGCCGTGCCATACAAGGCGCGAAGTAAGTTGTATGGTATAATACACGAGCAGAAAAGATCTTGTCGTCCCTGCGAGGAACTGAAGGCGCTGCCTGGCCGATATGCGACTTGGACCCTGCTGGAGGCATCAGGTAAGTGTATGACGCAGCTGAGCGGGCTCCAGTTCCCAGGCAAAGGACAGGGCTGCGATCCATGGATGGATGTGGATGGGCAAAAGCAGGATGGCCAACTTTCGGCACAGGGATATGCTGGCGAGAAAACGTTTCACCTCGCTCGGCATCCAGGCCCTTTGTTTGTTCCCGTGTTTCTTGGGCGTTGACGATGGCTTACCTAATGGAAGTAACGCAGTTCCAAGATCCATCCGACCTTGTTTGCGCGCCAATTGCACCCACACGCGCATCCCAACGCTAGCACGGGGACGATCCAGCAGCACGGCTGGCCACTGGAGCTGTGGGGGGGTCCACTGGAGCTCGACCGCCAGAGCTGCCCAGGTGGTCCAGCTAGCCCTGTGGAGGTGCTGTGCCAGCCCCTGGGCCGCTGGAACCTCCCGGCCGCCAGCTTCCATCCATCCCGTCCATCCCCGTCCCTTTGAGAGCACGAGGTGCAGCGTGCAGTGGTGCACCACCACCAGCCTGGTGCGAGCTGCAGCCGCCCACGCGACCATTCGTCGGATCTGGACAGCCTGACGCAGGTGCAGGCACACCGCGTCTCTCGACTGCTGCACCTGTGAGGCGTGTGGTGCACCAGGCAGGGCGCTGTCCCTGCGGGCCTGTCACGTCACGTCAACGAGTCGGGACTGACGTCGGGGCTGCCTCGCGTTGTCGTGATTCACCGTGTCGTCCATGGAACCCAGCCAGCCAGGCAGCCAACCCAGTGTCGCTGAGACACTGCATCCTAGCAAGACATCGGGTGCCCTGCTCTGCTCTTCTGCCGCCGTTGCTGGCAGACCGAGTCTCGCACGTGCAGATAAAGCGCCGCGAGGCCCGATAAGACGGGCCCCTGTTCAGCCAACTGCAGCTGGAACTCCCTGGAGCAGCTGCCAGCGCAGTGCGGTGCGGGCGAGCGGGCGGGCAGCGGAGTGGACACCTCACCCCCAAAAACCACAGCAGGGAACCTGACCTAAACCTGGAACCTCCCGCAGGAAAAAATAATAACAGGCAGGGAAGGTGGTGCTGCGTGCGACTCCATCAATTTAAACCAACCACCATAACCAAGGCACCACCGCGACGTACTCACCCGCCGCTACCAACATCGCTCCCGGCCTCATCGCGCACGCACGGCTCCCGACGTTGACAGGCACGCCGACCCCTCGCTGCCGCAGACGCCGCCCACGCGCCCTGCCTGCTTGCGCCGCGACGGCCAACGACTCGCGCATCACCGACGGACGGATATATCCGAGCGAGCGGGCGCCCACAGCACGCACTTCTCGCGACCCCGACCACGAGCCCGCCCCCGACCGACCGCCGCACAGCTTGAGAGCGCCAGCCGCTGCGGGGTGCGACGTGCTCGAGGCACTCACCATCGCCGCCATCCGTCCTTGGTGCCTCTGCCACTGCCGCCCGCGAGCAGACCATATCCGCGCATCGGTACACCGCTCGACGTTATCAAGGACCCTCCGGCACGGCACCCGCCCCGCCGCACCGCCGCACCCATGTGGTGGTTCTTCAGCGTCGTGCTGAGCTCCGTCTTCCTCTTCAGCATCGTCCTCTCCATCCCCGTCGTCTTCGATGTCGGCGGTCGCGACAGCGGGCTGGCCTACAGCCTCTCGCTCTTCATCTACTACCTCGCCTACTCGGCCATCCGTCTCGTGACCCCCGACCGCTCCCGCGCCGGCTGGGCCGTCTCCACCACCCTGCGGTTGTCGCAGTGGATCGTCATCCCGAGCCTCATGATCTGGGCCCTCGGCCAGTTTGCCGTCGACGCCGGCACCACCAACTGGGTTGAGAGGACGCTGGGCGGGCTCTTGCACTCCAAGAGCACGAGCTGGTCCGAGTGGGTCTTTGGCAAGGACGGCCTGCTCGAGACCGTCCTGCTCGGCACCTGGGACAAGGTGCTGCGCTACTCGGGGCCCGGCTTCCAGCTGCTCGAGGGCTTTTGCACCCTGCTCGTCATCCAGGCCGTCGGCCAGATTACGCGCTGGCTTGTCAACCGCGGGCGGAGCGACACCTGGGTCGTGAGTCTGACGCAAAGCCACAGAATACAGAATAAAGCCCGAGGCTAACTTGTGTGCAGATCATCCTGCTCGCCTTCTCTGGCTCCATCATTGCGAGCGCCGTATACTTTCTCTGGCGGGTCGCCCAGTTCCCCCAGATTAGCAACATCGACGCCACTCTCATTGGCGCGACCATGACCACGGCCGTCTTCCTGTGCGCCTACGGCATCGGCAGCGGGCGCGGGAGTCCCGTCGAGAGCTCGCTTCTGTTTGCCTACGTCGTGCTCTGCGTCTACCAGATATTCACCGACTACCTGCCCTCGGACGGCACGAGCGGCGCCGACGAGGGAGCCACGCAGCCCGAAATCCCCCCGCTGCCGCCCATCATCATGGCCTCGTACTCGACGCTGCTCCACATCCTGGGGTCGCTCCCGTCTGCCATCCACTCCTCCCTCACGCTCCTCTACGCCGCCTTCCAGACCATCACGCCGTCTGTCATCATCTCTCTCGCGTATCGCTTGCTCGTCTTCTACTCGGCGACACGCATCATCCCGTCGGTGCGTGACCTAGGTGCGCGCGCGCTGATGCAGGAGCCGGATCTAGAGGACTCCGAGACGGCCAACAAGGTGCTCGGCATCCTCAGCTGGTTCTCGCCATCCATCCTGGTGGCCGTGTACACGAGCCTTCTGCTGCAGCACTTTTCCACAAGCGACGGCCCCGACGGCTGGACGCTCCGGGGTGGCGACGTGGGCGGCAGCACCTGGCGCTGGATCAACGTCGGCCTTACCATGGTCCTCTACGGGGTCGAATTGTATCTCGGCACCGATGACCAGGACCACTGGAAGGTGGACTAATCGATGCTTCGGAAGCACGCCCATGTGGCGGCGCTTTTCTATATCGTTCACTGGCAATCGTCACGAATGACCATGTGCCATTACCATCTACAAGACGCTGGACACAGAAAGGAGTGGCCCCTGGCCTGGGAATAACTGCAAGGACAACGGGAATAAGAAAGAACAGATACTACTAGCATGGTTTGTCACGGGCCACGATGCGCTTCGCATTGGCGGCTATGACGGGCGGCAACAGTCGCGGGTTGGCGTTCGGGTAGGCAAGCGTGCTGCAACTTGTCTTGGGAGCATTGCGATACTGATATGATTTCATTTGTCGGTCTATCCTGTATGGTTCTGCCTGCGGTGAAGAGGATGTGTGGGAGTCGGCGAGTTCGAGTTGGGAAGGGCGGTGTGAGGTTGTTGTTCGACCGCAACCGCGGTGACGAAGCCGTTGGGCAGCTGCGTGGTGTGGAGGAGTAGTGGCACCACAGACTTCCAGAAAAGGTCTTCAAGTACATAATTACCGATCTTATTCAACCACAAGAGATACCCTTGAATCGAGAGTTCCACGTTGTTTGAGAGCCAAGGCCGCGTGTAAGTGCGGTTTCTCGGTGGGACTACCCTGCACCCCGCCCGAGATCGGGCTTTCAACGCAAGTCATCACACCATCGCACACCCTCATCTTCGTTTTCCACACTTACACCCCCCCTCGCTCGCATCATTCATCGTTGGAAGCGCAGGATCGTCCGTCACAGCCCGGCGCCCCCATGGCAGACACGTACTCCACCAAGGGCCTCCCGCCCGCGCCCGCCGTCTCCATGAAGACGATCCCCATGGCCGGCCTGCTCGTCGACGTGTACGGGCTCGACGAATTACCTGCGGACATGTCCGCGCCGGTGACGTGCCTGTGGCTGCTGCACCCGCGGACTCGCACGAGGGCGCGCATGGCGGACATTGCCAAGCGCGCGGTTCACGCATGGAACTCGTCACAGCAGCGGCTCCAGCAGCAGCAGTCGCAGCAGCAAGATGCCGCCTCCGGCCCCGGCAACGGTGCGAGCAACACCACCACCGCACGCGGGCTCATTGCGCTGGCGTTCGACATGCCCAACCACGGCAGCCGGCTGGTCAGCGAGGCGGCCAACGCGGCGTGGGCGGGGGGCAACGCGCAGCACGCGGTGGACATGGCGGGCGTGGTGCGCGGGGGCGCGGCGGACGTGAGCGCGCTGATGGACCTCGTGGGTGCGTATGTCGGCAGGGGGGATGGTGCGGCGGTGGACGCACATGTTGCGCTGGGATGGAGCCTGGGCGGGCATGTGGCGTGGCAGAGTGTTGTGGGTGAGGGGCGTCTGGATGCGGCGGTGGTGATTATCGGGTGTCCGGATCTGCTGGGTGAGTTTTCGCTTGACTATGGCTTCTTGGACGTGTGTGGGCTGTTGTTGATGCGGCACTGGGAGGGGGTATGGTTTCGAAGAGGCGTGTTGCGTCGGGTGGACAAGGGGCCATGGGAGAGGCATCGTGGGCAGTGAGATGTGCGACGTGATGTACATGTGAGCTGACGATATCACCCTCCAGGCCTCCTGACGGACCGCGCCACCAAAGCCAACCTCGACACGGGCAGCTCGCCCCTCCTCGGAAGCAAGTATCTCCCACCCTCACTCATCGAGTCCCTCTGGCGGCACGACCCCCGCGGCATCCTCTTCGGCAACGCCACCTCCCTTACTCCCACGCCGGTTCCCTCGCCGCCCCTATCGCAGGCCGAGCAGGAGCGTCTTCGCCCACTGCTGGACAGACACCTGCGCGGCAAGAAGCTGCTGCTGTGCTCCGGCGGCGCGGACGAGCTGGTGCCGCACGCGCGGACGGCGCCGCTGGCGGGCCTGCTGGCGGACGCGGCGCGCGGGTGGTACGCTGACGGGGGGCTCGAGGTCGCGGATAGGGTGTACGAGGGCGTGGGGCATCACTTTAGCGAGGGGATGGTGAGGGATGCGGTTGAGTTCTTGGTGAGGGTGGTGGGGGAGGGGCCGAGGGTGAGGGAGGCGAGGGCAAGGATGTGATGTGAGAGAGCTTGTTCGTGGTATAGGGCGGTTGATGACCACGGGCGGACAGTGGCACCGGCCTATCTATGAGGGTCGTCTAAGTCCGAAGTACGTAGCCTGTCTGTCTGGCTGAGGGAAGATATCACAGCCACGGCCTCCTCGCCTCGTCGACGAGCCTCTCCGCCTCACCCTCGCCCACCGTCTCCAACCCGCCCCTATCCGTCACCTCCCGCTCAAACACCCCCTGCCACGCCGCCCACGCGTTCCTCCCCCTCCTCTTGCCCGCGAGGCTCTCCCCCCTCCCATGCGGATCCTCGCGCCACTCCCTCTCCGCGTTGCGTATCCCGCGCAGCACAGGGTGGTCCTCCCACTCCTGCCCCTCTTGCTGGTGCTGCTGCGGCCGCCGCTGTAGTACTCCATCCTCGTTAGCATCAGCGCCTCTGCGAGCAGCAGCAGCAGCGGCGGCGGCGGCAGAAGGAGAAGCGGAAGGAGAAGCAGAAGCGAGGAGCAAAAGCCGTCCCACGCCCGGCGGGTCCACGCCGACATGCCGCGTCCGCGCCGCGGGGAAGCCCACGGCCGCGACGTGCATCTCCATGCGCGGGCGCTTGAAGGCGTGGCCCACGACGGTGAGCGAGGCGGGCCAGGCGCCGACGCGGGCGCGGAACAGCGTCATGCTGAAGAGCACGTTGGAGAAGGAGTCGAGGGCGCGCTCCTCGAGCAGGATGGTGGTGGTGGTGGGTAGCGCGCCGTCGTGCGACGACGACGACGACGATGACGGCGATGACGGGGAGGAGGAGGACGATGGTAGGTGTCCGAAGTAGGCGTTTTGCGCGGCGACGTTGGCGTAGCTCTGCGCTTCTGAGAGGCGCGTCTCGGGCCTCGTCGCGGCGCTGTTCCGATACGCGTGGACAGTTAGCAATCTATCCATCTATTCATCCATCCATCCGTCTTCCTATCCATCCATTCGTCGCCGCTCGCCCCCAAGAGCGAGCCCGTGGCGATGGTATACCAACTCCCCACGCAGACACCACCCAAGGGGAGGGAAAAGCCCAACTCACCCGGAAAAGACGAGCACCGAGTTAGCCACGTCGTCGGCGTGCGCCCGCACGCCCTCCTCAATGTGCCGCAAAAAGGTGGGTGTCTCGCCGGCCTGGAACGGCGCGATGAGCCACTCGGCCTCGTCGTGGCCCGCCGACGGCCCGCCGAGCCAGATGCCGTGGCAGCAGACGACAATGAGGTGCGTCGGCGCCGGCGCCGGCGTTGGGGAAGCCGCCGCTGCCGTCGTCGGCGGCGCGGCGAGGGATGGTAATGATCCTGGCGACATGGTGCCTCCCCCGTCGCGCGGTTGTCATGGCGGTGTCATGCTCGAGATGGAGGAGTTGCGAAGTTTGAGGTTGGCAAGTACACGTCGAGGTGTGGTGTGGTGGGGTTGCGGCCTCAAAAGTGCGACTTGCTAAACCATTGAGGGGCTGATCCGTTCACAGTTATAAGACGACACTCAACAACGCGCACACCTGCTTACGCTACGCGTGACCGCGTCGTCTCTATAAAGCCTACGCTATCCAATGTACAGTTCATGGTATCTTCAGACGCATTTTCGTACAAGCTCCTCCCCTTCCCTGAGATGGGTGTTGATTATTATACAGCCGGCAGACCTGTTCACAGGCACTTGGCTCGGTCACCGCCTGCCCCCAACTGTCTTTTCGCTGGGAGAGGTCCCCTTGTCGGGCTTTGAGCCTTCGGCCGGCTCGTTGCTTCGTTGTCTCCGTCGTTGGCCCCCGAAGCCTTCGCCTAGGACGTCACGAGATGCCTGCAGAATCTCATTCTCAATGGCCCTGCGTGAGGACGCGGTCGCTGCCTTGGACTCTTGCTCCCGCGCCTCGTCCTCCTCAAACTTTCGAAGGAGTGTCGCTATCCTCCTCTTGGGCTTTTCTGGTCGTCCGAAAATCTCCTCGTGACTCAGATGCTTCTTATCCGGATCCGCAACGTGTCCGCGGATCTTGAACATGGCGCTGTTGTACGCCTTAATATGTTCTTCGTGTCGCCTCTTCAACTCGTCAATGCTCCCACTCAGATGGAACGAGCCCGGCCCACCCGTCCTTTCCGCATCCAAATCGTTTTGGATGCTGGCAATGGCGCTTCGGTACCCATCCGCCTGTTTCTTGTGATGTGCCGCCGTTCGCTGAAGCTCGCGCGTCTGCTCCGAGACGGTGGGAGGCTGCGGCTGGCCCCCCTCCTGGCTTGTTTTGAACGTCGGGTTTCTCAGCGGCGACAGACGCCAGTGCCGTCTTGCCTTTTTATATTCTTGCGCCTCCTCGGCGGTCAGGGCTCTCTGCTGCGACAGTTGAGTATAGTGCCAGAGCTGGGCACGACCGGGTCGCCTCGTACCGATTTTTCTCTGCTGCTCGACGCCTTCGAGCTTGTAAAACTCCCGAATCAGGTACAGACTACCTGTAATGATGACCGGGCCCTCGCCCGCCTTGCTGCATGCCCACCGCACGGCGGAGGCAATGTCGGGCTCGCCGTCATAGAGCTGCGATTCGTTTTTGAGCGCCTCTTTCGCGACGCCTCGTCCCAGATCGGCCGGCGCTGCTGGGGGATCGTTGGGACCTTGGGTGTATTCGACAAACGCGAGGTTATCCTGGGGCCTGAGAAGGGCCTCAATCATCTTGGAGAAAGGCTTCGACTTGCTGGCAGACAGCCCCATGACCCAAGTGATGGGCTGGTCGTCCTTTCGCACCCTCGTCTCGACATGCTTCGCCAAAGCTTCGACCCCGAGCATGTTGTGCGCGCCGTCGACGAGAACGGGCTTTTGACGCAGGCCGTCCGTCAACCCGGAAACGCCAACATATTCCTTCCTCCCAGGCAGGTACGGTTTCATCGACAGCAGCTTGTTGACGTCGATGTCGAGGTGGGGGAACAGATGCCTGAACGCCAGTGTCGCACAGAGCAGGTTTTGCTGCTCGTAATCCTCCAACTTGAACCTGTCTTGGTCCAGTCCTGCGATTAGCGGCAGGGCTTTTGATGACGGGCTTATCTGCGTCCCCACGCTTTGTGCATGCTCTCGCAGGACCCCCAACACCGAGCTAGGATTCGTATGGTCCACAATACACGGAACGCCAGGACGCATGATGCCGGCTTTGACCTTGGCAATCTCCTCGATGGTGTTGCCCAGGTATTCCTGATGATCGAGGTCGATCTTGGAGATGACCGTCACGGACTTTTGCTTCATGGCGTTGGTGGCGTCCGTAGCACCGCCCATGCCCACCTCGACGATGCCGTACTTGACGTGCATCTTGTCGAAGACACGGAAGGCTGCGGCAGTCTCAAGCTCAAAGGGCGTCAAGTCCCCGGGATCCTCGCCCGAGGTGAACCTCCAGCCCGAGGCGACGCGGCGGTAGGCTGCCTCGACGTGCTGAAGCTCCATCTCGTACATGCGCTTGTTCACGTACCGGTCGTTGATGGTGATGGCATTGTGTCTCTCCGGTATGGCGGGGGAAATGAAGGTGCCGTGGCTGATGCCTGAGAGCTTGAACATGCCTGCCAGGAGGGCGCAGATGGATCCTTTGCCATTGGTGCCGCCGACGTGAACACCGGCCCAGCTCTGCTCATCTGGAACGACACGGCTGATACGCTCCAGGCCTAGACGGATGTTGCGATGGTCGGATGCGACCTTTTTCTCGCGAGGCAGGGCGGCCCTGATGCGGGCCAGCGCCCGCTTCACCTCCTTGGCGGATGGCATCGCTGTGGCACATGGAGAGGATACTGCCAGCCGGAAGTTACCTGGAGGGGGCCAAATGGCAGAGGCTCGGGGCGCAATGCCTCATTAGGGCCGGGTATATGAGAGTCGGCTGGTGTTGACTGGTGAGGTTGGGCAGCTTACCTCACCTTCGGTATCATGGAAAGATTTCCTCCAGCAAAAGTGGCTGGTGCCTCAGCCACAGCTGTCGACAGTTGCCGTGGTCGTTTGTTTCAGCCACACCTGACCAGGGACCAAAGGTACCAAGTACCCACCGTGGCATGTCTGCATGGGTGGCTGTCACCTGGTAACAGACCGACACTGAATCACTGCCTGCTGGCGCTAGTGGCAACCTGGCCCAGGTGCCTGAGCGTCGACGCCATTGATCCAAAACTCTGCGGCGCCTCCCCAGATCCAACCCGCCCGCCTCCAACCGCCTCGTCGCCCCCGTTTTCCGTCTTCCTATCCACCCATCCATCCACCGCACCCCGGCTTCTGGTCCTCTCCCCTCGTTCATCATCACCACCTTTGCCGGCGACGCCCTCTCGTCGCCGCTCAGAGCCCCGTGGGTCACTCCTCTCCACTCTTGTCGCCCGGCTTGGTTTTCGTATCGCGGCTTTGGTTGCATTGCCTATTCGCTTCTCTGGCCGTCCTAGCCTGGACCACAGCCGCTCCGTTCGCATCTATTTTCGGATCGCACGAGTCGGCGACTTCGTTCATCGCCCATCACGAAGCCCGCACAGTCTCGATTGCATCAATCCCTTTTCGGGTCGCGTCGGCATTTTGGTGCTTTCCACGGGCTCGTTCGTATTCTCGCGCGGCCGACAAACGTCGAGACGCGCCCAAGTTTCCGTTCACCGTGAACGCGACGTGAAAGCGACTCGACTTTCTGGTCTTGTGCACGCGACGCGCTACACATCGCGGCCGTTCCCCCCCGTCGCGCTCATCATGGGTCTTCCGTGAGTTTTCCCTCTCCCGCGTCTGCCGTCAATCGCAGCGACCCCAACCCGCTCCTCGGCTAGCACTTAAGACTCGCGTCGGCGCGGCCTGTCGACCAAGGGCTGGTTTATCGTTCGGGTCGATGTGCTGCACCGAAGTCTGAAACGCTTGGCCGTGGCTCGCGAACCTGCCGTTCCAGAAATAACGACTTTACGTTTCGAAACGGAGAGCCTTGGCCTTCTACCCCGAATTCGCATGCTGATGTCAGGCCCCTTCGCACAGACTTTTCGTTGCGCCAGTCGAGTCGGATCTTCCATCCAAGGCCGCCAACAAGCATGGCGCAGCGTCTCCCCCTCGATCAGGCATCCGACGTCTGCGCACCGATTCCAGTGAGCGGCGACAAGCACGCACAGCTCACGTTCGAATATATGGTGCTGCTCCTCCACGTCTGCCCCGCTCGAACCCGGACGGCTTCATGCCTTGGGCCGAATCCCCTGGCCCATTGGATACAACCTCGTCCGAATTAGCACCACAACAGAGGCCGACACTCCGGGAGTTTCGCGAAGCGCGACTTGGCCGACCTTGGGCCAACGGCGTACGGGGCAGACGGGCCTTCGAGGCCCAGGTAGACGCTCAGGCGGAAGCCCAGGCCGAGGCCCAGGTTAACACCATCTTTGGTCTTGAGGTCGGCGGCCAGCCTCTAGCCCAGCGAGAGGCGGAATTACGGGATGCGGAGCAACGCTTCTGGCCTACCGATGTCGGACGGCACGCGCGAGCCCGATTTGTGAGTCGTGATCCGGCGAGAGCCCGACGCTATAGGCCCTTCGCGTCAAGCGTGACCGCTTGGCGGCAGTTTGCTGACACCCAGGAAAGGGTATGGCGTATCAGCGCCACCGAGGATACGACTTTCGGTCGCCTCAGCGCACCCCGGGAGCTACAGACGACCTGAGCAGGACAGGCGGGTCTGTCCTACCTTCAAGCGCTCGATCTTCTTCCCCACGGTACAACTCGCGACTTCTGCGAAGCTCGCGGGAGCGGCGAAGCACCATAGCCCGCAACGTGTTCGGCCTAGATGGTCTCGGCGACCGCGAGCGCAGCCTCAGCCCAGAGGTATGGGATACGCTCCTTACGACCCTGACTCCCGACCCCCAGCCGCCCAGCGCCGGCTCCTCCTTTGCCTCAGTTGCCGCTTCGCAGAGCCAAAGCGCTGGGCCGTCGTCGAGCACTCCTACCTCGGCCCCTGATATTGTCGATGGACCCGCAGTGGATGCTCAGTGCGACTCTGACTGCGGCCACTCTGACGCGGATATGGACGAGGACGAGGAGAACAATCATGTCGCGAGCATGCGCCTACAGTTGCTACGGGCACGGAATGAGCCACGACAGACAAACCCGTACAGCCTTGACAGCATCGTGAACGGGTCTGGAGGTCATCTGGAAGCTGAGCAGCCTCAGAGAAGCAGCAGCAGCAACAATAACGGCTTGGGCGTACCGCTTGGAGATCTGTTCATGAACAACTCTGACGACGTGCCTCGCCCCCCGGCCAGCATCGCCAGAATTCTACGCCAGCGCGAGCAAATGGCACAACCTTACCAATCGCGAGGTCAGCCGGTTCAGCAAGATGGCCCCGAGCGCGCGTTGATGGTGGACGGCGTGCGGCCTGAAGGAGAAGAGTCGCCGATGCCACGCCAAGGCAATGGGGCGTCGGGTGCGACGTCGGGGGCCACTTCGGGTGGCGAAGAAGACTGGTCGGGCATGCAGCGTATCGTGCGCAGCCTCGCCCGACGTGAGGACATCCCAGACGAGTGGTGGGCCCAGGTCGGGCTCAGCCGGACTCTGCCCCAAGACGAGACGACAAATGAGTAGGACACTTTGTCTCAGCAATTGGGGTTGTCGGTGCTCCTC
Organism: Purpureocillium lilacinum; assembly: GCF_023168085.1. Lineage (NCBI taxonomy): Eukaryota > Fungi > Ascomycota > Sordariomycetes > Hypocreales > Ophiocordycipitaceae > Purpureocillium > Purpureocillium lilacinum. The sequence continues at coordinate 429,839 of NW_027072112.1, forward strand.
GGCCACGGCTAACAGGTAGCAATGAGCAAGATGAGAGCGTATGGGAGACACAGAAGATAGAGGGACGACTTGTACAACTGTGTATTGGGCGATCATATTCCGGTGCTGAATGGCAGCATCCGGCGGCGTTTTTGGTCTTGGCAGCAAAAGACTGCTTGAGCCTGGAGTCTGGGACGGTAACCCCTGAGGAGGTTGCAATCAGTTTGATAGGGCTGAGACCTGGATTTGCTTTTTGAGCACGGGCATGCAGCGATGCCTTGGACGATTGGTACGAAGTACATAGCAACAGAGACCCTTGATGGGCATCAGTTCATGTTGGACGCCCTGTTCATGCGTGTGCCGAACGTGTGCGAGCATGATAATGCAGGACGCTTTGATGATGGTTGGTCAGGGCATCCCGACGCGGGAAGCTGCACGGAGCACGTGCCAAATGTCTCTCGTATTGACAGAGGTGCGTCACGCAAGTGTACGAGCCGCCGCGTGCAAGCCAATGGCATGGTATGCGCCGAGACGGGTGCTGTGTTTTGCGTTCCAACGGCGCCGCGGGTCAGGAGGACAGTTGCTGTTCCTGGCGGACCGCTGTCGTGGAGCCCATGGAATTGATGGACGATTCTTCGACCCCGTAAGGACATGCCCCCTAATTAGGGTCGCTACAGCGTATTGTTGGGGTACCTATCGTACAACCCGCCAGACAGGCGGGGGATTTGCTGGGCGCCGTGCCCGCAGAGGCATGCGGCGTGCGGCATGCAGCGTGCAGCAGCCGCTGAGGATCTCTGCCGGCCGGTGGCGCGGCCACTGTCGAACGCAGAGGCCAGCGCACCAACATCAACAGTTGAGATGCATGGTGGAAGTCGACGGGATGCATGCGCCGCCTGACGATGTCCTGTCCTGTCTTCCATGGAACGAAGTCGAGTGGTCTCGCCTCCCGGTGCGGATCAAGAGCAACACAGGCTTCCAGATCTTAAGTTAATTACCCACTCCACCTTTACCTTTGACCTCCAGGGCTCTGCCTTCAGCTCGCTGAGCACTGGCATTGGAACCTTCCCATACAGGCGTCCGCTGCCCCGCACTCCACTGTGTCTCCACTGATGTCGGGTGCCCGCCAGCCGAGCCCAGCAGCCCAGGGCACCCGACCAGGGCAGCACTGGCCAGTCGAAGGGTGGAAAATGCCGGGCGGCGTCTCAGGCCTTGTTCAGGGCCCTCAGGTACCAGAGCAGCGCCATTGGCACCTGACGTCCCACCAGCGCCAACGCCCAGCTGTGGCCAGACCACCGCCATTGACGCCGACATCACCGCCACGGGGGGGCCGCCAGCCAGCTGTTTCACACTCGACGCACTGCTTCCCTTTCCTCCATCCCTCCGTCTGTCGTTTTTTTGCCCTTGGTCCCGTCGTGCTGCCGCCGAGTCTTGTCGGACATCGCCCCTTTCATCACCAAGCTTGGTCCCTCGTCCTTCGCGCGCGGCCGCAGTCAAGCTCGCGGCCCTTGTCTGTTTCCCACGGGAATCCCCTCAGCCAAAACCATAATCCACCCCGCTGTCGGTTGAACGAACCGCGCATGAACGCCGGGTGACCCTCGTCATCGCAATACGAGTTTCACGCACCCCCGGCCCTCCGCTTCGAAACATCGTCCCTTCGATCCGCCGACGCTGCCCTCGCTGCGACAAACCGATACGAGCGAACGTCGCCAGAACATCGACGTCTTCGGAAACACGATCGAGTCTTGAGACCAACGCTCCCTGGGCTGCCCGACGGGCGGATGCGTGCCACCTCGCCGATCCCAAGCGCACCGCCGCCGGCGATGCGACGAACGTCTCCTTCGACACTCGCCTCCGCCCTCACCTTCCCTCTTGCCGCGCTCCTCGCCGCCACACGGTAGACGCAGCGGGCTCGCATACGCCGGCAAGGGCGCGACGCAAACAAGAGCGATGCCGGGCGACCGGCACATTCACTCCAGCAATGGCCGAGCTGCTCCCGCTGCCGTCGCGGCCGTTGCGGCCTCGAGAGAACGCGGCACGCCTGGCACGCCCTCCCGCAAGGAGCGGCCGCCGCGGGAGAGCTCGGCGGTGCAGGACCCAGGGCTGAAAGACTACGTACGTATCATGATCACTCCTCCCCGCCCCTTCGTGCAGCCGACACCCTTGTCCCGGTCTCGCCCGCGTCCTCAGAGGCCTGCGCGCCCATGCGAGACAAGATGCTGCCATGGGAAGCAGCCGCGGCTGTTGTTGTACGAGAATGCTGACTCTTGCGTGCAGAGGCTGGGCGAGTGTCTCGGCAAGGGCGCCTTCGGGTCCGTGTACAAGGCTTTCAACTGGAGCACCGGCGAGGCCGTCGCGGTGAAGCAAATCAAGCTCGCAGACCTTCCCAAGAGCGAGCTACGCATGATCGAGGTACGTAGCTTGCTTGTGCAGGGGGGCTGCCAAAGCCATCATGTGCTGACGGTGTTGTACAGAGCGAAATCGATCTGCTTAAGAACCTATTGGTAAGGATTCGTGAATACCCAGCCCTTTCTGAATGCTGTGCTGACCGGGCCTGCAGCATGACAACATTGTCAAGTACATTGGCTTTGTCAAGTCGACGGACTGCCTCAACATCATCCTGGAGTAAGTTGCAGCCCGTTCCTCGAATCAGGGCGGCGAGACTAACGATGACAGGTATTGCGAGAATGGCTCTCTCCACTCGATATTGAAAGCGTATGGAAAGTTTCCAGAAAACCTGGTCGGGGTGTACATGACCCAAGTCCTGCAGGGCCTCCAATACCTCCACGACCAGGGTGTCATCCACCGCGACATCAAGGGCGCCAACATCCTCACCACAAAGGATGGCACCGTCAAGCTGGCCGACTTTGGCGTCTCAACGAGTACACTAGCTGGCGGCCAGGACAAGGAGGCCCAGGTAGTGGGAACGCCGTACTGGATGGCGCCCGAGATCATTCAGCTGTCTGGCGCAAGCTCAGCTTCGGATATATGGAGCGTTGGGTGCACCGTCATTGAGCTGCTGCAGGGAAAGCCCCCGTACCACAACTTGGCAGCCATGCCTGCGCTTTTCGCCATTGTCAACGACGACCATCCCCCGCTTCCTGAAGGCATATCAGCGGTAAGCCCACCCTTGTCCATGCATGCGCGAGGCGCCACAAGCTAAACGTCATAGGCCGCCCGGGACTTTCTTATGCAATGCTTCCAAAAAGACCCCAACCTGAGAGTCACCGCCAGGAAGCTGCTCCGGCATGCCTGGATCGCAGGCTCGCGGCGGGCCGAAGCACCGGTTTCGAAGGCGCCCGCCAACTTCAACCAAGCCGTCGAGGAAGTCAAGCAGTGGAACAAGGCCCTCAACTCCGACTCCAACCTCCGCACCTCTACCGGGTCCGACTTTATGGGGCCTTCGTCACGATTTACCGGGGGAACACCAGCAAGAGGCCCGCTTAGCCTCGCCAAGTCCAGGCCCAGTGCTGAAGCATTCAAATCCGCGGAAGTCGCCGGTAAGCTCCACCATCTGAAAGTATTGCTGTGGACCACCACAGCATCTTTCGCCCGGTCATTCATTAACAAGCGACTAATCGTATTGCAGATGATGACAACTGGGACGATGACTTCGCCACGGCAATCTCTCCCAGTGCCCTCCAGCTACCCCATCTCAAGCCCCAAGATAACTTTGGTGGTCTTCTCTCGAGCGACAAACTGAAAGCTTTTGCGTCCTCTAGTGACGGACGGACAGACAGCAGTAACTATGACGACGACTTTGAAGGGGAACTATTGACCATCAAAGGGCCAAGCTCTCGCTACCGCGATCTCGATTCGCAAGAACATACGATTCGGCCGATTCCAAAGAAGACGGCCCCGAAGGCAGCGGAAACCCCCAAGCATCACCGTACCAAATCAAGCTCTGGGAAGCAGCCGCTAGCCGTCCTCCCTGGCCCATCTGCGTCGAGATCGCCGCCGAAATCGCATTTGGGCAGCATATTCGAGTTGCCAACGAGGCCGGACCTTGGTTACCGCGAGCAGAGCACTGATGATTACTCGGATCTGTTCGTGGACAATGACAGTGTTTTTGGCCGGGGAGTAAATCAGGCTGTCAATAAGGTTTGTAGGCACCGCGACGCCGGGAGTACCATGCTCACCTACTCTCAGGGCGCACGAGCAACTGATGCTCCCCAGCTCTTCCACCCGTCCGACCTCACCAGTTTGCCACGATCCATGCAAGCGCCCGACGGCAGCATAAGGAAAAAGTCGCAATCGAGGCCTTCTGTTCTTCCGGACCGCCCTATGCGACGCACTCGCTCGTCCATCGAGATCCAGAAGTTTGCAGAAGACGATGACGAAGACTTCTCAGACGTCTTCGGCGCAAGCGAATCTCACGGCGAAAAGGAAGAGAGCGAGCGCGGCTCTGAAGATGGCGGCCTCATGCTCATGTCCAAGATGTCGAGCAGCTCATGGCTAGGGGATGACGAAGACGAATTCGACCCGTTTGCGTCTATGGACCCCGGCTGGGACGAGATGGACCTCGAGGCAAACATCGCCAGAGACAGGCATGCCCGGCTGGCAGAGCGAGTCGAAGACCTGGTGGCCTCGTTGAAGACGACGGAGGGTGAGGATATGCTATCCGAGTTGTCGGAAGATTTGGTAAGTTGTCATCTTCTTAACCTCTGCACGTCTCACCCTTGGCTGACCATGCATGCAGCTGGCGCTCCTCTGGGAACACAAAGAGGTGAAGACGCTCATCATCAGCGCACACGGTCTGTTACCAATCCTGGAGATTCTGGAGCCTTGTACCGTGAAAAGCCGACAGTACATGATTCTACAGCTTCTCAAGGTCGTCAATGCCATTATACTCGATGACGTCGAGATCCAGGAGAACCTCTGCTTCGTCGGCGGCATTCCCATTATTACCAAGTTTGCGGCACGCCAATACTCGGACGAGATTCGACTGGAGGCGGCGGCGTTTGTCCGACAAATGTACCAGACATCGACCTTGACCCTTCAAATGTTCGTGTCCGCGGGCGGGCTGAACGTTTTGGTCGAGTTTCTGGACGAGGACTATGACAGTGCACGCGACCTTGTGCTGATCGGTGTCAACGGCATTTGGAACGTGTTTGAGCTACAAGGGCCGACGCCGAAGAATGACTTCTGCAGGATCTTCTCAAGAAGCAAGATCCTCTACCCCTTAGCCCTGGTATTACACCGTGTGCTGGACGAGGAAGGGGAGGACGAGTTGGGCGAGCTCATAGAGGGGCGTATCGTCAACATCTTTTACCTGTTCAGCCAGGCCGAGAATTACGTCAAGGAAATGGTGGCCGACAGACAGGTGCTGAAAAGCGTCCTCAAAGACCTGAGACGGATGACGCCGGTGCACCAAATCACCATGCTCAAGTTTATCAAGAACTTGTCGATGCTGTCGACGACCATCGAGTCGCTCCACTCGGCAGACGCTATCGAGTTCCTCATCGACCTCCTCAGCTATAGCATGAAGAAGGACCAGAAGCACTTCAGGGAGATCTCGAACCAGGTTCTCAACACTCTGTTCAACCTGTGCCGACTCAGCAAGGAGAGGCAGGAGGACGCGGCCGTCGGAGGCATCATCCCGCTGCTGCTGAGGATCATGAAGACGGACCGACCACCTAAGGAGTTTGCCCTGCCGATATTGTGCGACATGGCCCACTCGGGATCCAAGGGGCGAAGATACCTGTGGCAGAACAAGGGGCTTGCGTTCTACGTGTCCTTGCTGACGGACCAGTACTGGCAGGTGACGGCCCTAGACGCCATTCTGGTGTGGCTGCAGGAGGAGACGGCGAATGTCGAGAGCCACCTCGTCGATGGGCACTTTACGAGGGCCATTGTCAGCTGCTTCGGCACGAACCGGGTAAACGCCTTTGACTCGAACCTGCTCGAGCCACTGCTCAAGCTGCTGCGTCTCAGCCCGTCGGTCGCGGCCTCGCTGGCGAAGCCGGAGATGTTTGCGGGCATTGCTCAGAGACTGGGGCACAAGAAAGCCGTCGTGCGATTGAACCTCTTGAGGCTGGTACGAACCATCATGGACTCGTGCGAGCCGGGCCTGGGCGCGGGAGACGGCTCACGGACGCTCAACAACGCGCAAATCAGGTCGCTCATGAACTCGATACAGACGCTGGCTGAGACGGACACGGCCGTGCTGGTGCGAAACCTGGCCGCAGAACTGCTGCGCTCTCACATCGAGATGGACTCCAGCGTGGGACACCTCTTGCGTCTCGACGGCACGTCCGCGGCGCAGGTCAGCTCGGCGTCGTCCTCGGCCAGGAGGTCTGCTTCGCGGCGGAACACTAGCTATACTCCGCCGAGCTTCCAGTCCTCCGTGTCGATGCCCCAGACGCCCACAGGCCGAACCAGGCAGAGCGTCGTCGCGGGCAACGCCTACATCGAAGTCGCCGCCAGCCCCCGCCGCAGCAACACGACGCTCGACCGCGAGTCCCTCATGTACCGGCCGCGTAGCCGCGACGGCCCAACCCACATCCCGCGGCGCGTGAGCGGCGACGCGAGCTCCCTCGGCGGCGGCAGCAGCAGCAGCGGCACCACCGCGTCCGCCGGGGCTAAGAGCCGGCTGCCGCGCACCTCGCTGGCGCCCATGGGCATCCACTCGTCGGGCCGGCACCCGGGATCCAGCGCCGCCGCCAGGGCGGCCGAGCAGCATACGCCGCACCATCACCCCGTCATGACACCCATGGTGGTACGCAGCGAGAGCAGCACCAGCAACAAGGAGAATGGGGGCAGCAGGGCACTACGCGAGGGTGGCATGGCCATGTCCGCCAGAGACAGGGACGGCGTCGCCACGCCCGGCGCTTCGGCCGCCAAGTCTCGTCGCAACATGGACAACAACAATAAATGGTGAGTGAGGGATTCCACGGACCGTCAACGCGCCTTGTCTGCGCGGTTGCGGTTGCGTGCAGCAAGAGCCGCTCTTTCCATACATTCATGCAACGACGACGTACCTGCCCGACCAATCTCACAGGCTACATCTAATCAATCACCCCCAAATATGTCTGTCTCCCTCCGCCTTCTCCTCTGTCACCAACAACACACACACTCGACCGCACCAACAAACAATGTATATACAGGAATCAGGAATCTTTGCCTCACCCTCGCCCTCCCCCCCGGTTTTCCCTTCTCCGTCGTCGCCCTGGCCACGGCCAACTCTACACGAAGACCGAGCCGGAGCCGGAGCCAGAGTCGGGCGGGAGGCGGGTAATAAAACGACACGCGGGTTTGGCGTGTAAGTCGTATGTTTGGGATACTCGCGGGAGGTTAAGTAGGCGGTGGAGAGAGAGAGAGACACACACACACAGAGATGGCAAGCAAGGAGTCAAGTTACGCAGGGAAGCAAAAAAGCATGCAGCGAGCAACACGAATGTACGCACTCGGATTGATTTGATCTGGTAAAAAGGAGCGGGCTGGCTGCTACGGCGGACATGGATGGGGCTACGTTGCTATCTCGGTGCGGCATCATGGGGCATGGTTTGGTATGGGAGTAGACGGACGGCATTGCCTTGGGCTTGTTCATGTTTTATAATTCAACTGCGGCTTTTGGCCGCTACCCTACACTCTTGTTCTTCTCCATGAGCCTACTGAGAGAACGGACGACGTCCTCCCCGTTGCTCGCTACATGACCGGTCTCACAGCATACGACACACCATGAATACGGCAACCAATTTGTATTGTGCCATGTCCTAAGCTATTCCTATCGAGGTCCGTATCCTCACGCAGACCACGGGCCAAATCGGCCCTTCATGCAGTCCTGTATCCATACCGTGCATAGCCCCGTGCCCGCGTCCCTGTCATCGGCAGGCCACGCTGCGCAACGACATCACCCACCGCGCTTCGAGAACGACGAGCGGACGCGAGGCGGGACCAGTGAGTGCTCCCTCCAGGAAGGATACACAACGATGGGGACCGCAGCGGAGAGTTCCGCCTGTTGACGTCGGGAGTAAAGGAATGGCATCCCTCCACACAAGTCTGCGTTTCCAGGTCCCCCTCGAGGAGACGACAGACGAGCGCCCAAAACTGACCAAAGCAATTAATATGTTTTTTTTCTGTTTTGCTCCATGCAAAGTGGTATGGTATAATCGTGTCCCACCACCTCTCCATTTCGCCGTCCGTCACCAGAGTAACCGCTTTCACCTTCTAAAGCGTGATGAATATGCTGCAGGGGCATGCCCCTAGCATGTCGTGGCCAAATTAAAGTCGTTGTTGTTAAGGAGAGACTGAGAAGAGAATTATTGGTCCTGGGGTAGTATGACGTTGACCACGGGCCACCGTTGTCCAAGCTGCCACGAGGCAGGGTTCGCCGGAGACACCGCAAACGAGCCAGGAACCAGACATCAAGACCGTGTCGAGAAATGCAAATCCGCCTGTCCGAGCAATCATGTCACAGAGTCCGGGCGCGTAAAGTCGTAAAAAGTGAAAAGCGTGAAGAAGAAGATTGAGACAGAGTCCACCGTGTTTAAGCAGTCGGGCCGGCCTTGCGTCGCTCGACGCTCGTCAGGACGAGGCGCGAGGGCTTGCGCTGACTGTCAGCGGCCTCCTGAGCCTTGGACGCACGCAGAGCGCCGTTCTTAAACACGTCGGCAAACGAGCTGCTGTCGGACTCGGACGTCGGCACGCCGCCGTTGCTGTTGATGCTGTCGACGCTGCCGCGGGCCTTCTGACGCGAGCTCGGCCTGTCTGAGCCAATGGCTCCCCAGCTGCCGCTAGCAGATGTGCGGGAGCTGGCACACTCCAACTCGCCGGCAAGGCTGCCCGAGCCGCTACGCCCGGAGTCAGACTCGTTGTCGGTGATGGGGGTGATGGATTCCTCGGCCGTCTCCGAGACGGGGCTCATGCTGCCAACAGAGCTGCCAGTGCCCTTGCGACGCTCCAGGCCCGCGCGAACGAGGTTGTGCACGGCAGATCGCCTGGTCCGAGTGGCAAAGTTCTTGCTGCCTTCGTGTTTGGCGGTGGGCTTCGCCTTGAGCTCATCCAACGAAGGTGGGCCTCGAGGCTGTCGGATCGGGTGCTCGCCGGCCCGGCCCTGACCAGGGCCGTAACCCCCAGTCATCGGTGTCAGTGGGAAAGACGCCGTCTTGGGGCCAGCGGACTTGGGTGCGTCCGCAACGCCACCGGCGGCAGCCAGAGCGCTGTTGACGGGAGCGAGAGACGACGCCTTCTTGTGGCCGCGGCGGAACGCGTTGGCCGAAGGCGGGGGCAACGGGGCGACATCGGAAGGCGAGTCGAAGCGCTTCGGAGGCGAGGTGGTACGGAACGACTGCTGGTTCTCGGGAGGCGGCGAGACCTGAACGCGGGGAGTGGCCTGCTGCTGAAGATACAGCTGTTGCTGCTGCTGCTGCTGCTGCTGCTGCTGCTGAAATGTGTTGAACGCGGGCGACATGGGCTGCTCAGCGTACGGCGAGGCGACCTGCGAGATAGCCGAGGTATCGACGTAATACTGGCCCGTGGCCGCGTTGTAGTACACCTGCTGGCCCTGGCTCATGGCCGCCTGCACGCTGAGCTGTTGCTGCATGTTCCTCAGCTGCTGCTGCTGCTCGTAAATGGCCATCTGCTGCTGCGTGAGTTGAGGGCTGTTGAGGTTCAGCTGTTGGAACTGCTGAGCGGCAGCCTGGACGGTCCTAAGCTGCGCCTGGAGCTGCCGCTGTTGCTGCGCCAGGTAGCAGTTGGTGGCAACCAGCTGGGCGTACAAGGTCGGGTCCTCCTCATTGATGTGGACGGAAGGGGGCGTCAGAACCTGTTCGACGGTGTACTGCTGCTGCAACTGCTGAAGCTGCTGGTGCTGCAGCTGGCCCATCATGCCCTGGATGCCGCTCTGCTGCATGCTGCTCTGCTGGACGCCGTACTGAGGGAAGGCCGTCTTAGGAGCATTGTACATGGAATCCTGGCCGTTACCGTAACCAGAGAGATTGGCCGCCATGCTGTTCCTGGCGTGCTGCTGCGCGGAGAGGCCATTGTTGGGGGCACCCGAACCAAACGAGGCGGCAGTGGCCGATTTGGGAGCGGTTCTGAGGCCCGCCAGTAAATGGGATCGGCTCGTACGAGGAGTCGGAGCGCCGCCGTCCTTAACGTTGGCGTTGCCCTGCTTGATGGCGTCGAACGACAGGGGCTTGATGTTCTGACCACCTCGACGGGAAGCCAGGCCGCCCGACGGCATAGGCAGGCCGTTGTGGGAAGCGAAGTTGTTGGCAGACATCTGAGCGAGACTGCCTGCGTCCATGGCTCAGGGAGACTGACAGAAGATGGAGTCGCTTCGGGTTGAGAAAATGTGAGGGGCGAGGCTCGAGAAGAGTATTAAGAATGAACGTCGGTCAAGGCCCCGAGGCAGTGACACGATTAAAAACAGATAACAGTCGTCAAGACAGGCGACCTAAGAATGCGCCGGTTGGTTCCGAACGGAGACGATACGGCGATGCTCTCAAGCTTACCAGAGAAGCTGAAAATGAGGAGTCGACGGGCGAGTGATCGTCGTCGGAACAACCAGAAAGACGAGGAATGGGATCCAAGAAAGCCGGGATAGCTGCGCACAGCAAAAGAGAAATATCCGTGGGGGCTTCAAAAGTAAATGTAAAGACAAGATTAGATGAAGAATATGTCCTGGCAGGCGTCGCGACAAGGCAGGCGTCCGTTGGGGGAGTGATGCAGGCGGCCGGCGGCGAGATGGCCGGCGGAAAGAGCGTCGAGCGTTGATGAAAACGAAATGGTGATTGCTCGCAGTCGGAAAGCGACAGCAGAGTCAGGTGATGAACGATGTCGAGGGAGCAGGCACTCGTGAGGCTGCCGCGGTGCGAGATTGCCGGGGTGGAGTTGCCGAGGGCGAGATGCTGGCTCAAGCCTGCTCAACAGAGGGATGCTTCCGAGATTGCAGCGATAACTAGGCGGCAGTCACTTCTCTCGGTCACTTCCGGTGCACGGGTCGTGATGGCGGCGTCTTTGGGAGACAGCCGTTCAACCGAGGGCGAAGATGAAGAAAGTACCGGTCCAAACAGCGCGTTCTTTCCGTTCCACGGGGTCGCGCTTTCGTCACCCTGATGGGGGTTTTATCTTGTTCGATCGGTCCCCTTGATCAGCGGTCGGGGTTAGCTTCCTCGTGTGTGCAGGCTGCTTAGGCGAAGATGGCTCTCGTGATTGTGGGTTCGGTCGACGATGGAGACGGTCAAATTACAAAAAGGCTGACGAGTAACGCTTGGGGTTGGGTCCGTCGAAGACAAGGAGCGGCCGATTTGACGAAGGAAGAATAAAGTACAGTCGACAGATGCCGAGGTCACCGGATGATGCTGAGCTGAGCTGGGTCTCTCAGAGCTTCCTACTCGACGCGTTGTCCCCCCCTGGCGTTGCGGAAATGCAGTCTGTTGGGTACCCGTGGGTGCTGGTGCTGTTGTGGCGGCGGGTGGCGAAGAAGCGATGCACGCGCGAACGAGGACGAACGACTCGCGGACGAGGTTGACTGAAGGAAGAGCGAACCAGGCGACGAAGGGGGGAGGATGCGAGGAAGAGAGCGAGGGGAGGAGGGCGGTGTACGACGAACGGACAGGGAGATGCAAAGAGGACGGAGGAGGAGAGAGGGTGATGGTGGTTGTGGAGTGAGGGCAGAAGGAGAAGAAAGAAAGAAAAAAGGGCCACCAGTGAGAGGCGGCGGCGAGGGTGGTGGCGGAGAGTGCAGCAGCAGAGTGGGCGGCGGGCATTGATTGAATGGAGAGCAGGAGGGTGGAGGCGGCGGCGTCGGCGGCGGCGGCAGCGGTAGGTGGTGGATGGAGCGCGCCCAGCACAGCACATGGAGCACGGCAGTACGAGGGCCCCGTATGGAACCTGGAAGGCAAGGTACTGTGCCGCGGGCACCAAGCACGCTGTGTGGGCGGGCTGCCCGCGCGGCACAGCACAGCACACAGCGGGTGCGATACGGGGCTCGTACAGTGCAAAACCAGTGTGGCAGCAGCCCGGCGGCCACCAGCAGCAACAATGGAAGGCGCCCGCCCGGGAGCGATGGATGGATGGCTGGCCCCGACGCACTTGTGGAGAGACACGCAGCAAGGCACTCCCGTCCAGAGGCACTCGCGCCAGGCCTCAGCGGGCGGACACAGGTGGACTGGACCCGTGGACCGTTCCCCTGAGGCACGCCGCTGATGCTGATGGCGGCAGACCAGGGTCCTGCTGCGCTGTTTTTAGCGGAGCCCCGTGGGCGAGTAAGGGTGCTGCAGCACGGGCAGAGGCGCTGAGAGGCTGCGGTGGCGGGCCCTTGGGTGGCGACGCCGCGGCCAATGGCGACGCGCCAGGCGCCCGCAAGCCGAGCAGCGCCAGGGCGGCTGGCCAATCAGCCGACGTGACAACCTAGCGTCGGCGGGGCACCGTTCGTTGCCAATCTGCTAACCCCCAATCAGGGGACCTGGCGGGCCGAAGGATCAGACACGTAGCGACTACCTGTGCCTGACGCAGTGGTGCCTGTCGCGGCTCTGGTAGACTCTACTGGAGTCTTATGCGGGCAATCTGCCCGTGACTCGGCTCGACGCGACTCGACTCGACTCGCCTCGAGTGAATGGCCCCCCTTCAATGCCCCCCTCTCGCCTGAGGGCTGCGCTGCAATGCCTTTTGGGATGGGTGGCTGGGGGAAGCACCCGCAGCAGCAGACTGCACCAGCACCAGCACCACCTGCAGCAGCCCCAACAGTGTCCAGCGCCCGAGGCCCAGCATGCCAGGCTCCAACAGGGGGTGCCAGCCCGTAAGCCCAATCATGCCCGCCCGGCGTTGCAGGCCGGCCGACCGATCGCCCGTCCACCTGCGACAGCGCATCGCATCACTCACAGGTCAGCGACCCAACAAGGCCATTGCTTGCATCGTCGTTGTGCATGGCATGATATGCAGGCGGTGAGTCTATCCCAAGTAACAGCGTCGTCGCCCGGGCCACGACGGGAGCCAGCATGACGAAGCTCTCGAGTCTAGTGCATCGTCGAAAAGATCCGCTTTGTTCCGGAACGCCGTCCGTGTCCTGCGAAGAAAAAGCCAGCAACCGCAGACAGTGGACCGTCGTCGATGGCAGTGGTCACCTCACAATGCAGCCGCCCATTTTTAGCCACGGCAAGGGGGCAATCTCCGGAAGACAGCAAGCCCCCCAGAAGCCAACATCGTGTTCGCAGGCGCCACCATGGGTGCTCCAGAATCCAGATGCTCCACGCCCACGGCTGTGGCGAGACGGACCTCTCGCCGATGCCCGTGCTGCTGTCGAAACAGTCCAAGTTCAAGTCTTGCGTGGCCCTCCTGCGACTTGATGATGCCGTTCCGGGTCTCTCGATTTATGCCCTGGCCACGGCATCGCCAACGCGTTTCACGGGCATGCCGCGAGGGCAGGGTCAATGCCAAAGGCGTGCCGGATTGACGTGCATCTCGTCTGCCCGTAACCCGACTGGCATCGCATTTGGGACGGCGCGCGCCCACTTTGTTTCGTCCCAACCCTGCTAGCGCTGTCCAGGAACCACCCTAGCATGCCCCTGACGTCTCCAACGTCTCCTCTCCGGCTTGGCGGCCCCGTGTCTCATGCACACGGGTCATTCACGGGCTCAGGAATTGTCCATCGCGAACACCGTCTTGTTGCAGCTGGCGGACGGCCGCACTTGATGGCTATTTTCCGCACGCTCGGCTGGCCGTGACGAAAGGGGGTTGTCGAAGTCTGTTTGGTGTTGCAGCGGAACGGCGGGAGGTGCGGGAGCGGGCCTCGTCTGCTGGCCGTCGTGGCCGCAGCCTTGCCGACAAACTTTATTCTTGGCAAGGGAGCATCGCGGCGAACGTGTCGAGCCAACCCTCATCGGTCGCGTGTGTCTCACGACGGGCTTGGGCGTCAATCCGGCTGCTAGCGCTCGCGATGGGCCAGTCGTGCTGCGCGGTGCTACTTGTCGGGACTCGAGAGTTGGTCGTCTCCTCCCCAAGTCGCCCCTCCTGCGGCCGCTAGACCTGCGAGCGAGGAGGCCTTCATTTCCCTCCCGCCGATCCACCCTTTGCATTGGCCGCTGGAAACACTCGCAGATCCGAACAGGCGGAGAGGGTCCCCTGCCCGCCATGCCTGTGGGGTTGATGTTGGTGGTTGAAGGCCCCTCGAGTCCATCGTCCATCCCGCACGGAGCACCTCGTCCACGCCGTCTCGTTTCCTCGGCTCGTCTCGGCTCGTGAGTAACTACGAATGTCAGTTATCTCGGGCTGGTAACTCGAGGCACGGCCACTCGTCAGCGATGCGAGCTCCTCCCTGCGCAGCTCCGCTCAGCTCGTCAGCTTTGTACGACCACGGCAGACGGACACCTCACCTCTCTCACTCACCACGCTCATCCTCTGGGGCGGGGAAAGCCCGTCGATCGAGCCGCACGAGTCGCCATGCCGCAGCTGCACTTGCTGCAGCCTGTGATCACTGACGCCCCCAGTTGCCAGGCGCTTAAACGGTGAGGTACGGGCCAATCATCTTTCACCCCTCCACCTCAGCTGACCGGTGAGCTGCAAGGTCGATTCTCGATCGGCGTAGCGAGTGCTGCCAGCGGTTTTTCCATTTTTGACGTGCATAGTTCGTGAGAACCAACAGAGGCGTTGCCAGAGCCAGGTTCGCGCGAGCTGAGCTGCGCGGTTGGCGCTTGCCATCAGGGGAACCGCCCCCTACCCCAACAAGCTGCACAGCCAGAAGGCGCGCATCCCGTTCCTTCCTTGATTCGGCCGACAGGCACCACAGCATGATGAATCATGGCCAGCTCGTGACAGGTCACGTTACTCTCGTCAACTTCACCGAATCTCAGCTGCCATTTCATTGTTGTTGAGAACTCGCAGTCACAACACGTCGCGATCACCAGGGCTACCAGCAGGCGCAGCTACGATAACCTTACCTAAGACGTGACGATTTTCAGCGGATGTACTGCTTGAGCTGGCACCCTTTATCCTCTCATCATTTATGATGCCTTCGATATCCTGGAGATTGTTGACACGCGGTGCGGACAGTTCCAGCGGGTGCTCCTAGCAACACTCACCGATGACTTGATATCAGCAAATCGCCAAGTGGACTCTGCCGCCGAGGCAGATCGCTGTAGCATCCGTAGCACCCGTCAAGATAGCATGGCTCACGGCCGATGCACCGGCCGTCAATGCAGAACAGTCTTGGCTGAGCGTACTGTCATAGGCGATTCGGGCACACTTAGCAGTAGATTACTTCGCGAAGACATGTAGGCCGAGAGTTCCCTATAGACTTGGCCATGCTCCGTTCGATGCTTCTGGTGTTCAACGAGCTTGCTCGGGGTACTGGAGGCGATTCAGTGCCGAGATGCACTTCCGTGACGCGACGATGACATCCAGCGTCCCCTCCGTTAGCTGCGAAGTTCCCTGCTTGAGGTGACTACCCTAAACCGTTCAGTCAGCCGATACCGTAGGTCGAAGTCTAGCTGTTCGCCTCGCCTACGACCCGAAGGGCGACGTCGATGTGCACTTCGCAAACGGGGCTCAAGTTGCTTGCCCGAGGCTGTACATACGTAGTCTTTCTATAGCGATATTCCCACAGACGACTGTGGTCTCTTGGCTGATGCATGCCAGGGCCGGCTTGGGCATGAAGGTTCTCGTACTTGCCCTTCTGCTCATCGCTCCGGAGGGGTCTGCCCATGGCCATAGCGGAAGACGTTCCAAGAACAATGTGCGTAGTGATGGCTTGCACCATAGTATCGGAATGGCCCATCCAGCCGATTGGTGGCCCAAATCCAGACGCTTGATAACAACCTGGAAGCAGAGTTCGTGAGGTGTTAGAGAGCCGATTCTCATGAAACCCGGAGGACGTATCGATCTGGTAGATCTGCTCTGTCGGCTTCATGTACGACCCTTCCTCTTCTACGTTGCCCTGTTCAAGTCATAAATCATCTATCCAAAGCGAAAGGCTTTCTTCCTCGCCCGACATGGAGTCGAGCAGTTTATACTGGTTCGACGGAAACTATACTTGGGACCCTCCCTCAAAGGTATCTGTTTTCCCAGCCTTCTCCGTGTCGTCGCCCAAGGCATGCGATCCTACGTGGAATACCCGGCCTGGTGCTGAAAGTCTAGCGGTTCGATCCGGGCATGGGTCTCGCCGCGGCTAGGCATCAGTGCTTGGACACTCGAGCAGTATTCCAGTCTCATCCTCATACTCGAGAGGACGACGACTTGGTACCGCACTGGCTAGGCGAAGGCTGGGACCAGGAGGGCTGGCGTAGTACCAGAGAGGGAGGCTGTACAACTTTGCAGAACTGGCTGGGTGGCCACCTCTCTCTGCCTCCTGTCGTCTCGTCGCGGCTGAGCATATGCAGCTGAGATGGGAGACGGAGCCAGCGGGCAAGCGACGCCGGCCCCTGAGCTACCAAAGCTTGTCGATGGCTGCCAGCATTAGAACAAATGATCAAATACCCCTGACCTTTCAGGCAACACGGCCCAAGTCCCAGAACAAGGTGCCGTGGTGAGGGGCATCTGGACCGCCTCGTCGGTCAGGGACGTAATCACAAAGCCACGGACGACAACGGGTGCTCGTTACAAGGATCGCAAGTCACTACGGATATCTTCATATCTAAGCTTTCCTGCTTCGGATATAGCCCCTTTATTGATGCGCTGTCTTACAGAGGCGGCCCTGCGGATGGCGCATCAGGCCCATTGGTTCAATGCAAGTGAAGAGAGACACCGATATTGCGTCCCGTGCCATGAAGCGCCAAGTTAAGGTGATGATATGCGTGGAGTCGAGTTGCCATATGAGCCCAGAAGCAATTCGTCTCCGATATGCAAGAACATGGATGACAATAGGAGGGTGATAGACAGCGCTGAACATGGACTCGCCACGACAACGTTGCCAAAATCTCGAGGTATCGCACCTGAGTATGACTCGTGAGAAATGTAGCTTGCTCAACCTGCGTTGGCTTTGAGGTCATCCAGCTCCCCTCCGACTTTGTGCCAGCTTTTGGGCTCATGTTGTGTGATGAGGCGGCGCTGTTCAGCACCGCGGCGCTTCATGCCAGACACCATGCATGGCAGGTATGGGATCGTGTAAGTCGGTCTCGTCTGAAAGGCCAGCAGGTTTCGCAATGAGGCGAACCTGTCGATGTTTCGGGATACGTGAGGCTTTGAAGAGTGCCATCTGACCCTTTTCGCGTTGTCGCCCACTCGCCGTCACTTCGTCCGCCGAGCGCGAAACGTTCACCTTGACCTTGGCCAGCTGGAGGAGTATAGCGTAAGCAGTGACGATATAATTAGGAATGACAACGAAAGTTTGGTCTACGCGTGGAGTTTCCTCGATCACCTCCTCAACGCCACGTCAAGGCGTGTCGACCTGCCGTTCGCCCATGTGGTCGCATGTCAGCAAGAGGCAATATCCTGAAATGAAGTATACAGCAGTCAAGGGTGCTGGATCCAATTCCCAAAGCAGAGTTATCCGGCCAGGCGACTGCACTGCGGTAAGTCTCTAAGCCCTGGCGGAGTCGCAGCCCGCCCACCTTCTCAGCATGTGGACTCGTGAACCGAAGCTTCCGGGCCGCTGCCCGCGCCGTCCCTTGTAAGCATGTAAGAGAGGGACAATGTATGGTCTCGGACTATCATCAGAGACGTCTTATGCGGGGCACACACCTTTGTCGCCGGGAGGCGAAGTGGCGCTGGGCCGGCGGTAACAACGCAACATAAGCCGGCGTCTGTCATCGCTCTCGGCCCCCAGGTTGCGTCGTCGGCCGTGTGGGGAGTATAACGTCTGACATAACGCATCAGATTAAACACTCGGGACTGGCCGGATGAGAGAAGGAGCATAAAACGCAACGCAAGGGATGGCAAAGCCACACTGCGCGTCATTGAAGCGGTGGACTTGGCCTGGCACAGGCGGGATGACCATGTCGGGCGGTGACGTATCTCCGGGGGCTGACACCTCCCTTCGAGGATCTCCTGACTCTGCTCGAGGACTGGTGAAGCGGGATGTGAGGCGGAAACACCGAGTTCCATGGGGCGGCACCTGTTCCACCCGTATATTCACCCGTCAAGTCGATAATAGAGCCAATGTAGCAGCCGCCCGACGGGTCGCGGGGCTTGCGCTTCACGGCCACAGGGCATGCACATGGCCAGCCACTTCGCTCATGATACAAAGTATGTATATGTATGTCCATGTACAGATACATGCGTAGGGCTGGCAGCGGACGACATTGGCACGGCCAATGCATCCTACCCAAGCCTGGCCCCCCTGTTCGGCTTCCCCAGATGCGGACTAACAACGGCCAACGGGCCTGGCCATCGCCATTCAAATCCTGGCTTGGCTTCTCGGGCATGTCCGAGAGGATTCGCAGTCGCCGAGCCTCTGTATTTCCTTCAGTTCGGTCTTCCCTAGCCTGCAGGAAAGAAGTGTGAGCTTGAGTGTAGTGTGAGTGAGTGAATGAGGTGCAGATTCTCCCTCCTTTGCCCGTGCCGCAGGTGATGATGAGCTAGCCGTTAACGAAGTACTGGCAATCGCCTGGCGTTCACTCGATCCTGCGTAGCGCAAACAAACATCTCTTAACTCCGTTGGCCGCGTTTGCTTGGTGTTGACGGATCGTTGGGAGCATCTTGATTCCTCATGGTCGCCGAACACACGCGTGCGCGCGCGCCCGGTGCCTCACTGCCTACGAAGTGCACCGCGCGTGTTTGACATCATCAGCAAGGAACAAGGAAAAATGGGTTTCCACTTGTGTGCTGATTTCCAACTTGCTGACTTGTTTCTCACAAACAGGTTCGCCGTAGGCGGTTGTCCTCGCAAAATACGCGTACACGCCGGGACACGGGACTGGGCGCTGGCTTTCATGGTTGACCTTGTATGCTGTTGTTCTCACGTCAGAAGCCTGTCTATCTGTCTGTCTGTCTGTGTGTCCACTCGCGCCGCCGCGCCCCTCCGGAACATCAACCCCCTCCCTCTCTACTCTTGACTCGTTTGCCCTCTTCGCCGAGCCGTCCAATAGCTGTATTCAACCCTCCAACTGCAGGTCCTCCATTTTCCACATCGAGCACCTGCCGGCTGGGGCCCGTCCCTCAATTGTCGTCTCACGCACCGCACCCACCCGGCACGGCATTCATCCAACCCCCCCTTCATCCTCCTCCATGCAAGGTGCGTTACAATCGCATTGTCACTCGCACACCCACCCACCCGACTCGCGCGCGCCCTGGACAACGTGCCCCGTTGCAGGCAGCATGGGGGCAGGGGGAGGGGACGGGAGGGGAGGGGAGGAGGGGAACGAAGGGTAGGCTTTTGCCGTGATCACGTATCACGACATGTGCGGCGATGCGCCCCCCATGATCAGAAATCCTTCCAGAAACTGCACACATCCTTGCGCCTGCGCATCGTCGTGCCGCCGCCGCCGCCAACACACAGCCGTAATCTTATCCGGGAAAGAAAGCAAGCAGAACCCCGGGCCGCTTTCTCCCCCAAGCTATCGCGACGCCCCTCTGTATGTGTGTGAGCCTCTCTCTCTCTCTCTCCTCTCCGCCTTGGCCGGAACTTTTTCTTCTTCTGTGGTGGAACCAAACCATCCATGCCCCTGGAACCCCTCCCCCTCCCCGAAAGTGAGAAATAAAAGGCCCAAAGGCTCAGCCCTACCGACCTGGTAATCTGGAAAATCGGGGGCCCCCCCTGTAAGACACGGCGCCGCAACGCCCCGGCTGTTGCCTGATGAACAAAACAAGAGCAACATCGTCGTCACGTTTCGTCATGTTCTGTCACGGGGGCTTACATACCATGTACGTAGCTTGAGCCTCATCCTTTCAATATGCAGCGTGATGTGAACCCCCCCCCAGCCTTGCCTTCTTGGGACGCGGCTGGTCGGACTCGGCATGGGCGGGGAGACGTCGGGCACTCAGACGGCGACCAGCTTCGACACATACACCCCGTTTGAGGATAAACACGCGAGGAGGCACCACCACCTTGACGGCGGCTGCAAAGAGGCATGAGCTGCCTGCAGCCAATCGTGCGCAGATCGGGAAAAATGTCAGATTACAAACTAACGTAGATCCTCGTGAGCACGCCTTGTTGGGGCAGTTGGCAGGGCTGACGAAATAACCGCCCGGACCCCGACTGGGCGACAAGGAAACTCCCGTTCGGTTGCGCTCCTTAACTCAGCCCCCAGGCGCAAGTCGCGTCAACATGATTCGAGCAAAAGAGGGGGGCCGTTAATGATGTATCATTATCTTCGTAACGTGTTGCGCGCCATTTCGCGCGCTTTGCAGGCTTGTGCCCGTCGCCTTTGCAGTCGAACGCCGCCCAGAGTGACGGCGTGACGCATCCTCCACAGGAACGTATATAGACAAACAGGTAGATATGTCGAAAACAGGAAGTGCTATGTATGAAAATGCGCGCACGGCCACTCTCCAGCTTGAAGAGCGGCCCTCTGCTCGTGAAACAGCAACACCGCTGAGCCATGGTCGTAATCCAATAAACGCCAGCAATGTGGTGGAGGGAGATGCTTTTCCCACGCGCCCGTCATCGCATCTCCTCAGGAGTCACGGTCGCGCCGTAGAATCCGCCGTGCTCGCCGCCAGACGCCGCACAGGCCAAGCACACGCCACCGCCGTACACGCGCGTGTGCCTCGTCCAGCCGGCGCCTTCGTCATCGAGGACCGAGATGATCTCGCCCTTGACGCCCACCTCGCGCGGGCCTTGGGCAGGGTCGTCGTCGAGTTGGGAAAAGCCTGGAGGGGGCGGCGGAAGCAACGGACTCGTTGGCGGATACGAGCTTGGCGAAAAGGCCAAATCCACCGAGTCAGCCTCGGAGACGAGCGACGAAGCCTGAGGCATCGGAACTCCAATGGGGACGGTCCTGTTGTAGGAGCGCCTCCGTGGGGTAGTGGGAGATGCTGGTCCCGTCGGCGACACGAAAGCCGTCGAGCTCATGTAGTCGGGGTTTGGCTGGTGGATGAAGCTGTCGGTGCGGTGCGGCGCGTCTCGGATGGTGAAGACGGCAGTGCTGAGCTCTGGGGGCGTAAGCGGCGGCGCAGGAGGCAGTCGGGAGACGAACTGCCTCGACAGGGCGCCTGCGCCACTCCTCCAATCCGGATCGACCTTGAGCTTTGCCTTGGGCGCCGGAAGCTCTCCCTCGGCATAGCTCGTGGCCGTGGGATCCATGGTCGTAGTGGTCGTGCTCGAGGTCGCGACTTGCCGCGGCTTTTCATCCATGGTCCAGCGAGGGGAGGATCCTTGTGCTTGAGGGCCGACGGTGGCAGATCCAGTATGACTGGGCAGGGCACCTGGGCCACGCCACCATAAGTAGGCACGCCGCAGACAGTAGCGGGCGATGATGAAGAGGGCAAAGACCGTCAGCCCTGTTTGCAACATCGCCCAGGCGGGCTGTTGGGTGTTCAAGTAGTAGTGGTCGGTCATGGAGGTGGCACCTGCGGGTGTCCGTAGTCCTCGATTGGTGGCCGGCATCTTGGTTGGCAGCGCTTCTCGGTGGACAGCCGCGCGCGCTGGCGGCGTCGTCAGCCAGGGGTCCCTGACAAGTCGCACTACTTGCTGCGGTCAGACGGCGTCTTTGAGCTTTCCAACCGCCGCCGAGTCCAGAAGGAAGCGGGAAGCCCACTCCAAGGGAGATGATAACAGGCGCAGCCCTGGTTGATCTCAAGGTCGCGTCCTGCTGCAGAGGTTGACTCGCGTAGTCTGTTCACAGTCGGGCGAGCAGCTCGTATAATTGTCGCGGGGACACGGGCTGATATTTGTCAACGGGTAGTGACGGAACCGAGGCGCATGTCCGATTCCGTAATTTCGGGAGGTGGACTCCTGATGGTGACAGCCAAGTCAAGACGAGGACGAAGGGTCCCTTAAAGGGTCGTCAAGGCCGCAATGACTCGGGGCCGGAAGGCGAGGAATGACAACTACTCGTAGGGTTGGCGCGAAAACCGGCGCATTGAACCTTATATGCCAGGATCGCGGCAACACACGCAAGGCCTGGGGCGGAGAAGCAAGCCCCAAAGCGAGGCGGCGCACTAACATGGAGCAGAGCCCACTTGAGGTTTGGGAAAAGTGCGTTGGGCGCATCGAGGACGGCGGCAGACGACACCAGGCTCAGCTGCGGTCGTCCCTGGTGCTTGCAACAAAGGGCAATTTTAGCTCGCTTGGGTCGGGCTGGCTGCCAGGCTGAGGACTGGCTTGTGCATAGCGGCACCCCGGCCGTTGCCGAAGAAGACGTGCGTGCGTGCGTGCCGGGCGAGCCCATGGTCACTACGTTAGTGTGCATGCGAACGGTGTTGCATGGCATGGCATGGGCATGGATGCATGCTGCTCGCTCGTATGGGGGCAGGGCATCGGAAAGCAACAAGCTGGGCTGTGGAGAAGAGCCTGGCCTCGCGAGCAATGAGAAGATGGCGGCGACACAGGGCCGTGGCGCATCCCGGCTGCCGGGAAAGAGTCAGATGCGACTAGAGCCTGAATGGCGAGCCGGCCCTCGAGCAGATCCGGGCAGCGCTGGGCAGAACCAAGGCATGTCTGCAGCTGCAGCCGTGTCCCGTGGCGAACAGGACGACTGCAGGGAAGCGTGCCTCGACGCCCGACCAAAGCTTCGCGACGACAAATTCGGTCGGCACTTGCTGGCCGGCCGATGGAAGTCGGTCGCGGACCCTTGTTGTTCAGCACCACGGTGAGCCGAGCGGACCAACGAAAAGGTTAGTGGATGACGGAGCACCGCCAGAGCGTCCCGTCTGTCACGCTGCTCCAGTCCAGGCCGGGCGAGGCCAGCTGGAGGCGAGCCGGATGCGGCGCTGCTTGGTCCCCCGATGGCCGGAGTTTTGGAGCGAGGTGCCAGCTGAGGTGAGCCCTATTGAGCCGCAACAGGCACGCCTCTGACGCCTGGGCTGTCTGGCGCCAGCGCGATCCGGGGTAGCGGATTGGCCCATCGAGCCCAAACCATGCAGGAAGTCCACTCAAGCGAGATGGCGCCCTGTGACCAGCCCACAGCCCAGTGACGACCCTTGCCGCCGATGCGATGCGATGCGATGCGTGCCACCCGCGGTCCGGCATCGACACCACGCAGCGTCGAGAGCTTGACCCAACGCCGCCGGCAGGGCAGGCAGGGCAGACGAAGGGGGGGGCGCATTCAGCAGCGTCCAGACGCGCGGCGACACCTAGTTCGGCGGCGGCGGGATGAAGGGGCGACCAAGGTGGAACGAGCTGGCTCGTGGTTGGCACGAGGCGTGCCTCCGGCAGCGCGAGTCTGCTGGCCTGGGCCGGCCGGGGGGCGTGGTGCTCGTCACCGCACGGGGGGTGCAGTCATGGATGGACCTTCTTTCAGCTGGGCTCGTCGCCGCGCCATGCTCCACGCGTGCCGGCGGTGCGTCGTGCAAACGTGGGGTTGCGCATGGTGCCTTGTGCCCCCGGAGACAGGGCGACAATATAAGAGAAACACAATGGCCCGATGCGTGCGCGGGGGCCCGGGGCGGTCTGGCCGGCGGATACGGTGCGGTGGCCGGACGACGAGCGACGACGACGAAGAAAGATCAATGGCGGCGACGGCATCATCGCTTTGACGCATGTCGTTGTGGCTCGCAATTGACGAGGGTCCTCGGCCAGCGCGTGGTACGGAGCATGGCCGGCAACAAACGAATTGCTCGTGACGAGGCATCTCGCTGCACATGTCGTTTCGTCATGCAGGAAGCGAGGTCACGATCGTCCGCGTCGTCCTCTTGCAGCCGCCTTGTAGTACTGGGCCTTCCAGGTCCCATCGCCAGTGTCGGTAGGTCAGTGCCTTGCTCGGTACCGACAGCATCGAGTGATTTCCGCACCTCCCAGTTATGACCCTGGGTACCTCCCTATCCCGCAGGACGAGGCAGCGCGGAAGGAAGGAGCGACTCGGCGGGATGTTACCCCTCGGCAACTCCTTAACTTAGTATGTACATACGTACACGGAGAGGAGAATCTGGGAAGGAGCCACCCATGATCTGATCTGGTCTGATGTCGGATGCATCCCGTCAAAGAAAAAGTGACGCGACGCTGCTTCTCCCCCTCGCCGCATCCTCACATCAATCGTGCGCATCCGCCGGCACCCGAATGGAGCAACGTGTCCACCGCGTGCATCTGCAAGCGCAAAGCCAAACTCGCCAAAATGCAAAGTCAGTTCCGCTGGGGCTGCCCTTGCCGATGCCCGTGCGGCAGCTGGGATCGACCGGGGTGCGTCTCAATCCCGCCGCGGGTGGTGGTGCGAGCGTCTGCTGCCGATGGAATACGGTGCTGCATCGTCAGTGCCGCGTCGACGACAATCACCGTTACACGGCAGCCGATGCTCCGCGCGCCTCGACCAGCGAACGCCGTGTACAATCTACCCTGCCGAGGGGTACCATCCGGAACAGACTGCGGCGGGGGATGAGGCTACGCACCCACGCACGCACGGGGATTCATAATGGCGTTGTCCCGTATCGTCCAGTACCGTGGGTCCAGTTGCCGCGTCCAACCCTGCACAGCTGAGCACATCGCTAGTCGGCCTTCTAGAATATCCCGTCATCTCGCCCCGAGCCCGCTCCACGCCGCCCGCGGTGGAGCCGTGGCGGCGGTCCCGGGTGGCTGGTGACAGCGGCTCGTGCCAGATTGTGCCACTCCCGAGCGAGAACCGGAGACATCATCGACTGCAACGTACGGGAGACGATGATTCGATGCGACAATCGAGTCCGTCCTCCGCCTTCCGTCCTCCTGGCTTCTGAGGGATATCCACAACCAGCCGACTCGTCCGCCTCGCAAACTCATCGCGCTGCCACGGCGCCGTCTCGTCTCTACTCGCTCATCACCAGTACATCAGCAAACGCACGAGTCGCATCAGGCCGGCGCAGCTTGGCACCGGGCTAGGCCGTAAAGGCGCGTCTTTTCTTGACAAGCCCCTGCCGAAGGGAAGGGTTTTTCACGGTCGCGCCGAAACAACACCACTCTCCCGCCCCAGCTCGGCTCTGCAAGACACAGTCTTTTTATAGCGTGACCCGCCGCTAATCCTAAGGGTCCCGATCTGGTAACCCCAACATGCCGTTTTGGTGCCGGCTGACTGCGAGCTTCTGGCTCATTACCGCTGTTGGAAGCTGCGTTGCGGGAGACGCCGCCAAGCAGGTAGAGCTTCTCAGGCCGCAGAAGCCAATCGCCTTGCTCCCCTGTTTTGCGACCTCAATCCCCACTTCTGCAGGCGTGGGTTGACCGTTGTGCAGGTCATGCAGAAAGCTGAAAGCGGATCTGCATGAGCCACCGATAGTTGAAGGAACAACATCAAACTGAGATTGCCAAGGATACATGGGACTTTGATGAAATGCCATTCAAGAACCGAGGCGGCTTAACTGAAGGTCGACCCCCAGATGATCATAACCAACCATTCCCATTCACAGCCGCGGATGTCTCTCAAACGGCCAAGTTTCTCCAAGACAGGTGGCTTCTGACTAATGGTCGCCATCCGAGTTCAACATGACTGCAGCCGACACCACAAAGTCATCGTGCCTGCTGAAAATCGAGCCGCAATGAACAATGTGTGCCTCGGTGTCATACCGGGCCTCGACCAAGACGCCCGTGAACCGCGCGCGAAGCAGTTTCCGCCAGTAAAACAGACAATGCCGCGTATGCCACTCCGAAGTCGAGTAAAACTGAAAGGTCCTGTTGTCCGCTTGCTCGGCCAGGTCTTCCAAGCTCAGCGGCTTCGTCAGGTTTACGTCGTACCAGTACCTCCACTGGCCGCCCGGGCCGTCGCCAGAGTGGTCGAACTCGTTTGTGAGCTGCTGGTCGATGCATCGTTGCGGGAGCCAGGCGGCGGCGAGGGTGTCATATTGGCAGCCCATGCTGCGCGCCTCAGCGACGGAGGCGCCACAGTTGCACTTTCCACGTGCTGAAGAAGTGCGGATGGCGGCTTGGCCCGGTTTCGGTGTCGAGACACTGGGTAGCTGCTGTGCCGTTGCGTCGTTACTTGTCGTGCCCGGGCAAGTGAAGTTCTGCGGCGCCAGCAGTGCAAACAGCCCGGTCATTGCGAGACAGAAAAGGACGGCATCTTTGAGGACTGTCCACGGCGACCGCAGGTATTGATCCAGCTGACCATGGATCGTCTCTCTCCGTTTGCTCATGGCGCACCACCGATACTGACGAGTTGAGCCAGGACGGTCTGTTGCAAGTTCTCATGTGATGTGTTAGCCGCCACTTTCCCTCTCTGGAGTCTCCGTGCTGTCAGAGGCATCTCGCCTTTATGCTGTGCCTTTGCCGTTGGCGCCTGTCGAGTGACGACCGATCTCGCCAGCACGGTGACGGGAGGGTCACGCCGCGCTCCGACCTTGACGATTTGCAAATCCCTACCAACAAGAGACTTCTTATTGAGCTCTCATATTTGAAAAGGCGCAAAGCGATTCCGTGGCAAGGGTCATCTGCAAGTCCACACATGGCTGGGCCCACAGCCCCGCGGTCAGGCCGCGCCGTCTAAGTTCTGGTGTAGTGGGCGAATAGCAGCAGTTGCGGCGCGCCTCAAGACATGACGACTGGCATCTCCTTATCATGCCAATGCAAGATTCCGTGCCGGTCGTCCGTGTCCATATCGTCACCAGCCGCCAGTGGCGTTTTGCTCCATCAAAACGAGAGATTATGGACTGTTGACTGAGGCTCAAAGCACATGTCAGCCGAGGGGCAGTGAGCGTGAACCATCACCCGAGTGACCTCAACGAGCTACATCTAGGCGTCGAAGCCATAGTACAGTATGTACGTACATGTTGCGGGCGCGGAAGCCAGTTGGGACGAGAATCGTCACGGCGCACGGAAGCCAACAGCAGCAAATGGGAGCTGTCACTTCGACAACAGCGAGGGCCAGTTGCCTGCTCGGCTGGCTAGTGCGGGCGGCGGGGGGAGCAAACGATTTTTAGACAAATGGAGATCGGCTTGCGCCGAGGACGGACCTCAAGTGAATAAGAGCTTCTTCACCAACAATAGCGCTGGGTCCCGTGCGCTGCTCCCAATCAGGGATATCTTCTAGCATTCTCGATCTTGCGTCGCGGCCCCGGTCGGCGAGAGTACAAGTCGGCCCGAGGTACAGTACGATTCTGCGGGATACAGAATTCGACGCTGGCGTTCCAGGACTTCTGTCGATGTTGGTGCCGCCACGGCGTTGGTGCCGCCATGACGTTGGTACGCCTTTTCGGCTCCGCGTGGGCGGCTTTGCGTGGAGACTATGTAGTTCACGTAGAATGCGCTGCTCCGATGCCCGGCAGTGCAGGTCGGTAGTATTTCTTTCCCGGGAGGCAGGTGCAGCACAGTTCTGTACCTCTAGTGAATTACACTGCTGCCTCTAATTCCGACGTGGCTCAAGCTTCATGACGGATCTTTGATCTGCTTCATCGCGGGCGAAACATGCCTCATTTCATCAGGCGCCTTTGGGCGTGCGCCATTCTTCTCATAAGCGCGGCGAGCCTTGCCCAGGCGTCGCTGCAGTATTGCAATACGCGATCATATGTGCAACTGCACCTCTGCCTCGCCGTGGACACATACTACAACTCAACTTCCAAGGCAACGGATCTGCTGGCCACGTTTGGATACCAGTCTTTCTCGGCTGGAGGATGGACGTCTGTAGGTCTGGGGAGTAGCATGTATGGCGCGCTCGTGGTCATAGGCTACGTCCACAACGGAGGTGCGTCGTGAAGCCTGACTTCCTACACCCGGTTCTCTCATTGTCAAGAGGACTTACTCTCCAAAACTTTAGAACCCACGCTCGACCTCCGACAAGCGACGTATGTGACTACGCCTGAACTTTGAATCGTGTAAACGATAGCTAATGGCTGTGTGCAGAGGTCATTTCGAACCGCAATCGCTGCCCACTCTCCCACAATGGACCATCTCGTCGCTGGCGGCAAACACCAGTGGATGGTTCGAGTCCAGCTTCCACATCTACGGCTACGACTCATGGCTCGGTGCCAAAGGGCACAATCTCGGCGTCCAGAGCTTCATATGGGCAACGAGCGTGGCCAAGCCGGCAAATAAACATAGCGCCGCGTTTAGTCTGGCCATGCATGACGACAAGGGACAATTCTCCTTTGACCTCGGCGACTACTCGGCGAACAACGCGCTATCGGGCTCGCCACAACACGCACCGGCGATTCACTTTGGCAAGAAGAATGACAACGTTGAGGATGGGGGTGCATCCGTCGCCGCCGCCGGAGTTCCAAGGGCTTACGTGTTTTATCTACACGGCGTGGCGCTCGTTTCTGGCATCATGATATTGTATCCCGCAGGTGCCCTGGCTCTGAGGTTTACGAAGCTGCGACCTTTTCGATTGCACCTGTACTTTCAGCTTGGCGCTTCAATGTCTTGCATTGTCGGCTTTGCTGCTGCTGGCTTCGCCATTAGAGCTGACCCACTGGTGAGTACATCCGATGTGCCTTGAAAGAGTTACCATCCAGATTTCGCCTCATACTCAGCGTGCTGACCCTTGAAATACTCCAACAGAGATATCTTCGCGAACCGCACGTCTTGTTGGGGCTGGTCATTCTGTGTGGCATTCTCCTCCAAAACACACTCGGGTGGCTCCATCATCGCGCGTATGTGAACGACGCGAAAAACGCCTTCGTCACTTCTGCGCACATCCTCGTCGGAAGATTCATCATCATCCTCGGGTCGGCAAACGCTTTGCTGTGAGTTGTTAACTCGGCATCATCCATCGTGTTGCCTAGCATGCATGTGCTGACTGACCCCTGCCACGCAGCGGCTTGATCCTGGCCAGGGCCCGGCCAACGACATTGGTCTTCCTGTCTACGGTGTTCGCGGTGGATGTTGTCGTTGTATCATGCATCTGGCTTGCTACACGGAAACGCCGAGACGAAGAGGAGAAGCAAGAGGTTGGAGTTCCGTTGTTGGATGATGACTCGGATGGGCACGACAGCCACGCCACGTCGAGGATATGATGGTGCCTCGTACGGCAGAAAGCGGCCTTGTCAACGATTCCCGAAGACGTGTTCCATTTTTTTTTTCTTCAAATTCTTACGGCTTCTAGGGGTCCTCATCACTCAACTCAGCCTTCTGAATCACGAATCAACCCGAGTCATCAGTACCCTCGGATCTCCCGCTTCCACGACCCTGCCATCCTCAAAGACCAGCACATAATCACTATCCGCGATGGTTTGCAGCCTGTGGGCCACCATCAGGACCGTAGACCCCTCAAACGCATCAGCCATGACTTGCTGCATGAGTTTACTGGTCTGCTCGTCCATGCTGCTTGTGGCTTCATCCAGGAGTATCACCTTGGTTTTGCGCAGCAGCGTGCGTGCCAGCGCAAACAGCTGACGCTGGCCGGGCGAGAGGCCGAGGCTGGTAAACTCGGCATCCAGGCCGCCAGCTTGACGGACGAGATCCCACAATCCGGCTCTTTCGAGTGCGTTTTGAAGGGCTTGGTCATGGTAGCTTGAGTCGTCTGCCACGTCTGAGTCTGAGTCGTTCTGGACCAGGCTAGCGAGATGAAGATTCATGCGGACGCTTTCTGGCAGTGCTATCGAGTCTTGCGGCAGGACTGTCAAGCGTGTTCGAAGGATCTGTCGTGGCACCGTCGAGAGATCAACTCCGTCGATGCGGATATGGCCTGACGATGTCTCTAGAAGCCGCAGTAGAGTGAGCAACAGGGAGCTTTTCCCGCTGCCTGTGGTGCCACAGATGCCAATCTTCTGGCCACCTCTGGCATTCAATGAAATATCTCGCAAAATTTGCTCCCCTCCGTCCCTACCACATATTCAATGAGCGTGTTCTCTCATGTTTTGGACAAGGGGAAACTCCACTCACTTGTATGAGGCATGTATGCCGGCTACTTCAACATCGCCGGTAGTAGGCCAACCCTTTGCAGGCAACAAGGACTCGCCTGGGAGGTTCTCATCAGGGGTTTCCCTGACAAACGTGCGAACCCGAGCCGCGGCGCCGAGGGACGTCTCCATCTTGGTCCAAGCCATGACGATTCCGTACAGGCTGCCGTTGAAACTCATCAAGCCGATCATGGCCAGCCCAATGGCACCGCCGCCAGAGATACCAGGGTACGATATGCTCAAACTCACCTGAATGTTGCGTCATTAATATGGATATGGATGATTGTATGGGGGATCATACGCAGCTCGAGCAGGTCGATGCTTACCAAAACGATAGAAATGACCGCAACGAAGATACCCAGGACCAACGAGAGCCATTCCTGTATGCAGAGCATGAGATAGTATGGTTTCTGCGAGGCGTCCAGCAGTCGGAGTCCCTCCTCGACATACGCATCCTGCCAACCAAACGACCGGATCGTGACTATCCCGCTCTTGACCTCGGCCAAAAATGTGTACAGAGGCGATTTCGTCTGAACATCCATGTGTCACAAAGTCTTTGACGTCTTCAAGTAGAACTGCTGCAGGTAGTAGACGACAACAAGGCTGACCCCCATGACACCTCCAAGGTACGGCGCTCCCGAGGCGATGATGGCGGCCGCCGCGATCGTGTCCGCCGTGTTCAGGACCGTTTCGAAGAAGGCCATGGGCATCTGCTGGTCGACGAGGCTCATGTCCTGGCTGAAGCGGTTGAGCACCGATCCGGTGTCTGTCTGCGTGAGGAACCAGAGTGGTGCTCTGAGGTAGCTGTCCAGGAGGAGCTGGTGGATATAGACGCCGGACCTAGGGATGACGAACAGGCCGTACCACCAAAACACAGCGGCTGAAAGAATGATGGCCACGATTCCAAGCGCCACGTAAATGCCCGCGTATAGCGCCGTGTCTGTAGTGGTGCCGTGCTCCGTCCAAAGGCGCAGCCAGACTTGCGGGAGCTTGCCTACCCAGATGAACGCCACGCCCAGGAGGACGAAGATGATTATGTACCACGCCTCGACAGAGGATAGGTAGAACTTATAGAGCGTCCAGTCGGCCGTGACTTCTGGCTGCGGATCATCGCCTTCCTTATTCGGCTCCCACTTGCCGCCCTCTTCACATGGACCCAAGGGAGCCTCTTCTTCTCGAGATTGCGCTTGGGAAGAGACTCTCAGGTCTAGTGACTTTATATACCCATCTCGGGCGCGAAGGTCGGAATAGCTGCCGTACTGCTCGACCTTGCCCGACTTGCCGAGTACCAAGATGTGGTCTGCGTAATGCAGGTGATGGACTAGTTCCAAAAGGCGTCAGTACTTTAACGGGCGCGACACCTGAGCTCTTTTGCGTCGCTTTTGGCTCACCTGAGTGTGTGGCAACTATGGCAGTCATCCCCATCGATCGTAGAATGCATCGCGCCCCAGCAATGCCTGACTGATTTTTGACAGCGTGCTGGCGTCCAGGGCGCTGAACACATCGTCCAATACAAGGACGTCCGTTCTGCTGTATAAAGCTCGCGCCAGGGCCTTCATCGTCTTGTCAACTTCAAGTTTCGGTTTGCTGGCCGTGCGATATACCCACCAAGCGCTGCTTCTGTCCGCCGCTAAGGTTGACGCCGCCGCTTCCCACCTTGGCATGATGGCCATCGGGCAAGCGAGCGATATCCTGCTCCAAGGCGCAGCCGCGCACTACCGTGTCGTACCACACTGGATTGTACTCGTCTCCTGCTATGATGTTGTCGCGGAAGGACAGGTTGCGCAGCCATGGTGTTTGATCGCAGTAGGCCATCGATGAGCCGCCCCGACTCACAAACACACATCCGCTGGTGATTGGGATATGGCCGAGAATGGAATGGAGCAGGAGTGATTTCCCGCACCCCACGGGACCAAGAATCATGGTGACGGCCGACTTCTTGATATCGATGGTGATATCTTGTAGAATAGGTTCACTCTTTCCAGGCAGGATCAAGTTCACATGACGTAGGGCAACCACTGGGGCGTCGACAGCTCGACCGGGTTGACCAAGACTTTCATCGTCATTCGAATGTATGGCGGCAAGTTGCTTGGACACCACTCGCTTATCGTGCTGCTCCTCCGACAGAATGTAGGCCTCGACTCGCTCAAGACAGGCAAGCGAGGCGGCGATCGTGGGATAGGCAGCGGTCAACTCTGCTATTGGCGTAGAAATCAGCGACAAAATGGACAAGGAAGTGAAGGCCTGCGCGACTGTAAACCCTTCACCGCCGGAGCGGGTCCAAAAGACTGCAGCGAGGATCACAACCGCGGGTGTGAGGTGATGCGAGATGTTTGCTTGGCCCCCCAAGTCAGCGCATGTCATGTGGCCCGCAAAAATATGCTTTTGAAGGTGCGATGCGGCACGTACCAACGCCGAGGATCCAGACTATGTAGGTCCTGAACTTCTTGGACTCGCTCGCTTCTTGTATTCGGAGACCACGTAGCTTTCGGGAGACGTATGCGGTCAGACCCATCATCTTGAGGCTCTTGATCTGGTGAGGAACAGGGAAGTCGTCGATACACGCTTCTGCGTTGCCTCCGCCCAGTCCATTCGTGCTGGGCCGATGCCGTCGCTGACGTATGTGGACAGGAAGCTGCAGACTGTGCAGATTCAAACACAAATATGTTAGACTCAAAAGATGTTGGGAACTGGTCATGGCCAGGAGTATGTGGGAAGACCTACCGATGGCGGAAACAGCCACGAGGAAACACGCGGCGCCTATTTCCCTCTGCAAGAGATACATGGCCAGCACCAACTCGACGGTGTTGGGGACAAGTTCGTATACATCCTTGACACCCGGGAAGATGCCTTCAATGTCGGCAGTCATTAGTGTGACTGCGGCATCATCATCCGAGTCTTTGCGTTTCAGGGACTTGTCCAGCATGGCCGCGACCAGCCACCCTCGCAAGGTTGTCAGAAGTCGGTTAACGACATGAGCATAGAGCGCACTTGAGATCTGCACGGAACCTTAAGCACACTACAAGATACCAGAGGAGACCTACGCGGAAAGCGGCCTACAGCGATCCCGAGGTAGACGAGGCTGGTAGTGAGTATCAACGCCCAACCTTCCTGAGATGAAGATTGGGAAGCTGAGTGGCTGAGGAAGGAGATGAGCCGTTTGATGAGGAAAGGCTGCGCGAAACTAAATGCTGTCTTGAAGAGACGGGGAATCGTCGGCCAAAGCAACCGTAGCTTAAAGGCCGACCAGATCGCACGCAGCAGATGGTGATTTTGGGGAGCATTCGCGTCACCGAAGCTCCTTGTCAGTCCGTCGAGGATCTTTCGAGACGAGAATTGATCGTCAATGGCACCGAGGTTTTCGGCCCGCAGAGTGCCCTTGTAGCCTTTGATGAAGACGTCGCGGAGCCACCAGAAGACGCAGCGGCAGAAAGGGCCACTGGTAGATTCATCTGGCCATCCGCCGCCTCGCTCAGGTAGCATCCTTGCTTCGGAACATCCTCGAGAATAGGAAGCAGCAACTGTACCACTTGAACTGCGGCGAAAACGGGTGCAGGGAGACCATCACCTAGTCCGCTTTGTCGTAGCGGGAGAAGGGTCGTCGCTCGGGCAAGATCCAGAATAACCGTTGTCCAGAGGAACGCCCCGATGATGATTGATGGATTGATGGTCCGGCGATGCTCCAAATGCGAGAGTGCAAGCAAGGTGCAACTGCCGATCAGCCTGACGGCCGCCGTGGCAACTGCGGCGGGAGAGCTGGCAGCTGTCAGGAACAGTAAAGCAACGAGCGATGTTTGCAGACAGAGGAGTGCCGTGCAAGTGACGAGCTTGGCCGCAAGGAGCCATCCAGGGCGAGCAACATTAGGCCGAGACCTGAGGGCAATTATTCTGAAGGCCGCAGCGATGAAGAAGAGCAACGAAGGAACTAGGTCAAGGATTGCCTGCACAATTGGGGATGCATTGAGAGACCACCGAGATTGAGCCTGCCAGACGCCATTCCGGCCAGACGCCAATTGCTGAGCTTTATAAACAAACGTTTCATCCATTTTCGCGAGCAATGGCAGTGACAAGGGGAACTCATGACCGAGCAGAAGCAGCGGTATGCACACGCGCAGGAAACATCACGACTATGTCGTTAATTAACCCTACTGATGCGACCGAATCCGTGACTCATACTTTTATTGCAACGCTGAACATGACTCTGACTTCTGATGTTGTGCAGGACCTTTTGCGAAGCGCCAAGCAGGTCCGCCTAACAACGTGAAGTATGCCGTGCACGGTCAGTTATTAGACGTGGCGAGCCGTATGTAATTATACGACCAACCTGACAGCGATTGCCCGCAACGATTTTTACGAATCCATGCGTCCATCACCGTGTCCCTCAGGAATGGGACAGCGTCTGTTAATAAACACTGACTGGTGAATACGGTTCTTTGGTCACATCTTCACATAGGGTGTTGCTTTGACAGGGCTTTCGTGCTCGATTTGCCCATGGACCCGGCTGTAAGTGCTGCAGCAGCGTCACCTAGCAGTGGAGTATGGCAGAAGCTTCCAAATCCAAGCTTTGGGGTGCAGCGCGAGTAGCGGCAGCAGCAGCAGCAGCAAAGATGTACAGCATACTTCTTTTGCCTTTGAGACTGATCACGATCTATACCACGCTCTACTCCAGCCATGGCAATCGCTCGCTCATCAAATGCCTGGTAGTCAGAGAGCCACTGACACCCACTCTGGCAAGTGTCCTGCCACTTTTTGTCCACCCAGGCCCCTGGCCTGAACCAGACCAGCCGCTAACGTATTTCTCCGACCTGGCGGACGATCAGTGCAGCGCTGCAGCCACATCCGCACCCCCCTCCTCCACCCTCTCTCCTCCTCCCCCATCCCGAAATCGTCAGCATCAGCCAGCCAGCCAGCCAGAGTAGACAAACGCGCACGCCCACACGCCCGCACGCCTACATCCAGGCCCTGGGTTGCGCCCGCCCGCCCCTAATCTCACCTTGGCCCGTCAGCCAGCCAGCCGCAGAGGCCGGCTAGACGGGCAGTTTGTGCCCCAAATATTATCCTCGAAACAAAATGAATGATCTGCCGGTGGTGGGCGTGCGATGTACGCATGTACATGTACGCGCTCACCTGACGCTCACATCCTGCACCTTGCCGTGGCGTCGTCGTCGGTCGCAAGCAGCGAGCGGGCGGGGAGGCAAAGCAAGCAGAGCCCCCAAGGCCCCCGCGGCTGGAGGGTGTGTCTCTATGTTACAGGTGTCCGTGTTTCGCGGAGCTGGTTCGGCGGCGCCTTGCGTAGGAAAGAAAGAACGAAACATCCCCGCTGGTGTCATCCAAAGGTCCCGCCCGTCACGCCCGCCCGGGATGAGCCTCACCGCCCCCCGCGAGAGCCACCTCGCTGCTCACCTCAGTTTTTCGGTTCGGTTTCGGTCCAGTTCAGTTCATTTCAGGTCAGTTCAGTTCAGCGCGCCGAATGTGCACTCGGCGGGTTTAGTGCCCCGTCGGTGTCGCAGTCTGGGCTCGTCTGTTGGCGGTCGCCCGTGCTCCCAGCCAGCCATGACGCCGCCCGCCTTACCGGCTCCGATCGCCGTTGCTCAAGTGAGCCGCATTGTCATGCAGAATCGCAACATGCATGCGCCATTGCATTCGATAGCCGCCTTGCACTGATTTTCCACTTCACGGCGCGGGGCATGACTGCGCCTCGATATCTCGGTGGAGCAACGCAAGACAATCAGGGATGAGGGCGTCGTCATCCGCTCTTGCTAGATACACGTCCTGGGTTTAATGTACACGCGGTAGTCCTCGAGGAACTGGATCAACTCCAACGTGACCGTGGTCAGCGTTTTCGGTTACGCCAGCTCCCATAAGCGCCCAGCCGTAGATGCAGAACTGTCGTACCCTGCTCCCTGCCACGAGTCTTACACGAAGTAGCAATACTCGCCAATACTTGAATCGCCCTCGCCTCGGATACACGCAATGCCACACATTCGCCGCCATTCGCTGCGCCCCTCGTACTTCGTAAGTAATGAGCAACCAAAAGCAAGGCTCAAGAGCCGACAAAAGAGCCGCAACCAGCCCCTCCAAATGCATCTCCGCAAAGCCCAGCTCGCGACGGCCAAGCCACGGTCGCGCGTGACCACTCTCCCCTGTGAAATGCGACCGAAATAAGCAAGGCCTGGTATAAGTGACAATTGGGACCATGTTTGAGACGCTGGAGAGGGGCGGAGCAGGGCCATTCATTCCTCAGGTCGAGGAAAGCGTGGGAGAGGCCCGCCCAGTACGGATTAGAGAAATGGGTCGGACGACAGGGTGCGCTATACCCCGAGGGTGAGGTCCATGGGCTCAGGTGCGCCGGCCGTCAGTGCAGCTGCCGCAACTCCGTGTGACGGGACGTCCACATCGTGCTCCTCCCGCTCCTCCTCCATCATGCCAATCAAGCTGTCGAGATTTGTGTCGAGGGTCTCTCCGTCCTTTGGATCCAGACACCGCTTGAGCAGTTTTCGGTACTTTTCGATCTTGTCGCCTACGCCGACCATGCTAAGCGCATCCACGTAGTCCGTCTCGATCTGCCGCTGCTCCGCGAGCATTTGGCTAAGCTGACGAGCGAGGGCGAGCCGCTCCTCGTACGTCTGGGGCTGTTGCGACTCCTCCGATGCGGCGGCGGCTTCACCGTTGATGCGCGTAAGCTCCGTCTCGACCGCGCGGTGGATGTGCAGGCGGTTTTGGTGGGTGATGAGGGACAAGACCTGGTGCTTGGCGAGGTTGGCCTCGTTCATGATCTTGGCCGCCACATCGTCGGGTTCCATCTGGGCTTCGAGCTCGGCGATCTGCTGCTGTGCAACGTTGAGTTCTGCCTGCGTGTTGGTGAGGATGCGGTGCGCCTCCGACTCGGCCACGTCTTTCTCGTGCCACTCCTCGTCGTAGCTCTTGGCCAGGTCCTGAAACTTTTCCATTATCAGAGGCGATATCCGTGACTGTACCGTCGTGGCGGCGGCCGACTGGAACGACTGTGGCGGCTTTCTAAACTTGTTGGTGGTCTCGGCGAAGGTGTCGCGGAAGGAGACATGGCGTTGGGAATCTGGAGCGAACGGAGACGACGAGCGCTGAGGCCCGCGGTCCTTTTTGGAAACATTCAGTTCGACGATGATGTCTTCTGCGCGGACGCCCTCGTTGTTCGGTATGTCGGCTGACGCGTGGCGGCCCAGCAGTGCACGGATGCACTTCCTCGCATTCCTCTGCGCAGCAAGATGCAGCGCAGTGTTGCCGTCGTTATCCTGCATGTCGACGAGCTGTTGGACTGCGGCCGGCTCCAGCGTCTCTTGAAGCCTGTTGAGGATGAGGTCTAGGTAGTATCGCGAGCACGACGGGCTAAAGACGCGGCCGTTCTTCATGACGGCCGCGTGGTGAATGACGGTGCAGCCGGCGCTGTCCCGGGCGTCCACCGTCTCGAAGAGCTCTTTCATGACTGTGGGGAAGGACTGCTTCTCGTAGCAGTTGGTGAAGTTGACGGAGCGCATGAAGGGTGTCTCGCCGCGGACGTTTTTCACGGCAACGCCGGCGTTGAAACGCTTCAGCTGCTTGATGACGTCCACGTCGCCCATGGCCGACGCCCAGTGCAAGGCCGTGTGGTTCTCGGCGTCGATGAGCCAGTTCGGCTGGAAGTTGGGTGGAGGGTCGGGCTTGACGGCTGGCTGCTCATTTCTAGATAGCAGGAAGTAGTCGAGCAGCTCGTCGCCGTATACTGCGTGCTGCTGCTCCGTCAGGTCCTGGAGGCTCTGCTCCTCTCGCTTGCGCTTCCTATGCCCGGTGGACATGTGCGACATGTCAAAGCGATCGTCCTCGGCCATGTACGAGGCGGATGCCACCGTCAGGTTGTCGGGCGTGTCCTCCTCGCCGCCCATCACGGCGTCACCGTTATCATATTCATCATGCATCATCAGTGAACCTGAGGGCGTGAGCGCGGCTCCCTGCATCAACGCTGGCGGCACTGGACGCTTACTGGCACCCCATTTGGGAGCAGCAGGAGGCGGTTTGGACTTGAAGGCTTTGGGTTTGGTGGCATGCCTGGGCGCAGGCGGCGGGCTCTCGTCACCCGGGACGAACTCGAAGATGGGCCGTATCCGGTCAAAGGTGCTGTGTCTTTGGGCGAGGGCCAGGCCGGCATCGAGGGGGATCCAGGTCCCTGCTCGCGTTAGATGACGGCGCCGCGAGAACGGAAGCCAACATACCCTGGTATTTGCCATAGCCGCCCTGTATCTTTTCGTGGACATCCTTTTGCACATCCCGTTCCAATATCCTCGTGCGCGCGGGCTTGTCGAAGCCGGCGGCTTTCAAAATGTGTGTCGCATTGATCCAATCGTCATGGCGACGTCGCATGACATGCTCCTTGAGGTCGGCACCGAACTGATACTCGTACACGGGTATCTGTTGCGCGTTGGTTAGACAAGGACACTCGCCGATACGAGGGTCTCAACCGGCTTCATCGTCACCCAGTCCACGCGGCGGTGCCATGAACTGCTTCTAGACGATGCCGGCTTCCCAATAGAGTGAGCACTCACCCCGCTGTACGTGGCACTGTATATGCCGGGGCCGGTGGCGGGGGCGGCCTTGACCATGTTGGCGGTTGCAGAGGCGTCAGTCGTCAGAAGCCGTTAAGCGCTCCGGCGCGCGACGACGAGGGTGATTGCGGGGTGAATCCGAACAAATGGGGGAGTCCGTCGACGGCAAGAAATAGAGGTTACGCAAAGCCACGAAAAAAAGGTCCCGAGGCTGTGGCGAGCGCCGACAATGGATGCGGTTGCAGGGTCGGAAAGAGGAACCTGGTCGGTCTGGCACGTCGACGACGCGGTCCTGGTGGAGGGAGACGCGAACTCACGCGAACCACTTTAAAGTGGTTTCTCTGCCTGAGGCCCCTTTCCACACGTGATGTGGCTCACCGCGCCGCCCAAGCCACCAGCCAGTCCACTGCTGTGGCGCCAGGGAGAGCTGTTGGCCAACGCGACGCTCCTTTGTGTACTTGATGCGTTGCTCAAGCTTCGACCATTGTCCCCCTTGCTTTGGCCTAACGCCCAGGCCGCCACACTCTTGAATCTTAACGCGAGCACGCCTTGTGCACCATTGGCGAATCCCTCGACACCAACTCGGCCGGAAGCTAGTGCGCCCGTGCATGCTGCGAGCTCCGAGCCCTTGCAAGCTAGGGCATCGTCGGTCAGGGGCGCCCGAGCAGCTCGCGAGAACGCGCCCACGACGACGGCGAGCTCAAGACACGCTCCGCGCTCACGGAGCAAGGTTTGCCGCGGTGGCACTTACACGCAACGATGACCGACATACTTCACAACGCGCCCATCGTCCTGGACAATGGCTCAGGGACGATTCGCGCCGGCTTCGCGGGGGACGACCTGCCCAAGTGCTTCTTCCCGTCATGGGTCGGCCGGCCCAAGCACCTGCGGGTGCTAGCCGGCGCCCTGGAGGGGGATGTCTTCATCGGACAAAAGGCGGCGACGGAGCTGAGGGGCCTGCTCAAGATCCACTACCCGCTGGAGCACGGCATCGTCACGGACTGGGACGACATGGAGCGGATATGGGAGTACGTGTACGGCGAAGGTCTCAAGACGTTGAGCGAAGAGGTTTGTCGAGATTGGTCCGTCCCGTCGCCGCGACGCCTTACTGACGCAAGCAGCACCCGGTGCTCCTGACGGAGCCGCCCCTCAACCCCCGCAGCAACCGCGACACGGCCGCCCAGATCCTCTTTGAGACGTTCAACGTCCCCGCACTGCACACGTCCATCCAGGCCGTCCTGTCGCTGTACGCAAGCGGGCGCACGACGGGCATCGTGCTCGACTCGGGCGACGGAGTTTCGCACGCCGTGCCCGTATACGAGGGCTTCGCGATGCCGAGCAGCATCCGGCGCATCGACGTGGCCGGCCGAGACGTGACCGAGCACCTGCAGACGCTGCTCCGCAAGAGCGGCTACGTCTTCCACACGAGTGCCGAGAAGGAGGTGGTGCGGCTCATCAAGGAGAGCGTGTCATACGTAGCGCACGACCCGAGGAAGGAAGAACGGGACTGGCTCGGCGTCAAGCCCAACGAGAGCAAATACGCCGAGTACGTGTTGCCCGACGGGCACAGGTTAAAGGTGAGCCCCCCATGCCGCGCGACGACGAGTCAGCGCGACGGCGACTAACGGCGACAGATTGGCCCCGAGCGATTCCGCGCGCCAGAGATCCTCTTCGACCCCGAGATCATCGGCCTCGAGTACCAGGGCGTGCACCAGATCGTGGTCGACGCCATCAACCGGACGGACCTGGACCTGCGCAAGTCGCTGTACAGCAACATCGTGCTGTCGGGCGGCAGCACGCTGACCAAGGGCTTCGGCGACCGGCTGCTGACGGAGCTGCAGAAGCTGGCGGTCAAGGACATGCGGATAAAGATCTTTGCGCCGCCGGAGCGCAAGTACTCGACGTGGATCGGCGGCAGCATCCTGGCGGGCCTGAGCACGTTCCGCAAGATGTGGGTGAGCATCGACGACTGGCACGAGAACCCGGACATAATTCACACCAAGTTTACGTGAGACGACGAGATGGGCAGAACAAGGGGGGCGTTGACGGCGGCTACAAAGGGCGGCGGCGGGAAAGAGGGCTGCCGATGGTCATGTTGTCAATATCGGGTTGCGGGCCGTGGGGCAGGCAGGCATGTGGAAGAGGCATGTGTCTGATAGAGCCTAATGATACCCTGGAGAGCTGCTGGCTGCGGCCCGCTGGCTTGGGCTTGCACAAACATACAGGAGACGTGAGCGCAGGAGACATGAGCTTGTGTCGTCGACGGGCAGAGCAGGCCGCCGACGGTGATGTATTATCATATCATTGTCCACAATACGTACAGAAATACAAGCGTGCCAACCGTACCAAGGCTGTCCCGGGGTATATAGATAGTTCACCAGAAGCAACGTCGTCGCTATGCCTACCGCGCCGCAAACAATGCCGTACCAGACGGCAGGCGGGTGTTGGGCCTGCCAAATGTGCTCTGAGGTCCCCATGGTCCATGTAAAACGCCTTTCGCTCAAAAAACAGAAGATCCTCGCCGAATCCAAACAACAGCAACTTTTTCTTCTTTCTTTGTCGTGTGTGTGTCATGCGTGACTGGGTAGAAATGTCGGCCCCCCGGCCCCCCAGATTTGTGAGTGGGAAATGGGAGCCGGGAAACGTAGATGAGAGAAGAGGCGGTGATGTGATTTATTGCTTGTGGGTGACGCGCGCCCACAGCTTGGCCGTGGAGCTCATGGAGCTGCGCGCGCTCGAGGCCTCAGACACGGCGGACGACGTCGACGCGTCGCTGGGCTTGCGGACGTAGCGCTCCGGGGCGTTGTAGTACCTGTTGCCGGCGCCGCCGCGGCCGCAGTAGCCCAGGGGGGGTGCGCTGTCGCGCGCGGCGGCATGGCTGATGGCGTCGTCGAGGGGGGAGGAGGCCGTGCCGGCGGAGGCGACGTTGCCGGCGCCGCCGATGCCCGTGAAGAAGCGCCGGGGGCGTGCGCTGTTGCTGGTCGTGCTGGTGTTGTTGCTGGCACTGGTGGTGGTGGTGCTGTTGTTGAAGTGGGTGGACGGGCGGACGTTGCCGGCGCCGCCGCGGCCGGTGCGGACGTACGAGGTCGTCGAGGGAGACGGCTCGGTGACGGAGTACTTGAACGGCATGGTGGGCGATGTTCTCGCGATGTGATGCCGGCGGGGAGTGTTGGACGGGAGGTGAGGAGCGCGGAGTCAAAGCAGGGGTGAGCTCGGAGGGATGGTTTCGCGCGACGAAGCGGGGAGTCCAATTGGAAGTGCAAGACCCGTGAGGAGGTGTGTGTCAATGTGTTTGTGCGTCTGTATGGATGTATACAGTGCAATGATGTAGCAGTGTGTGTGTGAATTATCGTCGTCGTCGTTGCACAGCAGAGAGCTTGGTGTTGTAAGCTAGGCGGGGGAGGCAGACATGCCACTTATACGGGGTGTGTGTGTCCGCGCTCTCCAGACCAAGCAACGGACAGCAACCCAGCCAGGCGCAGGTCACCAGGGCAAAAACTTTCTCCTCACGAGCAGCTCATGCACCAACTGCGGCTCCACACACGGCAAGAAAGAAAAAGCCAGCATTTCTTGGCGGGAATGATGGCATTGTGTCCCACCACTCCGCGATGTCGTGGAGCATGTTTGGGCGGGGGGGTGATCGATGGCTCGGGTCACGCGCACGCGGGGGCGGGACACGCCTGTTGCTGGAAAAGCTCCCAAAAGCGCTGCAAATTCGGCATGGTGGAGCGGGCGGGCGAGTTCCCATTACCCCATGGAAACGGCCGTGAGGCGCCGCGCCTTGCCGCTTGGGGGGATGGCGCGGACGGCTGGGCTGGGAGTCGTGGGAAGTTTTTTTTGCCAGTGATGCTTTGGCCCGCTGGTTGGTAGGTAAGGTAGGTACCCGGCCCGGCCCCTGGACAGGACTGGCAGGCCCAAGCAGCGTGCTGGGTTGCGTCAGGTGGTCATTGTGGCGCCTCTCGCAGGCCAGGCCAGGCCCAGGGGGCATAGCTGTGGCCAAAGATGAGGAGGAAGAGCCCGAGGGGAGGGGCAGAAGCCCAAGAAGAAGAAGAATTCTGCGGGCGCGGGTGACCTGGCCTCTGCGTCGTGGCGCGGCGACGGGCGGTTACAGGATCCGTGGATTCTGGACCCGACGAGGGGCGTTGGTTGCCTGCCGCTGTTGCTGCAACGTTGGCCTGCCCGGCTGAATCTGACCTACTCTGCCCTGTGTTGCATTTTGTGCCATCACAGGTGAGTACTCGGCCTGGAGGCCATCCGTCGTTTGGTTGATGGATTGAAGCGCTTTCTGAACTTGGGACCGTGAAGGGCACTGTGCAACTATGCCATATGCAGTACTTCGGTAGGTCCCTTACTTGATTTCTCTGCAGATATTCGGTCAATGTACTGTACGGTACTTGCCACAGTGCCAGTGTAGCGCAGCAGACGGGGGACCCCAAGTGACACCCATCACGACACAGATGGCGAGCGTCGCGCAACGCAAGCGCAACACCCGGCAACCCCGCCCGCCCGCCAGCCTTCCAGAACCTCCGTCGCCATGGAAGGATTCCAACTGTCGTTGTTAGCCCCAGCTGCGCACGGGAGGCGCTCGCGCTGTGGGGAACAGCTTGCAGCAAGCGCGGGCCAACCTGCAGCACCTCTGCTGTGCAGCAGAGCTTTTTGCTGGTGCGTGTGACCTGCCTGCTGTTGGCGCACGGCGTCGGCGGGCTCCGAACCCGTTCGTGGCGACGGAGGCGGCGACGGTCAGCTGACGCGCAGCTTCTTTGTTGGAGTGAGTGCCGCGAGAGAGCAGCTCCTCGGCAGGCGGGCCACTTGGTGCGGAGGAGATGGGGGTTGAGATTGACGAGGGGCAGTGGCTGGCATCCTTGGGGCATGATGTTTCGGCTTTCGTTGCTGCTGCTGTTGATGCAAGTTTGGTGGACTCATGTATCCAACCTGGCGCTCGTGGTGG
This sequence comes from Purpureocillium lilacinum, assembly GCF_023168085.1. Classification (NCBI taxonomy): domain Eukaryota; kingdom Fungi; phylum Ascomycota; class Sordariomycetes; order Hypocreales; family Ophiocordycipitaceae; genus Purpureocillium; species Purpureocillium lilacinum. Next base: position 473,084 of record NW_027072112.1, read on the forward strand.
AGTACGAGCTGCTCGTTCCTTCATGAGCCGTGGACGCCCATCCATGCAGCAAGTAAACAACAACGCGCCCTTTCCTTCGCAAGTGTATGATCGAGACGGACAGTATGCGGTATATCATCGCCAACACACGCCAAGTGCCGGCATATGTGCGTCGTGTAACCGCATCACATCCCGCATCCCTCCACCCCAACACCAACGCACGCTCGCTTCCCCCAGATATCAGATCCCAGCGCCTCGTGGCCAAGGCCACTGCCGTCAGGTCCCGTCGACTGGTGATTCGCCCTCCCATCTACGTCTCTCGCCGAGATGGTGGTCCAGCGACTCCAGCTGGTGGCGGCCATTACCTAATGGGGGGCCGTCTGGGAACATGTAGTGGTGAGCAGCGGGCCGCAGCCGAGATGCATCTGACGTATATTGTACATGATACTTCCTGCGTACTACGAGATATATGACCGCGGCCGGGGGGGGGGGGCGGGGCCGGGAAGGGAGTGGCACGCTGACGGTCGTACAAGATCTGACGGAGTGCGTCTCGTTCCTCGCCAGAGACGTTCCGCGACGTGTCGCCACTCTCCAGCTTTGGCCCTCTTGGGTGCTTATATCGCGTTGAAGCTTTATGCGGAGTATATCGTATAAGTTACTATGTAGCTTGACTGTGTGATTACATCTGCGGTGCTTCGACTTGGATGATCATGACATCTGCGTAAAACACCAAGACGTCAACATGTCAACCACTCCCATCTCCATCTCAATACCAAACCACCCCTTCCCCCGCCCACTCCACCTCCTCTCCCCTCACCAGCCTCCCCAGCACGTCCTTCACCCTCTGCACCACATGCGGTCCATACGCCGGCCCCAGCGGCGGACTCGGCTTCCGCCCATCATGCCGCAGCATCACCACCCCGTCCCCCTCCCCGCCGCAGCCGCGCACCGCCGCCCGCACCGTCTCCACGTCCGCCCCGTCCCACGCACCCCCAAACACCACCGCCCGCGGCCGCCTCGGCCTCCCCCCCTCCTCCTCCTGGTAGTTCCCCGTGCCGAGCCCGCTCGACGCCGACGCCGGCGCCCGCCCCGCCAGCACGGCCGGCAGCTCCGCCGCGAGGGCCGCCGGCGAGAGCCCAAAGTGGATCACTAGAGTCGGCGACGCGCGCGCTGGTGAGTCGGTGTTCTCCCCCTGTGACAGTGTGCGGAGGATCTCTCGCCGGAGGAGGAGTTGTTGTGAGACGGTGTGTGTTATGGAATGGATGGGCTTACCTTCGACCTCGGGCTGCAGGCCCGCAATGATGCCGCGGCCTACCTCCTCCGACTTGCCGCATATGACGACGCGGATTGGCTCTTTGTCTGCCATGTTGCTCGTTCTGATGCTGAAGATGGGCGAATGCTTGTGCGCGTGGGGTGTGAAGCTATCGTGCTGCATCTCCCGAAGACTAGGTGGCGAGAACCGACATGTTATACGCGAATAGTTGCCGCCTGCGGCACAGTGACGTCTCGGCTGCTGGCCCGGCACACGCCGTCAGCAGGATCGCCATCAACAGCACCAAAGTTAACCAAAATAGCCCTTGCGCAGAGCATCTCCCGCCAGTCAGATTTTAGCGCATCCGTCTCGCCAGTCCTTTCTGGCTTCGGCAGCGACGACAACGGAGAGCCAAGGCGTCTCATTCTGATAGATAAAATGTATCTGTATTCGTATAACTTCAAGGAAAGCATTTGCCGCAGTCCTGGGCCTGTAACGCCGAAAAGCACGCCGTCTCGTCGTCCATCGCTACCCAAGCATTAAACCAGACTCTACACGAGGCGCTGCGACACCGATTAGATGCCCATGCTCATCCACCCAAACATGCCGCAAGCCGATCCCAGCACGACGGCCGTCAGGATACCCGCGCCCGCACGGTCGCCCGTCGTGATGGGCTTCTCCTCCTTCTGGAAGTCGTCGCCGCCCGAGCCCGCGTTCGGGTTGCCCTCCGACGTGCCGCCCGTCTTGGACGTGACTGGCGCTGCTACGGGCTTCTTGCCAATGAGCTGCGACGACACGGCCGCCAGGACGCTCATTTCCTGACCCGCGCCCGTCTTGCCGTCGTACTTGCCGCTTGCCCACTTAAAGCCGCACTGTCGGCCCAGGTCGCCTCCGGTGCATTGGCTGACAGCTGCCGCTGCCGACTTCTTCAGGACGGGGAGGATGGTGCTTGCGGTGAAGGGTGCAATCTGCGTAATTGTGGCGTACCATCGGTGCACGAAGCCTTTGAACGTAAGCATATCCGTTGTGCAGGTTCCTGCGTTCTCGCAAGAGATCTCGACAGCGACGCCGTCGGGGAAGAAGGTCTTGAGACCGTGTTCGATCAGGCGGTTCGTCCTCGTCTTCCACTGGTCGTCCTCGGTCTGCGCTCGTTAGTGCCACTCGCCTGGTACTGCCGCGGGGTGACTTACCGCATTCCACATGAAGGCCGCGCCCAGCGCAAAGACGCCGTTGTTGTACGAAAACTGCGCCTTGTTGATATCTGTGCAGTTATTGCCAACGTTTCCGCCGTCGTAGATGGCGTAGGTCTCGTTGTCGATGAAGTTGACCTTTTCCATCCAATCCCACGTCTTGACAGCCCAGTCCTCAAAAGTCTTGTTTCCGGTGTACCGGTAAAGGCGCGCACCAATGTTGAAGAAGCAGCCGTTGGCGATGCCTGTCAAAGTTAGCGTTTCATCCTCTCTATCGGGAACCTTGTGAACCCACTGTTCTTGTAGTTGTAGCCGTTGTTTGCAAACGGAATCTGCCAGCGAAGCCCGCCACCGCAGGTATCGTCGTGGCGATCAGGACTGGCCTGAGTGTTGAAGACGGCTTGAGCAAGTGCCAGCCAGCCAGGCCTATCCGAGGGCGGGTTCGGGAACTTCATCTCAGCGGCTGCCATGGCGGACATGCCCCAGAAACCCTGGTCATCGTTGCCGAGAGAGGCGGTGACGTTATGAGGCATATAGGCCTTGTTTTCGCCGATTTGGAACTGCATGGCCTGCATGATGAGGTCGTTGTACGAGGAGTCGCCGGTCCAAGCCCAGTAATCGATCAGAGTCCCCCACATGGCACCACCCTCCCACCAGTAGTAGTCGCCGGCAGGAGGCGGTCCTGGGAGGATGCCGGGCGTCTGTCCGGATAGATTGCCTTTGTAGTACTGGAGCATATCCCACGCAAGCGTGCCAGCGCTCTTGAGGATCGCATCTGCGCAGGTCAGCACCACGGGGTCATGAAATCAAACCAGGGAAGTGTGGGGGAGGCGCCGTACCGTCCGTGTCAACAGAAAACGGCGAGGTTTGACCGGCGGTCAACGTGGCGGCGGAGAGCAGCGCCGCAGCGACTGCGGGCGTGAACGATCGCTTCATCTTGCGATAATGTCACGCCGAGTTCGCGTCAACTGCGGGTGTGTAGCGAGCGAAAACGGGGATGAGAACGCAGCGGCGCGAGTCTGTCAGGTTGTCTTCATGCGCGACGGTAGCGTGCGGGCGGTTCGTAAAGCTGTCGGCGTCGACGTCGGTGTCGGTCCCGTCGACGTACAAAAGACGCAGGCAACGAACGCAGGGCCAAGCGCGCAAGAGAGGACGGCGATGGCGATGGCGACGGCGATGGATATCGCGGCACAGACAAGGCGCCGATGGTGACCGGTGAATGAGCGAGTGTGGGAGTTGAAGTCGTAACCACAGCGGAGGGAAACAGGAATCAGGGGGCAACAGAATGGGTGAGGTCGGGTGGCAGGCTAACGACAAATAGTGAGGCAGGTGGCACGGGAGCGCGCGGCAAGAACGGCACCAGACCACTGAGCCGGTTCAGCCGACCGACCACAGGGACCTCAACAGCGACGGCGGTGGCACTGGCACGTCAGCGGCCGGCCAGGTGGCTTGGCTTTTCAGTCCCGTCTGCCAGTGCGCCCGTGGCTGAATGCCTCGCACCTGGAATCGGGTACGAGACGGCAAATGCATGCACAGAATACGAAGCGAGGCGCCAGTGCTCGCCCTCGGGCCTTCTCGCAAGAGCCCGGGGCCGCCGCCGCCCCAGGGACGGCCAGGCCCTGCTTGGTCTTCAGATGGCGGCGGCTTACTGTACCTTGTGCGCCATGGCGCCACTCGCGCAACGGCTGCGCCGCCGTGCCCATGAGGCATTCAATCGCCGGAATTCTGGCCCGACGCGACGCCTGCACATCTGCCGTGGCCGCTGCAGTCGCGATGGATGATATCTGGGGAAGATCCATGGTTCAAGGGCCAGGCCGACACCGCCGATCCAAGCGTCTGGGCACGTCTTGGCCCACCTGAGCCGTTCCAGCGAGCGAGAGCGTGCCCACTAAAGCACTAACGGGCCCGGCAAGGTGCGACAGCGTATGGTGCTAAGGGTGGAACGCTTTGTCGCATCCACTGGACCCTGGAACGTCCCTGCTGCCACGTTTGTCCTTGGCAAGAAGGTCCACATTTGGTGGGAAGCGGTACCTGGTGAGAAGTACCTCGTGCCTTGGCTTATTGTTTGAGACTCGATACTTCGTATCGCACCACAATGCTCGTGTTGAATGACAGGCAGCACGGCAGTTGCAATGACACACTGCGGGTAGCCTATCGACTAACTGCGCGCAATTAGATGACGTGTCTTGTCAAAGTGCACGGCTGAACGAAGACCGCTTAAAAAGCAGCGACGGCCCGTGTAACTTCTGGTGGCGGGCATCCTCCGTAACAGGTGGTGTCGCAGGTTTGTGCTACAGCGTGTTTTGCCGGGAAAGCTTTTCATGGACGATCTCATTCGACAAGCGACTTTACACATGCTTAGAGTCCAGCTAATGCAAGCAAAAGCTCAAAATGATCACACTTAGCATTCAAATTGATTCAATGCCCTGGCTGGTAGGTGCATCGTGACCAGCCGCAGCCACACGTGGCGCAGCCAAGCTGGCCTGCCCGACAATGCCTACAACCGTGGCTGTGCGGGCCGACTTTACTCCCGCCTGAGACAGCACCCCATCACCCCTGCAGGGGCCCTGCACAGCAGCTGGTGGCATGCAAGCTGTCCTCAAAGCTTCAATTCCCAAGCGCCAGCAGCACCGAGGTGCAACCTCGACTCGGCACTCTCTCGCACGACCAAACCATTGAGCCCGCGGCGCAACTCTGGTGCGACGGTGCTCTAGTCTCGAATGGCTACGCGATTCCATTGAGGCAACATTTCAACGGCCACCATGAATGGCTTCGAGAAGACCGACCTCCGGGAGGACGACTTTGGCGCCTCGGGGAACAACATCGTCAAGGCCTTTGATGCTTTCCGTATGCTGCCGTCTCCCTCTCGTCTTTGGCCGCTAGCTAATACGTGTTACCTGCAGCCAAGTCGAAGCCGCAATATGTGACGAGGACATCCGGCGGCGGGAAGTGGACCGTCGCCATGGCCGTCGTCTCCGTCATCCTCCTCTGGAGCGAGGTCGCCCGCTGGTGGCGCGGCTCCGAGACGCACGACTTTGCCGTCGAGAAGGGCGTCTCCCAGTCCCTGCAGATCAACTTAGACACCGTCGTGCGCATGCCTTGCGGCGACCTCCACGTCAACGTCCAGGACGCTGCGGGCGACCGCATCCTCGCAGCCACCAAGCTGCACCGCGACCAGACGAGCTGGGCGCAGTGGACCAGCACCAGCGGCATCCACCGCCTGGGGAGGGACAGCGAGGGCCGCGTCGTCACCGGCGCGGGCTGGCAGAACCTGGCGGCCGAGGACGAAGGCTTCGGCGAGGAGCACGTTCACGACATTGTCGCCCTGGGGAAGAAGAGGGCGCGTTGGGCCAAGACGCCCAGAGTCAAGGGCCCGCCCGATAGCTGCCGCATATACGGCTCCCTCGAGCTGAACAAGGTGCAAGGAGACTTCCACATCACCGCCCGCGGACACGGCTACATGGAAGGCGGTAACCATCTCGACCACGAGAGTGAGTATTGTGCCTGGTTCCTTGCTGCGTCGCGACGCTGACCCAACCAGGATTCAACTTTTCGCACATCATCAACGAGCTTTCGTACGGCGCCTTCTACCCGTCGCTCGTCAACCCGCTAGACCTCACCGTCAACACCGCCAGCGCAAACTTTCACAAGTTCCAGTACTACCTGTCCGTGGTGCCCACCGTCTACACCGTGGGCTCCAAGTCCCTCTTCACCAACCAGTACGCGGTCACCGCCCAGAGCAAGGAGGTGACGGAGGACATCGTGCCGGGCGTCTTCTTCAAGTACGACATTGAGCCGATTCTGCTCTCCGTCCACGAGAACCGCGACGGCATGCTGTTGTTTGCCGTCAAGCTCATCAACGTCCTCAGCGGCGTCCTCGTGGCAGGCCATTGGGGCTTCACCATGACCGAGTTTATCAAGGAGGTGATTGGCAAGAGGAGACGGAGCGGCGGTGGCCAGGGCATGATTGGCAACAAGAATGGTTACGACGAATAGACGGCGGCAGCATACGGTATCATGGGGCGTTGCGCGGAACAGGCGTTGGGGCATCTTGTATCTATTGAGCGATATGCCATGCGGACTACTGCAAGGATTGACTTGTCTAATTGCAAGGCGGTTGCATCGATGCGAGCATGGGCGGCTGGTCGATCACGGCTCATGCCGATGTGCTGGAGCAGACTTGGTGGCGGTGGAGCCACCTGCTGATCTGGCGCGACTCCAGTTCGACGACGCTTTTTCCTCTTCAGAGCTGGGGAGAAGTTGCGTGCTCAAGCTATGCCCCGGGCATCCATCAGCTGTTATTAGCATGCAGTCATCAACGACTACGGGTGGCGGCTGGGCCGCACGCAACCGCGCTGAGTACCTACAGAATACGCGACACCCCAAGTGCTGCAGAGCCACCACCTACTACAGTGATCATCAATGGGACGTAAAGGGGGTTGACTCTTCCCTCCGTGGGGCCTTCGGGGGCGCCTGCGGCGAGCTCCTTCCCATGGCGAGCTCTACCTTGGGGTAAGAACTCTTCCCTGCAGCGGCAGCACCTTCTACGATATTTGGGTAGCGAGCTTCGTCGGGACGTCACGATCATCACGCAACCCTTCAGTTTGGTAACAGACGGCTGCGCTTGCTTCGGGCCAAGACTTATGGCTGGCGGCTTGCTCGAGGCGCCGGAGTCAGCTCTCGTCCAAGCCTACCAAAGGCTCTCCTGTCATCCATACATTACTGCCATTCCCAAGCCTTGGATTCGTGATCACCGCTCCGCCTTTACCCCAAGCCCACTCGCAGGAGACACGCACTCACCATGAGCGACACTGACGGTAAGTACAGAGAGAACCCTCCATCTGGATTGTGTTGCCTCACTAACATGGTTACCTTGCGCTTGGAGACGACCGGGACGACCCGGATTGGGTACAACGGGAGATTGAACATAAGCACAGCGTCATTTTACATCATAAACCCAACCTGGTCATCAAGGCCGGCTACAATGTGCGACCTTCAGCAACGGCGGCGCTGAAACTTATCCGACGCCACGCCCCGACGGTCCCTACGCCGGTCGTCCATAGGCCTTGCGAATACTATCATTTCTACGAGCGCGGCACCCCCTTTTACGGGAAAATAGACATGAGCTACATAGATGGTTTCACCCTCAAGGAAGTATGGGATGACCTTGTCGACTCGCAAAAGCATCGCATGTGTCAAGATATCTGGCATCTCATCAGCCAGATTCGGGACGTCCCGCGTCCCGAAGACCTCCCCAGTGGCCACTACCGCACGACAGACGGCTTTCCTTGCCTGGATATGCTTGTTGGCGACCACCGAGATGTAGCGCCCGAAGTGATGGATGACGAGACGCTGCGGACTCGAATCATCGATCGATAGCCTCGTCGCGGACCGCCCTTTACCTTGACAATGGTGGAAGACATGTGTCCCCGGTCCAACGTCTCAGTCTTTACACACGGCGACATCCACCCCCGCCATATACTAGTGGATGACCAGCCGCAGCCTCAAATCGTTGGTCTTCTCGATTGGGAGCTCTCGGGCTGGTTTCCCAAATGGTGGGAATACTACAGGATCCTCGTGAGCCGGCGCGGTGGCAATGAAGGCCCGGCGACGCCTGGCGAGGTCGACTGGACGAATTGGATGGAAAGGACCAAGCCTCGCCCTTGTGATATCACGATCCTCCAGATGGCATGGAATTTTTGAAAGCTGGAGCGAGCGTTGAGCGTCGTGAGGACCAGGCCGGAGGCCAGGTCGTTTTTGCTGCCATGGCCGATTGCACTTTCTTGTCCCGTACGGGTCGACCACTTTGTGCGAATTTAGACATGGCATGCGTGTGAGTATAAATAACAGCACTTGATTCGGGGGCCGTGCAAGCGACACCCGCGCCCGAGATGCCGCAGTTTTGCTCCGATGCATTGCGTGTTTCTACGTCACACCACAGAGGGCCCAACTCCCAATGTACCCATCCCCAATCCTGTAATTGACCAAAGCTCATACCGGCCATCGCGAACCGACTCAGGTTTAGCAACTTGTTCAACTGCGCTCCAGCTGCTTCTTGTCTCCGCAAACGTTCTTCCCCGAAATCGGCTGCCAGAGGCATCGCCAAGGCAAACCCCCCGACAAGGGCCTGAACGCCTCGCAATAGTTCCGACGTGACATGGTCCGTGTCGTCGAGGAGGCTTCCGCGCTCTCCAACCAATGCGTTGCGTTTCCTCCCGCTGAAACGCACCCAGTCGAACGAGCGGGCAGTGTCACGCCGCAGCACACGGACCAACCTACGGAGTTTGCCCCCAGGGCCAGGGGTGCCAAGAACGGCGGGACGCCCCGTTCCCCTGACTTCGTATCCCGTCAAATGCAAGTAGCCGCTGCGGTTTGGCTGCTGGCGTGCGTCCTCGTATATGTCTGCACGTATGTGTATGTATGGAGGAATTGGCGGTGGGAAAGTCTTTTGCGGGGGAGGAAAGGGGGGCGGTACTGCCGAGTCGTGGGTGCGATGGCAGAGCGATGCGATGTGATGACTTGAACCGGGTGATGTGGGTGGTTTGATTCCGATGCGCCCCCAATTTCAACAGTTATCATGTCGTCGTGTCTAGGCATGCATATGCTGTAATCTCTCAGGAGGCGGCGGCTGTTGCACAACCGGCAGCTTGGCCAGGTATAGAAGAACTCGCTGAGCTATGTGCCGTCTGCAGCTCCTCATCCCGACCGCCGAACCCCTTGAGCGTCGCGACGTAGGCGCCATACGGAAACATGAGGCTCCTGGAGGTTCTGAGCGCAGCTCTCCTGTCCACCAGATCTAATCTCGCCTCTTCCGCTCACCAGCACCAGAACCACCGATACGACGCCTCCTCGGCAGACGAACCAGTCCACCATCACTACCGCCACGAGAGCTTCCAGGACGTCGTCATCTCGCTGCGCCCCGCGGACCGCCACCTCCTGGAGTCGACGCTCGCGGACTTGTCTGACCCGGATGGCGAAAAGTACGGCAGGTTCTTGAGCCGGGAGGAGGCCAGGGCGCTGCTGCAGCCGCGCCAGTCGTCTGTCGATGCCGTCAAGCGGTGGCTCGCCGAGGCTGGCGTGCCGGAGGAAGATGTCCGTGATGGTGGACAGGTTATCGAGGCGCGGGTGTCGACTTCTGATGCTGAGCGCCTTTTGAGGCTTGGTGCGCGTCATGGGGCGACTGCGGACGAGAGGGGGCTGGTGGACGGAGAGAAAGAGTCGACGGCGGCTCTGAGGGCTCATGTCGCCTTTGTCCACCGAGCGCCAGAGGTCAGATCTACGAGCAAGCCTCAAAAGCGCTTCCCAGCCCGGAGGACGGCGTCAGAGACGTCCCAAAGCATGCTCACAGCCCGCAGGGAACCACCCTCAACGACGCCGTCGTGCGGCGGAAAAGTCACGCCAGCATCCCTCCGCGCGCTGTACCACATGGACGATTACACCAACGGCAACGGCTTCGCGCCGTCGCAACTACCGGCACACGCCAGGTCGCGTCTCGGCATCGCGGGCTTCAGCGGCCAGGCAGCGCAGTACGCCCAGCTGGACAAGTTCCTCGCCGCGCTGATGCCCGACGCGGTGGGCGCCAACTTCTCGACGGCGCTGGTCAACGGGGGGAGCAACCCGCAAGACGAAGCATACGAGCACAGCGGCGAGGCGAACCTCGATATCCAGTACGCCGTGGGCATGGCGTACCCCGTGCCCGTGACGTACTATGCCGTCGGCGGCGAGGACCATGACTTTACCCCTGATCTGGAGTAGGTCACCCGCCCGCCTTGCCCCTCGAGACCTCTTCATAGCTACCTAGGTGGTTGGGGGAAGCTCAACGCGAAGTGACTGGTCCGCTGACAACGCCCCCCTCGCCCTCACAGCATCTGGGACCCCGACACGCAGTGGGTCGAGCCCTACGACGTCTTCTTCAGCTACCTGCTCGACCTCGACGACTCCGCCCTCCCGCGGGTCGTGTCCATCTCCTACGGCGTCAACGAGCAGGACGTGCCGCGGGCGCACGCGCAGCGCATCTGCGACATGATCGGGCAGCTCGGCACGCGCGGCGTCTCTGTCATCGCCAGCTCGGGCGACCAGGGGCCCGGCGTCTCGTGCCTGTCCAACGACGGCACCAACACGACCAAGTTCCTGCCCGCGTTCCCGGCCTCGTGCCCGTACGTGACGTCCGTGGGCGGCACGCACGGCCACGGCCCGGAGGTCGCGTGGAACCTCTCCTCGGGCGGCTTCTCTGAGTACTGGCCGCGGCCGGCCTGGCAGGAGGTGGCCGTGGGGGAGTACCTCGCGCGTCTGGGGGGTAGGTGGAAGGGGTTGTATAATGCTCGGGGGCGGGGGTTTCCTGATGTGTCGGCGCAGGCGATGGGGTATCAGATCTTTGATCATGGCAAGGTCGACAACGCTGATGGGACGAGGTGCGTTGTCTGAAGCTCACAGTCATGCAGCGAGATGGTGACTGACTGACTGACAACCTGCAGCGCGTCGGCACCCGTCTTTGCCTCCATGATTGCGCTACTCAACGAGCTGCGACTACAGCGAGGTCTACCCACCATGGGGTTTCTCAACCCGTGGCTATACAAGATTGGCAGCCTTGGCTTCACAGAGTAAGACGCCCTTCAACGACGCTTGCTACTCACTCCCATTGGATTATGTTCCCGGAGGCTGACGCAACAAAGCATCGTCAACGGAGCGTCCAAGGGCTGCGTCGGAACCAGCTTCAGCGGCAAGCCGGCGCCCGTGGTGCCCGGCGCGGAGTGGGCTGCCGTCCCGGGGTGGGATCCGGCGACGGGCTTGGGCACGCCTCTGTTTGACAGGATGAAGGTGCTGGCTCTGGGCTGAGCTGGACACTTTGAAAGTCATAAATAGAAAAAATAGGAGCCGGGCGAGCCTAGATAGGAGCAGGGAGTGCGGCTCTGGCCTCGCGGTTGACGGTTGACGAGGGGCACAAAGGGCCGGACTGTGAGCTAAAGGACGGTGGGAGATGTGGTCAATGGAGCTGGAGATGTTAGCGTAATGGGCCGCCCGCCATCGAAAGGCCGGACGAGTGATCCTTGCCTCGGAGCTATGTCTATAATTTCACCACTACATAAAGATAAATTTACGGTAGTCCAATCAGCCAGTATCATAGAAACAATGCTGTTTCCACAAGCCTTGATCCATCTCGCCAGATCACCACAAGCTACGTTGACAGTTCAAGTTAACTTTCGCCGTCGCCCCCAGGGTGGCACTGGAGCCTTGGACCCTCCAGGAGGTTCGGGCCTCGGGCTCGCCTAACTGATACCCCACTGATGCGCGAAACCTTGCACCTCCCTGCAGACCAAATGGCCGCCTGGAGACAATCTGGCGAGTCTAACCAATGTTCAACAAGCACCTGCCATGATCCCTGCCGGGATCCCTTCATCGCCGGGCCTCGCCGCCCCCAGTGCCCACCCGTCATTCGCTGGCCGCCCCGGGTGGCGACGCCGTGATCGTCGGCACAGCCCTGCGGCCGTCCAACAATGCATCACGCTTGGGGGCCGAACTGTGCTGCCGTCGCCACGCCACGGGCGGTAGGTCGAACAAGCTCGACTAAGGTTGCCGTTTAACCTTGCAGGCAGGCAGTCATCATGCGGATAATTCAGGAACGTCAGGGACCTAATAACCTCAATTTAAAGATTCCCTGGGGATTGAGTGGCGAATTTCCATGCCACCATCCGCAGCAGCTCTCATCACTGATCAGCGCCTAACTTGGATCCTTCTTTCCCGTTCATCATCGCGGGCAGAGTCGAGCATTCAACGAAGCATATAATCCTTGAGACAGGTTCAACAGCTCCACGTCCGGCTCTGCGCACTTGGTCGGATCAGATCCGCTTTTTCACGCCATTGGACTCTGTGTGCGCGCTGCCCGAGCGCTCAATTCGGAGCCCGTCGTGCAGCTGTGATGCTGAGGCAGCGGCAGCGGCATAGGAAGTCGAGGCATGGATGCACGGCGTGCAAAGCGCGGCACTTGAAGGTGCGTCAACGTGAAGCATCATCACTCACTGACACCATACCGTCAGCTACATGATTGACTTGTGAATCGTGGCCACGAAGCAGCCCATTGCTGACAGTATGTTCCTCCAGTGCGACGAGCAAGGCCCTCCATGCGCCAACTGCACCATCCGCAACATCAGATGCACGTATCCCCCGCCGTCCGCGTCCACGTCCAAACACCACGAGCCGCCGCCGTCGCGCCCATGGTCCGTCGCCGCCGCCTACAGCTCCTCCAGCAGCGCCAGCCCCGTCCGGCGCCCGCCCATCACCCCCTCGCCGCTCTCCGTCTCCGCCACGGAGACGTCCAACCGCCTCCTCGAGCTGGAGCTCATGCACCGCTGGTCGGTTCGCACCTGGCGCGGCCTCTACAACCTGCCCGCCTGCCAGCCCTTCCTGCAGGAGGGCCTCCCGCGCGAGGGCCTGCGCCTGCCCTTTATCCTCAACGGCATCCTGGCCCTGGCGGCGCTCGACATTGGCCTGCTCGTGGGGCTGCATGGGGATCGTCGGACGGCAAGGTACTATAAGCGTGCTGCGCTCGAGTACTACACGACTGCGAGCGCCGAGTTCCGTGGCGCGCTGGCGAGCAATTCCATCACGAGGGATACGCTGTATCTGTTCTCTACGTTTGGCAGCATGGCGGGCTTCTTTAATTTCGCCATGGGCGACGACGAAGACGACGAGGACGGGGCAGGCAAAGGGGACTCGTCGGGGAAGACAAGCGTGGTGGACCGGGTACACGCCTCGTTCGCCATGTTCCTCGGATGTCTGCACACGGCAGCCATCAACTGGGACTGGTTCTTCGACAGCCCGACATCCGCGCGCACCGCCGTGCTGGACTACTTCCCCCGCCAGGAATACATGGACCTCGTCGACGCAGACACCCAGACGGCCATCCAGCGCATAACGAGCGCCAGCCACAGCATACGCCTCCCACCGACCGGCGACCCGTCCCTCGACTCACCCGATGGCCACCAGGGCCCACTCGCGCACGACGTATCCTCGTATCACATCGCCGCCGAGCAGACCAAGTACTGCTTCGCGGAGCGCGTCGTCGGCCGCATCAGGGGCTTCATGGTGAACCTGCCCTCGCGGTGCGTCGCGGGGCCCGACTTCGTCGAGGGCCTGCGCACCCACGAGCCCATGGCCATGTTCATCCTGCTGTACTGGGGCGTGCTGCTGCACGGCTGCGCGGCCGATCCCTGGATGTGGTGGGCTGGCACCACGGGCCGCGAGGTCGTCGAGGAGACGGCGGCGATTCTCGCGGGGTCGCACGTGTGCGAGCTGGAGGATGTGCGCGAGGGCATCGCGTGGGCGAGAGAACAGGTCGGACTGGTGGAGGCGCTTGCCGAGTGCTAAGGACTTGCTGTAATTTCTCAACGACTTCACGCCCGCGGACGTTGATCGTCGGTGGCGTGGGAAATAAAACACACGATAGACGCCAAATAGATACCAAAACGTATGCGACTGATATTAAAAGAGGTTCCGTCGCCGCGTATTTGGCCTTGATCTGATGTGCCTACTCTAGAAGGAGCGCCAACAACGCTTCATCATCCATAAGCTATTAGCTGTACCGAGCATCAGGATCTGAAGCTAGACGACAAACACCCGCCTCGACGTTTGCAACAGACACCACCATCCTGACGGCGGAGCAATGTGGTTGGGAGAAATTGCGATTGCATTATGTTGAAGGCGGACTAGACTCAAGAAAAGTCCACTTCCTATTAAGTCTGGATCACCGCAAATGTCCCCCAAATTACCGGTTCGTCTCGCCTTGCCATTCCAATTCGTCCTGCAGAGCTAAACATGCATCGCGTCGTCTCGAGGACGGATCAAGCAGCGACCTTGAAATCCTCCTGCCAAACCCACGTCGCGACTGTTGCCGACTCGTAGGAACTCGCCAACAAGCCATGCCGTGCACTGACTATGGACGCCCCTCACTGCCATCCCGGACTACTGTATTCAGCCTAGAGCGGGGAAGGATATCGCTGAGTGCTGCGCGATCGGGCAAAGTACGCCCTCGCCGCGGCCAGGTGTCTCGTGTCTGGGTCGCTCGGCAGCACGGAACGATCAAAGTCTCGATAGAATGTCTCCATTCTTGCCCACTCCGATGGACCAGCCTGAGCCATCCTGCGGGCAAACTCTGGAGTCCACGGCAGATACGGCGTCCAGGGCAAGTAGTTTGCCGAGATGCTGGGAGTTGCGTCTCTATAGTCGGAGACGACAGAGAACCACGACCGACTCGTGGCAAGTGCCGGCATGTTCCCGCGTTGACGGACAACGACAGCAAAAAGACCTTCGCGGTCGAGGTCTCGGAAGCGGCGACACTGATCCAACTCGTGGCTTGTGCTGTTGCAGAGGGTGCAGCCGTGGAGCAGCCCGTCGGAGGAAGATCGCATGCAGAGCTTTAGCTCGTGAGTCTGGCTGCCGCAACCGCCGCAACGCGTCTCACTTGTGAGGGGAACATCGCGAGGACCGCCAGGGGCGTGGGCAGGCTCGTTTGCGACCGGAAGGAGCCTGGTCGGTCTGAGGTCGACATCAAGGACGGTGGTGCATTTGCCGTCCCGGATTTTGCGGCCCTGTTCTTCATCATTGCCAATAAGAATGGCAATGACGGATCTCGTCGCCGTCTGCCTCATGACTTTCTGGGCAGCTGACGTGAGGGCCAAAGGAGCGTTGGTAATAATGTGCACTGCGCCTGGGGTGCCATGAAGCGGTGTCACCAGGTTCATCTGCGGGCCGCCTCCTGCACCTCGATGAACTGATCGAGTAGACACAACATTGCCGTTTTGGTTGAGGAGCTGCTGTGTCGTCAAAGAACTGGCATTCTGTAGTCCGACGTTGCTAGGACCTGTCCAATTGATGTTCACGCCCGGGCCAACGTAGATGTTGTGAAAGGAAGCCATGGCGAACAGTGTTTGCAAGGCTGCCGTAGATGACGATTTGGGGAGAGATGCTGCACCATGCGTTGGTGCCGTATGGTGCACGAGGAGAAAGACGTGCTGAGGGCGAGTGCTGCCGGAAAAGAGAAGAAGAGAAAGAGTGGAGGGTGGCGAGACTTCATGCGCGGGCAATGAACGAACGATGATTGAATGCCCTTTGAATGCCTGCACCGGTCTGAAGTGCCGCGCAGCTGGCCACGGAAGTGTGCGTGGAGGGAACGAGGTATTTGCCCCAAGCTCCGTGTCAAGGCAGCAAACGAAGGCGGCCTTAGGCCACCACTACTTGCGTGCTTGAAGAGCGGCAGGCCCTCGAGGAAGGAGCTGTGGAAGGCCGTGCTCCTTCCTGACAAGCGGCCGTACAGCCTTGCAGCCCATCTTCCATCCGATCCTCCTCTTTAGGCAGCATCTGCCACTCCATCCACCGAGAGCACAGTGCTTGCGATAGCGTGAAAGGGAGCTCCGTGTGCTGACCCAGACTATCCATAGCTTTAAAGACGTCTAGCAGTCTAGTGGTTTGCCGCCATCTCGTTCGCCTCTGGGAGGTATGGCCCGCATGGACCGTTCTTGAGACTCCCACCGGACCGCATTTGGACATCCTGCGAGTCTGACAGCTGTGCGGCTCTTAAGACGCTCCATTTGGACTTCCTAGGTACATGGAGCGGTTGACTCGGCCTCCGCAAAAGCCATACCAAGGTCGGCCCTGGATGCGTTGGGGCGCCAGCACGAGCTCGTGTTGGATCTGGGCATATCGGATTCATGTCATTTGGTTATCGTCACGGTGGGCAGCTTGCTGCAAAGCCAATTACACAACTGACACCACCGGGGGTATCTCTGTCGTGCTATATGCTCGAAATTGCTGATGGTCTGGCCTCATGACGCCGGCGGCTGCGGGTTGTTGCCGACCGTCTTGTAGAGCTCGCGGAGCTCAAACTCGTCGTGGCCTCCCTCGGGGATCTCTCCGACAACCTTGGCAGGCTGACCCGCAACAATGGAAAAGCTCGGTATGACCATGAAAGCAGGCACCACGGTACCGTCCAGTATCTTGACGTAGTCCTTGATGATGGCGAACTCGTTGATGGTGCAGCCCTTGCCGATGTAGACGTGGCTCCCCACCGTCGCGGCCTGCACGACGGTCCCCTGCCCGACGAAGACGTGGTCACCGAGGCGCAGAGGCATGTACGTGAACGCGCCCTTGTATAGCCGGCCGGGGGGCCGCAGGAGCACGCCGCGCGCGAGGAAGCAGTATCGGCCGATGGCGACGGCGGTGCTGGTCGCGGGCGCGGCACCGCCCGACGAGGACGAGGACGAAGACGGGGCGGCGGTGCGGACGAGGTCGCCGCGGATCATGACCTCGGGCTGGATGACCGTCTTGCCGCCGAGCATGATGTTTTGCGTGCCGACGAGGATGGCCTTGCGGGCGACCTTGTTGCCCGTGTCCTGCAAGGGAAGCGGTCAGAGCGGTGGTTGGGAATGCGAGTCTGCCATTGCGGCGCGTTTGGAGCACGTACGGTTTCAATGTAGTCTCCCTTGGCCGGGCGACGCGACATGTTGACTGTCGGCGGGCTGCACCCGGGGCTGTTGCGCTGGAGTGAGGGCTGGTGTTGACGATGGTATGTCGTTGTCGCCAGGGGGTTTCTGGAGGATTTTGGTGGGGCACAAGGCAGTTGGTCGCTGGCACCGACCGCCTGGTCTTGTCGCCCGTCAGAGGGACTTGGCCTCTCACATCACCACCCCGAGATAAATGAGCTTGATGCGCCAAGTCGGCAGGTAGATGCGCAATTCCTGCGTATGCAGTATGGATCGGGGCTTGGTAAACTGTGCATGCCGCGGGTCTGACCTTGAGCTTTGACAGCAGTTGGGTGTTGTGGCCTTCCTCATTCAATCCTTCACACGGTGATTGCCAGCATCCATGGATACTTCATGTTATCTAGTACAGTCGTTTTATCGTTTCACGTTTCAAGACATGCAAACTAGTGCCGCCACGATGATGCGCGAGTTGCATGTAAATTAAAGCCTAGACTGCCAAACCTGCAGCGCAGCCACAACTGCCAGGCACGAAACATTGAACCCGGCCGGCGGCGTCACCTGCGACATGCGGCAAGGCACTTCCCGGTGCCGTCAGCCCGGAAGCCAGTGCAGAGTCAGGGCGGCGGCGGCATCGGGCCACGGGCCGCTCGAAACAGCGCACGGAGAAGGAGATGAACGCAATCAAAACATTGGACCTGCTGTCGACCGATGATGGGCCTGGCAGATGGCATGCGGTATGCCTAGACACCACGCCCCCGCGGCCCCATATAGGTTGCTTCGAGGTTCAGCCAGGGGGCCTTGTAGCTTCTTAGCCGATTCTGCCGTATAAGTCTTTCGGCACGAAGCATACGAAACTAAAGGTATCAGCGATATGGCAATTCCCATGTTCAACGACTGGGCAAGGAGATAAAGGTGTGATGGGGGGCCCGCATACACCAGGACGAAAGCCGACACCTGCCTACACAATACATTGCTTGACTTCGGCACGCCCGTTCCCCCTCCCTGTCCGACTCGAATCACGGCCCGACTCGGCCCGGCATTCGCTAGAGTACCTTGCTGAACACGGCTCTGTAAGTCGTAAGTACTGTACGCCGAATTGTTTGTGATCACATTCGTCCTGAGTCAAGCGAACATGACAGTAGTAGGCTATGTTGGTGGCCCTGGTTACCTAGCACCGTTTGAGGCATCGTTGGCCCGGGCAGCAACCGCTTCCTCGGAGCACTGGGAGCGTATGTCCTACTCTGCTATGGACTCATGGAGCCGATTCTAGGCCCTTCCTCATCATGGCAACGAGAAGGGCACCATCGGATGATTCCCGGACCATGTGGTTCTGAGCATTGACAGAGGATTCAGCGCCTAATAATCAAGCGCCCACCGTAGTGCTTTGGCCCATTTCCAGCGTTCCGGAAGCTCGACCCCTGGCCGGCGCTGAATAAGGGACTTTCCCCTGGCAAAGTGAATGATTGTCTCCCCCAACTTTGGGTAAATTCAACATTCTAGGAAGAAGGCTCGAGCGTGGGGGCTTGCGGCTGACCGACTCATCGGGTGCTGTCCTCTCGTTCGGTACAACATAGCCCCGTCGAACAATGGGAAGGTGCATTCAACGTGGCCTGCCGCGAGAAGAGACCCCCGCGTTTGGACAGAAAAAGAAGGAAGCTGCAATCAGCCTGGCCTGCCGCGTAAAAGACCCGTGATCGCAACCAACTGCGTCTGCGGCGGACCAACACCAGCGGCAATGCACGACGATTACTGTGCGCCGCGCCGCCTCCTCGTAAGTCTTGCAACCGCCGCCCAACAGCAGCAGCTGCTGCAATTTTGAGCTCACCAGACGCTGCGCCACCTTGGAACAGTGAGCATCCGGCGCGCGCTGCGCGATGGCTGGGCTTGGCCTGGCCGCCGTCCTCCCCAGAATCGATCTCGACGAACCCCGCCCTCTGCGCTCCGCCTCCCACCATGTAAGACGGAGCCACACTCCGTCGCCCCGTCAGTTTGATCATTCACGAGACCACGGCCTCGGAGCCAGCACCGTGGGAATAACCTGGGGAATGCGAACCGAGCCGCCGGCCCAACGACATCCTTTCAGACGAATTGCCCGTCTCAGGAGCGTCCGTGCTGTGCATCTCTTCCCCCTACGGCTCTATTCTACTTCATACCGAATTCCGTTTCATGCCGTGCTCGGGAGGACTCACGAGTCGCGACTAAACAGCTGACCCGCCCGCCTGTCGGCTCCAAGGCCGAGATCGCCAACGGGTGCGCCCGCTGGCGCAAACACCGATCTCCTCGGAGGGAAACGCCGTTGCGACACCAGCGGCCCAAAACAACGGCGTTCCTCGTGGCGTCTTTCTCATATCATTCAAGATTCCAACGCTAGCCGAGCTGCGCCCGCCCGCGTTCTCTTCGCACGATGCTCCGCTAAGTTGGCCATTCAGCTCGCGGGCTCTCCCACCACCGAGCCAGTTGTGGCTACACGGAGCAGGAACAGGTTGCTCATCTGGCCAACAGGCATCGACCCTGCCCGGCTTAAGCGCGTCCGACCCTGAACCCCGCCTGATCCTTTGCCCGCCAGCGGCAGGGGGTTGTCGTGCCTCTTATTTAGTGTCGGGAGCTGCAGATAGTCGAAACAGCCTGTGGACATCGGTCCTTGGCGTGGCGTTGACGTTTGCTGGGTCCCGACCGCTTTGCTCGCTCACCGGAGCACGGGCAGGAATGGCCGATGTCCGTCATGCTCCTCGTCCTTCGCCTAGCGTTGCTTGCTTGCAGGATCGGATACGCTATCCCTGCAGGGCCGTGCTCGGTCCCTTTGGGACACCGGTGCCGTTGTCCCCGTCCTCTTGGATGCGGTTAGCGGCCACTTCATGACTCTAGCCCCGCGCAACTGCCAACCACCGGAGAACGCTCTGCTGGCGGGCCATGGTCCAACAGCAAACACAGCAAACGCACACGCCAGATGGAACAGACTCGGCATCTGCGGACTACCAAGACGGAAAGTGCCCAGTCGAGTAGTCCGAGGCTTGGGCCCAAGTCATCCGGCTGGACAGGTTGGCTGTCGAGAATTGGGCTCTTGACCGCGGTTACTGTGTCCCGGACGGGCTTCAATTTCAGTGAGTTGTCGGCCAACACTTCTGATGAGCAACTCTCGGTCATCTGGCCACACTCTGAGATTCCTCTTGCGGACTGGTCCAGAATGCGCTTGGGAAAAGTCACCGTCCACACCTGATGTCTCCGGCCGCCGGCACGTCCAGCATCTCGGCCACCCACCCACATGGCCTTGTAGCACAACCCGCGAACAAGGCCCCGGTCATGGCTTGCAGCTTTGGTTATACAACCCAGACAGGGTGCTGAGACCCTCTCTCTCCCCAATTTCTTCGCAAGGCTGTCTCCGTGGCCAGGCCCGTGCTGAGGCGCGTCGTCCCCGAGTCTCTCCAACAACACCACACGCCGCGAGCCCAATTCTCTTCTTATAAATATAGTCCGGGTCTTGTGTCTTCCGTTCTCCCATCTCACGGTCTAACTGACTAGTTTCTGTTCGCGCAAGGTCAACCCCGCCAGATCTGTCAGCCTGCCCCAGTTCTCTTTCTCCCCATCCTGCAAGGCGCGCCGGCCGGATAGCTAAGCGCCGAGGCGGGTACACCACCAATTCCAACTAGTCCCCATTTACTATTCCTGCCATTCCCATTCTATTCTTGTCGCTGCCGCGTGGTGTCGTCGGACGAACCGAGCGGGACAAGCAAAGATTCGTTGCATATAAGTTGGAAGACGAACTGTTCTTTGTTCTTTCCAATTGCCGTTCCCAGTAGAAGATCTACGCCGCGGATTCGAGTTCAAGATGTTGCCCACCGCGATTCTCGTGTTAGTCACCTCGGCTCTCGCGGCGGCTGCCCCTGTGGCCGACCAGGGGCCCGGCTGCGAAGTCGATACTGTTCAAGCTCCCGCGTTGCCAAAGACGGGTGGTAGTACGTCGATTCTATGGTTTCCCTTGCGAGGAGCAGCAAAGAACTGACCCTGCTTTGAAGGCAAGGAGCTTCCCGATCCCGACTCCGGCCTCGCGCTCAAGCACATTGCCCTCGGATTTGGCATTCAAAACTACACATGCACTAAGCCGGGCGTCGCTGCCACCGCGGCGGGTGCCCTGGCCATGCTCTACGACATCACGCACCTGTACCCCAAGCAGGGGCCGGACTCGCTCTCTGCGCAAGATTTCAACAACCTCACGTCCAAGGCGCTCTGGACGCACAAGGTTCCCCTCAACATGAACCGGCACGAGCCGGGGGCGTCGCGGACGAACCCCTTCACGCGGGACGCGCCGCTGCATCTCCAGGGCCAGCTGACCCTGCCCTTCCTGGGCCACCACTACTTCGACGCCGCCGGCGTGCCCACGTTCGATCTCGACGGCGGCAAGATTCACCTGCCCTGCAGCAAGCTCGCGAGCGTCGACGCGCCGGCGGGAGCCGACAAGGGCCCAGAGGGCACCGGCGCCGTCGGCTGGCTGTACCTAGGCGAGAAGCCCGGGGCCTTTGGCTCGAAGTACGTCTACCGCGTGCTCACGGCCGGAGGCGTCTCCCATGGCTGCAACCAGGTCGGGACGGACAGCACGAGCTACACGGCTACATACTGGTTCTACGGGTAAATTTTGCCCACGGCTGGCCGACCGCTGCATCGGGCGGCTCGGCAAATTAACGACTCTGGGTTTTGGCGTTATGGGAGGCGTCTTCGATTAACACCCGGAAGGGCATGTCATAAGTGGCCCTTTCGTTTCTTCGCTCTCGCGGCTCATCTGGGCCAGAGAGTACCGTATACTTAGAGAACTACCAGACTCCAGAGCATGTGGTGGATCAAGGAAAGGAGCTGGCCCAGCTGGGATGCGGGAGCGAATAGACGGCTCGCGCCTGCAAAGTATTCGTAGGCGCCATGAGCCCCTGCTGCTTGCTTTTGTACTACAACAATTATAAACAAAAAGGGATCAGATGTCAGTCGCTTCCATAGCATTGCCTGGTCCACCCCTTGTTCTGTGAAGTCAGAGATGAGTTACCGCCTGTGTCGCGCGTCATGTCACGACTCACCTGCCACACGCACAGTCGCAATGAGAACGTAGTACGAAGTACATGCACACGATAGCCACATCACCACGCTTAGGTCGTCACGCTCACGGGGAGGAGTTAACTGACCCGATGTCTCCCTGCCCGTAGGTACGGGGTACACGCACATGAGCGTGTGACTGACAAGCTCCAAGCACCCGTGGGCACGGGGAGAGCGGGCGGCAAGAAGGAATCGCGCCAAGCGCATCTACGCGCCCGCCGATGCCGCTTCGGCCGCACTCGTTGGTAACTACCCACTAGGTACTATTATTCCGCCGAGCTCCCCTCCCAGTTTCGTACTTCTGCCCACTAAGTACTGCACAGTACCTATTAGTAGGTAAGGCAACTGGTACCAAGTTAGTACGTACGTACGTAACAGGCGGCCACGTCGAGCCACTGACCGGGCGGCGCAAACAGGACTCCAGGACCCCATGAGTAGGCGCGCGCACGCACCCCGTCGTACAAAGCGCGAGCACTCTTCGATAGGGGTAGAAGCTGTATGTACGTAACTTATTACCTCGTAGCACAAAGTACGTAAGTCCGTCATTACAATTCACAGCACAGCGGCCCAAAGTAGTATGTAAAGGGGTTACGGAAATGAGGCCCGGGCCGCCTTTCCTGCGGCCTCTCCTCTCTCCTCACCTCACACATTTTCTCTGACCTGCTACGTACTGTACTCGCCGTTGTTGTGCCATTGTTCTCGGACTGACTACTTTTTTAATTCGTGGCCCAATAAGTCACAGTTATTACCGAGCATGCTCGCTCGCTCACCGGTTGTTGTTGTAGCTGCCGCCGCTGCCGCTTCGTTACCATCGCGATGATGGACAAACGTGCGGTGTGCCACGCCACACGGGGAGACTAGACTTGCAGCAGCCGGGCGCAAATCGCACGTACACATGGAAAAACTCCGTGGTGTACCAGGGAAATGCGTAGGCGGCCATCTACTGGATGGGCGCAGGACGAAAGAGATAGGAACCGCAGCAGTGCAGTCCTGCCACGGGCTTTGATCGCAGACATGGAGGATGACGTGGTCTCCAGTAACAAATGTGTACACTTGTAAATCGCGAAGATGAAGAGGGGAAGAAAAGGACATCGCTGCGAGGTTCTCGCGGTAGCCGCCGGCTCGCCATAGCTCCCCGCCAGCTGCTATCAACCGGATTTTTTGGCATCACACAACCGCGCTCTCTCACTCAAACCGCCGCGTCACCTCACGACAAGCATTCACCATGTCAATTCACCCTTTTGCTTGTTCCCACCGCAAGTAATCGTCGCTTGTAAGCAAGAATTTCTGCTCTCCTTGTTGTGCGCTCATCCTCAAGCCGCTGTTTTCCAAAGCCCCAACTACCATTCCCCCTTACCTCCGGGAGTCCAGCCCGGCCTGGAGGTCCTGCTCGAGCCCGTTGCCGCCGTGGGGTATGTACTCTTGCGGCCGCGGGTCCTCGGCCGTCCACTGGCCGCCCTGCTGCGGCAGGGGCACCTGCCCCGCGCCCGTCTGCTGGCCCAGGCCGGGCAGGGCGCCAGCGGCACCCGGCAGCGTCCTCACCGTCTGGCGGAAGCGCATCACCTCCTCGAGGATCACGCGGCGCATCTCGCCCACGTCGTCGATGACCTCAAAGTCGAAGTTGAACGTCGTCGGGCAGTCGGGCTCGTCCGAGGCGTCGTGCCAGATGTGGAGGTACGGGTGCTCGAGCGCCTGCTCGACGCTGATGCGCGACGAGGGGTCGAACGCGAGCATCTTGTCGAGGAGGTCGAGGGCGTCGGGGTTGGCTTGGGGGAAGAGGCTGGGGAAGGCCTTCTTGGGCATGAAGGGTAGGTTTCGGACGTATTCCTGGGCGCGGGGCGAGCCTATGCGCGACAGCGTCTCCTCGTTGGGGGTGCCGAGAATGTGCAGGATCTGGTTGAGCTGGTCCACGTAGTCGCGGCCCTTGAAGAACGGCCGCCCGCCCAGAAGCTCGGCGAGAATGCAGCCCACCGACCAGACGTCAACTGCCAACGGTCAGCAACTCCGTATCAGAACCCGCGCGGCGCACGTCGGCGAGGCCCGGGTTTCACGTACTGGCTTTGGTGTAGCTCTGGAAGCTGAGCATGATCTCGGGCGCGCGATACCATCGCGTCGCGACGTACTCGGTCATGTACCCGGCATTCTCCTCGGGGTCGACCGAGAAGCCGCGCGCGAGGCCAAAGTCGCAGATCTTGAGCTCACAGTCGGCGTTGACCAGCAGGTTGCCGGGCTTGAGATCGCGGTGCAGGACGTTGGCGGAGTGGATGTACTTGAGACCGCAGAGGATCTGGTAGATGAAGGACTGGAAGTGGGCGTCGGTCAGGGGCTGGCCGGAGCGGATAATGGCGGCGAGGTCGCACTCCATCAGCTCTGTTTCCCGCCAGTCAGCAATGAGCTACCCGCTCGCGCAGCCGCCATCTTCAACTCACCCTCGTAGAGATATGTCTCGTTGAAGTTGTCCGGTCGGGGAATGTCCATGTCGTACAAGCACGTAATCTGCCACCGTCAGCCGCTCGCCTCGCCGCTTATCTTGTACCGCAGACGCGGACTCACGTTGCGGTGCCCTCTAAAGTGCTGCAGAAGCTTGATCTCGCGAAGGGCGCGCTTCGCGAGGATCTTCTTGCTAAAAACATTGGTGACCTTCTTGATGGCGACGCCCTCGTTGCTCTGGTTGTTCACGGCGGCACTGCGCGAGAAAGACAAAATGCATCGTCAGCTCCATGGCGGGGTAACGGAGGAGGGGGGACACCGGGGGAAGCACTCACCAGACGATACCGTAAGCGCCCTGACCAAGCTCCTTGGTGACCGTGTAGCGCTCGTCGACAATAAAGTCCTGGTTGAAGACCTTGAAGACCTTGCGTCCCTGCAGGTCGGCCATGATGGGCGGCGGATGCCGTTGGCGCGAGGCGTTGGGTCGCGGGGAGGGAAGGGGCTATCTAGCCGCGACGACGACAACGGCGACGACGACGATGGACGGTAGCAGCGCGCGCTCCAGCAGGAGGACAGCGTAGCGCGATGGGAACCGACTCGTTTGCGAGGGGAACGGACGGCGGTACGAGCAAGCAAACCCGTCGCGGAACCAGAAAGTCGAGGCGAAGGAGGACAGACGGCAGACTCGACAGCGAGCTCGGGCGGCTACTTGTTCTGGTTATGTATGTAAAATGTCCCGGGCGCGCGAAAAGGAAACGCGAGCTGGATGGGAGCGGGCCACAGAGGTCCAGGTGGGATGGGAGGGGCAGGGGGCGCTGCGGCGGGGATGATGAGCTCTCGGCCTCCCGCCTCATCAGCTCCCAGCCATGGATGCCTTCAGGTAACCTCGCTGGCTCGCGCCCGCCAGCACCAGAGCAAGCGAGCGAAGCACCAAGTGGTGTCCCAGTCGCGCTCCATGCCTCCACCGGCGTCCAGCGCCCGGACAGCTTTTCCCGTCAGTCAATCCGTGGCGGCGGCTGGAGCTGCCACCTCACTTGACGGACGCCGGGCTGGGCTCGGGCTAGGTTCCCACTGGCGACTCGTGAGCCCTGGAAGCTACCTAGGTGGCCACCCTGGCGTTTCCAGTGGTGCCCCGCAGCAAGCACCTCATCCACCACCATCCATGCCCGCCCCCTCCTCCCCCTGAAGCCAGCGCCCCGAGATCCCCCCCAAACGACAACGGACGGGGTCCCCTGGCCCTGGCCCCTTGTGCCCTGTCCGTCTCCAGCTTGCGGCCGCCAGTGGGCCAATGGCACGCGGCTCTGTCGGCCTTTAAGCGCGGAGCTCGTCCGTGACGTCGCCCGTCTCGGGTGCTGATTTGGCGTCCCATTAGTTACGTCGTGCACGGGGGGAACCACGTACCCTCGCAAGGTACCTGTTTGCGATCGACTTGGACCAAAATCTTCTCTCGCCGCTGTTGCGCTCGCGTTGACCAATGCCATCGGCAACCGAGTTTCCTATCTATGGAAGCAACCAGAAGCTTAATGGTCTCGGGAGGCCGATACTTGGCCCGTCAGCATGAACGAAGCCTACTCTGGCTGCGTGAGATTGAGGTGGCAAGTCGTTAGCCAGCGTCGCATCCACGGCGCCCCTTCAGCAGCGCTTGTCAGATCAACAACGCTCTTCTGCCATCCCGTTGGCTGCTCGCCTTTCGTCTGACCTCAGCCATCGTTTTCATCTGGTCGTAAACCCGTGGGTGGTGGTGGTTCGTGGTGGTGGCGGTCATGGTCCCGCTCACACCATGTCAAACGCGCAGCCACACGGAAGGGATTGGGTCCGTAGGGCTGAGCCGTCTCGGAAGTTTGGGACGGAGGTCCCGTCCGGCTGCTCACCAAGATCATCGGTCGCTGCTGGGTGAGACGGCAATAATGCGCCCTGCTTGTCTCGCCTCGTGCCTTAAGCCGCCGCAGGACTCTCTGCGATCCAGCAGCCATGCCACTGAAAGCTGTCTCTGTCCTCACACGTGGTGAGCGCCCGCCACAGCCTGCTGCAAGGTGACTTGCGTCCTCTCATTCATCTGGCATCAAGGCCATCAACCCCAACTCACGCAAAGAAACAACGATTGAGTCGTCGAACGACAAGTCTATTACAAGGATATATGGCTTCGTCTATCGAACAAAAGGAAAATCCACCAAGGAAACCGACTGTCTATCACCTGGGTATCACGTATCCTCCTCCCCAACCCTCCGTCCGTCTCCCCTCCCCGTGCGCGCCAGTCACGCGTCCAGCGACCGCTCCCGCTCCGTGCTGCTGTCTCTAGGTGCTGCTCTGCCGCTCTATTGCTTGCCCACGACCTCGTTGAGAAAGTTCTTGGCAAACCGCGAGCACTGCTCAAACGCCTTCTCGAACCCGTCGCGCCCGCCGTAGTACGGGTCGTTGACCACCTCGGCCTTGCCCTTGCCGCTGAACTCGCCAAACAGCATCACCTTGGCCTTGGCATCCGGGTTGCCGCGCTGCAGCCGCTGCAGGTCCGACAGGTTCGACCGGTCCATGGCGAAGACGTAGTCGAACTTTTCGAAGTCGGTCGTCAGGAACTGCGTCGCGCCCGCGTCAGTCTCGGTAGGCATGAGAGGGATTAAGTGGTGGTAATCAACGTACCCTCCGCGCGTAGTGCTCGTAGTCGACGATGCCATTGTCCTCGAGCGTCGACAGCGTCCGCGAATCGGGCTCTTCGCCGGTATGGTACGCAGCTGCGAGCGAAAACGCAGTCAGCACATATACTCAACGTGTCACACCCCAAGCCAGGCATTCTCGCGCTCCCAGACAAAAAGCCAACCGGCGCCTGGAGGGCCCGGACGTGAGGGAGGGGGGTTCCTTTTTCCTACGCACCGGTGCCGCACGAGTCGATGCGCCCAATCTTGCCCTTGTACGGCGGCTGCTGGGCGAGATGCTGGAAAATGCCCTCGGCCATGGTCGACCGGCAGATGTTGCCGAGGCAGACGAACAAAACGGAGACGGGCTCGGGCATCGTCGTGACTTGGGGGGCGGCGCGTTTGCGCGCGCGCGACGGAACTGACTGGCTGGCTGGCTGGCTGGCTGACCGAACGGACGGACTGACTGAACAGAAACGGGGACGGCAGCGGCAGGGCTGGCGGACTCGGTCGCGGGGTCAAGGCAATGCGCGGGCAGACAAAAACGAGGGTGTGTGGATGGTGCTGCAATGTAGCGGGTACGCCGTCGTCGCCGTCGTCGTCGTTCGAAAGTCGAAAAGTTGCGCGGCGCGAGCGTCGGGTCCTCCCACCGTGCCGCACAGGCGATTATAAAATGCCCGCCCGGTCGCGTCGGGGTCGAGAGCTGCGAAAGCCTCCAGTGGGCTGGCCCCTCGCGGGCGGTCCACCCGACTGGACCCTGGAAGCCCAGCCCGGGTGACAGGACAGGGCCATCGTCGCCTGCGCCCCCGCTGTCGGGCACTGCACGCCGGCTGCGAGGCGGGCGTGGCGGTTCCCGATCCCTCTTCGACACTGACACAGGTCGGGTGGTCGCACAGAGGGGCCCTGAGCAACAGCGGATATTGGGTGCCATTTATCCGCCACTCCACCACGGCATCGAGACCTTCTGCTTCCCGCTGAATGTCCGGTTCCTCAATTGCGAAACGTGCAGCGATCGGCCGTGAAGCCCCCACACGTGATATCGCGTCCCCTTCGGCCGAACACTGCCAGGGTCCCGTCGTCTCTGGGCGCGAGCAGTTGGCGCAACGAGATTGCCAATTACCAACTTGGAGTGGGTGTGCGTGCGTGCAGGCAGGGTGGCACTCATTCCGATTCCCTGCGGCTTCACTGGCTGTGTTGGCAAGTTCTGTGGCCGGCCAGCTCAGACGGGAGTTGCACGACCGCCTTGACCGGTCTACCAAGGGTGCGACGAGCCGACGACAACCAGCGGGTGCCTCCTCACGTCGCGCTGCAGGCCCGGACACATCAGCACGCACGCATGAGAATCACAGGGCACAAGGTCATGACGATCTGTATCAGTCATATCCGCAGCCTGCTATTTTGTACCTACAGCGCTGCTCCTTTCATACAAGAGAGGGGATGTCACCCTATCGGTGGCGTGACAACGCACGAACCTCCGCTCACCACGTCTCGTGTCCCTCTCGGTCAGCCTCGACCCGTCTCCCTCCATGGCCACCCCAGACTCCCAAAAGACACAGACGCCTTGCTAAAGCGAGAGGGAAAAAAACACAAAGCTAGTATACAGTAGGGATACACGATCCGTCAGTCGTAAACTTGGCAAATGGCGACAGTCGTCAGCCTGGCCGGTGGATGTACAGTAGGGAAGAGGCTGGGCTTCAGGCCAGCTGCCTCTGGCGCTCGTTGCGAAGCGTCTCGAGCACGCCAATGACGCCGTTGTTGCGGATGCGCTCCAGCACCAGGCGCATGCCGTCTCGGCTCTTGCCCAGCTGGTCGAGTGTCTTGGTGGAGGCGAGGCTCTCGATGCTGCGCTGGATGCCCTTTGTGCCCCATCCGCCGATGAAACCCGACAGCCAGCCTTGCTCCTGGGCCTGGTCGAGCTTGCCGCGCAGCTTCTCGCCGAGCCTCGACTTGAAGACGACCGACGTGAGGACGTCCGTCTCGTTCCGCGAGGCGGCGAGGCCGCGGTCCGCCTCGGACGGGAGGCTAAACTGCTGCTGCTCAATCACCGACAGCACGCCGGTGAAGTTGAGGTTGCGGCTCTCCGTCTTCATCCACCCTTCCTTGATGTCGACGACGCTCGTCTCGAGAATGTACGAGGCCTTCTCGCCGGCGGACCCGCCCGTCACGCTGCCCGGCAGCAGCTTGTAGATGGCCTTGGGCATGCGGCTCTTCTTGAGATGGATGCGGGTCGTGTGAAGCCGCTGCGTGACGGGGTCGACATGGCTGGAGATGGTGTCGGTGCTGAGGACGTGGGTGGCGAACGGGTTCAGCTTGGGCGAGGAGTAGCGGAGGAAGTAGGCGAGGGTGACGGTGGGAAACGGGTGGGAGTAGGTGTGTCCCGTCGTGTGCGTGAGCACCATTGTCACGATTCGAGAGCTTGACGGGGGTGTTGTTGGTGGTGGTGCTGATGGTTGTCGTCTGTGCTTTGCAGAGCTCGCTCGGAGACTTCGGCTCTACACATGGATCGCGTGCCTGCGGGCGCTGCAGCCGAGCACCTGGGTGTCGAATGTCGGCCTGCCCTCGAGAAGAATCGCTGCAAAGGTTCTCGCGCCCGAGTCGACGTGGTGCAGGACGGGAGGAGAGATGGCGAGGGAAGATGGGCGAGGCGCGGACGGAGGGAGGCGAAGAGGGATGGAGAAGACGCTCCGACCTCTGCTGCAGCGGTCGGATGATCGCGATGCCAATGGCACCACGGCTCGGCCCTGCATTTTTTTTCTCCTGGCTGACCTGCTGGAGCTGCCGCCGCCGTGATTGGCCCCCGGTGCGGGGAAACGCGCCAGTGCGCCAATCCGGGGACGGCAGCGCCACGTGACCGCCTGCCAATACGTGCCAGCCAAGCCGGTAACGCATGACGCTGAGACTTGTCGCAGGCCATCTGAGCCCTGAGCCAAGCTTCACCTCAGGGGAGACCGGAGCAAAGGGGTTCAACAATTTGGAGGTCTGGAGATAAGTGTCGTATGAGTCTGAAATCTCGTCATGAATTTTCCCCCAACGCCAGTCTATACGCTCGCTCTCGATACACCATCATACACCGGCCTCCATCCAAGAAGCCCATTATTCAATTAACCGCCACACACACTCACACGTCTCATCGCACATGTCTCGTGCAGCTCATATCAGAAACTCGTCGTAGGCAAAGTGCTTGAGCACCACCCAGCCCTCGTCAAACGTCTTCTTCTCCATGCGCACGATAATTGCCGCGTGCGCATGGCGGTCGTTATGGATCCAGACGGGGTACTTGCGCCAATTGAGTGAGTCGAGGGACCGGATCATCTCAAACTGGTACGCCGTCAGTGCTAGAGTGGGCTGCGTCGGCACCGAGAGCCTCCGCTCTCGGCTCAGCAAGCTCCTCTCCTCGGGGCCCATGTCGTAGTCGTCGTCCTCGTCCTCCGTCGCCAGGTACTCCTGGTTCTGGGAGCTGTTCAGCGCTTCGTACGCATTCTCGACCTCTCCGCGTAGCTCCTTGATCAGCACCGGCACGCGGTACTCCTCAATGTTGAGGCTCGTCTTGCCTGTCTCGTGCTGCTTGATCCGCCCGGAGCTGCGCACGGTCTGGATCACCGAGGTGCACAGAAAGGCAATGGTGCCGATCGGCACGAAGACCGCGACGAGAATCATGAACGGTACACGCTTGATCCAGCGAACGGCGGTGGCGGTTACAGATGATATCGTGGCTGGCTGTGAGACCTTTGGCCGCGGTGCGATTGGCGTCGCGGGATCCAGGATGACGCCCTCGCAGCCCTTGAGGTAGTTGACCTTGATGTTGTCCATGTTCCGACGATAGGGGTCCGTCTTGAAAATGCCCGTCGTGTAATACACGGCACTCCGGTCGTTGACGATGTTCGTATACAATGTATGTCTCTTAAACTTGCGCATCCCCCGCATGAAGATGGACGACGGGTCGGCAAGGACGGACAGCAGCGGCCGTCCCGTGTCGCGGAAGCTGTCAATGGTGAAGAGCTGCCTCCCGGACATGGACAGGCTCCGCGCGCCGACGACGTTCCACACGCTGTTGTGCCATCCCTTGAGCGGCGTGCGGACACCGAGATGCGGCGAGGCAAAGGTGGTGAAGTTCTGGCGAGTCTGTCAGTGTGCGGCTCGGAAGGTCGGATGCTTGCCCGGTGGCGATAAGCATACCATGCACTCGACCGTATCGAGGATGCCCTTGGCGTAGAGCAGGCCCACGGCGTAGCGGGATACCAGACCGCCGAGGGAGTAGCCGACGATGCTCAGCTTCCTGATCTTTCCTCCGCGGGCCTGGATGGCGCGCAGCTCCTCTTCGATCTCGGCGCAGACGCGCTCGCCGCCGCGCTCGATGCCGTCATACGTGAAGCTGCCGCTGTTGCGCTTCGCGAGGAGCATGTACAGCTCGTCGCGGGAATACTCGGCACGGAGGCTTTTGGCGATGTTTCTCATGTGGTTCGGGTTCCCCCAGAGCTGTGGCACGGCGTGTGAGCGGCGACGTGCGGCAAGCTGGAAGCGGCGGCATCATGCAAGGTGACGAGAAGGCACCTGACGTCGCATGGACGGGTGGAGGCAGCTTACCCCGTGCACGAGGACGCAGAGATGGTCGGCCTTGGAGCTGCCGCCCATGTAGTCCATGGCGGACTCTGCTTCGCCGGACATTCTGGCTGTTGGTCGCGAGAGTGTTGCAGGCACAATGGAATTGTCGGTGCGATGCGTCGTCTACGTCAGGGCAGTGGGCGTCGCGGCCCGCCAGGGCGGGCGAGGATGTCTTTTAGTCTTTCAGCGATGTCGCGTCCACTGCCGGAGTTTCGGGGCAGTTGGAAACCCCAACGGACGCCATGCCCAGCCCTTCAGGCCTGCCCAACGTCTTCCATTGGGACGCCGCCGCGGTGGACACTCACTAAGGTAGGTCCACTGTGCCTGGATCCCGGGCGCTAAGCCCGTCCCTCGGGCCCCGCCCGCCTCGCTGCCCACGCGGTGGCTGTCGACGTCGACAGGCATCAGCGGCAGCCACGCACATGCCTCGATATCTCGATGCGCAGACGGACCCCTGAAGGGCGGTTTCTGGGTCGTTGCAGCTGAGGAGCTCCTCGGTTCCGTCGTCGTTGCCCAACCGGCCCCTTACTTACATGAAGCAATGCGCGACGCTGCCCTCACAGTTCCCGCGACAGAGTCGAGCCAGACCATTGCCCTGTCCCACGCTCGCCACTCGCACCGTATCTCATCATCGCTTTCATCGTGCGAGATGTCAGTACCTGGCTATCGTTCCCTAGCCGTCTATCTCTCTCACGAACTTGCATGGCCGTCGGATGTCTCATTCAACGTCAGCCAGCCACCCGATTCGCCCATGATGCGATGGCTTGCGCTGAGCGGGTAGAGTTTACACACGTCAAGGCTGCCACCATCCTCTTTCACGCTCTCCCAGCCTCACCTATCGCCCTGTGCCGAGACCCTCCCTCTGGCGTCCGCTATGATGGACCTTGGGCCTCACCTCTTACTTCATGGCTCCCGCTGCCGCTCATGCGTCAGCCTCCAGCAACTACAGATTCCGATTCTGCACAAGCCTCACTGTCGTATGATCTAGTTGGTGCATGCTTATCCTCACGGAACCATGTGCCGACGGGCCGCCGTCACACAACCGTTGCCGCAGCCTGGCAGCCTTCATCTCGCCTGACACTGCAGGATCGAGTTGAGCTGAGACTCATGCATGCGACTTGCAGTGCATGCATGGGCCGTTCGCTTTGCTCGCATCCCGTGATGCCTCTGACGTCCTCGAGCTGGTTCGAATGCCTATGTCTCGGGTCTGACTTCATCTCATGCAGGTTTGACATTGACATCGAGGTTTCACTGGCACATCTGGGACTTCCGATTTCTCCGTAGCGCATTGAACTGTGTTGTCAATGCCACCTGTACTTCGTACAGCAGTCCCATTGTCGTAGAATCACAGTCAGCAGCGTCCGGGTCAACTCTCAGACGCGCTCCTGCCAATGCCGAACGTCGTGGATCGCGCCGTGTGATGAGCCTGACTGACACTGGAGAACGGCTTTGCCCGTACACAGATCGATATGTAAATATCTCCTGTAAAAGCGCTACGGCTCCAACGTCTGTCCGCCTCGTGGAGGTTTCAAAGGAGTTTTAATCTCCATGACTGGAGAGGGAAGATCGTTCACGGGGCTGGCTGGAACGGCTGCGCTCAGCCAGCCTCATGATGTTGCCCAAGCATCTCTCAGAGTTCTGTTTCTGTAGTCTGGTCTGATTCGCACGGTCATCCGACTGCAATTCACCCTCCTTCGGGCTCTCTGCAACCCAGCCACGTATCCTATCTCTTTTCACCTCTGTTCGGGCCATCGACAGGCTCGTTTCCCACGACGACTCGGAATGTCGGTCTGCCGTGTAACGCGCGATTTCTCGTCTTCGCAAGAGCCAAGGTCCGCTCATTGATGCTATACACAGCGAAGCCCGCGAGTGTAGGCTGCGTCGGAACGGAACGGCTGCAGAGTGCCTGCTCGAGCTCTGAAAGTAGCCTTGTGCATGCGAGACGATGGCTAGAGCGCGGTAGATGGACGGTGTATAGCTCGAGTGAGACTTTTTAAAGAGAGACTCTAAGATCGAGAGAAACTATAAAGCAGCGTATCGGCCCCAGGACCGAGCTCCAAAGGCATCACTCAAGAACCAAATCATACCTCAGAGCTGCACATATTGAATCGACTCGCCAATCACGTCTTCAGATCTTTGTCAAAATGAAGTTCTCCACTACCATGATCAGCATCGCTGCCCTCCTCACCTCGGCTGAGGCGTGTAAATGCCTTTCAAATATCGGTAACAATGACCCGGCCACTCGCGCGTGCTGCCAAGCAGCTGGCGGTCCAGCCAACGGCTCGGACTGACCGGCCGGCGAGATCAGCAACAAACTCAGCACGTTTGCTTCGTGCTGCAGATCCTATGATACCCGTTCTGACTGCCGCTGCCCCATCGGCTGCGCACGCAAGGAGCTCGAGGCTCAGCACAAGGCGGAAGGGAAGGCACCCCCGACCGACGATGAGGTCAAGGGCCTGCTCTCCAAGTATGAGGACTAAATATTTGTCGACTTTTTCGCGAGGGATGAGAGTTCCTCCGGCCGCCTAGGGCCTCAATCCTCGCGTGTGGATGTCGTCTTCAGTTGGCCAATACACCAGACAGGCGGCAGGCTGCCTTGCTACATGCCGTCGCGGCCACCTGCCTGTCAAGACGCACAGCCCTCTTTTCTTCGACTAGGCACTCTTTCTGAGGGACGACTCTGTCTATCGGTCGCTTAATGGGACTCTTCGGCCGTGCAAGATGTGTGGCCGATGGGCAGTTTGTTTCTGGGAAGGGGGGTATTTATGCAGTAACCAGAATGGCACATTCGTTGGCAGTTTTGGATAAGACGAGGATTGCTCAATCGCCTTGTGAAATGCAAGTTTTGTGAACGACTTCTTCATCCTCGGAAAATAGCACGAGGTCAGTATTACATACGAACACGGACGCTGCGTAATCAGCAACACGCGTACTCGTAGCATCATACCCTATTCCGTGGGTTAACACTTGATGGTTGGCAGTAGAGAACAGGGTAGG
This sequence comes from Purpureocillium lilacinum, assembly GCF_023168085.1. NCBI lineage: Eukaryota > Fungi > Ascomycota > Sordariomycetes > Hypocreales > Ophiocordycipitaceae > Purpureocillium > Purpureocillium lilacinum. The sequence continues at coordinate 507,714 of NW_027072112.1, forward strand.
TAGGTCACTTGATAAGTTCTCTGAATGAGCCCATTGTACCGGGAAGATATGGTCGTAGGCACGTTGAAGGGATGGAAGAATATTGTATTTTAAGCAAGCTCGTTTGCTGCGGCGAGAATTCTTCATGTTGCCCGGGCCCCATGTTGTTGCACATCTGTGAATTCCATACCACCAGTACAGCGATGCTTCACTGTTTCAGCGGTTGGTGTAGCCTGGGGTGGCCACTGTAGCGCCTAAACGTCGGGGCGCCCGCCAACCTATTCAAGCTTCCAGTGGGGGCGCCGCAGCTCGCGTGCGTTTCACCACAACATCACCTCAACCTTCCCAACCAAGCTGTGAGGTTTGTGCGTCACCACCCGACGGTCATTTTCTTGTGGGAGCCTGGAACTGGCTCTGCGTGTGGCGGAAAGGCTTCGACGGGCAGGAACTCGCTGCTTTAGGTACACATGCTCCGCCCCCAAGCGCCACTGCATTTCGTGGCCATGTGTCGCCCTTCTCACCACGTTTCCCGACCCTACTCCTTGTCCTCCGAATGCCACGTTCTAACCGCTCCCAGAGAGACCGGAGGTAGTGCCTATGATGACGAGCACCACGTGTCATGGTCGCTAGTACTACAGCACGCCGCCAAGCCTCTTATCGAAGCTCACCGGTGAGCCTGGTGAGCCACGGCCACGATGAGCATCGCCTTGAAGCACATCCCCTGTCCGGCCGGCGACAAATGCACTGCGTTTCAGTGCATCTTCGGCCACGCGAGTGATCAGGTGCAAGAGGCGCCTTCAACCACAGCACAGGGTAGCAGCAGCCAAAAGTCAGCTCGGGCCATTGACCATGATGCATCAGATGGACCGAGAAAGCGTCTCAAGGTCGACCAAGGAGATGCCGTAAATACTGCACGCGACGCATCCCAGCAAGGTGCGGGAATGAAGGACGAGACCACGAAAGGGCCCGCGAAGCCTCTTACTGCCACCCGGCCCGTGTCACCACCGCCACTCTCGCGAGCCCGTTCATCAAGCACAGCGACTGGTGCGGTCACGCCCCGAGCGTCCCTTGTCCCGCCTAAGAAGGTTGCCACAGCAGCTGTTACCGGATCAAAAGCCTCAGCATCTGCATCTCCTGCTCCGAAGAAAAAGGCAGAGAGCCTCAACCCCCGCCTGCTGAAGAGTTCGCCCGCCAGCCATGAGACGCGCCTCAAACTCCTGCGTCTGATGCATGGCGAGCTTGTGCGGCTGAACACAGAGATCAAGAAGGATGCCAGTGAAGAAGAGCTCCGTATTGTCCTCTCTGACCAGGAACTCATCACCAGAGCCCTCGACGAAGAGCAAAAGGCGGCCGTTGACAAGCCCGCCGTCTACCCCAATGTGATGAAGAACAAGGTCATGCAGTACAAACGCATGGGGGCTGCACAGTGGAAGTTGGAAAGGGAGAAAGAGGTGCGCGGCGCTCAGCAGAAGCCAGACGGCGGAAGCCAATCGGACGGTCCTCCCAAGAAGATCGAGACAGGCTTGCCCCATGCCAAGGAGGTTGAGCTTCTCCGACGCATCATCACACCCATACTGAACCTGTCCAATCATGGCTACGTTCCAGCTGTTCCAAAGGAGGAGGCTATCGAAGAAGCTCGCAAAGGGGTCGAGGCAGCCAAGGGGTGGGAAGTATGCGATCGCTGCCGCCAACGATTCCAGGTCTTTCCCGGGCGACGCGAAGAAGATGGAGCACTCACGTCCGGAGGATCATGCAACTTTCACTGGGGCAAGACATATGTCCCACCCAAAGCGCCTGGCGACAGAAGCAGGGTGGCCAAGAGGTATCAGTGCTGCGGCCAGGAGGTCGGCGATTCGGTGGGCTGCACCACACACGAGTACCATGTGTACAAGACTACGGACGCAGGAAGGCTGGCTGCGGTTCTCAACTTTGCCGAAACGCCCGCCAACGATCTTGCCCCGACTGACAGAGCAGTCTGTTTTGACTGCGAGATGGGCTACACGGTCCACGGCATGGAGCTGATACGCCTCACCGCTACCGCATGGCCCACGGGTGAAGAGCTCTTGGACGTGCTAGTTCAGCCTCTTGGAGAAATCCTGGACCTGAACTCTCGGTACTCTGGAGTTTGGCCTGACGACCTGGCCCAAGCTCCGTCGTGGGCCGACGCCACTGACCCGACGCCATCTAAGAGCGGCGAAGAGACAGGAAGCGAAGAAGGCGAGGTCAAGCCGACCAAGAAGAAGCTCAAAAAGGTGTCGTCTCCTGAAGTAGCGAGAGATCTTCTTTTCTCGCTGATTTCGCCCTCGACCCCTCTCGTTGGCCATGGCCTGGAGAACGATCTCAACGCCGTTCGCGTTGTGCACCAAACCGTCGTTGACACGGTGCTCCTATATCCGCACAAGGCCGGACTGCCCTACCGGTACGGCCTCAAGAAGCTCATGCAAGATCATCTGAACCGCAAGATCCAACAAGAGTCGGGACCCAAGGTTCTGGGACACGACTCAGCGGAAGACGCGCGGGCGGCCGGCGACCTGGCGCGGCTGAAGGTGATGAATCTCTGGCAGGATATGCGGCGTGCGGGATACAAGCTCGTCGATGGCGAGATTGTGGCACCGGGAACGAGCGGCAAGGACGGAGGCTTGACGGAGGAATTTCTTGAGAAGTAGGCGATCTGGCGCCTTGCTGCAGGGACACTCGGATAGGGCGATAGTGGCCACAGAGCGAGCCTGCAGAGTCTCACAGACACTATAATAAGACGTCTACAACAAGCACGCGATAACAAGAATCGGGTGTGTCCTGTTCCATTACTCCCATACCTAAAGTTACATGGTCGCTGTGATGTACACCTCGTTGCGACAAAGCGGGGATTGCCCTTCATCCACTGCTGCTCACTCATGCCCTGCCCACCGATAACAGGTACTGGCCTCCCGAGCCGTTCTTCCCTCCGCTGGGCAGATATGCCACGTTGGGGTTGGACGACAAAGTGGCGGCAATCTCCCTGCTGGCCTCGATCTTTCGCACCTGAATCAAGCCGTCGCCAGCCTTGGCGATGGCCTTGGAGATGGCATCTGCGCTCTCAGCCTCACCCTCGGCGCGGATGACGTTGGCCTGGCGCTCCTGCTCGGCGCGCTCGACGATGAAGCGGGCCCGCTCAGCGTCCTGCTGGGCAATCTGCTTCTGCTCGACGGCCTTTGTGAACTCGCGGCCAAAGGTCATGTGCGTGATGGACACGTCCTCGAGAGCGATGTTGAACTCGGCGGCGCGGCGGGTCAGCTCGCTTCGGATGCGCTGGGAGACGGTCTCTCGCTGGGTGATGAGCTCGGCGGCGTCAAACTGCGCGACGATGGCCTTGAGGACTTCGTTGCCGATGGACGGCAGGACTCGCTCATCGTAGTCGACACCGAGGTTCTGCGTCCGTTAGCTATTTGTTCACGCATGTTCATGCGCGCTGCGGCCGCGCTCACCTGGTAGATCTTGGGCAAAGCCTTGACGTTTGGCCGGTGCAAAACTCGCAGCGTCAGGCTGACCATCTGCAGATCCTTGCTGCCCGTCGTGGTGGCGATGTTGCGCGGCTTGGTGCGCACGTCGAAGATGATGCTGCGCTGCAGCCAGGGGATCAGGAAGTGCGTGCCCTCGTTGATGACGTCCTCCTTGACACCGGATAACCGGTCGAAGATGACTGCTCTGGTGCCGCCCTTGACGTCGAAGAGGGACTGGCTGACGAGGAACGCGCCGGCCGAGGCGGGTACGGCCATGCGGTACACCCAGTTGAGGGCTCGTGCCGTGCTCGCCATGGTTGCAGCTGGAGCCGAGGGCGGTTCGTGGGGGGAGAAGTTCGGTGGCGGTTGAAGCTGCGTGGGTTGACGGGGGAGCAGGCACGAGGTTGCTGACGCTCACAGCTTGGAGGGTCGTCGACTCGTCGCTGCACCAAGTGAGCTTTGGCTGCGATCCGACGAAGGCTGATTCTCGGGAGTGGTGGGAATTCGGCGCTAAGCCCGTTGTGGAAAGCTCGGCTGCGAAGACTGGGTCGGCGGTTTTCTCGACTTCCTCGTCCACCCGACCTTTTGCCTCTGCTTCCCACCCGGCAACCCGAGGAATTCGACGACACCGAGCTCCCGCGCCTTCTAAACAGCCACGATGCGTCCGACGCAACCTCTCCGCGCCAGCGGCGCCCCCGACTACCGAATTGGAACGTACGTGTGACCCATTGGCGGCCGGCCGGATGCGCTCTCGGCTGCGGCTTTTCCCGCCCCGAGCGACGAGCTCCCGGGGCGCATCGGCGGCCGCGATGACGGATTGACGGCCTGGGCTAACGTGTATACAGCTACCTGGGCGGCTGGGGCTCCTTTGGTGAGTGAAGCTTGTCGATTGCTTGCGATTCGATGCGGGTTCGGCGATTCGGCATCGGGATATCCGCGACTACGTGCTCGCGCGCACATGTGACCGAAGCAGGACGAACGAAACCTGTTTGAGTCTGTGGCTGGCATGTTGGACGAGGATATTTCCATTCGATGCGGAAAGCTGAGCTCAGCGGTCGCTGTGGTCTTGCGACGAATGTCGAGGATGGATACCAAGGACAGGGCTAACGCGACGCAGGCGGCTCCAAGCAGAAGGGCGTCGTCACCTACGGCGTCGCTGCCAACCGCCAGAACCCCTTTGCCGGCGCCGTTCACGATGCCATCTTCAACACCTTCCGCCGCACCAAGGCCCAGATCTTTTACTGGCTGCCTCCCCTGGTTGCCGGCTACTACCTGATGAACTGGGCCACCGAGCGGTACGTTGTTCCTAGAGCATTCCATGCCGACGTTCCGGGAGAACCAGACTCTTATTCTGACGCAATGTACAGCAACCACTACCTTCAGTCCAAGGCTGGCCGTGCCGAGTTTGCCGACGTGGAGGAGTAAGTCGCCAGACGGGCGGAGGAGGTCCACGGACCATGTACATCACTGCCTAGAGGAATAGACGTGTTTGACTACTCTATTCGCAATTCACTTTGTCAGAAGACTGTTCGCTCGAGGATGATGCGTTTCACGCTCGATTGGTCAAGGATGGTTGGCTGCATGAATTGTGCGAGTGCTCACTGCTCAGCCGGCTCGCCTTCCAGTGGTCTTTGTAGTTGTGAGGTCGCATCAACATGCATGGCATCGTCCTCCACAACATTGGCTACCAAAAGAAATTCAGGCCATTGCAAGAGAGCCATCATTCGCCCTTGTTAGTCGAGCCTGTTCCAAGCCCATGACTGATGGCCGTCATAAAGCCAAGCGCTGCTGAGCGGTGTCTTGGTCACGTGACTGGTCACCAGCGGAACCGGCGCTACGAGGTGCCGAAAATTTGGCAGAGCTCCCCTCACAGTGGGCAAAAGTTTGGATTTTGTAGAAAAATTTCAGGCGAGCGACAGCGACACCCAGTTTCCCGCCGACCGCTCGCAACCACCATCACCGACCCATTGGACCAGCAGCCGCCGCGCACTGGCAGACGGACATCCCGCACAAATCGGCAGAAATCCCACGGGCTCCAATTCTCTGCTTAAATTTTCCAATTTCTCTCTCCCCCACCTCGGCTGAATATCACGCCGCCGCGCAGAAACCGAAGCCATGGCCGCCGAGAGACCAGACAAGAAGGACAAGAAGGAGAAGAAGGAGAAGCGCGCCAGCGATGAGACGGGCGTGAGCAAGTCCAAGAAGGACAAGAAGGAGAAGAAGGAGAAGAAGGACAAGCTGGCGGCCGCGCTGGAGGAGAAGCTGCAGAAGGATGCCGCCGCGCAGAGCGCCGGCAAGGCCGCCGCCGACGAGGACTCGGACATGGAGGAGGCCAAGGAGGAGCTGCCGCTGGAGCGGACCGTCGTGCCCTTTGCGGTGCCCGTCGCGGACGAGAAGGGCATGAAGAAGGTCTACAAGACGATCCGGAAAGGTGCGTTGCGAATGCCCTCGAGACTGGGAATTCCCCGGTTTCCCCCATGCAAGTGTGCCTCAATTGTTGTATTGTCTGCTGACACGGATTCTACAGCGGCCAAGAACGGCACTCTCAAGCGCGGCGTCAAGGAGGTCGTCAAGACGCTGCGCAAGTCGTCGCCCTCGGCCCCGGGATACACGGGCTTCCCCGGCGTGGTGGTCATCGCGGGCGACATCTCGCCGCAGGACGTCATCTCGCACATCCCCGTGCTGTGCGAGGACCACAACGTGCCCTTCATCTTCGTGACGTCGCGCGCGGAGCTGGGCGCGTCGGCCAAGACGAAGCGCCCGACGAGCGTCGTCATGATCATGGAGAAGGCCGACGGCAAGAAGAAGGCGGCCGCCAAGAAGGACGAAAAGGACGACGACGAGGGCGAGGGCTTCAGCGAGGCGTACGCGTCGCTCGTCAAGTACGCGCAGAAGGAGTACACGAAGCAGGCCTTCTGGGCCAAGGGCGAGTCCAAGGCATGAGGGAGAGCGCCGGCGAGTTGAGGAGCAAGTCGAGGAGGTGGCAGGAGTGTTGTACGGCCTGAAGCCGGCTGCGGTTGCGGCTGTACGACGTGGTGTGGGGTGGCTTCTATCTGGCTGTATAAATACCAGAGGCTGGCTCGCAGGACCAGACGGACAGGGCGGCGTTCAGGTTTACTTTGCATTAAAAGGCATACACTTATTATTTTCTCTCGCAAGTTGAAGCATACATCATCACACGGGGCACAGCGTGGCGCGCGGGACAAGCCGAGCAGTGGTGAACGATTATCTGATTTATAACGATGGCACAGACCCGACTCCCGTCCGCCCATTCCTTTACTTATCCAGACACAAAAGAGCGCCCCATTAAATTACACTGCGAGCCGGACCTGTCGGCGGCTGCTGCGCGCATACGAGCAGAGCAACCCGGCGGGTGCGCGGCTTAACGCATCACCAAAGACATTTAGTCAAAAGGGTTGGTGCGAGTTCCCCACCAGGTGAGGAAGATGGACAGGCCGACCGTCTCGAAGAGCTTGGCGGCGACGCTGACGCCGACGGTGTCGAGGGGCCTCTTTTCGCTGAAGATCTGGGCGAGGAACTGCGCCGCGAGGTGCGATGTCAGTCAAGCAACATCCTTTGAGAGCAACAAAAAGTTGGAGGGCTAGACAAAACGTACGGTCGGGGCGGCGGTGGCGGCAAAGATGAGGCCGCCGAGGTAGGCGGCGCCCTTGTAGGACAGGGTGCCGGTGGCGTTGATGAGGGCGCCGACGCCGTAGCTCTGGAGGGCGGCGCCGACGAACGAGGTGCCCCAGGCGGCGGCGGCGCCGCTGGCCTCCTTGGAGCGCAGGAACTCCTCCTTGGTGTTGGCCGTCTTGGCGCGCTGGTAGGTCTGGCCGAAGATGGGGGAGAGGACGGCGAGCTCGATGCCGTGGTTGAAGGCGGTGCCGAGGGCGATGGCCGAGGGCTTGACGGGGGGGAGGTCTGTAGTGGTGGGAAAGGGATGTTAGTTAGCCCGGGTGTTCAGGCACGGTGGGAGTTTGGTGGTGAGTGAGCGCGGGAGTGAGTGCGTGTGAGGGAGGGAGAGCGGCGCGGCGTGTAGGTGAGGCGATGGGCGGAGACTGAGCTGTGAAGCACATCGAGATGCCGTTGTGAGATGGGCTCACATCTCATTCTCCGCCCATCGCATCGCCACACGTCACCTCACGTCACCTCGCCCATGCTCAGGGAGCAAACCATCGAGCCGGTGCGATGCGACGGACGGCGCCGCAAGAATTGCGCTGCTCATGAACGTGTGGTGAAGGGAGAGGGTAGATCGGGTGGTGGTGAGCTTACAGTGCAGAGACATGTTGGGCGACTGTCGAGGCAAGATGGATGGATGGATCACACGAGACTCGTCAAGAAGAGATGGAGGATGATGATGATGCAAGGTCGAGAACCACGCAGGTACGGGAGGGAATGGGCAGCAAGATAACCTTTTTGCGCCGTCCCTCCTCCTCCCTCGAAGGGCCACCTATTTGTACTCTCCCCGCAACCCGAAAACCGCAACATTCCGCACCAGGCCGGGCGGCGGCCGGGTGGGCGGGCGGCCATCGTCTGTCTGTCTCTCTCCCTGTTGCTGTTGCGCATCGGGATCTCGATCGGGGCAAGCTCCTCAACCCTGCTGTTCGCCCGTTTCGCCTTGGGTCCCACGCCGCATCGGAGCAGCTAGCTAGGCTGGCTGGCTAGCTACTGCGTACTGCCAATTTGCTTGCCTGCTTGCTGCTCTCTGCCGCTGCCGCCCGCTAGGGGGGGCGTGCCGGGGGGACCGCCATCGTTCTGGAGCGCGCGAGGCCCGCGGGCGCGGAGGACGGTTGTGTCGTCACCGGGGGCTGATGATGTCACCATTTGTTAGGTCGCGCGCCTTCGCATGTGCCGGGATGGGTGGAAGCGCATGGATGCTGGGGGGAGCAGCTGGATTGGGTATGGTGGGCATGGGAGTGGATGAGAGTGGCTCTGTGGCTCCTGTGGCTCTCTCTTCTTTCTGTGCTTTCCGTCGCTCGAGCTTCCGTCGTCATGTGCGGGCAAGCCTCCCCTCCTCCGTCTCTCTCTCGCGCTCTACCCCAACGGATTCTGCAAGGCGTGGGGCGCTGGCTGCGCCCGTTTGTGGGCTCTGTACGGTAATTCGGCATGGCACTCTGTGGGCAAACTCATGCAACTGTATTGCGCGGGCGTTGCGTGTTGATTGGGCTTCCAGTTCCCTGGGCAGGGCATGGTCTGCGGCGCGTGGGCAGCGCAAGTTGCAGAGACGAGAGGCTTTTGGTCTCGAGACATCGTCATGTGAGGGCGGGCTTCAGACACCCAGTTGCATAGGCAGGTAGACAGTACTCAGAGCCTCCCGCGGAATGGGCAGGCCGACAGACAGCCCTGGCGGGAATAGGTATCAATAGCGGCGACGCAGGGGCAACCCGCCGGAACATTGGGACCCGGGCACTGTCACTTCACGCTCGCGCCGTGCCGCTTCCAGGTTCCTCACAGCCCAGAGAGCCCCCCCCCCCCCCCCCCCCCCCCCGGGCCCGCGGCAAAGACGTCCAGTACATCGATGCTCTGCTCCCCTCTGCGCGCTTTTCCCCCTTCCTTCGCTCGTCTGTCCGTCCGCCAGCAACGCCGCCCCAGCCAGGCAAGCTTTTATTAGTACGTAAATACGTATACATGCGCTCGCTCGCTCACCTCACACACACGCCCCCCTGCGTAGCTCAAAGCTTGTCCAAGGCCAGCAGCCCGACTAAGCGGGGCGCGCGAAAAGGCGCTTCCGTACGTACTCGTACAAGGGGGGGGCCCGTGTCATGGCAAATGGCATGATGTGATATGATGCTATACTACGTACGTACGTATTCGTTCTGGAGAAAAGATTGGACAACGGACGAGGCCGCTGGGGGGAGGGCTTCTCCCTAGACAGCTGAAGGCTCCTTCTTCTGGGCCGCTGGCTGAGGACGGGCAGCCAGCTCCTCGGCACGGTTATAACGGGGTAACGGGGCTCTTCCATGGGCGTTACGAGCACCTGCAGTGGGCAGTAGGACCCCCACTTGCCTTGGTTTTGACGCCGGAACGTGAGCTCCGTCCCCGTCCCCGTCCCCGTTAGCAGCCGGCCGAGGTATTAGCTAACTGACTGACTGGCTGGCTGATTTGAATCTGATCGGGGAACGGGGATGCATCGTCGTCAAGTCTCAAGTCGTCAGGCTCTTTCAACGGGGATGCCCGCCGAGCCGCCCTTGCCCAGTCCAGGCTGCTCCCTCCGGGTTCCCTGCCTGGAGGGAGCCCGTTCGTACCCATACGGATCGGGCCATTGCCTGGGTGCTACGCATTACCTGTTAGTGTGCTTTCCAGCAGGGCAGGGCAGGGCAGGGAATTGACTTTGCCCAGGTGGCCTGGTATCCTGGATACCTGGCAGACGTCGCGTCACCCACGGCCAAGATTGCGAAGAGATGCTAGATAGATCAAGGCCCCAAGCGGCGCTCGCTCGGGACGACAACGACGCGCTGTGTAAATTGCCCCCCCTCTGCCCGCCACAGCCAGACCGCTACCAATGTTGCTGTCCCTCTTGATTCTTCGACCGTGAACCCGCCGTGACTCTCTCCGTCTCGCTCAACTCTCTCTCTATCTGTACATGCAATGCGCGCGCGCGCACGACCATGATGGGATGCCATGCCGTGCCATGCCATGCCACGACGCAAGCCTCCGCTCCCCTCCCGTCATCAACGGCGGGATTTAAAAATAACGCCCCTCTCCTCTCGATGATGTGACAAACAAACAAATACACGCCCGCTTTTCCCTCCGTCGCCTACGCCGTGTGCTGTCCCTCCTCGCCGCCGCGGAGCGCCAGCAGCGCCCGCACGTCGTGCACGTACTGCAGGCCTTCGAGAAGCGGCACCAGGTGCATCAGGTCGTTGTCCGTCGGGTCGTTGATCCAGCCCTGGATCGGTATCGCGTTATCTGCGCGGGTCAGCCAAAAGAACATCGCAAAGCCACGCCCCCGAGCGAACGCGACACGCGGCGAGAGCACATACCCTCGTGGAACAGGTAGCTCAGCGGGCTATTGTCCAGAATCATCACCTTGCTCAGGTCGGGTTCCACCGAGCTCAGGTCCTTGATGTAAGCTCCCTGTCGGTACGTGCAGTGCTGCCGGTAGTACCGCGCCGAGAAGAACTTGCGCTCCGACTCGAGCCAGTCGATCACCGGGTCCGCGTACTCCTGCACCGACGCCGTGAAGATGACCAGATTGAACCACTTGCACACTCGTCGCAGGAACTCGTCGCAGTACGGCCGCTTGTTGACCCAGTACAGGATCGGGTGCTGCGCCGCGCCGGTGCTCGCGCCCCCCATGCCCAGAGAGGCCGTGTTGAGTCGCACCTCGACCATGTGTCCGGTGCTCATGCGCCCGCCCTTGGACATGCTGTGTATAAGCGTCTCGTCAAGGTCCAGGATCAGCGTCTTCTGCTGCTTGATCGGCGTCTCGATATTCAGGTACGACGGCTGCCGCCGAGGTATCAGCGGTCGCGGCGGCGCGGGCGTCTTCGGGTACTTGGTGAGGGCGGCGATAGGTGATGTCGGCGACTTGAGCTGCGCCGAGAGGTCCTCCTCGCTCGCCTTTGTCCGGGCGACGGCCGATTGCGTTCGGCGATGCTTGCGCTGCTTCAGGGCCTCGTCGTTGTGCAGCTTGATCCTGATCGATCGCCGAGCCGTGTTGAGCTCCTCGGCGGGGTTGAGCGACTTGGACCTAGCATGCTTGCTCTTCGCGCCGCCTTTGGAGTCGTCCAACTCGGACTCGGAGGATGCGCCGGACGTGGAGGAGCCAGATGACGACGTGGGACGTGGCGCGAGGGTGCGGTACGTCCGACCATTGGAAGACGAGTTGGAGGCCGAGGAGCGCCGGCCTCCGTGGGCTTCGGGTGCCTCATAAGGGTCCATGCCGCCCTTGCGAACGCCAAACAGCCTCTTGAGCTGCGTCATGGGCGCAAAGATGCCCTGCTCGTCGTAGAAGCACGCTATGAGGTAGACGCCGGGCGACGTCAGCGTGGCAAAGATCCAGCGGATGGAGCTGACGATGCTCGAGGCGAAACTCCGGGGCAGGGAGTGCCACCAGCTGCCGCGGCGATTGCCTTCCTTTTCGTGAAGCAGCGGGGTGTCCTCGCCGGGCGACTCGCTCTTTTCGTCAGCGTAGCGCGCCGACTCGCTGTAGGCGCCACCGTTGCCCGAGTAGAGACCCAAGTCGCGGCGTCCATCTGGCGTGTCCTCGGCCAGCCCAGAGCCCTTTTCGTCAGACTCGAGCTCGATGGAGGCGATGCTGTTGGAGCGAGACTGTACGGGGCTCGACGGGGGCGAAACGCGTGCGGTGATTATGTTGAGAGAGTTCATCTTGGTCGTGGCCCGCGCTCCATGAGCGGCCGGGACGCGGGCGGGTGGCAGAGGTCGGGGGATGGTTAGACTCGACGGCAGGGCAGGCGACGGCGGCGACGGTGGTGAGGAGTCGAGGGCGTGGCAGTGAGCCGAGGATGCAGGCCGCCTCGCGGGAGGGCAGATGATGTCAACCGCTTCTCGCCGATGGCGTCGCCGGGTGTCGTCTCGTCCGCGCTTGCGCCGTGGGAGCCGCGGGCAATGGCGACGTCAAGGCAAGCAAACGAGCGTCGGGAATCGGGAGGGGCGGGCGGCGGGCGGACGCTTGTCGACGTCGCGATGCGCTCGATGCGGCCGCTTCTGTGTCGGGGGAAAATGGTTGAGACGGGTGAGGATGGGGAAGGGCCAGGCAAGGGACGGGGGAACTGCGCAGCGGGTGGTGAGCCACGTCGGGGCTTTTGGCGGACGGAGACGGACCCGGGGCGTGCTCTCAGGCTACCAATTGTCCGCCCATGCCAACGGGCCGACGATTGAATGGATGGGCCCAAGGGATCTTGGGGCGCTCAATTGCAGGCAGTCAGTGTCAGGTCGGGTGGGGTGACACCGGGCCCGACAGCCCTGGAGTGCGCTGGACGGGCCGGAGGTGCGCTGCTTGCCCAGGTAGGCGAGCCCTGGAGGCTCTGAAGCCCATGCCGGGGGTGACGGGGAGCCCTGCCGGAGAGCGCGGGAGACATGCCGAGCATCAGTGCAGCAGCCCGTGGGCAGCGCAATGATCCATGGACACAGGCGGCGGTCCTGCAGCCGCGCCGCCCGCAGCCGCATCCGCCCCATGCAATCAATCACTGATGGGAAAAAGAGACATGGAGCGCTCAGATTTGGATCGTCGCGCCACTGTCTCTGATAGCCGTCTGGATCGCTGAAAGCTTAATGCGTGCCGTGCCGCCCGTCGTCCCTGTCGGCGACGGTGCCTGCATGAAGCCTGCGGCGGTGCATCGAATCATCATGGCCGGCAATGAGGCCGGACGACCTTGGGGGGGCAAGGCCCCAAGCATTGGCACTACTGGAGGGCATCACGAGCCACGGCGGTGGCGGCCCCAATGGATGGAAGTAAACCGGACGCCCTCCACGCATTTACTCGCAGGACGGGAACGCCTGGGGGCTCTGCGGCCTGCGAGACCGCAACCCGTGACCTGCCGAGATTGCCTCCGTATTTCTTTGCAACGTCAAATCTCATATTCGTAGATGATGGTCAAGTCGCGGACCGGCGCGCGGCTCGTCGAGCCAACGAGATGATGCGGAAAGCAGCAATGTCTTGCATGCGTCTGGTGGCCCAACGCCGCGGTGAATACATCCGACACCTGTGGTTAGGCCATTGTGCATATTCGTACAGTGAGAGACGCACTGCACTGCAGGTACATTTTACGTCGTACCTGGGCCCCGTGGTTCGGACTACGGCCCCACCCACTTGGGACCTTTGGGCAGAACAGCACGACGCCCGCCCTGGAGTAGGAGCGGCGTCGCAAAAAAGGCACTTTGAGTCACCTCACCACCGCTCACTTGAACCTTTGCCCTGCCTACCTGCGGCAGACAAAGACACATTTACCTTGCGAGGGCCAACATATCTGCACCGAGGTGATTACAGCTACTCGCATAACTACCGGAGCTCCAGACGCTTCCGCAAGAACGAAACTCGACTTCTCCCCCGCTCTCGGCGCAGGCCACTGTTGGCACAAATTTCTGCCCCTTCTTCGACCCCTCGCCGCGACTGCACGGCCTCCACGTCGCCGCCGATAGACATACTCGCAGACGCAGGAGCCGCCAAGCCTGCCCACGATGCCCTCGGCTACACCGGGCTACGCGCCCGACCTCGAGAAATACCTCAAGTCGCTCAAGGGGCAGCCATTGGAGGCGGCCGTAGAGAAGCTGATATCGTGTGTCCCCAACCCCCACTACGTCCCGCGTCACGCCCGCCGTCGCTGACCTATAAATCCGCAGCCTCCTCAAGCGAAGACAGATCCGTGGCTCTGAGCCTTGCGCCGTCGCGACCGCACACATCCTCCTCCAGGTCGTCGCCCGCTCCAAGTGGCACGATGTCGACAGCCTCCTCGACAACGTCGGCAACGTCGGCAGCCGCCTCGCCGAGGCCCAACCTCGCGAGCTTGTCGTGGCCAACATCGTCAGGAGAGTCCTCGCCCTGATCCGCGACGAGGCAGCCGAGGATAGAAACGAGCCGTCGAGCGAGACCCAGAGCGAGGCCGCCATGTCCCCGTCCACGACGGCCGTCCCCGGACTTGCCAACCCCCCTTTGAGCCACTCCAGGCAGGACTCTACCAGCGACCCTGTGCCCAGCGCTACCACGCCTCAAGTGCCGTCAAGACCGGGTCCTGTGCCCTCATACAGCTCCGTGAACGTGCCTAAGTCGCTCTTCCACCTCCTCTCCGCCTCGCCTCCCTCCGACAGCGTCATGATGGGGTCCGGCTCGCCCTTCCGAACTTCGGGCACGTCGACGCCGACATACAAGGGAGGCCCCATCCCCTACAGCCAGGTGCACTCCCTGCGCTCCGAGGTCATTGACGGCATCGAGGAGATCAAGGACGAGATCAGTCAGGTGGATGACCAGATCGCGGCGTTGGCCGAGGTGCAGATTCACCCAGGAGATCACGTTCTGGTGTACCAGCCCTCGCCCACCGTGGAGCGCTTCATCCTGCGCGCCGCCGTCAAGCGCAAATTCACCGTTTTGATTGCGACCGAGGCGCCGCGGAGACACGACGTCGACGAGCCGCAGAACGCGGGTTTCCGCAAGAAGCTCGCGTCGGCCGGCATCACCGTCATCAGCGTCATGAACTCGACCCTCATGACCTACATGTCGCGCGTTGACAAGGTCATTCTCGGCGCTCGGGCTGTCGTGGCCAACGGCGGCGTAGTTACGGACGCCGGCGCCACGGCCATCGCGAGGGCGGCGCGGGAGCAGGGCAACGCGGTCATCGTTTTGTCGGGCGTGTACAAGCTCAGTCCCGACAACCCGTTTGACGAGGACTCGCTGATCGAGTGGGGAGACCCGTCGACGTATGTGAGCTACGAGGACGGCATCATGGTCAACAGCGCCGAGATCCGCACGCCCGTGATGGAACTGGTGCCGCCCGAGTTCATTGACACTTACATCACAAACTTGTATGTCCCCTTCTCAGAGTCCTCTTGGCATGTGGAGGACTTCGAGGCTAACAAGACGCAGGGGCACCCATTCGCGAGACCATCTGTCCAGCCTGATTGCGGACCACTACAAGCAGGAAGACGCAGGGTTCCAGCTGTGGACCGCGGCGGCTCTGTAGAGCTGTACAGGCCAGATGTCGATGGGAGCAAGGGAGGCCGCCACGATGGGTGATGGGAGGCTAGGCGAATGTGACCTGCATCATCGTCCTCATCATCATGGCCGCACCGCACAGGCATCCTCGCATCGGTTACCGGCAGCGGCATGCCCGCGGGGGCGCTGGCAAGTGGCATCCTGGTTAGCGGCCGCGTCAGCGCCCACACGGCGTGCAGGCCTCGATTGGAGGGAGCGCCCAGGCTTCCGGCTGGGCGCACGATGGGCGCCGCAGTGGGTTCAGCCCTGTAACCGCATTGTGACAGGCGGGCCACTCAGCTGGGTTGGTGGTGTGGGGTGCTGACGATTGGGGAGACGTGGAGCTTGTCGAGCAGACCGGGGTCGCGATGCACAGAGGAGTCATCCAGGCACGCTTTCGCTGCGTGACTGCGTTTTGTGGCTGCGAGGCCACGAGTCCGCCCAGCGCCGTTTTTTGTGGTTTGGTGGACGATTGTGGAAGCGGGCTGGCAGGGGCGTTTTGTCTGAACGGCCAGCAGCGTGCTACTTGGAGGTAGTGAGTGGCCCGAGTAGTGGGAAGCGGTTGATGGGCTCATAATACAAAGAAATCCATCCATCCACCAGCCAGCAGCAGCAGCGTTCCTCTCTTGGTCATTCCGTACAAAGAAGCACCCTGTCGAGAATCCACGGCTTCTTCCCGTCAAACAGGCAGCAGCTCGCAACTCACATTCTCGAGCGTCGAGCCATCGGATCTGGTACCCGTCCATCCCGTCGTCAGCCGCTGCCGACGCCTCCCCAACCGCGGGGTCCAGCACAGCGCAGCTCCCCCGCCCATCCATCCATCCATCGTCACCTCTCTTATCCATCGTTCTCAGCCTGAACTGACTGACTGGCTTGACCTCATCTCAACTCGCCTCACCATATTCCAACCCATCGCAGTACATCTCCCGCTGTCCACGGATGATGAACAATAGAAACATCGCTACCGACAGCAACCTCCACGTCCACGTGGAGGAGGCCCCCCCGCCGCCGTACTCGGAGACGGACATATACTCCAACTCGGGCGCCGGGCCTCGAACACCGACCGTCGCCAACACGGCAACCTCGCCTCGCACCGACGATGGCGCGTCGCGCGTCTCGTCCTCGACCTCGACGGGCGAGCCGGTCTTGACGCCGCCCGACACTCCGCGCACCGCCTCCAACCCACAGCAGCAGCAGCAGCAGCAGCAGCAGTCTCAGCCCCAGCCCGGCGCCGCCTTATACTTTGAGACGCGGCCGCCGACGCTCACCCCCACCGCCGCCGAGACACTCGTCCACACCGTGAGCGTCGACGGCTCCTCAACACCCGACGACGTGCCCTACCGCGCTGAGTGGGCGGCCCGCGACGTCACCGCCCAGGACTGGGCTACCTTTGTCAACTTCCTGCTACCTGATCACACCACGCGCGGCAACGAGGCCGTCATCGACCGCAAGCTCAGGGCCGAGGGCCATAGCGACACGTCGTCTCACGCCGAGGCGCAGCTCGGCCATGTCCGGGAGTCGGGCCCCGAGGCCGTCCGCCGCAGGGAAGACGCCGAGGCGACGGTCCGTCAGTGGAACGATGGCTTCTTCGGTCCCCGCGGCATCAGCATTCAGCTCGCGAGGCTAGACGACCCGGCGCCGATGCCCGGGTCGTGGGATGCGGCGTTCGACTTGGGCACGCCGGAGCAGCAACGGGAGCGTGGGCAGCAGCAGCGCGAGAGAGCCCAGCAGCAGCAGGAGCAGGCCCGGCAGCAACGGGAACAAGCCCAACAGCAGCGCGAACAGGCTCAGCAGCAACGCCAACAGCAGGGTGGCCGTGGCCGGACGTGGGGCGGCTTCAACATCGACGGCGACCGCGTCAGCTTCGGCGACAAGTTCGTCGCCGACTCCAACGGGCTGCGCATCGGCAGCCTCATCATGGACTCGAGCGGCATTCGCATGGGCGCCGGCGACGGGGCCGGCCAGTCGGGAACGAGGGGCATTGGACCACAGCCGCAGCCGCAGCCGCCGACGGGGTCCTTTGCGGGACCGAGCAGGCACGGGTTCGGAAACCATCACCATGGCCGTCATGACTACCACGGGTACGGCGATCGCCACCGCCGCGGCCACGATATGGGCTGGGGCTGGGGCGGTCACGGCCACCAGGGCGGCGGGCCACATGGTCCCGATCACCACGAAAGGGGCCGGCACTCCGACCGCAAGGGGCGCCATCATCGCTCCGAGTCGGCCGACTCGACATCCTCGAGCTCCTCCTCGTCTTCGTCGAGCTCAGAATCGTCCATCGGATCCCTCCCCGACTACGACGATGTCAAGGACCAGCAGATGCCTCTGTACCTGGCTCGCCTTCAAGACTGGACGGCCCACCCCGATCAGCACCGCAGCAAGGGCGACGTCAAGCAGCTCAAGGCCGAGCTCAAGGAGGCCAAGGCCGCCCCCGTGGACCCCAACATGGACAAGAAGGCCCTCCGCGCGCAGATCAAGGCCCTGACGCAGGCCTGGAAGCAGCTCAAGAAGCACCAGCGGAACGTCCGCAAGGCCACGAGGCGGGAGCGCAAGCAGAGGCGCAGGGCGGAGAAGCGGGAGCGGAGGCAGCACAGGCGGGACATGAGGCGATCGCGCCGGGACGTCAGAAAGGGCCGCTCGGTCCCTGCGCCTCCGGGTATGCCTGCCATACCCGCCATGCCTGCCATGGCTGCACCCCCCGCGCCGCCTGCACCACCGGCTCCTGCTGCCCCTGCGGCGCCCCCGGCACCCCCCGCGCCGCATGCCTGGCATGGCGGATGCGGTTCTCGTGGCGGCCATGGCCCGTTCCCGGGCCCGCCTCAGAACATATTCGGGCCGTCAGGGCCGTTCGGCTCCCGCGGCGTCTTCGGCCCGGGTGGACTCTTTGGCGGTCCCGGCGGTCGCGGGAACCACTGCAGCTGGGGCGGTAGAGGCGGCGGCGGCGGCGGCGGCGGTCCGTTCGGCGGGCGGGGAGGCTGGGGCGGTCCCGGCGGTCCGTGGGGAGCAAGCGCCAGCCGGTCCGCGCCGGGCGCCTGGCCAGACGAGAAGCAGGACGACTACAGCGCACCCGATGGCCAGGGCCAGGGCCAGGAGTCAGGGGTGGCCACGCCACCACCCAGCGCCGCTGCGGCCGCGCAGTACCGGACCGCCGACGAGCTCGAGTCGGAGATTCAGCGCAAGACGACGGCGGCCATCGACCTCGAGAACGGGGCCGAGAAGCGCGCCGTGGAGAAGGAGCTCGAGGCCCTGACGGAGAAGCTCGAGCAGGTGCGCCTCCAGGCCGATGAGGCGTATGCGAGGGAACTGGCGGCGCAGTACGGCCAGTAGGGGAGCGGTATCTCTCTATCTCTCTCTCTCTCTACGCCCCCTTGGTTATCTACGTGTACTACTTAATGCATCGTGCGTGTTTCTCAAGGTCGTTTCTTTGGCGTTCAGGGGGGAAGAAGGTTTGGCGGGCATTTTGGTTAGGTATATCGCTGGATGAACACCCGGTAACGTGAAATATGACATGAAAAATCTCCCATTAAAACCCTGACTCCACGTGTCCTGCCTGGCCATGGTGATGGATGAAAATGTCCTGGCCTTTCGATGCAGTGTATGGTATGGTATGGTAGATGCTTTTCTCTAAACCCCCCCACTCGCCCCTTTTCCGTGATGATGCACCAGCCACTCTGTCAACCGCTTTCTCTTCCTCACGCAAACGGTGCTGCTGCCGCTGCCGACAGATACTCCTCACGCTTTGCTCCCCCGCCGGATCGCATGCCCCAGGACGCGCCTCAGCCAACGCCGTAGACGCCGGCCTCTCTAGTGCTTGCTCTCGACCTTTTCCACCAAGTCGCCGACGCCGAGCCCCCGCCCGACGGCGACCTTGATCTTCCTGCCCTCGCCATCCTTGGGCTGCCCATCTGCGGTGGCCGCGGCGGCACTCTTCTTGTTCTTCTCCGGGTCACGGCCAACCTCGCCCACGGCCTCGCCCTCGTCGACGCCCTCGGAGCCAGCGTCTCCGCTACCGTTCGTTGTCGTCGTCGCGGCGGCCGCGGTGTTGGTCTCGTCGCCGCCCTCGGCTTCCAAGGCCTCGTTGACCTGCGCGCGGATGTCGTCGAGGTCGAGGCGCATGCAGAAGGCGTCCTCGCCGTCGGCGTAGTACTTTGCCTCGGTCTTCTCGTTCTTGAAGCGCAGCGTGTCCTCGTAGAGGTGCCGCGCGGCGGCGTTGGAGACGCGCACGTGCAGGGAGACGTACTTTGCCTGAAAGGTTTCCACCATGGCGAGCTCTAGACGGCACCATCATCGTGTCCGTCAGCTTGATCTGTCCTGTGTTCTTCTTCTTTTTCTCCATCTCCTACTCTTTCCGGATCGCAGGCAGACAGACAAGGGACGAGACAGGGCGAAAGATGGATAGGGCACAGGTGAAGGAGGAGAGACACGGGAGGGTGAAAAGGGGGGGCAAGAGAGGGGGGGGGCGAGGAAGGACTCACGGCTCTGGCGCATCAGCTTCTCGGCGATGCCCAAGCGGCGGTGGGTGCGCATGACGCTGAGGCTGGTGATGTGGCCGTGGGGCACGCCGTCGGCGGGCTCCTCCTCCATCTTGGCGAGCACGTAGCCGACGATCTTGGGGTACTCGTAGGGCGAGGAGCGCGGGCGGCTGGCGTCGACGGCCACGAAGCTGAGCTGCGGCCACGACAGCGCGTGGTACAGGTAGTACTTGAGGAAGTAGTTCTCGGGCAGGTTCTCGAGGTTGGCGTGCTGGATGAGCGGCAGGTCCGCGCTGGTGAGGAGCCGGATGTCCATGGCGGGCGGGCGCTGCTGCTGCTGCTGCTGCTGATTCTGCTGCTGTTGCTGTTGCTACTAAGTGATGCTCGTCGCTGTTGTTGTCGTTGCCGTCGTCGACGTCGACGTTCCTGTCGTGGATGTTCGTCGTGGGTTGGTGGTGGTGGTGGTGGTGGTGATTGTGCGCCCGGGACACGACACGACGAGATGGAAGGCTATGACAGCGGCCCAATGGCGACGAGGAGCTGGGCGCGGGAACGTCGAAGGAGCGGGAGGACGCTGTCGTGGGAGAGGAAGACGGGAGGTGAACTCGCCGGACGGAAGAGGACGACGATGCGACAGTAGGTGGGCAGGCGGGCAGCTTTCGACGCTCGACGTCTGGCCGCCCAAAATCGTCTGGCGCTGCCCCTCTGTTCGGTGGGCGCGGCCGCTGTCGGAATTTAGTGGGCCGAAGCGCCGTCCAGCAGCAGCGCACCTCCTGGCCGTCCCCCGTTCCGCGATGCTCCACCATTGCTACTAAACAACACCGCCGCATGAGCTTTGCTACACTTTGCGACTTTCGAACGAAGGACAGGCAGGCATAAATGTTAAAGGCATCCTTTATAATTGACATGTCATCCAGATACAGTGGCACCATGGCGCTCGTGAGTAGCTAGGACGCATCCCTACATTCAATTCTCGCAGTCTAGAGTCTCTCTACAGTACATTCTCATGCAGACATGCGCTTCCCATCCATGCATCGCCTCGTGCCCATCTGCGCCGACCCAATCAGCCAAGCAATCACCACGCCGCGCCCGTCCCGCCATGCTCGAAATCGTTCAGAAGCGCTCCAAACATCCCCTCTCTAGTTCGCGCTCGCCTCTAGAGTCTACTGCTTGCCTCGGATGGGCAGGTCTTTCGTCACCTCCGCCGACGGCGCCGCCATGCCGCCCGCCGCCGACGCCTGGTCCTGGGCCTTGGTGTCGACGCTGTTGGCGTGATTGACGCTGTTGGCGACCTTGTCCACGATATCGCCCGCCTTTTCCTTGGCCGCCTCGGCCGCCTTCTGGGCCTTCTTGGCCTTCTTCTTCTCCTTCTCTTCCTGCTTCTTCTTCTTGGCCGCCTCCTCGGCAGCGCGAGACTCGGCCGACCCGCCGTACGCCTGCTTCCACTCCGCCACCTTCTTGTCGTCTATCCTCGTGAAGAGGTACGCCGCCTTGCCGATCTTGTGGCCGCCCTTGAGCGTCTCGGGGGCCCAGGTGTCGGGGATGAGGCCGAGCGTCGTGTTGAGCTGCTTGCAGATGGCCTCGGAAGTCGAGGGCATGTAAGGCGACGCCAACGAGGCGAGCAGGTGGCACAGGTTGAGCGCCAGGCCGATGACGGTGTGGGTCCGCTCAGGGTTCTCCGCCAGGTTCGTGTTGTCCAGGCGGTACTGGAGCAGCAAGTTGCCCTCGGTGCTGATCTCCATGAGCTTCTTGACGCCGGCGCGCAGGTGGACGCCCTCCATGAGGTCGACGTATTCCTTAAGAAGGCCGTTGACGCGCGATATCCAGGCAGGAAAGTCAAACGTCTCGTCAGAGAAGGACGCCGAGAACTCGGGGATAGTGCCGTCCAACTTGGCGTTGACGAACTTGACGATGCGGTTGACAAAGTTGCCAAAGTTGGCCAGCAGCTCGCTGTTGTTGGCCTGCGCAAACGCCTGCCACTCAAACTGCGTGTCGCTCGTCTCGGGGCGGTTCGACAGCAGGTAGTATCTCCACACTGAAGGCGAGAGGCCAATGTCCTTGACCTGGTTGCCGAAAACACCGATGCCTCTCGACTTGGAGAACTTGCCGTTCTCGTAGTTGAGGTACTCGGCCGTCGACAGATGGTTGAGCATGGTCCAATTGTACTCGGTGCCAATCTCAGAGCCGGGGAAAATGACGGTATGGAAGGGCACGTTGTCCTTGCCCATGAACTGGTACAGCGTCACCTCGTCCGGGTTCTTCCACCACTGCTCCCACTCGTCCGTGTAGTTGGCCGTGATGGAAGGATAGCCGATGCAGGCGTCGAACCACACGTAAATGACCTTCTTCTCGTACCCGGGCAGGGGAATAGGCACACCCCATTTCAGGTCGCGCGTGATGCTCCGACCCTCCAGGCCCTTTGTCAGCCACGACTGCGTGATGCTGACGCCGTTCTGCGGCCAGCCGTACTTCTTGTGTGCATCCTGGAACCACTTCTCGATATCGGGCTGCAGCTTGTTGAGCAGCAGGAAGATGTGTTTCGTATCCCTGGGGATCGGCTGGGCCCCGTCAATCTTGCAGCGGGGGTTGATCAGCTCGAAGGGGTCGAGCAGGCCACCGCACTTGTCACACTGGTCTCCTCTCGCGTCGTCGTAGCCGCACTTGGGGCAGGTACCCTCGACAAATCGGTCGGCGAGGTAGCCGTCGTGCTTCTCGCAGTAGGGCTGGGTGGTGGTGCGCTCCTCGAGGAGACCCTTCTCGTGCAGCTTCAGGAAGATGTCCTGGACGATCTCGGTCTGCTTCTCCGTGGTGGTGCGGCCAAAGTAGTCGAAGCCAATCTCGAACCAGTCGTAGACTTCCTTGTGCTTGGCGTGGAACTCGTCGCAGAGCTGCTGCGGCGTCTGGCCCGTCTCGAGCGCCTTGGTCTCGGTGGCGGTGCCGTACTCGTCGGTGCCGCAGATGTAGATGGTCGGGCGGTCGCGCAGCCTGCTGAACCGGGCGTAGACGTCGGCGCTGAGGACGCTGCCCACGACGTTGCCCAGGTGCGGCACGTTGTTGACGTAGGGGAGGGCGCTCGTGATGAGCGTGTTCTTCTTGCCCTTGACAGGGAGGATGGGGTTTTCGACGCCCATTGCAACGGTTCTCTATCGGTTTCGCGCTTCGAACGGTGCTCGGGAAATAGGCGCAAGGATACAGGCGGCAGTCGCAGAACTCGCCACGCAAAACGGTCTTATAAAGCACGGTTGCAAACCCTCAAGCGCAAACTGACTCACCGCGATGTCGCACTTTTGACTTGGAGGGGCACCGTCGTCGGAGGGTCGAAGTTGGCCCAGAGGCGTCACGTGTGAGGGGCACTTGCGCTTCCCAGCGGCGCACCCCGCGGTGCGAAGTACCCTGTACGTACCGGCACTGGCACAACCAATATGTCAGCGACTCGAACGGCAAGACCAGGCGATGAATCTAACATTTTATACACACCGAACGTCCGTTGTAAACAACCTATAAACAGGCAACCTTTGTCCTTGGATTGCAATTGAGCCCCGTCGCTCAGCGACTGCATCGCACAAAGAACTCGAAAGGCGTTCGACCCGGTATTGAAGCGGCACCGTACCAGACTCATCCAATTTCTTCATCCTCCTGGCCTCGCTCAGTTGAATCTGAAATCGCAGTTGCCCACGACACAACAGACGGAGCACTTAAACCACGGTCGCACTCACATCACAATGCCGGAAGACCCCCTCGAAGACGTCTTCAACCTCGAGGACCGCTTCTACCAGCAAGGCTACACGCAGGGCCTCCAAGACGGCACCGCAGCCGGCCGCGCCGAGGGCCGCTCCTTTGGCATGCAAAAGGGCTTCGAGAAGTTCGTCGAGAGCGGCCGCCTCGCCAGCCGGGCCGTCGTCTGGGCCAACCGCATGCCGCCCACGAACCAGGAGCAGACTGGTGAAGCCGGGCCGTCGTCCGAAGCGGCCGATGGCGTGGCTAGCCTGGAGCGAGGGTGCACGCTCCCGCCGATCGCCAGCAACGCGCGGCTCGACAAGAACGTCAGGTTGCTCTACGCGCTGGTGGAGCCGGACACACTGTCAACGGAGAACACGGACGAGGCGGTGCAGGACTTTGACGACCGCGTGAAGAGAGCGCAGGGCAAGGCCAAGGTCGTGGAACGCATGGTTGGCTAGACTCGTTTTTTGCATCGCATACCCGGCGTAGGATTTCTCACTTGACAATTATGGGTACATTATCACGCACGGAGTTGGGACAGAGTCATGGGAACATTGGATATGTCAAACAACATAGGGAATACAAATCTATACCCTCCGGTCCACGGTCTGTCTTATGTACACAACGCCACGCTCATCTATTGGAACGTCCGGCAAGGATATCTGCAAAATCGTTAGTAAATGAATCAATGAGTAGTCGGTTGGGCCAACTCACCCCTGGGGGTACGAGTTCTCCTCCGTCAGTTCGTACTTGTGCACGTCCCACGCCCCAGACGTCAGGCTCTGTCCGCTCGGCAGCGGGGGCAGGCCGTCCACGAACACGTCCTTGGCCACGTCCTTGGGCGCAGCCTTCTCGAGCGCCTTGGCCAGGCCCAGCGTCTCGCCCTCCTGCTTGGCCGCGACGAGCTGCTTCTGGCCAGCCTCGCCAATGAGCTCGACCTTGGGCGCCGCGGCGCTGCCCACCGTCAGGAGCTGCACGACGTCGCCCTGGCCCATGACGCTGAGCTTCGGGTACGAGCGGCGGTGGTCGCGCTTCCAGTAGGGGTTGTCGGCGATGTCGCCCGCGGGGATCGTCACGGGGTCGTCGTAGGCGAGCGGGTCGTTGGAGCCGGGCGGCGGGTTGCGGTACCACGGGTTGAGGGGCACGCCGCTGGAGCGGTTCGGGTCGATGGCGAAGGCCTTGCGCACCGTCTCCCAGATGCCCGTGGACTGGAGGGTTTGTTTCTGCGCGAGCGACTCGCGTTAGTGACGGCTGCTCCCCGAGGGTGAGGTGTGTGCGACGATTTGACGCCGCAGGCAGAGAGGGTGGGATCTGGCGAGGCCAATTGAGCCCGCCACGGCGGATCGGGGCGGCATTGAGCGTACCTTGGAGATGGACATGACGCCACCGGCGGCCTTGGCCACCACCTTGGACGACATTTTCGCGATCGCGTTGACGGGATGCGGTGGTGATGTTGAGGGAGGCCGGAAGTGAGGTCGAATCAGAGCGATGGCATTGGCGATCTGCCACCGGAGGCGGGATTACCCGACATATTGCCGGGTTCGTCCACGACGGCCTACCCGGCACTTCAAGATGTCCCAAGCTTGACACCGTTTCCGCGGCTGAAAAGCATGCAATTACTCTGCCTTTCAGTATGTTGTGTTTATTTGTTATAGATCTCATCACTCGATGTGAAATCTATGACTTGAGTCACGGTGAACGTGGTCCATAGAGTCCAATGTCCGCTCATGCGTTAGCCAAGTCTCATGCAGATACTCACCCAACACACGCTCATTCGCGAGTTCAACCATTGTGAGCGAGGTAATCATTGAGAAGGACTACAACCGGCGAGCGCCATGCCTGCTTGAGAACATTTCGTATCAACATAGTGTGAGAGTACATAGTCCAATGACGCTTTGCACCGCTTGCTTTCTATCCTCCACGTCTATTGCGTCCGCCCCCTCCCTCCCCGGCAAAAAGCACAACTCAACCCTTCACGCACAAAGCTCAACGACGCCGGAGCGCGAGAAAGTACGGCGACGCGAACGATAGTGGGCATCCCGTGCGCGCAGAGAGACTGCCCCTCAGTCCTTCTTCTTGAGCTCCTCGACCAGCGCCTTGACGCGGTCGACCGTGGCCGCGGGGCCGCCGGCCTCGGCGACGAGGACCTTGCCGGCCTTGTCGACGACGAAGACGCCGCGCTGGGTGCCCTTGGGCTGCTTGCGCAGGCCAATGGCGGCGATGAGGGTCGCCTGCGGGTCGCACAGCAGCGGGTACTGCAGGCGCTGCTTCTCCTTGAAGGTGGTGTTGGCCTTGGGCGAGTCGGCGCTCAGGCCGTAGATGGCGAGCCCGTCGGCCGTAAGGGGCTCGTAGGAGTCGCGGAAGAGGCAGACCTGGTTGGTGCCTGCGCGCCGTCCCTGCGGTCAGCGACTGAACATTCATCTCTGCGAATACTCTAGGCAACATGGAGCTTGCCATGGGAGAGGGAGTTGGGTGGCCAAAGAGGTGCGCAGAGGGAAAGGGGGGGAACTCACAGCCGGGCGTAGATGCCTTGGGGTAAGTGAACAGCACAACGCCGGACTTGCTCTCGTCAACGAGCTTCTTGAGGCTCGTCTTCTGGCCGTCGTTGGTCTCGACCTCGCCGCCGAAGCTCTCCAGGTCGATGACATCGCCCACGGCGACCTTCTTGCCGTCCTCCTTCTTCTCAGCCTTGGCGACGTCCTCCTCGGCCTTGGCCGGCGCAGCGCGCGCGACAGCCTCCTCGACCTTGTCGGCGACCTTGGCAGCGGCCTTCTTGGGCTTGCCGGCAGGCGGCTTGGCCTTGGACGCCGCCTTCTTCTTGGGAGCCGGGGCCGGGGCCGGCGGCGGCGCGGGCGCCTTGCGCTTGCGCAGCTCGACGGGCATGATGATGATGATGATGCGACAGAGGTGCTGGAGGGTGTGTGGTGTAGCGAATTTCACACAGCACGGCGCGGGCGCGGGGGGGATGGGGATGGGCCGGTCGCACGAAGATGCGCACGGGAGGCAGAGGGCGCGAGATGAGGACCGAAGAGGTCAGAGATGAAGCACAAGCTGGGCAACGACGAGGAGGAGGACGAGGAGGAGGAGGCTGGGGGGCACACAACAACAACGGCGAGCGCGCACAAACATGCAAGCTGTCGTCGCAGGAGCGAGAGCTTGCCCGCCCACTCAATCAATCAGCACCGCTGTCGTGCTCCAGCCAACGGCCCGCGACCAATCACCAGGCGCGGGCGCACCGTTTCGCAACCCCAAACGGAGGAGCTCTTGGCCCAAGCTCCCCGTCAAGGTCAAGTCTAGCCCGAGGTCAGGTCGGTTGCTGGTGGTCCCCGCTGTTGCGACCGACACCACGCAGGTCCCATCGGGTCCCTTCCATCGTCCCCATTGGGGGGTGGTCCGGGTGCCCTACATCGGGGTCCAGTCCAGTGAGGTGTGCCTGGAGGCGGCCGCGCACGCTGCTGTGGGGTCCGGGTAGCCGCCCGCATCGATCAGCCCAGGGACTGGGGGAGCCTCAGCGGTCCGTAACTTACTGAGCCTGGAACAGGGCTGTCTGATGGGCACCACCACTATTCGCCAGGCACTATTCGCCAGGCCGGGGGGCCCCCTGGCACTTGGCGAGACCGTTTCGAACCCCCAATGGCTCCCAAGGCCCAACACCGAATGCCGACCCAGCGCGCGAAACAGTGGCTCACCTTCAGTGCCGCCACCCACTACAGCTCACAAGTCACAAGCGCCCTGTGCCCCAGCACGCGATCAAGACCTGCAGTGCACCCCTCCGAGTCCAACGAACAAACGAGAGCCCTAGGTACATACGCCTCGTCCCCAGACCGGTTCAGAGAATCTCTCGGCTGCGGCTCCCGGCGCCGCACGTCGCATCCACCATCCGCCGTGCCCCCCTTTCCTGACAAGGGCGACGGCTTCCCTTCCCCCGGGCAGCAGCGCAGCACTCCTCCATCACATCCAGACGACGCCATGGATCCTCGGGTGAGTTCGGAAACCATCACGCCCCGGCTCGCATGCCCTGCCACCATGCACGAGGACAGTGCTAATCTCGCTCGGAGTAGAAATTCATGGCTCCTCTGGCCGCCTTTACGATGGCGAGCCTGTTGTTCGTGTGAGATCAAAGACTCAAGCTGCTACTGCTACTTGTGATGTTGGAGCCAATGCTAAGACGAGTCGAAATTTCAGATATACCAGGTCTTCCATCCGCAGCGCCAAAAGTCAAGCTGTGAGTTTCCGCTCGCCATCTTATTTGCGCTCGTCATTGTACGCCTTCGAAGCTGAGCTGACCGCATCTAGGGCAGGCGGTAGTCTGGGTGGCCGACTATCACGTGGTTAGCATGGGCCGCTACCGCTCCGTGCCCCTGAGAACATCACCACGCACCATGAAGCATTTTCTTGGCAGTTCGAACAAAACCCTCTATAAGGAATCAGCAACTCCTGGGCTTATTTACATACAAGTGGCTATGCTACACCTCCGTGCCGTGCCCCAAGCTCATGCAAGTGTGCCCCGTCTGGTCCCGGCCTCCTAAACACCGCCCAAACACCGCGTGGCGTTACGCGTGGAAAAAGGAAAAGATGCAGTTGCATGAGCAGATCAGGCGGCCTGTCGAGCCGCTCCGCTCCCATCATGGTTTCGGTCAACATGTCTATACCGGCAGCCGTCCACCTCCCGGGTATCTAGGCCGCGCCCGTGTATTCCGCGTGCCGTCATGAAAATGTGTGGAACGTCTCCGTCACCCCATCTCTCGAGGGGTATGCTCGCGCAGACGTAGCACTATGGCTGATCTGCCAGCCTCTCTCGCTTCTCCAGCCCCTCTAGCCTGGTCTGGTTGAGCTGTCGCATGACGTATTCGTAAGTCAGCATCGTCACCGTCGCCGCCGGCACGGCTCGCATCATGTTGGTCCCCAGCCCTGCGTAGAAAGCCCGCCAGCCCTCTTCTCGGAGTATCGTCTGGAATGTCATGATGATGCCTCGATACTTTCGCGTGTCCTTGCTCGCTGACCCGTTGGGTGTCGTGGTCGAAATGCCCAGCCCCTGGAGGTATTGCTCACCGGCTACCGGCCGCCTCTGCGTCTGGAGTCGGGTGCGGATCACCTCGTGAGGATACGTCGCGCCGCTGGCCAGGATCTTGGATAGGATGGACGCCGACAGAATGCCCAGCCAGTGCGCCTTTTCTCCGTGCGCCGGCGCCTCGCCCATGCCCTGGCCGGTGAAAGTCGTCTTGAGGTACTCATACGTCGGGAACTGAACAGCGACATGAGTGAGGCCGAGGAGAGCCGGGGTGAGACCCGAGTAAAACGACGCGAGGCCCTCGGACGTGTACATCTTCCTCGCTGCGTCAAGGGTCGACCGGTAATGCCACGGAGCGTGTAGCGTCGGGCGCGCCGTCGGCGTATTTCCAGGCTTGGGGTACATGGTGTGTAGATCATGGTGGTCCAGCGCCGGGGAGTGGCTCTGCGACATGAGCCGCGTCTTGATGACCCAGATTGGATTCGTGACAATGGTGCTGCTCGCACCAGCGATTATGGAGGACCAGAAATTAACGATGTGAGTGTTTCCTGATTATCCGGGTCAGCCGGGGTTCGCGGAGCCGAGAGACGCATGCCATCGCGTTGACGTACCGTTGTAGTTTCCCAGCCACACCTTGCTCTTATTATAGACTGTAAACCACACTGCCCAGGTCGGCAGGTAACCGAGAACGATGGGGCCCAATCCCCGATACATTCCTCGTATGCCTTCCTGGCGCCAGATTACTCTGGCCGTGCCAACCAGTCCATTGTAGAGCTTCGGGTGGCCCACCATGCGACCATTGTCGACTACTGTGTAGGCCCCTTGAGCCTGCAGCTTGGTCTTGATGACGTCGAGCGGACATGTGACTATGCCGGAGGTGAAGCCACCGAGAGCTCCGGCGATGGCATTGAACTGGGAGTCTGAGGCTTTGACGGCCCATCTCTGCAGCGGGGTCAGCGCCCCGGTGTCGTGCATGGAAGGCGATGTGATGGCGGCGCTTCGGTACGAGCTCGCAGCATCGTCTGTAGTCGAAGTGACCCGGCTTGGCTGGGGGGGTTCGTCGTGAGACATCCCCTCCTCGGCGAGCCGGGGCTGGTGTTCTCGATCGAGAGATGTGCGCCGTCGAGTCAGGTCCGGTGTCGCCCCCGAGGCCAGGCGGACGAATGGCGGCTGCCGTGTTACCCCTCCGCCGAGGTCTCTGGGCACCGGCGGACGACCGCGGCTTTGCTACTGGTAGAGAAAGGTATGAGGTAGAAAAAAAGTTTCGAGGGTGCTGCGTCGTCGAGCGCGAGAAGCGGATCGGTGTATTGTATCTCGGAGTTCACCCCAGCATCCGATGCCGGGGGATCAGACGGCGGATACTGCGGGGAACGCGAGCTCCAGCGCCGCAGTCACCTTTCCTTCCTAGCGAACGCCGCTGGCCATTGACTTGGGAAGGGAAAATGGGATGCGTCGCGGGAAGCGCGTGCGGCGGGCGTCGAGGCGAGGCGG
This sequence comes from Purpureocillium lilacinum, assembly GCF_023168085.1. Taxonomy (NCBI): domain Eukaryota; kingdom Fungi; phylum Ascomycota; class Sordariomycetes; order Hypocreales; family Ophiocordycipitaceae; genus Purpureocillium; species Purpureocillium lilacinum. Next base: position 537,519 of record NW_027072112.1, read on the forward strand.
GACAAGGCGGTCGGAGGGCGCGCGGGGATAGGCGCTGGCGCTGGAGCGAGGTGCGGAGGTGGGCGGCGGGCTGTTGAGGTTGAGAGAAACAGGGAAGCGGAGCGTGAGGTGTGGAGGAGGACAATAATGACGAGCGCCCGTCGACGTTTTCAGTGTCCCCTGCCGCCCGTCTTGTACCGAGCCCATGGGGCCACCCAGCGATGAATTTTAGTGGGGGTTTCGGCAGGCGCTGCAGGTCGCTGACGGCGCAGAGTCTGTCCGCGACAGCGCGCCCGGCGGGCAATGGAACCTAGGTACCTAGGTTCGCGCTTGCAGTGGGCGGAAGCATGCCCTGGGCCACGGGGCACTCACACCGGCCACTGACGGCAATTACGCAGCGCCCAGGGCCAGCGCCGAACGACCCGCTGGATCCGCCCGGGGACTGCGCTAGGGGAGACGTGCCGCAAGCCAGGCAGGCACCAGTGGATTTCGCCTCTGTGGGAGTTTCGACTCCCATCCCAAGCGGCCGGCCTCCGCGGGCTCTGGCAACCATTTGCGCTGCGTAAGAGAAACAGCCACGGCGAGCACTTGGTCGGAAAGAAACGGGCTGGCCGGGCGAGCACAAGACAGGGGGATTCTTTTGGCTGAAATATCGATAGTATGTACTATCCATGGCCTATGTCGTCTGATCATGCAGACAGGGATCCATGACAATGGCTGCAGCACAGTGACGTCTTCCTGGCACGCCGCACACGTGAGAAATTCCCCGTCGGCCGCGGCACGCGCCTTTGCTGTACATTCTTGTACCGCTCAGCTCGAGCATTTGAAACTCCGAGCCGGCGCGAGACGCTGACCCCCGTACCATCCGGGCGATCATTACGGACCTTGCGGGTCCAAGTATCAAGACGCTGTTGCGCGGTGGTGATATAACACGTTATACGTTGGCAGCGAATTTGCTTCATCAACGTGAGACTTCAATATGGTTTGCGTTGACAACTGTGGCGGGCGAAGGCTCAAGAGTGTTTGCCGAAGGGCGACTGGGCAATCACAGGCGCCTGTTCCGCCTCGGACCCTTCCAGCAACTTGCAAGAGCAAACCCAAGGCATGCTGAGCTATCCACGGAAAGAAATTACAAGAGTCACCGGCGCCGTGCTGACGCCTAAGATGTCTTTTTGCACCTGTAGATAACGTTTCGTCCAACCCCAGGGTATTGCCCTTTCAGGCAATCGTGCTGCGCCGGGACCGAACGACATCTTGGCTCCGTTAAATCACGTGCAGGCACACGCCCATTCCGTCCCAGTGAAGATGACCAGCCGCTCCCGTCACGTGACATCCCGAGCTCTCCTAGTTTTGCCAGTCTCCCAATCATCGTCGCCGCATTTCGCGCATCACGACCCGGGAAAAAAAGCGCCCTCGCTCCTTTGCTCCCGACCCCGTCAATTGACACCAACCACCCCGACTCCCCGGAACGAACGACTCGATCGCACGTCACAATGGTCGGACTCTCCCTCGCGCCGTTCGTCCTGCGCCGGCCCTGGCTGGCCAAGATGCTCACGCCCGCGGCCAACTGGTACGCCAACGCCGCCGGCTACCGGAAGCTCGGCCTCAAGTACGACGCCCCCCCTCCCACCGCCCGCCCATTTTCGCGAAGCCGCCGGGGATCAATTGCAAAGGATACAGCGGCTAGAGTTGAAGAGGAGGAATGGCTCAATGGGTTGAACGGAAGCTGGGCATATGAACTTGGAACTTGCTGGACTTGAGAGCATGACGGGCTGACGCACCACGCTCACATATAGGTTCGACGACCTCATCGAGGAGGAGCGCGAGTCCACTCAGCTGGCCCTCCGCCGCCTCTCCCCCAAGGAGTCCTACGAGCGCGTGTACCGTATCCGCCGCGCGACCCAGTGCAGCTACCAGCACAAGCTGCTGCCCAAGGACCAGTGGACCAAGCCCGAGGACGTACGTTGGACTCTGTTGCCCGATTACACTATATGGAATTCGGCCAGGTACACCTGCAGAGCAGAGTGAAGTGCTGACTGAACCGCCAATACAGGACCAGCCCTACCTGCGCAACATCATTGCTCAGGTCGAGGCCGAGATTGCCGAGCGCGACGCCCTCGACTCCATGGAAGTTATCAAGAAGCACTAAGCGGCCGGGCCTGGAAATGTGTTTATTCGTCAAGGAAGCAGGAAGGACCGCGGGCCCGAAGACATATCCGGCTTCGGATCGAGGGGAGCTGACCAAAGGACTTGATAGTCTCTTTTGTACCCATACCATGTATAGACAATGTCTCAACCCCCAGACTCATTGACCTGTTCACAACTCGCACATCACTTGCTTCATTTCGTGCTTTAAAGCGCTTTCATTATTCCAGATGCAAAATACTTACTGTACAGCCAGCCGGACCCTCCCCTCTATAACAGGGAAGACGCCGCGGTGACATATCAACAAGGCCGGCAAGACGTCATCTGCGACCTGAACTCCAGTCGTAACCCAGAGTCCAGGCCACGAGGACCAACGTCGCACACCGGTTCACCATTCCTACCAGAAGCCTTCAACAACACAAGAATCGGTGCGCACATACCAGTACGTCCAAGCAAGAGCCTCCGGGTATCAAGGCCATCGTCTCGTTGCTCATTACCGTTCAAGTCCCGGATTCTGTAACCCCCTCGTGACCCAACCAACCATGGATAGAGATCCATCTTTGCTGTTCCAGATATTGCCCACATAGGCGTCGAAACGCAACGAAAGCGTGAGTCATAGAGAGGCTCCTCGAATTGCTGGCCGCCTTACATGCGCTGGTAGAACAGCAGGTAAGCGACCTTGTTGTCCTTGATGCTCTCCTTGACTTGCTTCTCTTTAGCCGTTCCGTTTGTGCCGTTGACAACGTTGCTCCAACGCTTGTTGCCACCGGCCGAAGCTGTGACCTGCTTCCAGCCGTCATCGTCACCGGTGTCCTCGTCGTTCATGGCACCGAACCTGTTAGATGTGCCAGCCGATGCGTTATCCTTGCGAGGCTCTTTGACCTCCTCTTCCGAACCTCCTTCGGCCACGTCGTCGCTGCGCACGCGGCGGAGAACCGTGTCATCCATGCGAATCCATTCTTGGCCATCCTGCCTGCGAACGTCCACGGTGTAGTGGCCGCCGCTTGCATTCTTACCGTGATGGTACACGACGCTGATCAGCTTGTACTTGGGCATCGCGCCATCGCCCATGGTCTGGCGTTTCTGCCTGGACAAAGCCTCCCGTGGGATCTCAAGCTCCAGGGGGTAGCCGACCTTCTTCCAGATCTTGATGGTACCGTGGCCTTCCGCGTCAAACTGGAAGCGCTTGAGATGTAAGATGAGCACTGGCGGCAGCGATTCGATGGATACCTGCTTCGTAGCAATGACATCCTTGCCACGGGGTGAGTTGAAGTCGCCCTGCAGGCGCTCAGGCCGTGTCAGGCCGCGAAGAGCGTCAACGACGTTGCGAACGTCCGGAGACCCGATGTCAAGCTGGAGAGGCTGGTAAGGCTCAGTCGTGATGGAATCCTTGAGCCCTGGCACGCGGAATTCTGATCGAAGGAGTCCACCGAAGATCTTGGTGATTGGCGTAGACGAGTTAGAACCTGATGACCGCGTGACGGCGGCACGCTGCTTGCGACCAACTTCGAGCCAGTCGCCTGATGGATCCGCGGAGCTCTGGCTTGCCGTCAGATCGACGGACGCTGTCTCTGAGTCATTGGCTTGTGAGCTGGACATGACATGGGTGCACTCGTCGTCTAGAGATTGGAGAAGGAAGCCGAGGAACTCCTCCGCATCCTGTTGGTGGCCACGCTGCGCAAGGTTAGCATGGTATAAAGAGGAGTAAAGGGTGGGAAGCGCGTACCCTCATGCTCGCAAATCGTGAAAGCTGTCTTATAGCTTCATACACGAACTCGGGAGTGAAAGGCTCGCCATACTTTTCAAAGTCTTCGGGCTTCAACGTACGCCCAAGCTGTTTGGGAGACGAAGCCGACGCAAGAGTCTTGAACTCATGCATGAACATGATCCTGCGAGATGATTAGCAAAATGCCCCGGTATTTGGACGAGGGTACACGAACATCGCATCGACGAGTGGTGTGTCACTCTTGAAACTGTGGACAGCTCTCTTGCTGACCTGACCTAGAAAGTCGTAGAATGGAACGCAGAACATAAGAACCTGAAGAACCTAGAACACTGTTAGTAGGATGCTTGCATGTCGTCCCCGCCTAGACCTACCGAGTTCATATAACACATGTTGCCGGTGTTGATGAGGCCACGCGGCTCTAGAAAGGAAATGTTGTCGCCATTGTCGACGCGATACGCGCGTATCGCCTCGGCGAGAGAGCTGGCATTAGACTTGGAGAAAGTTGAACCCGGGACCGCTCCAGGCGCCTCAGACTCGCCGCCATTAGCAGCGGATGATGTCCCGTTGACTGCGGGTGACGCCGAGCTACCTTTATGAGCCGACTGAGCGAAAAGTTTGGCCCAGCTGGTAGGGGCGGCCTTGGCCTGGGGACTGGCGGGTGAAGTAGGCGCATTGCCAGTGTCTGCCACGTGGTTGGGCTCCGGAGCAGTACCGTTGGTGCTGTTCTCAACATTGTCGCCAGTGGACTGCTTGTCGAGATCTTGCGTCTTCCCGTCGAGACTGGACGACTTGGACGTCGGTCGCGGCAGAGCTGGCACCACTGGGGCTGCTGACGTAGCAGGACGAGTAGTTGTCGAGACTGGCGACTTCGCGGCTGCGGCGGTATCGGATGATGTAGCCTTGACGTCGGATGTGTGCTTTGATGACACGTCGGTGCTCGTTGCCTGCGCTGGCGCCGCCTTTACAGCCTGTGTAGGTACCTTCAGATCGTCGACAGCGGCACTCTGCTGCTGGTCAGCAGGCAGCGAGACTGCGGCGCTATCAGCATTCAGCGGCTTTCTCCGTCGCCGAGACCGGGGAGTTCGGGAAGGAAATTCGGCATCCGGCCGTGACAGCCATGGGAGCTACAAAGTTGGTCAGTGTTCGCCTAGAGATTCAACGGGGAGGCAGCTGCACTCACAGGAGGTCGGAAAGCCTGACGCTCTACTGGGGGCGAACTCTCGAGCTTGTGCGCTGGCAGAGGTGGAGGCGGTGCCGCGACTTGCTCTATATGCTGCGGCGTAGGGGGAGTTGGAGGCGGAAGCATCTGCGAAGAATGTGTGGATGATGGAGTTTGCGGCGGGATCGGCGCCGGTGCCGGCGGAGGTTGGTATGCGGTGGACAGGCTGGGCGACTGTTGTTGAGAAGGGCGAGGATAGTTTGGGGGTACGCTGACGCCAACCATGGGTACATATTGATGCATGCTTGGTGGCGACCTTGCGGGATAGCCCTGATACGGCATGTATCCTGGCGAAGGCATGCCCCCGTTTTGAAACTGAGGCGGCATCCCATAGTATCCTTGCGGCGGGCCATACGGCATATAGGTGGGATACACGGGACCCATGTGCTGCTGCTGATACTGCGGCATGTACTGAGGCTGCCTCCTTCGAGGGTTGCCTCCGGGGCCACCGCCCATGTCGGGTCCAGGGACGCCGCCAGGGCCGCCGCCCTGGTGGTGTATGTTCTGCCCAGCCGGCAGATGGCGGTTACTCATCCTGCCGGCTTGGGATGTCGTAAGATTGCGGATGTCGCCCAGATGTGCGACTTCCGCATCTACTCTATCGTCGCCGGGTCCCGAGGTGAGGGGAAGGGCGCTTGCAAACCGCTGGGGGTTGATGCGGTACGGCTCGTGGTGGCGATGACTTCGGCGTCTTCAGGCGGCCCGGTCCGTGGGGGAACGCGTCGCGCTGCGGAACGTCGCGCAGAGATGGAGAGTCGCTGAAGCGGCGAAGGAAAGGGATGGAAACAAACAAAGAGGCTCTGCAGAGTGGGGAGATGCCGTCGGAGGCGGGTGAGGGAGGCCGCAAGACACAAGGGAGACTGTGCGAGCTGGGTATGTGGTCGAGCGAAGCTGGTGGAATAAAATTTACGGCTCGACCACGGTTATTACATACGCCTGTCTGGCGGCTGAGTTAGTGAGTGAGTGACGGACGCTGCGCTGCAACCCCAATCTGGCTGGCCGGTCGCGCTTGCCTTTCGGCCCCCCACAACTGGCGGCGTTTGTCTGAGGCGGGAATTAATTATGGGTCTCCCGACCCTGAGGAGGCTTGCGAGGCTTGGAAGGCCTGACCCCCAGAGACGCCAAGACCGTAATTCGGAGGTACCTTGTACCCTTCTTCTCGCTGTCCTGCCCCTCCAAAAAGTTCGAGTTGCAGCGTCAACCCCACCAACTCCAAGTCGGTCTCCGTGAGTCAACGATCGCGTGCGCCTGATATCCTCGTCTTTGTCCAGAGTTGTTGCCAGACTCCACGAACCAGCCCTGCTATACCCTCGCCGAGGCCAATCAATCCGGAACAATGGCCAACATGTCGGCATCCGAGAGGCTCGCCCTCATCAACGAGAACCTGGCTGAGATCCTGAACCCCGAAATCATCGAGAAGATCCTGGAGGAGGGGCGCAACCCCAAGGTCTACTGGGGTAAGGAATATGAATGCGATGCCGGGTGCCTTGACTGACAATGCTTACAGGAACCGCTACGACCGGTCGTCCTCACTGCGGCTACTTCGTGCCAGCCATCAAGATCGCACAGCTCCTTGCTGCCGGCTGCGACGTCACGATCCTCCTCGCCGACATCCACGGCTTCCTCGACAACCTCAAGGCGCCCCTCGAACTCGTTGCGCACCGAGCCGAGTACTACAGACTGATCATCAAGGCCATTCTCGAGGCTGTCGGCGTATCGACCGAGAAGCTGCGCTTCGTGCTGGGCAGTGACTACCAGAAGAGCCCCGAGTATGTCATGGACGTGTACAAGATGTCGTCCTTGATTTCAGAGCACGACGCCAAGCGCGCAGGTGCCGAGATCGTCAAGCAGACCGACAACGCGCCGCTCAGTGGCCTGCTCTACCCGATATTGCAGGTCCTCGACGAGCAGTACCTGGACGTGGACGCCCAGTTCGGAGGTCAGTTTATTGTCCGCAATTCCCACATCCCATGCTAACTTTGTTGTAGGACTTGACCAGCGCAAGCTGTTTATCGCTGCTAAGGACTGGTTGCCAAAGCTAGGCTACAGAGAGGTAAAGGCCCGTACCACAGCATGTTTTAGCCCAGCAAACACTAATCAGCGCAGCGTGCTCACATCCTGAACCCCATGGTTCCTGGCCTTCATGGAGGCAAGATGAGCTCTAGTGACCAAGGTCAGTACCTCCATGCGCGTTGCTCCGACTAGGTTAACAAATCCGATAGACAGCAAGATTGATCTCCTGGACCCTCCCGAGGTCGTCACGAAAAAGATCAAGAAGGCTGTGTCCGCCCCGACGGTTGTCGAGGAGAACGGCGTCCTTGCCTTTGTGGAGTTCGTTCTGCTCCCCGCCTCGGCGCTGCGAGGCAAGCGAGAATTCGTCGTTGATCGCGAGCGAGACGGCCTCGAGCCCCTGGTCTACACGGATATCGCACAGATGCAAGACGACTACAGGAACGACAAGTTGACGCCGCAATTGCTGAAACCAGCTGTTGCAAAGGCGCTTAACCAGCTCCTGGCGCCCATTCAGGAGACGTTCCAAGCCTCCAAGGAGTGGCAGGCTATCAACCTCAAGGCTTACCCGCCGCCGCCCAAGAAGGAGAAGAAGGTCAAGGATAAGGGGTCGCGCCATCCTGGCAAGCAAAATCAGCAACAGCTGCCGATCCGCGATGGCCAGTGAGAGCGCCGAGCATTGGAATACTTCGAGCATAGATCAACGATATAGACGAGCCAATTGAATGAGACTCTGGCCACTGGCCTGAAAACAATGTCGAGATTAACGCCACCCCTCCGCGCGACGAGCCTGTTCTATTCTAAGTCCATGTGCCGCTGTTGTTGATGCTAATGTCACGCTGAAATATATTTACTCGTCTTTGAACATCCACCGGCCGCCGGGCCGCATTGCCTCGCGATAACGCTCCATAATTGCTTGCTTCTCCCTCTTGGCCGCCTCGGCCTTGTCTGCCTCTAGCTCCTGAGTGCTGGGAAAGTCTGCGTTCCAAAAACCTGGCGGGGACTGCATGCGCGAGAAGCGATGCCTGTGTTTCCCGTACTTGTTGGCCAACTCCTGCGTCTTGGCGTCCACCCAGAGCTCATCGCGCTCCTCCCTGTTCATGGTGGCAAGGCGATATGCGTAGTCGCCGAGGTACTCCTCCAGGAGCTTCTGCTCCTCGACGCGCTGTGCGGGCGTGAGAGGCGGATCGGGCCGCTGGGAGAGGGCCAGAGCGCGGAACTGCTTTCCGCAGCAGTGCATGTCGGTGCAGCCGGGCAGGCACGCGCGGTCATCTCTGTCCCGGACAACTTCGGTGTAGGCAAAGTCGTGACCGTCGTTGGCGAGTGGATTGATCTTGAAATCGTCAAGCCGGAGCTCGGACGGGGGTTTGCCTCGTAGAGATGCCAATATAGACTGCTTCTTCCGTTGAGGAGACCTGTCTCGCGCCACGCGCTTGTGAGAACTTGAAGGGAGCCGGGGTGCGTCTTCGCCTTTTCCTAGTGGCGAGCGAGACGTGTTCTCAACAACCTTGTCGAAAGGGAGCTCTCGTCGCTGCGGTATAGGCAGTCGTTCATCCGACGATAGGAGCCCCCGACGCTTTTTAGCAGAGCGGGAAATGATCGCATCTTCCGCGGCTGACGGGCTGTTGAGAAGAGTGCTCAGTCGCCCAGCGGCTCCCTGATCCGTGGGCTCATCTCTCCGAGCAGAAGGGGTCGTCCCATAGACGCCACCATCTTCTGCAAGGGACCCAATGCCATGGCCGAGGTGACGCTTCTGCCTTGGCGTATCTCTGGGCTTGTACTCCACTGACCTTGCCAAACGCACATTGACACTGAGAGGTGTGAGTGCCGACGACCTGGCAAACGCTGTTTTTGGCAAAAGGGGTTGCCTGTTCGGGACGGCCGTAGGTGTAGCAAACGATATCCGCGGTCGCGGAGCTGTATTTGCGCTGCTTGCTGCTGAGTGCTCCTGGTCCTTGCGCTTCCTTGGTGTCTCGATGCGATTCTCGATGTCGTCCAAGTCAAGGCTCTCCTGCGTCTGCACGCCGTAACGCCCACCGGACGGTATGGGACTGGAGTCCTCCTGAGCTTCTGCTTTGATTGACGGTCCGGCAGCATCCTCGTGTTTTCTTTTTCGAATCATACGTTCAGAAACAACCACAGGAACGTCAGACGAAGGTTCTTCCTTAATTGAGACCTCGTCGACAACGCCTTGGTGCGGAAGAGTGGGCAGGTTCGCCGCAGACTCCTCCTCCTCTCCCTGTGTTGAGTCCGACGGTAGAGGACCGGGCACACGCTCTGCGGCGTCAGCGAAATCCGCTGGAACAGGAGGAAGTTCGCTGTTGACATCCGCTAGGGCCGGAGGGGGTTCGCTGTCGACACGTGTAGTCCCGTCGCCGGACTTGGGCGACGCACCGGCTTCTGAGCGCGGCTCGCCAGGGTCAGTCCTTGATTCTGCCGAGGGTCCAGGCAACTGATCTGCTCTTTGCAGGATCTGGATGCCATGTTCCTTCTCCGCTGCGTCAACCAGTCCCTCGAGGTACGTGGCATGTTCCATCCACTTGTCCCGCTCGTCTTTCCTTTTCTGAAGAGCATCCCGGGCCTTTTTGAAGTTTTGCGAAAGGGCATTGAATCTTCTGCGAAGCTGTGCATTGTCGGATTGTAACGCCGCGACAGTGTTCTCATCCACTCCCGATAGCGGCATGAGTGACGCCGGTGTCACGGGAGAAGGAGCTGTTGATACGGGAGGCTCGTCGAAGCTTGGGATTCCGTGGCCAGGACCTCGAATCGGCGCTTCCACAGAGTCTGCTTTCGCTTTGGTACTGTGAAGCTCATCATTCGCTATGCTGTCACCGCGCTGCTCTGGTTGCTCTGTCAGTGAGATGAGACGCGTTGATGGAACCATGGCGTACCGGCGGCGAGCAGCAAGTCTATGCGATTGCACGCATCTTGGAGCGCGTTGTCGAGGATAGCCCGTCCGAATTCAAACCACGGCTTCGTTGCGTCCATGGCAGGATCGCCCTCACCATGGGTCGTCATCAGTGAGCGCGCTCAGTCGTCGATGTGACATCCATGGACGCTGCCGCACGCGTCCCCACCGCGTCACCGGTGGTCGTGGTCTGCCAGGTGGGCCCTGGGAGAGGCGCCTGCTCACGTGATGCAAGCCGCCACGACCGGGAGGCGAGGCTTGGATGTCACGAGGACGGGAATTTGACGTGACTTCACGGACCGTCATTGCTTTTGCCCGACAACCATGGAGAGGTTCTCATCGGGAGACTCTGCCATTCTGCGTGCGCGAGGCTAAGTGGAACAGTGTGCGCCACGGCTGCCCAATGCCCTCTGCCAACTGCATTGGCGCTCACACCGCCGGTCGTCCACCGCCTCCGCGGCACAGGATACAGCGCTCTAACAGTTCGGGTTTTGCTCGACTTTCTTGCGCAGCATCTTGGTACAGTACTGCGCGATGATCGATGATACGTGTATGTGCGTTGAACGGCAGCGTCTCCCAAGCCACGACGTGGGGGGACGGTTAAAGGTCCACCAGCGGTTGGATAACCTTCCACGGTGATGGGGACTCTGCCGCGGCGTTCGCTGGCGTTATCGAAGTGCAGACCAGCGCGCAATTTGACCTTGCTCGGGTACACTTTCTGAATCCTGATTCACCGAAGTGCTGAGCAGCGTAGCAAGCTGGGCATAGTACCGTGTGGGGTGAGGAGAAGATCGCACCGTACAATGGTCGCTGCGGAGGCGGCTCTGGTGGCGCACGCCCCGATCCCCAGCGAGAACGGTGCTGTAAGCCGATGGCCCGGCGACCCCCAATTGGCACTGGGCTGCAGACGCCGCAGGTGCTGAACCAGCCTCTCCGCGCAGTCACCAGGCCTCGCTAGTGCAACCTCAGTCGCCTCTCCTCCTCTCCTTCCCACAAACCTGCTTCTCCCTTCCTCCTCTTCTCTGCACCGCACGCGACGCTGAGTCTCTCTCCTCGTCTCTCCAAATCGCCAAAAAGAAGCCATTGCCACCGCGCAACAATCGACTTTTATTCATCATGTAAGTCGGATCGGTTTCGTTGCCCGCCCGCACCGGCGGCCGTTGGCGTCAATGGCAGCGCAACGCGCCGCGGCCGCCAAAATCCCCCCCCGCCATGCAAAATCCCTAGTCTGCCCCGCCTTGGCCTACCGTTTGGTCGAGAACGCGCACGGTGAAAAACCGATGCGGCAGGCCAAACAGCTCCATTCATTCTATCGTTCAGAAATCTCTGCCATTTTCGTCCTCCTACACACGCACTACTCATCACACGCCGTTGTTCCTCCCTTCAGGCCAACTTCACATCTAACTCTACTAGCCACACTCTTCATCCTCGAGTTTCATCTCACAAACGGTATGTTGCGCCTCTTCTCGTTCGTGTAGCGCCTCCTCTGAGCTTGGTCCCTCGACGTGGCTATCGCCAAACAGTAGCCTCAAACCCCCGCCCTGTTATATCCTTGAACCCACCAACACGCTCTCTTGCAATCTCATCAGTGGCACCAGATCACTTACTCTCGCTACAGTCAACTCAACCAGCAACAATGGAGTACTCTCGCGGCGCCTGCTACTCTTGTATGTACACTCACCCGACGGCCCGGCTCATGGCCTTTGGCAGCGACGCTCGGAGTCGCCAACTTCTCGTCCCCCTTCGTTGAGCTTATGCTGACTTTGTGGCGAAGGCGGTTCTACCGGCCACCAGGTATGATACGCGGCGCCTAGGTATCGTCGTCTTCAGCGATCTGACAGCAGCGCAGGCCCGTGACTGCCCGACCAAGGGACCGGCTAAGTGGTACGATTGATCTCCTTTCCCTTGCTTACATTGAACGAGAAGCGCTGACCTGGATCTAGCTACAACTGCGGTGGTGCGTATCCTTTCCACCGTTCAAGCTACCGCATCGCTAACATCGATGGTCTTTCAAGGCGAGGGTCACATGAGTACGTTGGTCCCGCGCTTCTGGTAAAGCTCTCACACTGACACACACACAGGCCGTGATTGCCCTGAGCCTCTCAAGGACAACAAGTCGTGCTACAAGTGCGGCCAGGCTGGCCACATCTCCCGTGACTGCCCCCTTGCCGGCGGCAGCGGTCAGGCCACCGAGTGCTACAAGGTGGGAGGAGGAGTTTGACGTTGAAACGCGCAACAGCTAAGAGATGACAGTGCGGTGAGATGGGCCACATTGCCCGTAACTGCACCAAGGCCGGCTTCGGCGGCTCCTACGGCGGCGGCGGTGCTGGCGGCTTCGGCGGCGGTGCTGGCAAGACCTGCTACTCGTGCGGCGGCTACGGCCACATGTCCCGTGAGTGACCTTTTCCGTCGACCCGGCGTGTTGCCGTCTCTAACCCATCACAGGCGAGTGCGTCAACGGCATGAAGTGCTACAACTGCGGCGAGTCTGGCCACTACTCTCGCGACTGCCCCAAGGAGTCGGCTGGTGGTGAGAAGATCTGCTACAAGTGCCAGCAGGCCGGCCACGTCCAGGCCCAGTGCCCCAACAACTAAGCGACGGACATGGTGTGTTCTCTCGTGGGTTGGCATCATCCACTGAGGGGAAAGTTGGCGTGGCAGCTCCATGATACCCACGACGGATATTTCCTTTGCTCTTGTTTTGCGGGCTGTACCGACAGACAGCTCGACTGAAAAGTTGTTTTTCCATCGTTCATGATCGGCACGACCATAAAGTGGCTGGGTTGCAACTCGCGTTGCGCGTAACTTTGGCAGCAGCACCACGGATCTTCTTTTCGCCATGGGATTTGGGCACGCCTTGGACTTGGATTCGCCTCGCAGTCGGCGTCTTTGACGGAGAGCGGTGGACAGCCCGAATCTGAGGAGGGAAGAAGAATGGCGGCAGGTGTCGATTTGGGCGGGACGCGGGTGTTTTGACGGCATCCTACGGGGGCCATGACCGCTGAAGCTCTCATCTCTTGCCTTCTTTGCGGCGGCGAGGATGAGAGCTTGAGGGTCGATGGGCCGGCCCAGTTGTTAGTCAGGACGAGATGAACTCCGTTGATCCCGAGCGATGGTCAGAATGGTGTGAATGCGTGAGACGGCCCCGGCGGCGACGACCGACTGGGCCCTAGAACAGCGGCATTGGATATTTCAATGCCGTCCAGCGGCGACGTGCATGCAGTGGACAACGGTAGGTGCTCACACAAGGCGGGTAACATGAGCAATCACGGTCCAAGAAGGCGTGGCTGACGTATTCCAAGTTTTGCTACATACTCTACAAGGATCACAAAGTCTAGGCTCGCTTCGCTACAGCATCGACTTGGGAAAGTTGCGCATGGCCTGGCGCACACCGAGGTCGCCGAGGACCTCCTCGGCGCCACCCAGGATGGCGTCGAACTTGTACGTGCGGTGGAACATCTCAATGTGCTTGCCCATGCCGGTCTGGGTGAGGCCGCGGCCGCCCCAGATCTGGACGGCCTCGTCGGCGACCTCGTGGGCGGCGCGGGTGCAGCTCATCTTGAGCAGGCCGATGGGGCCGGCGAGGTGCTGGGCCTGCTGCTTGTAGGGCATGTGGCACATCTGGTAGGTGATGGTCTCAAGCCAGGCCTGGTTTGCCTCGACAAGGGCAATCATCTTGGCGAGCCTGCGAAGGTCAGGTTGGTTGGGCGCCCTTCAGAGATTATGAGGTTGCGGGAGTGGACTCACTTTTGACGGATGACGGGCTGGTCGATGAGGCGCTTGCCAAAGACGAGGCGCTGGTTGGCCCACTTGAGGCACTCCTCGACAACGGTCCTGCATGAGCGGACGGTGGCGCCTGGAGGGGAACCGTTAACACAATACATTGGGACTCCTCTCCGACAAGAGACGACTCACAGGTCATGGTCCACCGCTCGTGGTTGAAGTTGCTGAGAATGACGTGGATGCCCTTGTTCTCCTCGCCGAGCAGGTTCTCGACGGGGACCTTGACGTTGTCAAAGGTGACGTAGCTGGTGCCGGCGGCGGCCGAGTAGGACGTCTTGATGGGCTTGGTCTCGACGCCCTCGCCGCGGGGGATGAGGAGGACGCTGAGGGCCTTGCCGGTGCGGACGCCGGTGACGAAGTAGTCGCAGAAGGTGCCGTTGGTGATCCACTTTTTGGTACCGTTGACGATCTGCGCCGAGCTCGCGTTAGCTGCCTAGCCGATACGGGACGACCGTTGAATGGGGAACAAACGGCGGTGGACTTACATAGTGCTTGCCGTCGGGCGTCTTCTCGGCGGTGGTGCGCAGACCGGCGACGTCGGAGCCGGCAAAGGCCTCGGTGATGGCGAGGCACAGCTTCTTCTTGCCGCTAAAGACCTCGTCGGCAATCTTGTTCTTCCAGGCCTCGTCGTGGGCAAAGTTGAGGACGGCGGTGAGGCCGATGGTCATGCCGGCCATGTTTCCGTCCTGGAAGCCGCGGGTCATGGTGCGGGCCATCTCCTGGGCGACAATCATGTCGTGGAAGTAGTCAAACTCCTTGCCGTCGACGACGCCGCCGCCCATGAGCTCGACGCCGTGGAGGTGCTTGCCGGGGCCGAGGCGCATGTGCAGGATGCCGAGCCCGCTCATGCGGTCGATCATGTCCTGGCTGATGTGGCGGCCGGTGGCCTCGCAGTCGGCGGCCTCGGGGGCGAGGTGGCGGTCGACGAACTCGCGCATGGCGCGGCGCAGGCGGCGGTGCGAGTCGTTGTAGAAGGGGCTGCGGAAGGGCTGGGCGAGCCACAGCGGCTCGGCGTAGGGGACCTTGCTGAGGTCGCCGGGCTGCGGGGTGAGGACCTGGGGGGACTCGCCGCGGACGGTGCCCACGGCGAGGTCCGGGTACTTGGCGAGGACCTCGTGGCGGTGGAGGTTGTAGAAGACGGAGGTGGCGTCCTGGCCGGCGACCTGGCGGAGGACGGACTCGCCGCCCGGGTGGGCGTCGACGAAGTCGGTGAGGTCGTAGACGGTGCTGTCGATGATGCACCAGAGGGAGTCGTCGGAGGTGTGCTCGCGCACCTCGTCGCGCGTGAATGTCTTGGAGGAAGCCATGGTGTTGTCGTGTGTCTATCGTCGGATCGCCGTCGTGCGCCGCGTAGGAAGAGGGAAGAGGGCGGGGTGATCGAAGGAAGCAACGTCTAGGACGGAGGCTGCTTGCGCGGGGCTGGTTTGCGAGACGCAGCAGCAGCAGAACGGAGATGGGCTTCGAAACGAAGGGTGTTTTGTTGCGGGTGAGGTTTGCGGTTGATACGAGAGGGTCCGAGGATGGCACGGCCGCAGAGAGAGAACGACATCGCCGAGGAGGACCCAGCCGCAACCATGGAAGCTCAAGCCGGCAATGGATCTCTAATCTAGCCTCGGTATGTTGTGGGGGACGGGGAAGAGTGCAAATGCGCGGCCTGTGGTTGGCTGGCGGCCGGGCCTGAAGGCCCCCGCGGCTCTGGGGTCGAGCTGCGGGCCGGGTTTTGGGGTTTGGGGGACCAGGTCGGTCTTTTCTTCAGCACCGGAGTTTGAGGGGCATCATCAAAACCCGAAATCCCGGTCTCCAAGCATCTGCCCTTTACTCAGCATTCACATTCATGCATTCATCTATTACCTGGCTTGCGCCTGAGACGCCTGAGACTGGGAACCTGAGGGCTGGCTGCCGCCTGTGTCGTAAGCGGCGGCTTGGAGGAATTGACTTGGGAGACCATCGTGTTGCGTTGCGTCCCAGCAGTGGCAGACCGCACGACGACAGCAGCTAAAACCTGATTGATGCCTCCCACCAAGGGGCTTGGCAAAACAGAAACGACACCTTGGCCTTGAAGCATGTATGCTTGCTTGCTTGCTTGCTGCACCGTACGGACGGGGGGCTGTGAGCTGTGGCTCGCTGAAGAATTGAGAAGCGAAGCCACGGCGTCCAGCGGGACGTCAGGAGTACGTTTGAATTGGAAGGCCCAGAACCTGCCTGGACGCTCCCAGGCCCTCCTCCAGGGCCTTCGCCAGCGGTCGGCCCGCACGTGCGAAGGAGGCGCTGTGGGACGGCGGGTGGCGGCAGGTGCGGGTAGAAAGGGCACGGGCACCTCCACTAGCTAGTCAAGCTTCCTTCAGCCCTCATTGACGTTGCGATTTGGCGCTGCCCGGACCTCATTGTCTCGCAAGCCAGCATCTCCTCGAGAGTTGCCGTTGGGGGATTGGGGATTGCGCTGCTGGACGCCACTGGACCTGCCCCGTGTGAGGTATGGCGGTGGATACTTTGTACAGTATGCGAGGACGTTGGCTTTGGGCGTCAGAAGGATTTGCTTGATGGGTGAGTCAATTGGGATGCGAAAGGCAGTGAATTGGTTGGTTGCCAGCTACCGAGGACCTCGTAATGCCGGTTGAGCTGGCGGAGGTGCTGCTGCTGCTGCTGCTGCGGGTGCCGCCGCGCATGCTGTGTGATGGTGCGCGTCTGCTGCTCTCGCGCGGCGCAGCATCGAATGAATTAAAGTCAATCAAGGTAGGGCGTGGTGGCATCCCGGCTGCACGTCCCCTCTCCCGCGCCTGGCAAGCCTGGCTTGGCTCTTTCCCTGCTCCGCTGTCAGAGCCGGACCAGGCCAGAAAAAACCCCCGAGGGCAAGGCCCCCCCCCCCCCCCCCCATGTTCCAATGCCAGCATCCATGGCCCATGGATGGCAAGATGGGTCCAACGGCCGCGGGCCGGATCCGCCAGGAGCCGCGCCCGCTATCTCGACCAGGGGATAGGTAGTCAGTTAAACCGCCCCGCGCCAACAATGCCCTGCCCAGTCCTGTTGCACCTGGAAGGCCCTGCCGTGTCTCGTCGGGGTTGCACTCTCGCCCGCGTCCTCGTCACGTCCTGTGCTCTGCTGCTGCACCACTGCGCGTCCTGAACTCAACTGTACGAACTGCCGTGCCTCGTACGGAGCAAAGTAGCCCCTGCTGAAAGAAACCAAGTTTGTCTGGACTCTGTCCCACGCAGGCGGCGCACCGGGCGCCCTCCTCCCACGACGACAGGGCGCTTCAGCTCCAGCCTTTCCAAGCTTCTTGTTTGACAAGCTTGACTGAATGGGCACGGGCGGCGCGGCCAACAGCAACAGCAACGCCGCACAGCACAACCAACATCACACGCCGCGCGCCCGCGCGGCACTCGCCAACGCTGAGGTGGAAGAAAAAAAGGTTGTTGGACCCTTGGCTTTTCGCGCAAGACGAAACCCCTCCCCTCCGCCCCCCCCAGCTCGCGTGGCTTGACGTCTGGCCGCATGTGTGCCTTTCCGGAGGAGGATTCATCAACGCACAAACACATAGCCGTACATAATAAGGCGACAAGCGCCGGCTAGTGCCCGCAGCTCGACGACCGTTGAGCCATCTAATCCGCTTCCCCTGCCCACCCCCGCCGAAAGCTTGAAAAACGCTCCCGCAAGCTCCCCCCCGTCCGTCTACTTGTCCAACTCGGTCACCAGATAGCGCTGCATACGGAGGCAATGCCCACGGCTCGCGCCGACCATGTCTAGTCCAAGCGCACCAGCCAAAGGGGCGGCCGCACCCAAGGAGGGCTCCTCGCCAGCTCCCGCGGCGCAACCCGAGCCGGTTCACGAGCCGCCGACCAACACCCAAATTCCTTTTGTACGTCTCTTGCTTTCACGCCCTCAGTTGCGTGCTGATGGGGTCTGTGGCCGCCCTGGCGTGGCGTCGGCTGATCATGGTGTGTTCTTGCGTAGGACGACGACGATGGCGACTCTGCGTTTGATGACGACGCGAGGTGAGGAGCCGAAACGAAACCCGGAAGCTTGCCTCGTAGGCTGACCGAAGCGCCCTCAGCGCCCTCTCTTCGACCGCCTCCCTCTCGGAGAGCATCTTCGACTACCGCAGCATCAACGGGCGCACGTTCCAAAACTCAAGGACGACCGAGTATTGGGGCCCCAACGACGACCGGCAGAACAACGGCCTCGACATCGCCCACCACTTCATGGTGATGCTCAAGGGCGACAAGCTCTTCGACGCGCCCATCGAGCGCCCCAAGCGCGTCCTCGACGTCGGCACGGGAACGGGCATCTGGGCCATCGACATGGCCGACGCCTACCCGTCGGCCGAGATCATCGGCACCGACATCTCGCCCATCCAGCCCACCTGGGTGCCGCCCAACTGCATGTTCCATATCGAGGACGCGCAGCTCGAGTGGACCTACCGCCCGGAGAGCTTCGACTTTGTCCACATGCGCACCCTCTACGGCAGCATCAGCGACTGGGGCGAGCTCTACCGCCAGGCCTTTCGCGCCCTGCAGCCCGGCGGCTGGCTCGAGGACTTTGAGATCAACATCCACCTGCACAGCGACGTGCCCGAGGTCCGCGACGACCCGGAGCACATCTTCAAGCGCTGGGCCAAGGTCTTTTGGGAGGGCGCCGACCGCATCCACCGCACCCTGCGCATCGCCAACAACGGCACCATGCGCAAGCTCGTCGTCGGCGCCGGCTTCACAAACGTCGTCGAGCGCTCCTACCAGGTCCCCGTCGGCGCCTGGAGCAGCGACCCCAAGATGAAGCAGATTGGCGCCTACAACCTCGCCTTCATGGACGAGAGCCTCGAGGGGTTCGCCCTCTTCATCCTCAAGGAGATTATGGGCTGGAAGTACGAGGAGGTCCAGCTCTTTGTCATGGAGATGCGCAAGGCCATTCGCAACCCCCGCATCCGCCCGTACTATCTCATGTAAGTGGCCCTTTTGTACTACACGCGATCAACTCCACTCGCCTTTGTGTGTGACTCGAGAGGCTGACCCTTGCCGCCCGCCCCGCAGGACAAATGTTTATGGCCAAAAGCCAGCGTAATAAGCGTCCCGGGTCTCCTAGACCGTGGGACCAGGGAGAAAGGAGGGTGAAGTTGCACCATCGCCGCGTGGGGTGGAGACCATCTGCGTCGAGATGGTGTTTCGTTCAAGGGCGTGGGACGATGGGACACGGGCCTTTATTGTATGATGGGATCGCGATGCACATGTCATTTTGGGATATCCGAGGCAGCAGCAGCAGCAGTAGCAGGAGCAGGAGGAGGAGGAGGCACAGGTGCAGGCGAGGGGTAGTTCCCTAATACCTGCACACCACGGCGTCACATATTTTTTGAGTTGCGAGCAGCCGTACCGACGCAACAAGCGCGAGCTACCTTATTTCATTACCTGACACGACGAGACGACCAACCGAAAACAACCTAAAAAATGCAGGTCACACATGGCTTTTTCCGAGCTAAAAAGTTAATATGACTACCTAGGCAGTACATTGCTCATTCGGCATTAATAATTCATCTCTCACACACACACACTCTCTCTCTCTCTCGCTCGCGAGCAAATGAGATTCTCACATGCTCAAGTGACTGGACCGAGACCCCGGGTGCGTGCTTCTCAACAACTCCTAGCGGGCGTCAAGTAATATACCGTACAGTGACTTTGCGTCGGCCATTCTTGACGGTAGGAAAGAGAAAAAAGGAACAAAGTCCTCAGTGGTGGAGCTCATCGTGATGGGCGGCTCCGCGCAGGGAGGAAAGTAACGTATATGACAGAGGTGGGTGAGGGGGGGAATTCGCAAAAAAAAAAGCGAAGGGTGAGGTGAGAGGGGGGGAGCCTACCCAACCCCCAACGCAGGGACAACGCTTACACCACACATGAGGAGGTTAAAAAGACACACAGAAACTCCCGTAACGACAGTACATGAGGGGGAAAAAACACGTCGCAGATCATCCAAACGTTATTGCGGCGCCGACGCCGGCCGCTCGGTGACGTGCACCCACATGTCGGAGATGACGAAGAGGCCGAGGGTGTTGCGCGCGTCCCACGGCTTGGTGGGGTGGACGAGCGTCATGTCGAAGTTGCGCAGGAGCTAAGGGGGGGAGGGAGATTCAAGGTCAGTAGAGCTCTCTTCTGGATATGCCATGGCTTGTCGCTCTTCTTCTTCCTCCTCCTCCTCCTCCTCCTCCTCCTCCTCCTCCTCCTCCTCCTCCTCCTCCTACTACTACTACTACTACTTCCTGAACAGAAGGCGAGAGAGACATGGGGGAGAGAAGAAAAGTGACATAAACTAACCTCAAAGATGGTCTTGGCCAGCTCGAGCTGAGCCACGGGCTTGCCCAGGCACTGGTACTTGCCGTGGCCAAAGACGAGCTCGTTGGTGCGCAGCATGAGGGCGTGGCGGTCCGGGTCCTCCTCGGCGGCGACCAGCCAGCGCTCCGGGCGAAAGGCCTTTGCGTCAGCGCCGTAGATGGCCTCGCTGTGGTGCATGGCGTAGGCCGAGTAGCCGATGGAGGCGCCGCCGGGGAGGAACACGGGCGCGCCGTCGACGAGCACCGTGTCGCCGCCGGGGGGCACGTCGCGCGAGAAGATGTTGACGGCGGGGGGCCAGATGCGCAGCGCCTCGCGGATCACGGCCTGCAGGTAGGGCAGCTGCCGCGTCTGCGCGAGGGAGACGATCCCGCCGGAGCCCGTTGCGGGAGCGAGCCCCGCGGCGACGGCGTCGTCGACCTCGCGCTGCAGGCGGGCGTACACGCGCGGGTTGGTGATGATGTGCAGCAGCGCGCCGCGGATCCCCGTCGACGTGGTGTCGGACCCCGCGATGATCTGCTCCAGCGCCTCGGAGCGCAGCTCGTCGCCCGCGAGCCCATTGCGGATAAAGCTCGCGAGCATATCGGAGCGCTTGTCCGTCGGGTCCGCGGCGCGGGCGTCCACGTACCGGAAGCACGTGGCCATCATGCGGCCGAAGCCGTTGCCGTCGCGGGGGCTCGGCGCGATGAGGCGCCCGACGAGGGGCGTGTGAGCCAGCCACGACACGCCGAGCGCGAGGGCGGCGTTGGCGGCGCGGAGCCCGTCCTCGCTCGACCGCAGGTACTCGTCCACGTCGGAGTCGGAGGCGAGCATGCCAAAGGGCCGGCCCAGGCCGACGCCCGAGATGACGTCGAGCGTGAAGAACTGCACCTTTTCGCCGAGGTCGAGCGGCACGCCGGGGCGGTCGGGGCTGGAGACGTACTTGGCCCGGATGAGGGCGAGGAACTCGGCCAGGCGCTCGTCGATGGACGACTCGAGGTGCAGGTTCTCGCGGCCCGAGTACTATGCAGAGGTAAGTCAATATCACCGCACAATTCCGATTTGCACATTTGATGATGCAACCCCACGGCTCTGCTCAGCTGGTATATCCCCTGTGTGCTTCCATGTACACACACATGCACATATACATGTACACGTGCATTGGGAGCACAGCAGAAATACACATGAGACCCGAATCAAATACGACCACATCGAAAGCATGGATGGCAGTGGGGGCCCGATATCATCAACACGACACAAAGAAAGACAGGGCAACCTACCCCTGGCGCCATCTGCTTCCGCCGCAAGTCGTGCTTGGCCACGTCCGTCTGCGAAAAGACATTGTCCCTCCGGTGCTCGATGCGGCAGGCGTTGTAGTACCAGTCCGAGCGCTTATACCCGGCCTTGTTATTGACGTGAGCCCAGACGTCGGGCGACGACGTCACGAGCACGTTGGGAGCCACCCGTGCGATGGGGCCTGTTTTCCGCTCGTAACCACTTGTCAGCTCAAGCTTCTTTATCTTCTTCTCTATTTTCCATTGCCTCTCGAGAAGAGGGTTTATACATTGCTGCCAACCAACAGCTTTGAAAGCAAAGATATGCGATCCGGACGGGTGAAAATGAGAAAAGCAAGGGGGCCGGCAGGGCAGGGCTGACCGTATTTCCTGTTGGCCTCCTCGTACCACTCGTGGCACCGGTTCTGCAGCATGGCGACGCTGTGCGGCCAGTTGGAGACACCCGTCCAGCGCGGGCCGCCGAACTGCCGCAGCCGGAGGTACGCGGCGGCGCACCGGACGGCCAGGAAGGCGAGGACGGCGAAGACGGCGACTCCGAAGACGGGAAGCGGCGGCAGCACCGCATCGGCGGCCGGGGCGCGGCCCGTCAGCGCGACGAACAGCCCCATGGCCTACAACAAAGTGAGGCGACGTTCAGTCGGATGGACGGACGGACGGACGGGACGGAACGGCGGCGGGAGTGGGGGTGTGTCTGTATGTGCGTGCGTGCGTGCGTGCGCGCGGGCGCAGGCCCAGGGGGTGTGGTAGCAGGTGCCGACACGGCACGGAAGGGGGTCTGGTCGTCGCCGGGGGGAAGGAAGAGCCGCAGAGGAAAAAGCGAGGCGGACGAGACGACACGACGCGCGAGAGGAGGGAAGAGGCAAGATGCGGGAGTGAGGATCCCTTGGATGGGGGCCCAAAGTTAAAGCGAGATAGACGAGGAAGAGAGCGAGTGAGAAAGGGACCGACCGAGAAGAGGCGGGCACGCTAAATTGGGTCAACCACGACGCCGTCCGAGCCGTCGAGCGGGAGCGTCCGGCGACCCTCTGGGGCGCCGGGGAGGAGCAAGACCAGACCCCACGGGCATGGGTGGATGGACGGATGGGCTTCCTGGGAGTTGACGGCCGGTCGACGCTACGAGTGTCAGGCAAGCAACGGGCACGACGGGAATACTCTCCTCCTGCGTGACGGTTCGTTGCCTGCCTGCCTGCTTGCTTGCTTCCTTGCATGCTCGACGGCTTGCTCGGCTCCATGCGAGGCAGGTGTCCTTGCATCGCATACATACACACATACATGCCGCCTCGCAGCCAGCCCCGGCTACTCCTCCACGGGCTGCCGCGCCGAGCGGAGCGGGCAGGCGGGCAGCCCATGCTGGCGCTGCTGCTGCTCCTCGTACCTCGTAGCGAGAGAGAGAGAGAGAGAGAGAATGAGCTCAACGGTCCCTGGTCCCATGGCGGAACGCCGCCGTCCGTCCCGGGGCCGTTGAACGGGGCCAGTAGCAGCAGCAGCCACAGAAAACGGGGACGAATGAGCGACGAGGCAAAGGGGCTTTTTTTCCGTGTCATTATTAGATCCAGCCTGTCTGCGGGAAAGGCTTGGACGGAACGAGAGACGGGGCCGCCGGACGGGGATGGCTGGGGGGGAAGAGAAGGGAAGGTAAGCTAGCAAGCTAATAAAAGAGACTACCAAACCCTGGAGCTGAGCTACATACACGTACTTGTACAGCTCCGAGGCGCGATGACGGGAGCTTTCAAAAGTGGCCCAGCCCCCCGTCATGGGCGAACAACCGGGCGAATAAAAGGCGCCGGGGGCGTCGCAAACTGGTGCCCGCCACATGTTTCCCGCTGGAGCAGAGACAAGGCGGCCGAACTAATTATTGAATGCGCTGGCGCTGCTGCTCGCTTCCTCGTGTGAGGAGCAACCAGCCAGCCCAATCCGGTGCTGCCGACTTTGCCTTGAGCTTTGCTGCTATTCTGCGTCCAACGTCAATCGTTGTCTCAGCGCGGCACGGCCGACACGCGTTGTCTCTGGGCGTGCTCTCGTTGATCATCCCCCCCTTGCTTCCCTTCACCCATTCGTTCTTATTTTGTTGCCTCCCCCTCCTCTTCCCGCCTCCCGCTTCCCGCCTCACGAGACTCGTACGATGGGGCGGGAATGTGGCGGCACCGCATGAGGAGAGGGGAGAGGGAGCACAGCATGCATACATGTGCTTGCTCCGTGGTACGTTGAATGCATGCCGTGTGTGGTGGTGGTGACGAGTGGTGGTGAGCAGCCCGTGGTTGGCGGTAGGTACATTTTGCGCAAAGCGTGGGTGGTAATTGGAACGCGCCAACAAACTGCCCTGCAGCCGTTGCTGGAAACGTGGCCAACGAACAAGGAAAAAGCCGTTGGGCCCCCTGTCCCGTCCGTCCCAGCGGGTCGGGAACCCGCCCAGCCCGCCTGCAACTCCCCACGTGCATGAGATGCCCACCTCGCCCACCCACCGGGGAGGAATTTCCTTCAGCGGGAAGCACGGACGCGATGCAAACCCGGCGCACCGGGACGGCGCAGCACCAAACGTGCATGCGGTGCAGTGCAGCAGCAAACAGGAGCCGGACCAACGTGCATACGGATAGGTACGGATGTGCATGCTGTGCGACCCATGTACCTACGGTACCTTTGCCAGGCACAGTACGAGTGGGAAGTGCACATGTATGTGCTGGGCAGCCGCGCATCCGCTTTTACAAAGAATAACCACATCCATCCATCTGTGCATGTCAGACGTCAGTCAACTCGGGGGGGTCTCGAAATGAACGACGGGGAAACGCATGAAAAGCGCCACGGACAGCTCAGCCTGCGCGCGGCGTCGGGTCGCCCTGACCCTGCGCTGCGCTGCGCTGCGGGGGAGACATGGTAACTGCCCGCTGCCCGCGCAGCATAAGGTAGGACGCCCACTTCCCACTAGGTGTATCCTCCGTAGTCTGTACCTATCTCCCGACTGAGAAGACGGAACTGACAACGCGCAACGCATGCCGCACCCCGCGTGCCCCTGCGGCAAGAGTGACAGATAATGTACGCGCATACGGGCAGGCGGGCGGACGCCTTGCACTCCATCCATGCGCTGCTGCCTCACTGGTGACGTACGAAGTAGCACAGCAGCAAACCTACCTCACCCAGGGGATGCAGGGCGCAAGGGCAAAAAGGGGGAAGTCAGAACCCCCAGCCACGGGGGTAGCCAAGACTCGACGAGCAGTACTCCGTTCCTACGCATCCATGGATTAACTTATGTTAGTGGCCGCGTGCAGAAGCAGGCCGCAGCGTCCAATACTAGTACTCCGTGCTCCGTACGTGTGCCTTGAAGAATACCCAAGTAAGTATGGACCTGGGAGTTTGCATGGTACATACATAAGGTACGTACTGTCAAGTGTGAACGGCGAGGTGGCTTGCATTGCGTTGTGGCTATCGCGGCAAACTAATAAACTGCCACGGGAGCGAGGGAGCCAAGCCAAGCCAAGCCAAGCCAATGCCTACCAGCCAGCCAGCCAGCCCGCCCCGCGACACGTTCGGTAAATTGCACAGTTCAGTTCGCCTTGCATTATAATGGCTGTGCATCTGGTCGTGCGGAACCTGCCGTTGGGCTGACAGGCGAGGCTTGGTATCCGATGCTGTCGTCCCCAATCACAGTACATATTTTGTACTTCGTACATCCATCCATGCTCTGTCCCGGCGGCGGCAGCAACAGCCCATGCATTCCGAGGGGAGTCCTTTGTCATTGGTATAACTAAAACGACTTGGTATCCAACGCCTGGTCATGAGTGACTGGTTCTACACATGAGCTAAAATCAAACCCTCGTCTCGTTCCGCATCAACGCGTCAATCCCGTACTTGGCCACCAACAGGTCTGTCCCATGCTGGACCATCAACGGGTCTGCCCATCCTCGACCATCGGCACCGCTGGCATCGCTGCCCAGCCTCGCCGCCGCCGAGGCCGCATCTAGCTGAAAGGCGACCCGTAGCCGAGCCAGTCCGCCTCTGGGTCCGGGACGGCCGCCCCGCCGTTCCTCATGGCCTCTGGCCCGTAGCCCTGTGTTTGCAGCAGAATAGTGCTCGTCTGTCCGCCGGCAGCGGCGGCTGCCATGGTTCGCGGCCCAGGCTCTGCCACCTTGGGGTAGTTGAAAAAGTCAAACACGTCGATGTTGTCGAGCTCGCTCAGCGATACGGATTGCGAGGATGTCTCGTCGAGGCCCGAGCGGCGCGTCGCCGACGTGAGGCCAACGAGATCGTATGCGCTCCTATCAAAAGGTGATTCGTTAGCACCAGCGTTGAGCACCAGATGGACATGACCGAGGAGACTGATCTGTGCGGACTTACTTTCTCATGACGGCATAAGGCATCTCGCTCTGCCGCCCCTTCTGCATCACCCGCGCGAGGATCCGCGCGTAGTTGTTGGCCACCTCCCAGTACTGCCCCACGTACGTCAGGATGTCGATGAAGAAGTCAATCTTGCTGTCCACGGCGCAGCCCATGGCTGACGCGTGCACGATGAGGAGCCGCGCCGCCGTCCACAGCGAAAACGCAAACGGCGGGCCCACCAGATCCAGCCCGTTGGCCTCGTAGACGTCCTGCGTGATGTCGCGGAGGCTCTGCACCGCCGACAGGCACCGCTGCATGGCGTAGTGCGATGGCACGAAGATGTGGGAGCGCACCGTCGGGTACGCGGCCGACGAGTGCAGCCGCACCACCGACGTCACGTACGCGCTGTGCAGCATGAACCAGTTGGCCACCCGGCTCGCCGGGTCCGAGTGGCAGAGCGCAGAGATCCGGCTGTACTCGCTCGGCAGGCTCTGCAGCCAGTTGTCCAGCGCCGAGTCCAGCGACCGGTACGTGTTGCGCCAGCCCGCCATCTCCGTCGACGACGTCACGTCTATGGGCGTCTTGAGGAAGTCGTGCACCTGGCTGAGGATACGCAGTATCTCACAGTGGTAGGAGAAGCTGCCCAAGTTCTCGGGCTTGCTGACCGTGTACGTCGTCCCGCCGTGGCCGTCCGGTGTCGGATCCAACGAGCCCGTTTCCACCGGCACGTTTCTTGAAAACAGGTCATACGAGCACGGCAGCATCCGCTTCATCCTCTTGTCCTCGAGCATAAAGTCAAACGTCGTAGTCGCGACCGTCGCGTACCGGTCCAGCAGGTACACCATCCAGCACAGCCTCCGCCGGCCTTCGTCTTCGATCCACGACTCGGGCTGCCCGACCGTGACCCGTCGCACCGAGCCCGTGTGCGGCAAGTCCTCCTCGCCCGCCGACAGGTACATGCTGTTCTCCTCCCAGAGATCCAGGTGCCGCACGTTTTGTGCCAGCAGAGACAGCAAGTTCCACCCGCGCGGGCCGTTGGACGTGCCTAGCTCATCGAGCGAAAGGATGACGAGAGCCTTGAGCGCCGCGACGCTGACGTGTTCCATGGCGTATATCATGACGGTGTTTTTCGACACGGCGTGGTAATGGGCCCGCATCTCGGGCGAGAGTCGTGCGTCTTTGAGGAATCGCAACGTCGTGGCCACGATGGCGTGCAGCAAGATGCGGTCGACTTCGCTCTGTGATGTCGACCCAAAGAAGACGCCAAAGGTCGTCTTGCGGTCCAGGATCGGGCACCACGTGTTGCAGTGCTTGAAGTAGAGGTCGACCAGCGTGTAAATCATGTCGTGCGGCGGGAGATCCGTGCCTCCCGAGAGCGACGAGGAGCCCGCCCGCATCGGCGGCCCTCGAGGCATGTGGTTCGTCCCGTTGAAGGGAGACGACTCTCCGCCTCCGCCGCCGCCGCCGCCGCCGGCCATGGACATGCTCGTCGGAGGCCCCTGGACGGACGACCGCGGGCCGCCTTGCATCCCATCTTGACCTTCGGCGCCCTGCCACGACGGGCTGGAGAAGGCCACGGGCGTCCGGCCCGGGATGATGGGGGTACCGGCAGGAACGCCTACCGGTCTCCTCGGCGGCGCGGCGCCGTCAGGCTGCGGCGGGTAGCCATCGGCCTGCGACGCGTTGGGATTGCTGACGGAGGGCGAGAGCGTCTGCTGCGACGGGCTTGCGTGGTCATGGGCGATGTGGTCCTCGACGCGGCGCCATAGCGTCTGCAGGAGGGCATCGACGCGGTTCACCTTGGTCTCGAGCTCGAGGGTGAAGCCGATGCGACTGCCAGGCTTCTGCCTCTCGAGGTAGACACAGGTGCGGTTGTGGCGGGCACACCAGGAGCAGGCAGGCTCGGCCCTATCACACTTGACCTTGCGGGCCTTGCACAGCTCGCATCTTGACGCCGAGGCCGTGTCAGTCGAGCCACCATCAGGCGAGATAAGGGGGGAGGGAAGGGGGCACGTCTTACGATGTCTTCTGATACTTGGTCCTCTTCCTCTTGTTGCCGGCGACGGCGGTAGAGGCGGGTCCGTTGTGCGAGGTGTCGTCGCCGCTCGACCCGCCCTCGTCGTGACTGAAGCCCGAGTTCGCCTCGTCCTCGGCCATGGGTACCGGAGGTGCATTCGACGCAACCATGGCTATTCCATGATACTACAGCAATGCGAAGAGGAACAAACTCCACACTGGGTGGCCCCCCTTTTCTGCTGAGGTAAGGCCCGAGGGAGTCCAAGGAGGAGCCTAGTAAAGAGTTGGGCAATCTGACCGTTGACACCTCGGGGGGTTGGTGATGATAGGCGCGTGAACTGGGTCCGGGGACTCGTCGGTGTTTCTGGGATGGGGCCTGTTTATAAGAGACGCTTTGCGACAGCGGTTTCGCCTCTCCCTTGGGGGTTGCGTCGACGTCGGTGATGCTGGCCACCACCGGTTCGCCTCGTTTGTAATTGCGGCTGGAGCGGTGGAGGGGATGGGAGCGTAGCGTGTGGTGGTTGGTGGTGACGGCCCTGGGATGGCGTACGCCCGGGGGGCCGTGATCGCTGGGAGGAGCAGCGCGGCGAGGAGGAGGAGCAACGCCGGCTCGACTGGGGCTGCAGCCAGCACCCGCCGGCGGGTTAGGGATCGAAACCGTTACGCCGGGGGGGAGGAGCGGGCACCCTGCGCCAGAGGTGCTGCTAGAGGCAATCCGGAGGTGGGCAGCCAGCGCCAGGCAGGCAGCAAAGTGCAGGCCGCGATCCCTGCCGCCGGGGATGGACGCTGGAGCTGGGAATAAAGGACGCTCGGGGTCGCTCGGCCGACTGCGCTGCGCAACTGCGAGGCGGATGTCGCCAGTTCGGTCGTGCCACCGAGCAGGCCCGCGAGGGGAGCACGTTGCCTGATGTCTCCTTATCTCTTGCGTGCGCAGTGAGCCCACAGCAACTCTCGTCTCAAGTCTTGTCGCAAGAGCTTATCGCCCGGGCGGTGCCGAGGATTAAAAACGTGGTTGCGTCGCCCGTCCTTGGAGGTTCTCTCTGTCCCGGCTTCTCGGGCGCACCGGCTTCTTTTTTTCGTCCCTTCCAATTCCTCTCTTTGCTTAGCTGCCCAACTTGCTCAACAAGACGAACGAGGTCAGGCGATCGATAACTCGGGGCGGTGCGTGCGTGCGTGCGTGCGGGGAAAGGCGGCCAGCGATGAAAGTGAGACGATGGGATGAGAGAGGGAAAGCCCTTGGCCGGGGCGCCGCGTGGGATGGATGAGTGGCGTCGCCCAAGAGTCGAGCAGTCGAAGCGCCCTGGCAGGCCAGAATCCCGTTTCGGTAGGCTACCCCACCGCGATCGTCAACGCTTTGGGCGGTCGCCGGGCTGTCCGAGACGGCGGGCGACAGCGGCCAGCGCCACCAACAGCGCAAGCATTCTAGCGCCGAAGGGCGCTAGAAGCCTTCCAGGTTCGACCGCCTCCATCCATGGATCCATGGACGTTCCACTCCCCATTGCGCGCTCCAGCAGGCGTTACGTTTCGCCTCTGCGTGGCGGCGGCGGCGGTCGTGGCGGCGGCGGGTGCATGGCGAGCCAGGTGCCAGGCAAGCCAGGCAAAGCCATACCCCTTCCATGGCGCCGTGACAGACACGATCGAGAACCGCGAATCGTCGTCGAACGTCCGCGACTCACGAGTACCTCGTCAACGCCCCCTTCGCCCGACCCCTCCACACCAATCCGTGACGCCATCTCGATTCGATTCGAGCGCCGTGTCGCTCCCTCTCGCCCGCCCTCGACGAGCTTTCAACTCCTGCCAATGGCCGGCCAGCAGATGCGACTGTCGCAGCCGGCAATTGTCAATGCGACCGCCACAAGCAGGGTCCGCCGTGCAGCTGCGTCAGGCCATTGCTGAACCTTTGGGGGTCTTTTACGAGCATGGCGCTACTGCGCGGAGGTGCAGATGGCGATTCCGCGACTCGCAATTTACGGGTAGCTCGACCGCCGTGCGCGCGACGATTGTTAGACTAGAGAGCTCCTTGACATGGCAGGTAGGTGGGCAGCAAGCTCGCACAGGCCTCGGCTTGGACTGCGGGGGATGTCTCCCCGTCATGCTACGCCGCACATCATGCCATCCGCCCGGCACGTCACATCGCGTCACTATGCTGCAGACTCCAATCTCATGAAAAACAATAATCCATCATAAGGTCGTCCAGAAATATAGTACACGCAAGCTCTCAGGCTTCTAGAAGCAAACGCACCGCTGCCGCGACTCGGACCCCGTCGACACACACCCATGGCCCGCCAGTGGTATAGTAAAGAGGAAAACAACACGAGACGCACCACCGGAAAACACCGCCACCTGCTTACTCGGCCCAGCCCTTGCTCATCTGGACCGCCTTCTCCCAGCGCTCAAACTGCTTGCTGGCCTTCTCCTCCGAGATGGACGGCTTGAAGATGGTGCGGCCCTCGAGGTTGACGTCCTTGAGGTCCTCAAACGACTCCCACACGCCAGCGGCGAAGCCGGCAGCGATGGCGGCGCCGAGAGCCGTCGTCTCGCGCATGCCCGGGCGGTTGACGGGGATACCGATGATGTCGGACTGCGTCTGTGCGAGTTGTCAGTAAAACCCTGTCGTGCAGCTTCCCGGGGTCCCGAGGCACCCCGGTTTTTTTTTTCTTTTGTTACATACCTGCATGATGAGATCCGAGTTGCACATGCCACCGTCGACGGCGAGCTCGGTCAGGGCCTTGCCGCTGTCCTTCTCCATCGACTTGAGAATTGCCTTGGTCTGGAAGCACGTCGCCTCGAGCGTCGCGCGCGCGATGTGGCCGCGCTGCGTGTAGGCAGTGATGCCGAAGATGGTGCCGCGGGCGTCGTCGATCCAGTACGGCGCGAACAGGCCGCTGAAGGCGGTGACAAAGGTGCAGCCGCCGTTGTCCTCGACCGTCTCGGCGAGGGCGCTCAGCTTCGACGACGACTCGATGAAGCCAAAGTTGTCGACGAGGAACTTGACGCTGGAACCAGCCACGGCGATGCTGCCCTCGAGCGCGTACATGGTGTTGCCCTCGCCAAAGTCAAAGGCAACGGTCGACAGGAGGCCGTGCGACGAGATGACGGGCTTGTCGCCGACGTTGTAGAGCAGGAAGCAGCCAGTGCCGTACGTGTTCTTGGCCAGGCCAGGGGTGAAGCCCTTCTGTCCGACGAGCGCGGCAGACTGGTCGCCCAGGCAGCCCATGATCTTGGTGCCGTTGAGGAGCGTGCTGGCCAGGGAGCCGTACGCCTCGGGGTCGGCCGAGCGCACAATCTTGGCCAGCTTGACCTTCTTGCGGTCGACGCGGAACCAGTCAAGGAGCTCATTGTCGTAGTCGAGAGTGTGGAGGTTCATGAACATGGTACGCGAGGCGTTGCTGGGGTCCGAGACGTAGACGTTGCGGGCGGGGCCGCCGTTCAGCTTGTACGTCAGCCAGGTGTCGATGGTGCCGAAGGCGAGGTTGCCCGCATCATACGCCTCCTTGACGGCCTTGACGTTCTCGATGAGCCACAGGAGCTTGCCGACGGACGGGTAGGTGGAGAGGGGGAGACCGCAGCGGTCGGTGAGCTCGCCCGAGCCGATTCGCATCTTGAGGCGGCGGACGAGGTCCTGCGTGCGCGTGTCCGTCCAGACAATGGCATTGTACAGGGGCTTGCCCGTGACGCGGTCCCAGACGACAGTCGTCTCGCGCTGGTTGGTGATGCCGACGGACACGATCTGCTCGCGCGAGTGGCCCTGCGTCTCAAACTTCTTGACGGCGCCGTCGACGCACTTCTCCACGGACGAGACAATCTCCTCCGGGTCGTGCTCGTGCCATCTGCATCGCGGACGCGTGTCAGCAAAAGGGCCCCCAGCAACCGTGCCAATGGCTTACGACGCCACATGAGGAGAGTCACTTACCCCGGCTGCGGGTAGATCTGCTTGAACTCGAGCTGGTGCAGGGCAACGACCTCGCCAGCGCGGTTGAAGATGAGGAACCGCGTGCTGGTGGTGCCCTGGTCGATGGCACCGACGAACTGGGTTTGTGAAGAGGAAGACATGGTTTCTTTGGGGGCTGCTTGGGAGGCTGCTTTGGATCGGCCGGGCAGGAGAGATCTGAGCATTCAGGACACGACGAAGCGACAAGGACAGAGATGTGACAAAGGCTGCTGAGCGGCAAGCGGGGGAGACACGCGACGCAACGCGGGGAAGATACGACCCAAGTCTGGGGTATGAGTTTGAAGCTGTGGGGGATAGAGCGGGATGGAGAGGAAGAGACGAGGAGGTCGACAGAGTTCGTGGAGGCACACGCAGAGATACTAATAGTCGCGACTTTCACATGGGCGCGGTTTCCATTCCCACGAATCAATGCAAGGCTCGTGAGCTCCCGCGTCGGCGCTGCTGACGCTCCATATGGGGGAGCTCCCCCGACCCCTCACTCGCCCGGTGTGGCTTCCAGATAATACCCCGCCAGCGCCCCCAGCCGCCACCGGGGCAGCGCCAGGCCCCCCCCAAGCCCCCGTTCGCTTCACCCAGCCTTTGGGGATGCCATGGCAGCCCCAGTGTGGAGAAGCGCAGATGTTGCTGCCGCACGTGCGCCCTGGAGACTGTTGGTGGAGGAAGCCGTTTCTGCCAACGTCATACGACTCCTGAGATGCCACCGGGTCCGCGGTTTGCTCCACCGTTCCAGACGAGCTCCTCGTGTGCCGGGTTGCCATGCGACAATAGTGCGTTCCGAGCGTCCGTGATGGGGGCCCCTCACGAGTCGAGCCAGGGCCTCATGATGGGGATTGTGGAGGACGTTCAACGACTAGCGCCTTTCAGGGACCAGATCTCGGGGTTGCGAACCCGAGCTCGACGACACCTGTCCACGGCGCCTGTCGGATGCCAGCTGCCAGATGCCTCGGGCAGGCAGTATATGCGCTATATGCGCCATATGCGCCCTCAACATGAGACGGCAGCCGCGACGTCGACCCTGTGGCGGATAGTTTGGCCTCGCAGGCAAGGGGATCCTGGCCAGGTCGGGTCGGCGCCAAGGAGCGGGTTTGCTCGTGAAAGCAGCGGCCTGGATGTCCCGTATGCACGCGTCTGCAGACGGCGCAGCGGCTCGGTCGGCGTCGGCGAATTGTCACGCACGGCTCGTCGTGGAGGATTCTGATGCTGCCTCGCAAAAGGCCCCCCGAGGGGTGGGAGCTTCGTCGGCCGGCAGAATAAACGGAACAGGCGCTGGCAGGGGTGCGTGCCCTGGCCTGGCTTGCAGGGGGGGCCGCCGCTCTGCAGCCAACGCCATCCCGCCCCGCTGAGCCCGATGGACGATCTCCACCCACAGGCGCCCCAGAAGCTTATACTACGCGGGTGTGCGGCCAGGGACGGGCGGCTGTTGGTGGCGGTGGTGACCTGTCGAGAATCGTCGACGAAGCCAGGCGGCGCTTAATCCAGAGGGAATATTTCTCGTACGAGTACCGACGTCAAGGCGTGTCCACGAGGCCTTGGCTGGGGGCCGACAGCTCCGTGGCAGTTGGCATCGGAAGAGGCTGACGGCAAGTGCCTCTGACGGTGGCATGACCGTCGCGGACGCTTCGGTGCTGCTTCGAGAAGGACTGCGAACCGAGGCAGATTGATCTGATCCAATAATCGCTCTGGCCGTTGTGGTCGGCAAACTCTCGTCCCGTCAGTGGCAACATGCCAGAAACCTTCCCCAGCACTCGGGTTCAAAACCCCGTGGACTCGGTTCTCCATCCCCAGATTCTGCGCGTTTGCGTTTCGCCTCAAGGTCCGGGGTTTGTTTGTATGTACTATTGGCCTCGTGGCAGGTCCACTGTCCGAGCGAAACGAAAGCTGGAGAGAACCAGCGGGGGGGCACCCCTGGCGCGACGTTCTAGAATATTGCAATGTCGGACAGTTGCGACGCCGTTGTGAAGCTTTCGGCCCCGCGCATCAGTTTGTCGTCTCGTGAGGCTGTTTGCGGTTCGTGTTTGTGGAATTGGTGAAATACCGACGGCGGGAAAGACGGGGTTTCAAACCCCGTGAGCAGGTACGCGGGCGGCCGGCAAAAAGTGGTCGAAATCTGGGTATCACGGCGGGCCGGTTCGGTGTGCGCGACCGAAGCTGCATCATGGCGCCAGTCAATAATTCGCCTGGGCGCCGGGGGGGCGACATGCCCGTGGTACCCCTCCGGGTCTCGTCATCCATCCATCAGCGGCCGGAGACCCCGTAATCACTGCGTTTGCGTCGTTCGCTTGGCCCCCGGGCTGCACGACAGCAAGTCCTTTTCGCCCCCTCGGGTGCGGTTGGCGTCGACTTGGCGTGGAACTCGAGTCGGTCATTGCCGTGGCTCGACGCCATCATTACCAACGCCCCTGTCGAAATCAGTCCCGGTGGCTGAAATGCTCGCCTCTCGCTGGCCCAGCGGGCGCTTTCCCCGCGAACAACCTTCATCCCGGGCGACGCCACGCTGCGCCCATTGGCGTCGCGGGCTGCATGCTATTTTTCGTCAGCCGAGATGGTCGCACCCACGCACGCAACGGGATGCAGGCGGCCGGGGACAGGGCTGCGGCGGGGACAACAAAGAACCAACAACGAAACGAACGGGCCTGCCCTGCTCAATGGAAGAGGTGGGACATCGGGGCCCGGCGGTGGATGCGCTGGCTGATGACGATGGGCCACACACACCTCCAGAGGATGGTATGGGCCGGTCGGTGAGTGGGCGACGGGCCTGACGGGGGACGGATCAGGGCGCGGCGCCGGACTCGGGGCAGGCGTCCTTGTCTGGTTTTGGCTGTCAGTCCCGCTCCTGCGACGAACCGGCTCCACAAGGCCGCCGGAAAGTGTGCTGGGAACGTTAGTGTGTCGGCCGCAGCGGCGCGGCTCTTGCTGTGAGGTGGCTCCTGCTGTGCGCCGCTGCCCGTCAGCGTCTGCTGATGGCCGCCGGCCACACCTCAGAGATTCTCGAAAAGTCTCCATGCCCGACCGTCCCTCAACGGTCCCGAGGCTCAGGTGGTACTTGCTCGTTGTCACTTTTCCGGAGGCGTTCGTTTTCTTTCAAGGTTGCCTTCTAGCGTCCGTGGACACGGAAGGCGGCGCCCGGGTCCCTGCTCCTGCCCGCCAGGCCACCACGCGGGACCTCGTCTTCCTTTCATCCCACATCCCATCCCATCCACCATCTCCAGTCCAATCCAGGCAGGGCCTTCTCCTCATCCTGCCCCCTCACCCTCACCCTCACCCTCACACACGCCCGGCAAGGCAAGGCAAGGCACAAGGGCAACCTAAACTTACACGCCCAGCCCCAGCCCCGCCTCGCGCACTCACCCGCATCCCGCAATCCTCTGCTCGCCATCCATCCCTCCCCCCCCCCCCCGCGAGCGAGCCGCCACCCCTCGTCAGCACATTCTCGACCGTTTCCAGTCAACCCCCGTTCCCTGCCCTTCCCCAGGACCACGCGACTTCTCGGTCTCCAACCCGTTCGGGCTCCGCCATCTGCTTCTTCCATCCTCACCACCCCGTGGGGAGAACACATATAGTTGCCCGTTTCCCCGTGGCAAACGGATCTCAACGACTCGTCACCCGGCCCGGAGCATCCGCATGTTCCACAGTTCCTGACTTTTATCCTTTGTCCCCAGCTTTTTTCATCATTACCAACCCGCTTCCATTGTCCGCCTGAGACATATCTTGGGTCTCACCCGCACTCCTCCAGTCCTCATGTCCATCCTTCCGCCCTCCCAGGATTCAGTGTCCGAGTCGTCCATTGACAAGTCTGTCCCTGTCTACAAAGTCGAGATGGGCGGTTCCGTTACCCACGAAGAGCCTACCAACGGCACCTTGGCGCCGCCTGAGAAGCAGCCCAAGTGGCCCAAGATTCGCTCCATCTGGCAAGATGCCTTTTCCGAGTTCCTGGGCACCATGGTCCTCATCCTTTTCGGCGATGGTGTCGTGGCCCAGGTCGTCCTCAGTAAGAATGTCAAGGGCGATTACCAGAGTATCTCTTGGGGCTGGGGGTAAGCATCAACCACTCACTCGTAACCTATTGAATCGACATGCTGACTCCCTTTGCAGCATCGGCGTCATGCTGGGCGTCTATGTCAGCGGCAAGTCTGGCGGTCACATCAACCCCGCCGTCACCCTCGCCAACTGCGTCTTCCGCGGCCACCCGTGGCGCAAGTTCCCCGTCTACTTGCTCGCCCAGCTCCTGGGCGCCATGATGGGCGCCGCCATCATCTACGGCAACTACCGGTCGGCCATTGACACATTCGAGGGCGGCACCGGCCTCCGCACCGTCTCGGGCCCCAATGCTACCGCCGGTGTCTTCTGCACTTATCCCGCCGCATTCATGACCCGGACCGGCATGGTCTTCTCCGAGTTCGTCGCCAGCACCATTCTTCAGTTCGTCATCTTTGCGCTTGCCGACGCCAACAACATCGGCGCCGGGCCGCTGATGCCTCTGTGCCTCTTCTTCCTCATCTTCGGTATCGGTGCTTGCTTCGGTTGGGAGACTGGCTATGCCATCAACCTGGCCCGTGACTTTGGCCCTCGCCTGGTTACCTACATGATCGGATACGGCCACGAGGTGTGGTCGTTTGGTGGATACTACTTCTGGGTAAGCTATTCGCGTCCTACCCGCACGAGATTGCAATCACTGACATTGCGCCAGATCCCCATGGTGATTCCGTTCCTCGGATGCCTTACTGGCGGCGCCATGTACGATTTCTTCATCTACACCGGCCCGGAGAGCCCGATGAACAAGCCTTACCTCGGCTTCAACCGCTTCTTGCACCCCAAGAAGAGCGTCTGGTCCAACACATACAACAAGGCCCTCGACTCCAACGTATAGACGCCGGAGATGACTTGCAGGGACTAGAAGTTGGGGATTACGGAAACCCGAAGCCTAGCAGCCGAAGATGTGGCTGAAGGGACAACAGCAGTGGATGCCAACAGAAACACAAAAAACAGAAAGCAATGGTCGAAACAGGACAGCGACAGAAGTGTAGGGCGTTTGTGCTTGGAGTTTGGATTCATGTACGGGAAGCTCAGCGAGCGATGTGATTTAATATCCCGCGCAGGGAGTTTTGTACGGAATCAGATGTTGGAGGGATGGAGACATATTCAGAAGTAGTGCAGACATTCTTATCTTGAGCTGTGCTACATTTTACCAGTCCGTTTGATGCTTGACAAAGGTCCATCTCGCATCGCGGAGTGATTTGACCGGACCCCATTGCTGCTGCGACATGGCCTCGCTGTCGCCACGTTTTGCGCAATACTAGCCCTAAGTGCGCCCACACAGCGGCGGGTGTTGGACCAGCGATACAGCAGGGGGGCCCTGAGTGAAGAGCACCACCATTCCGGGGCCGCGGAGACAACGGAGTGGCAAGTCCGGGATGCGGGCACTGGCTTGGCAGTGGGTGATCCGGCAGCCGGGTGCTGAATGCGGCGGATCAGAAACAATGGCAGATGACCTGCATGGGATACCGAAGGAGCCGGTTAAAGACGTTTAGCAGCAAACCAAGTTGGAAAGCACTGCCTCCAGGTGGAGGATTCTGGTCGTAGGTTAGTGGAGACGTCAGCTCGTCTGGACCTTTCACCCTACTCCTGCTACGACTACTACTACTACTACTACTACTGAGAGGAGCCGTGCTGCATTCGCTGGGGTCGGCAAACTCTGATCAGGTCAGGGGGAAAGCGACCCTAGAAATCACATGCGTGGAGAGGTTCCTTTTCATCCTCGCAAGCGCGCCTTTGTTTATTTGGAACGAGCAGGGGCAGACGGGAGCAATGTGGGTAGCAGTGCATATTGCACCCCTCGCCCGGGGACGGACTTTTGAGGTCGTCGACTGGCATGCATCCCAAAGCCAGGGAGACCCGGACAGTAGGCGGCCGCGGCGCTGTGACCAGAAGCAGATGCGAAGCAGCAGCAGCAGCACTGCAGCAGTGGCATTGCATGACGCAACGAAACGTGCATGGTGACGGGCGCCGAGTGCTGCTGCTGCGTAGGTAGAGTTTGCCGACGACGCCGGTGACGACTCGTGAGGGCAGAGGGCACGTGGTGTCTCAAGCCTTGATCGGTCGGGGCTTGACTCGACGGAGGACGTTGGAGCAGACGAGTGTGGCGCCGGACTCACCGCGGTATGGCGCAGCTGAGGCGACGCCTCCCCGTCCTTCTAGAAGGATGGCGGGGGACGGCGCCGCGTGCAGGGCATGGGAAGGCTTGGTAGGATGGTAGGGCAGGGCAGCAGAAGAGCGGAGGGGCTGGAAACGAAACGGAGGCGCGTCCGCCACAGTGGCTTTGCTAAGCGGTTGGTGGGTGGTGGGCGGGTGTTGGCGGCAGATGGGATCGAGTTGGTGCAGACTGCAGAAGTGCAAGAGCCCAGGCACTAGCAAGATCACGCCAGACCCGCAGCCAACAGACGTTAGCAGAGTCGTTAGCGAGCGGGTTGGCTGAAGCGAAGCGTGTCCGTGGAACGTTGGTGCTGGCTGCTGAAGGCGAAAGAGAGGAGGGTGGATACGTAGGCCAGAGGGCGTGTCGCGACACCCGGGGCGTCGGGGCCGGGACACCGAACGGGTACCGAAGCTGAAGAGGGCCCACGCAGCAGATCGGGGTGCAAATGCCGAGAGGGTCGGGCTGTGGATACCGAGATTCCCGAGTCGTGGGACGCGGCAGGGCTGGGGCGATCCACCGGCCTAGGGGCCTTGGCGGCTTCGGGGTGCAAACCCCGAGGTGCATGAATTGTGGCCCCTGGTGGACGGGAGCGGCTCCCGAAGATTTGACAGCACAGGCCCGCGCGCACCACTCACACACACGCGCGAAACGTGGGACATGGATGGATGGGGTGTTGGAGCTGCGACCTCGCTTGACACGCGCGCCGCCGCCGCATCCGCATCCGCATCCGCACCCGAGAGACCAGCGAGGGCAGCGGAGTAAATATCGGTCGGGCTCTCTCTGGGTCATGGGGGACCGGGCGGCCCATTGCGAGACGAGAATCTGGGGGTGAAAGACGCGCGCTGCTGCTGCTGCTCGGTGCTCGCTCGGGAACCCCCAAGCTCAACGGCAAAAACGCGTTTGCAGCGAGGGCCATCTCCAGACCCGGACCTTAGGAGTGAATTCCCCACCCAACGGGCGATGATGTCACGGCCCGGGCCCCCGAGACAGTGTGCCCAGCAGCGTCGTCAAGAAATTTGACTCGGGAAAAGCACCTGACCTTGAGCCTGTCTGTCTTGTAAACACGTGGGCCAACGAAACGGCCTGTCCGTACGAACATTGTGCCGTACGAGCGAGCGAGGTCACCTACATACATACTGCTCCTCGCCCCGGGTGGCTGCGCCGTGGTGCTCCCGACTCCCGCTGAGATCCATTTTCCACAAATAAAGTCTCGCGACGGCATCGGCACTTTGCCCTTGGCACCCCTGCCTTCCCTTTTCCCTTTCCCACCGCAGAGCTCCCACACCCCCCGGCTCTTTCAATATCAGCCCTCCTCCGCCGCCGTCCCGCGTCGTCTCTCACTTGACTTGCCTTTTCTCTCTTCTTCCTCCCTTTCCTTCTCCTGCCGTTTCCCCAACTGCCGGACAAAAATTACAGGATCCGTTTTCCCACAAAACGCCCGCGACGGGGTCACCCCCATCCGTCAAGCCATCGCATCGTGTCGCCATCACGACAACCTTCGTGCCCGGTCACCCCCCCAGCGAGTGGAACAGCTACACCAACCAACCAAGCAAGGCAACAAGCCTGAGTGAGCGCCGACACACACAACACGGCAACCATGCCGCCGCGCTTCTCCCGAGTATGGCGGCCCCTCGCCGCGGCCACTGTTGTCGCCGCCGGCGGTGGCATCGTCTACAGCCGTGCCAACGCCCACCGCTCCCACGATAAGCCGCTCGTCGAGCTCCGCCGCGACGCCTCGGGCCGCATCGTGCCGCCCAAGTTCCAGGACGTCAAGTCCCGCGCCGAGCAGCTGGCCGACCTGCGGCGCCACAGCCAGCAGCAGCAGCAGCAGGACGGCGGCGAGTACGACCTGCTGGTCATCGGCGGCGGCGCCACCGGCACCGGCATCGCCCTCGACGCCGTCACGCGCGGCCTCAAGGTCGCCCTCGTCGAGCGCGACGACTTCTCCGCCGGCACCAGCTCCAAGAGCACCAAGCTCGTCCACGGCGGCGTTCGCTACCTCGAAAAGGCCATCTGGAACCTCGACTACCCCCAGCTGCAGCTCGTCATCGAGGCCCTGCGCGAGCGCAAGGGCTTCCTCGACATCGCCCCCCACCTGTCCAGCTCCCTGCCCATCCTGCTGCCCCTCCAGCGCTGGTGGCAGGCCCCCTACATGTGGATCGGCTGCAAGACGTACGACCTGCTCGCCGGCTCCCAGGGCCTCGAGAGCTCCTACTTTGTGAGCCGCGCCAAGGCCCTCGCCTCGTTCCCCATGCTGCGCAAGGACAACCTCGTCGGCGCCCTCGTCTACTACGACGGCCAGCACAACGATTCCCGCATGAACGTCTCCCTCGCCCTCACCGCCTCGCTGTACGGCGCCACGGTGCTCAACCACGTCGAAGTCACCTCCCTGGAAAAGGACGCCAGCGGCAAGATCTGCGGCGCCAAGGTCCGCGATCTCATGGCCGCCGATGACGCCGCCAAGGAGGACTTTACCGTCCGCGCCAAGGGCGTCATCAACGCTACCGGACCCTTCACCGACGCCATCGAGCGCATGGACGACCCCAGCCGACAGCCCATCGTCGCCCCGGCCTCTGGCGCCCACATCATGTTGCCTGGAAAGCTCTGCCCCAAGGGCATCGGTCTGCTCGATGCCGCCACCTCGGACGGCCGTGTCGTTTTTGTCCTGCCCTGGCAGGGCATGACTGTTGCTGGAACTACGGACAATGCCTGCCCGGTTGAGAGGGAGCCTGTGGCCCGCGAGGACGACGTCGCTTTCATACTGAAGGAAGTCAGCAAGCTCCTGGAGCCCAAGTCGGTCCTCACCCGCGACGACGTTCTGGCTACCTGGTCTGGTGAGTAGTGTATTCGCGTCCTGTTGCTTATATGAGCACCAAACTGACCCGAGCAGGCATTCGACCCCTCGTCAAGGATCCCAAGGCCGGCAACACCGAGTCTCTTGTTCGCAGCCATCTCGTCACCGTCTCTGACTCTGGTCTCCTCACCTGCGCTGGCGGCAAGTGGACCACGTACCGCCAGATGGCCGAGGACGCCGTCGACGAAGCCATCAAGACCTTCAACCTGACCCCCAAGCACATCACCCTCCCCGACATCACCGGCGTCGGCCTGCCCGGCTTCACCACCAACGGCACCTGCGTCACGCGCATCACCCCCGTGCTCGGCTCCCACGGCTACTCGACGCAGCTGCCCTCGCAGCTCACCCAGGTCTACGGCGTCGACGCCGACATCGCGCACCACCTCGCGACCAACTACGGCGACCGCGCGTGGTCCGTCCTGGGCGACAGCAGCAGCAACGGCATCGTCCGCCGCCTGGCGCCGTCTTTCCCCTTCATCGAGGCCGAGATCCGCCACGGCGTGCGCAGCGAGGGCGCCTGCACCGCGGCCGACGTCATCTCGCGCCGCACGCGCCTCGCCTTCCTCGACGTCGACAGCGCGCTCAAGGCCCTGCCGCGCGTCATCGACGTCATGGCCGAGGAGCTGAGCTGGAGCGACGCCCGCCGCGAGCACGAGTGGACCGAGACGGTGCATTTCCTGCGGAGCATGGGCCTCGAGGAGGCGCGCATGGCCGTCACCCGCCAGGAGGTCCTGAGCGGCGACGCCAAGGCGCAGCGGACGAGGCGCGACGACGGCACCGCCGCCTCCGCCAACGGCGTCAAGGTCGGCAGCGGGCGCAAGCTCGAGGCCCCTGGCGCGCTGGCCTCGGGTGCTTAGGAAGAGCGATGATACGGGTTGAGTGGAACTTGACATGATGCCCTGCTTCGTCTTTGCTTTGCTTTGCTTTTATTTACTCTAGGTGTACGGAGTTGGGGATGACGCTGTTGTTGTACTCTATTGCATAGCATTGCCTGTGCGTGCCCAGTCTGCGGACTGCTGACTGAACTTTTTTTTCCCCGTTGCTGCTGGATAGGTATGTAGAAGACATAGACTGCCAGACACCAAACAAGATCTTGACAAGGAGCTCTCCTCCCGTCCCCTCCCTCCGCTGTCGCACCGTGACTTCCTCGCAGCCCGTGAACGCTGTACCGTACATACGTGAACTCGCATGAAGTCGAAGTCGGCGTCGGCTGCGCCAGACCCTTGCATTCCCGGCGGCGGCCTGTGAGTGAGTTTCTCCACCAATGGGGTGCTCGCCTCGCGGGATGCTGTGCCGAGCCAGCAGATGCCAGGGGTGCGCCTACATTGGCAAAATGAAGACGCGGCTGGCTTGAGGTCTCGCCATTTACCCAGCGAGGAGTATAAAGAGGCAGGAATCCCGTGCTTGTGGGAAGAGCTGTGTGTGTGGTTGTATGTGAACACGTAACCGGAGTGAGGGCGGGCCAATGCCAGCCGCGGGACGGTGGTGATGGGGAGGGATCCGGATCCTGGTTTAAGTCTGGAGAGATGAGTCAACGGAAGACACCACATTTTCACTGCGTTTCATTGTGGGATATGTGTTCAAATTAGAAAGGATACGCTCCTTAAGAAGAGGAAAGCAGCAGTCAGCTCATGGCATTGTCTACATGTAGTCTGGTGTTGGGGAT
Source organism: Purpureocillium lilacinum (assembly GCF_023168085.1). Taxonomy (NCBI): domain Eukaryota; kingdom Fungi; phylum Ascomycota; class Sordariomycetes; order Hypocreales; family Ophiocordycipitaceae; genus Purpureocillium; species Purpureocillium lilacinum. The sequence goes on from NW_027072112.1 coordinate 579,862, forward strand.
TACCTGTCGCAGCAGGCACCGACGAGACCAAACTCCCATGAGATTCTAATCTGGTGTCAACCAACGCTGTTACCTGCCGTTGCAGATTTGTCCTCGAGCTGCCTGAGTATTGTAACAAAATTCATCAATCATTACACATTACGATTTCGAGGTCCGTCGCTTAGCCGTCACTGTCGCTCGTCCCAGCACATGCAGCAACCTGACAAGGCGCTACCCTACAGCCCCCCCACGCGCAAGTATGAAGCCCCAGCTCCTCCTCACCAGCGCCCTCGCCGCCCTCGCCCTGGGCACCACCAACGCCGCCGCTGCCGCCGCTGCCGCCGCGCAACATGACGCCGATGCGGCAAAGCGGTGCGGCAGGCTCGGCGTCATGAAGATCGACCCGGCAGACCTGCCGGCGGGAGTGGACCCGTCGGAGGTGCGCATGTGCGCGGACCACCCGCTGAGCCCGCGGAACTTGTGGGGCTACGGCGATGCCATGCCGGGGTGGTTCCCGTGGGGTGTCGTGGACAGGGTGTTGGATTTGTATGAGGGGGTGATGATGACGGAGCAGGGGGCTGAGGCTGGGCGGGAGGGTGAGAGCAAGATGCGGGATGGGCATGCGTTTGCGGGTAGTCGGGGCAGGGGCCGGGAGCTGTAACCCTCCCGAATGGGAATGGCATTTTGCATCCGTCTATTCCGTATGATGTAGAAGTGGGCTTCGACTTGTGTAGGCTCGTCGTTCTTATTGAACTGTTGCGACAGCGTGGACTGCGTTGGTCGGGGTGTTCGCTGAACGCACCGGCGTCGACTGCTCTGCTGGCGGTCATTCTGCTCAGTTCATCTCGACATGGACGCCGGCACCATCTTCGCTCATCACCTCTAGACCCCCCCCCAAAAATTGTCCAGGCGAAAGACCTCTTTCGTAAGGATGTTGACGACGAAAAGTCTCAGCGATGTCGCCTGGCCAGCACCAGACACCAAGGACGAAAACGAGATGCAGAAAAACAGTCATACCCATCGACGGGGTGAAAGACGTCAGGTCCAAGGCTTTGTTACGAAGACACACTGCCATGCGCATGAGAACGAGGGCCGTGTCGAACTTGCGCATCTCACACAAGAGGAGAAAAGACGCTGCCATTCCGGAGATGCATGTAACATCATATTCCACATTGTCCAGCCACTGAACATACATATGACGTCGCACGTTAGTCCTAAACAACCACTACTTCGGCCGAACTCGCACGATGCGTGTCTATCAGGCTTGCGCCCGTCAAAACACCGGCAAGTCAACAACCCTATCCCAATCGATGTTGTCATCCCGACACTCGATGCGGGCTACGCAGGTCCCGAATACGACATCCCACAATCGCGTTTGCTTGCCATAGTTGCCATTCCTTCGCCGACCACGACGATGGTGAAGATCATGGTCCTCTATAGTGGTTTCGCATTTCAACCAGCGCAGGACCGGGGTGAATGTGCTTGGTGGTGAGGCATAGAGACGGAGGCCACTATGGCCGCCCCATTCTGCGAAGAGGACGTATATGTGACATATCCACCACTGATGAAACCCCCATGGCAAACCTAGAGCTTTCATGGAAACATGGGTGAGCACGGGAACGCCGAGGAGATCAAGGAATATCTGCTCGGTATCGGCATATTGTGATAGCAGCGAGTTTGGGTGATGCGCCGAATGGTGGATGCGGTGGTACTTCCAAAGCCGGGGTGCCTCGTGCATGAGGCGGTGATACCAATAGAACCAAAAGTCGAGGATGATGCCGTACAAGCCCACTTCCACGGGCAACCAGATCCAGCTAGCAAGCTTCAACGTTTCGTTTGTACGGTAAGTGAGCAACACCGTGACCGTAGGCCGCAGTGTGGACGTCAAGATGAGCGTGACTACAAGGCGTTTTATACGTGCCTCAGGGATTCCGTCCCGCTGGGCATGGCTGTCCAGGAAGTCAACCCGATGGCCTAGTCGGCGTATTGTGTGCAGCCCGTGCATCGCGACAGCCGCGTAAGCGGCGTTGTAGAATAGCAAGGCTTGCAACGTCGTGAAGTTGCGGTCCGTGCATACGATGTACAATTGCTGGAGGACGATGGGAATAATGGCGTGTGACATGACCCAGCGGTGCATAGACCAGTCGCTGAGACGGGGCACTTTCTCGTACTTTTGTCGAATAGGTGCATCCACGCTGGGATGTGTGGGAAGTATGTCCAGAATATAGAGAAACCAGTGGTAGATGGTCCATCCTTGGCGATGCTGGCTAGAACGGGACCGAAGTTGCTTGTCCCGGGTTGTCAACGCTGGATTCTCGGGTCTACCTTTGCAGGTAGAAGGATAGTCTTGTTCAATGCTTTCGCCAGCGGGGGTTGTGGATAACTGGGGCAAAGTCATGGTTGATAGAGCAAGCGTGCTTCTCCGGGCGAGTGATAGCTAGTGCCTAGGGCCGACACCCTGGGCTCGCAGCCTGTTGCCTCTATATATTTGCGCCGCTTTGCTTCCTGAGGCTGCGATGACGCCGTGACTCGGAACATGGCATTGCTATGTAAGACATCTCCCGCTCCTGGAAAGGGAACGTAAGACCCGACTGAACTGTGGTTATTGACCTGGTTGGTCTTGTCGTCTGGACCATGCACTGTCTTACCAGCCGCCCTGGCCGCAACATTCCATTCAATCGCACTCATGGGTTCGCCAATGGGCCCGTGAAGGCGGTAGCTGACGCCAGAGTCGAAGAGCCTGATGGAGCTGCCATCGCCGCTCAAGATACACCGACAAGGGCTTATCACGCTGGGCAAGCTCCATTGGGTTCAATATTGGGAAGTGGTGGCGGACCGTCGCCGATGCGCCGAGGATCTGGAATGGTCGACTTCGAAACCGGCAATTCGGAGCAGCGATCAAAGGAAACGAGGATACGGACGGGTGGGAGGCAAGTCTAGACAAGAAAACGGCGAGTTTGGCAGACCTCGATGGATCGCTCGCCATGTTCATCTGGAAGATGCTGCCCGATGGGCTCGATTGAAGGTTAGTGAGCCAGACCTACCTGAAAGCAAACCGAAGAAGATCGCTTTTCTACGCAGATTTGCGAGAAGCGGACGGGAGGAGCTTAAGAGAGACGCCGTGGGGACGGGTTTCGAGGCGGGGACCCGGAGCAAGACGATGATGAAGGCGACATCGCGGTGGTCGTGGTGGTGAGTGCTGGAGCAAACACGCGCTCAAAGTGAGGGTGTGGCGCTGGAGCTTTCGCGCTGGGCCGAGCGGCGTTTGTGGCTGGTCGGACTGCGAGACAGATGAGTAGAAGCCGCCGTGATGGAAATGCACGATCTTTGCAACAGTGAAGGAGTTGGTTTGGTGCTCACTGGTGAGCCGCAGCGTCGCTGGACGGGGGCGGGCGACTGTGGGTCGTCGGGATCTAACTCCAAGGGCTGACTTGGTGGCATCTATTCTTGGAAGCACCGCTCTTTGGCGCGCGGAGGAGTTCGGTCGAGGAGGGTGGGTGCAGGCCGTTCGTTTGCCAGTGCCGCCGTTTGGCGGGCCGTGTGGTTGCAGAGCATCTCGGCCACGTTCATGCAGCGGTGCCCCGGGCGCGCAATTGATTCCGGCGATTGGTGGCGCAATGATCGCGTGTTGATGGAGATGGTGCGGACATAGGTTTGGCGATTCAGCGAACTGCCATTGAGCCTCTTCAACGAAAGAGACCAAAAGCTCACGTGCGACCGAGGACATGCAGGCAGCGCACAAGCAGGCACGGGCTTCATTACCAAGCCATGGTATTGGAAAGGATCAGGGTTCATCGTGCCTCCAGGAACGCCAGTCCCAATGCATCCCGCAGTCAGCGTGGACCGGAGACCTGTCCGAGAAGACAGCCGCGGGATGTGTCAAATGGCGTGGCGAGCCGGACTCCGACTTGAAATGCTTATCCGGTCTCCCGTCAAAAGCTGTCAAGCTCAAACAGCTCAGGAGCCTCACGCGCCTTTGTACGCAGTGGTTTTCCCGTCCCTGACTTTAGCACAAGGCGTTTTTCTCGCCAACCGTGCTGCTGCTTCTGCTGCCCAGAAGCGGCTGAGAAGGCGCAATCTCGACAAGGGGAAGTTTTTCAGGTGTCTTGCTTGCATGAATGCATGGGTGGTGGTACCCCCGCTGCGCCTGGGCAACTTCCCTTGCAGCAGCAACCATGCAGCATTCATCAATGAGCCCCACGTGCGGCTAAATGGTATGTGTGCCTTCCGCCGCGCATCGAGCCAGCGTGTGGAGAGGAACTGGAGCAGCTTGCAGATCACAGTCTGCCGGTGCGGCTAAACAGAAGAGCTTGAAGGTGCTGGCGAGAACGCGGACATCAAACGAAATATTGTGCCTTTCAATTGTCTGTCTTTTGCGGTGTCAATGACGGACCATCCGTTCATTCACGGCCTTTGGAAATGCTCTCGCTAAGAACAGGAGTTCGTCAAGGCGGTGGCGACGCATTGCCTCAAACGGCATGCTCCCCGACCTCCATGCCCAGAGCCTTGAGCTGCATTGGTGAGATTTTAAGACCCATATTCACATGCGGCGACCCCTGGCCCCCTCGTGCGCCCTCCCCCAATTACAACGTGCCAAAGACCACCAAGACCACACTCGTTGCTGGCGACAGGGACCAGGGGCCGCCTTGTCCTTGGTACGCTCTGGGCGATAAACTCCGCCTGGGCTGGCGATCACGCACCAGAACCGGAGGGGTCGCCCACGTCTATTCGTCCGTCTTACCTTTTCGCCGCAACCCAATCCCTCCACGATGCCCTGCCTGGTCGAGGCACACAGGACAGGATGGGTCAGGCACACGATGCGCTCGGCCGCGAGCCCTGCGTGCTTGCATGCTTGCCTTGCCTTGGCTGCCATTGCGCGGCGCCCTCGACGACGGCCAGATCAAGGATCCGCGTGCCGCGATGGCGGTCGCCGCTCGCCAGGGCCGACACACGCCTTTCCCGGCGGCGGGCCCCCCCCCAGTCTCGTCCCTCTCTTCTCGAGGTCCACGACTTGCCAAATATCTCGAGGAGAGATCTTCGTGGCGCGCGCTGCTCTTTTCCCTGACCTGACCTGACCCGACCGGACCTGACCTTCAGCTCCCGCGGCGCGCCACGTTCGTTATATCGATCAACGCCTCGATAAACACAGGACAAAAATAAAGGACGCCAGCCATGTCGAACCCTTACTACGGCATGCGGGATCGCGACGCCGACGCGCCCGAGGTCGCGCAGGTGTCGTCGCCCCTGACGGCCGTCTCCAACCTCGAGGGCGAGTGGCAGCGGCAGTACCAGTGGACGCGCGACGCCGAGCGCCCGCCGCTGCCGAGCGGCGACACGGCCAAGGAGGCCTTCAACCACGACGCCGACGCAAAGTACGTCGTCCCGCTCGAGCTCAAGAGCGAGTATCCCGAGACGGCCACCAGCATCACCAGCCCGCAGACCACCGCCGTGCCCTGGACCCCCGACTCGGAGCGCCTCCAGCCTGTGTTGTCCCATGGCCCCAGGAGCCCGGGGAGCATGCACAGCAGCATTGCGGGCGGGCCGCCTCCCGTGCTGCCGCCTGCGGGTAGCGGTGTTGGGGGCGAGGACATGAACGAGAAGAAGGGCGGCACGATTCTGGGCATGAGCCGCAAGGCGTTCCTGATACTCATCGTCGTGGTCATCATCATTGTCGCCGCGGCTGTCGGCGGTGGTGTCGGCGGTGCCGTGGCATCCAAGTCAAAGTCAGACGCCGCTCCCGTGACAACGTCGAGCAGCTTGCCAACGTGAGTTCCCCCGCGGCGACAAAATGAGTTTAATATACTGACACCACGGCCAGCTCGTCTGCACCGCCATCAACAACATCATCAGCACCGACGTCAACATCCGCCACCCCGACGGCGTCACCCACGCCAGACGTCAGGTTCCTCAACAACGAGACCTGGCCCAAGGGCGGCATCCACGCGTTCCAGGGCTTCTCCCGGGAAAACTTCACCGGCAGCTCGACCGAGATCTTCACCGACGAGGGCGGCCACGACTTCCAGTTCGACCTGCACAGCTACGTCTGGGTCCCCAACATCAACAACTGCTGCGCGTCGCTGTGCGCAAACTCCACCAAGCAGGGCTGGCTCGGGTACCGCTGCGAGCTGACCAAGCGGCTCGAGGCGTCGGATCCCATTGCGCGCGTCTTTGTGTGGTGCTCGCAGAACCACACCATCGAGTACGCGAGAGGCAAGTGTTCGTGAGCCTGAGGGCAGGTCTGGTGGCACATATGGGACGGGCACAGTCGGCGTTTTACGAGTTTACTTCAAAGGCACATATATATGAGACGATCGCATAGCGCATATAATGCTCAAGTACATTTTTTTTTTGGTCTACTTTTTGCGCTGCCACACCGCTCTTGAACACTCGAGTGGGCGACGGCAGTGGCCCGGGTTGGTGCGCAGTTGATGTTCGCTCGCAGGTAACATGCATCCTATTATTGCCTGCTGTTTGCTTATAATACTGCGGAGCTAGAGAGTACCACAGAGGAACACCCGCCAACCGAGGAGCTTGGGTCAAAGAGGAAGCCCGCAACGTCTTGCTTTTAGTTCATGTCCTCAACTCGCAGTTGCGCTCCAGTCACGGTGGCTGGAAGGCCATTCGGTGTACGCTGGGTGGGGGTGCCCCCAACTTAACGCGGAAACATGAAAGACGGCCATGGAACAGTAGCAATGTGAGAATGGGAACAAACACTGACACTTGCAGGTTTTCCAAAGTCATGTCACCGTCCACCAGGGTCGGTCGTTTGTTCCCGGCGCCCGGGTGGCCAACCCCAGTGACCCATGCCAATGGCCAGCTTCAACAACGCGACATGCACAGCACCTCCGTATCAATGAAAAAAGTCCGTTGCCTCCTAGCATCCAAGGCGTTCAGATGCGAACCGCTGTTGGAGGTGGGCACCATGAGCGTTGCCGGACGAGTCCGATCGTGCAGGTCAAGTGTCTGCAGAGGTGGGTGCCGTTGGGTACGCCGGCAAGGTACCGAGACGGCTTCAAACCATAGACATGTGCGGGAGCTCTGGCAATGCCTGATTGGATAAGCAGCAGCGGCGGTTCCCTGGAAAGCCCAAGGGGGGTTCGCAGCTGTCTGAGCCGCTGTCGCAAACAGCACGTCATGCGTCATGGTAATCCTGCGGTTGGCGTCTTGCGGGACGGCGGCATTCCAGTCCGGAACGGGCCTCGCCCTCCCAGGGTCCGAACACTCCGGGCCGTTCCCCGGTTTGACTTCGCTGTTAGTAAAGCCAATTGAGCGGTGGTAATGGCTGCGGTCGTCAATGGACGGGCAGAAAAACTATAGAGTTTGAGGCGGCGGGCAATAGCTTGTCACGTCAAACTCACAACTCAACGTCCTTGGTCTACGGCGACGCTAGGCAACCCTGATTTCCTACGACAGCCTTTGGAACCTCCGTACAACAACGAATCCGGGGGCGAGGATCGTCTGCGAGCCGTATTTGAGGTGAAAGTCTGCTGTAGCTAGGGCCGATGCTTTTCGGGCGACGGGACGGGCTGTGGCTATTACTTGAGAAGACCGTGCCTCGATTAAAAGACGGCAGCAGCTCTGGTATGATGGAGTCCATTTCGCCGCCGGTCAAGCAATCCCACCTGTCACTCTATTCTTACCTCACATCGTCGCAGCCATCATCATCATGCCGTACATCACGCTCAGAGACGGAGCGGAGCTCTTCTACAAGGACTGGGGCAACCCCAAGGGCCCCGTCGTCACCTTCTCCCACGGCTGGCCGCTGAACAGCGACAACTTCGAGAGCCAGATCGTCTTCTTCGCCGACCAGGGGTTCCGCGTCATCGCGCACGACCGCCGCGGGCACGGGCGCTCGTCGCAGACGTGGGAGGGAAACAACATGGAGACGTTCGTCGACGACCTCCAGGAGCTGTTCGAGAAGCTCAACGTCAAGGACGCCATGATGGTCGGGCACTCGCACGGCGGCGGCGAGGTGACGCGGTACCTGGGCAAGCACGGCACCAGCCGCGTCAAGAAGGCGGTGCTCATCGGCGCCGTCCCGCCGCTGATGCTCAAGTCGGGCGCCAACCCCGAGGGCACAGACAAGTCGGTGTTTGACTCGTTCCGCACGGCCATGCACAAGGACCGCGCGCAGTTCTTCCTCGACGTGCCCAGCGGACCCTTCTTCGGCTTCAACCGCCCCAGTGTGCAGAAGAGCGAGGGTCTTATTCGGAGCTGGTGGCGCATGGGCATGCTCTCGAGCTTCAAGTCGACGTACGACAGCATCAAGGACTTTTCCGAGACGGACTTCACCAACGACCTCAAGAGCATCAACATCCCCGTGCTGGTGCTCCACGGAGACGATGACCAGGTCGTGCCGTTCAAGGCCGCCGGCGAGAAGTCGGCCAAGCTTCTCCCCAAGGGAACGCTCAAGGTGTATCCCGGAGGGTCGCACGCCATCCACAACCTGCAGATTGACGAGGTTAACAAAGACCTGCTCGACTTTTACAAGTCTTGAGGCGAAGGAGACTGGAAACCAAACTCATAGCCCGTGCAGTATTAGCACGGGGGGCGTCGCCAAAATGATCTAGTCAGTTAATCCACAACGTCAGTATATGCAGGTCGACGGGTGCGACGCATTGTGAAATGCGATTGGGTCTTTTTGAGCTTAGCCGGTGAAGCGCCGCATCATTGATGAGAATCGTCATCGATGCGATGTTGTCAAGTTCATGTTGGCCTCCGAGTTGCACATGTAGTCGAAATCAGTTGTGGGCAAGGCCAGATAATAACCGCCAAAGTCGCAAGTTTTGCCATTTACATCCATCCACGGGGGCGCCAGACGGGCGATCGCAACATCCCCCGCGTTCGGCCGGAGCCCGGCCTAGCCCTCACGTTGTGCGCCATCACTCTTACCGCTCATTGCATTCAGCCGGTCCTAACCAACGCGAATCTGCCCCCGCGTATCCCTTCGGCTCCCTCACGTTCCGTGCCAGTTGTGCGCCGAGGTAACGCTGGATCGACAGAGGCCCACTGACTATCGCTTTGTCCCCCGATCTCAGCCAAGGCCCGAGTTGACCTTACCCGCCCGCGCCATGCCGCCCAAACTCCGCAAGATGGGGTCGGCAGTCAGTGCGCCAGCGGCACTGCTTAGATTAATCACAGCGCTAACAAGTAATTGCCTTGCTGAGGCGAGCAACGCTAGCCGTCGCGCATAAGCGAGGTGGGCCGTGCAGTTGCCGTCCCTGGTTCTACGCCTCCCGCGCGCATCCTCACCCGCGTACAAAGCATCGCAACGCCCGGATCAAAAGGAACAACCGGCATCCCTCCCGCACTAGTTTCTCCTATTATTGAGATTGTGACACAGCTGCGCCGAAAGCGGTTTGGGAAGAACGGGCGGCGCAGCCAATGCTCGCCTATTCGGGTCTGACGCGCACGGATTGATGCCTCCCGCGCCCGCTGACAAAGGTCGATGTGATGCTGCTGGCCTGGTACTCCTCTCGGCCGAACCAAACTTTGCTTGCACCGATCGGCCCACTGCTGGTCAAAGCAAGTACGAGTACGAAGGAGCGGCGAGAAGAAAGCACGGCATAAGGAGGATGGCACCGAGCCGAGCCGCAGCTGAGAGGGAGTGGCATGTGAGATGTGCAAAGTCAACGGATGTTATAAGCTAGGGAGGCCCCTGAGAACAGTATCTCGAGGTGACTTGGAAAGCGAAAGTCTATTCCCTACAGGCTCGCGGAGCCAAAAACCAGCCGTGATGCGCATGTCCCTGACTCTCCTTCTCTGGGGCCTGGCCGAGGCCGCCCTGTCCCCCGACGTCGACGCCGTGTGCTCAACGCTCATCGCCAAGTACCCAAAGAACGTCGTCTGGGACACCATCGGCCCCAAAGCTGGGGATACCATCACCCACGCAACTACGTACAACTCGGCCTTGTTCGACTACTGGAACGCCGCGAGTGCCAACAACCGCGCCGCGTGCGCCTTCTTCCCGTCCAACGCCGAGCAGGTGTCCTTTGCCGTGCACACTCTCAACGCGTATCCGTCAGTCAAGTACGCGCTCAAATCTGGCGGACATAGCCCCAACTTGGGCTACTCGAGCGTTGACCAGGGCGTGCTCATTGCCTTCCGACCAAACTCCCAGTACGCGATCCCCGCTGCTGACGGCAAGACTGTCGAGGTCGGCGCAGGGTGCAAATGGGAGGACGTGTACAAAGTCCTCGAGCCTCTCGGCAGGACTGCCGTGGGCGGCCGATTGGGAGACGTCGGTGTCATGGGCTTCACGCTCGGAGGCGGCCTGTCGTACCTGTCAGCCCAATACGTAAGTGGCCGATTCAGTACTACCCGGCGACGAGATCTGGTGTAGCCAGAGTCCTGACCGATGCAACAGGGCTTCGCATGCGATAACGTCGTCGAATTCGAATGCGTGCTGGCCAATGGGACTATTGTCACTGCCAGCCGGGAATCCCGTCCGCACCTGTTCTTTGCGCTACGCGGTGGCGGGAACCAGTACGCCATCGTCACGAAGATGACACTCAAGACGTACGAGATCGGGGAACACGGCAACATCTGGGGCGGCGTGCGCACCTACGGTGCCGATCAGCATGCCAAGATACTGTCCGCTATCACGAGGTTCACCGCCAACAACAAGGACCCCAAAGCAGCCATCATCCCGACCTTCAACTACTTTGCGGCAGCGGGCATCAACCTCCCCGGAACTCTCGTCTTCTTCTTTTACGATGGAACAAAGGTTCCCGCCGGCGTCTTTGATGACTTTGAGGGCATCTTTTCCCTGTCCGACAGTACCAAGGTCAAGAAGTATAGCACCCTCACGGATGAGGTTCTCGGCGGCGACATGAAGGGCCTGCGCTTCCAGATCAGGGAGAACACTTTCCCCAACATGCCCGAAAAGAACATGACGGCGTTCCTCAACGACCATTTTAAGCAGATCCTCAAGAAGTCTACCGAGGGAGCGCTCAAGGATCTTTTGGACTTTCGACTCATGTCCTTTGCGGTGCAGCCCATGCCGCATGGCATTGTCCAGGCATCCAAGGACATGGGCGGCCCCAACGCCCTGAGCATGGAACCCGAGCAGGGAGATCGCGTGTGGGTCGAGTACGACGTGGCCTGGCTGAGTCCGCTGTGCGACAAGCAGTGTCCAGAGTATTTCGGAGAGGTGGTCAACTCCTTGCACGACTTGCACGCGGAGAAGTACTCCGGCATTGCTCCTACAAACTACAAGGAGGGCGACGTGAGCTTCATCAGGTAAGACGACAGCGCACTGTCCGATGCATAGTGTGACGGAACCTTGCTGACTTTACCCAGCTACAATCCCATCTTTATGAACGACGCCATGTATGACCAAGACGTGCTGCGGAGCTACGGAAACACCACATATGACAGGCTCAAGGCAACACATGAGATGTATGACACCAAGGGGTTCTTTGCCACACGCCAGGGAGGATTCAAATTTAGCTCCTAGGTTCATTTACAACTGCAGCGACGAGCAATGTTCACCTTTGAAGTTTGGCAGGGATTTGCCCTTCTAGTCATGTGGTGACGACCTCAAGTAGCTTCGCTCCACGGGTTTGCCCATGCCCGACCATGGAGCCCGGGCTGAGACGTGCATGCAGACCCCATCTCCCAAATAGGTCCTGTAAATGTCGACCTCTGATTCAGAGTTACTGCACAGTATGCATGGGGCTTGGCTAGCGCGCGGGTCGGACCTCGGACACGATCGGAGTGCGATCGCCAGAGACCGAGAGATGTATGACGATGGAACGGGGCATTGATCCTTGCAGCTGAGAGTATCGCGGGTAAGCGCCATGTTGCATAATAATCCTCCTTTGAGATGCGGTGACCAAGCATATAATGTTTCATGACCGTTGACACGCCTTATCGTTTGTTATTTGCCAATTGACGGGCGACGGAGATCCCAACAATCGGCTCAGATCAGCTTTTCTATCAGCTCACGGTGTCAAAGCAGGCGTGAACCCTACGCCGAAGTGGAAGCATCCATATCGAGAGGCAGCAAAGAAGTCTTGTTCAACAAACATGCCCACCTACGCGGTCCTCGGGGCCACGGGGACGACCGGCTCGGAGATCACCCGCCTTCTCCTTCCGCGGCCAGACGTTCACATCAAAGTCTATGCTCGGTCCCGAGAAAAGCTCCTCAATGCGGTACCGGAGCTCGAAGCAGCCAAAAATGCGCAAACGTTCATCGGTCTATTATCTGACGTGGCCAACATGACGGCGTGCCTGCGAGACGCAAACGTCATCTTCATGGCCGTCGGGACAAACAGCAACAAGCCCGGTACGCGTGTAACGCGAGATGCCAGCGAGACCCTCGCCGCCAGTCTGAATGCACTTCGTTTGGAGAAGGCCGCGACGGGCTACAGGCCACCTACGCTCGTGTTCCTCGCGTCTGCGATGACCGCATCGTGGACCCGCGAGCACCAGCCTTGGCTTGCCAACAGATTCGTGTACAATGCCGGCTACTTCATCTACTCGGACCACGTGGCGTCATTCGCGTATCTCGACAAGGAGGTTCCATGGCTGCCGCTGATCAAGGCTAGTCCGGGGGCACTTGTCGAGGACGTCGTGTCGGGGTTTCGACTGGAGCCGCACGGTCGGTCGTCGGAGACGTGCTCGTACAAAGATCTCGCGGCGGCAATGATCCTCATGGTGGAGGATGGCGGGAGAAACTGGGTGGGCGTGGACCCTGGGGTGTTTAGTCTGGGAAAGCCGCGGCGGGACCTGCTGGTGCTTGACAAGCTGCCCTTTCATCTCATCCCAGGAAACATTGTCACATGGCTCCCATGGGCGTATCCACTGCTTCGCAAGATTAGACTCATCCAATAAAGTCTAGCTGGTTCATTCTGTAAAGCGCCTTGAACCCCTATCTATCTGCACGGGCACTGCACTGGGGCAGCCCAGGGAGTGGTTTGGTGCCAGGCTCAGTCTTGTTTCCGAGTCTTCAACGCGTTCTCCCCTGTGGTCAATTTCGGGTCAGGGGTAAGGGTGCCCGCCAGGAGCATTGCTCTGGTCGCATGCAGCAGAGGGCCCAGGTTCACGCTGGACACGTAGAAGCAGGAAAGGGACGAAAGAGCAAGGGGAAACAAGCGCTGATGAGGACGGCGCTGTTGCGACATTATCTGCGCAACAGCGGACAAAAGCCCAAGCCATATATATACAAACGAAGCTAGTCCTTCCATTCATAGTCAGCGCGCTCAGCAAGGGCTGATACTGGCAGCACTACCCGCATCGTCGGGGATGGCGCCCGCCGCGACAGCCGACTTGTAGCACCAGCGCCACTCGTCGAAGCCGTTGATCCAGTTGCACTTCCACGTCCAAAACACCCAGCCGGCCGACTTCTCAAAGGCCTGGACCTGCGCGGCCCAGAAGCCCTTGTACCAGGCGGCCTGCTCGGGGCGGCCGCGGATGCCGAACTCGTCGTTGGACTCGACGTCGTCGGCGACGGAGATGGACCACTCGCCGACGATGACGCCGTCCTCGCGCCGGTCGCCGCACGCGGCCCCGATGTACCCATCCTTGGTCTTTGCCACCGACCCGTCCCACTTGTAGTAGCGGTGGTCGTCGAAGGCGGCGTCGTCGGTGCTGGGCAGCGCGCTGGACGGGTCGCCGGAGCCCCAGGCTTTGCTCTGTGGGGGGTGTTAGCGGGACGATGGGGATGGATGTTGGGTGGTTTGCGCGTGGGTGATGGAGGTGGGGGAAAGGGTCCGTACCATGAATTGGATGTGCAGTCGGTCGGCGTCCGCGACGCCCAGGCGGCTCTCCGTGTCGCGGATGCGGTTCCACGCCAGGGGGTAGAACGTCTTGACCATGTCGGCGGCTTCGTTGGGGTAGTCACCCGAGTGGACGGGCTCGTTCATCACTTCGAGCATGCCGACGGTGCTGTACGCGGCGTTGGTGTGGATGCGCTCGGCCATCCACTCGAGGAACTTGGCCGCGCGCTCATAGTTGTCATTGTTGTAGAAGCCAGGCTGGCTCACGCCCTGTCGACTGGTTTCAGCACCGACACTGAGATGGGACATGGACGAAGGAGAGGCCGAAGAGCATGCTGGAGACTTACATGGCCGGTATACTGCTGGTTCGGAAACTGGGCCCCCGGACCGCCGTGCAGATCCATAATGACATACAGCCCAGCGTCCTTGCACCATCCGACGAGGCGGTCGAGGTACTCGATCCCGCCGCGGGGGAAGTGCTCTCCGTCCTGGACGAGGTCCTCCCTGAGCCAGAACCCCACGGGGATGCGCACCGTGTTGAGCTTGAGGGACGCCATCTGCTTGACGTCGTCCTGCGTGGTCCACGAGTCCCAGTGCTTCTTGAACGCGGCGTCGGCGGCGTCCTGGCCGAGCTTCTCGACGCATGACCACTCGTCGTTGAGCCCGCCGCACCCCATGCTCGAGAACTCGTCGGCCGCCATCCACGGCTCGATGATGAACTGCGACCCGAGGTTGACGCCCCGGAACTTGTCATTGCCGGGCAGCCACGTCAGGCCCTTGGCGTCTTTGCCGCTGGCTGCATGGGGAGGAGTCAGCCCGCTGCTTGTGTGGGAGAGCTGCAAGTTTCTAGAAGATAGGAATGCATCTGCTTACCCTTATACCTGGACTGAGGAGTCCAGGCGCTGGCCGTGGCGAGGAACACGGCAGTTGCGACAACGGAGCGCATGGTGTCAGATTGAGTTGAGACAATTGGATAGAGACGTTGCACAGCCCACGACCTTCTTGCCGTGTTCTTCACAAGAGCAAAGGCGAAGTCTGATCAACTCATTCTTATAAGTGTCTGTCAAGTACGGCAGTTTCTGGCCCCAATCCTTCGGCTGCACGCCTTCGTCGGAGGTCCTTGGTCTATTGCCAACCCATCGCGGAGCGTCGCGCGAAGCGATATTCCGCGAATCATGGGACGAGTTCCTCGTGGATAACATGGCAGAAGCCGACATAGTCGTGCTCAAAGGATCTCGACGTCGCATTCGGTCGGCCCGAATCTCAAGCGCAACGGCAATCCGCATGCCATTCGGGATTAGTCGACGCTCTCTCAAACACCCGACGCCGGCTCGCGTGGTGGCGTCGCGCCCGCCCCTGGCCTTGCAGTGCCGATCGCCTGCGACCCGGCATGCATCTGAGGCAGCGTTCCCCGTGGCAGGCCCGCACTCCGCCGACGTTCCCCAGGATTCTCTACGCAATGCGGCGCGGCCTATTCGTCGGGGTTCCTGTTTCGGCAAGTGAATTTGGAGGTCTGTTCCTGGCTGTCGATAGAGTTGATGTGCGCCGTCACTAATGCATGATGCAATTCCTTACCCTGGCCGGGACATGAGACAGGACTGGAAATACCTCGGCGACGGACAATGAGGGAGCCGTGGGGCTCTATCTTGTGCCATAGACTGCCGCCCGTGGTCGCGGAGAGTCGCCTCAGTCAAAGCGTAAAGAGAGTCTACACTCTACGCCTCCGTGGGCCTGGTGGAGCGCCCGTATACCTCCGCTATCCTCCGAGCGACCGACTCGCCGCTCCAGTACGCTCCAGTGGCGGTACCCAGGGCAACAAACGGCGCTGTGTGCTCGCCTGCAAGCCACAGACCCTGATCTGGGAGACCCTCTCGCATCGTCGTGATGTCAACGTCGCCCTCCTCCAGCCCGACCTGGAAGTTACTGTAGGAGCCACACCCCGCCAACTCGTCATGGACCCAGTCGGTGGCGAGGCAGGCTGTCGGTATGCAGTCCTCGGACGCCTCCGAGTAATGCGGAAGTCGGGAGTAGTAGGGCTTGAAGAAGTCATACAGGAACTGGTCTCTCTTAGACGACTCGGCGAATTGAGCGGCCTGGGCGGTCAGAAGGCGCGACTGCTCGCCAAACATGTAAAAGAGCAGGGTCGGATGAGAAGTCTCGGGACTGAGGCTAGCCAGCTCGACCACTTCCTGGTGCCACCGATGAGGATTCGAGTCCGGCGCGTAGTTGGGCGACAGCCACTGGACAAACCCCTCGACTTTGCGGTCGTCAGCCCCTTGGGAGAGCCAGAAGGCTCTCGGAAAGCTTATGTATACCTAAGCCGAATCAGTCAACATAGGAATGAATACACACATGAAGCCTGGAGGTGCACCTTCTCAAGACAGCCATAGCCGATTGAAGTTATTGCACGGGCAAGACGAGGAGGCAGCGAGGGCTCAAACGCAGACAGATTCTTCTGCAGCCATCCGAGGGGACACGTCACTACCACTTCGTCAAAATGGAGGGACTGGCCGCCATCCATCTCAACAATAACCTGATCTCGACCCTCATCCCGGTGGGATATCCTCGTCACCTTGGAGTTGAATTGTACCTCCGCGCCGGCGAGAACGGGCTGGGCGACGAGGTCGAGAACCTTTTTGTACGTACCGGCGCAAAACAAGTTCTCTACGTTTGCTCACATTAGCAGAATATTTGGGTCACGTTTATTCCGCCACGTACCGCCCTCGATGCATTCCTCGAGCCAAAAGTACTTGAGGCTCTGTCGGGATATAGGGCTGCCAACGAAGGCACCCCACATCTCCGACATTTGCCACAGCAAGGCCCTCTTCTCGGAAAAGGCGTGGTCCGTGTCGGGTATCTTCTCTGCTATTTTGGTCTGGAAGAAGTCCGCGAGGCTCTCGCCGCTGTCAATGGTGGTACAGAACTTGTTGGAATGCTTGAATGCCTCCTGGATGATGTCCCACATCATGGTGGCGTACTGTTCCCCTTGGTCGACTTGAAACAAATCCCCAGACTCGCCAAAAACATATGATCTCGTGTCCCAGCTACCAACCGCTGTGTTGGTCTGCTTGACCAAGTCCAATATGGGATTGTCCTGCGTGCCGTGGATCCAGTTTGGGCCAAGATCCACGAGGTGGCCGTTGGGGAGAGGCTGCTGGTGCACCCGGCCGCCGACCCGGTCTCGGCCTTCAATGACGGTGACTTTGAACCCGCATTGCAGCAAGATGTCTGCACAGCGAAGTCCCGAAAGCCCGGCCCCGATGACGCCTATGTGGGGACTCGCGGCCGCGTCTTGCGTCCTGCGCTGCACTCAAGCATGTAAGCAAGTGCCGAGGACCTGACCGGGGCTAGGGCTAGACGATGCCAGACACGGGGAGCAACTCGAAAAGCGTCTGTGCTGCCCATGATGCGGGGGGGCGTGCGCATGAAAGACATGGCTATGGCAGTACCTGGGTTGATGCATCCGTACTCGCCATCCTGCAGTAGAGGCGGTCGCGATCGAACAAGGGCAGGCTCGACAAGCGCACGGATCGAAGATCCTGGTATATCTTGGACGAGCTGCGGCGAGACGGGCTGGTGTAACATATCGAGTAAGCATCCATTCTGCGTTATTGGCGCGGGTGAAGCCGCCCGATGGTCGAATAAAGTCGGTAGATTGTTTATATGTCGAGAGGAATAGCACGAAGGAAGGGGGGTTCATGCGGGAGGAAAGAAGACGGATACAGCTGGGTCACGGGGGCGGCTCCGCTCCAGGAGCCATGTGAGGTGTCGTCGTGTCGCGCGCCTGCAAAGGTGGCAGCGATAACGACCCGGCCAGCAAGGTACGGAGCGGTCCGTGAGGCGCTCTGGCCGCGTGCCGAAGCGACCGACTCCGATTGGCAGCGATTCCGCCTGGGCCGAGATACATGCTGCCGGCTCTCAGGCGCTTGCCAGGGCGCGGGACCGTTGAAATAACAGTAGGGGAGCGTGCGAAGCCAAGCGGGATGCGGCACGACGCCCTCGCGACGGGATACGCGATCAATGATGCTGTGGTTGTTCGCGGCCAGGCCTGCGGGCTGCCGGTTGGGATCTGGGGGCGCCGGGGACAGGGATCAAGGCACCGGGACGCACCTGTAAAAGTAGCGAAGCAGGCGGGATGCGCTCATGGATGCGATGCGACGCAGCTGGGCGGACCAGAACGAGGCGTGGCGACGGATGGAGGAGATGCTTTGTGTTACGCGAGCGTTGTAGCAGTCGCTGTCGGGCGTCGGTCGTTTGGCGTACCTAAGGTGCGGCCCAGGTGGCCAGCGGCTGACAGGCCACCTGCCCTCCTGGGGCTATTAAATTACCATCCATGGATCCCATTCCAAGCTGTAAACTGCCCGTAGCGCTACTTCGAACCACGACCCTCATAGGTGATGCTGGGAGGCCCAACATCCACTGCCATGTAAGCCACCGGCCCGGCAGACCATTCCCTCCTGTAGCACGTCTTGATTTTTTTTCTCGTCTGCCATTCTCTCGTGCCGTTACTTCTGCGTCCCTCACACAGGACCTGCGACGAAGATACCTGAGTACCTCTGGTAGGCCCTGCATCTACCTTTGCGGCCGTAGCAGCGGGCCGTAGCACCGACATTTGGAGCGGTCAGGTGGCGGGCAGGCAGCACGCCTCGTTTCGGCGAATGACCTCGGATGGATCCATCCAAAGGCTGGACCACAGGCCGTCCAGTCCTGCGCAGCCTCCACAGTAGCTCCCGGTAGGTCGCTTCCCATCTACCTAGCCAGCCCAACATGTAGCTCGAAAGCGGACCTGGAGGCTGCGGCGGTCACGGCACCGCCCAAGCGGGTGACATCCAGTGGGTGGGGCGAGTGCCCGTGCAGCCCACTGCAGTGCAGCACGCCCGCTGAACCCTGCCCGGGGGTTCGGCGTCACCTGTGGGGACGGGCTGGTGCCTGCCCGCCTCTAATGATATGGATGTGCTCCCTCCGTCGCGGCGCCCGGCGAACATCCATCCATGATGAATGACCAGCCCAGCGCAGCTCCCGGGTGCGTTGGTTGCCGAGTTACAGAGCACGTCGTGGCGGCCCATGCGGGTGTTGATGCGCGTGTTCATTGCTGCCCGGCCACCTGAGCGGCTGCCACACCATACCTCTAAAGTGCAGTGCCTCAGTTACCTTACCTTATGTACCTACCTAGTAACTGGCGAGCGCTCGTGACGTCCACGGCGCGACAGCCCTGTGCCCCACGCCAGGTCCCCTTACGTCTGCGCCGGCTGGTGGCGGTACCTTAACCTTCCTCGACCCGACTGCTTCATGCGCCCGTCCCAACTCTCCGTGGCCAGCCACTACCACCATCTTCTGCCCCGAACCTACCGCTGTCCACATCTTCATCGATTCTTGCGCTTCCAAAAGCCGCACGCACACGAGCCGCCCAGACGACGAAGCTACCCCCGTCGACACGGCCCTCGCCCAAGCTCGCTCCCTCCGCCGACCCCGCTCCATGTCGCGATCCGCTGCCGAACCATCATGAACTTGGTCCCCGTCTCTGACCGAGGGTCTGCAGCTTGCTTCTGCACCTTGTGAGGGCACCGCGTGTCCGCCGCAATATCCCACAAACCGCCCGACTCCGACGCCGCAAACCAGTCGTCGAAATGGCTACCCTCTTCCAGTCCTTCCGGAGCTCCAGCATGCCCAAGAGGCTGCTGCGCTATGCTCTCGCCCGGCTGGACTTCCTCGATACCGACGCCCTCGACATCGATAACCTCGACTTTGCCCTTGGGAGAAACACAGTTCTTGAGTTTAGAGATGTTGGCACCAGGCTCAAAGTACCCATCCCGTCCCCGGCCGCCCCCTAGGTTGCGTACCCACCGGCACTGACATTCCTCACCCGTGGTAGAAGCTCGAGAAGATGCTGCAGCTGCCGGCCACATTCAGACTGAAACGCGCCAAAGTGCTCCTCTTGCGAGTAACGATACCCATGGACTTCTACACGAGCCCCATCACACTGCAGGTGGATGGCGTAGACGTGACACTGGAGATCATCACAAAGTCGGCCCGTGCACCCGCCCCCGCGACCTCGGATCTTTCCGCCGACCCGGTTCCCAACACGGTCGATCTCGCGCAGTCCTTCCTCGAGACGCAGCCATCATCCGAGCGCAAGCAATTAGAAGATGCCCTCGCCGCGGAAACGCAGGATCTTGGCGCCTCGGTATCGGTCAGCGATGATGGCAGTGAGGACGACGCAGGCTTTGGCACTGGCCAACCGCTTTCGTTGCCTACATTCCTCGCCGACTTCTTGCGTGGCGTTGTTGATCGTATGCAGGTTACGATCAATGGGGTCAACTTTCAGTTGGACATGGAAGTCCCCGCCGACATCAACGCCAGCTCCGTTGAGCCCGTCTCATTTCAGATTTCCATCCAAGATGTCGATGTCGAAGGAGTCACTACCTCTGCACCGGACCCGGATGGTAGCTCAAACTCTCCAATGACGTTTGTTCCGAAAGAAGGAAAGCGGCACATCATGTTGGCCGGCGTTCGGGCGTTTCTTATATCTGAGGCGAATGTCTTTCCTAATCTGACCAGATCGCCATCGATGGCATCTCCGTCAGTGACCTCCTCGCCTGTTCAGACTCGGAACCCGCCGTCTCGGCAGACTACATCGCTATCACATGGCAGTTTCCAAGAACAGCCTATGGCATCACTGCAGGAGAGCTTCCGGGAGCATTTGTCGGATCACGAGGAGTCCCCGGAGCCCGAATATCCCCTCGGAGACAGCGAGGAAGCTCTTGGTATCCCGTACGACTTGGAGGACGCCCTGAACGACGATCCAGAAGATGACAGCCCCCCGACACCGCGCGCCTCCTTGTTTAAAGATAGCGCCCCTGTATTGGAAGATTCGATCTTTCACTCAACGCTTCAGCCTGGTGGAGACTCAGTGTTATCGACCACACGACCCTCGCAGCACGAGGAAGATTTGCTGACATTTGGTGATTCGACGCCCGCGCTTGATCGACAACCGGCACTGCGGCCGGCTAGCGGAAGCAATCAGCTCGACAGGTTGGCTGGGATGTCGGCACCTGCCGACACTGAGAGCACGCCCGGAACGAGCTCCACGGAGGACCTGACTGAATCCCACTTGTACACGCATGATGAAGCAGAAAGCATGTACCTGAGTGCGTTCTCCAGCGCAGAGTCCCCAGCATCTACAACAAGGTCGCGAATGGTGACTTCCACATCTGGCCCGCCCGAGGATGATGTGGACGACTCGTCGCCAGCGCCGCCCGCTGCGCGCTCAACGATGCCGGGTACCTGGAATGACGATAGTGAGGGCTCGCAGCAGTCTGATCCCGTTCGGAGAACCTCTCGACCACAGCCGAGAACCCGAGCGGAAAGTGCAATGCACGACTCGGAGAGTGAAGACTCTTCTCCTGCTTTCAGCAGACACTCGATCGCACCTGAACCGGATGCCACGGCGAGTGCGTCGGCCCCGGAGGCTCCTCAGCAAGAGGACATTGCAACGCCGAAGGGACCGACCCGGGTCGCAAAAGAGATTTTGCATTTGGAAAGCATCTCAGTGTATGTCCCGTCGCACCACCAGCATATCCAGGTCCAAGCAACCTCGCCAGAATCTGTGGCACAACTGTCACGCTCTTTGGGCAGTTCTGTCTTGCCCCAAGCACCAGGCGCGTTCTCGATTCACGGTGCCGCTCCTACGTCACCAGGCAGTCCACCAGCGCAGTCAACGACGAGTCAGCACTATAACGCCCTGGAGGTAGCCCTTGCGCCGATGAGCATAAACTTCGATGCTTCCGTTGCATTTGTGTTGGCAATGGTCGCTGAAAAGCTGCTGAGCGTTTTGAAGGATGGGCTTCCTCCGACAACACCTGACTCCAATCAAGACTCAGCGCCGAAGAAAACACCGGCGGTCAAGCTTACGGCCCAAGAAATTTCGCTGAATTTTCTCAACCGACTTGGCGGCGTGGCAGAAACGTCTGAGCGCTATCTAGATCCGACCGCATTCCACTTGTTCGATCAAGAAGTTCTCCTCAACATGACGTTGCAAAAACTGGCGGTAAATGTCTCGCCCGGCCAAGCGTCTCCCGCCCACCCGAGCGGCAAAACCGGCGATCCAAAGGTTGCCGCACTTACGACGGAGATTGAGTTGGAGAAGTTTCGCTTTGGCTACACCAATGGAGATATCGTGTCCTTTGACAGCGGCAGGCCAATGTCCACGTCAGTCAGAGACACATTTCTATCGAGTGGCCAAGACGTCAGCATTCGGATTATACAGTCAAACGGTTCATCAAGGACGGACATTGAAACCTTGCCATTGGTCATTCAGATCGACCTGCAAAGACTCGACGAGACTTTTGGGTGGTTTGGTGGCCTGAGCAGCTTCCTCAACATGAGTGCTTCAATGACTTCCAGTCCTTCGCCGACGATCAAATCCACAGCCTTGCCCCCGCCGTCGAAACAACGAGGCGTCCACTTCGAAACGCCTATTGACCCTGAAGACAGATCCGTCGCTGCACAAAACAAGGTCAACGTACGGATCGGTGGCGCCCTGCTCGAGTTGGTGGGTCGAGATTGCAGCGTGGCCGCAGAGACGCACGCCATCAAGATTGTCAGCCGTGACGAAGGCATCGGCGTTGCCTGCAGTCGGATACGAGTGTCTGGGCCGTATCTGCGGAACTCGCTCTCGGACCCGGCCATCACCGCAGATATTTCTGGGATGCGCCTAGAGTTCCTCATGGCCCCGAAAGACAGGGACCTGGAGAAGTTGTTGGAACTCATTATCCCGTCAAAGGACAAGTTTGATGACGGTAGTGACGAGATCATGGTCGACACGCTCCTGCGCCAGCGCAGGAAGGGCTCGGTGCTTAGAGCAACACTGGAGGTCGTCAATGTCCGTGTTAAGAACCTGGCTCAGCTCTCACCAGCCTTGCCCAACCTCGGCGAGGAAATCGCCAAGCTGTCCACGGTCGCAAAATATCTTCCGGAAGACGATCGCCCCGGGCTTCTAACGCTCGGTAGTCTCCACTCTCTGACCTTTGGGGTAGATGTCGGAAGCACGGTTGGACATGTTGGAGGGGAGATCCGCGGCCTCGAGATTGGGCACATCACATTCCCCTCGCTGCTTGCCGTTGCCCTCGAGGGGCTCTCTGTGCGACGCAACAAGAGCGAAGATCTCATCAGCTCGCCCATTTTCGACTCACCCGAAGCACCCGCGAAGAATGGTCCTGTCGTCATGGCAAGGGTCATTGGTGACGAGATGGAGCCCACCATCAAGCTGAAACTGCAAGGCTTGAGGGTGGAATACCGGGTCCCTACCATCATGGACATCCTTGGCCTTGGAGACGACGCTACGCCTCAAGACTTCGAAGCTAGCTTGGCAGCCTCCGTTGCTAGCTTAGGCGATCAGGCTCATGCTAGACTTGTTCGACAGCCAGCGTCGCCACCTTCAGAGAAAGCCAAACAAAGCAAAGCCTTGACTCTGGATATTGGGATGCGTGACTGCCTCCTGGGCTTGAACCCGTTGAATCTTCCGTCTAAGATGGTCGTGGTTTTCACCGACGCTCACCTGCAAACGACGTTACCGAGGGACGGCCGGACGACAGCGACGATGTCTATCAAGAAAGCGTCAGTGCTGTTAACTGATGATGTGTCAGATGCCGCAGCTCGCAGTGCCACTGCCAGACCAAGACGTCGACTGTCCTGGGCAGTGTCTCCCCCGGTTGCTGAACTCTCTGCCCGAGGATTTGTTGACATTTGCTACATTTCGTCTGCAAGTGTCGTCGCCGTCATCAGACCAAAGCCGGATGGCAGCGAAGACAAGCAGATCGAAGTCGTGCTGAGAGATGACTTGTTGGTCCTAGAGACATGCGCAGACTCTACGCAGACCCTCATCACGCTGGCCAATGCACTGAAGCCGCCGACGCCCCCAAGCAAGGAGAACAAGTTCAGAACGAAGGTTGTCCCGGTACAAGATTTGCTGGCATCCATCTCTGCCGAAGCGTTTGGCCGCCCAGAAGGTGAGTACGACTTTGATCAAGACTTCGCCGGGGCACAAGAGATGGCCGGCAGCGTGTCAGATCTAGACTATGGTGCGGAGGGGTCCCTCGGCATCGACTCGCAATTCTACGGAGAACAGCTCGAAGGCGAGGAATTATTTGACGCGACTAAAAGCCCGAGCATGCTACATGGCACGAGCATGCAGGACACGGCTGAAGGTGTTTTGCTGACAGGCTTCGAGCCGTCTCAAAGTTCTACGTCGGAGCAGGATAGCGACGACCTAGTCATCCACGACGACTTTTACCAGCGCGATGAGTCCAGCCAGGATCACACGGCAAAGGTCTGGAACTCCACCAGGAACACGTACGATCGTGCGCCGACGAGTCTTGTGCAGAACAGCCCGCTCAAGATTTCTGTGCGAGATGTGCACGTCATCTGGAACCTGTTTGACGGATACGATTGGGCGCATACCCGTGACATCATCAGCAAGGCGGTGGAAGATGTCGAGACCAAAGCGCTTGAGCGCCAGGGCCGACTCACGGGGCCTCAGGTGTACGAAGAGGAAATCGAAGATGAAGAGGCCATTGGCGACTTCCTGTTCAACTCGATCTACATCGGAATACCGGCGAACCGTGACCCGCGTGACCTGACGCGCGCGATCAACGAGGGCCTCAACGACAACGCAACAGAAACGGAGTCTGTGGCCACAACGGCATTCACGACTACCACGAGCAGAACTGGCAAGCGCCATCAGCCAAAGTCAAGGCGCCTCAAGTTGCACCGCAGCAAACACCACAAAATCACATTCGAGCTACAGGGCGTGAACATGGACATGGTCATGTTTCCTCCCGACGGTAGCGATGAGACGCTGAGCAGCATCGATGTCAGAGTCCAGGCGCTCGACATCTTTGACCATGTGCCGACGTCGACGTGGAAGAAATTTGCCACATATGACCAGGATCAAGGGGAACGAGAGATGGGCACGAGCATGGTGCACCTAGAGCTCCTCACCGTGAAACCCCTGCCCGAGCTGGCGGCGTCGGAAATCGTGCTCCGCGCTACCCTTCTTCCTCTTCGGCTGCACGTCGACCAGGACGCCCTCGACTTCATCACTCGATTCTTCGAGTTCAAAGATGAAAATGTGCCGGTGCACTCGTCTGCCAGCGACGTCCCTTTCCTGCAGCGGGCAGAGGTCAACGACATTCCTGTCAAGCTGGATTTCAAGCCCAAGCGGGTGGATTATGCCGGCCTGCGGTCCGGCCACACGACCGAGTTCATGAACTTCATTGTCCTTGAAGAGTCTCGCATGGTGTTGCGCCACGTCATCATCTACGGCGTGTCGGGCTTCGATCGGCTGGGCAAGACGCTGAACGACATTTGGATGCCCGACGTCCGGAAGAACCAGCTGCCCGGTGTAGTCGCTGGTCTTGCCCCGGTCCGTTCATTGGTCAATATCGGCAGCGGCTTCAAGGACCTCGTTGAGATACCTCTGCGGGAGTATCAAAAGGACGGTCGCGTGATCCGTAGCATCTCCAAGGGTGCCGCCGCCTTTGCGCGAACGACGGGCACGGAACTGGTAAAGCTGGGCGCCAAGATCGCCGTGGGCACCCAATACGCACTACAGGGCGCCGAGGACATGCTCACGGAGAAGCGGCAGCAGGAAGCTGTGGAGACTGGCTGGGACGACGAGGACTTGGATCCCGAGGACAAGAAGCAAATTTCACTGTACGCAGACCAGCCAACAGGCGTGCTACAAGGCATTAGAGGCGGCTACAGGTCTCTCACCAGAGATGTCAACTTGGCCAGGGACGCCATCATCGCCGTGCCGGGCGAGGTCATGGAGAGCCAGTCTGCCAGCGGCGTTGCGAGGGCGGTGTGGAAGCGAGCGCCGACCATCATCTTCCGGCCAGCCGTCGGAGTGACCAAGGCCATCGGACAGACTCTCATGGGGGCGACCAACACCATTGATCCCCAGAACAAACGACGCATTGGCGAGGTGCGTTTGTCCCCAAGACCACCGCCGTACGCTGCGAGGAGGCTAACTGGGAGCAGAAATACAAGCATTGATAGCATACGACGGCGCGAACCGGTACCACGAATTGCCATCCAACTAACCCTTGGAGACATTTTGTTCTCTTTTACTTCTTCCAGAATAGATCATGACAGCGCATTCCAGGATACGGGGTGGGAGGCTATGTTCGTCCTAGACTTCGGCGATGAACTGTCGGACAGTCAAGCAGTGCAGCAAGTGTGTGATGTGAAGGGGAGCGTGGGCAGGACAGGGGCCCCTGCGGGGTGGCAACACGACGAGAATGAACGACGGGACATGGCATATTACGTAGTGCACCAGCACAGCATGGCGCTCGGGCGCATCGCATAGAAATCTACATGGTCTGACATGCCGTTGCCGTGGCGCAATGGATGCATGGTGCGCCGAGGGCCTAGAAGCCGTCATCGGGGATGCCCTGGCGGCGCTCGGCGGCTTTCCTCTCGTTGTTGGCGTCTATCCACCACTTGTGCGTCTCATCGGTGCCGGTCCACTGGCCGTTTTCGTCGACCTCGTCCCACGGCTTGGGGCTCAGGATGTAGTGCACGTTCTTGACCTTGTCGTCGCGCCAGATAGCGTCGTGGACGTCAGGCCAGCGCAGCGTCTTGAGCGCGTTGTACGTGTACGGCAGGGGGACCCAGCGCCCTCGGTACAGGTCCGACAGCAGCGACTGGTCGGCAAAGTCCATGTTGGCGGCGTCGGCCTCCATGTGGTCGAGGATCTGGCGGTACAGGACGGCCGAGGGGTTGACGACCTGAAGGCCGCCGTTCATGAAGCCGAGGGGGCCGACGGCGGGGTCGGCGGCGACGGTCTGGGCGCGGTCCGGGTCGTCGTGCTGCGAGGTGAAGGCGCAGTTCCGGGGCACCCAGTCCCTGGGGTAGTGCGGCTTGGCGAGGGGGTTGCAGACGCAGGCGTGGCCGGCGGCGAAGACGCGACGGCTGGAAGCGGCGTCGCCCGTCTCGCTAAGTGCACCGGGGTCGTCGAGCTCGAGATCCATGAGCTCGTCCATGTTGATGCGGACGAGCATGTCCGAGTCGAGCTGGACGACGCGGGCGTACTCGACGAGGGAGAAGGGGGTGAGCTTGCTCCAGCAGTCGTAGAAGCGCGGGTCGTTGGAGTAGTCCTTGGAGGAGGCGGGGAGGAGGTAGGGGATGCGCTGGGCGGGGATGCCGCGGGCGGCGAGGGCGGCGAGGCCCGCCTCGGGGAAGGAGTCGGTGTAGAGGGCGAGGAGCGGGTAGGCGGATCGGACGGCGCGGAGGGAGTGGGCGAGCGTGAGGAGGCCCGGGAGGTAGTCGAGGTTGGTGATGAGCGTGGTCCAGACTGTTGGGGAGCTGCATGTCAGCTTGGCTGCGATGTGCTTTCTCTCTCTCTCTGTGTGTGTCTCTCATTGCTCTTCTTCCCCCCGTCCGTTCTACGGCCCCATGCGCCAAGGATGTCTGTCGTTACCTTTGTCAGAGTCGACGGCCCGAGGGCGCCGCTGCTGCTGCTCCTCCTCCTGCTGCCCCTGTTGCGCCATGGTTCGTCGAGTCGGTTCGGGTGCAGCGGCCCGAAGAGTGGGAGGGTACGTAGGTAGAGCTGAGGGCTGCCGGGCGGTCGGTCGGAGAGGGGAGAACAATGCTGACAATTGGGAAGACGGACGAGAGTGAGATGGGCGAGCACGACATTTCCATGTCGTGACGTCGGTTTAGGGTGGCGGGGCATCCCGCTAAACCCGCCCTGTCCAAGCCTCCAGGGCCGCACTGCTCCCAGGGCTGCTCCGCTAGCGGGCACTCCATGCACCTTCTCGCCTAGCGCCGTGTGCTGGAGCGGCACTTCGCTTCGGGGAGGCGGGAGGGCTGAGGGCTGCCTCCTGCAAGTGCAAACAACCTGGAACCTGCAACCTCTCGCCCAAGGCCATTCGCGCCCTCGGCTTGGCCCTTGCCGAGCATGGCTGAAATCTGCCCTTGCGGCTCTTGCGCCGATTCTACCGAGCTGCGTAACAATCGTCTACTACTACTACTACTACCTAGCAGTGCGTCGCACGAACGTACGGAGCACACACGCGGGGTTGGGGAAGCGACTTCCGGCTGGTGTCTGTCTCAGCCCGAGCGAAGCGTTCGGAACCAGCGCGTGTGCGACGCGGATCTGCGAGATGATAAACTGTATGTATGTATGTATGTATGTATGTATGCCTGCCCATCGGGGCGTAACGTGACATGTCGAGCGGGAGAAACGGGAGCCCAGCCGCGTCGCGGTAACGGCCAGGAGCGCACTGCGCAGGTATCCATCATCCCCTCTGCAAAGCTTATTCTCCAACCTCTTTGCACGGCGCGCCTGCTGGGGGCCAGAAGGCCATCATCATCCATCGCGGAAGGATCCTCTCGCTGCCCTGCGCTGCCCTGCCAGCCGTGGCCCGTCATCATGCCACAACCCCGACCGCGCGCAGCGGCACAAGCAGCCTTGGCCCGCAGACACGCAGACACGAATCAAGCACCTCCAAAGACTTCAGCTGCGGCTCCTCGGCCGTATGACGGAGGGACAAGGGGGAAAGAAGCGACATCAGGCCCAGGTACAGACCCGCGCACGCAGCCAAGCCTCGGCACCTGACAACGGTGTATCTTGGTTCGGTCCCTGCCCTCCCCTCATGCAGGGCGATCATGGAGGGGTCGCGGGAGGAGGGGGACTGGTCGAGATCGGCTCGGCCTGCATCGACGTCAGGAATAAGCGCGTCGGCCGTGCATGCTCGCGTCGAGGGATGCATCCGACAGGGCGAGAGAGGCCGTCGTCGGTCATGGGGGGTTGTCGCTGCGGAATGTTGCCTGGGCCTCTTCGCACGCAGCTCCCCCCTTGATACAAGCACGTAGTCTCTTGCCATTGGCACGGCTTATACCAAGGTTTCGCCCGACATAGGCGTGTCAGTCTGCACATGTCAGCTCCAGCGACGATCGCAACACCAAGGGAGTCCTCCGGTATACCGCACTGGGAGAGGGAAGTCTCTCGGACGGACAGCTCGACCGATGGCCCGAAGCTGACAACAAGAACAGCAACAACAGCGCCCATTCTAGAAAATACGCGACCCCCCCCTCCCCTCCTTTTCATCATGATCATCGACAGCGGCGCATCTCGCACCCGCTCCTGCATCGACTATTGGTGGCGCTCTGCCGTGCTACGCTATAAGCGACGACATGATGCGAAGAAGAAGGCCGCACACCCAGAACCCATCATGAGACGGGGGCTGCGTGGTTTCGTCGCCGACAGTCCGAGCCCGTCGGCCGATCAGACCAAAGACGCCGTTCCACCGAGGAATGCGTCAAGGTCGTCGAGGCCGCCGTCATTGGAGCGTGTCGACGGGAAGACTCTTGGCGTAGAGGCATGACATGGTGTGGTCTGGCAACTCGTTGCCCTTTGCGTGTCGTTGCATCTTCAGCCGCGCCGCGTGAGGACATTCTCGACCAGTCGAGGGGGTTATATCGGCTGCGGGAGATGCAAGCCACGAAGGAACGTTGACAGTAAGCAGAGAACGTTGCTCTTGCGAGTCTTGCCTGGGCTTTCCGGTGGCCGTTGAAATGCACCTCGAGGCAGATTCTCTGTCCGTCATGCGGTATTCAACTATATAAGCCATGTCTGTTCACCACCGGGAATTCCATCATGGCAGGCTCCAGATATACACGTACTCAGACACAAGCAACTACAAAGAGCAAACCCCCTTGGTGAGTTACCCTGGCCCCAACGTTTCCGAAACGACTTCGTCTCATTGGCATGGACTCCGTCGCAGAGAATCCAGCAACCATGAAGTTTGAACTCGGCTTCGTTCTCCTGGCGTCTGCCCTTGGCGGCGCCCTCGCCGACTTGCTCCCAGAGCTCGTCATTGCGGACATGCAAGGTCTCAACGCGCCCAAGGGCGACGTCAGCGCCCAGGCGTGTCCTCCCGACTTCCCGCGCAAGTGCCCCATCAACAACCTCTGCTGCCGTACCTCCAAGTGCTGCCCTCTTTCCTGCTGCAAGGAGTCGGCGAGGTTCTGCTACAACGGACACTGCTACGCCTAGAAGCGTCCGGCGCAGCCGTGGGCCCGCTCGCCCCCCCGAGAGCAGTCGTCGATGTGGGTGAGGCACGGGACGGTAGGGGAAGTTTCCCGGGCTGGACCATGGGGAGGATACCGTGTCTCAGGCGCAATCACCGACACAGATGTGTGTGCGAACGCTGGGCAAGCAAAATTGACGTGAACGGCGAGACTGGAGATATCTCGGCGGAGAGTGAGAGGATGGAGAGCTGAGGCAAGCTAGCTTGAGCCGTCGGCCGCCTTGTGTGTTTGGGATGCTTTGCGGAAATTGACCTTCTCTGCTATTCTGTCGCTCGCTAAGAGATCTGAAGCTACGAAATACGACACGTGCCATGTTCACTAAAAGTCGTCGACGCACTGAAAGGAAGCATAATCCTCGCCAGCTCCATGTCACAACGCCGACATCCGTTAACGATATCCGTATACAATCTCCTAGTATCCAGCGATATTTCACATCTAACCGTGCTTTGCGGCCTCCATGTCAAGCCAGAACTTCGGCCACAGGCGGGCCTTCCAACACCATCGAAGGTCGGGAAAGGACCTCAGCTGGCATCGAGCCGCTGCACTCCGATGTCACGGCCGGCACATCGCCACCAAGCCTTGACAACCAGTCTACCATTTCATCCAGCAACCCAGAGCAGTCAACCAGGTTACATGCCGCAGTCGGCACAGAAAGGTCCAGCATGTACTTCTCACCACCTTCATGGGGTGTCACATCCAGACGCAGCGGCTCCGGAGGATCGGGCCTGTCCAGCTGCAAGGCGTCAAGATGCACCTCGTTACCAGCAATACTCGTTCTGGGATCTTGCATTCCCTGGTAGTAGAACACGCAGCCGTACGACGTGTCGAGGGGCCAGCTGGTGCAATGCTTCACAATGTCGGCCAGGCCCGTGGTCTCGTGCGGGATGGATGCTGTGAATTGCTCTTGAAGCGCCGTGAGCACGCTCGTCGCGTCGCTTGAGCGGGCAAGTCTGATGCGGGCAGGAACAAGGTTTAAGCAAGGGCCAATAACGCTCTCAGGATCTTGCTCGCTGCATGGAAGAGCTCGTCCCGATACAGCGCGGCCGATTACAACGTCGTCGCACCTTGCCTGCGTGGCCATTGCCGCCCCCAGCGCAGCCGCAAAGACGGTGGCGGTGGTGATGCTGCTGGGAATGCGTCTGAGGGTTACTTCCTTGGAGAGACGGACACGAATTTCGGGCGTCGGCGCGGCACGCGGGCAGTCTCTGTTGAGGGCAAGCGGCGGAGGACTGCCTTCCAGCACTGAAGACCAATGTGCCAAAGCCTCCTCGCTCCGAGACGGGGCATTTCCGAGGTACTCCGCGAACTTGCCAATGTCAGGCAGGGACCGCTCCTCGTAGAGTGCGCCGATCACCTGTGCCAAGCGTGCCGAACTGATGCCATCGTAGCAAGCATGGGACATGCCCAAGATCAGGCGCGCCTCTCCCGTCTCTGTGCTTTGGACAATGAAGCACCTGACGAAAGGAGACCCAAGGGAGACGGCTTCGGCGAGATCCTGCTGGCAGACGTCTGCGCATGCAGCATCGATCGAACCCGAGGTTTGCGTCACGGTAACTGGCGCCTCGAGGTGATTGAGGAATACCTGGACATATCCGTCTCCGTGCTGCGCAAAGACGCTCCTGAAGACGTCTAGCTTCTGGAACAATTGCTCGCACACTCGTCGCAACTGCGTCACGTCTGCGCGCGACCGAAACGCGAGAGCGAAATAATTCCACTCAGTCCGCGGCATGGCCAAGGTGCATCTGATAGCGTATTCTTGGAACTCAGTCACCGGCAGGATGTCCGTTATAGAGTGCACCTCGATTGACAAGGCCTTGGAAACCTCGGCGGGCGTCGGGACAGCATCAAGAGCTGCAGTGACTGCAGGCGCAGAACTGGCGGGCACAGTCCTGCCTAGTGCCTCGGTTGACTCCTCTAGCTGTCGGGCCATGTCCTCGAGGCGCGGGTGCCGGAATATCGCCAGGACAGTTAGATGTAGCTGGAACTTGCGCGCAACCCCCACCAAGTGTATGGCCGCCAGGGAGTCGCCGCCCAGATCAAAGAAGCTGTCCGACCGCCCAATCACGTCCGGCGTGATGCCCAGTGTTTCGGCCCATGAACTTGCCAGAAGCCTCTCATTCTCCGATTTAAGCTCACCAGCAGCCGACCTGTTTTGCATCTCCTCTGCTTTTGTCGCGGCTCCGATGGCGCGGAGGGCCTTCCGATGAATCTTCCCGGACGCCGTGAGAGGGAACTGCTCCACGCGAATGAATGAAGATGGGACCATGTACTTTGGCAGAGATTGAGCAAGCTGGGCCGACAGGTCTTTGAACAAGGCAGGAGACAGTTGGTGGGGCTCGGCGCCTGAAGCCGAAACGTCTTCGGCCGTGCAGATGAAGAGTGCCAGGCTCTGAGCTTTCATGTCGGTCGTGCCGCGATATGTGTCAATGACCTCGGCGACGACGCTGAAAGAGGGTCCCAAGATCTTTCGACTATGGGTCTCGACTTCTCCCAGCTCCACGCGCTGCCCACGGAGCTTGACTTGGGCATCTTTGCGACCCATGAAGACGAGTCGCCCTCGAGAATCGGTCTTGACGAGGTCGCCGGTACGATAGAGTCGTCCCTGACGCCCTGGAACTGACCCGCCGTTCCCCCTGGACAGCCATGCGGGATTGTTGATCAGTGCCTTTTCATTTTGCTCAGGCGCATTGAGATAACCCCGGCCGACAAGCGGCCCCTCCAGCACGAGTTCGCCCTCACCGCCGACGGGGGCTAGCGTATCTGGCTGAACGGTGCTGACTATCCAGCTGTTGACGCCGTACGAAAGGCCCATGGTCACCGAGTCGAAGAAGTCCTCGCCGTACGTAGCGACCGTGGCTGTTGGCGTGCACTCACACGGCCCGTACACGTTGAGCACCTTTACTTCTCGAGGCCATCTTGTAACGTCGTCCATGCAAAGGGCCTCCCCGATCAAGCTCACGGTCTCCACGCTGGGAACAGTGGCTGGGTCGACCGCCCTGGCGACTGACGGCGTGAGCTGCAAAAAGGTTGCCTCGAAGCGGTTGATGGCTCCAGTCATGTCATTCAGACACTCCGCGTCCGAGGGTATGCATATGCAGCCGCCGAAGTAGAGCGCCTGCACGAAGTGCTCCCAGCAAACATCAAAGGCATATGAGGGTAGATCGATTACGCGAGTCTGCTGGGTGATCCCCAGCGCCTTGTTCTGGTGGAACAGCGCGCTGCAGCAGTTTGCATGGGTCATGGCCGCTCCTTTTGGCGCGCCAGTGCTTCCAGATGTGAATACGATGTAGGCTGCATCTTCTGGTCGGAGCTCGGGGACCCATGAGCTATCGTTGACGGCCGCACTGGACGCTGGCAATGAATATATCGACTCACAGTCGATAACAAGGGCACGAATGCCAAGCTGTTGAACCACAGCCCCAGTACTGCTGGATGTTAGGATCACCCGCGCGCCAACTTGCTCCACGATTTGCGTCAGGCGCTCTTGCGGCTGCGACGGATCCATCAAAACGATGGTGCCTCCGGACATTAGAACCGCGAGCATTGCCACGGGGACCCAAAGCGACTTCGCAGAGCAGATGGGGAGTGCAATCTCTGGTCCAGCGCCGTGATCAACGACGAGCGTGTAAGCCAACCTTCGGGCTCGGGAATAGAGCTCCCCGTAGGAGAGCTCGCCATCCCAGGCGCGTACGGCGGTAGCATCGGATTGCTCGGCGATGCGATCAGCCAGCATGATGCCCAGATGCATGTTCCATTCCCGGGGTACGTCCACGTTTGTTGTCCAGATGGTGTCCCGATCTTCCCTCGTGGTCATGTCGATGCTCGCGAGAGCCATGTCATCAGACTCTCCGTGTATGCAAAGCTGTCGGACCACATGCTCAAACAGGCTAGCCACGCGCTGCGCCTGCGTCGGGTCAAGGACTCGCGTGTCGTAGCTCACGTTCGCAACAAATCCTCCTCCTTGGGCCGGGTGATCGTCGTCTATGGCGCACTCAATCGTCAACGCAGTGGCGTCACCCTCTTCGACATCGTCGCCTAGTTGCAAACCAATCATTCCGTCTTCTGAAGATGCGCTCCGTGGCGGTTGGACGACTAGGAGAGACTGGAATTGAGTGGCCAGCTCTGCGTCTGGCCCGAGACGGCAGATGCGACCAAGGCCGTACTGCTCAACCGGGATCATATCCGCAGCCTGCGACTGAACTCGCCGTAGCAAGCTGAGAGGGCTTTCTTTCCAGTCGATCAATACTCTGATGGGGACTGTTGCGATGGTCGGGCCAGCGATAGCTTCAATCCCGGCAACGGGTCCCTGTCGCCCCATTACAGTCATGCCAAAGAGGGTATCGTCGCAATTGGTGTAAAGAGACATCACAGTTGCCCAACCTGCTTTGAGCACTGTAGTAGGCGTGATGCTTCGAGGCCACTGAACTCCGCTTACGTGGTGTTTGAGGTAAGCATCCGTCGTCGGTTGGTACCGCCTGCTCGGGAGGCAGGGAAACTCGCGTGCACTAAGACCAGACAAGTACTGTGCCCAGAATCTTTTGGCTTCTCCCTCATCCAGATCCCGCACGAGATAGTTGACAAAGATGTTGTAAGGCAATAGCGTTTCATGAGTTGTTCCGTTCGAGTAGACGGATTCGACGGCCTTCAGAATGCGCAAGACACTCCCTCTGTCGTATATGGCGTGATGAATCGTGAGTAGAAGTGAGGGGCTCCATTGGTCACCCTTTGTGACTCTGACGATACAAAAGCGTATCAGTGGCTGGCCTAGTCCCATTGCCATTTCTTGGACGGCATCGATGTTGTCATACTCGTGCCAAGATAGCGGCTCGTCAAGCATGACCTGCAAGAGGCCTCGCCCGGCCATGTCAATAATTCGAGTCCGTAGGATCGGCGTCGTGGCCGCGACCGTGCTCCACGCCCTCTTTAGGCGTTCCACTTCAACGTTGGGGGGAAGTTCAATAAGACCTCGAGACACAAAATCTCCAGGGCGCTGCAGGGTACGTGACATCATGCTCTCCTGCAGCGGCGAACAAGGGTAAGCGTCTTCGACCGCCTTTGGGCTGACGTGACATGCCGCTGCAAGTTGCCCTCTGTCGATTCCCGGGTCCAGTAGAGTGAATGGCGGTATAGTTGCTGGTGAAACCGTGCGGTCGGCGTCCCGTCTCGCAATGGCGGCCATCTCTGCCAGAATTGGCGTTTTGAGAACCTCCGCCACGGTAACAGAATAACCTTCTGTTCTCGCTGCGGCCACAAACTTCATCGCAGTAAGTGAGTCTCCGCCAAGGAACAGGAAAGAGCTACCTTTCCCAATGGACGTCACTGGAACGCGAATGGTGCTGGCCCAGAGACGTCGAAACACTTCTTCCACCTCGGTGAGAGCACCATCTCTTCCCTCATCCTCGCTCATTGTTGCATGATAGAATGAGTCAGTGACAAACTGTCGCGGGTCCGCCTTTTGTGCCAACCGCTGCAAGGCATGTCGATCCGGCCCCCCATGTTCAGACACCGGGATCTGCTTCACCGGCAGGTAGTGGCTAGGTGTAAGATGGCGAGGGAAACGATTTGCCATGTCCCTGCACATAACAGAAACCCGGTCTCTCAAGTCTGTCGTTGAGTCCACGCAAAGAAAAGCGACGATGCGCTTTGACAATTCTGGCAGCTCAACGATCTCGACCACCACATCAGAGATCCCTCGACCCATGCAGCTTCGTAGGTGAAGCTCAACCTCATCGATCGGGGGAGTGTGAGTTGGCACTTTGTCTGCGCACGTGCCCACCCATGAATCTGTTGTTGTGCGCATCATGAGATCAGAGACAGAGGATGCCTTGTCCTCGGAGCAAAGGAGGGTCAAGATCCGCTCCATCTGGCTTAGCATCTCACGAACCTGACCGGAAGTAATCACTTCCTCATCAAAACTTGCCCGAATGTCGAGTCCGCCGGTCAAGTTGAGCGAGCATTCCAACATGAGAGCGTACGTGTTGAAAGCCATTATGTCTTCGCTGCCTCGGCCAAGGCTCAGGTAGTCAGTGTCTGCGTCCGTTGTGGGTGGCTGAACGACTAAAAAGGTACGAAATTGGCATGCCATCTCAGCCTCGAGACTCAGCCTTCGAATGTTCCTAATCCCAAAGTGAGTGAACGGGATTGCTTCAGCAGCCTGAGTTTGTATCCGTCGAAGGAACTCGCCGACGGGCGTCGCTTGCTCCGCCTTAATCCGCACAGGGATCGTCGCGATCGTAGGGCCACCCACGCTTTCAATGCCCGTCATGGGGACCTGTCTGCCCAGAGCAGTAGCCCCGAAAACGACATCATCTGATCCGGAGTGCGTAGACAGAATCATGGCCCACGCTGCATGGATGAGGGTGGTTGGTGTCACCCCTGTGGCTCGCACCCAGGGGATTGCAGGAATGCAGCTGTGACGTACATTTCTGGGTGATGGTCGGTAAGTTGGGGTAGGATACGCGGGAAATAACCTTAGGTCAACGCTATTCAGGCGATTGAGCCAGTAGTCCGCGGACTTTGTGCGGTCGCTTCGCTCCAGGTACTGGATGAACAGCCCGTACGGGAGGAGGTTGGCTTGATCAATGCCGGCGTAGTCATCTCGAACAGCTTTCATCAAAAGATCCAGAAACCAGCCATCGTATATCGCATGGTGCATAATGAGAACAAGGCAACGCTGCGCCGGTGAGGTGCGGTCGTCTTCGTCGATGTCATGCTCTACAGTAGCCAGCCGGAACAGGGGGTCCCCTAGTCCCACGACCCTAGCCTTCTCGCCGTCCAGACACTCATCCAAGGCAGAATATCGCGATACAGGGATAGAACCGCGGATCACTGATTGAATCAGATCATGACTGTCGTGGCCGGTTGTGACTCGAGTATGGGTTATGCACGTGCGAAGGATTGGGATGCCTTGTGCCAGCCTCTGTAACGTTGAGAGAAGCTTTGCCATGTCGATCTCTGCTGGCAATCGCAAAACCTCATATGTGACGAAATCTCGCGGCTGCAGCGCTGAAAGAGCCATCATTTCCTCCTGGACTGGAGAACACGGATATGCATCCTCAACATCGGTGGCGGAGCACATAGCGGCTTGCGAGATGGCTGCTCGCAAGCTGTCGATATCAGTCTCGGTCTCGCACAGCAGCGAAAATGGAGCCATTTCCGCCCGTGTCTTTTTGTCTGACGACGGAGGTTCTCGCTTGCCAATGTGGCACGCAAGGTCAGCCAGCCGCGGGAAACGAAACACGTCGGCGACCGTGAATTCTGCGAGCGCGTTCTGCCGGGACAAAGCCACAAGCCGGATAGCTGCCAGAGAATCTCCTTTTGCGAAAAAGTTGTCCTCGGGACCGACTAAAGATTCATCGGTATCCAACGTTGCAGCCCACTGCTTCCTGAGCATGAGCTCGTGAGTTGTCAGAGGCTGCTGTGTTCCGTTTTGCTCGTGGCTCGGCGAACTCTGATGCGCTGGCAGCAACTTGTCTTGCGAGGCCAAGGCGAGCTGCCGTAGTGTTTTGCGATCGGTTTTTCCAGACGCGGTCATGGGAATGACCTGGACGGGAAAATACGCAGAAGGTATCATGTACTTGGGCAGATGGTCGGTAAGCGCCGAGGTCGCGTGCCTGATCAAGTCTTGGAGCCGTCCATTCGTTGTGGTCGGATCTGCTTCAGTGCCGACGAAGGCGATCAACTGCGTTGCACCAGAGGGCCATTTCACGGCTTCTACCACGGGCCGGGTATCCAGCAGCCAATACTGTCCGAGCCAGTGTTCTATCTCGCCAACTTCGACCCTTTGTCCATTGATCTTGATTTGAGTGTCGGCTCTGCCGATGAAGGAGATGGAGCCGTCGACGTTATAGCGAGCAAGATCCCTGGTGCGGAAGAGCCTAGCTTGAGGGGCGTGCGCGACGCCGGCCAGGTAACCAGCTGGAGGAGGGAGGCACAAGGCCTCTTGGGTCTTGACTTCGTCGCCGAGATATCCTTGGCCAATCAGTGGCCCCTCAATAAGGAGTTCGCCGACCGCGCCGATGGGAGCTAGTCTGCCGATATCATTGACGTCTGCTAGCCAGAGTGCAGCGCCCAAACCACGCCCAATGCTCTCGGTCTCTCGTGCACTGGTAACATTGGTATTGGCGGCACACATGATGGTGCATTCTGTGGGCCCGTAGGCATTGACGACACGGACTCCGGCTGTCACCCACGGCGTGAGAACACTTTCATTGAGTTTCTCCCCTGTCAGAATGAGGGTTCGCAGATTCGGTAGAGCTTCCGGGTCCAGGACCTGGGATAAGGAGGGTGTGAGTTGAGCCAGGGTGATTTGCATTTCTTGACAAGTCTCCTGAAGCCTATTTATGCGATCTGTGTCTGAGCAAACGCAGAGACAGCCCCCAGAAAGCAGCGTGTAAAATGTGTTGAAGACGTAGGCGTCGAAACTGTACGACGAAGAGTCCAGGACCCGTGAATTCGCGAAGCCGAGAGCTCGGGCTTGGTGTGTGGCCGCGGAGCATAAGTTTGCATGGGAGATTTTCACACCCTTAGGGACTCCGGTGCTGCCAGATGTGAACACGGTATATAGGGTGTTTGCCGGTGAGAGACACGATTGTCGGTTTGTAACGGAGCTCAAGTCAGGATCTTCCGGCAGAAAGGTATCATCAACGACCAAAACATTTTGCGTGAGTGATTTCGCGATCGCCGCAGTGCTCGGCCTGGTCAAAACCACTGTAGCTTCGAGCTGATCCATAATGCTTTTCAGGCGCTCGATGGGCTGGTGCGGATCTAGTAGGACGAATATAGAGCCAGTCTTGGCTATCGCCAATATCGTGATCGTCGTCCATATTGTCTTGTGGAAGCACAGAGGGACGACTTTCCCAGCAACTGCGACCCCGTCTGCTATTAGCTTTGCAGCCAAGTTTGTTGACTTCTCGTCCAGTTCGGCGTACGAGAGGCTTCCATCCCAAGCATCGATTGCAACGCGTTGTGGGTGTGACATGACACTCTGTGAGAAGAGACCGTGAAGGAGGCTGTCGACGGTTCTCGGAAGGGAGGCGTTCCAAATCCAAATTTGCTCCTTGTCCTCGTCGCACAGAGGGTTGAGGTCAATGAGGCGCTTGGCCGAGCGTGTGTGGGAGCAGTAGGTAGTATCAAAGGAGCAAAGCTGACGGACCAAGTGCGCAAACTGAGAGATTATTCGATGGGAGCATGTTCCATCGAAGTCTTGGCTGCTTGAGTGAAGTGATATCCTTAGGGTGCGGGAGCCAACTGGCAAGCATTCGACGACCAGGTAGTACCGCCCCCATTGCTGCCGTTCGGCTTCTGTCCATTCATGTCCGAAATCGCCCTTGTCTAGAACAACAAGGGCCGTCTCAGATGCTCGTACCCCAGGGACGAGTACGTCGCCAAAAGGATCCACTGAAGTAGTAGCATCCTGTTCGACGACCATTTCGCCAGTCCGAGACCGAATTGACTTCAGGCACTCCAGAACAGTTGACTGCCAATCAATCTGTAGACGAACAGGGCAAGGTCTGGCGAGCTTTGTCGTATCAGGCTCGTTGGCAGCCGACGAAGAATTGATACCAAAAATGACATCTGTCGAATTAGTGTATATGGCCACGAGTAGTGCCCAGGCGGCCTGTAGCTTCACAGGCAGGTCGGCGCACTCATCATGACATTGACCGAGTTGTATGTCATGGATGTCCCGTACCAAAGGTTGTTGAGCCACACCAGGCCCTGAACTGTCTTGGGTCGCCAAGTGATTGTCGCTCTTTAGGCCTGCGAAATCAGGTGCCATCATAGTTGCTTGTTTCGCTTCGACAGCCATTTTCTTGACGGGTATGTGGAGACGAGAAGCTGGCAGCAGTCCGCGACCGATCCAGGGTACGACGGAGAGAGTATCGCACACAAAAGCGCGCAAGATTTCGATTGCGTCTACACGCAGTATGTTGAACAACATCTTCCTCCGAAGCTTCAGGAAGTTTTTTCACCAGCATCTTCAAGGTCTATGTGAAGATGCATCGAACAGTCGAAGAGAAATCATGTGCAGCTCAGCTCTTTGTGTGTTTGGTGCCTCGACACATGGAATGCGTAGCGGCCAAACGGGCATTTCGTCGGCGAATTGATTTTGTTGGCTGGTGGCGTCGGGAGCTTGTATTTCCTGGAGTATGGAATTGGTCCGCGCCTTGTTCCACTCTGCAGAGTCACCCACAGGAACCACTGCAGCGTCCAAAGGGCCGCTGAGCACAGTACTTCCGCCCTGCAAAAATACGTGGATGCCATTTGGGGCCTGTGCATGTAAGTCAGAACTCAGTACTCAGCAGCCGAAAGAACACCGGCGGTATTGTACTACTGACCGCTAGACTCCAATTCCATGAGGCACCAGCCTGCGTTCAATTCGAGGGGAAAGGTCTGCTTAGCGCATGTCTTGCACTCCACGCCTGATCATGTTGCTGAATTAACTAACTAAACTGTTCACCTCCTATACAGTACAGTACAGGAAGTACACAACAAAACCAACAGAAATTGAATACCGACTACGTCAAAATACAGTACATCGCGTATCCTCTCAGAGCACTTAGGTCAAAGGGATTGCAATTTGTCAAAAGTATCGCGTTGTGAGGGTATAATTAAAGCTTTGCCCTAATCCTTCGACGTACTCCACGTCCAGGTCGCCGTATCATATCTCTGTGAGGCACACTGGCATCAAGACCGAATGGCTTGAGGTCGAGGGCCGTTTCCTTCACCACCTCGAAGCCCAAGCTGTGGTACAGTGGCCATCCCATTTCAGACGCTTGCATCACTGATATAATCCCTCTCTCATCCGCCACTTGCAAAGCATGCTCCAGCAGCATGCTAAGAGCGCCACGGCGCCAGTAAGCTGGGAGGGTCATCCCGACCTCGAACACCTGATATGGCTCGTTGGGGAAATGCTCTTGTCGGAAGCGAGCTGCAAGGCGGTTCAATTCTCGTCCGACTGCCGTTCCGGAAAAGGCGCTGACGCCTTGGTCATCGCTTTTCTTTTCGTCATGATTGGTGGCAGCAACGGAACGCATCTCAGGCGCGTCCTCTCTGCAGGCATCATGCCCGTTGTCTTGCGTCCCCCTCACTTCATCCCTGCCGCTGCCTGTAACAATTCTCCACACGAGGAAAGAGACAATGCCGCGGTGTTTGTCGGAGTCCGCCGGAATGTCTGTGTCGATGAGCTTGTAGAAATACGTGTTGTCCTGGGCGCGCCGGCGATAGCCAGCGAGAACGATTGCCTCAATGCTCTTGAGGTATTCTTCGTCTGAATTCTCACCAGTCGGAATGTTGGCAAGTTTCTTCCGGACCACCGTCAGCGGGTTCAGAGGACTTTGCACCACAGCCGCGTGCTCGATGGCGACAATGATCGGGATGTCATCCTCAACCATGGGGGAAATAATGAGAGGCATATTCGGCAATTGTGATCCGAAACTTGTCACTTACGCGTGAACCTGTCCGGAACAAGCCAGGGCTATTGCTCGTCATATACCCGCGAGGGATCATTGCGGATGTCTAATGACACGAGGTGGCCACTTACGGGCCTACTAGTCAAGACGTTTTTGTTGGTCTTCAAGCTACTCGTAACTTCTGCTGTATGGTCAGTACTGTACAGTACAGTACAGTACAGTATTGTTTATCGATCGCATTGGATCCTTGATGTGTGTTGTTGTTTCTCCGAATGACACTACCGATTAGTACCGAATATTGGTGACCACGCAGCGCATCTGACCCTGCATTGACTTGCCAATTCCGGTATGCTTGCGGGGCCACCTCCCGACTGGGTGCGGATCATCGTGTGGTCTTTGTGTCCACAGTCACGCTGGTTGGTTTCCGGAGAGGGGGCACTGGTCGCGGTCAATTCTGGAAGACTTCTAGGATCTAGACCAATACCATCACGTGGTTGCTGAAAGCAGGGTATATGATGGCATGATTCACCACGCTCGACAACAACAACATCTCTTCCGTACACTTCTACTTCATAGACAACAGCAGTCATCTTTGTGGCATCATCAACGCTTCGTCGGTGCGTCAAACACGATGGCTACCTTCAACTTGAGCCACTTCGAAATGGCTCGCCAGCTTTGGCAAAATGTCCAGGCTGTCAAACCCGGACAGAAGGTCATCGTTACAGGACGAGATCTAGACGTCTCAACTGTCGTGGCCGTCTCGAGGTCAGATCACCCCCCAGCTTATAGAGCCCCTTTCAGCTAACCTATGTGGTAGGGGCAAATGCCAGCCATGCCTGACCGAGGATGAGACCACGCTCAGACGTATAAGAGAGAGTGTGAGACAGCTGTCTGACTATCTCAGCAAAGGCAACACTGTATACGGTGAGTGCAGAGCATAAGCCTTGTCGCCAGCAACGACTAAATGGAACAACAGGTGTTACGACTGGGTTTGGTGGCAGCGCCGATTCACGAACCAATGAGACGTCCAAGTTACAAGTCGCCCTTCTCCAACTTACACAGGCCGGCGTTCTCCTCGAGTCCGACAAAACAGGCTCTGCGAAGTCCCCCGAGTATCACACGGAGACGAACTCCCATCCTGCATCTTGGGTTCGCGCTACGATGTTGGTCAGGTGCAACGCGACTGCCCGTGGCCATTCTGCCGTTACCATGGGCGTCCTACAGGCGATACTTAGGCTTCTTCGACATGACATCACACCAATCATACCACTCAGAGGTACAGTATCCGCCTCTGGAGATCTTATGCCGTTGTCATATATTGCCGGGGCTATAGAGGGTAACCCAGACGTTGCCGTACGCCGATACCGTGGATCCGAGGTTTGCGTCGAAAGTGCCAGCGAAGCATTGGCTCGAGAGAATATCCCCAAGATAATCTTTGGCCCGAAGGAAGCCCTGGGATTGGTCAACGGTACAGCTCCATCTGCAGCTGTGGCGGCGCTCATCATGTACGATGCACATCATCTCGCTGTTTTGTCGCAGGCTGTCACGGCTATCGCAGTTGACGCCCTGAATGGCAACTCGGAGAGTTTCCATCCATTTATCGCGCAAGTCAGACCCCATGCTGGCCAAATTGAGGCAGCCAAGAATATTCTTGGGTTCCTTCAAGGGTCCTCTTTTGCGAAAGGCATCAAAAGTCGCAAAGACTATAACCCCAGCGGCCTCGCGCAAGATCGCTACGCTCTGCGCAGCTCGCCACAGTGGATCGGTCCCCAGCTAGAGGATCTTCTCTTTGCCCACCAGCAGGTCACCACGGAGCTCAACTCCTCAGCCGACAACCCTCTCGTTGATATCGACGTCGGCGAGGTGTACTATGGCGCAAACTTCCAGGCAGCTGTTGTAACAGCTGCCATGGAGAAGACGAGGCTTACACTCCAAATGCTAGGGAGACTTCTGTTCGCGCAATCCACAGAAATGATTGACCCCAACCTCAACAATGGACTACCAACAAACTTGGCGGCTGACGACCCAAGCACGTCTTTTACCATGAAAGGCGTTGATATAAGCATGGCTGCCTATGCGTCGGAGCTGTGCTATCTCGCTAATCCCGTGAGCTCACACGTTCACACAGCAGAGATGCACAACCAGTCTATCAACTCACTGGCATTCTTGTCTGCCCGGATGACAAAGAAGGCGGTGGAGATGGTCTCCCTCATGGCGTCGACGTGTCTTTATATCGGCTGCCAGGCAATGGATTTGCGCGCAATGCAAGTCGAATTCCTCGCTGCTGCGCAAATAGCTCTCGATGCGGTAAACAAGAGACTTCTCACGGAAAGACTCGGCAAAAAGGGGGTCCGCAGGTTCAATGAGGCTTTGAGGGAGATCGTATCGACCACTTGGCGCGAAGCATCACGACTAGACGTCGCCGACCGCATCAAACGTCTAGGAGACGCAGCGTTGTTGGAACTTCTTCGCACAGTGAAGGCCGATAGCAAACCATCATCCTTGCTGTTATCCTTCGCCGAACCATGGCGCCACGACTTTGAAAGTACGGCAATGACAGTCTACGAGGACGTTCGCCGCAGCTTCTTCGCCTCTCCTACCACAGAGAAGTACATCGGAATCGTCCCTCGGTCACTTTACAGAAAGGTTAGACACGACTTGGGAGTTCCATTTCACCAAGGTCTTGTCGAACACCCAGGCACAGAGGCAAGCATCGTCCAAGGCAATACCGTACGGCCACGCAAGACCGTAGGCTCTTGGATCTCAATCATCTACGAGGCATTACTGGATGGCAGAATCTACGAGGCTCTATATGACAACTCGTACCAGGATGCGAAGGGGCTGTGTAGCGACTCCATCGGCGATTCCTTCCCCCTAAGCGACACTGGCAACGGGTTTGTAATGAACGCTGAGAGGTGTAGCTGCAATGGCACATCAGAGCCTGCTTGGAACGGGCATGAGGTGACAGCAAGCAAGAATGGACATGCGCAGATTAGAGGCAAGAAGCGGAAGCAGCCTGGGGATAGTACTTACGATGGCAGGAGGCTGGACAAGAGACCGACTCACATGCGAGGCGGCCGGTTGGATTCGGAAGAGGATACAATTGACACGGAGAGTACGGACTGAGATGAGCGTGTCTCATCACGGGCTCCTAGCTGTCTGTCTCTACCTACTACAGGAATCTAAGTCATAGCAGATTTGAATAAATTGAGGACGCATGTTTTTTCTTTAAATTTTCGGAGCACTATAAGCTATCTAAGTGAAGATGAAGGTTTGCATGACACAG
Source organism: Purpureocillium lilacinum (assembly GCF_023168085.1). Lineage (NCBI taxonomy): Eukaryota > Fungi > Ascomycota > Sordariomycetes > Hypocreales > Ophiocordycipitaceae > Purpureocillium > Purpureocillium lilacinum. The sequence continues at coordinate 624,354 of NW_027072112.1, forward strand.
ACATGGAAATTTGTGACAGCTTGGCCAACGGCTTAGACCCGATCCCGTGTCTAATAAGACCGGGAACGGAACATGGCTCCTTCTTTCCAACGGCCATTAGCAGGATGAGGGAATAATGGCAAACTCAACACTATATTTTGGTAACGGGGAAGCACTTTAGGGCATATGGCATTCGATAAATGTGCAATTTCCATGTGTTACTATGTAACGAGACGCGTAATTGCTACTCTCATCCCCCTGATGGGTTCCGCATCGCTCCAAACCCTTCCAAATCCTAACATATACGTACCCACTGATATATGAACTGCCCGTGACCTGACTATTGCTTCCACTTTGCGAACAGCTTCCCCGCCATCTCATTTTGTTGAGGGTATGTTCCGATCACGTGCCCTCATTTTGCTCCCATACCGTACCAGGAGTAGGGTGAGTGGTATGATGCCCAGTGCGACAAAAGCCAGCAGGCTGTTTCCCCAACCATACCCCATGGAAGCGTACATATCCAAACCAGCGAGCGGCAAGACCGCCCCGAGCATGCTTCGTAGCAAGTTGTTAGCAGCTAGGGCCGAAGCTGAGTGATGATCGAAGGTGCGGATCAGGTAAACCTGAACCGGCATGAAGATTCCCATAATGGCGAAACCAAATACGCCAAGACCGATGAGAGGAACGAGCCAGAAGGTTTTGGCGTGAACTGACCAGCCGTACCAAAAGAGCCCGACAGGCACAAGGGCACCAGCGGGAATCAGCAGCCACAGAATAGTCTCTGGAGAACTCTTCTCGGTTTTCTCTTTCTCTTGCTTTGCAATCCGATCCAGAATGAGGCCCATCGTCAGCACCCCTAGTCATGGGCACAAGCCATGAAATCAGTCAGCCAAGCAGATACACACTCATGATGCACAGCCAACATGGTCCAAGCCAGCATTTCCTTCGTGCAGGGTTAGGACGAAAGACCTTTACATACCAGCAATAGCACCAATGCCATCACCGAGGTAAGTGAGGCCAGCCGCTCCAGGGGAGAACTGGTATCTGTCCTCAAATACCAAGGCCAATGTGGTGAAAACAAGGTATTGGACCCCATAGACTATGGCGACTTCCAAAGATAGGATGAAAACAAGTTTGGATGTGCAGAGAAACTGAAGTGGGCGCTTGAGAGCGGCATGAATTGTCTGTCGAGGGGACATGCTGCTGTGAAGTGCAGGCCTGTAGGAAGAGTCACCGGTATTCTTCCTGAGCCGCTTTGCCTTTCGCGCCAACAGGATTGGGCCGTACGTTTCCCGAAGGAAGAAAAGAGCAGGAATGGCCACCAGCCCGTACTAAAGGGCTCAAGGTATCAGCATTTATGTTGACTACCAGGCGAGTCCGAGGATCGGGAACGGGGGGCAGACGAACAAGAATGCAAATCAGCCACAAAACCCATCTCCAGCCTGCATACTCGCTCAGGTAACCGCCGACCACCGGGGCAATGAGCTGGGAACAGCTTGTTAGTCGTTTGCACACTCGAACATCTTGAATGCTAACTAGAAAGTCGCTTCTGATCTGCGCCGGAAGGCGCGTAAGACACCATTTCACTTACAGGTGCTATGAGTGAGCCTGTTGCAACTAGAGCCGTCGCCTTCCCCATAGTCTCAGGTGGCATGAGATCTCCAATGGAACCACCAAGTAAAGCTGCAGGTGTTATTCCAGCGCAGCCGGACAAAAACCGAAAGGCAATGAACATGCCTATGTTTACGCTGGAAGCGCACCCCGCCGTGAAAGCGAGGAACAGGAAATTCGAGACATTGTATATAATAGCTCTTCCGTAAAGTTCGGATAGTGGCGCAACGAGCATGGGCGCCAGTGCAAACCCAACAACATAGATAGATACAGTGAGAGAAGATAGGGCTGAGTTATGGCTCCCAAAGCCGGACAAAAGGCTAGAAAGAGCGGGTGCGATCATGGACGAGGACATACACCTTCATGAATACCCATTGGTCAACTTTGATATCCTCATAGGTAATGAGATTATCGAAGAGGGGTAAGGGGAGTTTGAGACACTTGTTAAGACGAAGACTTACGTCACGAAGTTCAGCAGGCTGATTAGCCCCAACTGACCCCATCGAGACTTTGAGGTCCAATTCCTGGGGTTCAAGGGATCGGCCACTCCATCCCAATTGACTTGATACCTATCCTCCTCAATAACGGCATTTTCATCGACTGCCACGTCTTTCACCGAATGTGTCTGAGTTGGTGGAGCCTTTTCCGTGGGCGTAATTGACAGTTGGCCACTATCTTGAGAAACGACTTGAGGCGGTGATGCAGCCATTGACACTTTCTGCTGGCGGAAACCCTAGAGAGCGAAGCAAAGAGTCCTAGATCGGAGCTCACGAGAAAATGGGCAACCTAGGCAGTACTGTACTGTACAGGAGAGTAAATTGCTTAGGCAAACATCGCGAAGAGCTCAAGACAGTTGAGCATGCGCGATAAGGATACATTCCAGCGAAGGTCAACATCTCGCAACGGACATCGGCCGGTGCAATATCCTAGGGCAATGCTCCTGCACAGTCAAATGGACACATGACTCATTTTTATGTAGCTAAAGGGGCGCAGGCCGTATGCATTGTCACTTTGTTGGTTGCGTCGTGTTGGTTGGCAACGGGTACCTGATGTAGTACGACTCGTGGCCTATCTAGGAGCAATGAAGCCGACGTGATGCGGGGTTAGCTACTATCTCACAGTGCTTGTTTCGGCCCTTCAAAGGTACAGTATGAGGGCATGATAAGTTCAGCTTCTGTTGGTCATTCATCGCTGACCGCAGAAGAGTTACGTCAGCCTCGCACAGGAAATGCAACATCCCCGACACTGAAGCGGCGTGTCCGTTGCGCAGCGTTTGAGTCACTCTAGATCCCTGGTTTTGCTGGCAATCTTTATCTACTCTCCGTCAGTCCCCTAACAAAATTGACCGAGCATATACTCGCAATCTACCCTGAAGACAGGCCATGAACGCCGCGGACCATGGCCCCGAACAAGGGGTTTCGGAAACGGCACCCCTTTTGGGGCCGGGCGCGCGACACGACGATAGCGACGAGCGACCACACACCGCCAAGAAGACCGCGAGAAACCTCCTGCTTCTGATTGCCGTTGTAATAGTGGCGGTAGACTTTGGGAGCTACCTCTCTTATGCCCCAGAGATCGAGATTTTCGAGACAATAATCTGCAAGCGGCTCCATGGTTTCGAAAAAGGGACGATTGCCGGACAAGATGGCGGATCAATTTCTGCCTGCAAATCGGATGACGTCCAAGCTGAGCTGGCACTCTTAGTAGGGTGGATGTCGTTTTGTAACCAGGTGCCGGGAATCCTCCTGGCCCTCCCGTACGGCTTCGCTGCAGACAGACTCGGCCGAAAGCCTGTCCTGCTTCTGAGCGTGATCGGCCTCATCCTGGAAGAGGCGGTTATCCGATTCATCTGCTGGAAGAGCGATATAATACCAATCCAAGCCATATGGGCTACGCCTCTCTTCCAGATTCTCGGCGGCGGCCCGCAAATTGCAACATCCATGGCCTTCACCATGATCTCGGACGTCTTTCCACTTGCGCAACGATCATCCGTCTTTTTCCTCCTCTCTGCGGCCATTCTTCTGGGCGAGATCCTTGCTACTCCACTGAGCGCTTTTGCAATGTCTTGGACACCCTGGCTTCCTTTTTTGGCAGGCGTGGTCTTCGAGATTATTGGCCTTGTGTCTGCTTTCGCCTTGTGCGAGACGATGCCAAGTCAACCAGACCGACCAGACCACGACGACGCACCGCACCAGCGGACCCAGACGCGCTCTTCCGGAGAACACAGCAAATTGTCCACTACTATAATGCAATTCTGGCCCAATTTCGGAAAGGATCGTTGGAGGCTGCAGATCGTCAGCAATATGCTTCTCGTCACAGGCTCTTTCTTCTTGGCTAGCATCGGAAGAGAAGCCCTCCAATTTGTCATTCAGTTCGCGTCTAAGAAGTTTGCGTGGACTATTGCCCAAGCCAGCCTACTTATCACGATTAAAGGCGCAATCAACCTTCTCCTGCTTCTGCTCATATTACCCCAGGTGTCATCCATGGCAAGGCGTTACGTATCGGCCTTGAAGGCGGATCTCTTTATTGTCTACGGAAGTGTGTTACTTCTGGCATCAGGGACTGCAACCATGGCTCTCGCGCAGCGCCCGGCAGTCTTCACGGCCGGTATCAGCTTCTTCGCCCTTGGATGGGGCTATTATTCTGCCCTGCGCAGTTTGGCAACAGCTCTCGTGCTCCCCAGACAGACTGGAGCTGTCAACACGGCCATCGCCTTGGCGCAAAGCTTTGGCGCAATGTTGTCTGGCCCCGTACTGGCGTTTGCTTTTCGTCGTGGCGTTGCCGTGGGTGGAATATGGGTTGGCCTGCCGTACATGGTCGCTTCACTTCTGTTCGTTGGAGCAAGCGCGCTGGTCAGCGGCATCCGCCTGCCTCAGAAAGACGAGCCAGAGCCCGAGGCCTGGTCGAATTCTGGTGCTGGCAGGTCTAGCGATTGAAAATCGAGCATAAAGACAGTTGTTTTGGAGAAAGAACAGCAGCGCACTCCTCTAGACTGGTTTGTCACCCGTCAGAGTGACTACAGATACATCGCCAGGCACAGCAAGGCTCTAGAGAGCGCGCAGCATTCCACTCGTGTGCACGCAGTTTCAAGTCGCGGTCCGAATTGGAAGAATATCACAGAAGAAAAAGGGGCATTACCTATGCAAGATGTTTGAACTAGCATCCACGCGCGGTGCCACGCGGCCTTATCAAAACACATCATACAACTGCACCATTCGCAAGAAGCAGCTGCACTATCGCCGCGTCCCCATTACCAATGGCAATGTCCAAAGCTCTGCGCCCTGTACCATCCCTCAAGTTCACGTTGGGGAAATGCAGCAATAGCAGCCGTACCATCAGCCTGTCTCCTTGGCTAACAGCAATATGCAGTGGGCTCATTCCACTGCTATTAAGAGAGTCCACCAAAGCCTTGTGGTGCAGGAGCAGCCGCACGATATCCTGTCTACCTAACATCACCGCATGATGCAACGCGGGCTCGGTATGCGATGAGATCGTGGGTGACGCGCCTAGCCGAGCGAGCTCCATAGCGGACTCACACAATAAGTTGTCGAAGTTGACTTGGTTGACTTCAGTTGTCCACTGTAGCAGATTCCTCAAATCAGTTGACTGCGAATCCGGGGGCAGGGGGTTGTGAATCTCAGAAATTAAATAGCTGGTACGGTTTCTTCTCCCGATACAAATGGAAAACGAACTTTCACTTACAAGCTGAAGTTCTTTTGCAAAGCCGGAGTCGGAAGTGTTGATTATCTCTTTGTGGTTGCCCGATCCGAGGGGCCAGCCTGAGAGGAAAGAGTTGACCGGTGAATTGCACGCCAGCACCTCTGAATTAAGAGCCTTTTCCGGTTCTGTGGCTGCATTCATTTCAAGTGGCAGCATGTCGAAGTATGCATGGGACACTTGCTCAAGAGCATCGTCGAGAGGAAAGTCACGTAGTCCGTTGTTAAGCGCAACATCTGGTTTCGCCATCCGCAACAACTTTCGATATCCTCACTTCATAGTCAGTCCCTTTGAACGCAAGCACAATGAGAAGCTTGCCACATACGAGACTTGCGCTTGATGAGTCGGTTCCGTTTCTTTCTCTCGTCTTCCAGGGTGAGCGTAATCGGAAAACAGTTCATATTGTTGCTGATTGAGCTGCACGGCCCTAGAGCTGGTTAGAGATGTTGAGGCGCCCTTGCTTGACTCGAGCTTGTCATCGGGGTTCTGCTGTACTGAGCAGCACGGCTGGCGCACCCTTCCAGGAATCGTAGATACCGTTTTAGTATTGTCCAAAATATGCTTGGCCAAGGCTTCATATTGGTCTGAAGTTTGGAGGTGAAGACCAAGATTGAACAAGTCAGGGCGATAACTGGAGCCGCAAGATGATCCGACACTATACCTGATTGTACGGTGAAGAGCTCGAACGGGTTCAACATCACCACTTACGGTCTGTCGGAAGGCATCCACGGAATGCATCAAAGCTCTAAGGGTTCGGACCGCCCGGCCTTACAAAATGTACCAGTCGCAAAGCAATACTTCACGTGCGACATAGATGTGCCGAGCACACTGGTGCCACAGCGCGAGATTAGAGAAGCGGTCAACTTCCATTCGACCTCCGGCAACCGGACGTATAACACAAGCCAGCTGGGGCATAGACTCCTCTTAGCTGGTCCCTTGCGTCTTTCGGCGGGGTATGCGGTTCGCCTTGGCCAGATCTGGAAATCCGTTAACAGCTTGATTGGTTGGTGGCGCAGTACTGTACTTTGTGCGCTTGAATGTCTGAGGTGGCAGGCTGAATGTGCCGCAGCCTCGGAACTCTCTCGGCCGTTTGCCCGTATTCCCGGATCCGCCAGCTCAATTGGCCGTGCTGCCTGGAACAATACGCCCTGAGCGGGACTGGGTTACCGTCCCGATTGAAAGGTGAGATCTCGGATGTGCCGACGCAATGTAGCCCGGACTAGTCGACCGAAAGAATGTATTTATAGGCACTCGTATATCTTATTCCATAGCTATACTGCCCTACTTAGCCCGCTGCGGCCGCTAAGAGCCCCTGCCAGGTGCTTTATCTGCGGCGGGTTATAGTGGTATTTCTGCGGCCTGCCCCGCCTTATTATGTGCATTTTAGTGGTATCAGCGGTCACGGACGACCGCGCTGCATCCGTCTGGCAGCCCGCGCTGGCTTTAATTGCTGCTGCATCCGCTGCCTTCGATTGCCCATGTAGCTTATGGTCCCTCTCAATTGCTGGCCTCAATTCTGTAGGTGCCCGCGGCCAGTTATCGGACGGTACGGCACCTTAAGCAGCTTCATAAAAGGATCCGCAGGTGTAAAGATAGTGACACACGCAACTGCAAAATAGTGATACTCGGCCGAAATACTTGCAATCCGGAAAGGTATTGGGCTGCGCCTCATGCTTTCTCCGAGTAACTTACTAGCAGCGAGCCATGAGCCTGCAGTAACGACATCGGGGATGCTTGTATTAGCAGGTGACGCGAACCATCCGTGCCGGGTAGCATCCAGGCAAGTAGCGACATGAATCAAGGACAGTGTTGGAGGCATATCCAAGCCAACGGCACATGCAGTGTTACAGAGCGGAACAGCGTATCTTTCTGTAAAACTCCTACCCATCGTTGGTCGCATTTTCTATGGTACCGGCAGACAATTGCTGCTCGACTGAGCTTCTTGTGGGGATATACTGTACGTGTAGGCGATGTATGGCCTCGTATCCACCTTCCTCGTTGTCCACCGGAACACAGGTCTATTTTGCTCCCGAGAAGAAACGCGACAGTTCGTCAAAGAGACTTAGTACAAGCTACAGTATCTACGAACTGCCGAATGATTTGGTTACTGTGTGCTGTACCGTGCTGTACCTTCAACGGCAAGTGCGAGCTAGGACAGCTCGTGGCTCGGGAGGTCTCCGGCGCCCACTGTCATTGGGCTGCTCGATGCTGGAAAATTGACCTGTCATTACAGACCTGGCAGCGTGACCGCTGACGGCCCTGCCAATTCGGGCAGCAAAGTGAGCAGGGCTTCCGACTTGTTTCTAGAAACTCCGTGTTTTTTACGAGAAAATATCTGATCATCGGCCACATCAGTATGACACTTTACACTGCGATGGATGTCAGTAGTTGAGAGGACGCTCCAGTCAACTCACAGCGCACAGGGAATTCCAAATAGTCCCAGTGAATCTGAAGAGGGGCATTCTACAGTACCAATCGTGTGCCGCCATGACAAGTGCCAAAAAGTTGTCATGGAAGCACGACGCGTTGGCAACAGCTCGTGTTTCGCAAGTGAAACTTGAGGGAAAGAGTACAGCCGTTCGGTCACCAACCCTTCTGGCGCTGCGAAGTACATCGTGTTCCGGGGGAACTTCAAGTACATTTCAAGTCGTTCAATGCGCGACCGCCAGCTGAGCAGCTAATACAAGGTCGGCAAGACTATCCCTGCGCCCAGGTAGACTCGTCCAGATCCTCCCGGCCACGATCACAATTCGTATATCCTTGGTGAGCATACTGTGTGCTCGCGAGCACCGTTGCCCATATGGCCCCGCACTTCCACATGATCAACGCGAGGCGCCATAGAACCTTGACTTTCTCTGAGTGACGGCGCGAAAGGCACGCTTCAAGGACCTCGGTGCAATACGTTATCTCGATAGGCAGGCGCGTGTCCCTTGCATCAGCATAGTCTAAAACTGGGCGGATCAGCGTCTTGATGAGGCCTTGTATGTCCTCAAAGCCTAGCGCTTCAAGATGGTCAAGCTCCTCACGCTGATCATCTATCACCGCTTGACCTTCGTCATACTTGAGGTGGTTTGTGTGCGTGAATGTGTCAAATGACGGGGCCGATGTGAGCTTCTCTGGGCTCACGGCGTAGTCTGGCGACGTCGAAACCCGGCTCATCAACGCCACGGTTCTGTGGCGTAAATTGTCCAGCTGCCACCAATGGGTCATCAAGATGGCGAGTGCTGCTGTGTTGAAGGGGTCGTAGGCTGCATACCACTCCATCGCAGCCACCATGCCGACATATACAGATCTCAGCGCTGCGATCGACAGATCGCCCCTCGTCAAGCTGGGAATGATGTTGCTTATTTCGCCGCACGCCACGTCTGGGCCCACGTCGATCAGATCATGGACCGCGCATCCCAAGCCCGCCATGACCAAGCTGGCTTCATCGCCGGGGCTGTCGTACCACACGTGGCAAAACACAGCGTCGGCTATTCTGTATCGTGCCATGGCCGCCAGGTCATCCCAAATAGCCACGCAAGGCTGAGAGTGTAAGTGTCTTGCGTCTTCCAACTCCGCTTTGCCCCTCAGAGCGGTAAAGTTGCATGCCATGACTGTGGCAACGTCCAGCAGGTGCGCATTTAGTTCGGGGTTGCCTGTGTCGAGTCCACGAACGGTGGCGAAAGCGTCGATGATCTTGCTACCGAGATCCCTATTGGAGCGCGCGGCCGAGTAGTCAAACATAAATGCCGAGTCCATCAAGGCCCAGATGCCGGCCACGCTCCCACCGTAAACACCTCTGTCGTAACCAAGAGACATGGCAAAGACGCTCGTGTTGCGCATCGCACCGGTGGCGCGCTCCCGCCGACACATCCTCTCATAGCCATGGGTAGGACTCGTAGCGTATCCGCTCAGTTTCGGAGGTAGTGGGCCATTGGTCGGCAACTTTGCGAACTTGGCGCAAGTCCTCGAGGTCCTCAGCTTGCCCAACTTGGTGTCAAGTCCAGTAGTCATGGTAGTATCTCGCATCTCTAGCAGCTTCGCCGCCGCTTGGTAAAGCTCCACGCTGCACATGACAACGCTGAGCACTCTTGCATTTCGGAGAGCGCCGATTGCGAACATTTGACAGGCGAGGTCGTCCTGGGGGCAGCCTAAAATCGGCAAAGGGCCTTGACATCTAAATGTTCCCGATTCGTGAAGGCACGACTGCTCGGTCCAGGCCTGACCGTCAAAGCAATGCACCTCCACTGTGTCCAGACGCCATGCCACGGAGTTGGTAGCATGTGATTTGGTCCCCTCCAGTCTGGAAACGGGGGATTTCCTCCAAGTGTCGACCAGCGCGAAACCGCCAGTGGCTGGTATCGAGAGAAGCTCCGAGAGGTTCGTCATCGGGACCCGTTCCGTCTCGGAACCGCCAAACCATTGACTTGGGAGCTCAATATCGTCCCACGCAGGAGACCGACTACAGCCGCCACACTCTTGCTCCCCACGAAAGAGTACATCTCGAGATGAGGACGCTGCGGCTTTTCCCAAATTTGATATGTGCTCTCGGAGTTCTTGAACACATTTGAGATTCGACTCCTTGCACCATCCAGAGCACGCGAATTGCCTGATGGTACATGGCTTGCCCGCTGGCGTTACTTGAGCCGACGCTGTTGCGAAAGTCTCAGAGTCGTCACAACCTATTTCACCTAGGAAGATGGCTTGGTGTCTGTCAAAGTTCGCGACGCTCCCTCCGGTGGTGGCGATTGGCAGGTGAGCGACTCTGCTGTCGTATGTGGTCTCTGTGCCTTGGTTCGTGCCCTGGTACCGAAATAAATGTGCCAGCAAGTAGTCTTGGCTAGTCCTCAAAATGAGGCTGGAGCTGGTCCGAAGCGCAGTCAGAGCACGAGGAACCAAGCTGAGCGGATGCCAGCTCGTCGACTCCAGCACGCCTGGAGCGTAATTGAATCGCTCCGAAGCCATTTGAGTCTCAATAACTTTAAGGGCAAATGAAGATGTTGCTAGAATGTAGATTGGCATAATTTTCGCACTTCGTAATGGTGGAAGTGACGGGGACTGTCTACTTCTTATGCGTATGGGCCCTAGCTTGTACTGGGCTCGCGAGACAAGAGTGAGAGAATTCTTGTCTGTTGGAGCCCGTCAGCCGGTCTAGCCTACCTCCAACCCAGTTCTTAGATAGCATGCCATAAACGTCACGGTAGCTGTGTTACCTCATTATCCCAGCCGGTGCACTCGTTTGACCAACACGCAACGACGTTCGGTCGGGAAGGGGGGATCCAGAATGGCAGATCGACAAATGCCGGTGTAGGCCGTGTCTCATGTTCAGCCCGTGAGGATATTGATGAGGCCAATAGTCAACGGCACTCTGGACATTCTTTACGTCGCTCAGGTCTGTCGGATACCGCAAGATCTGCAAGCCAGCACATACCCATAAGATGTCTGTTTCAAATAGCATCGTGCTCTTCACATCTTGTCTGAATGTTCATCTTCATCGTTCTTGACATCACCAGGATTCTGCGTAAGCCATAACTGGCCACCGAGAGTCGGAATTGAGCCTCTGAGTGTGAGCCATGGTTAGTTCCCGCTACTCCCAACTGATGCTTTCAGGGGTGTTCCTCATGGCTTGAAGCTCTTTGGTCAATTTTCTGAGGAACACTGGCAACTGCACATCTGCCGGGACTTACCGTTAGATGAGGGTCAAAGGTCGGGCAACCGAGACAAGACTCAGATGGGGCCATGAAGCATCGTATCATGTGACTACCACGCCGCGCGTGGAACTCAGTCAACGAGACTGATCCATATGTAACTTTGAACGTGGTTGGCCCCGCATCGGCCGACGCATTTCTGTGGCCAGCCGCCCGGCCCAGCGTGTGGAAATGACGGCAGCAGCTTTGGAATAAGCCAGCTTCCGTGCGACCTACGATCATCTGCTCCCGCACTATTCGAACAGAAAGCCAAACGGTGAGCTCTGTTTCGGACCATCTGTTCGCGTCAGCCGTTGCCTGTTAGTGAGCTCGGTCCGACGGACGTTTATCAGGACTTTCCTCATGTCGGCCATTCTCCAATGTGGGGATTCTGAGAAAGGGATACCAAGGATGGATAAAGATGACCGCGATTGGGCTCCTGATTCGGCCTGACTGTGGACTTCTTTTGTCTCAATATTGTGGCTTGCTTGGTCATCCGTTGCGTACCAACCGACCGAAACATGGCGGTTGGTATCACCAAACATGGCCTCCAAAGACATGGCGGCATATCACAACAGCTCAATGAGAGACACCAGTGAGTGAAATAGCAGTTATCTGTCCAAGTTCTGTAGCAATTTATGTGGCCTAAAATCCCGCATAATATGAAACAGCTGCCGTTGCCCTCCAAGCTGATCATGGTGTGTCCTTCAGAACGACTCCGTGAGCAGCAATGCGCGGGATTGGTACTAAAGCGGCCGACTACCCAAATGACAACATGACCCTAGCAGACAATACGCCTCCGAACCGCCAAGGACCACAATTCTTTCTGCTCTACGACCTTATATCCGTCTTTCAAGCAACATGAAGGCTTCAACTGCTCTGCTCGCGCTTCTAGCCGGCTTTGTAACCGCCAACCCTACCACGAACGACAATCTCCAGCGGCGGCAGTGCCCTGCAGGCGTAGACACAGCCGTCAATGCTGGTGTCAGTGCGGTCAAAATGGCTTTCACGCTGGGTGGCCCCGCGAACCTTCAGGCAGCTCTCGACGAGGGTGTCAAGTGCTTCAAAGCAAAGCTGGGTTGTTGATTTGTATTTCACTGAGATCGGGCTATGCAGGATTTGAGATAGCTTCGGTCGTTGTATGGAGTTCTCCTCTGGAGTTTAAGCTCGGCCGGCCGCAAGCGGGGTTCAGCTCTCAGCAAGTCGGATAGGTTGTATCTTGTGCCTCTAGCTCAATGGCCATGCGTTTAAAATGCCTTCTGGTAAAGAATTTTGAGAAAGTAAAGCACACTAAGACGCGGTTCTCGATTGTGAGAATGTCGGCGACGAAAATGCGCACGCGCCGCAGCAGTGCGCCTGGCTCCCGCTTTACGTGCTACCAAAGACTTCGAACTCGATATGGGTCGGGCGCAAAGATTCAACGCTCGTTTCATAAGACGGAAACATTACGCGTTTGCTGGCTTTTCAATTACGTCGCTTCAATCACGCCGTGTATTGGCTCGTCGGGACCGCAACACGGCGCTGTCGATCGATACATGTATTAATTGGCCGGCCCGTCGTTTGCAAAACGTTCCGTCTGGCGTACAGTGTTTTCTCTCCTTCCATCGGGCCGAAGATGAGGCATCAAGTCGTCGCGTTGCTGCTAGCATTGGGGCACGCAGCCCTCGCCGTCAAGGTGCATGGGGTAAGCAGACGAGTCAGTCCCGGGTGCCACAAAGGACGAGGGCACTAACGGACGATCCGGGTCGAACCACAGGAGTGCGAAGTGGGCGATGCGCAGGATCCAAACGATCACGGCAAATGTGTTACCACGTATCCCGGGTTCAACGGCGTGGACACGAAGAAATGGCCCTGTCCAGCCACCAACAAGGTACGAAGTGGCAATTCGCCCTCCGCAGCTCGAGAAGCCGGCCCTAACAGCGTTGAAGTGCACGTGTACAGGGAGCGCTTGCTACTGGGACACGAGGATCCAGGGCGAGTACCAAATTGCGTGTACCTGAGGCAAGGTACTAAAGTAAGCGTGTGGTGGGCAGGTCTGCTCTTTGCAAAGGGAACGTAAGACTGGAAGCAGCATGGGAGGCGGAAGGGGCGCGTCAACTGCATGGGCGACGGAGAATGGGGACACCGTCGGATTCGGTCCCACGCCGCCAGCCATAGTCGGCAATCGCGCGTTCGCGCAATCGCGGAATAGACTTGCCCTTGCTGTCATTGTTCAAGCCTTCACGTCGCTGCGTTGCAGCGTGCGGCAACAGCTGGCTCCCACTGCCATGGCTGGCGAAACGGCTTGCAGCGACAATTGATGAGCGCCTGCTACTGTAGGTAAGCAAGGTAAGGTACCTTGCAGCAGGCGGCGGCCCCACATGGGCCCCCAAGGCACACCCCACCATCACGCTGTCTTGACGGCCAGCCCAGGGTCACCCACCCGCCTGTCGCCTCCGGTTATCGGTCCCGTCCCGCCGAGTCACGCCAGGCACAAACTGAATTGAATCTTTGCATCTCGTCCCACGACCACGGCCCTTGCCTGCCCATCCACCGCCGAGCGTCGCGACGTCCGAATCCCCAACCGCAGCCTCCCCCTACCCTCCCGCGCGAGGCCTCTGATACCCGCCGGCGAGTGAGTCCCTACTGTTTCAACTACAGTCATGGAGTCATTCGTCATCAAGACGCCCTCGTCGAGCGCTAACATCGGCCCCGGCTTCGATGTCATCGGCCTCGCCCTCACCGTCTACCTCGAGCTGCACGTCACCATCGACCGCTCCAAGACCGCCTCCACCGAGCCGCTGAACTGCCGCATCACCTACGAGGGCCAGGGCGAGGACGACATCAGCCTCGACCCCCAGGTCAACCTCATCACCCGGGTCGCGCTGTATGTGCTGAGATGCCATGACCAGCGCGCCTTCCCCGTCGAGACCCACGTCCACATCAAGAACCCGATCCCCTTGGGCCGTGGCCTGGGAAGCTCCGGCGCCGCCGTCGTGGCCGGCGTGCTGCTGGGCAAGGAGGTTGGCGGACTGCACCACCTCGACAATGACCGCCTGTTCGACTACTGCCTGATGATTGAGAGACATCCCGACAATGTCGGCGCGGCGCTGTTTGGTGGCTTCGTCGGCACGTACCTGATGCCCCTGCAGCCCGAGGACGTGGCTCGCATTGAGATCCCCTTGAGTGAGGTCTTGCCGTCGCCGGCCGGCGGCGTCGACACGGGCAAGAAGCCGCCGGAGCCTCCCGTCGGCATCGGCCACCACATCAAGTTTCCGTGGGCCAAGGAGATCAAGGCCGTGGCCATCATCCCGGACTTTGTGGTGCCGACGCACGAGGCGAGAGCGGTGCTGCCCGACAAGTACCCGCGACAGGACGTGGTAAGTCTGTGCGCGCGAGGAGGAAGTTGTTGGAAAAGCGTGCGCGCGAAGACTGACGCCGTTTCGACAGACTTTCAACCTGCAGCGAATAGCCCTGCTTCCCGTCGCCCTTGGCATGTCGCCCCCCGACCCGGAGCTCATCCATCTCGCCATGCAGGACAAGGTGCATCAGCCGTACCGCCAGACGCTCATCCCCGGCCTGTCGCAGGTGGTCGAGTCCATGTCGCCCAAGACGCAGCCCGGGTTCCTGGGCGTGTGCCTGTCCGGTGCCGGCCCGACCATTCTGGCGCTGGCCACGAGCAACTTTGAAGAAATCGCGAACAAAATTATCGCGACGCTAAGGCAGCACAACGAGAACAAGCAGCTGCCGTGCGAGTGGAAAGTGCTGGAGCCCGCCGAGGGTACCCACGTCATTCGATAGAGCGCTCGGCTTGCCGGCGATACAGCTGGCCGGCCAGCCAAAGGCAATTGGATACCAATAGATGCTTCCATCATGTCGCCTCAGCGCAAGTCGCTGTGGTCTAGCGGCTGTGCTCTCTGGCCACGCAGTGACCCCTGTTGCGGGGGACGCCGGGGAGCCTGGGCACCTGCGTTGACGCATACTGGGGCTCCCCAAGTACTTTGTCTCTCACACGTGCTATTCACTGTTCCCAATCTATGCGGAGTCGCAGAATCATCTGCCAGCTTCACTTGCACTTTCCATGGCTATGCGATAGTGTGGGGGCAGCCTTCACCAGCAACAATCTCACGCGCTGTCGCGACCAGCTACCCCGAACGCCGAGCTCCGTCGTCGGCGGGGAGCTCGTTTGTACCACCACTCGGGTAATGCATCGCCATTGCCTATATACGTTGGCAGGCACGAAGTAAGAACTTCGTACATTAATACCCAACACACGTATCCCCTCGTCCGTTTCTCCGCCTTTCATCACTTCAAAGCCCCTAGTCCGGTTCCCCATCCTTCATCATCTCAAAGCTCCCATTTTAAGTGTCTGCAACCTGCGTGTCGAACATGTCGCCCACGCCTAACCCTCCTCCCCGAGGCATCTGGACGCCCATCCCGACCTTCTTTGCCTCCAAGTCCTCGCCTCACTACGACGCGGTGACCCCGCCTTTTGACCTCGATGCCCAAGCGGAGCACGCCCTGGGCCTTGCCCGCGCCGGCGTCGTTGGGCTGGTCGTCTTCGGCAGCACGGGCGAGGCGGTGCACGTTCACCCACGCGACCGCAAGGTCCTGTTGCGATCCCTCCGCGACCGTCTGGACCAGGCCGGCTTCTCGTTCCCCAGGTGCCCGCTTATGGCCGGCACGGCCACCAATAGCGTCCAGGAGACGCTGGAGCAGCTTGAGGACGCGCAGCAGGCTGGTGCCCAGTGGGGTCTGTGCCTGGTGCCTGGATACAACGCGCCCGTGGTCAGCCAGGAGGGCATCGTGATGTGGTTCACTGCCGTGGCCGACGCCAGCCCCATCCCGATCCTCATGTGCGTGCTCCATATAGATCCCCAGCTTGGTGACAATCTGCGCAGCGACTGACATTGTGCGCATCAGATATCACTACCCCGGGGTGTCCAATAACGTTCAGGTTGCCCCAGCTACCTTTGAAGCCCTCGCGAGGCACCCAAATATTGTTGGCTGCAAGCTCTCGCACGGCGACATCTCGAAGCTCACCCAAATCGCGCTCAACCCCGCCATCAGCCACTCCGACTTCCACGTCTTCACGGGGCTGGGTCAGCAGCTGTTGCCCGCCATGACGGTCAATTGCGTGGGCGCCATCGATGGCTCAGCCAACTTCTTCCCCAAGTCGCTGGTGCGACTGTACACGCTGTGTTGCCAGAGCCATCTTTCAGTTGAGGAGGCCGCGGAGCGCGCGCAGCTGCAGTACCGCGTGAGCTGCATGGAAGAACTCATTGTTAAGCACGGCATCCCCGGCATCAAGGAGGCCGTGAGCCGGCTGAGGGGCATTGGCGACCGAGACGGAACGAGGCTACCGCTTTTGGGGGGCATCCCGGGAGGCGACGAGGAGTGGGCGAGGTGGTTGGGCGTTTTGGACAAAGTCGAAGAGCTAGAGGTGCGCCTGTCGCTGGCGTTTCCCGAAGGCGTCGAAAAGTAGGCGATGGGAGACGCTGCCAACAGCGCCGCAAACGCCGTTGTCTTCTACACCTGACAGATATGCCAGCACTTAATATCTCATTCACCAGTTTGAGGTTTCTTGCGACCTGGGCACCTGGTGACACGCTGGCATGGACAATTGAACAGCCAATGCACTCCCACTTCCCGCCCTCGACAATAATTTGGCGTTCCTTCGCAACGCGTCAACTCGGCTCTGCTCCTAACCAATAAAAGGCTGAATATTGGACTTTGTCCAAGAGCACCTCATCGTAGTAGAGCGCCAGCCTCACATAGTACGGAAGAATATAGACATCCTCCGCTCCGCGTGTCTCCATCATGAGACTCTCATTGTCCAGAGTCATGATGTCTGCCGCGTCAAGGGCTGAAGTAAAGATGTGTGCTGCAACGCGCGCGAGTCCCATCAGGCACTCGTCGTCAAACTCGACAGGGATGTTGCCCGAACGGCGGTTGAGGAACGCCCGAATCCTGCCGCCGATGGGCTCCAGCTTGAGACCGGTAATCTGCTGCGGCCATGTCCCCGCAAAGACCGACAGTAGGATCCCATCAAAAGTCAGGCCTTTTTCATTATGATGTGGCGATGTTTTGTTGTGCTCGGGAAATATCGCTGGCCCTGCATGTGCCGTGGAGGCGGCGCTGTGGGCGCGATGCGGAAGGACGCAATGCTCGAGGAAGCTCAAGGTGATTTCGTGGAGCAAGGTCACCACTTCAGGCCTCCAGGGGTCTACAATCAGTGCCGGTTTACGTGCTAAAGGGGCCAAGGGGGAGAATTGCCTCCCCGTGATCAGCTTCAGCAGCTCGTTGGTAAGTTCGGGGCGATACGCAAGCAGTATCTCCGCATCCGCAGCGTCAAAGATGTACTCGTCCACACCGTACGGGCCCAGGAGGCTCTCACGGTCAGGCGGTGGCCTGCGCTTCGGCAAGCCGTCCGTCGGGGTGTCCGAACCCGCGGGTGCGTACATGCCGCGCAACCGCTTAACGCCCGAGTGGTCCTCACCTGCACGCAAGCCGTGCTGGAGCCTGTCAAGAACCCTTTCCCACTTCCTAAGTGGCCCCGGCTGTCCTGGGAACTTGGTCGTGTAAAAGTCTGTGCGTTGGGCGAAGAAGAGGAACGAGCGGGCCTCTTTGTAGTCGTCGTCGAAGCCAAAGCGGCCAAACATGTATTCCCCATGTACATCCACACGCCATGCGCGGAAGCGCCTCTGCGGCTAGGCGCCTGTTGGATCCATTGCTGAACGTAGTCGCTTCCATGTCCGTAGTCGACCAGCCCGATACTATTCGTGTTCGCGAACACATCTCCCTCCTCCTGCATCTCAGCTCGAGTGATATCGTCGTCATGGCTCATGCCCCAGTCGTAGCGGTTAATGACGAGCACCCGCTCCGCCCTCGTCCTGTCGTTGTTCCACTTGTCGCCCGCGTCGTATTCGTACGGAGAGCCAGACACGCGCAAGATGTTGACCAGCTCACGAAGCGGATCCACGGCCGAGTGCGCCGCGAACCAACCTTCCACATTTGAACTTTCCACGTTGAGCAACGCAAACTTGTTCCATGACCCGTTCCTTGCTGCGACGTTGTACTGGAGGGGCTGGCGCAAAATTGTGCCGCTGCCTTGTGGCCTTGGTGTTGGTGCGACTTGGATTGTCGCGTGGGAGCCCTTGAGAATCTCGCTCAAGGACCCGAAGCACAGCGCGCCAGAAACGACTTGAAAGGTTGCACTAACGATACCTTGCCCTGCCATTGTGCCTGCCGGGTCGGCGACCAGCCGAACAGCGCGAGGGGTCTGAAGGTCGTGGCGGGTAGATAGAATGCCAGACAAGAACTTGGTCTTGACTATCGAACTGTCTAGGGAATTAAAAAAGGACTGCGAAATTGTTCAGGCTCGGGAAACTGATGGTCCTTGGGGAAAGGCGAGTTTCTTTTTCAAGGGCCGTGTTGCGGGACTCGCGGGGTCGGCTCTCCGAGTTCAAGGACAACAGCCAGTCAGACAAATACGAGGTACGAGCTTGCCAGCAGTCAACAATCTTGGCAGCACCTCCCATGTGCCCTCAGGAGCGCCACTGTCGAGACCTGGGTTTTGTGAGTTCAGGCACAAGATGTAGGGAGCAAGCCTTGCCTGCATGTAAAATGTATCCTGACATTTGTATGGAAGCACGATAACCCGTTCCACCTCCAGTCACCACCATATGTGATCGTCTGGAGCCAACGCAGCGTAGGCCATTTTGGGCAGAGATAACCGGAGAGAAGCAGTGGACGGCCGATGTTCCAAGAGGTCGGTTTCAAATTTGGCACTACATGTACGAACTCGGTGCTTTAGAGCGAAGCTACACGTCCTGCGACTCACTCACCGACATCCCTATTCTATCCATCACAAACAGGCGCAGTATAGGGTAGAGGTGTCTTCTGTTGTCGAACCAAAAGAGCGAGAAGGTCCAAAGGAGACAAGCGGAGAGAAAAGAGAGACGTAGACCCGAGACAGAGGGCTGCATGCCTCAGCAGATCGTAAACACGTTCGTGCTAGCATAAGGTTTCCCATCTGATCACCGCGGGCTCAACCTGTGGGCTGATTGAAGGGAGGCTAGAACGCTGTTGAAAGCTGTTGGAGCCAGCGGGCCCGAGAAATAATTACCTAGACACCTATCGCTCCTGTGCTGCCTCGAGGCGGTGTCCGATGTGTGTGCATGCTTCCTGGTGGCGCAGGGCTCCATTCCTAGACACCAACACCGATAGGCGTGCGGCCGAAGAGCATTCCACGCGCGATATTGCTGAAACCACGCGCTGGCACAACTTGGAGCTACTCGCCCGCTAGCAAGCTCTCTAGCTTCGTATTGGTCACAAACTTGGTTGCGCACTCGAGGGGCGGCCAGATCCTAACATTGCCCGATTGGGGACTGCTCACCGTCGAGGTTTCCTCGCAGGTCATAGAGTAAGGCGGTCGAGCATGACAACCATCAGCGCAGTCCTAGGTGAGCCAGATAGGCACCGAAATCTAAGCCCAGGGCAGAAACGCGAGGTTTCAAGATGGAACCCGCATAGATAAGAGCCATGACTTGCGGGTGGTGAGGCATCAAAGCAATCTCTCCAGCTCGGCGTCCCGCCACCTCGCAGATAGGTTGTCGGGCTTGCACCTGAGACTTGTCGCAGCCGACGTCATGAGGACAAGGTCCACGGAGAGCTATAGGTCCTTGGAGCAAAGAAAAGGTCCCGAGCTGCCGACGTCCCGTGGCTCTCTGGTCGCATGCAACTTGGCTAGCTAACCTTTTGCGCCTCTGCGACCGAACCACTGCCATCCGCCCGTGCTTCAGCAATGCCAGCGGTCCCTTCCCCAGCTACCAGGAGCTGGTCTTTCGACACAAATTCCGACTACAGAGTAGACTGCCTACTCTTCTGGACCTCGCACCGCCGCTTCGGCTGGACGTTCTTCGACCCCATCGCCATTCGAGGACCACGCCGGGACCAACGCGAGAGCCCCTGCGATGGGCGCGGACGCCGCGAACACCACCAGCTCATTCGCAAGAAAACAGTGTCTAATCAAGCTATGCCGAGCCTTCCTGCTGTACGGGGCCCCGACCCATAGCATCGAGGAGTTCATGGCCGTCTCTTCCGTGCACCTCGACATCGACGCCCACTTTCTGTACGTCCCCATGAGCATGGTCGTCACGTTTGATGATGGCACGAGAGGAGGGTCGGAGCTCCACATCATCCGCCTCGAGCCCGGCATCGAAGTCGGCCGCCTGATGGAAGTCTTTCGCATATACAAAGATCTCGTACACGGGGCCATTGACGTGGAAGAGGCAACGAGACGGCTGGACGATGCCACCGAGCGCAAGCCCAAATTCTCGATCAAGCTCCGGGTTTTGATGTACGGACTTGCGTCAGCATGTTGCGCGCCGGTTGCGTTCCAGGGCCGCCTCGTGGATCTTCCTTTCGCCTTGATCCTGGGAAGCGCCGTTGGCCTGTTCCAGGAGGTGTGGTACCCGGCCGACGACCACTTCATTCCTCTGTTCGAGATGACGGCTGGCATCATCACGGCGTTCATCGCACGAGCCCTTGGGTCGATCCGGAACGGCGACGTCTTCTGCTTCGGCGCCATCGCACAGAGCAGCATCGTCTTCATTCTTCCGGGGTACATGGTGCTGAGCAGCTCCCTGGAACTGCATACAGGGCACATCGTCGCGGGAAGCGCGCGCATGGTACACGCCGTCATCAGCACTCTCTTTCTCGGATACGGCATGGCCATCGGCACATGCCTGTACGGGCTGGTCGACAGCGACGCCACGACGGAGGTGGGCTGCAGAGATCAGCTTCAGCGAAAGTGGCAGTCGCCATTTGCCCTGGCCTTCATCATTTGCCAGTGCATCATTCGCCAGGCGCAGTGGAGGCAGATGCCGGCGATATGCGCCATCGCCCTCGTCGGGTTCTGGGTCAACTCGTTTTGCAGCAGGCTGTTTGATGGGGACACGCACGCGGCGGCCATGCTGGGCGCCTTGTCCGTCGGCTTGCTGTCGAACCTGCACTTCAGGCTGTACAGGCCGGCGCAAACGCTCTGGTTGGCTCTCATGTCGTGCTTGGAGTCGACCTCGCGATGGTGCTGTCTTACCGAAGGGCGGAACCTGGGCCTCAGATGGGGGCGTCGACCTTCATGCAACGGAGACGCGGAATCGCCGCCAGTCGTATCGCCAAAGGGCGCCCCACGCAAGGGAAGCTGTAGCCTCGCGGTTGCCGTCATGCTGCAGGCCATCCTCATCCAGCTTCCGACCAGTCTCGCGATACACGGCTTCCTGGCGGCGGACACCGTCTTCACGAGCTCACTCAAGGGCAACCCGCTGACCACAGCAAGTGGTGCTGGTCCGCAGGACGGCGCGAGGCTGCCCGGCAGCTTGGACATGACCTTCTTTGGTGCCTTCTGGAAGGTGATTCAGGGCATCGTGGGAGTGAGCTTTGGGCTTTTGATTAGTAACATGATCGCATATCCTCTAGGCAGGGGACTTTCACTGCGCAGAGAATAGGACATTTGAGCTTGTCGGCAGGGGGGAATGTTTGGCATAAACGTACAAAGTACCGCCACCTGGTTTCTGTTATGTATGTACTCGGGTGGGACTTTGCTGCGACAGCTGAGTACAAATCAAATCCGGCGAGGCTAATAATACCTGTCGCAGCAGACGGCCATCCACTGCAGTCATCATGCGAGGGACGACGCCGGCTGGTTGATGTTGACACTGGTGGGAAACGACACGGCGACATGTACTGGGGTGCCGGTTGATGAGGGCCCGAGGGGCGCAGCATGCAGTTTCCTGTTCTGTTAGGACGGCAGACTGTGTTGTTTCAGCATATTGGAAGGGTGGCGGCAGTAGATATCCTCGTTGTCCCCGGAGCGGAAATCGGGGAAGGACGGGTCATTGGTACTTTATATTCACAATTCGAATTGCTGCGGCGTTGCGCTTTATATGCGTAGTGCCATTCCGTGGCTGTCCGCTTGGCTGAGGCCTGGCTTGGGAGCTGGGGCCCTGGTGCTGAGCGACGCGACGGCCACCATTTTCTGTCCGCTCCACGCCAGGAAGGAATCAGATAAAGAAGTCAAAAGTCCACAAAGGCGCGAGCCCTTAACCGCTGGTGCAATCCCGGTGGATATGCGCTCGGGCAACCGGAGGTGTGCGCGCCCCGGCGGCCCCCAACAACCGCCGGCGTGTCCGCTCCGGGTGCGGACTTTGGCGCCCGCTCGGTCGCTGAGCCTCGGCTGCTCACCACCTTCCAGGTCAGCTTAGTGGGCTTAGTGATCAGGGCAGTCGCTAAACCACAGGACGGGACATAAGCAGCACCGCCAGCGCTCCCGTGACGGCCTTCGCCTTGTTTCCCACCACCACGCCTCCCGCCAGTGTCTGGCCGTTCCGCTCATTTTTTTCTTCTTCTTCTTCACACGTCCACGCCGCATGGCTCATCGCGATCACGCCCCTCGAAGCCTGCCTGTCGCCTCGCGAGCCCGCTGAACTCGAAAGACTGTCATACACGCCTAGTGACGAGACAGGCGTCGTTTGGATCCCCAACGCCTCACACCCGCTCCCATGGCGTCTGCGTCGAGCAAGGTCGGCGGCCTGACTGCTGCGGTGCGCGTCCTCACGCCGCTGGCCGTCGGGTCCGCGGGCTACGCGGCGTATCGCATCAATTGGGCCGTTGCCGTTCGGAAGTTCCTGACAGGGCCGGGCCGGACCTCGCGCATCCTGCTGCTGCTCTTCGTGGCGTTCAACTGGAAGAACCTGCCCTTTGCGTGGACTGTATGCCGATCGCTCGACGTCGATTGACGAGGCAATATGGCTGACCGTCGTCCAGTACCGCGTCGTCTACGCAATCCTCTACCACAACGTCCTGCGCAAGTCGCCAGCGCTCACGCCGCGTGCGCTCTTCAAGCCGCTCATCTCCGAGACGCGCACTCCCCTCCTCGAGATCGACTACAACCTGCACAAGTCCAACTCGACCTACTTCACCGACCTCGACGTCTCGCGCACTCACCTGGTCGGCTACCTCTGCCGCCCGGCACTGCGCAAGCTGGCGCACAACCCGCAGACGCGCCTCATCCAGGACCCGCGCACTGGCAAGCCCGCCAAGGGCTCCCTCGGCATTCTGCTCGGCGCCGTCGGCTGCAGCTTCAAGCGCGAAATCGCCGCATACAAGGGCTACGAGCTGTGGAGCCGCGTCCTGAGCTGGGACCGGAAGTGGATGTACATCATCACACACTTTGTGCCCAAGGGCGCGGCGCGCCCGACCGAGTGGCTTGACCCGCGGTTCGGCAAGGTTCGCGCGCGCGGGCCGGGCGACGCCATGGGCGGATGGGAGACCAAGATTCACGCCACGGCCGTGAGCAAGTATGTCTTCAAGCTGGGCCGCATTACCGTCCATCCGGCCGTCGTGCTCGAGGAGTCTGGCTTGCTTCCGCCGCGGCCGGACGGCGGCTGGACCAGCGGCGACGCGCAGCTCGGCGACGAGAGCGCCGATGTCGCCGACGTGGACTTGTCCAAGGATGGTGAATGGGACTGGCGCCGCGTCGAGGCCCAACGCAGGAAGGGCATGGAGCTGGCCAGCCAGTTCCAAGGGCTGGATGAGAGCCATGCTCTCTTCACGGGCGGTAGTGGCGGCGCTCTGGGCACGTTTGGACCTTGCTGAGGCTTTCCTGGTCGGTACAACGGCTGCCGTGGTCATGAGGCAGAGCTGCCACCAATCTCTAGCAGCGCGACAGCGGACATGTTTGGAGAATACGCGCCATTTCATTGGGTATAGACGAGCTCATAGACAATAGACAGAAGACGAAGCAGCAAGGTGGTGCGCCACCCCTGTTGTACAGAATAATCCAACACACGACATTTTCGTTTCAAGATTCCCTCTCCTGGCTGGTCTTCCTCGGCAGATTCAAAGTTCCGTGCCTTTTCTTTCCTTTCACATTTCGCCCTCTTGCTGTCTGCGATGTCCGTCATAGCATGACGGCCGAGGCGGCGACGGCTGCGATGGCTGCCCAGCCTGCGCCCCGGGCAATCATTGCCGTCGTGACGGCCCCGGATGTGGCCTTTGCGCCAGCGGGCGCTGTGTTGGTCGACGTCTCGAGCGTCACGTTGTCGGGTACGTCATGCTCGCACACATCGAACACGATCGAGGCCGTTGCTGCAACATGAAAGAGCAATCGTTAGCAAAGCATGCCATCATCAACTCCCGGACGAGCCAGGCGTTCATAAACCGGGTTGGTAGGATGGACTTTTGCGCACCGGTAATGTTCTCAAGCCCACAGCCGGCTTTGACGAGGCAAGGCGCGACGGTCTTGATGATCTTCTCGAGCTTCGAGCACTGGCAGGCAAAGTCGTCGATCGAGCAGCCGTTGTCGCTGACGCCTTGTATGAGGCAAGGTAGGGAACATGGCGGTAGCTTCTTCTGAAGTTCGAGGAGGTCGATGGCGGACACTGCAAGCGCGAAGAGGGAGGCGAAGAAGGCAACGAGAAGTCTCATGATGGCGGTTTTTGCCTTTGCTATGGAGATTTTTCCTCCAGACCAGACTTCGACAACGGTTTAAAGGCGAAAGAGGGGGCGTAGATGCAGAACTCGTGTTGCTCGTCTGCTCGTCTGGTGTTTTCTGTCACACCTGGTTCGCTGGCTGGGGTTGGTGGAGGAGGCGGCCAGTCACGATGCGACGCCGGGGGTTGCTGGCTTTTGCCCACTCGATAATACAGGACGCCAAGAGCGACAAACTCGGGTTGTGGTGCGGAGGAGGTATTACGAAGAGGAAAGGAAGAAATAGCCACGCTGTCAAACGCCGTGTCGTGTACAGAACGAGGTCTCGCTGAGAGAGGGCGAAGGCGAGGGCGAGGGCGAGGGCACGAAAGGAGGAGGACCTGGGTCGACTCGAGACCAATGCAACTTGGGGCCATCCACAACGGGAAGCTTCCTTCTCTCGCAGTCCGCATCTGCAGCGGCACAGAGCCACGGGCGCCGCCATCCCGGGCTCCATCCCATCCATGCTGGGGGACGCACACACACACACACATACAGGACACGGACGCGGCGCCACACAGAGTCAGCACCAACACAGACCCCCGGCAGACTTGGACGCCGAATTCTGCCGCTGCGAAATGTTGAGCCAGGGGCGCTGGCTGCGAGATGTCTGCTGCGCTTGGTAGCTCACTTCTGGCCGGTTGCCCGCCTTCTGGAGAGGGGGCGATCAACAATGGGCGAGACTGGACGTAGCTAATCCGGGGCTCCGCGGTGGGAACCTGGGACCCGCGCCCGCGCCGGCCACTGGGGCCTGGGAAGGGGGAGAGGGACGGCAGGCACGCCAGAGTGCTTGTGCCTGACGGGGCGCGCTTTTTTTCCATGTTGCGTCTGGGGCGAGGCTGGCTGGCGACTGGTCCTTGGGCATGATGTGGTGCGACGCCGTGCGCCGCCGGGGCCCCAGTTATCCGGCCAGGCACAAGGCACCCGTCCGGCCGTCCCATGCAGGCAGGAAAGCTGCACGACGATGCAGCCCGACTGGGCACTCGCATGGTGTGTCAGATCTGCGTGCGTGTTCTCATGCGCGCGAACGAAGCGTCTGTCTCACCAACGACGGTTCCTAGCTTTGTTCACCGTTTGCCTTCAACCGCCGGCGCATTCTTCCTCCTACCTGCAGAGAGGGCAAGACAGGCCGCCTGACAGTGCCCGGAAGAAGGCGTTGAGGCAGGGGAAACGTGGGTGGGTGTCGAGGACAGGGATTCAACCCCCACTGCAGACTGGCCTTTCCCCAGCGTAGCCTAGCCCGCACGGTTTCCCCCCCTGGCGGGGCTGTCGTCCGCGGCGGTCACGTGAATGGTGCCATGGATGGAATCCCGCTTGGTGAATGGACGCGACGAACGGGATGAGGAGTGGAGCGACTTCGTGTCTGGAAGTAGGGCTCTCTACTTGGGGGCATGGACTGAACTAGAGTTGACCGACCACCACCACGATTCATATGTGCAATGTTATAAGCTGCCCTCCCATATTCGTCGGCAACCATGTCGAAATCCAGACTAGCCAAGCGCCGACGATCTGCATCTCCAGTCCCAGCATCAACCCAAGCGGGCTCGGGACGGCATGTGCAAAAGCCTTGAAAGTCTCCGAGGAGAACTGCGGGGGATGATGCGGACGCGCCTGCGCTGGAGATGGCACATCTACTACTATCAGCCTGGTGTGTAGCAACGGGTCCCGGACCTTCCTTTGGCAAAACACATCCACCCGCCGGAAGCCTTTGCCGGGGACGATCATCGAGAGACGCAGTTCTGACAAGTGCCACTTGGGGACTGTGGTTGACCACTGGATGAACAGCGCGTCACATGGGTGAACAAACCGTCGCCAATCGCCTCGGTCGGCAGACCGTAAAGTGGTGAATGTCGCGTTGCTCTAATGCACGTTTTAGCGCTGCAATGACCACAGTGTGTGTCCCCAGCCGTGATGGTTTCAGCCACTTCCGCGTTCATCGCAGGTAGTGTCACCACGATGTCCGCATGGCGACGTCGGACATCAATGAATGACCTTGCCCACAGTGCAAACGATGCTGGACAACATCCAACGTGGCGTTGACGCCGGGGCGAGCTTGGGAGACTTCAACCCCGCCACCGCAGCTCAGATACACAGTCACAAAGTACCTAGCAGAGAGTAGTCTAACCGTGTGCTTGCTTTCCAGGCCCGCCCGTTTGCCGGAAGAACAGGATTGGTTTCAAAGTTGTTCAGTTGACATGTGTAAATGATCAGCATCGGCATGGTTTTACCAGCCTCAGTGCTTGACTCTATATGGTCATCATCACAACAAACTTTGAACCGTCTCCGTCTTTGCGGCGCGATCCCGGCCATGACTTCCAGCGAAGCCCAGAGTGTAAAAAATGGAATCGCCGCAAGATGGCGACGGTGTTGACCCCCTCGCCTCAAGAATAAGCCCCATCGAGTAACCCAGCATGTGCCGAGCAATCGCATAACTATGGACCTCGACAACTAGTCCTCTGCTCCCGACACCGCTCCCGCGACCGCGACGGTTGCCCTCCATCCGCAGCCACGCGCCCGCCGCAGAGGTCCCGCCAGCAAGCGACCGGCTCGGACTCATATCTTCATCCGTGGTGTCCGGACACGGACCAGACGGGCTCGGCGAAGACGCGAAGGAGGCAGATGTGGCGGAGGACAGGGCCGCAGCCCGCAGGAGGGCCAAAGGCGCAGAGGTCAGCCGCAGTGCTTTTATGGCGGCGCGTTTCCGCAAGCTCCCCGAGAGGAGTCGTCCGGGGACTTTCTCCCAAAGCGTGTTTGCGAGACGCCGCCAATTGGCAGTGTCTCCGTGCGTGAGCTTCGAATTGCGATTTGTTGAGCGAGGGGGTGGGAGAGAAAGAAGGGAAGGAAAAGAGAAGCCAGAGCTTGCAACTCTGAAATTTTATCAGCTTGGCGGGGCGGCGGCGACGGGTCGGGTCTACGTTGGCGCGGCCCGGACATGCACTTACAGGGGGGTGGGTGCCTACTGGGGGATTTTTTGCTGGGCCAATCCGAGCTTCGCGTCTCGGCCCTCGACAGCTGCCTTTCGAGCCTTCAACAACTGCACGAATATCGACGACCTAGATCACTGGCTGCACGACCGGCGAGGCTTGCCCGGCTCCAACCTCTCAGCTCGGCACGCTCGTCGACTGGCCGCTACTTCGTACCCAAGGCGAACTGACGGCCGCTCTGCGCACGAGACGCGTATTCGCATTCCGAGTCCCGACGCCCGTCGGCGGCTAGAGAGCATCAGCCCGGCTCTGCCGCCCTTGAAGAGCAAGAGGCGACAGCAACGACCTCACGAACCCCAGCATGGCAGGCATCTTCGGCGGTGGCGCGGCTGCCACGGCCTCTGCTTCCACGAGCACCCTTGGCGACCTTAAGCAAGACGTCGCCCTCAGCGATCCCCCCACAGACAGCATCTCGGACCTTGCCTTCTCCCCAGCCGCCAACACGCCCGACTTTCTCGCCGTGGCGAGTTGGGACAACAAGGTCCGCATCTACGAAATTGCCCAGAACGGCCAGAGCCAGGGCCGACACGCGTACGAGCACAGCCAACCCGTGCTGAACTGCGACTTTTCCAAGGTGAGTCCTCGCCGGTGCTTCAGCGACCGAACGTCCCTTCGCAGCTGACACTCGAGACGCAAAGGATGGAACCAAGTTGGCCTCCGCCGGCGCGGACAAGAACGTCAAGGTGTGCGATCTCGGCTCCCAGCAGGACATCGTCATCGGCACCCACGACCAGGCGGTGAGATCCTGCCGGTTCTTCGACAGCGGCAGCGGCACCATGGTGGTCTCGGGCTCGTGGGACAAGACGGTCAAGTACTGGGACCTCCGGCAGCAGGGCCCCGCCGCGACAGTGCAATGTCAGGAGCGCGTCTACACTCTGGACGTGCGAAACGACCTGTGCGTGGTGGGCACCGCGGACCGCTACATCAACGTCATCGATCTCAAGAATCCGACAAAGTTTTACAAGACGCTGCAAAGCCCACTCAAGTGGCAGACGAGGGTTGTTAGTTGCTTCACCGACTCTGCGGGCTTCGCTATCGGTAGTATCGAGGGACGATGCGCCATTCAATACGTCGAGGAGAAGGACTCGAGGTAAGTCTCCTGAGCTAGACGGATGTGGATTCGCCAGCGGACCCGGACGAGATTGCTGACATCGAAAAGCTCCAACTTCTCGTTCAAATGCCACCGCGACCCAGCCGTCAACAACGTGGTCAACGTTCACGCCGTCAACGCCATCTCTTTCCACCCCGTCCACGGCACGTTCAGCACGGCCGGCTCGGACGGCACGTTCCACTTCTGGGACAAGGACGCCAAGCACCGGCTCAAGGGCTATCCCAACGTCGGGGGCAGCATCACGGCGACGACGTTCAACAAGACGGGCAGCATCTTTGCATACGCCATCAGTTACGACTGGAGCAAGGGATACCAGCATAACACGCAGAATTACCCGATCAAGGTCATGCTGCACCCCGTCACCAACGACGAGTGTAAACCGCGTCCGTCGATGAAGAAGCGGTAGAAACCCTCTTCACACCGGGATCGAGTCTAAGGGCACCGCGGACTGGGGGCACATGGACGCTTTGCAAGAGCAGCATCGGAGCTCTTGGGGGGATGGAACACGATACCACATTTGATGGGCGGCGCATGAGCCGACCAAAGGGAGTCGATGGGTCGAATTTGGGCAGCTGGATGATTGGCACAATGGCACCTCGTATGGCACGGCATCGCGGGCCAAATGGGGTCGGTCGGTGTGCTTGCTGTCGACCGGACTGCGGCCGAAATTGCTTTTACTTCCGTCGGCCAACAGGCGCGAGACAGGCAGGTTATTAGGTAGCTATAAAATCAAGTATAAACGCTCACGTTCCAAACGAGGGACGTACATCCGAGGCCGCAAGCGGCTCGCCCAGCCCATATCGTTACATCGTCATTGAACACCACCGAGCAGGAATCACAAGGCACAAAGGGGCGTCCCTTGCCATCCCATGCAGCAGGGAAACCTTGCAGGCGCTCAGGCCGTGCGTTTAGAAGGGCCAAGGACATCGTCGACCATGCCTTTCCACAGGTCGCGGAGCATACCGCCGCTCTGGCCCTCGCTCTCGAGCTCCTGGACGCGGTTGGACCGACCCTCGTGGACGAACTTGAGCTCCACGCCGTCCAAGCCAATGCCTTCGACCTCGGAGAGGGGCGTACCGGGAATGACGTTCTCCGGGTTGGCTGCGACAATAGAGACCTCGGGGAGCTGCACAGTAGCGTCCGAGGTATCGGCAGCGTGGGCGGCCGAGTAGTTGTCCGGGAGCAGGGGCACACGCGGACCGGAGGCGGAGGTCGGCGGGCCGGCGAGGTCGGCCATTGATGGGAGGAAGGCGGCGTCTAGGTGTGCGGCGGAGGCAGAGGACGAGGAAGAAGAGGAGTGGAAGGTCTGCATGAGAGGCTTGGTCCGGTTGGCGATGGAGGGCTGCGGCGTGGGACGATGGGTGGTGGTGAGGCCGCGCGAGGACTGTGTGTCATTGCAAGTCAGCTCTCGTTCCAATGCGTGCGCCGCAACACGAAACGGGGAAGATCGGACTACGAAGGCAGAGGGAAGGGGAAACGCACATCCGTGTGCTCGCCGCTCCGGCGAGTGCGCAGCAGCTCTGCGTACTTTGGCATGAGGGCGGCGCCGGCGCCGTGGGCCGAGGCCGAGGCGTCGAGCAGCGGGCCGGTGGATGCGCCGATGGCGCGGGCGAGCTTGGAGACGGGGGCCGTTACGCGGGACATGGCTGTCTGCGACGAGATGTCTGGAGAGGGGAGAAGAGTGGATGGATGGGAGCGCGGATGGGAGGAGAGAGGAAGATAAATGAAGGATGCAGGAATGGGCGGTGATACAGGCGGACGAGGGCCCGAGGCCAATGACTGTGACGGATAGCCGGTCTCGGGAGGAAGCTGGGTCGGGTCGGGTCAGGTGAGCAGCTTTGGAAGCTCCCGAGGGTGGAAGTGGACTTTGCGGCCCAGCTAAGAATAGGTGGTGCCTTGTGTAGCGGAAGGCTGGTGGGCAGGGTCCAGGACGGCCGGGATTCCGGGCGGGTTCCAGCAGGGCAGGGCACAGTACAGCAGGGGAGGGCGGGACGGAGCTAACGCTGTCGCTATCGCGGGCTGTGCTGAGTGCCGAGCGTGGGTTGTTAAGACAACAAGCCAGCAGCAAAAAAACAAGCTTATCAGACTTCCCCAACAGAAGTGTCTCACCGACATGAATCAAGACAGACGCGATGGGGACGGGAAGGGGGGAGACACCGCCCCCTACTATATACTTGGTACTACTACTGCTGCTGCTGCGCTCGCGCGGAGAGTCGGTCGGCGGGAGGGAGTGGCCGCGCAATGGATGGAAGCGGGGAGGGGGAAAAGAGGAGAAAGCTGGACGGGCGGAGGTCGCCCATCCCAGGCCATGCCAGAGTGCGAAAGCACGCGCATTGTGTGGGATGGCATGGTCGACGATGAGTTGGCAGCCTCCGGCAAAATGGAGCCGGCCGGGCACACGAAAGACCGGATGAGGCGCCTGCATGCAGGTGTCGCGTTGTTGCGTTGCATGGACGCAGCTGTATGTACGTGTATGTAGGTCATCCACGGCGACCGACTCGACTCCAACGGACGCCCGCCGAACGGCAGCGGAGGACCGTTGGATGCGGGCGGGTGGGCGGGCGGGCTGCGTCAATGCCATGGAGGGAGGGAACGCGATGTCCATGGACGAGGATGGATGGGAATGGGTTTGGGCGGTGGGGAGATGTGGTGCAGGGCTGGCTGGGGAGCTGTTGAGGCCCGCTGGTGGGGTGAGCGTGGGCTAGTACTGTTCCTAAACGCTGGAACTGCCGAGACGGAGCTTCCTGGGCGAAGGAGGATTCCAGGAGGACAGGGAACACAGGACAGACACACCCCAGGGAACTCCAAACGGGCATACATGGTCAGCTCTCAACCAGACGGGCACTGAAATTCAGTGCAGGCATCGACGTGGCCAGCGGGCAACTGGCGGTGACTTCCACGACAGCGCAGCGCAGCGCCGGGACAGCCGAAATGTATCCATCCTGAATGCCGATGGGCGACGGGACAACCTCGAGCTCGAGCTAGGAGTGTCGCACAGAGGCAGGCTGCTGAAGGTAGCCATGGTCAGGCCACTCTCCACCTGTCCGGTCGGCCAGCTGCTCGCTGCACGGCATCGCGAGTCGCGTCGAGTCGCTCCGCGCATGCAATGGGGCTTGGGAGTCGGCCGGGCCATTTGCCAATTCCTCGTCGCCCACGATGTTGAGCGCCAGGGCCACCTCACGCCCCTTCCAGGTTGTTGGTGAGACACCGACCCGCGATCCGTTGAGGCGGGTTCCTGGCAGGCGGGCGCGCGCGGGCCACCGCCGGCTCGCCGCCCGCCTGCCCCGACGGTTGGGGGGGGGACCCCGGCGAGGCGGCGAAGGCGACGGGAACTTGGAAGGACGGGCGCCCGCCGTGAGCCAGTGAGTGCCAGGGTGAGTGCCGTGTGCGGGCGGTGTCCCCGAGGTCCAGGTCCGTCCCACTCCACTCTGAGGCGGGCAACTCCAGCGCGGGCGGGCAGAGCTGGTTGTCGCCCGTGCCTCGCGCCTGCACCTGCCACCTGCCACGGCACAGTGGGTGGTGGTGGGGGGCGGCGGACGCAGCCCTCCAGCTGGAGGAGGCATCCGCCGCTCGGCACGCGCCGCGTCCCTGCTCAGTCTGTGGCTCCGGTGAATCCTCCTGGCGTGGGCCTCCCGACGTCCACAGCCACCCAGCTAGACAGCACGAGGGACATCCGCTGCGTTCCCTGGCGAGAGAATGCCAAGGTCCATCAAGCCTTCATTCAGCGGTCGACTCTGCGCCGCCGCGATGCTTCTGCGCCCGTGGCGGCTCTGCGCTGGGCCGGGCTGGCGCACAGCGACGCCCGACGCCGCCGAACAACAGGTAACCCAAGGTGTGCCAACTGTCGTTTCATGTGGCTGCCGCCTTGGCTTCATTCCTCGAGTTGCTCTTGAGTGGCTCTCACCCGCGCGCCGCTTTGCAGTAAATAATCTTGCCGTGTGTCGGTCGTTGATCAAGAAGACGTAGGTGGCCATCACTCAGACGCGTGCTTCTGGATAACACAGGCAAGACTCGATAGCTGGTACCTCGTGCCTCTACTTCCGACCGTTCCGCCTCCCCCAAACCGTTCCAGAGGGTCATTACATATCGCACTGCAGATTGGTTTTGCAGTTGCGATAGGCTCCTTGGCGATGATCATGACAAGGCAGCCACTCGTGTTCGGACGTGAGGACGCCTCGCGACGGCGCATCGCCTCCCTATATCGCAACAATGCCGGCTGGACTTACCGTGTCTACCCCAATGTGTCATAAATTCTTCCGCGGTCCAACGTTTCGGTCTTTTCGTACGGCGATACCCGGCCCCGGAATATACTCGTCGACGAGCAGTATCGGATCGGTCCTCGTTTCGACTGGCAATGGTCTGGCAGAGTTCCCCGACATGGTGAGAGGACTACCCAAGTGAGGGGCTTAGTCGCTCCCGAAGATCGGGATCGGCGCGACTGAACGCACAAGACCAGGTCAGCTGCATGAGACATTACAGGCGTCTATCAAGCACGGCGAGTCTTGTTCTGACCGAGGGCAGCCCGCACATCAAGCCCGCGGCAGCCACGAAGAATCCCGGCCTCCAAGGCCAGTCGCAAGAACAGAGAGCCTGACGGGCGCGGTGACAGGGAGCCCTAGCGGCCGGCCAGATGGCTGGGCATACATGGGCATGTGCAGAGGGCGGGACTTGCTTCAGATACCCGCCGCGGTGCTACATGCTGCTCGTAACGTCCGCACTCGGCTCGGCGACTGGGAACCCGTTGATGGCAAAGGGACCTTCCGGAATAAATAGAACCACTCTTCTTGGAGGCCAAACTGACGGTTGTCGATGTCGTGTTCAGCAGATTGGGCGGTGCGTCTGCGTCGTCCAGTGTGTCAACCTAGGTAAAGTGCTTGGTGAAATATGCCCGCGAGAGGAGATTGGTATCACGGCGTCGGTATTTCCCAGTTGATCAATGCGGATTCGTAATCATTTATTATAGTCAACAAGTGATGATTCTCAAGTACAGTCTAGTCAGGGCTTGAAGCAAACAGCCTGAACCGTTCTAGGGCGCTGTGTGGCCCAGCCTTGCACTACGAAGAAAAGTGCTTGCGGACAAACTGATTCAAGGTCGTCAGTCCGCGCTCACCCTCCGCCCGACCCTTGGCGGCCGCGGCCTTGGCCTTGAGCTTCTTGGCTGGCTCCAGGTCATAGGCCTCGCCGTAGTACTTTCCGCCAGAAAGCTCGAGGAAGCCAAACATGTTCTTGATCGACTCGAGATCGGGGCTGCCATAGGTCTCAAACTTCTTCCAGTCGTCCACGGCGACGAACCGCGCCTTTTTGCCCGTCACTGCCCAAGGTCAGAATGAATATTCCTGTCAAAACATGGAGAGGCGCAACCAACCATTGGCAAATTCGTCGACCAGGGCCCCGGGCTTGGCGAGCTGGCTCATTGTCTGGACCAAGCGGCCATTGTAAGCCTCCGGGTCGAGCAACACGCCATGGGCAATGTCGCCGTAGTCCTCGTCCACGGCAATCCAAGGCACGTTGCCGTCGCCACCCCAGCCGGGCATCTGGAGCGTGAGGTATCCCTCGGCGTCAGGGTGGAACGGAAAGCCGCCCATCAGATCGGCGTTCTCCTCAATAATATGGTTCTCCATGTACCAACCCATGCTGATGATGACAACGCTCTTGAATCCCTTGGTCTTGGCATACTCCCCAATGGCGTATTTCTCTGCGAAGCCAATCAGCAACATCCAGGCCCAAGATTTCATTTGAATCGCACCTTCAAAGTCGCGGCAGGGAATGACACCGTTGGTGGCCGCGCTGGCGGAAGCCAGGCCGCTATAGAGGAGATGCTGGACACCGGCCTCGAATGCAGCGTCAACGATGATCTTGCCGAGTCCACTCTCCGTCAGGCCATCGGGCTGGTTGAGGTTCTGGGAGCAACACGGTCAGAGAAGTTTGTCACGAGGCTTTGGTGTTGATGGCCTGCTACTGGCACGTACCGGATCGGTAGAGTTCGTGTTCACAAAGGCGGCCCAGCTCCCCTTGAAGGCCTCCAGCATCTGCTCTTTGGAGAAGCCATCACCCTTGACAACCTCAACACCTCGGCTGGCAAGGCCCTTGGCCTTGTCGGACTCTGGGTTGCGGGAGATGGCGCGAACAGAGAAGTCTCCCGTCTTGTTCTGGAGCAGAGAGCTGACGACGCTACCACCTTGGACGCCAGTGGCGCCATAGACAGTGACGAGCTTGGAGGCGGGCATGGTGGTTGTGAGTATCAAGAGCGATGCGTCTGGTATGTCGTTCAAAGTTTCAAGTCGGACTTTTGGACGCTTGAGTTGCGTAACTTGTGCTGCTTAATGTACTGGTGTGCTGTGTAGCGAGAATCTCAAACCCCAACGGCATGTTGCTTGCTTTATACCCATCGCATCGTGAGAGTCGGAGACTTTTCATCCGTTCCCACGCTGGCATGACATGGTTCTGGAGCGGGCCACGGCTGGAAGTTGGGGCTGAACCATGCCATGTCGTCTGCGTGAAGCTGGCCACGACGGCCCATCTAATCAACCCCACAGCTGAGCTTGCTCGCCTCCGCACCTGGGGGGCCGCAAGAGGGCGTGGGAAGTCCGCTGCGCGGGGCGTTCAAGCGGCACCTAAAACAAGGTTAAACGGTTGACACGCACGATGTGGACGCCACAAACGTGGACAGGGTAGCGAATGCTATTCTAATCATCCTCGAGGACGCGAGTCCCTCCTCGCTTGTCTTGTTTGAGGCGTGGCTGAACGCCGCATTGCGTCGACACCCTGGCGGGATTATTAATTTAGTCGCAATGCCTGCTTGGCGGCTGGCGGGCGGATGGTCGGTTCAGCCTTACAGCGCAGGCATCTGCGTATTCCGTATTCGTGGTGCGGACTTGGACGGCGTGGGTCTCACAAGTGACTCTCCATCGTTTCGGCTGGTGGGGGAGAGGGTCGCTTCGATCTCCCGACCGCAGATCCGGAGTTCGTCGCCGATTGAGACACCCAGGTAGCCTGGTACGTCTTAATGGCATCAAGTGCCGCGATGACACTCGCGCTGTGACTTGAGTGTTCCAGCATCAAGCACTGGGATAGTGCACCGCAAGTTTCCCGGCATGTTGACCGAGTCTATGCTTGGGAAGGCCATTGAGGCCATGCCAACGCAGAGACTCTTCTCATTTATTCTCACGGTGCTCTTGAACGTTCCAAAGGGGCAACCCGCAAGGATCCCATAGTAGGTATAGTATAGCAACGTGGGAGTGAAGGCCGCTAAGTCGCGGAATGCGGAGGAATAGTCCGAGATGTGGAAAGTATTGCGGAAGCGCCTGCGGACTTGGAGATGGGGCCGGCCCGCGGGCACCGGACCTGCTCTCTGCAAGTTATCGATGGTATAAACACACGCAAGGGATGCAGAAAGCAAAGGTGTTTCATACGAGGACGGGCGCGGTGTGGTCGTTGTCTGGCGAGGTGATGGTTGGCATTGCTGCGAAGCGCACGAAGCCACAGAGCAACATGGCTCTCTCGATTCAGAGAGCCTTCCTGCAAGGCGCCATACCCACTGGATCAGGCAATGCATCACGTCAGCTTGAGCTTCCACATGTTCTTGTTGGCATCACCAGGGCGGTGGCGGCATGCTGCCTACACGCCAAAGTCCAAACCGTTGCCGCGGGGGCGCGGACGTGGCATGCCAGCTTGATGCCTCGAGAATAAGGTCCAAATTCAGGCACGGGCAGGCTGTTTGCACGGCCCGTCAGGCAGCTGTTCACGGCTGGCCGCTTCTATGTGTTGCCGGGCAGGCACGCACGCACGCACCCGCGCCTGCACCTTTCCTCCTTCCTACAGCCACCAACCTCCACATCCCCTTTCCCTCCTTCACCGCCAACATCACATTACCAGACGCTCAGGCTCCCGTCGGAACTTCTTTCTACCCCCACACTCCCCTACACATCGGCGACTCTTGCCCTACCATCGCACATCTCCGACCTGCCTGGCGGCTTCCTCCAGGCCACGTCCGAGTGCACCACCGAGCAGGGACCATCAGGTCCGACGTCGCCATCTCATTTGCTCGTTTGTCGTTTCCCCATACATGACAGCGGCCGAAAGCCTTCAAATCGACGACCTGGTCCATTGTTTCAAGTCTCTCACGATGAGTGACAACGTTGACCCGTCGGATGTCAAGAAAGCTTGCTTCGTACGTTCGTCCCCTGCCGGCTCCGAGCCGCTCCTTCGTTTTGGCGGCATCCCGAATCCCCTCCGCTGCCACAAAGTATCCCTCTGGTTCTGGTTTTGCTCATTCCTGCACGGCCGCTGCGAGGTTTTACTGCCCAAATCTGCTTTTGCTAACCACCGTACCAGGCCGACCTGAGTCGGCTTCGACAGAACGAGCTGCCTTTGAGCAGCAAGGAACACAGAGGTTCTTCCTACACTCCTTCGGGAGACAATACCGCTCGAAATATTGCTTCGGACGTCAAGAAGAACCTCAAGAGCAAGTGGAGTGGTAAGACAGGCGGTCCTTGATCTATCCAATGCTACGCTAACGCCAATCAGTGACAATCTTCGACGAGGAATCGGAGCAAATCCAAGGACTTTCCAACGAAGACGCCCGCCCTTGGGCCAAGAAAGTTGCCCAAGCCTACATGAGCAAGAATCCCACGTCTTCGTAAGTCCACGCCCCCATTCTCAATAAGCTAATGGGATCTAACTTTGATGTTTGCAGTGCACCTCCACGAGTTGGGCCGAGTCCTTTCGCCGCAAAGAAGACCAATTTCATGGGAACACACACGCCCAGCGGTACCGTCGGCAAGCTTGGGGGACTCGTGCCTCCTGGCGGAGCCGCGACTCTGCGCTCAACGCCAAAGGACAGTGCGAAATGTGGCGCGACAATGTCTTGCACCACCGCTTCGCAGAAGACGGCAACGCCGCAACCCAGTTTGGCCGGCCAGAGCCTCGACAAGAAAGATGCACTCCCTGAATTGCATCGAACACCTGGCGGGACAGCACTACACTTCAGCGTTAACCCCATTACTGACCCCGGTTCGGCGGACCATACCCTATGCCACGGCAAATGTGCGGTGAAGCTGCCTCAAGCTGCCGAGGACATCACTGCCAACTTCGTTCTCAAGATTGAGAAGCCGACGAACCGCGCACTACTGGTGCTTTCCGCTCCGGGAAAGCCCCAGCGGGTCCATAACATCGTGGACTTGAAGCAGCCTGTCATCCAGAACAACTATTGCCTCGTCCTAGCGTTCCTGGCCGGGCGAACGTCGCTTACTTATTGAGGCTCCAAACAGCTGAGCTTACAGCCAAGTTCAAGCTGTACTTGGAAAGTCTTCAGGTTACGATGAAGCGGCAGCAAAAGTCCACCTTGCCGCTCCCTAAAAGAACGGGCGATGGGACGGCCACGGGATCGGGAGTCCGCAACAATGGAGAGGCATCTTCGCAGAGCTCACGCTCTGCCATGCCGGCACATGGCCCTTCCACGCCTGTTTCGACTGCTCCACTCACTACGGTTGCATCACAGGGCCCGTCGGGATCTTCCGCTGCACCTATGCTGGTCGACCTCGATGATTCTGACGAAAGTCGAGATCCCGCAAACCCTTACGCAACCATTGAAGACGCGGCCGACAAGCTATGCACGCTCATGGACAGCCTTGAACGTGATTTCGTGGACAAGGGGTTCCCGTTGACAGGTGACGCGGTCGATGAGCTCCAGGATACTGCCATCGACATTTGGCTTCAGAGGGGCTTTTTGGGGGCCGAAGACGCTGACATCAAGGAGGACATGATCAAGCTCCTCAAAAGCTTGTTTCAAGTCAAGCGCCAGGCAATGCAGTTCCGACACAAATTCAAGACCAGCAGGGTACTCAGATCGAGCAGCACACAGGTAGCCGAGTCTTCTTCGATAAAGTCTCTCCAGGAACTTCAGCTTGGTCCAGCTCCACGAGGTCGAATTCAGTACACCTCCGAGCAAATTTCGCAGCTAGCTGCCAAGGCAACATCGCGTCCGAAAGACCTGGACAGGGCGGAATACCTGCCTCCTCCAGGGACGAAGAGAATTAAGCTTTCTCCGGCACCAAAAATTGACGGACTCTCTCAGGTTCGGAGATGGCTCAACAACGGCGAGAGGCAGGCTCCAGCCGGCCCAAGGCCTCTTGCGTCGTCCTCGATTCCTGTTTCCAACGTGCCTGTCCCGGCAACGATGCCCGCGATGCCTGTCACTGCAACGCCGGGCGCTGTGAAGACGTTCAGTGCAACGTCTTGCGAAGCAATGGAGCTCGGTAGGCTTCAGCCTGCTCTGACCAAAAGGGGGCAACAAACTGACGAGGATTTCACAGACTCCCTCCCGCCCACTCCGGCGTTACGTCAGGCAGCTCCCGCTTTCCAGGGTACCACCGGCGGTATATCGACAGCCAATACCTCCACAGTGTCTGTCTTGGAGGCCAAGAAGGGCACCGAGCTGGCAACAAAGAATGCTGCAGCGCAGCCACCGGCCCCAAAGCCGGTCGCAAAAGGCCTGGCCAATTCCCGCTGGGCAAACTAGTCCAGAACGACATGCGAAGGGCGACCTCGCGTATCCAACAGGTCGACGGTGGAGAGTGTACGATGCGAGGACGGTTGCAACGAAAACTCATACGCGAAGGAGCTTCGCGCTCGGAGTATGAGTGTTTGCGCTTGGCGTTGGTGGACAAAAGCATGGCTTGGTGATGGTGACGGCGGATATGTCGGGACCATCCGCAGCAGTCGACCAGGCCCGGATCCATTGACGAGTCCCGGTGAGGGGAAGCAGGCGCATTTCCACCTGCATAATGAATGGCCACAAGACCATAGAACAGGGTCAAGATGAGACTTCATCTCGATCGTAGATGTAGAGTACAAAGGGCAGATAGAGACAGGTCACGAGCAAGCGTGGCAAACGGACGGACAGAGTGCAATCAACTTGATGGATTCAGCTTTCGGTAACACCTTGCCTCGTAGGTGTCAACAAGGTTGCGCGTGTCCTGGTCAAAGGCCCTCCGACTGCCGTCATCGTGCAGTGTCTTGATGAAGTCGAGGGCTTCTTGGTAGCGACGGAAGTAGTAGAGCTCCTCGATGGCGTGGACAACCTGCTGGAGAGCCATCTTGCCGGCCCCAGGGGGCAGAGGCAGACTGATGGTCTTGAATATCTGTGGTACGATCAAGTCAGCCACGGCTGCCGGCGCCTGCGCGCCCATCGCGGGTACGGGGGCGGGCACGGGGGCGAGGGTGAAGACGCCTCACATCGCCGTTTTCCACCTTGGCCTTGTAGTCGGCCTTGACGGCCTGGAACTCGGCCTCTGACTGGCCAGTGCGGTTGGCCTGCTTCTCGGTGACGTCTTCAGTGTCCGAGAGCTCGATGTCGAGGATGCCGCCGCTGTCGTCGTCTTCCATGGTGATTTTGCTTGCAATGGAATCGCTGGGCACGGCAGGGCGCCAGAGATATCCGGCACGGCACGAAGAGGATGTGACTTTTGCTCCACCCTGGTGCACTGGATCTCCCAAGCGGAACGGCCCACCGATTGTTTGTGGGGCCGTCCATGTGCAGTCTACAGGGTGCCAGCCATTCCATGGGCAAGCCTAACATGCGCTTTAGTACTTCGTAGCTCTAGTACTTATGATCTCTTTTTTACCGGGTGTCACGGCCTATAGCCTAGAGGGATGTTGTTGTTACGCTAAGATGTAGAGCTCGTTTCATCTGAGAGGGGGTTTGGGAACGCGCTGGG
The DNA here is from genome assembly GCF_023168085.1 of Purpureocillium lilacinum. Taxonomy (NCBI): domain Eukaryota; kingdom Fungi; phylum Ascomycota; class Sordariomycetes; order Hypocreales; family Ophiocordycipitaceae; genus Purpureocillium; species Purpureocillium lilacinum. Next base: position 664,651 of record NW_027072112.1, read on the forward strand.
AGCTTGAGATTTTGCAGTCTACGAGTCGAGGCCTCCAGGGTACGCCGAACCCACCCCGATCACATCCAGGCCCAGCCCACGGTGCACAACAAGCGGCCGGTCCAGGCTCCTCCCGCGCCCGTGGCGCAGCGCGTACAAAGTAAAGCTGGTGGGTGTTAGCGCACGCGGCTGGCCGTGGCAGCTCCAAACAAGGAGCGACGCCCGCCGGCCCCTTTGTCTGCACGCAACGCCGCCTCGTCGTCTCCTTTGCAAATCCCGAAAGACGAATTCCAGACTCGACTTCTCTGCAGAGCGACCATGGCAGAAACCAAGGCGCAGGCGGACGCTGCGGCCGCGGCGACGGCACAGGCAGACGCCGCCTCTGGTAGTGACGTCGGTGAAGCGACGTCCGCAGCGCCAGCGGAGCCCACCCAACACGCTCAACCGACCGGGCAGGACCTCTTGCAGCCTGACGAGGCCGCGGCCAGGGGCGACAGCCGGCCACCCTCGACCAAGTCGCGCACGCCTCCCAAGTCGCTCGACATCGACAAGTCTAGGCCCCAAGACTTTGACGGGGAGCTGGCGACGACAGACGAGCTGCCACCGCCCGAGACGCTGCGCAAGATCGACAACTACGTGGTGCTCGACCGGCATGGCAAGACGCACACCTTTCAGAGCCTCTACAGCGGGCGGAACGTCGCGAGGCGCGTCCTAGTCGTCTTTGTGCGGCACTTCTTTTGCGGTGTATGTCTCCCCGTGCCACGAACCACCCGTCCCTCGCCCTGCCTGCGCCTGGACTGACTGACGTTTGCTCGCAGAACTGCCAGGAATACCTGCGCTCCCTCTCCGAATCCATCAAGCCCGAGGCTCTCTTGCGACTGCCGATAAGCACATTCGTCGTCGTCGTCGGGTGCGGCGACCCCGCCCTCATCGACATGTACGTCGAGGCGACGGGGTGCCCGTTCCCCGTCTACACGGACCCGACGCGGTCGCTGTTCGACGAGCTCGGCATGGTCAAGACGCTGGCCCTGGGCGCGAAACCCGCGTACATGAAGAGGGGTATGCTGCGGACCATGGCCGAGGGCATCGGACAGGGGCTGCGCTCCATCCCGCGCGGGCTCGCTCTCAAGTCGGGGGACCAGCGGCAGGTGGGCGGCGAGTTCCTGCTGGAGCCGCTGGACGCGGTGACGCCCATCGGCACGCCGCAGGATGAGCGCCATAAGCGCGCCGCCATCGGGACGGCGGAGCCACAGGGAGGACAGGACGGCGCGGATGATGGCCCGATAGAGGAGAAGCGGGTGACGTGGTGTCATCGCATGAGGACAACGAGGGACCACGCCGAGATACCGGAGCTGATGGAGATCCTTGGGCTCGATGGTCACGGCCAGCCGATCAAGGACGAGAAGAGGTGGTCCAAGGCGCTCCAGGAGCGGAAAGGGACGGGGCTGAGCATGGCGAGCGAGATGAGCAAGATTGGCGAGGCCGAGGAGAAGACGTCCTGAGTGAGGGGCGTGACGGGATGGGACGCACATGTTGTTCTTTTTTTCTTCGCAGCGTGCATGGCATTGGCCTGGGACTGAGCGTGTTTGGCAATCTCTCCTGTCGAGTTGAAACAGATAGGTAGCTGGAACAATGGCCGTCTATCTCTACGAAGCCGGCCTCTATTTTGTACTCGATGCATGCGTCGTCGTCATCACTCATGTACCCACGCGCCGTCCTCCTTGCTTTCCACCTCCTCATCGACCTTTAACCTGTGGCTGACAATCTGCTCCCCATTGACGAGGTCGTTCTCGGTAGCGCGGCGGTCCCCCTCGTCGAGGTCGCGGGCGATGCCGGCGCGGACGTGCCTCTGGCGCAGGCGCCTGCGCGCGACCTGGAAGTCGACATCGACGAACCACAGCTCGTCGAGCAGGGCGGCGGCGTCGCGCCAGACGGGCTCGTCGAGGGCCAAGTAGTTGCCCTCGAGGACGACGACGCGGTGCGACGCCAGCACGGGGATGTCGTCGTCGCGCGGGTCCTTGACGGCATGGTCAAAGGACGGCGCGAGGATGGGCGACGCGGGCGGCGGGCTGGCGCGCAGCCGCTGCACGAGGGCCAGGAACTTGGGCGCGTCGAAGGTGAAGGCGGCGCCGCGCCGGGCGTGCGCGTGCGTGGGGTCCGGCATGGAGGAGAGGGTCGCGCGCGTTAGGTGGAAGCCGTCCATGGGCACGTACGTCGCGGGGGGAAGGGGCGCGACCGAGGAGGACGAGGACGAGGACGAGGAGGCGCTGGAGGATGAGGATGAGGCGCGCGCGTTGATGCGGGACGATATGATTTGCGCGAGCGTCGTCTTGCCTGCCCCATGTCATTAGAGGGCCGGCTCTTCTTCTTTTGTTTCTACCAAAAAGAGCCATCTCATACCTGAGCCCGGGATGCCGGCGATGCCAATGACTGCTATGTGGTCAGCCAGCGGGCCCATCCATGCATAGAACGTCGTCGTGTCCGTGGAGGAGGTTTATATCGGGAGCAGGGGTTGGGGGTTGGGTGGCCGCCGGGTCTCACTCATCAACGAGAGCGCCTTTCAGCGGCCGGGGTTATTATTGCTCGTGGGTGGACGAGAGAGAGTGTGTGCGTATGCGTGCGTGCGTCTGTGTGAGAGAGTGAGAGAGTCAAGTCAACCTACGCAGTCGCTGCCCGTCGGGCAGGGCCTGGTACTTGTCCCAGACCTTGTCGGCCAGCCGCAGCACCTGGTCTTCCATGGCGAGCTGAGCTCCGGCGGGCGGGCGCGTTGTCGTGATGGGAGCTACCTAGGGCTGGAGAGCGGGAGAGCTGGGAGCTGCGGGATGCAGGACGGCAGCGGCGAGCGGGCGGGCGGGCGTCGTTCGCATCGAGCCGACAAGGGGAGGTCGAGTCGGGAGTCGGGACAGGCGCGTGCGGGTCTTTGCATGGATGCTCGACGGGAATGACTGACATGACGTTGCGGGCTTCGGGTGTCAGTGCCCCGGACCCAGTTCGTCGGTCTGTGTCCACTGTTGGGCTCCGCCCGCCGCCGCGGGCCCCGGCCAATCGCGGCGGCATTGGGTTGGAGAGTGGCTATCGTTTTGGGGTAGATGTGGTTGGTGGATTTGGGGCTTGTCTCATTGACGGTGTGAACAAGAGACCAACTTGTTCTACGAATACAGTATCGTCGAAATTCAATATGCGCAAAACTTACACGGTTCATCACTCAAGTCATCCGTCTAGGGCAAATCCCCGTCCAGGGTTGTCGCCTTTTTGAAAGCAGATAAACGAAACGGCTGCCCCCCTCGATCAGCCCAACTTCAACTCCGTAATACCGTTCGCTGAGATCATGGGCCCGCACATGTCACTACTAGGGAGGCATGTGATTGTGCTTATTGCTCTCAAGTACCAGCCCCAACTCTTGCTCTTAATCAGTCGCCATCAGGCTGTCTATATCCCGATCGACGTGTAGCCTCCGCGCGACTTTGTCGTTACCCATTTCGATCGCTCTAGCAAGCATCAAGATCAATCGATCCAAAATAAGCCAACCACTTCTCCAGGTCGTCTCCAAGCTGCTTAATCACCGCGCCGTCAACCACATCCTGCCATGCCAGCTCGACGCTCAGCTCGCCTCCCCGGACCGAGATGGCGCTGATGTGTACCGCCGCGCCCGCCGCCTCGGCGCTCATCGTAAAAGTCGAGGCCTCTATGCTCCATCGCCTGTCGTCGTCGTCCGTGCCCTCGGGTGTCGCGTCCCCGTCGATGACGCCGATGTTGCTCACCGCCCACGATGCGCCTCGGGGCTTAAACTCCTGAGCCCGCATCATCGCGCGCCAGTCGGATGCGTACTTCATCAGCCCGAGCATGTTGTCGCGGTTGCCCAGCGCGAGGGCCGCCTCGATCTCGCGGCGAGTCCGCTGTGCGGCGGACCAGATGAGCGGCGCGAGGGCGTCCATCCGCAAGGTGTTGCCTTCGCGGTCGTCGGTTCCGGGCGCTGCCTCAAGCGAGCGGCGAAAATCGCTCACGAGGCGCTTGTCGAAGTGGTGGTGTATGGTCGAGAGGATGTTGCACACTGTTCGGCTCGGGTCGTACCACGGGTATCCGTCGGGAGCCTTTGGCGTCGCCCTGCGCATGTCAATGGCCGTGCCGGCCGCAAAGCCCGGAGCTGTCGCGGGATCGAGCTGTTTAGCAAACGAAAGCAGCGCTATGCCATGCAGGAGACCCGTGAGAGTCGTCTTGTTGCCCCTGCAGAGAGCCAAGATGTTGGACAGCGGCCCGCTCTCGACAGTAAAGACTCGGAGGTTGGTCTTGTACGGCTGCAGCCGGACAGGCGCCCACGCCGCCGAAAGGCCTTCCCGCACGGCAAAGAAGTTGGGTCTGAAGGCCTTCCACAGAGCACCGGCGAAGAAGCACATGCTGACGGGATATGTGACGATAGTCTCGGGCGCGGGTGGGAACCTGGCTGCCGTATCAACGAGACGGAGGACGCGGTCCTGAAAGCTCTGTAGCTGTTCCGGGGGATCGTGTGAATTGAGATGATTCAGAAGCGATTCGTGAAAGATCTTGCCGCTCATGCCGTCCACCGCGATATGATTGTAGAAGAACACGGCTTCAAGCACGGCTGGACCGTCCCGTCCCCTGGGTCGCAGCACCACCATCCTCCATCCTGGGCGTGTTGCTCCATCAGGATAATTGCGGCCGACTCCCGCTTCTAGAGTCGAGCGCAAAGCGCCGTGCAGGTCGTCTGACGCATTCAGGGTCACCCAATCGACGTGATTTGCAAAATCGACCGCGTCGAGCTCGATGAATGACGGCTTCGGCGAGTCCTCGTCAATGACGCCGCACTGCAGCAGAGGGTGGTCCAGCACGGTGCGCGCGAGGGCCGTCTCGCACGTCAGGCGCAGCTGGGCGTCTGCATCTTCGCCTTGGAGATGCGACGGGATGGCGTAGCGGCACGAGATGACGGCGCCGACGTACTGGCCCAGGAGATGGACGGCGGCCTGATACAGCTCGCTGGCGTACGTCTGTCAGCTTGATCGATTGCGCGTGTTTCTCATGGCGGCGACAATACCTCCAGGACAGGCTGCGGATGGCTTTTGGGCTGGCCTCGGCCTTGTCCAAGCTCTGATTTGATGATGCCACCATGGCGATGACGACGCGTAATTGGTATGAGGTCAAATGTTGAGACCCGAGGCGCACAACTCGCGACGGAGCCGTGCCATCCGCTGCAACTTCTTAAGAATCTACAGTCGCAGGGCCGCCCTTGTCATATATCGCATCGAAGACGTCTCATCTCTCATCCAGCAGAAAAGCACAGTCTCGGTGCGATTGTCTCGCGACGGGCCATTGTGTCGTTGACGTAAATGCGTCGCGGCGCAGCGCCCCGGCTGCCGGCACACATTGTTGTCAGCTCACCGTGTTTGCTACCTTTCAGCCACGCAGCCAACAGTCTGCCCGCACCAGCATGCCCCCTCCACAGACTCTCCAGGCAAGGGTAGCGTGCAGCCACCCGTCGTCAGGGCCGCCACGGATCTCGCCCGCGCTGCCGGGCGGTCGACGACGGCCGCCAACCGGGTTCCTGGGTCCGTCTGCATCGCGGCCACAGAAGGGCGGTGGGCATTGTTTGGGGCATTGTTGTCGCGATCGGCGGGCGTCGCGCGGCGCGTTGGACGCTGGCGCCGCCTGCACGTCGCAAACGGAGAGCGTCCGTTCCCGTTCATACTGTACGTCGGCACGGCGGTGGGGCAATCCAACGGCATGACATTCGGTCAAGGCTTGGTGCAGTGCTGATGCTGAGTGAGGAAGCGGGCTGCCGCATGATGATCGGAGGCTCCCGGACCCCCGATACGTTCCGGGCCCGGCCCCGGCTTGGACTTCCGCAAGGCGCCCTTCTCTCGGCGTATATCGCATGCCATGTCACGAGCGTCGCGATTCCTGAGAAGAGTGGAGCTTGCATCAAGTGACGCATCTCAGTGCCGGCACACGAAGTAGGGCGGGCTCTAAGCCGAGCGCGTAGGCCAATCTGCAGTCCGGGCGTGCCTCAGATTTCGTGCCAGTCCCGTCGGCAATCTCGTGGCTGTTCAACGCATACCTGGCGCACGATGACAGTCTGCGCGCCGTTGATTGCTTGGCCATGGGGTTTACTGGTACTGGGTACTATACTCTATTTACGTGCGGCCGTGTGTGCATCTCGAAACCATCCCAAGGCTCGATGTTTATGATGTTGGGCGACATCGACTCGGGCGGCCACGGAGTTGCCGCTGGCCCGTGGACCAACGATCTATCTGACCGAGGCTGGCGGGTTGGCAGTACGGTGGATTCGGAGTTTACCGAGCTGTCTGGCGCCTGCTTTGTTTCAACAGACACGACTCCCTTCGGAGTCTTGACTCGTTTCCATACCAGGCAGGGTCGATATGAACGCTGAGGTTGAACATGAGGCAAAGGGATGACCGTGCGTTCTATTGTGCATTTCCAACGACGCAACACCACGTGCGCCTGCGTGGTTGGCCTGGAGCGACAGCATGGAGACAGCTTGTTGAGCAAAACTGTCTTGTAACGCAAGGCGCGAGGCCCGGTCTCGGGCTACGGCTGTCTCTCACGTATGGTCGAAAATGGTGTGTTGCAACGGAGGCCGAAGCCTGCCATGTCCTAAAATAGGTCTGGATCAGTCTTTGGGAGCCATACTCTAATTTGCCCTCAGTGAAACCCGTCAAAGCTGCGTCAGCGGGTGACACTTGCATGTCGCGGCCGATGGATATCGAGAGTCAGGCATCGGGCCATTCCGCGGGCTCGCCCGGTTCGAATGATGCGCTCATGGCCACGTGAAGTGCCACGGCTGCAAGAGCCATCGCTGGAGCCCTGCCCGGGCAGCGGGGCGGCTGTCCATTTATCTCGAAATCATTTGTAATGTCCCGTGTCGCCCGTATGTGCTTTGCGCCCTTGGATCGCGACGCAGAGGGCGCGCGCCCCAGTATATCGGAGGCGGCAGTCGGATGCCGCGCTGTGGCGCCTCGGCGGGCCCTTCGCATTGGACGTCTGCCAGCCCAAGACCCTGGCCAAGGCGGGCGCCCGGCAGCTGAGATCGCGCCCGTGACGGGAATAAGATCTGGGCGTGCAGGCCACCGCACGACGACATTGGTGTTGCGTGCCTGGCAACGTTGGCGCTGTCTGGGCGAAAGTCGCGATGGTCAATGGGAGGGTTTGTTCGCGTCTTTCCGGCTGAAGTCGCGGCTGATCGTCAATCGGCAGGTCAGAGTTGAAAGGACGTACTCCTTGAGTGGTGCTGCACGTTAGGTACGTACCTCGTAGCTGTGGGCGGCCGCTCCTTCCCCGCCGGGTTGCAGCGGGGGAAAATGGCAGGCGCGCTACCAGCGAGCGTCGCACCACACCTTCCTCGGCCCAAGCCCAGGCCCAGGCTGGCAAAAGAGGCAGCACCCGGCCGCAGTGAGATTGGCGGCGCTAAGAATTTTCCCAGCGGCGTCCACGCTGCTCCCGCCAACAACCTTGACGTTAAGCTTGACCGGAACCGGCAAACAAAGTGTGGCTGTTCTGAGGCCAGAGGCAGTCGATCCGAGCTTTCCCACTCAGGCGGCCTCACCCATCCGTGCTCGACTCGACCACCCGCCGCCGCCGCCGTCACTTGTCTGCTGCGACCTACGCCTGCGGTGACGCGGCAGGACGCCAAGGAGCGTTATCTTCCTGTGTTGGAGGCCCACGAGAAGGCACGGATCACGTTAAATGTCGCATTTCCTGGGGAACGCGCCTTGGCAAGCACAAGTTCTCCGCAACGTTGGGGCGGTCCAAACGTGCTGGACAGGCATCGCAGGCTGGGGAAAACACGAAGCCGGTCTTTCCCGTCAGCCAAGCCTGCTGAGGCCAATGATCCCGAGGAACAGTACGTAAAACAGAGTGCCACCGGAGCCTGGCAACCTGGGGAAGCCAGACTGACTGTGGGGAGAAAGGGGACCGGACGGCTTGACCTGGGTCCCCGGAGCGAAGGCGCGCAGGTGCCATCGCCGTCTTGGAAAACGTCCACAGAGGCGGGTTGTGGAAACGCTTGCTAGCAGGGAGGGATCAAAAACAAGACACATCGAATCCACGGGCGGGAGCCAATCCAGCGCCGGCAGGTGGAAACAAGCTCACGAGGATCACCACGCCTCGTCTCCTCTCATCGCACTCTTCACCCCAAACGCGCAGCATCGCCGGTGTGTGCGGGCTCCACCCGGAGGGCCCTTTCTAGAACCATTCCGCGCCCCATCTGCCCGCGCGCTTGACGAGGGATGGACCAACCCTGGCTTGCCTGGCTGGCTGCAGTCTGCTGCGGCGCCCTGGTCGGTACAGAAATGCGGGCACTCTGCGAGTCGTGTCAGCCATGCACTCCTCGCCGATTGCTGCCTGGCGCGTGTGGAATAAAATTCATGTTGGCTGCGATCACCGTTGCGCCGAGCCACTAGATGGCGTCCCTCCTCTCCCTCCCAGGTCGTGAGGTCAGCACAGAAACTGATGGACTGTTTCCGGCGAGGGCAGATGCGAACTCGCCTGGAACAGAGAGCACGGTGGTCGGGTGAATTCAGCCGCGAAGCGACGAAATCTGACAACTGCTCGCTCCCTGGAGGCGTCTGCTACTGCAAGACATGCAACGCGATGGTGTCGCCTGGAACGGGCCACGCCTCTCAGAGGGCTGGTCCGCGGCAAGGATACGATGCGCTGGATGCAGCCGAGGGTCAGCCGTGCGTCAAAGAGAGCATGGGAGGGGGGAACCATTGCCAGATGACTGCTTGCCATGCGCTTCCCGTTCAACCCGTGTCTTTCTCATCCAACAGCGTCCGGGGCATTGACCAGGGCCTGGACCATCCCTGCCTCACCGTGAGCACTGAGCAGAAGCTCAGACCACGTCGCAATCCGCGCCCGAGGCCGGACTCCGTACTCGCTGCAACGCGGCAGCCTTGACACCTCCCTCCTCCGGAACACGAACCGACAGATGCCTCTATCTTTGGACTTGGGGATAAACTCTGCGCGATGAGTCGACTTTCTCCAACGCTGTCTTGGCCAGCCGCAATGGGAACGCGAGACTCCAAGGCCACGTTGGGCCACGCCCAGAGGGGGGACACACCACCTCGGCGAATCCTTCACCGATAAGCCTCCAAGCCACTGACAACCGCCAAGCAGGGCACAATCTGGCGAAGAAGGAACCATATCTCCTTCCCTGCCAGCTTCCCCACACAGATGGCGTCCAATTGCCGCTGGCGTCGTTTTAGGTGATGAGGCCGCGCTCTTCGTTGGACTGGGGCCCAACTCGCTTGTTTTTCTCCCCGCCCCCCTTGTCGGTCACGTTGGGCCTATGAGGGGACGTCGTGATGCAATCAGCTTCCGAAGTGGTGCTTCTTCGCTCCCTGGGCTGCAGCCTGCAAGAAGCCAGCCACAGAGAATCGCACTGGCTGTTGCGCTGCCCTGGCCCGTGCTGTGCGGCGACCCCGATCCCCGCTCCCTCTATCGCGCCCGTGGTGTGATGGCCAAGAAGGAAACAAGAGGGCAAGGCCCAGGATGGCGGCCCCCACGGGGCGTTCCTCCTAGTGTGCCACACACTGGGTCGCCTTTCGTCCCGAACGAGGCTGGCCGCCCGGTGACCGGGCAAGCACCACGGAGGGTTGCCCCAGCGTGGTGAGCGAGCATAAACGGGGAGGGCCGGCTCCTGCTGGGACGGTACAGGTATATAGCACCGACGATCCGCTCGTGAAACCACCCGGGCGGAAGAGTCTTGCCCATCTCCAGCCTGGCTCCTGCAGATACTCTCAGACGTCGCGCGCGAGTGCCAACGTCGCAACTCTGTGTCAACCATCCGGTGGATGAACAGTCGCTGGTCTGAGAGCTCACAAGCCACGCCAGTCATTACGTCGGCTTGATTTCTGCATCGCTCCCACCGCCGACTGAAAAGGAACACCGTCTTCGCGACGAGCTGTCTGTCGACCGGGATTCAACACTTCCCTTGACTCGAGGAAGAGAGCTGGGATTCCAGTTGAGATCGCATACGCAAGCCAGGCTCGAGTTCTGTTCAACATGGACTCGGAAGGCATCCACGCCCGCCATGTCCCCAGGGCGTCCGACCCTGAGAAGGGCGGCTCCGTCCACGGCAAGGACCCCTACGAAAATGTCGACATCCGCGGTATCGAGACGTCGCCCGAGACGTCGCTGCACCGCGGCCTAAAGGCGCGCCACATTACTATGATTGCCATTGGCGGCGCTCTCGGCACAGGTCTCATTATCGGTACCGGCAAGGCCCTCGCCCAGGCCGGCCCCGGCTCGCTGTTCATCTCTTATACCTTTGTTGGCATGCTCGTCTTCATGATTATGGCTGGTCTCGGTGAGATGGCCGCCTGGCTGCCCATGTCTTCTGGCTTCACCGGTTACGCCACGCGCTACTGCCACCCATCTCTTGGCTTTGCTCTTGGTTGGACGTAAGTTGTGACCTGTTGGAAGCGACAAGGGAAAAAAGATGAGAATTGGAAACTGACAAATGTTCCCAGATACTGGCTCAAGTACATCATCGTCACGCCCAACCAGCTTACCGCCGCCTCGCTCGTCCTCCAGTTCTGGGTCCCGCGCGAGAAGGTGAACCCCGGCGTATGGGTAGCTATCCTACTCGTCATCATCTTCTGCATCAACTACATCGGCGGCATCAAGTTTTTCGGCGAGTTCGAATTCTGGCTCTCGTCGTTCAAGGTGATTGTCGTCATTGGCATCATCCTCTTCTCCCTCATCATTGCTTGCGGCGGCGGCCCTAGCCACGATGCCCCCGGCTTCCGCTACTGGAGCGACCCCGGCGCCTTTGCGCCGCTCTACGGCACGGGATCGACGGCCAAGTTCGTCGGCTTCTGGTCCGTCATGGTCAACGCCACCTTCGCCTATCTCGGTACCGAACTGGTCGGTGTCACGGCCGCCGAGGCGCAGAACCCGCGCCGCAGCATCCCCAAGGCCATCAAGCTCACCTTCTTCCGTATCCTCTTCTTCTACTGCCTCAGCGTCCTGCTCGTCGGCATGATCGTCCCCTACAACTCCAAGGAACTCGCTTTTGCCAACAAGAAGGACACCTCGGCCAACGCCAGTCCCTTTGTCGTCGCTGCGGTTCTCGCCGGTATCCAGGTGCTGCCACACATCATCAACGCCTGTATCCTCATCTTCGTCTTCTCCGCCGCCAACTCGGATCTCTACATTGCCAGCCGTACGCTCTATGGCCTTGCTAGTGACCGCTCCGCTCCCGCCATCTTCCGCCGCACCGACCGTCGCGGCGTGCCGTACCCTGCGCTCTTCGTGTGCACGGCCTTCGCCTGCCTGGCCTTCATGGTTGTGTCGGACGACTCCAAGAAGATCTTCTCGTACTTTGTCAACCTGACGACCATCTTCGGTATCCTGTCGTGGATCTCCCTGCTCGTCACATACATCCACTTCCTCAAGGCCCGCCGCGCGCAGAACATCCCCAACAGCGCCATGCCGTACGTCGCCCCGCAGGGCCTCATCGGCACCTACATCGCGCTCTTCTTCTGCTGCCTCATCGCCTTGACCAAGAACTTCAATGTCTTCGTGCACCACGACGGCATCACCTTTGACTACAAGGAGTTCATCACGGGCTACCTGGGCATCCCCATCTACCTGATTCTCATCTTCGGCCACATGATTGCGACCAAGAGCCGCGCGGTCAAGCCCGAGGAGGCCGACTTCTACACGGGCAAGGAAATCATCGACAACGAGGAGGCTCTCTTCTTGGAGCACAAGGCGGAGAAGGACGCGAACGCGACGGGCTGGGCCAAGTTCTACAACCGGTTCATTTCCTGGCTGTTTTAGAGAGAGGGGTGGATATAGTCGCGGGGTGCATTTTTCGCGCCGTCCGATGCGGCGGCGTTACATATGTCAAACAATGAGACATGACTTCAAATTACTCGCGCATCCCCGCGAATTACTCGTGCGCCGTGGAAGACCTTTCGCCTGAAGAACTCTAGATACTGCCTGTCGCATGACTGCGAGAGCCTGCTGCCAAGCGCAAAGTCCCCGGCTCGTTCAGCGATACTGTCACATGATTCGTGCTGCGTGGCATTACGACATTGTATCGCATTCCTCCCCGGTATCAAACTTTGCGTGGGTAAATCTACGCGCGTTCTGGGCATACCAGCGTACGATATCGGCCATGGCGCGGCACCCTACCTTTTCATGCTTGACGACGAATATGCTTCATGCGGTGTCGCGGACATCCGAGCGCGGCTGCCCGCGGCCCAAGTGCCTGGTGAAGCGCCGCGCCGCGCCTGCCCCTCTCCCTCTCCCCCTCTCAGCCGAGGGACCAGGGCGAATTGCCGCCCGGGAACCCGTCGCGGGCCCTTCCTTATCTTTGACATGGACGGACACTAATACCTTCGCGGCCGGCCAGCCGCGAGAAGGCCGAAAAATACAATGGCGCCGCCCCGCTTATACACTCGACGACTCCGCAAATAGTGGACCGTGACGGGCGGGAGCAGAGTCACAAGAGGGGAAAGAAGAGAGAGAGAGAGGGAAAAAAAAAAGGCCGGCGGAGTAGGCAGTACCAAAGAGGCGATAAGGCACGAGACGTGGATATTCGCTCAGTAGGGAGATAACAGATCAAGCAGCTATACCACGAAGCAATAGAGGAGTTTGCGAGAAAATATTTTGCTTTCGTCAATTAGTCTAGGTTGTCTAATCGTCTATGCGTGAACCCCGCTCTTTGCAGCGTCTCGGAGCAAGACAAAGTCTGCTCTGGCTGGCCGTCCGGGTATCTAATGCGTCTCCCCGTGATCCCGCTGCCGAAAAATCACTGCCCATGTTTTTGTGTCCCCCAAAACGCCTCGCCTATGCAAATGCTCAAAAATGGAAAGGAAAAAAAATCCAGCGCTTCTTTCAACGCCAACAAAGAAGATGGAGAAGGAAATCCCCGCCTGTTGTACACGGTGTGGAGATGAATGTGCTGCGCGTGGTGGTGCTGGTCGTGTCCTTGTGCAGGACTGACGAGCGAGCCTGCGCGGATCGTGGTGGGTGGAGTCGGGTAGATGCGCGATTACAGCGCAGCGGCCATGCGCTGCCTCTCCTTCTCCTCGGCAAAGACCTGGCGGCTCATCTCGAGGACGCGCTCGAAGCCCTCGCGACCCTTGATGGCGTTCTCGCGGAAGCGGTTGACGAGGGTGTCCTCGATGCTGTTCTTGATGCGCTGCCAGCCGCCGCAGAGGGCGGTGATGCGCGCGCTCTGGGCGAACTGGGTCTGGTGCTCGCCCAGTGGCCGGTAGACGACCTCCTCCTGGACGTTGACGAGGTTGCTCCACGTCAGGTTCTGGCTAACCATGGTGACGGTGCGCGCGGCCGGGTCGACGTACGACGCCTCGTAGACGTGGCTGACCTCCATGGTTGTGCCCATGATGGTCTTGAGCCACTCGGGCGCCGACTGCTTGCATGTGATGAGGCGCTCCGTCCGCAGGATGCCGGTCGAGGGGTCGACGCTGCGGGAGAGGGTGTCGACGGCGATGACGTGCTCCGACTTGTTGTTCCAGGGGCCGTACTTGCGCCAGTTGGCCGTCGAGACCTCTTCCCACGAGTAGTTGTAGGTGACGCTGTTGGAGAAGACCTTCATCTTGGATGATGTGGTCTGGGTGGGTGTTGTGGTGGGTGTTTGGTTTGTGGATTGTTTGCTCGTTCGAAACCTCGGGCCGAGCTGAGGTATGACTGTCGGGGGCAAACGCGTTTCGAGATTGGGCCTGCTCAGAGAGCGGCGTGTTCAATCCGCTGCGGTGTCGACGTGACGATGAGGGTCGTGAATCTTTGAAAAACACACAGCTCGCTGAGGAAAGAAGAAAAAAGGTCGCTGAGTGTAGCAGGTCGATGGTCGACGACGGGGTTGAAGGGATGTGGAACCAAGCCTCAGCTCCGCGCGGCGATTGTGGACGTGAGGTTTTTTAAAGGAGGGCACAAGGGCGCTGCATGTGAGAGGCTCGGCGTGCCTTCGGAGCGCGTGTGGTTTTTTTTCGGAGTGGCGAGGCCTGACGCCATGCCGCATCGGGTCAAGCGGTTACCCGATGCGGTTACCCCCGTGCCTGCTGGCGAGAAAGCACCGGGAGCGGGATGAAATTTTTGACAGCCCTGATTCGCCCGCGCGGGCGTGACCAATAGGCGTCGCCGTGACCGGCCCCGGAGCCGCTCGGGGTCGGCGGAGGAGAGGGGGGGGTCGGGGTTCGCGGGTGGTGGCGACAAGCTTCCTGGGCCTGTAACGTGCCTGTATTCTGTCCCCGTAGATCTAGTTGCTTCTCTGCCAGAGATCGAGGCACGGCTGTTGGCTATATTGCCGCTCGATCGATCCATATCGCCTCGTGCGTGGAGCTCAGGCTCCAGTATTGGTCTGAGGCTCAGGCATGGAGGCAAGCAAGGCAAGTAAAGCAAGTAAGGCTTCGGGCGATGAGGTAGAGCCCATATCGCTTCATAGGGATGCTCAGACGCGGAGCAGTGAACAGGTGGTTGATTCAACAGAGAGAGTTGTGATTCGCGGCGTTCCGCTTTGGCCGCCAAGTACGACTACGTCAGACCAAGTTACTTAAACACAGGGCTCCCTGCCTGGACGCATCGACACATATTTACCCTCGAATGGTGGTAAACATCAAGCGAGCGCAGGTAGCCACCACTGAAACACTTTAATCGATACCGTCATGGCTCGGCCGTATATTCACGTCTCCTCGACGCAGCGACTACCCTATGAAACAGATTGTCGTTTTCAGAGTCTTGTCTAGTAGTCGTCGCCACGGCTGATGACCTCCTTCACGGTCGGTCGGATCAGGATCGTCTACACGTTGTTAGCTGCGCTGCGTAGACCACACGCGTTCCGGGGAGGTACACTTACGTGCTCAAACTGGGCCGTGTACGAGCCCTTCTTGTCGCACAACGGCGGGTACGCCTCGACGATGCCGCTGTTCACCAGGCTGTTCAACTGCTCCGGGTTAGCGGCGGTGAACCAGACGTTGTTTGCGAAGGTCAAGAGATGCTCACCCCCAGCAGGTACTTCTCCTGGCCCAAGCGGTCCAGGTAGCGGCGGCAGAACGGCAGGGTGCCAAAGTTCTTGTTGATGACACTGAGCAGCGACTTGGCCGAGCTGAGGCGCAGGTCGACGTGCTGCACATCGGTGTTCTTGGCGTAATGCGACACCTCCATGTCGTCACGGACGTAGCCGTTGCCCGTGCTGCCAAACGTCTCAATGGCAAATACATCGCCCTCCTCCATCTTGGTTTGGTCGTTGCTCTTGACAATCGGCACCGCCTTGGTGCCGTGGATGCTGTAGGGCAGAATCGTGTGGCCCGTCAGGTTGCGGATGCTCTTGACGGGGTACGTGGTGCCGTCAATCTCGACCTCGAAGCTCTCCATCGTCTCCTGGATGACGCCGCCAATCTCGCCGACGCGGGCGTCGATGCCCGCCTCGCGGATGCCCGCATTGGTGGCCTCCTTGACTGCCTGCAGCAGGTTGTCGTACTTGGACTCAAAAGCCATGGTGAAGGCAGAGTCGACGATACGACCGTTGACGTGGACGCCGAAATCGACCTTCATGACGTCCTCCTGCTGCAGTACCATCTTGTTGCCCGCGTTGGGCGTGTAGTGAGCCGCGCAGTGGTTCAGACTCAGACCGCAGGGGAAGCCCATGCCGGCCTTCATGGCGTCTCCCTCGGAAAGGCCATCGTGGCCCGTCAGGGCACGCACGCCGTCCTCGATGGTCTCGGCGATCTCGGTGAGCGTCTGGCCCGGTCGCACCACCTTTTGTGCATACTGGCGCACCTGACGATGGATCTCGGCGGCCTCGCGGTAGTCGGTCAGGAAATCGGTGTTCATGTTATCGAGGTGTCGCTTCTCCTCGCTCGTCGTGCGGTAGCGATTCTCGTCCTTGTACTCGACCTCCTCGCCCTTGGGGTAGTTGCCGTTGGGGAACAGCTGGCTGACCTTTACGCGGGGCGGCTCGGACTGGGCCGTGGGGTTCTTCTTCTTCTTCTTGGGCTTTCTCTTCTTCTTCTTCTTGGCCGCGCCGGTCACGGCGCCGTCGGCGGCCGCATTGTCTTCGGCATCGTCGTCAGAATCGTCGCCGTGGTCCTCGTCGGCGGCGGGCTCAGGCTTCGCGCCCTTGCCATTGGCCTCGGCCACTGCGACAGTCAGTATCGCACCCGTGCAATCACCAATTTCGGAGCAACCAGAAGCGCACCTTTGAGCTCCTTGAGAGCCTCCGTGGGAACTTGAGCTGCCATCGTGGCACAGTTGTCGTGTACTGTGTCCAGTGTCTGGAGGGGATCGCCAGGACAAAAATCGCCCGTCGCTGGTGGACACAAAATGCGAGTTACCCCGCCATACCCGGCCGGCAGCACGGGCAACCCACTCTCGCCACTCCTGGCATTTGTTGCGCCTCGCCCTTTCGGTGGGCCTCGCTGACCGCAAATCGTCAAGCACAATTTACCAATGTCCATCTACCATGTCGAGCTGTCGCTTCATACGCTGCGCCTGGCATGGCCACTTATGAAGTGCACTGGATTAAAACAAGCCTCAGGGTTCTGAAGTAAGCCGCGACGGGACTCCGTGGCAGATGCGCCAGTAGCTCCGGCGCTCCGGCCAATCGCGCGACTCTAGGTAAGCCGGGTGAGCCATGCGGGTGTGGTCGCGCGACCTAGCCGTCCACCTTGCCACTGATCCCCGGGACCTCGCCCAAAGCATGTAACTAGTGCTGGAAGGGCCATGAATGGAACATGGAAGCAACAGGCCATGGAGGTTTGGTATGGCATGTCACTATATAATCTCGCTGAAACATTGTCGAAGTTCATCTTCCAGGGGAAGTTAACTCCTGTCAAAATCAGTACCTTCGAGGCCGGCGCCTGACATTCCTTGCCCGCCATCGTGGCTCGGTAGCCGCCGTCCCAGTGCAATGGACCCGTGTCTATCACCCACGGCCGGTGTCTCCAAATCCTTTGTCTCCGTGCCCTGCCATCCCTTGTAAATGGTTTCGTGACAGAGGATCAGGCCGCCACGGTGCCGTCTAGACGCATCGTCGAGTTCCACGACCTCTCTGCTCCTCAAGGCAGACTCAAACTCAGGTTCGGTCATGTAGACGAACTTCTTGCGGCCTATGCGACTGCGGAATGCGGCTATACCGTAAAATCCAACGAACCACAGTGCCGAGAAGGCAAGCACGCTCCATGCCGCGAGTGGGACGACGTACCATGAAGTCCCCTCTGAGACCCACGATCGTGTGGGGGGGACCCATGTCATCGTGACCAGGAACATGTTGCCAATAAGATACAGAATCGCACAGACAATTCCCACCTTTGGATTTACTGTCCCTTTGATCATTTGACTCCAGCTCTTTTGGACCGGCTCTTGCTCTGGGACCTGGTTGTAGTTCGGTGTCTGAATTGGCTGCGTCGTGGGCGGGCCATGAAAATGAAGAATCAGGATACCAATCGCTAGGAAGCTCCCAAACCAGCCAGCGAGGATGTAAGTGAAGAGTTTCGATAAGATTATGTAGGCGTTGTTTACCGAGGCACCGTATGTTGCCATGAGGAGAGCGATGCACGTTGCGAGGTGGAGCACGAGGGCCCCAACGGGCGTCTTCTCCCTGTGATTCTGTGGGTTCAGGAACGTGATCCTTCGGCCATGCGGATGCCTGCCCCCGCTTTCGAGCCACACCAGAAACCTTCCGAGGCTGAAGTCTTTGTTCTTGGCGAAGAATCCAGCAAAGGGGATGAAGCACTGCTTTGCGATCTCCTGCTTCATTCGAGCGGCGGTAAATGTCCAGACCACAATGTTCCCGAAAGACGAGATGGCGAGAAATGCATTCAATGTCCGGTTGGCTTGTCTGTCATTGTCGAATATTCGTCGGAAGAACTCCTGAGCTACGTTGTTGTGAATCTGTGCGCTGGCCGGGACGATGATCATCTATGCGGCACCTCGATTAGCCACGAACACGTGAACTGAGTATGGTCGACCTAGCGGAACTTACATAGCAAATATTGACAGCTATATAGAGCACGGATATGATGCCCATGCCCCACCAAACAGATCTCGGTAGATTCCTCCGTGGGTTCTGTGTCTCACCCAAGACCTGTCAAACTTGGTCAGCTACATCTCAGCTTGACTGGGTGCCGTTGTAAGCAACTCACGTAGTTGGGTTGATAGAATCCAAAATATGCGAAGACTATGTTTTGTCAGGTTTTTATATTCCCTTGCGAGAGTGTGTGTCGTGGCTTACCAACGGTGATAAACGCCTGTCCGTATCCGCTCGCACCACTGTCAGACTCAAGAACCTCCTTATCGAGGTCATCATTCATGTGATTCCGGCGGTAGCCCCATATCCCTGACCACCCACCGGCAACCACCCAGGTTGAAATGATCATGGAAATCATTAAAAAGACCTTGACAAAAGCAAGGACGTTGTTGAGGACAATTCCACCGCGTCGAGAGAAGGCGTGGATGAAACAGGTAATCGTTGCAATTGCAATGGCGATGCCATACACGCTGCCCTTGCTGAGATCCAGGGCGGATTTCTCGGGATTGGCTGCTTGGAGGATGCGCAGCGCGCAGTCGATGCAGTTGCTGGCCATGTTGCCGACGCAGATGAAGCAAATGCCAAACATGACGCCGCTCAGCATGATCGTTCCTTTGCGGTATCGCGGCCACTGGAACACATATTGGAGATAGTGGAGCTCTCCTCCAGACCGTGGGACCGATTGCTCGACTCCGTTGACGACATAGCGGGGCACATTGAGCCCGTACTCAACGTAGACGTGTGACCCCACCAGGCCGTATGCACATCCGAGACACCACATGAGGATGGCGATGCCAGGGCTGCGACAGCCCTTCATCACCTCCTGAGGACCACTAAAAATGCCAGTTCCTGGAGCATGTCGTCAGCGACTCACTCCTCGAGACCATGTATCAGTGGCAAATGTTGCGAACCTATTGTCCGGTTTATCACGAGACAGGTCGCATCCAGAAACGTGAGGCGGAAAGGCTCTGCGGGAGCTCGTGTGACAATACGATTTTTATCAATGGGAATGTCCAGAACCGTGTTCAAGAGGTCATCATCATGCTGGGCAGTTTCGGGCACCAGCATCCTCGAGGGACCATCATTGTGGGTATAGGATGAGTGATCCATGGACGGGTTGTGGTCAAGCACGTGCTGGGATCGGTGTTGACAGGAATCGCGGAACTTAGAAAGCGCATTAGTGAGCGCCCATTTGTTGGGAAGAGATGCGAATCATCAGCAGGAGTTTGCATCAAGTGTCTCATGTGGTTAGAGAAGCAACAAGTCGCCCGCCAGTGTCAAGAAATCCTGACTCCCATGAAGACGGCAATGGGTCGCACTCGGCTGGTTAGGCGTCCAGCCCCACCAAGAATGCACTGGCTCCAAAGTCATTGATGAGTGCAGATGAAAAGGGGGAAAGCAGCCTCACATTCTGCAGGCGTCGCATGGTCCTCCCCGGACGAGGCAGCCTGCTCAACAGTCAACCCCTGCAGCCGGCTTGGCCAGTTGTGGTCCTTTTGGTGATCCCGCATGCTAGCGCCGCCGCCTCGTCCTGCCAACCTGCAGTCAACCTTGCAGATCTGCCAGCCGAGCCTCTTACAGCGCATACCGAGCGCGAGCTGAAAGTGCACGCACCGTCGTGTCGCCGATGCTGTGTGAGTACGTAGGCCTTTCTCGGGAGACCAGCAGTGCCGCGTCGCCTGCTGCCTGTGACTGGGAGCCGATGGAGAAAGTGGCTTAGTTCATGTTGGATATCTATGGACGGGAGCAACCGCGGTCGTGCTGTGCAGAGTGGTATGAGCAACCGCTTTGCTGCGCTTCTTACCATGGCCATGGCTCCGAATCAATCGCCTCCGTTATGCGTTAAGGGGGAACTACGTCAATCGTGGCTGTGCTACCAGCCCTGTGTTCCCTCACTTTCTGCGCACCTTCAAATTCCTGCGCCCTAGTTTGCACTCGTCCAGCCTGAGGTCGCCACTTCACAAAGTCCATGTGAGGGAAGGCTAGGCCTCCAGCGTGGCAACAGATAGAGACGCACTGCCGTCCCCCGCATCCCTGTTGCCCTCCGCCTCCGAGGCTGAGCAGTAGGTACTTCTGGTGAATACTGCCCGCTCATCGGTCTACTCTGCTGCATCTTCGGTCACCGCCCGACATCGCAATCTGATTGTGCCTTGTTCCATCAACTCATTTGTCATGGCCGGACCCATCCAAATAGGCGATGCTATCAGATTGGCTGAGCTTGCATGGACTGTATGGAGCTTGGGTTGGGCATCGGAGAACAATGCAGGTTGGTGACGACCCGATGGTCCGTGCGGCAATCTTAATTCAACGTAGGCCATCGCAGAATGCCTCGACGTTGTCCAGCTGGCGCGTGAAGGGGCCGAAGTTGAAGGGAGCTCTACCGATGATCATTTTGCTGACATTTACAAGGCGAAAACTACAAAGCCTTTGGCGCTGACGTGCGCGCCTTGCACTCCAGTCTTGGCCAGCTCGAGAGTGCCATCAAACGAGCCCAGACGTCGCTCATCTCACATGGCGCCCAAAGCAGGGATATCCTGGGCGGCGACCAGACCTCACTATCAGAGATTGTTGGCGACTACGAGGCTACGCTGGTGGAGTGCGAAAGGCTTCTCTGGGACAACCGACGGTATGCCCAGACAACGGGCCCTGCGACGAACATCAACTGGAACATCAATGTCATGCCCCAGGTTGACTATCTGCGCAGCCGGATCCAGATGCACAACACTCGTATCCAGCATGTTCTGAAGCCTTTCGAAATGTAAGACTTCCTTATGGAGACCACTCAATGAAACACGAAAAAGTTAATTCCTTGCCCTTCTCAGCGATCTGATCAACAACTTTCATGGAGACTTGGCTCAACGCATCACAAGCCTTCACGTAGACGTCCTGCGCGTCAACCGAAACATCGACACCCTCATCGCTCAGCACTATCCAGATGTCGCAGCGGCCATCGAGCAACGGCTGGAGCAAGAACTCTGCTCAGTCAGAATCCCGGATCCGTTGCTAGGCAGGCTGGGAGGCATGTTCGACCGTCACAAACTGGGCCGGCCGCCAACCCTGCATGAGATGGCCGACTGCTTTCTCATCCAGTTCGAGAAAAGCACCGTGATATTGCCTATCTCAGTGGACGACGATAGGCAATCCCCTCCTGTCGATCAGTACTTGGCACTCCTCAAATGCCAGCTCGTGATGGATAGAATGAAAGACACCAACGAGCTACGGAATCCGCGAAGGATGTCACATTGGCCGGGATATGTGAGAGCTCTCGAAGAGGTGGGTTTTTCACGCATGCCTGTGTTTACATGTGCTCATCAGGTACGCAGAAACTATCTCAGCAGTCTTCGAGGTTCGAGACTGAACTTACGACACCCGACGTGTCAAATTGCGAAGACAAAAGGCTCGAGATATGGCACTCAGACGATAAGCCTACCAAGACACCCCATCCGGCAATCGGTCCACTCTATATTGATGTCGTCGAAGTGTTAGCAACCCTTCTTGGAAGTGCCGCGCTGTTGCTGACTTACAGCCCCAGGGC
Source organism: Purpureocillium lilacinum (assembly GCF_023168085.1). NCBI lineage: Eukaryota > Fungi > Ascomycota > Sordariomycetes > Hypocreales > Ophiocordycipitaceae > Purpureocillium > Purpureocillium lilacinum. Next base: position 686,196 of record NW_027072112.1, read on the forward strand.
CCTCGCGAAGGAGTCCGCCGTCACAGCTTGGAGGACGGTCCGAGTATCAAGACAAGCCCATGCCGAACACCGATTTCGACTGGTGGAAACCTGGGGCTCTCGTGGTGAGCCACCAGTCGTGGAGTCGCGTGTCATGGACATCAACATGCGCAAAGCCACGCTCATTCCCATCTATGCCGACCCTGTGGGTAAGGCAGGCAAAACACCGCCACTGGAGATCGTCCTCGAGGACAAAGCCAGCTCCTATCGATTCTTGTTCATGGATCTGAGAGATCTTTTCCTCTTTCAGCAGGCCTTCACTGATTTCAAGGTTGCCGAGAGTTTCATGGAGTGGGGTTCCCCTAGTTCCATTGCTTGCTGGCACAGTTTGTTAACCGAAACAGGTCCCGTGCACGAGCCGTATTTGTTAGACCCGGCAAGGAAGAGTCGTTTGAAGAAGACACAACACTCCAGCTCTGGATCCCGTCACCGATGAAGGAGCGGTCTGGAAACAGTCGAGAGGACGATAATAGACGGCCCAGCTCCGGCTCACAGGAGTCAGTTCCCTCTACACACATCGAAGCAGGTCGAGCAAACAGCGTCATTTCCTCCAATTCTAGTACTGCATTCTCCACCACGAGCTACTCCAGTAAAGAAGACGTTGCCACAGCCAGGATCGATCAGAGAACCACCACCACAGCCCAGGGTGTGATGCGACCCGTGCCTCGTAACCCCCTGCTCGTCATGTTCACAAGAGATCAGCAATCCAGGCGCTCCCTCGTGGCCATCATGATCGACGACGACACAAATCCAAATCCAGAGCGATGCAACTGCCAGAAATATCGCGACTGTCGTATCACGGCCCTGGAGAGAAGGCCTTCTTCGACATTGCGAGCCCAGCGACTTGAAAATTGCGCCAAGTGGGATTTGTTGCCGATCATATCATCACGGAATAACTGGGACGGTCTGTTGCGCGTCAGTATTTTGTTCCCTACGGTAGAAGCCCGGCACAAGTTCGGTGGCAGCTCTTGTAATTGCAGGTTGTTGACCGAGCTTGATGTGGACGTGTGTCTGACGCGTCGGCACCAGGGGCTCTGGGGGATTGTAAGGAACTACTTTCGCAGACATATGGTCATGTGGCAGCAAGAGAAAGATGGCCAAAAAGAGGTCGACGATATGTCGGGACAGGTACGGTATATGATGTCCCTTCGAGACAGGCGTATGACTCGATAAGGGAGCAAACTATATAATGGCATTGGCTTCGAACATCCGCCGCGGTATATATGCGCAATTTTCACCCTCGGCAGCTAGCAGTCACCTTATATAGCTATATACTATTAGTCCTCGCGTCGCAAATAGTGCCGCGACCCCCTCGACTATCCACATTAATATAAAGTCGTTAAATAGCCCTATTTAATCTCTTATTTATCGCTAGTAATAATAGCCTCGAACTATCCCCGAGGTCAGGCTAAGCATAGATCCGGTCTTAAGATATCTTAGAGGAATACTATACTAAACTTTTCATATACTTCTTCCCCTTACCGTAGCTGCTCGCAAGCGTCGTATTTAGCGTCGCCTTGATAGCCCCCGGCTTGTTGAGCGTCTGGCAAAACAGAATCGACGTCTCGGTGCACTTATTGTCAAAGTCGACGGTCCTTGTCTGGGAAAAGGCCCTCCCGATGCTCGCATCCGCGGTCGACCGCCACGTCCCCTTTTGTGAGTACCGGTCCAGGTGCATCGCGATGACGAGCCAGATCTGCCACACAGTCCACACCAACTGGATCGTCCGTGGCATCCACAGCACCTGGCACAACAGGCTGGCGGGGAACAAGGTCCCGAACGCGACAATGAGGACAAGCTGCGCCCTTTCGCGCGCCTGGCTGCGCACCGGGTGCCCGTAATGTCGGAAGAATTGGTTCACCACGCTCGGAGGCCCCGAGATGAGTATGAACTTGCCTTCGGTGGCCGGGCACTGCACCTCCCAGACACGATGCGCCTCGTCGTCGGGCGCTTCCGACAAGTCATCGAGGCCCTCGCGATGCACGGCGAGAAGGGCGCCCAGGATACGCATCACCAGCGGCATGACGAAGAGGATGGCCCACGGCGAGCGCAGGATGACGGCTACGCCGACCATGACGCCGATGCCGCTGAGCTCGGCCAGGCAGATGGCCAACATCGTCTCCAGTCCGATGCTGCCTATGCCCTCGCGCACCACAGGGAGCCCCCCGTTGGCAATGTCGGCCGCCGTGGCTTTGGCAAGTACCAAGTGGTCGACGGTAATCCTGGCCCGAACAGGCTGCCTTCCGGTGCTACCTGCCTGCTCCAAAGGCCGACCTTCTTCAGCGGCCTTGTCCGGCCGAGGTCGTTGCAGGTCCGGTATGGGCATCTTCAAAAGCGCCTGCACCCAAATGCAGTTGCGGACCTGCGACACACGCTCGGGCTCGGCACCCAGTGCGTGCATCGTGTAGCTCATGCCAAGGTCTCGGTAGAATGCCGTGCCCAGCATGTGGCCCTGGACCGCGCCGCTCAACAGCCCATAGCGGTAGACCGCGTCCATGACCTCGAGGGCCGCGGGGCTGATGGGTCCGGCCATGGAATAGAGCAGGACCAGGCGCGGGATGCTCTCGAGGCTCAGTGACGAGAAATGGCGCTGCGGCCAGAGGAAGCGGTCAAATATGGTTGTGGTCGCGGCCTGCCCGCCCAGGTAGCCGAGCAAGGCGTTGAAGGCGCCAAAGACGTCGCCGCCACCAGGGTCGGACATGGTGATGCCGTGTGTTGGTATATGCTGAGGATCATGAGAAGCGGAAGCGAGTCTTCACAAAGCAGCTTGGCACCTAACAAAGAGTAAGTGTCCGAGGCGCCTGTCGCGATCCGGGGGGTTCTCACCATGATCAGAGCGTGAAACGAAAAAGGCATGGCCTCCCCTGCAGTCAGCAATCATGCAGGCAGTCGTCGCCTATGCTCGCACTCTGGCGAATCAACGCATCGACCATCGGGTGGTCCCGCTTGCGCCCACGGCAATTCTCCTGGCCGGCTTATTGTGTGCCTGTTCCTCGGCCTCTGCTGAGATGCGTGTTGTCTCTGCACTGGACTCAAGCTGGCATGATTCGGAGTCGGACTTGAAGCGCTGTGGGGCTGAGACGGTGAGGCCGTAGCCGACCAGACCTCAGCTCACATGAAGCAACCAGATTCAGGCACCGAGTGAGAGGTCTTGACAACAAATTACTCGCGCGAATCAAGCTCCAGCGCAGAGCATTGAAGCCATCGTTGAGGGCAAGCAAATCCGCATCACGCAACATGGACCCCAAGTTAGCCGTGCAGCAGGCCTCGAGCCCGGAACAAGCCAATTTTTACCATGACTTTGAGAGGTTTGCGGCAAATTTGCTGGCACCCAAGTTCTACGTCAAATTGACGTCCCGCTACCAATTCTCCGACCAGTACAATGACATGTGGAACGAGTCCTGGGCCGAGTATGACGCATTCGAGGAGAGGAGAGTGGCCCTTGGCGCCCACCGGCTGGACTTTCAGGAACCTCTGGAGGATTGGAGGCGGGCAGACGACAAGTTGCGCCGCGAATACTCTCCAAACCAGGTCGGCATCTTCGGCAAGGTGCCCCTATATTACGCCCTTCATCTCTACATCGTGGAGACCTCGAAGGAGGACCTCCAAGTTGATAGGCTGTACTCGTGGAAGATGGCCATGCGCGACTGGAATCGCTTCAGAGAACTCTACGGGTCCTCTGACAAGTTCCGTGCGGAGCTATCTCCAATCCAAAAAACGTCATTCGGCATCCTCGACGACTGGTGGAACTCTCGGTACTCGCCAAAGAGAGACATCGATGCATTTCTTGCGTCCGTGGAGGAGCTTTGTCAAAGGGCATCGATTACACCGCCGACGTCGTCCGATTTTTTTCACGAGTGGACGTGCCATTCCCACTACCATACCGCCTGTCTTGAGCTCTTCTTTCGCGAATTCCATGCCATGGAGTGGGAGCCGCATATCCCCCGGCCCAAACTTCTCAACCTGATGGCCTGCAGACGAGGCGCGGCGCGGCACGCCATACATATGCGCTTTTCCTGGGCAACCTACAGATCTCTTGTTCTGAGGAGCCCTACAAACGAAAACGAGCCGGCCCTTCCAGCGTACGTCCAGCCGGTACGAGAGATGGACGGGTGGAAAAACAACATCTTCTTCCAGGAGCCGCCCATGGGCGACATCTCCCGCGACGCTTACGCATTGATGTTGGACGTCGCCACCGATCCTCCGCGCTATCTGTGGGATGTGAAGGCCAAGCAAACGGTTCGGACGAGCGACTTCGCGAAGTGCCCTGACTACGTGTGTGTCAGCCACACCTGGGGGCGGTGGACTTGCCGGCCGCCGAAGCTTGTGCGTGTCCCCAACGTGCCGTGGGAGATCAAGGCGAACACCTTGTATGACGTTCTCGACGTCCCAGAAATGCTTCTTGGCCTCAAGGCGGACTACGTCTGGCTCGACCTCTTTTGCCTACCGCAGAATGACTCCCCGGAGCACCATGCCGAGGTCGCCAACCAGACTGCCATCTTTAGACGATCCAAAGCATGCGTGGCGTGGCTGAACGACGTCGAGGAGTGGAAAGTCACAGCCGCTGCTCTCGACGATATCGGGCTCCGGTACCTGCAGAACACTTGCAACCACCCGGATCTAGAGGTGAGCGATGAGATTCGCCAAGAGACTCACCGAAGGGCAAGGGCCCAACCTGAACTCCTGAAGCCTGGAACGAGCGTGGAGCCGTCTAGCTGGTTCTCTTCCCTTTGGACGCTTCAGGAGACTGTCCTGTGTCCGAATCTGCAGCTGTGCACCAGAACTATGGAGACGCTCAGTGACGGAACTGGGACGCCGGTGTCCCTGTCCACGCTCCTTACCCTCGTTGATTTGCCCAAAACCCCATCCGGAGTCCGCACCAAGCAGCTCATTAGCGTGGGTAACACGTCTGGAAGTCAAATCCCAGATGCTTGCCTGGCACTCAGCCGACTGTCGCATAAGACGCAGCTCGGCTGGGTCCTCAGACAACTAACCCCCATCGACGTCATGATCAACGCCAACCTCCGTGTATGTAAGCGGTCCCGCGCAGTGGCCATCATGTCGGCTCTTGATGTCGTGGATTGGTACAAGGAGTGCAAGCCGGACAAGGACGGCAAGGTCAGTAGTACGGGACATGACGATGACGTGCTCGTGCTCGAGACGTTTCCCCTCTCGTTCATTCGCGAAGCCGCCAGCAAGTTGGGGTCGTCCTTCTACTCGGCCCTGACGGACGTCAACGCCTACCGCATGGAGAAGTTTGACACCTTGACCGGGTTCGGCGACTATCAAGTCGGCAGCATGATGCCCTTCACCAAGAACCACGGGTGGGTTTCCTCGGTGTATGCGGCCGCTCCAGTGTCCCAGCTGAGGAGGAGGGATCACGAGGCAGTGGCCGGCTGGGTGATCCAGGAAAACTCTGGCGTGCGAATTCGTTATGCCGGCATCTTGGCTTCGTCCGAGGACCCTCTGAAGAACGAAGAGGCTCCCATCAAGGCTCTCGTCACTACCATAGGCAGAGAGAGGGAGGAGGGAAGTGGGAGAGGTAGGATGATGCTCAAGAAGGATCCCGACACGGACCTGCGCTCCAAGCTTCGGGAATTGGCTGGTAAGAAATCTGTCTACTATGCCGTGGTCCTGTCCGACGACTTTGGACTGCAGTTTGGTTTGCTGCTCCAGACGGCCAAAATACGGCTCCCCACACCAGGGATCAAGAGATATCTGTGCAAGGTTGGCATCTTCTGGACCCAAAGCAGGATGGACACGGTGCCAAGCACAAAAGTAAACTGGGTCGTGGCATAATTCCATGTGTTTGTACGACATTCTATTGTGGTGTTGTTTAGCTAGATGGCTGCATACGTCTGCACTGCCGCATTGCTATGGAATAGTGAGGCCGGCGAGCTACACGTCATTAGAGGGTGCTTGCGCAGCTACAGCGTGTCGCGACAAGCTAGCTCGAGTGAGAGACAAACAACTGGGAGTGGTAGCTAATGTCCTATTCTACAGCCCCGAGCATGTTTTGAGGTCCCAGGTCTCGACGAAACTCACCCCAGCAATGCCAGAGATCAACTGATGGGAGGCCACACGGCACCACCTGCGGAATGGGTAGCTACCTTCAAGGGTCCTCGCTGCCCATCTTAGCAGCTGTGTCTACGTGAACGTCTACTGCAAGACTCAAAGAGACCTTCTGATCTTGCCTGGTCTGCATTTGGACTGTCGGCGACTACACTGAGCACTTCTGCAACCGCTGGAGGCGACCTTGTAAGATTTCCTTGACTCCGTCAGCCACATCGGAAGTAAGGAGGAGTTAGAACGCACCCACCAAGCCATAACAGAATTGCAAAGCCCCGGCGGATTCGGCCAGCAGCTGCAGGCACGCCTGGTGCAGCACTCGGGCGAGCAAGGCGAGAACGACGAGGTCGTCGACATGTACGTCAGGAACAAGTGGCTGCGCTGGCGAGACTGGCGACCTCGGCTGCGCAACTTCTTCTCCACGCTTCCCGGCCAGGACACAGCTCGTCGCCCTCAGGCCGACCAAGCGGCGCGGCTCTCCCTGGCGGCGTATGGGTATGAACTAGCGCTGGATGCGGGTACTGTTGGCCAAGACTACTATAATGAACAAGCACTCGACAGTGAATACCGCCTTGCTGGATGAGATGAGATCGAGGGGAGCGAGGTTGCTAACTCGAACAGCGACAGTAGCGACTTTACACTGGCTGTTCAGTTCCAATCGCACCCCGGCCCCGGACTGTGATACTTACAATCGCTACCCAGAGAGTGACCACTTGATTGCCATGAAACGTGGCCATGCATACCAGGTTCCACTCAGGGACGGTAATGGGCAGGTCATAGCATATGACAAACTGAAATCCATCTTCGAGACGATATCTAAGCAGGCACCCAACGACATAAACTGGGTGGGTATTCTCACTGCTGACCATCGCGACAAGTGGGCAAATGTAAGGAGATGGGACGTTCTTGGTGCGAGACAGGCCAACTGACAGCGCTGGAGAGCCGGCAAGAGGTCATGGCGACCAGTCAAAGCAATCAGGAGTTTATCACGGCGGTGGAGCGGTGTCTATTCATCGTGAACCTTGAGGATGCAGCTCCAGAATCGGCCACGGAGCGCGCGAGTGTCTTCCTTCTAGACGACAACTCGAATCGGTGGCTGGACAAGACGCTTGCCTTCATCGTTTGCGCCAACGGGGTGTCTGCGATTTGGGGCGAGAACACCATGGTCGACGGCACGACCTTTGGCGGTCTCATCAAAGCCCTCGCCACGGACGAGTTCGACGAAACATCTAATGGGGAAGTCACGGAGCCGGCGGTGACTGGCAGCGACTTTCAGCATCTCCCATGTACCATCCCCCCGACTCTCAGTGAAAACGTCGTCGCTCTCCGAGCCCAATACCAACCCAGCCACAGCGGCTACACTCTCGCCAATCTAAAGCACACAGACTACGCGGCGACATATCTACGACAGCACAAGCTTCCACCAAAAACGGTCATTCAGCTTGTGATCCAAGTCGCCATTCGCCGCCTCTTCGGGTTCAGCCCCCTGGGCGACGTGGATGTCATATCCTTACGTCCTTTCCGCGGAGGGCGGACGGACATGATCTATCTAATGACGCCGGCCGTTGAGGCGTTCTGTGCCGCTGCCGAAGACCCCAGTGTTAGCGCTGGGACAAAGAGACGGCTGTTCCTGGAGGCGGTCCAGTCCCATGCGAGGCTCGTGACGCTATCGACACGAGGGAAGGGGTTTCGCTGGCATCTCATGGCCTTGCTCGAAATGTTAAGACCCGGCGAGGAGCTTCCGGGCTTCTACCAGGATGAGATATACAAGAGGACGACGGAGCGCCCGGTCTGCACGAGCTTCACCGAGTTTGGGTTGCCGGAGATGGGGAGATGCCAGCCCCGCAAGGGCGACGTCTGGGTTGGTGTGCAGGTCTTTGATGAGTTGTGAGTACAGCACCACGCACCCCGTTTGTGAGGGGCAATCTGGCTGACTACGTTGCGAATAGTGTTCAATTCACGGTGATCAATGGGGAGGGCAAGTCGGATGAGTTTGTTGAGCGCCTCAGGCGAGCCGCCGAGGTGGTGAGAGACATCATTACGGCCGGGACCGACATCGAGTAGGTTTAGCACTGATGGTCTCGCCGTTGCAGTTGAGAAAAGGGTGTTGCGTGTTCGTGAGAATGGCAACGGGCATGCAAAAGTGGTCGGAATATCTTCTATCGATCGGTAGCAACGCTTGCTAGAGTGATTCTAAGAGTAGGAGATAAAAATCGCAAAATCTATAGGTCAACAAGAACATCCTCATCGGTACTGCCAAGCTGCTTGCGCCATAGGGCGGCATACTTGCCCCCCTTATCCAGTAGCTCCTGATGCCTGCCCCTTTCCACGATGGAGCCCTCGTGCAGGACGAGGATCTGGTCAGCCCGCACTACGGTCGACAGCCGGTGTGCGACCACAAAGGTCGTGCGTCTCCTGCTGACGCGCCGCAGCGCCGCCTGGATCTCGGCCTCAGTCTCCGTGTCGACGGCGCTCGTCGCCTCGTCGAGTATCAGCACTGGTGGGTCCTTGAGGAAGACGCGCGCGATGGCCAGCCGCTGCACTTCGCCACCCGATAACTTGACGCCCTGCTCGCCAACCTTGGTTGAGTAACCGTCTGAGAAGGATAGGATCTTATCGTGGATGGATGCCGCACGGCATGCCTCGTAGATCTCATCATCCGAGGCCGACAAGCGCGCGTACCGTAGGTTCTCCATGATGGAGGCGTTGAAGAGCAGCGGGTCCTGCGGCACGACGCCAATTACATCGCGCAGCGAGCCCTGCGTCACGTCGCGCACGTCCTGCCCGTCGATGCGCACGCCACCGCCCGTCACGTCGTAGTACCGCAGCAGAAGCTTTACAAGTGTCGACTTACCCGCGCCCGTGGTGCCGACGAGCGCGACCGTCTGCCCTGGCTGGGCGACGATGTTGACGTCTCGGATGGCCGTGCGTTTGTCGTCGTACGCAAAGTCGACGTGGTCGAACTCGACCTTGCCCTCGACGACGGGGCCGAGCCGCGGCGCACCCTCCTTGTCCGAGACGGTGGGCTCCGTGGTGAGAAGGTCCAGCAGCCGCTCCGCGTCAATGAGATCCGCCATAAGGTAGCGGTATTCATGCGACAGGAACTTGATGGGCCAGATGAGGAAGTCCCAGTACTGGATCAGGAAGACAAAGTCGCCGGGCGACGACCTCCCCGCGTGAACCTCGTGCACGACGAGGCATGCCAGCGAGAAGAATGTGACGGGGATGAGGGCCTCACTTAGCGCCGTAATGTACGCATCCCACTTGGACCAGTCCATCTTGGCGGCGAGGTGCTTGTCGACGGCGCTGCCGAAACGCTGTCGCTCGTGGGAGAACATGTTAAAGGCCGAGACGGTGACCCAGCCCTGGACGGCCTGATGCATGACCCTCGCCTGGCGCCTCTCCGCGCGCGTAACGCGCCGCCTGTTATCGACGTTCCAGCTAGATGTGACAACCTCGGCGGCGAGGAAGAGCAGCGACGCCGTGACCATGCATAGCGCGACGGCCGAGTTGAACTTGACGTATAGGAGGACAAAGGCGACGGCCATGTCGGCGACCGTGGGGAGCATCTCTAGGACTGCCGTGTCGAGCACGCGCGTGAGAGCGCCGCCCTGCTCTACGGCCTTCATCACCTCGGCCGAGTCGCGGTCGGCGTGGAACTCCATGGCGAGCGACATGACGTGCGCGAAGGCGGCGTTGGTGAGCCGCCGGTACGAGAACTGCTCGACGGGGATCTTGGCCAGCGCCAGGATCATCTGCATCCCCGAGTTGTCGTGCACGAGCGTAAGGACCAAGTAGATGGCGAGATCCGCGTAGGGGAGCTGCCGGTCGAGCAACTTGTCGGCGATGAGTCCGAGCTGCGAGGGGACGAGGATATTGAAGACTCGGTCGCCGATGAGGCAAAGCATGCAGACCACGAGACAGGCTTGGACCTTGACGTCGTTCCTTGGGATGAGGTACGGGAGGAAGACTTTGAAGTTTTCGAGATAGACGGTCCAGCTGCCGCTCTTGCGCAGTTGCGTCGTTCGGATATCCTTGCCGTCATCGTCGTCGTCATCGTCGTCATTGACGTCGTCCTCGTTAGCCATGCCTAATCCCCGTGTCGAGTCGCTACTGATTGACTGCCGATCCGTGCCGTACGATGGGCTCTCCGCGCCGTCTCCCAGGAAGGCAGTGGCCTCTTCTGCGCTCCCGCCGCTTTGTTGTTTACGCCAGGGACGTCGGAAGAGGCAATCTGCGAGCGGGCAAACGGCGAGGAGAAGCCGGCTGATCTGGACCGCCAGCACGGCCGATTGCTTCTGTGTGTGCCCGCCCGACGCCACCTCGATGAGCAATGATGCGACGCCAAACAGAAGAGAAAGCGTCGCCACGCCAAGGATCTCCGTGACCACGAGTCGGGGTCTCAGGCAGACGGCGGCCCACGCCAGGGCATAGTAGCCTGCCGCAACGGCGTGGTCCTGGCGCTGCCCCAGACCATCTCCGCGGAGTGCCACAAGAACAGCCTCAGCAACATATGCTCCTGCAATGAGACAAATTACGGCCGTCCTGAGGACAGTCTTCCGCAGTACCGAGCGCTCTTCGTGGTTCTTCTTGCCGTAATTGAGGAGAAATGAAATGAAAACGAAAAATAAGACCAAGAGCGTGGACGTCACGTACAGGAGCCTGGAGAGGCTCGCAACAGAGGCCAGGGCCATGACTGACGCACGGGGGTCGTCGGATCGTGCCGAGAACTGCAACTGCTGCTCAATGATTGCCGGCAGCCATGCTCAGCTTCGCACGGGCATATGATATCAATAAAGGCGCATGTTGGGAAATTCTTGCTACCCAGCGAACGCGCCATCAATGGGGCGTGGCTGTGCATGGTTAAGCGACGGAGGACGCAGTGGTGCTTCCGGAGTGTGATTAAGACTTTCAGTAATTAAGGGTCACCGAGTGACTCACCCATTGGCTTTGCCTTTTGCCTTTGCTATATATGCTAACGCGTGTCTGTGGGGCGAGCAATCGAGCAACACTTGTGGGATACAGTCACTGCGCGATGGCTCATTCTGTCTCAGACGAGGCGGGTTTGCGCAGCAATTCGCCTTTGCTGCATGAGGGCATAACTTTGCCGATTGCCACTCAATTCGGCAATTGACTGTTCTGGCTTCGGCCGTTGATGGGCCCACCTCTCTCTACTCAGCCTTATGGGCAGGCCTCCGGCACACACCAGAGTCGTTCTCAAGCGGAGCTTTCCCGAGGAGATAACCTTGGAGGTAAGTCTGTTGTGTGTGCTTAAGGAATGCGGTGCTGCAGTTTGTTGTGCCGAATGAACATTGAAGCGTTGCATTAGAGCGAGGTGGCAAAGACCACCCAGCCGTGACGACGAGACGCCCATGGCCTATGTTAGTAATTAGGTTCCGAATTATGGGATATTTCTCAATCGTACATTTTATTTCCCAGGAAGCTCCAGTCGCTATGTAAATGAAAACAATGACAGTGTATCCTGCCGCCGAAATTACTCAGAGCTCGCTCGACTGAACCTGGAAGCCACCACCCCGGTCCCGGACATATCGAAGTCGTGTATCCTTGCCCATCATGGAGGCAACTTCCTGCCCGTCTGCCGCGCTCCCCCTGCAACTGACGCCCTGCAGCGCGGGTCGCAAGAGCGCAGCCATTGAGAGGTAGCTATGACACCGCACCTGCACCCGGTTCGCCACGAGAATCGAGACGACAGCGATAAGCAGCTGGATTCCGACCGTTAGGCCGAGGATGAGGTGCAGATATGTCCAGTTTGTAATCTCGAGGGTGATGCCCTTCTGGGGTACCATGCCACGAGCATTGATGTTCCCGTTGCTCTGCGTCGTGATGGCGATGCTGCCAATCGCGTACCTCGAGACGGTCCTGGCCATGGTCTCGGCAGAACCGTTGACGGGCGCTCCAAAGACCGACTGGGCTGGGTAGCTCTGCCATTGGTATTGCTTGGTGTCGTTGGTCAGGCCATACACCGAGGAGCCATATCCTTGGAGAGCAATCGCCGGCGCTGCGTACCGCGTCACGTTGACGCCGACCTCTTGCTCTTTGATGACCGCATTTACCACGGGCTCAACTGTGATATTGCAGCTATACGCCCAGGGGTCTGTTTTTGACGCCTCGAAAACGTCGACTTGGCCCGAGCTATCCCAAGACTGCTTTGCCGGGTCATGGAGAAAGATGCTTTGATCCGGGCCATTGACAGACGGCAGTTCCCAGTCCTCCTTGGTTCCGTCGCTATACTGCACGGTGATGTTGGCACTGAGGCCGTCGCCGCCCTTCAGTACGCGCCAGCTGTCGCACTCGGCCTGTACTGAAATTGTGCGGTTTGAGGCCACGTTGGAGTAGTAGACTGCACCGTCTGGCGACGACTCGTAGAAGACGAAGGTGTACGATCCCTTCTCGTCGTTCCAGAAGAAGAAGGGGTCGTCGGGGTTGTAGATCTTGCCGGGTTTGGGCAGGGTCGCGATGTCGTCGTCCCCGAAAGCGATGGACACCATGCCAAAAGTGTTGGCAGTGTATCGTCTAGCATTAATGGCCTGGGATTCATTGAGGGTTCGGGAGGCGTTCCTGGCAAGCGCCGGTCCCACCTGGATGTCTGACATGTCGGGAATCGAGACGATGCCTGGCGCAGTGACTGTGAATTTGTCGGCCGGGTTGACGTTGTAGGTGATGCCGAGCAGGGCGAGCGCAATTTGCGAGGCCAGGTTCAGTGCCACGAACAGACAGACGAAGGCTTGTACGACCGGGCGGCGCGACGTCCAGCCCAGCATGACGAGTCGGCTCAGGCTTTCGCTCTGCAAAATCAAATCGGCCTCCCGTGGGGTGTAGTCGCGCAGGCTCAATAGCCACCACCGTAGCTCGCCGACGTCGCCCTTGAGGGAGCTGGCCAGGTTCAAGCTGAGGGCGATGGACAGGCCAATGACGAGCGAGTTGAACTCCTTTTTCTTGCTGGCCGGCATGGCCTCCTTGTCCGAGTAGCTCCAGATGACGCCGTAGATGGACATGGCGAGCGCAACGGTGAGGAGCCACCGGCAAAGGCTGAGCAGTCCCATGTGGCGAAGCTGCTTGCCGCGGTGGAACTGCTCGTACGCGTAGCTAGACACGGCTCGCTGCGACGACGACGACGACGATGAGGCCTGGCGGCTGTTGGGCCGCAGGGGCTTGATGGAGACGGCCATGTCATCGAGTTCATAGGCCGTCGAAGACGCCGACAGAGGCTGGATTTTTGCATCGTCGACGGTGGCGGCCATTGATGTCGGTGGGAATCATGACAGACTGGAGGAGAGCAGCTGGCTGTGGCAGCACAATGGCGAGCTTCCAGGATAAGGTTGTGGCTTTACCGGCGAGAAACGATGGGCTTTTTCAGCTGTGCCGTCGCTGTCCATTTAGGTTCTGGCCCACGCCCCGTCCGTCTCCGACCTGACTGGGAAGGAGCGACCGCGGGAGCAACTTGCAAGCCTTCTGTTGGCGCTCGGCAGGGTGTTTGGCGACAAAAATGAGCTGCATCTTGCTGCGCCAGAAGCGCAGGAGCGAGTGCTCGATATTTTCTCCCGGCTGCCATCCGACGCCATTTCCTTCTTCAACGGTCCTTTGCCGTGCTACCAAACGCCACGAACGACCGTCTTGCGTGGCTGCGGGGCCGCTAACTCCAAACGGTCGTCGCTGTGACGCCGGCATCCTGGGGCGGGAGTCGATGGCGCCCTACAGGGCTGGCCGGCAGGTCTGCAGCTTGTCCCGCGTCGGTTGCAGAGCACAGCACCAGCACAGCAACAGCATTTCATTCCCAGCCCTACTCCCATCTGGGCGTAAAGTGGCATGATCATGATGTTGGCAAACCCCTCACAGCGCCGGGCGCGACGCGCAGCAATGCCCACCAAACACAGAGGACACAGGCGGTCGCCACGATCTCGGCACTCGACACGGATGTCGCACAAAGCGTCGTGCGCGGCGAGCGGGACTTGTGCTGGTCGGGAGAGCTGTGACTGCCAATCACCCACAAGGGCACATCGCCGGTCGACAATGAGTCTGACTGGGTATCAACCGGCTTTCCCACGATTGGCTTCGACTCACCCTCTTTGGTCCCCAAAACACCGGAACCCGTCCGTCAATGGGGAGAAGAGCCAATGACGCGGCACGAGTCGGGGTCGCCGCTTTGCACAGCCTCCGCTGACTGTGCCGCAGGCCCTGCCATCACGTTGGCACAGATGGAGAGTCGAGGACTCTTTGTGCCGGGTCGTCAGCTCTCCCAGTTCGGTTTCAAGGTGACTGCAAGCCGTTGAGCACCCCCGATTGCCTGCGAAGGGGTCTGAGAAGCAATGCGGCAGGTGGCCTCTCGCCGATGTAGTGCGACCAACACGCATAACGGCACGCACCAAGCCGGCTTGATGACATTGCCCCAGTTGTCGGCCGTTGCCGGGCCTCCGCTAAGACGCGAGACCGGGGCGTAGTGGACGGCAGTCAACCGTTTGCAAATGGAAGAGTCACTGCAAACATCATTCCGTCCGTCTCCCCAGGACCGCAGGAGGTCATGTTATTATGACAGTTCGTGCAGGAAGCCAGTGTGACAGCGACGAAGGGAACAGAGCCTCATTTGTATTTCCACGTAATCTTTTGACATCGCCATCCATTCGGCATCGGGCCGCGCCCGTTACAAAAAGCAGTCACAGCTCCTATAATTAACGGCCAGGTTACATACCGGCGCAACGCACGCGGGGTTCTGTTGCAGCGTCGCCTCGACAGATACGAGCACAGCCGATCAGCAATGGCCGCGTCCTCGTATGTTTCGCCGCGAGCTCATGATCAATGACGACGGCGGCCCAAATCTGTGTTCTTTCTGCCGATCATGTCTCACTGTAGATTGATCTGTGGCCCGCCCACTCCCGTCAGGTGCACCGTGCAGCCCTCATGTCCCCATCCAATACGAACGGCTCGCCTCGTCGATTGGGTCACGGGCGTCGGAAAGGGACTTGGCCGTGTCATTCACTGCGTAATTCGGATGCTTGGGCCACACGGCTGGGGTAAACCGCCCGTACGAGCGCTGGCCACGGTAACCTTCAGCATGTTGCACCGAGCCACGGCACGAAGTACGAATACTCTAATAATAGGGACTTGCATACTGTAGGATACGCGGTCGACACCACCCAATGTTGGTTTGCATACGGCAATCTGACGCTGCCCGAAATACGAACGTGCGCGGCCAACGATCGTCATGCAACTCCTTGACTGCTCACAGGCTGGGCGTCGGTTCACGGGTCGGGGCCTCGCGGGACCTCGCGGTAGCATTGTGGATACAGCGGTTCTGATGCCTCCATCTACCGAACGAGGCGCACGGGGCAGCCGGCAACGGCTTGCGGTGAGGCAACAACAGTTGAGGCAACCGGTGGAGATGCTGTGTTATACGAATAGCTGCGCCCCGTACCGAAGAGCCGACGCATGTCCTCGCTTCGGGAACTATTTAACCTGATGACCCTCCCCGTGAGAGAGTGAAGTGTCAAATCAGACAAGCTTGAGTTAGTCGAACATCAAGACAGAGCCTTTGCCCACCTCGGCCGATTTTAAGCATTGCCACCTGAAACACAACGACCATCATCATGCACTTCTCTCAGTTACTCGGCGTCATGGCTCTTGCTGGCACCGCAATTGCTGATACCGGTAGGTCTCTCGATACCCATGACTTTGGTCGATCAGTGAATCGCGGCTCACACCAGACCTTTCTCAGTGTCTTACGACAGGGGATATGACGGCGGCGGCCGCTCGCTCACAGAGGTGGCCTGCTCCGACGGCGAAAACGGCCTCATGACCCGCTACGGCTGGAAGGTGCTGGGTAATGCCCCTCGCTTCCCGTACGTCGGTGGTGTCGGCGTCGTTGCCGGATGGAACTCGCCCGAGTGTGGCGGGTGCTGGAAGCTCGAGTACAAGGGCCGCAGCATCAACGTCCTGGCCATTGACCATGCCGCCGCGGGCTTCAACATTGCCTTGGCCGCCATGAATGACCTGACCAACGGCCAGGCCGAGCAATTTGGCCGCGTCGACGCCACGGCCACGCGTGCTCCTCTGTCCGACTGCGGTCTCTGAGCCCCATCGACAGTGTCCAAGAGACGGCCTTTCTCACGACTTGATGTAATCACATAAATGGGAGCATGGGTACAAACTACAAATTTACAGTAATGCATAGTTCTGGGTTGGTACTGTCTGGCCGGTGTTGGTTAATGGTTTTGTGGGCAATGACTGGGAAGACAAAGCAAAAGCGCAGGCTTCTGCACCTCACGGCCATATTCTCAATGCAAATGCGCAATTTCTCATGTCTATTTCGTGGCGACTCGGGTTCCTATTTTGGGACTGGTGTTTCGCCTGAGGGTGAACCTGTCGACTTGATGACCGCTATATTGACGTCGAGCCCCGGCAGCAGAGAAAGTCCACTGTTGCGTGTGCAGAGGTCGAGGCAGTGGCTGATTTAGTCGGCCGGCCTATGCTGGCTGAGCTGGTCAGAGCGGAGGCAGGCGAGAGCGATCGATCAACAAAGCTTGTTTTCCAAGAGATGTAGGATCTATCCCGACGCTCTGTACACGGCATTTGACCAGTAAATATTAGACCCATCTGCGAAAACTTCCATGGCCCATGTGCCAAGGTATAGGTATAGCTATAACGTTACTAGTGACGCTACAAAGAGGGGGGGGGGGAGGTTCCAAGGCCCCGGTAACGCAATCTTGGCAATCCCATCTACACTCTTCTCTCATGACCCTCTGACATCCCGTACAACAGTTTCGAGCACCTCCTTGTAGCGCAACAGGTCCGGGGCCTCGCCCGCCCAAAAGTCAAACTGGGCTAGCACCTTTGCGATCTTGCCGCCTATCGGTGTCTGCGTGCCCATCCAGTAGTCGGACGACGGCGCGGCGCCCCAGAGCGTCTCCGTGCCGCCCGGTATCCAGGCGGCGTTGCCGCTCTTGACGACGGCGAGCAGCACCAGCGACGCGCACATGATGCTTCTCAGGTCGTACCACAGGCCGTGGTGGCGGTGACCCCGCGACCGCACGTCAATGGTCTTGAGCGAGCACTCGATGCCCGAGGCGATGAGCGAGTGCAGCACCGCGAGGTCCTGCCCATCGAGAGCCGACCCGGCGACGGCGGCGCGCGCGTTGAACGAGTCCATAGACTGCGGAGAGTCGTGCTCTGGGGGGGAGAATGGATTCAGAAGGCTGCTTATGCGAGGCTGCTGGCTTGTTCCGGCGGCTCTTGCTGATCCAAAGTGTACGAGGTAGTAGAGGAAAGGCTGGTAGAGCCAGGTTTGCATCTCGAGGAGACGGTTGTCGATGGCCCAACTCAACTCTCTGCTGGCATGGCTGCCCCCTGCTTCGCTCCAGTTCAAGTGCGGCGCGCGGATTATAAACGTGGTTTCGTAGTGCTGCATCGCCGGGGGCAGATGGGCGGACCACGAGGAGACCTGTGCCTCAAACTCTTGCGCCATTCTGAGTAGAGGTTTGATGTAAGCCCATGTAGATCTCTCTTGCCTGAAGAATGTGTTGATGATGCGGTTTCCGATGCGCCGCAGGGCGATCTCGGTCATGTAGTAGTACCAGCTTTCCTCCTCGTTGCAGAGCCGGACAGCGTGTTTCCTGAGCTCCACAGCCTCGTCGGTGACGCTCGCCCGGGACTCGTAGGGGCCAGCCCCGCCAAGGCTGCCAGCCGTGGGCGATGTCTGATGGGGCGACTCGGCGCCAAAGTCTTTGCCGTCCGTGGGGATCGGCGACGGAGGAGAGGGGAACAAGTCGGGGTACTCCCCGAGGCTTATCTCGGATTGCTGCAGGGGGAGCTCAACCCGGAACTCGCATTCCGACTTGAAGCAGGACCAATACAGACTCTGCTCCAGCCGGCGCGACTTGCGGTCGGTGGAGCTGGAGTGCCGCGACGGCGCGCTCAACACTTCGGTGAAGTCGCCCAGGATGCCGTGCGTCATCCGGAGGTGGACCTGGCAGAAAATGGAGGCGTGGAGAAAGTAATGCCATGACAGGATCGGGCGAAGCGTGTACATGAGATATACTGCAGCGACGAGTCAGCGTCCCGGTTCGTGTGGCAAGCAATACGGACAGAGTGCACCGGCGCCTTACCTCCCGCGAAGAAGTGGCACTGCGCGCCGAGCATTGAGTACTTGAGAGATCCTAAGCGTCGACAGGCCAGGGTGAAGCACGAGTCGCCTAGCTGGAGCTCTTTGGCATAACGGCGCGACGAGGCTTTCTGCGGCCCGTGTCGCGCAGCATCGTCACTGCCCGTGGACAGCGACGACGGCGTGGGAGGCACAGATCTGCCAAAGGGCTTCGCGACGGCGCCCAGCGCACAAGCCAGGAGGACCAGGCACGACCGCCCGTCCCAGCCGATGCCCTGGTCCGCACAGCGGCGGCCGTGTTTGATGAGGGCTTCCACGTCCAAAATCGGGTTCTTGGTATGGACGTTTTGAAGGAAGCGATCGATGAGGCTGGGTATGTGCTCGTCCTCGAGCGGCGTGAGGCCGGAAGCGTTGATGATGAGGTCCGACGAGGGCGTGTCCGCGCTGCCGGACTCGGTCTGGTCGGGGGTGAACAGGCCGCCGATGAGGGCGTTGGGCGGATACTTGTCCTGGAAGACTTCCCAGCGCAGGACGGTGTCGGCGCTGGCGCGGTGAGGCGGGATCTGCAGGAAGTCGCGCGAGGCCTCGACGGTTGAGAGTCGTGGAGGCAACTGGGCCGACTGCGAGCGGTCCTCGGATGTCACGGGAAAGGAGGCGGTTTGCTTTGGCGTCGGTTGTTCTGTGCAGCCGAAATCAGCCGAGACTACTGGAGACGGGATGAGAGCCGACAAGAGCAAACGGACCTCTGGCGTGGAGTGCCCTCTTAACCGCTTCAAACTCTCTCTGGAGCTGCTCAAAGCGGTCGAGCAAGGTGGCCGTTGCCGTCTCCAAGCTGTGCAAGGGGCTCCAAGTCAGCAAGGTATTCAGATTCAGGGTCCAGCCGGGCGCATGCGCATTGGCTCACCTCAACTTGTCGGTCTGGTCGCCAATGTATTCACAGTCCTGGCCGCTGACGGTGCAGATGCCGCAAGAGGGCCTCTTCTTGTCGCACTTGACCTTGCGCAGCCGGCATGGCTGGCACGCGGCCTGTCGCCGGTGAGGCGCCTAGTGGTTCACGGCTGGGCGTCAGCAAGAAGCCCACAAGCTGTTGCATGACAATGGACGGGCGCGCAATTGGACACGATGGCCGATTCGGGTGCATCCATGGCGCCGAGGAGGGCATCGTCACGATTCATCCTCGTCGTCTGTGAGAATCCATCCAGCGCCACGGAAACTACCTACGGCACGGAGAAGCAGCGACAGTGATGGACAAGTTTTTTTTTTTTTTTTAAAAAAAAAATGGAAAAAAAAAAGGGGGAGAGAGAGAGAGCGGTGAGAATGCGGGCCGTTTACAACGTACTCCTGATGCGACCGCAGCGGTGTCGTTGCCGCCTGCCTGGCGCTGCCGCTTCGCCGGGCGTTCCCCGACACCAGCACCGCCTTCGTCCCCGGACTGGTCGTCGCGTGCCTCTCCCCGCATGGAGGGAGGAGAGATCCCTGCCGGAATCTGCGCGTGCGAGATGGAGTGAATGAAATGGCGGAACGACAAGCCAGGGACAGCAACACAACAACCCCCCTTGCGTCTCGGGGAGCCGGGGATGGAAATACGATTGCGAAAGGTGACGGGAATCGCCCAGAAACGAGCCTGAGTCGCGCCAGCGGCGGCCATTGGCGCGCATGCCGGCGTCTTCGGCGAGTGGACCGAGGGAGGGCGCAGGTGAGGGTGCGCTCTCCGGCAATGGGACTCTTTACCGACCCACCCTCGCCGTTGCCGGTTCGTCGGTGGCTTCGGCAAGGCCGTCGGAAGCTGGAAGCCCTGCCTGCCGTCACCGTGGGACGAGTGAGTGAGTGAGACGCCGCCGCCCGGTCCGGGGACAGGTAGCCCAAGTCCCCGAGGCAAAACGCTACCGGCGCTCGGCTCGCCCAGGTTTACCCCAGCTTCACCCACAATCCCAGGCGACGGGGCCCCGGGCCATGGCCTTTTTTTTTTTCTCCAGTCTCGTGAATCACCAGGTAGTACGTACGCGCATCTTGTGTGGGCTCAGCCATAGCCGAGACAGTTGGGCTCCTGATTACCCGGGGCCGACGCCCATCCAAGGGCGCGGAGCAGCGGATCGTCGACATCTAAATCCAACAAGCTTAAAAGGGCACGCAGGTTCCCCCCTCAGGAGTCAGGAGTCAGGAGTCAGGACCTGCAGCTAGCTACCCCAGATTTCCGAGACAAACTCTCTTTCGCTGCCCAAGAGTCGCAGACTCACACACCCACCATCGCCATGGCCGCCGCCGCCGACTCCAAGGGTCCGCTGCACAAGCACAATGTCGCCAACAGGCTCTACAAGAGCTCGCTGCTCAACACAGTGTGCATCGTCGCCGGCATCTCCATCTTCTTCTTTGGCTACGACCAGGGGTTGATGGGCGGCGTCAACACCACGCGCGACTATGCCGAGCGGATGGGCTTCGGCCACTATTCCGAGGAGCGAGGCCTCGTCGTCGTCGACAAGCCCCTGCTTCAGGGAGGCATCGTACGTGGCCCCTCCCTCGCTCTCCAGCTGTCTCTGGTGCCTCTCGTTTGCTTCACATGATGGGGCGCTTCCGTATTTCTGCCCGCATTTAACTACTGGAGGAGCTACGCATGAATGCTGACCCGAGCCCTTTTTGTTGCCCCCCACGCAGGTCGCCGTCTACTACCTCCCCGGAACCCTCGCCGGCTGCCTGCTCGGCGGCTGGCTTGGCGACAAGTATGGCCGCATCTGGACCATCGGTGTGGCCTGCATATGGTGTGTCGTCGCGGCTGCCCTGCAGTCCGCGGCCATGAACGCCAACTGGATGTTCTGCGGTGAGTCTGCCTCGCCTTCACCATCGCGTGCACGCGCGCGACGCGGCTCGAGCGCCCCCATGCTAATGTATGCTTGCAAGCTCGTGTGTTGAACGGCATCGGCACCGGCATCCTCAACGCCATCACCCCTGTCTGGGCCACCGAGACGGCGTCCCACAAGTCGCGCGGCCAGTTTGTCGCCGTCGAGTTTACCCTCAATATCTTTGGCGTCGTCGTGGCTTACTGGCTGGAGTTGTGAGTGCCTTACTACCCCACGCCTCAAACTCTATACTGCGGCTTTTCGTTCTGACGCCGTTCGATGTTTAGTGGCACGTCCAAGTACCACGACCCGACCTCGTCGTTCATCTGGCGCTTCCCCGTCGCCTTCCAGATCGTCCCGCTCATCTTCCTCTTCTGCATCATCTGGTTCATGCCCGAGTCCCCGCGCTGGCTCGTCAAGGTCGGCCGCGAAGAGGAGGCGCGCTACATCCTCGGCCGCCTGCGCGGCGAGGAGGGCGAGGACGCCATTGCCGCCGAGGCCGAGTTCCAGGACATTGTCAACATCCGCAACCTCGAGGACGACACCGCCAAGCAGCAGAGCTACTTCCACATGTTCTTCGGCATCGGCTCCGGGAAGCTCCACACCGGCCGCCGCGTTCAGCTCGTCATCTGGCTCCAGATTCTGCAGGAGTGGATTGGCATCGCCGGTATTACGATTTACGGCCCTGAGATCTTCACCATTGCGGGCATCAGCTCCAAGGACCGCCTCTGGGTCAGCGGCGTGAACAACATCACATACATGGTGAGAGAGCGAGCTTCCCTGCTCCTCCTCCGCAGTAGCCTTGGGAGGCGCCACGAGGGCTTTGACTGACATCTGTGACAGTTCGCCACGCTCATATGCGTCTTCACGCTTGACCGCATCGGCCGCCGCTGGACGCTCTACTGGGGCGCCATCGGTCAGGGCATCTGCATGTTCGTTGCCGGAGGTCTCGCCCGCGCGACCATCAACGCCGAGGGCAAGGGCAACCAGAGCCAGATCGGTGGCGCGGCCACCTTCTTCGTCTTCCTGTACACGGCCATCTTTGGCGCCACCTGGCTCACCGTCCCTTGGCTCTACCCGGCCGAGATCTTCCCCCTGCAGGTCCGTGCCAAGGGCAACGCCTGGGGCGTCGTGGGATGGTCCATCGGCAACGGCTGGACGGTAAGTTCTCTACAGCTCCCCCGGTCTCGAGAGTTGATACGTGAGCCTGGCTGACACGCACCGGTGCAGGTCTTGCTCCTCCCCACCATCTTCAACAAGCTCAACGAAAAGACGCTATACATCTTCGGCGCCGTCAACGCCCTCTCCATCGTCGCCGTTTGGGCCCTGTACCCGGAGTCCAATCAGCGTACGCTCGAGGAGATGGACCTCGTGTTTGCCAGCGACAGCATCTGGACCTGGGAAGCGGAGAAGAACTTTGCTCGCCTCAAGGCCGAGAACCCGCAGCTCGTGCAGGCCGCCAAGGCCGGCCACGGCGTCGTCGACGCCGAGCAGGGCATCACGACATCACGCAAGGCCAGCCTCGTGGCGAGGAACGGCCAGGGAAACGCTGCGCCAGCGAACAAGAGCGGTGCAGATGAGACGGAAAAGTCGAGCGTGTCTCACTTGTAAGCAGCTATGTGAAGGCATTCTGCCTGATCACTTGCAACTACAAACACGATTCCCAGCGCGTATATGCCGAACGCCCGCGATCTGTGCGTGCTGAAAGCGCCTTGGACCCCCGTAAGAGTATTTAGCGACTCCTTGAATAGCACACGGCGGCTCCTTTGCCTGATTTGCGTTACCATATGGCGAATCTAGGCCCGACATCGCAGTGCCTTCGTATATAATTCGATGCATGATCCAAATTCCAAATGCGGCGCAGCCACACCTCTAGACTTGATATCCCCTCGTTCTATGACGCGACGCCCCGCGTGTATGCCAACCGAGCACCCTCGTCGATGGCCCAGACAGGGTAAAAGCCCAAAACTCCAAAATCCAAGACGGTCGAGGTCACGGTTTATGATCCACCCGCAGAGAAGCTCATGCCGACAGGCACCGCCGTACCACTCAGCGGTCACTGGGCGCCAGGCTCGCATCCTCGTCGCTGTCGGTCAGATCCACGGCCAGCTTCTGCGCCTCGTGCTCCGTCATCTCCCTGTACGTGCTCCAGCTGAGCCCCACAAACGCCACGATGATCATGCTTCCGCCAATGATGGCCGCCCAGCTGAGCGGCTGGCCCGTCAGGAACCAGTCGGCGATGGCGACGATGAAGATGGTCAGCAGCGCGGCGACGGAGGACAGGACGGGCGACGTGAGCGAGATGAGGACGAGGAACGAGCCGCTAAATGTGGCGTTGGCGAGGACGGCGACGAGAATGAGCCAGCAGGTCGACGCCTCAGGCAGCTCGAACCTCTCAATGTTGAGCAAGTGTAGAATCGGCAGCGGGATCCACAGGACGGTGAGCGTGAAGAGGCCAATGCACGCGCCAAACGTGTTGGCGAAGATGGTGCCGCGGCCGGGCGACACGCCCTCGGGCGGGCACGCGTAGCGCTTGTACAGGACCTCGTACAGCCCGTACAGCACGGAGCCGACGCCGATGACGAGGTTTCCCAGGAAGCGGCTCCCCGCGCCGGGCGTCGTGTTCCCTGGCGGGCCAGCGGACTCGCCGGTTTCACCACCGCCCGTGTCACCGTACGCCACCACCAGGACGCCGACAATGGCAATGGAGACGGCAATGGACTTGTCCAGGCGCAGCGGCTCCCGCAGGATCGGCACGGAGAAGACGTAGGCGAAGAATGCAGAGCAGTTGTAAATGGCCGTCAGGTCCGACGGCGTCGTCAGGCTGACAGCCACGTACCAGCTCAGGCCCGCGACCGTCAGCGCCGAGGTGATGAAGGCCGTCGTGCGGGCCAGGTACAGGAACGGCCGCGACCTGCGCTGCGCCGACGGAGCAAAGACGTCGAGCGTCTGCAGCTCGATCATGGCGATGGTCGTCTTGAGCATCTGGACGTGGCGGCGCCAGAACACCTCCCAGGGCTCGCCGAGCTTCTGGACGCGCAGCGTGCCGAGCATCACCGGATACAGGACGATCCAGGAGCCGTGGGTGAAGTACATCATGCAGTAAGCCTTGTCCCAGCCGAGGTCGTGCTGGATGTAGGCGCTCAGCTCCGTCTGGACGCAGAAGGAGACGAGGCTGATGGCGAGGAAGAAGGCAGCGTACGTGTACTTTTTGCGCGTCGCCTTCTCGGCCGCGGTCACGTCGCGCGGGTTATGGCTGTGCATGGTAGACCGGCGGCTAAGCGACGGGCGGTGGATGGTGTCATCGTAGGCATAGCCGCTCTCGAGGCTCGTGGCGCGCTCGTCACTGGAACGGCGGCCATAGTGGGCGTCGCCGTTGTGGTGGTCGTCGCTCTCGGGTTTG
The DNA here is from genome assembly GCF_023168085.1 of Purpureocillium lilacinum. NCBI lineage: Eukaryota > Fungi > Ascomycota > Sordariomycetes > Hypocreales > Ophiocordycipitaceae > Purpureocillium > Purpureocillium lilacinum. The sequence goes on from NW_027072112.1 coordinate 710,653, forward strand.
GTGTAGAGGAGCGGTTGGCCGGAACGGCCGTTGCGGCGTAGGCCCGGACGGCCGGGGGATCCGTCGCCGGAGTCCATGTCGTCGAGCTCAATGCCCTCGCCGGGCGGCCGCCGCGGTGTCGGATCGTCGTCGTCGTCGTCGCCGTCTTGGCCGCTCTCCTTGTCAGGACCTGAAGCGGCGGTCGGACCGCTGGTCCTGTGGCCACGGCCGCCAGCAGTGTTTGAGTTGGCGCGGGCGTCTGACTGCTGCCGCGGGGTGCATGTGGTGTTGTCGTCGGTCTGCGGGATGTGGGCTGCGGAGGAATCGTAGGGAGGGCGGGACCGTGGGTCGTGCTCGTAGCGATGGCGGTGGTCGTTGTCGCCGTCGTGGTCGTCGTCGTGGTGATGTGCCAGGAGGTGAACCTCTTGGTCTTGCGTTGGCCGAGGCATGCACGGTGACGGAAGGGCGCGAGCCAAATGCTTATATCAGGCAGAAGGATGAATATCGAGGGCGGGGCCGCAATTGACCGCCGCACGCATGAGCTCGGCCGGAGCAGGGGGGTGGTCTGGCGTGACTTTGGACGGGAGGGCCACGGCGTGATGCGGGCTGGCGATGAGGAATCTGTGTGTCGTGGAGGTCTGGGGAAAGGAGGTGGTCCAATCCGGCGGCGCGGCGTGCGTCTGTCCCACAGCGTGCCGCCAGGCGACAGGGCCCCCGGAGTCTCTGGAGGGGGGGGCACAATGGCACTGAGGTGGGCGCCCAGGACGCCCAGGACCCGCTGCGACGCAACGCCACGGCGGCCGGGGGCCAACCAGGTACAGGCGGGTGGAGGGCCGCTGACGCACCGCTCTGCGCTGGAGGGTTCAGCCTGGGGGCCGGGCGGCTCAGGCGGCTGGGTCATCCGGAGGGCGGGCGGGGTGCACTGCGGGCTGGGGGGGGGGGGGCCGCGGGTGCCACTGCAGCCCCCGGATTGCCGCGTCCAGCGTGGCTTCAATGACACGCTGAGGTGGGTAAAGCACCCAAGGTACCTGAGGGACAGGGTCATCATGAAAGCAGGCGGCAGCACGTCGCGGTCACTGTGCGCCCGTTGCAGGTTCAGGTCGGGCCCGTGATTCGCCATTCCAGGTCATCGGGACACACAGGCCCCCGGTTACACAGCACGCCGGCGTCTCACACAGTTCTCCGCACATGGCAAGCCGCCAGCCCAACGTGTCGCCTGGACTTTTCTCCTCGTCTTCTTCCCAAGCCGTGCTTCGTGCCGGCGCCTTTCCATGACAGCCATCTCACTTGGCGCCCCCGGCGAACAGCGCCTCGTGGGTGTTGTACCCGTACTCGACGTCGCCGTGCCAGTAGTTGGCCGAGTCGGCCTTGGACACGGCCCAGGCCTGGTCGAGGGCCTCGACGACGTCGGCCGGCAGCGGGCCCTTTTCGAGGTTGTCGAGGTTGTTCGCGAGCTGCTCGACGCTCGAGACGCCGATGAGGATGCCGTCGTTGCCGTCCTTGACGCGCAGCTTGGAGTGGTGCACCGTCCAGCGCAGCGCCGTCTCGATCATGGTGAGCCCCTCGTGCTTGGCCAGCGCGCCCTCGACGAGCTGCAGCGCACGGAACGTGCTCTCGCGGAAGTAACGGTTGCGGTAGTTGGCGCCCTGCGCCGAGCTCACGTCGGAGAAGCGCCCGCTCTCGGGCACCATGTCGCGCGACTTGATCTTGCCCGAGAAGAGCCCGCCGGCGAGCGGGTTGTAGACGACCACGTCGAGCCCGTAGCGGCGGCAGGCGACGAGCAGCTCGGGCTCGATGTTGCGGGTGATGACGTTGTACATGGCCTGGTAGACGGTCGGCCGCACCCAGCCGTTGTACTTGCATGTCATGATGACCTCGGCCACCTCGAACGCCGTGAAGTTGCTGAGCCCGAAGCGAACAAACTTGCCCGCGCGGTGCAGCCGGTCCATGGCCTCGAGCGTCTCCTGGAAGGGCGTGGCGCGGTCGGGGCGGTGGAGGTAGAGGAGCTGTGCCTTCTCGTCAATGACTCTGGGGGCTGGCGTGGATGATGGCGCTGGAGGAGGAGCCGGCTTACATCAACACAGTCGGTCCCCAGCTCGCGCAGGCTCGTCTCGACCGACTCGACGACCTTGTCGGCCGTGTTCTCGCCCGGGTTGTTGGGGTACTTGACCTTGGTGGCGAGTGTGAGCCCGCGCCGCTTCCAACCGGCCTCGCGCGTGAACGCTTCCTGGCCGCCGGCGACATAGACGCGCGCCGTGTCGACCTCGTTGTAGCCGCGAGCCTGGAAGACGTCGAGAGCCTTGTTGAAGGTGTCGAGGTCGGTGATTCGCGCGCCGTCCTCGGCCTTGGGACCAAAGGTCATGAGGCCGAGGATGATGCGGTCCGTGGGGGCTTTCGCGACGAGAGGCATCGTGGCGGCTTTCCTTGGTCGTCTAGTCGTACGGCGGTCTTGAATCGGTTTCTGCCAACGCCGTCCAAAGAGGGTGGTCAACAGCGAGGCTCTCAAGGTTGGCAGTCGGGGACGCGGCGGCACAGCGGGGACGACGGTTTTATCTCCGCCGTGACAAATGCGGCGTGGACTAAACTCCGGGCCCTCTCAGGTCGCCATGATGCAATCGACGCCTTCCGGTCGCGGGGCATCGCGGCTTTTGGCCGAGGCCGGAGGGCAGGCCCCGGCAGTCTGCTCCGGAGGCTGATGCATGATTACCCTCACCAGGAGGGCGGGGATTCCCAAGGCCTGTCCATTCCGCGACACCGGGCTCGCGGCTCGGATAATGCACGAGGCGGCAGAGGAGTTTGCACCAATGAGTCCCGTAGCGTGCACCGTCAGGCCACGCTTCTTGTGGCTGAGCGTGCAGTCTGGAGTCGCGACCCACGTGGCCGGGCATGCATGCTTTGGCGCCAACAGCGTCTGTCATCATCGCAGGATTGTGCCGCTGGGATGCCCGTGTCCCATGTCCTGAAGTACGTATGTAGTGAGCAAGCTGCAGGGTCCGGCCCCCAGCGCACTCCGTTCATGCGCCCCGTGGTGTAGTCAAGCTGTGGCATCGTTGAAGGGGCATCACAGGGCGTTGTTGTTCTGCACAGTAAAGTCTGAACAACAGCTTGCTTCCATACCCGGCCATTCAATGGGCTTCCCGGCCCGCAACGCCGTTGCCGATGCCGATGCCGACACCGCCTGAGCCCGCGCCGCACAGTTCCAGAACCCGGCACACGGCCCTGGCTCCGTGCGGGACGGTGGGGGGGGCGTCAGACTATACTCTCACCTTCACCAGTTGGAATGAACATGCCTTCCAGCAAGTCCAATGTGCGGAGTCTCGGGCCCTTGGGCGGTCGCATATGGCTTCGGTCGATGGATAGACCAGAATAGGACGGAAGGGCCGGGAAAGGGACTGCTAGCTCAGTCCATCTCTCTCTCATGCCCCAAAATACTAACCCTCCGTTCGTCGCAGACTGCCCCAAAAGTATCTGAGATGGCAGAGGAAGTATCACGAGGATGCAATGGGGCGTTACCGGTTACGCAGCCTGGCCTCTTTCCTATACTTGTTGCCAATTTCTTGCTCCTCTGTTGTACCAGCCGCTAAATCCCGTTGTTGCTGCGTGCAACCGGCCGCGCTCCAAACGACCCTGCGTCTTGCCAGCGTTCCAACTTCCATCAAGGCAGCCACGCACCTTGACTTGGAAGTGGTTTTGACGATGCTGGCCGCAAACACCCCTGAGCAGCAGGGCTTCTGCATGTGGGTCAACATTCGGCATCACCCGCGAAGACGACGGCTTTCCCCAAGTCTCGAAGCAAAGCCGTTGTGTGCATACGTCCACTGGGCACCTCTCTGTCACTTCCCATGGCGCCATCCACATGGTTGTCATCAAACCTCAGCAGCAACACCACACACATTGTCGCTGTTCGCTAGCATATACCTAGTCAGCCCCATTGATGTGCGGCATAAGGTTCTTTTGCAGGTCCACCTGAGGCTACGATTGACCACAATTCAGGGGCTGGCGACTCCTGTTGTCGGCATATTGGCTGCGAATGACACCGACTGTCCCATTCAAGTCCCAGGTACACCCACCACGACACTGCAACCACCTTTGCCAGCCCTCCGACCGGATAGACGTTCTCATCTTCTTCATCGACAATTGCGGCGCCCGCGAAGCTACCGTCGTTCGTCTCCCTCGGTCAGAGCATCACCACCGAGGTATTGGCATTGCTCCTGGCGATGTGCTACCCAGGTGCAAGTATCCTAGTAGGCTTGGAACCCATCCTCCGCAACGCCTTCGGTGCGAAGACACCGACGATCAAGGCGACCCGCGCAGGGGCGTTCGGCATTGTTGTACAAGTGTGACAGTCGAAACAACGATAAGGTGGATGCTGCGCAGCCGAGCAATGATGGAATCTAACAGAGTTCAGTTGATGGTGGCGACACCAATGACGGCCCTACGAGCCTGACAGCAGGAGAGGCTCCGCAGCTAGAGACAGTACGGTTGAGTTGACTATCACTCACAAAAGCACGAACCAGCGCCTCGCAAGAGAGGACGGGAGCATAGGGTTGAGTCCTCAACAGTCGCCATCCAGCAGGTTACAGCTGAATGCAACGGGCGTCATCGTCTTTGCCACATTGTGTACCATGATCCCAGCTATTCAATGGGGTCCGCGAGATGCCGGTGGCACATGGGAGCCGCACCCAGATGCATTAGACAGCATCGCCAACTACCCGCGCGATTCGAAGGGACGACAGTACCGGGTTGTGGGTGTTGCCAAGCATTCGATTGCAACAGCAGCGGCGTCACAAAGGAGCGAGCTCTTGACTAACGTTAGTAAGAGCAACGGAAGGACTAGCTGATGGGTCTACGTAGTTGGCAACGCTCTTTCGACTTGGGTCGCTGCCCCATGACAGCACCACGTCGCAGAGTCTGAGCAGAACATGGCCATGGATCGAGGGAAGGGCCACCACATGATTCTGGGCGCAGCTCATTTAAGCAACGCCGTGCTGACCCAGCGAGCTATTTCTGGTCCATGCGAGGCTCAACGATTAGAGTCGCGCGGCGGCTGCTGGGATGGGCCGCGATGCAAGGATCAGGATCCAGAGCTAGGCTCAACATGGCGAACCAAGACGCTGACTGCAGACGCTCAATACACTGGGGGGCCCCAGATTGCGGCGACCAAGGATGATCAGTTCCCTCCTGACCTTTTCAGTCTGCCTCGCGATCTCACGGACTGCAGCCCGTTGTGGGATCATACTCTCCCACCTGCCCATCTTCAGGTCGAAGGGACCAACAGGCAGCGCGAACGACGGCGACCGAAAACCGCTTGCACTGGACGACTGAGGCTGCAGACCGGGCCTTACCGATATTGCGACTCTACGACGGAACCTTTCGAGCGGTGAGGGGACGGGCCTCAAGAACGAGAACGCCATGTCGAAAACGACGGACTCGAAGGAGAGCGACGCCATGTCCATCACAGCCTTCAATGGGCCTTTCCCAACGGACTGGGAGCCGCCCGAGAGGTGCACGGCCCTCACTCAGCGCGGCATCGTGGGACTTGACTTCGCGCCGTCGTGCCTCCCGGAGTCGTTCATCGCGTCTCCGGGCGTCGTCTACTCTCCGGGAACGGGTTGCCCATCAGGATACACCGCGCCCGCGCCGTGCACAAAGTGGACCGACGCCATTACCACAACGATTACCTGCTGCCCGGTGCGCGGGGACCTGACGCTGTCGTGCGTCCCCAACGACCGGGCGCTCTCGCTGGCGTGGAAAGACAAGTTTTGCACGTGGAGCGCGGGCGACAAGAAGACGGTGCTTCTGGTCACAACGGAGCGCAGCGGCACGACGTCGACGCGCGCCGTTACCATGACGGGCAAGGCGGGCGTCAACGCGTACGGCCTGCGTATGGTGTACCAGGAGAGCGACCTGCCCAAGTCAACCACCGCCGGCGAGACGTCGGCCACACGGACGGGGGAGACGGGCGCCGCAACAGAGACAGGAGGCGACGATTCCGCGGGCAGCGGCGGCGGTCTTTCGACAGGAGCCAAGGCCGCTATTGGGGTGGTCATCCCGCTCGTCGCCATTGCAATACTAGTCGGGGCCTTCTTCTTCATTCGCCGACGGCGGCGCGCGCGCGACGGACCCAACGAGCTGCCCGCCTACGGAGCCGGCAACGAAGGCGCCGGGGCCGACAGCAAGACGCTCGCGAGCGCGCACAGCCCCGCGCCTCCGCTGGCCACGGGAGGCGGATACGCGGCGGTGCCGCAGGAGCTCCAAGGAACGGATCAGGTAGTTGAGCTGCCCGGCGACGTCAGTCATTTGTCGCCGCCGCCGCAGCAGTCGTCGCTGAGCCCGAGCCCGCCGCCACAGACCAGCGTGTCAGGGCTTTCGTCGCCGGCGAGCGCGCATGCATCGACGGCGTCGCCTGAGGTACAGTACCAGCCCTACCGGCCGCCTGGGAGCGGGGCATCATCGCCGCAGCCGGGGCAGCACGCGGTGCCGCATTCATGAGAGGATTGGGCCGAGGGGTGAGGGCCGCAACACCCCCTGGCGGAGGGGGTTTGTATATAGCGCTGGCGTAACCTTCGTTGTTGATAAGTTGGGTAAGGAAAATGGTGGACTTTTGTTTGGAAGAGGTCGTCACTTCAGAAGCCTTTCCAAATCCATAAACAAGCATCAGTGGTCATGTTGAACACACTAGGGCGTGAGAGCGAGTGCTTTGCCATGCTCATGTCGGACGGCGCAACAATGCCGTGCTCCTCGCTCCTCGATGCCGTCGTGGGCAGTCATTCTTTGTTAGCTTGCTCGAGTGCCATTAGTTGCGGGCTGCTGCAATTGCGGTATTGAGAGCCGAGCCTGGCATAACGGAGCAGTGGTCAACGAATTGATGTCTCGTGAGAATCTTGTGTGGTTTCCCCTTGTCGTCGGCATTGCCAGTGCCACCAACAGCCAGGCATATCACGTGATCAGATTCTCGCGAATCTCGAAGCTGTCCGCGCTTCCAAACCTCGACTGTGTCCTCTCCTCATCACCACGCGACGCTATCCCACAATGCCCCTCGTCGACCCTGTCACCATGTCGAGGACGCTGGCCAAGGGCTCCTCTGCGAGCTCCCCGCAGAAGGCCGTCACAATCAGCCCGGTAGCCGTTCTCGACGCGCCGCTCGCCAGGCCGCTTGCGCTCGCTCGGCCAGCCGCGCTACTGGCGCTCCTCGGAATGCGCTTCGGCGCTCTCGTCGCGGACCCGGTGCCGACGTTGAAGTCTGCATTGCCCGTCGTGGCCGTCGTGCAGGCCGTGTACGCGGTGCTCTGTCTCCCGGTTGCCGGGTCGCAGCAAGGCCGGGCTGCAAAGAAGCAACGGCCGGGCGAGAAGAGGAAGGGCGGCGATGGTGCCGGACCGAGCCCCATCTCCGTACGCCGCGCCCTACCTGGATTGATTGCTGGACTCGCGAGCTGCTAACATGAGGCAATTGTACAGTCCGCGGTCCTCTCCCTCGTCCTAGCCGCCATCGCGACCCCCGTCGTGCACATCCTCTTCGTCCTCTTCGGCGCGCCGTTCCTCGACCACGTCCCGCACACGCTGCTCTGCGCCGCGCACTTCTCCATGCTGGCGCTGTTCCCGACCTTTTACGCGCGCGGCGTCGACGCGCAGGCCCTCGTGGCCGTGGCCGGCGCGGCCGCGCCCCTGGACGAGACGTTCGGGGCGCTGCTCGGCGCGGTGCTGGGCGCGTGGCTCGGCGCCGTACCGATTCCCCTCGACTGGGACCGCGACTGGCAGCGCTGGCCCGTCACCGTCGTGGCGGGCATGTACGCGGGCGCGACGCTCGGCGCATTGGCGGCCGGGACGGTCCTTTACGGCAAGAGGTTCTCCGGAGAAGGTGACGAGTCCACGGCTGGTGTGGCAACACCGTCGTCACTCAAGGAAGAGTAGAATGCAGCACAATCTTCAGTCGGTAACATGGAACGGGCGCAGCGGTTTGACGTGCGCCAATGCCAATGCCAATGCCAGCGCCAAACGCCCATCGTGCGATGTCACACAGCGTAGGCGTGCCTTGCACCGCGTGGGAGACAAGATGGAGCCGGCTAATAAGAGGACATGATCCATGCAGGCGCCGACCAGGCCCTCTCCTTGTTCCCAAGGAGTATCGCACCTCGGAATGAATGCCCAGAATCCATGGTTTTTCACTGGGACTCGAAGCGCCGCCAACGACAAGAGGTGCACAAGCGAGGTGGCCCCTGGCGGTCCGCTGCAATCGCCCTCGGGATACTTCCGCGATGGGGTTGCGGCTTGGCAGCAGGAGAGGCACACGGCGGCCTGGCCTGGCTTGCCTGGCATCTGAGCAAATCTCGATGGAACGGTCGTGGTGCATGCAGTGCACCTGTGTTAGGTTGTTCTGGCATCGGCGTTTACTTTTGTGGATGGGCAGGGTGCATGCATGAGCACAGCCACAGGGGGGAGCCGGGCAACATGGACCAGTTCGCTGGCGACGGGATGTGCTGGAGTCTAATAACACTGGGCGCACTTGGCGCAGCTGGTTGGCAATTGCCGGCCCCACAGGACAAATCGCAGGCTTCCAAGGCTGGCTTCAAGGGCACTGCGGCGCCTTTTGGGACGCGTTGTTTGGACATGAGCATCTCGAACAAAGGCAGGAAGCGCTCGTTGAAGGCGTGCTAGTCGTCGACCCAAAAGATCCCCCTCCCCCTCCACTGCCTCATCGTGATTATCCTTGTCGATCTGGGCGGCGGCCAAATCGGCGGCTAGAATTGTGAAATGTTTGTACCCACCTACAGTACTAGTAGTAGCTACGCCGAAGTACCTGCGCACTCTCCGTACATCCAAGTACCCACGTTACCGATACTACCGTCTGGTAGAACGTCCACACGTAGGTTGTACCTACCAGTAGGTACCTGGCGCACGGGCGATTCGCCAAGAAGAGGTGCTGTTTTCCCTGTTTTGGGAGTCCTGACGGCCAGCGACTTGCGACAGACAGGTTGACAGCCAGGACAGGCCTCGGGAGGTAAACGCCCTACCATGCCGAGATCCGTGCTGCCGCACCATGGCCGAGCCCGGGCGGGGGGGAGGCCTTCACGCCGTCGTCACAATGCGTCACCGCACAGCCGAGCGGCGAGATCATCGAGCAGAGCATCGCTCGTGCTCAGCCATCGTCGCCGGTGCGCAAAACGTAGCCGCAATGCAAGATTTGGTCACGGTCATGCTGCTGAGCCTGTTTTTGTTCCACTGTAGTCGTATGGTGGTGATGTGGCAAGTGTGGCGAGGCCGGCGAACCAAGTGTGGCGCATGACCCCGACCCCAGACACGATCCCCGGCGTGGCTGGCGTTCTGTCTTGGTGTTCGTCGTGTCTCGTCTGCATCTTAGGACGCGATCGGTGGCGTGCGCATCACGGGACGGTCCCCAGGGCTCTCGACACAACGTCACACGTAGGCTGGTTTTTCGCGTTCTTGGGGGCGAGCAGCCCCTCCGCCGCCGCAGTCGCAGCAGCAACGCGAGCAAGGAACGGGGAGACCTGCGAGCGAGAGGGAAGAAAAAATTATGATGGCCGACCTGCAAAGTATGACGTAGGCCCCGGGGGGAGCTTGGCCTTGCCTTGCCCGCATCGAGTCAAGCCGGTTCCATGGGGCCCGCTGGCGGGGGTTCGGCCACGGGCGCATGGGTCCGCCGCATGTCCGGGTCGCACGAGATGCCCGGCACAGGCATCCTGTAACTGTTGGTAAACTGCACTGTAAGGGTGGTGTGGCTTGCCTTTCTGGTTGGCGTCTGGCGGGAGATGCATTGGATGTCCTCCGGGGTCGTGAGCGCTTGTAACTTGCCTGCTTTGTCGGGGGGCTCCATACGTAGCTCGGGCTTCCGGGGGGTTCGGGCGGTCGTGCATGATGCGGACAGGCGGACGGTTTCACGAGGGGCGGTTTGCCGGGCGCTTGCTGCTGCTGCTGCTGCTGCTGCTGCTGCTGCTGCTGCTGCTGCTGCTGCTGCTGCTGCTGCTGCTGCTGCTGCTGCTGCTGCCGCCACCCGTCCCGTCGCCGTGCGCGGCGTTTGCGTGTGCGCCCGTGCGACCGGCTGTCGACAGGCCATTCGACAAGCGCCAGCAACCTTGGAATAGAAGTGGACGGGACCTGCCTGCACGCCCAGCAGTACTGCCTGCTAGGTACTACCTGCCCTGTAGGTGGCTCCCACTAATATGGAGCCCACCAAGCAGAGGACAGCACGGCCTGTGCCGAGTGGCCGCAGCACAAACACCTGGCGCGTCGCTGGCGAGTCGATGACGCAGCTCGCCCGGGACACGGGAGGGGGGCTGTGGGAAGGGCAGGCAAGCAGCATGTGGCAGGGCAGGGCTGGGCTGGGCTGGGCGCCGCCTCGCGGTAGGGGACCGTCTCGGGCTTGGACCTGTTGCCGGCCTCTCGTCTGTCCCCGTCGAGGCCGGGTGTCTCCCATGAGGTCGAGTCGCCCTCCACTCGGCCGCCCGGGCGAGCACCCGTGCGTTGGTGACTTGCTTGGACGTCCTACGTTATTGCTAGTACTGACCTGTCTGTGGATAGGTTGGCAGGCGTGTGCCGGCGCTACCTGGCAGGTACTTGCCCGGACTCGATGCCACGCCACGCCATGCCATGCCATGCCACGCTGCCTGGTGGTATGCTATGCCTCGCCTCGCCTCGCCTCCAGAAAGGTTCCAAGTTGCGGGAGTGGGCTCGGGTCGCAGCCCAGCCAAGCCAAGCCAGGCCAGCTCGGATGGAGCTGCGCTGCGCCAAGATGATGCCAGCGGCGGTGCTTCCACATCCCCCATCCCCCCCCCCCTTCCACATCCATTCCCGCAGCTCCGTCCGTCGGCAAGCCCGCGCAACCCGGGCAGGAGGTCAGGTAGCTTTCCAAGGTCCAGCCACCCTCTCCTTCTCCTCCGCCCGTATTTAAGTCCAACGGTCCCCGGTGTCGTCAGAGCTTCGCATCCGGCCCCTCTCTCCCTCTCTTCCATCTCAACCTGCCGAGTGCCGTCCCACTGCCGAGACCCAGCGTACAGCTTCACTTCCCAAGCATCACTACAACCACTTCTACCACTACAAGTACTACTCGCTCGACGAAACCGCCGCCATGCCTCTCACCGCAAGGTAAGCTCGCCGTGTGCGTCCCAGCTCCGCGAAGACTCCAACAGGTGGCCGAGCCCCGGTGCTTCCGTGGCGTCGCCAGACGCTTGATGACGCAATACCATTGTCGTCGAAAAAGAGCGGCGATCCGTGAGGCTCGATGGCGACGCGACGCGACGGGCTCCCACGATAGCTGGCCGTGCCTGGCTGGCAAGGTCTTGGAGCGCACAATGGCTAACTTGGCTCCCCGCGCAGCGACATTTGCAAGTTCATCTTCGCCATCATCCTCCCTCCCCTGGGTGTGTTCCTCGAGGTTGGCTGCGGCGCCGACTTGCTCATCAACATCCTGTTGACGATTCTGGGTAAGCTCTCACTGTGGTTGTGCGCCTTGGCGACGGCGCTACCGGACGGTTCGGAGGCAGGGGGTCGTTGCCTCAATGTCGCCTCCCAGTCCTGGTCGTCGCCAATGGCTTCTACGCTTACCTCATCGTTTGCTGACGCGAGGACGCGGCAGGTTACATACCCGGCATCATCCATGCCATCTACATCATCGTGACGAGGTAATCGGCCTCGCTCCGTCGCCAGCCAGCCGGACGCGCCTTTGCACCAGGCACGCCGTGCTGGCCGAATGGCGCCTTGAGGAACGGCGGTTCGCGTGACGACGGTGGCTGAGCCGGCCGCAGTGTCTCGGCTGGGGCGCTTACGGTCGCGCGCGCCACCCCGCCAAGCGACGTCGGCGATGAAGGAGCTGTTTGTCGACGAGAGCAATGACCACGCGGTTTTTTGTTTCCTTCCCTTTGTCGGATGAGTGGGAGACGGGCCCGACGAGTTGGCAACGGTGCTTGAGCCTGGACTTGTTTGTCTTTAGAGGCCTTTGGATTACATACCTAATTATGCATGGATACCCATTAATCCAGAGATTATTTTCCTCACACTCCCCGTGCCTACATGGGTACTTGCGGTGTTGGCCGCGTTGATGAGTGTCGCGCATGGCGAGCCTGCGCCAAGTCAACTACTACTACTCCGTACTCCTTCTACTTCTGCGCGGTGCACCACTGCGGCACGGGCGCGGTACTCGTGGTGCCAGCCGGCAGAGACCCGAGCGGTGCTGCAGCGGTACCCTGCTAGCGTGCAAGAGGATGGATGATGCGGGCTGGCTGCCACATTCAGACACAGAGGACGAACGGCCGAGTGCTTGTGCAGTAGGCATAAGGGGAACCACAAGATACTAACGTTACTACGTAGACCTTGCAACAACCTTCGCGGGGAACAGAGATTTGGTCGAGATCCGAGTGCGGCGACAGCCATGGATGTGCGACAACCGGGACCTTTTGGGGGGGGGGGATGCAATGGCTGTCGTCCATGCCCTTCCAAGTTCTCACCCCGGCGCATCCATCCACGGGACTGGCGGTTGCACTGGCCGAACTGGACCGGCCCCATCAGTCGATTTTCCGGAAGAAGCAGGGAAGGCCAGGGAATGGGAAGGGGGCGCACCTGGCCATGTGATTGGTTGTGGGGCTTGGCCGCCCGCCAAACGTCATGGCATGGACTGGGTTCCCGTCGCCCTCGGCACGCTCTGTGGCAGTGGCAGTGGCAGCGGCAGTGGCAGTGGCCGTGGCCCGCCAGCAGGCGGCCGTCGAGCAACTGACGGCACCTGACGGCGCCTGCCTAGGTACCGACCTAGAACCTTAGGTGGCCATGGAGAGGCTCCCGTCGCCTCCCAGGCGGCCTCATCGGGACGCGCAGCGCAGCTGCAAGCACGGGAATGGGCGTGGCTCAGATTGAGTTTTGTCCAGGCAAGCTTTCTCGAAAACAGAATTCGCCGCGCCGCGCTGCACTTCCTCTGCGCCGCCGACAAGCGCGCGCACAATAAACTGGAGAGCGCCAGCCCAGCCCAGATCCCAAAAATCTCAATCGCGGACCCAGAGCGAGCGCCGGACGGCCCCGGGACGGGATCAAAGGTGGCACCACCTGCCCCAACTACGAGTAGTACTAGTAAACCACCCGCCACGGCACGCTCAGCGCAGCACCCACCCCCGGCGCGAACCCGCCCCGGCACCCGCTGACAGCGCCGCCGTTTCGCAGCAGCGCCCGGGAATGGCGACTCCGCCATTGGTCGAGCCGGGGGCCCGCGTGGTGTGATGTTGAGCTTCGACGACGACAACATCATCCCACTGTAAGCCCGCAGACGGCCGGCCTCTCTGCTGTGCGCCTGCCCGCCTTCAGGATCCGTGTTTGCGGAGGGCTGCGAATCCCTTGACTGGCTGCGTTTGGCGAGGGCGTGGTAGGTATAAATATGTAGCACGGCGTGTAACCCACCTCGGGCTGTTGCTGCTGCTTGTCATCGTAATCCTCAAGTCACACCATTCAAGTCATATCAAGCTTTCTCGGCGACTCTCAACTCTTTGTCCTCGCACTTCTCCTCTCCTCTCCCACGAGACACGAAGACCCCATCTTCGCTCAACATCATCTGACGCAGAGTCTTCATTATCGACGTCTAACAACCCCATCACCACCATCAAATCATCAACTCAGTCAACATGGTTCCCGCTGCTACCCGCGTCGCTGCCCGGAGGCCCTTCTCCGTCATGATGTCTCTGCGCACCGCCGCGCGGTCCTTCGAGGCCCATCCCTTCCAGCGCCTCAGCCTCTCCCAGAAGCCCGCCAAGGCTGACTGGAACAACGAGGTCAAGCGCGTGGGCAAGCAGGCCGTCCTGTGAGTAGCCCCTGGCCCTCTCGCCTCGCTCGCCGCAATTACTGACAGGGTTTGGACAGCTTCTTCCCCGGCATTGCGATGCTCCTGGGCTGGCCCATGGCTGCCAAGCGGGTCTTTGATGGCCACATCTAAGTGTCGACCATGCTCGCGCGAGGACTGAAACAGTCCATCGACCGCCGCCAGCGTGCTGTAGAGAAGCAAGCGGATATACAAGGCCGTCCTGGGCGACTTTCGGATGGCAGCGTTGCACAGTGTACATAAGGGAGCATGCCACGGCGTTAGCGGGTGCATACATACAAGACAAATCAAGTCTCTTTTGTACTTGAATTACATCATACTTGAATGTCACATTGGCGATCTCATCACCACTTGCGCATCCGCGAGATGCAGTCTTCCGTAAAATCAGACATACAGCGAGAGAAGGTCAACGATTAGTATACGCACTTGCGGGGTATTTCGAAACACGGCAAGTAGAAAGAAATGTCACGCTAAACAAATGCCACCTCCATTATTCCATCGACGCCCTTGGAGAGACGGTCTTCGGGGTCCGCTTCGCTCTGCCCCTTTTCCCGAGGCACCAGCCCATGACCATGGATACAATCATGAGAATGGGGACCCCGACTCCAACACCGATACCGACGCCAAGCTTCCACTTGTGATATGTCTGGCGGTGGGAAATTTGCTCTTGCGTCTTCAGATAGCGGGACGCTATATCGTCCAGGACGGTGAACTGATCAGAGTGGTCGAAGCGGTTTTCCTCTCCCTGTGCGGCGTACTTTTCAGGCTGGCTGATTTGGAAAGAATTGGTAAGGTCCGCTGCGAAGCCCTTCACTTCGGCGACGGTAAAGTTGGTGTCGGACGAATTGCCAATCTCAGCGGCAAGGTCCTCGAACGTGAACGAAAAGCTCTTGGCCCCCTTGGTGATATCTGCCCGGACGGAATGTCAGCTCATGCTCAGTGCCGACGCAGGAATTGATGTTCTGGCGACGTTACTCTTTGACCAGGAACCAGATTTCTGGGGATCTCTCTGCACCGAGAAGCCCCACCGCAGCTGGACGGGATACTTGTCGTCCGTCTTCTTCCATGTAATGGTGTAGTTTTTGCTCCAGAGGAGCAAGGCCGGGTTGCTCCCGGACTCACGGTCGTAGTAGGGAAAGGTGTTTTCGGGGAACGAGCAACCCTTGTTATCGTCATCATCGTTTGGGCTGGCGCACCAGACAAATGAGTCTAGGCAAAAGTCGTAGTCTCTGCTGCTGCACGCATATCGTTTTGCCGGATCAAATGCGGCGACGGCCCATCCGAGCGAGAGAAGTGTCGCTGCGTGTAAAGGATGCATCGTGGTGGTGAAACTGTGGAAGCTGTGTGGCGATGGCGCCGCTGGTGTAAGTCGGTGGCCGGGCGTGAGAAAGAAGGAAGGGTATTTTGGCCTTGGTGACCTTGCCCAATGCCTATTAAGTACGAAGTACGTGAGATGCCGTGATGATAAAGGATCACACCGAGGCGTATTGATCACCGCTGATCTGGACCTAACCATCCATCATAGCCCATGGTGTTGAATTCTGGCCTCGGCGATGGCAGTTTCGGGCAGTGATTGATCAACGCATCCCTGTCAGCTGCGCCTTGGCTGATCTCACCTCCCCCAGGATCACAAGCAGCGTTGAATGCCAACTGCACCGGCTGCGGGATGACATCACACGGCCGCATCTGAGGCTCAAAGTGAGCTGATGGCTGTGTTTTGCTTATAATAGCCGAATGGAAATGTGCGTCTGGCGCACTATTGTAGCAATCCTGAGTGTGGGTGATGCACCAAGTCGGTCGTGTGGTTGGCGTCATTAAACATCCAACCGGCCAATGTCGGGGGCTGAGCACCTATCTACATACGTACACATGGGCACACAATCTCCAAGAACAGGTGTTAAATAACACACGTAAAGCCTTCCACATTAAAGAATTCTTTGCCTCCGTGACATGTGATTCAGAGGAGGCAATGAGCAGTGGGTGTTCTTCGGTGCGCTGCCGCAGCAGTGGTCGGTCGCGGTGCACGAGTGGTATAGGGTAGTCATGTGCGGACAAACGCCGGGTAATTTTTTCCGGCGCGCGCTGCGATATCACAGTCGGCGCCCAGGTGAAGCTCCAGCTTCTTCAACAGGCGCTCGACAGACGACGACCAGGTCCACGACCCGAGACATGCCGAATCTAAATATGCTACCGTATGCCCCTCTTGGCCGAGCAATTGCCAATTGGCTTCTAACGTCGCCCAGTCCCCCTGTATAGCAGACACATCACCATGAGGGCAAACCTGGCCCGCCATGGTCGACGGCTCCTCGTCTTCCGCGCGAGCGCGCCGTCATGCGCCGCCTTCGCAGCCCCAGCCCGACGAGTACCGATTACGCGACCGGTAGCCCGGCGGACATTCGAGCGAACCTTCTTCAACGCCCTGTTCCAGAAGCCGCCGCGTGAGGTGCGACAGCCCGAGTACGAGCCGGGGTGGATGCACATCATGGTCTGGAGAAGTCGCATGCTCGACAACCTGCGCCCGCCACCGCGGAGAGAGCTGATTGAGGCATGGAAGAAGCTCATGCAGGCGAAACTCAAGAGGAGGATTCCTCTGAACAGCACCCAAGCCTTGCAGTGCCGCCGCCTGCTCCAATACCTCGCCGAGCCCACGAACACCGACCAGCAAACCAAGACCTTGTCTTCGGCCGACCTCTCCATGGCGCGGCAGGTGCTGCTTGATATTGAACCACACGAAAGGAGCAAGAATCACGCAGACTTGGCCAGGACCTTGCATGCGGTGTGGTCCGCGGGCAGCTTCACCGGCAAGGCTCGGGCCCCGGAGGTGCAATGGAGCTACCTCGTCCGGTCGCTTGCCCGCTATGGCGAGGCCAAAGACGCCGTGCAGATGATCTATTCGAAATGGAGCGAGCCGGCGTATCGAGAATATCTGGTCAAGGATGGCAAGCTCGTCGAGGCTGTAGCCTACGGACTGGCGAGGGAAGGCAGGGAACAGGAACTGCTCGACCTGATCGAGTATGCTGAGATGCATGGTCTGTCTTACAACGCGGGCCTGCAGGCCATCATGGTCACATTCTACGCCGACCAAGACCGCATACCCGAAACGAAACAATGGCTCGCAAAGCCGATCGCCCAGAGCCAGAATCGAGTGGAAGTATATCAGTCTGTTGCCTCCTTTGCCAGGCGCAACGAGTTGCAAGACTGGGCGATGCCAATATTCCTTGAATTGGGGCAATCGCAGCCAAAGAAGAAATACTGGGATGTGCTCCTCCAGGCTATCCTGCTCGTCGGCAGGGGCCTCGGAGAAGTGGAGGCAATGATGGCACACATGGTGGATCGCAATGGAGAGTTGTCTCCGGACATCGGGACGCTCAACGGCCTCCTGAGGATCGCGGTGGAAGTCGAGGATGCGACCTTGGCCGACGAGATACTGGCACTCGGCGCGGAAAGGGGGCTCGCTCCTAACGGAGAGACATACCTTATTCTGCTTCGAATGAGGCTTGCCGCGGGCAATTTGTCTGCAGCACAATCTGCGCATGAACAGGTTCGCCATTTGGAGCCTTGGGCAAACGAGTCGAAAACGGAGCTCTTCGACGAATACCGAGAACTCATCAGCAAATACCTCACCCTGCTGGCACGCCAATCACCGCCGGATTTCAAACTCATACTCTCTCTGCTGGACGGAGTCGAAGAGGTGCAGATCCTCCTGGACCCGGAGACCGTGGCCGCCCTCTGCGTGCGTTTCCTCGAAAATGACCAGCACTTCGATGCCATGGACCTTCTCGCAGTGCACTCGTTTTTATACAGCGAAGCTCAGCGAGAAGTGGTGCAGAATGCCTTTATATCCTTCTGCCTCGACTCGGGAACCAGCACGTCTCGGGCGTGGGGTGGTTATCAGATCCTCCAGCAGTTCTTCCAAGACACGAGCTTCGAGCGTCGCACAAAGCTGATGGAAGCCTTCTTCGAGCGCAAACGCCCCGACATGGCGTCTCACGTGTTTGGCCACATGCGCCAGCACCGAAACAAAGACTACCACCCGAGACTCGAGACGTACATTACGTGCCTGGAGGGGTTCGCCCGGTATCCTGACGCCGAGGGCCTGGCCATGGTGCACAACATGCTCAAGATGGACACGACGGTGCAGCCAAACACCAAGCTTTACACCGCCATGATGCTGGCGTACACTGCGAGCGACCAGCCCCTGACGGCGCTGGACTTCTGGAACGAGGTCACGCAGTCGCTCGAGGGCCCGTCGTATGCCACGCTCGAAGCCGTCTTCTGGGCGCTGGAGAAGAAGCCCGGCGGAGACAGGAAGGCGCGCGAGATCTGGGAGCGAATAGAGAGGATGGACCTGGAGGTGCCAGCCACAGTGTACAACGCCTATATTGGCGCCGTGGCTGGGAGCGGCAACGAAAAGGAGGTGCGCGGCCTCATCATGAACATGGCGTCCTATGTCGGGGCCGAACCGGACGCAATGACGTGAGTTGATCATTCCGCATGGGTCGGCTAGAGTACAAGACTGACTGACGCGTCACAGGCTGGCCGTGGCACACAACGCGCTCCCCGGGCAAGAACTTCAGGCCAACTTTCGGGACTGGGCTAAGAAAAAGTACCGCGATGCGTGGGCGGAGCTGGACAGGTATGGACGGCGGCTGAACGAATTCTCGCTGTGCCAGATCAAGATCAATCGGGTCATGAAGGCCTGACTGACGTGTACAAGAGGGACTTGATGTCTGCGGATTTGTATCTATACATGGAGGGCTGTTGTACATACAGAGACACGGGCCAGGCCAAATGACATGTCCTGGACGCCGGGGCAGGCCATTCCTCCCCAAGGCCTCCAACGGATAAGCCGCTCACCGATCCCTCCTCTCCGGGAAGAAGTCGTCTCTGATCATCTCGGGGTGGTCGTGAATGGTCGGGTAGATGCCCATGCCCTGGACGCGGCGGATCATCTTTGCAATCTTGCGCTGGTTGGCGGGCCGCAGGCCCGTGCCGGCCGAGTGAGTGATTTGGCCCGACGACGACGTGAACTCTTGCACGAGCGAAAAGTTCTGCGACGGCTGCGGTCAGTCCACATGCTTTCAAACTTGTCCGCCTGCGCTTCCACGCCTCGCTACAACGACGAACACCAGCCCCCGACAAGAAGTCCAGAGCAGAGAAAGGACGGGGAAAGTCAAGGACTTCGACTCACCTTGTACATGTCGAGCGGGCGGATGCCGAGCGCGTCGACGACGTCGCCGCCGCGCTGGGAGCGCTTGCGCCACTTCTGCATCTCGACGGGGCTCAGGTCGTGCGGGGAGTAGACGTCGCCGGCGTCCCAGCGGCGGGGCATCTGCTTGAGGTAGTCGTTGGAGTTCTTCTGGTTGCGCAGGAGCTCGAGCTGGGCCTGCTTGGCGCGCAGGGCCGTCTCGGCGCGGTTCTTGTACCGGCTGAGGAGGCGGCTGGCGGCGTCGCCGCGCTGCGAGGCGTGCTGGTGCTGGTGTTGGTGCTGCTGCTGTTGCTGCTGCTGGTGGCCGCCGGCGCGCTTGTAGCGGTCGGCGCTGTTGATGGAGAGGAGGCTGCTCGTGGAGGACGGCGACGAGGAGGAGGAGGAGGAGGAGGGCGCGGAGGGTGACGAGCGTGGCTGGGTGTGGTGAGGCTGCGCCGGGTGCGCTTCGCGGGGGGGCGCGGCGCGGCACGGCGTGGAGGAGAAGGCGCGGCAGAGGAGGCCTGACGGCGAGGGCGCGCTGAGGGCGCGGGCAGCTGGTATCCGCGGCGGCATGGCTGCGTTGTGGGCGTGGTGCAATTGGTGTTGAGGCAACCGGACTGGTGATGCTCAGAGGTCGAGAGAGGTTCAAAAATCCAGGGTGGATTGGGCTTTTGGGAGAGCGAGCTAGTCATCGGGCAGTCCAGTAATTAATTAGGTACGCTACACACGCATTGGCGGGTGGCCATCGGCACGGGGAGCCGCTTCCGCCGTTGGCCCCACTCAGATTTTTCCCATCTTTCGCAATTCCTCCTCGTCCATCAAACCCAAACCCGCACGCAGGCGACGCTTGAGGGAGTACCAGGACGAACACGCGCATACACACAAACGAAAAGCTACCAAAGAGCGAGACAAGGAACTCGAAGTCGCCTCTGGACCTTTTTAGCTTCTCGCCCGCCCGACTTCCGAGGCAGCTCGCCACGCCCCGGCCGCCCGCTCGCCCGCCATGGTGCGCAAGCTCAAGTACCACGAGCAGAAGCTCCTGCGCAAGACCGACTTCATCACCTACAAGCAAGACAATGACCACCGCGACAAGGCCGTCATCCGGCGGTACATGATCCAGAAGCCCGAGGACTACCACAAGTACAACCGGCTATGCGGGGTGCGTTATCCCTCTGCCCCCCGTCCCTCGTTTCGTCGCCCCTCGCCTCGCGTCTCTCGCGCCGCCGCTCGGCCAGGCAAAAGCGCCCCGGTCCAAGCGCAAAGGACGAAACAAGGCAAAGGAACAAGGAAAGCTAACACGATGCCCTCGCTGTATAGTCTCTCCGGCAGCTCGCGCACCGCCTCTCCCTCCTGCCGCCCGACAACGCCACGCGGCGCAAGCACGAGGACCTGCTCCTCAACAAGCTCTACGACATGGGCATCCTGTCGAGCAAGTCGAAGCTGTCGGCGGTCGAGCACGGCGTCACCGTCAGCGCCTTTGCGCGGCGGCGCCTCCCCGTCGTCATGACGCGCCTCAAGATGGCCGAGACGGTCCAGGCCGCCACCAAGATGATCGAGCAGGGCCAGGTCCGCGTCGGCGTCGAGACCGTCACCGACCCGGCCTATCTGGTGACGCGCTCCACCGAGGACTTTGTCACCTGGGCCGTGGGCAGCAAGATCAAGCGCAACATCATGAAGTACCGCGACCAGCTCGACGACTTTGAGCTGCTGTGAGGGCGGCGGGACGGATACCAGAAAGGGTCGCGCGCGCGGGGGAGGGGCGCGGAGCACGGCATCTATCGGCGTTGGGGACTTGTGGGATTTAGACGGGGGGCGCATCGGTCCGGCGTCTGCTTTGTATTTCGCTCCATCAATCATGTCAAGGCCGGCCAGTATGGCTTCATGGGATAGACTGAATGCCATTTTTTTCTTCAGGAATGACATGCCGAATCGTGCTCCTCCGAATGCCATGTCTACCGGCCAACTTAAAGTGCCATTCCAACACCCATCAAACCCCAATCTGCCCTCCAAGGAACCGCCATGGCCCACAGCATTACGCCGGGACGTCGTCCTCCAACGCAGCGCTCGCGCCCGCCAAGTGCTGGTTTGGCTCTTCGGGGTCTTGGCCGGGCCCCGGGGACGGAAAGCCGGAGCACAAGACGGCGGCCGCTGTTCCAGCAACATCGAAACATGGCAGGCCAACCCAGTGCCGCAATGCCCCAACAAAGGGATCAACAAGCAGCAGGTACATAACGCAGGCAGCCCTGCGCGGTGCAAATGCCCATGCCAGGCAGAGCGTCCCGTGCGCTCCTCCAGCCGCCCACACACCCCACGCGGCGCGCCTCGCGGAGGGCGTCGGACAGGCGGCCCCACCGACTGCCGGTACGGTGGCCCGCCTAGTCTCGTCTCGTCACGCCCGCAGGGCTTTTATAAGTCAGCGCCGCGCGGGCACACCTCTCCCTCCTGCCCCTCAACTTACACCTGTAAATATTCCTTGCACCTTCCCCCTCTGTGGCATTCGGTAAGTGGACTCCGTCATCGTCTTCTTCTTCCTGTCCTTTGCTGTGTCCCGGCTCTAATTCCACGGTGAAGGCCGGATACAAGCGCTGCCCTGCCCTGCCCCTGCCCCTGCCCCTGCGCCCACCATGGCCGCCCTCCTCGCAGGCCTCAAGGACCTGCTCATGCACCTCGTCGACCCCTGGCTGTTCATGGGCATCTCGGCCTCGCACATCCCCCAGACGGTCCGTGATGTCGTCGCGTCCGGCGCGCTGTGGAAGCTCCTCTGGCCGCCTGCCTTCTCCGACGTGCTGTTCGGCAACTTCTGGGCCACCGTCGGCCCCAGCGTCAAGGAGGCCGGCGAGGCGCGCGTCATCCCCCTGCTCGAGGGCCGCGTCTCGGGCGGCCGCATTCACGACGCCGTCGTGGGCACACCCGTCCATGGGACCGTCATCGAGGTCGGCGCCGGCAGCGGCATGTGGGCCGACGTCTTTGCCCGCATCGGCGCCGGCGCCCCTGACTCGGACTCGGCGGGCAGCGGGGCGGGCGCTCGCAAGAGAAGGCAGGCCGGCGGCGCTGGCGGCGGCATCACCAAGATCTACGGCGTCGAGCCGCACCCGCAGTCCGCCGCCGCGCTGAGGAAGCGCGTCAAGGAGGTCGGCCTGGGCGACGTGTACGAGGTTGTCCCCGTGGGCATCGAGTCCGTCAGCGACCCCAAGGCATGGGACGGCCACATCGCCCCTGGCAGCGTCGACTGCATCGTCGGTGTCCTGTGCCTGTGCAGCATTCCGGATCCGGAGGAGAACATCAAGCACCTGTACAAGCTGCTCAAGCCCGGCGGCCACTGGTACGTGTACGAGCACGTCAAGACGACCCGCGGAGGGCCGCTCTTCAGCCTGTACCAACGTGAGAAATCCCAACTGCCCCCCCCAGTGCGACCCAGCACGTGTAAGCTTACCCCTCTTCAGGACTCGTCAACATCCCGTGGTCGTTTTTCCTGGGATCGTGCCGTATCTGCCGCGACACCAAGAAGAGCCTCCTCTCCGCCGGGTCATGGCATCAGAGCGACCTCGTCCAGCCGCCGGACGAGCCGGCGTACGCTGTCCTTCCCCACATTCTCGGCACCTTAACCAAGTAGCCACTCGTCGACAAATAGGGGCAGACGAGGTATGGGGATTTGCTCGTAGTTCCATTTAGGGGTATCTTCCGTCCATCTCAAGTAGCTACAATTCGTCGTCGTCGTCATCGTCGAGCAGGAATATCGATGTCCTCTTCGACTTTCCCTCTTCCAGCTTTACCTTGACCTTTTCTTCGCTGCCCGCCAGTTCGTGCTTGATTGACCTTTTGACATCGTCATCTTCCGCACCGGCGTCCTCCATTTTGAGACCGTGGGGTTTTGTTTCGTCCTTCACCGTTTCGTCCTTGATGCCCTCCGCTTTGATGTATGGCGTTATGGGCCCAGGTTCTAATTTGACGTCTTTCCTGTCCCCTTCATCTTTGGGCTCGAGCTCCAGGTCTGCGTGCTTCGTCACATCCTTGACGTCCTCGTCTTTCAACGTCTTCATTTCGTCCTCTTCTTTCGACACTTTGGACTCGTCCTCATCCTTGAAAGCCTTTGATTCTTCGTCGTCTTTGACAGCCTTCTTCTCGTCACTGTCTTCCCTCTTCGCAGCTTCAGCCCTTGCCAGCGCTGCTTCTCGCCTCCTGTAGAACGCGCCGAGGCAAGTCCGCCTCGTCTCGGATGACCACGTCTCCACAATAGGGGCAAAGGTAAGCGCATTCTTGAAGCCAAACTCGCGTGCCATCTCGCAGAATTGGCGCAGGCACACATCCTCCGGCGGCCGGTAGACGCTGTGCAGCTCATCGCCCTCCTCCTCCTCGGTCTCGGCGAAGAGCGCGCTGTGCCCCTCGGCGTCTCCAGCAGCGTATGTCGCGAGTTCAGCCCGCCGCGAGAGCTGCTCCTCAACCTTGGACGTGCCGACGACCTCCGAGTTGTCGTGTGTATACTCGACCCCTGCCGATGTGAGGATGGCCTGAATCGCGTCTGTTTTCGGTACGGTCGACTTCTGCGACCGAAGTAGCCTCTCCTGATTTTCGGCAGTCAGCAGCGCCGCCAGCTGACCGATACCGCCATCGTCATTGTCCGCTTCTTCCTTCTTCACCATGCTGAGGCTCTCCTCGTCCTTGGCTGCCTGTTCCATGTCCACATCCGCGAGGTGAACGCCAGCTTTGGCTTCTGCGATGTTGGTCTTGTTGACGATGTCCCGGAGCAGCCCGCTGTCGCTGTGATAGGTAAAGATGTTGGCGAGCCCGAAAATTTCGCCCTTCCTCTCGGTGTCCTGCTG
This sequence comes from Purpureocillium lilacinum, assembly GCF_023168085.1. Classification (NCBI taxonomy): domain Eukaryota; kingdom Fungi; phylum Ascomycota; class Sordariomycetes; order Hypocreales; family Ophiocordycipitaceae; genus Purpureocillium; species Purpureocillium lilacinum. Next base: position 734,450 of record NW_027072112.1, read on the forward strand.
AACACCCTTGAAGTAGCGCCGCTCCGACGAGGCAGTGTAGCCAATGTTGGCTTGCTGCTGCTTGTAGATCTGCCGGGCGTACACAATCTCCTCGACTGTACCGAGGGATATGAGCCGGAACACCTCGACGTCGCGGGTCTGTCCAATGCGGTACGCCCTGTCCTGAGCTTGCAAGTCGTACGAAGGGTTCCAGTGCGGGTCGATGATGACGACCTTGTTCGCGGAGGTAATGTTCAGACCGACACCTCCCGCCTTGGTGGAGATAAGGAAGACAAACTGCGTAGGGTCCGAGTTGAACGTGTCCACCACGTCTTGCCGCTGCTCGTACGACAGCGAGCCGTCCAGGTAGCTGACATTGTAGCTGGTGTTGGTGAACAGGTGCTGCAGGATCCGCAGAAAGCGAACGCTATGAGAGAAGACGAGGACCTTGTCTCCGCTGCCATGCCAGAACTTGAGCAGCTTTTTGAGGACCTTCCATTTGCCACAGAATTCGGGGTTGACCAGATTCCTAATCTGATCCCTTTGTTCGTACAGTTCTTTCCACGTGTCTGGCATGCAGGTCTGCAGGGTTGCGAGCTCGTTCCTGTGCCGAGGCTCCAGATCTGTTGTTGAGGGGACAAGGAGGGTGAGATGGTTGGCAAGCTTCTGCAGGACCATGATGCTAGGGAATACGATTTGCTGCCACGTGCTACCGTTGGGTAGATGTTTACGGCAGCACCAACCCTTCTTCTCGCCATGCTCGCAGTGGTCCGACACGGTCCGCAGGAGCTCAAGCTCTGAGCTGGAGAGAAAATTCTGGTAGGCCTCGAGCTGCAGCTCCGTGAGAGGACAAAATACGACGCGGTCCGTCTTTTTGGGCAGTTGGTCTGCGATGAGGGTCTTCATCCGCCGTAGAAAGTAGCGGGGCAACAGATTCTGGACCAGTTTCTTGGCCGTCTGTCTCGCAAGACTAAGCTGCGCACCAGTTGCGTCGTGAGACTGGCCAACGGTCAGCGGTTTCGTGATTGTCTGTGACCACTCTGACTTGGTACCGAAATGGCCAGGATTCGTCCAGTCGAGCAGCGTCCACAGCTCCTCGTACTTGTTCTGTATGGCGGTTCCAGTAAGGCCAATGCGGCACAGAGCGTTGACTTCAGCCAGAGCCTTGGTTGTTTCCGAGTATCTGTCCTTGAGGCGGTGGCACTCGTCGCAAATCACAGCATCCCACTGGACCATGTTGATGGAGCTGCGGCTGTTCTTGTACGTGTCGTAGGTGGTGATCATGATTTCCAAGAGTCCGGAGCGCGCGGTGCCAAGCACATCTTCTTTGTTTGCGCCATGAAAGACATCGATGTGCCACCAACCCCAGCGGTTCATTTCGTTCTTCCAGTTCATGATGAGGGAGCCAGGGCAGATGACGAGTATCCGCGGATACCAGCGGCCGCTGCAGAAGCGGATCTCTCGCATACGCCTGTCATCGCGCTCGTCGCCCGTTTTGCCAAAGGCGGCAGTCAAGAAAGCGGCAACTTGGACAGTCTTTCCTAGGCCCATGTCATCGCCCAGGATACCGCCTTCCTGATACACGAACTTTCGATGCAGGAACCTGACACCTGCAACCTGGTAGTCGCGCAAATACTGAGCGATGGAGGCGGGAATAAGGCCAGCGGACTGAGGGAGCTCAATATCCTTGTAGGGCCGCGATGGTTTGATGCCGCTAGATGCATCAAAGACCGGGCGCTCCTTTAGCTCTCCGAGCCTGGAAGATTCGTCAAAGTCGATGTCCGAGTAGTCTGGGGGTAGCATGAGTGCGGCCTCGTGATGCAGCTTCTTATCAGCATCGAAAGCCCGCCTCCGCTCCTGCAGATAATCGGGGATCCCGGCCAGTTCGAGGTCGTCCTCGGGCGCCGCTTGAGCCTCGCCATGGACGCCCGATGTGTCGCGTTTCTTTGCCGTCGACTTGCGCTTGGCCCGTCGTTTCTTCGGTTTCATGGTGGCGCCATCGGAGTCGTCTGTCCACTGGACCTTTTCCTCCGCCTCCACCTCGACTTTTCGTTTGCGGGTTTCATGGGAGGCGTTGCCGATCAATTCATCGTCAGGATCTGAGGCGCTTCCCTCGTCGTCGAGCAAGTCGATGGCGGGCTGCTTGCCTTTGCGAGACATTGCCGTGAGGTTGCCGCGGGGCAGCTCCAGGCTGAAGCGCGTCGGGTCGGGCGAGACGCGAATCACTTAACACTTGAGGTGCGTGAGCACGTGACCTGACCTCACGTTAACATGCACTATCACAGGCTCATCACTGAGTGTCCTCAGTGTCCTCGCCTCCTCACAGCTTCCACCCGCCATTGTGCAAACGAAGTGCGGCTCGACAGGTGCCGCTTTTTCCATGCACTTTGTTGCATCGAGTTCCTACCTAGTACGGTCGGATGTCCTGGGTTACAGACTTCATGCCCTGGTGAACAGCAGTCATTGACCCATGTCGGCCTGTTGTGCCCGTCGCCGCAAGCCGCACGAAGTATTGTACTATCATGTAGCCTTGGTTGGCTGTTGTCTTTTAACATCGCTTTTGCTCGTCGAGGCCTGTTCTAAGCCCGTTCTCTCCAAGGCCACTACTCGTGCAAAATGATCGATGATGGTCAGAATCAGAATTCGGTCTCGCTCAACTGAGACCTTGCAAGTGCGACGCCGGCCCAACAAACAAGTAGGCAAATGGAGAGAAAGACTACGACCACTTGAAGAGCTCGTAGCATCTACAGTTTCTACGCAACCCACCCGAAATCGTCGCTCATGGTGACTGGAGTGCCTCTGCATTGGGTGTTCACTTCAGCCATCGAAAAGCTGGATGACTTGGACAATTCGGAGTCCTCGCTCACCGAGATTGAATCTTGAGCAACCTGACTGCTCATGGCGCAGAGGGTACGGACGGCGCCGAGCGCAAGACGGATGCAACAGACATAAAAGACACAGAAGAATGCGCAGGTGCACGATACAAGAAGAAATATCGCACATGCAACGGGATATCACAACCCGCATCATGTCCTGGGCACGGCGGAGGGGCGTAGTAAGTCTCAAATTGTGGCAGCAGTCAACTAGTTCTTCAACATCGCGCTGCTCTTGGCGCCATTTCCCACGCTCGGCCCGCCAATTCTCTCCTCTCTGGCCCGCAATTCTAGACGAGAAACCGGAAGCCGTGCTCGACCGCCTCTCCCGGCGCGGCGTTGATAGCCCCCTCGACGCGCTCGCCCCTGTCGAGCTTCTTGTTGAGCCTCACCAGCATGAGCTTCAGCACAAAGGCAGCCGCGATGGCCACGGCGCACAGCACGCAGTTGTGAATGAAGGCGCCGGTGTAGCCCGGCTTGGCCGACTTGGGGTACAGGTACGCCGTGTAAATGGACGTGGCGTTTCCCACGGCGTTGATGAAGGCCAGCGCCGCGGCCCTCTTGGCCGGCGGGCGAGGCAGCGTGTTGCTGATCCACGCCAGCGCGGTGGTGAAGCCGCTGTACAGCCCGGGGATCTACAGGGCGGGTCAGCTTCGCGACTCACTTCGGCAGGTCAAGGTGGCCCTGGTAGGCACTCACCATGAGCATCATGGCGGTGTATCGCGCGGCCGTGTTGGTGGTGGCGGCGGCGATGATGAAGGTCACCATGGCGAGGCAGAGCGGCAGCGTGATGTGGTAGAAGCGCTCGCCCGTGCGGTCGGCGTGCCATGCGTTTGCGAACGTGGTGATGACGCCGAGGCAGTAGGGCGGCGCGGTCAGGAGCAGCGTGATGACATTGCTGTACTTGAGCGTCGCCACGACGGTCGGGAAGAAGTTGGTGATGGATGCGGCCGAGATGTTGCCAAACAGCAAGACGAGCTGCACACTTTTCTTAGCACCCCGTTCGCGTCTCACACATCTGGCCGCGCAGGGAGCTCCTCCAGACTCACCAGAACCCACATCTTGACGTCCTCGAGCGCCAGCTTGAAGCCATGCCAGAACGTCTGCTCCTCCGAGTTGACCCAGTCGTCCTGGCCAATGTCTTCCTCGAGGCGCCAGGCGGCCAGCGCCGTCTCTTTCTCGTCAAGCCACTTGGTGGTGCGCGGGAAGTCGGGCAGGATCCAGAAGGCGGCGATGGCGACGACGATGGTGATGGCCCCCTCGATGATGAAGAGCCAGCGCCAGGCGCGGAGGCCCTTGGCGCCGTCCATGTTGCTCGTGATGCCCGCGGCGATGAGGCCCGAGAAGGCACCCGAGATGAGGGACCCGGCGTACAGGTACGTCGTGCGGACGCTGAGCTCCTTGCGCGTGTACCAGCAGCTCAGGTAGTAGAGGCACCCGGGCTGGTTGTCGACTGGCTGTTAGCCGAAGGCGCTTGGGGGGTTTGTGTCCTTGGGGTTCGCGCTCACAAAGTATGCGGCCTCGACGAAGCCGAGGAAGAATCGTGCCGCGACCAGGCCACCAAATGAGTGGCACGCGGCCGTGGCTGTCGAGATGATGCCCCAGACGGCCATCTACATGGCGGTCAGCGACAGGCGCAACGAGCACGGAGGCGAGCAGCATACGCAGGCTGGGAGATATTTGCCAGGCTTTCCCATCTTGTTCAGGAGCAAATTGGACGGCACCTGCATGAGGAGGTATCCCACAAACAGGATACTAACGGCGGTCTGTGCAAGGTCAGCAAAATGCCGAAATCACATGCCGCACAGAAGGCGTGACCATACATTAAATTGTGTGCCGCTTTCGTTGAGCTTCAAGTCATCCTCGAGCCCAGCCAGCCGCGCCGACGCAATGTTGTTCCTAAGACGCAGGATGAGCAACGAGGCGCGGGACCCGCATCCACGGCGAGAGAGCTTACCGGTCAATGTAGTTGAGGATGTACATGAGGATGATCATAGGCAGCAGGCGAAGGTCAATTTTGCGGACGAGCTTCTTCTCGAACGCGTCGCGGTCCTCGGGGCTCATGCTGCGGATGATCTCGGGGGCTTGGAAGGGCCGCGGGCCGTCCTTTGTGCTGGCCCGGTCGAGGTGCTGGAGCTGTTCCTTCTCGATGGCGACGTCGTTGTCGGCGGCGCCGTCGACAGCCGCCGGCGCGGGATCCATGGTGGGCTTGTTCTCCTGCTCCGCCATGTTGACTTGTTCTCTCTGCTCGCAACGCCAGCGAGCGAGCGACGAGCGACGGTCGACCACAAGAGGCTCGTTTGTACTTGACGGAGGTGAGAGGATGCAAGGGGGGCGCGGCGTGGAGTTGAGACGCGGTGAGCTCTGGGTTGCACCAGGCCCGCCGAGTGGCACGGGAGGAAACCCGCCAATATAAGTGATGGGTGCGTTGCGTTGCGTTGCGTCCCATCGAACAGGCCCGCGAGCACCGTGTCCGTCTGGCGGGATTCGTGCGCTTTCCCTCCCTCCGTCCCCCCCGCCACCCAACGATAATACCCCGAGGTAGGACCTCGAAGCAGCAAGGATCACCACCCGCCGCAGACGAGGCACGGACGGACAGCTCCCCGTGCCGACATGCACGTCTGGACAAAGGTGGCTGGCTGGCTGGCTACAGAACTCGGCGCGTCCATCGTACGGGAGCTGCGCCGCCGGTCTCGCAGAAAGCAACGTCGGTTGCCGACTCAACGAGCCGCCATCTCATCATCAAAGATCACGCGCTGGACAATCAGTCAGCGTGGTGCGCGACTTGGCGTGTTGCTGCCAGCGCGGCCGTGGCCCCCCGGACCGTGCGACCTGGAGCAGTCATCTTGAATCGGGCACTTGCTCCGTCGCAAGTGGGACTCGAAGAAACGCGGGGAAACCGAAGCACCAGGCAGGCAGCTCACATCATCCGGTCGTTGAGCCGGCGGACCCCACGGGGCGATCTGCCGGGGAGGGGGATGAAGGTTTGTTCCTTTGTGCTTCCGTGGGGGTCGCGCAAGGGGGCGTGGCAAGGGAAATCAAGCATGTCCCGGTCGCTGAGTATTTGCTGCTGCAGATCTTCCTTGCGTGGGCGTGCCCCTGCAAGCCCGCGGTTTGAAAGGGAATAATGCGTCTGCGGGCGCGAGTCAAGCAAGTCTGTACATACGATATGAGGTCTTGAGCTCTGCCAAAGTCTAGTACTATATAATTTACTGAAGTATACGCAGGCACGTAGGTACACACCCAATGTACCCCAGGCGGTTGGCCATCGCATCCTGCTGCTGCTCGGCCGCTGAGAAAACAATGACGATGCTGCCAGCCCCAGCCTCGAGACGCGATACTAGGTAGCGCCTAACTACCAACGTTAGGTACCCAACGTAGTAGAGGTAGGCCGCGTGGGCAGTTTTGCTCCGGGGCGCCTCATGGCCTCCCCCTACGTCAGAGGCTGTGGTGAAATGTGCCCAACCTGGAATACTCGTCGCCTGGCAATATGCCGGATCTAAACGTCGTCCTTGGCACGGCAGGCAGCTCAGCTAGCAGCCAACGCCACTCCGATTGCCAGCTACGTAGCGGACAGAAACCCGGGCGGAGCCGGGGACGCGCCAGGCAGGCCACTTCAGTGTGTGCATTGCAACGTACTCGCCGTGGGTGACAGTACTTACTACCTCAGTTCTTGCCAACGCTGACCCGCTGAGATAGAAAAGGCGAAACAAAACTTGAGGCGCCTCGACACCGCCTTGAACTACTTGCTAACGCAGCGAGCTAAAACTAACACGTCTAACCAGAAACCCAACTTGTTTGTTGCCCTAAAACGCCAGCTCTAACGATGCGTCCGTCTCTCGGCAAGCAGCCTCTGCCCGTCGGTCGGGCGGCGGCGGCCTCGCTCCTCAGATCAACTCGCCCTCGCCCTCCTCCACCACCTCGTCATCTTCCTCCCAGTCCACATTCGCCGCCATCTCCTCTGCACGTCGCTGCACCTCGGCTAAGCCCGACAGCTCGGCGACGTAGTCCTTCTCCTGGAGAGCGCGCCTCACGAAGCTCCATCCGTCCTGGCGGTAAGCGTCCAGGACTTTGGGGCTGCAGGCGCTGCAGCTGTCGTACGACTGTCCGCGGATCACCATATTCTGAAACGTAGACACGAAACCCCGAATCTGATGGGGCACGAGGCCGAGGGGGTGTTCCGGGGGGTCTCGCTCGGGAATCGCGCCGTGGCTGATCTGCGGCGCCGGAGCGTCCTGCCGCAGTGGGTGTTGTAAGAGGCTGGTCAGGAGCTCCACGAGGAGGGCCGAAGCAATGGCTGCGACTCCTGGTCGAGTCACCGTACATTGCTGGTCGAGTGTCTGATCCTTCATCGACTGGGCTGACTGTTAGCTAGGCTCTTGCCAACGGGGGTTTTGCGTCTTGCACTCACATCAGCCGGAGCTACGACGTCGTTGCAAAAGTAGCAGCCTAACGACGGCTCGCCTTCCTTGGCTTCGGATCCATGTCGCATCACCACGTATGAGTCGAACCCCAGCGCCGCATTCATCACAATCTTTCCCGTTGCCTTTCCAATGACTGTCGGCAGCCATCGCGACTCGCGACTATCCATGAGCAAGAAGATCACATCGTGCTCTTGAATCAAGCCCTCGAGCTTCTCCAAGTCGGCCTTGGTCTTGGCTTCGTCTGTAAACGGGTGACCAAGCATGGGTACTGACAACGAGTGTCCTTCCGTTTCCACCCCTGGGTAGATTCTCTCCAGCATAGCTGCCGCTTGAGCCGCCTTGGGCTTGCCGCCGTCGGTGCAGTCCTCGAATTCGAAGAGCGGCTGTCGCACCGGGTTGGAAAAGGAGACCCGTCCGTAGTCGACAAACGTAATCTTTCGGACACCCCAGCCAAGTAGGTTTCTCGAAACATAACCTCCCAGAGTGCCTGCTCCAAGCAAGAGGCACTTTGTGTTTTTGATGCCCTCGAGATCGAGCTCAGGAGCGAGCCGCCACTTCATCAGTTTGAGATTCAAATCGACGGAAGAATCGGCCAGTCGCGCCGGGTCCATGTACTCCCCGAGGTTCACTTGCTGGGCCTGAAGCTTCCCGTTCTTGGACCTCTCCCATCCTGTGACTTTAGGCATCTCGTCAAGCTCCATGGTGTCGACAGCCTCCATCTGGATAGGTAAGACGACGCTGCGCGCTTCGTGCCTCTTCGCCCACGTGTCTCTGTAACACAGAATTTTGACCTTGGAGAGGTGGAAGCGTTGCCGTATGAGGACCAGGAGATTTCGCAGCGGCCAGCCGGGGCCTTCGGGATATGTTGACGGATCGACAAAAGCGACATACTGGTCTTCCTCGGCGACGTTCTTGAAGAATCCCTCTTCAAATCGGCGCAGTGATGCCACCTCCCACTTGAAGTCGAGTTTCTGTCCCGCCTCGCTATCGTCGGTGTCACCCGCCTGACCACGCACCTTCTTGGCAAGAAAAAATCCATGCTCGCGGCTGTCGACGCTGTACCGCCACGTCCCCACTCTGTCGACGAGCGCGGTGCTCTCATCCGCGCTGAAGCGCTCACTGGGGCCAGACCGTTTCCACTGGGGATCCGAGTGCAGCGCAGGGAAGGCGAACCAGTACGTGAACTTGTACTTTTTGAGATCCGCGTACGAGAGGATGACAAACGAAGAGAGAAGCGAGGGGACCGAGTAGATGGTGCCATCGTTGATGGCGTCCCAAATCTTGCCATGTCAGTATTGATTCGCAAGGGCCAAGGGGGACTTGACTTACCTGTCGTCCAGCCGTCTTGAGCATGGCGGCCTTGTCCATGTTCTTGAAGCCCTCGAGCGTGTTCACATTCTTGATGATGCCCTCGCCGCGCGCGGATCCAAGAGGTGAGCTGTCCCGGTCAGCAAAGTGAGAGAACACAGAGGAGCATGGATTCAAAACTCACTGCTGGCTCGTGAGGGCGTTCCCAAGAATCTGCATGCGGCAGCTGGCCTCCGGCTGCTCGACGCGAGGCTCGTACAGGCCCAGCACGTTGCGCGCCGAGTCGTCCAGCTTGTCATAGTCGAGCTTGGACGCAAAAAGCGCCGAGTAGAAGGGCAGCTCAATCTCCGACGTAAACGTCGCGAACTGGAGAGGAGCTGCCATGATGGCTGCGCCGACGTCTCGACGGCCGCGCGCGGTCAGGCAAGATGGGGAGACTGCAGGTCCGCACCGTGTTTGACGAGCGGAGCGACAAAGACGGGCGTGTCGGCGAGGAGGAAACGGCGCGCAGGGGACGAAGACTGCTAATCTCTGAAGCTGCTGATGAGGAGTCGCCGTGGGGTAACGAGATGGGTCGCGATGAAATGAGGGCGTGCGCACGGTAAAGTAGGCGAGATGTCAGATGACGGAGCGTAAATAAGCATCACGAGCTGAGGTTCCAGGCAGATGATGCGGCGGCATGAGTCGACGCAGGCGCTGGGCGGCTGTCGATGCCCCGCCGCGGGGTCGCAGCTACCTTCCATTAGTGCCTGGGGTAGCCCTGCGCGCCGCCTGGCGGGCGCCCGGGTACCTTCCAGGTTCTGGCTGAGGCCAAGCTTGCTTAGGTACCTATGCAGGACGGTTCCGCGGCGCCGAGGCAGCTTCGAAACGGATATGGATGACGCAGCCGAGTAACAGGAGCGGATTCCTTCGAAACGGTCCAACGTGCCTTCGCTACTTGCGTGTACTTTGAGGCCTCCTGCTAGATCCAGCGGCCGAGGAATAGTGGTCGCTAAAGGTTCGGAAATTTGCAAAGGTTCATGATTACAAATAATGCCGTCCCATCCAACAACAAGCATAACATCCGGTATGGTGTAGTGGCTAACATCGCTCGCTCTCACCGAGCAGCCCAGGGTTCGATTCCCTGTACCGGAGAAGATTTTCTTTTTTGCCCTTGAGCTCACTCAAGAGCCAGGATCCTGCACGTCCTTGCAAGTAGCTCTGCTATATAATTTGCCAATTTTTTTGGTTTTTATTCCCGCTTTCGCCGTCCGGACCAAGTGAAAAGAGAGGGTCTGGTCCATCTCCCTCATCAGTGGGGGATGCTGTGGTGCATTACGTGCTAGCAGTTTTGGAACATGTAGAAATATCCACCAGGAATCCTGCAGCACAGCGAGCGTCTAACGTGGCGACAAGGCCCGACGATGACCAGGTTTCTCATGAGCTGAGCGACTGTATCCATGGCAAACCCGTGATGATAATTCACCCCAGCTTGTCTCTCCAAGCATCCGCAGGCGACGTCCACACGAGTGCACCCATTGTACGGAGGCACGTACAACGGGGTCTGGGGTAGGTAGCAGTACATAATACGTAGCTACGAAGTCGGCCGAACGGGATGGACTTGCGGTAGCCAAACGGTCTCTGGCCTGATAAGGTACCTTAATCATCTGCCGAAGATCTAGCCGTCTCCAGCGCAGCTATTTGTCCACCCGGTGGTTGTGTAAATGCGCCTGTTGCACTTCTAATGCCGGGTAACTTGCCAGCGTTACCACTACTGCGGAGCAGTGCGGCAGGAACACAGAAGCCTTCTACGTGCGTCTATTAGCAGCCCAGACATCTGCATGTACCGGAGCATATGTGCGATATCGCCAGGTCAGCCCCTCGCCTGCTCCAACCCGGGGGGGCGACATCGGGACCCAAGCCCAGCATCTTAGGTCGATGCCATAAAGCGCCCCTTCAGCATAGGTTGCTCCAGATGTCACGGATCGAACAGCCATGCAACGCATCAGGAATGCATAACTGGCGCATGTCCGTCAAGGACGGACGGTGTACGCGACAATATACTTTACCACACCCGTACCCGATGGGACCTGGCGGCGGCATCCATCTACGTCAGCCGATGGACCCTTAAAACTATGTCGCGTGTTTGCGCGACAACCCCCCACATTTTTAACTGCCGACGCCTCACCCACGCGTCAAGCCGCGCTTCTCACCGCGACACCTGCTGCACGAGGCACAACGAGACCCCACGTCGCGCCGTTGAACCTCGAAGCAAACACTGGCGGAATTGGAGGGCTCACGATGCTGATTGGAATCTGCGGAGGTGAACACCCAACTTTGCCATTGGCCATCACCGTTGTTGACCTGGACGCTGACGAGCCGGCTATCTTGCAGGCATCTGCTCGGGCAAGAAGACGGTGGCCCAGTATCTGGTCGAGCACCATGGCTTCAAGCATCTCTATCTCGCGCAAGCCAACCCAGCAGAGCCTCCGCCCGGCAACGAAGAGTCGAGCTCGCCCTCGCCACCGCCAGCGGCCTTCAACGGCGCCCTGACGTCGAGCGCCCTTGCCCCCTCCTCCCCCGTCGACTCCGACACCAAGAACCACGCGTCGACGGCGTCGCTGGCGCTGCACCCTCGGTCGTCGCCGCCGCCGCCGCAGCACTACACGTTCGCGTCCCCCGAGGCGCTGCTTGAGTTCGTCACCAAGCGCTGGCGCAGCCGCTTCGTCACGACCGACATCCCCACCGAGGCGGTCCTCGACGTCTTCGTCCGGCGGCCCTTCTTCCTGCTGCTGTCCGTGGACGCGCCCCTGACGGTCCGCTACCGGCGCTTCCAGCGGCGCGCGCTGCGGCCGGGCGACGCCGACGCGGGGCTCGACGAGTTCGTCGCGCGCAGCGACGCGCACCTGTACGACGCGCACGAGGGCTTCCAGCCGCTCATCTCGCGCGCCTCGGTGCGGCTGCTCAACACGTCGAGCTCGCTGGCGCACCTGTACGCGACGCTCGGCAAGCTCGACATCCCGAACCCGGACCGCCTCCGGCCCGGCTGGGACACGTACTTCATGGCCCTCGCGTCGCTCGCCGCCCAGCGCTCCAACTGCATGAAGCGCCGCGTCGGGTGCGTCCTCGTCGGCCGCGAGCGCCGCGTCATCAGCACCGGCTACAACGGCACCCCGCGCGGCATCCGCAACTGCGCCGACGGCGGCTGCCCGCGCTGCAACGACGGCAGCGGCTCCGGCGTCGGCCTCGCCACGTGCCTGTGCATTCACGCCGAGGAGAACGCCCTGCTCGAGGCCGGCCGCGAGCGAATCAGGGACGGCGCCGTGCTCTACTGCGACACGTGTCCGTGCCTGACCTGCAGCATCAAGATCTGCCAGGTCGGCATCAGCGAGGTCGTCTACGCGCAGGGGTACAGCATGGACAGGGAGACGGCCGCTGTCTTCAGCCAGGCGGGCGTCAAGCTGCGGCAGTTCATCCCGGTGCGTTCATCTCTTGATATGGTCCCCCCCGCACTTGCCGGCGCATGTGCCGCATACTGACTCGCCTCTAGCCGCCCAATGGGCTGATACACCTTGAAAAGATGGAGTTTTACTGATGATGCAGTACTCGTACCTACATAATACCGTATCGTGCAGGGAGTGTGAAATGTTATGAGGCATCGTTATGTGGGCCAGGCAGCGCATATGCATAGCATGGGTCACACAAAGGCTCTGGAATTAAGCGGCATGAAATAGTGAGTTTGCGAAATAAGAGAAGCCGTTGACTCCAGTTGAGTCGTCATGCGCATGTGTCAATCTTGAATTGTTGCATCGGGCTGCGCGTTGCCCCCGCCGTGGTTGGGTGTCGGAATCTGGTGCGGATGCCCTCGCACGCATGCACAATTCCGCCGAGCAATGCGCTGGTGCGGGCCCTCGCGGAGACACCACGGGCTCGGTATAATTGACAACAACATCCACATGTCAGTCGTGGTTTCTGGCATCCAATATTATCCTCCATGCGCACGCATCATACGTGCTGTCGCTGTTTCCCGTCGCCATGTCTGGCCGGGCAAGGTCCAGGGTAACGTGCCCTCAAACAACCTCGTTGAGACGCACGGCCCGACGTCGATATCGACACCACCATGCCAAAGGCTGTCCTGGCACACAATGGACCGACTGTAGCGATACGAAGTACAAGTACATATGTCCGTACGAACAAACACGCCATGGCTATGCGTGAGACTGGCGTGCACTGTCAACCTGATGATCCACATATGCACCGACACGCCCGTCCAGTTTGCAAAGCCGAGGCCGGGGGCCGGAACGCTCGACGTCGCATCTTGGCCACGGGCCGCATGCTGCCTCGATCACAGGGCGGGTTCAACAAGACGGCGCAGAGAAAACGGTGAGCACGGTGCCATGTGCCGGTGAGTATTTTTCTCGCTAGCTGCAGCACGCTCGTTCGATAAACCCACGGCGCCCATATGGCGGTCAAGCAGCAGACTCAAGATTCTCCACATGAGCGCAAACGTACACCGGACGGCGTGTGCAACACAGCAAGGATGGATGGGTCGGCTGAGTCCTGCGCGGCAGCACAAAATTTTCTTCGTCGTGCGGAGCACCACTGTGACATGCATTGCAGGTTGGGCATTGTGCACTCGTCTCGTCCTTTCTCGGGCACGGGCCAGGCCAGGCCGCCCCCGGTCACGAAGATGCACGTCAAGGAGTTCGTGTCAGTCTGCCGGTTGACCCCAGAGCCTCATCCACGCAATCGACACGACGATAACCTTGATCAGAGGATCAGAGGATCAGGCAATCGGCATCAACAGCGAGGCGCTGGTTGCGGGCTCGCTTGGTCGTGGGTCCCGACCCCGGACTATCGACGGGGAAGCGAAATGAACTTGCAAGGGGAAAGGGGGCTTCTTTGCAGAACCAGCATGAAGAAATCCCACGGCGTCAGCGCGCCGGCCGCCTTCATAATTAAATGCAATCTAATGCGCAATCTCGAAACCCCGTATCACTGCGCAGTGGAGAGCTTGGATAAAAATTAAAAACAACAACCCGATGGCGATGTTTTGTTGTTTGTTTTGATCATCAGAAATTGCCACACCACCCTCGACACGCGACCATGGGGGTGCGCAGAACTGATGCCAGCCTGGGCACAGCCCTGGGGGAGGACGGACGAGGCAGGGGACGAGGCAAGGGGGGCTGCAGATGCGCAGTGCAGTGTGCGTCGAGCAGAGCAGAATAGAGCAGAGCAGTGCCACGATGCGAGCGCTGCAGTGCAGCAGCAGGTCCCACGGACACAACATTGGCCGTGTGTTTTGCGGGTGCCTGGGCTGGCTTGGCCTGGCCCAGGGACGAGGTTGGTTGGCAGTCGATGGGTTGACGTGCGCCTGGCGAAGACGTGCGACTCGGATGCTCGGCCTGAGATCCGCGAGACGCCCTTCCCTCCCGCTGCCAAACACGCAGGCGGCAGGATAACGCACTGCCGGGGAGCGAGGGCCTCGTGGACGGGTGGCGGTGGCGAATCGCGCGACACTTGGACGACCGGGTCTGAAACCGCCTCGTGATCGACGACACATGTCATGGCCAGGCGCTGGGTTGGCAGGCGACATCTGGCCGCCCGACCTCTGCGTCTGGCCTGGCCGGACCTGGCAAGCCTGGCCTGGCGGTCCAAGATGCCTCCAGCGGGCATTGGGGCCTGGCGATTCCATTGGGGCGATGGGGAGGACGGACGGCGGCATGGCGGATGCGGTCCCTGGATCCTTGGACCCTGGCTTGCCTGGCCTGGCCTGGCAGCGCGTCAGTAGGTGGGTCGCGCTGTGCTTGTGTGTGCGTGAGTGCAACGGCGGTGGCCGTCCAGACTGAGGCCAGGGCAGGCCAGGGCAGGCCGTTGCAGAAGCCGCGCTCAACAAGTTGCCCTCTGCTGTTCTGTCTCCCCGCCGGTCTCAGAAGCGGCGGGCCGCGGGACGGTTCGAGGCTCTGGTCTGGCAAACGCCGTCACAGAGTTCACGGGATGACGGGGTCCCTGGGGTGGCCGGGCCCATGAGTCGCACAAGAGCCGCAGACAAGGAGCTGCTTGTTATTGTTCGGAGATCGGAAGCCAGTGGCCAACGGACAGACCATTGTGCGTGTCTCGAGGAAACAAGGAATGCAATGTCTCGAGAGCGTGGGCAGTGAAGGAAAAGGTCCCTCTGCTCTGGTCTGGCCGGCGTCTCGTCCTGGTGCCTACGAGTACTGTACTCGCAGCTGCCACTGCTTGCCGGGGAAGCACTTGACGCGTGAAGGACAGCGTACAGCAGCAGTTGTCAGTTGCAACCAACTGCCTTGCTTCCTTGCTTGTATGTACGTACGTGCAGTACAGTACCTTGGGCAAGGTACATATGAACCGGGTGGCCCAGACAGGACCGCCCGCGGGGCCGCCAGGCATTTCTATTCGTGCTCGTACTTCGAGCAAAAAAGGTAGTACTGTACATCCTACACGCAAGGTCCAGTGCAGCGACAGGAAGGCACTCGAAGGCTCCAGCGACACCCCAGCACCACAGAGAGAGGGGAAGGACGGGGAGACAGTGAGAGGGGGGGGGGGGGGGGCGGCCAGGCTGGGCAGGGTGTGAGGTTAGCCCATAGCCCACCATCCCACAGCCCACTCTCCCCGCCCACCGCGAAAGACGCGTCTCAGCGCGTCGCGCTAGCCCGTTCGGGTAAGACGGTAAACAAATGCGTCACCCGCGATTGCGCCCACGCACCTGCCCGCCGCCCGCTGCCCGCTGCTCGCCAGGCGCGCCCGGCGCACGCTTGCCCCGACTTATCGATCGCTCCTGCCGGGCGCCGCCCAGTGTCCAGTCCCTCCCTCCATCCCAGCCAGTCCGTCCGTCCATCCATCCATCCATCCATCCCTCCATTACGGCAGAGCCCTTTTTTCCCTCGCAGACTTTGTACCTGCATTCCAGTTCGCCGCCTCTGTGCCTGTTGGCTTGCCCGCTGCTGGATTCCCTCTCGCACCCGACCCCGAGCCCTGACGAGCAGTCGCAACCGCAGCCTTGGAATCATCGACGCCTTTCCCGCGCGCGCGCGGTATGTGTTGAGAAGGGGAGCGTTGTCGCGCATCGAGTTGCGTCGAGTCCGCGGTAGGGGTTCGCATTCACGCAGTGTCAGCACACCAACACCAAAAAAAAGGGTCGTGACCCTCGCTCGCGTGTCCACGACGAGAGTCAGCGCGCAGCAGCAGACCAAGCGCTATGTGGTAGCTGCCTGCACCTAGTTGTACGCCATATACGCCATTCGCATTACGTCGCACCATCAACCACTTTGGGAGCGCCAGCCTGATCCTGCCGCTGCCACGTTTGTCTCTCCGATCGCCGACGGTGCGTCAGCGCCGCTTCTCTCACCTTCAGTCATCATTCCTGCAAGTCATGGGATAGGGCTGCCAGAGTGGCGAGACAGCCTCTGTTCGAAACTACACTCTTGCCGAACCCTGGGGCGCCATCAACGACGCCCATAACGACGAATCCGCCCGAGCAACTTGACGTTTCGCGCCGGACAACCTTCGCCCCGATACACGCAACGGCCGACAAACCTTATCGTTGTTGTTGCCCTCGAGCGACTTCAGACGACAAGCACGATCTTCACGTATAACTGCTACTGCTTGTACTTCTACCCCTCCACCTGCGCCAACATTCCGCACCGAAACACACCCTTCTACACAGCAGCCAACACCTGCATTCCATTCCTGCGCAGTCACAATGTCTTTCTCTAACGGTGTTGGAGGCACGCTGGCACTGCCATCGCCCACGCACGCCCATCACATGGACGTGACGCCAGGCATCCGCAGCCTGCGACGCTCCATCTCGAGATCGCCTTCCAAGTTCTTGTCTCGCGCAAGTTCGCAGAGCTCCGAAGGCTCTCAGCAAGCTTCACCACAGTCGCCCTGTCGACGCTTTGGCCCAACACCACAGCGACCGCATCTGGCTCCCTCGCACCCGCAGACGGCTCCTCCAGCCGTGACTTCAGCGCACGCGTCTACCTCGCACCAGTCCTCGTTCACGCCGCAGCGCACAAACGTCCGGCTGTCACTTCGCTCTGCCAAATCCGCAAAAACAGCCTCGCCCTCGCGGCCGCTCGCCAGAGCCCGCGTTTCCCCCAGGAGTCCTCTGAAACGAGCCTTGAGCGCCGCGCCGGACGCGACCAACGTGTCGTACACGCCTTCGCCTTCTCCGCCGTCGACTGCTTCTCCCGGGCAGGAGAACACCGAAGCTACCTTTGGCACACTAACCCGCAAGAGTTCAGACCGGCCTGCGCGCCATAGCGTGCACATTGACGTTACCGGGATTGCGTCGCAGTATTCGTTTCTGAAAGCGCTGGACGCCAACAACGAACCGTACATGGTAACGACGACGGGCGCATTGAAGCGCAGTGATGCGACAATGAACTTGGACCACCCTCATCAGGGCAGCCCTGTTGCCAAGCGACGCAGCTTGCATGGGATTTCAAGCTTCACACAAACGGATGACTTCAACATCTTTGGCACCAACACGAGCAGTTCCCACAACTTCGACATTCACGAAGACTCTCAACCCGAGTATGAGCTGGCGGGGGCTGTGGAAGGCGGTGTCGACGAGGAGGAAGGCATTGCTGCTCGCGATCCCCTATTCTCCCCGTCACCCGTTTCCAATGTGCCGAAGCGGTCCTCCTCCCTGCGCAAATCCACCTTGCAGCAGCGACATGGCGACAAAGGTTCTTGGGGAAGGAGGACGGGCGAGCGTCAGCTTGCACAGCTGAGCGCCGAAGCAGCGACACCCGTTCGCAACAGACCCCGTCTGTCGACGGAGCATTTCTTGCCCCCGCAAGTCCCCCGCGACAGTCCCTTCTCGTCCGGCACACCGCTGCCCAACGCATCGACGCACGGCTTTGATGCCAAGGGCCACCAACCTCACCCTCTCTCGAAGTCGCTCACAACATCAAACTCTGGCAACAGCCTGACGGAGGAGCCGTCTAGCGACGCACCTGCCGTCCAGGCTGTGGAAAAGCCTAAACCACACCCATTCTCTCGTTCGTTGCCGCTCAACGCAACGCGACCAACAGCCCGCTCGATGTTCGACTATCCCAAGGCCGTTGCGACACCAAGTCAGTCCAATCAGCTTTGGTTCGGAGCCTTCAACTCGACGGGACTCATTTCCAAGGTAAATCGCAACCCGGAGGATGATGAGAAGAAGTTTGCGCCGCCAGACACACCTTGCAAGAAGCAGTCGAATCCGTTTGCGACCTTTCCCCCAATCTCGGGGAGTGCAATCAAAAGAAAAGGCAACAACCGGAATTCCTTTGCTGGCGTCCCTTCTACGCCTTTCAACAGGCCATCGAGTCGTGGGGCAGACACCTTTGGCCAGCCTGGAAAGGGCCTCTCCATCTTCCAGCGCGGTTCTGCGGCGAAAGGGTCTCGTCGTGGCAGCCTTCTCAGCCTGGAAGGCGAAGAACGAATGCTCTTTGGCGAGTCCAATGAGCTGTCCAATGCGCTCGACGGGGACATACCGCCCACGCCCACCAAGAACACGCTCACTCCCAGCTTGAGCAACCTCAGCGAGCAGTCGCTCGAGAGCCCGAGCGCGAACCGAACCTTCACCCTCCCCCTTTCGGCCGCGAAGCCTGCTCCTTCGCGTGAGTCAACGTGTAAGTCGAATCTCGACGTTGTCAGCGAGTCGACGGGCGGGGACGACGAGGCGCCAACACTGTGCGCCAGTCGGCCACCGACCATCGATCGCGAACCGTCCCCTACCCCCTGCTTGGCGCCGCGGCCGTCATTCAGTCGCTCGAGAGTCCACAGGGGTATCATGGCACCGTCTCCGCTCGCCCCTCAGACTTCACTATTGTCCGTACCCCGTTCGGAGAGTACATTTACTAAACTTGCATCTGTTGATCCAGCGAGTCCTGTTGACGGGCGGCGGACGCCCCAGACTCCCCAGGAGAGCTTGCTGCCTCTCGATACCAGCCGGTTGTCCATTTCTCAGGAGTCCGACAACCACCGAGAAAGCAGCATGCCGCCTCCCGTTACGCCCACAGCGGGCCGTGACTTTAGATCATCTACCAGCAGCATCTTCGTGACGCCAATCAATGGTCGCACAGGCAGCGTCGACGTCGACGCGAGCCTGTACTCGCGTTTTGACAAAGTCGAACAAGTCGGCCGCGGCGAGTTCTCCACGGTGTATCGGGTCACCAAGCTCGAGCACGCCAACGTGTTCTCGGAGGGCAGCTTCACACCCAGCCGCAGCCCAGCCAAAGGCCAGGTGTTTGCCGTCAAAAAGAGCAAACAAGCCTACCATGGCCACAAGGATCGGCAGATCAAGCTGCGAGAGGTCTTCGCCTTACAGGCGCTTACGCATGCCGAGCATGTGGTTCAATATGTCGACAGCTGGGAACACAATTTCCACTTGTATATACAGACAGAGTTCTGCGAAGAGGGCACACTGGACAAGTTTTTGGCCACTGTGGGATGCGGCGGGCGCTTGGATGACTTCCGCATCTTTAAGATCTTGCAGGACCTGTGCTTGGTGAGTGGCTGCACTCTCCTGCCTGCTTGCAACGAGCGGTTCGCTAACGCTGGGTACAGGGATTGAAAGAGATCCACGACATCGGATACATGCACCTGGACATGAAGCCGGCGAATATTCTCATCACCTTTGAGGGAGCTCTGAAGATTGGAGACTTTGGCCTCGCCCAGCCCAGTACGTCGCCAACCGAAGAGGTCGACGTGGAGGGCGATCGCGAGTACATGGCGCCGGAGATGCTGCGAGGAAAGGCAGGCAAGGCCGCCGACATCTTTTCACTGGGGCTCATGACGCTGGAAATGGCGACCAACTGCTCTCTGCCGGAGAATGGCCCTACTTGGGTCGCTCTGAGGTCGGGCGACCTCTCCGAGGTTCCAAGCCTTACATGGAACCCATCGATCGAGGTGCAGCGTGACGCGACGGGCAACCCGACGGGCCACAGTGACGAATTGCTGGACGAGGGCTCCCACAGCGCCAACAACCTCTTCGGGTCACTCAAGCGGTCGGAGCTGCGCCAGCCGCCCGAATTCATGGTGGAGTCTTTCCACCCTAGCTCGCTCGACTCGATCGTGAGGTGGATGACAACGGAAGACCCGGCGGAGCGACCCGAGATCCATCGCGTTCTGGAGCTCGAGGGCCTGCGCTGGGTCGCCGAGCATCGTAATGCTCCAGCCACAGTCTACGAAGGCAGCTGGGGCCCGGCAGAGATGATGCCTGTTGCGATTGCCTCTCTGGATGGCGACACGGAAATGACGGACGTTTGAGCGACAGTTGACAGAGGAGCCGGTGGACGCGGCTCCGCAACGGTCTGGAGATTGCCACTTGGCAGCATTGGACCAGCTGGCATCGGGAACGTCCAGCATACGTACTGGAAAACGTACAGGTGGATAACACATGGGAGTTTGGCGAGTCTATCACTGGGTCGGCGCAGGGAAGCAACATATCCTGTTTGAAGCGATGACGACCCGAAACTTTGCTTATACACTACACGACGAGGCCACGACACACGACGACAAGATATTTTCCTTTGTCTGTTGGGATGTGCCCTTCTGCGGGCTTTGGAGAAGCGGTTGGGATCACAGAGTCCCCGGCCAAAGATTCTCACGAAGCGCACTGCGTTGGGGGGACGCGCATCTCTGCTTGGTGTCTGCCTTCAGAGGCAGTGTCTCAGTCGAGGGGTGGCGGGGGAGGATTGCGTCTCAAAGCCGTGAGACTGCGTGTACAGAGTAACTTTTATGAGTACGTTGAAGAAACGCGGCCGGAGCACTGCATGACGATCTCAGCAGGGGCAGCTCTAGGCCATGTAGGGTTGGAGGACACGGGGTAGCTGTTCAGCGGGAGGCATCGGTAGAGCTCGTCGGGGCAACGTGGATGTCGAGGGCGATGGCCTCGAAGCCGGTCTGATTTGTTGCTCACGATTCTCACGATGAAATGGACTGAGCATGTTATGACTCACTGAGAGGCTTGCGTGATGCTTTGTTTGCCACTGAATTGAATGACCAAGGCCGAGTGACTTGCGCGTCTTGGTCGTAATTCGTGACGTGCGTGCCAACGACGACGCGATGGCGGCGGTCTGGTTGCCGTACCCTCTTACCCTTTAGCAGGTGATGAGGGGCTGCCGCTGGCTGCGTTACAGAGCACCAGCCGTAACAAGCAACCGCCGACATCAACCTACCTTTGTATTTATTCATGCCCTCTGGCCACTCGATACTCTTGGTGCACAACCCTGCCTCCGCCGCAACACATTACGAACCTGAGGTGAACCGACGCAATGACGGCATCATCGTTACAGGACGGCCAGGCCGAGCTGCCGACGCCGCGCAGCACGCACTCGTACTGGCACCGCGACCCGTCCAAGAAGCTGCTGGGCCACCGGACCACCACCGATCTGCCGCCCACGGCGGATGTAGTCGTCATCGGCAGCGGCATCACGGGCGCCTTTGCTGCGCGCGAGCTGGTCGCGGGCGGGAGGTGCGTGCTGATGCTCGAGGCCCGGGAGGCGTGCTGGGGCGCGACGGGGCGTGTAAGTCTTTGCCCGGCCTGGAACAACCCCCCCTCTTTGCCCGGACTTCCTTTCTTTTCGCTGCCGATTGTGTCTTGCCTTGATTCGCTTTTCCTTTTCGCGGTCCGACTGGGTGGCTGGCTGAGCTGACGCCGGCATCGCAGAATGGCGGCCATTGCCAGCCCATGATTTGGACCAGCTCCGCCGAGGTCGCTCGCTTCGAGCTCGCCACGTTCAACCTCATCGACGAGCTCGTCGCCCAGCATGACATCCCGTGCGACTGGCGTGTCGTCGGCGGGATGCACGCCATCTTCGCGCAGGACGTGCTCGACGCTGCGCAGACGCAGATGAAGCGCCTCCACAAGCACGAGGACCTCCGCGACAAGGCCGTCCTCATCCTCGACAAGAAGGAGCTCGCGGCGCAGCGCATCCCCGAGGCCTTGGGCGCCGTGTATCAGCCCAAGGCGGCAAAGTGTTGGCCGTACAAGCTGGTGGCCTGGCTGCTGGAGCGGCTGCTCGACGAGAACGCGCCGCCTGCCTTCAACCTGCAGACGAAGACCCCCGTGGAGCACCTTCAGAAGAGCGGCTCCTCCTGGATCGTGCACACGCAGAGGGGCCAGGTCTGCGCCAAGGATGTCCTCCTCGCAAGCAATGCGTACACGTCGTACCTGCTCCCCAAGATGACGGGCCTCATCCTTCCCGTCCGCGGGCAGGTCTGCGCCTTGGAGCCACCGCCCGGAGCCGCGCAGCTGGCCCACAGCTACGTCTGGCTCGAGGGTTCCGATGCGTACCTGATCCACCGCGGCCCCGAAGACACGCAGGTGAGAGGAGACGAGCAGGCGGGTGTCCACTCCCGCCCGGTGGACAGGTCGCTCGTGGTCGGGGGCCAGCGACTGGCGGCGCCGGGCTGGGAAGAGGGCATCTCGCGAGACGACGCGGTCAACCCGATTCTCAGCAAGGCGCTGCACGGGTCACTGGCGCACACGGTCAAGCTGCTGCCCGGGGACAAGGAGGACCCCGCGAAGCTGCGAGCGGCATACGAATGGACAGGCATCATGGGGTATTCGCGCGACAGTGCCCCCTGGGTCGGGCGCGTGCCGGCGTCGCTGGTGAGCGGAAGCAGCAGCAACAGCAGCAGGAGCAGCAGCAGCGTCGTCGACGGCGAGAGTGAAGCCCAGGGACTGTGGATCAGCGCGGGCTACACGGGCCACGGCATGCCGGTGGCGGCGCGATGCGGCGTCGCGGTCGCGGAGATGATGCTCGGCAAGGAGGGCGGCGTGAAGGTGCCGCGGGGCTGGGCGCCCAGCGCGGAGAGGGCGGAGAAGGCACGGGGCATGGAGCAGCCGAGGACCAAGGCCGATATGCTTAGGATGCTGCCTGCGGAGTTTGAGTGACTTTTGGCACGAGTTGGGGATGCATAGAGTGATGGTGCAAGAGTCCTAGCGGGTATACACGACAATGGAAGCAGGCGGTTTGCGAGAATGTTGCGATTTCACAGGGAACACACATCAAGAAGCATGATGTGAGAAAGCTAAGCACAGGCCCCGAAGTGCGCATGATGAATGCCAGCGTGGGCAGCCTTGGTGGTTGAGTGAAGTCGGGTCGGTCTTGAACCAGCATTGGTCGTCTGCGACGGCACACCGGAGGCGCTGCTGCCCATGGCCCATGGGGCTGCTCAGGCAAGCGTTCATTCGAACGAACCGTTCAGGGGCCCATTCGACCAGTTTACAGCGGCCGTTTCAAACTTGTGGTGAAAAGGCAAGGGAAAGGATGTCTAATGCTTGATTGTTCGAGTGCTCGTGCAGGGCGGCACGGAGAGGCAGGCTTCGCCGCTTCACCAGTGCAGATGGCAGCCAGTGGCGACACGTTAAAGCGGCAGCGGGAGACCCTTTTCGCTGCCACTTCCGCACAGAGGGCGCGAGTATGACTGATGGAGATGAGGAGTCTACAGGCGCTTGGAAGACGCTCGGTCAATGATTTTGAGAAAGAGTGCCATATTTCGTGTGGCCGAATTGCACTTGCCCTTCTAATCCCTCGGCCGCAGATACATATGCGGCTGCGGTGCCGCTTAGACGACCGTTTTTGTTTGACTCCATTCTTGGGCGGTAAAATGTACGCAAGTGGCCGTCCACCATTTTGGCCAGATGAATACCCGGTAATCACCCGAGCGCCCAATCAGCGGCACCCATTTTGCAAGCAGCCACCACCGGGACCACGGAAAGCGATTGATGGAGTCTCGTTGACATTTCGAAAGCTTGCCTCCATCCAGAGTCCGACCGACCCTCTCTCCTCTCGCCCACGTCCGCCCGTCCGCCCGTCGCCCTCTCCTCCGCCCCAATTGACCTCCCACCCCCGCGACCGGGTTCTTCGTCACGAATTTCCGCCTCTGCCAAAACCGCCCGACAAACAAATGGCGAGCAAGATGACGCCCTTCCTGCTCCGCGCCTCGCTGCGGACGGCGGCCTCGCGCGCTGCCGGTGGCCGCCGCGCCGTCTTCCAGGCTCGCGCCATGTCCGTCACGGCCTGCCGACCGAGCGACACCCTCCAAGTGGTAAATTGACCTTCCCGCCTCCCCCTTTCCCCTCCGGTCCCCCCCCGGGGTCCGTCCGCCGGGCCTCCCCCGCGCGGCGCGGTGCGATGCCTCCGCGCTGGCGGGATCGACTCGGAGCGCCGCTGGCTTTGCGCTGCGCTGCGCTGCGGCTGGGCCCCTTGCCTGTGCTTTGTTGAGGAAGGAGCCTTCAAGTTCAAAGAAAGTTGGCTGACTCGAGGGCCGCACGCGCGCCCGCGCCCGCTCCTCGCAGCACCGAAACAGCGCCAACAACAACCCCGACATCCCCTTCAAGTTCAACCAGCAGAACGAGACCATCATCGCCGAGATCCTCAAGCGCTACCCGGAGCAGTACAAGAAGGCGGCCGTCATGCCCCTGCTCGACCTCGGCCAGCGCCAGCACGGCTTCACCAGCATCAGCGTCATGAACGAGGTCGCCCGCCTGCTCGAGATGCCCCCCATGCGCGTCTACGAGGTCGCCTCCTTCTACACCATGTACAACCGCACCCCCGTCGGCAAGTTCTTTGTCCAGGCCTGCACCACGGTACGTTTGCCCCTCTCTGCGGTCTTTCTTTTTCTCTCGGGCTGTTCTTTCTCTGCCCCTCGAGGCCAAAACCACACGGTGGGCCGGCCGGAGGGCGTGGGGGGCCGTGAAGACTGGCCCGGCAGCGCTCCGGACTTGGTGGGCTGACCCTCTCGATCTCCTCCTCCCAGACCCCCTGCCAACTAGGCGGCTGCGGCTCCGACGCCATCGTCAAGGCCATCACCTCCCACCTCGGCATCAAGCAGGGCGAGACCACCGCCGACGGCCTCTTCACCTTCATCGAGGTCGAGTGCCTCGGCGCCTGCGTCAACGCCCCCATGATCCAGATCAACGACGACTACTACGAGGACCTCACCCCCGAGACCACCGTCGCCCTGCTCACGGCCCTCAAGGAGAGCGCCGCCGCCGTTGGCTCCTCCGCAAAGGTCCCCGCCCCGGGCCCGCTCACCGGCAGGCAGACGTGCGAGAACAGCAACGGCCAGACGAACCTGTTGGACGAGCCGTGGGGCGTCGAGAAGACGAGGTCGGACCTGTAGAACATTGTGTATCGTTGGGACAAGGTAAACGCTTGGGGCGTGGCAGGCCGGGAACCTGCATGGGGTCATGAAATCGGCAACGGAGAGCGCCGGTCTCATTGTACATAACGCTGTTGAAATACCACCAGGTATAGACGAGGTTTTACGCTTTTAATTTCCTTCCGACTCTGTTAGACAATCTCGCCATAAAGGCCGCACAAGACGTCCCTGATCCGCTGACAACAACACAAGCAGCCCTGCCCGTGTGAACTTCATGCGTTGGTCGCTAATTGCCCAGCCTCAAGATCCAACCGTCGCCTATGCGCTTGTTGTCCTCGCCCAGACCTCCCCAGAAGACGATGCCGCTCTCCTCCACGTCCGTCATCGGCGCACTCGCCAGCCAGCCCCTGGGCGCCGGCTCACCGTCGTCCGCCTCGTCGTCGTACGGGCCGGTCGGCACCTTGACCCACCTGCCCTCGCCCGTCTTCCTCCCAACGGCCTGCAGCATGGCATCCGTCAAGCTCGCGGCAGACATGCCTAGCGGTGGGACCTGGAAGGTCCACACGTCGCTGTAGAACGTACCCGCGCCGGCGTGGCCATCGGAGCTGGGGCTGTGCTCGCCCATGCTCAGCACGAGGTACTCGCGGCCGCCACCAATCGTGAGAGCCTGCAGCGAGGCGACACTGCGGGGCGCGGGCCAGGATTGGACAGCCTGGATCGGGATCTCGGTGGATGAGGCGTCGATGTTGTTGGCCAGGATGGTCTGCCACCCGCCAGGACGAGCATGGATGGAGATCTCGGCCTTGGTCGTCCGGTCGTTAAACGTGCCCAGCTCAAGGTGTAAAAAGTCGAGCTGCCCGCCAATCTCCTTTTCTCCGTCGAAGCCGCCAAAGCGGAAGAGCCTGCTCTTGCTGATGCAAATCGAAGTCCCACCACGGGATGGGCCGGGCGCCGCAGGAAGCTCCATCCAGGTGCGCGCGCGAACGTCGAAAGCCCACAGGTCGCTGGTGCGATCCCCATTGGCAAGACAGCCAGCATGGACGAAGAACGTACCATAGCCGTCAGACTCCTGGTCCACCGCATCTTCCGCGACGTTGCCGACGATGGGATCCTGGGGAATGCCGGTACGCGTCGTGTCGCCCAGCACCCACTGCCGCCAGGTCTTGGCCTTTGGCGGCGGCGAAGAGGCTGGATCCTGCGGGTGGTCGGTAGCGGTTGCGCAGTGATAGCTGCGAGGCGCTGGGTGAGGAATTATAGCACCGCCCTTGACAGCCGGGACCGGGTCGAGGAAGGTCCATGTGGAAGAGCGGGTGTCGTAAACCCAGACACGGCCGGCTTCCTCGAGCGGCTTCATGTCCGGGCCGCCTCGCCCACCAAAGAGGAAAATGCGCGACCCAATGACAGCCGTGGCATGGCCAACTCGAGGGGCGGGGACGTCACCGAGGTCTGGTCTGACATCCGTGGCGGGCTCCTTGCCCTTGCTCAGCAGGCTCTCCTCGAGCGGCACGTCGTCAAGTCCGGCCTTGGGAGTCACTGAGCCCTCCGTCTCTTCTTCGCGTTCCCGCTCCGTGTTCGGCGTCTGCTCCTCCGGCGCCGCTGGCTTGGCCTTGACCTTGTAGTAGTCGGCACCGGCGCTGCTAAAGGGCAGGCGGATGACGTGCATGTCGTTGTCGACGGGCTCGCGGGGGTTGATCTCGCCGCCGAAGACGTACGCCGAGCCGGAGACGACGTTGAGAGAGTGGGAGGAACGAGGCAAGGACGGGATGTCGATGCGTTCCCAGGTGCCCTTGAGGCCGTTCTTGTCCTTTGGTGACGACGGGTGCGACTCGGTCTGCGACTGGCGCCGAAGCAAGGGCATCTGCATCTGCGGCATTGCGGGGAGGTTCTGCTGGACCTGCTGCATCAGGTCGGTAGAGCGACGCTTGAGCTTCGTGAAGGGCTCCATCTTGGGCGTGCTGTTGCGGGCGCCCTTGCTGTACACAAGTCGTCAACGGCGGCAGCGCGTGAAGCGGAGAAGGACTCGAGCAGGAACTGTGGCGGCGGTGCTGCCTGTTGTTGTCGAAGCGGGAGGGTGAGAAAATGACGTATGTAGAGCATCAAGCTCCAGGGACCCGAAAGCGCGCAGAAAGCGACTCGCACCCAGGCAGCTCAGCTCGGGCAGCTCTCTTTGTCCAGCGCGGCAGGCGTCGTAATAAGCGGAGGCTTAGCGGACGGACCAGGGCTATGGTGGATGGCGCTGCAGGCAATTGGGTGCCCTGCTTCTCCATCCGCAGGGAATGCAGGCCGGCTTTCAGCCATTGGGGCTCAGCAAGCATGGCACCTAGTCTTGCCGTTGCGGGCGGCTTTGCGGGGCGCCGGTGAGGGTTCAGGAACGGCGGCGGGCTGGCCTCTGGGACTCGGGCTGCCCTCTGCATGGCCAAACACTGCATTAAAACTTGGCGCGAACAGTGGAGCTGCGGGAGGACATGAGATGGATCGGCTCGCGGGCTTGGCATCTGGAGAACGGGCTCGTGCTTGCCTGGGGGAGATGTGAGACATGCCTGCAAGAGTGCAGCTGACTTACCTTGATGTTTGTAGGTGTCAAGTTGGTGATGAATGAATTGCCCGCGGGCTTGGCCAAAATGTAGGCTGTTCATCTGATGCCGTCGCGCAACCGAAGGAGCGCCCCTGCTCTTTCCTCGTTCCCGTTCCCGTTCCCTTGACTGCTCAGCGGACAAACAAAGGCAGGTGCGCACTGCGCAGCACTAACTTACTACCTCCAGGTACGTGCCACTGGCGATGTTGCGACTCGCTACTGCCATTCTCGGTCAATTCATCAACCATGCCACGCCGATCCACGCCCATCTTCCTCCCCCAGGCCCTGCATCATCGTAAAAGCCTCGTCGTCAAATGACCTACACTACCCATCGATGCGTCTCATTTTGGCCGCTGGAGTCTGCCGTCGACAGACATAGAAGCCCACATCGCCGCCGCCCCTGCCTCCACTGGCAGTGGCACAGACCCGCAGCCGAGTCCGGCCCCGCAAGGGCCTCGGGGATGCCTTCACGCTCCGACCATAACCTGTTTCGTTTCATGGCTGCGTCCACCAAATTTGGCATTCCAAGGCGAACAGGTTGCCGTCACTTACTCGTCCTAGACAGGGATATTTACACTTTGCAGGACATGAGGCACGCGACTGCCGTGGGCACCACAGCCTGCAGCGATGGGCTTGCACTGCCTCCGGCCGTTTGTTGCCTGACCGTGCGACCGTTGGTTCGAGGCTGCTGCTGAGGTCTGGCCCTTCCCGCAAACCTCGTCTCTGCCTGCGGATCCTTGTCTCGCCCGCAGCTGAATTGGCGGTGCAGTCTGCGTGATGCTGGTCAGCCCGTCTCCGTGCCGAGGCCGAGGCTCGTGGCAGATGCAATGAGCGCAGCAACTGCATCGGCAATGAGTCGTCAGGCCTTCTCGTGGCCTACTTCTGTCGGCAGCCAAAACGGGTGGCGCTCAATGGCGTCTGTACGACAAACCTCGCGAGATGACGGCCAGCAGACCAACGATGGTCCGGCGCTTATGCACGTCCCCTGTAGCTCAGCAGCAGCCGCGATGCCACCCGTCCAGCCTCGAATCGAGACCGGGAGAGCCTCATAACGGAGTCCCTCCCGCCTCAGCCGCGCGCCGTATTTCATGCTCGAATGCCCCCGCGTGGCTTTCGTTCCCAAGAGCTGGCCTGCGACTTCGCACCCACACTCTGACAGCTGCATCGTGATACGCCTCATGACCCGCGACCATGGAGGACATGTACCAGAACTTGAGCTTCCTTGACCAGTGGAAGAACGGTTCTACAGACGAGACATCATTCAAAGTCACCGAATTATGGCTCCAGAAGACCTCAGGCAAGATCTCGGCCAAGGGTCAGACCGTCGAGGCTGGGGGCATCAACCGCTGGCTGTCTCAGCGAACCCGTGGCTTGGGTGATCAAGAAGAGTCGGTCATCCTGCGAGTCATTTGGGCAGACGTCAGCGTCCAAGACAAGACCATCAACATATCCGAGGCGGTTCGAGACGAGCTGCTCGACAAGTTGGGCCTCAAGCTCGCTCACGGCTACTCACGTTCCCTCATTTCAGGCGTCACAGCATTTCCGCCTCGCTCCTCGGACCCAGCCCTGGACAGCCGCGCATACTCCATCTGTTACATCCCTAAACTTGCTGCGCTGTGGTCACATACCCGCCCGACCATGCCAGATGGGCCGCCTCCCATCACAAACTGCATCATGTTTGTCCAGAAAGATGAAAAGGCGGGGCTGCAGCAGTGCCTCAACATGACATGGGATCTGAATATTTGCCGCAATCCCATGTTTCCCGCTTTTGCCCTCGCCCTCCTCCTAGGCACTCAGATTGACAAGTCCAACGGAGACATCAAAGTCCAGATCCGCAAGGTTGAAAAGCGCACGGGTTACTCGACGTTCACCAGCAGACAGGCCGACAAGCCGGCCGAGGAGGAGCTGGGCGAGCTGTCCGCCCAGACTAGCGGGAGTGCCGCCAAGCTTGCCAGCACGATGAGGAAAACGAAGAGCCTGGAGAGAGTGCTGGACTGGATCCTGAAGATGATTGCCGAAGAAGAAGGTCGCATGCAGCAGATCCAGACTCAACGCGGAGGGACCCTTGCTGGAGAGCAGTCCATGCAAGAAGGATGCGATTTGCTCAAGGCCCATGTGGACATAGTCAGAGAACGGTCAAAGAATCAGTTCCTGGACACCGAGTACACTCTCAAGAGGACCGAGGTCCAGGTGGACGCGGTGAGGAAACGTTTATATCGTCGTGCGCTGCCTACCTGCTGACACGTCAACAGCTCTTCAGCATCATCACCCAGCAAGACAGCCTCCGCAACCTTGCGCTCGCCCAAGACACCCACACAATTGCCTATCACAGCTATCGGGACTCGTCGTCAATGAAGACGCTCGCCGTCGTGACCATGTTCTTCCTCCCCGGCAGCTTCATCTCGGCCCTCTTCTCGACGGCGTGCTTCGACTGGGATGCGGCAGACAAGCACGGCGGCGACATTGGCGTTCGCCCGACGCCCCAGTTCAGGCTGTACTGGGCCATCACGATACCCCTCACCCTCATTACGTTTACCCTGTACTTTCTCTGGCTGTGGATCCAGAAACGCGACAGGGATCGCATCCTCGAGGACAAGGCGGCGCTGCGTCACGCCCAGAGCGAGAAGGAGCGGAACCTGGAGGAGGCCGAGGGGCACTACCTCTTGCGGAGGAGGCAGACCATGGACCCGAGGCTGCAGACGCTGTACAGCACGTGGAATACCAAGTAAGGCCGTCGGGCTCGGGAGGGTTGTCCGGTGCCCGCGTGGTGGAGCGTTCATGAATACATCGGCCTGTGTAACTTGGCGAGTCGGACGTGTGTTGCGTTGCCACGTTGCCGTTTCATAATGTGTGTACACAGTAACGACGCGATGCAGGTATGAGTGGGATTTGGGGGAGTTGCGTAGCCAGCCCCCAACAATGAAAGCGATGACATATCACATGAGCCAAGTCACAGCGAAGGCAATGTGTGAATCGAGTTGTTCAAGTTGGTATTAGAGAAAATCGGGTAGGTTTGACGATACTTGAAAGCTGGACCAAAGAATATTGCTCTCGGTATCTCCTCTAGATGACAAAATGGACGATGCAATGCTCTGGTATCTAGTGGTTGTACACTGTACAGCACAAATGAAAATGGAGGAGTAAAAAAGACAGATGGGGACGACTTGTGGCTTTCATATCTTCACAGAAACACCTTGAAACTCCCACTCCCGTCCGAGAGGTGGTTCCCCGACTGGTCCCTGCTCCACGTCATGGGCAGCGTCGGCGGCTCGAGGTCTATCGATGAGGCAAAGCCGCTCTTGTTGCGCGGCATCTGCGCGGCGCTCGAGTCCTCCTCGTCGCTGTCCTTGGGGACCAGGCTGATGGACGGGCGTATCGGCCGTGACGGGAGGGCGTCATCCTCGGTCCACTGGCTCGAGGCGGGCTCCGGGCTCGCTCGCTCGCCTGGCCGGGCGCCGTCCCTGGCGGTGCTTGGCCGGGAGGGGTGGAAGGGTGCCGACTCGACGAGGGATTTATACGAGGGACTCGGGCGGCTCGTCACCGTGCCGCGGTTGCCAATGACGCGCCAGTTCTCCGACGAGCCAAACGAAATGTCTGCCGTCAAGTCCCTGCTCAGCATGGCCGAGTCCGCATCGTATAGCAGGCTAGACTCGGCGGGCCGGGAACCCAGCACTGCCCTGTCGGGTTTCCTCAGCTGGGATGCCGTCTCGCCGACCTCACTCTCGGCTATCGTCTCCCAGTTTGGCGCGGATGGGTCCTCTGTGAGCACCGTCTTCTGCATGCTCTCGAATCCGGCTGGCAGCGCCGCCGAACTCGAAGTAATCGTGGAGCGGGCATCCAAGCTCTGATGCGACCCGATTCGCTTAGGTGGCTTGTACGCAATCGCAGTTCCAGGCGGCACGCTCTCCATGTCCGCTAGTGTAGGTATGGTAAAGTCCAGGCCTGACCTGAAATCGTCGTTCCGGGACTCGGCGAGGAAGCTTGGCGTAGGCAGGATCTGGTGTGCAGGTCCTGCAAAGGTCGCTTCTGACATGTTCGTCCGCGCAGACTTTACGCTTCGGGCCGCAGTCGTCGCGGCGTCCCCCTCTACCGTGATCCACGATTGCCTGCCATCGTCGCTGGCGGAGCCGTTTAAGCTCCGGCTAGTCGCGGTCCTGACTGAGGAGGCGAGGAGAGCTCGCGGCATCTCGGTGTCGGAAATCGGTCCCAGAGTCTCCGACGACGGTCGCAGGGATGAGTGAGAGTTATCAGAGTGGACCACGGCGTAGCCCTCGTTGGGGGTCTTGGGCATGTGAGTCTCCGTGTGCGCAACACCAGCCATGTCTTCAATCTCGCGCATTGAAGGCTCCGAGCCGGTGCTATGTGAGCTGTTGGGAACCGGGTTCGAGATATTTCGGCGATACTTCTTGGACAGATAATTATTGTGGGCGCGTCGCCGCCGGAAAAAGCAGACCAGGGCCATTAACAGAACGGTAATGAAAATGATAGGGATGATGGTGGCCAGTAGAATCTGGCTCGTACTCATATGGCCGGAGGTCGGGGCATCTGTAGAGTCTGCGGAAGTTGTGTTGGTTTGAGTCGGCGCTTGCGTGGCGGAAGACGATGTCGCAGAAGCTGTTGTCATTGTTGTAGTAGTTCCATCTATAGCGAGGAAGTCTACACCAACTGTCTCTGTCTCCTTGAGAGAAGAGCTCCTCGACGAAGCCTCAATGGTGAGCTTGAAGGCTCCCTTTGCGGTTTTGGGCACCAGGCCAGAGAGCTTCAGACCGTCGACCTTCAGCCAGTCCTCGTTGGGGCTGGTGGTTACTTTGACTTGAACGTCATCCGGCGTCCGAAAGTATGTGGTCAAATCGACGTCAAAATCACTCCCTGGTCGAACTTGCAGGTCATCGAGGGTGGACTCGAAGAGGCCGGACGCTACGTTGACAATGACGATGACGTCTAAAGAATCGGCAAAAGGGTCGTGAAAGCTGACGGTAAAGTTGGTCGAGTGATCACCCGGCCCTGGGGTGCCTTGGATCGTGAGTGATTTCGGGTCCCAGGAAAGCCACTTCGGAACGTTGCTGGTGGTAACCTTCAAATCGCCTGCACCAACTTGCTTCCCATCCAGCTGGATTCCCCTTTCCAGGCCGTCATAGGTCAGCGCAGAGCCGCGGCTCGCGTTGAGAGTGACAATCGGATTGTCCGCCGTGAGCTTGTGGCTGCCGACAACGATGGAGAAAGACAGTGAGGCGGCAGAGAAACCGACAACATCCGAAGCGACAAGCTGCAAGTCGAATGTCTGCGGTGGCTGAACTAGAGACTCGAAAGGAGGTGTTTGGCCAGAGAATGTCAGGGTGCTGGCGTCGAACTTGACCCACGCGGGCAGGGGACTGTTGTTGCCCGAAGTCGCGTAATAGTTGAGTCCTGCCTTCCCGAAAGTATCTTGGTCGAACTTGAACTTGAACGGCGTCGACGGGTATGAGAGGATGGACGAGGGAGCGGAGAATTTGCCGAAGTTATCGATTTGCTTTGCTAGCGGCACCTGGACCGATGGTGGCGGGCTCCGAGATACAACGACGGTCGCGCTCATGGTTGTCGAACCCGTGCCATCCGTCGCGATGATGTCGACGGGCTGGCCGACGACATCCCCTTTGGTGACATCGGAGGCTCTCGGAGTTCCGTATAGACGTCGCGTGCTGCTCTCGATCGACAGCCAGCTTGGGTGGTTGCCGAGCGAATATGTGATCTTGGAGCCGGAGGTGAAGGTATACGGCGAGAAGGAATAAGAGAAGAACTCGTCTATCCGGGCAGCCAGGGGCAGCTGCGCGTTGAAGGGGAAGGAGATGGAAGGCTGGCAACTTGCCACCCCGGCGAGGAGCAGAATCGCGAGAGTCGCCAGTAGCGACGCCATCTTCTCACGACTGCAGCGCGAGAAAGCGCAAGATGGTGAAGCCGCGAGGGTGCCACGTCGCCATCCAGAGCACGAGATGTTGGGAGAGAAGAGAAGAGGAACAGTCACTGGGCAACCCGAACAGGAGACCGGAACATAGTGAACACGCACATGGGCGCGAGAGGGGCAGCATCTTCAAACAGGGACCAAGTCGATGGCTGGCCGGCCTGGCGATACAGCCCCCTTCATTCCTCAGACAAACGGGCCGCGGGGTCTCCCATTGTGTAGGCCGACGGCGCTATTAAGTGGTCGCAGAGAAATGCATGTCCCATGATGGCCAGAGACGAATGTCTCGTCTTGCATTGGATTCCACGTCAGCAGGGAGGGCAGTCAGAGAGGCAGGGGCGGGACGGGGCAGGCCACATAGTAGCATGGAGTCCACGGGAGGCTGGCCTGGACATTCCAAAGGGCGCTTCCTCCAGACCGGGGAGGTTGAAGGGTGAGACAAGATGGCTCTGACGACGGCGGCTGCCCGATGCTGGACAGCTGTGGCCGCCGTCAATGACGTGACGCCATCGAAGCCGTCTGGAGGTGGGAGACGCGACCGCGTAAATGGATTTCTTGTCCCCCGAAAGATTTAAGGGAGTAGATTGCTGCCGATGGATGTGCTGGCTAGCCTCTTCATGGTCACCGCACTCGCGGCCCACCGTCGAACCCAATTCTCCCTTGCGTCGGAGATGCCTGGGAATCCTGCGCGGCGCTCCGCAGAAACGCATGATAAAGCAGTCCGTTTCATGCAGAAAAATTCAATATCCATTCGACGCTGGGTTTATTTCCTCGCTGGAGAACCATGTCGAGCGCAAGTCGATCGCCGGCGTTGGTGATGCGATCGGCGAAGACGAGCAAACGCCAGCGGTTCAGCGTTGCGACTCGAAAGCCGACTCTCGGTCGGAGATGAGCGCTGGTGTAGCGAGGCCGGCCGGTCGAGTTGATGAATCTCAATCAGACTCATTTGCTCGCCGAGTCCAAGCTCTGGAGTGCTCACAGTCGCGAGCAGCATTGGCCACAGCCTGGCGGACGAAGTCATTTGGCGACACTTGGAAGCTGGAACACGAGCGGCCGCACGTGAAGAAGTGGAACCGCGTCGTCCCATTTTCCGGAGGCTGGGAACACCCAAGTCGCATGATTGCTTCTGATGATCTCGCCCTCGGGCCTTTCATATCGGCGTGTCGTTGCTCGTGGCGATAACAGCCTTGGTGTTGCGGCTCCAGCCAGTCACCTCGGCCCAACGCGCTTATCAAGGTTGTTAGTGCATTTGCAGCGAGCAGCACGACAACAGTAACGACCCCGTGACAGGACCGACGATAGGCTGCACGGGCACAAGAGAGGGTCTGGACCGCAGTCCAGAACAATGAAGGCGTGCGAAAAATGAGAGAGGACCCTGAAGGAACCACAGGGACCTCTGGAGGTTGAGGGAGGGGCGACAAAAAAGTCCGCGCCGCCTGATGCGGCAAGAACGACGCTGCATTTTCTGCACCTGCCAGCAGTCCAGGCTCGCCAGCAATTGCCACTTGGAACGGCACCGCACTTTCCTTTCCTTTTGTCTCGTGATTGCCTCTCGTCGAGGACGCGTCCTCAGTCTTTTGACCAAATGCCCTGCCGTGACAGCGCCTGCTTTGCGTGACAGTAGACCATGAGCACAACCACGACCACCGCCGGCATCGCATCTGCCGGCCCTCCCTCGGTCGAAATCGTCGCCATGAGCCGCTCGTCGTCTCCCGAGCTGGATCCCGTTGCCGTGAGCGAGGACCTGACGCCGCTGCCCAGCCTCAAGCAGGCCGGCGACAGCGACATCGACTTTGACGGCCAGCTCGACCGGCCGCTCAAGGTCCGCGAGGATGTCCGTTCGGGATGCGGGGGCCAGACGTGGCCCGCAGGTCTGGTGCTCGGGAAGCACATGCTACGGTACCATCGAGAGGAACTCCAAGATGCAAGAATGTACGTCTCACAACACCATCGTTCGGATCGCTCGGAGCCCACGCCGTCCCGGTTGGATGCTGCTTCACCGGTGCCGCTGGTGCAGCAACATGCGGGCAGCCAAAGGCACGTCGAGCCCATTTGCTGACTGAGGAACCGTGTGTCTTTACAGACTGGAACTCGGGGCTGGCGGCGGCCTGGTCGGATTGGCCGTTGCACTGGCCTGCGGTGGACGCGAAGGTCGCAGTCGGCTGCTTCTAACGGACCAAGACGAGATGCTGGAGCTGATGCAGCACAACATCCGGCTCAACGAGGTGGACGCGAGGGCCAGCGCTCTGGTGCTCAACTGGTGCGTTGTCCTTCCATTTTCGTTGACAAGTGATATGTGAGCATGGCGAGACATTTTCTGACGCGTGATGGTCTGATCACACTCGCATAGGGGAGAGCCGCTGCCAGATGCTGTCGTGCAACAAAGGCCAAACGTCATACTGGCGGCCGAGTGCGTCTACTTTGAGCCCGCCTTCCCGCTGCTGATGCAGACACTCAAGGACCTGTTTGTCCTGAACGAAGATGCCATCGTCTACTTTTGTTTCAAGAAGCGCCGGCGGGCGGACCTGCAGTTTGTCAAGATGGCGAAGAAGGCGTTTGTTGTCCAAGAGCTATTCGACGAGGACCGGCCGGTGTTTTCGCGCCAGTCGTTGTTCCTGTTCAGCTTCAAGAGCAAACGGGCGGCGACCAAGGCCAACGGAAGCGCCGGCAAGGAGGCCAATGGCTATTGCAGCAGCAATACGACAGTGAGGAGTTGATGAGAGACAAGGCCGCCCCGTGACCATGTGCTTCCCCGCGTCGTGCAACTACTGTACAGAGTACCACGGGGAGCTGTACGAGGTCTGAGACGGCATCGTGCGCCCCTCGCAACCACGTTTGTCTGCACTGGGTACTGAAACTGGCGGTTGGGTCGATGATTCAGGCAGGCTGCAGGCGGGCGCCATGGCGCAGAACACGTCGACCAATTTGCGCTCGGCAAGGTCTGGCGTCGGCCTGTCAGAGCGCGAGACCCAGCCAACGACATGCTGCACGATTTACGAGGGAGAGTCTTTTGCGACACGGCGAGCGCTTCGCAGCCACTTTGCGAGGCAAACATGGGCCGAGGCATCCATCCAGCGTGTCGACGGGCGACATAGAAGCTTGCACTGTGAGGTGTTACTCCCGACAGGCGGCGTCTCGAGGTCGGGCGGTAGAGCAGACGCCTGGACAGGCTCCGGCTGGCCGTCCATGGCCATCTGCACCGTATGACCCCGTATGCGAAAAACGGTGACGATCGCAGCTGACTGAGAAATACAGCAATCTTGGTTCAATACTGTGCGAGCCGAGGACGGTTCACCCTGTGCTCCAGGTTCGGGAGACAAAGGAGACGTGGGGGCACGTGGTGGTCCCGGTGTCGAGACGGGATCTCGCCTCCGGGCCGGCAATGACGGTTCACGAGGTTAAAGCGCGCACGCACTGCACGCGACACATGTCGCTGGGTGGCTCGGCTGGGCCAGGAGTCGAAGCCTGACTCGGAGGGCTGTCACAGTACGGGCGTTTGTACTGTGGTGTGCATCATGCAGACGGGACGGACTCAGACCACCAGCACCAGCACCACGACTTGGGGCGAGAATGAGAGAAAAAAAAAACTGCAGCGGGTTTGCGTGGGCATTTTTCCCGCCTCGACTCCACCCACCCAATCCAGGGCGCAAAAGGAAGACGCCTTGGACTGGGCGCAGTGGCAGTGGACGCCTCAGGCACAGGCGGGTTCCCATTGGTTGGGTACCTGAGCGGCGGCTGCAGGTTCAGCGCAGGTTCTGCGGCCGGCCGGCGAGTCAGCAGTGGAGAGTCCACCTCAGCCCGGCGGCCCGGATTTGCCAGCGCACCAGCGCACGCAGGCAGCGTTCAGGGCAGACGAGCAGCGGTTTCCAGTTTGTGGCAGGTGGCCCTGGCGGGCACTGTCCGCGGTCGCCAGCGGGTCAGCCGTTTTGACGGGCAACCCAGTCAATTAAAACGGGGGCCGCCTTCAGCTGCCAGGGCCAAGGTGTCAGTTTGTCACGAGCAGATGGATGAATGGGTTCCTCTCGCGGGGGTGCGCAAGGCGGTGCCTGCGTGGCGGAGCGGCACGGCGAACGCCCCCCGTTTCGACCCCAGCCCTTCCCTGCCATGCTTATGGATTCCCGGGCACAAGGGGGGGCCTGGGCATGGGCATGGGCCTGGACATGGGCAAGATGGGCTCGGGCAGCGGACGCCCACGGGCGGCAGCCAGTCCAGCCAGCGCAGTGGCAGCCAAGGCGGCCAAGGCCCGGGACGGATGGGGTGCTCGCTGTCGTCGCCCTCTCCACACCACCACCATCTTGTCGGGTCAAAGAGACTCACAATCATGGATGGAGACTTTTTTCCTTCGACGGCAGCAGACCAGACCGGACCAGGCACAGAGACGAGTGGATTGGATGCAGATGGGCAAAGGGGGGTGGTACTGTGTGGGTGGGCGGCGCACCGGACATGTCGGCATCCATCCAGGGCACCGGGCCCAGGGCTTCCAGAGCAGTGGAGGCTGCCCCAGCGCAGCAGAGGCGCACAGGGGAAGCACGCCAGCTCACCTTGCTGTGAGGGTGGTGGAGCTTTCCATTGGCTCTCTGGTCTGGCCTCTCTCGCTCTCTCTCTCCCTGACCCTCAGGCTCCAGGGCGAGCGGATCCGATCCATCCATCCATCCATCTCCTGGCACCACGGCCAATGTCTCCCACCCATGGCGAGGCCCCTCCCCCCCCCCTGTTACCCCGACCATACCCAGTCGAGCCCAGCGCCGCTGGCTTCCCGAGCCGAAACGAAGCCAGAGGCCACCCGGCTCCTCATGCCGTGATCGATGGCAGCACTCGTGGCACGCCGCCTCACGGACGGCTGTCCGTCGCTTCAGCTGAGAAAACCGCGCGTTCCTTTTTAGTCCGCCGGCCTCCCGTCCCCCTTCCTCGACCCCGTTTCCTCGTCTTCCTCCCACCCGCAAAACATTCTTTCGACCCTCCTTCGACCAACGTCAACCAGGTCACACTCATTTTTCAAAACAACAATCGCGAGCAGGACTATCTCGTGTTCACATTCCTTGTTCACTATTGTCGGCCGCTACGCCAAACAAACACGCCCGTACAGAAAACCTGTTGACCAGAGTCTTATACCCCACACGGCGACAACCACCACCTCAACAACACCAACAACAGCAACAGCAACACTCTCTCTACATCGGTCCGCAAGCCTGACCTGAACTGCAAACCAGACAACACTTTCGTCGCATTTATACCCGACACTTAGACATCATGAAGACCGCCGCCCTCGCCTCCGCCGTCTTCATCGCGGCCGCCGCCGCCCAGCCTCGCGGCCACGGCCACCAGCACAAGCATGCTGCCCGCAACGTCGTCACCCAGGTCGAGTGGGTGACGCAGACCGAGTACGTGACCGAGTACATCGACGCCACCACCACCGTCGTCGTCGGCCCCGGCCATCAGGCCGAGCCCACCACCACGAGCGTCAAGCCCAACTTCTTCGAGCCGCCTTCCTCGTCTGCTCCCGCCCCTGCGCCTTCGTCGTCCTCGGCTGCTGCTCCCCCGCCGCCGCCCCCGGCCCCTACCACGCCTACCACCACGTCGGTCTACACGCCTCCTCCTCCTCCCCCGCCTCCGTCTACCCCCAAGGCTGAGCCGACCACCGCCTCGGTGGTCGCGGCGCCGCCTCCTCAGGTCCAGCCTAGCAGCAGCCCGTCCTCGGAGCCTGCTCCCTTGCCGTCGCCTACGCCCAGCAACGGCGGCGGCTCCGGATCCTACTCTGGCGACATCACCTACTACGCTGTAGGCCTGGGTTCGTGCGGTGGCGACGATGCCGGCCAGGACCACACTAAGAACATTGTCGCGCTCTCCGCCTCGCTGTATGAAACCCTCGCCAAGCAGCACATCAACCCCTGCGGGAGCACGATCTCTATCACGGCGAATGGCAAGACCGTCAGCGGCACTGTTCGCGACAAGTGCCCCTCTTGCGCCGAGGGCAGCATCGACGTCAGCGAGAAGGCGTTCGTCGAGCTTTTCGGCAGCACTGGAGTCGGCCGCAGCAAGGTTACTTGGTCCTTCAACTAAGGTTGAGACGCCGGCTCTCATCTGGCCAGAATGAATGATGTTATGACACTTTCTTGGAGAAACACGTCTTTGGCTGAAACCCCCGGCGCGGGGCAGAACCTGGAACATGGGTACAAAATGATATCAAAGATGGAAAAGGTCACCCTTTGGTGAATACAAGGCGCCCACTGCCTGGTGCATAGACTGTTTTTGGAAACTTAACCTTCTTTTTGTACATAAAAGACTTCAGTTGAGCCCCACAAAAGGCAACATTCAAATGGATCAAAACTTGTGCTTGGCATCCCTGCAACCATTCCGTCCCGTCGGGACTCGGGAGATGCATCTCGATCAGCGCACACGTGTGAACAGGGTCTTTCTGCGAAATGGAGCGTTGCAGTCCTCGTTTTCAATTGATGTTGGTCGTTGTCCAGGGAAGCTTGCAATCCCGCTGACCATGCGGCCAGGGTGCGGCTGCAGTCGCGGGTCGTAGCCCGTCTCGGCCTGTCAGATGTCGACGTTAGGCGCGCGGAAACACAAAAGGCGGCAAGATAGGCGCAGGGCTACGGATCCAGGTTACATCCAGACTTGCACGGCCATGGAAGCCCATGCGTATATATGTCGCGGGTCTGCCGCCCCTGCCCCCCACCACGGGTGGTGTTGCTGTTTCTCGTCGTCGTCGTCGCCGTCGTCGTTGCTGCTGTCTCAACGCCTCCCGATTTCTTTGGCGCCGCGCATCCAAAAAGAGGCAGCCATGTCTTCGCCGGCGCCGCTGACCACGGCGCCACCGTCGACGACCAGAGTGCGCCAGATTGTGGCGCCCCTGACGACGGTCTACTTCCCTAACTGGATGTGCAGCGTGTGCTCCTTTGAGGGCACAGACAACAAGCCCAACTACTTCACCGAATACGTCGAAAACTGCACCATGTTCCGAGCGGAGCGGCTCTGCCGGTCGGTCGAGCCCGTGCAGTGCTTCCCTCACGTCACGTCCCTCAGCGACATTGCCGGCACCGGCTACTTCTACTCGCCGGGACTGCACTGCCCGGACAGCTGGAAGACGGTGGCGACGGTGACGGCCGGCCAGGCGGGCAACGCGTCGTCGACGAGGATCTCAGGCGTGTGGATGGACACGCTCCTGCCAGGCGAAACGGCGGCTGTGTGCTGCCCCGCGTATGTCCCCATCGTTGTCCCCTTCTCCTAATTGCCGCCGACGATGGCGGAGGCTCTTCAGAAAGCGGCCACGCCCTTGGTCGGGTCGTGATGGGCTGACGCAAACATATCTTCGGTCACCAGCACTCTATCATACGTCCCTGTCGAGGGGATAGACGGATTCTACATGTGCAGCAGAAACGTGACGACCTCGACGACGTATTTTTCTTGCGAGAACAAG
Organism: Purpureocillium lilacinum; assembly: GCF_023168085.1. Lineage (NCBI taxonomy): Eukaryota > Fungi > Ascomycota > Sordariomycetes > Hypocreales > Ophiocordycipitaceae > Purpureocillium > Purpureocillium lilacinum. The sequence continues at coordinate 775,080 of NW_027072112.1, forward strand.
ACAGGCACGACTGTTTTGGAAAAGAAGGTGACCAACCTAGGAAGCGATGTGGCCTACACCTACCTGCAAAGGGGGACACATGTCACCACGCTCCCGTTCAAGAGCATCCGCCTCGAGGCGCGATCGATACAGCTCAATTGGCGCGCGCAAGACCGCGAATCTGCCTCCTCGTCCCCAGCCTCTACGACCGTGAGCAGGGGCGCGGACCCGACGAACAGCGTGCCCCAGACGGGCACGCCAACCAGCGACAGCGACAGCGCGCCGCCTCCGCCGCCAACGCTCAGCCAAGCCGCTGTGGCGGGCATCGCTGCCGGCGGGGCCATCTTCGTGATCGGCGTAGGCCTCCTCATATTCGCACTTTGGTTCCGCCGGCGGAAGAAGAGGAAGGCCGGCGACGGAAGCCGCGACGAGAAGCCCCCCCTGACGCCCGGCCTAGGCGACGGCGGATTCCACAAAGCCGAGCTCCCCAGCACCGGCTTAGACGCCGGGCGGGACCGCTTCCACAAGCCGGAGCTCGAGGCGCCGAACCGGTTCGAGATGGAGGCCCAGGACGGCGCGCGGCTCTTCGAGCTCTACGGCGACGAGGAGTTTATCCCCGGCGAGCTGCCGGCGGGGGGCGGCGGCGGCGGCGGCGGCAGCGGACCGGTCATGTCGCCAAGGTCCGGCCCGCCCCCGGCCCAAACCCCGCCGCCGCCGCTGCCGCGGTCGTCTCGCGGAGGGCCACGCCCCGCCCGCCCCGGGAGCAACAACAAGACCAACACCAACGCCAGCACCAGCGCCAACACGGGCCACGCGCGGGACCCAGCTGCTGCTGCTGCGACCCCCGCCGCGACGGCAGTCGCAAAGCCCACGCTCGTGCACGTCCACCGCAAGGCCGTCCCCGCGAGAGGCACGGCCCTGCGCGTGCACCCGCCGGAGGACCCGGGGGCCCCCCGCCACCGCGGCGGCGGCGGCGACGGTGGCGACAACAAGGCCGTAGTAAATCCCGGGCGGGCGCCGCGCCGCGTCCGGTGCGGTAGCGGACCGGTCCACGACCGTGGGAGCATAGAAGGAGGGTGGATATAATAACCTGCCGGCCGGGGGGTCATCTTTCCCCCCGGAACAGATGCGCCCCTTGATTCTTTCCAATTTTTTTTTTCTCTCTCTCTTTTCACACGCAGCATTGCCTCTGGAGTTCCGGGGAAGGGGTTCTGTTTTAAACTCGGGCGGCGGACAACATGGTGGCAGCGGTGTCTTCAGGAAAAGCGCGACATTCATGCGGTGGATGCCATGTAGGGAAGCAGCTGCCCACCTTCGCGTAGGCGGGAAGCGGGCCGTCTCCATTTCATGCGATCTTGCGGGCTGTCAAAAATGTACATACGTAATATATACTTTGCATACAAGTACGTAGATCCATGGGCGGCGCATGAGAAATAAGCTCAGAGATAAAAATTGCATCGTGGCCAAGAGTTGCTTGGCGAACCTTCATCTATGCCGCCCATCCACGTTTTAAAACCCCACGCAAGCCCCGGAAGAGAGAGGGACAGGAAAAACAAAAGATGACATTTCCCCTGTTTATGCGACAATACAAGTACGTCGTACACGTGCGCTGGTGGACCACCTGGAAGAAAGCCCCCGTCCATGCCCCCCGGCGGCGCCCGGGACCAGAACCCAGGAACCAGGATGCTTGCGCCTGCGCCTCGGGCGCATCCCTGCCCGTTTCCTGACCCCTTTCATTACCGGGCGGGAGGAAACGCGCTTTTCTTTTCTTTTCGTTCATGCCCATCACCATGACATGTTTATGTTCATGTCATGACCAGAAGCCACCCCAGAAGGTCGTAACCAGGGCGGCTTCTAGTCCACTTGGCGTACGTTCGGTCGAACGTACGTAATACGGACTACGAGTACGGACTGTATCCCCGTCCGTGTAATATGACACCCGTCACAACAGGCTGAGAAGCTCCTCGACGTAGCGCCTCGTATCGACACCGATCCCCTGCGCGAGCTTCCCTGCTCCATCTGCACCGCCCCCTGCGCCCGTCGCGACACCGCGGAGCCCAGCGTGGTCGCTCGCCCGACGGATTAGAAAGATTTCCTTGGCCACGTCGTCTGCGTCACCCTTGCCGCCGCCGTCGTTGTTGTCGCCATCGCCACCGTCGTCATCCTCATCGCCGGCGTTGCTCCCTCCCGCCTCCGACGCCCCAGGCGAGGATTCGTGTATCGTGGACAGGTTGGCGGCGCGTGCGTCGTCACCCCGGCCGCGCTGCTGGAGCAGGCGTGTCCACACGATCCACCACCCGCGGTTGGTCTTGTGCGTGCGCTCCAGGTCGCCGGGCCGGGCGCGCGTCGCGGCGTGGATGTTGAGGAGGTGGAGATGCGTGTTGATGGCGTCGGCGCGGGACCAGGCGTCCGACGACGCCAGCTCCGGGATGTTGGGGATGGTGGAGTGAACCGTTAGCGACGGCGGGTCCCAGACCAGGTTGTAGATGCCGTCGGGGGAGCCCTTGGCATCTTGCCGCTCGGGTCGATACTTGGTCGACGTGACGAGCGACTTCTTTAGCGGCGCCAGCTGGTAGTGCAGCGAGCGGTACAGCGAGTCCCAGGCGAGAGAGTCGGTGCGCAGACGGAATAGGAAGGCGAAGACGAACGGCCGGTTGACGTAGACGACGACGCGCAGCTTCTCCGCCTTGTTTAGGTCGTGCGAGTTGTACCCGGGCATCATATTCCCGACAACCTGCGAGCGGTGGTGGATGCCGCCGATGTGGCGGCCAAAGTCCCGAACAACCGTCGCCTCGGAGGGCACGCCGTCGGACCCGGGCTCAAGTTCGACGTGCAGAGTGCGAAGGACGGTGCGCGAGTTATGCTCGGATTCCGAGTCGGACGAGTTGGCGCTGGCGTCGGGGTCGCCCTGGGTGTCCTCTTCGATCTCGCCCTTGAGGCCGATGAGGTAGTGCCCAGCCGCCTCTGCGGAGGACGTCCGCCGAGGGAGACTGGGACGGGTAGGCCGCGGAGAGGAGTCTTTGGCTTGCGCTGCCTGTGCCTCGTCATCTGGTTTGGCGGGCTGGACGCTGGACGAGTCGCTCGAGCCGCCCCCGGGGAGTGTCCAGTACGAGCCGTAGCCGAGCTTCATGTAGCTGAACATCTTGTCCAGCTTTCCCTCTTCTGCCTCGGCGCCTCCCTTGGATGGGGCTGATTGTGACGGGGCCGGAGCTGGGGCCGGCGGCAACGTCTGCACGACGGTTTGTTTCCTGTCCGTGTTGGACTCATGGTCATTGCGCTTGGCGTCTTTCCTCGCCTTCACGCGACGGACCGACGTCGGGCTCTCTATGACGCCGTACGCGTGCTCCCCCCAGGTGTAGAGGTCCTCCATCCAGTGCGTCACGTCCCGCAGCGACTTCCTCGACAAGGCCCCCGTGCCAAGGAAGATGGCTCCGTCCTCCACAGCCGGTTCCTGGCCGGTCCCGAGCCAGTGCTGATGGTGGTGAAGGGGGTGCTGGTCCTCCCCGGTCTCCTCCTCGTCGCCAAACTTGGAGACGACGAGGTCGACGAGGCCTTCTATCCTCCCGACAAGCCCCTCGAGCACCTCGCGCTCGCCACTGCCGCGATCCTCCTCGCCAACGCCGATGCCAAGCTCGCCCGAGGCGGCGAGGTTGATGCCGCCGAGCATGTCCCGGGCCGGATTCCCGTGCAGCATGACGTTCCAGGTCGAAAGGTATAGGTCCCAATAGCGGCTTAGGACGGCAACAAACTTGGAGCGGCGGCAGTGCACAAACAGCGCGCTCAAGGACGAGGCGTGGTGCATGAGAAAGACGCTGTGGGCGCGGAGCAGGTCGCGCAGCAGCAATGCCGCGGGCTTCATGTCCCGCGAGGAGTACTCGTAGCCCGAAGACGACTGCGACTGGGCCGACGACGAAGACGGCGACGACTTGGTGGCCAGACGCGGCGGCAGGGGGACCTTGGTGAGGTCGACGCTGGCGACGATCCACCAGCCGGGCTCAAGCTCGTGCATGACGACGCGGGCGCGCTCCGTGTCGATGGCGTCGACGGGGGCGCCGTCAGCGAAGCCGCGCGAAAAGCCCACCATGCCCTGGGCGAGGCCGATCTGGCGGAGGCGCTCATGACGCTCCTCCTGCGAGACGGCATCGGTGGGACGACCGCGCGTGCCGGCCCTTCGCCTACGCCGGCGGCTGTGGCCGCTCGACTGCTGCTGCTGCTGCTGCTGCGTGGTGACGGAGGCATAGTAGACGATTTGGTCGTCGATGGTGTCGTCGGAGGTGCCCAGCGACGGGTTGTAGATGGCGAGGAAGCCGAGCTGCGCGGGCACGACGCTGGCGGATGCTGCTGCTGCTGCTGCTTGTGGACCCGATGACGACGCTGAGGCCATCGTGGCTCTGTGGCTGGCGGCTCGTCGTCGCGCTCAACGGCGAGCCGCGGCAAGGGGGGACAGTCAATCGGCCAGGGACGACGTGGGAGGCATGTGCCGGAAGCGAGCCCGCGAGCCCGCACCCTTTCGTCTGATGCAGTCGGTGGTGATGATTGTCGTCGAGGCGGTTGAATCGGGCGGGTGGCTGGCGAGTTGATAAAGCCAAGGCCGGGCGGCAGGTGGAGTGGAGAGGATGGGGTATGATGTAAAGGCTAAGAGCTCCAGTGCCCTGCGTCACTCTGCCCCCCAAGTTTGAGCCGCAAAAAGACCCTGCCCTCCTTGCCTCTACTCTACCCTAGGTCTCGCTGTCGCCCGCGCGCCGTCCCCATCCACCACCACCAGCGTCATCCTCGCGTGAAGCAAGAGTGATCGACGGCTGGCGGAGAGGCGACTTGTGGGAACGGGTCCCTTGATCGTCTATTTATTTTCCGATCTCAACCGCCGCCAAGAATCGGAGCCCATCGCTGCGCCCGCGTGCACATCGTGAAGGACCCTGGATTTCCCCCTCGCCAGGAACAACACAAGACGACGCACTAATGCCAGGGATGGTGGGCAACGTTCCTCCCGAACCCCCAGCTGTTTTTGCTCTCTCGTAACCCGCTCCCGGGATGGAATCCTGGCTGGACCCTGAAGTGAGCGAGGGCAAGGAGGGGTCCTCGTGTCGGGATGCAACAAGCCAGTTAGTGGCTCGCCTACGAAGCACTAGCACTGACTTGAGCTGTGTCAATACCTGAAGATATCTTATCCGCGATGACACAAGATACTGCCTAGCTGCAGCCAGGTAAATTTCTCAAACCCCCGTACATGTGCTGAGTGGAGGAGAAGCGCCGGGCGTAGGTGGGCGGACGGGCCCGCACGCTCGCTGGCGGTAGGGCTAGCAGCCACTGAAGATGGCATTATTAGCCGCCGCATTGCCCTTCGACGCCTCCATGGATCTCGCCCACCGCTAAAAGAACTTGGAATGTCGCCTGGCAAACAGGCAAACGAAACGCCTCCCACGACCTCGATTGCCCGATGCATAGGCGCCATCCGAAAAAGCCCACCCTCCGCGCGCTGCTGTCAGCTGCCACGGCACAGGCCGCAGGGGCGCTGGCAGAGCCAAGCCTTTACAATGCACTCTCACGCCTGCCGTCAAGCCTCTCACCACCGCTCAACGTAGAGTTATCGCTACAACGCAGTCCATACGCGCCTTGACCGCATCTCCCACGCCGCCCAGTTTGCCCTCCAGTCTGACAACAGTTGTCTGACCGACCCCGTCCGGATCCATCCCGCGACATGGATTCACCGATTGCGTGATGCCGACCTCGGGCGCGCGTCCCCGCCAGCGACTGGAGCGTCCCAAAACGGCAATTATAAATGCCCGCCAGGGCTTCATTCACTTTTCCCGTCTGTCGTCCTTCCCCTGCTGTCCGCCCGCTGAGCGATTCTTCCTTCCATCCGTGGCCAAAAGCACACCATGTCTCTCCCCATCGAGAACGAGGCATCGGCGCCGCCGCCGCCAGCGTCGCAGAAGCATCAGCCTCTTGCGGCGCGCGACGAGAAGACGACGCCCTCGCTGCTGGTCAGCGACGCGTCGCAGCAGCAGCAGCAGTATGCCCCCAACGACGACGGCAATGACGCCGCACCCCAGCGGCAAAAGTGGTACCAGTGGTTCTCGCCCAGCGACACCCCCGAGGAGCGCCGCCTCGTCCTCAAGCTCGACGCCCTCATCCTCGTCTTCGTCTTCCTCGCCTACTGGGCCAAGGTGCTCGACCAGTCCGCCGCCGCGACCGCCTACGTCAGCGGCATGCGCGAGTCGCTCGGCCTCTACGGCAACGAGCTCAACTACCTCAACACGTCGTACATGGTCGGCTTCGTCGCCCTGCAGATTCCCCTGACGCTCCTGGTACGGATTTGCCCCTGCCCCGGGTCACTCCACCCACCCCAATGCCGTGCCGTGATGGACTGGCAAACACGTGCGAGAGAGAGAGGGGGGAGAGGAAGGAGGAAGAATAAGAAGAAGAAGACGAAGAAGGAGACGAGAGAAAGGTGCTGACGAGTCCTGACCGTCCAGATGACGCGCTTCTCCGCCAGCTACTTCCTCCCCGGCGCCGACCTCGTCTGGGCCGCCCTCACCCTCGCCCAGTACAAGGCCTCGTCCGCCTGGCAGCTGTACATCCTGCGCTTCCTCGTCGGCGCCGCCGGCAGCCTCTTCTTCCCCGGCGTCCAGTGGTACCTCGGTTGCTGGTACAAGCGCTCCGAGCTGAGCCGCCGCTCCGCCCTCTTCTTCGTCGCCAGCCAGGTCGGCGGCATGAGCGCCGGCTACATCCAAACGGGCGCCCACGCCGGGCTCAACATGCGCCACGGCATCGAGGGCTGGCGCTGGCTTTATATCATCTGTTCGTTGCCCCCCCTCAACCCGCCCTCGCCCTTTGGTTTCTCCTTCTTCCCCTAGCTCGCAGAGAGATTGGGCGGCCTCGTGTAAGTGTGTATGTGCATGTGTGCTCATTGCGTCACATTAGGCTTCTCGTGCACCTTCCCCGTCGCCATCCTCGGCTTCATCACCCTCCCCGGCCAGCCGGACAAGCCGCGGACCCTGTTCCTCTCGGAGCGCGAAGTCCAACTCGCGCGTGACCGCATGGCCGCCGAGCACCGCGAGCCCCGCAAGCCGCTCACCATCCCCGTCGTCCGGTCCGTCCTCTCCGGCTGGCACTTCTGGGTCCTCGTCGCCTTCGCCTTCTTCTTCTCCCAGGCCGACGGCGTGTCCTCCAACAGCGGCCTTCCCCTGTGGCTCAAGGAGCAGGGCTACGGCGTCGAGGCCATCAACACCATCACCACCGTCTCTCCCGCCGTCACCATCGTCGCCTCTCTCATCTGCGGCGTCTTGTCCGACGCGTATGACGCCAAGGTGCCGCTCATAGCCGTCACGGCCGGGCTCAACATCTTTGCCAGCATCGTCCTCGCCATCTGGCACGTCCCCACCGGCCTCAAGTTCTTCGCCTTCTTCCTCGCCGGCTCGGCGGACGGCATTGCGGGCGTCATCTACGCCTGGGCCAACGAGATTTGCGCCGGCAACGCCGAGGAACGCGCAATCGTCATTAGCAGCATGAACACCATTGGCAATGTCTTTGGCGCCTGGATCCCTCTGTTGTAAGTTTTGGCCCCCGCTTTCTTCAAAAGTACGCGAGGTCGACTGACTGTGCCAAAGGGCTTGGAAGACGGTAGACGCGCCGCGCTACCTCATCGGATATAATTGGACAATCGCCCTAGATGTGTGCATGATTGGAATGCTCTTCGTTTTGCGATCATTTTGGAACAAGGAGAGGAAGCAAAACACGAGTCTGGCAGTCTCCAGCACAAGCGGGTAGAAAGAGTAGAAAACTGTTCGAATTTAAAGCATACGTCAGGCTTTGTCTGCACTGCATTCTACACATCTGAGCGCCGCATTAGCGAGCTGCGACGCTATGTGACTTAAACTCGGCATCCGACGGCTTGGCTTTCACCTCGGCATTGGGCAGAGACTGCTCGTCCGTCAAACGCGGATCGCGGAGACACAGCGCGAAGACGCAGACCAACGACGCGATGCAGATGCCCGTGATGCACAGGATCCGCTGCGTGTACCTATACGACGTGACGACCCCCTGTCTCTCCGGAGACCCCCACGGGTACTCCTCGATGGCGGTAAACGGCGAGTCGTAGAAGAGGCCCGGGAGCGTTTCGTTGCCGAATTGCGCCAGGTCTTGCTGCAGCTGCCCCGGCAGAAGCTGCGTCCAGATGGCGCCCGATATGGCGTTGCCGATGGCGCCTCCAACGTTGAAGCAAGCAAAGTACACGCCCGTGATGACGGCGAGATGCTCGTGCCGCGTGGCTGCCTGGATGCTCGCAAGGGCAGCATACGTGAACATGCCACACGAGATGCCCAAGAGCACCTGCGCGCCGACCATGCCAGAGTAGTTGGATCCGCCGCCGCCCCGGTATTGAATCAGCAGCCCGAACGCGACGAGATGTAGCCCGGAGCCGCAGACAATGATCCACTTGAGGCGCCTCAACTTGTAGACAACTGCTCCAAAGAATAATCCCGTCAGGCAGGCAGTGAACGAATATAGGTTCGTGATGCGGGTGGCGCTCAGAACGGTCTGGTTGAACGAGATGACGAGAACGGTGTAAAGGAAGTCCCCTTGCACGGCGGCGGCGCAGTTCATTGCCGTGATGACTCCGAGCGCACCCCATACCATGCGATCCTTGAGCAGGTGAAGAGGCACCATTGGGTGCTTGGCTTTGGCCTCCCAAAACACAAAGGCCGGGATACAGAGTATGCCAACGACGAGGGGCGCGATGATGTGTCCCTGGTGCCACGTTGTTGATGAGCCGCCAGCTAATGTAAGTGGCACGAGGATGAGGGCGAGCACCGCAATCATCAAGATCATGCCCACCACATCGAGTTGCCAGAAAAGCGCCTTGAGAAGCTCAGCCCCCCCGAGAAGCTGGAACGGCGTCTTGTACTTGCCCAGATCGCCTGCCTTTTTCGCTCGATGATGAGCCCACCACATGGCAACGAAGAGCGGAATAGTCGACACGGGATATATGATGGCCCACATGCCTATCCCCAAGCGCCAGCCGATATTCTCCAACGCCGCAGCAGCAACGTCGCCACTGACCCATGCGTTGATGAGGAAAGGACTGACGGGGACGTAGGAGAAGAGCAGCCGAGCGCGCAAGGACGTGACGTCGGAGAGAATGACCTCGACCAGGAACGAAACGCACGTAAAGCCAACCTGGTATAGAACCGCACCGGCCGAGAACGCCTCGACGCCATTCGAGGTGGCATCGACAATAGTGCCGACGACGTAAAAGAGGATAGAGACGAGCAGCAGCTCCATGCGACCAAAGACGTCGGCGATTTTGGCAGACGTCGGCTGCGCGGCGGCGGCGATGACGCTCCGAAGGACCGAGATGGTGGCGAGGAGCGAGTGCGTGCTGAAGCTGTCCGTGGCGGTGGGCTGGTAGGCGTAGCGCAGCGAGATGTCGAGCGAGTACACGTAGGCGACGATGAAGATGCCGACGAAGAGGATGACGCGACCTGGGAGGTTGATGTGCTGCGCAATGGCATCCATGCGCTTGACGCCGGGGCTGGTGCTGCCGGTAAGAGCAAACGTCGCTTCGGGGCCATTGTGGGACTCTTTGGCGACGCTCGTTTGGCGCACGTCGGACGACTTGTCCGCGGGGGATGCCTGGCTGTCGGAGGCCATGGTGAAGAAAGGCTGGGCAGAAATGTGACTGAGGCACGCGCGGTCCAAAGGCTAGTTCTTCGTTGGCGTGAACCACTCGTATGCTGCGAAAGAGCCGTCTTCTAGGGGAGCTCGCCAGGCGAACCAAGGTTTCCCAGAGGGCCGATCATTGCATTGGCGGACGGGGGGAGCCACGGCATATAAATTTGTCAATACGACGCGATGCGAAGCCGGACGTTCCCCGACAGCACAGCGAGTCGACTGGACGCCCCCATGGCAGCGACAGGCGCCAGGCCAACGGGGTTCCGCGACAGGGTCCAGGGATGGACTGGCGACGGTCACGACTGGATAGACAGTATTCAACTAACGTTAGCGTGGTAAAAAGGACGAAGCGGCCGGCAGCGCAGGAGCTGTGTGGTGGGATCCGAGAAGAGAAAGTTGGCCGATTATCTTATCTGATCTAGTGCAGCTCACGCCACGTGCGATGGGGCCTCAACGCAGCCCACTGCTGCTGGTCCGGCTGCCGGGTCGCGAAAATGCCACCTCGAATCCGCCGGCTGTGGGGGCCGCAGGTGTCACTGCTTGGCCGATGGCACTGGCTGGTGTTTTGATGTGGCTCGGTGCCAGGCTGTTCTAGTACACATCGACAAGAACCGGTTCGCACGCGCCAGGCGGGCTCTTCAGTCATGCCTAGTGGCACCAGGGTAGCTACGCCGACTGGTCCTAAATTCCTAATGACGATGAACTCGTGTGCTCCATAATGGTCACCGGGTCTTTCGTCTGGGAGGCGCAGCGGGTCGTCGCGGAGGTCTGCTCTTTCGCTGTGGGCGATGTGTGCGAAGCACGTACATGATCCAGCGCTTTTCAGATATCGTCAGTGCAGCCGACGGTGAGGTCACTGAGGTGCCCTGGAGCCTGTGGAGGTCTAGTTATTTTGGAAACGGGTAACTATCGGTCCTCCCACTTGCCTGATTGAGCGAGTGACATTCTGGGTTTGCCATGGGCCCGTTTCTGTCCCGGGTTGGCTGGCCGGGTCCGGAGCTCGAAAATTGGCACGTGTTGGGTGGGCGAGTGTTATCAAAAGTATCACAGGTTGTTCGATGCGCTCGTAGGGCAGGGAAAAGCGCCACAACACCGAGGTAGGAATCTTATTAATGATGCCTCAGGGCCCGGAAAAGGCGCGTTGCCGGCACTCGACGGCTGCTTGCGGCGTGGGGCCAGAAAAAGGGGCACTGCGACGACACTCAAGCGGATTTCTACGACGAGCGTACTTCTCGCGATCAAAGATGGCACGTTCCAAAGTCACCTGTCATGTTCAAACGGTCTATTGCAGTTTCACGCGTAGTAACAATCCAAGATGCTCAAGTTAGCATATAGGGGGCCACCCCATCGAGGCACAAGGAACCTCGACCGGGGCAACAATGATGGGGCCAAAATAATGTATGCTGTCGCCTATTACTAGAGACGCATGTCAAGCCATCTGACCCGCGAGAAAGCGCTCTTCCTTCTTTACCTGTGCCTCACCTCCCCAGTCGTTGATGCTCTCGCCCTGGCAGTTGCTCCCCCCCGGTGGGCATCCCTGCGAAGCGGCTCTCTTTTCCCCTAACAAAGCGTCGAAACAAGACACAGGACAAATGAGACTCCAGGGGGTCTTGTGTAACATTCACTACCGTGCTAGGTCACCATACTGCACTTCTCGCACTGTTCGTCTATAAGTTTCAACACGAGAGAGCATCGAGGAAGATTCCCCCTTTCCCTCTAGGCATACGCAAACATTGGCATATTCGTGTCTCTTCTCTACATGCCGCCATCTTGCTTGAGGCGCAACGCAACGGAGCAGTCCAAATAGCCGCAGCAGCAACAAGAACAATAGCCAGGATAAGGCTCCAAAGATCGGCCACCAACTCCTCTCATCTGGCAGCCGCCCGGGACGACAAAGCCGAGTCGAATCATTCCGTCAACTCCGCCGCCGCTACGAAGCAAACCCAGAATTCCTCTCGCCGCTTCTCTCATCTCACAGCTGCCTGCCTCGGCGTAATGTTCGTCGCCCAGCGCCGCGTCACGTACCACTCGCTCCTCCGCCGTCGCCCCCGCCCGTGCCGAAGAGTCCGCCGCATCAAGCGGCAGCTCATCCAATATGCTCGCTTGTGCCACCAGCTTCGTCAGATTCAGCTTCTTCAAAAACTCCTCGATGATATCATGCACATCCATGATGTTCCAGACGTTGGGGAATGGGAGGATGAGGAATGACGGGATGGATGGATGTGTTGGCGTGGGCCCCAGACATGTGTAACTGGCCGAACGGGGGATTGACGGGCAGGGTTGGTTATGGAGGCAAGGCGTTTTACGTGTGTAACTGTTGGAAATGACGGTACGGTGGACCGGACTCGACCTGATAGGGGTCCGGAGAGCCTGATTCGTTGTGGTGCTAGCCTTTGTGCGCAGTGCAGTAATTAATCACATTGTTTCTCGCCGCCTCGGGCGCCGTGTTGTTGTCGCAAGGAAGGTGATGGCCGTATGCGTACATATGGGGAGCGGAGCCGAGCGAGATGCGGCCACCACGGCTGGCCATCGCCTTCCTATTCGCTCCCAATGCGCCCGCCGCGTGATGGGCCAGACGAGAAAAATGTCTGCTAGCCACAACGGGCACCGGGCAGTGACCGACCCAGCCTGGGACCTCCACTCAGTCCACTGGCAGCTGGGCCTCTCCCATAAAACAGGTACGAAGTATTCACGGCTGAAGGAGAGCCACCCACACTGCATCCCGCGTCGACTTGGGAGAAGAAACAAAAAGAGAACCAATGAGTGGACTTCGCAGAACCAATATCGTCCGCAAGAGATAAGGCATCCGGCTCCCCGGAATGCAACCCCCGCTGCATGTGGTTCGTGGAGGCGACCGTTGGTGAAGAATCCATAGGAGAATTGCTTCTGGATGTGACACCGGCCGGCGGTGGTCTGGCACGCGCACCAGCCACAGACGGCGGGCAGGGCTCATCAAGGCGAGAAACCTTGGAATGCATCCCGACTCGGCGGCGGGAGCGCACCATGGGACCGCCTCGCGTGGCCGTTCGCGGGGACCCAAGGGGCCAAGGGCCGTGGGCTCCAGTCGGGCTATAAACATGCGTTGCTTTCCGGTCGCACCCCTCCCAGGCGCGATGTTGCAAACATCGAATCGGGGGGACTATCGTTGCGTTCCTGGCACTTTCTCCCCATGTACGTGCATATATAGATGTACAAAGTCATGGAATACATGTATACGCACGCGTCTGCTGTTTGGTACATGTGAATGCAAACTGGATCCTTCCAAGTCTCCGATAGTGTGTATTGGTTGGCCAATCTTGTTTTGCATTGAGGAATCCCATGGCGACAACGACTAACACTTTGACTTGAATGGATCGCCACGTCAACAACCGTCCGCCAACGAAAGTAAGTTCTTGTCACAGTCAGTCTCTAGCCGTCAACTAGAAATAGGGTATAAGACGAACCCATGAGTTACATCGACTATGCAGGATAGCGCCGGGCGCATGCACCATCTGTTCACTTCTTCACATCAGCGCGGACTCCCTTACATGTAGACAGTTTACCACGGCCACGCAGGATACTCACGAGCTGAGGTGTGTGAGAGCACTCATGTGTTAGCAAGATCAACTATCGTCCTTTTGGGTGAGTGCAACGAGACTAACAAGACACTGTCGCCCGAGTTAGTAAATTAGGTTCTTGCAAAGCCGGCGACGTCGTCATGTCCTTACCACGCAGTCAGGGCCATTATCGCAGCAGCCGAAACCCTGTCCAGAGGTAAGTATTGGCCCTTGGCTGCAAAGTGTGGTCGGGGATTCTGGTGCGCCGTACGTTACGCCCGCAGTTAAGAGGGTTATCGCAGCATTTCCCGGGGCACAGAGGGCAATTGTGGCCGCACTTTGCCTCGAGTCCATGATCAACGGGTGTCGCTAGGGGCGTCGCCGCGACGGCGGCCACCAAGGTCGCCAGAGCAAAGATTCTAAAGTTCATTGTGCACTCAAGTCGAACGAGAAACGCAAGTTGTGTGCTTGGATAGTGTCTCTTGCCGCCACTTGCTGGAGGGTACATGAGCCTTTTTATCTCGCTTCAACCCCTTCGCTTCAATCCCTGGTCCAAAGCGAAACGAAGAAACATAACCTGGTTGCCACAATATGGCTACAAGATCGCCAGAGCACAACACCTCACATGGTGTTCCTATGGCATCCCAGTTCGCCGTCATAGGGTCCACTTGGGCGTGCGAAAGAGCATTGTCGGATGCCTCGAAGGGGAAAAATAAGCTGACATGGAGTCAGAAGGGCATACGTACCTCCCCATTGTGCAGAGAGGACATGATCAGGGTAGGTATTGTGTTTGAAGACGCCGCCCTCCTTCAGGCATTGGCACGGGAGGTCGGGATCTCGCATCCGAGGCACCGATATTCCCGAATCATACGTTCACATGAATGGCCGCTTCCGTCGTCTCCGCAGGGGTCCGTTGACGATCAGCGGGGTTCCCTGTGGGCCGTATGCGGCTCAGGAAGGTCATTCATCATCTGCAATCTGCTCCTGTTCCTTCACTGTCTCGTACAAACGGATAGTCAGCCGGGGGTGTCTTGTCGACCACTCCAGTCAAAAGCTGCCACAACTCGGGCCAGGAATTGAATCAACGTTTGTCTTCTTTGTCTCGTCCGAGCTCTTGTTTCACCACGGCTTTGTAAGGGCTACAAATGACCGTGAGCAACACTGGCAACTGGGCAGGCAAGGCGGTGGGGACATGAAGGAATATGTGGATTTTCGGGCCGCGGTGAGACGCGAGGGGCAATGCTGCATTCACGACGGGGTATCCTTCGTGTTCCAAGAAGTCCTATTGGCAGGATACGACTGTCTGTAGCACGCATAACCCGGAGCCCAGCAACTAGCGTTACCCAAAGGGCAATGACTTGCACTGCGTGGAGATGCGTGCAACCGTGCGGCTTCCCGCACCTCGCTGTCTGATATCCTCGTCAACAAGACGCGCAACACAACATTTGTCACCGGTTCTCGGTTCCACTGTATCAGGCCACAGAAACGTCCATTGAGGCATCAAGAAGGCCTAAAATCTCACCGCGAGGCGAAGCTGGAACCTGAAGGATCAACCTTCGGAGACCCAAGGCCGAAGAAATTCATCCCAGGTAGGCAGCGGGGCCGCATGCTTGGAACATAAATATTGCTCAATTCATTTCAAGTACGGGCTGTTTGAATCTTGTCACTCACCCTCTTCCACATCATCCCTCAGTATGCATTTCAACGCACTCCTATCCGGCGCTGTCGCCGCTCTGCTCGCCACGGGCGTCGCTGCCGACTGCTCCCCGACCCACCCTATCGGCGACAAGTGCCCGTCCACGAGCGAAGGCGCCCGCTTCTGTGACCCCTCGTGCTCCAGTATTGTGAGTAAACGCTGGCTGTTTGTAGCTCTGTCATAGGATATGGGCTGATTGTATCAAACAGATCATCTGCCACGACGGCGTCGTCAAGCTGAACAACAAGTGCAACCCTGGCTGCTGCAAGTACCAGAACGGCGGCATCCCCTACTGCTCCTGCTAAGAGGATGCGAGCTGGGTTAGAACAGTAATTTCAAGGGAAAACAATCCGTACTTATCCAATTCTGGGCCACGTCGCAAGATGTTCGTCTTTTGAGGGCCGATGAGCCCAAGTACGGAAACAAATGTCGCCGTGTTACCCCGTTGTAGAAGGTCACCTTCCATCACCCCGACCAAGCGGGGCCTCATTCTGTCAATTACCCTTTTTCTGCGCATTGGTGACTGTTTTTGTACCAGATCTGTGACGTTGCAGCGCGATCAAGACTGAGGCGACACAGCTGACCTCGATGAAGGGTGATCGCCATGATCATCGCATGCCAAGACGCCTTCGCACAGCTGGGGCGGATTTGCTGACAACACAGAGGTCGGGTCGTCGGGCCATCTCATTGGCACTCTGCGCTCAGGCGAGAGGCCGGACATAGTTGACCCGGTGCACACACCATCACATCCAACCACTACGTTGACGGACCTGCAGATAGAGTGCCGCCGCTCACGTCGCTTGTTCTGTTTTTAGACTACACACATGCCCATTTGCCATTTGGAGGCACGGTCTGCTTGGCCACCTCCACACAGAGGCGGCCCAGCTATGACATGTCCTATACTTGGTCCCTGTGAGGGATGGAGGGCGCGAGGCATGTAAGGGCCCGCCTCTTACCACTGCAAGTGTTGAGATTGGCGCCTTGTTAATATCGGCGTACCATCTCCCTCTGCGAGACAACAGCGAATCGCTTGCAATCAGCCTAGCTGGTTCCTGACGATCCCCCAGAATAGAAACGAATCCCCCGCTGTATGACATGTTGAAGCGATCTGAGGCCCGGCTTGGCAGCTTCACGATGTCAGAACGGAACCATTGAAGTTAAAAACAGAGTCACAAAGGACAATCAAGAAGTCAGAACGGCACGAAATGGTTCCGAGGATGAGCAAACCAACATCTATAAGTACGACGAGATCATCTCGCTCAAGAGGGTACAATCCGAAGCAGCAGACCAGACAACAAAGCCACAGCCATAACCAGCATTCTTCTCCATTTCAGAGAGCCAACTCCCTTTTACTGTCAACATGAAGTTCACTCAGGTTCCCGTCATCATCGCCCTCCTCATCCCCGCCATCGCGGCCATGCCCGCCGGTGAGACGGTCGACATGACGGAGCGTTCTGAGCACATCAACTCCCTCGAGGCTCGTGCCTGCGGCGCCGCTGGAGCCTGCAAGGGCGTTGGTGGCGGTGACCTCTGCAACGACCGCGTAAGTGCCCTCAATGACTGTTTCTTCGACGAAATATGGAATACAGTACTGAAGCTTGGGTTCAACAGTGCAAGAAGTGCAAGGGCCCCAGCGGCTACTACAAGAAGGGCGAGTGCGGAGGCCTCGGCTGGCAGTAAGTACCTCTTGTGGCGCCATGTATCCCGTCAAAGTGGCAAGATTGCTAACATGTCCGCGCGCAGGCGCTGCTACTGCTACTACTCTTAAACGGCCTGCGTAGCCACGACAGAGCGATAGCATTGAGAGACTGTAACTATCTTTACTGTAAAGCAACATGGACGATTGCAAAGGACGGTTTGGCTCCTGGGCGAATGGTCAAGCTAGAATCCCATAAAGCAAGAATACACTTGGTGTTCGACCGGCAGATAAGCGACTTGAGACAATACCAGGCATCCCCAGCCGGCAATTGTTGGTTGACGCCACCAGCCCCGTGTCATCTCAGCGATGCACCCCGCAGCAGGACACCCGTTCGTATCGGGCTGGGTGCGGGTCAACCCGCACGGATGGTGCAGGAGCCGAGTCCAACGGGCAAGCAACCATTCGATGATTTTGAATGTGGCTGCTCTTAGGCGCCGGGGGCGGAAAAGTAGCCGAATCATTGAGCCATTTGTCCAAATCGACTCCACGACTTGGCCCAGGACTTGACGCCCGGGGTAAGTGGCGGGCTGGACAAGACACTCCGCCCCCAGGCCACTGTGGTGCAGCTTGGTCGTTTCACCCAGACGGGACGAAATGTTCAATATTTAGTCAAAGCTATGGCCTAGCAGTACGTACGCAGACGTGTCTTGCCTCCCTTTTCGTTCTCTCTTGTCGACAATCGCCTCAGCGCCGCTACGTCATGCTGTCATTCGCTCTGTGCCTGTACAGCGTTTCCTCGTCCATTTGCGAGAATAGCGTTCCGACATAAAACATAAATATTTTGCAGCGAACCACGTCTTCATTCCTCTCCCAGATCGACACTGGAAAAGTCCGACGATGCGCGCGAGCCTTTTGCTATTGGCACCTATCCTCGCAGTCGCCCAACGGTTCGCCCCTCGATCAGTAGATAAGCTCGACGACGATGCCTTCAACCAGGCTCAACAGAACGACCAAGGCGCCACGCGACATCTCTCGAACGTGCCCATAAAGACCTCTGACGGGCTCTGCCTGTTCGTCGACAAGCTCTCCGGCGACTCGCGAGCGAACCTCACACCCGTCCAGATCACCCAGTGCAGCAATGGCGCGAGTGGTCAGGGGTGGGACCTCATAACGAAAGGAGCACACAATGATCAGCCTGGGCAGATGCTAGTCGTCAGCAACCTCACGAGGGCGTGTCTCAATTATGACAATGATGCGGACCAGATTTATCTGTTTTCCTGCGGGGGGAGGGCAGATGGCAGTGGCACAGTGGCAGAGTCCCAGCTCTTCTTGTTTGAAGGCGGCGTAGGGCCGTTGACTCTGAAGCCTAAGAACGGAGCGCATACCTGTCTGCTAGGCACCGGAAATTATGTGAACGTCACGAAGTGTAGTGGCGCGGTGAATCAAATGTTTACGTTTGGAGGGTAGGCAACGTATGTACAGCATGTTAGTAGCGAACGTCCGTCTCATTTGCTCGATATTCTTGCCCAACCAGTTCCATGGGTGGCCCGGCGCCATAGTTCACCGACCCCAGCTCGGAAGGGCGCCGGTCCCAGCTCTTCTGCCCGTTGCTCCCGTTGCTGTATCCAGCAGTCGCCAGTTCTTGAGGTGCGGCCTGGGGAAAGGCAGTTGTGGGCGGAACTTGTTGCATCGGCTGGACACCATGGCCGTTCGTACTGGGCACAGCTTCAAACCCCCCGTTCGATAGGCTTGCCGACTTGCGTCTCCGTCTTTTGCGCCAAAGAAGGAATCCAGACACAGCGGCAATGATTGCAGCCAAGACCGAGCCGATGACGATGCCGGCTATGGCGCCAGCTGACAAGGATGAGCTCTTCGGCGAGAAGTCGTCACCTTCTTTCCATCGAATTTGTATAGGATAGGCAATCTGCCACCATCCATTCGGCACGACCGAGACAGGCCACGTTGTTGTCGTGACTATGCTCTGATCAAACATGTTGTTCAACACGGTGATGGCTGTCGGAGTCGCCAGGAGACTTCCGCATGCTTGGAAGAGGCTCAAACCAGACGTGCCTTGGGGGCACTCAAAGCCTGTACGAGAAACAGTCAGTCAGCGCCTTCGCAAAATTGCGATTGCCTATTCGCGACGAACCGCCTGGGCAGCAGAAGGCGATGGTCTCGCCAGGTTCAGAACTCAGCTGAGTGGGCGCCATCGGAGGGCTGCACGTTCGATAACCGGACGGGCAGACCCCTGGAGAATAGTAGCTCGTCATCCATCCCCAAGGAGAGGTAAACGGCCGGCTGGAAGGGCAGCAGGAGCTGAGAGCGCAGCCCAGTGTATTATAGTTCCAGGGCAGCCCGAGACCAGTGGTCCGCATGTCATACAGGTCATTCAGGCAGTTGGATGGAAACGACGTGGTAGGAAGTAGACCCAGGTTCGTGGACGTGGTAATGTCCGGCAACGTATACGTCACGTTGGCAACGGTAATAGTAGTGGTTGGCATTGCTGGTCGCTTTTCTCCAGCGAGGTCGCCAGATACACCGTAAACGATAGTAGTTTCCCTCTTGTTGTACCATGCGGCAGGTTCCACGACTCGAGTAAGACTTGGAGCGAGGACGATGTCATTATATTCGGCCGCCTTCCCAGACATTGGCCAACATGTGGCGTCTATCCTTCTCCTGACGTCGACAGAGCTACGCACCTGGTGGAAAGTATCGACGTTGGCACCATTCAGCCGTGGCTCCAGATTTATGTCATGCTTCACCTCTTCGTCCTGGAACGGTTGTCCGAGCCTACGGGTCAGTACGAGGTGGTTCAGGCGCCGGCGTAATGGAGCGGCGGCATCAAGCGCCATGGGCAAACTCAATCCCGGATACATTAGTCGGCAAGATAGCAGGCACGCACAAAGGTTGATACGGTTCAAGTGCCTAGACCTAGGATGCAAGACGGTTTTGCCATGGTACATATAGATGTGTGAACTCCTTCGAAATGCCATTGCGATTGCGGCCAGCTGATCATGCAAATTGGGCTCCCGTATGTTGCAGGCCCAGTGGCCCTAGGCGGCTCCATGGGCAGCTAATTCTCAGCTCGCGTGGTGTCTTGCGCCGAATGAGGTCGTCCGGCGGAGTTCTCAGCCCCTGCCGTCCACCCGAGATCAGCTCAACAGCTGAAGGTCGGGAACGGCCACCGGAGGAAAACTGCCAGAGTCAGTAGCCACAAAAGATCTTCACATGTAGTGATAGGCTTGAATGCAATTGGCTTTGCAGACGTTGGCCGCAATTGCACTGCCAAACCCCAGAATGACTGATGCCAAGGCCACACCAGGTAGGTGGGCAACAGGTAGAGCGTACGAGGGGATCATTCCCCTCTGTCTCCAGATCCAGGAGCTCCAGTCAACAGCACACCTCAAGGCAGAACGTGTTCGTAGACTTCATCGGTGCGAAGCGATGGGGATTGTGACGGGTGTCGAATCAAATACCATTGTCAGGTGCTTGTCGCAAACCAAATGAGTTGACGTCGAAGTGACGGCACGCCCGGTTATGGCCCCGTTCGCAAGATGAGAGGCAGAAAGTCAGCGGATGGAGGGCAACAGGCTCAACAAGACGGATTTTAGGTCGTCCCAGAAACTATTGTGACAACACATACAAGGGTGCCCAGTGCGAGCGTTCGGTAAATTAGGAGTCGCATTGCTCAGTGTGTGCACTCGGCGTCGCCCCAGGCGACGCCCAAGGGCAAGGAAATCTCTACGACGTATATCGCGCTCGTGTTTCAGACTGCGAACCGCTTGAGAATACGTAAGCTTAGTAGCACAGATGCGGCGACGCATGTGAGGGATATGCTGCCTACGTTTCGTTTCGATTAGGTGGGCGAATGCGTCACCAAGCCCGCATAGTCCGCATCTGATCACGACTTGCGACAACGTGAGGGTATCGTGTCTTGTAAAACCAACATTCAGGTCTCGAGCTGACGTTTCGTTTTCGTAATTATGTACTGCTAATGTATCTGCCTCTTAAATACACTTCTTCACGCCAATATGAAGTATGTATAAAGAGGAGGATAGTCCCGACCCGACACATGTAAAGCGTTGGCTCATTGACCACATGGCAAGACCATTCAACCAATTCGCCCTTCCATCCAGCGTCAACTAGAACCAGGACGGCAGCAACACGCCAATGCAGCACCCGGTCCTCCTCCTACATTGGCTTCTTGCCGCTGCCGCCATATTCAGTAGCGCCATGG
The DNA here is from genome assembly GCF_023168085.1 of Purpureocillium lilacinum. Taxonomy (NCBI): domain Eukaryota; kingdom Fungi; phylum Ascomycota; class Sordariomycetes; order Hypocreales; family Ophiocordycipitaceae; genus Purpureocillium; species Purpureocillium lilacinum. Next base: position 795,839 of record NW_027072112.1, read on the forward strand.
CCGTCCAGTCAGACTCGGAGGAGTCCTGCTCGGGCCCAGAGTCGGTAGGCTTGAACGAACTGCGACGGGGGAGTCTCAACCTCTTTGGATTCTCAGACTGACCGCGTTTCCTCCCGACCAGACAACTTGGAACGCGCGCATGAATGGACAGCACGGGCACTTTCCAGGGGTGAGTTCAACCATCAAGTCCCTGACCACTCTAAGGCGGGAGCATCGCTACGTGGAGCTGCGCGACAAACAACCGCTGACTTGAAGGGAGTAGACATGCAAAAGGGCCACACAAACGTGCCACTACACGTTGAAGCACGGGATGTGGGGCAGCATGCTCTGGATTGACGGCGATTGGATCGATGATGAGGACGTTTACTTGCACCAACCCATCCCGCCAGGAAAGCATGCCTGGCATTCTAAGCAATGCGACCCACGCTACAAGGTAATACGGCCACACCAAGGCACTTTCGCGTCTCTACCTCCCCCTGCTAACCGTGGCCTTCTCCTGTTAGTGCCAGAATGACGGCGATCTCTGCGTGGACAGGGGGAGCGTCAGGTGCCACTATCCGTACGGTCTGAAAGACCTTAAGTGGAATATTGATTGGAACTCCGACTCTGAATCCATATACAGCTCGGAGGAAGAGGGCCCCCCGTCGGAGGCCAGTCGGTCGTGGAGGTCGAGCAAGCGGAAGTCGTCGGGAGGCAGCCGGTCCTCCTCGAAGAGCACTGGATCCACGAGCTCTTCGAGGAGCTCGTAAGGGTGACGGCTACCTTATTACGTCCTGGGGCTAATAGGAACAGACTAGCGGGCCGCGCGCATAAAGGGAGTTCGTATGCATTATTGTAGTAGAGTAGATGTATTGTCATTCTGAGGGGAAGGCGTTATAGTATACCGTTATAGGATGCTGGCTAGTATGACACGTAAAGCCATTGACCGCCGATTCTTCTATCGCAAGCTTGAAGTCTGTACGCACACGCCGCGGTTTGTCCAAGCTTAATATGCCGTGGAGATAGCCTTGTGGGTGTCGCTGTAATGCCTTCACTTCGAAACCCCCGAGAATCAAGAAAAACAGATCCGTCGTATCGGTAGGACAGATGCCGTGTAAGAGCGCGCATGAGCGGCACAAAGACCTTGTATGGAGAGCAAGAAGCCAAGGGGGACGACTGCATATTGCCCGGAACCTGTGGTAGTAAGACACTTAAGAGCGTTTAGTGTAGGCGCTCGGCGAAATAGCAGTCGCACTGCTCCACGGGGGCTCATGGCGTGGCCCTAGGCGACGCGCAAAGTCAAAGAAATTTTGCAACATGTATCGCGCCTGCGTTTCATGCCGCAGTTCGAATGGCAGTACGTAAATTCATGAGATGCGGTGACGTGTTTGAGGTATGTGCTGCCTACGTTCCGTTTCGACCACGCCGGCGAATTTGTCACCAAACCGCACGGTCTGTACATAAGCATTTCATGACGACTTGCCGCAAGTGGAGCATGGCTTGCCCTGTAAAAGCCATACTTAGGTCCCAGAGCTGCGGTTTCGTTTACGCATAAATGTGTTGCGGGTTTCTCAGCGCCTTCTAAACGCTTCCTCATGCCTAGCATGTATAAAAGGTATCCTGTCCCCCGGCCCGCCCGACACATACAAAGTGCATGTGGTAGCTGGCTGAACACTTGGCAAGGCTTTCAAACCAACTAACTCTTTCTGCCCAGCGTAAGCTAGAGCCAGCAACGTGACAATGCAGCACCAGGCCTACCTCCTTCAATGCCTTCTTGCTGCGGCCCTGTGCAGTGGCGCCTCGGTCGCCTCAGACTCGGCTTCGGAGCTGAGCGATGATTGCTCGGGCCCAGAGTCGGTGAGTTTATACAAACGGCGGCTGGGGGCTATCATTTCCCAGAGTTCAGTTATCAGACTAATTGCTTCCCTGGCCAGGCGGATTGGGAGTGGCGTATGAATGGAGGTCACGGGGAATTTGCCGGGGTGAGTTCATGCCGACAAGTCAACGACAAACTCCCTTATACCCACGAAGCGCCAGCCACGCGTTAATGCCGCTGACATGGAACGAAAACAAAACAGTTGTGCAACAAGGCCGCGCAAACCTGTACCTATAAAGTGAAGCACGGCATGTGGGGCAACACGCTGTGGATTAACGGCGCCGACGTCCCGGGTCCGCCGAAACAGCCCGTCCCGCCCACGAAGTATGCCTGGTGGACTAAAGACTGCCACCGGAGAGCAAAGGTGAGCCCACGGCCAGCGAAGCAGCGTCGAATACCTGCTCCCCCCTGCTGACTTTGGCCTGCCTGCGTTAGTGCCAAAAAGATGGAGACCTCTGCGCGGAGAATAGTGGCCAGATTATCTGCCACTATGGATACGGCATGGAAGACCTCGTGTGGAATCAGTGGTGGGATTCCGACTCGGATCGAGGGGGACCATCGTCGGATGCCAGCCGATCGTGGAGGTCCAGCAAGCGGAAGTCGTCGGGAGGCAGCCGGTCGTCGTCGACGGGCAGCGGCTCCTCTAGCTCTTCGAGAAGGTCGTGAGGGTGTAGGGCCACCTTGTCACGTCTTGGGGCTGATGGGGGTGGACCCGTGGGCTGCGCATGAAAGGGTTTCGTATGAATGGGATGGTGAAGCAGGGGCATTGCTATTATCGGGCGAAGCTATCGCAGACCATTGCAACGTGCTGCCCAGCAAGGCATGTAAAGTACACCTGTTGGCTGTCGATTCCTCCCATCGCGAGTTCGAGGTCTGTTGCGTACGCTGCGGCTGCTGCAAGCTCCATATATCATGGAGGCAGCTTAACTGGATGTTGCTGCAATGTCTTCACCTGCCTGTCGATTCGACGACCTCGTCGATGTGCTCATCCGCGTCCGCAACTCCCAGTGCCACTAATTTCAACCCCGAGCATCAAGAGAAGTAGATCGGCGACATCGGTATGACAGATGCCGTGTAAGAGCTCGCATGAGACCTATGCCTCTGCCCACACATCGCAGTTGACAGATTGGACGGTCAAGGGATCTCGGGTCCGAGCAGGTGTTACGACATGTCCTCAAGACTCAGTCCGCTCACAACTACCCACGTGTCATGCCTCTTGTATTACCCAGTGTCCGATTGCACCAGCGATATAAAGCCCGACGAGGAACATCAATCCGAGGTGGGGTCGAATAGACCTGGGGCGAACCTCGTCACGTCAAAGTTCCCCCCTTCCCATTCATTGCTCATCTCGGCATTGAGTCACCCCGTTCTGCCTCCACGTTGGGGCTTTCATAAACCTCCACTCGGGAGCTGCTTCGGCGTGCTGAATCCGGAATAGCGGGGATGCCGAGGGTGCCGGTGTATAACTGTCGGTGCGACATTGTCGGCGATGGCCAACGCCAACATTATCGCGCGGGCTGCTTTCTCTCCAGAAATTCGAGGCTGGCCATGGATCCAGAGATGGACTACGAGGCGCTCAACCGTACCAACTGGGACGAGCGCGCCCCCGTCGTGAGAACTCACAGGCCCAAGACAACCGCTCGGCAGGGGCAATAGCTGACGAATGAAGCACGCCGCGTCTCGAGACTACCACGTCCAAGACTTCATCTCGGACGCAAACTTCCTCAGCGACGTTGTCAAGTTTGACCGCCCGCTCCTCGGCGACATCACCGGCCTGGCGTGCGTACACCTGCAGTGCCACATCGGCACCGACACGCTGAGCCTCGCACGGCTGGGCACGGCTTCCGTGACGGGGCTAGACTTCTCCGGCGCATCGCTCGCCGAAGCGCGCAAACTCGCGAGCGCCACGGACGGCACGGGCGGCGAGAGGCTGGGCTTTGTCGAGGCATCCGTGTACGACGCCCCCGCTGTGCTGCCCCAGGGGTCGTTCGATCTCGTCTACACGGGCATAGGAGCGCTCTGCTGGCTCCCTAGCGTGGCGCAGTGGGCGAAAGTGGTGCGTAGCCTGCTCAACCCAGGGGGGCGATTGTTTGTGCGCGATGGTCACCCCGTGCTCTTGGCCCTAGACGAGGCGCGCACCGATGATCCGGTGCTCGGCTGGTCGTACTTTGAGCGCGGCGGGGAGCCGACGATATTTGACGAGGCGGAGACATATGTCCACACGGGGGGATACAAGTTCCAAGCAACGCGAACGGCGTCGTTTAACCACGGTATCGCGGAGATGGTGCAGGCGCTGCTGGACGAGGGGATGAGGGTGACGGGGTTGGTCGAGCATCAGAGCGTCCCTTGGAACGCCTTGCCGGGGCAAATGACCAAAGATGAGAGCGGTAAGCAGCACCTAGTATCAAGCTTTTCTCAGAACTGGTAAGTAGGCTGACAGAGCGGTAGGGGAGTGGTCGTTGACTGATCGGCCATGGCGATTGCCTCATTCATTCACGTTGCAGGCCGTCAAGGAGTGACGCCATTCACAAGCAGACATAACAAACTGCATGTTAAATCCTTAGAATTTGATGCGTACTTGGTCGTATATCGTCGTAAGTGAGCACGGCGGCTGTGCCGGGCCGGGCTCCCTTGGGATGCCTTCCCTGACGAGGCGTGCGGTCCAGCGCTCTATGCCTCCGAAGGCTCCACGTCGTATTCAATGTCAGTCCGGATGATGTATTTTGCGCCCTTCTTGACACTCGTGCCCTCATGCAGTAACGCTCCGTTCGTCTCGCCGTGGGGAAACACGGCCACACCGCCCATGACTGGCCGCACGGGATAGGCATTGAGAATCCCCTCGCGCTGACCGGGAATGAAGAAGGTCGTCTCGCCGCCCTCAAACTCGTCGTTGAGGTATAGTAGGAATGTGAAGAGTGAACTCTGCTTCTTGTCGGGCGGAGAGTCGTCATAGACGTATGTGTCGTCGGGGCGTATGCCTGACGGGGGCCAGGCGCCGTCGATATGGCAGCGGTACTCGGCGCCCGGCACGTAGCGATACACGCGAAACCTCCGGTTGAGGCCCCGCGCAAGCCGACCGTTGACCGCAACGGGCACAAACGGCGCCATCCGCGCCCAGAGCTTATCATGAAAGGCCGTGTCGACGATCCAGTAAAAGTTGTGCGCGAGGACGCTCGTATCTCCGCCCTCGCGAATGGGCGTGTCGGGGATGAAGCCGACGCTCTCGCCAGCAGCAATGATGGCCTTGCACTCATCAGGCGACAGAACATTGGTGGCGAGACCAAGATTGGGCACGCTGGGGTGGTTGTGGAAAGTGATGTCCTGACGTTCAGGTGAAAGGGAGACGCTGTCGAGTTCGGTGGTGTAGAGAATGGCGGGATGGTGGTTGGGCGGCTTGCGAAGATGACCCGGTGTTGTTTCGATAATGCGCAAGGATTTCTTTGGCGCGGACGAGAGTATTGACTTGTCCAAGACGGAGGCGTAAACTTGGTGCGGTGTCGTGGACGCGCGAAGGTCCCAGGTCGTCTGGAAGGCGATGTGCGAGGAGAGGTCGATGGCAGCCTTGGCAGCGCTCGTGTCGACGGGACAGCTTACGCGCAAAACGGCATCCAAGACGCCCAGCAGCTCCATGTCCTTGGCCGAGCGCTCGGGGCCAACAATGCTGACGCCCTTGGGCTGGGTGACGACATCGAGGTCGCGGACCCAACGGCAGAGGGCACCGAGCTTGGGCTCCTGGCCGCGCAGGCGCATCTCGGCGAGGAGGATCTTGGCTTCGAGGTATTTCTCATCGGCGAGGGCAGCGGAGACGCGGGCAGTGAGATTGGCGCCATCTAGATGATACAATTCGTTAGCCATCGGATTCACACAGACTTGGTCCTGCGATGGGAGAACCTACCTGCGGCATTGACGCCCGTGGTACAAGACTGGCGAAAGTCATACACGGCGACTCTAAGGTCCTTGCACAGCTTCGACTTGGTTAGGTTGGGGTACTTGGCGAGAGTCGCGAGGGTGTCAATGGTGATTTCGAGTTCCTCGTCCGAGATGACGGTCTGGAGGCTCTTGGGCTCGAAGCCGGCGGCGGCGGCGGCATCTCCGGCGGGCGAGGAGCCTGTCTTGACGGCTTTGCTGGGGTGGTCGGCCTGTGCCTGGGCCTGGGCCTTGCGCTTGCGCTTGGCCGCCTTGGATTGGGCCATGTTTGGGTTGCGATGCGGTTGTGGTTGCACGACGACAATGGATGGCAGTGGGAAGTTTTGCGGGTTGGAGCGCAGCGGCATCAAGCAGAAGTCCGGGAAGGTGGCGGTAGATTTTGGTGGAGCAAGGCGGGGCGGCACTCAATTGGATCGATGGCCCGGCGCCCCCACAGGGGACTCAGCGGGACGGGCCCCACATCTCCCGCTGTGTTTTGGGGCTCCCACAGCGCTCCAGTGATCCATGGATGCTTCAGCCGTCCGGATGCAGGGATTCACTCATCCATCTTCCCACGCGAATGGAGCCCACCAAGCAGGGCCAAGATACTCGGCTCTCTCGCTCATAAGCAAGGCATATCACACCTAATATCCTGATGACGGGGCGAAACAGATTCAATCTACCAAGTGCGAGGGGTATTATGTGCCAACGGTAACTCCGACCATTCTCTGCCAATCTTGCCATCTCCAGCGTCTCCCAGCATCACGCCCTCTCACCAAGCCAGCCTACTGCCTGTACTGCCGCGCCGGGACGCCTTCCATCTTGCTATTCACCTTGGGATCCAGCTTGTTCATCAAATCCGAACGGTGCGGCCCCGCCGTGTGAGGCGCCGGGCCCGGGAGCATCTCGTCCCTCGTGCGGCCGCCCACGGCGCCCGCCATGCCATACGCGCCGCCTCCCTGCTGTGCCATGCCGCGAGGCGTTCTGTCGAGGTCCGAGTCGACCGTAGGATCCAGTGTGTTGCCGGCGCGCGTGCGATGCGGGCCGTACATGCCTTCAGGGACACCCCCAAAGGTGCCTGCGGTCTGCGCAGGTGCGAGGGCCGGAGCTGCGGTGCCTGGAGCCGCCGTGGTCTGGGCGTTGGCCACGGTCGCATCGACGCGGGGATCCAGCGTGTTGGCCATGCGAGAGTTGTGTTGCGGGCCATGCGTGTAGTTGCCTGCGAGGCCGCCCGCGGCTTGGGTGCCTGCAGGCATCGCTCCTCCGGCAATGGCGGCCGTGCCAGGAACCGGCTGTGCGGCCCCAGCCTGTCGACCGGTGCCTTGGACGCCAGGTCCTAGGACCTGCGCGCCGCCAGACTGGCTGTCCACCGTAGGGTCCAGCTTGTTGAGGATGTCGTGCCGATGCGGGCCTGCCGTGTGAGGCGCCGGCCCGGGTAGGGTGGCGTCGGGCCCGATGCCTCCTGGTGCCCCGGCCATCTGGGTAGTTGGGACCGTCGTGCCAGGGACACCGGCGCCGTTGGCGTGGGTCTTGTTGTTCTTAGTTCCGAGGGGACTCATGCTGGTGCTTCTCGTAGATTGTCTTTGGGAGTCGTGCAAGTTGAACGAATAAGTCCCGTCTGGCGGCGCCTGACATCCTATAAATACCCCGATCAGGCTCTGTAGTCATGATGGTGCGGCACTCGATGCCGATATCTGCCCAAAGCAGGCTCGTCCACGATGCAGTCACAATCGGGAGTACGCGCGTTGCGTTTTACGGTCATGATGATGCTGTCCGGCTCGCCACTTACACGAACCTGGAACATATCGTGGTCCTTTTACGGCGGTCCCCCCAATATCCGGCTTGACTAAAATGCCTAAAATGGCAAGAAGTCCATTTCGAGGGCGGCATCTTGTTGTGTGGCGTCCCATTGTCGGAGGCGTTGCGTGTGTCGGGGGAACGTCATCGTGACAACACCTGTGTCGCCCACAGCCACTTGCCCTGCAATCCGTTCCTGGACACAACATTTTGCATGGAAAAGATCGCCGCATAGCGATGAGATAGCGTCATGTAGTCATGGGATGTCCATTGATGGCTCTCCATTGCGCGACTTGCAATTGAGCCTTGATGGTGACGGCCACCACCAGGAGTCAAGCTCCGGCCCATCATTTTACTGCCGTCCGGGGATGCCAGGGCCACGGTGCAACGGCAGAAACCGGTGGCAAACACAACTTCAACTATTACCTGCCGCCGATACTTCGTCACCAGTCAGTCACCGTGATGGAGGCTGCTTTTCCCTTCTCCCTCATGCCGTGGCAAAGCCAGGCCCGCGCTTCCGCATGTGACACACTCAATCCTTGCACCTAAGCCGAACCAGCCCTGCCAGGCTCTCCAGCCGTCAGGTCCCTTATGAGCTTGACCATCTTCTCGGCCATGAGCGGCACGTCGCCGGGGAACCTGGCGCTGATGTAGTTGAATTTCTCGTCCTCGACCACGAATCTGTCTCCGGTGTCAGCTGACGGGCATCTCCGGCTGGTTGAAGCGACTTACGGAGACGGCGAGAGGCTGATCTTCAGATGCGATGGATCGCCAACTGCCTTTCGAACCTGCGCATTGGCGATAAGCATGAGGCACGCATATTGTCCGCGTCGCAGTCACTCACCGAGTCCTCCACGTCGTCGCTCCCCGCCCCGTACGTCTTGTAGTAATCCCCCAAGAACGCCCTCGTTCCCCAAAACGCCACCTGCTCGAACCTCGCCGGCAGCGTCGTCGTTGTGACCCCGTGCAGCACGCTCTGTCCATCGCCATCCTTGCGCCGCGCCTCCGACAGCACCATGACGCCGTGGCACACCGCGCCGACGGCCGCCGCCTTCCCGCCCGCGGACGCCTTGGCCGTCGACGGGAAGTAGTCGATGAGCAGTGCGTGCACGGCCGCCGAGTCGATGATCTGCCGCACCGACTTTTCGTGGCCGCCCGGTAGGAAGACGAGGTTGTACGGCGCCAGGGAGAATCCGGACGCGCTCCACGAGAGGGGCTTGGTGAATTCGGCAGACGAGGCCATGGCCTTGTAGAGCTGGATAGTGGATTGGGTCGCGCCCTGTAAATTCGCATGTCAGTACGCCCGATGTTTGCGGCGCGTGCGCAGAGCGCGTACGAGGATCTTCTGGGTGATGCCCTCAAGCATGCGGCTGTCGCAGCTTGGCGTCTTGCCGCTCTCGGTCGCGAACGCGACGTCGAACCCTGCCTCCTTGAACGCCGTGTAAGGCACAGCGGTTTCTGCGAGGGGTGAGATGAGCCCAGCGCAGTGAGAGATAAGGGTGCGCACCTGTCGGGTCGTGCCCGTAGTCGGCCATGAGGATGATGACTTTGGCCATGGTCGCTCTTCTGATGCTGAGCTGTGGATGAGCAAGGGTTAAGCTGCGCGTGCCGATGTGTTGCAAGTGGTGATGAATTACACGGGCCTGCTCGGCAGTTATGATGAACAAGATGGGATCAAAGGGTAAGGGTAGATGCTCGCTGAATCCTTTGCCGAGGCTTGCTCTGAGGATTGAGCAGCGGTCGCGTTGATCAGTAAGGTAGTGCTACCCGGGGGCGCCGTTGAGGTAACGCGGGGTTCTGTGATCCAGTAAACTCAATCGTCCGGTGCTGGCTGTAACCCGCTGTAGAGCTGCCACTCCCACCTTAGGTACTCCTGCGACAACTGGAACGACGCCAACGCCAGTCGCACAACGCAAATGCATGGGTGATTGTACCAGCTTGAACGTGTCCATGTCCCTGCATATTCTATAATTGCTCGTGTCCAGGGACCATGGCCATTCCTGTCATTTTTTGTGCGCTAAACAACAAAACGGCGAGGCGTCGGGCGGCTCCATTGGGGTCCTGGGGACAGACACGCGATTCACCACATCATTCGATTCCAGAATCGTCCCTCGGCTGAGCCAGCAAAAGGGTATCGGTCGCAGGGAGTATTATGGTACGGTCAGGTCTCGGGCATCGCGTCCTCCTCGTCCGTCTGAATCCCACGCAGGCTAACGCTGACGTCCATCGCCTTGTTGATCAGTGCTCTCAAAAGCGCCTGATGCTCTCCGGTGAATGTGCCTTTCTCGCTGCAAGCCACAGTCAAGCAGCAGTGGTTATCGTAACCGATATCCCATTCCATCACGTCTTGGACGTTCGAGGGCTCGGCGGCGTAGTGCTCCCATTCGCCGTACTCCCAGTCTTTAGCGTCCTTGTTCTTGTTCTTCAGGATCCAGCCATTTACCCACAAAGGCATCCCCTCCGCGTCCATGTGTAGCAGTTGTGACGAGCAAAACTTGCACACGTCCTGGCCACGATAGCGCTCGTCGTCTTGTGATGTCCGGTTTCCCCGTTCTTGAGGGACTATTTGTTGAGCGAAGCCCATGCCGCCGACGGCACCCGGGTGGAAACTATAGTCCACGTCACCAGCGAGCTCCCAGCTCAGCCAGAATGTCTCCTTGTCACCTGCAAACAGCATTAGATTCCAAAACAGGTCTGAGACGATAGCTTCACGTACCATGTACCATCTCGTAGATACCTGCTCCGCCTTTCTCCGAGTACTGCTCAGGCCCGTTCAATCGTGCGGCCAGTAGAAGACTTATGAAGTGACGCCACTTGTCTACCAATATGAGGCCGGACTCTTGCTCGTGTGCACTCTCGCCGGTCCAGAATCGACTCCTCATTGCCGTCTGAGATACTGGTTCAGGCAATATCTGCTGAAGCCACTCCTTTCTCGAGAACGGACCTGCTCGTCGGTCCCTGAAGAATAGCGCCCCAGTCTCATTGTACCACGGGGTGTCAAATAGGTCTTCTGGATTCTGGAAAAAGAAGTTGTCCGCGTCGATGAATAAAACTTCCCGGAAGCTAGATAGAAGGATAGAAAAGGGCTTGCTGGCATAGCTATTCAGATCTCCTCCTGCGTTGTCAATCATCTGGGCCAGGTTGCGAGTCGTGACGGCGCCAAGGCCCTCCAGACGGGCACGGTAGTCCTCGCTGAGATCTGCGTCGCCGAGATACATGACCTCAATTGGCAAATTGCAACCAAGCTCCCGAAGAGTTGGGATTGAAGATAGCAAGTACTCTGCATGTCGACTTCCCGCCGCGAAGACGATTCCTCGCCCGCCTTGCTTGATATGTGCACGTAATGCCGTATGGTCGGAAAAATATGGCGCAGTCCAGGGGAACAACGACGACGCAAGGGCTGACAAAAAATACCGAAATGTCTCGTAGGAATGAACCGTTTGCGCAAAGCCGTCCCTTAGTAGCTTCTCTGAATGGAGCTCATGTCGATCGTATAATAGACGAAGTTGTTGTATTATATTGTCGTGAATAACCCCGTATCTATCTTCGCTGTCGACATCGTGTAGTCCTTCCCATCCATCCAGGAGGGTCTTGTAGCGCCGCGCCCGGACAGCGAGCTCCCGTAGACGTTGTTCGCGTCCAACCTCGATCGGTAGCAGAAGCGCGTCGCGCTCGTCTTGTCCCGGCAGAAGCTCGATTACACGAGTGAGTGCGCTCTCGAAAGTCGAATGATTGGACCCCGAGGGCACAAGCGGCGGAGGTCGCGGGGTGTGTCCTCCCAGGCCGAACGCCTTGCGGGGAGCCGAAGTAAAGAAGAGCGCTGTCAGAAAAAGGAGCGGCACCAGGATGAGGAATCTGCGGAACTGTAGCCGGCTCGGCTTTCCGATTCTCACGAGCAACCAACGTGGCCGAAGAGAATTGAAGCTCAGGAGCACCTGGGACACCGATGGGGGCTCCATTCAGACCGATACATGTCGTGGCAGTTGGGCCTGTCGCCCTGCCGGGAGGAGAGTGGGAAAACGTAGAAGAGGAGAGGAAGGCCAATATTATTGAGCGAGCGAGGGCAGTCATATTCAATACGAGTAGAATGACCCGTCAAGCGTGGCCGGGCTGCGCCCACAATTCTTTGGAATCGCTCATACCGTCGTGCGTCAAGGGGTGCATTGATTGTGCTCTGGACTTTTGGAGATACCGAGAAAGCCAGCATTATGTTGGGGGCTACTGGGGTCGAAGAAATGCCCACCAGTCAATGCTACTGAGACCACCACTTGGCAGAGCCAGCGTTGACTTTGATATGCACATGGAGATAAAAGAACGGTTGTTCCAACCCTTAGTCGCCCAGATTTACTTGATGCGAACTTGGGCTCCTTCTTCCACCTCAAATTAGTTCTCATGTTCGAACCAATTGAGCCGCGGGTGACCCGGATCTGACGTTTAGAGCTAAACCCATTTACAGGCACGCTTACGACGACTGGGGGCATCAAATTGGTAGCGGGACTCAATCAATCTCCAATCCCGTTCAAGAACACAGCGCGTGCGGCCAATTCCCATTGGGGTTGGTGGTTAAAAGCCTGCACAAGTGCTGCCTGGATCATACATTTCGGTCTTCACCCCCAACAGATGCCGCAATAGGAAGCAGCCGGTATCATTTACCAGGTGTTGCAAGTTTCATGACATGCCTCAGTTCAACCAACGTAAAGTCCCACTGTAATCTTTCTAGCTCACATTGGTCGGCTTCGTTCTTTTCGAGCGACCAGTCCCTCACGCACCAACTTGCAAACCGTCGGCTATAACCTCTAGGGGCGTTTGCCGAGGCAGCGCGTTTGCAACGGCGTTTGCTTTCGTCATGACTTCATCCCACTCTTTCTCTTCCTCGCTGAGCCACGTAATGGCCCCTCCCGCACTGAGTTCGAGCTTCTCCCCTGCCTTGACAATCGTTCGAATGACCACGGACTGGTCGACGGTGCCGCTAGCGCAGATGTACCCGATGCTTCCGGAGTAGATGCCGCGGTCGCGTTGCTCGAGGGCGTCAAGAATCTGCACGGCACGGAGCTTTGGCGCGCCCGTCATTGAGCCAGGTGGGAAGCACCGCTCAATGACCTTGACGCCTCCGATGGACTGGGCAATCTGCGATTGAATCGTCGTCACAAGCTTACCAACGAGATACAGTCAGACTCTCCCGTGCGGTTTCGAACACAAAACAAGGAAGGGTATGACACACCTGATGGACAGTCTGATATGATTCCACGTGAAGAAGCTTCGGAACAATGATTGAGCTCGACGGTGAGATGTTATGAAGATCAGATCGAATGAGGTCGACAATCTACACGCACGTACCAAGGTGCTGTTAGTGGATGCCCATGCCGCCAACAAATGACAAGATGGGCGACGTACCATTAAGTTTTCGGCAAGCTCTTTGACATCCGTGGCGAGTTGCGTCTTCCTCCGCTCATTTTCTTCAAAGTCGGGGCTTACCGCCAACGTCCCCTTGATCGGCTTCATCTCAGCGACCCCGTTGGCATCCACAGAGATGAATCGTTCCGGAGACGACGACAGAATGGTGTTGTCGTGCGCAGCAAAGTGCATAAAGGCCGAATATGGTGCGGGATTACGTTCTCTCAGGTCCAGGTACAGTGCGTATGGGTCTACCTTTGGGCTTTCGGCCTTGAACTTTGTTGTCAAGGTCAGCTCGTAGGCCTCGCCGTCCTTGATGGCAGCTTTGGCGGCCCGAATTGTGTCCGAGTATGACTCCTCGTTGTCTAGAGCGACGAAACTCGGAAGTCCATGCGGCTCGACATACGGCGGCGACAGAGGGGCCGCGAAAACATCGCGCACACGAGCCAGCAATGCGGAGAACTCTTCCTCGCTCAGGCCAACTTTGCTGACGGCTCCAATGGAGTCGCCTATAGGGTCGGCATCACTTCGTCTTACTAGATTGAACATGGTCCAGTCGCCCGTGTAATTGTCCAATCGCAGTACCGTGCTGGCGAACAGGAGCTCACTGTCGGCGCGCTCCGTGTCCGGGTCTTCTGTTGTCGGCACATAGTGATATCCGGGGAGGGACTCCCGCTTCAGCTCATAGCCAAAGTATCCCAGCAGTCCCACTTGCAGGAGGGGCTGGCCAACTTCAGCCTCTTGGTCCAAGAGCTCAGGGGAAATTGCCTCGGTGTTATCCCGGATGACCTCGCGGTGAAAGTGGTCCAGCCATGTCCAGTACGGCACAGAGAGTCTCTCTGATCGTATTGGCTTACCGTTTTGTTGGAATGAGAGGACTGCCGACTGAGACGAGTAGCTCAGAGCAAACGTCGCTGAGGCCATATAGGAGTTTCGCGAGTGCGAGTCACGAACCTGAGTCGTGTCAGCTTCCACCATCTCCCACTTGAAAGCGCTGCGAGGCAAGATCAACAAACCTTTGCACTATCAAGCCAAATCTCTCCATCCGGCGAGTTATTTCTGAACAGCGAATGGAATATGACCTGAGGCACTGGCCCCTTTCCCAAGCTTGTGGACTTGATGTAGTATGCTGAGCTTGAGGGCCCATCTCCACGGAGTTTAGCTGCTCCGTTTGCATGCACTGGTTCTGTCACATTCTCTTTGAGAATGTGCTGGGGCAAAGAGGCATCAACGGAAAGGGGTCTTTTGGTCCAGCGGTTTCCAGGGTTGCCAGTTGCCCAAAAGTCCAGCACTATCTCGTGGAAGTTCTGCAGAATTTGTTTCCCGTGGGCCGAGCAAATACTTTCCGGGTGCCACTGAGTGCCGAATATTGGACGGTTGCGATGCTGAATCCCCATCAAGACTTTCTTTGATGCATCTTCCGGATCAAATGTCCAGGCAGTAACTTCAAGATCCCGTGGCAGACCTAAATGACGCATTAGTCCACATATACGCAAACTCAGTTTTCCAGATGAGGCTGGGAACGTACTCTCCAAGTCCAGCACCAGGCTGTTGTATCTGACACCGTCAAATCCCTGTGGTAGATCCTTGAGAACACCGAGTTCTCTGTGATGTATCTGGCATATTTGCCCATGTTTGATGTTTGGAGTATGTACAACCTTTGCACCGAAAGAGGTACCAATCCCCTGATGCCCGAGACAGATACCGAGTATCGGGATGGATACCTCCTGAAGGAGTCTGGCGTTGAACCCAAAGTCGGCTTCTCTTTCCGGGGTGCCTGGCCCTGGTGACAAGATGATTGCATCCAATGATGGGAGTATTTCGGTAAAGAACTGATCCCTGGAACAAGAGTTAGCTTGCTGGACGCCTTGAGAAATTTCCAGGCTACACTTCAATGTTGGGGAGCTGGGCACATACCATGAGAATTGGTCGAATCTCACAATTACTACGTTCCACTCTGGATAGGGAACACCATCATGTCCAGTCCGAGTACCTTGAAGGAGCTGGAGGATGTTGTTGGTGTAAGAGTCGTAATGGTCAATGATCAAAACCTTGGCTGTGCCCATGGTGAGGAAGTAATACAGTGAAACACGTCGTTATGATCTCAATACGAAGATTCTCACTGGATACGGTCCCGCGACATGTGCGCTGAATGTGTGTTTAATACCGATCAGTGGCGCCGCACTAGTCGGCATTTACAACGATCACGGGTACCCAGACTCGAGGGCTTACAATTCTCCCAGCTAGCTTATCGTCTCCCGAAATCCCAGCTCTCCTTGGCCTTACCCGGAACCAACCTAGCTGTAGGAGCCAGGCCCGTCGCTCGGAGGGCAAATTGTATCAAAGGCCCCTGTCCGGCAACCATCGCCCACACTCCGAGTCGTCGCCGTAGAATATTCAACATAGTACATGATCACGTCGTATGGTAAAACTGTGGCTTCGTATTGCCTCATGACGGAGTGCGACGGCACAGCAGCTGTCTCCCGCCCGCGGACACATACTCCCTTCGGCGGATGCCGCGTCTCCATGATAAACGACATTCCTATTTAGTACGTAAATGGCGAATGGAAGTCCGAGGCTGCCACCATGGGTCGTGATCCTCCCTCTGAAGCAGTCGAGACTCGAGAGGGCTGATGCTCGCTAGTCAACGATTGTCCTCGGCCCTGGATAACGGGTTGTGGCTTCCAAAAATGCACAAAGGCGGGTCCAGACGCGAAGGGGAACGTTGCTTGGCTCATCTCCCTGCCTCGGGAGGATTCACCATCCGAAAAGCCTCCCGGCTTACTAGCTGCCTTCATCGTTGATGTTGTTCCGCACGACAGTCGTCATTGTTCAGTGCCGACGGAAACATTGCATAACGGGACGTAGGTCAAGTTATTGCAGTACCGGGGGTTTTGACGCAGTACTTCGTCGTGACAAATCGGAGTTCGGACCCGAATGGCCAGATGGTGACATCCACGCATTGGCTTGCGAGATCGATCCGTTACGGGGCGTGCCGGGGTAACGCACGTATACACCCCTGGACCCTGACTGTATCTTGATCAACTCCGTCCCTCTCACCTCCGCATGATTTCACCCCTTCCCAACTGCGACTCTCGGGGTCGGAGAGCATTGATGCCACCGTCAGAAGAAATGCAACTTGCTGGACCCCAGTCCGGCCGGCTGGAGCGACGCCCACCCGCCCCGCGCCGGGGCTCGGACGCTCTCAAGCAAGGCCCATGGCGCTGCGCCAATTGCCCCAAGGAGTTTTCTCAGAGTCAGTATCCATGGGGGGCTTCAGTGCCCACCCCTGTGCTCACCCCTACGTCACGCCAGCTGCTGTTCCTTGTCTGGCGCTGGCAGGGGCGATGCGGTCGTTGCACGACACCAGGTCAATTGAACTAACATCGTGGGTTGCGAGCAACCCTACCCTCGCGCAGAAGAGTACCGTTACAAGCATCAACAACGCTGTCTTCTGGCGAAGCAAAAGGTGTCGAAACAAAAATCATGTGTTGCGTGCGCTGCATCAAAGTTAAGGTGTGACCTGCGGATACCAGCCTGCTCCCGTTGTGCCAGCCGAAATAAGCCATGCCAGTACGTCGCGCCAACGAGAGAACCACAGACAGACGGCCAGGAGATACTCGGATCACGGGAACGGGTTCAAGACCAAAGCGCGGCGCCGGATATCAGTCTCGACATTCACGATCAGGACGCGTTTAGCGGTAGCCAAAGACATGCACCTGTCAGAGGCGGCTTTGCAACCCGAACCGTGCGTTCAGAGGCTGGATCGGAGTTTGTGACCATCAAGGCGCTGGCCGAGGTGGAGAATGACATACCCAGCGCCAATTCCACGGTCCCGTCAATGTCGCAGCAAATGCAACACAACCACTCGTCGGGGCAGGCGCCAAACATGGCGCAATCCAACTGGCAGATGGACTCGCAGGAAGACCAGCAAGACACCTCAGATCAACTACTGGGATCCGCGATTGGAGTCACAGTGCCTGGGTCGGACTGGCTGACCAGAAATGCATACAATCTGGCCGGCGAAGATGCCACGCCAGGATGGCAACATGGCGGCTCATGGCTCTCTCGGAGTCCGTTTGCGCCATCTGACCTCTCCATGCCTGTTCAACTCAACGAAAACACTGTCGGCAGCAACACAGCCGGCATTGCTAACGATGAGATGAACTTCGACCTTCTTGGCTCTCTGGGCATACTCGCCAGGAATCGCATTTCTCCGTCACCGGCAGCGCTGGCTTCACCAGCTTCATCAATATCACGAAGGCGACAGTCAAGTTCTAGTCAGTTTGCTATTTCGTCACAAGCCTCAAACAGGGCCAGCGAGCCCAACAACCCACCGCCCCGGAGAGATCAAGGAAACAGCAACACATTGAAAACGCTTCATGAAGCATCGAAGACGATCTACGAAGAAGACTTCGTGGAGACAAGGAGGCTGCCCGGAATCATCGAATCTAATGCGCCACTGAGTTCGTGTCCCTTCCACAAGCTCAACAGTGACGACGACCTCGTTCAAATCGTCCGGGGGTATCCGAGAGTGATGACAAGTCCAGGTGTTTATCCCCCTTTTGTGCATCACAAGCTTTACCGTTGCGCGGCTGGCGACGTATCCGAGCCGCTGGCGAGGGCATTTTGCTGCGTCGGCGCGTTTTATGCCTCAGTGCCCACCAGCAAGACCTTTGTATACTCCTTGATCAATGAGCAAAGCAGCAAGCTGGTCAAGGGCTTTGTACGTTTGCGCCCACGAACCCACCCACCTTTGCAATGTTCCGCTAACAGTCGCATCAGCATCAATGGCCTGGCTCAGATACCGATATGTTGGCAGTTGTACATGCCATGTGCATCTACCAGGTATGAGATATCCAATTTTACGAAGAAACTGCTGCTCCAGAGAGCCATGAGTCTAAAAACTTGTTCCCATAGATCTTGGGGTTCTTCGTTAGTAGCAGTAGAGAACAGGCTCGGTCGACAGAAGTGCAGCATATGTACTTCCTCAAGGTTGGCGATTCCGCGTACAAGGAAGAACCACCCGTCCTTTATCGCTGACAAAACCGCCAGATGACACGCAAGCTCATTCGACAATATCTTCAGACCGCATCCGGTGAGAATGTTGAAGAAGTAGACTGGAGAAAGTGGATCATGAATGAAACAATTCGAAGGACCGTGTTCCTGGTGAACACGATCAACACCTTATCTTGCAGGATCCAGAAGCAGGACCCTAATTACTTTGAGCCATTGGACGAACATTTGGTACTGAACATGTGTATCCCGGCTCCGCAATCTGTTTGGCAGGCGTCGTCGGCCGAAGAGTGGATGGCAGCGAAAGCGCAGCTAGGGGCGGATGACGTTGCTCGTAGCAAGCTCACTGTTGCGCAAGTCGTCAATCACCTGAAGAATGACAGCTTTAGCGGCGATATAGACACCACGGGATATAGCCAGCGAACGGGAAGACTCGTGCAATACGGGCAGCTTGATGAGTTTACGCGGCTGGTTGTATTTACTTCGAGCTTACAACTCGATTCTTAGATCTGTCCTAGACAAAATACTCCTCGGAGGCCATTCCAGACCAGCAGATTTACCATGCTCTCATAGTGCATATGACAGGCACTGCATCACAGAGTGTTACTTGTGGCTGGGATGTATCACCAAGTTGCTTCGAGGTTTCATCCACTAGTTGCAATCGCCTTGATGATTTATTCTCTCCACTGTTGACTTGAAGCCCATGTCCGTTCTCCACCGGCTCATTGCCCTCGGGCCCTGAAGTTCTACGTATCAGAGGGCTTGCCATCATGCAGCCGCTGGACTTTGCTCCAGTATAACAAATTTCTGGGAAAATCCCTTTCCAGCCTTGCTCAATGCGCTCAAGTCGTCCTGTTCTCGCAGAAGTATGACATTCTCTGGGTACAGCTTCCCAAGTAGAGCCAGCTTGATGACAGGGTCGGCAGCTGGGATGACGTGCACCAGGTTTCCCCGTCCAGCTTGCGCTCGAGGAGAGATGACTAGGCCAGGGGAGGTCAAAATGTCAATCGTGCTGTGAACAAGTCCGACCGGCTGATTGCCATTTATAATCGCGCCGCTCGACACGCCATTTGCCTGCAGCGCTCGTTTCTCTGAATCGCCGTTTTGTTCGGTGGCGGAGCCATTGAGCCTCTTCTCCGATCGAACGTCGTATGCATAACGGCGGCCTCGTGTGATTTGCCCCAGATCGACGGACACGCATACGCCAGAGTCAAGCGTCAGTCTCAGCTTGACGACGCGGCGCAAAGCGTCGTTTCCCGCATCGATGTCCAGAGAAGACTCTGTCACGCGTGTGTCCACAGCAAGCAGGGAGCTGAGGTTCCATCTGCCGTTTGACAATACAGTCTCTGTCCCAGAAGTGTCCTTGGAAGGCGCCAGCTCCGACCGTGGAGCGTTGACATACTCCTGGTGTTCGTAATCGAAGAGCACGTCAGGCTCAGACTTGTAGAATCGGGCCGGGTGATAGCGTAGCAAGTGCAGCGACCTAGACCCGGACAGAAAAGCTGGCAGGATTACGCCTTGGGAATACTGAAAGCCGTAACCACCACGAGGAAGTTGTCTGGCTGTGAAGACCTTTGCCAAGTCGACAATCGCGATGTGTTGAACGGCCCCGGTCAGGCACCGGACAAGGAAAAACTTGCGAGGCTCCTCGAGATCTCTTAGGCCGCGGCTCGAACTATCCGGGATGACCAGGGGAACTTCTTCGTAATTCTCGAACGGCAGAAGGCTGTCCCTTAGGAGGATCATGCGATGGAGCCACTCGTTGTAGAGCTCCATCAGATGAGAGTCGCTTCGGGGCCCTAGGAGGAGCGCGGCGACCGATGGGGTCCACAGATGGCCCTCGCAAGGGCTCCTGAAGCGGATGTCGTGACTGCCCGTGTACACCCTAGCATTTGCATGAACATGGTTTATGATGGTTTCGGCGATTCGATTCGATTGGGAGACAATTTCTCTGCGAGCGGCGTCTTGAGGCGAGTGCGACAGGGGCAAGGTCGACTCTCGGCCGCTCGTGGCCAACGATGCGGCAAGACCATTCACAAGCACTGATCGAGCCGGTGGTTCGGCCGGAGGATCTTGACCCAGCCGAGCGACGATGGCATCGAGGAGGGGGCTGGCGCTGGCGACCAGCTGGCGAACGCTGTAGATGCCAGGGGCTAGCTGGGTGGCCTTCGCGAGTGAAGAATAGCTGGAGTCCCTATGTAGCTGCGCAGCCGATGAGGATTCCATGGGTAGATGTGTCCAAGATGGTTGAATAGTATGGCCCAGAGTGAGATTTGCAAACTTGACCAGTTGATAGGGGGTTGCCGTTGCGAGGGGCGGGGCGAGCGCGGCGATCATGGTGTGCGAGATGGCGAGCCCTTGGCGAGTAGTGTCGAAGAGAGGGCCTTTGCGCGAATGGGAACACAGAGTCGAATAGGCTGAGGTAGAGGCCTTGGAGGCTCAGCGGCAAAAGGCCAGCAGATGTACAAAGTATGGCGCAGTGCGTCTTGTCCGGCGTGGGGAGGTCAAGGCCCGTGGGTGCCACTCAAGACTGCAGTGTATGCCACCCCTACTCCGAGACACTGTATGATGGACTCCACCCAAGGATGGTCATGCAAAGCAGAAATGTGGATGAAAAGAAATAAAGCAAATGGCGGAACGGCCGTGCTGAAGACTAGGATGCGTTCTGTGAATGGCAGTTCAGTCGACAATTGCACCTTCAAAGAAGGATTTCTCCCCTTTAAAATTAGCAGACCGCCAGAGAGGTCAGCTGTCGATGTCCGAAAGCTGTGGCATCGCAGACCAAAGAGGTCTCACACAACGGAATTCTGGTTGGAGAGCGCAATGGTCATGAAGGGCGCATTAGCCCATGGGCAACGGGTCGTCGCGCCAAATCATTCTTCCTGTCTTGAGCCATCCTTACGCCACAGTGGATGTTGATTGCTTTCAGCGTGGCTTCTTGCCCGGCGCAATGTTGTTCTCTATGAGTGCTGCTGTCTGCGTTTGCGACCGCCGCTTCTCAGCGACATGCCCGTTGCTGGCAATTCTGCCGCAACTCGGAGTTGGACGACCAAGAATTGGGTCACCCTTGTCCGATGGTTCGGACTTGTGGCAGATGGGTGGAGCAATCAGGCCCCCAACAGCGCCCCTGGATTGGGCTGATTTGATGAACGACCCTGGTTCCTACCACGAACACCTCCCGACAATCCGATGGGTTTCTCCAGGAGCGGCCACTGGACTGCAGGAAGGATTGAATGCAAGTCAGCCGCGGTCCAGTGTGTTCGAGGAGAGGCCATTGGGGTTGCGTGTGCGATAGTACCACTGTGCACACATTTTAGACCAGAATGACGACATGTCAAGTGTCAAGCAAACTGGCATGACAGCGGTGGATAAGAGGAGCAAGCAACTTAGTGCTCGGTGAGATGACCTACCAGCCTGGAACATCGCCGGACTCACTGCTCAGGAACCGAACGACCACGTTTTAGCGAAGCAAACTGTGCCGGCATACCTTGACGCAACAACCTCACGCCATGGCAAGTGCAGCTCTCGATAATCGTTCACCGGTGGCGGTAGTTGTGCCAGCAGCAGTGCCACCTCCTCAATTCTCAGGCACAGAAGGGGCTTACATGCTGCCTCACCATGCGCAAGAGATCGAGCGACTCGGCAGACAACATCACTTTATGAAGTCGACGACCGACGGAAAAGTGCTTGTAGTTCCCGTCATCAACCAGCGTGACTCTCTGACAGTACTCGATTCTGGCGCCGCTGATGGTACGTGGGCCGCCGTCGAGCCTTTGGGCATCCTCCGCAGAGCGGCTCGACTTCAGAATTAACTTCTTTGTCAGGTCTTTGGCTTCGTGATCTTCGTAGCCAGCTGCCGACGCACAAGCTTGATCTCTTTGGCGTTGACATTGGCTCAGCGTTATTTCCCCGACAAGCAGCCCCCGGCGACTCTGCTGTGGACCTCAGAAGCCATGACATTCGCACACCGTTTCCAACCGAGTGGAATTGGACGGACAAATTTGACGTGATTCACCAGCGGCTTCTCATTTGGGGTATCAAGTCTGCTGAATGGCCGGCTGTCATCTCTAACCTGGTTTCGTCACTCAAGCCTGGCGGCTACATTCAGCTTGTTGAGGCGGAATGGATCAATCCGAAGAATCCCGCCGACGCGGTTTCGCGGCCGCAACTGAGGAAGCAAGCGGCTCTGCAAGAGTGGTCCACAGCTAACTTCGGAATGGACATTCATATTGCATATAAACTTGCCGGCCTGCTGGCCGACGCCGGATTGGAGGATGTCGAGACAATCCAGTACGACCACGGGTATGGTGCGTTGGCTAGAGTAGAGAACCAGCGAGACGTCTCGGCGGAGCTTTGGGTTGAGTGCTTTCGCACCCTAGATGAGAAGATCCCCGGTAAGCGCAGCCTGCCGTTCCAGACTAATTGACCTGCTAACCCGACGAACTTAGAGGAAGGTATTCCTGGGGTCGCTGCGAACGCAAAGGAGTTCCATGAGTTCTTGGATGCTTTAGAGGTAGAGATAAAGACTTATGGGTACCAGCCGAAGCTGAACTTTGTATACGGAAGGAAGCAGTCGATCGTGTGATGCAAGTACTAAATAGACTTGACATGGTTCCTCCTGAGTTGTTAGGTATGAGACGTTGTGAGGCTCAGCGTGGTACGGTACGCGTGCAGTCGTCAACGGGACACCTGTGGTTCGATGAAAGAACGGCTCACTATATTACTGATTCAACACACTATAACCGGCTGGATCAAAACACTGCGATGGGCAATAGTAACTGGCAGAGAACGAAAGTGGACAAGCTGCCTTCACTGCACAGGTAGCGTCTGTAATGGAAAGATTACGGTTCGCCGTTGAACCTGAACTGGCCAAAGATATGTCCTCGCTCAGTTTGATTCGCATCACACGTCGACCCGCCAGAATGGGTATTGTCGCACCTATATCACATATGAAGTCTACTAAAGGCTCCTAGATGAGTTGCCAGGATAGGCATCCAATCGAAACAACAGAGTATGTCCATCGTGTCGCCTCTATGTCATTTTGTCCAATGATTCAGACTACTTCTCAAGCTAAAGTACCTTGCTTCTCAACGAACTTCGCGAAATCGGTGACCAGCGTCAAAGCCTGGTCCCTTGACAAGCGTGGATCACAAAGGGACTTGTAACAGCTCTTGAGATCGTCCTCATCGCCTAGATGGTCGTTGTCAAGACATTCAGTGACATCATCTCCCGTCTGTTCGAGATGGATTCCACCCAGATGGCTACCCAAACTTCGATGAGCAAGATACGTTTCTTGAAGTTCCAGCAGCATGTCTCGTGCTCGACGGGTCTTAATGCCACTCTGGGTCACAATTGTGTTTCCATGACAGGGATCGCACATCCAGATAGGGACATGGCCACTTAATTGTACTGCCCTGATGATCGGGGCAAGGACAGTAACGACTTTTCCATGGCCCATGCGCGTTATGATAGTTATTTTCCCATGTTGCATTTGGTCCGGAGCAAGAACGCTGAGAAGGGCAACGACTTCAGCGGGAGTCGCAGTCGGGCCGATCTTCACACCGACGGGGTTTCGGAGGCCCCTAGCATACTCGACATGCGCCCCATCGCGCTGACGAGTACGTTCCCCGAGCCATATTGTTGTGGCCGAGAGGTTGTAATGATCTCGCGTTAGCGAGGCCTCGTAAGGCAAATGCAGCGCCTCATGTGAAGAGTACAGCGTTGCAGCGCTGGATGACTTGGACGTTACGCCCACAGAAGGCGCCAAAATGTGGCGAATGGTATTTTGAGATGCGGCAGCGTAGAAATAGCCCAGAAGAAGTCGATTGGGGTCTGGCCGGCGATCAGTCGGATCTTCAGAGTTGACGTTGTGTCCCCGAAAGGCGTGGATAACCTCCCCCGATGCGAGTGTTTCGAATGGATTAGACCGCGGCTTCGCGTATTGGCCTGCAATTCGGCCAAGTGCAATGACAGGTTTTCCGAGCGCCTTTTCCAGAATTCTGCTTTGGCGGCGAAGCAAGTCGACTTTCCGATTGATGAGACTGTATCGAACGTCGTGAAAGCTTTCGGCACAGTCGCCCCCCTGAATGATAAAGCCACGGCCGAGGGCAACGTGGTAGAACTCCGCGCGTGCTCTCTCAATTTCTGAGGAACTGACCAAGGGTGGCAACTGTCGCAGGTAGGAACATGTCTCTTCCAACGCACCCGCGTTTTCGTACTCAACAGCCTGGGCGGCTGGCTTAGACTGCCATGACTCCGCCGTCCAAGTTGGGAAGCCGGATGTTGATGCAGTGACATAAGAACTCGTATCTTCTGGAAGAGCAGCAATGACTGGGGGCATCTCAGCGGGAAGCCTCGTCCCCAAGATCTAGAAATATGCCAATCTTGTTAGTGGCGCTACATCGGAGCAGGTACTGTTTCACTTGCCTGAACCTGTGTTTGCATCATCGAGTATGACGAGATCAAGTTTGTATGATAAGAGCGAATTCTCAGACTGAGACTGACTTATAAACTGCCGGTCTTCTGTTCTCCGGGAACAATAGCAAATAAAACAGTGTTGTTACGCGCTCGTTTCATGTTCACAGCACATCTCGGTCTAGGATACGGAGAAGTCCTGATTCACTAGGCGACCCTATAAGCATATGAACTCAATCATTCAGCTACACCTGAAGTGCAGCAAAGGTCGCCCTCTACGGCCCGAAGGTCCCAATCCAGGCATCACGCGTGCCGTCCCACCCAGCGCCGTCTCGTCTCTTCACCCGCCGAGAAGCCGCCTGCCGCTGCGCAACCCCGACCGCTGGCGCAATTTAGATACGTTTGTTTGCCATGCCGCTAGCCTGCCGAACGCCTGCAGCCTAATAATGAGGCGTTGACGTGTGTAAAGGAACGGCGCTTGCAAGGGCCGCGCCCCCGCCTCTCCGAGGTTCGCGAGGCCATCACCAAGGGTGGCGCGGAGGATCCAGATCTGTCAGCTTTGAGAATGCTAGAATGAACCGACACCTATTATTACTCTATTGTCCGGCGGAAACTTGCGTCCGTGTCCGGGGCAGTAGAATGCTCCGATACCACCTGGGGCTCGGGCTCCGACTTCCTCCTAATCCTGAAACAACCACGGACGCAGGTCGTCGGAGTGCGATGGCAACCGACGGTGGCATAAGCTGTGCCTGAGTGACCCACATCAAGCGATGCCTCCAGTGCAGTGCACACGGCGCTCATGGTCGCGGCTTGCCGGACTCGCATATGCCGAACTAGGTCTCGCCACTGCTGAACTGTCTTGCACAATTGGTGATTCTGACCAGTTAAAACACCGACACGAGGATTGAAGCGTTTGCCTGCAGGGGTTAGGTTGTGTCGGTGTCATGGAAGGTGGCCCGGAGAATTGTACAGGGGACTGTGAACGTGCAGGGATCATGGCACCACATGCCGACGACGGCAGACGTCGCAAAACGCCCGAAAGAGCATATCTTGTTGAATCAAGCAACCTTGTAACTTTGTATGTACCAACTCTCTAAGATGCTACAACTTACGAGCCACCCGCAGCAACAGGCTGCGGTGCGGGTCCATCCGTTGCCTTGTCCGTCCCTCGTTGCATCTTGTCCGTCCACGTGGTTGTATTTTGTCCTTTCTTGTGCAGATACGCGAGCCTCTCCACCACGTGTTTTCCAGCATAGACAGGTCCGTACTTCTTCGGGTTATCCGCTGTGCAACACTTGTCGATCGGCTCTACCAGTGCCTCTCGGTTAGGGTGGCCAAACCACGCGATGGAGTACCGAGCTGGAACGACAGCAGGGATCTGGCCCGTAATGTCCGTCTTTGGCTCCGGTTCCACCACTCGATGCTCGGTGGAGACCAGTCTGTCATTGAACCACCGAGAAAGTAAGTCTCCCACTGTTCCGGCAGACATGCTTAGCAGTGCGAAGACAAAAGCTTCATAGAATGCATCTCACCATTGATAATTGCGCAACCCGGGATCGGGGGTGCCGCGATGTAAGTGCCATCCGTGCGCCGTACTTGCAAGCCCCCGCTCTCGTCATTGAACAGCAACGTCAATGTGCCGTAGTCAGTGTGGGCTGACGCGCGTAACCTATCCTGGAATGCGGTTCGGCTGGTCTCTGGGTAGTAAATGACACGGAAAAAGTGATCCTTCTCGTTAACATGAGGCTCGAAGAAGTTCTCATCCACTCCGACTTGTCGGGCGAGTGCCCGCAACAGTACCAGGTGTACTTCGTGGCACTTCTCAAAGAAGAAGTTCATGTCGTCTCGGAACTCGGGCCAGTCTTCTGGCCACTGGTTCGGCCTTGTAGGGTCATTCTCTTTGCCGACATCAAAGGCCTCTTTGAGATCAGAGTGACGTGAGTCTCCCGACGTTCGAGCCGGAGAGAACCACCCGTGGAATCCTTTCGACTCTCCAGTTTCCACCTTGGCCTTCTCCGATTCTGGAAGGGCAAAGAAGCGTTTCGCGTGTGAAAAGAGATTGTCTCGTGCGTAGTCCGGAATTGAATGGTTGTTGAGGTAGCAGAACCCAACGTCGACGAAGGCTTGGAAGAGCTTTTGCTGCTCCAGCTCGCTTTCTTCTAAGACTTCTGGCGATCGGGAGATTGATGGGCCAATAATTTTTGCAAAGTCAATGATTGGAAGACTGGTAGTCCCGTTTGCCGCCATATTTCCGATGTCAGAGGTGCCGGGTTGCTCCGTGGAAGCTTCAGCCAAAAGACAAGCTTGTAAGATGCTGTAGCTGGTTTCGCTCAGAAAATTGACGTTTTCCCAATGGGCTAAGCAACCTGCACCTCTGTTCCCTCGAACAATCAGCGGCCTTTTAATAAGAAGACCTATCGAAGTGACCGAACTGCATGTGCTCCTTTGTCCTATACCATGCTACGTACTCTCGTTTCCTGCGGCTTACCGTTGCTTGTAGTGCCGTGCAAGCATACGCATCGGAACGTGGGTGGCCGAGGGTTCCCCTGGGAATCGACCACTATTGCTCGGTCCGCATCCCTCGACCGCGCCAGTCAGCGTCGGACTCTACAGAATCCAGTCAATGTAGAATGCACATGGCCGATGTCACCGCGGAGTCACTTCAGATCGTCCAGTTTAGACCAATGCATTTATCCCGAAATCCATCGATCTCCGACTACACAACCCTCGGAATTCGACTGTTAATTCACGTCATCTCAGCGCACCATGGCGTGTTCTGTGATAGGGCCCACGCCGCTGATGCTACGGTCCTATTCCCCACTTACATGCATGATCCGCCACCACCCCGTTGCCTGCCGTCTTTTAGCAACGGCACTTCTTGCACAGATTGGAACAGGGGTATGCTTCCGCGCGGTATAGGCTCGGACAAATTTACACAGTTTCGCTATTCCTGCTTACGTTCGCCTGTCGGAGTGAAAAGGCGACGCCGAATTGCATCTGAGGTTGATCCAGTGGCGTCAGGAGCTCGAGGTATTGTTCACGACTTCTTGCGGCTTTCTAGCCCATGCGCTTTACTACGAATACGTGCGACATATATATCGTCAAAACAAATTGTACTGTAACCACAAGAGATTGTGAGAGTGTTAAAGACCTTGGTTACATGAGTGATACGCACAATTGTAACGATCACACATACCCACCAACTGCCCAACATGGTATTTTCGTCTAAACTCCCTCAGATTGATGCACCGGCTACGGATGTCTTCAACTTTATATTCAAGACCGGGCGGGAGAACTACCCGCGAGACCGTGTCTTATACCGTGTGCACGAGACTGGAGAGGTCCTGACTCTTGAGGACCTCGAGCAACGGAGTCGCCGACTTGCCAGCGTCCTGGTGAAAAAGTACAACATCAAACCAAACGATGTTGTTGCGTTCTTAGCAAACAATTCAGTAAGGAAGCAGTAGCATTATTAGGATTCGTGGATCGATTACTCACCGCGTATACAGATTCACTATCCTATTGCATATTTTGCAGCCCTTGCCGCCGGAGCCACGATCTCACCTATTCCAGTGCAGCAAGGCCTGGACTCCCATGCAGTTCTTCCGAGGCTACAGCAGGCCAATGCGAAGCTGATAATCACCGATGAAGGCCTAGCCCCAATTTCACAGGCTGCCGCCAAGGCATATGACGGCATTCCTTTGATCAGCCTTGCTGGTTCACCTGCAGGGATCCCCAATATCGAAGACCTACTCGCCAACGAGCAAGAACTCTTCGATGGTTTTCGACTTCAGACACGGGATGAGACCGAAGAACACTACGCGTTCATTTACCGAACTAGCGGGTCTTCGGGGATCATCAAGTCGTTTCTCACGACACACGCGCACTGGGCAGCGAACCTCTTAACGACGCGACTGACCGTACCGGAAGATACAAACCCAGAGACAGATGTCTGGGTTTCATCACTGCCATTCGCCTATGGTATCAACGCCAAACTCAACTTAGGCCTGAATGTCTTACTGGGTATACCCGTCGTGATCCTCCTCAAGCCATTTGATCAAACATCGCTTCACTTAATCGACCAGTACGGCATTACGTTCCTGTTTGTTACGCCTCCTTTGGCAGCCCAAGTTGCGAAATCCCCCAAGGCGGACGGCGTCACGTACAAGAGCATCAAGTGGCTTCTATCTGCTGGCGCCCCTGTTCACACGAAGATCCGAGATGCGGTACAGGAGAAGTTTAATGGTACACGACTCACCTTGGAATGGGGCACCACGGAGACTCTTCTCATTGCCTTGCAGATTGACGAGGCTTCCTCGGTCCCTGGGTCGAGTGGAACACTTGTTCACGGCGTAGAGGCAAGGGTCATCGATCTTGAGACAAAAGAGGACCTCGGTCATAACCAGCAGGGAGAGATTCTCGTGCGAAACACTCTCGCGCGATTTGCTGGGTACAAGGACAACGCTGAGGCCAACAAAGACTTTGATACAGATGGGTGGTTTCATTCGGGTGATGTTGGCTACGTTGATGAGAAGTCTAACGTCTTCATCGTCGATCGGCTCAAAGAGTTGCTACGAGTCGGCGATGGTTACGGAACCCATGCTTCAGCCGACGAGTTCGAGGCGGTGTTATTTGACCATCCTGCTGTTGCGACGGCCGTTGTCGTTGGCATTCGAGATGTCGACACCCAGCAGGAGCACCCAACCGGGTTTGTTATCCTCCAGCCAGAGCATGTACCGAGAGATGATGCCAATACGAGCAAGAGGCTCTCGGAGTTGGCCTCAGAGTTGGAATTATTTGTTGAGAGCAAGCTCGGCAAGTTCAAAAGCCTTTCGGGTGGAGTATTCTTCGTCTCGGAGTATCCTTACGTTGGGTACAAGATCAACAGAAGGCGGTTGAAGGAGTTGGTGCAGGTCGGCGGAGGGACAGAAACTACGAGTCGCTGGGTTGGAGTTGCTGCGTGAAGTTCCGAGGAGCTGACCGCCATCCTGTTATACGGGCTAAGAAGCCTGGAATAGAACTTATATCTTGTTGAATTAACCAGACGAGAATGATACCTGAGAATCAGGAGTTTAAGCATTTGAGACGAATCCATTCAGTTCTTAGTTGCCAATCTCAACTCATGCCGTTATCGAGGACCAAAGGAGTGTGAAAATGTGTCCAAGCATCTTCGGGCCCCATGATTGTCGCCGTCTCTCTACATCAGCCAAGTTGACTCGCCAACATGGTCAGGCATTATGTCAAAGTCGTACACAACCAGAGTGTTGTCAACATCCCATCAAGCATTGGAGACTTACAGTCAATAGGCGCGGACGCATTTTCGTAACAAGCTATAGATAGCTATTAGACTTTATACACCAACCATTACGCGCAGCCCCAGGCAACGCAGTGCCCACGGCACCGTAATGGCGCGAATCCGGACATCATAGCTCCTGTTTAGGGAAAAGAACTGCTGCCTTCGTGGAATCCTGTCTCCCCTCCTCCGTGGAACTGGTGTCCTGAATCAAGCTAGGAGCCTTCAGATTACGCCGTTGTTTCCAAGACAGTCCAGGTGTTTCAAAGATTGAACTGATCTCCTCGAGTGTATATCCTCTGGTCTCGACAAAGAACTGCCAAACGGCAAGCAGCTTTATCATGTCAGTATGTCCGACATGAATCAAATCGAACAAGTAAGTGAACGTACCTCGATCAAAGTATACACTATGTATACTATATAATACTTCCAGCCAATATTTTGCAAGCCGATGGGGTTAACAAAGGTCGAGAAGAATCCCGAGATGTGCATTACGCCAGTCATGTACGCAACGCCGCGGGCTCGAGTCTCGAATGGCAGCAATTCGGCAGGATATGCCCATAGAGGCGTCCACCCGAGGTCATATGCACCATTAGAGAGGAATATTGAGACAAGGACACCAATGGCGTAGTTATTTGTCTTATGGGTGGTGTATACTGTCATAATATGTTATTTCATGTTGAACATCCAAGTATTCGGTATTGTGGTCAAGCCTCGAGAGACATGGGAACTTACAGGCCGCAAAGGATGTCCAGAGGATAAAGGCTACCAGCATTCCGGTGGTAGAAATTAGGAACAGCCTTCGTCGGCCGACCTTCTCCACGAGCAGCGACGCAACCATCGCGAGAACAAAGTTGTATATCGATAAGCAACCGTTAATTGTTGTTTGCTGAACAGTTTCGGTGATGCCAATGCTGTTAAGGACCGAATGTAGGTAGTATTGGACAAGTCCGTTGCCAGAGATCTATCTAGAGTTAGCTTCAGGCACATCGCGCTCTCTGGGGTAACTCAGACTAGCCTCCAGAAAAAGGCCGCAGAAAGTCACAATAATGAGCCTGCGCCGATTTGGCTTCGATCTAACAAGATCAAGATAGCTGCCTTCTTTCTTCACTCGAGTATCTTGAAGAATAGCTTCCTTGATCTGGCTATACTCGATGTCCACGATGGGGCTTTGCTCATCGCCGTTGGCATGGTACTTGACCAGTATCTGCCTTGCTTTGGCACCACTTCCCTTGGAAATGAGCCATCGCGGGCTTTCTGGGACGAGCCAAATGAGTAGCAGTTGAATCACGGCAGGAACTCCTTGAAGTATGCTCGGGGTTCTCCAAGACCATGAGTTTTCGATGTGCTGCGTTCCGTAGGTCGTCCAAGCGGCAATTATTGCCCCAATATACCACGCTGTTGGGAAATAGGACAAAACGGTTCCTCGGTGCTTTGGCAACGCCAGCTCAGCAAGCAGCAGCGGAGCCCCAACGACTGTAAAGGCGAGACCCCAGCCGATGAGAAAACGGGCAATGATGAATGGTGCGACGTGCTTAGCCGAGCCCTGGAGAATGGCACCGACCAATGTCCAAGCGGCGCCGAAAGCAATCGACGCTCGCCGGCCGATCCTGTCTACGAGCCAACCCACGAGGGGCAGTGCCACGATGGCACCAACAGACTGAATGGAGTTGAGCAGGCCGAGAATCGGGCCCGTGGGGTGGTTAAACTCTGTACGACCGCACAGACTTGTGTGTTAGTCGCTGGACAAGAAGGGGGGGCGGGCAATTGTTGCGGACCTTTTTGCCAGGATGGGAGAAGTTGCAAGCCGTTCATGATCATGCCGTCGAAGCCCTGGTACGAACTACTAAGAATGACAATCGGTAACAAGAGGTACAACGTCCTCAAGCCGGGGTCTCGCCACCAGGCTGTCGCTGGGCCCAGCTGATCCGCTGCCATGGTGTGATACTGATCGCAAGGACGACGGCTGGTGTGGCTTGAACCTGTAAATGGCACAAAGGTCGAAAACTGGATGATTGCCAAAGGCGGTGCCTCCGCGACGATTAATTGCAAGGACAAATAGTTTCGCAGGCGCTGCGAATGTGGTAATGGCAATTCGAATGACTTCACTCGGTCATCTTAAAGGGAAGGATGATGCATTTCACCACATGCGCCATTGCCAGCCCTGTAGATATTACTTCTCACCATCATTGGATGCTCTCATGCTTCGGCAAAGTTTGGCCAGCACGCCATATCGTGGCGGTTCAAGAAAAGTCGTCTTTACGACCATGTGGGCGAGTACACCATCGACTTTTGCCAAGGTCTTCCGTCGGGCCCGCCACAACGACCCTTGTGGTGATTGGTGTCACCAGCTCACGGCCAAGGTCAGAGCGCCTCATTCCACCACTGCCTCCGCCGAGCTCGCAAGAACCCTGGCGGAAAAGACAAATTATCGATAGTCATGAATCTCCATGTAAGTAACTGGTCATGATGGGGGAAATCGAGTCGGCAGAGCGCCAGGGTCTTAGTGCAGGGCACCCATGTTTGTCCGACACAACTGCCATTCAAGTCCGATTGACATCGGAGTTGGACGACCTCTCCACCACAATGTTCAGACTAGCGACCGGGAGTCGCGAGAATGCGCACAACTTGAGGAATCTTGCGCAAGAGATGAGCTTCGAACAATGTCTCGGACTTCGGGCGTTGCCAATTGGCTCCGCGTTGCCTCTTTACGCCCTCTGTTCCTGCTGAACAACCGATAGACGCGATTGCCAACTGACAAGCAAGAAGCTGCTGGCACAAGCAGCCCAGCCTATCCACTTCCAAGTCCCGCCACCAAGCTTTTCGGCGCCATTCATCCGTCGCCAGCCTTTGGCAGCCCCGTTCAACTCGCCAATAGACCAAGCTGCCGTGCCGGCCTCTGCTCACCACACATGTCTGACAAGGCTAGCGAAAGGGACACGACGGTGTCTGCGGCGCCGCCAGATACCGACGATGTCGTCTCAACCCGCGACAAGCCAGCCGACAACGATATTGGGATCGCTGGTGTTGAGTCTGTCAAAGAGCTTTTGCGCCATCAAAGTCCCGTTGGGCATGAGTCCCGAAACGGCATCAGCCTCTGGTTTCAGGACCTCTCTGTCTCCGCCTCACATGCTAACGCGGTTGACGTCAAGAACTTGAAGCAAGCCATCTTGAACACGTTCGGGCCAGATCAGATCAGTTTTCTAAAACAAACGATATGGAGTTATTTCTTTCCTCCAAGTGCTCCTCGCGCCTCCAACAGAATTCTCAAGGATTGCTCCGGACTCGTCAAACCGGGCGAAATGCTCCTCGTTCTTGGCCGTCCGGGCAGTGGATGTTCAACGTTTCTTCGGACAATCGCGAATCGGTCGCCTTTGCCAGTGACAGGCAACCTCGAGTACGAGAATATACCAGCCTCTGTCTTCGCAAAAGATCATAGCAGGGAGACAATCTACCTTCCCGAAGAGGATCGCCATGTCGCCACGTTGACCGTGAGGCAGACTATCAATTTCGCTTTGCGCAACTCAATGTCTGCTCAGAACGGACGCCCCGAATCCATCAGGGATATTGTCGAGGCAATCACGAAGCTCTTTGGACTGTCTCATGCCCTGGACACTCCCGTTGGCGGACAGTTCAGCCCGGGAGTCTCGGGTGGTGAGAGGAAACGGTGGGTTCTCTCCTTCGCACGTGAAAACCTTCCTGCTGACCCTTGATCGTCAGTGTGTCTATTGCTGAGGTTTTGGCTGCTGGATCATCTGTCCAGTGTTTCGACAACTCGACACGCGGCCTGGATTCCTCCACAGCACTCGATTTTGTAAAGGCTCTGCGAGCATTCACCAGCATCGGGCACAAGACCACCCTGGCGACGCTCTACCAAGCCGGCGAAAGTCTTTACAACAGTTTTGACAAAGTTATTGTGCTTGATGAAGGCCACCAAGCGTTTTTTGGTCCGGTTTCCGAGGCGCGCAAGTACTTCGAAGATTTGGGCTTTGTTCCTGTTCCTGGACAGACCACCGCCGAGTTCCTCGTTGGCCTGACAGACTCAAAGCTTCGGCAAGTTAGAATTGGGTCCAAGGCCGAGGCTATTCGGTCTCCAGAAGACCTGGCAGCTGCATTCAGATCGTCGACGAGCTACAAGCAATTGCAAGAGAACATCAATGACAGTCGACGAGCACAAAGAGACACATCTTCGCTGTCTACTGACGCCTATCAGCTCTCGTTTCCATCGCAAGTACGAGAGTGTCTGACCAGAGAGTTCCAACTCATTGTGGGCCAACGCCGCGTGTACTACATCAAGTGGTTTACCACTGTCATCCTCTGCCTTGCATGTGGAAGCGTGTATTTCGACATCGACAACACGGCGCAAGGAGCTTTCACGAGAGGGGGCATTCTTTATTTTGCACTCATCTTCAATGGGTGGCTTCAGTTTCCGGAACTATTCGATGCACACTCCAATCGTCCCGTGGTAGAGCGGCAAGGTCAGTCGCTACCTCAACGACAGTGCGCCGGGAAGGACTATTCAGTGGACTGACTCGACCCAGCTCGACTTCACCTCTGCCGACCCTCCGCCGTTGCCGTCGCTCGCTTCCTGATCGACTTGCCTTTGATCGCTTTCCAGCATGTGATCTTCATTATCATCTTCTACTTTCTCTCCAGACTCCAGATTGAGGCTGGCAAGTTCTTCTTCTTCTATCTGACACTCTTCATTTCCACCGTCTGCTTCAGCAACTTGCTGCGCATGTTTGCGTACTACGTAGGGACTCTGGATGACTGTAAGTTGTCTTACTTCAAGCCACGCCATGCAAGTTAACCCCTGCCCAGGTTTCCGTTATGGAGGGTTCTCGTGTACGGTGCTTCTTCTGTTCGCCGGCTTCTTGATACCACCAAACTCCATGAGTCCCGTATTTGGGTGGTTGCATTACCTCAATCCCATGTTCTATGGCTTCGAGAACGTAAGACCCCTTGATTACACCTATGAGAGACTTACAAAGCGTATGCTAACCAGGGACGATCACAGTTATTTGCCAATGAGTTTACTGGGCTTCAGCTTTCATGCGAGAATAATCTCGTCCCAGCAAATGGAGTCTCTGGGCATCAAACTTGTGCCATCAAAGGCGCACTAGCCGGGCAGACGACAGTTCCTGGAACGCAATACCTTGAGTCATTCGGCTTCTCCGCAAGTCACAGATGGCGCAATATTGGTATCATGATCTCCATCGCCGTCATATATTTGTTAGTGGGCATATTGGGCAGCGAGCTCATGAGCTTCACGACCCATGGGGGCGCGCCGCTGGTGCTTGCCAAGCGGAGAAACAGCAAATCGCCTAGCGCCTTAGAAGATGTCGAAAAGATCGCGCCAACATCTGCCTCAGCTTCCATCACTAGCGGGCTCAAGGCTGCACCTAGCAATCGCGGGGAATACGCACTGACATGGCGAGACATTAATGTGAATATCAACGAGGCTCATATCTTGAAGGGAATATCAGGATACGTGAAACGGGGCGAGCTAACCGCACTTTGCGGTGCCAGTGGTGCAGGGAAGACGACCCTGCTCACGGCTTTAAGCCAAACCAATTTCTCAGGCCAAGTCGACGGAGAAGTGCTCGTCGGGAATCGCCCACCTGGTCCGACATACAGGAAGAAGACTGGTAAGCCATTTCACACTGGCAGAAAGGGTTTGTCACGGTGTCTAACATGACCAGGCTTCGCTCAACAGATGGACTTACACGAGGGTACCGCAACAGTCCGGGAGGCACTGGAGTTTTCGGCTGTGTTGCGACAGCCCGCAGAATTCACCAAGGCCGAAAGGTTAGCCTACGTGGATGAAGTTCTACGACTTCTCGACTTGGTCGACGTGCAAGATGTCTTGATCGAAGATGGCGCGGGTCTTGGAGTTGAGCGCCTCAAACGAGTAACGGTAAGACCTTTCTTATCAAATGAAGAACCTCGAAGGAACCGAATGCTGACGGACCTCTAACTCAACAGATTGGTGTGGAACTAGCATCGCGTCCCGAGATCCTGTTCGCGGATGAGCCCACCTCGGGTCTGGACTCTCAAGGCGCGGCACACATTGTCGACTATCTCAAGATACTTGCACGGCAAGGCCAGGCGATACTTGTGACAATCCATCAGCCATCCGCTCTGCTGTTCTCCCAATTCGACAACCTTCTGGCCCTGTCATCTGAAGGCCAGCAGCTTTTGTTCGTAGTCTCTCCCTCCCATTAGTGCGGTTTACTGGGCTAACATCGTCCTCCGACAGCTTCGGCAAAGTCACCGAGGCTTTGCCATACTTTGCGCGCAACGGCGCTGTCGCACCTGATGGGGTCAACCCGGGCGAGTTCATACTTGAGACTGTCGGCGCTGGCTTCGGTGCTAGAACAAATGACAAGGCATCCAACTGGGCCGCCACTTGGTCGGCATCCTCAGAAGCTTCTGAGCTCGGGCGGCGCTTAGACGCACATAGAGGCGCCGAGGCAGCGAGCAGCCAGAACGACGACCAGGATACCCCAGTGACCGAGTTTAATGCGACTGTTCTTGAACAGACGATCGTCCTCACCAAACGAATGCTGCTCAACCAGTGGAGGAGCCCGGCCTACATGTACTCCAAGATTTGGGTGCATGTCACTAGCGCGATTCTGGTCGGATTCACCTTCTTCCAGATAGGGACCAGCCCTCAGGATCTTCAAAACCGGTAAGAACTTCAAGCCAGCGCTATTATGTGTTTGAGAGCTGTGGCTGAACTTCTATGCAGAATGTTGAGCGTCTTCTTCATCCTTTTCTTGTGCAACGCCATCGTCAACGTCATTTTGGCGCGGTACTTCTTTGCCAGTTTGCATTGGCTTCTCCGTGAGGGTCCTTCACATGCATACGGATGGGTCGCGTTTGCGTCATCCGTCATCCTCTCAGAAATGCCTGGTGCAGTCCTGGTCACTGTTTTGTACTTTGTCCTGTGGTACTTTCCCAGTGGCTTGCCTCTTGGTGGCCAAGCCGCTTACATCTTCTTGTTCCTGTTGACATACGAGATCTTCCAGGTATTTCACTCGCTGTGAGATGCTATAAACGGCGCTGACTTGCTTCAGGTTCTTCTCGGACTCTTCATGATGGCCCTGAGTCCAGACCTTGGTGGGGCTGGAAACATTCTCGTATTCATTGTGTGCATATGCAACTGGTTCAATGGTATCATTGTGCCATACCACCAGATTCAGGTTTTCTGGCGCTATTGGGTACGTCAACACGACTGACCCGCTTCCCAGTTGCATGTACTCTTTACTGACAGCGACTACCAGCTCTACTACCTCTCTCCCTTCACGTACCTGCTTGGTGGAATGGTGACGGCGGTGACTTCATCAGCGGTTGTGTCTTGCGCGGACGCAGACATAACGAGGTTCTTACCGCCCCCGAACCAA
The DNA here is from genome assembly GCF_023168085.1 of Purpureocillium lilacinum. Lineage (NCBI taxonomy): Eukaryota > Fungi > Ascomycota > Sordariomycetes > Hypocreales > Ophiocordycipitaceae > Purpureocillium > Purpureocillium lilacinum. The sequence continues at coordinate 832,920 of NW_027072112.1, forward strand.
AGCTGCTCCTCCTATGCATCTGGCTGGGCCGATTCCGCCTCAGCACAGCTTCTTAATCCGGATGCTTTCGCCCCCACGGAGTGTCAGGTTTGTCAATGGAGCAGAGGGGAGCAGTTTCTCGCCCAGTTTAATCTTGGTGGCGGGCAATTGGGTGGTCAGTGGGGTTGCTGGGGCATCTTTATGATTTTCACCGTCAGCAATCTCTTTCTTGTCTACTTTTTTACGTGGGCAACAAAAGTCAGAGGTTGGAAGCTCTTCTACTTTTTCTAGCCAGGATATGCCATCTGGCACAATAGATTGGGAACTTGCCTACCACTTTGGTCTTTCAAGGCGGTGTAAGTTGTCGGATACAACCTGGACACTGGTTGCCTCACACTCGACACTACAGCACGCTAGTGGTGCGCTAAAGCTTGTTAAAAAGCTAGAATCCCCAGGCTGTGCTGGGCGGTGCGCTAGAAGCCGGTGGCAGGGTCCCCAGGCCCACAACGGGCCTTCGCAGCGGGCCAGAGCCTGGAACCTGGAAGTGTGCGGCAGACCCGCTAGAAGGCCTCAGATTCTCGGGCAGTCGATGCGCCCACTGCCCAGTGCCGACAAGCCGTCCGCTTTAGAGCCAGAGGCGACAGTGGCATGGCGTCCTGCAGGGTGGCAGTCTAGGAGACCTTAATGTTGAAGCCATCGGGACTGGACTTGTGCCGTGCTCAACTTGCAAAGAGGAAAGAAAATAATATTGGCAAAGCGCTACTGGCCCGTCTCATCGTTGAGACAGTGGCGGAAGTTGTCGCCAGGGGAATACCCCTTTCGCTAGGAATACAGGCAGAAGCGTGGACTTACTCTTTGTCCTCGGCCTTGGCCTTCTTATCCTCATCCTTCTTGTCTTCGTCCTTTTCTTCATCCTTGTCTTCGTCCTTGTCCTTCTTGTCGTCATCCTTGTCTTTGTCCCCCTTGCGGTTCTTCTTGCCCTTCTTGCGCTCTTTCTTGGGCTTCTCCTCGTCCTCAGACTCTTCCTCATCATCATCATCGCCATCTCGGCCCTTCCCCTTTCCACCCTTGTGATGGTCCTGCTCCTTGGCGCGAAACTTGCTGAGGTCGTAGCCGCAGGCGGTAAGTTGCTTCTCACACTTTGCGTATGCCGCGCCCTGGCCACTGGAGAATTCGTGGAACCACGAGTTTGATGCCTGGGCTTCACCAGCCTCTGCGGCGATACCGCCACCCTCGGCGCCGCTCTCGTGGAGGTGGGAAAGGAACTCCTGGCACTCCACGTCGAGCTTGCAGGGGGGCTTGGGGTGCTTGTTGACAGCATGACGGTCATGGTCTAGGATCTGTCCTTAGTATCGACGGACTGCAGAGAGGAGCAGGATGGCAACAAACCCTTCACTTCCGTTGGCCTAGTAGCGGCTCCCAGGACGGCCGGAGCGCAGAGCGCTGCAATGGAGAAGAGAGTCAACTTCATGATGGCAGGCAGATTGTTGCAATACTAGTTTACTGCTGGGATACTGCGACTGTGCTGTAGTTCAAAGTCAGATACTACAACAGTGGGATGAGCGTGCCTCATATATAGGCAGACAAAACAATTTCTCTCGTCGCGATCAGCAAGACGACCCTCCGCAGAGCAGCCAATGTAAAAGTCAAGCTATGCCAGGTGCCAGTGATTCTTTGAAGCTTGCCAGTGAAGGCACAGCGTTTGAGACCCCTCAATTTTGGCCGTTGAGGGCCGTGAGAGTCTAAGACACGGAATTGCTAGCTTGACACTGTTGGGGGCCGCTCGTGCAGGTATGCGACCACGATGCTGGAATGGGGCGTGCTAACACACAACGCAAAGTTCAGACATGAATATTACCAGCCAATCCTCTTCCTTCTTATTTCGTCGATGTCCAGAGAACGGCAGCTTTTGACTCGTTGTGCACATTCCCTACATCATCGATGCAGCGCGTCACCGTCGCGCCCCGCGGACAGCGCTTGCTGTCCGACCGCAAGGCAAAATATGTAGACCGTTGATACCCGCGAGAACCTTTGCTAGTAGCCGCGTCAGCTGTAGTGAAGAGCAAGGCGCAGGCAAACGTGCTAACGGAGAAGATCTCCGAATATGTGTCTCTACCGGTCAGGTTGTGGAGTGGGTCGTCGCTGGATATGGTGGCTGAACGTGAGACTGGAGAAGATCGCCTCGTAAGGACAGGCTGGAGACAACAACTCATTTCACAAACAACAAAGGCCGCGCCTTGCTCAGCCTGATCGGAGGCTGTATGTAAACAGTACAGGGCGTAGCATGTGGAGAGCTGCAGAGGTGATGGATGCTGAGTGAATCTCGACCAAACAGAGTCGCGCCGCAATTCTTGCCAAGTTCGTTAGGTCGCCGAAGCGACCCATAGGCCGATGAGAGGTGGCAGAAGTGATGCCAGAAGGTCATGACGGAAAGCTGAGGCGCAGCCAAGCCATGAAGTTCTTGACCGTGTCTGCTGGCGTCACTGCAACATGATTCGGCGCGGCCGACGGCCCGAAATCACTTTGAGCCTAACACAACACATTCTAGAGTGGCTAGTGGAAGGTGCTGCGCCGTGCATGTGGACACTACTTGACTGCGAGCGGCGGCGCAGTTGGCCATCAACCCCCACATGGGGTTAGATGTTCGCACTACGCCCGACATCTCAGCCACGAGGCGCAAAGTATAAAAGAGAAGCGGGATGAAACAACATTGAAGCCTTTATATCACGGCACAGGACAATTCCACTTCTCTTCCACTCCTTCCATCTGTAATGCATTCTCTTATCCGGGTCTTCATGATGGCCCAAGCCGTTGCCGCCGCCTTTTATCGGCCTGCCGAATGGCAGCGCCAGTCGCACGTTATCATGGCCTGGCCTTCTGCGCAGAACGATGCTTATGCCGATGATCCAGAAGATCTCAAAGGAGCAACCCGAGACATCTCAACCATTGCTGAAGCCGTGGCTCTATTTGAGCCTGTGACGCTTCTGGTCACAACGCCCCGACTGCACGATGCCGAAAAGCGTTTCAAGAAGAACAAAGATATCAGTATCTTGCCTGTTGAAGGCTACGACAAGTTGGACTTGTGGATGCGGGACATGGCTCCTACCTTCGTCGTGAACGATGACAACAACAAGTCCGTCGTTCATGGAGTCGATTACAACTTCAACGGTTGGGGTAACAAGTATCCTGTCGATTCGTGCAAGTCGCTCGCCACCATGATCCTTGTTGAAGAGAAGAAGCCGCGAGTGGGCACCTGGCTTGTCACGGAAGGGGGGTCCCTTGAGGTCGATGGTGACGGCACTTTGCTGGTCACTGAGGCCTCCATCCTCAACCCAAACCGGAACCCCAACAGAAGCCGCCAAGAGGTCGAGGCAGAGCTGCGCCGCACACTTGCCGTGGAAAAGATTATCTGGGTTCCTGGCCGACCAGGCCTCGAGGTCACCGACTCCCACATCGACGGACTTGTGCGATTCATCTCACCCGGCAAAGTGCTCTTGAGCAAGCCAAGCGAGCTCGGCGACGATGTCTGGACGCGCATCTACAGGGAAGCCCGTGACATCCTCTCCAACACCACCGATGCACGTGGTCGAAAGATCGAGATTGTCGAGATAGCGGAGGCGGATATCTATTCTCTCGGATTGGACAAGAAGACGATTCGGGACATTGAAAATGGGGTGGAGGATCCGCCTGCGCTAAACTACGTCAACTACCTTCTTGTCAACGACGGAGTCATCTTCCCGCAGTTTGGCGATAAAGCCGCTGATGCAGCAGCACTCAAGAAGATCCGAGGCCTGTACAACAAGCGGGAGGTTGAGCCAGTGAGAGTTGACTACCTGGCGTTTCTTGGTGGTGGCATTCATTGCTCGACCCAGGAAGTTCCCATGCCTTAACGTTAGTTTTTGGCGTCCCTGGCCGTCCTGCAGCCACGGAGAACACGGGGGCGGCCCCAGATTCCTTTCCCTACACGCCGTAAATGCTTGCCGCGGGTACATACGTGAAGACTCACAGCTCTTTACCTTCTTGTCATACAAAACTTATTAGGCAGTTTTACATTATGTATACAATTCATTCTTATCTTTTTGCAACTGCGCCGCCATCCACAGAGTCCGAGTTTTGTAGGTCGCAGGGGAGCAGTAGCAGAACCGCCAGTTGGGCGCCCCTGAGGCTGACAGGAATCCGGTTTGGTGCTGGCGCTGCAGCGGTATACTGGGTCGCATAATGGGCCGCAGCTTGGGGGCCAAACTGCCGGCTCCAACACCCAAAAAGAATGCATGCAGCTCTCGTCCATGAGATATGTAGACGACGACATGTTGAAATGAAATGCAAAATAACAAAAACATACAACAGCCGGTGTTCGCTGGTCGTCACCGACCCAACTACTAATCTGCCCCTTACCAGCTTAACTATGGGAGAGCGGACGGGATCCCGTGCTTTCTAGTAGGTATGGTCGTATGTACGAGAAGCGGAGTAAAAAAGGTATATGACTTGCAAACTGTGGCACAGCTCTCCGCCAAAGTCTTAGTCAAGACTCAAGCCGCGTGGCGATTGGCAAGGCAGGGTGCGGTCAGGGTCATGTTGACGAACCCACCAGTCACGCTGCACTGGTTAAGTCTCTGCTCAGGGTTTAAACTGAAGGATACTTGCGCAGTAGGGGCCGAGATTGTGCGCTCGGCCAATGCAATCTTGTGGCGTTTGCCCTTTTCGGCAATTGGTGTGTCCCAGGTGGCCGGAAGGACCCAGAGGCTCCAGGCACTTGGGACGATACTGTCCCTTTTGTGACTCGAGTCTCAAGTATCCTCTGTATACGTGTAATGTGCGGGCCGGCGACTGTTCGTGGAGTTCCGCCCTTGGGCCCGTGCGGGAACGTCAATGATGGTGGGATGGTCTGGTCGGCATGCCGACCACGTGGAGTTTGAAGCATCGAAAAACTTTAGGTGCATGAGACCAATACCGACTCGCCCTCTCTTTCAGCTTCACAGCCTCACAAGTCACGAGCAGTGGTAACATCCGAGGGCACTCTCAGCCACAGAAGCATAATATGAGCGCCGCACGCGGTCGCTAGGAGGCAAGACTTTGCTGCTGGATTGGCGCTTTCATATAAAGTAACGCTGGGTAGCTATTTTCGTGGATTCTACCAGCGTACCTCTTTGCTACCACAATCGTCACGATGTGTTGGCCCTCACGCTCCGAGCGGCGACAAAACACAGCTTATGATTCTTACGTATACACGTTCCGTGCAAGACCGGTCGCCCATCCTCGTGTAGTAAGCTACAGCTTCTCCAAGTACCCTAAGCATGGAGTCTTGCATCGAAACCACTACGCCAGCACCTACAGCGGTGGCGATGGGTCATACGATGACAGCTGGGGAGTAGGCCCCTCCGGTCACGGCGGAGGCCACCATGGTGGCCATCATGGCGGCTTTGGAGGCGCCGGCGGCTTTCATTGGGGAGCTTGGGGTGGTGATGGCGGTATTGGAGCGGGAGGAAATGAGGGAGACGGCGGGGGCGATGGGGGAGGAGGGGATGGGGGAGGCGGCGATGGGGGAGGCGGCGGCGGAGATTGACACTGTAGCAATCGGGCTGGGTTTGAGAAACTGCTTACGCTGAATCGTCCAGACCCGTTCGCCTAGATTGTGTGCTCTATCGGCAACTCTATTGCAAGCCTGAACCCGCATCGTTTGGGTCATGAGAAGTGAAAGATGAGCACGCCATTGAGTTTGTCAATTGGCGGCTTCACGCGCTTCCAAATTCACCAGGCCTCCGGGGAGGACTAAGAGGAGCGCTCGGTACAGGATTATGGGTTACACAAACCGCTGAAAGCCAATCGGCTGCACAAAGGCACTTCTTACGGTTGTTTTCGCAGTCACGCACGCCATTGTCGAGCAATTCTCGCAACTTCTGACGTGAACACTCACAAGCGACAGAACAAGAAAACGTGAATCCACCACCGCCCACTCCCACCGAGCTTGGCTTAAGTAGGTATGCTTTGCGTGCATGCAAATGTACGTTCTCTAAGAATAGCGACAGAACGCGCAAGCAAGAAGGAATAGGCAGCGAAAAGCACGGGGACGACAAGATAAAGCGTTGCTATCCCCGCTTCTCACCAGACACGCCCAGGGACCCCCAGCTTGATGACTTGTAAACGACCCAGGTTATTCCAATTTCAGCGCCTGCTGGGTTCCCCGCCCGCGTCCGTGCCGCCCAAAACCCGCCGCCAGCATGATGCTCTGGGCACCCGTTGCCAATTCCTGCAGCAAGTATTACGCCGATCTTACTTTCAGCCGCATCGCCGCGTTCGTGTCCCTCTTCTTCGTGAAAGGCTTCGTAGCAGATATCATGATGCGAATTTGTATATAAACAGAGGTTGTTTTGCTTCTTTGCTTGCCCTGCGCATCATCATTGCACATCATTGATCTTCATCCGGGTTTAGTACACCGACGGATTCCCTTACCTCAAACGCCACAATGTCCTCAAGCGACGGGTCGTTCCCCATCATCATATCTCTGACGGGAGACCGGAGAACCAACGATGTGGCGCTAATCGACGAAAACACCGAATCTTTCGAGGAGCTCGCCGCTCTGCTTTACCAGAGTCTTCGCCCAAAGATCCCCGAGTTCTACCTTGAGCAGGGCGAGAGGACCATCACCAAGCTCTGGGCGCAGTGGAACCACAGCAACAACGACTTCCTTCCGCAGGAGACGCAGATTGTTGAGGGCAATGTCCGCGCCGTCCTGCGGCTTCTGGCCGTCCGTCGGGGTGTGGACTCGATCCGAGTGTGGCTCAACGAGATCGACTAAGTCAGGGATGTCGGGCTGCTGGATGTTCAACCCGCAAGGGCTTCTGTAATTAGCTGGAGTCCACGCAGAAAGGCCGCCAGGTTTGCAGCATCACAGCTTACCATGTCAGTCTGCTGCCGCGCTGCGCAGCATCATGCGCTACCCGTTTAGTGCTATTAGCTCCATCTATTAAAGTTTTTCTTGCGGCCATAAGCGTGTTTAGGTCGGACAGCGTACGGCGAGACCGTCAATGCACAACCACGGAAGATGAGACATGGCCCCTGAATCGCCGGCCTGTTGATGTTGCCGCATGAGCCTGAATGTCTGCACTTCCAACCGCCTGGACGCAAAAAACAACTCGGCACGACGCAGCTGCCCGGCAAGTTTTGGAATGACTCATGTGCTGCGAGCGACAAGATGTTTGACAGTGGCTTCGGCGTGTCTTCGTGTTTTTGTTGCACTCCTGAGGCGACGACTCAATACCATTTCGGCCTGGAAACGCTTTGCACCCGGTTCTGACGTCTCATATCCTGCGCCTGGCACCAGTCTAGCCGCGACTCTAATTGCAGCGCAACGGCTCGCATTCATTCTTGAGAGCATATTATGGCATCGCGGGCAAATCTACCAGGCTCCAACAGGGCAGAGAGACGCGAAATGCTCATACACAGCGGATTGCCGAAACATGCCTGCGGCGATGAAACCCATCCTGATCAGTTGTGTAGATGGGTATCGTCGCAACGGCACTCAAGCTTGCAGCCGGTTTGACATTGGCCCGGCTGTCCAACTCCCGAGACCATCAAGCTTTTTGCTAAACTTCTTGAGGGCTGCCTCAGAACACGACCCAGACACTGCGCCTGAGGTGATGTTATGCAAGCGCGTTGCCAGCGCCGTCAGGATTACACTATCTTCGGTACCAATCTAAATTCGATTGTTCTTAATGCACGTTTATCCCAACAGTGTTCGAGTCTATCGCGACGCTCTTCGAAGAATTCAACAACATTCACTATAGTACACGTTTGACGCAATGGCAAAACTCGCACTGTTGATGCTTTTGGCCCGCCTGACGGTGGCCAACACATTCCATCAGGACGACATTATCCATTTTCCCAGCAGAGACACCTCCTCATCAACCCCAAACTTCAAAAGAGCGGCTGACCCGTGTGCGGCTATTACTCAAGCATGGGAGGAGCGCATGCGGACTGTTCCCCTGGAGATGCGCCAGGGAAAGCTGCTCGCGCTCGACCTGAGGCCCTCCGTGGCTACTGCGTGCTTAGAGTCCGTTCCGCTCAACAAGCAGAAGAATCTTCAACTTCTTACCTACCTCAAACCATTTTTGGAGCTCCAATCGACTATCGGCATCATCTCGAATCCACCAGAAGAGTACCTGCTCTCTGGTGTGGATTTTCCAGGCGGCATGGACGCTATGCAGAGCAAGCTTGAGAACAACGAGTACAAGTCCCAGACCGAGTTTGTAAATGATCTTATGAGCCTGGTACGTAAGCCCTGAGAGACTGCAGTCGCGGTGAGCTTGATTCTGATGACGCAGATTGTCTCCTTCAATGACAATCATCTCGCCTACAATGCAGCGCTGAACATGGCATTCCGACGGGGTCGCACGGGTATTGCCACCGTCAGGTCAATCTCCTCAGACGGGCTCCAGATGCCCGAAATCTTCTTCGACTCAGATCTCCTCGGACAAGGCAACAAACCCCCGTCGGCAGTCGAGAGCATCGACGGCGTCGAGGTTTCTCTGTTCATGGAGCAGCTGGCTATCGGACTCGAAGGGAGTCCCCAAGATCCCGATGCGCAGTACAACCGGCTCTTTCCCTCGTTGGCAGGAATGACTACCGGCCAGGGCAAAGGAATGATACCGCTCTCAATCTTCGACATACCCGATAACCACACCGTCAAGTTCAAGAATGGAACGTCCAGGGTTGTGTTGAATGAGATTGTCACTCTGAGGGACGTCGACCTTACAGGTATACGCTCTGGCCAAGACTTTCAGAATAAGTTTGAGAGCCCGCAAGGCGTGAAGTTGCCACAGCCACCTGCCTCCAGCCCTACGCAGTCGTCTGCTCCGTCGCCTCCGTCGCCTCCCGCTCCTCAAAGGACGCTACAAGGCTACCCAAAGCCTCTGATCGAACATCCACAAGGCCTAATGTCCGGATACCTACCCGACGGAGAAGGGCTAGAGAATACTGCCGTTATCACAATCCTTGGCTTCACATCTCTCCGTGGGCAGGTATCGTTGAAAGACCCGGCTCAGATCAGCGACCTTTTACGTGGAGCCCGTGACGTTGTCTTCAAGACCGCCGCAGCGGCGAAGCAGCAAGGGCGAGAGAAGCTCGTTATCGACTTGCAAGCGAATGGCGGCGGCAAGTTACAACTTGTCGAGTTTTTGTATCGCTCGTTCTTTCCGGAAGCCGCCTTCGATACCGCTGATCGATACCGTCTTACGGATGGGCTCAAATTTATAGCCCAAGCCGACTACGAATCGTTCGCCGAGAATGATATACAACTGGACGCCCTGCCCATGGGTTTGGATGAGAAGCCAATCACAGACGCCAAGATTTTCTTCAAGGCAAACCCGGTCAAGGGTCAAAACGCGACGACTGCGTTCACGAGCGACAAGACCAAGCAGTACCTAGTCAACCCTGACGAATTCCTTCCCGGTTCCGCTCAAGCAGCGAATGGCGCCAAGGCCGAGGCACCGTGGAAGCCTGAGGACATGGTCATCCTTACGGACGGGCTATGCAGCTCTGCGTGCGCGTCGTTCACGGGCCTGATGGTCCGCAACGTTGGTATCCGCACAGTCGCGCTCGGCGGCCGACCGCTGAGTCTGCCCATGCAGGCTATCGGGGGCGTCAAGGGCGGGAGAGTCAATTCCTTTGCGGAAATAAGAGACCTCTTCAAGCATGCGCGTCAGCAGAGCAACATGAGTGCCGAGGCGAGGCAATTCCTTCAGAGCCACGACAAATCTATACCGAGTATCGGAGACTCACCTCTGCGGCCGCTCGTCGACGAGAAGTTTGGTGGATCAATCAACATACGGAACACGTACACTCTTGATGATCTTGACGGCTTCCCATTGCAGTTCAAGTACAAGGCCGCGAACTGCAGGCTCTTCTACACCAAAGATATGATCCAAGACATTACGGCGACGTGGAACCGCGTGGCGGGCATCGCATTTAGAGGTGCTCCCTGCGCTCCTGGCTCAACAGTGAATAAGAATGGAACAATTGGGTTTGAGACTCCTGGCTTCACCAAGGATGTCAAAAGCCGAGTACGGGGACTTCCCGTGCCAACAATTCCCAACAGAGGATAGGATACATGCTGGCCGTGTGCCCTATAGCTTGGGTGGATGTCTGAGCGCTTGTGAGCGGCGGAACGCACGAGCCAGAGCTTAGGAGCCGTTGGCTAGGGGTTCCGTCACCGGACCAGGCAGGTCGATCGGTCGAATTGCCAATGGCACGAGGGCTTGCGCATGTTTTTTGTACCTTTTGTATTGCTTGGCATGAGTTTACTGAAGCTTGCGTGGCGTATTCAACGGATGTTGCTTGTGCCCGCGCTGCTGCCTGTGACGATGACTCTGCGCTGAGAATGTATGATCAGGCACTGCCAGAGCGCTGATGCACCACAGCTCTCGTCGTAATGCATCCCTCGCGGAGCATTGTCTGGTGCAGCAGAGACGAAAACAAGCCTCCGCCACAAGAAGATGCGCATCCAGCGACGACTCATCAAGATCTGATGATGAACTGTGTCCAAGCAATGGCAGAACATTGCTCCGCGTCGCGAGTAAGCAGCCAAGCTGACCAGGCATTTCACAAATGATTCCAAATGCAACCACGAGCGAGAGCGTAACTACAGTGGCCGTCACGCCGTCGGACGCAGTGACTGAGTCACCCAGGTGCGTGTCCTGCGGACTGGGCTGAAAAGAAGCCCGCCAAATCCGCGACTGTCCCTGTGTGGCGTCCAGTTCCTTGACCTTGTCGCCGCAACGCTGGAGCGTCGCGCGCAGGGCAGCTGACAAGCGCCCCTGGCAGAGTGCGAGTCTCGAGAGGTGTTGCGCTACCCATGTGGAAACGTCCACACAAGGGTCGATCCGCGCGCTGCCTGTCCGCTATGACGGACTGCCGATGAGCTGCCACGTTCCTTAGATCGGTCTCAGGTTCGTCGAGCGACAAATTCCAGTCCCTGTACCATGCGCGTTGCATTGAGGCTCCTTTTCTGTCAAGGCACGCCAGCAGCACTTGTAAAGTGGGTGCGGCCTGCGGGTATGGCTTCCACCGCCGCCCACCAAGCTCGGCCGGGCGATTGTGAGCTTCATCATCGGGCCAAAGTGCGCCTGAGATCTGCTGCGATGCACATGACAGCAACGAGTATTTTTGGCGAACTGTACCACATCGCCGCCTGTTGACGCCACAATCTACTAGCGTCGACTCGTCTGAGGAACTCGAGAAAGGTGCATTCTCGGGCAGATAATACGCAGGTGACGGACTTCACGAAAGAGCCGCGACACCGACGGTCGGCAACTCGTCCCCCCACGTCACTCCGGGAAACGCCACGTCCGCAAGACTAACAAATCGCTTGGGTGGATGGGTGTAAGTCCTTGTATGTACGCCCTATTAGCCTACACATACTAGCCCGCACCAAGTTGCAGTCAACGTGCGATGATCGACTGTCATATAAGTCGGATGGCTGACTTCGCATTCAAGGCAACCGACAATCAGGGCACGGCTTCTCCCACTCTCTCACAATGGTCTTCCCAAACGAGTCTTTTACGGCGCATGGAGGATGCCAATGCAAGGCCGTTCGTTACCGAGTGTCCGTACCGGCTTTCCAGGAGCGTGCATCAGCACCGGGCCTTCTGCCTGGCATGAAGAGCGCGGAGGATGTCCGACTTCCCATGTCAACGGTATGCCACTGCAACAGCTGTCGCGGGGCAACTGGGCAGCTCGCGGCATTCGGGATTGCCTTCGAGAAGGCCCATGTGGAACTGTCCATTGTTACCAGAGCAGAGGCCGAGTCTGGCCTGCCGCTAGACGGAGATAGGCATTGGGCTTCTGCCGTGGCGCTCCTCGACGATCAGGAGCAACTGGAGAAGCTATCGGTTAGCCTGTACGATTCCTCTTCAAGGCGCCGCAAGATTTTTTGCCCCCGGTGTGGGGTTTCTATCGGCCACACTACCGACACGCGTTCTATTCCCCCAGAATGGGGGTGGCCAGATGCCATGGCCATCATGACTCCCACAATTGATCGCGAGTTCCTATCAAAGGATTGGTGGAAGCCCGAAAGGGCCACGTGGACGGCATGTGGCATCCCATGGGTTAGGGACCTGGCGAGAGGCGGACTGAGTGGCCTCATAGAACATCCGCTGGCGTTCCGGGACAAATTTATTGGCGACGATATCGGGGCGGAGCTCGAATTGTTCAAGACTTTGGGGGAGAGCGTCGACATTACCATTTCCCAGTAGAGAGTCTTGGTGGACGGTTCGGTCTAAACAAGCTACTTCAGTATCGTTTCAATATGGTTTTGTGTTAAGCATATGCGGATGCATGCGCGTGACGTGCGAGCAGTGTTTGCTTTGCTGCGTCTATGTAGATGCTGTAACTCGTCTTCTTGGTCGATATGCTCTACCGGCAGCCTGCCCGATTGTCGCCACCGTTGACTCTTAGATCCCAGGGCGATGTGGCCGTAGCAATGTCGACCCATCTCCGTCTAACGACTATGTTTTTTCTTCTTTTCAGGCTCAATACTCAAACCGCCATCTGGGGTCAACATCGCCCTTCCAGTCAGGCGCCTCGCCGACATGCTTCACCTCCTCCGCGATCGCTGCCCGCTGCTCATTCTGCCGCTTCAGCCTACGAGCCAGAAAAAACACCAATACAATGTTCCCGAAAAGGTATGCCAGCGCCATCGAGTGTCCTACCACGAACCGCGGTCCGTCGTTGGCTCGGTACAGCTGCGTGCCCATGACAGCACCCAGGTTGCCGATGCTGATCTGCATCGCGTTCGCCGTCGCGCGCTTCGTCTGACCCGAGACGTTAATTGCCGGCCACGAGAGTACCAGCGCCGTCGCGGGATAAATGCCCGCAGCGGCGAAGAAGGTGCCCAGGTATGATACGCCTGGTCGCGCTGTCGGGTTTGTGTTCGCAAGCAGGATGATGTAGCCTATGGCAGCGACGGCGGCGGAGCCCGCGATAAAGACGGCGCGGCGATGCAGCTTCTCCGAGTAGATGGCGACTGTCAACGTCGTAACGAAGGCGAGTGCGTACGGAGGAATGGTGAGCAGCTGCGCCACGGCAGCGGTGTATCCGAGGTTCTTGATGATGGTGGGGAGGAAAAGCGACAGCGTGTAGAGAGGCAGACTCATGGTGTGGAAGCCGAGGCCATACAACCAGCACGAGGGGTCTCGCGCAGCGTCGAGGACTGCACTCCAGGTGAAGGTCTCGTCGTGTAGGGCGTCGCTGTCGGCGGCAAGACGACTGTGGATGAAGCTCCGCTCCTGCGTCGTGAGGAACTTGGCCGTGGAGGGATAGTTTTCGATGAACCAGTAGGCCGCAACGGCCACGAGCACGGTGGCTATGCCTTCCTGTCTCGACGTCAGCGTTGCCTCTACATTGGCAGTAGTCTCTGCACTTACGAGAATGAAGATCCAGCGCCATCCATTCTCCCAGACTACGCCAGCCATCTTGCCAATGCCCTGCCACTTGTCAGATTGCGCGACTGCTGGGAGGTACTGCTAAACCCACATAGGCGAGGATGCCACCAAAAGCGCCGGCCAGCGACGCTGCGCTGAAGAAGAGCGAAATGCGGTACTGGCGTTCACGTCGCTTGTACCACATGGAGAAGTAAAACACCACTCCAGGGAACAGGCCGCTCTCGGTGACGCCGAGGAAGAATCGCCCGACGAGGAACCCGGCGAGGTTCTGCACGATGCCGAGCAGCGTGGCGACGACTCCCCAAGCAATGGTCAGAGTGGGCAGCCATAGTCGAGGGCTGGTGCGCTTGAGGATGATGTTGCAGGGAATCTAGAAGTATGAGCCTCGTAGACATCTGGGTAGTGAGGCGATACTGAAGTACCTCAAAGAGCACATAGCCAATAAAGTAGACTGTCAGGCCCGTGAGGTATTGGTTGCCAGCTTCAAAGTGTCAGTCAACATGGTCGTGGACGTGGATTCGCGAGCGGAATTCGCCATACTGATGTGCAGGTCGTCCACCATGCCCTCGATGCGTGCGTTGCCGACTGCGATCCTACAAGTCAGCCGTACTGATGCGGCTCGTGAGAAGCCAAGTGTTTGGTACCATTGCTACGGTCCAGAAACGATAGCAGATACAAGATTCCCACGGCGGGGAGGAGCTTGGCATCGAGCTTCCGGAGCAGGGCCTTCTCGTTGACCTCGACGGCCTCGACAGATCCCGCCTGGTCGCTGAGCTCGCTGGGCAGCGATTCTTTCGTTTCCTTCGACATCCTGTGTCGGTTATCCGCGCTTCTGGGGCGAGGTAATAGCACTGGGACCCTTTCCCAGCTTTGCCATCACAGGCAACCTAGCTCTGGGGGAAGAGGCAGCCATCATATAGAGCCCGTGACTGGCAACAAAGGGTCAATTGCCATACCGCGTCGTCGACGTCAGTCCGCCAAGATGTTTCACTGGCATTGCGCAATACTATCCCTGACCGCAGCGGCAGCCACAGCAGTTTAACCAGGCCATGTGCTAGCAGCGTTGCGGTGCTAGCTGCTCTCGGAAGCGTTATCACCAATGTCGCAATGTCGTGCGAGATGATCGTGCTCATCCAACCCTCCAATGACAGTCTCGGTTTTATGGGCCGCAGATCCCCCAAGGTTCGCAAACGACAACGAGAGGTGAGTGAGCGTGAAGGTTTAGCCCACGGTTCTTCGGTATCTGTCGATGAGCGAAGAGCATCAATCGGCATTTTGCTCCATCTCAATGTCGGGTACGTGTTAATTGCGGGGAGTGATCGCTCCTCTGCGCTTTGGTCGACCTCGCGTGGGGCCCAACATTGAATCCATGAGCATCTACACGAAACCTCCATGACCGCCTTTCGGGCATGCCAGGCTGTAGGGCATAATGAATGGTCCAGAACAACTTGGCCCTGGCTTCTTTGATCATCCCTCATCACGTCACCCTCAATCAGCCGGTGGCTGCGTCTTTATTAACCGGTTGGGGCGTACCCTGCCTCTAGTCACTCATGTCTTCTCCATAGCATCAAATGATAGCGTCGCGGTTGGGGTGTCGTCGACCTTCAATTGCAGGACATGAAGCGATTTATTGCTCTTCTCAGGACCAATCCCTTCCTCGTTTTTGGGGGGAACGTAATCGCCTGTCAGCCTGAATCTACAAGTAGATGCATGCATCTCTCGGAGTCTCGTTGTCAGTCCAACCCCAGAAAGCCTCGGCACTTGGCTGCGACCGGTTCACCACTGTATCTGAGGGACCAGAGCTGCGCCGGCAAAGAGTTTCATCGATCGACATGTGTCATATGCCCACGTGGTTTCATGTTGCGCCGATTCTTCGGGTCCCAGCACGACATGTCCCATTTCACACACTAACGTTAGTAGATGATGCCCAGTGCCGAGGCTCCGACGCTACATTCGTACTTATGGAGGACACCGAAACGAAAATAAATCTCACCAAACCGCTCATCCGAAACGCGGCGCATTGCTGCTTTTGTCGCACTACTAATGGCGATTATATTCCGTACATTTTCGGCGACCTCCTATTGTCTTCTAGATCACACCTCTTGTATTGCATCAATTGATGGTCGCTTGGCGCCCGGCGCAACGTAGCACATGCACCAAGTCAAGCTGTCTGCGATATGTCCACCGATCGTCAAGAAACGAATGTCAACCAAGCCGCAAATCCATTTCCCTCCTTTCAGTGTTAGTAACCTACGATCTCTACAAGTATTTTATCGCTACAGGTCTTGTCCTTTGCAAGAACCCAGGCAGCCTCCTCCATTGCCTTGGCTTTACTTCCGTCGAATGATCATCCAAAGGTATACCGTGCCAACGCCGATGGTGCGAGCTTTGTCCGAAATACAAGCTCAAAGGTAAATGCTGCCCATCCAATCAGGCCACGCTGCATGTGTGAATAACGACGCCCCAGCTTATTTAGACTCATGGAAACATGACCGAATCGTCGCGGTCCGCCGGTTCCCCAATCGTAAACGCTTCCGAGCATGCATCACAGAAGCCAAAGTGAACATGAACGGTCGCTCTTCAAGAAGCATGGTGATGACTCGAAAACAGGTCCAGCCGCTCCGCGGAGATCTCCAATGTTGTGAATGAGAGACGAGAAGCCGGCTGATTAATGTCAGCTGGTGAATTTGAGGAGACTGGAGTGAAGACGTTCTGCATCGTTGAGTCGCGGTCGAGACCGATCGAATGCGACCCTGGGATGCGGAGTTTACGTGTATAGCATATGGGTGGGTCCCGAAAAGGGATTCATGCATCTTTCTATACTGCAGATGAAGCGTAGAGGCGTGTTAGACCCCAGGCCCGACAACCGCGTAAATGGGGTAAGTTGCTACCATCCGAGGCGTTGTCCTATCACTCCACAGCTATGTCAACACAGCTCTCAGTCTCATGGAGCTTACAGGGAGAAATATTCTTCAGAATACTATAGTCGTGAGCTCCATTAGTTCCAACCATCAGCCGTTGTCCCGCTGTGGGCATGGGCATGCTATGCACGTTGTCGGGTCGTCGCCCGCTCTCCTTGCATCTGACGTTGCATCCGGCCGTTTCTCACGGACACGAGAATACGATCCGTTGCACTTCTGGCTCGGCGAAAGTCCTTTTCAAGACGTCAAATGCAATCGCGGTTGGCTCAGACGTTACTGATACAACTTGGAGGCGGGGTAACTGCGCGTGTTGACCATGAGAGTCGGCCAGTGTTAATCGGCCAAGGGACTTCAACTTCACTCACGCGTTTGCTTATAGCAAAGACGAATATTTTCAAGAGGCTGGTTGTATTGTGTAGTCATTCGCTGACTTGCTTGGTGTGTGTCCACCATAGGGGTTGGCACTGGGGTTTCCGAGTGGACTCGTGCAGTATTGGCTATAAAAGGACGTGCTATGCCCGCATTGATCGACTCTGGTCGTCAATCAGTCACGACAGCTTTGACACTCTGAAAACATCTCAAAAGTTCTGCACTTGCCTTTGAAGATGCACTTCCTCCATACCGTGGGCTGGGCTGTTCTCCTCGGTAGCTTTGGCGCAGCCGTCGCCATGCCCGAGGCTGAGCCTGGAACTCTCGAAGCCCGAGCCTGCTACTGCGTCGGCGCTCATCAGGGACAGTACTGCGGGTATTGTGCCGAGGTCCGAGGCGATTGGATTGCAGACCACGTCTACGAATGCAACTCTCGTGGCGGCTGCAGCCACTATGGCTATCGTGGCAGTTGCGCCAGACGTCAGGGCCCATGTGGTTAAGTGGAGGCTCGCGCTTCTGTGTCGGTGGAATGAACATGCTTGGGTAAGTGGGATTGAGTTCTCTTGAATGGGTTCATTTCTTACAGCTTCAAGGCTAGTCTTTTCCCGACTTTCGAAAGCAAAACGGCAAGCACTGTTTCAGAACCGCGACATGCTCAAAGTTTGAACGCTGGTCATCGAAGGACTGGCACTCTGTCACTTCCTACATCGTCATGCTTTCTTAAACTTTTGCTCAGCAACACCCTCTCTTTCAGCATCACTAATTCATCAATAAACACCTCTCTGATGAGGAACTGCCACTTGTCCCCGACCCAAGGGTGATGTTGTGCGTGACGAGATCATGTGACCCGATGTGCCTGTGATCCCGCCGTAAATCTTTACCAGTGAGCAACTGTGTAATTTATATTATTTTGAACGGCCTTTTTTCCGCGACTGGGATCTGTTACATGGTATTAGTGGAGGCAGACCAATGAATGAGCTCTCGATGCAGCTGATCCCCTCGTCCTCCAAGCGCAGTTTCCAGACTTCGTGAAGACATATTACCACTACACGTCTTCAGCGGACATATCTGGCTTGGTAATGACAAAGCTGGGTAGAGTGCCGCTTCGCAGGTTAGCCACGGCCAGCCAACTGAACGTGGCAACTCGATGCCTGGCGCAACAAGAACGGAAGCCAAGCAACCTGCCGAAAATTACGGTACCTTGCGCTATGGAGCTGGAAAAGGAAGGCATCTTGAGCCAAGACTTTCCATTGAAGAAAATTCGCTGTGGGCTCTTTCTACGATATTATTTACCCTCTGGCATTCCTCGTCACGACAATAAGTCGCCTCCGAGACACGGCACTGCGCCGCGACATGCCTCTTGGCTTCCCCACAAGGTTTAGCCCAACGGCACTCGGTGTCGGCGGCCACCGAAGGCCCACCGAAACAAACGCCTGTCGTCTGGGCTTCGGGCCTTGGGGCTGCTCTGGCGCCCGCATGCCCGCCCTCCGCCACCACGGCCCCTCCGGCTAGTTGTCGAGGGTCCCCGGTTAGTTGTCGACGGCGGGCGGCGCTCCTCTTTCCAGCAACGGACCCGGAGAAGCAAGCAGCGCCCGCAACTAAGCCCGGCGCCGACAAATTGTCGAGAGCAGCGTGCGGGGAGGCCCCATTGACGCCGTACGGCCACACAAAGGCTGATGGCATTTCCCAAAACGGCATCTAAGCTGCACATGTTGCGCTAGCCGGGGGACCGCCGCAAACTGAGTAACACGGCTTTTGGTGAACCAACTGACGGGCGGAATCTTGGCAAACTTTGGGTTTACATGACAGCTATTTATTTATCCGCTGTCGTGGCCACCTCACACAGTCTTGACTCTTTGTGCCTCGTGAAGTCCATGGCATTGCTGCTTGCTTGTGTCCCTGCTTCGACCCCTCATTTCGCGCCTGCTTCCTCGAGCGACTCTCGACGCATTCTCTCATTGATGGCTCAGTCTACGCCTCGCCACACAAACAGCCATGGAGGCAACAACAAGCACGCAGCCCACGAGCGTGGTGGAGGGCCACATCTCGGGCCAGTCCAACAAGCCGCTTTCTCGGCCGGCTCATAGCCTTTCCGGTGATCAAGTGCTGCAGGAGCTGCAGTCTGATTCCGCGCGGGGCCTCACGGCCGACGATGCCACCCGGCGGCTCGCCGAGATGGGCAAGAACGAGCTGGAGAGGAAAAAGGGTGTCCAGCCATGGGCCATCTTCCTGGAGCAGATATTCAACGCCATGACCCTGGTGAGTTCATCCTCTCTTTGCTGCTTCCTCCGCCCAAGTCACCTGAGCGAAGAGTCTCTGACCGAGCCCGCAACAGGTCCTGCTCTTGGCTCTCGCTGCCAGCTTCGGCATCAAGGCCTGGATCGAGGGTGGCATCCTCGCCGGCATCATCCTCTTCAACATCTTCATCGGCTTCTTCCAGAGCCTGCACGCCGAGAAAACGATCGACTCGCTCCGCACCCTCGGATCCCCGACATGCAATGTGTATCGCGAAGGCGACACCATCAAGATCCAGACCGCCGAAGTCGTTCCCGGCGACATTGTCGACCTCAACACGGGCGACTCGGTGCCCGCCGACATTCGACTCCTCGAGGCCGTCAACCTCGAGGCCGACGAGGCGCTCCTCACGGGCGAGTCGGCGCCTATCGCCAAGAACCCAGCGCTGGTGTTCGACGACGACACCGGCCCCGGTGACCGCCTCAACGTCGTGTATAGCTCCACGATAATCACCAAGGGCCGAGGCCGCGGCGTGGTGTTTGCGACAGGCATGTTCACCGAGATTGGCCTCATTGCGAGTGCGCTGCACGGCGGCCGCGACGAAAAGGACATTGTCGAAGAGAGCAAGACGCCGTTCACCTACGTCAAGCGCTTTTTCAGGGCCATTGTCAAATGGCTCGGAGAGTTCCTCGGCCTTACACACGGGACGCCTCTGCAGCGCAAGCTCGCCCAGCTGTTTCTCTGGCTCTTTGCCTTTGCCATAATTTGCGCCATCGTCGTTTTGGGGGCCAACAAGTTCGACACGCGCCAGGATGTCATCCTCTATGCCGTCACTACTGCCATCGGCACGATTCCCGTGTCGCTGCTGCTTGTCCTGACGGTGACCATGGCCGCCGGGACGAAGAAGATGGTCGAGAGAAATGTCATCATGCGGAACCTGCAGAGCCTAGAGGCGCTGGGTGGTGTGACCAACATCTGCTCCGACAAGACTGGCACCATCACGCAAGGCCAAATGGCTGTCAGAAAAGCCTGGTTGCCCGGCCATGGAACGTATTCTATTGACACGGGCAACGAGGTGTATAACCCGACCGTCGGCAGTGTGTCGCTTCAAGACAAGCAGCCCAAGGATATCGATGCGGAAGAAAAGGGAAGCGGAACGATGCAGTCCATCTCTCCACTCGATGAACCGGGTGCGAAATCCGCGCTGCAATGGTATCTCAATGTTGCCTCACTCGCCAACTTGGCCACGCTCGAGCGGGTCGACGAAACAGCAAACGAGTCTGAGAAGACGGGCGCCACGTGGAAGGCCCGGGGTGCTCCGACAGAAATCGCGATTGAGGTGTTTGCCGCTCGGTTTGGATGGAACCGCATGGAGCTCTCCGAGGGCCCTGAGGCGAAATGGAGTCACATTGCCGAGTTTCCGTTTGATTCGGATGTGAAGAAGATGTCTGCCCTATTTCAGGACGCGCATTCGCAGGAGGCGCACATCTTTACAAAGGTGAGCATCTGGGGGACGGCGCCAGCCATCGCCTTGCCGCCTTGCTAACTCGTGTCATAGGGAGCTGTGGAGCGCGTATTGGATAGCTGCGACCGTATTGCCCAAGGCGACAGCATCGATGTCTTGACGGAAAATATGAAGACGGACATCGTCACCAACATGGAGGCTCTGGCAAGCCAGGGACTGCGAGTCCTCGCCCTAGCTCATAAACCATGCGATCGACCCATCGCCGAGTCCGACTTTGCGCACGGCACCGCCCCCAGTCGAGACTCATTCGAGAAAAACCTCATCTTCCGCGGCCTCATCGGCATCTACGACCCGCCGCGGCCCGAGTCCCTGCCCAGCGTCCGCGCCTGCCAAGGGGCCGGCATCATCGTCCACATGCTGACGGGCGACCACCCGCAAACGGCGCGCGCCATCGCCGCCGAGGTCAACATCCTCCCGCCGCCAGACAAGATGCGCCTGCTGCCGGCCGACGTGGTCGCCTCGATGATGATGACGGCGCACCAGTTCGACGCGCTGTCGGACGAGCAGATCGACGCGCTGCCGCAGCTGCCCCTCGTCGTGGCGCGCTGTGCGCCGAGCACAAAAGTCCGGATGATCGAGGCGCTGCATAGACGGGACAGGTACGTCGCCATGACGGGCGATGGCGTCAACGACAGCCCGAGTCTCAAGCGCGCGGATATAGGTATCGCGATGGGGACGGGCTCGGACGTGGCCAAGGAGTCGTCGGACATTATCCTAACCGACGACAACTTTGCGTCGATTCTCAACGCGGTCGAGGAAGGGCGCCGCATCTTTGATAACATCCAAAAGTTCATCCTGCATGTTCTCGCCGCGAATATTGGGTTCGTCGTGGCGCTGCTCACGGGGCTGGCCTTTAAAGACGATTCGGGGGTGTCCGTCTTCTTACTGACGCCGGTGGAAATCCTCTGGATGCTCATGGGCACGGGAGCGTTTTGCGAGACGGGCCTCGGGTTCGAAAAGGCGGTGCCCGACATCCTCAACCGTCCACCCCACGATGTAAGTATGCAGACGCAAATACAGCCCCTCAGCCCCCTCCCTCCCACTATCTTCACCACACGGCCAGTCGCTAACGTCGACTATAGCTCAAATACGGCGTCTTCAGCCCCGAGTTCCTGCTCGACATGGTCGCCTACGGCATCCTCATGGCGTGCTGCACCATCGGGTCCTTCACCGTCGTGATATTCGGCTTCGACGACGGCAACCTCGGCGCCAACTGCAACAACGAGTACTCGGCGGCGTGCAACGACGTGTTCCGCGCGCGCGCCACCTGCTACACGACCATGACGTGGATCTTCCTGCTCTTCGCGTGGGAGCTCATCGACGCGCGGCGCTCGCTCTTCTACATGCCGCGCGGGTTCCGCGCCTGGGGCATGCACCTCTGGGGCAACCGCTTCCTCTTCTTCTCCGTCACCGTCGTCTTCTTCGTCGTGTTCGGGACGCTGTACATTCCCGTCATTGACCATGTTGTGTTTATGCACACGGGCATTAGCTGGGAGTGGGCGGTGGTGTTTGTTGCGGTGGTGGTGTTTATGCTGGGCGCGGAGACGTGGAAGTGGGCGAAGAGGGTGTATGTGAGGAGGAGGAGTCGCGGGGCGGATGGTGTGCATTGGACGGGCGTTGCGTGAGCATCATCACTTTAAGTGTAGAGACATAAGCGACGCATAGCAGGGTAGCCAGGGTCATATTCACTGCATTGGGCATCAACTCGTGTGTTCAGAGTGATGCTTGGCGAAGTAGGTCAAGCAAAACACCCAGGGCAACAAGACATGGAGCTGACGACAACTACAACATGGTGAACCCACGGTACTCTCATGTCGCGCATCGGTATATTCCACGTGCGCGAGAAGGAACCGCGGGAAGAACACGCAACGTGCAGGAATGGCATTTACATGCACCAGCATTGATCAATCCTAAGTCTTCTCAGCGCATTCACCCTCGACAGGCATCTCCGCGCGTGCTCCCCTCCCACGCCCGCTCCCGTCCCTGTCCTCCGGACCCAGCCCTTGTGCCTCGGTCTCCTCCCAGCGCATCGCCAAGCGTACGAGCACGGCTTCTGCCATGCATGCCGCCGCTCCTCGTACCCTCCACTCCGTTTGCGCCCTTCGGGCCATGACAGGCACCCGCCTCCCTCCTGGCAACCGTCGGGCTCGCCATCTCGTCCATCTCCCAAATGTCCTCCTCGCCGTCGACGTCCATCATCCACGCCGGGGGCCGCGTCTCGGGCGTCGCAGGCAGCGGCTTGTTTACCTCCCTCATCCTCATCTGCGCGCGGGCCGCACGTCTGTCATGTGGCGTAGTCTTTCCGTTCGACGGGTCCTGCGCATCAGATATGTTCGTTCCGTCCTTGCCGTCTCTGGGCCGTCCCGTGTCGAAAGGGCGGTCCGCGCGCCGGAGAAGAAGCATGCGCTTCGCAAAGTCGACTATCGCCGTGCGCACCGCACGCCAGGCTTCTTCCCCCTGTGCTGCTGATGCTTCGCCCTGCCTCGAGGTTGCATCAGCCATGTGTCCATGAGGAGAGATAGACGTCGTCGTCGTCGTCCGGGGGAGTTGGCCCACGCAGTAGGCGAGCCCGTCGAGGTACGCGGCCATGTACGCCGCGCGCGTGTCCTCGTCTATGCCCCTCCGCCCGGCGGCGTTGTTGTCGTCTGTGCAACCATCTTTCTCCACACCCGAGGCTGTTCCCTCGCTCGTGAGGTCACATACTGGCGCTTCTGTCGTCTGCGGCTCCCCCGTAAGGTCGATACAGCACCGCGACGCCGCCCCAGTAAGGTCCACCACGTCGAGCATCTGCACGTCGTCTGGCTGCTGCTGTCTCTGGGCGCTAGCAATGCCACCTCCGTTCTGGCTGTCTCTCATCAGGACGTCTTCAAGGTTCCCCATGCTTCCTCCAACACCCTGAAGTGCAGCCGTCCTCGACGCTGCTGGGTTCGGCTCCCGGACGAGACCGCCGCCGCTGCCGCCGCCGCCACCACCACCAGCCCTCGTCTCATACACCACGTGTGTCAATCTCTCCCGCCAGATCAGATCGATCCTCACGCCCGTAACCTCGCTCAGCCTCTTCACAAACGCCCCGCACGGAACACAATTCCGCCTCGAAAAGTACACCTCCAGCCTCGGCCGCGAGCCGTCGTCCCAGCGCACCTCGCGCAGGCGCGCCAGCGTAGCGAGATCGAGACTGCGACTTGCCTCGCACCCCGTGTCAGCACCCCGATGCCGAGGGGGCTCAGGGCCAGGCCGTTTGTTGGCACTAACATTACGGATGGTATTGTTGCTGCCGCTGCTGCTCCCACTGTCGCGTTGATGTCGACGCCGCGACGGTAATGGTGATGACTCCCGGTACAGCCCAAATACATGCAGCAGCGCGTACACCCCATGCGTCGCGAGCTTGACCTCGACATGCGACGCGAGGAACACCCCCCTGAGGCGCTCCCGCGCTCGCTCGTCCAGCTGTCCCTCCCGCAGCCCCATCGTGTCAAACGGCCGTTCCGTCCGCAGGCCGAGCAGCGCGGCGAGCGCCACCGCCCGGCGTGTCCACCTCCCGTTGGGCAGTGCACCCGGCGTGGGGTCCAGCATGTCGCCTGTCCGGCCGGCGCCGTGCCCGCTCTCTGCCCAGACCAGCACCGTGCGTTGCTGCTGCTGATGCTCTGGAGAACCACCGTTACTGTTGCCGATGTCATCACGGCCGCCGCTGCTGCCGCTGCTGGTGTCGCCACCACATGTCCGCACCAGGGCCAAGAACCCCGTCGTCTTGCGGTGCAGGCCCTGCGCGATGCGTCCCGCGCTGAGGTGCCTCCTCGCCCTCTCGTGCGTAAACGTGAAGCTCAGCCCCGGGCCCAGGACATGCACGCGCAGACTCGCGTCTCGCGTATCCACAACGTGGTAAAAGTAAAACTGCGGCTCGGTTGATCTGAATCGCGAGTCAAAGGTCGGGAGGTGGGCGAGAGGCGGGGGGATAGGTTGTGGTCGCCGCGTGAAACTGCTGCTGGGCGTATCGTCTCCTCCATCGTTGTCTCTGTCGGTATCGGTGTCGGTGATGTCGGTGTCGGTGATGTTGGGGTTAGTGTTGGGGCTGCTAGTGCTAGTCGTGCTAGTGGTGTTGATGGGGGTCGGGATGCGAGCGTTCGGCGGTGTGTTGTAGTAAAAGACGCGGAGGCCGGAGGATGATGCCATGGTGGTGTCGTGGAGGATTTGGTGCAACGTTGGTGTACTTGCCCGATTCGGAAACGGGCGAGTCGCAGCGCCGGTGCAGCACAGCACGCTGAACTCCGACGCCGTTCTAGCCTCCCAACAGAGGACAGGGCTGCAGCATGCAGATAGAGCACGGTGAATCCCGGGCCTTTAGCGAAGAAGATGGAGATCAGAGGGCAAGTCGCTCGTGCTCGTGAACTGTTGTTGATGCTTCAGGTCAAGTTTGTACCCCATGGAGCAAGAGGCTGGAGGTTGCGTCGTTGGTGCTTTGGTGCCCCGAGCCGCGCGCCGGGGTGATGACTTTCGGAGAACACAGGTCGTGGGCAGCGAGCGGGAAGACTCTGGACTCAAGACAGTAGTTAGGTAGATGGTACGGTGGCTGCGCATGTGCTGCAATGAAGCACCTGGCTCGCACCGGGATGTCAGGCGGCGACCTCCATGACACCGCCGAGGGTACCGAAGCGTGGGATGAAGGGTTCAAGAACCCCAGAGTGGGAGGGCACGCTGTATTGAGGAGATAAATGTGCGATATGATCGCCAGCTGTGAGGATGGTGGCCAGCTGTCCGAGCACCGTGGTGATGATGTTGAGCCACCAAGTTCGAAGCCCAGGGCTCTGACACCACGTGCCGGTTGGGCGAAATGCCAGGCGAATCGAGTCGGCGTTCACCATAGCAGGTGCTGCAGCACGATTACGACTTCATCAATCACGACGGACGTCACTTCTTGCACGACCAATGACAGAAGAATTGGCGGACGGGCCCAAGTGAACCGAATGACCCAGTGGGAATCTCATTCATACATCACAGAAAATCTAGACCGTACGCCCGTTTCATGCCGTCCCAAAAGACTTGGTTTGCTCCGCTCTTTTTGTAGCCACCCCTCCTCATCATCGTCGTCTGGAAAAACGAAAAGCCACGCACAAGGCGCGCGCTTACTCGTCGTCCTCCTCCTCCTCCTCGGCCTCGGCCGTGGTCTGGGCGATACGGTCCAGATCACGCTGGCCAGCCTGGGTGATGCGGCGGCCGCCCTTCTCCTCGTCCTGCTCCAGGACGCCAATCTTCTCGAGCGCCTGCATGACCTTGCGGTCGACGGAGCCGGAGGCGTCGACATGCTTGGAGGGCCGGCTGCCGCGGTTCTTGGCGGAGCCGTGGACCTTGCGGAGGCGGCCGACACCGACGGTCTTGCGGAGGTAGACGTGGCGAGCGACGGACGCGGCGCGGACGTAGAACCAGTCAATGTCCTGGGGGGGGAGCTCCTTGGCGGGGCCGGTCTTGACGGTGTCGACCCAACCTGCAGTGGTGGCGGACGTCAGCACATCAAGCAAACAATTGACAAGACGCGGCCACCAGAGTAGCAGAGAGATTAGAGGCAAACGTACCAGGGATGGGCAGCTTGCCCTGACGCTTCAGGAACGCAGCATAGGCGTTGATGAACTTTTGCGCCTGGCGAAACCAAAACCCATTAGCAAATTCCGTCTTCAGAAGTCTTGCGACTCCCTCGCGCCTGCTCATCGATCCCAATTGTTTCGGTGCCAGTCCAGCGTCTGGTCAGCTCCTGGAGGGGGTCGGCGGCGGCCCGGCTGCGTGGTGTCGCGCCACGTCGTGCTGCGCTGCGCCGACGTCTCGACTAGAGGGGCCGTCAAGCGCAGCGATTAAGACCGCATTATCGAGTGCGTTTAGCCGTCGCAGCCTGGGAGCGCCGCAAACCCCTCCATTCGCCGCAGTCGTGGAAGCCCATTGTCCGCATGGGGAAGATTCGCCAAGTCGTCGAGGACTCGATTTTTTCGTCGGTCGCGATATGGGAGATGTGTGGGATGATATTTTTCTGCCCGGCCAGCCGGGGAGCGAAACGCATCCCCGGCTGCCTTTTAGGAAGTCTTGCGTTCAGGGAGGACCTACATCGACGTCGCGCACGGTGATTCCGCCGGCCATTTTGAAGGTGGTTTTGGGGGTGAAGGGGAGTTGGGTGAGGATGTGCGTTGAAGAGGACTTGTCGAGGCGTGAGGACGGACAGGATGGGACTTGGGGTGCGGTCGTGAATCTGGCTGGGTGGAGGTGGTCAACTTTTCGCACTAGGGTTTTTGGCCCTAAGAGTGTGGGCCTGCAAATGCAGCGAGGTTTGTGCGCTGACTAAGACTCTCCGCCGGGACAGTGTATCGCACCGCACAGAGGGTTATGGCACTGTGCGGCCGAGTGGGGCCGAGGAGTTCCACCAGCGGCTCTCCGGTTTGGCGACGCCTTCCGGAAAGCCTCACGGGTGTGCCGTGAACCGGGGCCCGAACAGCACATCCTGACTGCAATCTGCCACGTCATTTCACCTCTCGCGACTCGAACAGGACATCTCACGCACAGATTACAGCATCACTCGCGGTGCAGCCACACTTCTAGGACATGGCATCTCCTCTTGCGACAGACGGATGACTCGTTGCTTAGTGAATTCATATTAAGCATGATGCGCTCTGGCGCTCTATGTCGAGAGTATTCAATCAAGTACAGACGCCGGGTATGAGTATCCAGTCAAGACACCATAACGTGCAGCCATTTCAAATCGCTTTTTCAGTCGTTTCATTCCAATCCTCTACGCCCACTTGGCCAGCAGCGACATGACCGCCACGCCAAACGCCACGCAGCCAAAGGCAAACAACTGGATCTTGAGCGGCGAGCGGCGCATGTGCGGGTTGAACATGAACTCGTGGGCTAGCAGCTCCACCAGGCCCGTGTACATGAGGATGCCCGCGCTGATAGAGTCGAAGATGCCGTTGACCAGCTTCTGCGTGGCCGCATTATTAGGCTTTGCGCCGATGCCGGCGGCAATACCGACGGGCGTCGAGATGGCGAACCCCAGCGCGAGCACGTAAGGCACCCATTGCCTGTTCTTGGGCCAGGGCGCGACGGCGAGCCGAGAGCCCAGACCGAGACCCTCAAACATCTGGTGAAAGACGAGGACGATGAGCAGGATGACGAGTTCGTCGGTGCCTGTCGTGCCGAGGGTGAGGCCGATGAAGATGCTGTGGAAGACGACGCCGAACTCGAGAATAAAGATGGCCGTGAGCTGGCCAACGATGCCGCCCGTGTCGCCGTCCTTGTGCTCGTGGCGGTGCGCCATGTGGTCCTCACCGCCCGGAGGGTAGCTCACGTCGTCAGGGGGCCCCGGGATGGTGGTGCCGCGACCAGTCTCAATGTCGTCGACGTGAGGACAAGGCTGCGTCTGAGGGACCGAGTTCTTGGCAGGCTTCTTCAGAGCCAGAATCTCGTTGGTCGGGTCCGTCTCTGAGTCGGAGCCGCCACCATGGGAGTGATCGTCCTCGTTGCTGTAGTGAGACGCCAACAGCTCGACAAAGAACATGACCATGACGGTCATCAGGCCAATGACGAGGGCCCAGGGGTAGTCGCCCAGCCAGCGCTCCGTGACACAGGGATCGCCAAGCTGGTCGATGGCCGGGTCGAGGAGATGCATCCAGGCAGTGGCAATGATGACGCCCGTACCAACGTATTTGCAGATAAAAAAGGTAAATTTGGGTACGTGCATCTTGGTCTGGCGCTGCAGCAGGACGGGGGCGAGCGCGCCGAAGATGGAGGCGACGAGAATGATGAAGATGGCACCAATGCGCAGTCCTTGGCGCCCGAGATCGACGGCCTCGCCATCGCAGCTTTGGGGATCCTCGTCGGCCATGGCGACGTCTGGGGGAGCGAGTGTTGGGCTGCACGGGGGTACCGAGAAGGGGTTTCAGCGCGCGTCACTGGCGATGAGCCTCCAAACAACGCTGTCGTCGGGTCCTGGACCAAAGCTCACGTCCTTGAAGGCGGCTTCCCGGGGATGGATGTGACAAAGGGCGTTGGCGTTTTTGAGCTGAAGCGGCGCGCAAACCAGCTATATAACACAGGAAGCAGCCAACAGCCTCGGGGATGTGGCGGGTGACTATACCCGAAGGTACGAAATGGTGGTGAATAACGTGACGGGCTGGGCAACCTTGATGGCCAGGTCGTCTTGTCGTCCGGTCCACTAGGCGCGCTTCCGCTACGAGGAGATGCAGGAAGCTGGGGTCCCGACTTGGCCTCTAGGCAGCTTTCAGGAAAGCACGCTGGAGTGGCCGGATGTGAGATGCCGAGAGATGCAGCGGCGCGGTTCCTCGAGGCCAAGAGATCCAATGGCTTGGCCGATGACGGGAGAGGCCAGGGGCGCGATATCAAGGACCTGACGATGAAGAATCCTGGCCCAACGTCTGATGACACCCTGATGAAGCCGGCCCAAGACGACTTGGAGGACGCAAAGGGACCAGTGAACGGAGCGCCGAGTGGACTGTGAGGGCGGCCGGCGGCTCTGAGTGGTGTGACGCCCGAGACGCGGCGGCGGTGATACAATGATCTGGGCCAAAGGCTTCCCCGTCGTACAAAACCCCAGGGCAAGGGACCGAACCAGGGGGTGTGAGTCTGTGAGAGGGGGGCACAGAATCGATAAAAGCGCCTGGACAATGCTTCGTATGGTCGCGTAAATTTTTTGTGACGCCGCTAGGGATGACAGCTGCACGGCAATGTACGAACCAAGCAGGAGGGTTGCAGCCGAGGGGTGAGGAGAGAGAAAGAGGCCGAGACGGGGGGGAGCTCGAGGATCGATGATGCCAACCGGGGGGGTGAGGAAAGAGAATTTCAGGACAGGACAAGATGGGACGAGGTGGGAACGGGCAGGAGCACGCCTGCACGCAGCAGCATGGGGTGCAAAGACCAGCAGCGCATCGCCGGCGGGCGGCGGGCGGGCGGTGGTGGATTTGCGATTTCGACGGACGTCCCGACTGGCGACTGGCGGCCCCCGCAAACGGCCCGCGAGAACCTTGATGGACAGGACGACGGAGGGCAGACCTCCCGCCCTCTCAGGCTCTCGCTCTCACTCTCACTGACGAGCTCACGCACGCACGATTACTGCACTGCTCGGGAAAAAGGCTACCACCACCACCACCAACATGGGCCCGAGCTAATGACGAGGCGGGCCCGGCCCTGTTTAGCAGCAGCGCGTTATCTGCGGTTCCATCGTGGTGTGCAGAGGCACAGTACCTGGCACGTACGTAGTGTGAGAGGTCACCATCCACAGCCAAGGGTTCAGTTGTCTCGGTCCGTCCGTCGCACGACATGCGCGGGCACGGCGTCAGCGCTCGCTGCTCTCTGCTTCTCTGCCCACCTCTCTGCGCCGATGAGGCTCGAGCACGGCCGCCGCCGCCGAGGGGCCGCATGCGGCTGCGGTCTGACACGACACGGCAGGCTGGTAGGTAAGAGCTGAGGAGGGCGCACGGCCCTTGAAACCAGCTCGGCCCCATTGGAGTGATGAGAATTCGGAAGTATACTTTGCTCTGAACTGGATCTCCTGGAGTACGGTTGTGCAACGTGCGACGCCTCGCTCGCTCGCTCGCTCGCTCGCCCGCCCACCTGGGGCTTAAAAATACCAGAGACAAATATCCAATCCATCCGACGTTATCAGGGCAAGCAAACAAGCAGCGCGAAAAAAAAGGTTGGATCATCGCGGCGCCCATTGGCCGCGGGCGCAGGCGCCCACCCCCCAAAGGACCTGGGGCGCCCAAACGGGCCGCCGGAAGCGGCAAGGTGGGCTGGCCATCAAGGTTCTCGGGAGTCGCCAGGCGCTGAGCATCCAAAAGCCCCCCGCGGACAAACCAACAACCAACGCTGCCCGCATCCAGCTCCTCAGCCAGCCGGCCCAGAAGCCTCGCGCCGCCCTCGCTGGACCTAGCTTTTGCGAGTTGGCGCCATCATCAGCTCGGGCGGTGCAATCGCTGGCGGCCCCTCGTTCCTACGGGCAGGGGTGGAGATGTCCGCGACTTCTTCCCAGAGCGCGCCGTCCAACAAGCTCGATACGAACCGCCAACACCGCTGTTGGCATTGAGTTGAGTTGTGCGTCTCCGAGGCTATTTCCACGTGCAGGGTCGTCGCCGCACTCTATTTGTACTTGGTAAGCATCATATCATCATCGTCAGTCCACCCATCAGATAACGGGGCCGCGGGGCTCGCTGCACCGCACCGTGCTGTACAAGACTTGTCTTGGCAGGGCCGCCGTCGTGCGTCACGATTCACTCGCAGTCGTGCCACCCACCACATGGCTTCCCGTATTTCATATCCCTCATGGGTGGCTGCGTGTCTCACAGTCCGAGACGCGCAGCTCCTGAATCCAGGGACCGTATCAGGACGGACTGGGCTGTACGAACTTCGAAGCACAGGGTATTATGTACTACAGAAAATATCTTCTGTCGCCTGCGCTCGTAATGCGCCCAGGTCGACACCAAGTGCCTCATGGTCTCACTGGAATTGCACTTGTGATGGCGGACAATCTCGTCTTCACAGGCGATATATTCTGTCTCTCCCTCATACCCTCTCATCAACCCCCAGCTCGTAGCCTCGGCCCCCACCGCCCAACAGCAAACACGCATAAAACCCAGGTCATGCGTGCTCGCAGCTCGCGCACGAGAGGAAAACGCATCATGTGTTGGTCTAAGATGTAATCAAGGGAGCCATCCCACGCAGGGTCATGTCCGCGTGCCATGTCCATGCCTCGGCTACAGCTGCCTCAAGTAACCTCCCAAGGGGGGCTCCTCCAGCTCTTGCACGAGCACGCACATAGGGCACAGACCATTGTGCAGCCAACAGTACCTACTGTAAAATGTATTGGCAAACATTGCTTCGTACTGTACTCCGTGTCTCGAGAGAGGAGTCGTCTACTCGTAGTACTCCGTAGTCAAGCCAGAGGCTCTGCTCGTTCGCGTCAACCCAGGCAGGCCCCGAATCAGCTCTCCCTAGTTCGTACAACCAACACCACGCAGCCCACCGCCCGCCGTCGCACCGCAGCTGCCCGTCCCCCACCACTCACTCCATCAACATCTAGCGTCATGCGTGCTGCCTGTCCAGGGCCATCGACGCTCCTCGCCACGTTGTCTCCGTCCATCAAGGCAGGGAATCCCTTCGCGCTAGGCATGCTAACCCTTGCAGCGTCCGCCGGCCCGTCGCAGCAGCTGCTCGTGCTCGCGCGCGCGCTACGACGAAAACTGAATCTCCAGCCCGAGCGTCCGGAACGGCTTATCCAGCTTGCGCAGGTCGATGCCGCTCCCGAGGCTGAAGAGCAGCGACTTGACCCGCCCCTCCCAGAGGACCCCGATGCGCAGGTTCTGGTCCAGCCGCGCCTTGAGCACCCCGGCGTACTCTTCCTCATCCGACCCGCTGCCGCCGCCGGGTGCGCGTCCCGCGTGCCTGCCCTGTCCCGCTGTCGGTTGGATCGGCTCCTGGCTTGGCACCGGCGCCGGCTGCGGCTCCGGCGCCGGCACGACCAGCGTCGGTGGCTCGTCCAGACGCCATTCCAGCTTGGCCTGGAAGCTCCGAGTCGGAAGCTTGACCTCGTCGTTGTCGAGAACAGGTCGTCGGAACGGCTTCCGCCAGAGCTCCATGCCCACGGCCCATCCGCTCTCGTAGCTGAAGATGTTGAACTCCATGCGCGTCGCTAGGCTGCAGTGCTTGCCCGCCACCACGGCGTAGCTCGCCGCAATGTTGCCCATCAGCGGATTCAGCGTCAGCGTCGCGCACAGCGGCGTGCCTTTGTGCGCCGGGAGCGTCGCGAACCGCGCCCCCAGGCTGACGCCGCCCGACTTGTTGAGCGTGCCGTAGTAGATTTCGCCGCCGGTGCTGAATCGGCCGTATATCCGCTCCCGCTCGCTGCCATTCCCGTCGGTGACGTTTGCAGGCGCGGACGCCTCGGCGTCGCCGCCAAAGTTGTAGATGCCCCGGAATCCCAGCAGCCCGCCGTCCGACGACGCGAGGCCTTCTAGCGCATATCTGCCCGTGTCGTACTGCGCCAGGCCGAGCGCTGTTCCACCATCTCTGAGATGCTGTGCCGACACGGCGCTGAACTGCAGCTGCAGCGCCGGGGATATCCGCCTCACCACGAGGGCTTCCAGCTGCGACCGCGGCAGGTAAAGTCGGCCGTAGAGCAACGACGGCTGCGGCGCCAGCGCATTGGAAAGGGTCCGCGCAATCGGGTCGGCGGGTCGTGGTGGCAGCGGCGAGAGCGGCCGGTACGAGCGCAACAGCTCCGGCAGCGACACGCTCTCCGACTGCGGTGTGAGCAGGACACGCAGTGGCTCGGACGAGAAGAGGTACGAAATGGAGCCGTCGACGACGCCCACCGAGCCGAGCTGATATGACGTCGCAAAGTTGGGGCTTGCGAGCGAGGACAGCGTCAGCCGCAGGCCGCGCGGGGTCGGGAAGTCGAGGAGCGCTGCGAGGAGGTCAGCGGCCGGCAACGGACCGAGGACGATGGCCGTGGCAGGGGGCAATTACCATCAGAGGTGGCGTTCAGCGCGGCATACGTGTTGTCGCGCCGCCAGCCCGTCGCCTCGTAGAACGCGCTGTGGACATAGTCCATGAACTCGCGCATCTCTGGCGCGCGGTTATCATGCCGCTGAACGAGACGCGACTGTGGTTGGGGTTGAAACAGGGGATGGTTGTCGCCTGCCCAGCCTTCGACGTCAGCAGCTTCGGCAAAGCTTCGGCGGGGCGGGCTACCCTACACCGAGGGCCATCTCGTGATTGTCCAAGCTCTCGTCTACCAAACCACGCTCTGGGGGCAGAAGTTGTGAAGTTTATAAAGTCAGGTCAGTTTCCATTCATCTTAATGTGCTCAAATTACCCCTTTGATCAAGCAGTTCGGTTTGCGGGAGTCGCAGAACATGCCGTGCGTTATGACGGTCGCTGATCCACCCGATGAGTGCCGCCCCCTTACCTGTTCGTCACGTCTTATCTCACGCAGTGTCTTGACCGTCTACGAGGGTGGCATGATGCCTCCTCAGTACCATGCAAAGAAGCCAAAGTGCCATTTCACAACATTTATTGACAAGCCGTCAGCCAGCAGCTGCCAAGTGCAGGCCAACACGCCGAGGTAGCAAGAAATCATGCCTGCATACGCCTCAAACCAGGCCCTCGCCCGGTGACAATAACGCCTCCCTTGCCGTCCGCCAAGATGGTACCCATACTTCCAACATTGCCATTTCTTAACGTCCGCGACTGGTGTCCCTCTCTGCCTAAAGTCCGTCGTTCGTGTTGCCCCTCGCCTACAGTCGATTACGACGAGGCGACGCTCTGGATCAGTGACACGTTGTCGCCCTTGAGGAGAATTTGGCCTGCATGGGGTTAGCGACGCTGGTCCGTACTTTCAAGATTCTGGAGCCCTACCCAGGGGTTTCCGCCACTCCTTCTCGTTCGTCTTGGTGACCAGGCCGACCTCGACGGCGTCGTCGATGACCAGGTTCATGAACTCGTCGAAGCCCTGCGCTTGTTAGATGAGCTGCCCGACTCGACGGTGGAGCAGCAGGGGAAACGAACGCGAATCTTGCCCTCCACGCGGATACCGAGCTGCTCGTACAGCCACACGCTGACGGTAGCGTTCTGCGAGAGTTAGCGGTT
The DNA here is from genome assembly GCF_023168085.1 of Purpureocillium lilacinum. Classification (NCBI taxonomy): domain Eukaryota; kingdom Fungi; phylum Ascomycota; class Sordariomycetes; order Hypocreales; family Ophiocordycipitaceae; genus Purpureocillium; species Purpureocillium lilacinum. The sequence continues at coordinate 867,023 of NW_027072112.1, forward strand.
TGTTTGCAGAGTAGAGGCTCTAATGGACGCGCGGCGGCAGCGCGACTGGGCGGCACGCAGTCCGCATGGGATCGCAGTCAGGTTGAGAGCGTGTGCGCCTGCATCACGCAGAGCTCGGCCGGGTTCCGTGGAACAAGCAGGCAGGCAGCAGCAACCACCTAGCCCGAGCAGCCATATCCCATCGTGCCTCGCTGCGCGCCGCATCGCCAATGTCGCCGCGCCATGGGCGCAATCCGTCGGAAGAGGTAACTCACGGTCTGGAGGAGCTTAAAGATCATGTTGCTATGCACTCGTCAGCTCAGGCCATGACGAGATGCCATCGGCGGCGGGGTGAAGAGGAAGCTCACATCGGGGGCAGCAAGACGCGGCGACCGCCGCCTCCACCACGTCCAGTCATGTTTGCGTTGCGGTCGGGGGGAGATGAGAATGATTCGGAGGTGAGCGCGGCGTTGCGAGAGGCGATCGGCGAGCAGGGTGCGGATTGAACGTGCTGCTTCGCGATGTGTTGCGACTGGGGGACGAGCTCGGCGCGGAACCGAAACCTGGTGGTGCAGCTGCTGGGTAGAGGTGGAAATTTCGCCGGAGGGGGGAACGTTTATCCGCGCAGGGAGAACAACACCAACGCGACATCACCATCGCAAGGGTTACACCTGATGAGTTCACAGTTCACAACAATACACACTCCATTGCGACGAATTCAATTGACACGAAATTTTCCATTGATTATATGTACACATACTGGAACCCCGCACCAGCATCTCGGTGCACATGGGACTTGCTCATTGTCCGCTAATCAGATCACGCCTCGCCATCCACAACGCCTCACTCGCTCCCACCGCTCAGTCGCTCGCCTGGTACACTCTCCGGCCCTCAAACCACGTCTCCCTGACCACTCCCTTCACTAGCTCCTCCGGCGTCAGCTCGACCCGCGCGACCACAAAGTCGGCCTTGAGCCCCGGGCGCAGGCTCCCCGTCCACTTGTCCGCGAAGCACGAGTACGCGGAGCCGTGGGTCGCGCCCGCCACGGCCTGGCAGACGGTGAGCGCAAACTGCGGGTTCACGACGGTCTCGAGGTCCGGCTCGCGGAACGAGCGCCGCGTCGTCGCCACGTACAGGTTCGGCAATGGCTGGTGCGGTGCCGTCGGCGCGTCCGAGCCGAGCGCCAAGGGTGCGCCCCCTTCGGCGAAGTCGCGGTACGCAAACGCCCGGCCGCAGCGGTGCTCGCCGATGAGGCGCGGCCACGCGCGCAGGATGGCCGGGTCCGAGTGCACGGGCTGAATCGACGCCGTGATGCCCAGGGCGCCGAGCCGGGCTGCGTCGCGCTCCGACGCCAGCTCCAGGTGCTCGATGCGCGGGCGCCGCGTCCGGTCCGTGTTGCGCTCCAGCACATCGATGGCCATGCCGATGGTGCGGTCGCCGATGGCGTGCAGCGCGACCTGCAGCCCCGCGGCGTGCGCGCGCGCTACGAGCGGGTGAAGCACCGCCTCGCTCCAGATGGAGTCGGGGTTCTCGCCCGTCGAGTACGGTTCGGTGAGCGACGCGGTGCACGCGTCGATGATGCCGTCGCAGATGACCTTGACGCCGACGATGCGGCAGTCGGGCGTCGTGTCGGCGTTGAACTCGCGCGCGAGGGCCGCCGCGCGGTCGACCTGCGCGAGCACGCCGTCGACCGAGTCCTCGGGCTTCATGAGCCAGTACGCGGCCACACGCATGCCGTTCAGGGTGCCCTGCTCGCGGCGCAGCTCCAGCAGCGGCTCCCAGATGGTGTCGTCCATGGCCATGTCGATCATGCCCGTGTAGCCGACGGCGTTGAAGGCGGCGAAGGCGGCCCGGATGGCCTCCTTCTTCTCCTCCATGGACGCGACGCGCGCGACAAACGGCCACATGATCTGGAAGACGGCGCTCTCGCCAAAGACGCCGTTGGGCTTGCCGTCGGGCCCGCGCTGGATCGTGCCGCCGGCCGGGTCGGGTGTGTCGGCGGAGAGGCCCATCTCGCGGCACACCTCGTCGAGGCCGGCCGTGTTGCACCACGACGAGTGCAGGTCTTTCGTGTCGATGAAGATGGGCCGCGGGTCGAGGTCGTCGAGGAGGCTGGCGTCGACGCCGTCGGGTGTCATCGAGTGCATCCAGCCGCGGCAGAAGATGCGCGACACGTCTGGGTGCGCCTGCGCGTACGCCTTGATGGTTGCGCGGATGTCGTCGAGCGTTTTGCACGCTTCCAAGCCGACCTTTGTGAGCGCCTGGCCGACCAGCAGCAGGTGCAGGTGCCCGTCAATGAAGCCCGGCAGAACGGTGTCGCCCTGCAGGTCCTTGATTTGGGCGCCGCCCGCCTTGGCCGTGGCGACGGCCTCGTCCTCCGCGGTGCCGACGTGCTGGATGAGGCCGTCCTTGATGACCATGGCCGCGGCGAAGGACGGCTCCTTGTCCGTGCTGTCCGTAGACGACTGGTAGATCCTGCCATTGAGCAGGACCGTCAGGCCCGTAGCGTGGGCCATCTTGGCTGCACTCGACGTAGCTGTGCGTGTGTGTCGATGATCTCTCCCGTGCCGCGGAATAAGTGTCCAGTAGTTCGTATCTCGTCAATCTCGGGCCTTGGACTAGTGGTGAGAGTCTCACTGGTACCTGCGAGCTGTCTTCAGTGCTCACGTCCGCATGCGCAACAAGCAGCAGCACGAGCGGGCGCATGCCAGCGCGGACGGGAACCTCTATTAAAGGCGCTCGGGTCGGTGGGCTCGGCTGGCCGTCATCGGCGGGCGGGCTGGTGCCCGAATGTGACGCCAGTGTGGGAAACGCGGGGCATCCGCACGCGGTGCCACACCCAGGATCCCAGATGCCAGGGGACCGCAAGCCACCGCGAGCCGAGATGGTGTGTCGGCGAGCTTATCTGATCCACAGCAAAAGGGGTCCCGCCCAGGCACGGCGTAGGGGGAAGTCGGAGCTTGGACACGGTGGTGTCACTGGCGCGCGCACGCGTGTGTGTGTGCTGTCGCACGGCGTGCTGCGAGGGTGTAACCGTGTCTACGCGGCTCAACGGGCTCTATCCTGACGTGTTTGACAATTCTGGGCGTTAATGTTCATACATTCTGCATACGGGGGCTCGCCTCAACTTGACACTGCGTCTACCCGCACGGCGCGACTCGACGCCCTCAGCACCGCCCGCTCCTCCACCAGCTCCGCCATGCGCTCCGCCGTCTCCGTCCCGAGCGCCCGCAGCCCGCGCACCACGCCCTCGCGATCCCCCTCCCTGAGCTCCTGGCTCATCTTGACCCTGCCCTCCAGCCGCACAATCTCAATCTCGAGGCCGACGATGCCGCGGATCGAGCGCGCCACGTAGCTCCCGGGCGCGTCGTCGAGCCGCCACGCCGCCGGCTTCTCGTCGGCCGAGCCGTGGTGGTAGCCCATGATGTGCGTCTCGCCGAGCCGCGCCAGGTCGCGCAGCTGCTGCGCGAGGAAGGCGGCCGTGGCGGGCGCGTCGGCGTCGTGGTGCACGCGCAGACGCCCGTAGACCTGCGCGGCGGCGTAGTTCCACGTCGGGGCGGTGCGGCGGTCCGAGGACATGGTCTCGTGGTAGAAGTTTGTCGTGATGTAGTGTTGCACCGGGGAGGTGAAGACGAGGAGGATGTCTTGCGCGAGGACGTTGTCGTCGCTCCCCACCAGAGCTTCGATCATGGCTCTGGCTTGGGGATTCTGCCGCGCCATGTGGCCTCGTAAACGGCCCAGGGGCGCTGCCGCCGCGCTCGCGTCATTGCTGTCGTCGACGTCGAGGATGAAGGGGACGTGCGTGGATTGCAGGAGCGGAAAGGACGATGTGGAAGAGGGGATGGCGGTGGTGAGCAGGCCGAGGGGGTTGGCGCGGATGAAGCGCTGTAGAGCGGGAATGTCAAGCTCGGCGTGTTCCTTGCGGAGATGCATGTCTACGGTGTTGCTGTCGAGCCCAGCCGTCGCGATAACTTCTATGATGACAGATTGGATCAAGAGGTTCCAGTTCCATGGTGTTGAGGCGGCATCAGCTGGACCGGCTATCCTCGGCGACCACCTCTGAACGGCGACTCAGCCAGCCTCCGATGGCCGGAGGAAATGCGTCATATCTCGCGTAATGGGCATTTTGACGGTCGAGTGATGAGCGAGCGTCGAGTCAAGACGCGGTGTTCGTGATCATGGGATGGTGGAGAGGCGCGGCGTGCATACAAAGTTGTGGGCGGCGGAACTGGGAAGGAAGCTCGAAGCGCCAACTGGGAAGGAAGGTCGAGCCGCCCGGCGGGGACCCTCACTGTGCTGTAGGGTGGCTGGCAGTTTGCATCCTCGCCTAGGCAGTGAGAGCATGCAAAGATGCTACCGAATCTCCGAATTTCGATATACCATTGTTTTCTTGAATGGAATATTTGCCTTTATCTGCCAGCTGGGTCTTTTTCCGAAGTGCTGTCTCCAGGGGCATCTTGTGAAGTTGTGTGTCGCTGACTAACGCGCACGATCGAGGAGAGGCCATCGCCGGTCCTTACGACCCGCGCGCCAGAACCTCAGTAGACGTCCCCTCCTTCGCGTTCGCTATGGCGCCCCATCAACGCACATTTGCATCTGCTGGCACTGGACAATGAGCCGTCCCGCCAACAGATGGACCGAAGCCCCAATGGCTGCTGGACGTGTCGCATCAGGCACCGCAAATGCGACGAGGTGTCCCCGGCCTGCCGCGAATGCACCGACCGCGGCATAACCTGCCATGGCTACGGCCGCAAGCCCGCCTGGGTCGACGACGCGACGCGGCTGCGCGAGGAGCTGGCCCGGATCAAGCGCGCTGTAAATGACAACTTTCGGCGCACCCGGAGGAAACAGCAGCAGCGACGACGAAGCTCTGGCAGCGTCCCGCAGGATCATGAGCCGAGCCCTGCCGTTGCAGCACCGACGCCCAGCGCCATCACGGCCGTGGGCACAGGCGCTTCCCACGAGACGTCCTTTCGCGAGGCGCAGCTGCTGATTCACTACCTCGACTACATCTTCCCCATGCAGTACCCGTACTACAGAGACGACCCAGCGCTCGGCGGCCGCGGGTGGCTCTTCTGGCTGCTCATGAAGCGAGGTCCGTTGCACCAGGCGGTGCTGACGCTCGCGGCGCTGCACCACCACGTCGAGTTTGCGCACGCGCCGGAGAGGGAAGGGTCGGAAGACAGAGACTCGGAGCTGCTGGGCTACCACACCAACGCGTTGCAGCGGCTGCGCCAGGTCATCTCCGAGTGCGACGCGGAGCGCTTTGCCGAGAACCGCGAGCAGCTCATCGAGTTTCTCGCGTGCGGCTCGGCGCTCATCAGCTTCGAGGTAGCTGCACCCGGTTGTCTGTGACGGATACCTGGCTGACATGGTCGCAGCTCTTCCAGGGCGGCGTCACCAACTGGCAGCCTCACCACAACGCCCTCGTCTCCGTCGTCAACCGGCTCTCTCCCGAGGCCATGGCGCGGCGCGGCGCGGACCCCGACCAGCCGCTCCTCAGCGGTATCGACCTCGCGGAGCGGTTCCTCGTCACGAAAGTGGTGTGGCTGGACGTGCTGGCGGCAACGGTCACGGGCACCGCCCCGCGGACGCGGTACGCCGAGTGGCTCGACGTCGAGGGCGTGGACATGTCACGCGTCATGGGCTGCCGCAATTGGGCTATGCGCGCCATTGGCGACTTGGCCAGCGTCGCCGCCGAAGGCGATGCGGATGGCGAGCTGGATGGAAGAGCCATTGATCGCATCAAGAAACGGCTTGAGGAGGGCCTAATTGCCCTTGACACAGAATCGGTGAGTTGGGCGCAGATGCGCTCGTCGATACTTTCGCTATCGAATAATACTGACACGGCACAGGAGTCCTCGCCGCCGATAAGCGACGCGCTGACCAAGGTGTTCGCCTCTGCGGCGCTCGTGCAGCTACACACGACCGTCCCAGGTACCAGCCTCGCGGAGGCCACGGTACACAACGCCGTCTCTCGGGTCATTGACGCGCTGCGCGAGCTGCCGAGCTGGGTAGCGGTGCGTGGCCTGGCATGGCCGATAGCCGTCGCCGGATCGGTGGCGACGGCCGGGGAGCAGCAGGACTTCTTCGAGGATCTGATGAGACAGCGCGTGCTCGACGGGTCCGGCGGCGGCTTCACCAACTGCGGCACGGTGCTGCGCGTCCTGGGGCATTGCTGGGAACACGCGAAGCAGTGGCCCGGCGAGACGTGGACGTGGAGGGACGGCATGGCGGACATGGGCATCTGCGCATTGCTCATCTGACCCAATGGCCGCTAAAAATGTAGAGAATCGTTTCAATTGAACTATATAGGACGTATCACTGCTGGCAGAACGGAACATGCACGTCGCTAAGTCGCTACGGGGGCGTGGACGATCGGAGGAGCGCGGTGACCTGCCATCTTTTGGAACCAATGTCAGCTCAACAATTCATCGCCAGAAGGCGCAAGAAAGATGCAAAGAGCGGGTTCAACGTGTAATCAGACTACGGGCGAAAGAAACCGTGCCCAGGAAATTATCCACCTCGTGTATTCAGTACGGCGAGTGAATCCATGATCATCATAGGAAAGAATGCGGAGGAGACCCAATTTCGAAAGAGAAAGATTGGGGCAATACGCGTGCGTGCGTGCGGTTCTGGAGGCAAAGAAAACTCACCATTTGCGTGTCGCCCCCAGACTCCAGGCTGCGGGCAGGGCAGGCCAGGCCGTTGGGCGGGCGCCTGGAGCTGCGGGCAATCGTGCCTAGAATCTGGGGAAGAAGTGGGCGCGTCAGGCGCGCAGAGCAGTCCGTGCAGCCAGACGAGGCGAGCGGGCGGGCGGGCCGCTAACGAGAAAATTCCTGGGCGCCAGCGAGCAACAAACGACAGGTAATGCGGGCCGGCCGTGCTGAGTTCCTGGCGGGGCGGACGCTGCCCCCAGTTTAAAGATCTGACGCTTGCCAGCTGAAATCGAGAAGGGGGGGGGGGGGGGGGGGGGGGGCGCAACGTTGGTGAGAGCTGCAACGGACGGTAACAATGGCGTCGAGTTTGGGGAGGTGCGAAGAACGGGTGGCGTTTGTGTCAAGGGACGTGGCCAGTTTTAACAAATCTGTGTGCCAGGGTCACGTGCGAAAAGGTGCCCTTGTCTCTTTGTTCGCTTTCTCGTAAATCTCGTATGAGTACTTGTACGTACAGGGGCTACAGGCTATTCTGCCGTGTGGCCCTTGTGTGGGTAGGGGAGTTGGTTCATGAGTCACACCGAAATGCGAGGATGAGAGAGATCGACGCGCCAAATATTTCGGAGGTATCATGAGGGCGGGTCTGAGAAGCGCCTCAAGTCTGCTGGCGGCTCAATGCTTCGGCGGCGAATATCATGCTGCAGTCGATTATGAGCGCGATTCCGCCAGATCATCAGACGCTGCGTATAGGACCTTGGATATGTGCCTCGGGACGCAAAGACCGACGACTCCCCCACGGCCTTTCGGGCAAGGATAGTCCGAGACGAGGCATTGACGGACAGCTGCTCCGTTTCCGTTGGCCGTTGTTGTCCATGCCGCGGTGCTATGCAGTGGAACGTCGCAGCAACGGCACAATGCTCACCGCGTCTTCAATGGTGACCTCGAGCCGAGGACTGCTAGAGTTACACAAACAGCACGAGATGGATCCCATCCTATTCCGCTGTTGCAGCGCGTCTGGGAGGTGACCCTGCTACACCCTTGGGGGAGTCTCATCCTGAGAGTCTCATCCTGTTACATCCGCCGCAGTTGGAGCTGAAGGCCTCCTGCTGAATGGCACGGCGGTCAGCTCCCGCGGTAGCACAACAGCTTCTCGCCGGGCAGATGCTGCGCTGATCACTATGAAGCGACATGGCGGCACGGCAAGTTGCCCAGAGCACGGCCGAGGCAGAGAGGGATAATGACGTGGCAGCTTATGTCAATTCACTTTGCGACCCAGGGGCAACATGAGATGGATGAAATATATCTCAGCACTGGGCCGCATCGGAGCGTGATTCTAGCCGCTCAACTGCGAGGGAAGCCCGTCAACCGCACGATCACGGTCTACATCACAACCCTAAGCAACAGGCACTTACTTCGCAATGACTTCCTTCATCCTCCCACCGCGGCACAGCCCAGCAGGTCCCCGCAAGCGGAGCGCCTACTGCTCCGTCCTGACGCACGTCGTCCGCGCCGCGGCCGACGCCCACGAAGCGCTGGAGCTATTCGGAGCGCTCGTGCGCGGCGAGACAGCTCACGGCTTGTCCAGCTTTGATCCGCACGTCGGGGAGTCGGCGTGCCATCTGCGGGCGACGATGATGTGGGAAGTGTACCGCGCCTGTAGTCGAGAGAACCAGATGGTCAGTGCGGATGGGAGCGCGCGTCTCGTTGACGGGGTTGACGCGGCGGCTGCGCATTTTGCTCTCCTCCGGAAAAGCGCAGAGCTTGCATGCGCAAAGCTGAGTATAGGTCGCGCGAGTCCTGGCGTGGTCGGCCTGGGGAATAGAGATGACACGCCGGAAAACATTGTGAGAATCGCCGCAGAGAGTGCGTGTAGGTTTCAGAAACTGCGGCCGAGCGTATGATACATGAGCATGAAAGACTGAGGAGAAGTTGTAGGCCGGGAACACGCTTCCGACCGCGGCAACGGCACTGTCAGAATGAACGGCCATTTACTTGCGCCGTCCAGCTCCATGAAGCTTCACGATGCCCAGAGCTATCCTCCGGCCTGGAACCTCCGAGATACAGACATCCTCGTCCGATTCATCGTGTACTCGTACGTCCTGTCCAAGTACAAGGCTTTTTCGATCCATGACGGCGGCGTGGCATGTCGCCTTCGGCCAGAGCTCGCATGCAAGCACGGACGACATCTCATCGAGAAGTTTTGGGACTCCACGAACCGCGAATATAAAGAAGCAAAGCCGAGTCCCGTTGTCTTGGAGTTTGCTGCCCTGCAGACGTGGATGTCCGAACTCAGTTGCGCCTGGGTTCGACGCCTGTCTACGAGGGTATCGACGGACATGCTGCACGCCAGGCAAGCTTTTTTTAGTCTGTACGTCATGTTGAATGGCAAAGACTGATCGCTCCCAGGCTAGCACGCGACTCGGTCCGAGTATCTGCCAAGGGCATGGCCGCTACTGCTTGCTTCCCGACGTACCTCCTCGTCCGGGACTTTTGGGCGAGATCCAACTGCGGCATCATCCTCGTCGACCGACACTTTTGTCCCAAAGGTCCCCTCTCCCACTGGTGTCCGAGCCGGATCTTCCAGACGCAGCTGACCGGGTCGATACAGGTTTTCATTACAATCTGTTGACAGTCAGACTCCGGCACCGTCCAGGGCGCCGTCAGCATGAGCGGGGTCTGCCCGCACCGGTACACTGGGATGTCGAAGAAACAAGCCTGGAGAGGCTCAGCGAAGCAGACGACAATGAGCCTCACATTATCGTTGTGGGCAACAGCATCAACGGATCGAGCGCAGACTACCTAACACGGCTGCTTGCCTCCGGCACGTCATCCCGCCTATCGCGCTTACACCACGACGACGCTTGCGCAGAGGCTGCCGCTCACGCGCGCAAGCTGCGAGCGGCGGACCACGAACGCCTCGCCAAAGCCTCGTTGGCCGCGCATCCGTCCTACTGCATTGAGCTGGAGGACCGACCCAACGAGCCGGACATCATCCATGACTTGCTGGAACAGGCGGGACAGAGCAACTGCATCGATGCGTTGAGACACATGTGGGAGCGCAGCGCCGCGGAGCTCGGCGAGTTGGGCGGTGGGCAGGAAAGCCTGCGGATGTTTTGCTGGCAGCACGTCTTTGCGGATACGAAGCGCGGCCTGGCAGAGATGCTGCGGAACTGGGTAGCTACCGGGACGCTGCTGTCTTGTTTGGTTGAGGGAGGAGATCAACGACCGAAGCTGAGCTAGTGGTGCTATACGCATCGCGATCGTACTCACACGCGGTTATGCAGATCATGCACGTCGAGATGGACTCCAACTAGGGGAGATATAGAGATTACGATGACGAGTCCCTCCATATTATAGCTCCAAGCGTCGAATATGAAGGTTGCTCATCTCGGCCCGCTACGCCGAATTGTCCTTGAGCAGCGATTGGCACGGCGAAGATTGCGCGTGTTCAAGTTGCAAACGAACCAAAAGCCAGTACTCCGTACGTATGGGTGCAGTATACAAACAAAGGGATCAAACGCCGCTGCCCACTGGCATGTCGCGGCAAGGCGTGCGCCGGTGGCCGATGGGACGGTGGAATGTCTCGCAGGGGTCTGGTGTGATTGCTATGTCTCGCCCAGGGGGGGCCGATTGATTCCAGCCGTGATCTTCAACACGGCGTCTCGGGGAACACGGCCTGGCCCCAGGGCAGCTAGCTAATCTCCGCGAACCGAGGATGCAGTGGCTCTGACAGTTCAGCACGGCCTCAGACATGCGTGCCGCTCCGACATGGAGTCTCACACTTGGCGCTCCGGGCTTTGGGGCTTGTTATGATTGGAGACGGGGGACCAGACTCGACAAATGTGAGCAATTGCTGCAAGGAGAGCTACAAATAAATCCTGAGCATTGAGATAAGAAATGAAGCCGTGCCTCTTGTTCTGCGTTTTCGGCTTCGAGGAGTGAACGGCCGCGTACGACGCCGAACGGAAACCCGACTCGACATCCCCACGACTAACCGGCCGGGACTGGGCCAGCTAGCCACAGCACAGGCGAGACTTGCATCTTGTTTTGCTTTTGCGGTGACGGCACCTGCATCTGAGAGCTCGTTTGGGTTCCCTGCAGCAGATCGCATCGGACGTCACATGGACTGAGCAGCCGAAGCGCCCGGCGCGATCGTGTATATACAGCTTTGGGGTTCCTTGTTGTTGGAGACGACCAGCGCTTGGTGGGCGGTCGGTTTCAGGACACTCGTTTCGCGGTCATTCAGACACAATGGTGCGCATAGGCCTCGCGGCGCTGGTGACGGCAGTTTTGTCTGCCTTTGCCATCGCTGAGCGTGTTCCCGGCGCCTACATCTTTGAGTTTATCGACGGCTTTGTAAGTCCGCCGCTGTATACTACGGCTACAAGCTCAGACGTGCCGGCTAACAGATAGTGCAGGACTCGCTCGAGTTTCTCCGCACATTCGAGAAGCAATGCAGCCTGCGCATGAACCTCAAGTACAAGCTCTTCAACGGCGCGTCGGTGCAGCTCGACGACCTGGAGCACGCCGATGAGCTTGCGTTCCGGATGGCCGCGTCCCCGGGGGTCAAGAACGTGTGGCCGATGCGCACGTACAGCGCGCCGGGGGACCGCGTCGACTGGGTCGGGACGCCGGGCGAGACGGAGCAACAGGCCAGGAAGGCGCTCCACGCGCGGCAGGCTGGGGGCGGAGGCGGCGGGTTTGCCAATATGAGCGGCGATGCCTTTTCGCCGCATGTCATGATGCAGGTGGACAAGCTGCGCGCCAGGGGGATCACGGGCAAGGGCGTCAAGGTGGCCGTCATCGACACGGGTGTAAGTCGCTGCCTAGACTTTGTCTCCTTTCCCTTCCTAGCTCTCTCATATCCCAACGCCTCCGGCGACGGAAAGCTAACGAACGTGCCAGGTCGACTACACGCACCCAGCGCTCGGGGGCTGCTTCGGCGAGGGCTGCCTCGTGGCCAGGGGCGCCGACTTCGTGGGCGACGCATACGACGGCAGCAACGATCCCGCCCCCGACGACGACCCGATGGATTGTAAGGGCCACGGGACGCATGTGGCGGGCATCGTAGCCGCTCAATCGACGGGCAACCTCTTCGGGTTCACGGGCGCGGCGCCGGACGTGTCCCTCGGGGCGTACCGCGTGTTCGGCTGCGACGGCGCCACGGGCGACGACGTGCTCATGTCGGCGCTGTACCGCGCCTACGACGATGGCAACGACATCATCACCATGTCGCTCGGCTCGCCCAGCGGCTGGTCAGAGCGGCCCTGGGCCGTGGCCGTGTCGCGTATTGTGGCCAGGGGCGTCGCCTGCACCATGTCCGCGGGCAACGAAGGGGATAGGGGCATCTTTTACACCGGCGGAGCGGCGGACGGGCTGGGCGTTGCGTCCATTGCGTCGTTTGAAAACACCATCACGCCTACGCTGTTCTATAACCTGACGTATACGGTCGACGGCGGGGAGGACCATATCGTGGGGTACACGCCCGGTGCGCCCAAGAACTGGAGCCACGTCTCGCTGCCGTTGTGGGCAGACAGCTACGACACCAAGAAGCCCAACGACGCGTGCGACCCCTTCCCGGACAACACACCAGACCTCAGCGACAAGATTGTGCTCATCCGGCGCGGCGAGTGCAACTACGCCGTCAAGGTGACCAACGCCAAGGCCAAGGGCGCCAAGTACTTCCTCTTCTACAACAACGTGTCGGGCACCGTGGGCGTCGAGGTCGGCGAGGTAGAGGGCGTCGTGGCCGTCGGCATGGTGACGCCCGAGACGGGCGCGGAATTGATCGAGCTGCTCAAGGCCGGCAAGAAGGTCGTCGCCACGCTCACGGACCCAACCAAGAGCACGCCCTACCTCGTCAACTACCCGAATCCGGAGGCCGGCGGCGCGCTGAGCGACTTTACATCCTGGGGCCCGACGTGGGACATGGACGTCAAGCCGCAGTTTGGCGCCGCTGGCGGGCACATCCTGTCGACCTACCCAGTCAAGAAGGGCTCGTACGCCGTGCTCAGCGGCACGTCCATGTCGTGTCCCTTGGCGGCGGCCATTTATGCCCTCGTCGGCCAGGTCAGGGGCCGGATCGACCCGGAGGAGATGGAGAATCTGTTGAGCGCCAACGCCGAGCCCCAGCTGTTCAACAATGGCACTGCGTTTTCTCCATATCTTGCGCCCGTTGCGCAGCAGGGAGGCGGCATCATTCGCGCGTACGATGCAGCCTTTGCGACGACGCTGGTTGAACCGTCGTCCCTGGCGTTCAACGACACCGACAGCTTCATCAACTCGCTAAACTTTACAATCATCAACTCAGAGTCAAGTAGGGACATAACGTACAGCATATCGCACGTCCCAGCCGTCACAATGTACGTCCTGCAAAAGGACTCCATCTACCCGCACTCCTTCCCCAACGATGTTGTGGAAGCAGCCGCCACCCTCCGATTCAGCAGATCAAAAGTCACCGTTCAACCCGGCCGCTCCGTCAGCATATCCGTCGCGCCCACCCCTCCTCAAGCGGTCGACGTGAGGCGCCTGGCGCTCTGGTCGGGGTACGTCGCGATCAACGGCTCGGACGGGAGCTCACTCTCGATTCCATACCAGGGCATCGCCGGCTCTCTGCGCAGCGCCACGGTCCTCGACCAGGCCAACGGGACATGGATCGCGCGCGCGACGGACAAGGACAGCGACGAGCCTCCCGCCGTGGCCAACGGCACGGTGTTCACCCTGCCGAAGCAGGGCGAGAAGACGGACAACTCGACGGTGCCGATGCTGGTGGCGAACCTGGCGCTGGGATCGCGCTACGTCAGCGTCGACGCGGTGCAGGTGGACGAGCGCGGCCAGAGCGGCTCGCCGGTGCCGATCGCGGACTCACCGACGGTGTGGGAGACGAGGGACAAGGTCAAGTTCCTGTGGGACGGGAAGCTGGGGACGGGCGAATACGCGCCCGCGGGGACGTATAGGCTTGTCACCAGGGCGCTGCGGCTCATGGGCGACCCGGATGACGAGAGAGACTTTGACGTGAGTAGCTCGCAGAGCATCAGCATCACATATAGACAGTGACGGGTGGTTGGCATTACGGGGAGAGCCGCTCGAAGGGACGCTGTATAAACCTTGCTGTATATAGATTTGCTGGAGACTGCTGTTTTACGCGTCTTTTCTATATGAACCAAAAGATATAAGAGCAGCCAATGTGAGAGATCCGAAAAGCGTAGGTACATGGACTTGCTGTTATCGAGACTACCGTTGGGTGGCACAACTGCAATTGCACAAAGTAGTACATGTATTGACGGCTCAAATGACACATGGCCCTAGATCTTGGCGCATTCACTCGAGTCAACTGTAATAGTCGTGTAAGTTTCTTGTTATTGAGAATGCCGTTCTACGCGGCTCTACTGTATAATTCTATGTACTTGTATGAATCAAACAACGCAAGCCTAAACCACCTACTGCGTCCCCGCGCAGTCGTCCTTGGCGGCCTGATCGCACCAAAGCTGGGTAATGGCCGTGGCCTTGACGCCACGGGCCAGCATGCGCTCGCGCTGCTCCGACAGACGGACGCGGACGTCGTACATGGACCTGTTGCGGCCCGTGTCCGGGTCGAGGTAGCCGGACCACCAGGCCTCGCCGGCGGCGGCGCCGCGGGGCCAGATGATGGTGTCGACGCTGGCCGGGTCGATGGTCTCGGTCCAGACTGGCGTCTCGCCGCCGATGACGCGCTTGGCCGACTCCTTGGACAGGCCGATGAGGGGGTCGTGAGTGTAGATGAGGCGCCAGTTCTTGGTCGGATTGCACCAGTCGTTGAAGGGGTAGGCCTTCTGGAAGGCCGGCCCCGTCTCGTAGTCGATCCACTCGCCGCGACCGCAATCAAGGTAAAGGAACTCGTTGCTGCTGTCGATGACCTGGTGGCCTGCATCGGCGAGCTTCTTGATGGCGCCGGCACCCAACCACGACTGAATAACCACGTCCTTGCCGACCGTCGCGTTCCACTGCAGGACCATTTCCTCCCAGACAAACGGCGCGAGGCCCTGCGCGCGGACCTTGCCGTGGGCGTAGTCGAGGAACTTTTGGAGCATCGGCTGCAGTATGGCCAAGTCGTTGGTGCGCAGGCCCGGGTCGAGCAGCGAGTTGTTGGCCTTGTATTCGTCACCGCCGGTGTGGAAGTAGGCCGAGTAGGGGGCGACGCGCGGCAGCAGGTCCTTGAAGAGCTTGTCCAGGAACTCGTATGTGTCGGAGCTGTTGAGCTTGAAGGAGCCGCAGGGCGGCTGCGAGCAGTACCACTCGTAGGGCTTGGCGTTGAAGGCGACCGACTTGCCGGGGTAGGCCTTTTCGATGCCGATGTGGCCGGGCATGTCGATCTCCATGATGATTTGCACGCCGCGGTGGATGGCGTACTCGTACAAGCCAGCAATGTCCTTGGGCGAATAGGTGAGACCCGGGGCGTAGGCGCCGAACTCAGTGAGGCGCGGCATGGAGGGGACCTCGAGCGGCCACGACTGGGTGTCGGTGATGTGCAGATGCAGAACGTTCATCTTGTTCATGGCCAGGCCGTCGATAGTACGCTTAATGTCTTCGACGGGGAACCAGTGGCGGCTGACGTCGAGCAGGATGCCGCGGTGCGGGAACTTGGGCGCGTCAGAGACGGATACGGGCGCGAGGGCCGTGTACCAGGCGGTGCCGGAGCTGTGCTTCCAGAAGAGCTGCGAAAAGG
This sequence comes from Purpureocillium lilacinum, assembly GCF_023168085.1. Lineage (NCBI taxonomy): Eukaryota > Fungi > Ascomycota > Sordariomycetes > Hypocreales > Ophiocordycipitaceae > Purpureocillium > Purpureocillium lilacinum. Next base: position 882,362 of record NW_027072112.1, read on the forward strand.
TCTCGAGAGCGCGCAGCACGCCGATGGACGAGCCGGCGCGGATCGAGGCCTTCCCGTCGGCAGTCACGTTGAGCGTGTACGACTCGTCGAGCTGGCCCGCGAGCGGCTTGAACGTGTGCGTGCTGTCGTTGCCCATCTGTGTGATCTCGAGCGTCTTGATGCGTCTCGACGGTGCGCTGTGCAGGTCCGGCTCGTACTTGTCGTCGCGGCCGCGGAGCATCCAGGGGACGAAGCCCTGCTGGAAGATGGCGCCCAAGGCGCGTGACACGCCGCCCTGGACTATGTCCTTGCTGTTGAACCTGGGGCCCGCGGGCGGCTCGTAGCCCGCAGTGTAGCTGATCTGCACCGACGTCAGTGTCACCGTCATCGTGGGCTCTAGGGGTCATGTGTCGCACCCGATGGCCATTGTACGTCACCTTGACGGTCTGGTCGATGAAGAGGAACTTGTCGCCCGTCTTGGCCGCCTTGGGGATGGGCCAGAGCGCGTCCGCCGGGCCGAGGGCGAGCGCGACGAGCGCGACGAGGGCGTTGCGCACATGCATCGTTGAGTCGAGGGCGGTCAATCAACGATTTCAGTGTGAGGATCCGGCAAACGAACGACGAGCTCCCCTGTTTCAGGGTCGTTCCCTTTGTTTATAGCTGCAGCTACCCCACACGCCGATCATCTCACCTCGACGACTCGGCGTGGGGGAGGCGGTTAATCAATGCGGTAACGTTACGCACGTAGCTCGTGCGGGGGTCAGCAGCAGTAGTTGAGTCTTTAGTTGAGCTGTGCGTCGCGGACTGATGAGTAGATGAATGGAGGAGTGAAGCTGTCGAGGCCGGCAATGTCCGGCATTCAACGCGGGTGTGGCTTTCCCCGCACCTGCCACAACGATGCCTTCCCAAAGTCCGCTTGAAATCCGGCGCCCCGATCCAATCAGTCAAACAAGCCATGAAAGAAGATGACTATGACATGTTTTGTAAGTCTGTAGATCTCGTCGACGGAGGACCCTAACTCCGGATCAGTAAGACCATTGCAAGATGTGCCATTGACCAGTTGATCTTGATCCTCGGCGAGTTCAGCCCACGTCGAGCACAAGCTATGCCCCGGTTGTTTTGTAATTGGTCTGCTTCTTCCAAGCAGTTGAGGCGTGACACCATGCACGTCTGGCAGTCGCGTGTATGCACATTGCTGCACCGTGCTTCCCCGGGCAGCCAAGTTCCATGCACACCAAGCACGTGGCGACTCGTCAACTTGCCGCTCACCACGCGGTTGCGCAAAGCCTTTAGCCAGGCAAAACTTGAGAAAGCTCACGTTGCGCAGTATTCCCACCCATGTCAGCCGCGCCCAATCTTGTCTCTCACGAGGCATAGATCCTGTGGTGTTACCCATGTGCCGCGTTGACTCGGCCAGTCGGATCCACCGCCGACGAACCTCAAGTGCCCAGCCACTTACTTGTCTGAAACATCGAGAGTCGAGACCGATGCTGTACAACACGAACCTAATCACAATGTGACCCTCGACATCATATCTGCCGTCTTGTCGAGCACCCTGCATGCGAGTTGCATTGATCGGATGCGATTCCAGAGCCGCACACCGCTACGTTGCCGAGTACGAGAGCTCAGCCGCAAACATGGCTCCTCGAAAGGGCTCTTTGTATCCCGTGTGGGATTTGGCCCACCCAAAGTGTATAAATTGCGTCTGATCTATTATGTACACCGCAACACGCTGTTGAAGTGCTGCCTTTACCGTGTGAATCTCAGCTTCCCACTTGACGACATTGCCACGATTTGTTAATTCTCAAACGAGAACTGCTCTGCGCTATGCCAAGGAGGCTTTTTGATCCCAAGAACGGGTAGGTATGGAGTGTTTGAACTGCACACGCGGTCAGACGACGCCCCAACATGAACCCACCCATATTTGCCCTGACCGTTCGATGCGTGTAGGATATACGTCGACAATGATGAGGACTTGGACCGGCCATGCTCGTACTGCAAAGAGCAGCCTGCAGCCCTCAATACAGCTGAGCTCCATTGGTGCAAGGGATGCAAGAAGACCATCTGCAAGAGACACTGGTTCAATGAAATCCCCCACGAGCTAGGAAGCGCTGAACATGTCAGGTTGCGGCCGGCCGACATCCGAGAGTTGATATCAGCAGCCTGGGCCGCTTCGGAAGTCAAGAAGAGGGATGCGCCTGGGGAGCAAGACTGGCTCAGCGATGCTACAGGCACAAACGAGCTGTGGACGCTCCAAGGCAGAGAAGCCAGTCTCTGGTTCGGGATTGATACAGCTTCGCGCAAGTCCTTTGTTAACCAGGAGCTGCCAATTGATCTCTTGCGCGGCTCCAGTGAAACGCGTTTCGGAAATCAGTTTCCGTGCATCGTGTCTTTCTTGGGCTCAACAGGCGCCGGCATATCCTCCCTCATTGTAAGCTACTGCTACTTCCCGTTGAGGTTCTCCACTGACCCCGAAACTCCCACAGAAAGGACTGAATACGCTGGATAGCCCTTCAGAAAGTGACATGGAGAACCCCGTGGCCGCTCATAGCGGTAGGGTGAAACTGGCCAACTCCGGTGTTCATCTCTTTGCCGACATTTTAACTGCCTTGTCTGATCGACCCCTCTTGTACGCCGATTGCGAAGGCCTGTTTGGAGAAAATCCAACTGCCAGTGGCGAGCTGGACGAATTTGTAGCGGAGTCCATCGATTCCCTGAGGTTCGCGAGTGAAGGCCATTTAAAAGAGCGTTGCTGACTTTTGCGAAGGCAAATCGGCAAATGGATCACTCGTCCATTCAGCTGTAACCACAGATTCTTGGAACGCGAGGATTTTGTCCAAGACGAATATCCACGTATTTTGTATCCATTCAGCGACATTCTTTGCTATGTGGTCCAGCAATGGCCGTCGAATCAGAAAACACTTGTCACGGATCTGATTCTGTGGGCATCGAGGGCGCACGACAAGGCTCTCAATCAGGCGATTTTACCGTCTTGCATTATCGTCGTCAACGATACAACCATGAAGGGCCGGCACCACGATCATGAGATTACCACAGGAGCAATTCTTGGTGGAATTGAAAACTATCCGATCCAAGGGCGAAGAGATAGAAACGCTCGCGAATGAATGGAATGAGATTGCCCGGACCCGGAGCAGTCGCATCACCACCCTCGGCCAGCTGTTTCATCGGTATTTCAGGGACGTGCAGATCCTGTATATCCCACCGAGGTCAGGCGGCTCAGCGAATATCGTCCGCACTCAACTGCACAAGCTTCGCGATAAGCTCCAAACGACAAGCGCGGCAATCCAGCGGCAGCGAGAGGATACTGGAGGGCGAGTCAACACGAGGCAGTTGGACGTGTACTTGAGTCGTGCCTTTGAATCTCTTTGGTCTGGTTCCGGGTGGCCGTTTGATTTTGGGAAGTACGCCACGATCCAGGAAGAAGCTCCAACTGACCTTTGCCAGCACGCGTCGAACTTGATGTCGCAGCTCAGAGAGCAGGTGATGGATATCTCGCCCGACCAGTTCGAAAGCTGCGTGGCCAATCTCCTGTCGTCGTGTGCAATGTTCCACCTGATTCGGAGATTTCCAGAATTGTCTGAAGATGGCGGCCGGTTTTCTCCCAGAGGAGGGACCATTTTCATCCGTCATGCAAAGAGGATCCTTAAACGCGATGTTGATGAATTCGGCGCCGCCTATCGAAGATTCCATCAGGATTCGCGCTGCTGGTACCGACGAGGCACCAAGCAATGTCGCAACAGGGCCAAGGGCCATAGCAAGGACCACCAAGAGTACCACGGGAGCGTCTTTGCGTTTGGAGGGTACCACACCTACTGGACCGAACGGGGCAACAAAAGATTTGTCAAGAGGATGCGTGAGGTATCGAGTCGCCTCATCAGCAGCAGCTTCTCGGAGCCATTCGCAAGTGTACTTGGCCAGCACCTCGACAATTTGCAATCTCAGAAGGAATTTCTGCAACATATCATGATATCAGAGACCTGCCTGCTCTGCCTCGGACACGTGGCAGACATCGCCTTGAGCTGCGGACATGCTATTTGTCGAGACTGCCTGCGAGCGGTGGGACAGCCCTGCCAGCATGGCAGCACTTTTGAGCTCCCTGAGTGTGTGATTTGCGGGGACAAGTTTCGGCGGGGAAACGGATGGGATCGAATTGTGTTAAAGCCTGAAACGGCGAAGCCCCGGGTCCTTGCCATCGACGGAGCGGGCGTGCGGAGTGTCATGTCTGCCCATATACTGATCCTTCTCCAAGCACATCTGGGTTCGAGAATCCCGATAAGCCGCTTCTTTGACCTGATAGTAGGCAACAGCTCAGGTATTTACCTTTCCTAGCAGTGGTATGCTCCGTCAAGTGGTCGTGAGCATGGGGCTGACGGTGGAACTCGCAACAGGGGCAACAATTGCCTTGGGGTTTGGGGTCATCCGCGGTCTCAGCGAGGAGGAGTTTCTAGAGGCCATGGAGGGGGTGGCCAATGGTGGATTGAAGATGCAGGCGATCGGCCCCCTGGAAAGATGGTTCCCCTACTACGAGGGCTTCTTTTGCGCCAAAAGCCTGGACGAGAGCTTGACGAGTGTGCTAGGAAGTTGGAATCCCCTGATTGGAGCTATAACATATCCGATCGAGAAGATGGGGACATGGACGCGGACGAACTCAATGGGAAAGGGAGAAAAAGTAAGAGACCTAAGGGTCGGGGCGGTCGCCGCGACGGAAGAGGGCGAGTCATATCAGACGTGGGTATTGGGAAACTATCCTCGTGATGATAAAGGTAAGCTCTGTCTTCCGAAGCAAGGGAGGGCCTCGCACAAACACCAATACTGATATTTCCCAGGGACGCCGTTCCCATGGAAGCCGCGAGCATATCGTCATGCGGAGTCGATGCCCTTCTTCTCCCTGTGGCAGGCGTAAGGCATGACACCCTCTATAGCAGACTACGCATGTTGCTGACCGTGAGCCCGTGCCTGCACGCAGTGCCCGATGCAGCTCCGTCGCCCCTGGCCTGTTTCCCGCAGCTCGAGCTGCGAACCACGAGTCGTTTGTGGACGGCAATGCTGCCAAAGTGTCCACCATTGAGACAGCCATGGAAGAAGCGGCACTCATCTGGCCAAGCACACCAGAGGCTCATATTGGCGTAAGTATCGGCGTGGGTCGCTCGCAGAATCGAACTACACCTTGGTGGTTCAGCCTCGTGGCTTTGCACTCGTGGGAAGATCGCGACGTTGACCAGTATGAGGAGGATCTCGACCCCCATGAAGCCTGGGATAAGCACTACAGGACGCTGTCCAGGTTCCAGAGAAGCCGACTCCGCCGCCTGGACGTGGATTTCCAACAGGAGGCGCTTCCCAGCGTGGTCGCTTCAAATGAGGTGGAACGCATGATTCATGCGACCACTGAATACTTCGCAGCAGGCGAGCCGCATAGGGAACTGAGAAACACGGCAGAAGCTTTGCTTGCAGCGGTATTCTACCTGGCTTCTGTAAAGACCACGTCAGCATACTTCGAGACTTGCACGATGTTCACAATCGCTTGCCAACTAGCCGAGGAGCACCAAGAGGCCTTGTTTGATCGCCTTGAAGCATCGAATTGTGTTTTTGTTGTTGAGGGAGGGCGGGAGAGATCCGAGGTCCAGTTGAAACGCCCGGAATATAACCAACCATTTGAGCAGGACTTTCCGTGGTTGGCTGAATACACCGTGGCGGGAGAGACGCGGTTCTTCCTTGCTTTTCCGCACGGGGATGGAGGGGAGGACGAAATCAAGGCAGAGGAGGAGGCGCCAGGCAAGTCGGCCCCGGCTCGGAAGTATCACATAAACGGGAGCCCCTGGAGCTCTTGATGGTGTGTTGCGCGAAGCGGAAAGTTGAGTCGGCAGGCAATGCTTTCCATTTTGTTGTGACGTTGCAACTGCCAGTCTCTACGGGGAAGGATTTCTTATTTGGTATCCATATACAGATTGTCACCTGAACGATGAAATTCTGGACAGAGGAAACTGAAGTGCAAGTCCTGGCAGCTTCTCGGGGTCTGCGGTCGTGAAGCACGGTCCGGGAATCCGGCGACGAAGCTTTTGCGGCTCAGATTGCGCCGTGCCCCCGTCACCAATTTACCTCGCCGCCGAGACCCCGCGATCCCCGCGCCGCGCTCGCTTCCGTCCATCTTACATCACGACCTGGACTCCCTCCAGCGGAGACGTCACTCGAATCGAGGCGCAGTACATGCACAGGGCAGAGAAGATACAAAGTCGCTACCCTTAGCGGGCGGTGCACCGGGGTGGCCCTCCCGCGCTTCGGCGGTCCCGGCCCCACTTCGCGGCGAATCCCCCGCCTCGCAGCACCACGACTCGACGAGTTGCGAAAGGACAACAAAAAAAAAAAAGGTCGGCCGACCGTGAGTTTACGGAAACGGGGAACTTGGGCGGCCGTTGAAGACGGGACGCGTCGTGAGTGGCGGCGTCGCCCGCCACGCCCCGGTTTTCTACTACTCTTTCAACTTTCTTTGCAGGCAGGCGGCCAGGCGGTGCCTGGTCTCGTGCCCTCTGTCTGTTTTCTTGCCGTGGCGGGGCGGCGGATGCACTGCAGTGGTGCTCTGTGGTACAGTAAGGTATTATGTAGGTGAAGTACACGTCGGCCGTGATGTTTGGTGGCGTGATGGCAGCGCGGGAGTGGCGCCCCAGCGCGCACCGCTCCCGGATCGGACGATGCTGCCCTGCGCCGCAAGCGCGCTGTCTCCCACCCCTTTTTTGCGTCCTAGGTATTTGCCCTCACTGCCATTACCGTACTGCGCATGTACTTGCGGTGTTGGTGCGAAACGGAAGCGTCACAGTCGTCGTCGTCGTCGTCGTCGTCTCCGTCACCTGCCAGCCAGGACACACCCTCGCGTCTGGTGCCAAGGGGGGACAACCCTGTCGCGGGAAATGGCGGTCGGTCGGTCGATCGATCGGACTGGGATCATTGTGGTGTGTGTGCGATGGAGTTTACTTGCAGGGCCAAGCATTAGGCGTTCCTGGTCCTTTGCTGCCTGGCGTCGCGCGAGGCCGACGGAAGTGCGGAAGCACGGATGATGGATGATGCCTGCGCGAGGACAGGTTTTTTTTTGGGTGGACGTCGGGTGTTTCAGCGGGTGGTCAACAGCCGGCCAACTGCCGCGTCTGGGCTTGATTGCAAGGCACACACATGCGGCGCACAGGGACAGGGACGCAGGGTCAGGGTGATCAGCAGGGGGATGTGGCTGCACTCGGCTTACACGCGCAACGTGCATCGAAGAGCCTGAAGAGGCAGTCCGGGCGCATACCCTCCGCTCATGCACTCTCAGGACGACATGCATTTACAAAGAGTACGCACTCGTATGCTCGGCTCGGAAGAGGTGAGCAAGGCATGCTCAGCATCCGCCATCCGCGCGGGTATCATCACTACTGCAACAACGCTCAACTCCCACGTGGGTGGGCGTGTCGGACCGAGTCCTCTGCTGCTCGTCATCCGGGATCCATAGCTCGCATTCGGCGCTTATGTGCTTGCTCTTGAGCCGCAGACGGGGACCCTTGCTGTCTTGGGCCGTGGTCAAGGGGCCAAGGTGAAGAGAGAGAAAAAAATTGGGTTGGCGGCGGCGTGCCCTTGACGTTTTGGCCGCCGTCTCTCCCTCGCGGCGCTGGATGCCGAAGGTATGCGCGCCGCAGCCGCAGGTGGCCGGCCGCGTTCGACTCGCGGGCCCGCCGCGCTGACCGGCGTCGCTGATTCAGGGACCGAGACGCAAAAAGCCCCTGCCTGACGGGGAGGACCCGTTCAGTCCAGATGGAGTCCCAGCTGGCATCAAACCATACCAAGGCACGACCAACAAGGGAGCCAGGGGGGCGGATGATGTTCTAGAAAAAAACGTGGACTCGGAGACACGCCCTCGCACGGCCGAGACGGCGGTAGTGGTTCGTAGGCGAAGAAGGTTCGGGTTTTGGGGGCCAAAGCCAAGGACGGCGGCGGCGGCGGCGGGTGGCCACCAAGCCAGGCTTGCAGGGTCCGGGCTGCCCGCGGCCAACCTTGGAACTCTGGCAGCTGGAGGAGCAGGCACATACCACGGGCCAACGCCGCCCGCCCGCCCAGCGGTGGCTGCATCAGATCATGTGTTGCAGCGCAGCGGCCAGGGGACCAAATCGGCCAACCGAGCAACCCCCCCCTCGGATGCTTCCGAGCACGGGCGACGTTTCGTCGTGGGCGGCCGGCCGGCCAACCCTTCCACCCCCCCTGCGCGGGTTGTACGTAAACGACGCTGGCTCATCAGGCGACGGGCGGGCGTCACATGTCGTGTGTTTTCCGTGTGGCTGGCTGGCTCACTGGCCGGTCGTCTTGGCTTGGCCGGCCGGGAATGGCTTCGCGGGCGCGTCTACGTATACTGCCGCCCACCGTGTGATATCTCCTCTCAGCGCGTATAGGCCTCAGCATCCCCAGGTGCGGGTGTCCAGCTGCCAACTTAGATGGCGCGGGGAAGGAGGATGGCATGGTGCGGGATGAGCAATAAGCAAAACCCAGAAAAACCTGGGGATTCTCTCCGGTCGCCGGCCAAGATCCGGGGGAGGATGGAGAAGAGTCCTCCCGTGAGATAAGGTACGAGTACTGTAGAGTGTCTCGCGAGGGAAAGGCGGGTTGACGCCGTTGGCGATGGCGGGCGGGCGCAACTGGGTCTCCGGTGTCGGAGGGCGTGGGCAAGGGCGCGGAGCCGCAACGACGAGGCACGGCCGAGAAGGGCAGGCGGCTGTCACTGCGCCGGAGATGGCATGGGAATTAGGGGTGCATGTCATGGAGGGAGGGGGGTCATCTGACTCGAAAAGAGGCCAGTGAATCGGTAGTTGCGACAACAGCACCAAGCGATCCATCCACCACCGCTGGACAACAGCCACGACTCCGTCTTCTGTGGACTACGTCTCCATTGTACATGGCAAGTACCTGCCTACAAAGGGACACCAGTCTGCCAACGACAACAACCACTACAGAGGGCGTTGGACGACGGGCGGACAGGTGGGCATGCGGGCCCTTCGAGAGCAAAGGGGGCGAGGGATCAAGCGGCCGAATGCACATGCGATGGATTCCTCTTGGGTAACAGATTCTGGAACTTCTTGGATGGTGGATATGCATTGTGGAACACGGCCGGGGCCTCTTGGCCTCCTAAAAAAAGCTTGTCGTGCAAGTCGTGTCAGTTGCAGCAGGGAGGCAACGATGCAAACAAACTACCATTACGAGTTCCTCACCAACAAGGGGCACCTACAAGAAAAAAAAAGAATTTTGGTGGGTCTGCCTTCCCATGGTGGAGAGTGTGAGAGGGTAGAGGGATGAGGGGAGACATCGCGCGTGTTGCAGGCGGTGGGAGGAGACGGAAAAGCCTGGCCAGCGGGCGAATCAGCGGCGCGGGACGGCGCACTCTGTGAGGTGTGAGGTGGGCGGGCGGTTTGGCAAAAACCTTGAGGTTGAAGGTGAATGTGCGTGGAGCTGCAGCGCGTTTTCAATGCTTCCAAGGTTGCTTGCGGCCACTGCCGGGCCGCTGAGCCGCCACCAAGCCGCCGTGCACGGGCATCCAGTCACGAAAAATTTCCAGCGGGCGGCACCCACTGACGACTGCCCGCCCCCGGTGCACGGGAAAATACCCAAGGTAAGGTACCCAGCCACTTTATTAGCGATGTAAGTCCTCCTTAGTGCCCGTCCGCTCGCTCAGTGGGGGGTCGACGACATGGAATGGATGGAGTGCCTTTTGGGATGGGGATCCATGGATCCATCTTCGACGAGGACGACCATGGACATGCCTCCACCGTAAGGCGCGGGAGGGACTCCACCGGCTTCAGCTCTGCGCATCTCCAACACGGCCGGCGGCCGGGGCGCGCGGTGGAGTCTCCCCGTGCGACGACGATGCGACTCGACGACAACATGGCAGCAAACAAGTGTCCTCTTGCGCAACCGCAAGGGCGTGCGTGCGTGCCGGTGCGGTGTCGACTGCGAAGTACTAACTCGCTTGTGCAAGGGGTCCAGCACGTACGGGGTCACGATGACGACAGATTGCCCAGACTCTTGCGATTGCAATCGATTCTGAAACGATTGCGTGCGTTCCTGCGCCCTTCTCTGTTGCGTGTGTCTGGTTTGCCCGCCGTATTCTCGTACGCATCGCGAGAAGAGAGAGAGAGGCGCTGCTGCTGCTGCTACCGCTGATGATTAATAGGCCATTATGAATGCCCTACGCCTGCAGCAAGATGCCCTGCCTGTTTTGGGTTTATAAGCAATGGCGTCTTACAACTCGCTATTAGTCGCCAGGCTGACGGGCGCCAGCCGGGCAGGCTTGTGGCTGCCGCTGGCCGGCCTGGCTGGTTGGCCTTGCGCCCTTGGAGATGGATGGATGGCATGGCATGGGCATGGCATGAGCGTGGCTGGCCCATGTGCCGTACAGGCCGTCATCGTTTATTATTATCCCGTCCAGTGACTGACTGGCGAGGCGCCCCTCGCCTAGACGGGAGGCGTTCCGGTGCGAAAGTCGGCCCTGCGATGCGATGCCGGTGCCGGACCTGGTCGCCCCCGTTTACAGAACAGAACAAGCGAGACGAACGCAACAACACGACGACCAACGCCCCCCTGGAGAGGCAGCAACACCACCCCATGGAGTACTCCATACTGCCTCCATACGCATTTTCATTAGCTTGTTACTTCGTAGTCTGGGTCTTCTGTGACCGAAGCGCGACGGGGCACCAGGTGTCCGCGATGGAGTCGGGCGAGCTTGGCTTTCTCTCTCTTTCAACCGCACTGTTTCTCGCGCGGACAGCCGAATCGGGCACTCGCGCAGGCTTCAAATTTCCAGACGACTTTCAACCCGCTCGACTCCTGGGCCGGCTAGCAAAAAAACTCGCCAAAATACTCCATTTTGCTCCATCGTCGCGGTGGGGCCCCGAGCGAGCGAGCGACCGCCTCCTCCTCAGTCTTCGGCCGCGGTGGATCCCCCATGTTTCGCCGGCGGCGGCGGCGGGCGGCAGGCGGGCGGGACGCAAGCTAGGTTGACTCGACTCGAGCCTCAGGGCCCATGGGGAGGGGGAACGTACGTAGCACCAAGTTCCGTGAAAATGTATAATGTACCCGTAGTAGTACAGTACACGATGCGCTGTGCCTGTAAAGTAAATTACTGGCGGGCGGGCGGCTAGAATGCGATGCACGAGGCCGGGGGCACAGACACTGCCTAAGTTAGTACCTCGGGCAGGCATCGTTACGTTTCAATGCTCAACTCGTATGGAACGCGGACTTGTGCTGCCGGCGGGCGCGGGCTCCGATTCTCGCTCGCACCCTCGCTCGCTCGGTTCGGGCCTCGCAGTGCCGGAGAAGCATTCACGGGGTGGCTGCCTTGCTATCACAGGACGGTATTATGTGAATCGATTATTACAGTGCTCGGTAGTCCGGGGGGGTTCAATGGTATGGGCAGGGCGCATCGAATCGCATCACGGCCTGGGCTTGATCATGGCGTCGATGCGCCTGCGCCTGCGCGTGAAAGGCGGCGGAGAAAGACCGGACGGCCGGGCAGTCGGCCGAGACACCACCAGGGAGACGCCATGGATCAATGGCAAAGACGGCAGGGCATCATCATCATCATCATCGGCGGCGGCGGCGGCAGGGTAGCGTAGGTAGCGTAAAGTGTGAGGTGGCCGGTAGCGCGGGAGAATCCACAGCGGACACGGCGCCTGCTAGCCTCAGCGCCAGCAGGGTGCCCGTCGATGGCATGGCATGTCATGGCGTAGGGCGCAGTCGACATTGACATGATCCAGCAGAAAGGTGCGCGCCAGGCCAGCGGTGACGGACCGACAGCCGCCGCCGCGACGCCCATCAGCTCAGTCAGCAGCCCGCCGCTGACTGTACCGCCTAACTACGCCGCCCTCCCGCCCCTACGGCGCCGGCGAACGTGCCCTGTGCAGGTGGTTGCCAGGCGAGGCGGCTTCCGCTACCGGCGCCTGCCTGGGCTGCCACAACGACAGCACCAGCATCTGGGGCTCGATCTGGCGTCAGCGCCTTTCGGCTTGTCAATTGCATTTCCAAGCCCCAGCACCTGTTAGCGTCGAGTCACAGTTTCGCGAGCAGCACCAGCCAGCTACCCGCGCACGCCATCTGTCTGTGGCGCCGTAGGGCGCGCACGCCGGCACCCCGTGAATTCATCAGCAGAGCCCCCCCATCGAGGCTCCTCGGAGATGGCAGCCGTCATCAGGCCATGCCCACAACGGGTGTTTCCCCATCACGACGACGACAGAGAGCGCGCATGGATGGATGGATGGATGTACTGCCGCATGTACCATCAAGGTAGCGTCGCACGATGGCCCGACGCATGGAACGAGGTACCTCGCCTCGTACCCGAGATCCATCCATCCAGCCAGCCCTTGTGTACTGTACCTTGTGATGTATGCGAGATGGGCCATGGCATCACATCTCGTTAGGCCAACACTGGCAGCACATGGGCTGCGGGATCCGGGATGCAACGTGGCCGGCCCTCGCTCGCCTTCCATTGTGCTCCTCGGGGCGTTGTTGTTTGTTGCTCGCGCCGGCGGGCGGTGTCACGATTGGGCAATGGATGGAGCCGTGACCTAACGGCGCGATGCCTCGTACGTTGAATACCGCGAGAGCAGAGAACGCAAGAAGAAAAAAGCCGAGTCATTCCCGCCCTCTGGCGCGTGGGCAGGGGACGACGGCCGCTGCAACAGCACCTCCAGCACGGCGAAGGGTTCGGGGGGTGCCGCCCCTACCTGTAGGGGACCAGAGGTACGTAGCCACAGCGGGTGGTGGAGCGCTGTGAGACGAGAAACCTTTCCAGGGATGATTTTGATGCGCCAGCGCAGGTCAGGTCAGCCCAGCCCACTGAGCCCAGCCCAGCCCGGCGGTCGGTCGTGGCATCGAGGTCACGGGTCGCGCACGCCCTGTGGGAGGGTCAGGTACTCGACGCGCCCAGGGGAGGTACCCTCCACTCCCTAAACGCAGTGAGTCAGTACCTGCGATGGTACGTCGTCGGCGCTGGAGGAGGGCGGCCGGGGTGGCGTGCCTCTCTGCCTGGGCCCACCGCCCACATCCCATCCCATACGACGGGGACAGGCTCTCTGGCACCTGTTTGCTGGGTGGTGCTGGTGGGTGCTGAACCCTCTGCTGCCGCCGCCGCCGCCGCCGACGACTCCACCGCCCGCCGTCCCCGTCCAGGACGGCCGTCGACCGCCGCCCATCGAGGTGTAGGCGGGGTGTGCTACAGGTACCTGTCGCGGTACCCGTGCGGGTACTTGCACACGCCCTGAAAAAGCTTTCTGGCGGATACGAGTCCGGTACCTTCTCCGTCCGTCCACTCTTCCGCATCCGCCCATGACACACGTTGAACACGGCCCAGGACATATAAGTCGACGATGCCCTCCTTTTCCCACCCATTTTCTGATTCCACAGTACAGTAATACTCGCCTTACTAGAATCACGTCTATTTATTTTCGGATTTGTGGTTCTTTCTCCAACAAAGCCAGCCTCTTTTTTAAACGACACGCACGCCCACGCCCGCCAAGACACATCGCAAGCCGGGCAGCCATCCCACGCCTGGTCACACGCAGCACCACAGCGCGCCAGCCCAGCACACTCAGCTCCAGCCCAGCGCAAAACTTACACACGCCGCGACAAGACGCCGCCGCGACCACTTACACGCCACGATTGTCAGCAAGGCTTGGCCGTCTCGACCGACATCGACCGGCAGCTGAATTGGCAGCAGCACACGGCAACGAAACAAAGAAGGACGCTTTTTTATTTGTTCTCGTCTTTGTTAGACGGGAATACATTAGACGGGCGAATCGCCACGACAGAAGGAAAGGAGAGACAAGAAGGATTTTGAGAGGCGAGCACCGCACGGATTTAACAGGACAAGGATCGCCCAGCGCCATCCGGCACTTGCGAACCGAGCTGCGTCCCATCCGCCGTCACATCGCCCTCCGGTGCTCGCATCGAAAACCTGCAGCCCATTCGCATCTCGGCGATTATTGGCCCAGTTCGCCCAGACTTTGCCTGTGAGGTGAGGAGACGAGAGACACTCTCAGAGGTCAACCCCGCCGGCGCCGACGCCTGCAGCAATCACGCCAAGCACATCTCCGGCACGCTCTTTGGACGCCTCGCCCGGATCCCAAGAAAACGCCGAGCACGCAGAAGATTGGCAACCCTGGTCTCGTGCTCCTGCGCCCGCTCTGTTAGAGTCAGTCGGAGCCAAAAGTAGTCGAATCGACGAGCTGCCCGCCCGTTGGCCCTGATGCAACGCGGGACCAACTGCAGCTCTTGTTGTCGCCATCGCCTCTCCTCCTCCTCCTCCTCCCCGCGGACGACTCCAGTGTCCACCATCACCACCACCATCACCGCCAACGCCCGCACGAGCAGCGACTCGCTCCGCGGCCTCAACTACTCATTGCGCGGTTCCTCCCGCCCGACCTCGCCGACAGGCACATAAGAGTAACGGGTAAAAATCAGGGCGAAACTCGCTAGCACTTGCCTCGCCTGATTTTTCATTTCCCTCCTTCGGCGCCTGCCCGATCCTCGGACCCGCCCCGATCGGCCGCGCCGCCACTTACACCACCATCTCCACCACCCTCAACCACCCATCACCGGAAACAAAAAAAGACACAATGCCCCACCGCGTCGCCAACTTCCTGCGCACCTCCTCGGGCAGCATCCCGCACATCAAGCGCAAGTCCACCGCCAGCAGCAGCGCCTCGTCGCGCAACAACTCCATCTCCGGCAGCCCCTACGCCTCCGACTCGGACGAGCACCAGCACCAGCATCACGGCCACCACAACCACCATGCCGTCAAGATGCCCGAGCACCTCGCCGACGCCATCCGCAAGCAGCACCACCGCCTGTCGCTGCCGCTGCCCTTTGGCCGCTCGTCCAGCAAGGAGCGCAACGGCAGCCGCTCCGGCACGCCCCCGGCCTCTGCGAGCAGCCACCACCCCGTGACGCTCGACTGGAGCATCGAGAGCCCGCCCGTCGTCTACTACGGCTCCCCCGACGAGAGCTCCGGCGCCATCTTCTCCGGCCAGCTGTTCCTCGATGTCGCCCGCGATGAGGGCGTCGACGTCGAGTCCCTCACCGCCAGCCTCGTCATCCACACCGTCCACAAGCGGCCCTTCCAGGGCCACTGCCACGACTGCCAGCACCGCGAGACGCGCCTCGAGACCTGGGACAACCTGCTGGCCCAGCCCGTGACGCTCGCCCGCGGCCGCCATCCCTTCCCCTATTCCACCCTGCTCGGCGGCCACCTGCCCGCCTCAATCGACACGCCCGTCCTGTCCATCTCGTACGAGTTCCGCGCCGAGGCCGTCGTCGTCTCCTCCAAGGGCGCCCCGCGCACGCTGCGCTTCGAGCGCACCATCCCCGTCAAGCGCTCCCTCGCCGAGCCGCTCTACCCGCACCACTCGGTCCGCGTCTTCCCGCCCACCAACATCAAGGCCGGCGCCCACTACAACACCGTCATCCACCCCACCGCCAGCAACAAGCTGACGCTCAAGCTCGACGGCCTCATGACCCACAACGACCGCGTCAAGACGGTCGACCTGTGGAAGCTCAAGAAGGTGACGTGGCGCCTCGAGGAGACCATCAAGACGGTCGCCCCGGCCTGCGACAAGCACTCGCCCTCGGCCCCCGTCGTCACCCTCCCCAACCCGACCAACCTCAACGCCCACCCCGAGGACGACGAGCACCCGGACCTGACGACCCGCGGCGTCGTCCGCTCCGAGACGCGCGTCATCGGCGAGAAGCAGCTCCACGAAGGCTGGAAGTCGGACTACTCGGGCACCGACGGCACCGTCGACATGGAGTTCGACTACTGCGTCAACCAGTACGCCGACGCCGGCAAGCACCACCAGCGCGGCGCCCCCCGCGAGCTCAAGTACGCCTGCGACCTGCGCAACGCCGCCGACGGCACCGAGGTGACGCACTCGCTGCAGATCGAGCTCATCGTCTCCAAGGAGTACGCCCCCGAGGGCAAGCCGCACCTGGCCGCCCAGACGGGCACCGGCCGCATCCTGCGCATGCACTTTGCCGTCACCATGACCGAGTTCCCCGGCATGGGCGTCAGCTGGGACAACGAGGCGCCCCCCGTCTACCAGGACGTGCCGCCCAGCCCGCCGAGCTACACGCCCCCCATGTCGCCCCTGGTGCCGCCCATCGAGTACGAGGACCTGGAGGAGCTGTTTGCCCAGCGGGCGAGCGTCGAGCCCAGGAGCCGATGAGGGCGGAAGCATCACGATCATCAAAACAAATTCACTAGAGTGAGATGGAAAGGGGGAGGGAAAAAGGGGAGTGGAATGACGACGACGACACGACAACCTGCATAGCGCAACTCTCTTCTTCTTCTTCGCTTTTGTTGCTTTTTCTTTTGTCGGGCATGTTTCCGGAGACGATTGACGAGAGAAGAGGATATACCCCTGTGAAGCGTATCGGGTCTGCAACGCCGGACAGCATGGAAAGGGGGGGATGAGGATGAGATGCGGGACATCAATCATGACGGGACGGACGGACAGATGGGTATCATCACATGCATCAACGGCGTTTTTTTTTCTTTCACAAGGGATAAAAGGAGAGGAGACGAGACGAGCGACTCTACCTACCCCGGCCCCTATGGCTCGAGAGTACAATTAAGCAGTAATTCTGTATACCAGTATACTTACTCATGGGTGTGTCATCGTGCAGCGTGACTTGGATGTAGTTGAAGGACGGGTTGGATTCACGTACATACGTCCATCATGGCGGCGCAGCACGCCCTGTTCCACGTCGCTCCTCATGTATAAGCTGC
Organism: Purpureocillium lilacinum; assembly: GCF_023168085.1. Classification (NCBI taxonomy): domain Eukaryota; kingdom Fungi; phylum Ascomycota; class Sordariomycetes; order Hypocreales; family Ophiocordycipitaceae; genus Purpureocillium; species Purpureocillium lilacinum. Next base: position 899,148 of record NW_027072112.1, read on the forward strand.
GCGTCTCAGCGCTCACCGCTGATGCACTCAAATGAGCGTGGCGCAACTCTAACAGACGATAACGGGCAATCGGAAATGCAAAGTATGAGATCCTGCCATTTACATTACATCTTACTCCGGTGTAAACTAGTTACACGTCACCGACCAGCGCCGTCCTGCGTCTATTGCCGGTGCCGGTCTCTCGTACGCAGGCGCAGTAGTTAATCCTCTTCGGCAATTGAGGCGCCTCCTACCAAGGTGACTGCCTATATCATCGCCCGGCTTGTTTGTCCAGTTGCGATGTGGCTGTGGCTGAGTTGCTCGTAGCGTCTGCCTTTCAAGTCGCGGCAGGGCGGGCAACGATCATTAACCCCTGTCCGATCGGCGCCGTCTCGCCCAAACTCATACCATCCTCAACGGGCGATTCGCCCAGCTAGTGCCCTCTCCAGGCAGATAAATCCTTGGCACCCGATCTGGGAAGCTGGAAACCTGGAACACCACCATGTCGCGTCAGTACCTCGGAGAGCATGCGCCCCCTAAATACCCCAGGACGAGACGTGGAGAGCCAGATGTTGGACCTCCATGCTGACTGCTGCCAAGTTGCCAAGCGCTTTCTCACGAAGCTGTTCAAACTTGGACGGTAAAGCAACACGCGCCCATGATAGCCCAACGAGGCGATGCGGGCGGGGACACGGAGCAGCAGACCGGCGGCTTCCGGGTGCTTGGCTTCCGCTCGCCACATGAACGCCTACCAGCAGAACATGCAGCGCAGCTCGCGCGCCGCGACCGCGTCTTCGCACCAGACTCACTCGCCAAGAAGGGCTTCGACCGCAAGCCATGCCTCTTCGCCACCTTTGTACGTCTCCCCTGCGCAGAACCCTCCCTCCATTCAGCATCCCAACCCTCAAGGCTCCAACCGTTCCGCATGCTAACCCGCGACTCATGCTCGACTCAGATACTTTACTGGTTCGCGCTCCTCGGCTACTCCGTGACGGTGCGCGTCCTGGCCGCGCCGGGGGACCTGGACTCGCGCGCGCTGGGGTACATTGACCGGGCGCAGGACGTCGAGGTGTACTGCATCGTGACGTGCACGCTGCTGTTCTTTGCGTGGCTGGGGCCGGTTGCGGTGGTGCTGTTCCCCATGTCCGTGGCTGCGGTGGCGCTGTGTTGTGTGGAAGCGGTGAGGTTGTCCAAGGTGCGTACACGCTCTCGTCCTGTTCACGGGCCGATGACCCTGTTTATTGCCGGTGGGCTCACCGCGTTTAGATCTCGTACCGGCGAAACGAGTACATTATGCTGGCTGTGTTGGCCATCATGATTGGCTTGCCTGCGGCGGTGAATGCGCGGGAGGGGTGGGTGTGGTGTGCGTGGCGTTGGAGGAAGAGGTGAAGAAGTAGATTCCCAATAGATTACTTGTGTTTATGAAGCCATTCACTGCTGTGGTATCGCATGAGCATGCTGGGGCGCAGACTCGCCGGCTCTTGCATTGTGTTTCCCGCCCTGTCACCGTGGCTGTTGGAACTTGGGAGTACACTGTCCAGGCGTCTCTGGACGTGATGGCAGCATGATCCTCGCCGCATCGGTTGGAGGGTAGTTGATACCCAACGAGAAGAGACGCCGTCAAATATCTGGCTCTCAAAGGAGAGAATTACCCTAAGCGGCCTTGCCCTTTCCCTTGCCTCGGTTGGCCCGCGAACCTGAAATGGTCCCCTGCCATCCATTCTCGGTCGTCATCCACCTTGATCTCAAGTCAGTCAACACGTCCACACGCGCAACTCTATACCTATACTTACGCCGGAATCCCCGTCATACAGCGGCACAACCGCCTGCACTCCGCCTGCTGCGCCTTCGGGATCGAGTCCAGCAGGACATACCGCTCGCCGTCGCAGTGGGCATAACCGCGGCGCCGGCAGTGCTTTGGAGCGCCAACGTTTTCTTGGAACGACTTTCCGCACCGGATGTAGTAAGTCGGCGGATCATTGGGTCCTCGCTCCTTGCACAGGGCGCTGTTCTCCGAGTCTGTGTCGTAGCCGCTGTCGGCGCTCGTGTCTTCACTTGAGATGTGGCCAACTTCGGAATCGCCGCTCGAGTACTCGGGGCTCGCGGTTCTTGAGGGTCGTCCTGTGGCGCGCAGGGTGTTGGGAGGGCGAGGACTGGCCGGTGATGGATCTGCCAGCGTTGAGGAGCCAAGGAGGCTGGCGGCCAGGAGAAGGTTGAGAAAGTACATGTCGGCGCTTCAAAGCCCAGTTGTGTGAAAATGAAGCGCCAAGATGTGTGTTTGCAAGTTTCCTCAGTCAGACGGCGGGTGGTGATGGGCCGACACAGGCAAGAACCAGCCAGAAGCTCCTTGTGCGAATGAGTAAGAGCTGGTACAGGCTTATTTGCATCTGAGGCTAGCGTGTTAATGAAATCATGAAAGCACAAATGACCTTGCGAAATAAACGCGCACTACATGCGTCCCTACACACATCAGCAGCGAGCTTTGCCGCTGAGTATGATAATTGCCGATTGTTCCTATCCTCAGTCGCAGCTCAGGCGCACACTCAAGCCGTTACGTCAATTACCATGGCCCGCTGCTAAATGCCCTCCGCTGTGCATACAATTGGGGAAGAACTCTCCATGGAGACACACTGAGCACTGGGTGGGACACACGGGCTTCATTTACCTGTTGTCAACCACACGCTGGCTAAGCCCTTCCCGCACATTTCATTATCCAATCGCTGTGTCAGAGAGCACGGTCATCCTTGAAGAGCTTCTTCGCGAGGTTCGTGTTTGCTGCCGCTGCCGAGTGGTGGCTTACGAGGGCTACAGCACGTTTATCGTATGATAACAAGGCGAACTCGACTGAAGAATTTCACTTTTGGAGGCACATGAGATGAAGATTAATATAGTACATAATGTCAATATATTTCTCGTATGCTCAACTTCGCCGAAATGTGTTCAGGCATGTATCATGCCCCGTCGCTTACAACATTACGGCACTTGCTGCCAACCACAACAACAACAGGTCTGTGCTGCGGAATCGATGGCCAATTCGAGTGTCAGTGCCGTCGTCTGCTGTTTCAGCCACGGCTGACGGACCGAATAGCCGGTTGTCGAGACTTCTACAGCAAGCCTTCACTACAGAAAAAGACTGCCCTCGATTCGAAGACCAGTAAAGGGAGTCAAAAGACTCGAAGGTGCTACTCGTCAGTATAGGAGAGTATCGCCATCATCTTCCTGCCGAGCGGATTAATTGATACCCAGTATAAGAGAAGTTACTGGTAGACTCAAGACAATCAGTGAACCATAGCCTGTTTGCAGCGTGTGGCCAGCTTGTTGAACCCTGTTTCAGGATTCAGCAAGGACAAAGAGCACATCATATCCCGGTGTTATAGTTTGGTAATGTTTTACTTCGCCTCTGCCATGTAAATACTTCTGAGGCTACTAGTTATAACATCCGCTCCTTCGCTAATACCGTTAGCTCGTATCACTTGTGATCCAGCACTTTTAGCTCAAGCCGCCCCTGCGAAGATGCAGCTCTTTCAACTCACTTTCGTCACCGGCCTCCTCAGCCTTGTAGCTGACGCGGCCAGCATACCCGCGACCTCCCAGGCCGTCTCATCGAACCCCGTCAACGTCCTCGATAAGCGCGGCTACTTTGTCAGGTGCTGCCACTCCGACACTCCCTCGTACTGCCTCGCTCCCAGGGCCTCATGCAGGGGCGGTAGATACGTCGTCGATTCGTCCGTCGAGGCCGAGTGCAAGGGGACCTGGGCGTGCTGGTGCGACAACGATTCAGTCTACTAGGGTTGCGGGGAATCCCGAACGGATGCGATTCCAGGACCTTCGACACGAGCTATAGCAGCTCAAGTCATATCGGACGCTAGTTACGCAGGCTCAATTACACGGCTCGTGTCAACCAGGCCAATTATTGAATGGAGCTATGCAAATGGACCCTGGTGAAGAAAGACGTCCACTTCGTCTTCACTCAAGGTGTTTCTCTCGGCATAGTCGATAAATATAATAAACACGACGCTTTTACCAAGAATTACTTGCTCATTTTTGGTTGCGGTACACCACAAGTGGTGTGGGCAAGCGAGCCCACTGCGGAAGGCAGGTGATATTCGAATCGCCCGATCTCCAGCAACCAGCCCGGACGCCAACCTGAATGCCGCCGCGGCCATATCCGCGTACGCTAAACCTTTCCCTCGTATAGCAATCTGGTATTGAAACCCTCACCTCCGCTCATACCCCATCCCATCGTCATCATACACAAACAGCCGCAAAATCGCCTTTGCAACCTCCACGCCATCATGCTCCAGGTGCGCCGTCTCCGCCGCGCGGTCCGCATGCTCCAGGTCCTTGATCCCCCCGCTGTCGACGCGCATCTGGATCTGGCGGCGCACCATGTCCTCGTCAAACGCCAGGTGCGCCTGCGTGGTGAACAGGCGGTTGGGGATGTACAGCCCCTGGATGGGCGTGTGCTCGCTGCGGCCCCAGCTCGCGACCTCTGCGTCGGCGTCGAGCATCCCCCCGGGCGCGGTCGCGGGCGAGGGCGCCGCCACCACCTGGTCCTGGTGCATCTGGTGCAGGTGCACGTGCGGCGAGCGCGTCCGGAACAGCCGCTGGCCGGCGGGCGTGAGGTCGATGCGGCAGTGGCCCAGCTCCCAGTCGCCCGAGGGGGCGGGCGCGACGGTCGCGCCGAGGAGCCGGGCGAGCAGCTGGTGGCCGAAGCAGACGCCCGTGAAGTGGAAGTCGGGGCGCGTGAGCCAAAGATCTGCCATCGCGGGTTCGTTAGTCAATCAGCTACCTCGTAGGATGTGCAAGCCGAGGCATGAAGACACTGTTGGGCCAGACGCACCTTTTAGCAGGGCGAGCAGGTCGATGATCCACTGGTTGTCGCCGTAGGCGTCGTACATGCTGCCCGTGATGAGCAGCCCGTCGTGGTCGCGGAACTCGTCGACCGTGGGAATGCGCCCACCCTCCTCCGTGACGACAAAGACCTGGTCCGTCTGCACGCCGAGCGGCGGGTGGTGCGCGCGGCCGGCTTTGCTAAAGTGGTGGTGCACAATGGCGCCAAACGAGCCGCGCTCGCTCTCCGTGTCTGGGTGCGGCCGGTCCGTCTCCAGGACCATGAGACGCACCGTCGGCGAGTCAATGTCGGGCTTGTAGTGCTGGGCCATGTTGTTTGTGCTCGCCATGTTTTGCCCTGCGACTATCGTGGATGTTGGCGTTGGGAACACGAAGCGTTGGAGGCCGAAAGGTGATGTCTCGAATTTTAAGCATCGGCTGGGCCTGAGGGCCAAGACGCCAGCGACCAAGGAGTCAAGGACCAACGTCGATGCTTTCTGGCAAGCGTCTGGGGTCTCGTGGCTCTTGACGTCAGTAGGTCTTGGTATTCTGGGCCAGTGGACCCGATGACGGCACGGGGGCCATCGTCATGGGTAAGCTTATTCTTCGTTGTCCACCGTCCGGCGCCGGCCCCACACACCCGAGCAATCGGCGCCGAGCCAACGGGGCAGGCCGGACGGCAGGACACGGGACTTGGCATGACGGCCGGGAGTGCAGTTCCCTGCTTACAGCTGAGAGGGACGAACATAAGGCGATGCGTGGGCTACAGGCAATCTGGGTTGGAAGCGATGACTTTCCTACGATCGGCTCTTGTGGTGTTGAACCGTGGACGGCGTCCGAGGACATACATAGGCTGTGGGATCATCAACGGCAGCTATAAAGAGTGAATTGAGGTGTCGCGAAAAGGTCTTAACAGGCTAATGAGTGACAAGACTGATGTTGATAACATCGGGTATAGTAAATGGCGCGACACAACCGGGCTTGGTCGACATGTCAGGAAGACGGCGTGCTGTGTACATACAGGACAGCAAAACGGACCTCTTAATCTTGGACCTCTCGCCCTCTCCCACTACACGCACTCACTCAAAGTGAACCTCCGCACGATAAAGCACACTGCGGCCATCGCCTCCTTCACACCTAGTACACCGGCCACACGCCCCGCGTCATCACCTCAATCACATGCCCCTCCGCATCATGCACATAGACCGACCTCCCACCCCTCTCCCACCTCATCGTGCCCACAATCTTGACACCCTTGTCCTTGAAGTGCTGCTCCCACGCATCGATAGCCGCATCCGCCTCCTGCGTCGTCGCCGCCGGGCCGCACCCAAACGCGATGTGCTGCCCCAGCCCCGTCGGGCTGCCGTGCTTGGGGATCACGCCCCGCTCCGACGCGCGGTCCTCTGTCACCTTGGTCCGGTCGAAGAGCAGCAGCAGCGTGTCGCCGGGCAGCTGGAAGCCGACGCCCGCGGGCGCGCTGAAGAAGGGCGTCAGGCCCATGACGTCGCGGTACCAGGCGGCGAGCTTGTCCACGTCGGAGGTGTAGAGGATGGTTTCGACGATTTGGCCGAGCGGAGGGGGGGCCATGGTGGGTGGTTTGGCTGTGTATGTGCGCGTGAGGTTGGGTTGGTGGTGTTGTGGCGAGGATGAGTGCTGGCGGTTGAGCGTCACAGTTTGACCTGGATAACCTGCTGCACGAAGCTGGGCGACTTGTAGCGCCGAGATGATGGCACGGTGAGTAGGGAGGAAGCCGTGAGGTCTGGCGATGCGGTTCACCAACATTCCCGAGATGGCATGCAATTTTTATAGACGCTCCGGCGGCGATGATGCCCGGGTTCGGTGCTGTCGGAGGAGAGCTCGGAGGGCGCAACGGGGCATTGAGGCCACTTGGGACGACGTCATGCTGACCCCCCGAGTCTATTCAGCATTTACCCGCCCGTCCAATTACACGCCAAAAAGCGACGACACTGCTTGTCTCTTCTCGCATTGTAAGTATGGCATTGTTGTCGCATCCTTCTGGCCCAACGGGCTATACCAGAAATCCCGGACTGTGCGTGTTGCGAAATCGTTGCATGTATGCGACTGCAACAGAGCTCCTTGCGTGCCTGTATACTTGGTAACACCGGCACATAGTTATTATGTATAAGGGTCACGAGACAGCAAAAGACTGCTGCTACGTTGACTGCCGCATCAACTCTCCGTCACTGCCCGACACCGTTGCAACGGCAGCGGCTCCTGTGCATCCTCACCTACCCGCCCGCATTCCCATCGCTCTACCTACCTATGGCCTATAGGGTCTTATTGCCTTCGGAGCAATTACACGCCTTGCAACGCTGCCACCGTCAGGACCCCTACACTTATAGCCTCGCAGTTAAGACTCGCTGCTTCGTCACCCGCCAGTCCGCCAGACCGCCAACCAATCTGGGGCACCCCCAATGTCATCTCAGCTCCTCCCCTCATCCTTTTCCCCCGGCCACCCCTGCATGCCGCACGCAGCCTGCCCCGGATCCGCCGCCGCCGTCCGCTGCAGTCTCGGCCCCAACCCTCTCTGCCCCATGGGGTTCTGCTGCTGCCAGGCCGCACCGGGTTCCTCCAGAGTCCAGCCAGCCCACACCACTCGTCGATTCCACACTGACAGGCAGACACACACGCTCGCTCGCTCGCAATTCCCCATTTGGGAAATCCACATCAACGCGCCTCGGAGCACCGAAGCGAGGATGCGTGTTGAGCGCCCATGACCGTGGACATGAAATTTTCACGGCATCTCCTTGCCGCCTCGACTGCACGGACTCTGGGCCTCTCTTTCTCTCTCTCCCAATCTCTTTTGAAACTCTGTCGGGGCGTGCTGCAGGGCCCCCATGGTCGGACGGCAGTATTAACACCGCGCCGAGACGAGACCTGCCGACTCGACATTGTTTACATGTGCTTTTACTTCGTATCCATCTCTTATTCTTTCCCTTCCAAGCCATGCCGTCCACCTCGTCCCCTCCTTCTCTCGCTTCCTCGCCGTGGCGGGTGTCGTTGCATTGTATTGCGCCCGCTGGGTTATAATAGCCCGCCTAGACCTTTAATACTCTGTACAAGCAATTAACTTGGCAGCAATTGACGGTCGCCGTCACCCGTCCATCACAGGTAACTAAATTCCTCTCCGCACTCCGCACTGCGCCCACACACTTGGCAGCTCGTGCTCGCTCTGCCCCCTTTCCCGCACGACAGCATGGCCACGCACGCCTAGCTCCTACTCCAAATCCTCCAAAAATCAGGCACGCCCGGGTTTCGCGCCCCTTTATTAGTCCCAACTCCATCCTTCGCGCCCGTGGATCCTCCGCCACTCCGTCCCGTCTGTATCTATCCACCGTCTGACCTCCGTGTGCCGTACCCCGCGTTATGGACGTAGGCACGGCTCGTGCTCGTGCTCGTGCTCATGCTCGTACCTGGGTAAGAGGGTAGGGTTCCATCCAGTCCCCTTACCCCCCTCTCCCGGACGGGACGCGCGCGAGCAGTCAGGCCAGCAGCAGGCTAGTTAGCAAGCGGCAGCAAGGCTACGTTGGTAAGTTAGTTGGAACAGTAGCAGCCCGTAGCAGCGCAGGCAGGCAGGCCGGTCGACGTCGACCACCACCGCCTGGTGCGCTCAGCACCTCACTGCCTGTTCCAGCGAAGCAGCCTGCCCAAGGCGGCTAGCAAGCCAGCAACCCCCCAGGGCCCGAGCGGGGCCCGTCATCTCGGTATTCTGCCCTGCAACCAGGCGCGGCTCCGCGTGCCGGTGCCTTTTGCGGGCAGTCCAGTCTGGGGAGGGTAGGGCGTGTAAGTGCGCCCGGGGCCCGGTAGCACGACGAGGCAAAAAAACAGCACAGAAAATCCCATGTGCAAATCGCACGATTGAGAACTGGTATAGTTCATGCGGTGATATAGACGGGATTCGATATATCCGCGTCCGTGTACTTAAACTGCCTCTGATCCTCCCCCCCGCGGTCGATGAGACTCGCGATGGTCTGCACGGACAGGTGACGATTTCCTCCCGCCCCCCTTCCCGCACCTTGTTGGACGTGCCTGCTGCCCCTTCTTTTGTAAGGAGACCTTCGACTTGAATAGTCCTTCATCATGGTTGCTCTCATCCGGGTGGCCGTCTCCTTGGCCCTGCTGGCCGTCGCCGGCGCCGCCCCTGCGCCGCTGGCTGACCGTGCCACGCCGGCGCCACCTAGCAAGGACCCCTTCTACGCCGTCCCGGATAACGTCGAGTCTGCCGCGCCGGGGACCATTCTGCAGCATCGCAGCCCGCCCAACGCGATTGCCGCGTTTGGGGCCCTGCGGGCCAACCTCCAGGCGTCGCACCAGTTCCTCTACCGGACGACTGACAACCACGGCAACGCCACGGCCACGGTCCTCACCGTGCTGGTCCCGCACAACGCGGACAAGTCCAAGGTGCTCTCGTACCAGGTCGCCGAGGATGCTTCTTCCATCGACTGCGCCCCATCGTACGCCCTGCAGCTTGAGTCGGCCACTGGCCCGCTGCTCGGGACCCTCGTCACGCAGGCCGAGCTGCTGCTCATGGAGGCCGCCCTCGAGCAGGGCTGGGTCGTCATCGTGCCCGACTTCCTGGGCCCCCAGGGCGCGTACCTCGCCAACGCGCTCGCCGGACATGCCGTCCTCGACGGCATCCGCGCAGCGCTAAATTCGGCAGACATCACGGGCATCCGCAACCCGACGGTCGCCATGTGGGGGTACTCGGGCGGCAGCGTGGCCACCAACTGGGCCGCCGAGCTGCACCCGACGTACGCGCCCGAGCTCAAGATTGCCGGTGCCGCGGTTGGAGGCACGGTGCCCAACATCACCAACGTCGTCACAACCATCAACAAGGGCCCGTTTGCCGGTTTCATCCCCACGGGCGTGCTTGGCCTGTCGGCGCAGTATCCAGAGCTCAAGACAATCATCGATCAGCATCTCAAGCCCCAGTACGTGGAAAAATTCCACAAGCCGCTCAAGCAGTGCCTCGTCGCCGACGCTGCTGAGTTCCTGTTTGCCGATGTCGTCGGCATGTTTGACGACCGCTCGCTCATCTACACCAACCCGACAGCGGTGCGTGTCCTGCGCGAGAACGCGCTCGGCAAGGCGACGCCCAAAATCCCCTTCTTCTGGTACAAATCGGTGCTGGACGAGGTCAGCCCCATTGGGGACACGGACGCCTTGGTGAGCAAGTACTGCGCAGCGGGCGTGTCGGTCGAGTACGTCAGGGACATTGTCTCTGAGCACGGCAGCTACGCTGTCATTGGTGCGCCCAAGGCCCTGTCGTGGCTCAAGGACATCATGGAGGGCCAGGCGCCACGCAAGGGCTGCTCCAAAAAGACGACACTGTCGACGCTGCTGGACCCGGCGACTTTTGAGATCCTGCCCAAGTTCCTGATTGACGCGCTACTGGATCTGCTGGGCAAGCCGGTGGGGCCCATCCTGTTCGGATAGAGAGGCCAAGTTGCGTGTGGCGAGCGAACTGGGGTGGCTCACTCGACGTACGTGCGCAGGGGTCGCTCACTTGACGTGTTTGTGCAGGAGTCGCTCATTCGACGTACTTGCGCAGCGAGGGAAAGGCGTCGCGCCAGGGCGGGCCAAGGTGCCAGTAGCGGATGTCGCTTATGATGGACTCGAACTCGGGGTTAAGCTGGATGTCGCCGACTGGACTGCGGCAGAGCAGCTGCTTGTCGGCGGGCCAGCGCAGCTGGATGGAGCGGATGTACAGGTCGACCGAGTGGCGCGAGTCTCGGTTCTGGTTGAGGCAGAGGAAGTCGCGCAGCCGCGGCCAGGGCATGTAGTCGATGGACACGGGGTGGAGGATGGAGTTTTGGATGCGGCTAGGGCGGATCAGGTCGGGGACGTCGTTGAAGGACTCTGGGTTGGGGTACAGGCGCCACTGCATGCGATCGCACATTAGCTTCCAAGTCCTAGTAATAAACGTCCAAGAAACAGCAGGGATACGCACGCGCAACAGGCGATAGCACAGAAAGTACAGCCCAAACAAGGTCTCGGTGTTCTGGACCTCAAACTGGCGCAGGGTCGAGCCCATGATCATGGTCAGGGGGTTGTCGGTGATGGAGTGGAGCATGAGATTGGCGAGGGACGGGTTCCGGGGGATGGAGATGGCAAAGTTGGGGTCCTGGGAGAGGGCGATGTGGGCCTGGTAGAGGATCATGAAGCTCTTGAGCTCGAGGCAGTCGGTGCGGTCCGTGTGCTCGACGCCGCAGCGACACTCGACGACGTTGGGGGGCGGCGTCGTGGAGCCCATGGACGAGGGCGAGGCCTGGGTGCTGAGGAACTGCGGGAAGCCTCCGCTGACGGGGGTGTCCATCATGGCCTTGAACCAGGGGTTGGAGAGGGCCTGCAGGTCGGTCGGTCAGTCAGTCAGTCCGTCTGCATGTCAAGGAGAGCTCCGCGATCTTGAGCTCCACGAGCTTGAGCTCCACGGTTTCTCCTCTTGGTGGAGAGCACTGCTACGTACATCGGACATGGACGACATGCCTGCCGGGGGCGCAGCGGCACCAGCACCAACACCAGCAGCATCGGACGCCGCTCCAGACACTCCGTCTCCGGCGGCGGCGGCGGCCCCAACGGCGGCCGGGTCGGCGCGGCGCACGATGCGCAGCTGCGACAGCAGGTCGCCGACGCTGCTGCGCAGGAAGGAGACGTCGCGCTCAATGTTCTCGAGGCGCGTCTTGCTCTCGGCGCGGTTGACGCGGTGCTTGAGGCGGTCGGCCTTGCGCTTCTGGGCCATCTGGGCGTCGGTGCGGGCGCGCTTGGCCGGGCGGGCAGCTGTGCCGTTGCCGTTGCCGTTGCCAGCCGCCGTGGGCGAGGGCTCGGACGGCGACTGCGACGTCTCGGGCGACATGTCGGGCAGCGGCGGCGACATGGAGCGCGCGCGCGGAGCGAGAGAACGGCCGACGACGACGACGACGATGCGGGAGGCGAGGGGCCGTGCTGTCGTCGTTGGAGTTGCGAGTTTGTGGTTGGTCGGGTCGACGTCGAACCGGCGAATGAAATTTGAGCGGGCAGAGAGACAGGCCCGGGGCGGGTAGTGGGTAGGGCAAGTCGCCAGCTATAAGGGCGCGCGCGCTGGCAGCAGCAGCGCCGCAGCGATGGATGCTCCCCGAAGGCAACCTGGAAACCGCCCCCCACCTCGCGTGCGGCCAGCGCGCCGGGGCCTATGAAAGCAAGCCCCGAGGGCGCTAGCCGGGGCAGCTGTCGGGCTGTCCAGTGCGGGGACCCCGGATCTCCAGCGCGCGTGAGGCACTGTCGCCTCAGCATCTCGCACGCTTCGATTTCTGGGGAGGGGGGGCGTCATCCATGTCTGTGTGTCCAACCACCCCCGGCATCCCAGGTCATCATCAGCAAAAGGCGGAGACCGTCATTGGCGACCCTGGCATGAGGTGTGGCAGACGCAGCCGAGGCGAGACTGACAGCGGAGGGAGACGGGTGGCACGTCTGCGAGATAGAGTTTGGCGAACCAGCCGTCCGCTATAGCGCTAGGATACTGAGGTGCTGTTCGTTGGTGGCCGCCTACCTACCGAGATGAGTGCTCCAACCGGTATTGGATTCTGCAGAGCGTGCGAGTCGCATATGTCTGCAGTATCCAATACTCGCCGTCGTCGGGTCTATGAGACCCCGCGGAGCCGCGGACAGTCCGCACAGCGACCAAAGACACGCACAAACGACAAATGCAGGCCCACACCTCTGCGGCTGACGACGATGCGTCTTCACATGCTGCCGACGAGCGCAGCCCCCGTCACAATAAGCGATCTGGACCTGGACCTGACAGCAGCGCGCGCGCGCCTCCCTCTCCCTTCCCGCTCGCCCGACAGATGCCACATGTCAATGCAGGAACCAGGCAAGGTCAGCTAGCTCCCAACAACTCAACAAAAAAAAAAGTGTCCGGCACTTGCACGCGAAAACGCGGCGCCTCGTGATTGATGCCGCGCTGCATCTGGCGGTTGGGCGGGCGTCGCAGCGCAGTGGCCTCGGCGACCATCCCGGAGCTGGAGCCCTGGAGCGTCCACTGGCTCCCCCCCCACACGCGGGTGCCGCACCCACTGTATGTCGTCCGCTAGCCGCCTCCGGAACTTCCGCCGTGTGCGCCTCCCACCACCACCCGCTGGAGAGATCTGTGGATTGCATCGTCATCAGGTGCCACAGCGGCGGCGCCATCCGCTCGATCGCTGACTAACTGCCGTCCATCGAGGTTGCCTCAGAAGCTGTCCAGCGCCCAACCAAGCATTGACGTTGCAGTGAGTGAGTCCCTTGGACGACTCCAGTATAAACGCCAGATATGAACGTGCCGTGGTTTCGGCTCAAGATCCTCCACGTGTCTGCCTCATACATCCTCTGCATCCCTAGTCCCTTCGTACTCCGTACGCCTTTCTAAACTGTAGACCTGTCTAGCCATGCGCCTCCCGCCGCTGTGGCGCCGCCAAGCTCCAAATGAGCATCCAAAATAGCATCACGTTGATCAAACGCAGACGCGTTTCTGTCAAAACATCTGCCTCGTGAGCGCCTCGGAAGACAATCATATGCTCGCTCTCGCCCTCCTGTCCATCATCCGGCAGCGTGAAACGCTAGCTCCCGACACAGGACGAACTTCTCCGTGCCTCGCCAACGTTTACGGCGCAGACACGCGCGCTGAGTTGGCCTGAAACCCCCACAGACGATCCTCAATACGCCAAAGACGCTTGTCACCACGGGGTCAGGCCCCGGCGCCCTCCACGTGGCGGCTCTCGGTGCTTGGCACACGCATATTTCACCTGTCAACCCTGGCTTTGCGTATACGCGAGGCCTCCATGGGCATTGCCTTGACATGTGAGGTGCCTTCAATAGTTGAACCGAGTTGCAAATGGACAAACTCGGTGCCAACATGACAGGACTGCCACTTTCCTCAGCCTGCCACGTCGTTCCGCTTCCCTCCGATAGCTTCAGCTGAGAGGGTAATAAGCACCATCCGCCAAATCTCTTGTCACCAGATTGTGACTCTAGTCCTGGCCTGCAAAATAGGGCCAATGAGTGGAGATTCATTCATGTTAACGAAGCCAACTGTCGCCCCCCCTCCCACCTGCCTACTCACATTCTGCCATCCCTCAACCTCCAAATCCACAAAACCCCACCAGAACGCTCCAAGCCTAGGCCACTCAGCTGGCACAAATTCACCCTCTGATAAGCCCGGCCTCAATCGTCCAAGTCCATCGCCTTCACGATCCAGGCGTGCACATTCATGAAATAGCCTTCCACGAGTCCCTCCGACCAAAACGCGTGATCCGCATACAGCCTCGCCTGGTCAATCATCTTCCAAATCTCCTGCGCAACATCCGGCACCGTCGCCTTTCCAATCTCCTGCTTCGCATCCCTCATCGCCTTCTCGGCCTGCCTCAAGTTGTCCTGCACCCGCGGGAACGGCCACGAGGCGCTTCGATCGGGACGTGAACGACCCGAACCGTCCCCGTGTTGCTTTTGCTTGCGCGCCGTGATTGCCTTCTGATAGTGCTTCACGAGCTCGTGGTACTTTTGGTACTTTTCGTCCGCGCGCTTCAGACTGCTGACCGCAGACTCGTAGGCGTCCTTGTCGACGATGCCGGCAAGGTTCATGTCCGAGTCGATGCCGCGGTCGAGGGCACAGGCTTGACCGCTGGTGTAGGTCTCGTTGTTGTCCTTGTAGTGCCCGAACGCGCAGAACATGAGCGACCCGAGGCAGAGCTCGAGCAGCACCGGGGCGGGGCTGCCGCAGCTGCCGATGGAAGGTTCGTATGACGGCTTCGTGCCCCGCGAGGAGCTGCTGTCTGATCCGGAGGAGTGAGCAAGGCCGGCAAGCGCGGCGATAGCAAGAATGACTTTCATCTTGTGATGTGTAGGTGAAGATGCGATCTAAAGACTAACCGGCTTTTGCTTCTGTTGGTGACCCGTCCTGAACTGACGGCCCGTTGCCCTTTTTATCTTTTCCCCGTCTCACACATCCATCAACGACAGAGTCTTTAACTCGACAGAAGATACTCCTTCGCGGCCTCGTCTCATTAGCTTTCCACGAAGTAGCGGTCAAGAAGCCAGACCTATATCATGAGCCCGCCTGTCCTGTCCTTAATCCGTCACTTATCCGTGAATGCCCACGATCGAACGCGGCAATCCTCACTGTAACATACAATTTATATCTTCCCCGCCGGCACTCGGCCCCGCTTCAAAGCTATATGAAAGCGAAACAGTGCACCGCGCACCGCGCAAAGCCCAATAATAGTGGCTGCACTATCGTTCACCTTCACAGCGGGCCATACATCGATACGACAGTATGCTGAGGATCATGGAGTCATGGTGCATCTTCAACTCCTTCAGAGCATCGCTTTATTAAACCAGACTATACTACACCGCACTCGTATATACCGATGCAACAACTGGATCATCAGACTGGCTTAGGTGTAGCTTCCGCAGGTCGATACCCTCTGTCCAGCGAGGCAATCCTCCGCTGGACACGCCACTTGAATCAAGTAAATGCATAGATCCATCGCAAAGGGACTGGCATTTCGTCTCACAAACCTGTGTTCTTGTGAAATGCAACGTTCCAGCATGTAGCGGCACGGCCAATGACATTCCAGGGTGGGCCGCAGTGCTTCACTCTATGATGTGTCGTGCAAGATGCTTATTATCGACGTGGGAAAGGCGTATGGGGCACGTATTCGGTTCTGAGTGTGTCAGCGACGTCTCCCAACCTTTCCGGCAAGAGTCCCTTGGCAGCATGATACCCCATGCCTCAACCGAGACCCGAAGTCATGCATCAGACGCACTTCGTTCGCACTCGTCTGGCTCATTCGGATTCATCTGGTACACGCAAAAGGGACGACCCAATCCCAACGTGCCAGTCCATTCATCCAAACTCTTCTTAGCACACTAGAGTCCGAGCATATGCTTCAGTTGAGCCTGGACCAAATCAGCGGTGGCTTGAAGCCAAACGGACCGTGGTACGCCCAGATTATGCGACTTTGTCTTGGCCGTGATCCTGTCCTCGAGGAGCTCCGCACAGCCACTTCTCAGCGTCCGCCACGTTTCTTACCTCCATGTGAGCGTAGCGCGTACGATTGTACCACGTGGTTGAACTTCAATGCACGTCGTGGGACCGATATGCTAGTTGTAGACGTCACAATCGTACTGTCTCGCGACATCGGAGACCGGGCCTGAGCGGGCTTTGGTGCCGCAGAGTGTTGTGCTCCCCGCCTACATACCCCCTGTCCGTAAAGTCTATACCTCTTGCTATCATGGTTCATATATATGTGATTTAACCCGCATTTGTTCTGTAAATTGTTATGAAGCGGCTCCATTCTCCCTGCCACGAGCTTCATGCATCCTACGGCAGAATCATCTCTCAGCCTCGATCTTGCCTTTAAGACGCCACAGTGGCAACAGAGCAATGCAATGATGCGTACTACCTTGGCTGCAGAAACCAAGCGGAGATGTGAGCATATCCGGCCGTGTCCAGGAGCCACGCCCTCGTCGATTCACTCAGGCCCATACTTCAGGACGCTCACGCGCGCCCTAAATTTTCATGTACTTTGTACTTCATCAGTCGCTACTTTGCCGTCAATGTGGCGTGATCTTGCTTCGAGCACGACTCAGGCCGAGTGCACGTACGGTCGGAGACCTTGGCAGGCGTGTCCGATCATCGACTTCTTCCAGCCTCGCCGAGAGGCAGCATATCAGATACAGCGGCACTGAAAGCTCATGCCACCTGACAGCGTGTATATCTATTCACAGCGAAATGTTCACCGTTGATGGCACCCCCAACCTGGCCTTCGCGAGCTATGCGATCGTGTATATGCTATGATCCAGTTGCGGTGTGGTGTCCTTGGTAATAGCAATTACCCTGGATGATGCAAGTGCCTCTAGAATGGCCTCGCACCGATGCTTGGCCCCGAACAACCTCCCCCCGGAAGCATTGCCTTCTTTCAGCACATGTTATGGCGAAACTAGCATTTGCCAAGATTTGCTAACCGGGATATCAGTCCGCCTGGCGGGTTGGCAGCGGGGCGGGAAGACATACCAACAGTGCACTGGTTGTCGGTGTAGTGACCGTTCACAAAGCAAGGGCTCTCAAAGTCTCGGAAGGACAGGCGGTCCCAGCCACTATCGGCTCATTAGCAAACTGCCTCAAACAGGCGCGGCCAATGCATGTCATGCGCACCAGTTGACGCTCCCTCCGATGTTGATGCATTCTCCAGACTTCACACAGGTGAAGAAGTAGAGCACGCTTTTCTTTGCGGTGGCGATCACTCGGTACTGGGTCCCTGGTCCTGATCGGCAGTTCACGTCTGCGTTGATGATCCTGCAACCAGCGCCACCCACACGCTTGTCAAACACCTCATCCGTGGCATTCCGAGGCTCCAGGTCGCTCAATTCGGCAATTGGGTTGGCCGCAGTCCCCAGTGCCAGGAAAGAGGCGGCGATTATGGCTGAGAACTTCATGGCGATGGTTCGAAGTGTAATGCGATCGCTTTTGGCAGAATATCTTCGACTCTGTGAACAGTGCAAAATGGCCAGTTGCGCATATTTATTTCCGCAATCGCAAACTTCAGAGAAAGGGTAAGACGGTGGAATTCTATTGCCGCATTGCTTCGATGCGGACTAGGCGATCCAGACAAGGTCTGACCCATGCAATTTCCAGGTTGCCAGGCCGTAAGCAAACAGAACATGTCACTCGGGTCATTTTGAAGTGCTGAGGGCTCCTTGGGATCACGAGAGCAAAAGCGACACATTGCCTGCCAACTAACAAAATAGCCTTCGCCCCAGCCTGACGGATATCTCGCTGGCCTGACTGGCACCGCATACCCAACCTTTCGAGCCATTGTCGCGTCACGCGGGCCTTTGGTTCGGCGCACGCAATTGGACCAGTGAGGAACTAGCCATACAGCAAGACTTGCCGAAGCGCTGAGCCTCCGCCGTAATGAGGCCCCGCGAGAGTCATGAAAGTCTACTTTGAACAATTGGAGCCCACGTAGTTGACCCGTGTAGGACTGTAGAGAAGGGATACCAGACCTTGAGGCAATGTGTCTGTACGGTTGCCCGCCTTGCCAAATGATCGACAAGGCTGGGTGTTCGCAATGCGCTGAATGTGCAGCTGCGGTCTGCTCATCTCATACAATACCTATCCAATTGACGCGTTCAATTGCGGTGGGATCAGACGTCGGCGTCATTGTTGTATGCACATGAACCAATGAGATAGGCTGCGCCATAACAGTAGCCGAATCAGCTTTGCCATTGGCCTGGCATAACAAATACGACAACGCTGAAGGGCAACTGTACATACTTTGCTCGCAGCGTGGACCAGCGGTCGCGAGAAAACATGGTAGATATAGAAGTAGAGGTGGGGTGCGTAGTCGAAGGCGAACAGAAAACGGTTGGGTTTTGGTCGCTTGGAGGTGTGGTGCTTGGGCCATGTATGCGTAATCGGAGTCAACATGAAGCGCTATACGTCCTAGCCCAGACATGACTTATGATTGAGCAGACTCGCGCAAGGTCCTGCTGGTATTTGTGAGCGAGGGGCCCTGCTGTCACGCTGGCACGGGCGGGAGTTCAGTGAGTTCACTGCTGATGCAAGACTGTCGCCTAGCCGCAACTGACATCTTAGGTCGTTTTGAGACGACGTATACCAGACGCGTGCGTACGTGGATATCCCGAGCCGACTCGAGGTCTAGTTGATGTTCTAAGGTATTTCTGAACACCCTTTGTGCACGGTGCATGTGCCTGTTGCGTCAAACCTGAGCAACAATTCGCCCGGGTGATGCGCATTGGGCTTGGTTAGCCTTGCACGAGTCGCAGCTGAGGCACGGCTTCTGTGTCATACGCGTTGCCGAAATCGATCATTTCAAGGTGTTTGGAGTTTCTATGACATCGAGACGCGCGGCGGATCTGCTCTGATTCAAGGCCGTGCCGTTAAATGGCTGCCTTTTAGTTATAATTTGTCCCACATTCTATGTTGACTAATTGACCTGATGCGAGTCTGACTCCTATAAATTGACCACGAACCTCAAATACAAGTGCAGAAGGGCCAGTGATGTTTTCGCACCGGAGTTGTTCAACACCAAGTAGGTGTTCCGCCCGTTGCATGAAATGAAAATCCACTCGTACCTTATTCTCTCGCTCTGCACGGCCCTGTGTCTTTCACTCGAACCGAAACTCGAGAATATTCTCAACCCGGAAGTCGAAACACAACAAGGGGCGCCCTGTCCGCCCTCGGCAGGGCGGAATGGTGGTTCTTTGGAATCGTCTCCTCCGGAGGCAGTCCAAGTCGGAGACATCTTTGAGGGGGTAATTGCACCCCAGTGGTTACCACATCAATTCCAGTTCTAGTTTCTGACCTACAGCGGCGCAGATATGTTCAACCAAGTTTGGTTCATGCACTGTCCGGCGTCCTATGAAGACACGTTATACGAAACAGCAATGGGAGGTTCGTACTGTAACGTACATCTGCGGTGTTTATAGGGTGAGAACCTTGATGAAGTGGCGAAACTCATACATGCTGACATGAGATATAGCCATGTACCAGGGAGGGTAACAGTTGCACTTGGCAATTCGGATATCGGGGATCCGCGTGCACATGAAATCCATCTTCTGCTGAAGCCTCAGAGCTCCAGGGTGTTGACGCGGCCAGCGGCAACGCCGAGTCGAAGCAGGCTATGGGATACTGCCACACCGCGAGTATTTCATTGTCTGCAAATCGAATCAGCACGCAACAAAAAAATCGCAAGCTTTGCCTCTTGATGAACATGAACTAAGCGAAGTGATCATGGACAGAAGCTGAGTTGCGGACTGCAGAGCAACGTCGAAGATGAAAGAGATGAGCGAGGATCTGATCAGTGGGTGCCAGGAACGTGTATGATTCACAGTGGGTTCGAAAGCGCAGTCAGGGTATCATAATAATGCTGGTAGAATATGGTTTCCATACATGTAGTCTGGCCCGATTCCATGTAGTGTCGCTGGTTTGGCCGGGACAGTTCGTCCACCCGCTCTACTTCAGCTCAATAGAGGAGGTATATAACCTTGTTTCGGCCCACCCTGGAAAGCAGTCGAGGAGTTGAGCCTCGGTTATTACATGCGTGCATCTGATCTCGATTTCGTCGGATCTCGTGTCTTGCAAAAACGCCGCAACGGTACATATGGCCAAGGCGGGCTACATACATGTGGCTCAACTATCCACCATGGCCAGGTAATTGACCGTCTTACTGGCCGCACTAGCGATCCTGGCCAAGTGCGCAGTGCTTCCTTCGTATGCCTTGTCTAGTTTCGCGGCGAGAGTCCGCGAGATGGGCATCTTGGGCACCATGCCGGGCCTCAAGATCTGCGTCATGACCTGCGCCCATTCCCAGGGCTTCGCCTCGCCGCCAGGCAGACTGTTGAAGTACTCCCAGCCAAAAATTCCGCCAATGCGATGGTGCAGCTTGTCCCGCAGCGTCACGATGGTGGCATTGAGTTGGTCGTATGGTAAATAGGGCGATCCGTTGGCGGGCGACGTCAGCTGCCCAATGACGACCTTGTGCGGCTTCCACCCGTAGTCGATGATGCGGAGGTAGTCGTCTGGCGTGGACATGTCACCGAAGCCTGAGTAGAACTGGGCGTTGTACCAGTCGATCTCGCGGCCCAGTCCGGACTCAATGGCTGTATAGTTTAGGTCGCCGAAGTAGTCTGGTCCGATGAGCGAATCCGCGACGGGCGCCATCGTGATGACGAAGTCGTCCCCAAAGTCCTTGTGCAGCCGCTCGATGAGACGGTAGGCACCCTCTTGGCTCATGTGCTGTTCGATGTCCAGGTCCATGCCCTGGAGCTCGAACTGGCGGATCACGTCCCTGAGCTGTCCATAGTAATGCTCGAACGTGGCGGTGTCTCCGTCTAGTGTTTCCTTAGTGAAAGACCCAGACGCCGCACCGCCAACCATGCCCATAATCCTGACACCTGCTTCTTTCATGACCATGGTCTCATTCCATAGCGTGAGGAACCGCGGGTCCGACGGAGGATAGTCATTCAAGTGGATGACGCCGCCGGCATTGACATGGAAGGAGCAAATGTACAAGTC
Organism: Purpureocillium lilacinum; assembly: GCF_023168085.1. NCBI lineage: Eukaryota > Fungi > Ascomycota > Sordariomycetes > Hypocreales > Ophiocordycipitaceae > Purpureocillium > Purpureocillium lilacinum. Next base: position 920,035 of record NW_027072112.1, read on the forward strand.
CGACATGGCGATGCCCTTCTCTTTGACCAGCGGCAGCATGGAAATTGGACGGCCGTTCCTGTCGTGTGTCGTTTGGAAGTAGAGAATCAGGCGCGGGTTCCATGTCGAGCTCGTGGTTGGCACCTCAGGTGCTGGCAGGGCTGATGCCAGTCCCGCTAAGACGGACGTGAAAAGTGTCGACCACAGCATCTTGGTTAGCCGTTGTTTGCGACGATGAACTTGTTGGACGACAAGACAAACGGGAGCGCCCGAGGCCTTCAAGTTATAGCTTTGCCTCGCCCTGATTTCGGTCTCCCTAGCCGGCATTGGCGCCGGCTAGCTAACCGGACCATCGCGCGAGCCGGGCACTGAGACACCCATGGTTAAATGCCGGCTTCCCTCTCGTGGCCGTAAACGATTCCCACCGCAGAGGTCGTATGAGTCGCAACTAATATTGATGCAGCCAAGAGCTCGTGACTCCATTGCCAGCATATGTAAAGCAAGGGGTTAGAAGATGGTGCGATTGGGTCGTACGTTGCAAAGTGTGCGCTGCGGCCGACATCGAGAAGCCGGCGGATGGGCCACATGCGAACGTGTTCGCGACCATGCGCGTCTTGCGGCGGGGCCGCGATTCCCAAGTGAGACAGATGCCAGGCACCTTCACGTTGCGGAGCAAAACGAAGGCCAATGGAACGAGCCGATGCGGAAGGTCGCATCCACTGGGGTTACATTCCCGCGGCGTTGGACAGATAGATAAGTGAATTGACCGCTCACATCTCCCCTTGCCATTGGCACCGTCGGATCACCAGACCTCACAACTCACAATGCCTCGATCCAGTTGAGCGCGACTTCAGGGTCCAGCCTCTGAAAATAGTCAGGCTCCGTATGCACGTTCCTCACCGTCCCGGTCCGGTCCACGAGCAGCGTCGTGGGGACCGGCACCTCGAGCGAGTTGTCCCCATTTTTCGCTTCTAGGCCACCACCCAGCATCTCGAACACGGGCCGCAACGTGTCCGGTTGCTTCCATACGATGCCAAGCCTGCGCGCGAGCCCGTTGCCGGCGTCGGAAAGGACAGGGAACGACAGCTCGTTCTTCTCGGCCGTTGTCAGAGACGTGTCCGGAAGCTGCGGCGAGATGGCGACGAACATGACGCCCTTGCATGTAATATCGTCGAGGCGCTGCTGAAAGGCGCGCAGGGCGAGGTTGCAGAATGGGCACCACTCGCCGCGGTAGAAGGTGATGAGGATGGGACCCTTGGCCAAGAGACTGGAGCTGGACACGAGCTTTCCAGAGGCATCGGGGAGTTCAAACTCGGGCAGCCGAGAACCGACTTGAATTGTTTTCTGTGGATCAAAGGAAGTCTCAATGTCCCGCTTTGCATCCAGGATGGCATCTCGTATGTCCGATGGGATGGTGTCGAGGTGCTGCGTAACGCCGCGCAGTTGCGAGGCCAAAGTGGAGGCCATGTTGAATCTTGTAACAAGAGAATTGAGTGGCTCTAAACCTATGGTAAGCCAATTAATGAAGTCTGCTTTTTGCGACTCCCAGATGAGCCAGGTAGCATGAATAAATATTTGATCATCGACCGTTGATGTAAACAAGCCGGCCTCGCGGGGTTCAGCAAGAACCCGTCGGCCACCCAACAGCAGATTAAATACATCAACATCGTTGCTCGTATAGAGCGTATTACAGCTCTTTCGCCAAGCCGTCCGTCTCATCTAGTTGTCTCGTACAGTCGCAGAGAATCGATCAACCGGCATCGCATATGGGGATGCTCCGGCCCGAGCCGGCACCAGTCGGCGCCGGGCGGGGCGTCTCCCCGACCGGTTCGTCCGAATTCGGGCGAACGCCGCCATTGGCCATTATATACGCCGACGTGCGGCTGGCCACTATACGACGTACGCGGCGCCGCGGCTGCGAAACCGCCGCCTAATTGGTGTCGACCCTTGACGTGAATCCACCGTCCGCATGCCCCCAGCACCGTAACCACCGTTCATGTCGACGCCCCGTTTTCTCATCACCAGCAAACACTCATGATCCTAGAGCCACCGACATGAGCGAGTCCGTGGACCAGCAAGAGCCTCCGCGGCGGATGCGGCTCGGCACCAAGTCGTGCGCAGAGTGCCGGCGTCGCAAGATCCGCTGCATCGTACCCGAGGGCGCCCAGACGTGCCAGTCGTGCACGCTCCACGACGTCGCCTGCAGGCCGCAGCAGCCCCGGCCCCGCGACCGGACGCAGGCGGACCAAACCGCGGCGCTCCGCAAGAGGGTCGCCGAGCTGGAGAGCGTCATTGGGCGCTTCCTCGACAAGGTTGGCGAAGACCCGTCGCTCGCCGTGCGGGCTCTGCAGGCCGGAAGCCTTGAAGCGGGGAAGGCGGCGTGTCTTCCGAGGAAGCAGGCGGCGAGGCGGCAGGACGGCGAGCAACCCGCTTCGGAGAACGGTTCAGCATCGCCGGGTCTACCAACACCCTCGGCCTCTGAAGGTAGCCACCGACGGAGGCGGAGCCCCGGAAACTCGGAGGATGAAGCGTCGGAGAATCCAGCATATGCGCCGCTGGTGCAGCTCTTTCGCGATGCACTGCTTATTCGCGACAACGAGGGATCGGTGCTCGACGACGATGAGGAGGATCAACCGGCAGTGCATCACCTGCAAGACGAGCTCAGCCAACTGCGGCCCGACATTCCGGACGAGCACATCGTCCGGCTCATGATGCGGGAGACGACGGTATACTGCTCCATGTGGAGCACCTGCTACAACGACTACGAGTCGCGGGTCCCGTGGCAAGGCTCCCCGCCGTCTGAAGTCGAAGATTATGTCGTGGCGGCGCTCGCGCGGCCAAGGTTCGACTCGACGTCGTGCAAGGCCCTCACATGGCTTGCCCTCTGTGTGCAGCAGCTGCCCACGGAATGGCTGCGGCGGCACATGCCATCAGTCCAGCGCCAGCCGCTCCTGGACTCGTACACAAAGTACACACACGCCGTGCTATCCTTGCATGGTGAGGACACACTCGACGGGATCCAATGCCTGCTGCTCCAGTTCAAACTGCTCATCAACATGGGCCGACCGCGACGCGCGTGGTCGTGCGTGCGCCGCGCCATCACTTCTGCCACCATCCTTGGCTTCGACCGACCCAACGACGGTTCAGATGGCATGAAGTTAAAAAAGAGCCTCTGGTCGCAGGCTTGCCAGTTTGAGCTGAATCTCTCCATGACTCTGGGGTACCCGTCGGCCACGTTGTCCACGTATCCGAAGCCCGGCGACATCCAACCACTCGGACCTCTCGGTGGCCTTGCACAGACCATCCTCCAACATATGGTTCGCATCGTCGGCGCCATTGTCAAGCGCGACCAGAACTGCGACACCGCGACTTATGAGACTACGTTGCAGATAGATCGAGAGCTCGAAGAGACCAGGGCCTTGTTCCCACAAGCCTGGTGGGGGGAGCACTCGCCCGGGGCGAGCCTCAGCCAGATCTACCAACAAGAGATCTCGAAGCTGCTCTTCTTTTCGCTCTTCAAAATTGCGCACACGCCATACATGCTCAAGTCCGTGGCGGACCCGCGATATGAATATAGTCGCATCCGAGCCATGGAGGGTTCGCGAGAAGTCATCCGCACGTACCTGCGTCTGCGCAACTACCCCGGCGCCGAGCTCATCATCTGCGACCTCATGGACTTTCAGGGATTTAGCGCCGGTCTCACGCTCGTTGTCGGAGCGCTGTCCCGGCACTGCGCGACAGGCGAGCCGTTTGAAGCCTTCTCCGAGGACTGGAGCCTGATGGAGGGCCTCATCATGAGTCTCAGGCGCACCGCGGATCTTTTGGATTGCCGCGTTGCGGAACAGAGCGTCAAGGTGCTCGAGCTGCTCTCCTCAGGCCATGATGGCAGAGATGGTGACATTGAGGCCCTGGTGCCGTACTTTGGCAGGATGCGCATCCGAAAGCCGGGGCCGAAGAGTGTCCAGTCCGTCAGCGCCATGTCCTCGTCGACACAACCCAACGTTCTGCTCGGCTGTCACCCACCTCCACCGAGCGCTATTGAGATGAGCGCATCGGAATGGCCGACGATGCTGCCCATGGAGATTATTGACGAGGACGAGCTGAGAGGAGACTGGTTCGCTGTATCGCAGGACGGAGGCCAGTACAGCTGGCACCAGACACTGAGTACATTCGCGATCTTGTAGGTACATATGCAAGGCTGTACTCCAGACTATACCCCACTCAAATCTCAGCTGCTTTCGCTCTCTGCCTCGTTCTTTTACCGTGATACCCGAAAACAAGTTGTGTTTGCCGTTCTCCCCGGGGCTACTCACACAATCTTCGTAAACAATACCTTGGGGTCCCTGTCGCCCTCGTTCAATCCCCCAGGCGAGAATTGCACGTCTAACCCATGCGGCCGCCCGTCCACCCCAAACTGGAACTCAGCCTCGGCGTATGACCGAAAGTATACGACTGGGTTGTTGGCCATGTCGAGCACCATGAGCCACCAGTCGCCAGATACATGATGCAGGTCCAACACCATTGGAAATGTGAACTCTGAGCGCGAGGCAGTTAGAAGCTTGCGCTCGCCAAGTACGCTGGTCTCGTCTTTGATACGGAGTGTGATGTTTCCATATCCAGCGTTGTGATATGTGCCTTCTAGCTCAGTGATGTCGACGGTCGGAGGAAGGGATTTCTTTGGTCTTTCCGGGTATACTTCGTCGAGGACCTGGGTCAGGTTCTTCTTGCTTTCTTGCAGAATCTTGTCCCACCTAGGCTTATTAACGGCTGAACTTTGAAGCTGACGCGATTTCAGGTATACTCACTTCTTTCTCTGGTCAATGCGGTCCTCGTCCGGGATGCCAAGTTTGTCGTCAATGAGCTTAAATATGAGCTCCTCTTCGGCCGCGTTGGATGTCAATGCCGTATTTCCAAAGGCCACGACGCCAAACTTGACCTCTGGCAGCCAGTAGACGCCGGCGCCAAAAGCATGCATGCCTCCACCGTGCGTGTACACGACGTGACCGTTGTAGACGAACCTCTCCCACGCCAGGGCATACGCCTGCACATCAAGGCCATTCGCCGGCATGGAACTGATCATTCGCGGCGTCCGGATCTCCTTGTGGACTGCCTCAGAAAGCGGGCCGCTCGCGTGGATAAGGCTCTTAACCCACTTGGCGTAGTCGAGGACGTTGGAGAAGATGGCGCCGGCGCCGCTGACCTCCGTCACGGGCATGTGGTCTACCTTATGGTAGGTTTCGTTGTCTTCGTCCCACCTGTAGCCCCGGGCGAGATGGTACGGCGCGTGCATGGCGTCTTCGAGACTAAAATGCGTTCCGTTCATACCGAGAGGACCCCAGATTGTCTCCTTGATCGCGTCTCCCAGCCACTTGCCCGTAAGAGTCTCAATCACATGAGACAACGTGACGAACATGAGGTTGCAGTACTGAAACTTGACGCGAGGCTCCGCAGTGGTCGGGAGATGCCGCAAGCTACGCACAATATCCCGGGGCACGGCCGACCTGCCGTCTATGATGCGAATGCTTGACATGTCGTGGCGCGGCATGCCTGTGCGATGGCTGACCGCATCCTCAAGGGTGATGTGGTTTGTCGCCCACTCATCCTGCAATATGAAGTCGTCGCGAAGCACAGACGAGATTGGGGTTTGCCAGCCTGCGGTCAAAGAAGAATGCCGCTTGGAATCAATCAGGTGGGCGAGAGTAGCCGCCGTAAACGCCTTGGTCGTCGAGGCGCCGTACCACAGCGTCTCTGGCGTTGCTCTCGTGTTCGGCAGCGTCGCATAGCCATACCCCTGCTCAACTTAACATGTGCTGCTCTACTGCGACAATCGAACTGACCTCGGCAAATATCTCTTCGTCGTCAATCACGGCAATGGCGAGCCCTGGAACCTTGCGGTCATCGAGCGTCTTGTTGACAAGCGTCGCGAACGTATCGTCAAGCGGATTCCGTGCGGATTTAGTAGACAGCGGCTTCTGCGCGGCGATTGTCACTTCCGAGGCCAGAAGCCCGGCCAGGGCAATGCGCCATGGCCATCCGGCGGCTACCATGGCGACAACAATGACACAATTGGGGATTGTGCTGCTGGCTATGGAGGAGACGAGTTGCCGTGAGTTTGTGACGTGCTGACACCCCGCAGCTGGCGCGTCATGCCAGGACGTGGAGGTCCATCACGGTGCGACAGTGACAGAATGAGGAATAGCTCCGGCTACCGTAACCTAGCATTTCAAAGCCTGCCTCTTCCACCTGGCGAGACATGATGGTGGATGAGCTATCGGCATAAACATACATCAGAGGTCTTTCTCTCCTCGGTCATCAACCAATTCGATGTGTTGCGGCTCGATTCTGTGGCAGTTGCTGGACGCTAGCAGCCAGGGGGTCGTCTGATGCAACAAGACTGACACTCTCTCCAATGCTCCGTGCTGTGGCGTTCCTAGCCTCGCATTCCACACTTACACGCCTTCAATTGGACTTGCTGTTCAACCCCGGATATGAACGTCTGGCTTATACGTCAGTGGAAGAGGGCTGGGCCTTGCAGGCCTGACCGCGTTCGCCAATCATCAGTGGTCAAACCGGCCTCATTCTTGTCCGCCTCTCCTCGAGCCCTCGCTGTGGCTGCCAGTAGTGCCGAAGCAGGACCGATTAAGCAAACTCGCCGGCACGCACGCCAACGAAGCGGCCAGGGGTTCGACCTTCTCCAACTCCTGTCCCCCGCAAACGGAGCGGACCCGGCGGCGATTGTGATCGATGCTTAGATGCAGGTCATAACCCGGGGCCCCGCCATGCGGCGCGCGCGGGTGTCATTGAAACTCGGATGCCTTGTCCACTGTGCGGTTGCAGCTCGCCAAGGAGTGTTCGAATAGCAGTCTGCCATGAGAGTCTCCAACTCCTGCGACGGATGCGCCCTTCGAAGGGTCCGATGCGACACGAAGCGCCCGTGTCGCGAATGCACTTCGCGCTCTCTCGAGTGCACGTTTCTGCGCGCCCGCAAGAAGCGAGGGCCGAAGGGTCCGCGTCCCGCTACGTTCCACAAGGTCCAGCAGGCGCAGCAGCAGTTTGAACAGCAGCGCCGTCTCTGGGACCGGCTCGACGAGAATGAAGCCGAGGGGACCAGCGAGCCGACATCGAGCACGCCTGGCTCCAGCCCGACGTCCTGTCGCGAGACTTGCGGTCCGCAAGCTGAACGGCTGCCCATCGACGCCTATTCCCGGTATTTGCGGATATTTGACGAGCGCCTCTACGCTGTCTGGCCGGTTGTCTCGACTTCCGAGTTGATTGGAAGGTTACTCGCAGATGAGAGTGACTATGAGGCATGGGCGCTCGCAGCCTCGCTCTGCGCCGCGACAATAGCGCAGCTCCGGTTGCCAGAGCACGCTCCGTCAGCAAGCGTCGGCTTCTCATCGCACGACTTTGTCACAGAGGCGCGTTACCTGCGCGGGCTCTACGACTACCGCGAGAATTGCAACTCGGCCTCAGTCCTAACACCGTTCTTCCTCCACATCTACTTTGCCAATGCCGACAAGCTGCGCACGGCAGGCATTTACCTGCGCGAGTCGATTGCATTTGTCCATGCGCTGGGCCTCGACCGGTTGGACATGTACGACGCCATGGACGGTGACGAGAGGGCCTTGATGCTCAGGCTCTTTTGGCTGGTCTTTATCTCGGAAAGGTGCGTTTCGATCGGGCTGCCTGCGCGCTCTCATATCCGCTGACAATCGCTTGTCGCAGAACATATTGCGCTCAGAACGAGTACCCAACCATATTGGAGCCTCTCGACGAGCTTCCTCCGGACGAAGACGGGCGGGACGTCACCGGCGCGTTCGCAAGCCTCACACGTGTGTTTGCGCACCTCCAAGGCGACGTCATGGGCCGGCCGTCGCGATACGGCGCCGGTCTCGACTCGCGCAAAGTGGCGACCGCCCAGTCAGCCCTGTGTCAAGATCGGCATAGCCACGTCCTGTCCGAGGTACAGCGCGTGGACTTGTTCGTCACGCAGCAGTGGATACGGCTCCTGATCTGGGAGTACACAATGAGGCATTTCAAGATGTCGCGCGAGTCGAGTGACCAGGCGTTCTCGTTGCTACTGCCCATGGCTATTGCGCGAGAGCTGCTGTCGCTGCTTTGCTCCGTGCGGATGGAATCGATTTGCGCGCACGGGTATGGAATGGTGAGTTGGCGCTCAATCAGTATCGTTGGATCTGAGCTTGACAAGCTGACTTGTGCCAGGAACTCAAGGTATATCGCGCCGCGGATACCGTCATTGACCTGCTCGCTTGTTCGCCGGCAATAGACCACGATCACGGCATGTGCTTTGGCCTCGAGGACGTTCTCTGCTCGCTCAAAGACGTGCTGGTGGGCGTGGGCGGCCCAAAATCGATGTTTGTGGAAAAGGTGAAGGGCCGTATGGCGAGCTCTGAGCTGGGCGACCGGCCCTGGCCATATGCCACCATGGCGCTCCCGGCGTATAATCACGATGCGCGATGCGAAGTGACGGATGAGGACAGCTCTGCTTCGGATACATTTGAGCATGATGAGCGGGTAGCAGTTGCTATTGAATGAGGGCGCCAGTGGCAGTTCTGGGAAAGCACAATTGCTTGATGCCGGCTACAAGTACAGGTTTCTACATGTAGATACTGGATTGTATAAATCTCATGCGAGGTGCGTTAGGTGACGATGAGGAGGCATCAACTGATGCTGTACCGAACTGCCGACATATTGGGTGGCAGCTCGTGTACATTTTTCCTCCAGTCAATTTCTTGCATCGCGCTTCTTTCGAGAGTAAGAGAAAGCCAAACGCTGTATGAGGGGCTCGGCTCATGTTCCTACAGGATTTGGCAGGGCAAAGGTGCACAGCATGTTGCACCTGCTCAGCTTAGGAGAAAACAAGTACCACCGCATGCACCTTCCACAACATGGACGGCATCACGACAGCCAATGAGGCATCTCGGCACCGCGAACAATCATTGGTCCGTCGTAAACTTCAATGATTTCAGTATTTCAACGATTTCACACGTCCAATCATTTGACTAGACCAAATGATTTGGCAGGTACTTACCGTATCATTGCCGCCAATGGTTCCACACCACCAACGATTCGATCCCCCGCAACAGTATATACACCTTACACACTGCCCCAGGAGGAAACTCAAGTATTATTATGCGCAACTCTTTGCGCACACTCCTGAATGATGGCCCGTCCCGATCCCGACACGTAATCCCGCGCCATTCTCCGAATCGTGCCGAGCTGCTCGTACGCCGCGAGGTCTATCGCGCCGAGCTCTTCGCTCCCCTGCAGGCGCAAGTAATTGCGCTCCAGCCCGGGGAACTGCTCCAAGAACTCGTGGTGCTTCGTGTCGGCGTCGAAGACCCGCTGCAGGACGCTGCTGAGCAGGCCCTTAATCCCGCCTCCTGGTCCCACGGGGGCGGCGCTCCCGCATCCGATGCTCACGATGGCCACGGGCCGCTCGTCTGGGAACAGCGCACCGGCTTCGCGGACGGCTTCGAGGATGGGGTTGTTGCTTGCTATGCCGCCGTCGAAGTAGGTGTAGTCTCCGATGGTCATTGGGGGAAAGTACAGTGGTGCCGCGGACGTGGCTCTTGCGGCCTGCCATATGGCGCAGTCTATCGATGGATTGGCCTTGGGATGCCGATACGTACGGAGGCGATGACAGTTTCGAGAGCACTCGGGAAGCGCGCACACAAATGTCCGGCATGTGTCCGGGAAGACGGTAGGTATGAGAGGTACGTGGTCGGGATCAATACTCTGGCCTTCGAGATCCCGTCTCTCCGCGATGGACAGGTACTCGTGCACCAAGTTTCGCGTCTCGCTTTCAAGAGTCGTCCCGGAGAACCACGGCTTGTTCCAGTACGCATCCCACCATCGTTGGCCAGGCACTCGCCACCGGGTGGTCCTGAAGATTCTCCCGGAGATGGCGTCGTACGCATGGGCACAGGAACGCACGTTCATGCGCAGCCGCCCAAGCATGATGGCGAGAAGGCCTCCCGTGCTCGTGCCGCAGATAAGATCAAAGTACTCGCACGGCCGAGGCGCGTCCGAGTTGTTGGGGGTGTCGATCTTGCGCACTTCCTCCATCAGGTGCTCGAGAACCGTGGCCGAAAAGAGGCCTCGGACGCCACCGCCGTCGAAGCACAGAATCCTGATGCCGTCCCTGGCTAGCACTGGCGGGCTGAGAGCACCACGGAGTATGCTTTTATCCCAGTGCATCATCTTCGGGACAAGCTGTCCGAGGGACTCCATGACCACTTCCAGCGAGGGATCGAAGTAGGTCCAGAAACGTACCAGGTTCTCGTGGTCGGCGTCCAGAGGGAATGACTCCGCTTCTGGAGCAACTGCCATCTCCTTGGGGACCAGTATGACCTGCAACACACATCAGCAAAATTGGTATGCCGTGGCGCTGCTTGGCACGAACACCATACCAGCCCCAGATCCGTGTAGGCTTCGTCTCGTAAAAGCACACGGTTGGGACCCGGGAGCCGCCGCAACTGTCGAAATCCTTGTTTACTGCCTCGACCTGTTCAAGGTACTCGATCAAAGCCGCAGGGTCTGCGCGATGGCCAGGGACCAAGACCCACGGGACGCTGCTACGGAAAGCGAAACTCCATCTCTCACTGGGACGACCAGCATTAGTAGTCCCGAAGAACATGAACCCTTTGATGTGCCAGTGCAGCTTCTGTGCCTCCTCGCTAGGATTGCGCGACGGCGATGAGGCAATGAAGATTTGCTTCGCCAGCGTCCCGCCGAAGCTGTGCGCCAGAATCACGATCGGTACTTGGTCGCAGCCGGACGCTTCTCGGTCCCCGAGGAGATCCCACAAGAGGCTCTCGATTGTGTTTTCGCGCAGGCCCCCGTGCTCGCATGAAACGATTCGCGCGGTTGGGAAGCTCCGCGGGAGGGCCTGCGCGAGCCAGAAATAGGTCGACTCAGATCCGTCTGCCGTCCAGGACCGGAGCCAGTGGCCAGTCAACCCATGGACTGCCACAATTCTGGAAGAGTTATCGACATGTTCGCCAAAGCAGTTTCTTCGAAGATCAGGGGGAGGTATACTCAATCGTTGGCTCTGTTCGGGCACCCTCTGCCTCTCGCGGGTCGTACAGGACGTGAATCCTGCCACCACCAGCCGACCGCCCACGCAGTTCCTCCTCTGTATATCCCATGGTGTGAAGTCGTTTCAAGTGTGAAGGACTTTATCTTCAGTGAAAAGACTGTGAGAGTGCAGCTGAGTGTCTTGCTGCACGGCTAATGCCACTACATGTAGTCGCGTCGCTTTGCTCGGCAAGTGTCGATTCGTTATCCTGGATGCCGTTCTTGTGGATGCTCAGATAACATAGTGAAGCCAAACTTCGCACATGTAGAGTCGATGCTGAGCTGCGTTTATTATACATATACTGAGCTGCGCGGGGAGCTCCGACATCTTCTGGCAGCGAACCTTCAACCCGCAGTCTGGTGGAATGTGGCGCCCCGATCAGCTGTATGTCTCACCAGGCGCAGCATGCAGCTGCCAGCCTCTGCACCCGATAGAGTCGTCGTGATGTGATCACGAGCTGCTGGGCGGTTGTCCACGAACGACCTGCTCTGCATAGCCTCCAGACAAGGTTGACGCCTCGGAAGCCTACCTGACATACGTTTAACCAAACCTACAGCAATCCAGACTCAATCTTCGTAGACGGCATCGATTGATCTATACGACTCGCGATCAAAGGATGAGAAAGGGGGTTGCAATGATTGCATCTGCACCCCAAGGCCTGAGGCTGAGTCGGACGAGCATAGAGCTGAACATGCCGACGAGTAAATGCCTGATGTCTGACGCCCTGTCGGCAGGGTATCGACTGCCGCTCCACCTCAAGCCTCAATGGTGGAGGGCATTCGTGGAGCGCTGTCAGTCCGGCAAGCTTGTCTCAGCCGCAGGGTATGGCCAGAAAAATAAAATCTTCCAATCATGGCGGAATCCGCGAAGCCCATCTTGATGCGCCACCATAGCTGCGTGCGAGATGGTGCTCGGATATCGCTGGACATTGGCGATGCGAAGGCATCATGCCACCACCACATGTACTCGAAGCTCAAGATCGACACGGCCGAGAATTCAGCCCGAAAGGTACGATGTGTTCAATCTGCATTTAGCTTGCAAGGGATCGCTGTGGCACGTCGCCGGTGGCTGCAAGCAGTCGCAATTGGGGCGGACGTTTACACCTTCGAGAATGACCCCCGATGGCGGCAGCTCACGCACCTGACAGGCGCTGCCGATGCCGCGGAATGCCTTCGAGGCGAGTGAAGCGGCATGGGGGCCACGGCTTGCCCCAGCCTCATGCGGCTTGCTGTGCAAGGTCTGGCGATGGTGTAACACGAGCTTCCCGCTCGCGCGTCTGAACATACGCTCGGCGGACAAGGTCACGGTTACATGTGCACATCGTTGAGCTCCCCGGGCTGACGGCGGTTGCACTGCGTTGTCTCAGTACAGAAGGTGTGGCCGAAACGGGTTGAGCGCTAATACCGTCTTCTGTGCGACCAGATCGTTGACCAGACTTGCCAGATATACTACGCGACGTCATGCCAGTTGAACTATGAAGTAGTATGGACGAATTGAGAATTGGTCCAGGCGATGACTCGAGCAGCTCAAGCGCGAGCCGGTGATTGTTGACCAGAGCGACGCGACAACTCGGCTCAACACCCAAAGTCAGCGCTGATTGATAACAACGTAACTGCTCCATTCCCCGAAAAAACCACGAAACCCACGACGGGAAAAGCCTACCCGAGCCGCCCAGCGATGGCACCATGCGGCCGCTGTATTACAAATGCCGTGCCGCGCGGTGGACCTCCGCGCGCGGCAATGACCAAACCTCGCCCGCTGGGTGGTGGTGCGCCAGCCAGGCTTCGGTTCCGCACTTCTGGCTAAGCCCTGAGTAAGCGGTCCATAAAGGACGTTAACAGCGGGCCAGCAGGCCACCGTGTCGCCGTTTCCCCCCCTCTCGGTGCAGTGAATGTGTGGCTTGTTGGGGTGGGAGGTCCGAGATTCCGGGGGTCGCGGGCGCATGAGGCTCTCGATTCGGCGGGCGGAGACGCGCACAGCAATGGAGCCGGAGACTGCTGGGTGACGCCACTGTAAATTACTCGCAGGAGCCGGCAGGGACAGACCGAGTGCTGAGAAGCTAAGCTATAAATGCGGCAGGTGGTGCAATCGCTGCCGGAGTTGGTGAGGGGGGGCAGCCACATGCACTGGCGCAAGTTGGAGGTCTGATCAGATATAAGACGTGCGCTCGCTCGTAGACAGACATTTCTTTCCATGTTGTCCATCTCACCCAAGCGCGCGCTCCTCGTACTCGGCCTCGGCATCGCAGTTGGCTTGAAGAGATACTACGCGAACCCCAAGACCATGGCGACTCTCGCGCCCGCCATCGCCCTCTCCCACGGCGGAGGTATGTTTCACTTGACACTCTCACAGTCCCAGTCACAGTCACACACAATCATCTCACCACCAGACACCGGTCGACTTGATGCTAACACAAGTGACACCTCAACAGGGCCCCTCCCCATCCTCAACGACCCCGGCCACAAGGACATCATCTACTCGCTCAAGAACCGCGTGCCCAAGATCCTCCGGCTCGGCACCCCCCAGCAGCCCAAGGCCATCGTCCTCGTCACCGCCCACTGGACCACCGACAAGCCCGCCGTCTCGTCCGGCAAGACGCACGAGCTGCTCTACGACTACTACGGCTTCCCGCCCGAGTCGTACCGGCTCAAGTACCCGGCGCCCGGCGAGCCCGACGTCGCCGCGCGCGTGGGCGAGGCCTTTGCCGCGCAGGGCCTCAAGCCCGACCTCGACCCCAAGCGGCCCTGGGACCACGGCGTCTTCGTGCCCCTGAGCCTCGTCGCGCCCGCCGCCGACATCCCCATCGTGCAGGTCTCGGTGCTGCTCAACGAGGACCCGGACCGGCACCTGCGCATGGGCGCCGCGCTGCGGGCCCTGCGCCGCGACAACATCGCCGTCGTGGGGTCCGGCTTCGCGTCGTTTCACAACCTCGGCACGATGCGCGCCCTCGCGTCCTGGCCGCTGGACAAGCGCGCCGCGTTCAAGAAGGACTCGGATGCGTGGAACGACGCCGTGACGGGCGCGGTGACGGCGCCGGCGGCCAAGGACCGCTGGGACAGCATCAAGCAGTGGCGCAAGTTCCCGCACGCGGACACGATGCACCCGCCCGGCGGCGGCGAGCATTTCATGCCGCTGATTGTGTGCGTCGGCGCGGCCGAGGAGGGCGAGGAGACCAAGCTCTACAAGGACACGTACACGGGCGTAGACATTTTCACGTACTACTGGGGCGGCGAGGAGGTCAAGTGAGCTGAGGTGACTGTGCTCGGCACATGATGGTGTTTTGATGTTGTTGTATTATACATAGCGTCGCTCATTGCCTATTTGAATGAATCGTTGAGATCTTGATGATGATGATGTGATTATCTATGCATTTCGTGTTATTGCAGCTTGTCGTCTGCTTGGCTGAAAAAGGTCGTGTACACGCTCTTGACCATGAGAACCATGTTCATGAGCCACGCCGCCACCACCAACACCGTCATGACCGTCGACACCCACAGCACCGCCTCGCTCCCTAGCTCCTGGCCCAGGTACACCGTCGAGAGCGTGAAGCCGACGTTCGGGAAAATCATGGCTGTCTCGTCAGCATCACTTCGCTCAGCAACAGGACACAGGCACGGCACTCACCCCACCAAGTGTTGTTGAAGCTCAGCTGCCACGTCCACCGCCCATCCTCACGCTTCGCCATCGACGCGAGCGTAATGAGCAGCGCCAGCGCAAACAGCCACAGCTCAAACAACCACATGAAGACGCTCGTCCACGTCGCCAGCACGAGCAGCACCTCCCGCGCCGACGGATGCTCCGCAAAGTAGCTATACCCCTCGGGCGCGGCCCTCGCCAGCCCGATGAGCGCCACGATGGTATATCCCACGCTGCCGACCGTGATGAACAGCCCCGGCGTGCGGCTCGCCGCCGGCCACCCCTTCTCCATGAGGTGCCCAAACAGCCACGTCAGGAGCAGCATGCACCCCAGCCAGCCGAAGCCCTGGTACGCCACGCCCGCGACCATCATGGGCAGGCGCTGCGCGGGGGGCTGCGTCTCGACGAGCGTGCCCGCGACGGTGCCCGTGAGCATGACGTTGTAGAAGAGCAGGAACCACGCCGGGTGGATGCCCAGCGCCGTGACGGGCGTGCAGCGGAAGATGACGACGAAGTGCACCGTCGCGGAGAGCAGCACCACGCCCGCGTACGTCCAGAAGCAGACGCGCAGCGCGACGACGAGCCAGGCGCCCGCGTGCGGCACGCCGTAGCGCTGCGCGCCGATGATGACCGTCGCGAGCGACAGCCAGAAGGAGCCGTAGAAGAAGCACTCCGGCGCGGCGACGAAACTGCGCCGCAGCGTGGCGGGTGTCGTGGCCCAGCGCAGAAGCATGAGCGAGGCGAAGAGCGCGAGCAGCGCCAGGTTGAGCACGTAGATGACGATGCCGATGGTCTGCAGACCGTGGAACTGGTGAGGGCACTCGGACAGCAGCACCGCGATGCCGCCCGTCGACTGCGTGCACGTGAACCACGACCAGTCGAAGCGCTCGTCGAGCCACCGCCGGAGCGTCCATCGCCGTCGCGGCTTGACGGCATTCGTGGTGTCGGCGAGGAGGTCCGGGCCGGCCTCGGTGGCGCTGCTGTCGCTGCCCGGCTGCTCCATGATGCTGGTGCGTCTCGGGGTTGTTGTTTGAAGACTGGGTGGAAAGACTGGGTGTCTTAGCCTTTTGCAATCGCGGGCTGGAGTGTCGCGTCCATCGAAGATCCGATCCAGTCGCGTCTGTCCGTCCTTGAAGTCGCCAACGGGAAGAGCGCAGCGTCTCTCAACGTGCGGGCATCAACAACAGAAACTCCATTGACGGGCCGTGATCAAATGGGGGAAAAGTCTGCGCTACCCGCCGGACATAACTCGCTGTTTTAGACGGCTCACACTGGCACTCTGCGATGGGGTCGCCCGTGGGGAATAGTAATCCGGGCCAGAGGAACTGGCCGTCTAACTTGTTCACTGCTTAATCCCGGTGAAGGCGGAACGGCGCGGCGGTTGGCGGTGGGTTCCGCCGTTGACGTCTCAGAAACGAGTGGGCTCTTGGCGGCGACGCCACTCCCGCATCAACGGTCTGGTGTTGGTGCATGCGACTCTTGATCGTTGATGTTGCCCCGAAGCTGAGCATCTGCAATATTCTATTTACTTTTTCATGGGAACAGGCTGAAGCGCACCAGTCTACCACGATTTGCAACTTTCAAGTCTCACTCTTCTATTGACTCCTATACCAGGGGCCAAAAGATTCCCTTACAGCAAGATCGATGGCCATGCAAGTGCTAAGCTCATGCTCGACAATATTTGAAAGGGTCTTTTCATGAATTAAACGCCACCTCATGCTACTTCGTATGGCAATCATACATAGACCAGGACCTCCCCCCTCCCCGTCCCAACCGCCTTGATGCGACCCCCAATCTCCAGCGGACTCCCCTCACTAACCACAAAGTGCGTCCTCTCAGCGCCCCTGTCTTCATGCTCCTTCACGCCCAAGATTTTATGAATATTCTCCCCCACGAGCGCCAGCGCCTCCCTCTCGTTCAGCCTCCCCGCGCCGTTGCGCAGCGCCGTGCCCGCCTCGAGCCCCAGGTCGCGCACGCGCCAGTCCTCGGGCAGGCCCACGCCCACCGTGACGCCCGCGTCCAGCAGCCAGTCCACCGTCGTGCCGTTGGTGAGCGGCGCGCCCGGCAGCGTGCGGCGCGTGTCCCACGTCGCGGCCGTGGGCTGCAGCGAGAGCAGGATGACGCCGACGTGCGCTGCTGCGATTTCCGCGGCAACGAGGTGCGACTCGGCGCCGCCGATGATGGCCATCTTGATGCGTCGCTCGCCGCCGTCGTCGTCGTTGTTCTTCAAAACGCCCTCTACCTGCGCCTTGATGCGCAGCGCGGTGGCGATGCCGTCGGCGCTGTTGATCGTCAGGGCGAGCACCATGTCCCCCTTGACGACCTTGCGCAGGTACGCAAACTCCGAGTACGAGTCCGTAGGGTCGCGCTTCGCCCTCGCCGCATCCATGAGCTTCGTGCGCAGCTCCCCAAACGCACCCGAGTAGCTGTCCTGCCCGCGCACGCCCAGGTCCAGCGTGTAATGCACCGCCACGTCCTCCGCAAACACGGCGCCGCGCTCGAGGCTCGTCGCCGCCGTGGTGACGAAGCCGACGCTCGTGCCGTGGTGCGACTGCTGGCCGGTGAACTTGGGCGCGGAAATGGCCCGCGTCACGCCGTACTTGGCGCCCGCGTGCAGCTTCTTGCCGCCCAGCTGGAGCCCGTCGACGGCCCGCGTGAACTTGTACGGGTTGTCGCCGTTGTCTGTCGCGCTCTCGGCGTCGATCTCGTTGAGGCCCAGCGTGCCCGCCACGCCCGTGAAGGCGTGCGTCAGGTAGCCGTGCTTGAGCGCCACGGGCTTGACGCCGGCGGCGGTGGCGGCGGAGAACTCGGATTCGCAAACGCCGATGCAGGCGATGTTGCCTTTGGAGACTACCACGTTGACGGGCATGCCATCCGAAGCTGCCTTCTCGTCCTCGCCATTCGCCAAGAGCACCTTTGTCACGCCCGTAAACAGGGCATCGGCAAACGTCGTCGGCTCCTCGATAATGGTAGCCAGCGCCTCGTCTGGCACGATGGGTCCGTCTCGCGACTTGGGAAGCTCGATGGGGTCCTCAAACTGCGCCGTGCCGTCGATCCAGACCTGCACAGGCGCGGCACCCACGCTCAGCGGATCACTGTCCCAAACGACTACGTCGGCGTCAAATCCCGGCTTGATCTTTCCGAGACGCTGGCCCATGCCGAGGTCATCGGCCGGAGCCGTCGTCACCGCCGCCAGGGCCGCGTGGTAGGGCAAGCCATAGCGGTAACCCTTTGCGGCCTCGAAAAGCACGTGCTGGGCGTTGAGCACGGGGTTGTCGCTCACGTAGACGGTTGTCAGGCCGGCGTCGTACAGATGCTTGCCCGCGTATTCGGAGCCGACGTACGCTTCCATCTTGTAGTACATGTTGTCGGCGAAGATGGCCGAGGACGGTGTTCGGCCGCCCCAGGTGCGTTTCAGGATCTGTTGCGCTGGTCAGAGAGACTCATCACGTATGACGGCGATGGACAGGACAGCTCACCTCTGGCACGAGATACGTCTGGTGCGCGTGGTGAAAGGCCCTGACGGGAAACTGAAACTCGTTGGTGTGGTCGACCATGGCCTCCAGATCGGGGACCGTGTAACAGTGCGTGTTGATGTGCACCTGTCCGCGCAGGGCCGCCCCCAGCGACTCCCAGAATATCTCTTGTGGCAGATACTCGTCCATGCTCTCGACACCCACAGCCTCGGCCTTGTCACACCAGTCGTCTTGCCGCCGGATCAGCTCCCTTGCCCGTTCAAAAGCGTGGCGGAAATCATAGCTCTCGCCCATGCGACTAAAGGGCCGCTTCCCGATGCCGCCGTGAACGTTCTTGGCGTTCTCGCCGCACGCCATCTTCATGTAGCGCCAGGTGCGGTCCGGATCGGCGAGCATGTCGGCAGCGCTGATCTCGCTGCGGCCATCACGATGACCGACCGCGTGCTTGACGAGGTAGGCCTCGCCACCCATGTTGTTGCCGGAGCCTGGCAGCACAAGCGACGTGGTGACGCCGCCCGACTTGATGACCTGAATTTGAGGGTCAAAGGGGTAGATGGCGTCGATGGCGCGTGCCCAGGGAGTGATGTTGTCCGACATTTCATTGCCGTCCGAGTTTCCGTTGAGTGTAGGCAGGGAGTAGACGCCCGTGTGGCTGTGCATGTCGATGATGCCGCTCGTGAGCTGCCTTCCCGCGGCGTCGTACACGAGCGTGTCCTTGGAGAGGTGGCGCGCGTCAATGTGCGTCTCGACGCGCGTGATGAGGCCGTTCTCGAGCAGGACATCGCCCGTCGTCCACTCCCAGCCCTTGCCGGCCCTAGCATCCTCCTCACTGGTACCCTTACCGGGCTCACCGACCCAGATCGTGGCGTTCTTGATGAGCGTCGGCTTCGCGCCGTCGATGTAGCGAGCGTTCCTGTCACGGCCGAGGCCAATTGGGTCCTTGGGCTTGTGCCGCAGCCGCTTGCACGTCGCGAGATCCTCGTTGAGCTTCGCCTGCGAGAGCCGCGGGGCGCGCGCGTCGGAGCGCCAGAGCTGCTTCCACTGCGCGACGACGAGCAGCGCCAGACACGCGAGGCCAAAGAGCTTAACGGCGCGACGCCGACGCGGTGAGCCGTGCCGTCCGCGCAGTCGCGACCAGCGGCCGGCTGGTGCCGCGACGGCGCTGTACGGCGGAAGACTGTTCTTTTCATCCATCATGATGCCTCTGCCATTCCAATGGTCAAAGGTGATGAGGGGAAGGCAGGTGCTTCGATGTTGATAAGAAGCACGCGACTGCGAATATCGGAGCTCGTTGTCGTCGATTACCAGCCCAATTCAGAAGGTCGTTGGCCGCGCCCACGGGCGTAGCACGGAATGAACAGCGCTGCGACCTGTCAGAGAGGGCAGTGCGGGGGAGGCTCCAGCGGCTTCTGGTACGGTACCCGCCAAGCTACCCACGGTGTAGGGTATGACGGCAAGACGGTGTGCGAGAGCTCCGAGGTCACCTTCTCCCGTTTCCAACGCTCTCGTGATTGACACGACATGGCGATCTGATAACTATTCAAATTCGATTTCTTCGTTGGCCTAAAATAGCAATATGTTGACGGGTTGTGTGTGGATGCAAGATCCAGGATTGCGCTCGCAGATTGCGACTTGGTGATGCCCCGGCAAGGGCGCTGACCCAACGCCTGGCACCAGTCAAACCGTACGTCAATGTAGTGACACAGCCCCGATGTCGAATTGGCCAGGTATATCAAAGGATGGCAAGCCACGGCTAGACAGTATTTGGGCAGCATCAGATCCCGGAAGCACACCACTTGCTGCACCGCAAAACTATGTCTAGCACATCTTAGAATCGCCTCACAGCAACCATGGTTCAACGCATGAACCAACTGCCCCGCCGTCAGCCAGCAACAACGTTCCGGCCCGTGCACGTTGTCCACCCCTCCCACGGGGCGCCACGTCTCGGCTCCGGGCTTGGGGCGCGGGGAGTTTCCGCTCACCCTCCCCCACCACGGCTCCCCGGCCGGCCGCGGGTACTCAACGAACCCCTGGAATCACCTCAGTCGCCGAACGACCCCACGGTGCGACTCCCTGCAACTCACTCAGACCGACTCGTATCGGGCAACGGCATAATAAGAACGCACCTTCTGGCTTCGCCGGGAGTTCTCCGTGAAACTCTCCCAAAACCCTCACCGGCCAGTGGCGCATCAATCGTTCAAGTGAGAGTCGCAACATGCCCTCGGACAAACTGCCGCGAGTCGCCTGGCTCGGCCTGGGCAACATTGGCCTGGTATGTGGCTCACTGCCCCCGACTTCAACTCACAGCAACTAAACGCGCAACTCGTCAGGCTGTGTGCAAGAACCTCGCCAAGTACGGCCCGACCAACGGCCCCGTCACCGTCTGGAACCGCACGCATCAAAAAGCTGCAGACCTGGCCGCCGAGTCGGACGCATTCGTCGCCGCCACAGACCTCGCGGACGTGGTGTCGAGCAGCGACATCATCTGCCTGTGCCTCGTCGACGATGCTGCCGTCGCCCAAGTTCTGGATGACGCCATCCGCGCGACAAGCGTCAAGGGCAAGCTCTTTGTCGACTTCTCCACTGTCCACCCAGACACGGCGGCCGCGCAGGCAGACAAGCTGCCTCGCCATGGCGCAGAGTACTTGGCTAGCCCGAGTGAGTACAAAGGCCGACACACGACTACTACTATGAACGTCGCTGACGGGCTGCTGCAAAATACAGTATTTGGAGGCGTGCCGTTGGCTGTAGACAGGCTCATCACACTCGTCCTAGCCGGCTCTGCGCAGGCAATAGAACGGTTCACGCCTTTCACGGACGGAGTGTATGTGCCACCGACTTGACCAGACCGCAAACGTACTGATAAGTCGGCAGAATCTGCAAAAGCACCATCCTGCTCGTCGACGAGCCCTGCGAACAAGCCAGCCTGCTGAAGCTCATCGGCAACTTCATCCGCTTCTCCACCATTGAAGTCCTGTGCGAAGCCAGCGTACTCTCCGAGAAGCTCGGCATGGGACAAGAAACGCTGTCCAAGTTCGTTGAGACGCTCATCCCGGGCCCCGCGGCTGGACAGCTGCGCATGCTCAATTCGGGGTCGTACCACAGCGAGAAGAAGGTGAGCCCACCGCCTGCCCGGACAATGTCGCTCGTGTTGTGCTGACAGAGTTGCCAGCCCATGATACCGATAAGCATGGCTGTCAAGGAAAACAATCACTTGAATGACCTGGCACAAAAGAACGGTGTGAAGCTCAAGACGCTGGAGACTGTCACACACCATACCAATAGCGTCACTGCGAAGCGCGGACCTGATGCGAACCTGTTGGCCATTTATGGCTCAATACGAGAGGACTCTGGTCTCCCGTTCGAAAATTAATCC
This sequence comes from Purpureocillium lilacinum, assembly GCF_023168085.1. NCBI lineage: Eukaryota > Fungi > Ascomycota > Sordariomycetes > Hypocreales > Ophiocordycipitaceae > Purpureocillium > Purpureocillium lilacinum. The sequence continues at coordinate 941,603 of NW_027072112.1, forward strand.
TTACATCAAACATGAAAGTAGTGTATCCCATCCGGGAAAGCAAAGCTCCTCCTCAGCAACATTCCTGTTGGTACATGTGCCGGCTCTCAATTGTCCTCATTGTCCACCAAAGCCTCGTCTCGTGTCCTCGGCTTCCATCTCTCAGTGGTAGGTGAGTCGGACGGACACACGCACCCTACGCGCGGTGTAGAGCTCAAACATGCGGGTCAGGTTGCGACGGGATCTGCGCCTGGCCAAGCCCCTCGCAGTTTCCAGCCGTCCATACGCTTCCTCGGCGTCCGGGTCAACCTCCCCGGTGGCTAGGAGCTGTCTCACGATTTCGCCCAGGTTGCGGTCAGTGGCCAGCCTCAAGACCGTGCGGCTGTGACGGTCTCTCGCGGCAGGGTCCGCGCCGGCAAGGAGGAGCAGCTCGACGCATTTCTCACGAACATCCTCGGTGATGCCGCCGCAATCGATGGCGTGGTGAAGCGGCGTGAGGCCGCTGCGGCAGCGCGCTGAAGCGTTGACGCGTCCGGTCGCGAGGAGCATTCGGAAAAGGTCGACGTTGCATAGACGGGCGGCGTACATGATGGGCGTCATTCCGGCGGCGTCGGCGACGTCCACGGCGAGCTCGACGCCAGCTTCGGCGGCAGCGCGAAAGAGCAGCTTGACCAAGTTCATGTCGGCGAGAATGCAGGCGTTGGTAAGGGCCGTGCGGTTGTACATGCCCGTGACGTTGACGTCGGCGTCGTACGCGGTGAGAATGGTGGCCACCATGTCCAGGTTGCCGAGAATGGCCGCCTGAACGAGAACCGGGTTATACCTCGCCTCTTTGTAGGCGACGGAGGCACCGACAACGATGGCCTGGCGGACCGTGCCGACCACGCCTTTCTGAACCCCCCACTGGAGGAGGTAGGGTCGGCCGGCGGGGATGTTGCGATGGTACAGGGTGATGTTGAGGCGGCCGCTCGTGCGGCGGCAGGTCTGCACCAGGGCGTTGAGGTCGCGGTCGGAGAGATACGCGGCAACCTCGCTAAGGAGGTGGTCGTTGAGGTACTTGAGAAGCATCCTGGCTAATCTGTTTGATGAGTTTCATGTCGTCCCTTGATGGGCCCGGTCGATCACGGCCGCTGGGAGATGTCTTACGAGATGCGGGCTGGCGAGCGGGGATGATTTGTACTTTGTAGGGTGTGTGGTGTGATGTGAGAAGGAGAGAAACAGATAGAATGCAAACGCGTAGAACGGATTGTTTTCATGGCCTGGCCGCGCGACCTGGCACGGGGTGGTTGCTGGGCGCGCAGCTGGCAGACTGAACAGACCAGACGAGGTCGGTGCAGTGAATCACTGTCAACCGTGAACAAGGCGACCGGCCGGGCAACATGCGCCCTGTCCTACCTGTTCAGTAGCCAGGGAGCCCCTTTGTTGTTCCCCGGCGGCGCGCCATAACGATTCCTGGCTCCTGGGACGGCCACAGGATAAACGACTGGACCTATCCATGGCATGGCAACGGGAGTCCTGTCCCTGTGGCTTCTCCTGGTGCCCCGAGTCCCCAAAAGCGCCCCGTTTTCGCATCGTAAGGCACTTGCCGACAAGAACCAAGTGCACAGCTTCATGCCCAAACGATGAGAGGAACCGGTCACTGTTGAGCATGGCCAAGAGCCATCAGCCTCAGCGACGCCGCCTAAAACGATGCCACAGATCATCATATGCGGTATCGCGCGCCCTTGCTCCCAGCCAAATTTCTTTATTCCTCTCACTGTGCTAGAGACTGCTTCCAAACTGGTTCGGGGCCGGGTCCATTCCCGGAAGATGAGATGCACTGCACTTGCCGAGTTCATGTTGCGAGTGACGATTTGCACCACTCGGTCGACGGCTTCGTCAATGCGCCACCAGCGCTGCCGCTTCGCACATGCGGGTAAGTCGAGTCTAATGCAGGAGACCCAAAACCGCACCCGCCAGGAACGAGCCGTGAGCGGGCGGCATCCCACCGGCAGCCACACATTCACGCTGACATTTGCTCGTCGATGACTTCAGCAACCCCGCAACCCCGCAGTCACTGCATTCCATTCCTCTAAACGGCAACATCGGCCGATGGTATAAAGCTGCCCGAGGACGCGCCCTGCTCAAACACTTTGCCTGTCACTCGAAACACCCAAACCATCAGACCAGAACCGCAGCCATCCAGCCGCCATGTCCGCCCCGCAAGCGAAGCGCGTCAAGACCAACGACGACGCCCCCTACGAGCTCATCTACTGGCCGGGCATCCCCGGGCGAGGCGAGCTCGTCCGCGTCCTCTTCGAAGAGGCCGGCGTGCCGTACACAGACACGGCCAAGACGGAGGGCAACAAGGCTGCGCCCCTCGTGCTCGGGTACATGGACGCGGGCAACACGGGCGACGCCACCAACCCGCCCGTCTTCGCACCGCCGGTGCTCAAGCACGGCAGCCTCACCATCAACCAGGTGCCCAACATCCTGCTCTACCTAGCCCCCAAGCTGGGGCTCGCGGGCGCCGACAGCGACGGCGACGGCCTTTTCCACCTGAATGAGATTGTTCTGACCCTGCTGGACGGCTTTGTCAATGAGATCCACGAGACGCATCACCCCGTCGCCACGTCATTGACGTACGAGGAGCAGAAACCCGAGGCCAAGAAGCGCGCAAAGGCATTCACCGATGAGAGGCTGCCCAAGTTCTTGGGCTACGTCCAGCGGGTGCTGGACGCGAAGACCAGCGGCGACGGGCCCTGGCTGTACGGCGGCAAGCTCACGTACGCGGATCTGGTGCTCTTTCAGGTACTCACTCACTGCGCAATGTTCTGGTCAATTTGGAATGCTGACCTCAGGAATAAGTGCCTGGATGGAACCAAGTATGCATTTCCCAAATCCGTGGGCAAGCTGCAAGAGTCGGGCAAATACGACGGCGTGTTCAAGCTTTACGACGCGGTCAAGGAGCGACCGAACATCAAAAAGTATCTCGAGAGCGATCGCCGCGTGCCATACTCGAGCGGCATCTGGAGGCACTACCCTGAGCTGGAGGAGTAAAACGTGCCACAAAGATCTACTGCCGCCAAGTATTGGCTACTGAGACTGGGAGAGGCTGGCCGGTAAACTCGAGACAAGGGCTGCCACCCATCAATGAACTTCTGCAAATGAGGTTCAGTGGTGAGAGGCCGGTGCAAACTACATATGCAGTCATCGATTAACGTCACCACAATCGACAAATCACATATGCTCCAAGTAACTGGTATCAATTTACTCTGAAGGAGAGCCAAAGAGCTCCATGTGGATGCGCCCGGGATCCACGCCCATGCCCTGCAACGCTTCGCTCTGGGCCTTCATGAACGGCAACGGGCCGCAAATGTAGTAATCCGCGTCGGGCACGACGGCCACGTCCTTGATGCTGCCCAGATCCACCCTGCCGACAAAGTCGTAGTCCTCGCCCTTCTTGTCGCCGTCAGTCACCTGCTCGTAGAAGACGGCGCGGCTGACCTGCGGGTTCTCCGCCACAATCTTGGACAGCGTCGGCTTCATGGCGTGCACGCGCGAGTTGCGGGCGGCGTGCACGAAGACGACCTTGCGCTCCTTGGCCTGCTCGACCAGCGTCTTGAGCATGGCCATCATGGGCGTCAGCCCCACGCCGCCGCTCATGAGCACCGCCGGCGTGGTCGCGTTGACGTCGAGCACAAAATCGCCAAACGGGAAGCTGACGTCCAGATCTGCGCCCACCGGCAGAGACTCGTGCAGGACGTTGGACACGCGGCCCGCTGGCCGGTCATCCTGGGCGAACTCCCGCTTGACGGAGATCTGAAAGTACTTTCCGTTGGGAACATCCGACAGGCTGTACTGTCGGGGCTGGTACGAGCCCAGCTCGGGGACGAAGCACCGGACACTGACAAACTGACCGGGCTGGTAGGCCGGCAGCGCGTCTCTATCTTCGGGCGTCAGGTGGAAGGAGATGATCTCGTCGCTCTCGGGGACTTTGGCCGACACGAAGAACTTGCGCCATCCCTTCCACCCGCCCGGCGTCGCCTTGGCCTGGCGGTACAGGTCGCTCTCGAATTGGATGAAAATGTCGGCGAGCTGCTGGTACGCCGCTGCCCAGGCCTCGAGAATTTCCGGAGTCGCGGCGCTCCCCAGCACGTCCTTGATCGCGGCCAAGAGGCCCTGGCCGACGATAGGATATTGCTCCGCCGTGACGCCCAAGCTCGCGTGCTTGTGCCCGATGCGCGAGACGGCCTCCTTCAGCGCCCCGGGGTTATCGATGTTGGACGCATATGCCCAGACGGCGTGTGCAAGAGCGGCGGGCTGCTCGCCTGTCGCTTGATGTGCTGTGTTGAAGATGTTTCTCAGTTCGGGGTGGTCTTGGAGGAGTCGCTTGTAGAATAGCGTTGTGATGGCGATGCCGTGCTGTTCCAGCGCCGGGATGGTCGCCTTGACGATTTGCTTCTGCTGTGTGGTGAGAGCTGGTGTGGCCGCCGCGGCGAAGCTTCTCCGCGCCGCCGGCATCCACGATCGGGATCCGGCCCGCAGAATCCTCTGTGCAAACATGGTGATGTGGCTGACGGATGAAAAGGTAACACCGAACAGACGAGAGCTGCTCAATGGAGCCAATTGGTGGTTTATAATACACTCAAAATACAATTACAATGCCTCAATGACAGGAAACACAAGGGATTAAAAGAGCTTCGCGGAATCGGATCTGCCGGATGAGGTGGATGTGACGTCTTGTTATACCTACGTTTTCGTCGGAGGCGTAAACTCAATGGCAACGGTCAAGACTCAAGCTTCCTCGAGATGCCCGGGGAAGGTGGAGAGCGCACCCCCGGGCCATTCACTGTCGCATGATTAACTATACGACGGTCCCCTGTGCGACTGGGTCCACCGCCTGCCATCAGGGATGCGGCGTCCGGAGATGCGAAATCCAGCTCGTACCGCCCAATGGACGAAGCTGGCGCATCCCGGCCATGAGTTCGGGTGGCCCCCTTCGCGCAGAAAAATGGCGTGTTGTGGCTTGTGTGGTGTGCTGACCTCGTTCCATAATTCAGGTTCGGCGATGCCTCGGGGCCGCCCGTGGCAATTATCCAGGGACAATGACAATTAACCGTCATGATTTTACTCATATTTTCTTCTAGAATTCACGTGCCCTCGACTCTTGTTCCGTAACGACCCGTTTGCTCTATAAAAATTGCCCTCCTCCGCGGAGAACAGAGCATCGGCAATGAGCGTGGCAATAATTAATTGCGGACCTGGTTGCAAAGGAGCGGCCGGGGAGCGCAGCGTTCTCGCTTCACCGCGAGATTGCCCGACGCCGTGGCACTTGATGCTTCCGGATACTCATTGGCCTTGGGCAGGACTGTGGTGTCAGGGCCTCCACGTTTCTCAGCGGCAGGCAACGTCTCATCGAAAGGACGGCTCGGCTTTTCTGCCGCGGCACGTTGAGGGAGGCAACCTGGCGCCGCGCTCTTTCATTCTCATGCCGAAGTTTTTACTGATTAACATGGGGCTGACGGATTGTTTCTAGCCAGGCTTCTAGCGTTCGCCCCATCTAAAAAAAGCATTAAACGTCTAGGATTACAGGACACGGACGAAAATGAGAACAAAAGAGATCTAAAGGTGACAAGGCCCACCATGAAGAAGCGTCGGCCACGGGACCCGAATATCCCAGAACGCAACAACCGCATTTCGCCCCCTTCAGCACCTTCAGGCCGCAGTGTCCAGGCTCTGAGCTTCACACATCTTCTTATACATGCCGCCTTGCTTGATGAGCTCTTCGTGCGACCCAGCCTCGGCAATCCTGCCGGCGTAAAACACAAAGATTGCATCGGCGTGTCGAACGGTGGAGAGGCGATGAGCCACTGCAATCGTGATCCTGTCGCCGCTGCTCGCCGCCTCCATGAGCGCCGCCTGGACAATCCGCTCGGACTCGGTGTCTAGAGCGCTCGTCGCCTCGTCGAGGAGAATGACCGAAGGGTTCCTTACAAGCGCACGGGCGATGGCTATGCGCTGCCGCTGGCCGCCAGACAGTTGACTGCCGCTGGTGCCGCAGAGAGTGTTGAGACCCTCTGGCAGGGAGCTGACGAAATCCCATGCGTTGGCAGCCCTACAGGCGGCCTCAATCATGTCGTCGTCGACAGCATGCGCGTTGGGGTCCCCGTCGACGCCATCCGTGTCGATGCCCATTGCGACGTTCTCGCGAATGCTGACGGGAAAGAGCACCGGCTCCTGCTGGACGAGCGCGACCTGTCGGCGGTATAGCCGTGGGCTGAGCGACGTCAGCGGATGGCTCCCATCGATGACTATTTGCCCGCTCGAAGGATCGTAGAAGCGCTCGAGCAGAGAGATCATTGTGCTTTTGCCACAGCCTATGACTATCGGTTAGCGATGGCCGTCCTGCATGTGGGCTTGATGCCATCATCGAGGGACCTCTTACCCGATGCGCCAACGAATGCGACAAATTTCCCGGGTTGGATCTATGCGCTCAATTGTCAGCAGCTTGTTGAACGCCCGGGCTTCATGGAATCGCACATTCAGGGAGATGCCTTTCAGCACGCGGTTGTTCGGCGCGAGCGGATAGGCAAACGCGACATTCGAGAAGTCATACGACTTGCAACCATTTGCCGGCGCAACTTGGCGGTTCTCCGTCGTGTCTTGTATCGTCGGCACAAGATTGCATAGCCAGAAGTAGTAGTTCGCCGCGGAACTCGCCTTTGTAAAACCTGTCATGACAATTGTAAGCGCATTGCCGTCCGCCTCGGCGAGAGAACATTTAAGGGTCTGGTACTTACTGCCGGCGAAGCTGAACATCTGGCCCGCCCCCTGCCCTGCAAAGTATACGGCCATGAAAGACACAATGAGTTGGTAGAAGCTGATTTCGCCTTGTGACAACAGCTTCGATCCCCACCTACATGTACACGCAGCGTTAACAATTGGACGAAGCACAGGGAGAATTGGTCACAAACCAGAAGCCCAGTCCCAAAACAAAGTACTCAATAGACTGCGTGAACGAGAAGAAAATCATCATCGTAAACAATGATTGCCTCGAGCCGGAAATAGCGTGATCCAGCTCTGCTGTGTACCTTCGCAAGACTGTCTCCTCGATGGCTAGCGACGACACGGTTCGGATCGCGTTGACCGACTCCGAGGCCACGGACGCGCTATTCGAGAACCTGCTGTCGATGTTGTGGTCCATCTTTGTCTCTGTTCGAATCCGAATATAGCCCGCCAGCACCATGGGCGGGATGCCAGCACACACGCCGACAAGCCCAAGCTTCCACGACGTCGCAATCGAAAGGATTCCGCAGGCCAAGATCATGACGATGCAGATGACAATGAGCGCAATGCTAAAGCCCATGAGCTCAAACACTGCCTGCGCGTGCGAGTCGATGCGACTGATCAACGCCCCGACTGTGTTCTCGGGGCGATCGAAGAAGCGAAGGTCCTGTCGCAACATGGCGGACAACATGTCCCGTCGCACGCGTTGCCCAAGCGCCTGACTTGCATCAGTATGCGACCATTGAAGTAGCTCTTTTCAGTGCACTGACCTGGGAGATGACGTTTGTGGTCCAACCAAGGACGAAGAAGATGCACAGCAAGCCAAGAGCCATGACGAAGAACATGAGAGAGATAAAGTTGCCGCGGCTTTGCATATCGGAAGACCCAAAGACGTCCATGACGTTGCCGAGCAAGAGAGTCTGCCCGGGATACATGCCAGCTGCATCATGATTTAGCAATGGCCGTTACTAGGAGTTGTAGGAGAACTCACCGCCAATGACACATCCAGCTAGTGACACGGCGTACCACGTCCAGAGCTCGGGTGTGTTTGCAACGAGCCTCAGTACTGTGTGAACAACGCCAGTGCGGGGGGCAAGATTGTAGTCTTCGCGATCCTTAAGGTCCAACGCCGTTCCATCTTCTGTACGCGTTTTCGCCAGGGATTGTCGTTCTTTCAGCGCGGCGCTGTTGTCCTCCTCAGAGCTGTCGTTGTCTTTCGTAGCTGCGTGTGGTGACAGGTCCTGCGCCTTTACCAAAGTCGAATACGTACCGCCTCGGGCAACCAGATCATCATGCGTACCCTGCTCCAAGATTGAACCCTTTCCCATCACAACGATGTTATCGGCATCTCTAATCGTTTTGAGCTTGTGGGCGATGACTATCGTGGTTCGAGACTTGGACGCTTCGTCTAGTGCCCTCTGCACAATGGCTTCAGAATTCGGGTCCAGCGCGCTCGTCGCCTCGTCGAGGAGCAAGATCTTTGGTTCGGAAATGATGCTGCGTGCAATCGCAATTCGCTGCTTCTGTCCTCCGGACAACAACCCGCCGCGCTCTCCGATGCGGGTGTCGTAGGCCTGGGGGAGATCCTCAATAAAGTCGTGCGCGAAGGCGACTTTAGCGACGGCCTTCACTCTTTCGCGCTGCTCTTCTTGTGAAGACGTCTCCCACGGAGTGCCTACGAGCCCATTGGCAATATTCTCGAAGACAGTACCGTTGAAGAGAACAGGTTCCTGATTTTCACAAGTCAGCGGCAAAACGCATCAACAAAGCGCTGTCTTGGAAAGCGCACCTGTTGCACAAGTCGGATATTGGTCCTCAGCCATCGGAGGTTCAGATTTTCAATATCGGTACCGTCTAGGCGGATGGTTCCTGATGCTGGGCGATACCACCGTTCGAGAAGGCCAACGATCGTGCTTTTCCCGGAACCACTTGCACCCTGCGGAATCATAAAGTCAGTCGAGGGTTCTCCTTCGCTTGGAAGGTTGCTAACGTACCACAAGAGCCGTCACTTTCCCGGCTGGGACTGTCAAGCTGAAATCCTGCAACACACGGACGGTGGGCCGTGTAGGATAGCTGAAAGTCACGCCTTTCAACTCGACATTTCCAGACGTGACCAGCGGTTTCTCCCCAGAAGGATCGAATGGATCAATGTCTGACGGACGGTCGATGAGGCAGAAGAGCTCGGATGCCGCGGTCGAGGCTCGACTAAAGGTCACAAAGTGTGGCGCGACCGAATTGATCGTGCTGGCGGCGATAATGACCGAGAATAGCACACTTGAATGCTATTAGCGCGAGAAACATCATGACTTGATAGGGGGCTACATTGAATACGTACGTGAAGACCGTGCCGATGTTGTCCACTTCGCCTCGAGCAATCATGCTGATGCCTTGCCAGAACGCAAGACCCATGCCAGCAAATAGGATAAAGTATTCTCCGCCAAACATGATGCCATACAGAGGACTTTTCTTTCCTCCGAGGTCTCGAGCCTCTTGAAGATGCTTCTCGTACTTGGACACCATCCGCTGGTGAAGGCTGAATGCGTGCGTCGTACGCACACTCCCGAGCACCGACTCGGCAAACGCACCGGCCTTGCCGAACGTCCTGAGAATCTTCGTCTCAATCTTTGCATCAACCATGGCGACGCCCGTCACGATAATCAACAGAGCCGGGAGGATGCAAATGATAATCAGCGTCAGTTTCCACTGTGTCTTGAAGGCAATGATGAAGGCGGCGACAAAGGTTGATAGTGCCTGGAAGACCTGTCCCAGCTTCTCCGCGATGCCGTTCTGGATGAGCTTGCCATTTGACGTCGCCTGCATCGCAATAGAGCCACTGGTGCCGTGGTCAAAGTAGCTGATCTCTTGACTGAGGGCGGACCGTAGGTATGCGCGCCGCAGATTTCGTGTCAATTTGAGCGCGACATACGTGAGGAGCGACGCGTAAACGTAGGTCAAAACGAGGCGCGCGATACCGATATAAACGAAGTAGAGGCTGTGCGTCTCAGGTTAACTTTCCTGCTGTTGTCTTGTTTAGGGCGTGAGACTAACGAGTATTTGGCCGCTTGGTCCACGAAGTTGCTTGGTGGCTGTCCCTTGCCAGTTGTGAAGCCGCTAAGTAAGTTGATGAAGTTGCCCATGACAAGATTCACCATGGCCAGGGCCACGCCGGAACCAATAGCCGCAACGATGCCGACGGATTCGAGTGCATAGTCAGAGGTCGATCCATATCGAAATACCCGCTGCGTCGAGTTGATTAGCATTAGGTTATCTGGTGATGGGAGATGGGACTGTGTCGTACCAAATATCCGTTCTGGCCAGAAGGCTTGCTGGGCGTGCTCGTCGGCTTGTCATCTTCTGACGTTGATGGCCTGCTCGTTGGGCCCGGGGGCTTCTCAGTGGTGCCTTGTGTCATCTCAGTATGATTCGGGCTTTAACCTGTGCGTGAAAGAAAAGAACATTAAGCTGACCAACGCAGGACTGACCTCAACTGGAATGGCGCAAAGTCATTCTTAAGGGACGTGTGATTGAGGCTGAGCCTGTTCAGAGACATTTGGAAGTCCGTGCTCTGGTATCAATGCCAAGTGATGAAGCTTCTCCGTATACTTCGGCATCTCAACGGACTGCTGAAAGTCCGGCCAGGCGGTTCTGGAAGGGGTAAGGGCCGGCAACTCGGACGCTCCGGAGGGCCGGGACCCACTTCTCTCGCGCGGCCCCACACCGTTTTGCTTCACACAGCCTCAGGTCAGGCCTCGAGCTCTCGAGTCACTCACAGTGACTGGGGGACGTCAAATGCCTCCCTGGAGATTTTCTCCTGGTAATGCAAGATGGTTCTTCCTTGTCCGTAAATCTCCAGACCGTGGCTTCCTGCATACTTTGGTAAACCGCTCCCTGCGACGCCCCGCTGTCAAGCCAGTCGAGACCAGACCGAACCGTGACATCACTGATCAGTTGTCCCACGGTCCAGTATCCTAGCTTAAGCTTAAAGCGGATTCCAGCGCTGTCCTCCTCCGTCGCGCGCACAATGTCATGGCAACACCCCCTCCTCCCGGACGGACTTCCGATGAACCACGGTGCGATGGCTGCAGCTGAAGACGGAAGCGCCCAGGCGCTCGACACTTCCATACCTACCCAGAGGCTTTCAGTAAGGCCAAGACATGGAACCACCCTAGCGGCTCGAGACGTGTAAACTGACTGCTGCCAGTGTGAACAATGCCGGGCGCGAAAGGTACGGCCAACGCGCCGACCCCTCTCGAATCGCACGCCTCTCGTCTAACCAGCCATGCAGGTCAAGTGTGACCGCATTCACCCGTGCACACCATGCACGGGCAAGCAGGTCAAATGCACATTTCCCGGCGGCTTCAAGCCCAGGCAAAAAAGGCAACGCCCTGTTGTGTCCAGCTCTTAGTAGGACGCCCCCAATCCACCCTTTTGTTCGAGCCCATGCCGACACACGCATAGTGAAGACAAGATCGATGAGATATCCAGCAAGCTCGACCAAATCAGGACAGCGATTGACACGATTGGGCTGTCTTCCCATCCAATCGCCAATGCACCAGGCACCTCGCACTCCAACGCCTTCCCGCGCGGGACCTTGACTCCGGTCACTTCGTCTTCTTACCATGGCCAGTCTCCTCTCGCGGCTAGCAATCGAGATGATCTGTCCGAGGTCGAGTCTGAAGATGACACTCCACTCCGAACACACGCCGCACACGCGGCGGATTTGGTACAGCAGATGGTGGACAGCACATGCTCGGGGTTGACCCCCGATGTAACCTCCAGCCTCGACGCGCTGCAAAGGATTGTCCAAACAAAAGCCAAGCGCAAATTGCAAACCGCGACTACTTCTCCCGCCAAGGGCGCAGAGACCCCAGCGATCGAAGGGCTGAAACTATCGCCGCTCGAGACCGCCATGATGTGCCTCGGCATGGTCAGAGGTAATCGCAGGCTCAATGTCGACTTGATGATCGTGGCTTACCATGTCCACCAGAGAACGAAACGATCAAATATTTGTGCTTTTTTGAGCTTGAGTCAGTCGGCGACTTCGTCGAATATTTGCCTTCTTGCTATTCACAAAAACCGTCAATCACAGACCTGATAATCGTCAACGTCGGTTTGGCTCGGATCTTCTACTGCTGCAGCTTTTACGAGCCCGACGCACACTTACGGGCGGAATACGAAAGCCAGTCGACTGCTTGTTATCGAAACATCGACCTTGTGATGCCTCAGCTTCCATTTTCTGCCGCGCATACGTTCGACCTGGCTCTGGCCCTATGCATGGCTGTGAGGCCGACACCGTTTCCCAGAGGCACAAATATGGATCATGCTGACAGTTTCCTAGTCGTCGCACTACATGGAAATTGCAAGACCACGCATGGCCTGGAAGCTTGCCGTGCACTCGACGCACGTGTGCCAGTCACTGGGGTTCAACCGCGGAGACATTGAAAACTCGTCAGCCGCCCGACGGCAGAAACGGCTATTCATAATGTGTTGCGTCATGGAGAAGACGCTGGCATTCTGCCTTGGGAAGGCATCCGTAATCCGCAGTAGTGACATGCCGACGGTAGACGTTGAGACGACGGATGGCTTCAGCACGTCTCTGGATCCGTTGTGGCGCAAATGGATTGACATTGCTCTTGTGCAGGACCAGGTGTATGATGACCTGTGCAGCCCCAGAGCTCTAATGCAACCGGGCGGCGTGAGAGATGCTAGAGCGCGGTATCTGGCTGCTGAACTGGAGAAACTCTTCTTCACGCAGGACAGCGCCGAGGTAGCGTCATCCCCCAGCCCGTATCTGCCAACTCGTGGATACTAACATTCTCTCAGACACGATGCTTGCAAGCAATCAGAGACAGCGTGGGAGATACAATTGCAGACATCTTTTGGAGGTCCATGAGGATATCAGGACTGGCGATGCTGACGCTCATCTACCGGACAGCCCCTCCGGGCACAGATGCGGGATCTGCATTCTCGGCCTCTTGCATTTCGGCAGCCGTACAAGCCTTGGAAGAGCATCAACAGTGCATGCGCCTCCTGGAGAACGTCTCCCACAGCATGTTGGACTTTTACGTTCAATGGTAAGTACAACGACCATTGGCACAGCCCGTGACTAATGCAATCTGGCCAGGGCTTTGCTTTCAGCACCGTTTGTGCCGTACATTGTCGTGTTCTGCCTCACTGTCGAAACTTCCTCGGCTTATTACCTGACGAAACTCGCGTCAGTTGTCGAAGCAACCGAGAAGGTGGCCAGCACGTATCGCGAAGTCTACGAAAAACAACTCGCCATCTTTCGGCTCATGTACGACGTTGCGTGCAAATGCGTCGAGGCGAGAAACTCGGGTTCCGAAGCATCAAGACAACCCGAGAAGCTGGCTGCAGGGACGGTGAGCGTCCCTGCAGACCCGAACATGACTGCCGCCAGCTCTTCGTTTCCATTCGACCAGTCCTTCGGATTCCAAAGCCTCGACCCGACTGTGGCAAGTATGGGGGCTGACCATTCTGCGGCCATGCCCGGCGGCAACATGGCCGGGCTCTCTCTTGGCGACTGGATGGATCAAAACTATCAGATATTTCAGCTGCTAGAGGAGGATGCAGTAATGGACTGGGACACGCGAGGGGCTCCGGGTAAATGAGACGCAAAGGATTCGCGAAGTACGAGCGCCGTCGCGTGAGACAAGGCGTTGCATGAAGAGACAGCCGGCTGCAGGCACCCGAGTTTCACACGGTTCTGCAGTGTGGCTCAGAACTGCGGCCTTCGCCCCTGTCTGTGTCAGGCATGCAATCTTACAATGCGTTCGTGCCCTGAAGCCGGGTCGCTCGAAGTGCGGAGAAGGCCTGGCCGCCGCGCCGGCCCGTGCCCGACGATCGCGCGACTTGCGGCGACGGCTCAGAGGCTGCATCGCTAATGCGGCCTGATGGTCGTCTTGCCGTGGGTCTGTTGACCCCAATCTCGACCACGTACGTGGTACACTGGGCCAACCCCTGCAGCACGGAATCTAGGCCAGGCTGACAGGCCGAGTTGAGCCTCGTGCAGGAGTCTAAATTTGGCCCCCGTTCCTGTCCTCACCCGGTGAGGCCAGAGAATTGGTCGGGGCTGTGCGTCCGCGACCGGGTGTGGGTGGGTTGGCTGCAGCACAGGCCGAGCGACGGCCTAACCTCCACATCCTGCGTCCAGGCTGGTGAACACCACGATACGATCAGTCCGCGACGAGGTTGTGTGCTTGTTGGCAGCTATTCTGTGTATTGCTCACAATGACCCTAGTTGCTGACCGTTTTTTTTAACGAACACTTGCGGAGTTTGGAAGTCGAAAGTCGATTCAGGTTGCACTTAGTCGAGTCGCTAGCCGAGCCCTCTCAGACAAGCCATTGCCCTGCCCAGGGCCCTTGCAGCCCGGCTGCGTCTTTGGGGGCGGGTTGTTGGCTCGTCCGCCCAACCTGCATATGGGCTTCAGCCATGGCCACAGTCGTGTCGCAGGGTGATGGAGGACAGCCAGACAGTTCAAAGGATCGCGAGCCTGGTCGTGGAGAGGAGAACGCGGTACTAATAATCGTCAACGTCTCCGCGTTGTTGGAGCTCTGTCAACAGATGTTCTTACTCCCCCGCTCTGTCCACTATCCTGGCTGCCAGCCCACTCACAGTGCGACATGCTAAATATGTGGTGGCAACTATCTTTGCTCTTGACCTGGCTCTGCGGTCTCGCAACAGTTGCAGAGTCTTCCGAGCTTGTTGTACGCAATCTTCCTGGCCTGTCTTCTGAAGATACGGTCCGTGAAATTCGCCGGCGACTTGATCTCAGAGCAAAAGGCTCCAACACTACCGTCCTGTTCGACAATTCTACAGCCTTGGACGCTGCATTGAACGATAAGACGCTTTTCGAGTAGTAAGAGGCCCCAATTGCCAAGGTGGAGCGGTATTGGGGCGCGTATTGACACAATGCACCCAGCAAAAATGCCAACGTGACTCACCGCCGAAGGGATGGCACTGAAGTCTCCGCCGGCATCCAGATCCGGTGTGCCAAATGTTACATCAAAGGCCTCGCCAGAGCCAAGCTCACGATTGACGGGTCATTCAACGGAGGCGAGGTAATGGACGACGTCAAGAACAGCACCAAGAACACTTTCAACAGCATTACAGGCTACTGGAACAACGTCACGAACGTCGTCACAGGAAACGTCAAGAACTTTACTCTTGATGAGATCACAACCGAGATCGAGCAGCTGCCTCCGCCGCACATCGACTTTAACGTGCACCTCGAATTTCCAGACTACCAACTGCAAGTTGCCTTTGTCAACACCGAGCTCTACGTAGAGCTTAGCACAATATTGTCTTCCGGGCTGAGCTACAGCTTGACGCTTTACTCTTCAAAGAATCTCGGTGTCGACTTGGGGAACGACTTGTTGCTCGGGGTCGTCTTTTCCATCGATCTCCTCCTCAGCGTGGAAAATGAGATTGAGATTAGCAGTGGATTCCACGTCAAGCTTGACGATGAAGTTCTGATGACGATTGCGTTGTTTAGCAAACAGGCATCTGGATTGCAATTGTAAGTGCCGTCGCTCTTTGAGTCAATGAAGCCACTGACAATGAAGCAGCAAGGGAGGCAAGTTCAGGTTCTTGCCTGTTACTATTCAGAGCGGGAACACTGTCCTGCGAGCCGTCCTTCGCCTGCAGCTACGCACCGGCTTCTCTATAAAAGCCTTTGACTCTGGCATCGACATTAAGATTGGCGACTTCTCGCCCAATCAGCTCACTGCGTCCGCGGGAATTGAAGCGCGCGTCTACGCAAACGTGGCCGAGTTCGTCACAAATGTGACGACCCAGGCTCCCGAGGGCGATGGCAAGCCGGCTTGCGCCCTGAGGGTCATCCAAGACTACAAGCTGGCAATCGGCGCCGCGGCTGGCGCAACGCTTGGGTTCCTGGGCACCACGTATGGGCCCACGCCGGCCACGGAGATTCCCATCTTCTACACGACACTGGGATCTGCATGCTTGGTCAAGGGATCTGTAGCCACAAGCAGCGCATCACCTGTCACCTCCCGAGCCGTGCGTCGCGCCAATGGAAATCCCTCGACGTCGACAACCGTCACCGAAGTGACCTACACGGCAACGGCGTGCATGTCTCTCGGCATGATCAACTGCCCAGCTTCGCTGCAGACGGTGTCCAAGAATGTTGTCACCAAGACCTTAAGCGCGACCGTCGTCTCTGGGTCATCTGTGGTGTGGTCAAAAGCAGCGGTCACGGCGTTCGCGACAGTGCCCTTCCCAAAGGATGCCATGTCGCTCACTGGATCATCCGGCACGCCCAAGTCGTACGTCCCTCCGCCGCCAACCACTACGTCGCGGACGCAGACCACGGGACCGTCTGCATCTCCAACAGGGCTGGGTGCAGTGCTGAGCGGAGAGAGCGGAGGAGTCAGCAACAAGCTCATCATCGGACTGAGCGTAGGGCTTGGCCTGCCAGCCGTCGTTGCGGTCATTGCCGGCGTAATGTAAGTTTCCCCTACTTTCGCGAGTACATTGGCGTCACGCAAAACTCGCCATGGCATTCTAACAGACTTGCCAGCTTCATTGTAAAGCGTCGACGCGACTCACGCCTGTCTACATGCACATTGTCGGATGAGACGGAGCCTTCCCATTCAGTGGACAAGAGTACCAAGAATCGCCAGACTCGAGTTGGATATGCCGCTGTTCATCAAGATCATGACTAGGTCATAAGTAGAACAAGCTGCGCTGCGCCATTGAGTACTGTACCGTACTGCCGTGTGGCATGGTTGTCGCACATGTGTCTAGTTACAGCCTGTGTGCCTATCTATCTAATCATTTGGTTCCAAGCGCCGACCGGCACGCAATCATAGTCGCGCTGCGTATGCTTGTGCGTTTTCACCCACGAAGCCGAGTCGGATGGGAAACTGAATCGTCTCCGCGACGCATCCGACGTCTCCGCAACATTAATGCACCAGCAAGTCATGGCATGCATTTCATCCAAAAAGGCGCCATTTGCAGTTCAGCAGCGCCTGACGAGTCATTCCCCGTGCTACCGCATGAACGACGTCGAGTTCATGTGCTTCCCAGGGTACGCTAGCGATTCTAGAGTTACCCACTCGGGTGCTTTGTCAGGTCTGCGTGTATGCTTCTTTCTCAATGTCCAACTGTAGGAGGTGCAGCCTCGCATTGTAGTGGGAAATCTTCCGGCCTGCAGACTCAACAAGGGGAGGGATGGCCTGCTTGACTGGTTCCCAATCCTCCATCTTCGGCTCCCGCAAGCCAACCTGAGCGTCTCTCAAGAGCGCCTCAAGCTTATCAACCACTTCAATCTCGGCGATGTATGCGTTGAGTAGCTCAAACAGAGTGTCTATGTGTTGTATTGAGGTGTTCTTCTCGAGCTGAATGTAGCGCAGGCCTGGTGAGCGGGAGTGGCCGTGGGCCAAGGCGTCGTCAAGAGAGCCGAGCAGCTGGTTCGCGCGTGCCTCGTCGAGAGTCGCACCAGCGCCGTAGCATAGGAACCGCAGCTCATCAATGCGAAAGCAGCTGGCGCGTGGATGCTGCTGGTATAATCCTTCCCAGACTGTCTGCCACGTTCGCACAAGCTGCTCGCGGATGGCTTCGGGGGTCCTCTTGCCGATTGACGAAAATGAGGACGAGTCGTCGGGAGCTGATTTCGTCGCCTGGCTTGTCGACGAAGCTGGATTGCGCGTCCAGCTCAGTAAACTGGAGACTTTCTTGTGCTTCTCAGGCCGGGATACCATTGCCGGTTGTTGGTGGGACTGTGACTTTGAGGCTGTCAGTCTGGACGGATGACTAGTGACTAGCAGAGCAAGATCAATCCTTGCTTCTCAGCTGAAAGTTGTGAGAATGCCCCGCTTGATGCCAGTCACATGATGGAAGCGCTACAATGCCTCATGGGTCTCCTAGTCGAGGTCATCAGTATTTACATCAGCAGCCATTTTCGGGGTTGAGATGCGCCACATCCAACGAGCCAACCACTTTGTTCCGCTGTGCCCGTACTTCGTAGTCGCGCCAGTACTCATTATCGCGAATGCCCGTGAGGTCACAGGCGTCTATTCTGTAACCTCTTCGCTTCTGTCACCTGTTCAAGTACGTATCTCGGCTTTCTGCGAGGCAGCCTGCAAGATTGGGTGTGTTTGGGTACCATTGACGCTTTCGCCAGGACTGCGGCCTCCTCCGTCCAAATCGCCCGCCCAGTTGAGCATCGCGTTCTTCGCTCGCCTCATCTCTTCTTTCATGCCATTGATGTAATATGGTTGCATTTCTCTTGGCATACTGCTTTCAAACACTGTTCGAAGGCCATGGCTGACGGGCTCACGAGTCACGAGTCTCGTTGTCTGAGGGGCCGGATCAGAACCAGATGTCCGAAAGGGTGGCGGCTCATCAACGGCTTCATGCGCTTAGTGCATCAGGTCGAACTCCACGGACATTCGGTATGAATTTCTGATCTATGGGCTCATCCTCGTTTGCATCGTCGATCACTACACGCAGACAATGGGGCGTGTCGGAACATAGAGTGCTCGACCTACTCAACACGCCATCATGCGCAGAAACGTCAGCCGCAATGGGTTGTTGGGCACGACCAAAATATGGCGTTATCTACGCTTATGAAGCAAGGGCTTGGCCTGTTACTCATTGGAATGCATGAACACCAAGGCCGTGGTGCGAGGCAAAAGAATTCTATTGTTTGCCTCGCACAGTATCGTGCCGATACTTGATTACGACTGTTCCTGGGACGAACGGTGGGTATTTAAAGGTGCTCGTGCTGCCACTTCCGAACGGTATGAACGCTCATTAGTTTCGATTCACTCTCTTCAAGCCACCCATCAGACAACCCATAATCACATTACGTCAATATGAAGACGAACCTCGTCATTCTTTTATCCATCCTCGGCTCGGCGGGAGCTATCCCCCAGAGCGGCGGGGCAGCGGCACCACGGCCATCCAGAGAGGAGCTCTGCGCAGGGTTCAGCAACGATAGCGACTGCAGCATCAGATTGAGAAGCTGTTGGTCACTTATGGGATACTCTGCGGTCAAGGACGTTGACTGGAATGACATGAAGGCGTGCCTCCAGATACGCCCAGACATGGACAAATGCACGACGTTTGAGGAGGTAAAGAACAGATATCACGGGGATCGAAACGCCTGCCTTCTTCAGCATCTTATCTGCGAAAGAGCTCTTGCGACAAACCCTAGCTTGTTGTTTAGCAAAGAGGCCAGAGACGAATGCTTGCGACAGTCTACCAAGCCTCAGCGACCGGAAGCGGAGGACATCTGCAGAGGTTACCAAGACAACTACAAAACGTGTCTCTTTGAGTACAAGGGCTGCAGCGACCGCCTGGGTACAAAGGCCGAATGGGCAGCTTTGGAGAAATGCGTTTCAAATAACAGCAGGGTGCCTCTGTCGGACGATGAATGGCCGACAACTCAAGGCCCTTCCACCGATGGGGCTACTCCTGCACATTGAACCTTCTGGACTGTCGTCAGTCCCATATGACTAGAGGACGGCTATTCGACATACAGGATCAGGATGGGGTGTGTGGACACTACATGTGTCAGTAATGAGACATTAGGTCGTGACGGTGTACGCATGGCTAGTTAGGCGTATATACTATGTCCGCAAGTCAATGCTTCATGTCACTAGATTCGCTATTTGGAAACAAAGCGCTCGCGAGAACCTTTCGATTTGTGCCGCCCGACCCAAGGCCACGGCCTAGCCGCCACACTTTCATTGATCCGATGCCGCGCTAAGTCCCCGGAACTCTCTTCATGTCCACCCTGACGTTCCTGTCGCTGATGAGGATATAGACAGTAATGCGATCTTGCGACTTGACCTCTCCCCAGAACTTGTACCCTTGCCATTGGCCGGCGGCCACGCGTTCAGTCACGTCAAACCTCGGGATCTTCCCCTTGTGCAAACGTATCCGCCCACGCACAGCTTCCGGTCGATGCTCGACGCCCGAAGCATCCACCGTCCACGTCCACGACATCATGATGGGCGCGCCGTCGTAAAATCCACGCGGGACTTCAAGGCGTATCCTCTCTCCAGCCCAGGCATAGTTTTCCTCGGTCAAGGTGCCAACAAAATTGGCACCGAAGAAGTAGTATACTCCTTTCGCCATGCCGGTAAAGAACCTGGCCGCGTTCTTGCTGACGCGGGATTCCGAGATCAACACGTAAGATGAATTGCTGCTAAGGACGTGCTTGATCCTGATCTGTGGCTTATCAGGCGGCGAGTGGTAGATGTGAATCATTTTCTCGGTGAAGGACTCGGCCATGCTATGCACGAGAGTAACTGGGATGGGTTCCGCCCATTTCCCAACCAGGACGACGTCGCGAATGGAGCTCTCGCAAGAGTCGGCGATTGCCTCCCAATAAATCTTCCAATTCTCCTCCCTCACGGCGACGGTTCCGCGGTACAGTGAGTAAAGGGTGCCGACGAGAGGTACATATTCGACGACAACATGGGTGAGGTCTTCGTACTGGGAAAAGTACTGGCTCATCGAGTTAGCTTTGGTGAGCAACATGGAGCCAGTGTTTATCTACGGTATTTTCCCGCGCCTCCAGTGAGTTGGCGCTGGTCGGTTGCACGGCTAGGAGAGCCACATGTAGAGCGATCGAAACGGTTCGTATGAGTGAGAAGCGTAACCACATGTTGGATAAGACGATTCGACTGCTTAGCCGGGCAATGTGACAAGTCAAAAGACTTACCTATCCTCACACTCTTGGTCCTAGCCTTGACCGCGAAGTAGTCGCGATATATATATCCATGTATTCAGTGAGCAGAAGTGCGGCCAGACGGCAGGAAGCCAAAGCCAAGAGAGGAGACAATGAAGCCATCACTATAGCATAAACTACTGAGACGTCTTATGACAGGATTATCAGCCCGTGTGCGACGAACCAAACTCAAAGTTAGCTGAGGCATTCTACGCGAGCGCCTTTCGTCCGAACCAGCGGGCTACGTGTACATGTGTACCGACACAGCTCCAAGTTCTTACTGTAAAATGATGCGGATGAAGCTCGCATCTCGCCAATCGCCGGATGCACGGCCCGGGTTCAGAGCAGCGTGTGATTATACACGCCAGGGCAGCTGTCACGTTTCCCGGACGTTGTAATGAAGCCGAGAACGGCTGTAGACCATACCCTACATCGCATTCGGAACCATTATATGGCCGTATATATGCGCGTTTTTCTCCGTCGCATCAAATGCCACCGGCCGCGCCGCATCGGGTCATTGGCGCAGAAGCTGGCTGGGCGAGGGAGGCAGCGGCTTCAAGCCCAGAACCCTCAGGGTTCCTCCAAGCGCTGCAGCGCTCTCGTATACACAGCTTCAATCCGGCCAGCGCAGATCCGATGAGAGAAATCACAAGAAATAGCCGCATTAAATCCGTGGATTCGTGTGCGCTGCTTGAATTAGAAGCCCTCGGCCATTAAAGTTGAGCCCGTCTAGCGCGCCTGGGGCTGTGAAAGTGGAAGGCACATGAAGTGAAGCACATGTCGCAATTGCGTCAGCAGGATCTCGGGCGGAGTTGCGTCGGCTTTGGGCCAGCGTACGTACCAAGCAAACACGCGCATTTCCGCTCCAGGAAAAGGCTCGCTATCTCTGTCCTGATTTCGTATCCGCCGGCGAGATCCCGAACAGGAATTGGGGATTGGCCTGGGCCGTGTGTTCACCGCGGGGGCAATTCGGGCATGGGCTTTTTGGCGGGCGAGCTGACACGGGTAGAGCCATAGCGGGACATCGTCCACTCCGTCCGTTGGTAATGGTATTAGCGCCGCACAGTCATCGATGCTCGGAATACACTCGGAGGGCGTCCTTTTGCGCATCAGCCAGCCGCGTCTAGAGGGCGTCTAGAAGGCGCCATGTAATGTAAATCGCGAGGGAATCTGCCGCGCCGAGCCGAGACTCGGGTTCGGACGATGAGTGAATCCTTGCAGATCTGGCGACAGCCGGCGCGCGGTGGTTGGGTATGAATATAAAAGAGCCACTCACGGTTCGCGGATTCCCAACCCATCGTCATCATCACCACCATTTACACCGTCGTCACCCACGCCGACATCGCTCATCCCAGAGCGCCAATTGCCAATTGGGCCGCACGTATATAGTAATAGCTCCCCAGCATCTTCTCCTCCCACAAAGCGAATCGCGACCAAAACATAAATTCTACAGCGCTGCCATATATCCGCCGCTCATGGCCACCGCTGCAGAAACACCGTCCTCCGCGGACGCAGACGCCGCCTCCTACGCCGCCTCCCTCCTCGACGCCCAGACCAAAGCCGCCGCCCTCTTCGACGAAATCGAGCACTCCCTCATCCGCCCGGGCATCTCCGAAAAGGCCCTCAGCGACGCCATCCACTCCCTCGGGCAGACGCGACACGGCGTCCGCACGCACTGGCACAAGCGCGTCGTGCGCAGCGGGCCCAACACCCTGCGCCCCTTCGAGGACAACCCGCCCGACCGCGTCATCCAGGCCGACGACATCCTCGTCGTCGACCTGGGCCCCGTCTTCGAGGCCTGGGAGGCGGACTTTGGCCGCACGTTTGTGCTCGGCGACGACCCCAACAAGATTAAGCTGCGCGACGCGCTGGAGCCGCTGTGGCGCCGCGTCAAGGCCAGGTTCCGTGACAGGCCCGACATGACGGGCGAGGAGCTGTATCGCATCGCGGTGGAGGAGGTGCTCGCCGAGGGGTGGGAGTTTGGCGCGCCGATTGCGGGACACATCGTGGGGTCGTTCCCGCATGAGAGGATCCCCCGCGACAAGATCACGCTGTATATTGCAGAGGGCAGCGTCAACTCGATGGACTGCGTGGGCAAGGACGGGCGAAAGAGGCACTGGATCTTGGAGATTCACATTCGCGACCCGGTGAACAATCTCCAGGGCTTCTTTGAACAGCTTCTGACAGTAGACTGAGCAGACACTAAGGCTGAAATACACAGAAAGCAACCCAGTGTTTCATCACCTTGCTTGTGACACTGGACAGAACGCACCTCGTTCTACAATGTTCCCGTCGAGTCTTATCTCAAAAGCATGTTCATATCCGCCATATAGAGTGGCTACGCCCGGTAGACCACCTCAACTTTCTAGCCGAGCAACACCTCGAGAGCCTGCTCCGCCCCCATCATCCCGCATCTCTCGGGTGACACCATGAATGCCCTCGGAAAGCCCTCCGGTCGTTCCCCCCCAATCGCCATCTTTGCAACCGCCTCCCCCGTCAACCAGCACTTGTCCATGCCATGGCCATTGAACCCCGCGGCAATCCACTCCCCGTCGCCGGCCCGCCCCGTGAGGTCCTCGGTCAGGCGCCCTACGAGCGGTAGACCGTCCGACGTGAACCCCAGGATGCCAGACCAGACCTTTTGTTCGCCCACGGGCGCCACGTCCGCGTCGTATATCCGCGGCAGGACGTTACAAAGACTCTCACGCGCCTCGCGAGCAATTACAGAGTCGTCGCTGGACAGCAAGTCCTCCATTTTCTGACCTTCGCCGCCAATGAAGATTGCGCCAGTCCGGGCATTTTGCTGGGCGTAGTACAAGCCGGGACAAAACTCCCCCGTCTCATGATCCAGCTTCGGCTTGCACAGGTAGCTCCACGACACATTCTGTCCCAGGTTGGCAAAGGATGGACCTGGCTGTTGCGTGGACATGGTACCGCGTATGGGGAATAGCCGGCCGGGGAGGTTTGGCACGAGATGGCCTGAGAAGCCGTTGGTGCAGTGGATGATCTTGGCCGCGCGGATCGTACCTCTAGGTGTGGTGAGGGTGTACGGATACTCCGGTCCCTCGGCGTTAGTGCACTCGATGGACTGCACTGGAGTGCTTGTTTCGAGGTTAAACCGATCCGAATGCTTGTCGAGAAGCTGACGGAAGACGGCCGTGATGAGACGATACGGCCATAAAGCGGCCGCGCCCTGCTGCTCAACCGCGCCAGCAATGCTCGTGTTGTACTTGTACTTCTGCAGGATGTCAGCCACGAGCCGGGAACATGTTATCAGTCGGTGACGACTCAATTTACCTTGACAGCCTCCTCGGCAGACACAATCTTGTGTTGTAAGCCACTCCCCGGATGTATCTCCTCCAGGATCTTGAGCCCTTCCTGTGCCGCAGCCAGCGTCTCCGCGTCCCCAAAAGCCGCGCTGCCAATAACCTCCCTCAGCTCGACTGCCTCTCGCTCCAGTCTGTCGAGAGCCGCGACCAGCTCTTTGATGCGAGCTATATTGGCCTCGCTGAACCGCGCCACCTCACCCGCCGCATCGGTGCCGATGGCAGGGACGAGCTTGGGCACCAACGATGAGCTATCCGATAGCAGATGCCCGCCGTTGCGACCTGTTGCGCCGCTGACGGCCTGTCGCGCTTCTAGCACCGTGACACGGAGGGTGGGAGACGCATCGAGAAGAGTGTGTGCGACGGAGCAGCCGGTGATGCCCGAGCCGATGATGGCAATGTCGACAGTCTTGGGCAAGACAGCCGACTGCGCGTCTGCGACAGTCGGGTGCGGAGGGTCCTGCCATACCGCAGTGGTCGGGTTCGGCTTGGGAAGCCCTGGCGGGAGGGCGATGCGGCTCTTGACCGCCTCTGCGAGTGAAGGGGCGGAAGTCATGTTGTAATTGCTCGTGTACCGTGACAGTTCAAGATTGTAGGGTCGAATCGAGGGACCTGGTGTTATCAATGGAACGGTGTCGCCGTTGCCGCCCTTTATCTAGGTTTGCGGCTGCGTACGAAGAGCCATCATCGACTCGGTCGCCGACGAAAAACGATAAGCCACGGACATTCGGCGATTCCCATTGTCCTTGGCTCTTTGCCTTGTATCAGTCCATCGAAACGGGAACCCAGCTCCCAGGGCGAAGGCATCCAAGCCCAAGGTAGAAGCTAGAACCGCCCCGCAGGCCGGGTGGCTTGGAGCAGTGCGAAGCCCCGAAAGGGACCCGGGACCCGCGGGCCCGATCCGATGTGGGTCCACCGACCGGAGGGTTCCCCGCAAGATCGCCCGGAGGGTTTCGAAGTTGTGAGTCTTTGATTGCACGCCCTACCCTTCCATCGGGGCCCCAGGAACGTGCAGCGGTACACTGCAACTTCCAATGCCGGCACTGCCGCGATGCAGTTATAACGAATAATGACGACGACTTCCTAGCCTGTCTCAAGATGGTGTCCTGTGAACGGCACCTAGGTCATACCAGTAAAGAGGGCAGTGTGTCTGGCGCGCTTGCCACACCATGGTGATCCAGTCCGCCATGCGCTTGCGGAACAGTCCAGAGTAAATGCCAATCGATGAGGCACTGCGAAGATGATGCCATCGCTCAGCTTCGTCTTCAACCTCGAGGCACGCCACGGCGAGCGCCAGATCGATGCTTCTGGGCGTCTGGCCGGTGATGAGCCGCGTGAGGTCGAGCTGCTTGAGAATGCTCGAGGACATGGCCCGCGCGGCGTCTTGCTCCGTCCCAAAGGGATGCCGTAGCCGATGGATGACGAGCAGGGCAGCCGTCTGCATGACGGTGGCCTGGCATGTCATGCGCGAGACCTCTGTGGCGGAGTAGTTGTTGATGAAGCCATCTGGGGTGTCGGGTAGCCAGTTGCGGATCTCCCTCTCCAGGGCGTCCAGTCGCTCGGCCGTGTCATCCCCTGGATCTTGAGCCATGCCTGTGCTCAGCACGCACAGATCGTAAAAGTAGGGCATCAGCGTCTGGGTCAGCCCGATGTAGCGGTCCACGCTGGCAGCCGGCGGCCTCAACCTCAACGTAGGCACACCCCCACGCAGCAAGCACTCCGACGTCTCGGTGAGCACCAGACACGTGAGGAAGCCAAGGTCGACGGGAATGGCACCGCCTTTTTGCTCGTAGAGGTCCTTGGCCATGCCGAGGACGTTGCTGCATATTGCATGGGCATCAGAGCCACCCACGCGCAGCGCAAAGGTGAGCAGCGCCCCGCCCAAGGCCAGGCACAAGGGCACGTCGTGCTCACCCTTGATTTTGATGGTGCGAAGGACGGACAACGCAGCAGAAGCCCTGCGGTAACTACTCGCGAGGCGCATATCGTCGAGCGGGACGCTGACGTCCTCTCCTGGGCCCGGCATGGAGATGGCACAGGCCACATACGCGTCCTTGACGATCGAGCGCGAGGCAAAGAACTGCGAAACGAGGGTCTCGCGATGGGCCTCGCAGAAGCTCGGCAGCACAAACTGCTGGAGGAACTCGTCGGAGAGGATGCGCTGCATAATGTGCACATCGTCGTCGATGGGGGGCGAGTCGGCGAGGCGGGTCAGGCTGGAGCACAGCGAGTGCCACTTTTCCTTGTCCTTGTCTTCTGCCGGAGGCGTAGGCAGAGACTCTTCGGTCGAGTTCAAGGACGCGGCCGGCTTGGAGGCCGTCCGCAGGTGATGGTATGGCCGTGGTCGCCGGCCTGGCCGCTTCACGGGACGATTTGACTGGCATGGCAGCTGCAGGCGATCGCAGCGGTCACACTTGGGCGCGCCGGGCAGCCGCTGGCATCTCTCCTTGAGGGCGTGGCAGCGGTCGCAAGAACGCGGGAGCTGAGATTCGTGGAGCATGATGGTTCATGGCCGGTCGTTGGAGGACGTCTGGAGAGGAGGGAGATGGCGGCGTTTAGGACGAGGGATGGCGGCGGATGGATGAGGTATGATGAGGCGGAAGGGCACGGTAACTGAGGGTTGGACTGGATCTGGATTGGAACCTTGTAGGTTCCGTCCAGGTTGGATGGCAGTCCCGTCTCGGTCGATGATGAAAAACGGAAGAGGCTTCACGTAGCGCACGGCTGCTTCCACGAGCACTTGGGGGGCTTCCAGTGGAGGCTCGCTGCGGCCGCGGAGGTGCTCTGGCCAGCCCTGCCCAAATCCAGCCCAGCGACATGGAGAACCTACCTAGGCTTCGATCACTATCGGGTCCCCACGGGGCGCGGAGCGACCCGCTGTGGCATAGCCCAGACGCCACTGAAAATCCCGTCGATGGCGTGCCGCTCACCGGCCACCAACTCCTCCCGTCACCACCTCGCATCACGACGGCATTCAATGGTTACATCTAGTGTAGCACAACGCTTCGCACCGCCGATGGCGCTGTCCATGCAACCTACCAAAAACGCTATTACGAAGTAATACGCACGCTCCACGAGAACCAAGGCGGACTCCACCGCGGGAAAGATTTTTGCTCGGCTGTTACCTTCCAGCTGGGATCCGCAGTTGCTGCGACTCATCAACGCACCAAGTTTACTTTGCCTTCCCGTTCACGCACGCGTCCACGAGCTTGGCCACCTCGAAGCACTCCTCGTCCCGCATCGTCGACGTGAAGACCTGGATCGAGCACGGCGCCCCGCGGATCCGCTCCGGGCGATCTGCCATGGATGAAACCCCGTCAGTCAGTGTGTCCGTCAATGGCAGGGAGGGAGGGGGCCTGAGAGATCATGGGAGGGAAGGGAAAGAATAATCGGTTCGGGGCACAACGGTAAACACTCACATTGCGGCCCGCTCTGCCCGCTCGCCAGCTCAAACGCCTCTCCCTCCGTCGACTCGTCCGCCTTTGCAAACGGTATCACGCACGCCGGGTACTGCAGTGGCCCTCGATCAGCATCGCCGCCCCGACGTCCCACGCATCGGCTGAGGAAAGGAAGGGGGGAACCAAACTCACGTCCAGCACGTTGAGCAGCATCGTGTACGGCGGGATGCCAAACTCGTCGTGCTCCACGGCCGTGTTCTGCGCCGCCGGCGCCACCACGCCGTCGAGCCGCCCGCGCTCGACCCAGACTCGCCTCCACCGGTCCTCGATCTCCTGCCGCTTCACGTTGAGCGCCGCCAGCCGCTTCAGCCCGCCGTTGCTGTCGTCGCCGCTGCTGGGCGGCAGGTCCGCCACGAAGCCCATGTCCACGCCGCGCAGCCGCTCCAGCGTGCACACGCGCGACGGGATCGCCGGCTCGCCCGACGCATCCACCGCCCGCGACGGCGCGTCGTCGAGCGAGAAGCACTGCCACGCGACCTGCCCCGCCCGCGCCGTCTGGCACTCCTCCGCCGTGAGCCGCACCACCTCGTGGCCTGCCGACTCGAGGAGACGCACCGCCTCGGCGAGGGCCTTGCGCACGGGTGGGTGCAGCGGGTAGGTCGGGTCCTCGGCCAGGAGGCCTAGGCGGAGCTTGCGTCCTGCAAAGTCTTGCGAGACATCCCGCCACGGCACGTCGACTGCCGTTGCGTCGTGGAGCCAGGGGCGGGCGTCGATGACTGTCTTGAGGAAGATGCCCATGCTGTCCATGTCGTTGGCAAGCGGGCCCGCGCACGCCACGATGTGCTTGAGGCCGGCGGTAACGCATCGCGCCTGTCCGCCGTAGGGGATGCGCCCTGTCGTGGGCCGGAAGCCGTACGTGCCGCAGCACAACGCCGGGATGCGAACAGAACCTGGGTCTCGTCGTCAGCCGTCTCAGCTCTACATCTCCGGACTGGAGACTCATACCGCCCACGTCAGTCCCAACGCCGAGAGGGGATCCTCGCATCGCAACAAGCGCACCCTCGCCGCCACTCGATCCTCCCGCCCCGAGGCTCGTATTCAAGGGGTTCAGCGTCCGTCCAAACACGTTGTTCTGCGAGTCGCATGTCTTTACTCCCTCCCCGTCAGCGAGCCGCCATCGCAAAAACACCCGAGACAGGTGGGCGCGACTCACCATCATGGTCTGCGGCACGTTCGTCTTGCAGTACAGCACCGCCCCCAGACCAAGCAGCATCTCCACCAGCGCCGAGTTGGCCTCGCTCGTCCGGTCCAGGAACCCCACGATGCCAATCGTCGCCTGTGACCCGGCCACCTGGAACGAGTCCTTGATGCTGATGGGCAGGCCGTGCAGCGGGCCCGCCAGCCGCCCACCCTCGCGCATGGCGTCGAGCTCGCGCGCCCGCTTCTCTGCGTCGGCAAAGTACATCTCGGTGAGGCAGTTGGTCTGCGCTCATGTGTCAGCCATCATCTCCTACACCTCGTCCACCCCTATTCGCTTCTATGGGGCTCCACGCCGGAGAAGTAGCCGGCAATGGTTCGCAGGGACGTACAACTTGCTGCGCGACGGCCGCCCGCTTGCTAAACGCAGCCGTCACCTCCACCGCCGTCATCTCCCCGCCCGCCAGCCCTGCGAGTAGGCCCCTGACGTCGTACCCCTCCGTGATGTGCAGCTCGCGCTCGCTCAGGATGCCGCTCCGGCGCGGCACGTCCAGGACGTTGTTGGCGTTGCTCTCCAGCGGCATCTGCAGTGATGCGAGCACCTCGTCGCTCAGTCGCCACGCCGCTGGGATGGCCGCATCGCGCTGCTTCCGCTTGGCCGCGCCGCGTGCCTGCCAGTCGGAGGGCTCCTGCGCCGAGGCCGTCGACGACGTCGTTGTCGCTGGAACAGTCATGGCTTGTTTCGCGTTCGTATATTCGTAGCCTTGTCGTGATGTCGTAGTATCGTCGTGATGTCGTCGCGATGCAACACTTCCCAAAAGATAGACTAACACCGGGACGACCGCGATCCTTTTATACAGCAGCCATCCACCACCACCACCCGTCTCTTCGCTTGTACCTCTCCTGCTGTACAAAGTACCCGTTTCTGTATCACATCACATCACAGCACATCACAGCACATCACATTACATTACCGATATTATTACCCCTCACGCCAGTTCGTACAAAACACGTCAATCAACCCTCCGCCGCCCCCATGACCCAATCCCCCCGGACCGCCAAGTCCAATGCTATACGTACCTACATCACCTCCAAACCTTCCCTTCCCTCCCATCCTCGCGTACGCGCAGGAGACAGTAGCCCAGAAGCCACGCTATCCACCGGCAACTTCCCGGCGCCTCGGCACACACACGCATCTCTTCAACCCACTTCCTCTCGCCCTCCGCTTGTCCGTCCTTCCCCTTGCCTCGCTCTGCCCTGTCCGGATCCCCAGGACCCCATTGGCCGCGGCACTCACATGCCATGCCATGTATTTGAGAAGTGCGCAGAGCCGCCCACCATCACCCCGCGCCTCCCCCTCCACCCTATACGCGTATACATTATACCTAGTTGACTAGCCAAAACGTGCTTACCCCGTAGACCGGCCACGTTAGTATGCCGGGGCTTTGAAGAAGAGGTGGGTGTCTGTCCCCTACCCCGCCGTCACTAAGCTTAGATGGCCGTTGAAGGTCTGGAGACGGGTTCAGGGGTCGGGCGGTGCGTGGCGTAAACGTTGCGGCGCGGGATGCGGGGAACCCTCCGCCTATCCCCCGGCGGGTTTGGGCAGATGCCAACTCCGGCCACTTCCAGGTTGCTGGGATGATTGCATCACCATGGTAGCCACTTCGGGGCCGTACCAAATTTGCAATGGAAGTACCTATCTAGAGTTGCGACTACCTCTATCCGCTTCTATTCATATGCTATCATACTAGCCAAGACGCTTAACTCAAAATCTGTTCCGCTGCCTCGCTTCCCCGCGTTGCTTGAGCTCACGCGTCTTCGCTCTAGCCCTTGGACTTTTTCTTCTTCTTCTTTTTGGACTTCTTCTTGGGCTGGTTCTCTTCTTCTTCCGAGACTTCGTCAACGTCAACGGTGTGAGAGCCTTTGTCACTAGTCGAAACACGGCCAGGCGCACGACGGCCACCAGCTGAAGCGGTCTTGCCAGCCACGGTGGTCTGCTCCTCGTCGCTACCCACATCATCAGCGAAATCCACGGTGTGACTGGAGTTTTCCGTGGCCCCCTTGGCTCTCGTGCCAAGATTCAGGTTGCCCATGCCTTCCTCCACGCGCCGGTTCGTGACGTCTTCGCCACTGCCACCACCGGCGGCTTTCAAGCCGCGGACCGTCTCCTCAAGCTCTCGGGTATACTGTTCCGGAGACCTCTCCAGAGCAAAGTGCATCCACGTATACCAGTCATTTTCGGGGAGATCTTGTCCCGAAAGTGTCCATTCGATCCAGCGAAGGGTGAGGCCAGTAGCGTCAATACCCCAGCTCATGTAGCGGTTGAACTCGAGGAGGGACGGCCTGGCGTTTGAGCTGTGTACCAGCCGCAATGGCCAGCGAGACACCACCTTGTGCTTGTCGCGGGCACGCAACCCCAAGAACCCAGCCTGAAACACGCTCTGGTGTTCCCTGATTGGGTTGCCCAGCGGCATCAGCGACCGCAAGGCCCAGCGCGCGGGGGAGGAAAAGTATTTGGCCGCGAAGCGATCCCAGTTTCGCCACATCACAAGGCCCAGTTCGCGCCGGATGTACTGGGGGTCGTGCTGGGATACATCAGCTGGCCGCAGTGGAGCGTATACGTCAAGAACGGTCTTCGTCTCCCTGCTCATCAACTCTGTCTCTTTGGCCAGGTCCTTGGCCACCGACGGGTCGCTGTGATACACTGTGCTGCCTGTATGCACCAGCAGCGCTGCGGCTGGGTTCTCGTCCTGGTGCGCCAAGACGCGCGAAAATGCAGTGAGTGAGAGAAGCGGGTGGAAATCCCACACGTCTCCGATACTGATCCGGTCGAATGGAAACTCCGAAAGATCATCAGCGTCCTACCCGACGAATGGCTTCGGGAGCGAGGTCATGAGGTCGACGTCCACGACGAGTGTCTTCAGCCTGAGCTGACACTGGACAAGCAAGTCACGCAGGTAGTAAAACAGCTTGCCGTAGACGTCGCCGGTGGCCGGGGAGTCGGCATTGTCGAGGAACTCCATGGGCCACTCTCCCATGGGTTCCTGGGTCGCGCCAGGAGGAAACGTGTCATGCTCGTGCAAGAACAATCTTTTCCCGTTGGATTAGTCACGTCCTCGGGGGTGTGCATTGGGACGCTTACGGGTTGACAGTGTCGAACTCATCTCGCGGATGTCCGTACGGCAAGAGGCAGCCATCGTACTGCCATTTCTTGAGAGTCATCAGCCTCGCGCTAGTCATCCTCGCTTTGTACACGGCCGAGGAGTTCGAATGCTTCCGGACGTCCAAGAAGCGAATGATTGTGGCCTTGTCCGCCGGGAGAGTTCCAGGCTCCTTGAGTCGCTTCCGAATTTCCCACCACTGCGCCTGAGTGAAAATTGCCAGCATCACGAAGCCTCCCCGCGGGATTAGAGGGTCAAGGAGTCTGTAGTGGTAGAGTTGCTCATTGTCGGAGTACCCCTCCATTCTGTTTCTTCTTTCAATACCTCGTACCACAGCCTCGATATTCGGGCCTACGACGTCGGTTATGTGCTCCCATATCGCCCGGGACACGCGGCTGGAGTACCACATGTGGATGAAAGCCTCTGCGTTGAGAACCGGGTCATGCTTCCTGTCCGTGAGCAGAAGGAGGCCCATGAATGCCCGCATGCCATGAGGAAAGCTGCATTCATTGATAACCACTCGGAGCAGTGGATCGGCCTCCTTGGGCAACTTGACGATGGAGTAAATAAGGTGACGGAAGCTACTGACTGCGTGGATGGTCAACAGTAGGCACCGACAGGCATGATTGGATCACTTGGATCACATACAGCCGGTGAGCAGCAGACGCAGTTCGTCTTGGTATCCAATGCCTTCGTTTTTCTCGATGTTGATGATGTCAGTGGCCGGTTCCATGCCCCAAAAGCTCGTTTTGTTCACGTTGCTTTCCGTGACAGGAGGGCCTCGCTCGGCCGGCAGGTCGGCAAGGCATTCCCGTTTGTGAAATTGCCAGTCGCGATTGCGACAGGCGGGTTCGCAGTACTTTAAGCCGTCGTCAGTATCACGGCCGCACATAATGGAAAAAGGACAGGTATGCCGTACTGCCACGACGGAACATTTGGAGCACGGGATGCGCGGAATCCCATCGCATGGCTGGCCTGCCCGTCGAGCCGCGCATCTCGGTTTCAGGATGGGACGATGGCGAAAGTCGGTCATCACGTCGACCTAGAAGATGGGATGAAGCCGCCCGAGGCGATAAAGATGAAGTAGTGTCGGCGCGCGTCTTGAGGATGAGGAAGGATAGCAGCCGAGGTGGAGGATGTACCAAAAAGAGTGCGCTTCCTTGGCCTGCGGAGTGCAGAAGGGAAGCTGAGCAATGTAGCAGAGGGCCAGTCACTGAATGACAGGCTGGAAGTGCCTGCCCTGACATTGACCTACCCTCAGGGCCGCTCTTGCTCGCCAACCTATCCATGGATGGCAAGGCAGCTGGTGACAGCTGGCCAGCAGACCCCGTCAGGCGACCACCCTTCTGCAGCTCCTCAGCCAACCCCCGGCCCCGTCCGCCAGGCTCAAATACCGTAGGTACGTTAAATGTTCACCACATACACAAGCCCAGCGGCCACTAAGCGGGTGCACGGCTGACCACCCAAGCCACCTCGACAGCGCATTCACACTTCAAAGGCATGGCAACTGCGTGTGTTCCTCTATCAGATTAACATTAGCCGTCCCAAGCAGGGTCAGTGGCAGTTGAGCGCCGCGAAGCCGTCCGTCCACCGCAGCCCGCCCATCACCACCACCATGACAGCAAACGCCGCCACCACGCTTGCCGTCCCATACACGTATGCGTTCCTCCTCCGCAGACTGCTCAGCTCGGCTACCCACGTCGACACCGTCGTCAGACAGCCGCAGAAGCCGTCCTCGACGCCCTGCAGCACCTGGCACCCGACAAGCCCGCCGACGGGGACATTGGCAAGGTCCCAGGCCATGCCCAGCACCGCCGTGCCGAAGACGTTTGCGGTGAAGGTCCCCAGCGGGAAGCACGCGAACCGTCCGTTGAGCCACAGCGAGAGGTAAAAGCGCAGCAGGCAGCCCAGCGGCGCGAAGACGAGCGCAAAGGTCGCCCGCCCGCGCCAGTTGTCGTGAGGCGGGAATATGGACAGCAGCACGGCGCCGAGCCAGCACCCCCAGCCGAGGAACACGGCCAGCGGATCGAGGATGCGGCGCGTGACTGGGAACGGTATCGACGGGATGAAGCGCTCTGACGCGATGGCGATGTGTGCTCCGACAAAAAGGCCACCCAGCGAGAGGCAGACCGTTGTGATTATGACGGCTAGCATCGCCATGAAGGAGTACCCGCCGTTACGACTCACAGCCTGCGTGCCGAATCCAGGCGCCACCATGTCGTTGGACATGGCCAGGAACACGTCGCGAATAAAAGTCGAAAAGCTCGTGAAGCTGCCGCAGAAGCCCGTAGCCAGGCCTATGTAGAGGGGGATCGTCTTCTTTGTCGCAAGATGCGCCTTCTTTGCCGCCGCAAGATCCACCACGGCATCCTTTGCGACACCATTGGCACCCCCCGATCCGCCCGATGCGCCGGCACTCTCCTCGTCTTCGCGTTTTGCCCGCTCGAGCACCTGATCATACGCCGGGGTGCCCCATTCGTAGCGGAACAGCATGCGGTCCTCGCCAAGGAAGCCCATGATGAGGCTGCCGCCAAAGTTGGCCCAGATGGTGGTGAAGATGACGGGCGTGTCGGGGTAGTGCGTCAGGGCGGTGAGGCCGACTCGCGCGAGGGTGCCGAGCAGAGAGAAGAAGACGAGGTATGAGAGGGTATATAGCTGGGTCGCGAGCGAGGATATACGTCTTCGTTTCCGGTTCTTTTCGTCGGGCAGCTCGGGCGGCGAAGTACCCTCGTGTTGCCTGCGGGAAGAGTGGCTCCGGCGATACTCTTGGTCGCGACTGCGCGTCTCTTCCAGGCTGTGATGTCGGTATATGGGTCCGTCGGTGACATTCTGCACGGGCGACGCAGCGGCGAGCTCGTCGAGGTTGGCCCAACAGTCGGGCGCCGTGTAGCGGTCCTCGTCGACGACGCTGGCCCGCCGCTTCAGCCGGCGGCTGCTGGCCGAGCTGGTCTTGCGTGCGAGTTGGCGGTCGGAGCTGCGCCGTCGAGCTGGCGGCGAATTCGCGTCATCGCCTTCGCACTCGTGGCACTCCTCCGAGGTGATCCGCCTCATGTACCCGGACTCGGGGTCGGCCTCGGGCACGGCGGTATGGACGTCGTCGACATTGCGGTAGCAGCCGGGCGCGTCGTAGGCGACCGACTCGCGGACGGGCCGAAGGCGGGTCGCGGAGGCGTCGCGCGGGGGCTCGCTCGCGGAGGGGGAGGCGCGCGCGCTCATCTTGGATGATGTCGTGCCGGGCGGCGACGGGGAGTCATGTTGAGGCAAGGTGTTTGTGGCCAGGCGAGATCGATTGGATTTTATTTCCTGGCGGGAGGGATGATGTCAATGGGTCCGGGTATGCGGCTCGCGGGCGTTTGTGGTGCCGTCACCGGAGCCCACCGGCCGGCCCACCATTTGCCGAGTGCCCGCCCTATTATGGGCTGGGCTGGGGCTGGGCTGCTGGTGGCCATCGGCGACGGTTCCGGCACACACGCGGGCGCCCAGTGGAGGCCAGTGTCGAGTTCCAGGTTGGTGGCTGATAGCGCCCACCTCACTGACGGGGACCCTGGGGCGGGGCTGCTGCAGGTGCAGGCATCGCTATCTGCATCCTCTATCCGTATCAGCAGCGTCTGCATAGGAGGGAAAGACTGGAGTGGCCTCCGATGAACTTGTGTGTGTACGTAGTGGGCAGGGAATTTACGCCCTCCGAAACATCTTAGTCGGAGGTGAGTCGTTTGCTCACGATGGCGCCTCATGGCACTGGAGGGCGACGCGGCGGTCAGCTGGCTGCCCGGAGACGTGCCCATGCCCGCCCGTCCAACCGGTACAGTAAGCCCCTGCAACCCCCAACCCGTCCTGCCGTCCCCTCCCCGGGGGGTGCCTTCCACTGATCCACCACCTCTGCCCCTCCCCCGCCCCGCACTGGCCACCTCCATGCACCCTGAGCTCCATGCCCGTCCACGGGCGATACCACCCGGAGGCACGGCCGCCTCCAATCCAATCCAATCGCGGTCAATCAATCAGCGCCTCCAGCCGCTCACCGACGCGCCAGCAGCCCGGTACTCATAACGCCTCCCGCTCCCCTCCTCGTCTCTCCCTTCTCTCTTCCCTTTCCCTCTCCTCGGCCACGCCGCCCCATCACACCGTGATGCACTGATGCCCACTGCTCGAGCCTGTCCCCCCGCCGCCTCACTTATAGCTTTGCGACTTCAAACCACTGCACCACCCGCTCGCTCCTTAAGAGCCAACACCACGCCGCTATCCCAACGAACACCACGATAGCAATACCAGTAGCAACTACCAGTCAAGCAGTCACGATGGCCAATCTCCCGCCCAACGTCCACGTCTCGACGCACCCCTGCCTGCAGGCCAAGCTGGGTCAGCTGCGCTCCCGCTCCGCCGACTCCAAGGCCGTCCAGGCGCTCGTCCACGAGATTGCCCTCATCGTTGCCTGCGAGGCGCTGGCCAAGAACCTCACGGCGGCGCCGGGCCCGAGCGTACGTACACGACCTCTCGTCCTCCCCATCCGAGCTCTCGCTTCCTTACGAGACCTGTTTTCTTTCTGAGAAAGAGAGAGAGGGACCGCTGCGCTCCACCGCCGGGCATAGCCTCGTTGTGAAGGAATAGATGGCCAGGCGAGAAGCTCCCGCTGACATGAAATCGACGTCTTGTAGGACCAAACGCCCCTCGGCTTCACTTACACCACCACGACCACCAACCCCGAGACAATGTGCATCGTGCCCATTCTCCGCTCCGGCCTCGCCATGGTAGACGGTGCGTGTCCCGTCCGCAGAGGAACCCCCCTGGCACCCTCACATATCCCCTTTCACTCCTCCACTGGGCACAGCAGAGCGAAACAAAACAAAGCAAAGCATAGCAAACATCTCCGCTCACTCACTCATCCGCTCGCCTCACTGCCATCACTCACTTACTCACTCGCTCACTAACTCACCTCCCACCTCACAGCCGTCCAGACCATGCTCCCCACCTCCGTCCCCGTCCACCACCTCGGCATGTACCGCGAGCAAACCACCCTCGACCCCGTCGAGTACTACAACAACCTCCCCAGCCGCACCTCGGCGACCCCCACCGCCGCCCAGTCCTCCGAGCCGCCCGCCTCCCTCGCCGTCATCGTCGACCCCATCATCGCCACGGGCGGCACCTGCGCCGCCGCCATCCAGACCCTCCGCGAGTGGGGCGCCCGCCGCGTCCTCGTCCTATCTGTCCTCGGCGCCGAGGACGGCGTGCGCAAGGCCGCCGGCGAGTGGCCCGACGGCACCGAGCTGTGGCTCGCGGGCTTGGATGGCAAGCTCACGGACCAGGGCATGCTGGAGCCGGGGCTGGGCGACATTGGCGATAGGTTGTATTTGACCATGGGCAAGTGAGGGGCGTGTAAGCGTGTTTTCAAGTTGGCGTTGACTGACGGAGATGGCATGTCGGATGTGCGGTCTTGATGAGGGAAACGCGCTTGCTATATCGCATAGTAAACAGTAATCCTACAAGAGTTCAGGCTCCAACATCACTGCACCGTGTACTGCTCCTCGTCCAGCCTCGTCTTCTCCGTCCAGCTCTCTTGCACCCACGCACCCTTCACCACCCGGGGTATCTTTCGTCGCCCGCTCACCTCCTTGCGCACCTGATCCGCCACGTCGCCCACCTCCATTGCATCGTCCCCCACAACGACTACATGCGTCACCGCCTCATCCAGTTCATTTTCCACGCGACCACCAGCGTACTTGGCATAGCGCGCCAGCTTGCCCAGCAGTCGCTCGCTCGTCCCCTCCACGGGCCTAAAGTGCACGACGCACCCCTGGAACATGAACCTGCGCATCTCGCCCAGGCCCTTCTGGCGCTCCTCCAGCTCCCGCAGGAAGGCCGGCGCATCAAAAGCGTCCAAGCTCTCGAGCTTGGGCATGTCGGCCATGATCTCGCGCAGTTCCTCGACGGACACGTCTCTTGCGTAGCTATCCCCGTACTGGTCCGTGTTGTGCATTGCCCCGGCCCTCGTTTCTTCAGTCGCATAGAACAAGTGGCTTTCCTCGTACGGAAGCAAGTACGCGGCACCGTCGTCCTGTTCCAGGCAGTCTTTTATCCAGCGAGGCCGAATAATGTCCACGCTGCCATCCTTGATGAGACTGGCTGCCTTGACGACCTTCTTGTCCGCAATGTAGACCATGTCTTTGCCCGCGCGCTGTGACACGGCGCCTCCGTTTTCCTTGACAATGGTTTCGAGCTGCGTCTTGGTCTTCTTGTACGGCTTGAGTGACTCGGACAAGACGCAAAACTGCAAGCCCTCAAAGACGCGCGACCTTTCACCCTCAAACGCCACCGGCGCCGCGTCCTCGCCCGCAATGACAATCTCGCGCTTCACGCGCTTAGGGTTCCTCCTCTTCCTGTCCTCGACCGTCATGGCCTTCTCCTTGGACTCCTCGTCGACCCTCTTCTTGAGCTCCTGGAACTCCTCGACATTGAGCGCCGAGTCCCAGCTGCGGTCGAGCCGTAGCCTGCGGAACCGCGGGAAGCGCAGCGTGATGCCCCGAGCGAAACTATCGGACGGTCCCACGCTGGCGGCCTTGACGGACACGACGACGGAGTCTTTGGGCCGGATCCACATGTCAGGCCGCTCCAGCTGCTTGGCCTCGCCGCCACCGAGCTCGATGTACTCGGACGGCGGGTTCTTTGCATCCCACTCGATCCATTTACCCTCGGTGTGGTGCCTGATCTCCGCGTAGTCCTCGCCGCGGAACCCGCCGCCGACCTTGAAGAAGCTGAAACATTTTTCGGGATTGGCGCCTGCCTGGATGTGGTTCTGCGTGACGCGCAGCCCGCACAGAAAGCTCGACAACATTCCGCCGCGGCGACCTGAGCCGTAGTAGCCGCCGATGATGAGACAGTCGAGTGACTCTCCAAACTCGGACATGTATTCGGGCTTGACCTTGAGCCAGTCGTCGTTGCGGCTGTTGAGACGGTACATAGACCGCGGGTTCTTGAGCACGAGACCTTCGGAGGCGTTGGCGACGACTTCTCGCAAGAGGGGCTCGATGGCGTCGGCTGATGTTGCCGGCGTGTACGAGTGGATCTCGAGACGCCGGTGGACGGGATTGACGGCCTTTTCGAGGGCGCGTCGACGGTCGCGCAGCGTGTACTGCGTAAGCTGCTTGTCGTTGAGGTACAGAATGTCAAAGACGCGAAACAGCGGACGGTGGCCTGCAGCGTCCGAGTTGGACTTGTTCTGCTGCTCAGAGAGAGCAGCTGTCTTGAGGGTTCCAAACGGCACGATCTTGTCAATTCCCATATCCCAGGTGATCATTTCGCCGTCGAGAATGAGATTGCGTACGCCCGACGCAAATGCATTCTTCAGATGCCTGGTCAGCGCCGAGTTCCCATCCATGAACCCGTTGCCGTACAGGTAGCTGTAGTCTTTGGCCTTTCTCGACCAGAAGCAGAACCGCATCCTGCCAGGGTGATCCGGATCCTCAATCATGTGCATCTGCATACGCTCGCCATCCAGCTTTTCCTCGATCCAAAACTCGGGGTCCTCTTCAGTGACGCGCAGCAGCTCAATCATCCGCTGAAACGACGCCGGCATCTGGAACTGGGCGAGCTGCGGCTGGAAGCACTGCATCAGGGAAATGCCGGCCTCCTCCTGCTCGAGGCGCACCGCCGGATCGTATAGCTCCCAGCACACCCGGCGCAGGCTCGAGGACACGCTGAAGAGGGCCTCGCCGTCGGGGTGCCACAGGTAGAGAAACGTCTTTTCCGTGGCGCCCACCTTCATCTGCTTGAGGATGATGCGAATCAGCCACATCATCTCCTCGGCGTTCATGCGGTTGTAGAACGTCTCAAAGATGCGCAGGTTCTCGGCCTCGCCTGATGACGCCGCCAGCCTGTCGAGCTGCTCGTTGACCTCGGCAATGGTCATGTCGCCGACGTCGGTCCGCATCGGGCGCTTCGAGATGACCTCGAAGCAGCGGCCGGCAAAGTCGCCCGCGAGACGCGCGGCCATGGTCTGTCCGGGGATCTTCCAGTGTAGAAGATTGTAGCCGTCCTCGGAGTTTTTGTCAATCTTCATGAGCTTGACGAGGAGCTTGCCAATGGCGCTCTCCTTTAGGCCGTAGACGCCACGGTCGCGGTCCTTGTCTGGCAGGATGAGGCGCAGCGCAGGGTAGAAGTCGTCGCCCACGTCCTTGCGCCATCTTGTGATGAACCGTTCTATGATGTGCCTGCGCTGCTCTTGGGGGGACAGACTGTGGGCGCCGTGAGGGCCCTTCTTGCGAGCCGGGCCCCCGGCCGGCTGCTTCTTGTTCTCGTTGAGCGGGTTGAACAGCTCCAAGAAGAGATCGTGAAAGGCCAGCGTCTTGGAGTGGTTCCTCGGGCGGTTGGGATATCTGAAATGTCAATAACAGATCCGTTCACACAGGCGTGGATGGCGACATACTTGTCCTCCAGCTCCTCCTTGGTCATGTCGGAGGCGCCATACTGAATCTCCTCTTCACGCTGGGCGTCGGAGTCCTGGGTTTGGCTCGCGCGACTCATGCTGCTGGATTCAGAGGCGCCGACTCCGATTTCCGATTTTCTTGATGAGTTCAGTCGAAAGAAGGAGAGCAGTCGGGGCCCGCGACTACATGGCGCTGAGGCTCATTAATAGCTGCCATGCCATGGGTGAATGGAGCTGGAGCTCTCCAAGTGATGTGACGATTGGTTGACGATTCTCCACCTGGAGCTGCTGCCTGTGGCGGCGAGCACCGCTAGGCCCCGGTGTTGGATGACATAATGGCAACCAGCAGCCTTCCACACCCACCTGGAAGCAGAGCGCCCGCCAGCTGTTCGCCTCCCACGCCGTCCTTCCAGGTTCCTTCACGACGGGAGGCAGCCTGCAGCTCCAATCCCCAAACGGCTTTCCATCGATCCCAGCCACCATGCCTGACAGCAAGAATGTCCGAGCTAGACGATATAACGTACCCAACCCTCCAGCTAGATGACCACCTCCTCGACGAAAAGCTCCCCTCCGCGAGACCCATCCTCACCATAAACCCCGACCAGTCCCCAGCACACGCCACCCTCGGAGCACTCGACATCCTCCCCCTCGAGCTCCTCGACCACGTCCTCGCACAGCTCGACCTCTGCACCGTCATCTCCTTCCGCCACATAAACCGACGCGCCGCCCAGCTCGTCGAGTTCTCGCCCACGTACCGCGCCATCAGCCGCCACGCCTCCAACGCCCTCTGCGCCGCGCTCAACATTGGCTGCGCGCAATGGGTCACCTGCGGCGCGCTATACGGCGCGCTGTGTACGTGGAAGTGTGAGTCCTGTGGCGACTTTGCGGGCTACATCTATCTCGTCGCTTGCGCGCGGGTGTGCTTCCTGTGCTTCACGTCAAGGAGGCAGTATCTGCCGCTGCGACCGAGCCACGCGCGGCGCAAGTTTGGCCTGAGCGGCCAGATTGTCAATGCGTTGCCGCACGTTCGTGCTCTGCCGGGGGTCTACACGCCGAGGGAGAAGAAGCTACATCGCGTCGTCCTCGTCGACTATGCGTCCGCGCGGCACGCCGGGATCGCGCACCACGGCTCAGAGGCTGCCATGAACCGCTACATGGAAGCTACTCGCGTCGCGCAAGTCCAAGCCTACAATGCAAAAGGCACTGCGTCCGGTCGGTCTGCATCATCTGCTGCCTGCCACACACATCCACCAAAATTGGAAGACCCGCCTGACGACGGTCCGTGGAACCCATTTCGATTCGCAGCCGTTTGTAGAGTTCCGTGGTTGAACAGCGAGACGCAGCAAGTCGAATCGGGCTTCCACTGCCTGGGGTGCAAGTACGAGATTGACCTGCCCCTCAACTTTCGTCGAGAGTTTACAAGGGCCTCGTTTGGGGAGCACCTTGAAGAATGTGGCCCGATCGTGGACGGGAAGCACTGTCCAGGTAGCTAGCAGCTTCGCCCGACTATAAGCCATGAAACCGTGAACCGAAGCATCTATTCGCCCGCAGTGGCAGGAAGTGGTGCAGCAGACTGGCTGTGCGCTGTTTGTGGCCATGCTAATGCATCGTATCAAAACCAATGGCTGTCCGGAGACCGATGAGCGCCTACACTTCTCGTCCTTGGGTCGTAATGCCGGGCACAGGAGCAACATGAGGCAAGACGCCGACGGCGTACAACTGACAAACAAGGTCTATCCTTGTACCAAATCTATACCGGCCATAAAGTCCCGGCACATGTTCCCGTTCCAAGCAATCCCATTCCGTATTTACGAGCCATTGGAGCCAGCCAGAGCGCCCATGTCTATGCCCTGGTATCCTGTATCCGCCGCTGCCGCCTCCACCCCCTCGACTCCCGTTGGATACACGAGCTCCAACCTCGTTCCGCTTACTGCGCGCGAGTAATCATGTCGTCGCGCGAGGGTCCGGTGCCGATCCAGCTAATCTTGACCTGCGCTCCATGTCAGCAAAAGTTGCCATCGAAATAGCTCACGTGGCTGCCACTTACACCAGTGTACTGTTCGATGAACTCGATGTACTCGCGAGCCTGCTTAGGCAGGTCGTACTGCAGTCGGTCCGTCAGTCTCTACTTCAGCAGCTCTGTCTGTTTTGTCAAGGGCACGTACGTAGGTCTTGGCGTGGGTCGTGGGCTTTTGCCAGCCCTCAAATTCCTTGTACACGACCTCGCACTTCTCGAGGAAGGCCAGGTCGGCGGGGAAGTAGTCGAGCTCCTCGCCCTCGGGGGACTTGTAGGCGACAGCCACCTTGAGGACAGGGAATGTGTCCAGCACATCGAGCTTCGTCAGGTTGAGGGCCGTGTAGTGGTTGATGGAGACCGAGTACTTGAGGACGACGAGGTCGAGCCAGCCGCAGCGGCGCTTGCGGCCGGTGCTGACACCCCACTCGCGGCCAATCTCCTGCAGCTTGGTGCCGGCCTCGCCGAGGTCCTCGGTCTTGAAGATGCCCTCGCCGACGCGCGTGGTGTAGGCCTTGACGACGCCGATGACGCGGTCGATCTTGGTGGGGTTGAGGGCCAGGCCGGTGACGACGCCGCCGAGACCGGTGTTGCTGCTGGTGACGTAGGGGTAGGTGCCGTAGTCAATGTCCAGCATGAGGGCGTTGGCACCCTCGATGAGGATCTTCTCATTGTTGTCCTGGGCCTGCTTCATGAACTGGACGGCGTCGATGCAGTAGGGCGCAAGCTTCTGGCGGTACTCCTTGAAGCGCGCAATCTCGTCCTCGACGTCGTACTTGAGCAGGTCGCCGAAGCGCTTCTTGTATCCGCTGGCGAGCTGGCGCAGCTTGCGCTCGAAGGTGGCCTCGTCGAAGATTTCGTGGACGCGGACACCACTGCGGGCGGCCTTGGTGCTGTACGAGGGGCCAATGCCGCGGCCG
The DNA here is from genome assembly GCF_023168085.1 of Purpureocillium lilacinum. Taxonomy (NCBI): domain Eukaryota; kingdom Fungi; phylum Ascomycota; class Sordariomycetes; order Hypocreales; family Ophiocordycipitaceae; genus Purpureocillium; species Purpureocillium lilacinum. The sequence continues at coordinate 984,500 of NW_027072112.1, forward strand.
GTGGTGCCAATCTTGCGCGCGCCGAGCTGTCGCGTGTCAGCGGGATCCCGTGGTGGCGAGCACTCTGCTCACCTCGACTTCCTCGAGGCCGTCGACGGCGGCGTGGAGGTCAAAGTTGACCTGGCAGCGGTCGGAGACCAGGATGCGGTTGTCGGTCTTGAGGCCCTTCTCTTCCAACTCGGCAAGCTCCTTGAAGAAGCTGGGGACGTGGAAGACGACGCCGGAGCCGATCAGGTTGACGCAGTTGGGGTTGACCAGGCCGGACGGAAGAAGGTGGAAGCTGACGGGTCAGTGTCGGGGCGGCGGAGCGGGTTGGGTCGGATCGCGCGCATACCTGTAAGAGACTCCATTCGCCCTGCATCGCCGTCAGTCTTTGTCGTCGCAAGGGGGGTGTCGCAGCAGCGTCGCAAACATACACAATGGAGTGTCCAGCGTTGTGGCCGCCCTGTCCGTCGGTCTCAGCAGCAATCGCAGGATCGGGGTAGACGTCTCAGCTTACAGCGGCTCTGGCGCAAAGGCGCACCTCGGGGCAGAGGATGTCGGTGAGCTTGCCCTTGCCCTCGTCTCCTGCGCGTGGCGGTCAGTTCGGGATGCCCGTCGGGATGCCCCTCGCAATGCCCCGCGACGTGCCGAATGCAGAGTCGCATTGCGCGGCGCGGGCGCGGCGGGGCAGGCACGGCGGTCACTCACCCCACTGGGAGCCCAGAATGATGGTGGCCATGATTAGGATGCGAAGCAGAGGTACAATTGACCCGAGAGTCAACTGAGAGGTTCAGTGAACAAGACCAAAAGTCGTTGTTGAAGCGCGAAAAACTTCCAAGCCCCGCGACAGTCCGGTTGCGTGAGCGGGATAATATGGGCGAAAATGTCTGGTGGGGGGGTGTGGTGGGGTCCATCCAATGCCATCAGAGCCAACGGGCGGTGGCATGGATGGCGGCGCATGGTTCCATGCCGACTGCGCCGTCCGTGAGTCCGCCCGCCGATTCGGACGTGGGAATCCGCAGGTGTGTTTGTTCCTGGCTGGCGGGGCACTGCACGCACTGATTGCCCTGGACAGGTCAACGAATTGGATGGATTGCCGGAGACGGGAGTGAGACGGGATTGACGGCTCTTCGGAGGGCTTCACCTCAAAGGACGTGAGACGCGCTGAGCCGGCCTGTGGCTACAGCGCGAGTGACCGCTGAAATTTCACCAGGGCACCTGCAGTCGCCCGTGTGAGTCAACCTACCCGCCCATGGTGTCCGGGCAGCTGAGCAATTGGAAGGCTGCTGACGCCATCGCAGCCCATGCACCTTCCCGTGCTTTTTTTTAGAGTATTGCTATTTGTAAGGCTACGTTCTGCTATTTGCAAGGCAACCCTACCGTCTGCCCTACTCTCCCTGGCGCTAGCCCGCGCTACCTAATTTTAGTGTATTTATATAGGTCGGGCAAGAAGCGTCGCGATATCTTAATTGCATTAAGTAGTTATAACGTAGTAGCCGCGCCGTAGCGCTAGTAGGGCTTAAATCGCTTAAAAAACGCATTTCCGTAGTTTCCCTATAATATTATTATATTTAGATATATATTATTCCGTTTTAGATCCCTTTACTAGGCCGGCTAGCGTACTTATAACTATACCCTTATTACTACTAACTATATCTACTGCCCTTAACCTCGTCTACCCTAGCTATAGCGCTAGTAAGGCTTAAATCGCCTAAAAAACGTATTTCCGAGGTTTCTTTATAATATTATAATATTAAGGGTATATTCTTTTACTTTAAGGTCTATATATTAAGTCCCTTAACTATATTAAGCTCTAAGCGTAATTAAGGTTATAGTTATATAGCTAGGATAACCTCGTTTTATAAGGCTAAGGTAGATATAGCCTATAATATTATTAAGGTAGCCTATAATACTATTATTATAGTTTATAATACTATTAATATAATTCGTAATATTATAGACTAGCTATAAGCTATAGCGTTATTATAAGCCTAGCTATAGCTACCTTATAATCCCCTTATAGTCTATAACCCCTTTAAGGCTAGCTATAATACCTATAAGCTCTTTAAAGCTAGCTATAATGCCTATAATGCCTATAATAGCTATAAGAGCTTATCTTTAAGCTCGAACTATAAGCGGTTATAATAAATATTTAAGTTTAAGGGTTAGGTCTCTTAGCTTAAAGTCTAATTAAGTTAATAGCCTTAAGCCGTACCCTTACCTCTACCTTAAGTCTCTTACGAGCCCTATATATATATTTACCTTAAGGCTTAGCTTTATTATATAAAATCGGCTTTAACGTTATTATTATTAGTATCGTTATTAACGTTATTATTAGCGATTTTAAGGTATTAAGGGATCTTAAGCTTCTTATTAATAGCATTAAGGTATAGCTAGCTATAGCTATTAATTATAATAATAAGATTATAGATATTAAAGTAGCTACTTTTATAGTCTTATTAATAGTTAGTAAATAAGCCTAAAAGTAAAGTATTTAATAATAATATAAAGAGAGTATTTAATAATAATATAAAGAGATAAATTAAAGGCTTTTTAAGCTATTAATAAATAGTAATTTAATAGCATTAAAGTAGTTAGTCTTTAATAAGGTAGGTAAAGATAGTATAACTATAAGATAGGCTATATTAATGCTTAAAGTTACTTATATAAGCCTTTAATAGCTAAGGCTTTTATTAATTAAGTATCGTAATAAAGGTAAAGTAATATTACTTAACAAGAAGGTTAATAGCGGGATAAATAAGCTATTAATTTAATTTACTTAGCTAAGCCTATTAAGTATATTAAAGCTATTACTTTTAAAGCTATCGAGTAGCCTCTTAAGTATATAAGCGAGCCTTATTTTCGATTATAGTCTATAGCGCTTTATAAAGGTAATAAAGGTTTAATATACTTATTACGAGATAAGATTTAATATTTATATAAGTAATTTTAATTAAGCTATTAACCCTTTAATCGAAGTTATAATAATAGTTAATATAGTACTTTACTTATTACTTATACTATAGTATATATTAATTTTATAAGTATTAAAGGATATACCCTTAGCGGTAGCTAAAGGTCTAGATAAGGTATTTCTATAAGTCTTTAAAGGTATTATAATCGGTAATATAAACAATAGCTTAAAAAGCCTTAAATATACCCTTATAGCTATATTCTTCGTTATTTAAGCTTAAGATACCCTCTTCTACCTCTTATTATACGCGCTTATAGCTTATAAGGTCGAAGTCGAGCTTAAGGTCTAATAGCTCTATAAATAGAGTATTATTATTATTATTAATAGCGTTATTAAAGTTATTATCGCTACTTTCTTTATCCTTCTAACGAGAGTTAATTTTAGCCTAAGCGTTAGCTATAAGATAGTATATATATAGCTATTACTATATATTAAGAAAGACTTTTATAAATACTATTCGAAAAGCTTATTCTTTATCGATTATTATAACTTTTAAGGTAATAATAGTAAGGCTTTTATAAAGCTTATTAAGCCTCTTATAAAGCTATTAAAAATAATATTCTTTTTTACTATTAATAAGGCTAAAGGCGAAATTTATAATAGTCTTTTAGTCTATAATGCCTATAGCTTAAAAGAATAGTATTTTAAAGTAGTTAGTATAATAAGTATTATCGAGGCTAAGAACTTCTAGGAACTTCTTCTATATCTTATAATATTAAAGGTAAGTCTAGAAGATAGCCTTAAGGTAGCCTTTATCATTAAGAAGCTTATTAACCTTAATCTTAGCCTCTTCGAGCTCTTTAATAAAAGCTTAAATAAGTATTAAGCTATTAAGGCACTCCTTCTTAATAATCTATCTATCGTTATAGATATTTTTATTATAAAAGAACTTATAATCTAGGTTAGTATTATAGATAATATTTATTATCTTATAAGCTTATATATTAATCTTAACTATAAGCTCCCTCTTTTTCTTTTATTAAGTTACTATATAATAGTAAAAGAGGCTATAAGTTAATAGATCGATAGATTTATTATAGTTATATTAATTATAACCTTTAGGGACCTTATATTTTTACTTCTAGCTAGAAGACTTAATCGTTAAGGCTATAATAGCGAAAGGGCAATCGATCTTTTATATTAAGGGCTTCTATAGGCTAGTACTCATTAAGGTATACTTAAGGCTCTAATTATAGACGAACCGGATCTATATTAATTATATAACGCTATTAACTTTATATCTTATACCTATAGAGCTCTTAACGAATAAGGTATTATTAATAAGGTATTAGTCTCGAAGGAAAGTAAAGAGGGTATCGTAAGTCTCGAACTCTAATAAAGGCAGTAATAGCGGAATTAGATCGCTAACGTTATCGTTACGTATAACGATAGATATAATAAAAGAGATACCTTTATTAATAGGCTCTTCTATATTTAATAATAAGCTAAGATCTATACTTTTATAGGCCTATAGCGGCTCTAATCGGGCTATAAAATAGCGTTAAACTAATAATATTTATAATAGTATTAAAAGGCCTTATAGCCTACGGTAGCCTCGTAGCTACGAGGTAGCTACGAGGCTGCGGCCTATAGGCCCGCCGGGCGCTAGGCACTAGTATACTAATTTAGTATAGCGGCCTAGGCGGTACGGGATTAGTCAAAAATTTCACTTAGTAGGGCGGGCAGTAGGGTTGCCTTGCAAATAGCAGAACGTAGCCTTGCAAATAGCATTACTCTTTTTTTATCGGCAGTCGCTCCCACGATTCGCTGCCCCTCGCGGGCCCAGCCGGAAGGCGCCATTTGTTGGCCGTCCGTGCCTGCCCTGTCATGCTTGGCTTGGCTTGCTTGGCCACCCACTGGCAGCCATCCGTCCCACCAGCCCCGACTGCGGCCCCCCGTCCCCGTCCTGCCGTCGAGTCACAACCTACGACGTGCAAACGGCGATGTCCACCTCACCCGACTGTGCGTGCCGTGCCGTCTTTTCGCTCTTCTCTCACCGCAGGCGCTTCGACGCCTTCGATTGGATGGCACGCCGGGTCAGCCTGCGTTCGGGTCTCGGCTTCATGTCCGTGTGCTTCCCGGCCCGTAGCTGCCGTGCAGCTGGACGCACCTTGCTGGCAGCGTGCCCCGACGGCGTCGCAGGTCTGCTGCTCAGGGCCTATCCCGACACATGACAGCCGTGACTGGAAGCAACGACAGCATGCCCACCGCTGCCAGTATCATCCGCCCGCGCTCTGGGCGTGGTCTCCGCAACTCGGCTGAGCTGTTGCAAGCCCCGTTCAAGCGAGCGCGGCGCGTTTGGCGGATGCCCAACACACGACCATTGAACACGTCTGTCCATATCCATCCGAGTTGAAGCGCAACTCCGACTAAAAGGCCGAACCTACGTTGGCTGTTGCGGACAAAGGCCGTGTTCTGTGCTCTTTTCATGCTGCATCACATCTACCCCGTCTGAACAGACCTCCTCGACTGGGACAATGGGCACTTCGCACCGATTGGACATGGACCATGAAAGACGTCGCCTTGCCGCATATAAGCTCGCTCTTCCCATAATACTCGGGTGACTCCTGACGTAGACCCAAACTATTGTCTTCGCATCCACGTGCAACAAACATTTCTGCCAACGCAGGATTTCCAGAGACTCAGGCTGCCTCCTTTCGCCGCCGCTAGTGTCACGATGAGGCGAGGGTCCTCTTTCCAGTCTCGGCCGCCCATCGGGGGCCTGTCCCTTGCCTTTGAGGTGCACTTTATGGTGGCTCAAAGTCTCGACGAACCGGCCAGAAACCCCCAACCGCAAACCCGTCAGGAGAAGTGGACTTGCCCGAAAGGCTCGCAGGACCCCTGCGGCGATATCATGCGCCGCTGCATGGCCGTCCTCAGCGCGAATGGCTGCGATTCTAGGATCGTACGCAGACATGCCGCGGACATGGAGAAAGTCTGGGAGACTGAATTCGCCGCGACGTGGCTCCTGAAGCCCTCTTCCCGTCCGAAGCCAAGTGACTATGCCCCAGCCGGCTACAAGTGGCATGGATTCAAGCTGCGCACTCCATTCTTCTATCGGGCTGAAGCACTCTCCCGGCGACCCTTGTTCATGCGGTGCCTCGCAGGACTCCAGGATGCTGTCCTTCTGCACCTGAACTCGTCATGCCAGCTCAACGTCTCTGTGGCGTCCTACCAGCACTTGGGACACCTCACTGAGGCAAAGAAGCTTACAACCCTCGTGTGGCTTCTAGAAAAGCAGTTCCTCCTCATCCTCTGCCCTAGGGTGCCACTGCTTACCGGCCGATCTATGCTTACTACGGATCACAGCAGGCTGGCCAAAGGCAGCAGGTCTCCCGTCCAGAGGCAGGCGCCGGTCTCCATTCGACACGACGCTCCACGATTCCGCGACAGTGCGCTCGACGCCCAAATGCAGCGCCTGTGGGCTTGCAGTAGCCTCAAGGAGCTTGAAGAACTGCTCTGCAGGGCCGACAACGGAGAGCCGCTGGCCTTCTCAATAGTCCAAGACGAACTCCCCTCCAACCCCAACCGGTCCTCCGGGACCTGGAAGGCCGTGTTCCGGTACGCAGTCTGGCATCCGCACAAGGGTGTCGACGTGACAGAGGCCTGTTTGCGCTTGCTCTCGGCCTTTCTCGCCGCAGCGCAGGCCCAGGGCCGCTATTTTAACGAGTTTGCGACGCAGACGGAGGAGATGACTACTTGGCTTGATCAGGCCCACTCGACAGAGGATGAGCGCCTGCCAGCCTTGCTCCAGAGATTTGGCTTGAGAAACGACGAGCAGGTGTGGCAGGCTGCCAGAAGGTTGTACGCTGGCTCAGTAGTTGAGAGGGCACCGAGGTGTAGGCATCGCCTCAGATCGCTCAGCATCTTCCCAAAAAGCAAGCGTTAGGGATCAAATACCTGTTTGGGAGGGGATGGACGTCGGAGAGGAAGAAGAATATTGGGGGCGGCTAATTCATAACCAAGCGTGAGGCTCTTAAGGTTGTTTTGATGCTGTCATGAGTTGTACCTCTAGTTCCCATGCCACTGCCCTCTGGGTCGGTTGAGGGGCCCATGCTTTCTCATTGTGATTTACGGTGACATGACTTATGTTCAAAACTTTGGAATTTCACAAAGCAACGCAACGATTGTCAATGTTGCAGCGTGAATTCGTGGGTGTTGAGCTACACGTATCGGGGTCGCCCGAGGTACAGGGTAGTCCGCACAGTCTGGTGGTTTTCCATCCGCTCTACGAAGTATTAAGCGCAGCTGTCGTCTAAGCCAAGCGGAAAGTGCAAGCGTAATTACTGTGGAACACGCATTCTCTAGGAGGCCGTGTGTTTAGCCTAATTGAACAGATGTTGGGCCGTCTTTACATTGTATGTATGGGAGAGTCGACGCCCCATGAGCCTCAGAGAGTCACAGGTCACTCGCCAGCGCGAGGATGAGCCGAAGCAGGGGTTTTTGATCAGTGACGGACGGTATGACGCGTAAACATTCCGGCAAACCCGGAACGGAAGTGATTCTCCGCGGCAGAGCCGCGCCGAACGAACGTGGATCGTGGCCCGTCCCCATGAACAGCCGCGAGAACATGTCCCTGTTTTTCCAACACAAGGGTCGAGAGCATCGCAGACAACATGAAGCATCCCGTCACATTTTATTTATCCAGCAACGCATTGGCACATGCCATTGAGCTGCGAGCGATTGCGAAAGTGCCTCTATGTGAATTCCCATTGTGTACCTGCACGTGAAAATCGCGCCCTGAGGCAAACGATGCCCCTTGCAGAGCTGCTCCGAACTTTTTTCCCCGATCGAGGCAAATGTCTGGTCGCAGCAGTCACTGCAACGGCGATCATCTGGTCGTCCGAAGTGACGATCCTCGCTTAAGCACGCGTGCCTTGCGTGCGCACATACATGCTGCGCACGTCAACCGCAAAGGCCTTGGTTCGACTCGAGCAGGGCAATTGGCCCACGCCGCTTAAAAAGGCAGCCGGTCAGCATCAACACCACGCGCAGCACTCACTGCGCTGCGTTCCTCGTCTAAGTAGGCCCGATAGAACAGAGCCCGCACAGGGGAGAAGTTATACCAGAACCTGGGGCTTAGTCTCTTGGGCTAGCAGACTACCGATTTGCTTAATGACGGTCGCGTCTCTTGGCCTGGCTTCCATGCCGGACCGACGAGAATTGCTGCAGGTGGGCTTGGAGAAGGCCCGATACCCAGGTCCACCTCTCCACACTGACGGCTCCCCAAGACCTGGGGCAGCCACGGCGGCTCGGCGCGGGGCCCCTCATTGCTTACACGATGGCATCAGGGCAGAGGCTTCCCGCTGGGTTTGACGGGGAATTGCCAAGAGTGGCAGTCGCGGGGTGTCGTAGTAGTGTATAAATGAAGGCTTCGATCCGCGGGAAGAACGGAGGAGCGCAACCTAGGTTCGCATTTGGTGTCGCTGAGCTCCGGTACTCCGTCATTCTCCAACAACCATCATGTTGAGGGCACTGGTGAGCAGTCTTGCGGCGATCGCCGCGTTGCAGGATGCCGTGGTGGCGTCGCCATCAGTGCACCGCCGCAACCGCTGCACCGAGCTCGAGGACTTCATCAAGAAGCAGAACAAGGTTTCCATCGATGGCGTCCTTGCAAACATCGGGCCCGATGGATCAAAGGCCAAGGGCGCTTCCCCGGGCGTTGTTGTCGCCAGCCCGTCCCGGTCTGACCCCGACTGTAAGTCCTTCCTGACGGTAGTAGTCGGTCCTGCGTGGCTTTGCTAACATCGATAGACTGGTACACATGGAGCCGAGACGCCGCTCTGACGTTCAAGGTCCTTATCGAGCGCTTCATCCACGGCGACAAGTCGCTCAAATCCAAGATTGACGACTACGTCTCCGCCCAAGCCGAGCTGCAAGGTCTCACAAACCCCTCCGGAGGCCCAGACTCGGGCGGCCTCGGTGAGCCCAAGTTCAACGTCAATCTGACAGCGTTCACCGGCTCGTGGGGCCGCCCGCAGCGCGACGGTCCGGCCTTGCGCGCCACGGCGCTCATCCTGTATGCCAACTGGCTGGTCGGCAACGGTGCTCGAGGCCAGGCAGCGGACAAGGTGTGGCCAGTCATCGCCAAGGACCTCGACTATACGACGCGTTTCTGGAACCGGACGGGCTATGATCTGTGGGAGGAGATCAATGGGTCTTCGTTCTTCACGCTGTCGGCGTCGCATCGCGCGCTGGTCGAAGGCACCGCCCTGGCGAAGACGCTGGGCAAGACGTGCAATGACTGTGCTGCGTCGGCGCCCAAGGTGCTGTGCTTCATGCAGAGCTTCTGGGTTGGTGGGTACATCGACTCCAACATCAATGTCAATGATGGGCGTACTGGCAAGGACGTTAACTCCATCATCTCATCCATCCACACGTTCGACCCGGAGGCGGACTGCACCGACGCCACGTTCCAGCCGTGCTCCGCGAGGGCACTCGCAAACCACAAGGCGGTGACGGACTCGTTCCGAACCATTTATGCGGTCAACAAGGGTATCCCGCAGGGCAAGGCCGTCGCCGTGGGCAGATACGCCGAGGACGTGTACTACAATGGCAACCCGTGGTACCTGGCCACCAACGCCGCCGCCGAGCAGCTTTACGCGGCGCTTTACCAATGGAATCGCATCGGGTCCGTCTCCGTCACGGACGTGTCGCTGCCCTTCTTCAAGGATCTCATCCCCGACATCAAGACTGGCAAGTATGGCAAGAACAGCAAGGAGTTCAAGTCGATTGTCAAGGCCGTCAAGCTCTACGGCGACGACTTCCTCGCCGTGGGCAAGAAGTACACGCCGGCAGATGGGTCATTGTCGGAGCAGTTTGACAGGAACTCGGGAGCGCCGGAGTCGGCCGTTGACTTGACCTGGTCCTATGCCTCCTTCATCAGCGCGACTGAACGTCGCGCGGGCATCATGTCGCGGCCCTGGGGTGAGCGCGGAGCCAACAGCGTTCCGGCAGTATGCGAGCCCGCCCCTTCGTGCGACTCAGAGGTCACCTTCAACGTGCGTGTCACGACAGTTCCCGGTGAGGATGTTTTTGTGGTCGGCGGCATCACCGAGCTCAGCAACTGGTCTCCGGCCAACGGCATCCCGCTGGACGCGTCAAAGTACACGCCTAGTGATCCTCTCTGGACGGTCAAGGTCAAGATCCCGTCCGAGACGAGCTTCGAGTACAAGTACATCAAGAAGAACCGCAACGGCGACGTGACGTGGGAGAGCGACCCAAATCGGAGTGGAAAGACGGGCAAGGAGTGTAATGCGTCGGAGACGATCAACGATCAGTGGAGGTGAGAGCAATGGCATGCTCCCGGCATCACAGGGCCTGCACCCATTGTCGCGTTGAGGAAATAGGCGAATTGGGGAACGCGTTATTCCTGATGTCTGACCAACCTCGTAGTAACTAGTAATAAGCTTAGGCACGAGTGCAGTGCAATACATGAATGAACAATGACCCTCTCACTAAGCGAGAGTAAAGGAACTATGCCTCACTGTTTGCCTCCATTGACGTGCAGACAGCCACATCCTGAAAAACTCATGCTTTGAGATCAATGGCTTCATGTACGTTATGAGGGGTTCGGTCGCCATGCAACTTGCACGTTGAGATCGCTCTGGGTGAACAGGCCCGCGTTGAACGACTTCCAAGGATTCGTCGGATCTACCAGCGTAAAGTCAAATCGCCGGAAAAGCTGCGCCATTCCATCAGCATCGCCATCAAGCCAGGAGTGACGATGCACTTACCTCGACAAAGACTTTGTTGAGCTCAATCATGGCAATGTTCTTGCCAAGACACTCCCACCTGCTGCCACCAGCAAAGGCCATCATGACGGTCTGTTCCATTTGCTTCGTCTTGTGGGAACCCAGCCAGCGGTCTGGGCGGAAAACATCTGCATCCTCTCCGAAGACGTCCCTGTTGCGCATTATGGTCCACGGCGACCACGCCACGTTGGTGCCGGCTGGAATGGTGACGCCGCACACGATCTGGTCCGTCTTGCAAACTTTGGGATACAGCGCGGCCGCGGGCGGCCAGAGCCGCAGTCCCTCGAGGATAACGGCCTGCAGGTATTCGAAAGCCTGGGCCTCTGCGTGGGTGATTGGCGATGAGATGCGCCCTTCCTTTGCTGCTGCGTCGATCTCGTTCTGAAGCCGAACATAGACATGCGGCGACGTGATGATGAACAAGATGGTCGACCGGATAGCTGTAGCAGTTGTGTCCGAGCCGGCAATCATCTGGACCAAGGCCTCGCACTCAGTTTCCTTCTGGCTGAGGCCGTGCGCCACCAGAGACCCCAACATGTCCCGTTTCACAACAGGCTTATTGCCGAAACGCTGCGCAACGACATCTTCGGCGAAGCGAATGATGTCACCTATGCCGCCCATGTCCTTGACGCTGGGCACGAACCAGCGAAGATACGGCGACTGTATCGTGGAGATGACTCCCGGTATCAGCGTGGTGGAGACGAGGATATAGACGGTCTTGCCGGCCATTTCGATGTAGCCAAACTTGTCTTGGTTGAGCTCCATGTACCCAAACGTCTTTCCAAAGGCGAGCGAAGAGATGACGTCGAGCGAGAAATACTGGATTTTCTCGGCCAGGTCGATGACACCGGCGTCCCTGCTGTTGGAGAGCTGGTTGCCAATCAGGGTGATTAGGTTCTTGACCTGCTCGTCGATGAGCTGGTGAACATCGTCCACGTCTTTACCTCCATATCCGGGCGATATCTTGTTACGGATCGCGTTGTGCAGAGTGTCGTCAATCGTGGAAAACGAGCTGTCCCTGTAGGGATCGATGCGCATGCCACGATACCACCACGACCTCGTCCATGGCGAGCGCACTGCCCAAATACGTCGCAGCTCGGAGGGATCACCACATACAACCCAGTTAGGTGCGATTCTCGCAATAGGCCCTGCCGTAGGGACAAGTCAGCCCCGAGACTCCCGCGTCGCTTCCTCGATGGCGCTCGGCGGGGGAGGGAAAGGCGTCGGCCTGCCATGCTACTGTTGCCTATAAGGTATGGCATGTTGTTCGTGCGAATGCTTACCATGTGTCTTGATCAGATCGTGTAGAATGAGGTGCATCCGCCCATTTAGCTGGTTGAAGACCATCCACAAATTGGTCCAAGCTGCCCACCGCGGACCAGATATGTGCCGAAGACGCAAGAAAGAGCTGACTGCCTGAGCCACAAACAAGGCGCCCGCCGCGCTCAGGGCTACTAAGAGCCACGACATCGCGCCGAGCGGACGACGGAACTGGTCAGAGTCGGCGGAATCGTCGAATCTTGGTGGCCGTTGAGCGTGTCGGCTGCGATCCGGAGATCCAGCAGTCCAGCGTTTCCACTCTGGCAGGATTTCAATTTATCAGGGGGCCATGTTGCCAACTCGTCGGGGACATGTGCGCGCGAGCACCGCCTCCAGGCCCTGTCCTGGGATGTCCCTGCACGGCTGTTTGACACTCTTCCCGCTTCCGCGGCGACCCAGTATTGGCCGCCTGCAGCACTCTAGCCGCGGTGAGGCTAGCGTTCAGGTCTTTCAGGGTTTGTTCCGCTCGTTGAATCCAGCGCAAAATGACTGGTCGCATATTGCCAGTGGGACGCGGGCAGGGGGGGAGCGGAGTTGGGCACGGAACGGTCCGCTGATTGCACCTGTCATGCCCCCGCGGAATTTACTTATTTCAGAGTGTTTGCCGCCCTCTGCTCAGGCGGAAGATCTGGGTCCAACAAGACTTCTTCTGCAGCCAGTGTTTGGTCGATGCTCAGAGACGTTGCTCCTCCTCATCCGTAGCTGGTGCGGCCGCGTCGACGAGGGAGCCGTCTTTTCCTGCTCGTGGGAGGCCGTGGTCACAGAATGCAGCTCACCGACGCTCTGGGTCTCAGACTTGCTGCTGGGTCGGACGCTCTGCGGAGAGACATGCTGTAAGCCAATAAACTCGAACCTTTTCTACGAATCTGGTAATCTGGGATACAATCTCGCGATTCACAACAGCCGCCTCGCCGAACTTCTACATGGATGCAACACTGTGGGAGCCAGCCCAGCGCTCTGCGACTCCACTAAAGCCCCCGGCAACCTCGACCGCCCGCTAGTACAGCACCTTGGTCATTCGCTGCTGGTACTGGAGCGCGGTGATCTCATCATATGCCGCGGGCCTCTTCTCCGTGACGAAGTGAGGCAGCGGGCCAGCCGATGTATCGCGATGCGCCTTGAAAAAGAAAATGCCAGAGTAGCGCTCGGGGCAAAAACCTTCCGTGCGTCCCTTCATTGTCGGCGGCACCGAGACTTGGTGAACGCCAGCCTTGATGACGTTGTTTGTCCAGCGCTGGAAGGTGTCGCTGATGTTCACAACCATTTCCGTGGGACCATCAGGATTGCCAGGCAACACAGGTGCGAAGGTGCCGGGCTGGGACCGATCCTCCAGCTCCAAGCCGCCGACAGTGTCCTGGAACAGAAGCGTGATGATGCCAAAGTCTGTGTGCGGCCAGGTTCGCTTGACCTTGCCCTCGGCCAATTGACGCAGGTCGGTCGGCGGGTAATGGTTGAGACGTAGCTCGCTTGACGCCGGCTGGCACCTTTGCACAAGCGTGTCAGCTGGCAGGTCGGTGCCAACCTCGATGGCTCTCATGATGTCAAGGCAGATATCTTGGAATTGCGTATAGCAACCCTCCATAAGCTTCTGGAAGCCTGGCAGCTCTTTCTCCGAAGGCCACTTATTGGGGAACTCCTTGTCGCCTGGTGGACCGGCATCAAAGTGCTCCTACGAGTAACCAGTCAGTTACGCCGGAACAATATACGGTGCACGTGAAGTAGAGGAGACTTACGCGGGCGTCGGTCAATTCATCCCACGACTTTTGGCCGTTAAGATTCTCCGGCCTCAGCTTGGACGTCTGTTCCGCGCCAACCCAGCTAAATCCGCGTTGCGGGTTCGGACCGCGAGGGTTGGAAATCTTCATTTTCACGTCTGTTGAGAGCGCGAAAAAGTCGACAGCCTTTTATTGTCAGCATCACAACATTTGGCTGGCTCCCCATCAGGTGGCCAGTGGTGGCACTCACAGCCTTCATGTATGCCTTGACGACGTCCTCGGGCAGGCCATGGTTGGTAAGTTTGACAAAGCCATGGTTCTTGAAACTTGATACCAGAGCTCTGGCGGTATTCTTCCTTTCTTGCAAAGAGCCTTGGGTAAACAAGGAAAAGTCGAGCGTTGGCAAATCCATGGCTGTGAACACCAGACGCGGTCTAATAGCGATAACTAAAGACTGCTATACAACGAGCAGGCTATGAGACTCTCTACAGTATTAAAAGCCAGCAAAAGGCAACGAAGAAGTGATGCGCAGAGAATGCAACCGCAGGCACTTGAAGACAAGGTGTATTGTATCCACTGGATGTAATGGTGGCCTAGTGTAACCCCAACCTGACTGCACGTTACGGATTTCCTTAAAAACTCCTGTTACATCAATTGCGCACGCAGCAAATAAGTCCACAGGAACGGCAGCAGGCTGGTCGACAGTCAAGGGCCAAGTGAGACAAGTAGCAAATTATCCACAATGCGCGCTATCTGTAGTTGCTGGGCAATTATCGCCAGCAGTAAGCTTAGGTCATTCAATTCGTCCCGGTCGTAATGACAGTAATAACGTTACTAGTCTCCGCACACACGCCAACGCGTGTCGAATATGGAGCCGAGGGCACTAAGTAGTTGGATCCTGACTTATGAAAGAATGGCAAGTGAGTGGAATACTTGCGCTTCTCGTCTACCGCCTCGATCCTATAGAGCTGCCTCGAGGCAGATCGCATGCTCGAACGGAAACCCTGACAGGCTACGTTGCGCCTATTTCGAATTTTTGTACTTGATGTAGAATCCGTAGGTTTCGCCCGCGTCCCAGTGCTGGCAGTTTTTGGGGTCGCCAAAGACTCTTGAGGCGCGGACTAGGAATTTGTCGCATATTTTCCGCTGTCGAGCCGCCCAGCCCACAGCCAAAAGAGCAAGCCTCAGGATTTATAGTACTGGGCTTCTCCAAGGAACATGTCAGGCTGGCCGATTGTCTTCATATTGCTGCAGCCGATTGGGTCATCGATTGCGAGGCCCTTTGGTGGACAGGTGGTCAGGGGCACAATGTCGACACGGATGATGCGGCTTCCCAGCCCCAGGTTAGTAAAGCCCAAGGGCAAGACGTCCGTGACGTTAAATCTTCCCGGCGCCGGAAGAGTAAAGGTGCTCTTCGGTGGCCGGGGCTGATCAAAGATGTCGCTGTCGGAGAGTATTACCTTGTCTGAGCGCACGATGGTTTTGTTGTGCGGGGAGCCTGCGAGGCCTTGGTACGGCAATGACAGGGATGAACCGTCTCTACCATTGACAATTATGTAGCCGGACCAAAGTGCGCAGCGCTCCAAGTCGACATTCGTCGGCTGTTTCGCAGAGACTGAGACCGTCTTGCGGCGACCCGGTGCGAGGGCTACCTGTTCTTCGGAGAAGCCAAGCGTGGCCGCTGCGTCGACAAAATCCCACCGAAGCGACATGGGGAGATGCCACACTGGATCATCCCTACGTGGGAAGACGTACACGGTGCTTGCAGGGACATGAGAAATGCGATATGATACGTCGAGCTTGCCGTAATTGGAGAGAGTGAACGTGAGCTGTGGCTGGAGATGGTCTGAATCGTTGAAGGACAGGCTCGAAGGTTCAAGCATGTTGGTCGCGTAGGCGGTATTGTATGCTTGTACAAGCCCGGCACCCTGGTGCGGCGCTGGAGCCAGCCCTTTGAAGAATCGGAACCCGTCATTCCGTAGCTGTGGGACAGCGTGCGCCGCAAGGAGGTTTGTGAGGGACCTTGGGTCGAGCTTGCCGCGTACCTCGAAAATGAGGGCAATTATCGCAGCCATGAGCGGTGTCGCCTGGGATGTGCCAGACATGACTTCGATGGTACCCTTCGCAATCGAGTGTGTAGACAGAATGTTGCCACCAGGTGCGCCGAACTGTGGTTTGAAGTCCATCCCAAAAGTCGGGCCAAAGGAACTGAAAGGGCTGACAGCGCCACCGCCTCGGATGTCTGGGTATGTCTTGGGATATCTGGTCGTGTTCGCCGGGTTCAATTGATGTTGGCGACATTCACGGTGATGACACTCCCTGCCTTCAATGCCTTGACCCATGCTTCGCCAGTTTCTGGCTCAACCATTCCTGCTGAGACAATGCGAACATGAGGCAAAGGTCTGTCAGCGACGGAGACCGTGGAAGCCCCCGGAACGTCATTGTAGAACATGATGTGGTTGGCGCCCTTCTGGCCAGCATATCTCGCCTGCAGATATGGCAAGCATGTGCCCATGCGAATAAGCACAATCTTGTTTCCCAAGTTAGGCGTACTATCCGGTAGCGGCTTGCACGCATCGTTGGTGATGCTGGTGTTGAGGCTGGTCGCGTAGATCGGCAACGTCACGTTCCAGTTGGCTCGAGTGGCTGGCACGAATCCAAATTCGCGCCACTCCCCGCCGTGGGTAGAGTAATGCGACGTGTAGAGCATGACTGATGCGTTAACGGCTTCGAAAGAGGACACAGACGTTACGCCGTTGCCGTCTGCTGGCCCCCCGGGGGAGAAGAAGCCAAAAGCACCCGAGTTCCCGGCGGCGAAAGTGCATACAACTCCGCGATCCACGACCCGGGATAAGATGGTTTCCAAGGCACTCTCGGTCCAACCGCCGTGAGAGCCGAGGGACCCAGTGATGATGTCTGCGCCGTCCTCAAAGGCCATGTTGACTGCTGAGATGAGCACCTCGTCACTAACACCGGGTCCGCAGCCAAAGACACGATACATGCCGAGGTCGGCACCAGGGGCGGCACCGTTGAAGCCCCAGGGGTTATCTCGAGCAGCAATAATACCGGCAACATGCGTACCATGGCCATGGCAGTCAATCGGGTCTTTGTCGGGGGCCGGGCGGCGTGTAGGATCTAGGCTGCTTGGGTCGTACCTGTCTCCAACAAGGTCATATCCGAATGAAATAGGGCACCCTTTGCCAAAGCAGCCACCCAATGCAGGATTGGTGTAGTCAACCTTAGCAGTTAGATGCCGCACAAGATCCAGAGTAAACAATGAAGTCACTCACGCCGGTGTCAAGGATTGCAACCTTCACGCCTTTGCCTGTGATGCCTTTGGCATGTAACTTGTCGACCTGAGTCATAACATGCGGCGAGAATGGGGCCATCTCTGTGGTGTTGGCATGAGTACCAAGTGTCCGTATATTCTCTAGGGCCCCAATTACGTTTGTATTCTGCTCATGCTCGGGTAAGTGGTGTATTCGAACGGGCCATACGTTCTTGATGCTCGACAGACTGCCAAGCTGGGTTGCTTTGATGAGTGCACTTGTAGTATCATGTAACTGTACCGAACCGCCCTTGAACAGCGTATAGTCGAAATTCATCCGAATAACCCGCGTAGAGCCCATCTCGTCCGATAAGCTAGAAACATCCTGGTAGCGTATTAGCCCGTATACTGGAGGTTTGTGACGCACCTCTTGATGTACTTACATGGCCATTCTCAGGTTCAAATATGTATGCTCCTGGGACATATTGTAGTCCAGGGAGTGCCGCGAACGCACCACGCGTAAGGTATGTGCACGCAAGGAACAATGCCCATGACGTCGTTGGCGCCATTGAACTTGGAGGCCTAATCACCCTGCGAACTCGAACAATTTCTCGGTACTTGTTCACGGCACCAGGAGCAGATGTCGAATACTGAGCTTTGTTTTGACTGGTCTCTTTGGCCCTGAAATACCTGTACACATATTATCTGTCCAAAGATGAGACCAGACGGAAGATAGGATTCTTATACGGAACAGGACCTGTCAATCACTGACAGGGCACGCGGAATCCTACACACCAACTCGGTGCCTGAGTTGAAAGGGGGATGAACGGCATGGATACATGGACTCACCTCCCATAGAGGGAAGGTGTTGTGGCGCTGGTCCTAACGACTTAACGGCATCAAGAGTTTGCGTGGCTTCCGTAGAGGCTAAGTCTTCTACTCATGCGCGATTCATATCGTGTAATTGGGCAAGTTGTATCAGCAGTCGTACACGGCACGGGCTCAATTGAGGCTGCGTCGTCAAACATCATGTATCTGCCGAGTAGATACCGCTTTGTGCTATTAGTAATTGGATGATGATATGATAGGTAGAGACTCCTTGCCTGCTCCCGACCTACCACGACGTTTGATCAAATGGATGTGGCGTAGTCAACCCTGCGTTGAATCCCTTCTCGAGCCTTAAACTGGGCTTGCGCGACTTGGGCCAGTATCATGTACACAACTCATAGAATCCTTCGAGCAAGCAGCTGCCATTTTGGGGAGCTTTGTTGGTTCTGTGAGGGCAGGGTTTGAAGCGCGTGTATACCGCGCCCACCATCACCTGCACGTGTACATGCACTGGCCACTACTGATCTAAGACTTGGAAAGGTTTCTTGCCGGGTACCTGTACGCCTGAATAGGCTGTATGGATGCACAAGATACCTGTAATGCCCGAAAAGATGCGAGTCGGCGAAATGTAACGAATATTTTCGCCCTAACACATGTATTGGTGTTGAGGTTGTGCCCGAAGCACTCCAGCGTGATATCAAGCTTGGGCTTGGACGTAACCAGAAGGACCTACTACCACCTGGACTTTGCTGTACTGTAAAAAGTACACCTGGGCATAACAACCTCACTTGGCGGTGCCTGCCAGCACATCCCACTCATGTTCCTTGCAACGTTCCGTTTCCCGTAGGACAAACAATATGGCATCCATTTCTCATCAGCTTTCGCCAGCTCCATCCTGTACTGTCACGGCAATCTGCCGGGGTGCCAAACTAGCGAGACCTTTGTTCTTGTCGATGTCATTTCCAAAAATGGCTGTTGGCGCAGCATCCGTCGAGGGGATGGGGTTGTAGGCAACATCCCCCGCACCGTTGCTGCGGACGCCATTACCAGTGGTGTACTCAGGCATCGTGGACTCGACAGCTTGTCCGTGGACAGTGTACCCGGTGTCACCAGCATCCACGAAGGCATCAATACCTGCGCCGTGGCGTGGGTACTCCTTCATGAGCCGCTTGTGCGCCTCCAGCGCCGCCAACATCTCTTTCTGCGAGACGTCATTGAGGAAGGTACACTCGCCCATTGGGCTGATCGGCACAGCCGCACGGAGCTTGCCATCTCTTGTCCGCAAAATTGCGGCGGTGGCCTTCTCAAGAAGGGGGCCATCGAATTGGTCGTGGTCCATTGACAAACCGGCGCGGGAGAAAAGTCGAAGCAGCCGCTGGTGATCCTCCGCCGTCAGAAGCCCTCTCAAGTAGGACAGTGTCGCCGAATACGCCATGTCGATGGAGATGGCATGGCCGTGACGAAGTGGCGGGTTAGGGACAAGCTCATGAAGAGGAGACCACCTGTAATAAAACATGTAAGCCAAAACTAGAAATCACATACGCCAAGAACGAAGGACGTACGTGTGGCCATATGCAATGACTCTATCCAGCATGATCTCATGCAAGTTGGGAGTTTCGAGCTTGAGCATCTCCAAGATGCCAGCCCTGCAGATCTTGTCTGCCGCCTCGCGGAGGGCCTTGGATGACGCGTCGGACCGGCCGAACGCGTTGCCAATGAGATCCTCGCAATGTTCATCAAGCAGGTCCAGCGTCTCCTTGTGCGCGCAGGACGAGATCTTGATGAGTTCCGCGAATCCGTTGCGGATCTGAGCAGTCGGGAGTGTTCGCAGGAACGTAAAGTCCAGGAAGGTATGCATGGGGGCATGGTAGGCTCCCAGGCGGTTCTTGTACTGGCCATAATTGACGGCCACTTTGATGGACACCGACGCGTCAATGAGTCCAATGACAGTAGTCGGGACACGGATGTAGTTTGTGTTTCGGCGATACGCGGCGCATGCGAAGCTGCGTATGGCGTGGTCAGTCGACGATCCGGGGACATGAATCAGTGAGCTTAGTTCTCACCCTGCTACGTCCGTGACCAGACCTCCTCCGACAACCAAGACCGGCTCCTTGCGGTAAACACCAAAGTCATTCATAGAATCGATGATGCTTAGCAGGGTGTCCATGCTCTTGGCTTTCTCGCCGATCATGGTTTTGTGTATAGTTAAGTCAATGTTGTGGCTCTTGAAGTACGCCTCAATCACCTCTCCATAAAGCGTGAAGATGTTGAGATCCATGACTGCAAGGCACCGCCCCCAGGTGCGATAGCACTTGGCAAGCTGCGGATTCGCCGTGTCAAAAACTCCATCAAGGAATGCAAAGTCATATTCAATCTTTTCGTAGCCACAAACGTTGAAGCCGTTTGCGACCTCGGTCACGGTTGCGTTCATGTCCGACATGGTGACGGAGCGGTGGACTCAAGAAAGACTGGGAAAGATCGATGAAATCAAGCTCGGGAGTGTAAAAGCCGGTACGGAGTTACTTCAACGTTCGCAATTGCATTGGGACGTTACAGGTTTTATTCCTTGAACCTGTGTCCGCGGGCCTGCGTGCAGACCGGTCGATAGGCGACATAAGTTTTCCCCGCAAGAGGCCTAGGCAATGTGGCAGGCTAGGGGTTACGGTGTAGTCGTTGACGTCGACATTTGCAAGCGATAATTCGAGGATTGGTTTAAGCCGCATTGATCCGTTGCCTTTTGACCTAGACCATGTCGGTCAACAGTGAAACGTTGGAGCAGTGGATGACATTACGACTCAGGAAGCTCTACAGCAGCTGGTGTGGAGAATCGCTCCCGCCTTCTCCATATGTTAAGCCGCGACGGGACGCGAAATAGCACATCTTTCTCCTTTCAGATCTTTACAAAAGTAAACAGTTTAGAGTTGCGGGTAGTTCACCCCACCGCCTCGTTCACGGGCCGTTACAAGTGACTCATGATGTCTGGTCGGTGCGGAATCACTGGTCCGAGAATAGAGATTAAGAACGCATCAGCAGCGTGTGGTATGGGCGGAAAGCGTTGGGACAATAAGGTTGGCGGCTCTTCCATATGCAGGCACCCAGGCAAAAGAAATATCGTACAGAACGTGCTTGTCATCCATCGGTCACACCATCTGGGATGCTGGGGTCCGGCCACGTACCTAAACGCCTCGTCTGGCCGATGAGACAACCCGCGCCAATCGCAAGGGTCACAAGCACAAATCCGATCAGAAACATCGCAATCTCAGACGGGAGAACATTGCCGTGGCCCTCTGGCCGGCTGTAGGGCGATGCAACGGCTCGAGGATGGCTCCCCGGCAACCGTGTAAACGGCAGGCCGTGAGGGGATATGCGCGTCATCGATATGCAACACCCCAACCAAGCCTCGAGACCAACGCCGATGCTCCGATGAATTGCACATGCTCCATGAAGAACCAGATTTGTTGCTGAGGGGAATATCCTTTCTTTAGACGGCATTTGGAGTCGCAACAGTTATCGTTGATACATTCAGCCGGCAAGATGGCCACGTTTGACTCGAAGCAGGCGTACGCTCCCCAGGAGGAAGTCTTCTTTGATGACGGGCGAGAAATTGAACTCCTCCATTATGTCTATGGCCGACCAGACATCAACCTTCTCCGCGGTTCACCAGTCAACGTTTTGAGAGCAATCGACGAATTCGGAAGAACGCGCAAGTATCTCATGAACGTTGGTGAAGCCAAGGGAGCTATAGTTACCG
The DNA here is from genome assembly GCF_023168085.1 of Purpureocillium lilacinum. NCBI lineage: Eukaryota > Fungi > Ascomycota > Sordariomycetes > Hypocreales > Ophiocordycipitaceae > Purpureocillium > Purpureocillium lilacinum. The sequence goes on from NW_027072112.1 coordinate 1,006,092, forward strand.
AGTTGATAGCCGAAGTACGACCTCGCACAATGGTAAATGAGCCTTTCCGATCCTCACTGCACAACTGCCATCTGTCCATCAATTCACATCATAGCATAGATTGAGTTGGGAGGGTATGTTGGCTACTCTGCGATACTTTTTGGCGATGCCGTGCGACGTGCTGGAGGTCAGCAATACATCTGTCTCGAAAGAAACCCAGAATTCGCGGCCGTGGCCAGCAGCTTGATCGAGCTTGCCGGTCTCCGGGACATTGTCCGTGTCGTTGTCGGCACTAGTGACGGCTCCCTCCGGCGATTACATGCCGAGGGCGAACTGACTACGATTGACATTCTGTTCCTGGATCACTACAAGCCCGCTTACACGCCCGATCTGAAACTGTGCGAGCAGCTGTCGTTAGTGCGCCCAGGTATCGTGCTGGCTGCGGATAATGTCATCAAGCCAGGGAACCCGCCGTACCTGAGCTATGTCAGGAGTACGGTAGACGAAAAACGGCAGGGGGCAGAAAAGGCGGACGACGCTGATGCATTTGATGAGAAGTGCTCGAAACAGTACGAGAAACGACAGGGAGCCGAGCATCTGAGTCACGGTCTCCGGGGCGATCCAGACTTGGTATATCAGAGCGAACTCATCAACAGCTTCGAGCCTACAGGCGTTCCCGTAAGTACCCTGCAGCATGCACTTGGCTGATGCTTACAAGTCAATCAGGACGGAATTGAGATCACCAGATGTATCGGTAGGGAATCTTGAGGCGAACGGGCCAGGACTAGGATCATAGCTTCAACACGCCAAAGTCTGTAGATATGTAGATGACCATACCACTACATCGTGGAAATAACTGCTACACGTATGGAGCCTGTAAATTGTGAACAAAATTATTTGTGTTTATGTTCGGCTTCTTACCGGTCGTCGCGTCATGCCGACTGGAGGAAATCGATGACGTCCTCCACACAGGGCGGTGTGAACGTTCTGGCCCAGCCGCTTCTGCTTCTGTAACGGGTACTTTTAGTCGCCCAGAGCTTTGGCAATGCGAAGATTCCTGGAGCACTTCTGGTGCCTTCTGAGTGCTAAAATGGGTGGCTCCAGTGGCCATTTCCTCAAGAACCTTGTGCTGCTCTGTCTGAGCCTGGTCTTTCTGCCCCTCAGCACGGTAATCATTCCGACACTTTCAGTACTTCACATTTTTGCGACCGGCCGCCGACACCATGGACGAACCAACGACGCAAAACGCAGAACCATTCTCGTGAACGGCATTGGCATGGCCAAAGGCCTCACAATCGCTCGTCTGCTCCATCGCGAGGGCCATAGAGTGATAGGTGCAGATTGCAACTACTTGTCCCCAGGACGGGTGTCTAGAGCATTAGATGCGTTCTACATCTTGCCCCGACCGAGCCAGCCACACGTCAAGCAACACCATGCTGAGAAAGACTTTGCCGGAGACCGCTACGTCAAACGACTTGCGCAAATAGTCAAAGAGGAAGGCGTGGATCTATGGATATCCGTGTCTGATGTGGCGGCCGCAATGCGCGATGCCCAGGCTAAAGAGTACATGGAGCGCAACACCAAAGCCAAGGCAGTCCAACTGTGTGGCGAGGACATTGCGGTGCTGGACAGCAAGACACTGTTCATAGAGCTTGCTCGCTCTCTGGGCCTCCTTGTGCCTGATACTCAAACGGTCACCGACAAGGCCTCCCTCGTGGAGTTCTTGTCGGCGCGAGGAGGCTTGTCGCTTCACCCAGGTGGCGCACAATACGTCGTCAAACCGGAGGGCGTCAATGATATCGCGCGCTTCAAGAAGCCCATTCTGCCTCTTAAAACTGTCGAGGAGACAGTCGCACGAATAGATTCTATTCCGTTTGGGCCCGGTGCGGAGTTCATCGTGCAGGAGTTCATTCGAGGCGATGAGTATTGCACGCACGCGTTGGTGGTGCGCGGCCGCGTGCGTGCCTTTGTCGCGTGCCCGTCATCCGAGGTCTTGATGCACTATGTCGCCTTGCCCGAACCTACAGAATCCGAGCTGAGCAGGAAGATGCTTAAATTCACGGAGACGATGGCGGCGTCGGGGGGCGACACTTGGACCGGGCATGTGAGCTTCGACTTCCTCGTCAAGCGAGGCGACAGTGACAGAAAGCAAAGCGACACCGTCAATATCTATCCCATCGAATGCAACCCCAGGGTGCACACGGCAGTGGTTTTACTGGGCGGCATGTCAGAAATGGCTAATGAGTACCTGGCGGTCCTCAATCCGACGGCACCAGCAGCAACGCCGCCCCTCTATGCCCGGCGGAAGGAGAAGTTTTACTGGATTGGCCAGGATCTTGTCGAACAGGCTGTTATCCCGGCTTTCAATGCAGCACGAGGTACGATGGGACTTGGCGCCTTCCGGCAATTGTTACAACGCTTCATCCGCCGCATATGCACTTGGAAAGACGGAACTTTCGAAGCCTGGGATCCTTGGCCGTGGTGGTGGATGCACCACATCTACTGGCCAGTGCAATTCATCAAGTACATGGCCAAGGGTCGCTGGTCGAAGATCAACGTCAGCACTGGGAAGGTGTTCGAAGCTGGATTTTGACAATTGGATAGGATCCCGGCGCAGGAACGGAAGATGTCTGTTCGCTATCGAGAAAGGCCAGACAGTGCCTGCCAGCAGCGATCCATGGCAAGAAATTCAGAGAACTGTAACTAGTATATCAAGTGCAGGCTATATATGCCAATTGGTACCACAACTCATGACTTTCTCCGTCATCGCTGCGACCATATATCCATCCAGTCATGCCTACATGTAAAGCCATTGAGGGTGTATCAAGTGCATGGTTCTTTTGCTCGAGTAATAGCAGACCTTGCGCCAGGAATGTCGATGTCGGCCGTCTTCGCCTCAACCTGAATCAATGCTGGCAGACCTGAAAGGGTCACGGCCGTCTCGAATCCTTGTCTTGCGACCGACACCTGGGAAGAAAGATCGCCCTCTGTTGAACCGGCAAAGACTTGCCAGGTCTTGTGCTCAGTGGCGCCGTTCCAACTCATGTACACCTGTGTCTCATTGCTCTTAATGCAAGCATAGACGCTGGGAGACGTTTTTGGCCGACCGATCCACGGAAAGCGATATGACCGGTAGGAGAATACTGTCCCGTCCTTGTGTCCAAACACTGCAGACATGGCCACGGAACCATCCGGGGTAAATTCTTTGATCTTCGCCGTCGACCCATATCCCAGGATGACGTTACCGTTGTCAAGAAACTGCGTGTTTCCTTGGGACTTGGCGTAGACGCGGTCAGTCGGATCAACCAGCTCTCGGTCCAGAGTCGCCGTCCACGTCTTTGTGTCTAGCGTCACGAATATGCCCGTAGTCTCGTTGACACCTGACTTCACGGCAGAGTTGTCGTTGTTGAACAGGCTGAGCTGCATGAAGTCCTCTCCGACATGACGGACTCGAGCATCGTGCTGGTACCGAAACGATATATCCGAAGCCAGTTTGAAGTCGCCGCCGTTCTCTCCCTGCGTACGGGTAAGCATTGGCACCAGGCTAACAGTGAAACCTGTGTCGCACCTGAAATGTCCACTCAACCGTGCCGTTGGGGGTGAGGCGGAATATCGAGCAGAAAAATCTCGATGAAATGATGTACGATCCATCGTCAAGCTTGTCAACGGAGTTGAGATGAAAGTAGTCATAAGGTAGAGTCTTGTTCTTGCCGAAATCCTCGAGGGGGTGAAATTGGATGGCGTCGTCAATGGGTATTTGATCCGTGTGATCCAGGGCGCTCCATCGATACAACACAGTGTTGGTTTTGATGTCCATTTCGTAAAAGAGGGAGTTAGTGACCCAACCATTCCTCGGTCCTCCGTATGGCGAGAGGTCGTGCTCTGTAACGTTGTAGACCGTCACGAGCATAGTGCCGTCTCGCGTAATGCGCGATTCGTGAAAGTCAAGGTATGAGAAGAGCATCCCCGAATCCAGCCCTCCGCTAGGTATGATGTTTTCCTGTGCAGTTGTCAAAGACACATTATATATGTTTTCGTACGATTCGTCGTATATCCGAACAATTCCAACACCGAATCCCCAAGGCTCGCCCAGCGCCAGTCCCTGCCAATGCGTCAAGACTGGACTATCCTCAAAGGTTTGCACCCGGAAATCGGCAAAGCCGTTGCGTTCAGACTGCCAAACAAGCTCATTATCGTCAGACATGATAAACAGGCTGTAGTTGTGCACTTCTGGTCCATTTTGGTTGAAGATGAGGTATCCAGGCGACGTGTTGCCGTGTTTGTTTATCCGCAGCGATGGCGGCTGTGCCGGACTGGATTTAAATGTCTGCCATGGCCAATCGCCACTCGGATGTCCTGTGGATGCTGCAACTCGAGAAGTGAGAAGGGCGGTAAGGAGGATCTTGCCCAATACCATTGTCGACGACATGCTTACAGGTGGTATCCTCGCGCGTACCAGAGTCGTCTGTACTTATTTTCCGACTGACTCTCTCTGAGCGCCCAGGACAAGATGGATCATTAGATATACTAACTGTTTCACCGACTCGAATCTTGTGCTCACGAAACGGATCGTCATTAACGTTCCACTTCCATCCGAAAACCTCTCATGGCCAAGGCCTATGATGATAATGCTACTGCTTCGTCTTGCGGGGATATTGACACTCTTGGCAACACTTCTATCCGGGATCAGATCAGATAAGATTTGATGTGGATGATCTTTACGTACGAAGAGGAGACCACAAGTGACGTAGTCACGAGATGCCCAGCGTGAAATGCTAGATGAGCCGCATCCAGGTCGGCAACGCGTACATACAGCCGGTCCACATGGAGGAGCGCCTTGGCAGTAGTACTTGTTTTACAACACTTTCGGCCCCCGGCGTGGCGTCCTATAGCAGGCGCTCAGCCTCAGAGAGCTATATAGTCGGCTGTTCTGCGATTATTTGACCCCGGTTAGCCATGCTCTTGGCATGCGCCCATCCAGTCTCCACGCCGAGCGGTGTATCGTCACCGTCTGCTTCGCTACAAGGGACGCGGTTACCGCCGCTCGAAGAAACTCCGTCACCGCTCCGTCAAACATCAGATCAGATAACTGTGAGCCAAGACCGTTCCACAGCAGGATCCTTGTTCTCACCGTCTTGCATGAATATGCAAGGCATCCGAACTTGAACCCCCCAAATTCTCGGCTCATCCAGCTTCCGCTTCGGCAAAGTACCGGGGACAAAGCGGTGACCGTGCGAGCGGGTCATTGCCCGACCTGGGTACGAGAACTTGGCCAGTGTGCTATAGAATGCATCCGTCAAAGGATGTATTCTGGTGTTACGGTAGCATGAGAGTGGTATGCGAAACTGTAACCCACGTCGGACGAGGCTCGGCTAGACCGAGGATCTCAGCAACACAAGCTAAATGGGAGGACTCACGGTGGCAGTGAACCACCAACAGATCCGCTCATACGCACTAGCCCTTGTCCACCAATCCCGAGGGTCCTACGGGGCTTGTATGTCAAGGTACAGCGCAGGCAAGTCAAGGCTCGGCATAAGGGAGATGGCCAACGCGGCACTTGGAGCCGGCTGTGTTGCATGTGAGGTTCGTGGGGCCTCTCCTCAAAGCGTGCTTCGGCATCCTGCAAGGCGTCACTGATGATCTTGTCATGCCGGCGTTTCTGTGCTGACGCCCCTACAGTGTCGGCGTTGCATGGGGTCACTAGGCAGCCACCTAAAAGGCCAATACGAAGTACGGCGCCACAGGTGCCGCGTCATTGTCAAGGCTCCAACTTAAAACCCCAAACTGCACTGTCGTCAAGTTGGAGACAGCGCCAGCATCCACGACACGTTTACACAGAGCTCACGGGCACTTCTACCAGGAGCAACCTCTTCGCCAAACGGCCTGACAAGTCATTGCTCCGCCAACCACCTCGGGTCGCGCCCACAAGACCTTGCATGAAAACAGAAGCCCGTCTATAAGCGAAGCCTTGCCGTTGTCATGCCCCCATCGACTCCGTACGATGCCCAGAGAGGCGACGAGGAGCATGTCTTGGACCTTGGCGGCGGCCGGCAGGTTGCTTTCGCCCACAATGGCCCACCGGCGTCGCGGACGGTCGTCCTTTTCTTCAGCGGTTTAATGAGCGTTGGCACTGCTCGGGATGTTCCGGAGCCATGCCGCGATCTCGGCGTGCACTGGATATCGCCAACGCTCCCTGGAATGGGCAGGTCTAGCGCTCGAGCGCCGGGAGAATCGTACCACACTGCACTGGCACGCGACATGACGGCTCTGCTGGCCCACTTGTACCCTAAGGGCGACTTCGACACCCTGTACGTCGCGGGCGGTTCGTACGGAACCGTCCAGGCGCAGATGCTATTCGGGGCCCCTTACGACGCTTTTCCCGCTGGCCGAAAGATTGCAGGCTGCATGCTCCTCGCGGGCTTCTCACCGTTCAAGTACCATGCCGGCCATGCAAAGTCGCTCAATTGGCAGACCTGGGTCTCCGTCGGCCCGCCGTCGCAGCTCGTCCCCTTCCATCTTCTGCAGCGTCTGACCAGCAGCTTCCTTGCCGCCAAGTTCAGGACCTTGGATGGCGCCAAAGACTTTCTTAATCAGACCCTCTTTGCGCGGATGCAACCGGATGAGCGCGCGACTTTTGCTACCTGGTTGAACAGGAAAGGCCTGACGGAGGAGAAATTCATCACGAGGCTCGCCAAGGGAGCTGTCAATTGCTGCCAGACCTGGGACGGATTCATTGAGGTGTCGGACGTGATCCACTCCGACTGGGGATTCAATCCCGCGACGCTGGATGCTGATCATGCGTCGAAGCCAGTTCTCGTCGTCGGCTCAGAAGAAGACCACGTAGGCGGAAGCACGAACGACTGGTTGGCTGCCAACTACAAGAACGCGACGCTGAAAATGATTCCCGGGGGGCACATCTCGTCCCTGTTCTACATGGACGAAATTTGGCAAGCCATGATTGAGTGTACGTACCACACTTTGAACCATCTGCAAACCAGCAAAGTTACTCACACAAAGCAGTGTCAAGGGAAGCGACAAAGTAGAGATTGTGTGAAGCCATGACTACGCGCCAAGGCGTCTTTGTACCTGTCGATGTATCGGACGCCCGTGGCCCAACACCAGATGTCGAACCCACTAGTCGACGACATGGACGACCGTTCACATCTTCCGCGGCCTCACATAGGCAAATATGATTCATCGGCATTCGTGTCCGCCCTCTTGTTGGGGAGGTACGACTCGTCAGCGCTCTTCTCCGTCCTCTTGTTCGGAAGATACGATTCGTCGGCGCTCTTCTCTGTGCGCTTCATCGGGAGATACGATTCATCGGCGCTCGTATCCGCGCGAGCCTTCATTGGCAAGTAGGACTCATCCGCGCTGGTACTCTCTGCCAGCATAGTCAATGTCAGTCCGCAAGTTGTCGTCATTGGAGGATACTGTTGCTGGACAACGCACCCAGGCGATTTGGCTGGCTCGCAGGCAGCGCCGTTACACACGCGGCCAGCGAGAGGACCATAATAGAGAACTTCATCGTGTCTGGGTCAAGCTTGGTGAAACCGGTGTTCAATTCAATAGCTGCGGCAACTTTGGCGAGCAAGCCTCTCAATAAATGTTTGGATGGTTTGTCTCCCGAACTCGGTTGTGTCACCAGACCACTTCAGTCCTCTTATCTTTGGGCCCTTCAGTCAGCCGGAGCAAATGGCGCGCGGCACCAGGAACCTTTGAGAGGGAATTGCATCCTGGGCATGCAGGTAAAGCGCTGCATTTGGCAGGTCACTGCCTGTTCAACCAGTTTCCGTGGACTCATTGGCTTGTGCGAATGTAAGCGACGTTCTAGCACCGGACTATGCTGGGTGGCGGTGAAGTAACAAGGGTGTTATGATTCTCGCACGTTTGAGTCTATGTCCTAAGCTTAATTAGACCACCCCGCGGCTGACAGACGTCTTTCGCCGCTGATCCGAACCCCAGGAGGCGAGGCGATTGGTTCGAACAGCTCCCGTGAGGCACTTCGAACTCTGACAGCGACATTGTCCATCTCCCACGCATCGGAAGGCCCGGAGACGATCGACTGAACTATTGCTGTTTACCCTTGGAGAGAGAAAGATCCCGCAGCTGTACTCCCGGTAAACTAAGAACGCCAAGGAAGCCATCGCAAGTCAACTTGCGTTTACCTTCCCAGCTGGGACAGGAGGGTGGGCATGCTGACGGGATACCTAGAACGGAAAGGATGATGCTCAGCTCACATACACATGTCGCCCTTTCATCAAGGACTAAGGGAAATCATACTGCTCAAGCTGGGTACCGATGCATGGTTTAGAGCATTTTAATCACGTATAATGCCACGTAACGTCCGCCACCTCGTAGCCGGGTCACAAGATCTTACCGACTGCAACGGTCAACTTGACCGCCCTTAAGCGCCGCCTCGCCCTCCCCCAGCCTGCTTCTCCGTTCATTGATTGCCAAGGCGACTTGGGAGATCAAAATGCCGTCTGGAGAGAAAGCCTACACTCCACTGTACTCCGACAACAGATCATCTTCTAGCTTGGACGACCTTCAGCATGATGCTGAGCCTCCAACAAGCCTGACGCGTAGAGCTGGACCATGGATCCTCCACCTTGTCCTTATCTTAGCATACTCGACGATATTTGCGCTGTCGACAGTCCGTCTTCGTACGACTGCTTCGGTATTTGACTTGGTAGACTGTAAGCCCCTCCTGAGGTACGCTTAGAAATGCGGTCAGCTAAATAAAGACTTCAGCACCGGCGAATACTGTTGGAGACGAGACACACCTGGAGATCTTTCCAATTCAGGGACCGCCGCATGGCATTTACACAGGCGAGCCTAGGCCAGAGGTCGACGAAGCCTGGAGGGACTTGCTTCAATGTAAGACTCTATTCGCGATTAAGGTGCACGACGAGGTTCTCACAACGACAGACAACAACATTCGTGTGTCAGATGCTTGGGTTCACCGCTGGGGGCGAGAGCATGAGGCAGTCAAACTCCCTGACGGCGGTTATCTGGGAATGCTGAGCGTGTTCCATGAGCTCCATTGCATCGTACGTCGAGCCAACCTGACTTTCATCACGGTCTGCTAACGGCGCCCAGAAACGCTTATATCAGAGCCTGTCACCAGATTATTACTTTCCTAACGCTACGAAGAGGGAATTGGCGGTCAATCGAGAGCACAACCGTATGTTGATTGGCATGGTGACAGGTCTGAGCTAACCCATCACAGAACATTGCCTGGAGGTCCTTCGTATGGGCGCGACGTGTCGAGGAGATCCGTCCATTATCACGCACATGTGGACGGACATAAATGCACTACCAATCGTCAACCAGACAGCGCCGCACCAGTGTGTGGACTTTAAGAAAGTAATGGAGTACTCACAGCAGAAATCAGTTGATGTTTACCAAGAGAACTACATTGTCCATCCAAAATTTGGTGAGTCTGTTCCCTGGTGCGCTCTGAACTTGGCCCCAGTCAGGCCGCTAACTTGCGACAGGCGCGTCGTTCCCGCATGGCCACAGCATTAAGCCTTTCAAGGAGCAAGAGGACATGCATGAATAGGCTCATTTCCGGTTGCGAAAAAAGTGAAAGCCAATAGAAAATGTCACATTGGACCTCAGATTGTCCCTTCACCCTACTGCTCGGCCTGTCTTCGCATTCTGCTCTTCCGAGCTCGAACGCCAAGTCACTCTTTCATTGCAAGCGCCTGGTACACACCCGCCTCAATTCCGACCCAAAGACCCAAGGCCTTGGGGTCGGCAAATGGCAAAATCTGCGTGCAGACCATACCCGCGACGCCATGCTCACGATCCACCCACCAGAAAAGATTCGGGAGTCCAGCCCACCACCCGGTCCCGGCGGAGCGGCCCGTAGCACCACCTGTAAGCATGAAAGAGAGACCAAACCCCTGCGACGAGTTCCCCTCTGTTGGATACAAGTCCGGAATGGGATTTGTTAGGTCTGGTTTTGCACTGGGAATGCCCTGGCGGCCAAACTGCGGAAAGTCGGGGATGGAGTTGCGAAACATCTCGTCCACTGTGGACTTGCGGAGGAGCTGGGCACCTGTGGTAGGACAGATGCCGTCGTTCAGAAGCACGCAAAGGACGCCTGGCGTAATGCAACGTTAGCAGTCTCTGTACTCAAGGGATGGCAGAGCAAACTTTTGCATCTATGATCTTACGACAGAACTCCTGCGGCTTCGCAAACATGCCTGCCCCACCGCTGTGAAAGAGGGCCTCCCGTTGCTCTTTGGTCAGGGCCACAAGCGGTCGCCGGTACACATGGTCGCGAGTCGAATATGTCCCGTCATGCGAGCGTTGATGCATATACACAAGCACCGCCTTCATCTTCGAGGTCGGGAACATGTTCATGTTTTCCAAGCCCAGAGGTTCGCATATGTTGGCCAGGATGTAGTCGTTGAGCTTGCTTCCCGTGGCTCTCTCCAATGCAACACCCGCCCAGTCCATGTTTACCTATAAATGTAAGCCGTAGTCCTACATCTATATGCCCCAAAGGTCTTGAGCTTACCCCATACTCCCAGCCCTCCCCTGGTTGGAACAGCAACGGTACGTCCAATTCCGAAAAGTCGCATGCAAACTCGTCAATGCCCATCGGAAGGCTCCAATCTCGCAATTCTTCGTTGAAAATAGAATATCCAAATCCAGCCGTGTGTGTAAGCAGCATGCGGAGCGTGATGCCTTTCCGTTTTGGTTCGAGGTCGCCATTGCGGCCAAGCACCATGAGGCTCTTCAGCTCGGGACAAAGGTCTTCGAGCTGGTCACTGGCATCTAATTTCAAGACGCCCCTTTCGACCTGTTGCAGGCAGGCAATAGCGGTGAGCAGTTTCGTACACGAAGCGATCCAGTAGACATGTTCCAGTGTCATATCTTCGTCAATGGAACCGCCTCGTTTGCCGACCGAGTGGGCGAAAAGCTCGGAGCCATCTCTGTTGACGACTACCACTGTCGCCCCAGGGATACCATCTGGCCCGGCGACAGCGTTTCGCATGACAGATCGAAGCTGGTCGGTGGCATTCTTGGAAAACGTCATGATGGCTATACCTCCGGTAGTTCTATACCTCGATTGACACAGGACTTGTAATGCGGTGCATTCATGAGTGCCAGCCTTGACATGAATGGCGAAAGCGTTGATTCGAAAGCGACCACCGCCTTTATTTTATGCACCCACATCTGTTTCTATGGGAAGTTCCTGGCTTTACAACATATAGCGTACCACGGGCGAACCAGAAGCATCTTGAGGCGTGTGGTTGCACGACCTCATGCTGCCAGCCAAGCCCCGCGCCTCCAGGTGACGGATCAATCTCGAACCGGCACCGCAAACCTAATATTACTTCAGGAATGGGCTCCAATGGCTATGCAATGGCAACAGATGTCGCATAGGAGTTTTGATTAGTGAAATGTTTCAAATCTTATCTTGCTTCACCTGTTATCTGCAGCTGTCTGTGCTACTTTCTTGCATGTACCGCTGCCAGATCACCTGCTGACCATCTGTCGCGACTCGCGAGGCTGGCCCGACCCCTTCGCAGGAATCGTCCGCCTACTGCGCAAGCTCATTCTCTGCTACCCATCATGTTGTACAGCATGAGCTGAACCTTGGTACGGCATGAATTGGACTCATTCGACCCTAAGAGGGAAACACTTGCAGACTGCATGCAACAGGTACAGAGCCGATCGCCACAACGGTCTGGCCGCAGGTCCTGGGACCCCGCCGACGGGAAAAGATAGAACGCCATGCAGCATTTGGCCACACGGGAACCCTGTCCCTCGGGCCCCCTCACAGATGGCTGTCCTGATATGGGGATGCCACAAGGGGGGCCGCTGTCAGCGAACAGTCTCCTAGACGCGGGGTCAGGCGGCACTGGGGGCGCTGGGCAATCTGGAGCCGTGACATCCTCGTAAAGTTTGCGGTCCTACGTCACAACTCACAACCCACCCGCATCACCACTACCGCCAGGGTCCAGCTAGCGGTGGCAATGCTCACCTCTCCCCCTCGGGACAGAAGGCGCTGACTCAGTACGTGCCAGAGTGAGCCATACCTCGTGTGAGTCACCGATCAGCAGTCCTTTGGCTCTGGCCGTGCTGGTGGGCCAATGGTGGCTTTCTTGCGCTTTAGCCCAAGGGATCCAGCGTACAGACTGCTGGGCAAGTGAGCCCATGTGGGTAACGAAACTTGGCACCAAGCAATTTCCAGGCGAATACCCGGATTCAGGCGGATTAAGGTGCCGTGTTCCAATGGAAGAAATCAGTACATTAGCTGGCGCATCGCGTCAAAGCAAAATGCTGGTCAAACAGTGTCCATAATCACCGACTGGTGCTAAGCCGCTCACAGCAATATTAAACGTTCCTCCAATTGGATTGCGAGCGTGTATATGATTATTGCTCAGCAACAAGTCTCACGTACCGCGTTGACGATGGAGACGCCGATCGCTGCCTTCCACTGCAGGCTTTGCGACATTCCGCTGGCAACGTCTGCTGAGTTTCGCCAGCACGCGAAAAGCGAGTCGCAGTACGTAAAGAGGCATGGCTCATCTATCTTTGACTGACATTATGTCACAGTGTCTACAAACTACAGTGTCGCGTGGCGACTCCAGGAACAGCCGTCTTGCCGCCTAGAGACCGTAGTGCCCGGGCGCACGGCGTTGTCGACGCCGAGGAACCATCTTCGCCCGAGGACGAATCTGATGAAGATCAGGCTGCGAGTGATGGGGGTGATACGGAAGACGAAGGCTCAGCGCCACCGTTTGATCCGCAGCAATGCCTGTTCTGTGGAGATGAGAGCGACGCATTCGACAGCAACGTCGCCCACATGAATTCCGTGCATAGCTTCATCGTCCCGTATCAGGATTGCCTAGCCGTCGATCTAGAAACGTTGATCTGGTATCTACATCTCGTCATTTATGGATACCGCGAATGCATATTGTGTTCAACACGCCGCAGCACCATCGAGGGCATTCAGCAGCACATGACTGCGAAGGGTCACTGCCGATTCGACATCTCTGCAGGTACGGAAGATTTCTACGAGCTCCCGGAGTCGCAATATGAGAATTTAGCGGGACGCGCGCGGCCAGACGAAGCGTCCCTACGGCTGCCATCGGGCAAGCTGCTCAGTCACAGAACGTTGCGCGAGGCGCCAGTCCGGTCGCGGCCTGCCCAACAAGCACCATCCGACAGGCCAGGAAATGCACAGATTGGCTCGGTGCAGTCAAGAAGAATAGGCCAGGAAATCGCTACCAGAGACGGTTCAGACTCGGCCATCCTCGCCGCCCGGCTTTCACAGTTGAGTGTGCGAGACCAAAACACTCTGGCCCTCCTGCCCAGCCATGAGATCCGGTCAGTACTGGCGACGAAGAGGAAGCAGCTAGACCAGGCAAGAAGAGATGAAACAAAGGCTAGAAGAAGGGTGGAGAGACTCGGCAACAAGACACTGATGAAGCATTTCAAGCCTGACGTGCCAGGAAGGTCAAACGGCTAGGCGGGGTTAGGAATGGCGAAATGAGAAGTGGTCATGCCACAGCATTACGAGGAAGGATACTTCTTTTTAATGTTTATGTGCATACAATCGCCTACGCACTAGCCTAAGCAGTACTGGCGGAAATGGTTGCCTTGACGTCTTCCCCAAATACACCGTGATATCCATGCTCCTCGAGGTAGCGCCTGAAGCGAACGTCTTCGCTCTCAAGATCTTGTTCCTTGTCCGGAATGAGGAACCATGAGATGACACCGCCGGTTAGTGCAAAGGCAGCGCCAATCAGGAACACACCCTGGACACCTTTCTCGTCGTCGTGGAAAGAGTTCTGGATCGGGTTGAAAACTTGTGTTCCAATAGCAGCGCCTGCCTTGCCCACAGCCGCAGCGAGTCCGACGAAGTGGCCGCGCACCGGGGTGGGGAAAGACTCGGCAGCGCAGAGGAAGGTTGCGACCTATGAAGGCGTGTTAGTCAATTGGTTGTCGTGTCCAAGCAGCAGGTATGGCGACTTACACCAGGGCCCATCTCGCCGAGCGTATTGAAGATGCCATACAGCACAACGAAGAGGGGAAAGACGGTGAGAATGGGCTTCAGCGCTCCGCCGATTATGAAGGCGAGAAGCGACCACAGAACAAAGCCCAGGGTCATGGTCTGCTTGCGGCCGATTCGATCCATGAGAAACCCGCCAATGATGGTGCCTGGTAGGAGGAAGCAGTTGAGTACTGTGCCGTAGCCAATGGTCTGGAGTAGCGTGCCGTCTGGGTTCAGCGTGTCGAGGATCGTGGACCCGAAGATTCCGAAAGGATAAGTCTGTACCAGGTTCGTAAGCTGCTCAGCGACGGGTACTCTTCAAGTCTATCAGGGTAGCCTTACCACAAAGTCGTACATGAACCACGCCAGAGAGGTGCCTAGCATCGGCTTCCAATAGCGTCGGAGGACAAGAAGATACGGGATCTGCTTCTTCATGGCATGCTTGTGGTATTGGGTCGAGTTTACGAGTCGCAGGCGGAAGAATAGCAGGACAACCGGCAGCGTGATGCCAATGCCGAAGTTGACACGCCAAAGACCGTCACTCAGATGGTTGTGGTAAGCCACGAGGACGATGATTGCGACGATACCGGCAACAACGAATCCGAGATCAATCGCAAAGTCAGTAGCGACGGCTGTGAGTATCCCTCGGCGGCGTCGAATAGGGACATTCTCATCGCTGGCTTCGGTCGTGCTTGTTGCGCAGGTAGGGTACTCGCCTGTCATCTGTCAGCCACTCTTGTCGCAAGCCCGACGTTGTGGAAGTCTCAGTTACCTCCTGCGCCGAATCCTGCGACGCCACGTCCAATTATGAGCATCCAAAACATGCCCGTGTTAGTTGTTCCGTGTGAAGCAGTTGCAAGGATGATGCCCAAAACCAGGAAGATGGTGGCCCAGAGGATGCCGCTCCGACGACCAAGCTTGTCAATTGCCCAGCCAAAGAAGAGCATGCCAAACACCTCGCCAATGAGAAACGCGTTGGACACGCTTGTCTTGATGGACGAGGTATAGTCATCGGGATACAGTCGTGACAACACCGGGTTCATGAATCCGACAATCGCAGCGTTGTATCCGTCTGAGAAAAGTGCCATGCCACCCACCATGACCATGGTGATGGACGACGCCCAGTTAACCTGGGGTGGGGTGGTCTCAACAACGACATCAGACGAGTCCTTGACGGCACCGTCGTCGCGAGAGCCGTCGATCTCATCCACGACCATCTTGTTGTTGGACTCTGTAATGGCCATGATGGGAATTGCTGACCCAGACGGTGAGACTGCGCAGGGCTGAATGGGGAGGTTGAGTACGCAACATTCAGGACGACCGCAATGCTCTTTTCTATACCCAGGCCCTCACCCAGTTGCGTATCCGCGTCGCCGGAGGCGAGCCTGGAATGCGCGAGCGCATGCCCACGTGCGCCGACGCGGCACGTCAAAGCCAAGGCTGGAGCAGAGGCTGTTAGAGCAGATCATTGCCGTTGCACCCGTGTCAAATGTTTGCAGGCTTCTCATGGCAAGCATGCAATCGTTTACGGCCGGTCCCGTACAGATTCCATCAAGAAAGTCCAAGTCTCCCCTGCCGTCCTGGTCGCGAAGGGTGCCGGTGTCCCGTCGGAACCCGCACACGTGGGCCCGTCCGGAGCTGTGATTTACGGGAGGCTTGCGGAGGCGGGCCCGCTGAGGGGCCGGGCTCCGTTGCGCCGCAGGACGGTGACAGTTGAACCAGTGTGTCAATGCGTGGCGGCAAGCCAGGGGTGCTCCCAGGAACAGCAACCGGTCGCGCGTCGCAGGGGTCCACATCGATGTCCAGAATCCAGATGCAGCGATCCGGGCTTGGGCGCTCATCGAGGGCTGATGTAACATGTCGGGCGGCGGCGAACTTGTACGAAGTACATCTCATCGGCAAGATGTGCGGCACTGAAGCCGTCGGATTAGAGCCGTCGGTCCGGATTACATGCTTATTAAAACCCGGTCGCCTCAACTTGCATCTTGTCAAATCAACGAGTGCGTACTTGTCTCGTGTTCCAATAGTCGCACAGGGTCCTGCTTTGCTCACTCACATCGAGCTCCTGCTCACATCGACACCTCCCTTGCCGCTACAATGGTCACCTCGGAGCAGAGTGCCTTCTTCCAGAAGAATGGCTATCTCATTGTCCGTGACTTCCTCTCGCCAGAGGAGGTAAAGAATCTGCAAGCCTGGGCTCAGCAGGTTCATGATTACACGCCTACCGAGGAGTCTGACTTTATGCCGTATGAAGTACGTTGCCAGCTCGCGTGCCTTCGCACAATTCAAGTGTACGCACTCACTGACCCCGGCCGCAGGAGGTCAACGACAGGGGTGAACGCGTGTTGTGCCGCACAGAGAACTTTGTCGACGGCCATACGGGCTTCAACCACCTGCTCAGAGGAGAGAAGCTTCTCGGGCTGCTGAATGACCTTGCTGGAGAGCCCATGCTCTTGTTCAAGGAGAAGATCAACTACAAGTTGTCAGGAAGCGGTATGTTTCCTCTTCTGTGTGTACGACCGCGGGGTATCTGACACCAGCAGGCGGCTTTGCCCCTCACATTGACGCCGTCGCCTACACACACATCAAGGATGTCAAGCATCTGACGATCCTCCTGAGCGTGGACCCGTCCAATCTCCGGAATGGCGGCCTCGAGGTCGTCGATGGCAGCCACGAGATGCAAGTTCCCATCAACAAGACTACCAACTGCATCGAGCAGGGCTGGGTAGATTCGCAGGCATGGGCGCCTGTCGAGCTGGAAGCAGGTAAGCTTGGCCTTTCTTCGCAAGATGGCGATGTAATCGTTAACAACCATCGTACAGGCCAATTGCTCATCTTCACGTCGTATCTTGCGCACCGCAGTGGGCCGAACACGAGCAGCGCCGACCGCAAAGCTATCTACGCCACGTACAACTGCGCCAGCGAGGGCGACTTGCACAAGGGCTACTACGAGGACAGAAAGAAGGAGTGGCCGGCCACTCACATGCGCAAAAAGGGAGAGTCTTACGAGAAGGGTGCATTCACGTACGGCTTCGGGTCGCCAATGCTAAGTGTCGAGGCGGGTCATCAAGTTGCATTCTAGATAGTTTGTGTAGTCGAGGTAGCTGGAGATAGTGAAGGTACACAACAGCAATAATAAGCCTGCCGCTGAGCCGCCAGTGCTCACCACCAGCTGCTCAATTCCGAGGTGTGTGACAGGACCAGTCGGTCCATCGATCTGCACGCAATCTACCAGAAGAGGCAAGACGCGAAAGTCCCGGTCTTCGCACCGGCGTCATGCTGCTGCAGAGCTGCAGGCGAGGGCGACAAGTGGCCCAGCCTGGTAACGCCGCTGCACCTCCCCTTGTCTCGTGGCTTGCCGTGCCGCCCCGCACGAGGGTCGAGGCCAAGAAACTCGGGCTTCGCACCGACGTTACCAGAACCAGACTCTGTGCAGCCCAATCGTGAGTCCATTCCTGGCCATCGCGTTTCCGACTCTTTCCTTCGGAGCAGTTATGGTCTCGTACTAATGGAACTTGTCTCCACGCGAAGGTTGCTTCGCTTGTCTGATCATCCCTAGTTTATTTTGGGTCGCCGGAGCCTGGTTGGGCTTTTCACGAACGGCGTGCCCACGTGCGAAGATGGCAGCGCCCCCTGTGGGACGGATGGCACTACTTCAGAGCTTCTTGCGAGACCCGACATGACAATGCGACGGTCCAACGGTTAAACGGCCAAAGCAGTACGTGACATGGACTTTGCGACTTCATCAATACTTTTTTGAGCAGCCTTGTTTGACGCGTCGTCCAGTACGCAGATGCGACGGCCACGTGCGCGAGTAGGCCCACGCGATCGAAGAGACCAAGCTTGTCAATTCTAATATTCCACGTTTCTTGCATCTCTGCGATCGGAAAGCACATGAAGGTCAATGTCAACATCTGTCAACATGGGCGTCCCCTCATCACTGTCTCCGGCCTCTGTTGCCGAGTACATTATAGGTGTCCTCGAAGCCTCGGAAAATACCCCATATATCGGCGAACCCATTTCCCAGCTGCAACACTCCCTCCAGGCGGCCAACCAAGCCGCGGTCGCCTCGCCGCCTGTCGATGAGGCAACCCAAGTTGCGGCCCTACTCCACGATATTGGACAGTTTGCACCCGCGAAGGACCTGTGGTCCCTGACCGGCGGTCGAGCGCAGAATCTTGGCGGGCAGTCAACAACTAGCAGCGTCGGCAGAGTCGGTCACGAGACACTCGGGGCCAAGTTCCTGCTGGCGCTAGGCTTCGAGCCAAAGGTGGCTCGGCTGGTCGAGTCGCACGTTGCTGCGAAGCGATACCTTTGCGCGGTGGACGATGAGTACTACAGCAAGCTGTCGGACGCGAGCAAGAAGAGCTTGGCCTATCAAGGTGGTCCCATGAGCGGATCGGAGAGGGACGAGTTCGGATCTGGTGCCTGGTGCCGTGAAATGTGCCAGCTTCGCGTGTGGGATGACGAAGCCAAGGTCGAAGGGTTGGAAGTACGGAGTTTGGAGAGCTGGAGGTCAGCCATCGAGAGACAGGTCACAGCGAGTTTGTCGGTGGAAGCAGTTTAGAAGTTGAGTTGCTGAATCACAGCCTAAGTATTGAAGCAATCAAGCACGCTCGCGCACGTACATGTAATGCCCTCTTTATGCTCCCGGGTATGGTACATCGTATGAAAAGCCATTGCGCCAGACCTTATACCTCATGACTCGTTCGTGTCGTTCATTCATCATGCATCGTTACACAGTGGCCACCTATTTATTTCGCTTCTTCTCCAAATGCCTGTCGATGCTAAAGAGGGCCGTCGCGCCAATGAGTGCGAGCGCAATGCCTTCACCCCAGTCGAAGCCTCCACTCTCTTTCTCCTTGCTCTTCCGATGGCTACGATGGTGAGGATCGGCCCGGGAGGGTCGCGGATCCGGTGGTGCCATCCGACCGACAAAGGTGTCAGGGTTGTTACTGATCGAGTTGTAACGAGGGCTGTCGCGATGACCATGGTCCCCAGACTTTCGGTCGCTGGAGGGCATTTTGACGGCAGGATATTGGTTGTCGCAAGTGAGGAAGGGTCTTGAGATCTGGAATCGACCTGGGTGGCACGGATGGGCTATCAAGTCGGGTAGACAGGGTGAAATTAGACTTGTCGCAGGCTGGTAGTTGAAGCCGAAACAGCATCGCCAAGTTCCTTGGCGCGTGGGTCAAGTCGATCAGTTGTGTGCCAAAACGCTTCTCACCCAGACACCGATCAGATTGGGGGCGGCGACCGTTTAAAGTACTTGCCACTAGATCGAGGTCAAGGTGAGTAGGCAATCACGATCATTCTCTGCCTGTAGTGGTGACAGCATCGAAAAGAACGGCAATGTGATGTGTCTCATATTTCGTGGTGGGCGGTATGATGTCACGGCATGACGCTTGTTGTCTCTCAGATTCCCTGTTTGTCAAGGGTGCTGAATTGCCCGCCCAACCCCGGGTCGCAGGGGTGTGATGCGGGGGAGAAGCCAGCCTTCGGGGAAGTCCACTGAAAACTTCAGAGATCGTTCAATAGATCTTTGGCCTGGGCAGCGTGTACTTCACCCACCAGGCGTCTGGTGAATCCAATGATCAGCCATGCACATCAGGTTCCTATCTCTCTAGAAGAACTAGAGCGTCGCTATCTCCTCGTTCTAGTTGCATTTCCAGGTGGCAACCAAGCAACTGGAGACCCGCCTGCACGGGTTATTTTGGCGGGCCAACGAGCTGGAGGGCGCGGGGGTGGCAGACAAAAATATCACGAACAGCCTGTAACGTCGGATGATACCCTATACCAGGCTCTTGTGTTGTCTATTCAGGCAACCTGACGCTGAAGCCAGCCATTTCCAAATGAACCAAAGGCGTTGTTGTACGCAGTGTAGAGACAGTGATTTACATAATGTGAGCCTTGTTTGCTGCCAGGTTTGCGCGGTCCATCTCCAACACGAACATGCGTCCCCGGTCGGAGTGGTTGCTCTCACAAAAAGCCGGTACAGCGGACCCATTGCTCCAGTCCGGGCGCACGACCTTGACACTGCATGCACTCTTCCCTCTTTACCATGAGCACGGTCTGTTCCTAGGCTAACACACCACAGCTGGCAGTTCTAATAGGCGTGAGTTTCCATGCGACAAAAGCAAGGCGTTCACGTTGAAGTGCTCCCGCGCTTCAAAGTATAGTTGACCCAAGAGGAGTGATCGGATTTTTTTGGATGAGGCCACCAGCGATCTCAACCAGCTACTTGATGCCAGCAGTGCGCCCGAGCTAACAGCAAAACAAAGAGAACGCGTGCCAACATAAAGGACGCTTCATTTACACTAGAAGTGCGATCATAGAGTGACTAAACGAAGAGTCCCATTTCTATCCATATCGCGGCGTGTCTCGAAGTTCGCCAATGGACAGTAAGCGCTTGCGATTGCGCAGTGGCTCAATGTCGCACAGAGGATATTAAGCAGGACACAAACAGCAATCTGGCCGCAGTGCAACTTGACCATTACTCGCCAGATGTCTATCGCACCGCTGGCGATTCAATGTCACACGAAGGATGGAACCGTTTTGCAGGAGGTCTTGCGCTTCCAGCCTCGGCCTCCACCAGCAGGCTGCCACTTCGTCACATCAATTGGAGCTGCCATAGTAGATTAGTGGTCCCTCGCAGGCCACATACTGGTCCATTGCAACGCGAAACACGCACCCTTCGGTCGCGACAGCCCCCGTGTTGCTGCAGACGACTGTGACAGGCGACAGGCTCCGCATATGTAAAGGAAATGACTACCGACCCTTAGTGTCCATGTCCAACGGGCTGGATCTACCGGCAGTTAGTTATAATAGAGTTTTAGTTTGGAAGCTCATCAAACGGTCAAACATCTCGTCGTAAACGCAGCTTCATCTGTGTAACTGACAGCACGCTACTCACCATGGGAGACAACGTTCAGTCCGACACCACTGCGGCGCAGGCCGGAATCACCGACGCCCCCACCGCCCCGACATCCGCCCCTGTGTCCCTGAAAGAGCGACTGGAGAAGCTTATCGAGAGCTCTCAACAGCTCATTAAGCGTATGGATGAGAACAACATCCCTGATCCCACTTTTGCACCGGAGTGTCAAGAGGACTATTCAAAGCTTCCTCCCGAGACCATAACTGAGCGATTTGCTCTGCTGGACCTTCTCAATGATGTGACGTTCCTTGTGCACGGAGCTTCCCAGAGCATCACAGATGTCGCCCAAAACGTGCGTTCACAATGGAAACAAAGGGCTCCCTCGTTAGCTGATGGTGAGATTTTGTAGGCCATGGCGGACTCGGCCACTCTCAACATCCTCAATTACTTCAACTTCTGGGATGCGATCCCGCTGGACGGTGATGCCTCTTTTGCCGAGATTGCCAAGGCAGTCCGCCTTCCGCAGGAGGCGGTTGAGGCTATCCTCCCCTATGCCTTTAGCAACCGCATCTTTGAGCCGGTGACAATTGGAGACCCCAACTCACGCATCCGCCACACGTCGCGGTCCGCTGCGATGATCAAGGATCCCACTCTGCGGATCATCGTCAACCTCACCATCGACGGCCTCGCAGGGCCACTTTCGATCCTGAACCGCGCGCTTGAGAAGAACTTCCTCGGCAAGGAAAAGCTCACCAATGAGATTAGCGAGACGCCATTCGGCATGCTCTATAACAAGGGCGGTCCGCTCGGTGAGTACAAGGACTACTATGACTGGCTTGACCGGGATGGCGAGGGTGAGCGAAAGGGATGGCGACAGAGAGATATGGTCGAGTCGTTGCGCTTGGCCAAGGAGAAAATGGGCGCAGAAAGTGCGCTTCTCGAGGCCCTTGACTGGGCCGGAGCTGGCAAAGCCACCGTCGTTGATGTAAGTTGTTCGGCTCTGACATGTGCAATCAAGCGGCTAATGTTTGACCAGCTTGGTGGCTCTGGCGGTCACGACGACGTGCCTCTTGCCGAAAAATTCCCCGATCTCAAGATCATCGTCCAGGATCTGCCTAGTTGCCAACCGAAATTTGACGACGGCTACATCTCCGACGAGCTCAAGAAGCGAGTGTCCTTCCTCGCTCATGACTTCTTCACCCCTCAGCCCGTTCAGGCCGACATCTACCTCTTCAAGTGGGTCTTTTACGACTGGTCCAACAAGGACATCGTCAAGATCATCAAGGCGCTCGTGCCTGCTCTCCGGCCGGGGGCTCGTGTCCTCGTCCTGGATCTGATGGTGGACGTCGGGCCCGAGGCTGCCGCGGTGATGCCGCGCTCGCTTCTGAAATACAGCAATGTGATTAGTCTCAAGACGCTCTCGCTGTTTGGACATACCAAGCAGGCGGCGAAGAAGATGACGGATCTCTTCAAGGCAGCGGATGATCGGTTTGAGATTGTTCGCGACGAAGTTGCCGGTACATTCATGACGTTCGAGGCTGTTTGGCGTGGCTAGGCTGCGATAGTCGCTACTAAAGCTTGCTTGAACTATTACATGTAGTATTGAAATGAAATGATCAGGAGACTTCGTGTTTGCATGTGGTCTGGTGACCAATGCCAACTAAAGAAATTAGCATGAGAAGTGCATCGTGACGCGCTTGTACGCGGCGGAGATGAGCAGAAAGTATATTATACATATTTCATGATAAACTCCTCTATATATTGTACAATGTGTGTGTGTGTGTGTGTGAGAGAGAGAGATCCAGGTGGAGGAGCACTGACTTGGTGAGTGGTTGGTACGGGCCATCACGACTGGATGAGAGCTAACCCTCTCACATGGACGTGGAAGGAGTGTAAATGGCTTGAGATGCACTCTCTTTGCCATTAATTAGAGTCTGGAGACGAGAGTGACGCTTGGTTCGTCGACAGCAGGTACAATTCTTTGAAGATGGATGTTGGCCGCTGCAGAAGTTCCCGTGGCTGATCGTATTCGACAAGACGACCAGCATCCAAGACTGCTACACGATCGTAGTCAAGGATCGCGTCGAGTTTATGCGCGATGGCAAGGACTGTCCAGTCCTTGAACCATGTGCTCACAATCTCGTCGATCAGTGTTGTGGTTGCCTCATCCAAACTGCAAGCCGATTAGCTTCGGGCTACATTGCAAGGTTGAGAGGAAACGACTGTACCTGCTGGTTGCTTCATCAAGCAATAGTACCCGACTTTCGTCTCTCCGAAGCATTGCTCGCGCAAGCACCGTTAGCTGGGCCTGTCCTCGGGACAGGAATTTGTCGTCAATGACCATGTCAAGGCCGCCACGAGTTGCAATCTTCTCCCACAAGCCAACTCGCTTCAGTACGTCGATGATCTGCTCATCACGCGAGTCAGGAGGGTCTGTACTCCCAAGCGTCTCTTTGTTGTGATACGGGTCAGCATTGAGTCGCACGGTGCCGTCGAGAATGTAGGCCTCTTGTGGTACTGCAACGATCTGCGACCGTAGGTATTCCCTCGGCAAGGTCGCCAGATCCACGCTGTCAATGGTGATTGAACCAGAGTCTTGAGCGATCAGTCCGAGAAGGCTAAGGAATAGCGATGACTTGCCACTGTAGGTTGCGTATCAGTATTTGGAGACTACCACAACACATGCGTTGCATACCTCCCCGTTCTCCCACAGATTGCCACTTTTTGCCCTGGTTCAATGATCATCGTGATGTTGTGCAATACTCGTCCAGAAGACCTATCGTGTGAGGTTAGACACGAGTCCATCCGGATATTTCTGGCTTTGACAGCATTGACTTACGGATATGACGCCGTGACGTTATCGAGCTCTATGCGCCCTTGGCTGGGCCACCGTTCTCCGACAGTCTCTGGAGTGGGCTGCACCAGCCGCGCGTCCAGGCCAGCCTTTGCTAGGCCGTCCCTGGCCTCGTCGTCCTCACTTCGAACTTGCATCGAAAAGCTTCGAATTCGGGCTACCGCTCCCAATGCGATCTCGAGCGTCACCCAACTCGTGATTGTTGCCTGCATCGTTGCACTGAATGCCAGAATGTTGCTCAAGGCAATGCCAACGTACCCTGGCCCAATCGCCTCGCGTAGGGTGGTCGTGAGCACAATAAGGATGACGGCGAGCATCATGATGACCATGTTGACAGCGAAGGTGATCCATCTCTGCACGCAAAATAGGAGGTAGCTGGGCTTCTGTGACGTATCTAGGATTCGCATTGCCTTTTCTGTAGACTGAGTTTCCCATCGGAAGGCCCGGATGGTAACGACACCAGAAATGGTCTCCATGAGTTGTGTGTATAGCGGTGCCTTGTATTCGATGTCGAGAAGTCGAAGCTGTCGCGCGGTGCGGAGGTAAAAGTGCTGAATGGCGTACAGCACTGCGAGCAGAAATGGCAGCAGAGCCGCCATATATCTGGAGGAAACGCAGACCAAAATGAACTGAGCGATGCCGAACGACAGTGCTACATCAATTAGCAGTTAGAAAGTGATCAGTGGAGGGTTGTCATGTTGCTGGCGGCTTACCCATAACGACTCCCAGTGCGGCAGACGGGAGTTCCATGTCAATGAGCTGCAGGTCCTGGCTGAACCGATTTACGGTGATGCCAGTGTCGGTTGTTGAATGGAACATCATAGGCGCCCGGGATACCGTTTCAACGAGAAGGTTGTGGAAGTACAGCCCAGACCGGTTAATCGTGATGATGAAGAGCTGCCATGTTCCGATGAGGCACGCTGCAACGGCGCCAACTCCTAGCACTGCATAAACACCGAGCCATTTGCCCAGGTCCGAGTTTGGGTTCTTCTCGTTTGCTTCGGCCCACCACTTGAGCCATACGCCTGCAAATTGTTAGCTTCGAACCCTCTGTCATACTGCACTGGCGGACCTACTGGGGAAAGAGTCGCAGAAGGCGTAGACACAGATCGCAATAACAAATATTGTGATGGTGAGCCAGCCAGCAGACTTGACATAAAACTTGTAGACGGCCGAGTCACCCATTTGCCTCGCAGTGTCGGCCTGGGATTCGACGGCCTGCAGTACCTCCTGTACGGCGGCATTGTTGTCCGCACCGTGGTTGGTCTGCGACCGCCGCAGCTTCTCGGGTGCGCTTTCGGAGTATTCGCCATGCTCGTGATTGAGTTCGTCTTTGCCTGGCTTTTCTTGCTGCGCGTCCAGATCCCGGTCGGCCCATCCCAGTTCAGCGACCTGCTTGAGGTCCCCTGGTGTGCCTGTGTGCTGCACTTGGCCGTGTTGATTGAGTAACACGATCTTGTCGGCAAAGGGGACGCGGCGCACTGGAGCAGAAATCAGGTCAGCCAGACAGAAAGACAAGGAGTAGTCCGGAACGTTAACGTACCATCCGACGAGGCGAGAACGACTGTCATGTTCGCCTTGCGAAGAATTCCCGAATTGCCCAGTAAGTTCTCGAACACGACGTCTTCAGTGTTTGCATCCAGGCCGCTGAAAACGTCATCTAGAATGACCAGCGCGCGCCGGGCATACACAGCTCGCGCGATGGACTAGGTTGGGAGGTCAGCCACATCCACAGCCAGTGCTCCCATGTCTTCGCGGACTTACCAATCGCTGCTTCTGGCCACCGCTCATCGAGATTCCCTTGGAACCTACAGGCGTCCTGTCACCCCGTGGCCAAATTTGCATGTCTCGTTGGAGCTCGCAGGCGCTAACCACGACGCGGTACCAGTCCTCGTCGTGATCTGCTTTCTCGGAACTGTCCGCATCGGACGTGTCGGTAGCTGATCTGCCACGTATAATGTCTCGTACAGTTTCATTCGGCAACCAGGGATTCTGGTCGCAGTATGTGACGGCTCCCGAGTACTTGGCCTCAATTACGCCATCAAACGACGAGAGTTCGCCTAGGAGTGCTTTCAGCAGCGTAGATTTGCCGCATCCGACAGGACCGAGGATTAGTGTCAGTGCGCCGCGGGGTATGTCCAGGCGAGGGGATATGTCGATGACTGGGGCGTCGCGAGAGTCCCCGTTCGCGTCAGGCGTAGTGTCGGCCAAGTGTCCCTCATCGCTTCCTGTGACCAGAGTGATTCCGGTTCCAGGAGCAGGAGTTTCACTCCGCCATGAGAATTTCCCTGAGATAGAGATCATAGTGTCGCCATCAGCAGTCGCTTGTTTATCGGACAGCGTTTGCTGGGAACCGTTGTTGCTTTCAGGACTGGTGCCGGTGGTCGTCGACCGAGGATCATGTCGCTCTTCTGCATTGAGATGATCTTGAATGCGCTGGAAAGATGCGATAGATCCGGAAATTTGTGGAAGCGCTTGCACAATCTTGGCCAGAGGGCTATTGAGAAGCACAATGATCGAGAAAGCCGTAAAGACCTTGGCTATTGTCAATGTTGAGCCGCCATGGGCAGCTATCCCAGCGAAAACGGCAAAGGTAAGGAGAGGGCCTAGGATGGGCGTGCATATTGCTATTGATGTCGTTTAGCCAGGTCAAGAGGGACGGATAGAAAGTGGCATACACAATATGAGTGACAGTCCGAGGAGGTACCGAAACTTCTCGGATACAACCAATTCCTGCTTTCGCAATTTTTGGATGACGGAAAAGGCAACGTCAGTCAGACCAGAGATCTTGAGCCACTTGATGCTGGCGAGCGCTTTTGATGTCTCTATCACACGGACTTGCGATGCTTGTATCCACGCAGCCAGATGTGTGCCAGTTGGCCTCGCGAGGAAAACTGTACCGACCATGACGACTGAATTGCGACACATATCAGCAGATGCCCTTGTCACGAGGAGGGAATCACGTCGAATGACCGACCTATCGCGAAACCAACACTCATCACGCAGGCAGCACCCAGCTGTCGCTCCAGCAAGTAAATGGCTAGGCCAATCTCGACCAAGTTGCTCCAAGTTTCGTGTATTTGGACCAGGCCGGAGGTTATCGTCTCGATATCGGTGCTTACAAGCGTGAGTGCGGCGGTGGGATGAAATGTCGCAGAGGAACATGAGTCAAGTATCAGGGACTTCTCGTAGACCAGTGGTATGATGCTCCCGCGCATCATCGTTGCAGCACGGTAGTTGCGCCATTCGTACTGGCCAACAGAGACCTACGGCAATCGCAATTATTAGACATTGAACGTGGCCAACGGCGGAAGGCTGTCAAGGTGGACCATACCGCGATGCCAGAGTATACAAGGATATACGCGCCTATCAGGCCATATCCGTTGTTATTATATGGCTGCGTTTGCGGGGTTGCGGCAAGCTCGATTGCAGCCGTAATCAGAAAAGGCTGAGCGTATGTGAAACCAATCTGGAAGAGACGGGGGACAACAGGCATGAACATCGCCTTGGAGAATGTCTTGAGCCAAGTGGCAAAGAGAACATTCGGTGCCGCCTTATCGGGTACTTTCGACGATTGGAAGAGAATGTCAGCACAGACCTTTGGAGCTGATCTGTCGGTTGTGTGAAGCATATACCTTTCCTCCAGGCATCTGACATCTTCTTTGCCAGCCCTGTCGAGCGCAGCTCATCATCTAGTGGGTAAAGATCACCAATCTCAAGAATCTTGCGATAGCCGGTGAAGAAGAGTGTGCTAAGCCAGTAAAAGACGCCTAGATTGTACGGGCCTCCAACACTTTCCGGTGCAGCGTTGTCGTACTTGGCGAGCAAAAGTGAGCGCTTTTCAGTGGACTCGAGCAGTAGCATGACGACTCGTAGCGCCAAGCTCGAGGCGAAGACCGGTGGTATGGCGCTGTGAGTGGCATCTTCGAGCATGAAAAGGGTTCGCGTCCGGGCGATGTCGAATAGGACGGATAAGCCCAGGTAGAAGCTAAGGACCGATGACGGGCGCAACGATAAGCGATGCTCGATGGTTGACAGCAGGACGTAAACAAGCGACAGCACGAATGTGAGGACGGCGCTGGGGGTTGACGCGCGCGTCTGCGTGATGGTGGAGTTGCGCGCCCAAAGGCCGACCAGAGCAGCGCTGAGTGTAATAAAACATATCGACGAGATCTATTCGGAAGGTCGCAAGATGTTAGCCGACGCGTGGGTAATGAGCGTTTTGCCCATCCGAGACAGCATACGGCAAGATGAAGGGGGTGACGCCATACCTTCTTGAACCAGTCGAGGGCACTGGCTCGCACTTTTGGGGGCTCTCTCGCCAGCCGTATTATGGGAATGGGCGCGACAACGATGACGAGAACGGATGGGAGAATCGAAAGGATTGTCTCTTCAAAGAGGAGTGTGAAGTCGAAGCCGCCACGACAAGTCGCACCGGCCCAGGGCCCAAACGAGTCGTCTGAACATGCCGCCTCTGCCGACATTGTCGGACTCTACACAGAGCCACACAAAATGAGACGGAATACAGGAGACAGACCTCACCGATGCTGTCTGCAGTATGGGCGCCTGTGACGGAGATTTCCGAGTTCGTGAATTCGTGGCCAAAGCCGAAGAAAGGGACTCGTTATCGTGATCCTGGATCGCAAGCTCGACAGAGTAGCAAAAACAGGCAGCGCACGTGTCAACGAACCGACAGGAGCAGATTCAACGGCCAGGCCGATGTCATCGCAGGAGCCTCTCGTCCAGGGACCGTTCCGCACTCAAGCTGTCATCCCTGCCCAGTCATGTGTTGCACCGAACCTTGCAGCGCTCGATTCCGCGGCATCGCGCCGCGCCGGCGCCGTCGAGCTCCTGGCCGACGTAGGATTTGTCGAGGGGATCTACATGCATCGTTCGTACCGGTACTTTCTTGGCGATACTCTGTCCGCATACCGAACTTCAGGTGTTCGGACGCGTACCCAGCTCGCCCGTACAGTCCCCGCAGAGAGACACTCAGCCATGTAGAGTACATGAGAGGCTAGTGGGCCCCTGTGCCGGATCGCGCGTCACCAGATTAGGAAATAAGAGGTATTAGTACAGCGCTTGCCGCTAGAAGCAGAGCCGATGTGTATTGTGCACGCCTGCAGCACGCCCAGCGTTTGTTGATGCTTGCCGGCAGGGAACGGCCAGATGTCGGGGAGGCCGGTGATATGAGTGCACCTTCGTCAAGCCAGGGGTCGAAGCCCATGTTTTCCCCTCGGGCATTTTGTAGAACATTGAGCGAACAGGGAGCGAGCCCTTGAACCTGGGCCAAGTCCGACTTGCAGATGCGCGTGGATGCGGCGAGGCGGGCGCAGGGGGCCGTGCATTTATCACTGTCACCCAACCAGCCCACCCATCCATCACCACCAACACCGCCGGATTCAAGTTAATTCTGGACATTTCGGCTCAGCGTGCAGAATCAAGAGGCGAGTCATTGCCAGCCGGCGGTTACCGAGTTAGCCTGCGTCACCCCCTTTGCCACCGTCTGATCTCTCGTTCCCATTCGAAGCACTTGCAGGTCAGCGTCGCTTGTCCCTAGACCAGTGGAGATAGGGGAGCTGGAACTGCTCAATCTCAGTCCACGACAGAACGACAGCTGCGCTTGATGTTCACGGGCCAAGGCTCTAGCTGTACGACGCATGGCTCCATAGCCATTCCGGAAATGCAGATTGCAAGATTTTCGGTAGAACAGCTGGTTGCGACCGTTCCACCACACCGATGCGCTCGTGGGCTTGGCTGGCCCCTCTGTAAAGCGTACACAGCCCTCCACGGTATTGCAGGTGACCAAACGCCAATGTTCATGAGCAATACCCCAGACATCCTCCAGGTGCGCATCTCACACGAGCACTGGCATTGTCGACCCCTTTGCTTGAGATGTTGAGCATCTCTCCGATGAGTTTGCCAAAAGTTGCCAGACAGCAGGCAAGACTGTGTAGCAAACAGACAGTCACCTGTTGTTAGCCCCCTGGCAGGCCTCACACAGCGACTGTGTCTCCCACGTAAGCAACTGTAGGCCTGGCCCTGCTAACAGTACTTACTCAGAGATGGCCATTGCCAACCAGAGCCATCAAGTGGTGGATGGAATAATTTGACGTATGGTTACTGTAATGATCGGAAGCTGGGTCCAGTCTTCGTGGTAAATGGTCGGATTGAGTCTGGCATATCAACGGATGTGAAATGCGCTGCGACTAATTGGCCTGAACCCGTGAATTTTTGTTCTCGAGCATCTTCATCGTCCATAGTAGCGCGGCTCAACAACATGCCGTCCATCCACGCCAGCACATCCGAGCTGTTCACGCACCTAACAGTCAGCAATATTTGCGTAGCCGCTGGTTGCGCCTTTGCTCTGGTACGCACTCAGTTTCAGAGCTCCAATTGTCGAAACCACGCTGATCTAGCCCACAGTCGCTCCTGTATCTTTACGTTCGCGCCCTGTATCTGGTCTTTTTCCACCCACTTAGCCGCATCCCGGGCCCCAAGTATGCCGCCTGTAGCAGACTTCCGTATGTGCGCAATCAGTTGCGCGGCGACCTCGTGACGTGGCTTCATTCCCTGCACCAGCAGTACGGCGATGTTGTGCGCATTGCCCCAGATGAGGTGTCATTCATCTCCAATGTTTGGCAGGATGTATACGCTGCGCACAATGGCGAAAAGGCCACCAAGGGAACCTACCTGAAGGACCGACGGTGGTTTGCGGCGCCGTACAACAACACATGGTCCATCCTTCAAGCAGACGCTGAGGCTCACCCGCGCATGCGCAAAATGATTGCGCCAGCCTTCTCCGACAAGGTGCTGCGTGAGCAGGAGGCAATGATCCAGGAGTATGTGGAACTGTTCGTGCTTCGGCTCCATGAGCAGACGGAGAACGACTCGAAAGGTGATGTCGACATGGTGAAGTGGTTCAACTTCTTCACTTTCGAGTAAGTCCGCGTCACGGAGCATGAGCAAAGCGAGCTGCCGATCGCTAATCCGTCGCAGCATCATCGCCGACATGACATTTGGTGAGTCGTTCAACTGCCTTCGGGACAGCGACTACCACCCTTGGGTCCGAATGCTCTTCAAGTCTGTCCGGGCCATTTCTCTTAACAGCGCCATCCGTCGATACCCATTCTTTCAGGCAATTGTGAAGCGTCTGGCACCGAAGAACTTGCTCGAGCAGCGCCGGCAGTTTAACCAGTTCGTCTTCGACCGAGTAGGCGAACGTCTCGCCTCTGAGTCGTCGCATCCCGACCTCATGTCCCACATCAAGAAGTTCAAGGACGAGCCAAAGGGAATGAACCGTGACGAGATTGACAGCAACGCCAACATCCTGCTTGTAGCGGGTAGCGAGACAACTGCTACGCTGCTGTCCGGGTGCACCTACATGCTTTTGTCGAACCCGGAAAAGCTCGCGAAGCTCACGAAGGAGGTCCGTGGCACGTTCAACCACCCGTCTGAGGTCACCATCAAGGCGGTTAGCAACATGCCCTACCTCCACGCCGCCCTTTCCGAGGCGCTGCGCATTTACCCCCCGAGTCCTGCGGGGTTCATGCGCATCGTGCCAGGCAACGGAGACATGATTGGAGGCCACTGGATACCCGGAGGAGTATGTGAATAGTGGCTTTCGTCTCGTTGTGCGTTCACTAACCCGACTATAGACATCCGTTTCGGTCTCCCAGTGGCCGGCAAATCACTCTGATAGCAACTTCACGATGCCCAACTCATTTGTGCCCGAGCGCTTTCTTGGTGACCCGCGATTCGAGAAGGACAATACTTCGGTCCTGAACCCATTCTCCGCGGGTCCTCGTAACTGCCTCGGCAAATCGTACGTTTCCGTTTGTATGATCCATGCCTGAAGTTCACAGCTGACGTATCTTAGTCTTGCCAATGTGGAGATGCGCTTGATCATGGCGAGACTGCTCCTAGACTTTGACCTCGAGCTGATTGACCCCGAACAAGGCTGGCTTGACCAGAAGTCCTTCACTCTGTGGGAGAAGCTTCCTCTGATGGTTCGCCTCAAGCCAGTTCGCAGGTATACTGCACCGGCATGATGCATCGATCCAATCCGCAAGCAGCAGCTCTCCGAGGGGACGATCGCACCCACGGCCAATTGATCAGAATCCCCACATGCACGGGGCTCTCTAGATACGCTATATCAGAGTTACTGCTGCCTTCAGGCCGCGAAATGGCCCAATAAAAGTCTTCAAATTTATCATAATTGTACGATACTATGGTTAACCCGCTGTTCAAGAGGAATAGGCCTGCTCTAGGCGCAAGTCCGCGTCTGCCCATCCGCCCACGGTAGTCATGCCTTTTAGTCTGTGCGATTCGATTTCCTCCCACGTCCAAGTGTCCTTAGCATCATGCTTCCCGTTTTCGGTAGCACCGTGGCCGTTGGCCTGAAGCGAGTCCAGGCTCTTGCTATTTCCTGTGCTCTCTGGCCGGGGAGGGATCCAGCCAGACTCTGTGAGAAACTGTTCGGGTCGCACTGTAATTCGCCCCTTCTTGACAATGTACTTTGAGAGGCTGGAAGCAAATAGCTGTTCCTTGCCCTTACCTCCCTTCCTGCTCACGAACCAGGAACCAATGTACAGCCAGCGCGAGTCCCAGCCAAGAATTCGGGACTCCACGTCGTATCGCGCCAACACCTTCATCTCGCGTTTGAAGGACGTACAAGTGGCACCCAGTGCAAGTGCTGGTCGTCCCTTGACTCGCTCGCGCTTCATTTCTCCGTCGCGGCCTTTATACTCGACGTGCATCCGATCGAGAGGCCAGGCGGGCGCCATGATGCGGCCCACCAGCTTGATACGTGAGATATCCAGGTCGGTGAAGTAGGTCGAGTTGGACTTGTGCATGTTGAAGTCAATCTCGGCGGGAGAGACATGCGAAGATATTATCTCTGGCTGGAAGAGTGGGTGGTGGTCAATTGTGTCGGTCGCACCAGTCTTGGGCGTCTTGGGCACCCTCCGCTGTGCATTTTCGGCTGTCGGCGATGCAACTGTTTGTCGTAGCTGGCCATTGAATGAGGATTTCATGTGGTACAGGGCTCGTATCGTCCATATACCCGGAAAAGACTTGAGATTGATGATGGCGAGAAGGAGAATGACCCCCCACCAAGAGAACACGAAGCCATGAACTTGCGCAATCAAGCCTCCGGGCCACTGCGGCCGATCCATTGTAACTGTAGATGAGTGCACTTGCGAAGTCGTGTCATGCGATGGGAGGCGAGCCCGTTCAGGTCTACTGTAGGCGCGTATGCGGATCAATGATCGTAGGCTCGTGGTGGAATGCTGATTGCAGGTTGAAGCAACATCGACTGATTGCACATCATTTGGTAGAGCACGTGCAAAACGGCGCGTGCCAATTACCGCGAATACTGACTTGACGCCATTGGGCAAAGACATTCGTTGCCCGTTGACCAACTCGATCATCAATCCAGTAGTGAATGGCTTACGTGGGGACCTTAGTGGCCAGCTCTCATACAACTGCCTGGAGGGCTATTCCGTCGTGCGCATGTTTGTTGCCCGCTAGCCTTCCCTTCAATTGTCCCTGTGGTCGCCAACCTTGCGCTGATTCACAAGCTGGCTTATACCTATACACGGAGCCTGGTCTGAATGGATGGACGACAGCAAATCGGTTTAATCCATAATCTTCAATAGCAATGATGTCTCAATGGTCAGCATCGTCAGCGGACTGAGCGGTGTATGTCAACCGTGTCAGCACGGCCGGCATGGTCAGCAGAGTCAGCCAGGTGCAGGCTAAATTGAGCCCTTTGTCTCAGGATCACTGTAGTTGAGCAGCGCAGAGCCGGAATCGCCCGTGCCGTGACTGGCGCAGCGCCAAAATACCTGCTCATTTGGACATACCCTAAATCTCGGCGTGTTCGTTCCTTCACCTTCATGCCCATATTCGCCGTGGAAGCTCTTGATCACATTAGTCAGAACGCTCTGTTACTATGCGTCTGTCCGTAGGTAGTTCAATACAGGTCGGGGATTTGCCAGCCAGAGTACAGTTTGGTGTCTGAATGAACCATACGCAAGTCGAATTCGAAATCATGCTTCGACAGAAGCCACCGGAGGTTAAGATGGTGGATGTACTGCTTAAATGTCATTCGCAAAGAAACAGAGCCTTTTAAGCGAGGAGGATCTCGCTGGTTCATTGGACATGGGACAGTCACCTATTATCACGTTTCGTGCTCTACTCCGTCGGCGCCGACGGTGCTTGACTATCCAGGCACAGCCTTAGCGCACCCACGCCTCAACACTGTCAGGGGGCACAGTGGCGGCACTCCTCGTTGAGGAGCTCTGCATTGGCTATTTTCCCAGGCAATTAACGAAAGTTTGGGTAAAGTGCCAAAGTTCTGAGAAGCCAACTGGCCAATCGAACGAACGCTGACAACTACACTGGACCGGCAGCATCGGGGTCACGGAACTCATCCCGTTCAAGTGCCATAAACAGCTGATGTCGCATCAGAATTAAACACCACATCGCGACTTCCAAATCTGGCTTCTGAGTGTTCCATATCAAGAGCCATATGATGCCAACCTCCTTGGAACAGGCTGCAGCCCTCATCGGCGGAGTCGGGACGCACCTCTTGTACTTCAAGCATGGGGAGAGGCACGCCTACCCCTGGCGATATGTAGCCTTACTTCTGGCTGGATCGCTTTCTCTCTGGGCCTTCAAGTGGTCACGAGAGGGAACCACCACATCGATTTTGGCCGTCACTTCGAGCACGTCGGTGCTCCTCTTCCTATACCTCGGAGGGCTCGCCGGCAGTGTCCTTCTTTACCGACTATTCTTCAACCCCTTGAATCGGTTTCCAGGACCCTTCGCTGCGAGATTATCCAAGCTATACTTCGTATATCTGAGTTCCGACCTTCGCGGACACCGGAAGCTGCATGAATTACATCAAAAGTATGGCCGGTATGTTCGCGTTGGACCCAACGACCTGTCCGTTGTCGACCCAGACGGCATGAAGATCGTTCTCGGAGCCAATTCGAAATGCACCAAATCAGCCTGGTACGGCCAGGATATGCCGTATATCTCCACAAACACAACGCGGGACCGGGCTGCCCACGACAGGAGACGTCGCATTCTCGCACCGGCATTTAGCGACAAGGCCCTGCGAGGTTACGCTTCACGTCTACAAAAGTTTCACGACCTGCTCACGTCCCAGATCGATGCCTCGGCAGGAAAACCGATGAATGTCACAAAGTGGTTCGGGTATTGGGGTATGGACATGATGTGCGACATTGTGTTCAATGGATCGTTCAACATGCTCGCAAGTGGCGAGACGCACTGGGCGCTTCAGGTGGTCGGTGACGGTCTGCATCTCCAAGGCTTCGCCCTGCCGCCGTGGCTGTATCGGGTATTTGCGACGATGCCCAAGTCCAGCTCTGGCAGTCGCGGCTTGGCAGCCTTTGCGGCGACGCAGCTGGAGAACCGCATGCAACAGCAGGGCAAGACGGCTCACGCAGACATGATGCAGCCCCTGATCGAGCACTACGACCGCCTGAGCACGGACACGAAGCGGGCGATACTGCCGCTGCTTCAAGGCGACTCTCGGATGTTGATTGTTGCAGGCAGCGATACGACATCGACGACGTTGGTTCACATGTTTTATCGCTTCTGCAAGGAGTCAGGCCTCGTTGATAGAGTGCGGGAGGAGGTGGAGCCGCTTGTATCGGACCCGAACCTGATCTCGTACTCAGACATCCGCCAGGCCCAGCTGCTCCATGCGTGCATCAATGAGACTCTGCGGTTGCATTATCCTGGGCCGTCTGGCTTCTTCAGGAAGACGCCCCCCGAGGGAATCCACATTGGTGAGCAGCACGTTCCAGGGGACACCATAATCCAGATGCCGCCCTACGTCATGGGCCTAGGTATGTGACTCCATCCATTGTATGTTTCGTTTCACCTCTGACGGGCAGTTACAGACGAGGAGGTGTACGAACGATGCAGCGAATTTGTGCCCGAAAGATGGTACTCGAAGCCCGAAATGATCAAGCACAAGGACGCATTCTTGCCGTTCCTGGCCGGATCAGAGTCCTGCATAGGCAAGAATTTGGCATACATTCAGCTGGCGGTGGTTGCGTCCCAGATCATCCTCCAATTCGATGTGGCGTTTGCGCCAGGCGAGGACGGGAACAAGCTGGTGCGGGAGTCAAAGGACCTCGGTATGCTGCATCCGGAGGATCTGCACGTGGTATTCACTCGTCGGGGTAAGACGCATTCGTGAATGAAGGCCTCGGAAAGATCTGTCGATGCGGCGTCGCTTCGCGCCACAAAAAAAGTAGTACTCGCTACTCGTATATAGTGCTCTACGCTGAACAACAGAAAATGCGAGTTCCAATGAAGCTCGTCGATACTCCCCGCCTTTATGTCGTTTTATCCCAAGCGCCTCTCTAAGCATGTCCAGGAATGTATCACGCTGGCTGTTCTAACACCCTGCCTATGCTTAACTGCCGTAGGCGATCTCCATACAGCTACCAATCAACGCCGTCATCTGCGGCTTTCGAACTTGGTCGGAGCAGCAAAGAAGCAACATAATGGCGAGTGAAGTATAACAGCGTTGCCTTTGGTTCGCACTCTGGTCGGAACCCACGAGCGACTCGGTCAACGCCCACATTTTAGGGACCTAAGTAGCCTCGATCAATACCACGGCCATTCATGTGTAGCGAGCAGGGCTGGTCTCGTACCTTATCCTGAAACAGTTTCGTCAAAGGGCGGAACGCCTTCGATAACGAGGCATTGTCCAGCCCCTCTGTCTCGGTGGGCAGCTTCTCAATCTCAACCAAGACGTCTGCGCACGCAGCCCGCGATGCGGCGCATTCAGCTCTCTCGGCACGAGCAATAGTCTCCGCAGACTTAATGATCTCGTATTGGTAGCCATGCGCCTCCCATTGTGACCAATCCTTTGCGTTCGTACGTAGTTTGGCCAATAAAACGGGCAGCTCGCTGTGCCTGCTGTTGCGCTGATCCCGTGATATATCGGAATCGTGGTCAAAGTCTGCGGTATAGTACTGTCCCATAGCTTCATCGAAGCTTCCAAGGCCCAGACTTTCCATGCATTGACGAAGATGCTCAAATCTCTCCTCCAATGGCCTGTCTTTCAACGCTGGGTCCACGGTAATGTTGTTGTGGTTTCGCCTAGGCGTGCTGCTGGAAACGCTCCCTGAACTGGCTGGGCTAGGGGCTCCAATGGAGCCACCGTCTGAGGATCGCTCTGCTGTGGTTGTTGGAATATCCATGGTCCCATCTGGTGTCGGAATATGACTATGTTCCTGTACTCCCGGTCGAACTAAATAAGACGGATCAGATGACATTTGATACGACCCGTCCGACGCTGCACCGTTCTCGTTGCTGCTTTGCCTGCCTGCACCAAGGCCAGTGAAACCTGCGAATGGCAATGTCAGTCTTATTCGAGCCCTTCAGTCACTTGCAGTAGTAGTCCACGCGGGAGCTGCTCACCAGTCAAGCCTTGTTGGTTCAAAGTCTCCCGATACATGCCACTGGCGACATTCGACCAGCCCCAGTCCGGGCTAAGGCTGTATGGTTGGGACAAAGGCGGAGAGGCGAAGCCAGGAAAGGGTGCAAAGGCAACCTGCGGGTGCATCTGCGATCGCGGGTGGCCTTGTTGCGTCAAGCATTGGGGCTGTATCGCCGAGCTTCCCGGCTGCAGCATTGCTCCCATGTCACTGGGTCGCGCATCCCCATCCGTCATTTCCATATCCAAAACGTAACTGCTGCTGCTGCTGCCACCCTTGTCGTTGCTCTTATCGCTGCTGTTGCTGGTACTTTGGTCTCTGCTGGTCGAGGTGCTGTTGGAATGGCTGGGTCCAGTTGAACTGTCCTTGTCTCTCCCGGGGCTCCTGCGGTTGTCTCCGGCATTGCTCTGGATGGCAACATTGCTGCCATTCCCGCTAGCGTCGCCGTCTTTGTTCCCTTCCGCCTCCTGCTCACGACGTCTGTATTCGCTGACTTCTTTCTCAAGTTCTTCTACCCTTTGTTTTATCCGGTTGCCTGGCGTCTATGTGAGTATCGTTGCAGTGGGCAGCTGTTGTTGGCCACAACTTACGGTATGTGCGTTGCGCAACTCGATTCTGTATCCTCTTCTTCTGGCTGCGGTCGGTTACCAACGTCCAATCTTCTTTGGTCATTGTGAAAGCAGCCGGCCTGAGTAAGAACAGCCTGACGACTAATTTTGGCAGACAGAGTTACGTTGCGTCGTGGCATATAAGGTGGCAGACATCCGACATCATAAGGGCAGCCGCTGACATATCTTTCGTTATGTATGCAGGGACGCAGGCAGGAGACTGAGCTCGCGAAACAACTATCCTGGTCAGGGATGCGCTGGGAACGGCGGGGATTGGCGGCCAGACGGGCTTGGCCTTTTACTGCGTGCACCCCAGGTCAAAAGGTGCCAGCCTATAGTTATAGTAGGCTGCAATCCTGAAGGATGCCGATACGACGCAGCCTGGTTCGCTGTCAGCGAAGGGTCAGCAACGCTGCGCGTCCAGCGCAATGGTATGCTGAAGCCGCCCGTCATGAGCGCAAAGATGTGCTGGCTCACTCGCTAAGGCCTACCAATACCGACCAAGGCAGCATGGTCTCGTTGCATCAATTCGAACCGTGCGCGGGCAGCAATGACGACACCAGATCTGGAGTTGTCAGCGCGGCATTGCCGCCTGAACTTGTCGAAACCCGGACTTACAGACATGCAACAGATCTCGATGCCGAAGTGCGTGCCGGTAGCTCCGACGCCACCCTGGAGCATCCATGAAATTGAGAGGCAAGATGCGAGGACCTAGACTGGGTTGCGGGATGCCTTAGGTGCGACCCTACCCAAATTCTCACACGCATCCTGACGCTCGGTCAGCGATGCTGCGGCAGGATACAAGCACTCGTAACTCGCGCATCCGCGCCAATTGGTATCGGTACATCATTTGGGCCGAGTCGACGCAGCGCGAGCAGTGGGGTTACATCGTGGAGGAAACATCATCGCAAGTCTACCTGCCGCGCGCCATGGTGCGGACGGCGAAGGAAGGGTTCCAAGAATGGCCAAGCCTCTCACACATAGGATCCGGGTGCTGCTAAAGGACGGCTCCCCTGGCTCGTCTGCGTAACACAACGAGCTAGTTTCTAGAATCAGGAGCAGTCGATCATCCAGGACCCTGGCTGGACCACCCCCAACGACATGGAGACTTCGTGCGCCAATCCCCTGGTGCTGTGTTGCTTGACGGGTCGCTTGGCGAAGATAAAGTTGCGATCCGGGCGCAGACGTTGACGCGCGTAGTGACACTTCCCTGGTGAACCAACAGACATAGAGTCTGCTTTTGGACAG
This sequence comes from Purpureocillium lilacinum, assembly GCF_023168085.1. Lineage (NCBI taxonomy): Eukaryota > Fungi > Ascomycota > Sordariomycetes > Hypocreales > Ophiocordycipitaceae > Purpureocillium > Purpureocillium lilacinum. The sequence continues at coordinate 1,045,162 of NW_027072112.1, forward strand.
GTGAACCTCGCACGCCGGATCTGTAGCCGCCTGGCACAAAAGTGACGCTGATCGAGGGGTAGAAGAAGTGCCGCTGACCCGATATGAGTCGGCCTGGCTCCCACTCCCATAATTTGCTTCGCACTATGACGGCTGCTCGCCCACCTCCGGTCCCGACACGAGCGCGGTCAAATTCCGATGACTCGCGATTGAGAAGTCGACAGGACACACTGATTGTGAGATTTGGTACCGAGAGGGCCGTAGCGTGCCGTGAACTGCTTCACTCCGTGCATACACATGAGAAATCTCGCACCTTTTGGCTGCTGTGTCACGTCGCACGGCTCGACGACCGTTGACACCTGGAATCGGCAGTGGGGGTCTCCCATCTTGGCCTTGCTCATGCCGGCCTGGCCGTGTCATAGACATGTTGAGAAGTCCCTAACCGCCGCACATCTCAGACGGATAACGCAAATTGCCACGTCTCCACGCATCCCGCCTCTTGGTCTGCATGAGCTGAAGCCAAGGAAGTACGCAACCAGATCTCTCTTGGGCAGGTCGGGTCAGTGTCGAGCGACTCAGTCCCGATAACTCACCTGCGCACGATGGCGGATGGAGGCGATCCACAGTGAGAATTTAGCTTGCCGTGGGATGCCTCATTGCCGGGCATGGGGGCGTCTGCGCGCAACCGTCGCGGTCCACGGAGCCTTTTGCTAAGCATGCGCAAGGCGCCATCACATCCTCCAAGGATGCACGCCTTTGAGGACATTGCCATGATGACAATTGGTGGGAAAGGTCCGAGGCGCAGGGCCATGTGAGGTGGCGCCCGCACCAGCCGCCCGTGCCGGACCTGTCCGCGCCGCAGCGCTGCCACTTGGTTCGTAGCGTGAATCCCACCCAGCCAGGGTCGGCATCAGTGGGGACGGCTCCGCGGGCGGCTCGCGGAGAGATGCCGGGGGCTTCCTGCCTGTCAAGGGGAGGGTCAAGCTTCGAGCCCCTGTCTGCTAACCGTCCGGTCTCAGCGCTAACGCTCCTCCCCGGCCCAGAAAATGCCCAGCCTTACGGCGGTCTTGGTGCCCAGTAGTCAGACCGTCCGTCTTACTTGGCGGGATCGCTTGGGGTAGTCCAGAGGAGAAAAGGCTCTGCCATGACAAGATTCCCGCCTCGATGCTTGCTGCGGCGACAGGACTTGGCTTCCCGCGTCACTTCCGTGTGGCTATGTGCGGGCTCGCCCTATGCCTCTAACGATGCAGCTCAAGTAGCTGCAGACGACGAGTCTCTTGAGCAATTTGGCGAACCGCGCAAGCGAGCCGTACCGTGATGGTACGGGCGCGATCTAGGCCCCAGACGCATCGACGACACAGGAGCTCTCGGCCCGGACGGATCGTGTGTCTCGTTCCTGGCCACGGGGAGACTGCAGATCTCATCCCACTCGGAATCAAGCCACGTTAAAGGCGGAAAGACGGTTTCCGTGATACAGGATGGATGGCGGCACCGGCACATGCACGGGTGCCGATTGGCCTATGGGTGTGTCGGCTCAGCTCGCGGCTGGCAATTGTGAGGCATCCAATGGCCCTGGATCTCCGCCACTGACGCGTATCTGGCTGCATTACTGTCTGGCGCCGGCAGCGGGATGGGCTGGTGCAGCAGTCCTCCTGCAGAGACATTAGCACACTAGCACTCACGCACTGCAGAAGGTTAGCCACCGGCTTAGTGCTCGTACTTGTTCCATGTTCTCGCAGCCGATGTGGCAACGAGCATGACGAATGCCACCAGCATGTCTTCATGGCCGTACATTAGCTCGCAGGCGGCTGGCGTCTCGTCTACATCGATGAACCATGCGTGGATAGACTCGGCCGAGTCAACGACGTACCATGCAAATGAAGGTTTCGATAACTCGCAGAATCCGGGGGCGAGTCAAGCGCGATACGGGACCGCCGCCGCTTGAGACTACGGGGTGTTCATGTACTAACGTTACAGTCCGCAAATAGTACCTCAGATGCACCACTGTCAAGGCGAGCCTCATGTACTCGACCTTCTGACTAGTCACTACGCAATGATGCCAAGTGGGCATCGTGCCGTGGCTCTGGCTGTATTCAGCAATTCGTCTAACTATACGGTCGAGTGGGGGCCGCCTGCTAGTCGACGGACGGTGAAGGCCGTCTGCCGGCTGATCTTCACGGCCTCCATCGCACGTCTTAAATGCCTAGTCCGCAGCGGTTCACCATAAACAGACGCGATCATACGTAGACGCCCCCCGACACCATTCTCCAAAGGTTCCACGCGCGTGTTTCGTACACCTTGCAGCACGCCACGTGAGAGCTCGGTAGGTCACTGCGGCCTTTGCCACTGAAAGTGCTCCCTTCTCCCGCGGATCGTTGATCTGCGTTTGGGTCTCATATTTTCGGTCAACGTTGATGAGCTCTGGGACGTTGAGCTCTGCAACGCTGCAAAGCCAAGAATACCGATGAGACTGGACCCTGCGCCGACTTGAACCCTGAATGCTACTTTGTTTTGCGCGGCCCCAGCCCGAAAATATGTTGACGTGATCATCATTTCCTTAAATGTTCACTCACACACGAGGTGGACGGCTGCCATACCTCGCTCCACGTGGGCTTGTTTGACCAAGTGTTGTCGTGCTCTCACTCGTTCCGCCATAGTGGTCGCTGGATCAGGTGAGGCGAAACGGCGACAGGAGGACGAAGAATCTTTGGTCCTCTCAACGTGCAAGGTGCAATTCCATTGCATTTCATGACGTGTATTAAAGTAATTTCAGTAGCAAAGTATAGTAAAATTGCAAGCGAGGATGGCCTTGTATCTATTTCTCATGATCGCTTGACCAAGGCCGTCCTGATGTAGTCACCCAAACTCATGATTGATGTGCTCTGCACAATGGTCATCACTGTCGTGTCCACGCCAAATCTCTGCCGAATCCAGTTTCGCAATTCCATCGCAACCAAGGAATCCAGCCCTGCATGTTCCGGGGAGTCTTCCACTTTGATGCTACCTTCTTCTTTGATCAAGAAGTTGGCCAAAGCAGACGCAATGGCCGTCGCAATGATCACAGTGCTCTCTTCGTCTTGAAGGACAGATGGGTCGGAAGCAGCCGACTTCAACAGCGTCGTGATGTCGTCAAGCTCCGCAGTTGCCGAGGATGCGGAGTCTTTTCCGCCATTAATATTGTGGTAGATGCTCATGCGGATGTCGTTCTTCCAGACAACACGGTTGTTGGGGGAGGCAATAGGTACGCTTGTGACCAACCCGAGCAGAATTTGCCCAGGGCTGTCAAAACAACCATCAGAGACTTGGGCTCGAGAAGGTTTCGATCGCTGGATTGCCAGGTTCGTGGCGTCAAGAAGATCCTGCTCTTTCAGGATGCGCATACCGGACTTTTGGAAGAGACCCAGAATATCCTTGTTCTTCGAAACGAATCCCACCTCACCCATAACGCCGATGTCGATGACAGATGCCGCCAATCCCTTGTGATGACGGTATTGGACGAATGCGTCCAAGAAGGTGTTTGCTGCGGCATAGTTCGCCTGGCCCCATTGACCAACAATGCCGCTGTACGAGGAGCATAAGATGAAGAAGTCCAGCTCAGAGGTGATTGCTTCGTGCAGGTTCCACGTGCCCTGGACCTTGGGCGCAACGGCGGTTGTCCAGTCGGCAAAAGTCATGTCAGACAGCGAAATGTCTCGCAAGACCATGCTAAGGTTCATGACGCCGGCGATCGGCTTCGAAGCACCGTCCACGGCCCGCTTGACATCGTCTGGGCAGCTCACACTGCCCGCGACGAGCTGAACTTCACAGCCCTGGGCGGCAAGCTCCTCTACGAAGCTTGCCAATTGCGGGCCCTGTCGGGCAGACCGAGAGAGGAAGATAAGATGGCGGGCGCCATTCTCAGCCATCCAAGTCGCAATGGCCCGACCGAGTCCGCCCAAACCGCCAACGAGCAGATAGCTCCGGTCGTGGCGAAGACTAGGCGATGGGCGCTCTTTGGTTGACTCCAGAGAGCTAGAGTCCTGCGGCATCTTCACGATGATCTTACCGATGTGACGCCCACCCTGCATGAATCGGAACGCGTCCTGGACCTGTTCGGCGTCCCACACCCTTGCAATGACACCGGGCTTGATCGATCCCGCCTGCATCCACTTGATGCAACGCTCCAGGAGCCTGTGCAAGGTCAGCGACATGTGACACAGTGTCGAACCGAAAGTAAGAGTAAACTTGAACATACCTTGCAACTTGCTCGGGGCGGACCTGCGAAACCTGCCATAGATCAAGGCCGACAAATGTGCGGTTGGCTTCAAATGCCTCCATGGAAAGTTTAGCTCTGCGGCGGAAGTCCCGCTTGCCAATCTCGATCATGGTGCCAAACTCCGCGACACATCGCCATGATGCGTGGAGGAGTTCTCCGGAGAGGGAGTTAAGCACGACGTCAACGCCTCGATTGTCCGTCACCGCCATTACGTCGCGCAGGAAAGACGTATCGCGAGAATTGAAGATACGATGACGCGGGATATTGTGGTTGTCCATGAGATAGCGGACCTTGTCTTCATTGCCCACCGTGCAGTATACCTATTCATGAAGTTGTTAGATCCTCATCGCCGCATTCATTGCGGGTGATCCTTACCTCGCCACCAAGCATTTGCGCGATCTGAATGGCAGCAAGTCCCACGCCGCCACAGGCTGAATGAATGAGGATTGTCTAAACGTATATGAGTTAGCGCGATCACACGACGGCACGCGTATCAAGGCACGACGAACCTGTCCTGGCTGGAGATTGGCCTTGTCCACGAGAGCCATTGCAGCTGTGGCATAGACACAGGGCAGTGCCGCGCCTTGCTCAAATGTCAGGCCATCGTCGAGCTTCACGCAGAGCGTTTGCGAAAGTGTTATGTGGGTGGTGAAGCAGCCGCTCGACATGTACATGACGCGGTCGCCGACCTGGAGCTTTTCGACTCCGGGGCCAACCTCTGTCACCACGCCCGAGCCTTCCAGGCCGATCTCGCGAGTGCTATTGTCCAGAACACCAAGCGCGATGAGAACATCCTATACTGGTAAGCATTCCCTCGATGTCGCCAGCTTGTGGAGCTCTTACTCTGAAGTTTAATCCAATTGCCCTTGTTTGGACGGTCACCTGTCCGTGCTCGAGAGGTGCACGTTCGGATTGGCTCCAGCCCATAGTGTGCAGCAACCCTGGGGTCTTGACGCTGAGATGTTTCTCCGTAGGGCGAGAATCGTCGCCGTTGGTTCGCTCAAAGGCAGCTGCCATGGTTTGCCAATGCATTCTTGGGACCAAAATCTGGCCATCGACGACAGCATACTCCCAGTCAGGGTCCATTGACTCTGCATCCAACTGTGGGCTGTGGCGTCTCATGAGAATATCTACGAGGCATTTCGAAGCAGCCAAGTGATTAGTCTTGTCATCAATCTCGACGGTGAACAGCTTGACGGAGAGCTCGCTGCGAGCTGTTCGGGTGAGGCCCAGGCTCATCGCAGTCCTGGGATCTGTGCAGGCAACTTGCGCAGAGCGAGTCGCCCATATGACCTTGGCATCCAGGTCTAGCGCCTGCAATTGCGCCACGAGTGTCTTGAACGAGGGCTCGGTCAGATCATGGACAGTTGAAGCCTGAAGATCGAGCAAGCTGACGACATCGTGGCTCGGCAACGGCTGGCCAAATGTGACCACGTCAACCGCGACCCCTAAGTCCTCGAGCACACGCTTTGCTTCCGCTACGTATGCCCCATCCATACTGTGCGAAAGTAGCGAGACCGCCAAGGGCTTCGATGTCTCGCAAGCTGGAGAGGCGATGATTCCTGCGCTCTGTTGGTAAGGAGTGATACCGTCAATCACCATGGCCTCTGGTTCGGCGAATCCGGCTGCCACCATTTCCTTGGCCCATCTGTCGGCGGAGATGTAGGGCTCATCGGGACGATTGTCGCCGTCGCCCAGCCACCAGCCGGGTAGGAAACCCTGTTCTAAGTAAGCACCACACTATTGAATTGACGGAGGAAAGAATCGTACCATGACATAGTTGACGTATTTTGCATCTGGTATTCGGTCAGCGACGACTACAGCCTTGTGGGAAACATGGGTGGAATGGCATACCGGGGCAAAGTTCCTGCAAAAAGAGCTTGCCACCAGGGCTCAGCAGTCTTCGCAGGTGGGACAGGGACACATTCAGGTTGGGGGTAGCGTGAATGACCTGTTCGTAGTGTCAATCGGCGATAAGGGTGCGCGCAGAACATTGGCGCGACTCACATTCGAGCCAATGATCAAATCGTAGCTCCCCTCCAGGTATCCTTGCTCTGATGGGTCCTGCGAAATGTCGAGGGTGGCATATTGCAGGCCTTCCACTCCAGAGAAGCGCTCCTTTGCCGACGCCATGAAGCCAGCGGAGATGTCAGTATAGGTGTAAGTGCTGTACAGTCTCTCGCCAGTGGATGATGTGAGCGCCTTGAGAACCTTGACAGTCGTGCCACCGGTGCCTGCGCCGACTTCTAGGATTCTTAGTCTTGGGTTCGTATGCCCCAGCACGCGGAGAGCAGTGGCATAATTGAGTTCGTCGCCAACAGCATAGAACTCCGTAAGAACATCGTCCTTCATTAGCACATGCAACGGATGGGTCTCGCCGCTGAAGATAGACTCGGCGGTTTGAAACAGCCGGTGAATGGCGATGCAGAAAGCCGGATATTGCGACTTTTCGCCGTCTGCGGCAATCTCTGCAATCCTTCCAAGCCGTTGAGCTTTGGTGAGTTCCAACAGCCCACGATCATTGGCAACAAACAGGTTGCGCCCAGAACGGTACTTGTCCACTTGACCCTGCATCCATGAAAAGAACTTGCGCAGATGCGGCTGGGTCTCGCCGGTCAACTTTATCGTCTCCAAGTGATCAATTGCGCAAAGAAGCATCATCTCTTCGAAAAGAGGCCACTCCCGTGGGATGTGCGTCCGAGGGTGTAAGTAGTCCGCCAACGACACGAAGTGAGCATGAGGCCTCCACTCGAAGCGAGTGATCAAAGGCAGGCTTTCATCTTCGTCATCACTTCTCGTCAACGCAGATGCTTTGAATCCCTTTAGAGAGAGCTGCAATTCGCCGGCCTGTTCAGCGACGAGGTCGCCGACGAATGAGCCGCGCTCCAGAGTGTGGATGGTTGCCCCGACTCGCAGATCATGTGCAGTGGGACGCACAATGATCTCTTCGATGAAGGTCGGAACAGCAATGTTCTTGCAGTTTCGACCCAGTCCACCGTATGCTGAAACGGTAAACAACTGAAAGCATTGGTCCATGACAGCAGGATGCATTGCGAACTTCCCAGCCTGCGACAGCGACGGCACAGATGCTGCCGCGCGATTGTCTCCCGGCGCCGCAGTAATGCTGCCCAGGCCACGAAACAAGCCTGTGTAGTTGAATCCAACGCGATTGAGTATGTTGTACCACTCATTCGCATCGACGGTTCTAGCATAACCTTTCGGCGACTGAACGCTGAGTTGGGCTGCCTTGTCGACAGAAGCTCTCGCTTCTCCAACACAGTGCTTCACCCATTTCGTTCCGTCGTAGGAGCTAATGCTGAACGTATACCATGACGCTTCATCGGACGAATCTGTCGCAACTGGAGATAGGCTTGTTACAATCTCTACCGTCTTGCCGTGTTCTAGAACCAGGCCGGCTTTGATGCTGACATTCTTGAGGCTGTATGCCAACTCCTCGTGCAGCTGTCGAATGGCTTCTCCAACCATGGAGATGTAGCCCGCACCGGGAAAGACGACTTGGCCACCAACCTCATGGCCAGACAGCCAAGATACGTCTTCGAGGGCAAGCTTAGTTCGCCAGCATGGCTCGTTGGAAATCTCGGTGACGCGAGATCCAAGCAACTCGTGAGGGGCGTGCTCCCTGAACCTCCACTCTCGCGTCATGCGGGACTCGGCCCAGTGGCTATTGTCCCGCTTCCACGGGTAACGAGGCAGGTTTGCAACATGACGGCCGCTCGGCAATAATACATGGGAGAAGTCGACGTTGACATCCTGCTGGAACAGCTTGCCAGCAAGTTGAAGAAGGCTCTCGTCGCAGCCCTTGTCGCGTTGCAGCGTGCCGACGTGAACGTCTGCCGAACGTCCCATGTCTCTCAGTATTTGGCCAATGGGGCCTTTCAGGGCTGGATGAGGCCCGATCTCGATGAGCACGAGGCGGCCCTCGTACGCGGTCATGGCGGACCGCAATGCAGTGTTGAACAAGACCGGACTCTCCATGTTCCTGCGCCAATACGCAGGCCCCAGGCATCCATCGCCGCTCAACCTCTTACCAGTAACAGACGAGTAAAACGGGATTAAGGGTGAAGTACTGCTGACGAACGGCTGCAAGTGCTCCTCATACAGAGGTCCGTACTCGAGCATGTGGTCTGTGATCCTGGTCAGCGACACTCCTGGGGGAGCATTGAGGGGCAGTGTGCTCACGGGAGTGGAAAGCCTTCTCAACACGCAAGAAGCGGGCCAGAACACCTTCTCGCTGCGTCTTCACGTTCTGAACCACTTTCTCAACTTGCTCAGAATCGCCGGAAATGGTGACACTGCACTGGCTGTTCTCACAGGCAACCACAACACCAGGCTCCATGTAGGGAGCCATTTCGTGGGCTCCTAGGCCAATCGCCGCCATTGAGCCACGCTTCTCAGCTGTGCCACTAGTGCTGGTGGTGCCGCGGAAAGTTGCGGCGGCCATTGCGGCTTTAGCGGTGATAGAGCCACTGGCGTACGCCGCGGCCATTTCGCCCGAAGAATGGCCAAGCACCAGATCTGGCTTGATGCCCCACGACTTCAACACGTCAATGAGACCAATTTGTACGGCGATGGACAGAGGATGGCCGAACTCTGCCTTTTGGACGCGACTATCCCCAGCCGTTTTGCGCAATTCACTCTCGATGGTCCAAGGCGGTGGGCTGGGTAATCCGGCCAGGAATGCGTCCAGGCCGCGGATTGTCGCCTGGAATACAGGGTTGGTGTCAATGAGCTCTGCGCCCATCTCTGGCCACTGCGCGCCTTGGCCAGTGAATACCCAAGCGATGCGAGCTGGCGTCTTTACTGTCTCTAGCTGCGACAGCTCAATGGATGACTTGTTTCCGGCGATTGCAAAGGCACGATGAGGCTTGTGATCTCGTCGAAGAGCCAAGGTGTAAGCCACATCTTTGAGGGAGATATGACTTGTGGGAAGGAATTCCTGGTACGTCTTGACCGTGTCTTTCAGTGCTGGTTCGCTGGTAGCCGAGAAAAGAAGTAGGTGCGGACGCTCTGGAAACTCGACGTCGTCGCCACTATATCCATTCCTTCGTCCAACCGTGTGAGAAGTCTGGTCGCCGTTGCTTGGAGTTGAGCGAGACTGAGGTGTATCATTGCTCTCTAGCTTGGCATCGCTGGCTTTGGACTCGGCAGATCCATCGACGTCCTGGTGGCCATTACTGTGGACGCCGTCGCTGTTCGCGAATTCGTCCACGGTACTGGACTCACTACTGCCGACGTCTTCAAAGCCATCACTGTCCGTTGGCGTCATGTCGCCGGCCGGAGACGAGGAGGTGGTTGAGCCATTGGACATGCCCCGGTCGTGGTTTTGGTACTCCCGTAATGATTCAACAATTACCTAGGATAATGAGTACATGCTACATCGGTTTAAGTTGTCGCAGGTACAAAGACTTACATGAGCATTTACGCCGCCGATTCCGAACGAGTTGACGCTCACTCGCTCAGCGCGAGCGTCTGGCCATTCTTCAGTTTTAACCGGGACGCGGAGTTTACACTTCGAGAAGGGGACTGCCGTCTGGTTAACCTTAATTCCATGGGCAGAATGGCTTTCATTTCCTGCGCTTACTGGCTGGGTTGGGTGACTCGAAGAAAATATTTGGTGGTATTTGGCGGTGTTCAATCGCTAGGATTGCCTTAATCAGACTGGTGAGGCCCGCGGCTCCTTCTGAATGCCCGACGTTGGGCTTGACCTGTTCACGAGGATTAGGAAACGGCTAGGGAAGGGAGGCTGCCCGGCGGTACGACTTACAGAAGTGATGTAAATCCCTTTATCCCCAAAACAATTGGCGACAGCAGTGGCTTCCAGCGGGTCGCCGACACTGGTACCGGTACCGTGACACTCCACCATGGCTGTCCGGGACATGTCTTGGATGCCCGCCTGCTCATATGCACGGCGGATTAGCGCCTCCTGCGCTGTCGGACTGGGCGTCAGCATCGCCTGCGTGCGGCCGTCGCAGTTTACGCTGGTTCCGCGGATGATCGCGCGGATCGAATCCCCATCCTCAATGGCCTGGCTTAGTCGCTTGATGTAGATGGCGTTCACGGCCTCGCCACGTCCATATCCATCGGCAGTGGCATCAAACGTTTTGCAGATGCCTGAGGGGGAGAGTACGCCCTGGTCGCTAAGCGCGAGCGTCATGGTTGGTGAAAATATTAACCCTGTACCGCAAACGAGCGAACCGTCGCAGTCGCCTTTTCGAATTGCTTCGCAAGCCATGTCTAAACACACCAGGGATGACGAACAACCGGTCTTAACGGTCATGCTGCCCTATGTTAGTGATGTCCCATTTCCACGCATTCTAGCAGTGCGCCTTCTCACCTGGGGCCGTGTAGGTCGAACTCATACGAGATTCGATTTCCAAGAACAAAATCGTCGTATCCTGTAACCCGATAGCCGCCCTTGTGTAAGGTTTCCTTGGCGTTGAGGTCCTGCCAATCGTCGCCAAATACACCGACATAACAGCCGGTATTGCTACCTCTCCATGATGTCGCACCTGCATCTTCCATGCATTCGTATGCAACCTCGAGCAGCTGCCGTTGCTGTGGGTCGAGGCGCTCCAGTTCCGCTTTGGATAATGAAAAGAAGGACGTGTCGAATTGGGCAATATCAACATCTTGCAGAAAGTAGCCCTTGTTCATGCGGAACGTTGAGGGTTTGCCAGATGGGTCGTGGAAGCCATTGACGTTATATCGATCTTGAGGCACGTCGCACAGTCCGTTTCGCTTCTCAACGAGCAACTGCCAGAACTCTTCGCCGTTACGCACGTTGCCTGGGAGTCGCATGGCCATGCCGACTACCGCAATGGGCTCCGCCATTTTGTTCTCTTTGCTAGAATAAGCGTAGGAGAAGTCTGTGGCCGCCGTGCCATCGCCGCGATTTCCCCCACTCGCGACGCCTGGCATGGCCAGCAGCTGCTCCTGTGGCTCTTCCGTCAAGCTGGGCATCGTAGACACCTTCTGTTGATAGAACGCCGAGGGTCAATGATGATCCAGCGATTTGCTCTTTGTGTAGTGTTGGACGGGCTTTTTTTATTTTGGGTATGGCAAGTCGCTGATAGGGAAAGGATGGCGGCCTTGCACCCCAAGTTGCTTTGTTCTCCCACAGTATATTCTGTTACAGAGTGTTTTGTTGCCGAGGTTGTCCAAATGTCGTCCGTATAGGTGCCACAATTGCACTTGTTTACCAGGGCCTTTGGACACTAGCTGCCCAGTGTCCGTGATTCCCTTCGTTCTTCATACTACTTCATTGTCAGCACTCAGACTAACTCGACGATTTGACTGAAGCATTTGCCCCCCTGCAATATCGCACCAAGCGCATGTGGTCTGCGCCTAGTCTACAGCATTGCGGCAACAACTACTGCTACCTCCGGATGCTAGCCTCGTCAGCGGCCCTCACACAAGCTGTTATCGTTCACTGCACCAGCAGCCAACCGAAATCTGTGAACAACATGAGTAAGGCGCGGCGCAACAGACTTAGTCCCGTTGTGCCGTGGATCCTGCGTTGCTCACTCGCCAGGTGAGCACTAGCGACCTGACTCAGAACTCTTAGCCCTTTTGGGACTGCCGGACGATTCACATTCGCCAGGTAGAAGATGACGCGAGTGCCTCCAACGGTCACTATTGGCTAACTAATGGCATACATGGATCTTACATTCTCAGAATGCCGGTCATGTACTTCATGTTTGTTGTGACTAACAGCTATAGTAGTTACGGGACCCACTAGTTCATGGTCACTGCTACTGTCATGATGATTGCCTCTTGCCCATTGTCAAACATCTGGGATAGGCGTAAGTGCAGTCGTCCCTTCAGTTGCGCTGTACCGCCACTCCGTGCGAAATTCCTAAGGCTTGAGGCGCGGGCTGAACCTCAAGACCGGGCCTTCCTTCCATGCCGTCAAGTGGTCCTTTAGGGCGTATTCAGTTGAACTGTAGTCTCCTTCAGCCCAATCGCTCTTGTAATCCGCCCGCCGCATGTCATATTCCCACAGTAGTCGTGCGAAGACGATCATCATTTGCGCAATTGCCAGTGGCTTGCCGACGCAGCTGCGTGGTCCGACTGAGAAGGGCATGTACGGCGACCGCGGTGCCTCAGACCTCGATCCTTTTGCGTCTAGAGGTCGATACCACCTCTCCGGGTCGTAGGTAAACGGCTTCGTGTAGTATGCCGCGCTGTGGTGAATGCTGTAAATTCCCACGGCAACCTCGCAGTGGCCCGGAACGTAAGTTCCGTCAATTAGAGTGCCTCCCTGCTCGACCTCTCGCCAAAGAGCACTGCCGCCGGGAGGCGACAGCCGCAGAGCTTCATCGATGCAGGCGCGCAAGAAAGCGCAGGAGTTAAGCTTTGGTCCGAGACAGATCTCGTCCACGGAACAGAACGTGCTCCGGACCTCTTCAGCGACCCTGCGGTAGCAATTCGAGGAACCTGTTATGTAATGCGAAACTGCAGCCATACTGGTAGACGAAGTGTCCGCACCTGCATGCATGTAACGTCAGTGTTCAATGTCCTTGCCATGTTTGTAGGGAAAAGGAAACTCACCAGCAACGATGAACGTTGCTGTTTCGGTACTCAGCTCGGCAATACTAAGCTCTTTACCAGAATCGGGATCTTTGCAATCTTGGAGGAACGAGAAGATGTCCTTGGACGTGGCTTTCGACGCAGCGAGGCGCTTGGCCATCACCATGCGAATGAACTTGACAAACTTGTACTTCGCGACGTAGGCTGTGGGGAACAACTTCTTGTCTAGAGACCTGACACTGAGCTCGGGCGCCTGCAAAAGCACACCAAGGCGTACGTTGGAGTCCTCGATGGCTTTGAGAGCAAACCGATACTCTGGTTTCTCCATTGTGTTGAAGTCGGTATCGAAGGAGACAGCCGTCATGATGTCAAAAGCCAGATTGTTGACTACTCCATGTCAGCCATATTGTCAATGTTTCAAGGCCCTTGCTTCTTCGCGGAGTCTTACAGGCCTTGCTCATGTCGACAGGTCCAGACCATTCGCCAGGTTGAATGGGGGTTGGCGAGCCATCTGGCGCCTTTCGCAGAAGCTCGCAGAACTTCACGACGCGGGCTTGTATCTTGGGTTCGAATAGGCGCAGGCTACTTTCGGAGAAAGCTTGGCTGATGACTCGTCGTCGCCGACCATGTTGGCTTTTGTCTCTCAGGGTCAATAAGTTCGCCGCTTGCTTAGACAGGACTTCATAGTTCTTGAACTTGGTGACCTTCGCATGGTGACCATATATATCTACGTCACATCGCCGTCAGTGTCCCATGTCTTCGGGGTGTTTCGCTGTTCTCGTACCTCTCAAAGCACCGGCGGTGTTAATAATGAGGCGATTGGGTGCGTATCGAAGGTGGTCACCTGTCGTCTATGGTGAGCCTCTTTCAGCGGCATATGCGTGGCGGGAGTTCGAACCATATTTTTGGTGACACCGATATATGTCAATATGGATGTCGCCTTTCCAGGCATGGTAGGCAGAGTATAGATTCGTTACTTTGGCTAGAGCCGGACCCGGATACTTTGCCAGGGGATGGAAGAGAAGTCGGTAAACACAAACGCTCACAATCTAGCATCATTTCAGCGACGATCTAGCCGTAGCGGTGGCGCACTTACAGCAATCACACCAGCCGTGGCAAGCGCAAATGCGATGAATCCGACTCGCGACATGGCTGCTGCCAGAGCTCCGATCTTGGGGGTCGGCGAATCCATTGTCACGATGTTTCCGGTGATGGCTTCACTTCGCCGATGTTGTCTTTTGCAGTCCGTCCGTGGCAAGTAGCAAATGTACGGTTCAGAGATTGCGACGACTTGCTTAGATCTTTGGTCAGCACATCCATGCAGTCGACTACTGGCCGCCTACGCCATGGTACGCACTTCCGGCTACTGCCCGTAGCGCCATGTCCTTTACCGCATGGCGCAGTCAGCCTGCGATCACGCGAACAGTACAACACTGGGCCTTCAAGACCGGTGCTATTTTCAAGCTAGTTAGGGAGTGCTTAGCGCCAGACAGCGGCCGTTGATCTGCAATACTGGGTGCTGCCCATCCCCCGGGGGGTCGTGTCAAGTTCTCCAATGTTGGCCAACATGAACACTGAGATCGGTCCCCAGAACGCTCGCGTGGTCGCCAATTGCGATAGCCCACCGGACGCGCATCGAGCAGAAGAGCTCGCATGAACGCTGCCTCTAGATTCCAGGCACCGCACGCAGAATAGCCTGCATCAGCATCATCCGTCCATCGATCAATACGATTTCTTGAGTTGGCACATTGAGTTAAGGGCAGCAGACCCCGGCGAGGTGGGGGCCGAACTGTGCGTCATTGGGGCTTCCGGTGCTTAGGGCTTCCAGCCTGAAGAACTCTGGCTTACTGTCGCAACCATGCGTCCACCAGAACTATGTCCTCAGAGGGGCGCCGTCGTGCTGGCTCTGTGCTACCTGCGCAACCATGCAGGAACCCTGACCACTGCGTCATGTCAGGGATGAAGTCGCGGACTGCTTTATCACCTAATTACAGGCCCCGCGATGCCATACTGAGTAAACGGGTCGGTAGAACCTGTCGGCTGCGACGCACATGTGACTGTACTGGCTGCCTGCCCCTGCCGATGGCCATTCACGCGCGAAGTCTGGCTTCCGCCCATTGATCCTAACCCGAGGCCGCTGCGACGCGTTGCCCATGGCGAGTCGCGTCTCCCAGGAATCGTCCCTCTCCATCTAGATGGTTGGCCTCTGTACATACACTTCGTCTCGTTTCCCCAGACACCATTTGCAAAGCGCACACTGGCGATGAGAACACTAAGCTCACTGCGAGGCGTCCACGCGGCCACGCGCTCGTACAGCGTCGCCAACGGCCTGGGACCTGCTGGGCGTCTATCCTGTCGACTCGGCTTGACACCGAATACTCATAATGCGCTGAGAAATACGCGCCCTTGCCTGCCGCAATCGGCCATCAGGCATTTCACCAGCACCTCTCCGTCCGGCCCAGCGACCGCCAAAGTGATAGCTGAAGGAACTACCCAGGAGAGACATGATGAGAAAAACCCACCGGGAGACGACGGCACCAAACCGACCGGCGGAAAGAAGGCGCGTCCCGCGATCAAGATTAAGTGGTACTGGAAGGGCTTAATTCTTCTGGTCGAGCTCTGCATCGGCGACTACCTGCTCGACAGGTATGTATTTGGCGGCGTGATGCTGCGTACGACAATTGCCTACGCGGTGCTCGCCCGTGTCGGCCTCGACTATAAGCTTCACTACGGCAAGGACTGTTGGCTGGCTCGACATCCCGAAGAGGATCTTCATCATCGCAATGCGCAGCGCGTATGCACCATGCTGAAGTGGAACGGCGGCCTGTATCTCAAGGCTGGCCAAGCCGTCGCCATGCAGGGCAGCGTGCTTCCCGAGGAGTACCAGCGCATGTTTGGTGAAATGTTCGACGACGCGCCGCACAGCTCATGGTCCGACGTCGAGAAAGTTATAAAGCAGGACTTTGGCGGTCGCAGCATCGAGGACGTCTTTGGTGTCGCTCCATCCGATCAGCAGGGAGACTCTCAATTTGTCTTCGAACGTGAGCCGCGAGCCTCAGCTTCCATCGCTCAGGTGCACTACGCACGGCTACCAGACGGCCGCGGCTTGGCAGTCAAGGTCCAGCGGCGCGAGATCTCCAAGCAGGTGTCCTGGGACCTCTGGTCCATGAAGCTCATGACCGAGTACACGGCATGGGTGACTGGTCTACCTATGGGTGGCATGGGCCAGTTTGTCGCAGACCGGGTCATGCAAGAGACGGATTTTGAGCACGAGGCGAGCAACTCCGAGAAGATGGCAGATCTGATCGCGACAGATTCTTCACTGCGCGACCGTGTCTACATACCCAAGGTTTATCGCGAGTTCACCTCGAAGCGAGTCCTCACGACGGAATGGGTGGATGCAGTGCAGCTTTGGGATCGAGATGCCATCACCGGTCAAGTCGCCCCAAGTCGCTCCGCAACATCCGACAAACCCGGTCTCGGCCTCCGTCTGGATGATGTGATGAGGACTGTTGTGGAATTGTTCTCCGCGCAGATGTTCTCATGGGGATTTGTCCACTGCGATCCGCATCCCGGCAACATCCTCGTGCGCCAGAACCCCAAGCGCCCCGACAGCGCGCAGGTTGTGCTCCTCGATCACGGTCTCTACATCACCATGTCGGATAAGCTGCGCAGACAATATGCACGATTCTGGAAAGCACTCGTGACGAACGACGATGCTTCACTGCAGAGGGTGTCCCGCGAATGGGGGATGAAAAGCGCTGATGCGTGGGCCGATGCGTCGCTTATGCGGCCATACAAAAACCCGTCCAGCTCCGACGATGAGAGTGGCGAGTCGTGGCAGAGGACGAAAGAGACTCCGGAGGAGCGCAAGCAGCGCATGATCGATGAAGCGGCGGCCTATCTGGGCGACGAGGGTCTGTTCCCGCGTGAGCTGCTGTTCCTGGAGCGCAATATCACTATCGTGCAGGGAAACAACAGGTTCTTGGGTTCCCCCGTCAACCGCATCAAGCTCATTGGATCATGCGCGCTCAAGGCCATCAGAGATGACGGTCAGGGCAAAGAAAGTATCCGAGAAAGGATTTCGACCCGCGTAGCACTTTTGTCTCTTGATCTTGCGTTCTGGTGGAGCGCCATGAAACAGTACTTTGGGTATGGAGAGGGCCTAGAGCAGGAGCTGAAGGAGGCAGAGGACCGCCAGCTCCGTGAAACCAAGGACGCCGTGGCAGAGTTATTTGGGATCACGGTAAATTAGAGTTGCTGTTAGACTGAGTTTTCACTCAATACATCTGTTTTGTCCTTTCTCCATCCATCTATGCTGGCCCACACCCTCAAACAAAGCAGGTCCTCAACTGAAGCAGCCCTCAAGCTCCAGGCTAATGCTAGGATGAGCCTCTACATTGTGTAGACCGTCAAGTGTATCTTGCGATTCGGCAAAGCCTCAATTTCCTTTTCCATCTAGTTAACTTCCTGCACTGTCTGCTCTCCTCGTGTATGTCCGTTTAACGTGGTCTTCTTGACCTGTCTCATTTCGTCGTCCACCGCCTTGCGCTTCCTCAAGCTAACTGGATCTTGGACCTTGACGCACCATCCAAACTCGTCTTCTATTTTGCCTTTGTAAATATCGTGCAGAAGTGTCGACAACTGTTTCGCGCAAGGGCCCATGGTCTCTGCGGCGCTTTGGTAGAGGAATTTGTCCGATGTACTCTTCCTCGTAATGGACTTGATAGACACAAGAGTGACCGCCGTCCCGCAAGCCATTACTTCAGAAAAGCACGACAGCTCCTCATATTTGACCTTCTCCCGTTAGCTCATGGCGTACAGTACGAGGCGGTACTAACAGATCTTTTCTCAACGGTCCAGCCTAGAGACTTCGCCAGCTGCTGAACGCTGTCGCAGGTGACGCTGCTCACAACGTTCGTCGTGTCGGGCACTACGAGCGTAATGTCCTCGCCATCGACGTGTGCCCCAACGAAGGCCGACGTCGAAAACTCTTCAATCTCGGTCCTTGTTTGACTGTCGAGATGCAGAGTAATATCGTAGCCATCCTGCTTCGCTTGTTGACTCCATCGAATGACAGGCGAGTAGTTTCCGCCAACCTTGCCCGATCCGGTACCACGGGGTGCCGCCCTGTCAAAGTCCTCCAGGATGAGTGCATCCAGTGGCTCGGAACCATGGAATGCCCCTGCAGTGGTCACAAAGACACAGAACAGGTACTCGTTGGGCGGCTCAAGCCGAAGCCATGCACCCATCCCAAAGACCACTGGTCTGATGTACAGCATTCCCTGGGCATCATGCGGAGGAACAATATCGGCGTTCATGCCAACCGCCGAGTTAACGCAGCTCAAAAAGAGCTCCTCTGGAACCGGTGGTATTGAGACCAATGACGACGAGTGAATGAGACGGCGCGCATGGTAGTCTGGTCTCACGACATGTATTTCGCCATCCGGTGCTCGGAACGCTGGACGTGTTAGCGAGGTCAAGTGACTCCGAAGCGGATCATACCTTTCAAGCCCTCATATGCCTCCTGCCCTGAGTCAAGTTAGCAGCACTCGATCCAGGGTGTATTAAGGCCGGCTTTCGTACCATAGTGGAACACGGGCGACAACCCATGCACTCGCAAGTACGGATCGTGGACAAATTCAGGCTCAGACCATTTGCCTGTCTCGCGCGTCCAACGGCATTCAACATGGCCGTGGACATGTGTTTCTGCTGATGTTTTGCCCCAGTCTGTGTTCCAAAGTCCTGTCAGCCACCTTTAGTCGAGCATCGCGTAGCTCACATACCAAGCCCGGTTCGAGGCGGTGGTGGGAAAGCCATGTTCCTCCAAGCAATCAAATAGTGAAAGGCGGACGTGTACGTGAAACGTCAAGTAGCTTTACAGTCCAGAAAGGGTCTCTCTGAGGTCGTTGCGAAGCGTAAATTTGTCGAACTCGCCAATTGATCTGCTTGCGCACGACCTATTGTTACACTGCAGGATGCCCTATAGCACGGACGAAGGTGCACCTCAATGCTTGATTTCGTCACAGTCCGACGCGGATGCACGGAATATCTACCGAGCATGCAAAGAGCCGGGTAAGTTGGGGGCCGAGAGGGAGTTTCCGCTGCTCGCTGTGCCACAGACTGCTGCCGTGGTGGAAACCCGGGCTCACAGCTGTCTTCGCACCCGTGCACCCCACACTCTGTGCTGGAAGGAATGGGTAATGTCATCATGCAGCGTGCAGTGAGGTGTACAGGTGCATAGTGGACGTGTTGAGTAAGCCAGTTGTGCTTACAACCTTTGGCGAATAACTTGCTCCAAGACCACTGTTTCGCGCCACGGGGGACGCGCTTTGGCGGGTGAGCAGCCTGAAGGATCCTGCGGGACCTCCCCACCTCCGCAAGCTATGTGCCAGTGAGCTCACATTGGCAACTGAACTAGGCTTGGCTCACCGTAGTGCTGACTTCAGGAGCCGGCCCTATGCCACCCAAAGCCGAAGCACCTTTCCGATCGACAGCGCCTCATCTTGCTTACATGTATGTATTTCAGATTCCAAGACCCCGCGATCCGATATTGCTGACTGTTTCTCAATGCACTGTTGGCGGCAGGTCATTTCGCAAGATATGTTCTCGATGTTATAGCAACCACCCTTTTGCATCCAAACAATGGCTCCCGCATCCTCAAACCCTGGACCGTACTCACTTCCGGACAAAGACGAGGTGCAATTGTCCGCCGAAGACGACTGGACCAGAGTCAAGGATAGGAAAGAGAAGAAGCGAATACAGAACCGTGTGGCTCAACGGTCATATCGTAGGTCGACCCTGTTGCCGACCGAATCAATTCATGGTACTGATGCGGATCGCAGGGAGTCGCATGAAAGCGCGACTTGGGGAGCTCCAGTCACGGCTGCAGGCTCACGAGGAGCAAAAGGCCAAAGAAGAAGCGGAACGTTGTGATCCATCACCACCGTCTCCTCCATCATCATCTGCGACAGGCCTGCACCTTCACACGACGCCCCCGTCAGGGAACAATGCTGGCGCAAACGACACTGAGCCGAGCTCCATCAACTCCGCGTCGCCACCAACACCGCCTGATGTTGTCGGCGACCTGGATCCCAGCCAACACGCTAAAGCTATAGACCAATTCTCGCACCAAATGGACATGGCTGGAAATGACGACAGTCAGTGGTTTCTAGACTCGACCTCGCTCTTGCAGCACGGGGACACATCGTCTTACATTCAGCCATCCGTCCCAACGCCTCCAGTGTCTCTTAGCCAGTGCCCGCCAATGCCCGCGTACATGCCCGAAGGACCTAGGAATCCCAATGATGGGCCGGCAAGCTTATCACAGTCAATCCTCCAAGATTGCCTCCGCTTCCAGATCCAGCTGTTGGCCAAGATTAACAACCCGTCTGAAGCAACGTCGACGACACACAAAGAGGAGGGTTCGGCTGCTAAATCGCCGGGAGCACTTCAACAGTCACACTGGTCTTCGTGTGCAACAAACCCCGCCGCGGCGGCACAAAACATGATGCCTAGCACGAACATGGCGAGAGGCAATTCCTTCAGCGTGTCGCCAGCGGACTTCCATAACCTGGATGATATGATGGAGTTGACATCCACCGGCGATCTCCCCAATGCAACGTGGAGGCCAAGCCAGCAATTCTCCGGCCCAGAGACTACTCCACGGTCGCACAACGCCGAAAACCCAACACAACAACAATCGCCGATCAACGACGACACGCCGTCAACCACTCAGCATGGCGCGGTGCCTGATTGCTACAACGCCTTTGTCGCAAAGTCCTCCGCACAAGCATCAAGTCTGGGCATGGAGGAGCGCCTTGAGGCAGCGATTGAAGGGTTGGAGGCCCTCGGATTCACCAGCGTCGACTCTTTTGCCGAAGCGTACTACAGCTCCAGTTTTGACGAGTCATCGCACTTGGCTGCAGAGCAGTCCATGAGCAGAAAACGCCGATTGCCGAGGATGCTTTCACAAATACTGGACTCAGCTCAGTCATGGGATCCATGGGACCGTAGAGGCCTCAATGAAGAGGTCCTCAGGACAGCAGAATCACTTCTGGTGGCCGAGGGAAAGAGCATGGATGAAAAGTCTCTAGAAGCAAGTATTAGCGGCTTGATGCAAGCTACAGAAGGTTCGAGCAAGCCGACACCGCCGCAGCAAAATGTCACAGGGATGAAAAAGGTCCTGCAAAATGAGGTACGGAGAACGGCGGCTACAAAACTTGACTTTGTGCTAACGAATGACTACAGCTGCCCAACCTGTGGCCGGTGATGATGGCTCTCGCTGGTGGAAACCGTGCTTCCAGGCAGCGCGACCGATCTAACATGGTCCTCGCCGCCATCCTAATCCTGCACTGCTCGAGCAAAATGACGAAGCAAAAGCTACTAGAATTTTTGGATGTCTGTTTGTAAAGGGTATTGTGGGCTTAGACTATGACCCTGCCGTATGCTACGATGATAAAACGAGCGATGATTTACGAGGGGCCTGCAAGGACAAGTATTGCTACAATACTGGAACAGAATAGACGGCATTTTCCGGATGGTCAAATACAGAACCTTCGGAGTAAAACCGCGAAATCACTCGCCAGTCGCCTGTGGGTGAATAGTCATACGAAAAATGGTCGCCACATTCAGACGCAATCTCCATGTGTGAGGTGGTCCATCAGGAAACTGAAGCGGCTTGTGAATACTTTGGAAGGGTCCACCGACCTACCAAGTGGCAAGCGACTCGCTGAAGCCCAGCCCCAGGGGCTGGCTGGTGCCACACCGCCGCTGCCTCTCGGCACAGGCCCCCTGTGAGGCGCCGCTGTCACTTGACGGTCCGCTGTCGTTTCATCACTGATCGCGCAATTGAAGTGTAACTAATCACTCATCTAGAAGGGGATCATTCTTGCATAGTGTGCATGCGCCATCCATGGGTCAACGTCAGGAGCCCAGATGAGAAATGCACATTACCTGATCTGCTTGATCAGGGAACCCATTGATACTTCTACCCTGGTACAATTGCTGGCTTACTCGAATTTACTGACATCGGCTTACTGCGTTCACAGTCTCACCACATCCAGTATTGCCAATTTAGGAAATCGTCTTGCACCTTATTGGCGGAAAGTCGTATTACTCAGGCCCCACAATAGCAGAAGACTGCTGTGGGATTCCCTCCAGGACGGTGGGCGTCTGCCCCATTAGCGATTGGTTCCATGCTGATGGTAGTGGCATACCACGCACAAATTAGCCTGCAGGTGGGCAACGAGCTGGCGTCAGACCTTACCGTCCGTCAACTTGCACTTCTCTGGCCGTCTCTATGTCGGCTACGTTTGACTGTGTCAAAGGTCTCTGGGAACTTGTGAGTTCGTAGCCTAGGCGGAGGAGCACTGCAATGGGGGCCTTCAGTGGGCGTGATCAACGCAACTGCACCTGTCAGCAAACGGCAGGGGCAGTCTATTGCGATACAGCAGACCGTAGCTGACTGTGTGTCGTGCATCCTGAGCACAGCGTGCCTCCCAGCCATGCGATCCGTGCCTGTCTCTCTACAGCTGCCATAACCATGACCAATTGAGTCGTGGCGTGGTGCCCTCGTGTCTTGGAGCGTATACAGCTGTTCTTTGGCCTGCCCTGCTGAGGCCGTTTAGTGACTGGAGTGTGCTGGAACTGACCCGGATACCTTGACGCCATACACAACGACCAGACCAGGTTGATCGCACCCGCAGATAGACAATTTTCTCGTGCTCTGGACTCGGTGCATTGTTGTCTGCGGACGACTTTCAGCAATCATGTCTCCGACTGCGATTCGAGACGTGAGCAGCCGGTCGAGCGACAATACGCCCTCTGATGCCCAGTCGACGGGATCGCCCGTCTCTACCACGTTATCAACAGATCAGTTTCTCAGCGATGCAGAGTCACAAGGATCATTCCCACCGATTGCCATCGTTGGGATAGGTCTGCGGCTACCTGGAGGAGTTAACACGACGGAAGCGTTCTGGAGCTCAATACTCAACAAGCAGTCCTTTCGGAGTGAGGTCCCTCGCAGTCGGTATAACGTCGACGCATTCCACAGCACAAGTGGTCGACCCGGAACAGTCAAGAGTCGCCATGGCTACTTCCTTGAAGACGATATCTCGAGCATGGATGCAGCATTCTTCTCCATGAGCAAGGCCGAGGTCGAGCGACTCGACCCGCAACAACGGCTGCTCTTGGAAGTTGTGTGGGAATGCATGGAGAGCGCGGGTCAACGAGACTGGCGTGGCCGCAACATTGGCTGTTATGTGGGCGTCTTTGGTGAAGACTGGCTTGATCTCAACGCCAAAGACCCTCAGCACACCGGCATGTACCGCATCACGGGCACAGCCGACTTTGCGCTAGCCAATCGTGTGTCCTACGAATTCGACATGAAAGGCCCCAGTATGACTATTGAGACGGGCTGTTCTTCGTCGTTAGTTGGACTGCATGAGGCGTGTGCCGCCATACACGCCGGTGCTTGCGAGTCTGCAGTTGTTGCTGGAACGAATCTTCTCCTGTCGCCTACCATGACGCTGGCTCTGAGCGAGCAGGGTGTGTTGTCACCAAGCGGCATGTGCCAGTCCTTCGATGCGAAAGCAGACGGTTATGTCCGCGGTGAGGCAGTAAATGCCGTGTTTGTCAAGAAGCTCGAGGACGCCGTTCGTGACGGCGACCCCATCCGCGCCATCATCAGGGGCACAGCGACGAATTTTGATGGCAAGACTGCCGGTATCTCTAATCCGAGCTCAGATAGCCACGAAGCTCTGATTAGACAGGCGTATGCGGCAGCCGGGATAGACGACTTCACATCTACCGCATTCGTCGAATGCCACGGGACAGGCACTCCTACAGGCGACCCGATAGAGACTACGGCAGTGGGCAGAGTATTTGGCGAAAAGGGTGTTTACATCGGCTCGGTATGTCGAAAATCGTCACTTGGCCGTCCACTCAAGGTATACTGATGTATTGCCCCTCGTCCAGGTCAAACCCAATGTCGGTCACTCAGAGGGTGCCTCGGGTTTGACCAGCCTGATCAAGACAGTGCTGGCACTCGAACACTCTACAATCCCTCCACAAGCCAATTTCGCAGATCCTAATCCCAAAAGTGAGTTTGCTTCCAATAAGGCACATGATGCAGCGACTCATTCGCATTTTTACAGTCCCCTGGGAAGAGTCCAATCTCCGAGTCTCAACAAAACCATTGCCTTGGCCCAGTGGGCACATACAGCGAGCCGCCGTCAATAACTTCGGAATCGGAGGTGCAAACGCGCTCGTAAGTTTTCACTGCTCCTCATTCACGAATTCGCTCCGCTAAAACGCTCAAAGGTTGTTGTAGACTCAGCAATGCCCCTCGAATTGCACCGACCGTCTCTTCCACCTGCCGTTATTGATGGCCCATCCCTCCGCCCACGGCACCACTTACTCCCCATCTCGGGGCATCACCCAGACTCAATAAAAGAACTTATGACAAATATCTCAGCCTACGCGAAAAAGCACCCGTTGCGACTGGGAGATTTAGCACACACTTTGGGGGCTCGGCGAAAAGCCCACCTGTACCGCTCGCATGCCGTGGTTACAGGCGGAGACGACTTAGACATCCAGTTCTCTCCAATTACCAAGGCAAGGCCCGGCAGCTCTACGGTCAATTTCCTGTTCACTGGACAGGGAGCCCAATGGGCCGGGATGGCGTTAGAGCTGCTTCACGATTTTCCCGATTTTCTCGCGTCCATCCGGGCAATGGACAAAGCCCTGCAGTCCCTCCCGCACCCGCCAAACTGGACAATGGAGGAAGAGCTCCAGCGCCCGAAGGAGCTGAACAGAATAAACGAGCCTGAATTCTCGCAGCCGATATGTACTGCACTTCAGGTCGGCCTCGTCAATCTGTTGTATACGGTAGGGATAAGGCCTGCCGCGGTAGTTGGCCATTCCAGTGGCGAGATTGCAGCAGCCTACGCCGCCGGTGCCTTGAGCCAGGATGCAGCCATTACTGTGGCATATTATCGTGGCCAGGTGACCAAGAAGCAAACAAGAAGAGGGGGTATGGCTGCTGTGGGACTTGGAAGCGAAGAAGTGGCACAGTTCTTGAAGGCGACAGAGCACACCGCAGGAATCGTTGGAGTGGCCTGCGTGAACAGCCCGAACAGCGTTACACTATCTGGAGACGACGAGGCACTCGATGCTGCAATCGGTCGCATCAAATCCGCCATGCCAGACTGCTTTGTCAGACGCCTCAAAGTCGACAAAGCGTATCACTCTCATCACATGGAAGAGATTGGCGACATCTACGAAATGCTCATTGCCCCATACGTCTCAACCAAGGAACTGAGGATCCCCCTCTTCTCGAGCGTGACGTCCAAGCGCATCATCAGCTCCGAGCATCTCGGAGCACCATATTGGCGAAGCAATTTAGAACGACCAGTCCTGTTCTCTTCCGCAGTACGTTCTATGCTTCAAACTGAGAATCGTGCAGCCTCTGCGCAGGTTCTGCTCGAGGTCGGCCCACATTCAGCACTAGCAGGCCCTGTAAGAGACATCATCAAATCGCTGAGCTCTGAGGCCGTCGGGGCAGCACCACCTTATGTATCATCACTCATTCGGAATCATGATTCGACTCGGGCTTTTACAGCTGCGCTGGGACAATTATATCAAGCTTCAGCGCCTGTTGACCTATCCGCGGCGTCCCGTCTCCACTGTCAGGATGAGACGGCGTGTCCGCCTGCGGTCTTAACCGACCTTCCGCCATACCCATGGCGCCATGATGCAAAATACTGGAGTGAAAGCCGCATCGCCCACTCTTGGAGGCAGCGCAAGTTTCCGCCTCATGAACTACTGGGCGTGCGGACGATGGACGCGGATGACCTCGAACCAGCGTGGCGGAACATGCTTCGTCTCGATGATGCGGCCTGGATCCGCGACCATAAGATCCACGACGATGTCGTCTTCCCGGCTGCCGGCTACGTCTCTATGATAGGCGAAGCAATCCGACAAATCAATTCAGATGATATCCCAATTGCGGATTTTTCTCTCAAGCAGGTCGACATCAGGACAGCCCTGGTACTACGAGAAGACGAGACAAAGGAATTGGTGACGCGCATGAGAAAAGTGCGCTTGACAACCTCACTCGAGTCAAGCGCTTGGTTCGAATTCTGCATCTCTTCCTTCAACGGCGAAACATGGGTGAAGCATTGTACAGGCCAAGCTCGCGCCAGCTCTGACGCTGTGATTCAAGGGGAGCCAGAACTGGGAGAAGACCATCCCCGACCGGTGTCATCTCCTGCGGCCTGGTATAGAACCATGAAAGCAGTCGGCCTAAACTATGGCCCGCAGTTCCAGGGTCTGACCAACATTTCTGCCGCATCAGCCACGATGACCAAGGACGAAGACCGAAAAGCTGCCGCTACGATCCGTGATCGAAGCCATGACGAGCAGGACAGGATGGCGGAGACCAAGTATCAGATCCACCCGACCACAATCGATTACTGTCTGCAAACATTTATGGTGGCTGTTGCCTCTGGTTTGTCGCGAGAGCTCAACAACCTTCGCATGCCGACGTACATTGATCAGCTCTATATCCGTCGTGGTGCCACAAGTATGCGCGTCGGCGTCTCCGTTGGCACCAGCCAGGGTGGGCTTGTTCGGGGCACCGCCACGGCCGTTTCAGACGGTCAGGTAGTCCTCTGGATGCGCGGTGTAGAATTGAGCTCCCTTGGCGACACCAATACGCCTACAGAAGGCGGTTCAAGTCCCGACGATGGTGTTGCGGCTGCCCAGCTGGTCTGGAAGCCGGACCTGGACTTCGCCGACCCCAGTACACTGATCGAGTCGCACGGGCGCGTCCGGGACGCATGCGTGAAGGTAGAGCGACTGTCCCTTTTATGCTCCCTCGAGACCCTCCGCAGAGTACGGGACCTACCGGTCGGGACTTCCCTGAGCCACCTGGAGAAATTTCGCACCTGGTTAGTGGCTCAGCGACAGCGAGCTGTCGACGGCACATATGACCATGTCCCAGACGCACCGACACTTGCATCCTTGGGCCCGGAGCACCTTGGCGCCGAAATGCTAGCGGCGCAGGTGGCCGTAGATGGGACCTCCGGTTCTGAGGTCGGCAAAGTCATGGTCCGCTCGGTCGAGTTTGCCGAGGCAATCTTCAGAGGCGAGATCGACTCCATCGAGGTCCTGATCCAACAGTCCGGCCTAGAGAATGTCTACATTTACATGCAGAGCTTGTGCGAGTATGAGAGATACTTCGAGCTTCTAGGGCATTCGAATCCGTGTCTGCGTATCCTTGAGATTGGTGCAGGAACAGGTGGCACCACCGAGGGTGTCCTCAAGGGCTTGACGCGACCTGACAGCAATGGACAGCCGCTTCGCCGTTACTCACAATACGACTACACGGATGTGTCAGTCGGTTTCTTTGGCAATGCGCAGCAGAGGTTCAAGGACTATGAGAACATCCAATATCGTGTCCTGGATATCACCCGTGAGCCCGAGGCCCAGGGCTTCGAAGAGGGATCATATGACCTCGTGCTGGCCTCAAATGTAAGCCCAACAGCTGATTGCACATGTTGCGTAATGGACTGCTAACACCTCGAAAGGTCCTTCATGCGACGCCTAGCCTCCAAGAAACGCTTTCCAATGTTCGCCGATTGCTCAAACCAGGTGGTAAGCTTTTCCTTCAGGAGCTCAGTCCTGTGTATCGAGCGATCAATTACATCATGGTATGCCATTCGTCCCCATTAGTCGCCCAGTATAAAATAGCTGACTGATACTCGTTAAGGGTTTCCTGCCGGGCTGGTGGCTTGGAGATATGGACGGGCGCCCAACTGAGCCGTACGTAGTACCATCACGATGGGACTCTGAACTGCGAAAAACTGGGTTCTCAGGAGTGGACTCGGCCATCTTCGACGATGAGGCGCCATATCATCTGAATGCCAACATCATCGCGACGGCAGTTTTGGAGTCGCCATCACAAGGTACCGCACCAAATGGACATGTTAGCATCCTTTGCACTACTAGAGACAGCTCCATCGCCACGCAGCTACACAACACCCTCGCGGACCAAGGCCATGATGTCACTTTCACATCGCTCAATGATGGACCCCCGGAGAATGGTTGCATCATTTCACTGCTGGATCTTGAAGAGCCCTTCTTCTACCGCATGACGTCCGAGAAGCTGAGCAAACTTCAGTCGTATCTCGGTGGCATTGCCCCTTCATCGGCGCTCTTGTGGGTAACCGGACTAGGGCAAGTGGGATGCAAAGATCCCGTGTATGCGTCCACGCTGGGAGCGGCGAGGACCATCCGCTCAGAGCTCGCCATCGACTTCGCGACATTGGAGCTGGATCTGAGCCGATTGCCACTTCGACTCTATGTTGACACGATTATTGGCGTGTGTGGGAAGATCGAGCGAACTTGCCACCTCAAAGGCTCCGGCGAGCTTGACCCGGACTGGGAGTTTGCATCGGTCGACGGTGAGGTGCTGATCCCTCGATACAATTGGATTGGCATCGACCAAGATGTGCAATACATCCCAGGTGGCAGCGAAGCCCCGGCAGACACTTCGGGCGATGAAGAAGCTCTTCAACTCAGCGTTGGTCGCCCGGGTCAGCTCCAAAGCCTGACGTGGGTTGCTGGTGAGGCATTACCACCACTGGGCCCGGACCAGATCGAAATCGAGCCACGCGCAGTCGGCTTGAACTTCAAGGACGTCCTTGTAGCCATGGGCATTGTGCAAGGACTAAAGCCTGGTCTGGGCCTGGAATGTGCGGGCATCATTCGTCGCGTCGGCTCTGAGGTGCAGGACCTGAAGGTTGGAGATCGCGTGGTAGCTTTCGATCACGGCTTCTTCGCGAGCCGAACTATTACATCGTCAAAGCTCGCGGCCAAAATCCCAGATGCCCTCACTTTTGAGGAGGCCGCCACCATGCCTTGCGTTTACTCTACCGCCATGCACGCCTTGGTTCAAGTCGGTGGTCTGCAATCGGGCCAGGTACGTGCCACTCTTTTAAAGACCCCGAACTCACTCATGCTTGGCCAAATGGTGGCTAACACCCAGGCTTACAGTCTGTACTGATACATTCCGCATGTGGCGGCGTGGGAATTGCCGCGATTAACATCTGCAGAATGAAAGGCGCCGAGGTTTGTATCACGAGAGCGCATGCCAATCGCACTGCAAATGACTGACGCAACTACAGATCTTCGCTACGGTTGGCAACCCCGAAAAGGCGTACTTCCTGATGAAAGAGTTCGGCATCAGGCAGGATCATATCTTCCATTCTCGCGACGGTTCCTTCTACACGGATCTTATGGAGGTCACCCAGGGTCGCGGTGTCGACCTGGTCCTGAACTCACTCTCTGGCGAGCTTCTCCATACGTCGTGGAAATGCGTCGCCGAGTTCGGCAAGATGCTTGAGATTGGCAAGCGTGACTTTGTCGGCCGTGGCCAGCTGGCGATGGACACGTTTGAAGCCAATAGGATGTTTGTGGGTGTCGACATGAGCCAAATGGCCATTGGAAGACCAGACATGTTCAAAAGGTACGGTCGCGAGGCTCCGCGTTGAATCCATGGTTTTTGCTAACACAATAAAGGGTTCTCGGAGACTGCATGCGCTGCTTTTCTCAGGGACTGATTGATCCTATCCGCCCCATCAAGAGCTTCCCAGCGTCCCAAGTCGTGGATGCTTTCCGTTACATGCAGAAAGGCCAACACATTGGCAAGATCGTCGTCACTATGCCCGGGGAAGGCCACGCCTCGTCTGCCTCCAATTTAGAGATTGTCCGCCGCGCGAAGTCGGCTCACTTCAGGCCAGATGCATCCTATCTCCTGGTGGGCGGCCTGGGAGGTCTTGGCCGGGCTGTCTCTACGTGGATGATCGAGAACGGCGCCCGCAGCCTCGTGTACTTGTCGCGCTCTGGTGGCGAATCCCTGCAGGACAAGGCGTTCGTCAGAGAGCTGTCCGCTCAAGGTTGTACAGCACAAGTCTTCAAGGGAGATGCGGCCTGTCAACAAGACGTGGAGAAGGCCATTCGCGACGCCGACCGGCCCATCGCCGGCGTTCTGCTGATGTCAATGGTCCTGCAGGTACGCGCTTCTGATCCATCCGCATCATGGCAAAGCTGACACTCTGTACTAGGATCGGGCTTTCCTCAAGCTGACGCTAAATGATTGGCATGCAGCTGTTGCTCCAAAGGTTAACGCTGCTTGGGCGGTACACAACGCCCTTGAGAGCACCCAAACCAATCTCGACTTCATGGTCCTCTTCAGCTCCTTGTCTGCCGTGATGGGACAGATAGGCCAAGCGAATTACGCCTCAGGAAACACATTTCTCGCTGCGTTTGCGCAATACCGACACGCTCTAAGCTTGCCCGCTTCGGTGCTGGACATTGGTGTTATGGAAGACGTGGGCTATGTCTCCGAAAACCAAGGAATCCTCGAGCAATTCCGCAGTCTCGGCTACTACACGCTGAAGGAGCAAGGGCTTTTAGACGCTCTCACTTTCAGCATCAAGAATCAAGAACCCCGGACTGTGGACACCTCACAGCTACTCAACTCAGCAGAGATTGTCATCGGCTTGCGGAGCTTACAGCCGGTTTCCGACCCGACGACGCGAGTCCTGTGGAAGCGAGACAGGCGAATGGCGCTTGCGCATCTCAAACGTGCAAGCTCATCTGCAGGAGACACAGCGACAGCGGCATCAGGCAGCCAGGATCTTGCAGTGTTCGTCAGCAAGGTGGCAGATCAGCCTCATCTCATCGAGCAAGAAGAGACTCAGGAGTTCCTGACAAAGCAGATCGGCGCGCGTCTTTATGCCTTCATGTTCCAACCTGAGGAGGATCTCGACGTGAATCTGAGCTTGACTGCTCTGGGTATTGACTCGCTTGTGGCAATTGAGATTCGAAACTGGTGGCGCCAGACGTTTGGACTGGAGCTGTCGGTCCTAGAGATCATGAGTGCTTCCAGCATCAAGGCTCTAGGCAAACTGGCCATAGATGGCCTGAGAAAGGAACATCGCCGTGACACTGGGAGTTGAATACACGGACGCGTCACCCGTTCATGACAGTTTTACAAACGCAGTTTGTTGTCGCGCGGCGCGATACACATGTTCATCGCTCTTTTACTAGCCAAGCGGATTGCAGTCATCAATGATGCCGCGGGGTGCAGAACGCTTTCGCGAGACTTGGACGGGAAGTGTGTACATATAGAGCCAGATATCGATCACGAATGCAATTAACACAGAACGAAGGCGCATAGACGTGTATACCATGATGAGAACGTGAATTTTTTTTATGCCCAGTAATAACTTTCAGTCATCATCTTCGTCATCAGAACTGAGATCAAATACCTCCATCTTCTCCGGTCGCTTCACACCGTTGACATGGACTTTATGCACGCCATTCGCGGCCTTCTCTCGGGCCTGCCGGCGAGCCTCCGCGTCAGTCCTAGCTTTCTCTTTCAGGGTCTTTCTCTGCATTTTTCCGCTTGCAGTTTTTGGCAGGCTATCCAAGAACTCGATACCTCCGTCTAAGTGCTTGTGCCGCGCAAATTGCCCTTCGACGTACTGGCTCAGCTCTTTGCGCAGCACTTGCTCGTCGAGTTCCGCACCGCTGGCTCGTACTATATACGCCTTCGGAAGCTCACCAGCTCGGTCATCGGGCACCGGAATAACAGCTACTTCAGCCACCGCTGGATGAAGTATGAGGTGGGATTCCAGCTCGGCTGGTGCAACTTGTAGGCCCTGCAAATGGTAAGGTTGGTGTCTCGATGTGTCCAACAGCAAAACTTACCCTGACTTTGATCAATTCCTTCACACGATCAACGACGAACACATGTTCATGTCCCTTCTCACTTTGGCGAATCTCCACCAGGTCACCGGTTCGCAACCACCCTCCGTCCATCATGGCTTCCGAAGTGGCCGACTCGTCATTGTAGTAGCCAATTACCACAGAAGGAGAACGGAGGACCAGTTCACCCGGGGTGTTGTGAGACTCCACATCTTTGCCTTCGCCGTCAATCAACCTGGCCTCGTATCCCGGGTACAAATGGCCGCATGATCCGTCCATGGAATCTTCGACGTTTCCAAAGCACACCACGCCAGTTGTTTCGGTCATGCCGTAGCCTTGGATAATTTTGCATGCTGGAAGTAGCTCGCCAAATGTAGCCATGACATCCTTCGATATCCCGGACGCGCCAACAGCCGCGACGCTGACACTGCTGAGGTCGTAAGATTCCACTATGCGGGGAGCTTTCGTGATTGCCACCAACATGGGAGGCACCTATGGTCGGTCAGACATCCGAGCAGATGCACATATGGAGCGATGGACTCACCAGCCACAATCTCTTGATTCCATTGGTCTGGATGGCAAGTAGCGTTTGCTCTAGTTCGAATCCCTGGAGAACAACGACACCGTCCCCGCGCCAAATACTTGCTTGCGATACAACTACAAGGGAGTATATGTGACTTTGAGGGAGAACGCCAAGGCAAAGCTCTGGCTCGTCAGACTGATATGTGCTTTCATAGGTCACAATCTGCATTATGTTCGCAATGGCGTTGCGATGGGAGATCATGACGCTTTTCTGGAGCATATATGAGCAACTGGCTTTCTCGTGAGCGATGATGGCGGAACGAACCGGTAACCCAGATGTGCCACTTGAGGAGCAAAGAAACGCTGTCTGCCTTGCGCCTTGTCCCGGCTGCCAGATAAGGTCCGGCAGGCTTGGCAACTTTCGACCATGATCGATAAGAGCATCAATTGACCAAATGTCGTCGGGTGACGACAGTCCGCGTCTGCTTAGTTCGGGAGTTTCGAGTAGGAAAATCCGACTCCGCGGGATGGTGCAAATTTCTGCCGCTTTCAGGGCCAGGTCAAGATGTGACAGGCATGTTACCAGAGCTTTGGATTTTGTCTTTTTCAACTGATTGGCAAGCTCGTTCACCGACAGAAGTGAGCTAATGGGGACCGACACTCCATTGAGGCGATGCGTAGCCCAAGCGACGGTGAGCGCATCAATCTACATGTTTGTAAGTCATTTTGTCACACTCAATTATTGATGGTCCTGGTTGCAGCCTACGGAATTGAGACTGTATATAGCGACAGCCTTATCAAGCACATCGCCTTCATTCACCTCCCATTGCAGCTCAGAAGCAAGTCCGCGAGCCAAGAGCTCGATGCGCCGCACGACATCCACGGCAGAATGCGACGCGCCCGTCACACCACAGATGAAAGGCGGCTTGGACTCCTCGACCGCATGACGACGCCCAAATTTGGTTCGGCTCTCTTGGCCGAAGAGGAACTCGTGTACCGGCACATCGTCAGGTGGTGAGAATGGCAGTGGCGGAATGTACGAAGGCGATGTGAACGGCATCTTTGCGCAAATGAAGTCGAGTTCTCTTGAAGATGGGAGATCACAGGAGCGTATCACCATTGTCTTCACGATTGAGCCACTACATGCAAACTGCCGTCGCAGGTTCATTAAGGTATGAATGTGCTGAGGCCTAGGGTCGGGTAAACTGCTGACTGGGGCTGGGCGGACGCATGAGAGCGTTTCTTGCCTTGTCATGTTGTCCCTCTTCCTGAACACGCTGATTAATACATGTCAATGGCGGTCCAAGGTGATAAGCTTCCGAGTCGCCTGCTCAGTCATGTGGTCGGAACTGATGTGGCTGAGCAATAACCGCTCGCCTCCATGTAGCTACTGTTGGCGAAAGACGCGTTTTGGGGGCAGGAGCCACTCTGCTTCTCTGCTGGTGCAACCTCTGGGTACCAGTATGACCTCGACGCTGATTTGACACAGACTTTGCCAGCGATGGCCCCCAAGTGGGTCGGAACTGACTGTCTCGCCCGCTGAATCAAACTGCCGTCGGCAATAAGCTGTGTTGCGGGCCTTCACTGATCCTATTGGATCCTGACCCTGGCCTCGCTGAGCTGGGGACCGCTGTGGACAACACACGTGGACGGCATGGACGGTCAGGGAGATGTCGCGTCACTGACGCGCAAAACCAGCTTCCAGGCGCAAGACGCGAGTTCCAGACCAAAGTTGAAGCTCAGCTCGTCGCGTCGCGAATCGAGGCTGTTAGCATTTATAGCATGCCTGCTTACTAAAACTAACAAGTGCCCGTGGCTCTTGAGAGGCGTCGCTACCCTAGACCATTACGAAATGTCCCGTGAACGGCCTCCGAAGGGGCATGAACATGGTAACAAGCTTCATGAAGTATGAATTAGATACTGTATACTCTGATGATGATCTGACGCGTAAATTGCCGCGGCTGCGGGGCTTTGAGAGCAACCGTGCTGCCACAAGATAAACGGATTGATGGTGGCTGCATGGGGCCAGCACGCAAGTCAGGCTCCTCTTCGTGTTCACCAGGGATTTCAAGAAACAAATGTTCGCAATACGCCATTAAATCCATCTCGAGTACGTCCCGAATCAGCGTAGCTGCATGGGCCGCCAGAGGGATCATTAAGCTTAGGTGGAAGTTGGACTCAACGGTGCACACCAGACGGTCCGTGAGAACTTCGTGACAGACGCGTGGGGATTGGCCAGCACGCTTAATGAATGGAAGCAGCTTCTGTGGTTGAATGAAATGGCATGAGATTCTCGCCTATTGCTCACGAAGCTATGAAGACCCGGGAAAATACAAAGATGGCAAGATTCGTGATCATTGCGCAGGCTGCTTCTGGGTATCCGATCCCTTCCACAAATTCCAAGCCCACTTGCACCACATCCACGTCTCCATCGTCCCGAAAATGCAGAGTATGATAATGATGGCAGTCTTGACCCCTTTGCTGGCGCCGAGACCGTTGAGGCTGAAGGAAGGCAGCTCAGGGTTGCCGCCTTCAGTTTGTCGGCCCTGTGCAGGTTGCGCCTGGTGAGGGTCCTGTTTGCTCTGGAGAAGCACGGAGGTGGAGAAGAGTCTTGGGGCTGTGTGGGGACGGGGTTGGGCAGCCGCCAGCCGCTGTGTGTTCAGGTGGAAAGCTGCGCGTACAATTGATGGCTGAAGGCGTGGCCCTGCCACGGCCACGCGACCCGCGTTCGTAATGGCGGCGCTCATTGTGTGACGCCTGGATGAAGCGACAGGCGGAGTTCGAGTAGTGTCTGTTGTTGGAACCAATAACGGCGTCTCAAGGCGACGAGCGTTATTTGTGAGGCATTCCCCAGTGCCCAGTCAGCTTTTGGTCTCTGCGAGGTGATGTACGTGGGCGCCGATTGCCCACGCAGATGCAACGTCAGCTTGGATCGCGCCAACCAGGCCGCGTCTTCCTCAAGCAGGTCTGGGCTGGGAGAGGCGCGTCAGCTCCTCCAGCAGGCTTGGGTCTGGCAGTCAAGCTCCGACCTGAGGCTCGCGCAAATGCTTGGACACAGGATTGCGTTCCTATCGACCACACTGCAAATAGCCAGAGCCACTTGGCCCACTGGTGTTGCCACGAGGAGACGTTCGCTCTGCTTTGCGCTACGGGTAGTGCCACAGTGTGGTAAAGCCAAGTTTACATCCGCAGCCATGGTGAGCGCTCCAGCACGAAGCGCACCAGCTCACCACTGCCGTGTGTCTTCGAGTCTTGAAGCAGACGCTGACGGACTTGTTACAGACCGGAACAAAGCTAGTTTACCAGGTCGACGAGACGCTACGGTCTTACTCGACCCGCGTCGCATCCGCGCAGCTTCTTTCGACGCTGGCCCTTGAGGATCGCGCGCTCTTCAAATCTTCTGCCGAAGATGATGTCGTCGTCATCACCAAGGAGACCATCTTCTATGCACAGGGCGGTGGGCAGCCCTTTGATACTGGCTCCATGACCAGCATGTCAGCCAATTTCCAGGTCTCGGCCGTGCGCAACTCCGTCGTGTCACCAGGCGCGGTGCTGCACTTGGGCCGGTATCTCGAAGGCGCCTTCACCCAGGGTGATGCAGTCGAGCAGAAGGTTGACACGAAACGTCGCGATGACAATTCACGTCTGCATACAGGCGGGCATGTTGTCGCCCTCGCCGTGCGCAAGCACCTTCTCAACGGCGCCGTAGATGACGTCTCTCACAAGGATCTCGTTGAACTTGGCGCTTCTCATTACCCCGACTCGGCGTATGTCAACTTTCAGGGTACCATCGAAGCAGCGCACAAGGACGCTATCCAGACCCAAGTCGACGCCTTCGTAGATGCCGCGCTGCCGGTCAAGGTCTACTTTTGGAGTGAAGAGGAATTGCGGGCTCGCTGCGCCGCTGTGCCCGACGCTGTCGCCATACAAGATAGGGACGGCGGGCTGACGAGGGCGGTGGATATCGAGGGTGCTGGGGCATATCCTTGCGGCGGAACACACGTCAAAGATACTAGTCTTGTCGGGAAAGTGAAGGTCAGGAAAATATCGAGGTCCAAGGGCTGCAGCAGGGTATCATACACGGTCGAGCATCCATAGCGGGAGAAGCAATAATGATGAACATGATGATTGAACACTCTGCGGGTCTTCTTATGTACAGCGACTGACAGATCAACTCATACGTCCTTCGGGGTGCTTCACTATTATCGGGACTGCCAGCGTGTTTGTGCTGCCCCAGTGCACGCTGATGTCGAGTTCCAGCGGACGAGTACCCTGACGCTCCTTCTGGGATTCTGACAGTAATAGAGCTGTGCACCCGCCCAGCTTTCAGTGGTTGTGCCCCTCCAGAGTCCACTGCCCACGGATGCGACGAGCGTTGTTCAATCCATATCTCTCGAGTCGCGTTATTGCACGATAGAGAGTGCATATTTTCCCTACAACCTACACGTTTTGAAAGGATACCGAAATGACAAAAGATCTACTCGACGTCTCGGTTGATAAGGCTGTCGACAGCCCAGCTCCCAAAGGCGCCGAGGCCAAGGTGCATCACCACAAGAATGGCAAGAAAGTCTTCCACAACCCTTGGCCGAGCTGGCATGACCTTGACCCAGAGGCCGTCAAAGCCCATTTGAAGCAGTAAGTTTTGTGCCGCTGAGCCTTTTAAATATTCAAGTTGCACGTGGACTGACAAGCGCGCGAAGACGCAAGTGGATGAGCACATGGACGCAGTACGTCGCCCTTTCTCATATTTATCTCCTGGACACAGCGTGCTGATGGGATGTCGGAAAAGCCCCTCGACAGCGGAAGCCAAGGTATGAACGCTGAGCCGGGTACACCAGAGAGCTACAACGTCAACCCCGCCGACGCACCGGAACTGACTTTATTGCGAAGATTCCCTTCCAGACTCCGACCTTGTCTCGTGAACGTTTCAGCAACGGCACATCTGATGTGCGGGCCACTTGGTTGGGCCATGCCTGCTACTTTGTCGAGTTCCCAAGTGGCCTGCGCGTCCTCTTTGACCCGGTCATGACGGACCGGTGCTCCCCCTCACAGTGGTTTGGCCCTCGCCGGTTTACACAATTGCCGTGCGCGGTCAAGGATATACCCTTTCTCGATGCCGTCGTGATCTCCCACAACCACTACGACCATGTGAGCTAATACTGCGCCGTCATGCCGCGTACCTGCTGACATTTTCCCTCAGCTCAGCCATCCTACGGTGGTAGAGATTGCCAAACTGCATCCTAAAGCCCATTTCTTTGTTCCCTTGGGGAATGAAAGCTGGTTTCACGCATCTGGAATCACCGACGTTACGGAGCTGGACTGGTGGGAGGGTGCCGACCTCACATTGAGCTCTCCAGGTCAGTCTGATCGCAAGATTGAGCCCATTCGCGCACGCATTACTTGCCTCCCGGCTCAGCATACGACCGGTCGCGCCCCATGGGGAACTGACAAGACCCTTTGGGCGTCGTGGTCAGTTGCCTCGCCACCGCCGGACCAGTCAGGCACCGGGAATACCGTAGCGTCCGTTTTCTTCGGCGGCGACACTGGATACCGTGCGGTACCAACCCTTGACGCGCAGGATGACGACTGGGACGAGAAGTACGCGGACCTCCCTGTCTGTCCTGCTTTCGAGCAAATTGGAGAGCTTTACGGCCCCTTCACTCTCGGCTTGCTGCCAATCGGTGCTTATGAGCCACGGGCACTCATGGCCCCCATACACGCAAATCCTCGCGACGCCGTTGAGATATTCATCGATACTCAGTGCAAGCGAGCGCTCGCGATGCACTGGGGCACGTGGGTCTTGGGAGACGAGGATGTCAGAGAGCCACCGCAGAGACTGGAAGAGGCGTTGGCTTTTAAAGGCCTCGCCAGAAAAGGTGTGTTCGATGTTTGCGGTCTTGGCGAGGTCATACGTATCCCACTATAAGGCACCACCTCATTTCCTTCCGTGTAGTATATCCTGGTCTAGGCAAAAACCTGCTCAAGTCTGGACGTTGGTCCGCGATGTGATTGGAATTGCGACAAGCTGGCTAGTTTCCTGCGCAGACTAGACCATGGGTCTAGTAGCACTCGATCTCGTCGGAGGCTCTCCAGTATTTGCACCTTCTGCCAACGTCTTTTGCTGAAGTGCACTAGATACATATTGTCAGTGCCAAGTAGATCGTGATTAAAGTGTTGCCCGTTACGCCAGGGGATCAAGATGCCACGCACTGCACCTACCTTGCTGCTTGGCATACAGACAACAGACATTTCCCGGTATATAACCTGTCTCCTCCCCTTTGCGAAGTACACAACTGGATTCTTTAGGTGACAAAGCTGAGTCCGCGTGCTACATCTCTGTTCCAAAATCACCACCGGTTACCATCATGCCAGGCAGCAGACCGGAGGGACATTGATCAACGGGGAGCCAATATATGGGTACGCACCCCTTCTAAAACAATGTCGTCGTCTAAGTCGCAGTGGTACGACCATGCGAGTTTGCCAAAAATGAAAGTTAGTAGGAAGCTGCCAGCTCTCATCCTCACGAGTTCAGATCTTGAGAGTACATGTATTAGATACAAGGACCAGGGCGTTCGCAGCCAGCGACATCACTTTCGTCTTTATAATTATTATCCATCTCATACAAGACCCCAAGAGCATGGGCATGTGTAAAGAAATGTCATCGCAGTGGTGTATTTACGTCACTGCCGGTGCGTGCGTATCGAAGCTCAGGCCAAGCTGTGCTGATGGGGAGCAAAGGCCCGCCGTAGTCTGCCCTCCCAATTATTCCTCATATCTCTCGTTGCGAAACCATTACCGACAAATTAGGGATGCCAAGCATTCTGGATGCGCCATTTACGCCCTTCGATACTGCATTGGAAGCGTTCTGTGGAAACAGCTCATTCTCAATGCAATACCGTACACATCTGGACCTCTGCGGCGGTGGCAGTAGGACAAACAGTAATTCGGGCCTCAAGACGATCAAACGAAGTCGCTGCAGACATCTGAAACCAGCTTGCAGTACTTGTGACACAACATTGATGGCAGCGACACGCTGAGAAGGAGAAGACAACGACGCGTCTCAATCAGCCTGACCCTGGCCTTGGCGGCATCGCGAATGCATCATTGTGTCACTTCGAGAGGGTAAAGGCGGTCATGACCTCTGAAATGGGGATCAGAAACGGCCAGAGAATTGATGCAACCGTTTGGCTATCGCTTCTTTCTCAATGTATTTGCATTTCGGCGCGGTTGCAAAATCTGGCATCTGGGCTGGAGAGCCACTGTTAGTGTCCGCATGATGTAAGACGTAGCTGCGACAGCACTTTGTCACGAGAACGCGTTGCCTTGAGAATTAAATTCACATTTCGGTGAGTGAGAGCGCGTAACTATTCCAGCCAGATCAGATCAGGGCATCTTTATCGTCGACCTGATTGTCTAAAAGGCAAAGTTGGAAGCGAAACAAACCTGATCCAGAAGGCTGCCTAGGTGATCTCAAGATGGCGCCAACAGACAGAAATCCAGTTCAGGTCCAGTATTATGCCAAAGGCAAGAAAACAACGGAGAGCTCAGGGCCAGCACCGGCACCCTTGATTCTCATCCACGATGGCGGCGGCACGACATTTGCATACTTCACAATCGGCCGTCTCGAGCGCGATGTCTGGGCCATACATAGCCCGACCTTCACGTCGGCACAGCCATGGGAGGGCGGCATGGATGGCATGGCGAAGCATTACATTGAGCTGATTGAGAAAGTCGCGGGGATCAAGGGCAAAATATTGCTTGGAGGTGAAGTTGCCTCGCTCATCGTGTGCTGTTCGTGGGCTGACTTGAATCATAGGATGGTCACTCGGCGGCTACGTTGCTCTAACCATGGCACACATGATTGCTTCATCACCAGCTTCCTTCGAGATCTCCATTGATGGCATACTCATGATGGATTCGCCGTGGCTTGTTGCAGGCCGGGATCTGCCAATTGGCACACCGCAGCCCGCCTTAATCGGCATTCCGGACTTGGTTCGCAAATCCCTGGACAATTGCGAGCGCATGCTATACCACTGGGAACTACCACAATGGGGACGGTCCTCTGGGAAGGCCTTCAAATTCTCCGCTGGCAATGAGAAATTCGAGACCCAGCCAGGGACGGTTTTGTATCGGTCCTTGAAAGGCGACTGGCGGGCAGTCGAGCGCACGGTGTCCCACGAACTTACAGAGCAGCAAGCGCTACAGACGCCACCATCAGGTCCGCCGCCCGCGGTTATGTTGCGGTCGGTCATACCAGCACCAACAAAGGGAAGCTCAGGAAAGCCGTGTCGTGTTGACCAATTCAGAGATGAGCTGCTGTTGGGATGGGACGGCAAGTACAATACGGACATGATTCACGCGGTATTGGAGGCAAGGTCGCATCACTACGACATGTTCAACCAGCTCTATGTTGATGAGGTGACGGAAACGATCAAGGAAGCGATCCAGATTATTGAAACGGTCCTCCCGAATGAATGAAGCGACAGTTTCAGTCCATTAAAGAAGCGGCGATGGGCTGCGAGGACTGGACTGCATGGAGGCTTCGCCACTGTTGCTAGTATTGATCTGAACATGGGCCACGTGCAGTGCCGTAGCCAATAATCGCTCATCTTCAATATATACATGCTTTGTGATGACTTCCGGCCCCTAACTAAGAACAGGATTGATCTATTGTGTATAGTGCTGCTTTGGCGTTCTTCTGACCCAGATAAATCAGGACCACAGAATGATGGCAGGTCCTTCAGGCGCCGTTGGTGGGAGGTAACCGATGAACGAGCTGAAAGTGTACCTGGAAACCTTTTCTGGGTTCTCGATAGCCAAAACTTCGTGAAAGTTCCTGTTCTTGTCAACTGAGAGTCTATCTCGATCGTGAAGGCTCATAACTGACCTTGGATTGAAGAGCGCAATCTGGCCGACGATTGGCGCGATTTTCTTAGACTCGCACCCATCGATAACGTCGCGGCTATAGCCGTAACTCTTGGTGACATCCCGATACTTGTCGTCATCTTCTTTGCCCTTCCAAAAACGGTTGTAGACGACGCTTTCGCCTCCTCGAACTTCCTTGAGGAGGATGTTCCAGGTAAGTTGAGCCTTGATCGCACCAATCTCCCATCCGGGCCCGTCAAATGGACCGTAATCTGCGTGAATAAGAGCCGAGCTGTTGATCAGTCTCAAAAGGCCAGCAAAATACGATTTCCCATCCTCCTGCGCGAGGCGAACAGGCAAACCTGGTGGCACGATCGACTGAAGGAGAGCTTTGACCCGGCCGACAACGTCCACTCCGGCCTCTTCCATGAATCGCTTTTGCAACGACCTTGCCTTATCTACATTTGAAAAGTAGTTTGTCTTGCCTGAGGGGTGGACGTTAATACATCTATTCGACTCTCTGCGATGGAGAAGCTGATGGGTCACCTACTTGCTTGGTTCTCAAACTGCGTGATTCCAACGCATCCTATCGGAGGGAAAACTTTCTCTCCATAGTAATCCTTGACGAAAAAGATTAGCCCCAAGCACTTGCAATCACCCGACTCTGCGTTGGGGTAGGCGAAGTACAATGTCATGTGTCTCGATAATTTGAACCATGCGGTCGCACTCCGCCGCCGACAAGACGTCATTCACGGCAAGGCTGGACAGCTGGTTGTTAAAAAGCTCGAAGAGCGTCTCAGCTGTCACAGCCTCGTTTCCAGTCGCGACCCATTGTGCGCGTGAAGAAGGTCTGGACAGATGATCTCCTCGTTGCTTCAGCGGCGGTGGTAAAGGGACATCTCGCCTGTCAGTAAGGCGGGTTTCAAGGGCTTCCCTGGTAGCTCGAGTAGAATGATACGAGGCGCAACAGCAACGCCTGGCTATTGGTGTTACAGCACGGTGCCGGATGGCAGCGCGCACAACCGTTCGTAAAGACATGGCGAGAAACCCGCGTGGATGGTCCACAAGGAGGTTCAATGCGTCCACATGGATTGATCAAGGTGTACAGCTACAGAAAAAAGTGCCTCATATCGGGTGCTACAACACCAAATGTTACGCCCGGATGCCCTTTTGAGCAGTGAACCTCATCAAGGCGGCCAATTACTCAGGGCGTTAGCGCTTCAGTTCCACGACGGTTGACAAGCCACTCTCGGATGATGGGGTCAGTGAAAAGCTATCAGCCTGGTTGCCCACAAGTTTATTACTGTCATAGGAGCCCGGAGAATACAGCATGCCTTCTTCTCCGGGCACGAATTGGCTCTCCAGCTGTCTCCAGGTGGTTAACCCCATGTTATGCGATTGGTGTATATGTAGCAGGCGGCCCCCGAGGTTTCCGATACCACCGAAGATAACCTAAGGTATGGTGCGCACGGTACACATTCCACCCGAGGCTAATCCTCCGGCTCTGGAAGAGGCTCATCATATGGCTTTCACGGGGTTCGGGGCACCAGTAGTGCTGAGCACGCGGGTGACCTGCAGCTCCAAAGCAGAATCATTCTCGGCATCAGGGATCGGTACGCGAGACAGGACAGACAGGGGTTTCAGTGCTTGGGGTGAAACAAGTGAATGTGCCATCGGCACATTGCACTCATTGATGCCTTCTAAAGCGTTTGTGGGCGGACCTTGTACATCAACCCAGTGACAGTAATCCCACATCAACGCAGTGATGATGGGACTGGGGAGCTTGGCCGCTCGGCCCCCACATTTGACTTTCCCTGGTCCGTCAAACTTAGGCAGCAAGTGCCAGCTGTAGTCCAGCTGACACTTATTCATACGAGTGGTCTTTATTACAACCCGATTGCGATTAGAACCTGGTTAGAGGGCCGCCAGATCGATTGGCAGGGTATGGACGCTTCGCTACAGAAGTGCCCATAATGATGGCATATGCAACAATGGTACAGAGAAAGTGTCTCTGCCTAGCGAGGTGACTGTGTTGCCGTATATCTCTATT
Organism: Purpureocillium lilacinum; assembly: GCF_023168085.1. Classification (NCBI taxonomy): domain Eukaryota; kingdom Fungi; phylum Ascomycota; class Sordariomycetes; order Hypocreales; family Ophiocordycipitaceae; genus Purpureocillium; species Purpureocillium lilacinum. The sequence goes on from NW_027072112.1 coordinate 1,088,160, forward strand.
GCTTGTGGTGTTTGCATGCTGCGGCTTCAGACCATATTGCCCTCCCAAGTTCTGTGTCGGATGCTATCCCTGCGTACTCGCTTCATACCATTCTGCCATTGACCCGTGCCCCCTTCGAGCCAATCGGTGACCTTTGCCCGAGTGTGAGCTTTGCGATGCATATCATTCTCACCGGAACCGGGCTGGTCGGCGCCATCGCGCTGGATGCCATGTTGCAAGAGAGCTCCATCGACAAGATCACCATCATCAGCCGCAAGCCTGTCCCCCAGGCTGAGGGACAGAGCAAGGTCGAGGTCATTATCCAGGAAGACCTTTCTACGTACAGCGATGAGACGCTTGCGAAGCTCAAGGGCGCGCACGGCTGCATTTGGACCGCCGGCCCTCCGTTGATGGCCGTAACACGACAGTGAGCTACCTCGCGGAGAGCAGCCATGATCATGATGTCATGCAATGAAGTGCTGATTTCTCTTCTTTTGTGTAGAGAGTATGAGTACGGCCACATCGATTTGCCCGTCAAAGCGGCAAAGGCCTTTGCCGCGCTCAACGACAAGTTCAATTTTGTTTATGTCTCACGTATGTTCGCGTCAGGACAGGATCACTTGGAGATGCTAACGAGGCGAATGTTGTAGACGACGGATGCCACGATACACGCGCAGTCTACATTTTTGATGTGAAGGCCAGAGCAGAAGAGAAGCTTTTCCAGCTTCACCACGATCCGAGAAAGCGTTTGGAGATCAAGACCAAGGGCGGAATTGAAGAACAGGAATCGCTGTCCTCCTTCGTCCTCTACTGCATACGCCCCGCACTTATTGACTACAGCACTCACGACGCCATTAAGCCCTGGCTCAAGCCCCTGCCACTGGCCAAAAAGTGGACCAACGGCGTGATTTTGCCCTTGTACAGGTTTCTTGGTTTAACCAGCATCATGGGAACATCACAGGAACTAGGCCAGGCAATGAAGGACCTTGTTATTTCCGACGGGCGAGACGTGGACGTTGCAGGGGCATCGCCCGAAGGCAGATGCTTGGGCGCTGTGGGGATGCGGAATTGGACGCAGGCCAGGAACGAGAGCCCGGAGGATACTGTCGCTGTCTAAGCCAGATGTCATAGTTGCATTATTACAAACTGTGACCTAGCGCACCTTCATGTGTCCCTGCTTTTGTTAAAGATGAGATTATACAGATACCTGGCGAGCCACTTGCGCGTGAAAATACCGCCCACATAAAAATGCACATTGTGTTTCAGTAATGACTTGTAAGCTAGAGCTGCAATAAACACTGGGGGCTGTGTCAGTGGAGGATTGGAGTGCTTGTCGGGCCTCAGAAGCTAACGACCGGAACCGTTAGTTGACTGACTCTGTCAAACCCGTAGCCCCCGTGGCGGCACATGAGTAATGTGCCGATTCAGCCAGCGCTGCTACCTGAGCTCAACCACCCAAACCGCTGCATTACTCATGCAGTCACGCAGCGCTAGGGCAAACTCAGAGGATGACGCTGCCCACATGAAGAGCGATTCGATTCGACTCACTACCATGTTGTGAGGAGCTCCCTGAGGAAGTGGACGGCTTGTGCGACTCGTCAGCTGTGTGATTGAATACTTGTTCACTCAGCATGGCTCGCCCACGTGGTGGCCATGCGTCCCATCAAGTAGATTTGTTACCCGCCTCAATGTCCAGGACGTTATGTTGAGCTGCTGACGAATTAGTGCTGCTAAACCCTTGCGGTCACACCGCGACATGCCTTCACGTAGTGTGTGTCAACAGCTACTAGACGTCAGCCTCGTAGTGATCAATGATGGAGACGGCTCATTGCTCAGTTGTGGACGCTTTAGCTCATGAAGCACCATTTGCAGTCCTGGAAGCACATCCTCCAGGTGCACACAGCCCACAGAATAGCCCCAAAAGAAGACTAAGCTAGTTGGCCGTTGCTGCTGGCAGGCAGCGCTGTGAGAAGTGATACACCCCAGTCTCCAGCGGTAAGGCTTGGGTCTGACTAGGCGCTGAAGCCCCTACAACGAGCCAGCATTTCGCGGTTTGGAGCTTCGACGGCGCAACAGTACACCGCCAGCTTCAGACTCGGGCTTCACAGTTGGGTCCACGCCAACCGTGTTGCAACAGTCCCCGGATTTGCATGCTATCTGCATCCTTAGCGTAGAAGCTCGGCCAGAAGCAACCGACTGCCTTTTGCGCGCAAAGACCGCGATACAGTGCAATACCCTTGGTACTTCCCAAGACGTCATTCCAAGCTCTTTGCCAACACACCTGAATCGCTATCCTTGCTTGGTGGATCCGAGCTTCGAGCCAGCTTCAAGTCGCAGGCTTCAGCGGACCGTTCTTGATCACGGATATACTTGCAAGCAAGGCAACTTGGTTTACTTTGCAGACTCGACGCAATAGAGAACCAATACATGCGTGAAGCGAAAAGCTCAGTGACTGAGTCGTCGGCATAGCTCTCCACGCACAAAGACGACACAGAGAAAGCTCGAAACGAACGACTATACGCAACGGTCGATATCATGGAGTCGACGAATAACTGGGCTACCCAGGCCGAGTCACACCTCCTCCTCGACCAGGCTGTGGCTCAGGCTAAGGTGCTGAACATCACGAAGCCCAACGAGCAAGAGGGAGAAGCGCCCTGGGCCATTGTCATCTCTCGCACCAATGTCGACAACCAACATGAAGGCCCTGAGCCGGACTCCGTGCTTGTCCGGCGGCTCCGCAAGTCTCTCGTTCAATACATGAAGAAGTTGTACAACAGCAATACTAGACTGGAGCAAAAACTTAATATTCCGAAGAAATGGATCGTCCTCGATAAGTTGCCGATATTGAGGGCCACTGGACTCGTCGATGTCGCAAAGTTGAGAAAGTTGGTGCTGCATGGAGAGGAGGAAAGCACCAGCGGGTCCGAGTCAGACCTGGGGAAGATGGAAATGCCGAGAACTCGACTGGATCTGATCGTTGGCGCCATGGCCGAGGTGTTGGGTCGCGATATTTCCGAAGTTGATGTCGGCAAGTCCTTTGTTCGACAAGGTGGCGATTCCATTAGTGCCATCGAGCTCATGGCGCGATGCTCCGAGTTGGACGAGACGCTGCGTCTTCGTGTTCCCGATATCCTCCTCGCCGAGAGCCTCGAGCAGCTTGCACAACTTCAGCCATCCGCAGAGGTTGATGCCGGAAAAGCGACTCCGGAAACGAAGACGACGACCTCGACAATCCAAGAAAACCCGTTCCCACTCCTTGAGCTTTCAGAGTCCGAGCTGTTTAGATTCAAGGAGACGACAGCAGCTCGCATTATCGCTAGCAGCAGCAGCAGCGACATTGGTCTGGAGACCGCGTACCCGTGCACTCCGGTCCAGGAAGGCATATTGCTAGCGGCCATTCGCTTTCCGGAGAGCTACCGAATTGAGCGAATCTTCGAGGTTGCCAAGGGCACGATGACCGATTCGATTGACCTTGAACTGTTTGAACAGGCATGGCGCGATGTTGTCGCGCGCCATGGGGCCTTGCGCACTGTGTTTGCCCCGAGCGTGCGCGACGGGGCAGGCTTTGATCAGATTGTCCTCGTGGGCGTCGAGTGTGACATCCGGCGCCTGAAGGTGTCGCCAAAAGACGGCGGCCTGGCTGTTAAGCTGCTTGAGCAGCAGAAGGCGGCCACATTCTCGGAACTTCGCCCTGCGCATCGGATAACCACTTGCTCGACCATCGAAGGAAGCGTGTATTGCAAGATCGAAATTCATCACTCCATCGTGGATGGCTTATCTGCTGGATTGCTGTTGAAGGAACTGAGGAAAGCGTACTCCAGACGATGCAGCGGCACTTTGGCCGCGGATTCGGAGTCGTATCACCTCGGCCGCTATATCGCGCAAATCAAGGGTCACTCGCAGAAAGAACCTCTGGAGTATTGGACTCGGACACTGGATGGTCTCGATCCATGCCACTTTCCATCCCTTGTAACCTCGGACGCCCCAATGACCAGGGAAAACCGGACCGTCCAGGTCAACGTTTCCTCGTCGCAAGCGCAAAGGTTCTGCAAAACCCTTGGCATCACTATTCCCATTCTTTTACAAGCTGCATGGGCAACGGTGCTGAGAGGATACACACAAACCGATGATGTGTGCTTTGGCTTCCTCGCGTCGGGTCGCGACGAGCCAGTCCCTGGTTTGCAGAACATGATAGGGACCTTCATTCACCTGCTTACTTGCCGAGTACGATTCGGTTCCACTGATGCGGTGACCTTGACTGGGCTGTTGCATTACCTACAAAGACAGTCGGGCGCTGCGATCATCAATCAGTACTGCAGCTTGGCGAGCATCCAGAACTCACTACAACTTGGCGGACGATCACTCTTCAACACTCTCTTATCTGTCGTCTACTCCTCCCAAGACCAGGCCGGCACGAGCGATGATGCCGTATACTTCAAGAATGCCTCGACAATTGCGTCTAGCGAGGTATGCTTGCCGAAATAACGGATCAATTCAGTTTCCTGACTAAAGTCTCCTGGCAGTACGATCTTACCTTGACCGCTGACCTGACCCCCGATACGCTCTCTCTTTCCTTCACATATAAAACGACCGCGCTATCTGGAGATAACGCGGCAAGCCTGGCCGACTCGTTCACCCAGATACTTCAGACTATTATGAGCCAGCCTGAGGCCCAGACATCGAACATCCCAACAATCGGCCCGAAGGACCTTGACCGCGTCATGGCAGCTCAGGCAGACCTCAGCCCAGCTACGGAAGCATGCACACACTGGCTCATTGCCCACCAGGTCCAAAGCCAGCCAAACGGGAGTGCTGTGGCATCCTGGGACAAGAACTTCACTTATTCTGAGTTGAATGAGCTTTCATCCAAACTCGCCAGTCGGTTACGGAGGGCGGGTGTCCGCCCCGACGACCTCGTCCCAATTTGCTTTCCCAAGTGTGCCTGGGCCGTCGTTGCCATTGTTGCCGTGCAGCAGGCTGGGGCCGGCTTCGTTCCACTGGACCCGACGGCGCCCCCAGCCCGCCTCCAGGGAATCCTGGAGGATACCAAGGCGACTGTGATGCTCGCGTCAACAGAGTGCCGAGACGCCGCCGAGCAGCTTACTGGAATAGAGACACTCGTGTTCGTGGATGAACAGTCTGTTCGTTCATTAGAACGAGATGAAGCCGCTCTTCAAGATCAACATCCTCGGGACGCCGTGCAGCCCCACCACGCAAGCTTTGCTATCTTCACTTCAGGTAGTACCGGCAAGCCCAAGGGCATGGTCATTTCCCATGGTAGCTTCTGCACTACTGGTGTCGCAACGGCGCCTAAGATGGAGATTGGGCCAGGGACTCGCGTCTTCCAGTTCTCAGCCTTCACATTCGACGTGGGTATCTTCGACGTCCTCATTACCCTGATGCATGGAGGTTGTATTTGCATCCCAGACGAGCAGCAACGAGTCAGCGACCTGGCTGGGAGCATCAGAAAGCTCCAGGCCGAAGTCATGTACTTGACACCTACTGTCGCGGGACTGTTGAACCCCGATGATGTGCCCAGCGTCCGGCAACTGGTGCTCATGGGCGAGGCGATCACTAACAAAACGGCGGACAAGTGGAGAGGAAAGGTGGTCCTCCACGGTGCATACGGACCCTCTGAGGCTTCTGCGGCGGCGTGGAACACTGAGCTCGGTAAGTTTGGAGCTTCCACGGCTAACCTTGGTAGACCACTCGCAACCATTTTCTGGGTTGTTGACCCCAGCAACATCAAGCGACTCGTTCCAGTTGGATGCATTGGAGAGCTGCTCGTAGAAGGGCCCATGCTGGCTCGTGGGTACCTCGAAGGGGTCGACAAGAAAGCGGCTGCCAACTGGCTGGAGGACGTGGACTGGCTGCCACCAGTGCAGCAAAGTGGCTGGCAACAACCAAAGCGACGACTGTACCGAACCGGCGACTTGGTGCGTCAGAATGGCGATGGGACTTTTACATTTATCGGCCGAAAAGATACCCAGATCAAACTGCACGGACAGAGAGTTGAGATTGGCGAAATTGAGGCTCGCGTCCACCAGGCGATGCCGAACACGACAAACGCTATGGTTGACGTTGTGCGTGGAGATAACAATGAGCCCAAGTATCTTGCGGTTTTCATGTGGGATGCACTTGCGAATAACAATGAGGAGGTCCACCTGGCGAAGGTAGTATCACCGGAAAGGCAACGGCTGGTGTCCGAGACACACGAGGCTCTCGCCAGAGTCTTGCCTCGGTACATGATGCCGTCAAGTTACTTCATTCTGGACGGTACCCCTCCGCGGACGACGTCTGGGAAGGTCAATCGGCGCCACCTCGTATCTCTCGTCAAGAACATTGGCGCGGAAGAAAGATTGAGGTTTGCTCCCGAGGGTCAACAAGTCGTAGGGACTGATGAGCCGACGACTCCGCTGGAGATTGAACTGAGGACGATCTGGGCCGCCGCCCTCGGGCTTGGCAATCTGACGATAATCGGCCGCCACACCGACTTCTTTGCGCTTGGTGGCGATTCCATTGGCGCGATGAAGCTCGTCAACCTAGCGACTCGCCGGGGACTCGTGCTGAATGTTGCCACGGTCTTCAAGGCACCCCAACTTAAAGCTATGGCCGCTGCGACCCTCAGTGATGGGAAGGTGGCCGTGGACGCAAGACCATTTCAACTGCTCGTGGACGAAACGGACATTGATGCCATGAAGCAGGAGGTAGCTGGCATGTGCGACATGGAATCGTACAGCGACATTGTCGATGTTTACCCCTGCACGACCATGCAAATTGGGCTCATGGCCTTGTCGTACAAGCAACCTACATCCTATACGGGTCGCATCGTCTTCTCGCTGCCGTCCGACATTGACCTGTCGCGGTTCAAGCAAACCTGGCGCGATGTTATGCTGCGAAACGCCATGCTGCGTACACGCATCGTTGACGCGCAAACAGCTGGCATGGTCCAGGTTGTGTTGAGGGCTGAGACAATGCCCTGGATGGAATCTGACGACTTGGACGACTACTTGCGTCGCGACGTCGCGATACCGATGACGACTGGGAAGCCTCTTTCCAGATATGCAATCATTCGCCCCGAAAATGGCCGGAACTTGTCATTCGTGTGGACAGCGCACCACGCGATGTACGATGGGCCATCTCTGCGTCTCGTGGCCCACGAGGTTAACGAGCTCTACAAGAGCGGCACGTCGGGTCTCGAAGAGCCAATCCCGTTCACGCGCTTCATCCAGCACACCCAATCTATTGCCGACGGGGATGCGGCTTCCTTTTGGCACGCTCAGCTCGAAGGCTCCTGTCGACCTTCCTTTCCACCGGCTGCCAAGAACTCGGACTATGTGCGCACAGATGGCTACGTCACCCATGCAATGCCCCTTCCTCGCTGCGCGAACTCGCACATCACGACTACAACCCTGCTCCGCGCCGCTTGGGCCATTGTTCAGGGCAAGTACTCGAGGACAGATGATGTCCTCTATGGCGCCGTCGTCACGGGTCGTGGTATTAGCGTTCCGGGTATTGAATCGATCGTTGGCCCGACGGTCAATACCGTCCCAATCCGTGTCAAGCTTGACGCTTCCCAGATGGTTCACGAGTACCTCCGAAAACTTCAAGAAGCGACTACAGAAATGCTGGCATATGAACAATATGGACTTCAGAATATTGCTCGACTTGAAGATGGAGCAGAGAACGTGTCGAGCATGCAAACTCTTTTGGTACTCCAAGCGCCTCAAGAGGCAACCACATTGCCGGCTGGGACCACGGAGCTGCTTGATCTGACCAATGCCGCCATGCACGGAGCCAACTTTCACACGCACGCATTCATTTTGGAAGGCATCATTGACGAGCCGGGGAAGTCCCTCACCGTCAACGTTAACTTCGATGCCAACATGCTCCCTGAGGCGACAGTTCAAAACATCTGCCGCCAGCTTGCTCATGTCATGGACATGTTGACTCGTGCCGAAGGCACAACTGCCTTGGGCAGCATTGTGCTGGCATCTGATGCCGCGCTTCAGGCCCATGTAACGGAAGTGAATAAGAAGCGACCAACCTGGGTTTCGGAATGTGCGCACGACATCATTTCGCGCCGGGCTTTGGAGAGGCCGTCGGCGCCCGCGCTGATCTCCATGACACAAACATTCACCTATCGCGAGCTCGACGAGCTGTCCACGAAATTGGCATGGCGTTTGGTCTCTCTCGGGATAGAGATCGACTCGTTCGTGCCTTGCTGCTTCGAGAAAGGCCCCCTGTACGCTGTGGCACAGATTGCCATTCTCAAGGCTGGCGCCGCGTTCGTTCCTCTCGAGCACTCCCATCCCGAACAGCGACGTGCCCAGATTGTGCAACAGCTTGGCGCGAAGTTCATGCTCGTCACACCCTACACTGTCACAAAGATGTCCGAGACCACTACTAGCATCGTGGGTTCTGTCATCGAAGTAACACAGGAGTTTTTGCTCTCTCTCCCTTTGCCCGTCGGCTCAACAACGACGCTTGCGGGTCGGGCCAGTCCTCGCACCGCTGCATACTGTCTTTTTACCTCCGGCACGACAGGCACACCGAAAGGTGTCATCATTGAACACGAAGCCCTTTCCTCCACTTGCATCAACCAGGGAACTCTTTTGGAGTTTGGAACGCACACCCGCGCTCTTCAGTTTTCCTCTCATGGTTTCGACGCCAATATGATTGAGACCATTTGCACTCTCATGTTCGGCGGCTGCGTTTGTATCCCCACAGAGCATGAGCGCATGAACAACGTGCCAAAGTCAATTCGCGACATGGAGGTCAACTTCGCAGGTTTCACGCCGTCTTTCGCACTCCTCATTCAGCCAGACGAGGTGCCTACCTTGAAGACGCTCATTGTCGGAGGCGAGGCCATCACGAAAAAGTGTGTAGAGCAATGGTGGGGTCACGTCAAGTTGTTCAACGGATACGGCCCTACTGAATGCGCGGTCATCATATCCAGCCATAGAATACGATCCATACAGGACGCGGTAGACAGCGTGCTCGGCTACAACACCAGCAGCGTTGGATGGCTTGTGGAGGCCGATGGTAAGACGCTCACCCCACCAGGCTGCGTCGGCGAGATCTACGCTCAAGGCCCCTCTCTCGCACGGGGATATCTTTGCGATGCCGATAAGACTGCAAAGGCGTTTATCGAAGACGCATCTTTCCTGGTCAAATACGATAGCGGCAAGGATAATACAGGCTTCGCGAAACGAGCATACCGCACCGGCGACTTGGCAAGAAGAATGCCTGACGGCAACCTACAGTATGTGGGCAGAGTCAATGACCAGCAAGCCAAGCTCAATGGTCAGCGCCTTGAGCTGGGCGAAATCCAGCACCAAGTGAAGGCAATGGCAAGCCTGAAAAGCTCAACAACAAGCCAGACGGCCGTCGTCGTTGTTCCTCAGGGTGGATCCAGCGGTTCAAATGCCGCACTGCCTAGAGACGTCCTCGTTGCCTTCATTCGCGAAGCTAGAGCATCGGGCGACTCGTCTACGGCCGTGCACGTTCTTCCGTCGAGTCCGGAGTTCGGAGCACGCGTGTCTGATCTCGCAAGCGACTTGCTCACGGCGCTTCCTCAATACATGATTCCGTCCTTGTACATTCCTCTTCGCAACTTCCCTCTCACACTCTCGGACAAGGTCGACAACAAGAAGCTCGTCGAACTGGTCAGCACAATGTCCGAGTCTGATATAGGGACGTACTCACTCCAGGGACATGAAGCCGCAGCAGCGCTCTCAACCGAGCGTAAACGAGCGGCGTCCAGCCCAATGGAACTCGAGCTTCGCGACATTTGGGCTACAATCCTTGGTAGATCACCCGACTCAATTATGGCGGAGGACAATTTCCTCAGATTAGGTGGCGACTCCATTGCTGCCATGCGGCTTGTTTCGGCAGCTCGCCGCAAGCACATCACCTTGACCGTTGCCGATATCTTCCGCGACCCGAGACTCAGCCAGCATGCGATTATGGCTGTACGCGAGTCACAGGACCACCAAGAAATACCAGCGTTTTCGCTTCTGCCTGCAGATACCACCATGGATTCACTAGCCTCGGCCCTTGCGCAGCAATGCGAGGATTTCATCGACATGTCCCAAGTGGAGGACGCCTACCCCTGCACTGCCCTCCAAGAGGCAGTCATGGCAAGCTCTGTGAAGCAGAAAGGAAGCTATATTGCTCGAAATGTTCTTCGAGTCCCTCCGTCACTGGACATCAACAGACTCTGCGAAGCGTGGAGCTCCGTCGTTCAAACTCACGGTATCCTTCGCACACGAATCGTGCAAGTTGCATCATCTGCCATCCAGGTCGTACTCAAGGAGAGTTTTGCGTGGCAAGATGACGAGAACATCGATCTCGAAACTTACATTTCAGAGGACAGTCGCGGGCTGATTGGATATGGAACACCTCTTATGAGATTCGCCGTCGTCGGTTCGGCCTTGGGTGCCGACAGAACAAGACACCTCGTCTTGACTATGCATCACGCTATCTACGACGGATGGAGTCTTCCCGCCATACTGGGAGACGTTCAAAAGGCATATAGTGGGATGACAGTGAGCAAGGGCCTCCCCTACGCGGCCTTCGTCAACTATCTCTCAGATGCGAATGGCGCCTCATCCGACGTGTACTGGAAGTCCGAGACCGACAGCACCAAGGTCACCGACTTCCCCAGACTTGGCTCGGGTAGCAGATCTGCGAAGACAGGCCAGGGCCACAACTTGAGCGCTGATTCATCTATCGACTTCAAGTTCCCTCTGATTCGCGTCAAGGAGTCAGACATCACCACTGCCACTATCCTTCGGGCGGCATGGGCATTTGTGCTTTCCCGGTACACAGATTCAGACGATGTCATTTTCGGTTCGACATTATCCGGGCGCAACGCGGCGCTGGGTGGCATTGATGGCATGATTGGGCCTACTATCGCAACGGTGCCTGTTCGCGTGCACATTGATCGAGCCCAGTCTCAGCACCAGTTCCTGAGCAACGTGCAACAACAAGGAGCGAACATGATCCAATACGAACAAAAGGGGCTGCAGAACATTGCACGAATCAGTCCCGATGCTCGAGAAGCAACAAGATTTCGAACCCTGATGGTGATTCAGACAGTGGGCAACAGCGCCGACCTGCTCGGCATGACGAATGTCACTCAAGCGCTCAACGAAGGATTCTACACTCATCCATTCATTCTAGAGTGCGTACCCCAGCCACAAGACAACAGCGTGCAGATAACTGCTCGGTACAGTGCTGCCTATATCTCCGAAGATGAGGTCCGTACTGTTCTGCATCAGTTTGAGCAGGTCGTCAGCCAGCTTGGCAGCGCTGTCGAGCTCCCCGACCACACAGTGGACAACATCAACATGACGAGCTCCTATGACTTGAGCAGGATCCAAACTCTCAACTCCGAACTGCCTGTCACCCAAAATGGACTTGTCCATGACTTGATCGCCAGTCAAGCCAAGAGCCGCGGGTCAGCGGAAGCCATCTGTGCTTGGGATGGGTCATTTACCTACGCCCAGATTGACGACGCCTCAACTCGCCTTGCTCACCATCTTCTGTCACTCGGCGTCGGCGTCGGCCCAGACACGTTTGTCCCGTTTTGCATCGAAAAGTCCGCCTGGGCCATCATTTCAATGGTTGCCATAATGAAAGCAGGCGCTGCATTTGTTCCTCTCGACCCATCACATCCCGTTGATCGGCGGCGAACCGTCTGTCAGCTGGCAAGAGCACGACTTCTTCTCGTCTCTCCGTCCACCAGCGAGGCCTGTCAAGGGATCGCGGAACAATCCATTACAGTCTGTGAGGCTCTTGTCGACAAGTTGCCTGAATCGCAGCCATTGCTCCCGTCCATGACCAAGCCAATGAATGCCGTGTATGCCATGTTCACGTCCGGGAGCACTGGTGTTCCAAAGGGTGTTGTCATCGAGCATCGCAGTCTCGCAACCGCTGCGCCTGCGTTTGCAAAGTCTTTGTACTTGAACTCGTCCTCGAGGGTCATGCAGTTCTGCTCTTATGTTTTCGATGCGTCACTCATCGAAACGCTTGTAACCTTGACGCAGGGCGGCTGTGTTTGCGTCCCGTCGGACTCTTCGCGAGTCAACGATCTCGCCAACGCGATGAATGAAATGAACGTCAACTGGACTCTCCTAACGCCCTCGGTTGGCCGCCTCATCACCCCCAAGCTTGTACCAGGTTTGAAGACGGTGGTACTTGGCGGCGAACCAGTTCGCACCGACAACGTCGAGACGTGGCATGACGGCGGCGATGGTCCCGACAAGGCGAAGCTCATTTTGGCCTACGGGCCGACAGAGACTTGCATCGTTTGTTCCTCGTATACGGTAAAAGATCACGGCGACTCCCCCATGATCATCGGCCAGGCTATCGGCACAACATTCTGGATCGCTGACGTAAATGACCACGACCGCTTGACACCCTGGGGTTGCGTGGGCGAGCTGCTTATTCAAGGCCCTCTTCTGGCTCGCCATTACCTTGGAGATCCGGCCAAGACTTCGGCATCCTTTATTGAGGGACCCGTGTGGCTTCCCGATCAAGGCCCCGGCGTGTCACGACGGGTGTACAAGACTGGCGACCTGGTCCGCTATAATTCTGACGGCCTGCTCGAGTGTCTTGGTCGCAAGGACACGCAGGTCAAATTACGAGGCCTACGCATTGAGCTGAATGAGGTTGAGCATCAGCTTCGCACCCAATGTGCCGAGGCTGACCAGGTCGTCGCCGACGTTGTCTCCATGAGCGATGATCCAAAGGACTCGCTTCTCGTTGCATTCATCGGCCTCAAAGACACCTCACTGTTGCTGAAAGATACGCAAGTGAGCCAGGCTCTCCAGATCCATGGTCAGTCGGCACTTCTGTCAATCACCACAGACATCCGCACGAACTTTGTTGCACTTGTCGAGGCCCTCGGGCAGAAGTTGCCTCGATATATGATCCCAACATTGTTCATGCCATTCAAGCAAATCCCCAGAGTTCCTTCCGGAAAGACCGACCGAGCCCTGCTGCGGAAGGTCACCAAAGAGCTGGACGAGGTCGCGTTTGCCTTGCACTCTCTCGCTGTGGCGGACAGAGAGAAGCGTGAACCTTCCACCCCAACGGAGCGCGAACTGCACTTGCTGTGGGCCGATGTCTTGGGCGTGGCAGCGGACAGAATCGGTGCCGATGACAGCTTCCTGCAACTCGGTGGTGACTCTGTCGCCGCAATGAGGCTCATCAGTGCCGCCCGCGGCAGAGGTCTGGAGCTATCGGTCGCTATGGTGTTCGACACACCACAGTTGTCTTTGATGGCTGCGTCCCTCGACAAGCTTGCCGGACATGGTGAGCAAGCCTCTGCCGGCGACGTCGGCCACGCAGAGCCGCTATCATTACTCAATTCATCCATTCCGACCGCTGTCCTCCTTGCGGAGGCAAAGAAAGCATGCCACCTGGATGAGACTGCAACAATCGAAGATGCATACCCTTGTACGCCACTGCAAGAGGGTCTCATGGCGCTCACAGAAAAGCAGCACGGAGCATATGTGATGCAAACCGTCTTTAGGCTCCCAGGGACGATTGACCTCGAAAGGTTCAAGCAAGCTTTTGAGGTAGTCGAAGCTTCTGCAGAGGCGCTTCGAACTCGGCTTGTTTCTCTGGGAGAGCAGGACTTTGTCCAAGTCGTCGTGTCTCAATCTCAGCCGTGGCATCACGGCACTGACATCGCGTCCTACCTGCGGCAGGACAAACACGAGCCTATGAGCTTTGGAGACCCCCTGTGCCGCTTTGCTCTGGTAGAAGATAAGACTTCTGGACATACCTACTTTGTCTGGACAATGCATCATGCCATTTACGATGGATGGTCGATGCGACTGATGCTCGAGGCCTTCCACAGAGCATACAACAGCAATATCACATCCCCGCAGGATCTCATTCAGAGACAAGAGATGGTTCCATATTCTTCATTCATCCGATACACTCAGTCCCTTAGATCTGATGAATCTGAAAGCTGGTGGGCATCCCACTTGGACAACGCCGCCGCCACGCCGTTTCCACGCACCAGCCAGGGTAGGAGCCGGTCAGGCCAGGGCGAGAACTGGAGGCAATCACTGAGCTTTGCGACGAGCGGATCTTTCAAGTCGCTGGGTGTCACCAAGGCGGCTCTTGTGCGCGCTGCCTGGGCGCTCGTCATCGCCAGACATGCGGACTCAGATGACGTGGTTTTCGGCAGCACGGTGTCGGGACGTACTGCTCCTGTCCAGGGCCTGGAGCATATCATCGGTCCAGCCATCGCCACTGTTCCGGTCCGCATCAAAATTGACCAGACCCGCCCCATTGGCGACTTCCTTCGAGAAGTTCAAAGTCAAACGAACGCCATGATCCCTTATGAGCAGGTCGGCCTCCAGAACATCGCCAAGATTAGCCCGGCAGCCCGCGACGCCTGCAACTTCCAGTCGCTGTTCGTCGTGCACCCTCCTAGGCTTACGAAACTGCAAGGCGACGACCTTGGTGATTCGTTGCTCGATATCCAGCCAACCTCGGATTCACTGTCCGTCGACGGCGGCCAGTTTTTCACGAATCCGCTCGTGTTTCAGTGCCACCTTGGGGATGGCGATGAGGTTGACGTCACAATCACATACGACACAGGACTTCTCTCAGAGTCAGAGGCTGCCAACATGGGTTTGCAATTCGAGAGCGTCGTTCAGCAGCTTGCAGGAACTGGGACCTCACTCAAGTCCTGTCTCCCAAAGGTGGTTGGGGATGTCAACCCGCTTTCTGCTCACGACTTTGAGCAGATGGCTTCATGGAATAGCAGCGCCATGCCTGAGATCGTGGACTCTTGCATTCACACGCTGTTTGAACGGCAAGTTGCTTTGCGGCCCGATGCGACCGCTGTCTCAGCGTGGGACGGCGTTCTCACATATGCGGAGCTCGACAAGGCGGCCAACCGCGTAGCCCATCATCTTACTACGACGCACAAGATCGAACCCGGCACCCTCATTCCGATCTGCTTCGAGAAGTCTGTTTGGGTCATGGTGGCAATGATGGGAATCAACAAGGCCGGAGGCGCGTGGGTAACTTTGGATCCATCGCACCCCGAGAAACGGCACAGAGCAATTCTTGCACAGACACAGTCACCAGTCGTATTGACGTCGTCTCACCATCTCAAATACATCTCAGCACTACATTCCAACGCCATAGAGCTGTCGTTGGATCTGGACCAGACCCTGCTTCGCGACGGTACGACTGGGTCCACGGCACCCAAGACTGCGGTTACAGCGGATCACCCAGTATATGTTCTGTTCACGTCAGGATCGACAGGCGTTCCAAAGGGAATGATCATGCGCCATGGTGGTGTGAGTACTGCCATGGTGGCGATCGCAAAAAGACTGGGCATGACGCCGACGGTGCGAATTCTACAGTTTGCTGCGTACGTCTTCGACCTTTGCATTGGAGAAACTCTGCTTCCGCTTGTCTCCGGAGCTTGCATCTGCATCCCGTCCGAAGATACCCGCAAAGATAATCTTGCGCAATTCATCGCGGAGCAGCGCATAAACTGGATGTTCCAGACTCCGAGTTTCGCTCGCGTCATTTCTCCAGACGACGTGCCTAATGTTGAACTCCTCCTTCTTGCAGGTGAGCCAGTCACGAAGGATCTGCTCGAAACTTGGGTCGGTCGCGTTCGGTTATTCAATGGTTGGGGCCCTTCCGAGACGTGCTTGTTTAGCAGCCTGAAGGAGTTCACCCCATCCGAGCAGAAGCCTTCACCTCTTAACATCGGCAGCCCGATCGGTGGCCGGTGCTGGATCGTTAATGCGAGCGATCCCATGCGCTTGGCACCGATTGGTTGCGTTGGAGAGGTCATGATTCATGGTCCTACAATCACAAAGGGCTACCTCGACGATCCAGTGAAGACTGCTGCTGCGGTCATCACAGAGCTTCCAAGCTGGGCTCCGACAGAATCCGTCCATGACAAGCGATTCTTCAAAAGTGGCGACTTGGCTTACTACAACCCCGATGGAACGATGGAATTCGTCAGTCGCAAAGACACACAGGTCAAGATTCGCGGCTTTAGGATCGAGCTCAGTGAGATTGAGCATCACATCCGCACGAAGCTGCCAGCAGCCAGCGAGCTTGCCGTATCAGTGTTCAAGCAGCCTGGAAAGGCAGCCGCGCTCGCCGTGTACTTCAGTGTTTCTGGACAGACCTACACGGTGGCATCACGAGATGAGGACGTGAGCGGTTTGGCTGACAAGATCCTGCTCCCCATGACGACCGAGATCAGGCAGCTCATCAGTGGTATCATAAGCGCCCTCTCAATCACGCTACCGCCGTACATGGTTCCCACCATCTTCGTACCCATGAGCCAAATGGTTACCGTCACTGCCACCAAACTCGATCGGACCACACTTGCGAATTTGTCCACGGTCATCACCGGAGACAAGCTTGCAGCCTACAGTTTGCAGGACATCGACAACGGCCATAAAGTAGCACCGGAGACGGTCACGGAGACGGCCCTGCAACGCCTGTGGGCAACTGTGCTTGACCTCGACAGTGCCGCCGCGATTGGCCGCGACGATAGCTTTCTCAGGCTAGGTGGTGACTCGATTGCTGCAATCAGGCTTGTCACATTGGCAAGAAAAGAGGGTATTTTGCTGAGCGTTCGGGACATTTTCCAGGACCCGAGGCTACACAGTGTTGCCGCCAAAGCCGATGCCTTGTCCAAGTCTAGCTCCGGCGCATTCCTGAGTGCAGCGATTCCGGCCTTCAGCCTCATCCCAAGCGAAACTCGGGATGCTCTGTTACAGAGTGCGACACAAGTAATGGGCGTCAATGGTAACATAATCGAGGACGCATACCCATGCACTCCTCTCCAGGAGGGCCTCATGGCCCTGGCCCAGAAGAAGACACAGTCCTACACGACCCGCAACGTCCTCAAATTGCCCACGCACTTTGACGTTCCGCGATTCCAGCGGGCATGGGAGATGACCGTCGGCAAATGTGACACTTTGCGCACTCGCATAGTTGTCTGCCGCGGGGAGCTTTTGCAGGTCGTGTTGCGTGAGCCTGTCACTTGGCTCGCACAGCCTGAACCGGCGACAGGTCAGACGCAACTGGAGGCATTCGTCGAGCGAGAGAAGAACGAACCGATTACACACGGCAGGCCACTTTCTAGACAAGGAATCGTGAGAGACGGAAACAGCACATTCTTCGTCTGGACCGTTCACCATTCTGTCTACGACGGCTGGTGTTTGCCACACATCTTCAACATGCTCGTCCGCTTTTACCAGGATGAAGCTACTGATCTTCTCCATGAAGAACAACGACTCTTCAAGAAGTACGTTCAATTCACGCTGGAAGCCAGCCAGGAGGATCTTCGGGACTTCTGGAAGCGAGAGCTTGATCTTGGCAGACGCAGGCTTGAGCACTTCCCGAGCTCGAACAGAGTCGACAGCTCCTTCACGAATCGGCATGAGGTGATGAAGCAGAGCATCCCTTCGCCCAGCAAGGGAGTGTCTGACGTGACAACCTCCACTCTCCTTCGTGCTGCGTGGGCCTTGGTACTCTGCCAGTGGTCCCAGTCGCGAGATGTTGTGTTTGGCACAGTGGTTTCCGGGCGTAACGCCCCTGTTGCTGGCATCGACTCACTGCTTGGACCAACCCTGGCCACCCTTCCGATCACGATGCATGTTCCTGAAAATGACAATGGCGCGACAATCGCCTCATTTCTCCGTCAAGTCCAAGCCCAGTCAAACGCAATGATTGCGTACGAGCACTTTGGCGTCCAGAATATCGCCAGGCTAAGCGCTGCTGCCGCCAACGCGTGCGACTTCCAGAACCTCCTCGTCATTCAGCCAGCACATCAATTCGACAATGCTTTGGGAATCGAAGTGGTCCACACCATAGAGGATCACGGCGGCTATCATGTGTATCCTCTCGTCATGGAATGTCTCCTCCACGACGATGCGACCATTACCCTGCAGACAACCTTCGACCCATCGGTGATTTCGAGTTTCCACGCGGGCGCCATTGTCAAGCAGTTCAGCACTGTCATTTCCCAGCTCTCACAGAAAGACGATTCGCTGCCACTCGATACAGTGTCGTTGTTCACAACTGAGGACTTTGCGCAGATTGAAACCTGGGCAGACACTTCCGATGCAGGCATGCAAGTTTGCGACACCACTGTCGCGGCCGAGTTCACCAGAGTGGCTTCGACCAACCCAGCAGCTGAAGCCGTCTTCTCGATCTCCAACATCAACGATGCATCTACCAAGAGCTCCTGGACATATAAAGACCTTGATGAGACTTCAAACCGGCTTGCGCAATACATGACTTCTGTTGCGAACATAGGACCCGGCAGCAAGGTTCCGCTCTGCTTCGAACACACAGCGTGGTACATTGTCGCCATGCTTGCTGTGCTAAAGTCTGGCGCTGCCTTCGTGCCCCTTGACCCCAAGCATCCCAAGGAGCGCATGCTGGATGTCGTTGAGCAACTGGGCACATCCGTGATCTTGTGTTCGCCCTCGACCAGCGAGACAGCTAGTCAATTGGCAACCACTGTGTTTACGGTGCCGACAGTCCTGGAGGAATGGCAGGACTCTCGTTCGACTTCCACTGACTTGGCTCAGCGCGCGTCTCCCAGTGATCTGGCCTATATCCTGTTTACCTCTGGTAGCACAGGCAAGCCTAAAGGTGTTACGGTCTCGCATCGTGCCTTGTGCACTGCGATGAAACAGCATCGCCAGCCATTGGGCTACGACATCGAAGGCACACAAACCCGCGCATTGCAATTCGCGTCTCATGTCTTCGATGCGAGCATTTCGGAGATCATTGCGACTTTGTTTGTCGGCGGCGCTGTCTGCATTCCCACCGAGACGCAGCGAATGGACCCAAGCCTTCTCGGAGATTTCATCAATACAGCTTCAGCCAATTGGGCCCTCCTCACACCTCTTGTGGCTCAGCTACTGTCGCCGCAACACGCTCGCTCTTTACGAACCCTCGTCATTGGTGGTGATGCTTTGACTGGCAAGGTCGCTGCTCCTTGGCTCGACGCTGGTGTGAGGGTCGTCAACGCGTATGGCCCAACCGAAGCCTGTGTGCTCATCAGTGCCAACATCGTCCAAGATGCGAGAACCGCATCTAGTATCGGTCGTGGTGTCGGCTTCCGCACTTGGGTCGTTGACCGAGACGATCATACCAAGCTGGCTCCGGTAGGCCAGGTCGGAGAGTTGCTCAGCCAAGGACCTTCGCTTGCCGACGGCTATCTCAATGACGTCGACAAGACCAACGCTGCATTCGTACTGGCGCCAGCCTGGGCTCTTCGAGGGAACACCGCACACATTGGGGGTAGAGTGTATCGTACCGGCGACCTTGTCCGGTACATCAACCCCTACGGTGAACTCCAGTACGTTGGCCGCCGGGACACGCAAGTCAAGCTGAACGGACAGCGCATCGAGCTTGGCGACATCGAAGAACACATGCGAGCTTGCCTTCCTGAACTGTCGCACATTGTTGTGGAGATCATTGGAGGTACGCGAGAGCTGGAAGGAGGCAACGACATGCTCGCTGCCTTCTTCTGCTCTGATGACACACAAGTCCCTGTCGGCTCGGATGAGTCCGACATCCTCACCACACTCACACCGGAGGATCGCAAGATGATGTCAGTGGCCATAGCTCATATGGAGCAAAGGCTTCCGTCTTACATGATCCCGTCACTATACATCCCTCTTCGCGTCCTGCCGACGACGTCCAGCGCCAAAGCGGACAGAAAATTATTACACCGCCACATTTCTGGTCGAACGGCACTGGAGATTCGCGAGGCTTACAGCCTTGGGTCAAACGACCTAGAGATGCGGGAACCCCAGACAGAGATGGAACGCCTGCTACAGCAGCTCTGGGCAGAGATCTTACGTCTGCCATCGGACTCAATTGGCCTGGACACCCATTTTATCCGTGCCGGCGGCGATTCTGTCACTGCGATGCGCTTGGTGGGCACTGCGCAGCAGCGTGGCATTTCGCTGAGTGTTGTTGCAATTTTTGAGAATCCCACGCTGCAAGCCATGGCACAGGCGGCCAAGGTTGTCACCGAGCATGACCTGCACGATGTCCCGCCATTCAGCCTGCTGCCATCTGCTCTTCGCGACGTGGACATGTTGCGTCAAGATGCTTCTCGCGCGTGCTCCACAGAGCCAGAGCAGGTTTTGGATGTCTATCCAGCCACAGCCCTTCAGGAAGGTATCATGAGTCTGTCACAACAAGGCGACGGTGCATATGTCGCACGCAACATCTTCCGCCTTCCACCAACCATGGATGTCGACAGACTCAAGAGGGCCTGCGAAGACACTTACACCAGGCACGAGATCCTGAGAACGCGAATTGTCATGTTACGCGACCAGACCCTGCAAGTTGTCATTGACGATGAGTTGAGGTGGCGTAATGACACAGTGCTAAAGTCGTACGTTGCTCATTGCAAGGCAGAGCTTATGGGTTACGGCGCGCCTCTGTCTCGCTTCGGTATCGTGTCGACTTCAACAAAGGAGACTTGGTTCATACTAACCCTCCATCATGCCATTTATGATGGATGGAGTTCCAAGTTGCTGATCGATGCCGTCATGTCGGCATACGAGGTCGGTCCGCACCACCAGATTCATGGCTCCTCAGCCCCATTCAACCGCTTCATTAAATATCTGGTCGAAGACTGCGACGAATCCGCATCCGCCGACTTCTGGCGTGATCAAAGCGCTGGGTTCGAGCCATTCACGTTTCCTCAAGGCCCCCGTCAGACCCCTTCCGCCACGCAATGGGCAAGACTTCGACACGAACTGCCGTTGTCAAGCCACACCATTGTCGATGTGACAACGAATGCCCTGCTACGGACGGCCTGGGCATTGACTCTTTCCGCCCATGCTGATACATCGGATGTCGCCTTCGGCGCTACCATCTCAGGCCGCAATGTTCCCGTCCCCAGGGTTGAGATGATGGTTGGTCCAACGTTTGCGACGGTGCCAGTTCGTGTTAGCATGCAAGGTGCTACGTCCATTCAGAAGCTGCTCTCCGACGTTCAAAAGTCATCCATCGACATGGTTCCACACCAACAGTTCGGTCTTCTAAAGATTCGCGATATTTGCCCAGACGCCCAGAATCTATGCCGATTCAAGACGTTGCTGGTGGTACAGTCGAGTGATCAGGAATCTCTCCGTGGATCCGATGGAGGCGATTTCGGGCAGGTGCTGAATGTGGCAGCCGACGAACATGGGCATGACAACATTTTCCGTTCGTACGCCATCACTCTGGAGTGTTCTATGCACAAAGACCGAATCATTGTCGACGCACACTATGACACCAACACCATCGCGCCAGAGATGATGGTCATGGTCCTCAATCACTTCCGCCGTGCCTTTGTCAATCTCTCAGACGGCCAAGTGGACACGGCCATGACTATCCGACAGTCTCTCGACCTCTTCGGCGGCGAAGACAAGCGCGTCATAGACAAATGGGCGGCACAGACCACGGCCCCTCCCAAGCAGATTGACGCATGCCTCCACGACTTGTTCCGTCGTCAAGTCCTCTCTCGTCCCGACGAGGAGGCGGTACACGCTTGGGACATGTCCGCCACATACGCGGAGCTCGACGATATGTCGAGCCTACTGGCTCACCACCTCGTTTCTCAGGAAGGCCATTCCGCGGGTGAGAGTCTTATTCCATTCTGCATGGAAAAATCAGGCCTGGCACTGGTGGTAATGCTTGCCATCATGAAAGCAGGCTGCGGCTACGTCCCTCTAGATCCCAGTCACCCCATCGACCGCCGGGCCCAGATCGTTAGCGACACAGGAACTTCAATTGTTTTTGTAACTCCGGAGACATTGCGAGACTTCTCTGGTGCGGCAACTTCAGAGATAAGCGAGAGGGATGTGAAGTTCATCGTCGTGTCGCACGACTTCATCAAGAAGCTCCAGCGTGGCAGCCCAGCGGCATTGCCTTCCACTGATCCATCGTCCACGGCTTACACACTGTTCACGTCTGGCAGCACCGGAAAGCCAAAGGGCGTGGTTATGTCCCACCGGGCGGCTTGCTCTGCGATCACCGCTCAGGCCCGCGCATTCTTGATGACACCGTCCACGAGAGCCATCAACTTCGCCGCATTTGTGTTTGACGCATCCGTGCTCGAAATCTTCGGTACATGGATTGCCGGCGGGTGTGTTGCGGTGCCCTCTGACTCAATTCGTCTCAATGGTCTTGTGGCGCGCTTCATGACCGAGTCTCAAACGGACTGGGCTCTGTTTACACCAACATTTGCCACGACCTTGACCCCCAAGGATGTCCCAACACTCAGGGTTCTGGTCTTGGGTGGTGAAGCTATCCGCAAGGAGAACGTGGAGACGTGGCTGTCGAAGGTAGCGCTCTTTAATGCCTATGGTCCAACTGAGGCATGTGTGGCCACGGTCCATCATCGGATCATGTCGCCCACGGACACAGGAGTTATCGGCAAGTCAGTTGGATGCCGTGTATGGGTGACGAAGGTGGACGAGATCAACACCCTGGCACCAGTAGGTTGCGCCGGTGAGCTTGTTATCGAGGGCCCCGGCCTCGCGACCGGCTATCTCCACGATCAGGTCAAGACCGACGAGGCATTCGTTCAGCCATCGTGGCTCACCCATCAGGGCTGCCATGCGCGAGCCTACCGAACTGGCGATATTGTGCGGTATACAGCGCACGGAGATCTGGAATACCTGGGCCGTCGCGACAGTCAGATCAAACTCCGCGGTCAACGTCTCGAGGCCGGAGAGATTGAGTACCAGATCAAGGTTGCGCTTGCGGCGGCCCGTATTTCAGGTGGCCCAGGGAACAACAAGGTCACTCAAGCGCAGGTTGCAGTGACTGTACTAAAGGATATCTTGGCTCCTGGCGTCTCGGAACTCATTGCCTTCATATGCTTCAACCCTATCTCTCACGACGAGGGACCAAGCCAAGAGCCTCTGCTGGCCCCAATGAACGAATCGCTTCGCCACACAGTCGAGAAGCTGATCAAAGAAGTGGCTCTTGAGCTCCCCGAGTACATGGTTCCGACGTTATTCGTACCCGTCGCCAGGCTGCCGCTAAGCACAGCGGGCAAGGCGGACACTCGTCGCCTCAATTGTTCGGTACAAGAGCTTCCACGAGACGAGTTGCTCCACTACTCCATCAGCACCATCACGGGTGGGACTCAAGCTAAAGAGCCACCCGAAACTGATATGGAAGTGACACTTCAGTCGCTGTGGTCTTCGGTTTTGGGCATCTCCGAGCAGGCTATCGGTCGCAATGATCGCTTCCTCAATGTCGGTGGTGACTCCGTTTCCGCCATCCGTCTCGCCACGGCGGCGAGGGACGCAGGATTGGACCTGAGCGTTTCGACAATCTTTCAGCATCCTCAGCTCAAGGACATGGCTCATGAATGCACCATGGCGCAGGAAGAGGGAAGCAAGGTGCAGTTCACGAGCGTTGAGCCCTTCTCTCTCCTGACCAATGTCACCTCTATGGACATAGTCGTGGACTTGGCTCACAGAATCTTCCGACCTTCCATTCAAGATCCTGCGCAGATTGTCGATGCCTTCCCCTGCACCTCGCTGCAAGAGGGCATGATGGCTTTGACAGACAAGGAGCCAGGAACCTACGTCGCGCGCCTGCCATTCCGAATTGGCAAGCACGTTGACATGGCCCAGTTCCGTGCTGCATGGGAGACCGTTGTTGCGGCGACGCCAATCCTACGCACGCGCATTGTCTCCCTAGCCAACGGTCGGGCAATCCAGGTCGTTCTCGACGAGCCTGCGTCATGGAGAGTGATAGAGGATGCTGGTGCTGGCATGGACCTCAACAGCCAGCTAGCAAACTACCTCGAGCAGGACAAGAACGACCATATGCGCTATGGCACCCCCCTCTCTAGATACGCTGTGCTAACATCGGCTGAGAGTGAGGAGCGGCTGTTCGTGTGGACGGTTCATCACGCCGTCTATGATGGATGGTCCCTTGACCTCATCCGTGGCAAATTTATGCAAGCATACAACGGGGTCAACAGCGCACAAATTGCCCGGCCAAGCGTTTCGTACGCCAACTTTGTGGCCCACGCTGAGACTGTACGCGAGCGCGGCGCAGAGTATTGGCGCCATGCCCTGAAGGGAGCCCGACCAGTCAACTTTCCCCGCCACAACCGCACCCGTGCCAACAACGCCAGGGCCGATCGCACCGACGCGTCTCTCAAGTCTCAATTCGAAGTGGACGCATTCAAATCCCGCCATGTCCGCCATGGAGAAGAGACGATCGCGACGAAGGCGTCGCTCATGCGTGCCGCCTGGGCCCTTGTTGTCTCCGCCCATGCTGACGGTGATGGCGTCGGCGGCGAGCAGGACGTCGTGTTCGGCACCACAGTGTCAGGGCGCAATGCCCCCGTTCCAGGCATCGAGGGTATCGTCGGCCCTGCAGTCACGACTGTCCCTCTTCGCGTTCGTGTTGATCCGACTGTGACTGTGGCGACGTACCTCAAAGAGATCCAGTCGCAGAGCAATGACCTGATCATGTACGAGCAATTCGGCCTACAAAACATTGCGAAGCTTGGAGAAGATGCGAAGCAGGCTAGCGAATTCCGCACGCTACTTGTCGTTCACCCACCGAAGCTGGCCACGGATGGGAGTGCCACAAATAACTCTGACGAGCCGATACTGAGCTCGCACCTTCAAGATGACGAAGACGACGCCGAGAAGACGTTTTTCACTTATCCACTGGTGTTCCAGTGCCATTTGCCTGAGGACGGTGGCCGAATCGACATTACGGTCACCTTCGCTTCATCCGTCGTATCCCGTCGCCAGGTCGAGCAGATTCTGGGCCACTTCAAACAGGCGGTCAATCTGCTCGCCGAAGCCTCAACCGTCGTGAAGTCACCAAGCTCGACGAACAGCGACCTCACCTTGCTGTCGCAGCTAGACCTCGTTGGTTCAGAAGATATCGACCAATTCACTCTCTGGAACCAGGAAGATGAGCCGGTCATTCAGTCTGCCTGCATCCACGACTTGGTGGAGCAGCAAGCTCATTTGCGCCCAGATGCACCGGCCATCAACGCCTGGGATGGACAGCTCACGTACCGAGAACTCAACCAGGCCGCAAATCGAATCGCGCACAAGCTGTACTACGAGCACAATGTCCGGCCAGAGACTTTAGTTCATGTTTGCTTCGAAAAGTCAGTCTGGTACTTCGTGTCTATACTCGCCATCAACAAAGCTGGCGGCGCATGGGTTCCTCTAGATCCCTCTCATCCCACGACACGTCACCAGCAAGTTGTTCGCCAAACAAAAGCCAAGCTGGTGCTTACCTCCCGGCGGAACAAGAGTCTTATGGACGGTCTGATTGATACTGTCCTTGAAGTGACTCCAGAACTTGATGGGCAGCTCATTGCCGATGAGAAATCGAGCGCTCCAGCACTGCGCAGCGGCGCTGGACCCCCAGCCGAAGTCAAGCCTCAAAACACAGTCTACGTCCTGTTCACTTCCGGCAGTACTGGCATCCCCAAGGGTTTTGTGATGGCACATGGCGCAGTAGCCACTAGTCAAAGGGCCATTGCCAAGCGGTTGAAGATGACGCCTCATGTCAAGATTTTGCAATTCGCCGCCTTCGTCTTTGATCTCTGCATCGGAGAGATCATTGCGCCACTCATCACTGGAGCCTGCATCTATGTTCCGTCGGAACATGACAGGATGAACCGTCTCCCCGAGTATATCAAGGACATGGGCATCAATTGGGCCTTTTTGACCCCTGCCTTTGTGCGAACAATCCTCCCCGAGCAGGTTCCCAGTTTGGATCTCGTGCTTCTGGCTGGCGAGGCGGTCGGGCGCGATATCCTGGACACCTGGTTCGGGAAAGTTCGACTGATCAACGGCTGGGGCCCAGCCGAGACTTGTGTCTTCAGCACCCTCCAGGAGTGGACGTCTCTGGAGGAGTCTTCAATCACGGTGGGTAAGCCTGTCGGTGGTTATTGTTGGATCGTGGATGCAGCGAACCCACATCGGCGCGTTCCTGCCGGCTGTGTTGGCGAAATCGTCATTCAAGGACCGACAATTACAAGGGAGTACCTTGCCAATCCCACGATGACAGATGCCACGGTCATCGCCGGCGATGAACTGCCCTCGTGGGCACCAAGGCGGACTGACCCTCACTGGAACCGCTTCTACAAGTCGGGAGACCTTGGCTTCTATAATCCAGACGGCACGATCGAGTTCTGTGCTCGCAAAGACACCCAAGTCAAGATTCGTGGCCTGAGAGTCGAGCTGGGCGAAGTTGAGCATCACGTCCGAAGCAGTCTCGAGGACGCACCGCAGGTCGTCGTCATTCTCCTGAAAGGTGAGGCCGGCAACGCTGCATCGTCCAGTGCCAAGCTCGTTGCCTTTTTCTGTTTCTCCCAGGACTCCAAGACTGCCGGCGTTGATCTCGACTCCGACCTTGCGACAGTTGCGGAAGACATGCTTCTGCCTGTCAGTGAGGATCTCCGTGCTCGCCTGGTCTCTATGACTGGCCAACTCAGCGTGTCTCTTCCACGATACATGGTCCCGACCCTCTTCATTCCGTGTGGATACATGCCGTTCATCACGTCGACAAAGATTGACCGCAACAAGTTGCGCGATATCGCCGCTCAGATGTCGGCCGAGAAGACCATGGCATATTCCTTCGTCGATAGTGTCAAGCGCGCACCTGAAACAAAGATGGAGACTCTGCTCCAAAAGATTTGGGCAGAGATCCTCAACATTCCAACTTCGGCCATCGGGCGGGACGACAGTTTCATCGCGCTCGGCGGTGACTCAATTGCCGCTATTCGGCTCACCACTATTGCAAGAGATTACGGTGTCGAGGTGACCGTTGGCAATGTCTTCAACGACCCAAGGCTGCTGAAGGTGGCTGAGGTCGCGATCGACTTGCGGAGTGAGGACGACTCTGCACCAGCATGGGAACACTTGGCACCCGAGCCATGGACTCTACTACCTAGGGATATTGGTCAAGACGACATCGACCAGGTCGCTCGGGCGCAAATCAATCTCCCCCACGCAGCCATGCCTGTGGACGCATATCCCTGCACAGCACTCCAAGAGGGCTTGATGGCACTTTCGGTCAAACAGCCCGGATCATACATCGCTCGTTTTTCGTATCAACTGCGAAGTGATGTGAGTGTTGCTGCCTTTAAGCAGGCCTGGAATGAAGTGGTACAAGCCTGCAGCAACCTGCGTACGAGAATTATCCGACTTCCCCAAGGCGGCAGCGTTCAGGTCGTTCTTCAGAGCGGTGCGGCGTGGGAATCTACGGCTGGCATGACCCTTCAGGCATACATCAGCTCATCGAGAGCCACCACCATGACTTACGGCTCACCGCTGAGTCGTTATGCGCTCATTGAGGGGGCTGAAAACTATTTTGTGTGGGAAATTCACCACGCCGTGTATGATGGCTGGAGCATGAACCTGATGATGGACTCGCTACACCGAAACTATGGTCAGTCTGTCGGTCCAGTCGATCCAGCGTCTCCCACACCCTCTTTGGTCCCCTATGCTGGTTTCATCCAGTACACTTTGCAATTGGATCAAGACGCTGCTGCGCAGTACTGGCGGTCGCAGCTCAACAGGGCAACCAAGGCCTCCTTCCCGCCACAAACCCGTCGGTCGCCAGAGTCGACAACACATACTGTCGTGCGGAACATTGCTTTCTCCCATCCCAAGAATGTCGGGGTAGTAAGGGCAACCATAGTCCGCGCCGCTTGGGCTCTTGTTCTCGCAGCCTATGCGGACAACGCATCCGACATTTGCTTCGGAGCCACCGTCTCAGGAAGACAGGCTCCTGTACCGGGGATTGAGAAGATCGCCGGGCCGCTCATCGCAACCGTCCCCATCCGCGTCCGTCTCGACCGCCGCCAGCCTGTGGCAGACTACTTGATGTCCATTCAACGGCAGGCTACAGATATGGTCAATCACGAGCAGTATGGCCTGCAGCGGATCGCACGCCTTAGCCCCGGCGCAAAGGCGGCCACGGAATTTTCGACGCTGTTGGTCATCCAGCCCAGGCATATTGTGTCTGCAGACAAGACAAGCGACTCGGACAACAAGGTCATGAAGCTTGTCAACAGCGACGAGGACGCGGTTGATGGTGTTTCGATCATTGACAATTACTTTACCTATCCTCTCGTTGTCCAAGGCCATCTGTCAGACACGGACGTCCAATTGCATCTCATTTACGACTCTGGGTATCTTGACGAGGCCGAAATGACAATTCTCGC
This sequence comes from Purpureocillium lilacinum, assembly GCF_023168085.1. Lineage (NCBI taxonomy): Eukaryota > Fungi > Ascomycota > Sordariomycetes > Hypocreales > Ophiocordycipitaceae > Purpureocillium > Purpureocillium lilacinum. The sequence goes on from NW_027072112.1 coordinate 1,116,397, forward strand.
GGGGCAGCTCGAGAACGTTGTACATCAACTTGTGCAATTCTCTTCTGGGGACCAGACGCTTGCCGAAGTCACTCTGGCAGGGCCTACCGACATCCAGAAGGCCTTGCAATGGAGCAGCAGCGACTTGGGGGCCACCCGTCTGGACGTGAATGGAGTCGCCACTCCAACATTCCAGAGCCACGTCGAGCACCAGGGCATCCTTCGGCCCAACTCCCCGGCCGTGCAGTCTCCAGATGGGACGTTGACCTACGGCCAGCTCAACTCGCTGTCACAAGCACTGGCAGGTCATCTCAAACGCAACGGCCTAGTACAGCAAGGAGACTTTGTGCCCCTGTGCTTGGATCGCACTTTCTGGATACCAGTTGCCATGCTCGCGATCCATTCCGTTGGAGCTGCCTTTGTTCTCTTCGACTTGGACGCGCAAAGCTCAGATGCAAAGAGGGTCTTCAGGGATGTTGGCGCTCGCTCCATCCTATGCCTGCGCAACCATGTCCCGGCCGAACTTACACTCCTCGGACTCAACGTTGTCGAACTCTCCGGTGAGATTCTCCACCGGGGTCAAGGCAATCTTGATGCTCCGGTCAACGCCAACAGCGTGTCGCACGTACTCTACCCTGCTTCCGAGGGTGGCCAACCTTCAAAGGGGTTGGTCATGGAGCACTTGCCGACTTGTGCAGCGCAATTGCAGCTTCGTGACAGCCTGGGTCTCACGTCACAGGATCGCGTTGCCAACCTGGCAGCAACCAACTCGGAGATCTTTGTCTCCGAGATCATGACAACTTTGATGTCTGGAGCGACGCTGTGCATGCCTCCGACATCTACTGCTCTGGCCAATCAGGGCCTTCTGCAATACCTCAATCAGGCAGATATCAACTGGGCAATACTCTCCTCGGTCCAAGCATCGGCATTGCAACCGAGCGATCTGCCAAAGCTTCGCGGCCTCGTGATCCGATCGCCAGCATCGTTGACCAGCCTCAAGAACTGGGCCAAGGCATCTGACAGCCACCGCATCCTGAACGCCTTGTCTACGCCTGAGTCGGGTTTTGCTACACTGCACGAAGTGAGGCCGGAGATTGACGGAACAGCCCTCGGTCGCCCTCTTGGACTTACAAGGTGTTGGCTTGTCGATCCCGTGAACAAGCAACGTCTTGCACCAATTGGATGTGTTGGCGAGCTCGTAATCCAGAGCCCTACACTTGCCAAGGAGTACCTGAACAGTCCAGACGAAACATTAAAGGCCTTCGTTCCCACGCCTCTCGATGTCAGTGCCGATGATCAGACAGCCCAGCGCCTCCCCTCAGACCATGGGTGCTTCCGAACGGGCTATTACGCCAAATACAGGCCAGATGGAACCATCATCTTGGTGGGCCAGGTCAAGCTCGGCAATTCCGAGCACCGCATTATGGAAGAAGCACCGGAAGGAGTCGCAGAGGCAATCGTCACTCGGGGCAGGACGGGCGAGCTCACAGCGTTCCTAGCACTTGATGACAATGCCATCACCGAGACACCATCTTCAGACAGCGCCACTTTCTTCGTGGAAATGTCGACCTTGAGCGATAGCTTGGGCTCAAAGCTTGTCGAGTTCGTCGGCGACTTGGAAACTGTTCTGCCAGGCCATATGCTGCCTCGCGATTTCGTCTTGGTACGATCGAGCGGCATCCCTCTCCTGGCGTCGACTGGATCGCCCTGCCGGTCTCAATTGCTTCAGGCAATGGATTCGCTCACGGACAAGCAGCTTCTAGCTGTGAGCGTATCAAAGACTTTGCACAGTCACGATCACTCGGAGGCGTTGTCCAACTTGGAGGCACAATTGGCGGAAATCTGGGCCCAAGTGCTTGGTCTCGCCAAGTTTGAGCAGATTGGACGGCAGGACAATTTCTTCAAGATTGGCGGCGACTCCATCAGCGCCATCGACCTCGTCTCCAAGGCGCGACAGCAAGGCATCAGCCTGACCGTCGCTGAGATTTTCGCCAACCCAAGGCTCTCCGAAATGACGAGCGTAGCAGCATTCGACAACGACGTTGAGATCGAGCCCGTCGTTTCCCACGTCTCCGCGTTTAGTCTGCTCTCATCACCTGAGGGCCTCGAGGCAGCCAAGGCTGTAGTCATTGCAGAAGCATCAAAGCAGTGCAAGGTCAGCAGCGCGGAGATTGAGGATGCATTCCCCTGCTCCTCGCTTCAAGAAGGCATGCTGGCGTTGGCAGAAAAGCAGAGAGGCTCATACATGGGCCGTTTCGTCATCAGGCTACCTCAGGGAATGGATGTTGAGCGGTTCACGTCCGCAATGGCCGTCATGGTCGAGCAGTGTCCCAACTTACGCACCAGGATCATCATGTCCGCAAGCCAGGGTCGCCAGATTCAGGTCATCCTCAACAACCCCATCAGCTGGGAACAAGCCCCCTCAGACAATTCACTCGCCGAGTGCCTTGCTGCGCCCGTCTCTCACGCTGCCTACGGAGGTCCGTTGTCCACTTACAAGATGGTCCACGACGAGGCTTCTTGCCAGACGTGCATCATTTGGGAGATTCACCACTCGATCTACGACGGCTGGACATTGAGCCACATGATCCAAGTCCTTCATCGAGCCTATGATGGGCAGTCTCCGGCCTCCCCTCGCGCACCAATTTCGTTCTCCAAGTACGTCGAGCACGCCCTGTTGACGGGCGACGAGGAGATCCGATCCTTCTGGCAGTCGCAATTGAGTGACGCCAACACGGCCAAGTTCCCGGACACCACGCAAGCCTCGCCTGCGGATGTACGATCCGACGGAGTCATGACATACTCTCTGCGGGTGCCAGAGGAGCATCGGTCCTCCGGCATTACCACAGCCAATCTGCTCCGGGCTTCATGGGCCCTTGTGTTGGATCGTTACCTGAATAGCGACAACGACAGCACCGACAACGTCGTCTTTGGAGCTACAGTTTCAGGTCGCGACGCCTCAATCCCTGGCATCTTGGGCATCCTGGGCCCGACGATTGCCACCGTTCCCGTCTGCGTCCGCTTTGGTGACCGCCGCGCAACCACTGTAGGCGACTATCTGGTCGCGGTGCAGGACCGGACGAATGCGATTGTGCCGTACGAGCACATCGGCCTGCACAACATCTCGCGCGTCATCGGCAACTCAGACGCTACCGCATTCCACAACCTCCTGATCATCCAACCCCGAATGGGGCCCCAGCCAGGTGGTTCCGATGGCGAAGCCGAGAACCAACGGGAAATTGACATCGTGGACAAGACCATGGATGACAACGAGAGCTACTACACCTACCCGCTTGTCTTCCAGTGTGTCCTTGGCGACAATGGAGATGTTGCCGTGACCGCCACTTACGACAGCCGCTCCATTTCGCAGGCGCAGATGCAAGTCCTCTGCAGACAGTTTGAGACTGTCGTTCGTCAACTTGGCGACCATTCTACAGCAACGCGCGCGCTCAGCGAAGTCGACCTCTTCACCCCTGAGGACTTTCAGATTATCCAATCCTGGAATCGGGAGCCTGACCGGCCATTCGGTGTGGACGAGGGTGGTGAGGACAGCTGCCTCCACCACGGCGTCGAGCGATGGGCCTCCAGTGAACCAAACCGCCCGGCCGTCGTGTCAACTGCTCACGGCACACTCTCCTATGCGGATCTCGATCGCATGTCGGACCAACTTGCTCAGCACTTGCGGACGCAGTTCGGTATTCTGCCGGATACGCGAGTGCCTGTCTGCATGGAAAAGACACCTCTCGCCATTGTCACTATCCTAGCCATCATGAAGGCCGGCGCCACATTTGTTCCTCTCGAGCCATCTCATCCCGTCGAACGCCGGCGAGCCATTGTTAGCCAAGTCGGCGCACGTCTACTTCTCATTTCTCCCGCACTGGCCGAGGAGTGTCGAGGCATGACAGACACCGTGATCGAAGTTGAACCTGCCATGTTTTCCGCCAGCAACAGTGCCCAGACACTCCCACCCGTCTCTCCGCAGGGTACCGCGTACATCTTGTACACTTCGGGCTCTACTGGCACGCCCAAGGGCATTGTTGTGCCACATGCTGCAGCGTGCACCAGTGTTCAAGGATCCGCTTCCTCGGAGGGCTACAACCTGAATCCCTCGAGCAGAGTGCTTCAATTCTCAAGCTTTGTGTTCGATGTCAGCATCGCCGAGATTTTCGGCGCCTTCATGTTTGGCAGCACTCTCATCATGCCATCCAGTTCGGAGCGGCTGTCAGACATATCCGCCTTCATCCAGGTCAACAACGTCAACACCGCCATGTTCACGACCTCGTTCGCCAAGACTCTCGAGCCAGACAACGTTTCCTCGCTGTCAACTCTCGTCCTTGTCGGCGAACCCCCGACTCGAGAGAGCCTTACCAAATGGGTTGGCCGTGTGGACAGATTGGTCAACGCCTATGGTCCATCCGAGACTGTCATGTTCTGTGGAACGCACGTCTTTACTTCCGAGACGGAGATGCCCTCAACCGTCGGCAGGGGTGTCCCTCACGTCGGCATCATCTGCTGGATCACCGAGATCGACAACCCACAGCGCCTGGCACCCCTTGGCTGCATCGGTGAGATCGTTGTCCACTCGGGTTCGCTGGCGAGTGGCTACTTGAACGACGAATCCAGGACAAACGCCACGTTCTTCCACGGCGTGCCCTGGCTCGCACCCACAAAGAAAGACAAGCGCCATGACAGCTATACGTGGTACAAGACGGGCGATCTGGGGCGCTACAACCTCGAGACCGGCATGATCGAGTATCTCGGGCGCCGCGACACACAAGTCAAGCTGCGCGGCCAGCGACTGGAAACGGCAGAGTCGGAGCATCACGTCAAGCGCCTTCTTCCTGATGTGGAGCATGCTGCCGTCGATGTCCTCAAACGTGATGGGAGAGAAATGCTTGCTGCGTTCGTTGGCTTTGCCCCTCACAGCTCCCATGCCATGGGCGGTGAGGAACAGGAACCTACTTTCGCTCCCATTACCGACTCCCTCCGAAGCGCCTTTGTCGCTCTCACCGAGGGGCTCAAGCAGGTCCTCCCCATTTACATGGTTCCGACGCTTTTTGTTCCAGTCACGCGCATGCCATTCAACAATTCTCTGAAGCTTGATCGTCGCAAGCTGCAACAGATGGTAGAACAGGTGTCTACCCAGGAGCTACTCTCATTCTCCGTCGCTGCTGGCCAAGGCAGCAACGGCGTCAAAACTCCTCCAGCAACCCCGACAGAGTGTGCACTCCAAGCAATCTGGGCAAAGGTACTTGGCGTTGATGCGCAAATCATTGGCAGAGAAGACACATTCAATCGGCATGGCGGCGACTCGATTGCGACGATCCAGCTTGTATCTGTCGCCAATCAACAGGGTGTCAACTTAACCGCAGCCGAGGTCTTCCAGCACCCTCGTCTTCAGGAAATGGCAGCTTGCATTGATGCGAAGAGTGAAGTGCCCGTCTCGGCGGATGAGGACTTGGAGCCATTTGGTCTGTTGTCTGGCCTTTCTGCCCGCACCACCGTCATCCAAGAGGCCGCACGACAGTGTGAGACGCCGGAATCCAGCATTTCTGATGCATTCCCTTGCACGCCACTCCAGCAAGGCCTCATCGCACTTGCTCAGAAGCAGCCCGGTTCCTATGTGGCCCGGTTTGCTTTGCACCTTCCTACACATGTTGATATGGGCCGGTTCCGTCTTGCCATGGAGCGCATGTACCAGGAGTGCAGCAATCTGCGCACCCGAATCATCCTGCAAGACGACGAGCTCATCCAGGTCATATTAGACGAGGACTTGCCTTGGATGGAAATACGCAGTATAGAACCGACATTGGAAGGTGCACTCGAGAGCCGCACTGATCTTCAGTGGTCTGCCGGCTTTGGGCAGCGTCTGTGCCGCTTCGTCCTCGTTCACGACGGCTCTGGCTCCATCCATCTAGTCTGGGACATTCATCACTCCATATATGATGGCTGGTCAATCGGCCTCATGCTGGACATTGCCCAGAAGCTATACAACGAAGACAATACTGTGACGAAGCCGGTTTCGTTCTCGCAGTACGTCAAGTATGTCACAGCGGCATCGGCAGAGTCAGGCTCCATGTCGTCGAAGCAATACTGGCAATCTCGCTTTGCCAATGTCAACATTAGCCACTTCCCGAAAGCATCAAGTGACAACGATATGGAATCCCCCGACGAAGGTGCGAAAACGGATGCCACAATGAAGCACGAGCTTTCTTGGTCGGCACAACACTCTCTCCCGAATGGTGTCACCTTGCCTACAATTCTCCGCTCGGCCTGGGCACTCGTCTTGTCGCGATACATTGACAGCAATGATGTCGTGTTCGGCAACACTGTGACTGGACGCAATGCATCGGTTCCGGGCATCGTCAACGTCGTCGGTCCGACCATTGGCACTTTGCCAATTCGAGTGCGAATCCACGACAACGAGCACGCAGACGCCAGTGTCCATCAATTCCTGCAAAGAATGCAGCAAGAGTCCAACGACATGGTTCCTTTCGAACATGTCGGTCTACAAAGCATCGCCCAAATGGGCAAAGAGTTGCGCGAGGCCTGCGATTTCCAGAACCTGCTCGTCATCCAGCCCGGTGCCCGTCGCAGTACACCGGAAGCAGCATTCACTTCTGACGAGATGAACTTCTTCGACATTGAAGACTTGACGTCCTCTCCGAGCAGCAACTCGCAGCGGTACCACGTGTATCCGCTGGTCTTCCAGTGCATCATCGAGTCATCGGTCTCAGTTCGACTCCTGGCAACCTACGACACGAGGTCGCTGCCCATGGCGACAATGGAGGCCATCTGCCACCACTTCTCACAGGCGGCTACGCAACTGGTTGAGGCAGCCTCGTCCACCCACACTGTTCCGCTCTCATCGATCACCCTGACCTCGGAGTATGACATTGAGAAGGTTCTCGGCTGGACAAGTGATCCTTCAAGCACCATGCAGCCATGGGACTCATGCGTTCATGACCTTGTATCCCAGCAAGCGAGAATCGGCTCGCTCGAAAAGGAGGCTATCTATGCATGGGACGGCACCATGACATACGCAGAACTGGATCAAGTCTCCAGCCAACTTGCCGTGCACCTCCGCCAACTTGGAGTCGGCCCCGAGGATTTCGTGCCGATCTGCTACGAGAAGAGCATGTGGACTATTGTCGCCATGCTTGGCATCATGAAGGCAGGCGGTGCGTTCGTGCCCCTTGATCCAGCCCACCCACCCGCTCGACGAGAGGCTCTAGTCAAGGACATTGGTGGCGTGCAAGTCATCCTTGCATCACCATCCACTGCAACATCGTGCGCCAAGCTAGATGCCGAGGTTGTCGTGCTCTCACCGGCCCTTATTTCGCAGCTACCTAGTCTCTCTACGACGGAAGACGCGTTCGCCGTGAATCCACGGAGCGCAGCATACGCCATCTTTACTTCCGGCTCGACTGGCAAGCCCAAGTGCGTCATCATGGAGCACCTCTCTCTGTGCTCCAGCATTCGTGGCCACGCGGCCGAAATTGGCCTCAATGCTGAGTCTCGAGTACTTCAATTCTCCAACTACGTGTTTGACGTTAGCTTGGGAGAGATCCTCAGCACTCTCGTCTTCGGCGGCACTGTGTGCGTTCCGTCTGACACACAGCGCCTTGCAGGTGGCGAGCTTCCCTCATTCATTGCGCAAAGTCGCGCAAATGTCGCTATGCTTACGCCCTCGGTTGTGAGCACAATCAGCCCCAGCGAGGTTCCCACGCTCAAGACACTTGTCCTCGGAGGCGAGGCGCCGACGCGCGACAATCTGCAAACCTGGGGCGGCCATGTCAGATTGGTCAATGGCTACGGTCCCGCGGAGGCTTGCATCTATTGCAGTGCCTTCGAGATCCCCAGCTCAACGGCTTATCCCAATGTTGTGGGCCGCGGTTCAAACTTCAAGCTCTGGGTCGTGGACGTGAATGAGCCGTCACGCCTCGCCCCCATCGGCTGCACCGGCGAGATTCTTCTTGAGGGCCCGGGCTTGGCCAGAGGATACATGAACAACAAGGAAGCAACATCGAGAGCATTCATTGAGCTTGAGAGAGCCGACTGGTTTGATCAGGAGCCGCGACAAGCCAAACGGCGCTTCTACAAGACAGGTGACTTGGCTCGATACACTACAGAAGGAACAGTACAGTACCTAGGCCGCAAGGACACGCAGGTCAAACTCCACGGACAGCGAATCGAACTTGGCGAGATCGAACACCAAGTCAAAACGACGGCATCCTCACGCGGTCTTGTGGAGCACGTTGTCGTCGACATCGTCCAGAAAGAAAGCCAGGCTGCACTGGTCGCCATCGTGAGCCTCGCGGCTGTTGCCAATGGTCTGAGCGCCTCAGCCCCCGTCATGATGATGATGATGACGGACGCCCTCCGCGCCAAGTTCTCCAGCCTCGCCGCTGATGTTGGTCTCGTGTTGCCCCATTACATGGTGCCTCAATACTTCATACTGGCTTCGCACCTGCCAGCAACAGCATCGGGCAAGATCGATCGCACTACACTACGGGGACATATCAACGAGCTATCCAGTTCGGACTTGAGGGCGTACTACGTCGAGCCCAGCGGGGATGCCTCAACACACGTTGGCAACTCGGTGGCGCCCAAAGCGCCATCCAGCGACCTGGAACGTGGGTTGCAGCAGCTATGGGCCCGTGTGCTCAATCTGAGCACTGATGTCATTGGGGTCGACGACAACTTCTACCGCCTCGGCGGCGACTCCATTCGAGTGATTACCATGGCCAAACGTGTCAAGGAAGAGTTTGGGGTGTCGCTCGGTCTGGGACAAATTAGCGGGAAAGCCACGACGATCTCGAAGCTGGCCATCGACATTGAGGCAGCTCGCGCAGCGAGTGACTCAACTCTGACAGCCGTCGCAAAGCCAGACGGCAATGCACACATCGACCTGCAGAGCGAGATCGCAAGGTTTACAGCAACGCTCACCGACGGCACCACGCAGTCGCCCCGACAGTCAATGGTCTCCGTCCCGACAAGGGCCACTGTGTTCCTGACGGGCGCGACAGGCTTCCTGGGCACCGAAATCCTAAGGCAGCTTCTGCTGTCGCCGGCCGTGGCTCGCGCCATTGCGTTGGTACGTTCCCGGTCGAAGCAAGACGGTGTCGAGCGTATTGAGAAGACAGCCACCGCGATAGGCTGGTGGTCGAGTATCGATGCTGTCGAGAAGGAGAAGCTCGAGGTATGGACTGGGGATCTGTCAACTCCTCGACTCGGACTCGGTTCAGACCAGTGGGGGCAGCTCGTCGGCAGCGTTGACGCAATCATCCACAACGGCGCGGTCGTCAATTGGCAAGCCGACTTCGAGACGCTGCGCGCCGCCAACGTGTCGTCTACTGCCGACCTCTTGTCTACCATCACGGCACGCAACAGCCGTAGCAAACTCGTTTACGTGTCTGGCGGTATCAAACTGGTGGATACACAGAAGAACCAGTCCGAAGTCGCTGCTGAGCTGTCCCGAGGAGGAACAGGTTACATGCAGACCAAGTTCTTGGCCGAGAGCCTTGTGAACAACACAGCGGCGCATCTTGCAGGTCGGACATCGCCGTCCAACGGCCAGCAAAACCGCGTCTCCATCGTCAAGCCGGGCGTCATCCTGGGTGCAGGTGTGGAAGGCGCTGCCAACGTCGACGACTACCTTTGGCGCGTGGTGGCATCAGCCGCCGCTGTCAACGCGTACCCGTCAGAGCCGGAAGATCATTGGCTCTACCTGGACGATGCTGCGTCCGTTGCGAGGTCCGTCATCGATCAGCTACGCTTCGAGGCGCCTGTGCCGAGCGGTGTGACATCGTTTGTTGACCTGCAGCGCGGCATGACTGTTTCGGCGTTCTGGGGCCTTGTCGACAAGGAGCTCGCTGCCACTGCTGGTGCAAGACACCCTGGAGGTCTCAGCTCGCTGTCTTGGGACGACTGGACCCGCGTCGCTCTGGCGCAGATGGAAAGCGTGGGCGAGAGCCACCCGTTGTGGCCCGTCCAGCATTTCCTCGGCAGGCTTGGGACGGGGCTCAGTCCCGTGAAGCAGGCAACGGAGCAGTCGGTCTCGAGGACCGATAGGGAATTGGAAAAGGTGGTGGAGAGGAACGTGCGATACTTGGTTAGGCAAGGGTTGATAGGCGATGGAGAGGGCCGGAGCAACGGCGGCGCGTTTCGACGGACTGGCTTGAACCAGAAGCTGGGGGAGTAGCGACGAGCCGCCTCACGGGAAGCGTGAACAACGGCCCCCCACTTCGGCAACCGGTTCTGCACCACGGCCTGACAACACACATGGATGCACGGAGATGAGACAGCACGCTCTCAGCCGCTCACGCTGCCCATGTAATTGGGCCCGATTCATCCGGAGGACATGCGCAAATTTCTTTTGTTCGTACATAGTTTGTTTTAGCTTTTACCCTTTTACTTGAATATCCGCAATGACTGCGTTCATGACAATGTATCCGTCCCATTCCAGTTCGTGCGTGCTCGATGTCGTTGATGCCTGATAAGGGCGTCCGGTCTCTACATGCGAGGTTCGAGCTTGAACCGTTGAGCGAGCTTCGGTGACATACTGTAGTTGCGAATGACGTACAATCTGTGAGACGGCACCGGCGGCTTGTGCTCAAAAACGGAATGTGCTGTTCGCTGAAGCCACCAATGGCCCTCAGGGTGGTTGCGCGTCTTACATGGAATCGCACTGCAAGCCGCCTGGTTCTGACGGTGGCGGCCGATGGCGCGACGGGAATTATTACAACGCAAGCGATGCTGCAACCCCCACGGCCGAACTGCTTAATCCCGGATGCCATGGATCTACTCAATTCTCCATCTATCAACGTCTCGAATTTAGTTCCACGAGTCGTCTCATGGCATAGTTAGTTAGTTAGTTAGTTAGTGTGTTTTCCGTCCAGCGGCCGTGAGGCCGCTCAGGTCCCTATGGGGCACAGGACGTGCTGAGCTAGTGGGTCTATCCTACGTTATCGATACAGGTTCTGGTGGGTCACTCAGAGATTACCTCCTCGGATCCCCCCTCTTCCCTATCGCGAAAAGTAAACAAACCACCATCCAGCATTTCATCGGCTCAGAGGCGCTCCGATTCGTGCTCGGTGCCCGTCAGCGGGTCGTCCAAGCGCGGCATCCAAGTGCCGTGTTCTGTAGGCCTCGAAAGAAGCCATCGTCGGAGGCTGCAAGAGCGGCCTCAATTGACCCGGGCGGGCAAAGGGTGGTGCGACACCCTCCGCCTACACGGGCAAAGAATATGTATCGAACATGCAAAAGTACAAAGGAAAGAGAGAAGGGAGGGTGGAGCGGCTTGCCTAGTAGCGAGGACGCGCCCATTCGAAGAACGAGCTTGCCTTCGCCAGCTTGACGAACTTGTCGAAGTCTCTGCCTATTGCACGATTGACTGCCGCAGTCGGTGAGGGGGCCAGCCTCATCCGATGTCGCGGCAGGATCTTTCGGCAATAGAAGAGATGACTCGGTTCTTTTCGTCGGCCACATGAACATGTTAGCCGCGCGTCGTCGTGGTTGAATCTCTCGTGGTAGTCGGCAAAGTCTCCGTGACGAGACCGTGCCGCGAGCAGGTGGTGGAGCAGTGGTCGTGGGAGCTCTAGCTCTGGTGGGCAGCCGATGGCAGGCTTGAGATGCAGTGGCTTGTATTGGTCGGGTGCAGAGGCGTCCCACCAGGCTTCAAAAGCGTCTCTGGGCTGCTGCCGGGCAGTCCTGCGCAAGTGAGCGAGTGTCGGGAGAGCGTCTGCGGGTTTGGGCAAGGAGGTGGCCGCCTTCGCTAAGGCGTCCGCCTGCTCGTTGCCCGCAATGTTGGTGTGGCCAGGGATCCAGCGGACCTCGACGGCGCCATGCGCCGTGGCCAGAGCCTGAAACTCGAGGAACACTTCCTGAGAAGAGTCCGCGGGCATGCCTCCCAGGCAGGTTGCGACCCCGAGATTATCGAGGCACACAAAGATGCGTCGTGGGCTAGGGAGGTTCAGTGCAGCACGCAATCCCTCAAGGGCGCCCTTGGCTTCGGCGTCGAAGACCTCCGCTGGGCCAAGGCGGCCGTTGCCAGTCGTCAAGGTATGTCCGTCGCGATGGATTACATAGCCGTACCCAGCGGCCTTCTCCTTGGAGAGGGATCCGTCTGAGTAGACGATGAGCGTCTCACGAGGGATAGACCGGAGCCATTCCAGGAAGTCTTTTGCAGACTCGTCTTTCGACGCGGTCTGTAGGGTCGTCGCGTGCTCGTCGAAACGGCGGGGCAGGAGCAGTGGTCGCGTGCTGCGAGGTAGCAGCTGATCGCTGCGTCTGAGTCTAGTCCGGAAAGCCTCGCGAGGCATCTGGTACTTCAGCTTGATCGACCTATGGATGGTCGGCGGCTTCGGCTGCAGTGTGCGTTTGGCCAGCGGGTGTGCCTCATCCACACGCTTAAGGCGGGCTGCGAAGCGCATCCGGCGAGTTTCGAGCAACTGGGCGATCGGCGGGATGCCACTCTCACGATGCAGCGCGGCGATAGGCGTCGTCCTCCAGACTGGCAGAACGGCACGCATAGAGTTGTGAAGCGACTTGTTCATCTTCCGCAGCAGCTGCTGGATTCCGGAGGAGCCCTCCTTCGTGGGCTGGCTCCAGCGAGGGGCTCGCAATCCAGGGTACCAGGCCTCGGCGCCGTGGAGCAGCACTGGCTCGACACAGGCTCGGACGGCTCTTTGCATAGCGCTCGGGAGTGGGCCATGTTTGGTGTTGGCGAGCCCTCGCAAGTGGTGTGCCACGGCTTGCGCCTTGGCTGTCCATTTCTCGACGTGGGTCTTGAACGTCAGAGTGCTGTCGAGCCAAATGCCTAGCCAGCGCATCGCTTTTTCCGGGCGTCTCTCGCCCTCGTGGAAGATAGGCGGCGACACCCTGGGTTTGGTTCGGCAGAAGTGCATGACCTCAGTTTTTGCAGAGTCGAAGCTTATTCCGTTGGCGGCGCCCCATGTTACGAGCTCGCTGACATAGCGCGACGCCCTGTCGGCCGTCGACTCCAGCGAGTTTCCTAGGCATAGGATACCGGTGTCGTCGGCATAGCCGAACCGACCCTTCGGATTGCCCAGGCGATAGATCGGCTCTGTATAGAGCAAGAAGAGGATGGGCGAGACGGGCGAACCCTGCGGCAGCCCGCACTGGAGCGGGGAACTGGGTGTGGTAATATCCTGATATCGCACGCACGCCGAGCGGTCTGACATAAACGAGCCAGCCCACCGTGCGAGATGCTCAGGCCATCCCTGTTGACGGAGGCGGAGGATCAGTCGGTTGCGGAGGACGGTGTCAAAAGCCCCCTGGATGTCCATTGTCACCAGCGTGGCGACCAGTCCGCGAGCGAATGCTTCTTCGATGTCGTGCACGAGAGCAGCCACGAGGTCAACAGCGGATCTCTTCGGCAGGGCTCCAGCTTGTTGCGGATGGAGCACACCATAGTGGATGGACGCCCACGCTAGACGGCGTGCGATGAGCCTCTCAAGACCCTTGCCTAGGCAGGAGAGCAGCGAGATTGGTCGCCAGGCGCGCGGTGTCGACAAATTCCGACGACCCGGCTTCGCTATCATGACCACTTCCGCCTCCCTGAATGGTTGAGGATGGTGGCCTAGTCGGAGGCAGCCCTCGTAGAGGCGACGGACATGTTCGCCGATGATATGCCAGGCGGCTTTGAGCATATTGACAGTGATGTTGTCGGAGCCGGGGGATGTGTTTCCCGTGCGGATGGTCGCGTCCTGCACCTCGGCCAGTGATACATCCTGGGAGAATGGTATCGCTCTAGTCGCGGCGACTGGGACCCACGGGTCGGCTATGTCGTCTTCTGAGGTTCGCCTTTCCAGCGTGGCTCGTCGGAGGGCATTGGCTTTGTCGAGCTGCGTTTCGTGTACCACGCCATCCACCTCGAGGGGTGGTGGTTGGAAGGCACCTGGCGACTTCAACCATCGGACGGCTTTAAACACAGATGAACTGTCGTTAAAGCTGTCGATGAGATTGCGCCAGTATCGCCGTTTAGCTTGGCGGACAACCCTCTGGAAGTCTTTCTTGGCGAGCTGAACTTCGCGGCAAAATCCAAGGGGATAGACTCTTCTGATCGCGCGGTATTCCGCTGCGGCCAGGCGGCATTCCTCGGTCCACCATGGGGCGCTGCACCCTTGCTTTCGAACGGGGCGACCGGCCACCTTCGCCGCCGTTTGGAGGAGGCGCACCAGGGCGGATGCAAGAGCATCAAGGTCATCGGTAGTTGAAGTCGGGGCTGGGATATCCACTGACCCATACTGGACGAGATCTACGAACCGCTTGATCTCGTCTTCCGTCGTGACGCGGACTTTTCCAGGTGGTATTGGCGCTACGCCCACCTCCGGGAGCGCTATGCTGAGCGTGAAGTGGTCGGAACTAGTGGCCAGATGGTCCTCCACGACTGCCTCGGACAGTGGTACATTCGAGAAGGCAAGGTCTATGGTATTTCCATGCGGGTTTGTAGGCACGTCGGTCGGGTTGAGCAGGCTGAGACTCGACTCTGATGCCCAGTGAGCGATGTCGTCGCCCCGGCCATCGAGACGACCGGTCTGCCAGCTGTAGTGTTTAGCGTTGAAGTCTCCCGCGACCAAGCACCTGCTCGGCGGGCTCCAGGCAAGGAGTATGTCAAGAGCCCCGTCGAAATCAGGCTGTCGGTAGCAGTTGACTATCGTCGTATTGTTGATGGTGAGCCAGAGAATGTCACGAGTTGTCGCGGGACGCCGTTGGTCGGCCGTTAGGCCGGGGCGTCGCCGGACGTATGTCATGACTCGTGGGCGGGTAGTATTGTTGGTCCAGCTATCGACTGGAGAAAAGGTATCATATGCTGGGTGAGTTTTAGTGAGACAGCGGCCATATTTAGCTTCTGTCCAGGGCTCTTGCAGCAGGACAACGTCGTATTGCTCAGAGTCCGCAAGGGCAAGGGCGCAGTCGTGTGCTGGTGGGATCTTGCCCACGTTCGCTTGGAAGATTCGTAGAGTCTTCTTGCCGTCTTGTCGAGCACGGGTATGCCTCGTCATGGGTCATGCGCGATGGGGTCGATGCGTCGCTTCTTGGAGGGGGAGGCAGGTCTGCTCGCGGGCCGAGGAGTCGTGTCCACGATGATAAATGGCGGGGTTATAGTCATGGTTGGGCTGAGAGTCGAGGTCTCGCTCTCAGCTCTTGAAGTGTTGGCTTCAGGCTCGATTTGGCTGTCGTTGGGCTGGGGAGCGCTGGGGGGCGTGCTGCCGGGCATGCTGCTGGGCGTGCTGCCGGGCGTGCTACCGGGCGTGCTACCAGGAGCAGAAGGGCTGGGGCGGTCGTTCGCCTCAGGTGCGCTCAATGGCGCCGGTCCGGGTGAGGGGTTCACGGTCTGAGGCGATCCTCCGTCCGGTGGAGGGAGCGCGTCCGCCTGAGCCGTGCCTTGCCTTAGCTGGGCGGATAGCTGGGCGCCCATTTCTCGGACGCGGGTTTTCTCTTCCTTGGTCAATCGGCGGAAGGCGCCATGGGATCGTATGGGACGAGCCGGGCATTTCAGGAAATCTGCGGCATGCGGTCCGAGGCAGTTGCCGCACTGCTCCGGCGCTGCGCAAGAGGAGTCGTCGTGTCCGACCTTGCCGCATCGCT
This sequence comes from Purpureocillium lilacinum, assembly GCF_023168085.1. NCBI lineage: Eukaryota > Fungi > Ascomycota > Sordariomycetes > Hypocreales > Ophiocordycipitaceae > Purpureocillium > Purpureocillium lilacinum. Next base: position 1,131,991 of record NW_027072112.1, read on the forward strand.
TGCAGGACGGTCGGCGGTCGCAGCTATGTCGGGCGTGGAAGTCCCAGCATTTGTCGCATTGGCGGGGCGCTACGGGTTTGTCGATGTATCGGGCCAGCCTGCTAGAGCCGAAAAGCCGCCAGGGTTTCTGCGTGGGTTTGAGGAAAGACACGAGGAGTGTCTTGACAGGAAGATCGTTTGAGTCGTGACGACTAGGGCGGATGTTGACGGCCGTCTGGCCGGTTTGGCAGGTAATTTCGCTTTTGAGGGCTTCGTCGTAGTCGGCTTCGTTGCCTTGGACATCAGTGAGCCTGCGAGGACAATTGGATACGACGTAGGTGTACCATTTCTTGCTGACTTCAACGGATTTCGCGCCGAGAACGTCAGCCCATTCGGACTGGCGCTGGACGATGAGGTCTCTAATGGTTGCATCCGCGGTGCGAATAGCCCAGCCCGAGTTTACGGGGAAGGCTGCCGGGATTTGGTGGAGGTCGATGCCGACTTTCGCGGCGATGTGGGTCCGGATCGCGTACGATTCGAGCTTCCTCGCCGGTGCTTCGGCGTCAAGTCGCACAAAGACCCGGAGGTCCTCTTTCGGTGGGGCGGGGATTGGTCGTCCCTGGAGACGTATTTCAGCTGTTTGTTGTGGTGCAGATGGCGGGGCCTCTGCAGAGGGGGTGGTGGCGTGGCCCGCAGGGGCCTGGAGAGGACTGTGACCGGCAGCAACGCTGCTGTACGTCGGCGCCGTCACGGGCGGCAGTATCGAGAGAGACTGGCGCCAGAAATCGAGGAAGCTGGTGGCGAATTGGTTCGCGAAGGTATGCTCAATTCCAGAAGTGAACTGCTTCGCGGCCTGGTCGAATGATTCGCAGAATGCATGGAAGACTGCTAATTTGGCGTTGTAGGCATCCGTTTGCTCTTTTGCGACCCGGTTGGCGCCTTCGACGATGGAGATAGGCTCCAGAATGGGTTCTAGCGAGGGCCTATACGGCGCGAAAGCAGGCTGCGCACCCTCCGTAGCAGCAGAGTTGGAGAGTCGGAGTAGAGGCGAAGATGGCGTCTGGGCCAATCGCCGTGGCGCCGGCGAGACACCGATCGGCCGGTCCACGACCGGAGAACTGTTTCGGAGCTGGGCAGCACGGGCCCGATCGGCAAAAGTTAGGGGAATGTGATTATCCAGATCAAAGGGATCTGAGCCGGCATGCGAGCCCGTGGCAGTTGCCATGGCCGCTGCCAAAGCCAGCGCAGAGCGCGGCTCGCAGAGTTGGTGGCACAACTGTTAATCAAATTGGTATAGAATGCGCTACTTTCTTAACACTTGCATGCCAAGAAAGTATGATGACAAAGGAAGGTGTCGTCTCATGGCATGTCGAGACCGGCACAGGGTCCAGGGTAGGCATGATCGTGACCGGCTTCTTGCACGCCTCATCCGTGTCTCAGCTGGAGGACAGACAATGCGGCCGCGCAATCGCCAAGACCGTTTTTATTCAGCTCCGCTGATGAATGTGAAGAACGCGACGTGCCGGCCGCAGCAAGTGCCTCAAACAGAGTTCCCCTGAATTGATGGTTCTGACCGTGCCGCGTTGAAGCTTTGCAGGGGATAAGCACATGGCACCGGTGTTGTCCGCGGGGCACCCGCGGGCTCATTATGAGTCGAAAAGACTACAGTCAGCCAGTTGCATTTGTCAACGCCAAGCAAATCCTTGGTGCGCAGGTACAAGCTCCTCGTCGCGGAGACTTTCCGTGCCCCCAGCCAGCGGTCGGAGATACTGCAATTCGCCCAGCGCATTGCGTCAGTCCGCACCTCCTGACAAATGACGGGCAGAAACTAACTCTCGCAAACTCCCCGCGGAAGCAGCAGCCGAAAGGGGGCTGGGGCGGTTTTTGAGCTGAGCCGCAGCAGGGACAGTCATTTAGTCATAACTCCGTGGCGAACACGTCCCGGCCGAGTCATGACGTAGCGCAACGCACCAGCTGCGGCCGGACCCGTTGAAAAAAAAACAAAGCTCTTATCGCGGGCCCCGGAAACATTTCAACGAAGCAGCAAGCAGCATTCCTCGACAGTGGACCGGCAAGTGCCTGATCTGCCATTATTAATCACGGAGTCGTGGGTAAAAGGCCCCAGCGCTCTGCGATACGAGCCTTTGCGAGCCCAGGAACAGGACCCTCCCACCTGCGCCAGGAGGCAATGTCAAAATAAAGTCCGCCGCAGGAAGAGCCCCAGGCGTCGGAGATACGTATCTAATCTCCATCATAGTGATTCCATTGCGCCGGGGAGGTCCCTGGTGGGCCTTTGTTGCCGCCGGTGCCGTCACGGCAGTCAGAAAATGGCCATGTTGCTTCCGATGCGTCCAATGAAGGCGTCTGACTTCCGCAAGGGACCAATGTTTCGTGCTCCGCAGCCCGTCACAACGTGAACTTCCAGCGTTTCCTTTAAAGCCGTAGCTGCTGCGCTTGCTTGCCGGTAGGCACTGGTGGTCTAGCTCTACCAGTCTTGTATCATCCGTCACCGAACAGGCTCTCGAGACCGTCGCAATGGCGTCGACGGGCAACTCGACAAACCTGCCTGTGACTGGGAACGACCCGAACGACGGATATTGGGGTGACACGCACGAAGATGGCCCCGTAGACGAGCAAGAAGCAAGACACGAGTTTGACGAGCTCCAGCGGGAGCTGACGAGACGGAGTACGACTCGGCCTGAGAGCAGAAGAAAATCGACGAGAGGGCAGGGCCATGGCGCTGGGGCGGACGAAGCAGATATCGAAAAGGGGCGAAGCGCTGGAGCTGATGATGGGGCAGAAAGCTCCAGGACACTCCGGGACGATGACTTTCACCTCGAGCGCTTCATGCGCGATGGCCACCTCGAGAAGCGAGATCCGAGTACTGGCGAGTCAACCAAGAAGGTCGGTGTTGTATTCAAAAACCTCACGGTGAAGGGTGTTGGGAGCAGCGTGGCCACCGTTCGCACCCTCCCGCAGGCAATCGTTGGCACCTTTGGCCCGGATCTCGCCAGGTTCCTCTCGGCCTGGGTGCCACTCTTCCGGATGACGAACAACAGCCCGACTCGAGACTTGATTCGCGATTTCACAGGAGTGATCCGGCCGGGAGAGATGATGCTCGTGCTTGGACGACCCGGTGCCGGCTGCAGCACGTTTCTCAGAGCCATCGCCAACGATCGCGGCTCGTTCCTGGGAGTCGACGGCGAGGTGCTGTACGGCGGAATTCCAGCCAACAAGATGGACAAGAGGTTCCGCGGCGAGGTCGTGTACAACGCCGAGGACGACCGCCATCTCCCCGCCCTCACCGTGGGCCAGACGCTCGACTTTGCCCTCTCCACCAAGACGAAGAAGCGGGAGCGCGGGAACATTGACCTGATTGTCAACTCGTTCCTCAAGATGTTCGCGATGCCGCACACCAAAAACACACAGGTCGGCGACGAATACACCCGCGGCGTCTCTGGAGGCGAACGCAAGCGTGTTAGTATCGCTGAGACGCTGGCGACGAAGAGCACCGTGACGTGTTGGGACAACTCGACCCGTGGCCTTGACGCCTCGACGGCCCTCGATTACGCTAAGTCGCTTCGCATCATGACTGATGTGTCCGACCGCACGACCCTGACGACGCTGTACCAGGCCGGTGAAGGCATCTATGACCTGATGGACAAGGTCCTTGTCATCGATGAGGGCCGCATGCTGTACCAGGGACCGGCGACTAAGGCAAAGCAGTATTTCGTCGACCTCGGCTTCTACTGCCCTCCGCGACAGACAACGGCCGACTTCCTCACCTCAGTCTGCGACGTCAACGCCCGCCAGTTCCGCGATGGCTACGAGGCCAAGTGCCCGAAGACCCCCGAGGAACTCGAGAAGGCGTTCCGACAGAGCGCCGCCTACCAGGCAGTGTTGGACGACGTCCAGGACTTCGAGCAGCATCTCAGCCATACCGGACATGCCGACGCGCAGACTTTCCGAGAGTCGGTTCACGACTCCAAGTCCAGGACTGTTATGAGCGGATCGAACTACACCGTCTCCTTCTGGAAGCAGGTCCTCCAGTGTACCCGGCGTGAGTTCTGGCTCATCTGGGGCGATAAGACATCTCTCTACACCAAATTCTTCATCATCATTAGCAACGGTCTGATCGTGGGCTCCCTCTTCTATAACACCCCGAGCAACACCCAAGGCGCATTCTTGCGCGGGGGTGTAGCGTTCTTCTCCATCCTGTTCCTCGGATGGCTGCAATTGTCCGAGCTGGCCAAGGCCGTTTCGGGACGTTCAGTCATCTTGCGACACAAGGAATACGCTTTCTATCGACCCTCGGCAGTCAACTTGGCTCGCGTGTTGGCAGACTTCCCCATGCTTCTCGCCCAGGTCATCATCTTCGGTCTGATCATGTACTTCATGACCAACCTTGACGTGGAGGCGGGCAAGTTCTTCATCTACATGCTGTTTGTCTACGTCATCACCATCTGCGTCACGGCTCTGTACCGAATGTTTGCGGCCTTGTCCCCGACCATGGACGACGCCATCCGCTTCTCCGGTATCGCGCTCAATCTCTTGATCCTTTACACGGGCTACACCATTGCGAAGCCAGTGCTCCTTGATCAAAAGATTTGGTTCGGCTGGATCTACTACATCAATCCAATCAGCTACGCCTTTGAAGCTGTCTTGACCAACGAATTCTCCGGCCGCGACATGCAATGCGCCCCCAGCCAGCTCGTTCCCCAGATTCCCGGTATTGACCCTCAATATCAAGGATGCGCGATTGCCGGATCGCAGCCTGGAAACCCCACGGTCCCGGGTGCACGATACATCAGCGAGCAGTTCAACTACAGCCGGTCGAACCTGTGGCGAAACTTTGGTGTTGTCATTGCATTCGCGGTTCTGTACATCCTGATCACGGTTGGCGCCACTGAGGTGCTGTCATTTGCCAGCTCCGGGGCTGGCGCGCTCGTGTTCAAGTCCTCGAAGAAGACCAAGGCGCGTCAGGGTAAGGCCGACGTGGAGGAAGCAGGTCGTCGAGCCTCGGATGCCGCAATTGAACGGCAGCGAACGCCGGACGAGGTGTTGGAGCAGTTCGCGAGAAGCGAGCAGATCTTCACTTGGGAGAACCTCAACTACACTGTGCCGACGGCGCAGGGGCCGAAGAAGCTCCTCAATGACGTCCACGGTTACGCCAAGCCTGGGGTGTTGGTCGCCCTGATGGGAGCCAGTGGTGCAGGCAAGACAACCCTCCTGAACACATTGTCGCAGCGCCAGTCAGTGGGTGTTGTGGAAGGCCAGATGCTGGTCGACGGCAAAGGACTCCAGCCAGATTTCCAGCGCAGAACTGGCTTTGTCGAGCAGATGGATCTGCACGAGGGCAGTGCGACGGTGCGAGAGGCTCTCGAGTTCTCTGCGCTCCTCAGGCAAGGGCGAGAAGTGCCCCGCGAAGAGAAGCTGGAGTACGTCGACAAGGTCATCGACCTCCTGGAGCTTGGAGACATCGCCGACGCCATTGTTGGCTCTCTGGGCGTCGAGCCTAAGAAGAGACTGACGATCGGCGTGGAACTCGCCGCGAAGCCGTCGCTCCTGCTGTTCCTTGACGAGCCAACAAGTGGCCTCGATTCGCAATCCGCCTACTCGATTGTCCGATTCCTGCGGAAGCTATGCGCGGCCGGCCAAGCGATTGTCTGCACGATCCACCAGCCTTCGTCCGAGCTGATCGAGCTTTTCGACCACATCCTGGCGCTGAACCCCGGCGGCAACACCTTCTACTTCGGGCCTGTGGGACAGAACGGTCGCGCAGTCGTCGACTACTTCGCGGCTCGCGGCGCAAAGTGCCCCGAAGGCAAGAACGTCGCCGAGTTCCTCATCGAGACGTCTGCCTCGGCGCGCGAGCACTGGAATGAGCAGTGGCGCATCTCTGACGAGAACAAAGCCCTCCACCAGGAGATTCAGCGCATCAAGAGCGAGCGCAGTGCGGTCCCCGAAAACAAGGACGTTCTGCAGCACGAGTTCGCCGCTCCGGTGTCCCAGCAGATTCTGCTTCTGACGAAGCGCATGTTCCTCAATCAGTGGAGAGCCCCGAGCTACATCTACGGCAAGCTATTTACAGCCATCATCGTCGGCATCTTCAATGGCTTCACCTTCTGGAAGCTTGGCGATACTGTCAACGACATGCAGAGCCGGATGTTCACATCGTTCCTCATCTTGCTCATTCCGCCGACCGTTCTCAACGCCATTTTGCCGAAGTTCTACATGGATAGGGCGATCTGGGAGGCTAGAGAAGGTCCCAGCCGTCTCTATGGCTGGGTGGCATTCTGCACGGCGTCCGTCGTCTCGGAAATTCCTGGCTCATTCATCGCGGGTGTGCTGTACTGGGTACTCTGGTATTGGCCTACTGGCCTTCCGACCGACTCGTCGACCTCTGGTTACGTGTTCCTGATGACGATGCTCTTCTTCCTGTTCCAGTCCAGCTGGGGACAGTGGATCTGCGCCTGGGCCCCAAGTTTCACCGTCATCAGCAACGTGCTGCCCTTCTTCCTGGTCATGTTCTCGTTGTTCAATGGCGTTGTTGTTCCGTACGCGCAGCTCAACGTCTTCTGGAAGTACTGGGTACGTGCAATGCCCATCCCTATTCTGACGAAATACTGACTCATGGCGCAGCTCTACTACATCAACCCCAGTACGTACTGGATCAGTGGTGTTTTGGCAGCCACTCTTCCCCATCAAGTGGTTCGGTGTGCGCAGAACGAAGCCGCGCACTTCAATATTCCCTCGGGCCAGACATGCATGGAGTTTGCGCAAAGTTTCGTCGAGAAGGCAGGCGCCGGCTACTTGGTCGACCCAGATGCGACGGGATCCTGCAGCTACTGCCCGTACGCCAACGGCACGGAGTACTTGGACGCCTTGAGCATCAAGGCTAGCCAGAAGTGGCGCGACTTTGGCATCTTCCTTGCCTTCTGTGTGTCGAATTGGGCGTAAGTTCCATTATACCCCAAACAGCATGTTTCGAGCAAATGCTAATTGTTGAGCGCAGGCTGGTCTACTTTTTCATCTACACCGTCCGCGTGCGAAAGTGGTCATTTGGGTTTGGGCTTTTGTTCAAATATCTTTAGAGTGCGAGCGGCTGCGATTTGAGGAACAAGCGCAGCGCATATTTGCCTGTCGTGTCAGAGCACGGACAAACGACTCCCAGTCGTGCACATCTACCCTTGTAGTGGCGTCAGTTAGGCGTAAACCATAGAACAAAAGAGCGATAGATATGGGCAAGACGGAGACGGAGGCACTTGACTACCGGCGCGGGATCTTCTCGATTCGTGCTGGCCATCTCCAAATGCGACTCGTTGCCTGTCCTTGCCACCACCGAGGTGTTGGCTTCCCGTTGCATGTGTGCTCCATCGATCCACCACAGCCCAGCGATCTCGGCTTCATCCCCGCATCTTCGCCATGCCACCCTTACCCATGGGTGCGTCCAATCGCGACTCTGGCCACACCAACCCGCACTTCCCCGCACGAGGATTGCAGACTAATGCGCCTTAGCTTCTGCACGATGGCGTCGTGGCTCAAGGAACCGAGCTGCCTCCAAATGCCCCAAGGCTGGGTGAGAGTTCAAGCCTCGGCAGAGCTTGTGCTGCGTGCTTAAGCTTTGCGATTCACGTGGATGAGATTTGAACATATGTATTTGCATGGGTGTAATCGGGAGCGCCTACATACCTTCATTCTGCATGCACAACTGACTCTAGTCACCATTGGCGAAGATGCAGCATCAAAATAAGATCCAGAAGCGACATTCGCTCATCGGCCACCGCCTGTCGTGGACCGGTCCACCCCCGAAGGCGATGGGCCCGAGGACCGCGCCCGGATATCTGGGCAATTTGACGGACGCGCAAGAAGCAAAGCTGCGCGCCCTATGGGCCATTGGCATCAAATTCGTCGAAATTTGCGAGGCCGACGCGGAGTCCAACGATGCAAAGTCACTCGAAGAGAAGTATGTGCCTCTAGCCAAGAAGTCCTCGTCCTTGCCAAAGGGAGAGGGCAAGCCCAGCGCGACCCATCAAAAGTATCCAGGACTGGTCAAGGAGCTGCTGTCGCTGCTGCCCACCGATGAGAAGGACATACAAAAGCTGGCCAGACAGGCCGTCGATGCCCTGGACCACTGGACACCGGAAATGTACCACCTCATCGTCATGCGCATGGTCAAATGCGAGCATCCGGATGCTTTGGGTCTTCGTTTCCTCCGCGCCTGCAACTGGGACCTTATCCAGGCGACCAAGATGATGGGCAAGGCCATATACTGGAGGGCAATGGAGGCCGCCGTGGACGACGACATCATGAAGCGAGGCGAGGCGGGTGCCGCAGAAGACGAGAAGAACGGCTTCGGGCTCGCCAGAACCATCAGCACGGACTTCATGAACCAAATCAGAAGCGGCAAGGCATTCATTCACGGCACGGACAAAGTGGGACGGCCCATCAGCTACATTCGACTGCGAAAACACAAGGCGTCCGATCAGTGCTACCAAAGCCTCGAGAGATACACAGTATACCTCCTGGAGCTGGCCCGCTTGTCCCTACGAGCGCCGATTGAAACGGGCGTAAGTCGAGACTATAAATAAGTACGCCGAGTATGGAGTCACTGCTAATTATCCTGGCAGACAATCCTGATTGACATGAGTGGGTTCGTCACTTCGAACATCGACCTCTCTCCTCTCAAATTCATCATCAACTGCGTTCAAGCAAATTACCCAGAATCGCTTGGGCTTCTTCTCATACACAATGCCCCCATAGGGTTCAAAAGTAAGTCGCATGCGACCGCCTGTGAGCATCACTTCGGCCGGTTTACTGATACCGTCTCTCGCAGCACTATGGAAGATGGTCCGCTTCTGGTTGGACCCGGCAGTAGCTTCGAAAGTTCGGTTCACTCGGGGCAAGCGTGGCCTGCTGAAGTACATCGCACCTGATCAGCTGCTTAAGGAACTGGGTGGGAACGAGGACTGGGAGTACGAGTACGAGGAGCCGCAACCTGACGAGAACATCAAGATGCAAGACACAGACACGCGCGATCGATTGCTTAAGGAACGACAGGTCCTTGCACAGAGGTTCGAAGACCTGACGCAAGAATGGGTGATGAGCGCCCAACACAGCGACAGGTCCAGGGAAATTTGCGGAAGACGAGACGCCCTGGCCGACAAGTTGACTGCGAATTACTGGGCACTAGACCCGTACATCCGGGCGCGATCAATCTACGACCGACATGGGTACTTTCGAGGAGCGGCTGGAGCAGAATGGTACGCCAGAACCAAGCAAACTGCACCGGCAGTCGCCACAGCGCCGGTTACGAATAACAAGACGCCCGGAGACGAGTCCCCTGTGTTAGGCAGGTCATCAACATCGGACGGCATGTCGACATTACGCAAAGCTTCGCTTTCCGATGGAATGTCGACCTTGGGAAGGGCGTCAACGTTCGATGACACACCGACGTTGGATAGATCGTCGACCTCGGAAGACGAGGTTTTCTTCCTGGACGAGGTGCCCAGGGTGGAGATTGAGAAAGTGCCCGATTTTGCCAGCGTACATGTAACCTTCGACCGCGTTAGTATTATTGGAGGCGATGACTCTTCATATTACAGCGATGTCGATAGGGCTGAACCGTCAAGGTTATGGGGGTAGAATACTTGTTTTGCCCACTCTCAAAGCATACTTTAGCCCCATTCTTTGCGAATGTTCTGCCTGGTGACATGAACCAAGCTGAAAACCGCCAGGAAGTGGCCTCCCCGATGAGGTGGCGCATTGATACAGCATCTCTTTTGGGCAGCGAAGCCACATTGCTAGCGGCCTACTTCGGAATACTCATGCCAACAAGGTGTGGCTATGCCTTCGCTTTTAGGATCTCTTTAGGATTGTTTGGATGTGGTGGCTGATGCCCCCTTCTTGAACGAGGATACACCGTGACGCTGTTATGTCCACAACGGGAAACCAACGCTATCCAACATTGGCCTGTGTTCGCAAAAATAGGTTATGTCAGACGCCACTGCTCAGCTGTTGCTAGATATCCGACGCCATGCCGAACCGGCAGCACATATGCTGGGCTGTGTGCTAGGTGCGGCTGAGATCCTCACTTGTTGACGTTGGCCGGTCCCGAGGCTGCCGAGCCACGGCACTCAGGAATCGAGTACCGAGACCACCGGGACTAATGGGGAAAATCGCACGGGAGTGGCGTCACACATGTATGGCAGCAGAGGCTGGGTGCGGCGCAGATCGAGGGCGGCGGCGCAGGCTGAGGCGGCGTCAGATATTTGACGCTTTTAGAAACTCGTGGTGGTAGCCTGACAGATGACCGGGAAGGCTTGGTGATGGAGGTACAGCGCATCTTGTCCTACGACATTTGCACCGTAGACGAGCGCGCGAGGTCCCTGATCCTCCTCGCAAGTATAAATCATCGTTGTTTCCCCCGACTTCTATCCATCAATCCCAGACCACACCAGCAAGCACCACAAGTCGACGGCATAGCACAAGCACTGCTCTTCCAAGTCCTTCAAGATCGTTAGGCCCTATCCCCTTCAGCTTCCCAAGCAACATTAAGAGCCAGCCAGTACTCCGATACTTTGAGACCTTAAGAACGTTCAAAATGAAGTCCTCCACCATTGCTATCCTCGCCGCCGCTGCCACTGGCACCATCGCAGGCCCCAGCAAGATTTATGCGCGAAACGGTACTACCACGACATCAAACTTCATTCTGCCGAACGCAATGGCAGTCCACAGCATTAACAGCAACGCCAACACCCCCTCTACGCAAATCCAGACTATCCGCCTGGGCGGCGTGGAGACTTCAACGCTCGTGTCGTTTGTGATCCCGTCAACGGCAACCGGCACGTGCAAAACACATATTTCCGCCGGTCGGCTGGGCAGCGGAGACAAGGTCCAGGGCTCGCAGATCGTGGACATCTTCAGCACGCTGCTCACCGACATCAACACCACTCCGTCGGGCAATCAGCGCAACCTTGGGCTCGGTCGTCTGCGCTTCAACGGTGCGACCAACGAGTTTGACTTTGACGCGCGCGATGTCCAGCCGACTATCCAGACGTTTCCCTGCCCCGCTGGCAAGACGCTTCAGTGGGAGATTGTGGCCGTTGGTGAGAGTGACGAGGTTATCATCGGACAGGACTTCACCTCCAGCGGCTCTGGTGTCCCCAACGGCATCTCTATCGAGTTCTAGCCACTGTTGGTCGTGGGTGGATTCTATTTGCTTTTGACATGCATTCACTCGACTGCAAAGCGCATTAATGCTGTTGCGATGGGAGGTACTTGGCAGCTAGAGACTTGTTTTGACCTGATACAATTGGTTTCTTGTTTCTAGATCATTGTTTATATATATCATTTTCTCCTGCTCTACCACATGTACCTTGAAACAGCTTCAGTGGTTCCAACGAGACCGCGGCGGAAGCTCTGGCTATTCGTCATCGTCCACCCCTACCGCCGTCTTCACCTCCCTCAGTGAGGGGAGGTTAATATCGTGAAGCCCCAGCGTTGCCCTCCCGTACAATCCGCTCTCATCCCTGACGACACGCCTCTTATCATGGCTGCCCAGAACTTTGCCCAGCAGCTCGGCTGTCAAGCCCTGCTCCAGGAAGCGCTTCACAGCCACAGTCGTCACATCGTAGATGTCTCTATCGCCAGATCTGAAGTCATCGAGCGCTCGGTGCGCTCTCAACGATGTGTCGTTTGGGTTGTCGATGAAGGCAGCAACTTGTATGGAGAACTCCTTAGCTCTACCCACCACATCTCGCATCTCACTCTTGATGGCATCCACCTCTGATCGTTGCAGCTCAGATGCAGTCAGAACCAAGACGCTTGTCGGCGCCGTCAGCTCCGAACTTTCCAGGCTCTTAATTTTGCATATCGCCTGCCGCAGGGTGAAGGCCAGGCTGTTGAGGAGTCTGGGCTGCTGCTTCGACTTGCTGAGAGCCTCCTTGGTGTGCGCGAGTAGGGCGTCCGACTCCATTCCGCGAGCATGCCATCCCTCCCAGGCCTGCAGCTTCATCTCCCGCACATGGGCCAAAAGCTTGAGGAATTTCTCAGGCGTGTTCTCGTTGGCAGTCATCCAATCCTTGAGGCCAAAGTGGCGGCTGTATGTCGGAAAATTGTCGACATATCGTTGTGCCTCGTACCAGTCATTGCGGACGAATAATCCGTCGAGGTATTCCTCCCTGCTTCGAATCTCCTGCGGCAGCTTGCGCGTGTTTCTGTGGTTCGTGAAGAAGATGGTGGCGTCTACATCCAGCGACCGAAAGATGAGTACCAAACAGCAGGCAAATAGTTTGATGGCATCTTTCGCTTGTCGTCCCACTCGGAAATTGTCGTCAATGTACAAGTAGACGTGTCGGGAGGGTAATGATCGCAGCAGGCCCTGCTCATGCGCGAGCTTCACGGCGGAGAGAAAGATTTGCGACCAGCGCGTGTCCTGTTCGGTGTAAGGAGGAGGCTCATCGGAGGTCAAGATTGAGCGAGGAGCGAATATGTTGATGCCATTTTGGGATGATTGACTCGGCGACGGGCCGTGGGGTTTCTGCGAGAAGTCGACAGGTCGCGCCGCATCCACAGTGTCATCCGCCGCCCGCTTGGCACCAGAGTCGCAGCTGAGAACGTTTCCCATGAGTTGAGATGCAGAAAGCTGGCAACCACAGGTCGAATTTGGAAGAAAGTATCAGATAAGATGGTGAGTGTTGAAAGCGCTTGCCTGTGACGATCTCACAATGAGCTATCAGAAAGTCGTTGAAAGGAGGCAGCCGGACTGTCTGCCTTGCCCTGACAGGGGTGCTGTAAGACAGCCCGTGGGTCGGCCAGTTGTTGGTCCGGCTGCAAGCAAACACTGGTCGGCTGCGCCGTTCACACGTCGGCGCCGTGGAATGAAATCGGCACTCGACATCAATTGAGTGTGCTCGCCTTGTCACTCGACGATCGCGCGGCGCCCTGTATGTGCCCGTGCATAGACAAACAGCACAGAGGATAACCCTATTCAGGTTGACTCGACATTGCCCGAGACCCGAGGCTGCATCCCCTGCGTTACAAGCCACATTTGGTATCCGCTGTCATTCGGATCACTATGTGTCTCTGTGGAAGTCGTGAAATCGGCCACCGCAAGAATGAGAGGAGACTATCTCATGGAGAAGTCAGTCTTGGCAACCAACAGTCTCGTAGGCCACAGCTGACAGTGCGGCCAGTCATTGTAACCAGCCCCCTCAACCAGCTTGTGGGCGTGATTCAATGCCCATCTGCCGGGGGTGAGACCCCTGTGCCCCGCTACGCAGTGCCCAGATTTTTGCAGTCCCTGGGATTCCTGCGTGTTGAAGCTCACTAGCTTCGCGCACTATCGGGTTACATGGGCGCTCGCCGACGGTTTCAACGTCGCTCATGACACGAAAAGGCTACGGTGCTAAATTGGCGACGGCTCATCACTCTTCGAAGCTCGAGTTCTTCTTTTGGTTGTTGTATTTATTTACACGAGAACTTTATCCTCGCTTGGCCACATCCTCCAGGATAACACTGGCAGCCAGCTTGCCGAGGTTGTTCGACGCCAATGGCGAGTCGCCTGTCAGGACGTACCTGTCCCGGTGCGTCTCGCCGGTGATGCCCGCATTCAGGGGGGTGACGCCAAGCTTGCGAAGGCTCTCACCAACCAACCACTCCATCTGACCCGGAATATATCCAATGTCCACGTTGGCGCCCTTGTCCAATGAGTCGGGGAAGACCACGATCTTGTAGCCGTCGTAGATGTACTTGCTGCCCTCGGGCTTGCCAACGTTGGCAGCAAGCATGCATGACGGGCCGTGACAAAGGGTGATGAGATATCGCTGGTTCGCATCGGCCCAGCGGAGGACGTTGCCAACGGTTTCCGAGAAAGGAACATCTGTCAGGACACCATGGCCACCTGGGATGAAGACGCCGATATAGGGGGTCTCCTTCGTGAATCCCTTGCCCCAAACTTCCTCAAGGTTGAGCGGCTTGCGAAGCTGGTCCTTGTACTTGTCGAAGAACTTCTTGACGGCTTCGTCCTCCTTGGGGAACGCCCACATCTCGAACTTAATCGGGCGGCCTCCGATCGTCGCCACGTCAAAGTCGAAGCCGGCGGCATCGAGATGCATCATGGGCAGAAGAAGTTCCACAGGGTGGTTACCCGTTGAGAAGAACTTGCCATCCGCCATCCGCAGGTAGCGCTCTCCGGTACCGACCAGGAGGACCTTCCACTTGCCGCCTTTGTAGGCATTGGGGTAATCCGCACCGCCAAAGTCCGTCTTCGGGGCAGTGTACTGGGTGAGGGAGAATGGCGACGGGAACCAAGCGTCAAACTCGGCCGGGTCGGCTTTCGGGGCGCGGTCGGATGAGTTCGCCATGATTGCTTCTGCGCAGTGGTTGCTTGTACTTGGGAATGGTAAAAGTCAGAGTGGTTGTAGAACAAAGACCCTTGCCAACCTCATGCGGTAGATGCCATTATATAGTGTCAGTCGTCGCCTGGCAGATCCACATTGACCGATGAACCCGGATGACGAGGCGCGTTTATGCTTTTGATCCAGTTGGCGTTAGGCTACGGGATAGGAACCACTAATGCATTAAACATTGTTGTGGATGGCGGCGGTGCCATTTCTTTGGCTCAGTCCCTCCAACTGGTCCTGTCGTGCGAAATCCGAGGGGAATGCTGCCAAGTTGAGACATTGAGTTTACAGCCATGCGTTAGCTAGCTCCGCCATCGGTTTGCAACGTGCGGCTCTGAAGCTCACAGCCAGGGTGCTTCCCCAGCCCTATCGCCGAGGCCCTCTCTCGGAGTTAGCGCGTGCTGAAACCTGACACTGACATTGGTTCCTCCCACAAGGTTCGCAGGTTTATTAACGGCTTCCACCAAGTCGTCGGCTTACTCACGGTTTTGTCATGTGCCACTGACGCTCCAAGAAAGCTTATTTCATGCTGGTCCCCTGCCGCCATACTGCCTAGCTCAGGAGCCATTGCCGGGGTCCACTCACAGCATGGAGCTGCCTACCAAATGCGCATATTCAGCATCCACGCAAGCCACGATAAAGCACCTCTTCCTAAAAGGGTAGTACTACAAAACCGCCGGGTCCAGTAATGTCAAGCCAGGCATCTGACCCCACGAGAACGATGAACAGGCTGTGTTGAATATGAAGCTATCGTTTCACACGATCAGTGGCTGCGGGTTGGGGGGGGGGGGGGAGGCAGCTGCGCTAGTGCAGCCGTCACGACAATTTCCAGGCAAAAAACGGGCCTGCAACCAAGCAACAATACTTGGAAGTTGGTTGAATTAAGAGTTTGAAACTCAGATGACATATTGCCGTCGATCGAATGCCCAGACGCTTGGTGCCTCAAACCAAACTACCAATTTCAACTGGTCGAAGTATATCCTTTTCGCTGTACTATTGCATGTCATCAATCAACCATGAAGCTACTGAAAAGTCCTCAAACAAACTTCAGGCGGCTCCCGGATATACCAATGTAATGGGGCCAATACATGTAAAAATTCGCCACGGGTATTTCCCCCAAATGCAATGTTCGATGTAGGGTGAATCGATCTACTTCATTAAGGGCTCACGAGGCGGGTCAAGGACGTTACTATCTGCATAATCGTCGCGCTACAGCAAACAAATCTGTACACCAAGTCTATCGGAAGATAGGGTCAAGTAGGGAATCCTTCCTATTCGAGACCTCAAGCTTCATGTTGTTTCGGCTATCGGCCCGCATAGCACTATTGGTGTTTATCAGTGGTGAGCTGCGGCCCGGTACCGTCCTGTTTTTGACGGTTACTGTTTACCCAATAAGAGAGTGCAGTAAACTGCGGGCTTTCCAAAGTCAACATCTAAAAGAGTGCTGCCGAAAAGGCGGTAAGTTGCTGTACCAATTGCTCAGCTTTATCTGTCAAATGACGCGCAAGCTTGTGCACGTACGGCTGACATGTAGGTCCGTGCGATGGATGCACCGCCAACAGATACATTGAGTCCTGTCATACAAGTACAGTAATTGGGCACCGCGATGAACGACTGAGATGTATGAGATCTATGGATATATGTACGGGCAGTATATGTATGCGCGTACAGTGTCCACAGAACTGTATGGCTGACAATTTCCTCGTCTCGAACCCTGCACCGGGATTAATCCAATAGCATCCTCCTGGCACACATGGTGCTTATATTGTTGGCTGCAAACACGTGATCGTGCAGTGAGAGGAAAGGAATACGGGTAGAACCATGCCTTTTGCAAAAGAAAAGGAAGGGCGGACTCCTCATAACACCAGTTGGATTGCGAGCTCCCGAGGAAAATGCTAGGCTGGGTATAGTCTTGTAGTGCAGATGGTAGAATTCCTATAGCCAAGTCTGGACATGTGCGCCTCATCAAATTGGTCGCGTACATCACCATTTTTGCTAACGTATACATACGTAGACTGCTTCCAGAGCCGGTGCCCCCACCAAAGCCATTGTACGAGATCTATCGACCGCAGTCGCCCGAGAAGCAATATCCGCAGTCCTCGTTCCAACTCATCTTACTCATATCAATGCCACCGCTGCCATCTGCTTTTTTGGCACAGCACTTCCCACCGGACGACATGCTAGTGAAGACTCAGCGACGATTCAGCAAGTTTCTCCGTTACGGACATGCGCAATGCACGCCCAAGATAGGAGACAGGGTTGGACATCAGTGTACCAGTGTGGCCATGATTGTTGCTTTCGTAGCTTTTTGCCTGAACAAATCTTGGAAGAAGGGCGACCAGAATCGCAACTTTCAGCCGGAAAGACATCGTCACCGGGGGTCACGCCGGAGCCGTCCTCCAGTTGGGGCATGGCAAACGCCAAGGCCACTAGGAAGCTTGCATGTGCGAAGGAGGCAACAGTAGTAGCTAGCTTCATCTTAAAGGTTGGAAATGTGTAGCTGATGGAGAAATCTCCTGCCTCGATTCCCCCTTGACGTAGCGACCGCCTTTTCTCGAACACGATTCTACTCAGAACCCAGACTTGCGATCTGCGCTCCAAGTTAATTTGAGTCGGGAAGTGCCGTAAATCTGTGCTTGTGCCCCACGGCTGCGGGCGGATGCCAAACCTGGGGACGTGCGAACATGTACCAACTCCAAGACATGCTGCGTCCGTGGAGCAGAAACATCCTTCCCGTGGCCGCTGCCCGCAGTTTGCCGGTAGGCTCTTTGGCTCTATAGATCTTCACGAACGCGATGAGATGTGCCATTGTATGAGAAGCCATTATCCTAGGTCTAGATCGCGACTTCATTCGTCCAGCATCTTCACACTGTCAATTGTGATACATCAAAAACGAGGCACCTCGTCTCCGAAAAGTGGTTGGCCAACGAGGCATGGATCTGCATTGCCTGAGACGGTAGTTCGCGAGGCGGTGGATAAATGATGCTATACTGTACCTTAGGCTGGGTGTCAGAAGTACAGCACAGGACTGCACCCGCGTAGTCTGTTTTTACCGCCCGTTTCGTTCGCCAAACAGTTGACGTCGGAGTAAGCAAGTCAGTCTACTCTACTATTGTGTTGCCGCAAATTCTCCCCGCAAGTTGACACAAGCTATAGCTCATCCACCGTTAGACGAGTTTCCGGCTGTCAAGTCCCTGCTGAACGAAATGACGTTAAAAATTGGGAGTTGCTTGTTTGTTTGACACAAAGCCTACTGCCAAAGCTTACTCTGTGACTGTGTTGCCAAGATCGAGGATGCCAGTCCTGTAATGCATCCTTGCGACGATCCCGGTCTCCGGATCAAAGAATCGAACGAAACCTTCGTACAACAACAAATCCATCCCGCACTCGCATCCCAAATCACCGTCATTTGCCCCATTGTTCAAAGCAACCAAGGCAAGAAGTAAGGCTTCCTCAATGTCGTCATCTGCCCCATCATCCATAAGCCTTGCAAGGAGCCTCCATGCGTCATGACCTTCGCATTGGGTGCTGGAACAGCTGCAGCCCCAATACAACTGTCGAACCTTCGCTTTGACCTTGCTGTATAACATTCCATAGGAACTGAGCTCATTGCTTGATCTAACCATACCCGGCCGAACTATCTTCGAAATCTGTTCCAACTCAGGCGGCGTGTTTGGCTCCGCGTGCTGAATGTTGATCGCATCGTACCTGGCCAGCCTTGGAACGTTATATCTCCAGAACACCAGGTAGAATGCGTTTGTGCCAACAATGCTGTCGGCCAGATCGTAGTCAGAGCTATCCATAGCCCATTGCAGGACGTCGAGGATGCACGCCGCAGCATCCACCACCTGTTGATCACTTGTGAGACTTCTCACAAGGTTGTTGGTCTCTCCACACAAGATGTCTCTTTCGTAATCAAGGATGTCATTGAGTGCGCACATAGCCCAAGCCGCCACGATGCCTCGCGCCATATGCAGCTCGTCCCCAACTGTATGGTAAGCGATGAATCCACCCGCCCTGTCTCGAAGCAATCGATCCATTCGTGCGGGGGTGTCCGCTTGATCCGGGACATACTTTTTCGGCTTCAAGTTTCGGACACGCTGCAATTCCGTCTTGATCAATTCCGCAGCGTCACCATTCATAACCTCTACACATCGTTGGGTGACGTCGAGAGGCACGTTGAGCCACAGCCATTCGGCAGCCTGCATCCAACTCGCTTGCCAATCGCGGTATGCTGCTCTCGTAGTACCGTAGTCGATCGCTGTGGACATATTAGCAAGCAGGAGTTCCAAATGGTAGGCAGGTCTCCATCTACTGTCCCTGGACACAAAGCAAGACCAGCCACTCCAACCAAACCAAACTTCCAAATCACCTCTTCGCCACACCCCACCAGGCTCGGAGTCGTATCGGTCATTGTAGTTTCCAATCTTTCGGGCCCCAGAGTCACGTTTGAGCACAGTGCCATTCTCAGTTACGCCCGTCCATCCGCCGGAACCCTTTCCCAGGTGCTTTGCCCTCGCCATGTCGGGGTCTCGCCCGTCCGTCACTCCCTCTCCATCTCTATGCGCTGTTGCCTTGTTCACCATCTCGCGGACCTGATCCAGCATGTTTGGGTCAAGTATTCCGGTCGAGTCGACGTGTCCAACCTCTGGTTGAATAGCGGTTGTGGACAGCACGTGTTCCGCCCACAGTCGTCTCAGGTCCGGCAACTTCCTCTTTACCACCTCGGCAGCGCCACAACTTGGAATTGGCTGCACATCGGTTATTGTGTTACCGTTGAAGAAAACCCATCCTCCATATACGCAATGAAGGCCTTTGGATGCAGCAGACCGGCTTCTTCGGCTCCAGAACCCTCCGCACGCCTCTGATCCGACATGTCCGGGGCAGGTGATGTAATGAACTGTAGTCCCGATCTTGGCCGTGATTGAGGCTGTCCAAGATGGTGGCGCGTTCTCCTCAGCCCTCAATGGACCCCATTTCTCCACTCGTCGAGGCAACCACTGCTCGCATAGCTCTGTTCGTATTTTCGCAATCATTTCCGTCATGTCCGCTCCTGGAGAGGGCGAATGGCCTGTGGCAATCGGCTTTCTATGGGGTTCCATGGCGATGGGTTGACGGAGATGGGTGATACAAAAGCCTTGGAAGTGAATCGTTCCTTGACTCGAGAAAATAATCTTGCCTTGCCTGTGCGATTGCAAGACTTTGACACATGCCAGACATTGAGGGACGTTGAGGCATACGAAGCGGGTCATTCCCCATCAGATCTTGGGATTTAAGTACTGAGCTACGATCTATCCTTGCAGCAAAAAGGCCATGAAGTGTGACACAGTCATATCAGTAGCGGGGCTTACCACTCTTCGTAATATCATACTCTAAAGACGGGAAACGTGGGCTCTTCAGAATCCACTCGAACCATGCGGACAGCAAAACGCACGCGTAATATCGATAAAGAGGCGACTGCAGCGCCAGGATCAGGCCCCGAGCAAGGTGATACGCAGACCCTCCGATGCTGCATGCCCTTTTGTACTTACGAAATATCGTGAGGTATAACTCTGGTTCCACCTGAATCGTCGGCGCTGATAACCACCCGAAATAGCCGGTCTCCGATGGTACATATGCCACCAAAACAAGGACGTGATGGTGTAGATGCAGAGACGTGCAGCGGAACTCTCATCCCCGATGCGCTCCGTACGACAAGATGCCAGTTCTGACTGCTGCAAGCCTTCCGGGGCCACGATTCATGCAAATGATCGTCAGCGTGCTCGAAATGAACATGTGCAGTAGTCTCTCAATGCAATTGACGAGTGTGTGGGCTGTATTGGGCTGAAATTTGGCAAAACCAGGAAGGCGAGGCCCGTCCCATGAAGCGTACCAGGTCATCATGTGCCGAGTGCTGGTGTATTCTACGCGAGAGGCGTACGATTTCAAGGAAAACCCACGCAGGATAAAGCTCAATCAAGGTGAATGTAAGATCTTCATCGGTGGGGAGATCGCGAAGTCGTGCCCTGGCCAAAACGATATTGAGACTGGGAACATGAATGTCTTGTTGAGCCCAGGGCAAATAGGCTCCGAGGCTATGCTGAAAGGGCGTGAAGCTTGCCCCAACTACGCTTCAGCGAGGGCTGCTGTTAGTATTCCACGCTCATCGCAGCGTGAACCCCTCCGTCGTCCCCTCAAACGCGCTCACCCCCCCAAACATCCTCCTCGCATCCCCATAGTACCTAATCCTATACCTCCCGGGCTCCAAGTCCGTCCCGCCCGTCTCCCACGTCGCATCCACCTCGCTGTACCCCAGCACGAGGCTCGTCCTCCGCCACGAGTACAGCAGGAACCAATCCGCGTCGTCCAGCACGCGCGTCCACCGCCCCGGAAACACCTCCCTCTCCAGCGCAAGGTACGTCTCCTCGAGGCGGAGGTTGTTGCGCGGGTTGGCGCCCTGGAACGTCGCGCGGACGACATCCCCGCGTTTGTACGCCGGGCGCGGCTGGCGGATGACGTGTCCGAATGGCCGTGACGAGGGGGTGCGGTCGTAAAAGACACCGGGGAAGAGCGAGATTGAAGAGTTGGTGTGGTTCGGGGCCTTGGGGCGGCGCGTCATGGCCATGGGGTTGGCCTTGCTCGTGAGGTAGTGCATGTTGCTCGTCGTGAGGTTTATAAACGCCGGGAGCTGGTTGGGCCCAAACATGGTGGACGAGCCCTCATATCGCTGCGCCGTGTACTCCTCCGGCGTCGTGACGTAGTGCGCGTACGTATTCGCCGGGCCGACGACCAGCGGGATGGGCGATTCCGTGGCCATCAACCGTCTCGCCTCCTGCGCGATCGCCGCCTTCCAGCGACGCCCCGCCATTGTCGTAATCTCGCTCGGGCTCACAGCAATAAACATCTGTCCGATGCGCAGCATCTGCATGTCCACGAGGTTCGGTTCCCATGCGTACGGGAACGTGACGCCGCCCGCATCCAGGAGGACTGGCTTCGCGCCGTGACACCTTCTCTGTTCGGCAGACGGGGACTTGAGGATCTTGAATAGCGCGCTCCAAAGGCTTCTCAGGGGGTGGTTGAGCCAGGCGCGGGGCCCCATCGAGGGAGCCGTGGTCGTGCCCTGAACGAAGCCGCCGAGCCCGTCGCCGTCGGTGGTGCCGGCGGCGGTGGAGTACCCGAGGCCGGCCGCACACGTAGAGGCCTCGGTGCCGTTGGGGAGATGGAACTTCCAGTAGGTCATGTCCTGGAAAAAGTGGAAAGCCTTGATGCTTCCCGTGATCGGCGTGGTGGAATGGTCCATGGCGTCCTAATGACCAGGTCAATAACACGCCCAGCAATGACGTAGAGGAGGCGCCTCACATAGACCTCCCTTGCCCCGTCAAACTGCCGTCGCCCAATCTCATAGCAACTCTTGACACCGTTATCCAGTGCCCGGAACTCAGGGCCCCGGCCCTTACACGCATCGGTTCGTCCGCTGGGGCAGGAGCTCATGTCAAAACTGCACATCACACCCGAGCCATCCTCACACCAGGCTCCGAGAGTGTTTGGCGACACGTCTCCTGCATTAGCCTGGCTGAAGCCGGCAACGAAGTCGTCTGCTGCTGAATCGTCCGCCTCCATGGCTTTCTCGAACATCCAGGCGGCGACCCCCTTGTTGTCGCCAGCTACATGGGTGTTATTGTTATAGAGTGACGTGCCGTGAACGGCAAACCACGTAAAGATGCCGATTGCACGGTCGTCAGAGCTGCGCTGGAGACGGAGCACCGTCATGGTAGTGTCAACGGACGAGGGGTACCGTGCGCGCTCATCTTCCGGGTTGTGCAAGTAAGCGTGGAGTGACCGATTGATGGAGGCATTTCGTATCTCGGTCGTCCCCACGTCAAGATATCCCTGCCACGTATCAGCGCTGCAACCCTTGTGGCATTCTGGCCGGTTTGTAAGAGGCGATCGGGAGATGATTCACCTCCTGAAGGCTGTCATGAGCTCGCTTAATCGACAACGCGGCGCCATCCACAATGGCCTGGTAACTCTGGCGATCAAACCCCAGAGTCGGCGTCTGAAGCAAAAAGTAATTGAACCAGGCACCGGGACCGGCATGAGAATGCGTCGCCGTCAAGGCCACATTGTTGTGGTTATACACGGAGTACTCGTCTCCAAACGACGCCAGGGCCTCGAACAAGCCATATCGCACGGCCGTATCACCAGCCAGATCATCGAGAACGAGGTAGACCACCCGATCCTGCGGGTTCTCGATATCGGCAACGACAAAGGCGCGGCTGTACAGCCTCTGGCGGAGCCCCGTCCCACCCTGCTCGAACTTGCCGTACCCAGCGAGCGCAATCTCAACGATGGGACCCGTAATGTCAGCCTTGCCGACGCCGACGAGGTATCTATCCCCACGGGGGGCAACTCTCTCGAAGAATCTCGGCTCGTTCCTGCATGTGGCGGTTGCGGATGTTTGCCCTGTGGTGGTGGTGGTGGTGCACGTCTGGCCGTGTGCTCCCGCGATGGCGAGGCTCGCTAGGAGGTTAGCCACGTGCAGCCAACATGCCACAGAGCCAAGCATGTTGGAGTGCTCGCTCAACCGGTTCCGTCAAAGGCGAGTTGCTGTTAGCGTTGTTCTCGAAGAAGAACGCGCCCCGCTACCCGATCAGTTACGAGTTTTAACAGCCGTGCACTGCCTCCGGTGTCACCTCCAAGACAAGAATTGACAGGAGCGGCAACAATGAGGTGCTTCGTCGCCTCATTGAGTAGATAGGGAGAGGGCCTGGAACCGTGTCGAGATGGCACGTCGTTACAGTTTGCTCCATCAGGTACGTTCAGTGCCGAGGCTGGAGGCTTTTGGGGGCGCAGCCCAGCGCGTCGGAGTGCATCGTTTGCCCGTGACGGCGGCGATCAACCCTGCTTTTTTGTGCGATGTGGGCTGAGCTCAATGACCGGACCCAAGTCGCACTCGTACGGCCACCTGGGCTAGACCGAATCTGGGGGCCTCGCTTGCATGGCCTGGCGCGCGCCGGAAGGATCCCGCTTCGTCTGGGATGAAAGCGAGCGCGGCTCGCGGTCTGCGGCATGTCGGTTAACCGGAGACCAATGGGCAGGCAACGGATTGCTTAGCGTCATGTGTGTTCATCGCAAGTCGTCGCCATGTTTCGAACCCAGTTTTCTGGTTCGGGATGTTGCCCGACCGGGGCAGCTGTCGCGTCCATCACGATCTAGGAAGCAGCATTCAGCGGACGGCTAGCTCAGGCACAGCTCGCGCCCGCCAGAGGGTGCCAGGCTCTCAATTGTGCATACGCCACGACGAGCTATGGAACATGGGCTCCAGTTGAGCAAACCCAACCCCCCATGCTTGTCGTGACAGTTTGCCACGGCAGTCGTGGGGGGGTTGCATGGGGCTGGGGGAACGTGGAGACGGGATTCGTGCGGGGAAGCGGACCGGCTCCAGATCTGTCTTCAAAGCGGCCAACCTTTCGTCGTTGAAACGACGAAAATGCAGTCAAGTTTCGTAACACAAGAGGGGGAGCTCACTGGCTCCATGTGAAATATTGTAACATCCCCCTTGAGATTCATGAGCACTGAAGTTTGCCAGCCCCAGACGCCTCAATGTTGACAGCAGGGGACGAGATCAACGCCACCAATTGTAACGGAGGTACTTTGTTTGTCTTCGTGTTTGTGTTTGCGCGTCTCATGGACGTGACGCTCGCGCCACCAATACGAGGCGTGAAAGCAGGGCGCCCGGCCTGACGCATGAGAACGGGTCTGAGATTGACTTCCGGGGAGCATTGCTCGTGCTGTGCATTGTTCGGCTTGACCGAAACCTGTAGACCGTACCGTTCACGACTCCGGAGCACCTTGTACATCATCACAGTCGGAACATCATCTGTGATAGATACTTGTATAGTCGTATTTGACATTGATGAGCATCTTCTATGAGGCTGAACTGTAGTGAAGTCGACCTGGTATACGGATGCCGGTCCTTTTAGTGGTCTGCTAAATAGGCTGTCTTCCAGAGCGGGAACGGTGAGATGTCCCCTCGCACGTCAATGTACATACTCAAAACACACTTTCGCGCTACGTTCTAGCCATGCGCTGGTTGCGACGCCGCGACTTGGTCCTCCTGCGGCTGCTGAGGATGCGCTTGCGCTGAATGATGCGGACGAACCAGGCGTAAATCATTTCGCGCATGAGGATGAGTATCGTGGCGACGGCCGTCGGAACGGCAACGGCCCAGCTTTGGTTCACACGTTAGCGATCTGCAACACAAAGCACCGGAGACAGACTCGTCGAAGAGAGGACACTCACAAGTACCAGATGCCGTTCTGAATCTCGGGAAATTGATCCTCGGCAAAATTCTGGCCAAAGAAGCCAGTGATGAACGTCAAGGGCAGGAAGATGATGGTGACGGTGGTGAGCTGCTTCATCGACTCGTTCTGGGTGGCCGTGATGGTGTTGAAGATGAGGTTGATGAGGTTCTCGCTCGACTGCTTGAGCTGCTGCATGGCCTCGGTGATGATGACGCAGTGGTCGAGGACGTCGCCGAGGTAGGTGTGCGTCATGGGGGTGACGATGACACCCGAAGCAGGGTCCTCAAGGACGCGGGCCGCCTGCTCCTGCGTGAGCGGAGTGCGGTGGTCGCGCAGGACGTTGACGAGATTGTCGATGGGGCTGAGGAAGCGCAGCATCTTGTTGATCTCGGCGATGCAAATGTACAGCGAGCGGCACTGCTTGATGGAGGGGGCGGTCAACACGTCGAGCTCGAGGTCACCGAGCATGTCCGTATATACAGCCGTCAGGGGCAGGGCGAGGTCAATGACAGCATCGATGATGGCCTGGACAAGCAGCGAGGCGTCGCACGACTCGCGCAGGATGGTGCCCGGGTTGCTGAGGCGGGTGACGATGGGGCGCTCCACGTCGCTGGCCGAGATCTCAAAGAAGGAAATGACGGTGTTGTCGTTTGTCAGGAAGATGGACACCTGCTCGGCGGCGACGGCCATGTTGTAGGGCGCGAGCGACGAGTTCTTCTCCATGAAGTCGGTGCGCGCCTCGTTGCCCGACGCGTGGTACTGGTGCAGGGAGCGCAGCATGGCCGTCTCCTCGAGGGTGGTGCCGTCGGAGAGGACGGGGCCCCCCTTGGCGCTGTTGAGGTGCTTCTCGAGGTCGGCGCGGAGCTTCTTGTCGCTAGGGCCCCAGAAGCGCAGCCAGCTGGGTATCCAGCGTGTGAAGATGCTGCCCCCTTGCGAGCCCGACGAGGAGCTCGACGAGGAGTCGTCGTTGTCCACCACATGAACCAGCTTCTGCAGCGTCATGATGATGAAGGCATGGTTGGGATACCAGTCGGCCTTTGTGCGGTTGCGTATGTTCATGATATCCTCGATCGCGAGCTTGTGCAAGCCCTTGTTGGTGCCCACGGCCTGGATCACGTCCCAGCTCAGGCCGTTGACGTTGATCCATCGGCACTTGGCCCACGGCTCCTTGGGCTCCGAGACGAAGCGCACGAAGCCGTCGTTGTCAAAGTGGCGCTTGAGCACGCGGTCACGGGAAAAGTCGACGACGGTGATTTCGCACGGGGCGCTCAGGGCGGGCATGGAGGCGTGGCCACCGTCGGGCAGCTGTGGGTCGAAGCCGGGCTCCGAGCCGGGCTGCCAGCCCGGGCGGGAGCCGTAGGGCGCCGGGTCGAAGTCATCGTGGTCGTCGAGCGTGGTGAGCGTCGCGGCGCGGGTGCTGCGACGACGGAGGACCGAGGGGGACGGCGGGCCGTGGGCGTCGTAGCTGGACGACGCGACGGGCCGAAGCGCGTCGAGGCCAGAGCTGGTTGTGTCGGTGTCGGAGCGGTGGCGCTTGCTGGCGGCGGTGTCGCCCGCGCGCGAGGGGAGCAGGGTCGAGGATCGAGTGTCGAGGGAGAGGTCGTAGTGCACGCGGTGCGGCTCCGAGCTGCTGAGCGGCCGCGGCGGCA
The DNA here is from genome assembly GCF_023168085.1 of Purpureocillium lilacinum. Lineage (NCBI taxonomy): Eukaryota > Fungi > Ascomycota > Sordariomycetes > Hypocreales > Ophiocordycipitaceae > Purpureocillium > Purpureocillium lilacinum. Next base: position 1,158,307 of record NW_027072112.1, read on the forward strand.
GGGCGGCAGTGGATGAAGCTGTCGCGAAGTCGACGCCTCGACTGCCGGGCTGCAGTGGTGGAGTCGCTATTGCTGCTGCTGCTCCAGCGGGCACAGGCGGTGCCGAGAGGACGGCGGCTACCCGCGCTGGGCTGCTTGGCGGCGCGTCACCCACAGGCGCTGGAGCCGCTGCAGCCGCTGACGCTGTCGCTTCTTCCGCTGCCGCCACTGCTGCTCGTCCGCCATGTCCACGAGCATGCTCGCCCGTCTCGTCGTCCTTGTCCGCGGCCATTGCGGTTCGTGCTAGCAGAGCATGCTGAGGGAGACGACTGCGAAAGGTTGCTTTGAGGATGAAGTAGCGTCGCGTTTCATGTTTGCTGCCATGAGATTAATCGATTGACGGCGTCGCTAGCGTGCGCCAGTGCATGACGCAGGTGGCCCGCGCTGCAGCTCGCCCTGCTGCTCGCGGCAGAGACGTCACAGTGCTCTCATTTGCCGCTCGGTCAACAAGTCGGGAGTGAACCACACGGTAGGCGATCTATTGAAGCAACAGGTTGTCATCATCGCCAAAGTGTTGCAAATTTAGAAAACTATGTATATATGTATCAACTAGGCGCGTTCTGTTGACATGTGGCACGTCGACGTCATCTACGCTTCAACACGACGCCGCTGTAGTCACAAGTAGAACGCCCAACCAAGTAAACCAAGTCCAACGATGATCGATACCTTGGTGTGTAAGGACCGTCAATGCCGGATTCAGACGTCTTCCTCTTCGCTCCGCGAGTGGGTTGTTTGTCTTCAATGATTCCTGGTGTCTTATACTGACGCATGTGCACGTACGTCGCCACCCAACGGCTCCGCTAACAACAGCCCGCGTCGATGCACGTCATGCCAATCGCTGGAGCACCAGAACTCGACGGAACAAAGCCTATACTCTGGACTCAGTAAGGTCTCCACTGCATATGTCAGCCCGATAACTGCCCTCGGGGACCGACCTGCGTGCGATTCATGTTAAACTGGCGACAGCTCGTGGTTGTCGAACCGACCAGACCGCAAACGCCGCGGCCAAAGGGTTTGAGACTCTGTGCCATTACAATGCCTTAACAAGCTACGGCCAGAGGCACTTCTCCATACCATACTTCGTACGATAGCTTCGACTAAGCAAGAATAGCTTCTCACCTTGTTCATACCATGTATACAATGTGCGTCCAATCGTATTGCAAAGACAGACCCAAGTGCCAGCACAGCTTTCATGCAGTTCTGGCGTGATACCTTGTGCCAAGACCAAGACCTGCATTGCCAGCTACATGGCAGAACTCAAGTGGCTCCAGTAGTCACGCTGACCACATTTCCGCGTAAAACGACCTTGTGGCGACTGCGCACCTTCTCCACGTCTTTGACACGAGACACGCTATATCAGAGGTGCCCGTTGCTGGCAATAAAACGCCGGAAAGTTTCGTCCAGGCAGCTTCATGCGTGGCCGCGACGATTGCCCTCGGTATATGAGAGCCCCAGATCCGGTTTAGAGCTACCCTTTGTCATGTTCAAACCGCCCCCCGCGTTTTGTGAACTCGGCCCTTTGCAGTGCACGATGAAGGCGCTTGCTCTAGCTCTGAGTCTTTTCCCCGCCGTCTTTGCGGCCAGTCAGCCCTGCTCTGGCTCTTGGACGAGCCCCTGGTGCATCTGCCTCGATCATAACCGATGCACCGCCCTCGGTGGCACCGTCTACAAGGGCATCCCAGGTGACTGGCCGTGCCCCTCCGACGGAGCAAGCATCCAGGGCTGTCAGATGGTCCACCGCTGCCCAGGCCGAGATACAAACACGGCATGCACGTGGCGAAAGGACTGTGCAGCTACGATTCTGCCAGGTAAGAAGCACTGACCGACGCTATCATGTAATGTGGCGATTTGGCTAACAGTTTGGCTGCGTAGATCCAATCTGCCCCGGAGGCAAAGACTTTGTCTGCTGCCAAAACAAGTGAGAGGCGTCCAAAAGCACGGGACGAGTCGCAGAGCATGTATGCAACACGATGGCCGCTGTCGCAAGTTGACTGCAATGCTGTTAAAATGAGTGCCATGCCGTCCAAGTTTGCTTTGACGCGCACGTTGATTCGCGATCCCCTAGCAAACCAACCCATACCCAGCCATTAGTCGTACTATTGCCCAACTTAATATCTGTGCGCTCAGCCCTGCAGCACCAACTGCCGCCAGTTGGGCGATCCATCCAACGTATCGGCGCACATCGCCGACAGCGCGAATTTGAAGACCGACCTCATCTCGCCGTCGCTCGGTGTCATCTGGGCGAACAGTCCGTCGCTCCTGACAAGGAGCCTGAGCACCCAGTAGCGTGTCGAGACGCTCCCACTCTTCAAGTTTGATCGTCAGTGGGGAAATGTCGGCTTGCAGACGCCAGGTCCAGGTTCGTATTTCGTCTGAACCCGTCCGTCAACTGTCAGTTGCGGCCCCACACCGGACGCCAGCCGCAACTCGGGCGCCCAACAAGACGGCTTCACTTGTCAAGTTCCCGTGTTGTGCCAGTTGCAAATTCCAAATGGTTTTTAAGTCAGCAATTTCTACCCGTCCCGCCAGGCCAGTCGGATCTGATGCCATCAACCTACAAGGCATTAAATAAATTGCCGTCCGAGCACAAACTCGCAACGATACACTTGAACGGTTTGTAGCCCCTTCGGAGCCCACGCTTCGTGGGAGCGCCGAGTCATGCACCCCGCATGAGACTTTTACGAGTAAGACGGCACTTGCAAACTGGGATGCCCCTGTGCCAAATCCAAGCCAGCAGCCAGAGCCTCCTTCTTCTTGCTTACCACCCCATCCCCCTGAACCCTGCCCGCCAGCAGATCGCAGAAACTCGGACCCGTAGTGGCAGTTGCAAGTCCCGACGACATTGGCCTCGCGAGTGCGCCCCCTGTCTCGCAAGCGTCAACGCATCAGGAACAGGAACTCCGGGTCGCGCCCGCCCGAGTCGGCGCTCCTGCAAAACGCTCGTGCGGACGAACTAACGCATCTTTAAGCTGCTTTGGGCCCCTGGATGCAGCCACTTAGCTTGGTGTGGCTTTCGCTGGCGAATCTGAGACTTGCCGATTTCTGGACGTGATCGTTGCAGCTGAGGCATCACGGACCGCCGACGTGCACGCCACAGCCAACGGTCCCCCCGGCTTCAACCCCTGCCACTTGAAGGAACTGCACCCTCGCCGTAATTTTCACGTCGAGTATCTGCGCATGTGAGCGGCCATGGAGGACGCTCGCTGCCTACCTCGTCCTGCCTCATGGGCAACATGGACTCGCTCTTTCGAGAACCCCTGGTTGCCGGGGCCTGGACGCGGCGCACGCCACGCCCTGTGCAGATGGATTTAATGACATGCGGTCCCCTTGCCGTCGGTTTAAGCTTTCCAGGACTTGATCGATGATTCTCCATTTGCGTGCTTGAGGTCGTTGAAGCCGACTTCCGCCCACCATGGCTGCTCTCACGGGGGACCAGATCGCGGTCCTCAACATCATCCAACAGGTGGGCTCCTCGCTCTCTCTTGTGGGGTGCATCTTCATCATCGGCACCTTCTGCTTTTGCGATGCGTTCCACAAGTCCATCAACCGGCTCGTCTTTTACGCCTCCTTCGGAAACCTTGCGTCCAGTGTGGCATTCATGATGGCGGGCTTGCACATTGACCAGCCCTTGAGTGCAGCGTGCCAGGCGCAAGCCTTTCTTCTGGATGTGTAAGTACTGACCAGGGGCCTGGCTTCGGAGGCGTAACTTTAAACATATCCCATGCATTCAGCCGCTGACAGAAAAGGCAGCTTTGTGGCCGCTGATGCGTTCTGGACGCTGGCCATGGCCGTCAACGTATACCTCACATTCTACTTTCGATTCGACGCGCACGCTCTACGACGGATCGAGGTTCCGTACCTATTTCTCTGCTACGGGATACCCTTTGTTCCCGGGTTCATCTTCCTGTTCATCAAGAACTCGGAGGGCCAGCATGTGTACGGTGCCGCTGGCATGTGGTGCTGGATTACGCCCCAGTGGGATCCGTTGCGCATTGCCACCTTCTACGGGCCGGTTTGGTATGCAGCTCTGCAAATCTCCTCTTGGCCATTACGGCTTGACTAAACATTATACGTGGCAGGGTCGTTATCGCAATCACAATGGCCATTTACCTCCGGTCCGGGACCACCATATACAGGAAGCACCAACAACTGCGCAAGTTTCAAGGCTCAACCTCTGGCGGCATGTCCTCATCGACTCGCGGCAACACCGTCACCAACATGAGAACCACGGAGGTCGTTGTCACATCCGAGGTGGTGACCAAGTCGGAGACAATGGAGTTGCACACGATCGGCGGTCAGTCAACCGCCCATGCGACAACTGCCACCCCGAATGGCATCGAAGCGGGCACATCACAGCCACAAACCTCTACGCAAACAGGGACCAACGCAACTTCGGTGACCGCCGGCGGTGCTCCTCGTCCCTCGAACCGAATCCACCAAGAAATCAATAACGCGGCGTGGCAGTACACAAAGTGTGCGCTCCTCTTCTTCGTCGTGATCCTCATCACCTGGCTGCCTTCGAGCGCGAACCGCGTGTACTCGCACATTCACCCACGTGAAACAAGCGTCACGCTGCAATTTATGAGCGCAACAGTGCTGCCATTGCAAGGCTTCTGGAACGCCGTCATCTACGCCGTTACATCATGGGCGGCATGCAGAAAGTTACTAGACAAGTGGAGAAACACGATCCTCAAAAAGCGAAATAGTACCGCTGCCGTCGGTGGGAGCGAAGGGCAGCGGTTAGGGGGGCCGGGCAAGCATCCGTGGACGCGGCAGGATGAGCCGCGCTCCCAACGGGGGTGGAGTGGGCGTCTGGGAACAGTGCTCAGCACCGGCAAAGAGGAGGACACGGAGAGTATGAGGGAGCTGGCCAAGACTGCACAGGGGTCTGATGACGGCCGGAGCGGCAGTTTAGCGCCTTCTCGCAGCGAAGTATAGTTATCCATATTAATCCCTCGTGTGTTCTTGACGACTGCGATTCGGGGGCGCTTTGCCGTTGCGAGTTGTGCCCTTGCAGGGATGTTGTAAATCACCTTCACGCTGTCGAGGCAAATCTGGCTCCTCTGGTGGAATCCGACATCTTTCAACGGCTGGTGCCTGAAATGTCGGCATCTGTTGAGGGATAGATCAAGGTTCAATTTGGTCAAGGCCGTCGTCTAACAGTTTCAGGCCATCATCATTCAGGCAGCTCGTGTGTCCTTCCCGAAACGGCTATTATCGACAGGGACGACTTTCTCGCTTTGTTGTTATGCCGTTGACTGGGAGGCTAACCCCCTGTTCTAACAGCATACAGGGTATTTGCACCTATATCCAGTCGGCTTGAAGCTGCCCGAACACTGCCGACGTGCAGCCCATGAGTGCCAGCTGATCTGGAGCCCAGCAGACAATCGGGCGCACCTGCATCATGCAGAACTCTGCTGTATTGCGCTGGGTCATCCGCTGTCTGTCGATGGCGTGGGCCCTTCCAGGGGCGAGATGGCGTTTGGAGCCAATCCCATACCAGATCGTCAAGGGTTATTTCGATCCTGGGGTGAATGATGGCTCATAAAAAGCAGGAGTGTTGGCCGGGCCTCTGTTGGTCACGATAGATGCGCCAATCTAGCGAGAGACATATAACTCGGCCCCAGAGGATGAAAGGATCCCAAACTAGACTTTATTGTGCCCTTCGCGAAGTCGTAGGAACCCATGGATTTTTGTGAGAGCCATACGGCCGTCAGAGGGGTCCGTATGCACCCGGTTACATGTTCTCCATGATCCATTCATCATTGGCCAGTGCCTTGGCCGATGAGCGCTTCGAAGGTTCCCATTGGAGCATCTTGCGCATCATGGCGAGGAACTTCACTCGACTTTGGTGTTCCCCTTCCAGGCTTGTCTCTCTGTCCTCAAGCGGAATGCTGTCCAAAAGTGGAATGTCTGCACGAAAATCTCCTGCAAGTCACGCAAGGCCTCGTCAGCCAGGATCAAAAGCTCTCACAGTCCAAACAAAAAGTGAGCACGTCTGAGCCTACCTTGATCTGCAAAGAACTTATGGCTCGACCTCCCCGAATCGAGAAGCGCCTGCGGAGGAAGTCCGAGCAGAGCGATTATCTCGGCAAGATGCGCTCGGCTGCGATACCTTTGGTGCTCAGGGTCGTGCCCCGTAAACAGGTGGCCACCCTCAAATAGATCCCAAATCTAAGAAAAGCAATGGGGACGCAGATCAGCACTAGATCTGCGAAGTTTGTGTCGAGCTGGTCCTTACCACACAGCCTGCGTTCCATATATCAACCTGATACGACCATGGTGCTTCTAGTATGACCTCGGGTGCTCTGTAAATGTCGGGCTGTATGTCCTCCAGATGCTCCGTGTCCCCGGAAACAGCCGACCCGAAATCACAAAGGACCGGTGCGCCCCAATCCTTTGGCATCCGCAGCTGGCGTGACAGATAGATGGCTCTGTCGCCGACTAATTTTCTCGGAGAGGGGTCGAGCTGCTCTTCCTCCTCGAAGGCGGTAAAGACCGAATCGTCCTGGATGCCGAACATAATATTGTCGGCTTTTATATCTACTCCGTCACATCTCAGCACCGTTCTGGGCGAGCTATCTCCACTCAGTTCAGTTCCCGAAGACGCACCTGTGTGGATTATTCTGCATTCCGTATGCAGAAAGTCCAAGGCCAAAAAGAGGCGGCGGAGGACGAACGCCAGGACCGGCACGGGTAGTCTCCTCACTGGGTTTCGGTGTAGGAAAGTCAGAGCGCTTTCCCATAGCGGAGCATGCACAAGGCATTGGTGGGATCCGTCTGGTCCAGCAACAGCAACAGAGCCCAGGAGTTCCCGGACGGTACCACGTCCGGGATGCTTTGCCGAACACCTGGAAATGCGCTTGTACATTGCGAGCTCATTGTCCAGCTGCGACCCCATAGACTTTGAGTTTACGAAAAGCTTCAGTGCCACATGCCGCCGGCCACTGCACCACCTGTAAGTAGAGCGTCTTCGCCAGGGGACACCGCAGCACATCTTACGCGAGATCCCGCGCCAACCAGACCGTCGAGCTGGCTCCAAAGCCCAGCTTGCCAACAATCTGGTAGCGATCACTGAGAACTTGGCCAATGCGGACCGGGTAGTAGCGCGACGCAATGTAGTCGGGGAGGAGCTCCTCTTCTATTTTCTCATGCACTGGGACTCGCGGGAAATTGGAGTTGGAAAAAGTGAGGGGCTTCCACGCTCGGCCAGCCCAGGGCATTCGCCGAAGTATTGACGCCATACGAAAAGTGGCCCCCAGCGACGGAAAGTGAAGGAAGATGAAGTCGTGAACCGGCACGCGTGCTGTGTGATTTGATGCAAGCCAAAACATGGTCGCGTTAGGGAACTCTGGATGGACAGCGCGCGCTCCAGGCTCACCAGAACCCCACTTTATCTGACACCAACCACCTCTGCCGCCGCACTTGTTAGTCGTGTCATGGTATGATTGAACGCTAAAGACGGCATGCGACGGTAGCTGGCCAAGGAACATGTTTCTTAGGGTTATCTTAGAATCTCTCTTGTGCAGACACCACTATGTGTGTCCCTATTTGCCCTGCAGCTACAAGTCCTGCTCGCCTTAAAAGAAGACGGTCTTTCGACGAAGTCTTTCGCCGTATTTGTAGAAGAGGATTGGAGCAGGGACAAAGGCCAGAGCCAGAAACCCAAGCAGCGTATTGCCCCATCCATAGCCAAGCGTTTCATACATTTTTGGCGCGGCCAGTGGCAGAAACGTTCCAGACACATAACGCAGTAGCAAACTGGCGCTGAGGGCAGACGCCGCCGCCTCGGAGCCGAAGAGGTCCACAATGTAGAGTTGTGCGGGCATCTGCATTGCAATCTTTAGCGTGTATAGGCGACCAACGTCTGGTGACCAATGGAACTTACAACCACGAAAAACGCTCCGAAGCCGATGAATGTAGTGGCAATCACGGGGACAATCCAGTGAACTGTATAGTGGACTGTCCAGCCGTACATGAACATGCCCAGCGAGACAAAGGGACTGAGAATGATCATGAGCACCAATCGATGCTCAGGCTGTGGTCGTGGCAAGCCACTGGCCTTGAGAACAGCTGCCTGGACTCGCATGTTCAACGCGCCAAATAGAAGCACGTCGAACAGCAGTGCGATCCCAAGCCCCAAGTATACCAAGCCGGACGTGGAGGTGGTGAAGCCATATTTCCCCTCGAAGACAGGGCTAAACGTGGTGAACAGTATATATAGCAACCCAAACACCAGCGCCACGTATAGAGAAATGACGAGGAGGATTGGCGAGCGAAGCAATAGCGTGATGGGGCGAACTAACGCCTGCGTAAGGATCCTGCTGGCTGTATCGGTGCTGGCGAGCTTGGACACGAAGTCTTGGTTCCCGGTAGAGGCACGGAGATATTGAGCTTTTCGCTCCAGAAGGACCTTGGGATGCGTCTCACGCATGATGGCAGCGGCGGCAGTTGCAAGGGCACCGCCAACAATGGCAAGCAGCCAAAACGTCCAGCGCCAACCAATCGCCTCGGCGACGAAACCCCCGATGAGCGGGCCGAGGACCTAAGCAAGTCAACATGTATGTTACATTGAGTCCAGGGGCATCTCGTGCGCACCGGTCCAGTTAGCGGCCCTAGACTGAACAGCGTCATGGCCGAAGCGCGCTGTTTCAGAGAAGTCAAGTCGGCAATCTTTCCGCCACCGAGCGCCAAGGGCGTGCCGCCTGCACAGCCGGAAATGAAGCGAAATACCATGAACTGGGAGATGGTTTTGCTCAGAGCGTTGCCAGGTAAGCCCAACCATGCGCAGCTCATACGTAGCAGAACCACTCATAACCAAAACGGAGTCGCCCACGGGTGCACCGCCTGCCGAAGGCTCGCCAGAAGACCAATTTGCAATCTGCCCTGTGGCGACAGAACCGCGATCGGTCAACAGATATAAATCGTCCGCTCGAAACGACATATGGGATGGTGAAGAGCCCCGACGTCTGGATGCACTCGCCCGTGGCTATGCGCCAGATCCGAATCGTCTTGTCGCTGGAGCCCGATGCCACGAGTTCAGAGTCGTGTGAGAATGCTACTGACGTGACCGGCCGGTCGTGGCCAGGCCACGGGAACCCCGCAACGGATTCGCAGGCGCCTAGTGGCACAACCTTCTGCTCAGTGTTTTTCGCGACCGAGGTATGCAGCTCCGGAGGCTTCTAACGGTGCTCCTCTCAACTCCTGCCCAGTACCATGTCTCCCAACAGCATCGCCGACAACGCCGCCTGTATCGCAAACGCCAAACGACAGCAACGTGTCGGGCGACATCGAGTGCTCCCCGTGTCCGATCGACCCTGCCATCACGACCGGCCAAAGTGAGACACAACACAGTAGGCAAGGGCCTCAAAATCTTCGTCGCGATGACGCCGGAAAGCTCTCTATAAAGTACCCTGCCCGCGACATTGACGAATTTCATTCTCTCTTTTTTCGTTCGTTTCGTGTGGTTCACAATTGCTGGTCACGGTCGTACGAACGGCGTGCCGGCCGCCTTGACTTGGCCGCCGCCTCTACTCTGGCTGCAAAGTGCGGCTCGATGGGAGACGCTTTCCAAGACTCATGTCAAGTTGATGGCGGGCTGCGACAAGAAAGCCGCGTGCAACTGTACATGCCGCGGACGGGTGCTAGGCTCAGCAAAAGAGTGTGTAGTCCTCCCGGCCTAAGCTTCAAGAGGATCCCTGGCCTTCACAGGGCCAGGCTGGTTCGGCGCTCGTATTGACGCTTGTGCACATTACGCAAACTTTGAGATGGTTCAATTCTTCGGCTCTCTGCCAATTTGGTGTGCTAAACATGACATCCTTGATGTTAAGTCGCCGCCATTTTCGTCGTGAGCAAGATTTCCACGACATGCGTCCAGCAAAGCGGCACTGCTCGCCATGGGAAATGTCCTGCGAATCGAGTTGGCGCCTCTTGGTGTCGACGTCATCACCGTCATGTCTGGAGGGGTCGCTTCTGCCGCGTCGCAGACGGCTCAGCGCCGAGGACCCAACGTCCCCGACCATAGTCTCTATCGCCAGCTGGCACAGTCGATCGAAGCCAATGAAGCTGGAAGGGGCATTAAAAGCACTGAGCCCGCAGAATACTCCAAGCAAGTAGCAGATGATCTGCTTGGCAAGCGACCGCGGCTACTCATTTGGAGGGGAGCGTTCGCGTGGCTCGCTTGGGTATTCACATGGCTTGGTTGGGTGGGGATTCTGGACGGAGGGCACGCAAAGAAGGCTCTCCTGAACAAGGTACAGCGACCTCGATTATTATCCTCAGGTAGATGAAGAGATACGCCAAACAGCCGTTCGAGGGTTCTCCTTATCGAGATGTGGCGGCACTGGGACAAAATGCACATGCAATAGGTCAAACATTTTCGTTCCAGTACCAGCAGTCTATGTATACCCCGGCCGGACGAGCGTGACACATGGCCATGGACCGGAGAATACACGTTGGCACCAAGTCCTCGCATCTAGGCATACTGGACACACATGGCCTTCCCCTTGCCCTTCGACATGCCCTTGTCAATCTGGGCCAGTCTCTCGGCCACCTTGGTGCTGAAGCCCACAATGTCCTCATGCGGCATGGCTCGGCGCGCCTTGGCCGCCTTGACCACGTTGTTGGAGTCCCTGATGCCCTTGGCGCTGAGGACGAGGCCGAAGATGAAGATGGGCGCTGCCTTGGGGTTATCCACGACACTGTAGATCCCCAGGCCTGTGTTGCCCAGCTCTCCGATCGTGACGAGGGCCCGGCCGAGCGTAGCCAGTCCAAGAGTGCCGATGGCCTCGCCGAGAGCCGGCACAACGAACAGGATGGCGGACAGCAGGTTGACAATCAGCGTCTTCTTCTCGGCCTCCTCAATCTTCTTGGCCATCTCCACCACCGTGTCCATGTAGTCGAGGCCCTCGCGAATCATGTAGATGGGCATGGCCACGGCGTCGATGAGGTCCGCCGCGTCGCCTTTGTACATGCCAGACTTGACCTCTAGGGCCAGGCTCGCCAAGTCCGAGACAAGGCCCGACGACTTGTCAAGAGCCTTTTTGACCGTGTCCTTGGGGTTCGTGACGTCGTCCTCGCTGACCCTGCTGTCTACCTTTGGGGCTCCAGTCCAGTACCCCTTGCCCATGCAGTCCTTCTTGATGTTGCGTCTAGCGAGGTCTCGGCTTATGAGGTCATCACCGTCGTCGCCTAGAGTTGAGTTGTCGTGGTCGCGCTTGCTGTAGTGGCAGTTGGTGTTGGTCACGAAACCGTAGATGTACTCTCCCGTGTCACTAAGCTCCATCTTCTTCTTCGGAATGCCGACTTCTGCCTCGATCTCGGCCCAGAAGTCGTCTTCCTTGCCGTCCTTTAGCGTCCATGTGATGTCTCTGTACTTTGCGGGACCCATGCCGGCCTTGGAATAGTCGGGAGGGCACTCTTCAATGGTCGAGTGAATCAGGCGGAGGGCGTCGTCGTTTCCGCTCTGAATTTTGCACTCGCCCGGCGGAAGGCACTGTGTACACGAGTAGTCGGGGATGCTGTCACAGCCCAGGCAACACGTAACCACTTCGCTGATGTTGCAGTTGAACCACTCCTTGCCGTGATCAAACATAAAGTCGGATGCGGCCTTGTAGGAGCCTTTGGCAATGTAAGTGCCGTAGATGCTAAAGTATTCGTCGTATCCGTCGTCCATGATTTTGTCGTAGCGCGAGAGGTCGCCGGCCAGCTCCCTCCCCAGGATGTCGAGCAGATACTGCGGGGCACACCAATAGTCGACGTTGTCCTCGTCCTTGATCAGATCGTCGATGGTGTCGTAGTGGCCGTCACAGGCAGGGAGAACGTCGTCATCGCTGTCGTCGACGTCTATCGGGTCGCCGGTTGACACAAAGTCCTCGAGATCTATCGCCCACTCGATGGTACCCCCAAAGTTGGTACCCTTGGCAAAGTCGACTCTGTCATCTCGAACGTTGTTGTCCATCCAGGCGACCCATTCCGTCTCTGCCAAATGTCAGGTCCTACACTCGGGGCGGGGATGCGACATGGGACGTGGTCTTACCGTCATATACGAGATAGTTTGACCTGGTGTCCTTGTCATACCACGAGTCCACGTTCTTGTTCGTCTGGATAATGTCCTTGATTTCGGCATTCGAGATGTAGCCGCTAGTGTTAGTACATGGCCCTTTCTTCGCCGGAGAGTCTTTATCGCCGAGATACGTGCACATAGGGCCCGTGCACCCTTTCTCGGCCATCTTGAACGAGCGGCCGTACGACGAGACACCAAGAAGGATCTTGCTGGTTGGTACGCCAGCCTTGGTAATCATGGCGAGCGCATTTTCGGTCTCGGTCCAGTTGACGTGAGACCGGAGACAGTTTCCGGCAGGGCACCCAGGAGCCGAATGCGGGTTTCCAGAGTCCCACTGTCCGTGCAAGTCGTAGGTCATGTAGACGATATAGTCCAAGAGGGGCTCCATGCGGTCAATAGGGAAGCCTTTCAAGTACCAAAACGAGGCGGGCGCGGCGATTGACAGTGTCTTGCCGGCGGGGAGAAGCTTCCGAACCTCGGTTAACAAGGCGAGATAGTTGGAGCCGTCCGCCTTGTCGCCCGGAGGGACACCAGGGATATCTGTGGCAGTTAGCACAAGTGAAAGGTCTGTGTGTTTGGCTCAGGGGCCAAGTGTACCTGGTGCGCCGGGATACTCCCAGTCAAAGTCGATGCCGTCAAGATCATTGTTAATGGCAAAGTCCACCACCTTTTCGGCAAAGGCCTTTCGGTTTTCGGGCTTCACAACGTCGCGGAAGATTTGGTACGACCTTCCTTCGGTGGAAAATGCCCAGCCACCAAACGCAACAATCTTCCTCGGGGTCCCATCGCCGACGAGCTTGAGGAAATGGCCCCATTGCTTCCCAGTCTTTTCTGGGATCACGACGTCAAAGTCCTTGGAAATCTCGGCAAAGGAAAAGTGCACGTCTGTGTAGTGGCGCTTGTGGTTCTTGACCTTGGAAATGTCCATGTGCAGACAGTTGCGGTCGTAGTTCCAGGCCTCAAAGTAGCCGAGCGTGCGGAACTCCTTTGGCGATTTGTCCTTGTTGACAATGTCCATGCCGCAGTTTTGGATACAACCGTTGTGTAAGCCCGAGGTTCCCGGTGCACCGGTTTCCGACTTCTTCTCGAGACAAAACTCGTCCGTGGTGCCGCACTGGCCCCAGACGTTGCAGCACACCTTGAGAGGGCAGGGATTGAGGTCCGAGAGCGTCTGGTCTCCTCGAGGGGGTTTTGTTCCGGGCTTCGTAGGTCCGCATACAGCGTTATCGACTGCGGCCGGCAGAGGAGGTTTTCCCTTGCTGAGGCAGATGGCAATACCAAGACCAAGAGGGTTGCAGCCGGTCCAACCCCATGTGTTGCGGTTCATCTGCATGAGCTGCCCGTCGTTGAGCGTGTACTTGGCGGACAGGCCATCGCAGGTGTCGAGAGGCTTGACTTCGTAAGAGTGACAGGTACCATCCGCGTTGGGATCAGGCCGGAAATCGGGCACTGTGCCCGGACCGCAGCAGACGGGTTGCTGAGCCCTCAGCTTATTGCAGTGATCCTTTCCCGGGTTGTACTCTGTGTACTTGGCCGGGGTGATGCCGCAACGAGCAGCCAGCTTGGGGCAAGAGTCGTTTTGCTCAACGAGGATGTACCTGCACTCCGAGTCGCGGACGCGAATGCTCGTGGTGTTTGGCTTTGCAAAGTGGTAGAACTTGAGATTCAGATCTTTCACGGGGGTGGTCTTGCTAGCTCCGGTCGGGCATTTGGCTTTGCTCCAGCTGATCAAAGCACCCTGGAGAAACTGAAAGTCACCGTCGGTGGACAGGATGGCGCCGGTAGTGACACCGCCAGTGATTTCGCTGCCAGTCTCGCCACAGTGCTGAACGGCCAGACGATCGGCAACTCCATTTCCTTTGGCCTCTGACGACAACTTGTCCAAGAGGCTCTTTGCACTGGGCCCGTGCTCGACGCGGGCGCCGCCGTAGTACGCCGCCATGGTGCCGTTGAGGATGCCGAAGATGGCGGTCGGTTGCTTATCATCTTTTCCGGCTGTAATCCACCCGTTGATCTTGCTGAGGATGTCCAGGCCATCTGCAGCAGCCTTGGAGCCGGATTGTCGAGTGGTGCCCCAAGAGGCGACTTGGACCGACGAGCCATCCTTGACGGCGTCAGGAGCAAAGGCCAGCGCGCCTCTCTTGGCAATTCTGCTGGGATCCGGTTTCGTCTCTGGTGCGTCCTGGATGATGGAATTGAGCATGTTCTCGGAGTCACCCGCAGTACAGGCTCTGACACGAGTAGACTGGCCGGCCTTGACTGGGGCAGACAGCGAGACTTGAAACAGAACTGGCTCGCTGCAGACCTTGAGACGCTCGACAGAGCTGTACAAGGTCCATTTTGCCGGGTTTTGAGCGCCTTCGCACGACACCGGACACGGTTTCAGCTGCGAGTAGTACTCCTCTCGGGCGTAGGCGTGCTGGACGAATAAAGCCGTCACCAACGAGAGGGCAGGTAGCATGGTTGCGTTTTGCTCATGCCGCGGCAAGAGTAAATTGAAACAAAGGAGTGGACAACGTATCGAAACTGTAAAGTATGCGCAACCGTTGGATCACGGTCGTGCTGCAGGACAAGTAGCACTCAAATAAAGGGCCGAGAGGCTGTGAAACGGACGAGCCGACGAATGTTTAGCACAACGAACAATCCCTGTCTACCCTCCAAGTCCATGAGCCCACCCATTGCCTCGCGAGGCATGAGAGGGTGATGGTGGTGATGGCGCCAAGATGCGTCCACGGCTACTCGTACGTGACATGGAGTTGAAGGCTGTCCGCGCCGTTTCTGAGAAAGTATTTGGTACTTGCAACAGCGAGACACTAGCCACGAGACAAGTCCAATTTGATTAACGCAATCCTCCTTCTCTGCTTACATGGTGCTTGGCACTTGTCCTGCAGGGCTGTGAATGGCTTTCCAACCCCACAATAGTGCAAGGGGTATCGTCAGGAGTTCGCCGGCCGGCCATATTTTCTCCATCCCACGAACCCACAACCCGTCCAGAACGGGCCCCCACTTGGGCACTAATCGAAGCCGAGAGTCCGGGCCTCTGTGGAAGCAAATGCCCGAGATTCGCAGGTCTCGACGGTCCAAGTGCTAGCCCGTGGCGCGATGCTTGCCGACGCGGTCAAGGGTTATGTTGCTGTCGTGTGGTTGGGGCGGAGTTTTTGATCCATAAGCCTTCCGTGGCACGAAGCAACACCCGAGCCCCTAGGTTCTTACTCTTTGTCCTGTGCTCTTTTCCATCTCTCGTATATCAACGCCCAGGTCCCTTGCGCATTAATCGCAGGAACAAAGTCAGTGCCGTTGCCCAGCTTTTGTGTCCGATGTTTAAGGGCCCGGTGGTTTGTGTCTGGCTCGAGAGAACATTGAACAGAAAGGCCTAGTGCAAAGACGCCAAGAATCTGGGCCCTAGCTCGACCAGGATCAAGAACTTGTAAGAATTGCCTGCCGATGACGGCCAGCCGCCGCCGTACGTATTCCCGCGGAATACCCTTTCATACACAGCTCCGAGACAAACTAAGTCCAACCTATGCTCTGCACGCGGGGGCAATACGCATGGGTAAGAATCCCACAGGAAGCTCCGATCCTGCCAGAGCTCCCCAGATAATTTCTTCTCACCCTGTACCATGGCATGTCGCTGGCTTTGCGGATTAGCCGTCCACTCATTGCCCGGTCCAGCCCGCTCTCCCCGGTGCCCTGGATCGTCACATGAGATCCTGCAGCGGCCCGATTGGGAGTATGATCCGGTACTGGGTTGCAGTATTCTGGGAAATCTTGGCGACGCGATATTTCTTGCGCCTTTACGTTTGGCCGGCTACTGTCGTTGAAACGTTGCTACGTAGGACAATGCCGCATCCGAGATGGTCAATGAGCAGACCTCTTTCCTCGGCAAAGGACCCATCCCATTGTCGGGTAAGAAGATGAAGTAATGCGATGGTAGCCTTGGCATCCAGTACTCCAGCTGATGCACCAGTTCATGTTGGTAGTGAAGGCACCGGGCCCGGGCATGAAGTTGGCCGCCCCGGCTGGGCAAGCTAGGGCCCATGGCATGCGACGTAAAACTTCCAGTCATCCTCTCTTGTGAGATGCGGCTTTGATGGGCTTCAAAAGAAGACGAACAGCCCCCGGCCCCCCCAAGAGTCTCCTTCCACAGCTTCAGACCACATCTCGCGTCGATCTTCAAGATGCACGGCCTTGTTCGTTCTCTCCTCGCGGCCTCCGTCGCCACTGCCGCTGTGGTCAACAACCTCAACCCTGGTGCGGCAGGCAGCATTGGCCGCCGTGGCGCCGATCCCAAGTTTAGCTATGACCCCAGCACTTCCGCGTGGTGCACCTGGTGGTGGGACAACGAGGACGGCAGCGTAAGCTGCAAGGACATTCCCAACTACTGGGCCATCACGGAGGCGCAGTGGAAGCGATGGGTAAGTCGGCGAAGTGAGTCGTGAGACCGCCCCCAGTAGTAACCAGCTTGGATCCAGAATCCCGTCATTGCCGAGTCTTGCGACAACTACAAGACTGAGCAGTCGTACTGCGTGGAGGCCGATGAGCCTGGCCCCATCACCAGCAATCCTGGGACAACGACTACCACGACCACGGCGAACCAAACGCCTACCACTACAACGAGCCAACCTGCCACCACCACAACGCCGAGCAATGGCATCACGACGCCTTCGCCGTACATGCCCGGGAGCTCGGAGAACTGCGACGCCTTCTACAAGGTCCAGAAGGGCGATCTCTGCGAGCCCATCGCAAAGAAGTTTGGCATCTCGCCCGCCGACTTTTACGAGTGGAACCCAGCAGTCGGCGGTAGAGACTGCACCGGCCTCTGGCTCGACACATACGTCTGTGTTTCCATCATCGGCAAGGAGCCACAACCGCCCACCACCACCACTACGAAGCCCGGCAAGTAAGTGTCCCCATGCAGCCCCCCAGCGCGAGCTCGTCGAGGCCCTAACGCCGAGTGTGCAGCGGCATCTCGACGCCCACCCCGTACATGGATGGGTCTGTCGACAACTGTGACGCCTTTTACAAAGTCAAGTCCGGCGACCTTTGCGAGCCCATCGCCAAGTCCCACGGCGCCTCCCTGGAGCAGTTCCTCAAGTGGAACCCCAAGGTTGGCGGCAGGGACTGCACCGGCCTCCAGCTGGACACGTACGTGTGCGTGTCCATCATCGGCGTCGACCCCACGCAGGGCAACGGCATCGCGACTCCGACGCCCACCCAGCCGGGCCTGGTGGGCAACTGCGATGCCTTTTACATGACCAAGAAGGGCGATACTTGCCAGTCCATCATTAACAAACACGGCATCTCCTTGGCCCAGTTCACCACGTGGAACCCCCAGCTCGGCAAAGACTGTTCCGGGCTATGGCTCGACACGTACTTTTGCGTCAGCATTATCGGCGTCGAGCCGACGCCCACCAAGCCCGGGAACGGAGTCGTGACGCCCACGCCGACCCAGGATGGCATGACCAAGTCGTGCAAGAAGTTCCACTACGTCGAGCCCAATCAAAACTGCGACACCATCACCAAGAAGTACAACATCCCGAAAGACAAGTTTATCAGCTGGAACCCGGCGGTGAAGAAGGACTGCACTGGCCTCTGGGGCAAGACGTACTGTTGCGTCGCTGTACTTTAGTCGCCGTACTTTAGATACGTCTAGACGATAGTTTCTCGTGCATAGTTGATACAAAGTACTTCGTACAACGGTAGAGAAGCGAACCTGGTCCTACGGAGTAGCAGTGTTTGCTTTCTGTGAACGGCCAGCTTCTCTGGCGTGTTAGCTGCTTTCACGTGGTGTCGGCTTTGTTCTTCGCGGTCTCGATTCCCGTGCAGTCCCATTCCCCGCCGTGGTCGTAATGGTCCATGCCCCTCAGGGACACAGCACTTGCGTAGACACCACGTTCGAGCTGGGTCCCTGTCCGCTCAACCCATTTGATCTGACGTTCTGGCACCACCAAAACGCAGCCAAAGTTGATGCCGAATATCCGGGTCGACCTTCTGGAAGAAGGCAAGTGTAGCCGTTTACTGCCAAGCGTGCAGCAGTCTTGATCCTTCAACATCATCCGCGCGCCTAGAACATTGAGGCCCCATCTACAACAAGTCGCGGAGCTAGGGGCTTCTGCAGGTACTATCATCAAAATCCTTTGCAAGATGCAAAGGATCCTGTACCCGAGACCCGAGTGGCCAACACCATGCATAACAGCATTGAATGCCGACTGGTCGGAGGGAAACGGCCGCGGTGTCCCCGGCCCCGTGTCGAGCTTGGGATTGAAGAACTGGTTCATGAACCAGGGTCCTGTTGCTAGCGTCTTGGATGCCCATCGCTTGCCTTTCTTGGTTGCAATGCCAAGACATAAGCTTAAACGTGGGTAGGAGAAAAGAGAGGTTGTGAGGGCCTGGGACTGCATCGAGCCTTGTCCTTGCGCTGGAAATGTCCGACACTTGGGCTCGACGGCCGGATCACCGAGATGGTGGCTTGTCTCTGGGTGCGATCACCAATCCTGTTTGGTCTGGTCATAGGCTCGGTAATGTGTTGCACGCATACGACCTTGGCCCTCGCATCGGGTCACAGTCGTCGAGACCACAGATGCATCTGCACCGGCATCTGCACCGCGCATCTTAAGGGTCATCATTGACGTGAAGCTCGCTCGGCAGGATCTCGCAAGTTGTGCAACAGTAGGGGCACATCCATCACATGAACGCCGAAAACGGTGCTAAGAAGGTAAAAGCAGAGTCTAGGCAGTCAGCAATACATTTTGCCTGGATGCACGGCGTAGACCGCCTGGTGGCGATGGTGTCGAGCGTGGTGCTCTTCCGGGTTGCCTTAAAGGGGATCCCTGAAAGTCAACTGTCATGGGGGAGGCCGTCGAGACAACCCCAGCTCGCCCGGGAATGCCAGGTTCATTGAAGGATGAACCAAACTGCTACGTATCATCGGTGTTCCCGTTATGCATCTCGGGCTATCGGCGCCGACCGCCAGACAGCTACGCAAGAACGGTTTTGTTTCCATGAGCCGAAATGAGAGGGATACTGTGAAGGCCGTCTTCTTCCGGCCCCGAACATTGAACAACCAGCCCCGAGATTGATCAAGATCGGGTGGCATGGGTCGTTGGGGGCAGCCGCGGATCCACCGTAACCCACAATGCCGTGAAGTATCAGCTACATGGCCACGGTCGGGGCATGGGTGGTGGCTACTGATCCCTGGATGAACCTCAGGAGCATTCATCCTGCTCGGGTCATGTCTGCCAAGCGGTGTGGTGAAATTGTTGTCCCTTGCTCAACAGGTTTCGTGCTGTCAGTCATAGTCGACGGTCCCAGACTCCCAACAAGCAGACGATGGAGTGATGAGTTGCCAACAGCTTGCACGTACACCACACGGCCCTCGCTGTCAGAGCTTGCACTTACACGATTGTGTATGACCTTCAACTCTGGCACCTGAACTCGTCGTTCAACTACCTGTCTCACGGCAGCACGCCTTGTAGGTCATGGTTCTCCGTCAAAGTCGACTTCACGTATCAGCTAACAGAGTCATGCACGGAGACAGCCATTCCCAATGAAGTTCACCTCGCTGTTGCCGGTGCTGGCGGCCCTCGTGGCCCCAGTAGTCGTCTGCGCCGACGACACGTCGGATCCCGTCGCCCCCTTCGAGATGCTGTACTACTGGACCGTCTACGATCTCGACGTCGCCGTCTGGGGCGTGCACAACGGCTACATTGCCACCAACTGCCTCGGGAGCGGCAAGGGCAAGCGCTGCAACTTCAACGAATTCGTCAACTTCATCGTCCTCGGGGACGCCAGCGACAAGCCGTCGTACTACGACATGTCGTCCGACTACGCCATGGCGCCGGGCGACGTCATGGTCATTGTCGGCACGCTCGAGGACAAGCTGAAGACGCCCGCCGCCGCGTTCGACAGGCTCGTGCGCGGCCGGCGCTCCGCCGTGGGCGTGTGGAACGACCTGGGCTTCGCCGTGGACAAGGGCTCCGTCGAGGGCGCGGCAAAGGACATTGGCGTCGACCGCCTGCTCAAGAACGCCCGCACGGTCCTGGGCGCCGTGTCCGAGGTGCGCGCGTCGATCCTCCACTCCAACATCCGGGCGCAGCTCGTGGCCCGCGTCAAGGACGTCGTGTGGCAGACGGTCCAGCGAGAGTCCGCGTTCGTCGGCAAGCCATGGCAGGAGATTGAGTGGGAGAAGACGGTAGAAAAGTATCCCGACATGAAGGACCCCAATAGCAGGCTGTTCAAGGAGGTGACGGAGGCCCTGGACAAGTTCTACCAAGACAAGACGAACGCCAAGGACTTGACCATTAAGCAGAAGGTGGAGAGGAGCATTGCGAGCTGCTTTAAGTGAGCACTGCTGTGCGCGTTTCTAACAGACTTGTGTGTATGTGTAACGGCTAAAACGAGTATATGCGAAGCCGCAAGGGCCTAGTTCAAGTTGTGAGGGTTCATGTTCACTCCTGTTCGGACACGCAGCAAGTCCACTCACAATGGCCACTATCCGAGTTCCCCTGTGCCGTGATCGCGATATCCAAAGCCGGCACCACCATGCAATCATCCGCCGCCGCCGCCGCCGTCTCCGCCGCCCCCTCCTCCTCCTCCTCCTCCTCCTCCGCCCCCATCACCCCCGCAGCCCCCATCGCCACCACCGTGATGCCCCCCACCATCACCGCCATAGGACCCTCCCCGCCGGAATACCACCCGTTGCTCGAGCCTCGATTTTTCCGAATCTTCTTGTGCTCTGTGGCTAGCGCGGGCCGGGGATGGTCCATCCACCCATATTCGACGGGGGCTAGTCTCGACTTTCGCCGGGGCCAGCATATTGCAGCTGTTGTCTGGTGTCTCTTCTCACGGCCAATAACGGCAAATCAACGCTCGAAAGACTTCTTAACGCATGACTGGATCAAGCCAGCCGGAGCTGCCGAGAGACATATACTTAAAAAGCGGCAGCCAACAATTCACCTGTCAGCATTAGCGTTAGGCCGTCGGATTGAGTAACAGTACGTCGCACTCCGCTGCACCTCCGCGGTTTAACGCTACATTCCTATTGCACCTGCTCATCGCGCCGCTTGAGGAACTGGCCATGAAGTTGCATCTTGAATGTTACGTTTGATTTTTGTACGTATGGTAGAACTTCAACACCAACAGCCTAAAGCATTAATCTTTTGTTTTTCGGAGCAGGTCATCCAGCTTCTGCTGTCCCTTTTCTTCGTTGGTAACCTTGACCTTTTCGCTAGCAAGAACTGGTGGCAATTCCAGGACACGCCTCTTTGCGTCTTCGAGAAGATCGATCTCGCGATCTCGCTGCCCTTTAACGGTTGGCACCGACCAACTGTTGGATTCTGCTCCCTTGTGGCATAGCTTGTACTTTGAGCCCTTTAAAATCGTCTCGTATGTGTTTGCGTCCGTTTTCTTGACGTACTGTCATTCGAGGCGCAAAGTTAGTATTTTTCGTACATAGTGCTATTGCGGGTGAGAACAATACTTGATGTTCTACAATTAGCCAGTGGTACTCAGTTCCTACAGGTGCGCCGCTACCCGTTGGAGCTTTTCTAGCCCTTCTTTTTTTTGTGTTGAAGTCAATCTTCCACAGGTCAGGCTCCTGTTTGACTTCATGCCAGACACCAGGGTCGTAATTCCATGTGTGAGATCCACCGACTGCCATGCCTGAGTAGTATTGGCCCTTGTACGTCTTCAAAGCATTGTACTTTTCATGTGTGCTTGCGCGACGAGCTTCAAGATCCTCCGTCTCCGCGTCGTTATCGGACGGCGGGACTGCATCATCAAGGGCAGCCAGATCGGCCTCGATGTGTGCCCTCTTTGCTCTCAGAGCACTGTCGCCCGCATCGTGCGACGACTCCTGGCCGTTACTGCCGTGTACCAATAGTTCCTCATCCGAGACCGGCGCCTGTTTTCGCTTCATGTTTGAACCCGGCATTGCTGGTCTCAACATGTGTTGTCAGACCCGACAATGCGCGCGATAAAGATAAATCGACTGCCGACGATTTGAGTAAACAGAGAGTTAAGTTCCGATATCCGTAGGAAGTTGTCCGAGATTTTGATGCGTAGACATCGTCGCCCACTTTTCCGTGCGGCGTCGTTACTCTCATGTAGGACGCGCGACGACATCATTCTGACACAAGCTGCTTCCCAACGCTCCGCAGACGCTGGCTCCCGTACACTCCGTCAAGAAGTCTCTGAACGGCAATCTCGACCGTATCTCGCTCAAAGTTTCGAAAATCAAGTTCGCTGCCGATTGGCCTGTTCAACGATGCGGTGTTTGTCTAACTTTTAGAGGCCTTGGACGTGCCGTCCGAGTGCGGCAGCATGCGCGCGAGCGACTCGGACCTGCGCTACGTCGGCGGCGACCACTGGGCCGCCATCTTGGACAGCATCACCGACCTCAGGGACCACCTCGACCGAGACGAGCAGTTTGTCGGCGATGGCAGCGACACAGCGCAGAACGAGGCGAGCGTCGGGGAGAGCGCCAATGGATTACCGAGGTGGCGGTCGCCTCACGCCATGCTCCTGTACGGTGCCTCGCGGCCAACTTCGCGAGCTGATGTCCTCGCGGCTCTGCCACCCAAGGTCGTTGTAGACCGCTACGTTGCGCGGTACTTTAACAGCTTGGAGCTGGCATCGTGTTTGTCGCCGGGATATCCCCACGCCTTCGAGGCTGGCCGCTGACTGGTGATATATCGGCACTGAGCAGGTATCGTCCACGGCCCGACGTTCCTTAAAGAGGTATGCCACACTTTCTGCCTTTTCTCTATCGTGGCTCTCTCGAGTCTGACCATGACCGCGCAGTATGAAGCATTCTGGGCCAACCCGTCGTCTGTCCCGATTATGTGGATCGGCCTGCTCTTCAGCATCATCGGCCTCGCGGTCGTCACCTCGGATACAACAGATAACAGCACAAACAACAGCATCAACAGCGGTGACATAGAACAGCAAGCCCTCCGGTTCGACCTCTACCGCGAAAAGACCGTGCAATGCCTCATCAGCGGCGAGTACACCAACGCCGGGCCCCACGCCCTCGAGACAATCCTCCACTACCTACACATTGAGTTTGCCGCCCGCGCCGACGCCGACCGCGACGCATGGCTGCTGCTCGCCCTGGCCGTCAACCTCGCCCTGCGCGCGGGCTACCACCGCGACCCGGACCACTTCCCCGGCATGCGCATGTCGGCCCTGCAGCGCGAGATGCGCCGCCGGGTCTGGGCCACGGTCCTGCAGGCCGATGTGCTCATCTCGACGCAGATGGGCATGCCGCGCATGGTCGCGGACAGCAAGTGGGATGCGGCCGAGCCGGAGAACTACAACGACGCGGATCTGGAGCCGGATGCGATGGAACTGCCGCCCCCAAGGCCCGAGACGGAATTCACTACATCGCTAGGTATTATTGCCCGCAGGAGGATGTTATTAGCGGTGGGCACCATTTCGGATATCATGTCTGCGACCGCGTCATGTAGCTACGCCGACGTGATGAACGCAGACAGCCTCTTACACGACGCCGCAGCCAGCATCCCACCACCGCTGAAACCAAAATCCCTAGCAGCAAGCATCACAGACTCTCCACATATCATCACCGGCCGGCTCTTCATCAGCCACGTCTTCCACAAGGGGCAAATCATGCTCCACCGACGCTTCCTACACGCGCAGTCGCCCGCTTCCGAGCGAGACGCCTTCGCCTACTCGCGCAAAGCCTGCCTCGAGGCCTCCCTCGAGACCTTGCAGATCCAGCACATCCTCGACGAGGAAACACGCCCGGGAGGCCAGCTGCACAGCATGCGCTGGCGGCTGAGCTCCATCATGAACCACCAGTTCCTCACGGCCACGATGATACTGTGCTCGCTACTGCACCGAGGGCGGGCGATGCAGCGGACGGATGAGATCGTGCCGGCGCTGCACAGGGCGAGGGCGACATGGACGAGGGGTAGCGTGCGGTCTCGCGAGGCGAAGCGTGCTGCGGAGACGGTCAATTTCGTCCTGGCCCGGGCCGTGGGATCTGGGAACGGTCTTGACGCTGGAAAGGGTGTTGACACCGGCACACTCGTCGACGGGACGGATCAGAGCACGATGTCGACCCTTTTCGAGGACATGGGCGAGTACGACACCGGCCCGTGGTTCGACAGGCAGGACATGGATCTCATGCTCCAGGAGGAGGATTTTGGTCTCTTTCAACGTAAGTTTCACACACGATCCACGGCAGGCGCCAAAGAGACTTTGGCCTTGCGGTTGACTACTCCTGAGCACGACGCTAACTTGTGACACAGCCAACGGCTTCATCATGCCGACACTTTTGAAGGCACCATCAACCCCCGACCAAACGAACAAGGCCACCCGCTTTCCTATAAGCAGTCTCGACTCGGCCTTGGGATCTGCGGACGAAGTATCGACACACAGGCTTGAAACGGCATTATAGAACAGTGGCATTCACGTGTACAGGCTTGTTAAGGAATCGTGTTGGAATCCATCCAGGCCTCATGTTCAAGTGGTGAGTTGCCATTAAATTGCTCTGTATACCAGCTGCAGTCAACCCTCTACATCATGGTAGACTATACGCATGTATCTCTACGTAAACGTCAAACGCGCAACGGCGCCTATGCCGCCAACACCGGCTCATGCTCCGCTCTTCTCTGCACTCTTCAACTCCCCCATCCCCCTCAGCACCCTCGCCCTCTCCCTCACCAACTCCCTAAACGCCCCTCCCAGCACCTCCACCACAACGCTCACATCCGGCGCCTCGACGCCAGCCCCTCCCCCGCTGGTCGTAGCCGACGCGGGCGCCGCCCCCTCGCCCTCCCTTGCTGGCGCCACCTTGCCACCACCCACGCCCGTCTTGCCCATCGCTACCGTGTGCTTCACGTCCCTGCCCTTGCGGAACGCACCGCCCCGCGGCACCGCGGGTGTGATGAGCGTCTCGTCGAGGAGGGACTGCCAGCGCGCGAGGTACACGCCCGGGCCCTCGGTCAAGACCCCGACCGTCGGTGAAGATGCCGAGGATGAGGTCGAGGTGGAGGAGTTGGAGGAGTTGGAGTTGGCGGCTGTGGTGACGAGGAACTGCAGCCGCGCAGAGGAGAGGTCGTTGAGCGTAGACAGGTACGTCGCATGCGCGTCCACGGCCTGCAGGATACGCTTCTTTGTGTCCTCGTCCTCCAAGCCAGCAAACATGCTCCCCAGCCGCTCCCCCACGCTCCCCTTCCAGTCTCCATCGTCCTTGCGGAACTTCCTCGCCGCGGCGTTCGTCCACACCCTCAAGTCCGCCCACACATCATCGCAGCGCGCCGCCACGGCGCTCATGCAGCGATACAAGAGCCCCTTGTTACGACGCAGCAGCTCGACATACTCGTCCACGCCAGCGAGGCTTTCAACCCCGCCGGCATTCTTCTTGGGCTTGCTCGCGCGGATAAAGTCGTCGATGAAGCCCTGCGCCCCGTCCAGGTGCTCCTTGATGTCGACGCGCGCGTGCACGCTGCGGATCATGGGGTCATACGCCGCCACCAGGTCCTTGATGGCCTGCGTAAACAGGTCGGGCGTCTGCCTGCACAGCGCAGCGGCGATGGCGTCGCGGTCGCGCACCGACAGCAGCGCAGAGTAGTACTCAAGGCAGCGCGCGTGGTGCTCCTCGGTGAGCCCCTCCGCGCGCGCCGGGTCGTCCGAGGCGCAGAGGATAGCCACGACGATGGACTGGTCATTCGCGCGGCTCGCACGACGGACAAGCTCGTGCTCCTCCCTCGGCGCGGCGACGTGCTCGCGGATGACGCGCAGCACCTCCTCCGACGGCGGCGCCTTGTCCTTTTCGATCTTGTCGGCGACCTTGCGGAACTCGCCCGCGTCCCAGCCCAGGACGAGGGAGACGATGCGCTGCAGCAGGTTCATGCCGTCGTCGGCGCTCTGCGTGATGCCGAACCAGTTGGTGACGCTCGTGACGCTCAGCTTGGCGAGCAGCAGGCGCATCATGCCGTTGATCATGGTGGCGGCGTTGCCGACGCGCAGCGTCTGCTTGATGAGCTTGTAGGGGATGAGCGAGTGCACGTTTTCGAGCAGCTTGAGGAGGTACTGGCCCTCGGGCGAGCCGATGAAGACGCGGTGCGCAAAGGCGGCGAGGCTGGCACGTCAGTTCCCATTCAGCAACAAGAAGAAGGGGTATGGTAGCGTCGACATACTGTATCAGCGTGTACTCGGCTGCGGTCTTGACGGCCGGCGAGTGGCTCTCAAAGTCGTCCGTCTTGGCAATGTGATCAAACAGCTCGTCGACCAAGTCCCCATAGACGAGCTGCTGCACCACGTCGTCCCACGCCCTCGCCAAGTCCTCCGGCTTGTTCACGTCGTATGATCCTTTGTCGTGCTTGTCCTTGCCACCCTTGACCTTGCTGTGCTTGTCCTCGCCGCCCTCGTCCCTGCCCGCAGCAGACGACGGCGCCCTCTCCACGCCGCTCAGCGCCCCCCGCCCCAGCATCTCAATCACGGCACTCGCCCCCGTCGCCAGCATCTTCCGCGTCCCCAGCGCGCCCTTGTCGTAGCTCTCCGACAGGTCCGCGGCGCCCATGCGCGCCAGGATGCCCTGCACGCGCACGCTCCAGAACCCGCGCGGCAGGTCCCTCAGCCAGGGTAGCGGCAGCAGGAAACCCGTCAGCAGGGCCTGCAGCATCGGGGTGCCGCTGTCTGCGTCGTCGTTGTCGTCATCCCCTTCGCCCTCTGTGCTCCCGTTGCCACCCTTCCTGCCCTGGACGCTCCCCTTCTCCGATGACGCCGCGTCTTGCTGGTCCGCCGCCGGCACGGGCGTCCTGGATCGGGGCGTCCCCGGCGCCGAGTTTAGGGGCGTTGTCGTCGCGCTGCGCAGCCAGCCGGATAGGCCTCCTCCGCCTGTGGGCTGCGGCTGCTGCACCACCAGACTCGGGGCCGCCGTCCTTGAAAACGGGTACCCATAGTCTGTCACGGCGTCTGGTGTCTTGAACGCCTCAATCTCCGTGTATGTCTCTCTGTGCGACAAGATGTCGAACAGCGCGTGGACCTGCTCGTCCGTGAGGGTCATCGCCTCCGCGCCCGCCGATGGCGCTGATGATGATGTGCATGGTGGCGCCGGTGCGCTTCCAGCTGGTGACGCTTCTTCTGCCGGCTTGGTGGACGCTGCCCGTCCCGCCGCCGGCGATGCTTCCTCCGCCGACGCGGCACCGCCTTCACGGGCGGCCATTATCGTGAAAGTGTCAATATCGCGGGCATCAACGAATCGAGTAAAAAATCGGGCATTCGCAGAGACAAGAACGATGAGAGGGATTCGTGGATATTGAATGCCACCATGGCGTGGCGAGTGGAGGAGCGCGGGACAGACCCTCCTTGTTCTTTGTTCCTGGCGAGTGACGTCGGCCCGCCACACACGCAGGCACACGCAATGCAGGGCAGCGCCTCTTAGTCACCGGCCAAACCTGACCACACGTTCACTCACGCGTGGCTCACAGCATCAGAGAACGCATCTCATCTCATATCATTTATTTCATATTTCGTCATGTCCCGTAAGGATACCGTCTATCGGAGACTGTGCTTCACGACGCTGAGCCATCAATTCGCTTCGGAGGCCTCCTGCAAATCCATAGAATGACGGACACGCACTCTCAGGCGTGGAGCTTTCCACTTATACGCTTCACTCAGCCACGACGGCAGACAGATGCCAATAGCAATGACTTCGTATTCATAAACTAAACCTAACGGGACATAGGAAATTTTGGCGGTCCGAACCGTGTCCATTACTTCTCCCTCTTCTGGTATCACTGTAACGCAACTTCAACCATCCTCTTCGTTTCATCCGCGACTCAATGGGTATAACATCCGCACCCCGCCGCTCCCCTGCCGGGTGTGGCTCCTCACAAACAACATCGACTCGTCACCGCGCTTCTAGCGTGCGCCGAGCCCGTGGCTGTTGATGTTAGTCCCGTCCGCCGAGATGGGCTTGCCGCCGTGCAGGTTCACCGTCGCCGTGTTGCCGTTGGTGCCCCCGTTCGTCACGCCGCCGAGGCCCGAGATGCCGTTGGTGACGCCGCCATACCCAGTCTTGGCCCCGTTGGTGGCTCCGTTGGTGGCTCCCAGGGGAATTCCAGTCGCGGCTCCCGTCGTGGGAGGCACGCTGGTCCCGGCAAGGCCGGCGCCAGCAACACCACCCGCCGCACCGGCACCGGCAGCGCCGGCAACGCCCGAGGGGCCCGCAGAGTGCGCCTTGTTCTCAATGTGCGGCGCCGACGGGATGTCGGTGCTCTTCTTAGCGCTGCCAATCGAGAAGACGGGGCTCTCCCACTTGTCGCCCTTGCGCGCCAGCTCCTTGTACTCCGTCGCCTTGGAGCTCACGCCGCCGGGCAGCTTGACGTTGGGCAGGATGCTGTCTTCCATCGTCATGGCCACATTGACCTTCTTGTCGTCCGCCACCTCCTTGGTCTTTTGCTTGCCGTCCAGGTAGCGCTTCTGGGCCGCCTGGTAGTAGCGAGTGTAAAAGTTGGCCTTCTTCTCGGCCTCGTTGTCTCCCTCCTTGGCCGCGCGGTCCGCCTCCAGCTTGATCTGGTACAGCTCCTGGTCGGCCTTGTTGCACTGGTCCTTGATGGCCTTCTCCACCGCCTTCTGGATGGGCTTGCGAAGCACCTTGAGAACGAGCGGCTTGACGAGGCCAAAGAGCAGCTTGTGACTCGACTTCTTGACCTTGATGTTGAGTCCCTTGAAGTCGACATCAACCTTGTCCACCTTGAAGTAGTTCTGGCG
The DNA here is from genome assembly GCF_023168085.1 of Purpureocillium lilacinum. Lineage (NCBI taxonomy): Eukaryota > Fungi > Ascomycota > Sordariomycetes > Hypocreales > Ophiocordycipitaceae > Purpureocillium > Purpureocillium lilacinum. Next base: position 1,187,150 of record NW_027072112.1, read on the forward strand.
GTCCGTCTTGTGCGCAGTCGACACCTTCATGCGGAACGAGAAGCCGTTGCCAGGCAGCAGGATGTCGGCGATGCCAGTGTCCGAGATGGCAGGGAAGCCCCTCTTGCGCTTGACGTGGAAGCTGACGTCGCGCAGGTCCATCTGGATGCCCGCCACCTTGACATCCATAGTGTTGTGGTGCTTGTTGGCAATCTTCTTGCGGCCCATGCGGAAGTAGTGCTCGCTCGCCACCTCGAAAACGTTGGGCATGAAGTTGTCGCTCTCCAGCACCAGGTTCTCAATGACCACGTCGAACTGCGGGTCCACATACTCGATGCGCGGGATCGGAATGTAGTTGATGTTGGCCAGCACGGCGGGCAGAATCACCTCGGTCAAGTCCTTGATCAGGTGAGGCTTGAACGTCGACTTGCCACTGGCGTCGTGGCCCAGGTGGTTGAAGAGCTTCTGCACGGCGTCGCCAAAGGCCTTGTTGTGAGGGTCCTTTTCGAATTGGTCGGCGAGGAACTTGGTCTCATCAATGACGCGATCCGTGTGGCCGCGGTACTTGTCGCGGAGCAGGTATCGGCCGTGCTCGTAGAGGCGGTCCCACTCTTTGGTCGACGACTCATCCAGGATGTAGCCCTGCTCGAGGAGGCAGCGGCGGATGTAGTTGTCCATGTTCTTGAACCAGCCGCGCAGCTCCTGGTCCTTGTCTGCGTCCTTGTAAATCTGGCTGATGGACGCCCACAGGTCCGAGGTCGAGGTGCCGTTGGCGAAGCGCTCGATGAGGGTGCGAAGGTCGTCCTCGGCAGCCTTGAGGCCGGTGCGGGCCTGCTTGGCAGAGCCGGCAGAACCCTCGCCGAGGGTGCGGCCGTGCTGTCCGTAAGACTCAGCAAGTCGCAGCAGAGTCTGGATGGCCGACGAGTAGTCGGGGTGCTGCTGGCACTCGAGGATCATCTTCTTGAGGCGGAAGATGATCTGATCCTTGCGCTCCTCGGGCAGCTTCTTGTTGAAGTACTCCTTGGCGCGGCGGCGGTATTCCTCGTTGCGCTGCTTGATCTTGTCCTGGGTCTCCTGGTCGACGTTCTGGTCGATCTTGCCCTTGGCGGCCGTGATGGCGGCATTCTGTCCCGCGATCTTGTCCACCGGCTGATCCCGAGCGGCGACAGCACCAGCAGGAGTGTTCTGAGGCACGGCAGCGTTGGCGCCAGCGTTGGCCACGTCCTTGGCATCTTCCTTGGCGTTTCCGCCATAGATGCCCTTGGCCTGCTTCCTGAGGTTCTCCTTGGACAGATCCGGAGCCTCGTGCCAGGTGTTGTCGGCGGCGGGCTTGTCAATCTGCGACAGCTTCTCCTCGTCGGGGCGCACACGATCGGCGGCACTGGTAGCGGCGTCTCCGATCATGTCGCGGAAGAGGACCGTAGAGTCGCTGACTGCATGATGTTAGCTGCTTTTCCCAGCATCGGCTGGCTCTCAGGAGGGCTTACGAAGCTTGCGGAACTGGCCATTGGTGATGAGCAGAGTACCCAGGGTTCTCAGGCCCTGGAGCGCCTCGTCGCCATCTCGCTTGGCCGTGTCCTTGCTAATCGGCGCATTGGGGCCCTGTACGCTCTTGGTGTCGTACTGCCACGTCTGCCAGATGAAGTCCTGGATCAGGTTGCCCTGGTTCTTGGAGAGAAGCAGCTTCTTGGCGAGCTCGACAACGTCGCGCGTGTCCTTGACGAGCGTCTTGCCGTCGTCGGAGAGCTGATCCGACGGGCGAGAGAGCGCGCGGGACTGAAGGAAGCTGTTGAGGGCGACATCGATTTGGTCGTTCTGCAAAGCTGTCAGCCTCTGAGGCACGGGGTGTGAGTCCACGCGCAAAACGTACCGAGGGGACCTTGCCCTGAGAAAAGGCGCTGACGATTCCGTAGATTTGGAGCTTGCGGTTGATATCCGCCTCCTTCTGCTTGATGTCGGTGGGCTTGTTGACGGTGGCAGCCATCTTGTCTGACGTCTTTTCCTTTCTTTTTTTCGGTGGTATTAATGCTCAATTACGAGATCCGTCAGGTTTGGTGAGCAATTGGCCCTGGACGGCGGTGACTGGCGCAGCGATCGGACACGTCGTGAGTTGAGGGTGAGGGTGAGGGCGTAGAGACGAGTGGCAAGCTCCGTCTCTGGGGTATCACAAGGAGGTTGAGTTTGGACGGTATTACGATTGGGGGGTATAATTGGAAGGCAAGGCAAGTAGAGGAAGGTTCAGGGAGGAGAGAGAGAAGGCGAGGGCGCGCGCGAGCAGAGGGAAGGGGTTTATAGGCATGCGAGACCCCCTGGAGCTGGAGGAGCAGGGCGGCGGCGGCGCGGCACTCAGGCAGGCAGGCAGTTGACGGTGCAAGACCCTGCCCATGCCCAGGCTGGCTGCAACCGGGAAGGCACGACGAGCGAGTGAGACGCTGTACCCGCCAAAGCTACCAGCAAAGCTTGATTGACAAGGGAGTGACGTTGGGCGAGGGCGGCGTGTACGTCATCGGCCAGGTAACCGGAAGGGGGGGGTGTGAGGAGATGGGCGTCCTGACGAGACGACGGACGCCTGGGATGAAGGGGAGGGTCTCAGTCGGCGGCCTGCTTTGCTTCGAGGACTGGAGAAAGGGCGGCGGCGGCAACAGCACCTCTCTCCGTGACCGCTCCGGTTACCCTGGCGGAAGCTCGACATGACGCCGCAGGTGAAGCGTCGGGAGCTCGAACGATGGAAGGCATACAGCAAGTCAGGTACACTCGTACAGCTGAACGCGCGAGACGGCGCAGAGCGAAACGCAAGGGCAGGCAGGGCACCTCGACCGGCGCAATTCGTGGCGCGTCGAGCACACCACCAGCGGCCGTTGCCCTCGATGCATCAGCACGCGAGGCGTGGTGGGAGATGCGGACAGGGGTGGAGATCGGTGATCTGCGAGGCGGACGATGGGCCGGCAATGGCAAGCTACGCCAGCTTGCTTGGCTCGCTGCGTAGGTACGCCCACTTTGCAACAGCGCTTGGCTTGGTGCCGCGATGGTGCCCTTGGTGCCCTTCCAGGTTGGTGCCCCAGCGATGCCCAGGCTGGCTGCCCTGCTGGGTACCTAGGTGCTGGTCGGGGGGGACCCAGCCGGATCGGGTGGCCGAGAGCCACTGCTGATCCGCTGCGCGCTGCCTTGCGTTGCGTTGCGTTCAAGGTTGCGTTCAACGACGGCGGAAGGCGCAGCAAAACGGTAGCGGCGGTGGTGGAGGTGGTGCTAGCAGAGACTTGGGGTGGTGAGTCTCGACTTTAGGTGAGCACATGGCGCTGGCGCCTGTCATGGCAACGGGGAATTGGCTCCATTGTCTCAGAGCGTCGATGGTTCGGCCGTCGTCTCCTTCGTCCTCGTGGAGCGGCGGCCGGTGGCTTGCCTTGCTTTTCGCTGGAGCAGCCTGCGGCTGGACCCCACGACGGCATTCAAGCGAGGCCGCTTGGCGCCTCGATGCAAGCCTGAGCGCACGAGCACCTGGGCAAGCAGCAGCAATTGGCATGGCAGCCAGCACAGCCCAATTGGCGTCGCGTTGCGTCCGACGAGGGCCATCGGCACACGCCGAGAACAGTGGGCGACATGTCTGTCTGGCCTGTCAAGCCTGTCTCACCATCACTTCCAGCGCCCGGATGCGTGCTCGGCACCCCATTGACCGGGAGATCAGACGGCACTGGAATGACGGGAGCGAAGCTGCTTGCCAGGCATTTGGCGGGCCCCTGGGAGCCCAGTGAGGTGGACCGCCCGACGGCAAGCTGCGGGAGTGTCGAAGGGGCCGTGAGGGCTTCTTCCAATTGCTGGCTTGCTGGCTCTCGGCGAGGGCGATGCGGCAATGTGGAGAGGCCCCGGTTCGGGAGGCATTGGGCCCCATCAATGTTTCTCTCCCAGCAAGTGCCATATTGAATCACAATGAGCAGACGGCCCGGCTCGACTTTCCGACCCTCGCTCGACTCGACTCGACTCGCCACGGGATGCGCTATGAAGGCGCAGTGTGTAATTACGTGCGCGTGCGCGTGTGCGTGTGCGTGTGAATGCGCGTGAAATGCCGTCGCTCTTTCCTCACAGCGCGCAATGGCATCGTCACTGGCCAGTCGGCGCGCGATGCATCGGTCGCACCTGCCTTGCTGATCGCATCGCGGCGCAAACTTTCCGTCATCGACATCTGGCAGTCATGACGTCAAGGCGGCGCATTGTCCAGCGCCAGCGGGCAGGAGCTTCCCAGCCAATTCCCACCTCAGCTCGAGCTCCCCCTGTCACCACCACCACCACCACCACCACCACCACCAGCGCCGCCCCAACTCCAGCCCAAGTGCCCTCGACCACGCTGCCACGCTTGCCCTGGTCTGGCTGGTGGCCAGTGGGACCTCAGAGTTCACAACCATCGACCATCCGTGAACAAACAAGACAGGGCAGCGCGCGCCTGCAGTGGAGAGAGCGTGGAGTCCCTGGCCTGTCCAGACCGTCGGCTGCTGCTCCTCCCGTGTCGATTGGCACCTGCAATCGCTAGTGGCAGCTTCCCAGGTTCCCTGTTCTGCTGGCCGGTGGGGCGCTGCCGGGGTACGGACAGCGCCTGCTACCCCAAACCTGGCTTTTTGGCGGTGGCGCCGGCACCTTCAATCGCGCCTGCCAATTCCCCAAGTCGCGGGCAAGACGGCAAAACGCCGCCACTGCTTCTCCAACGTCTCGTACGACCGGTGGTTCGAGCCGATTGCCATCGCGATGTCGTGGCAGTGCAATTCATCCGTCCAAACGCATACCTGGATGGCAAGGCAAAATTCACATGCCCGCACTCCCTCTTGGTCGGCTCTCAGAGGGTCCGCCAGCTGCTTGATGTTACGCCCACACCTTCTTCACCTGCACTGCACGTCCGTGTGTGGCACTGTCTTCTCACTCGATGCGCTCCGGCTCCAAAGTCTCCCGCTGAGCCCATGTGCCCTGAGCAAGATCTGGCTTGTTTCGCCTATACGATGCAGCCAGCAGTCGGGTTTCATCAACCTCTTCAGGCAACGTCCCTCCAACGGCTTCAACTCAATTGCGTCGATGCCCGCTCTGCGCGTGGCCCGTCCCATGGCACCCATGGCACGTTTGCCTGTCCTGGACGCGGGACACGAAGCATGCGGCCATCAATTGACGAGCGGATGAGGGCCGGGCCCGAGCAGCACGCGAGCAAAAAGGCGACGCAGGCACCAGGAGCGCGAGCCCAGCGCCGGCCACCGCGCACCGGGCGCAATCCTCCGCGGCACATGCCATCGTTGCATCATCGTTTATACCTGCGGCACCTCTGGGCGCCTTGCAACTCTAAAAGCTGGGGCGGGTCTGGGCTTGCCGACTCGCAGATGCTGCTGGCGCCATTGTTCACCCTGGGCCGCGCACTTTCTCTGATGCAGATATTGCACGACTTGGCGGACTTTGTGCCGCTCTATGGAAAAAAGTCATCAAGAGAGTCAACTGCCTTGGCCGCAAGACTCGCGTGTCGCACATTGAAACGTGGTTTTGCCGTCCCATGCTGCGGCACAGGGCACCGCGAGAGAAATTCTTGGGTATGGGGATCGCCCACGTAGCACTGCACTTATGCATGGAATCGTCATCGCTCAAGGTTCACAACTCATCCACACTCCAATATCGGCCACGCGACTTCAGCTCAGCTCGTCTTGCACTACCGATGAGCGCCGGTTCCATCGCTGCCCGTTGCCGCGAGCCGGCGAGGCGCGCAATTGGCCCGTCGTGCTTCTCACATCCACGACTTCGCGAGCTTCTAACCTGGGCTATAGGGTAGGTAGCCCGATATCGCCGAGCCAAGGGATTAATTCCCAAGCCTTCTACGAGTCTCGCCGTTTTGACATGTCACCTCGGTTCAAGAGGCTTTCCCAAGATAATTTGATGTTTTGAAAGATTTTTGTGAGCTCAGGGGAACCGAACAGGGGGTCAAATACCATGACCTTGAACATTGACCACGAAAGTGTCTGTCACAGCCATCACTCTCGTACGAGACCATTGTCGCCCACATAGCTTGTTCGCAACCATCGACGCTGCGGGCATGTAGACGAAGGAGAAGCCAAGCTAGGCATCAGGCATTATGCTCACCAGAAGAAAGGTAGAAGCTATGACTTCCTTCCGGTGGCAAGTCAGAATAAGCCATGCCAATGGTGCATGTAGGCTGAAGTCGATTTGAAGGACACATCAACGCTGAGCGTAATAACTCCTGCAGAAAATCTGCTGCCCGCGGCAAAGCACGTACTCGCTCTCATGGAAAGTCTGCTGCCTGAAGCACCGCGTCTCCGAACTAGACGCCGTCGCGGCCCCGGCCGTGAGATCCCACACTCGTGTGCGAGTGCGTTCCATTCAGCTACATACTGGACATTTCCGGGCTCAAGCACGGCACGTATCACGACGAGGATCACGAGCACGATAGCCCATGGCGTTGCGATACACTCAGTCAGGGTTTGTCAGTCATGATGGATGTGATTCATCCCGACGAAGCGGGGATTCTCGTAAAACGTGCAAAAACACAATGCCCCTCTCCAAACGCCTTATATGCCATGACACCCCGCGCAACGCCTATGACGACCGTGATACCAGGTCGTTGAATATGTTGGCCTTGACCTCGCCGGCGACCAGGCCCGCCCTTTCCTTGGCGGCAATCAGGCTGCTATCCTGCGTCAGCTTGTCGAGGGCCTTGTCGGCGGCCTTGGCGCTGGTGGTGGAGGCGCCGCCGCCGGTGAAGGCATGCAGCAGGGTGTGCTGGGAGCCGCGAGAGCGCGTCAAGGCTGCCGTCGTCTCCTTAATCTTGAAGCTCAAATCGAGCATCTGGTTGCTCCCAAAGTCGCGGTTGGTGAGCAGCGGGCTCTGGCTCAGCGTCTGGACCCAGTACTTGTGCCACATGAGCTCCAGCAGGTGCGTGTCGAGCGTGCTCTTGAAGTGCGACACCTCGAGGCTGTAGTAGCGATTGGCGTGGGCGCCGAACTCGGCTGCCTTGGCCAGGGGCACCGCGCCGGCACCATCGCCGCCGCCGCCTGAAGACGCGGGCTTATAGTCCTGCGGGTAGGTGCGGAACGCGCCGATGTCGACCTTGCCCGAGTTGATGGTGCGGTGCGGATCGATGACGACGGCTAGGAAGGGGTCGGTGAACTGCTGCTGCATGGCCTCGGTGTCGACGTCGATGCCGCTGAGCCAGCAGCCGTAGCCGGGATGGCTGTGGTACCAGCCGACGACGTTTTCCTGGCGGCCCTGGGCGCGGCACAGCTCGAGGTACTGGGCCATGTACTCGTTGGCATCGCTCTGGGCGTTGACGCGCGTCTCGGTACCCTCGACGGGCAGGCGGAAGGCGTCGGTGACGACAAACGTCTCGTCCGTCACGTAGCCCTGCATGAGGCCCATGATCTCGAGTTCGCCGCCGGAGCGCGCGTGCATGGTCATCTTGATGAGGGCGACGGCGCTTATGCGCACGTGCTTGAAGTAGTTTGGGTCCCTGGCCCACGGCTTGGTGGCGTCGGCGGCCTTTTGCAGGCCAGCGTCGTAGTTGTAGAGGGCATCGCGCTTGGGGTCGACGAGCTTGACGTTGTTGTCGAGCTCTGCGGGCAAGTCAGCTTTTCATGTTTCGTTCTTGTCGTCCGGGGGGACGGCTACGCACCCCAAGCCTTGAGCGCGGATTTTTCCATCCTGACGGCGCTGGCGGGCAGCGAGCGGCGGGTGCGGATGGCCGTCGTGAGGTGGATGTGGGAGGGAGTCGTTGATGATGGAGCTCGGGCGAGCTCGAGATGCCCCGCTCCAGTGGGCGTTTGGCGCGGTTGGTGATCATTATCGATAACGCACGCCGCTATGGTGACGTTTTGTTAGTGGGTACCCAAGTTGATACTCGTCCTTCAAGTGCCCCGCTAGAGGTCACGGAGGAAGGCGCTCACTTGCATGTCAGGCAGGAGGCATTGAACCACCAAAGGGAGCCCAACTTACTCTCTTGCATACACTATGGCCCCCTATTGTACTTCTTCAGTGATGTGCTTGCTTGCTTGCTCTATCATGTCTGGTGTTGTTGCAGAGATGACCTGCATATCGCCGTCGCGGGATTCTGCAGTCCGCTGCCGTGCAGGCATCGGGTCAGCCCAGGGGCAGGCGCTTGCAGGGGTCTGCGTCAACCTACCGACGAGGCGACACAGCCTGGAGCCCTGGTGATGCCTTCAGCTCTCAACCTCCAAAGCATCCGCTGTGCGACGAGACACGGACAGGCGGCGTCGTCGGCGTGCTCCCATGTCGTGGTCCCGGGAAGACGACTACGCTGCCTTCAAGGCGGCAGCCAGCTCGTACAACTCGCCCAACCCTCGGCCGTGGTCGTTGCTCGTTTGGGACGTCGCTCATGGTAAGCGATTGACCCTCGATTTGGAGGCTTCGCGAGCGCTGGCTAACCGAGATAGCGAATCCTGAAGGCAACTGGCATGTAGAGCCGAGCTCAGACTGCCTTCGCAGCGAGGCAACGCTTCGCATAGTGTAGGACAGGATTCTCACCTCCAGCTTCATGGGCGCCTGACTGACTCTTTCAGCTTCGCGCCTCTGCACGGTGGGCAGCGCGAATGGATATCCGACTTTGTGGAACTCTTCCGAGTTCTCAATGTCCCCAGCGACTTCACCACGGAGCGCACCCAGTCCGTATGCCACAGCTTCGCCAGTCGCACGGATCGCCATGGCACCTGTTCGTGGTTCCATTTCCTCTTCAAGAACATCACAATCAGACACGAGCCCGGAAAGATGCCCGAGGTTGACTTGCGCATCCCGGGCCGCTGGCAGCAGGGAGGCGCCAGCCTACCCCAGGCAGACTATAGTTGGCTTATCGCCAGCTTCTTCATGCGCGTTCACACGCACGGGGGAGTGACACTCGTCTGCTTTGGTGCCCCGCCGCGAGTACGCAGGCGGTTCGAAGAGTTCGTCGACAGCTGTGGCTGGGACGACGTCCAGACGAACCCATACGTGCTCTTTGATGTCCTGCTAGAGGGTCTCTATTTTGAAGTGGACAAGATGGTGTGGAACATGAACACCATTTTCGGGCCCCTCGAACATGTAGGCTGGTATCATTTCCATGAGGACCGGAATATGCTGACCAGGCAGTCCATTCTCGAGCTCGCACATACCAAAGACTACGGACAGCTCAACTCGCGGCTCTCCTTTGCCGCTCTTCACAACTGTGCTAAGCACATCATATACCTCGGCGAAGGACTCGATGCCGCCCTGCTGCTCCTCGACTCTGCCCTGGCGCATGCCAGGGACTTTGGCAGGAGCGAAAACACGCGGGGTCTGGCAGCCAACGCCGGGAGACCCCGCGCGGAACTCGTCACCCGGCTGGTCAGGGAGCGCTTGAGCTACCGAAAGTCCCTCTTCCGGTCGACGCAGCTTCGCCTCTCCAGCCTCCACAAGCGCATCGACAACAGCATAGCCCTGGCCTTTAACGTGGTCACGCAAAAGGACTCGATGGTGGTGACGCGCGACTCGAGCGTCATGAAGATGATTGCCGCCATCACCATGGTCTTCCTGCCCACCACGGGCGTCGCCACCGTCGTGGGCTCGCAGTTGCTCGTCTCGGAGTGGCAAAAGGAGAGCCAGTCGTGGAACGTCATGGCCACGCCGCTCTTCTGGACGACTTGGTGGATCACTATCCCCTTGACGGTTTGCGTGCTCGCCGTGGCCTTTGTGTGGCAGTGGTGGCCTCACAGCGAGCGCGCGCAGGACCAGACGCGCAAGATCCTGAGGAAGCCAGCCAACCTGTTTGCCAGAGGAAAGACTGCATCAACTGGATAGTTGCTAGCAGTCCTGTCGAGTATTTGCAAGCAACACTGTTTACCAACGATTCACCGTCACTCCAACCTGGTTCAACCTAGCGGACAGGAGCGATGCGCTTCAACTCATGTCTGGACGTGTATTGTTCTACATCCGCACATATGCCCTCTGGTGGATATGGTCTCCAAAGAACCTACTCCTCGTTTGCAGCGCCTTCCCCTCGGCTCCCGACCAGACGCCCGTGTAGTTGCCGCTCGTGGGCTTGCACTCGTCCTGCTCCGCCACGACACACACTTCGACCCGCCGCTGTATTTGAGGCTCGCTCTCAGCGGCAGCAACTACCTCCACCTCAGTCTCAACCTTTTCGCTCACGTCGATGACATAGACTGTGCCGACGCATGTGTTTTGGCTCTCGTCGTCGGTACCGGCCGCCCAGGATGCGTCTTTTCCGGAGACTTGCCTTTGCAGCGCCCATTGCTTGTGCGTGTTCTGCTGGTGCTGGGGGTTCAGGGGTATGAAGACGAGTTGGATCAGTGTCGGGAGAATGCAGGCGAGGTTGACAGTCAACAGCGCGATGAATTCCTCCCGCAGCGCCCACCGTCGCGACAGCTCCACGTCGTGGTGAGACTGGGCCACGATCCGTCAGCGGTTTAGCTACAAGCAAAGAGCGATCAACGTACCGAAACTGCCACGGCTCGCAACGAGGCGGCGGCTGCAGCTACCAGCCCGCAGGCCATGAGCGTCGCCGTCAACGCACGCTGCCACGCCGGGAGCACCGTCTTTGCAAGCATCGGCACCGGCAGGGCCGCCAGGTACACATATGCTGCCAGTCCGAAGCCTGCATACATCCACACGAGTGCTGGCGAGCTGGCCGGCCGGCACACGGGCTCTGGAGCGGATGGCTCGACTTGCCACATGCGCGGGAGCGGCCGGCAGCTGAGCAAGAGGTTTAGGGTCGCGGCGAGAAAGGTACCGGCCAGGGCGCCGAGGCCGATGAATGCGGGGATGCGATATCCGCGGTGATGGTGGTTGGCGAGGCGCAGGAACAGAGTGCAGATGGCGGCCTTGAGCGTCCATGTGACGAGGGAGTAAGTGATCCAGCTGGCGAGGTACAGCTTGGACCCCAAGACTCTATGACGATGGTCAGCATGTCGTCCACTACCGTCAGGCGGATATCGTACCTGGCGCTGCTCTCCCCGGGCGCTTGTGCAGCACCGCTCTCGGGCATGAAGCTATTGGTCAAGCCATGAGCCACGCTCTCACCCACATACGCGAGTGTCGTGTCAGCGATATATAGCACCTGTCATCCAGTGTCAGTCTTCGAATAGCCGCTCTTCGTCCCAGGTCTCAGGTCTCAAGGGCTTCCGTGCAGAATTTCACATACCGAAGCCACCACTACCAGCCAGTCGTCCACTAACAAGCCTTTCCATCCACGGCCCTCAGCAGCCAAGACGCGGACGCCCACTCGCAGCGCCGTGCCCGCCAGGCTCACACCCAGCAAGGCGAACGCTTCCGCGGCAAATCCCGAGGCGGCGCTCATGACACAACGCGCATCCGCCAGCTGCCACTCTTGGCCGGGAAAGGCGAGGAACGTAGTTCACAGCGCGATGGATGAAGAAGCGACACGCAATCGATTGAGCAAGACAAGCTGGTTCGCGAACCGGGCAGATTCGAATTCTGCGTGTGAAGACGTTGAATGCTGTCGTAACCCGCTCGAAAGGCCGTTCTGTGGGAATTCTGTGCTCCCTCGAGCTTGGGTGGTGGTGATGGCGCCACGATCTTGGCCGCTTTAAGAGGGAAACGGAAGCGGGCTGCCGCAGACAAGCAGACACAGCAGACAGACTTGGATGGAGTTCGACAGAGAGAGATGGACAGGATCAGGATGCGAGGGAGTGAAATAAGATCGATCCGTCGACAGGCAAGGAGACTATCGAATCGCAGGCGGGAGCGCGAAGCCTCGTTAAGAAGGCACCCAGCCAGGCGGAACACACCAACCGCCACCGGCTCTCGCTCCCCCTCCCCCGGTCCCGTCCCCGTCCTCCTCCTTCACCGAGCCACCACCACCGGTGGCGCCGCCCTCGGCTCATGTCGCGCATCCATCCATCCATCCATCCTTTTTTTTGCACCACCTAATTAACTGCTTCCCATGGATCCCCTCGTCAATCCTCCCTCCCCCCAGTCTTCTCTCCCTCCTTTGGCCCTCCCCACACCCGCCCGTCCGTCTGTGGTGGATGGGTGGGTGAGTGGGCGTTGTATTTCTGAGGTTTTTGAAGTTGACAAGTGACGGGCAGAAGAAAGCATACCCATTGCGCCCAGGCTTCTTCTGCTTCTAGGGTGAGAGGAAAGAACCCCAACAGCACACAAGGCGCACGGCACATGGAGGCACGGACATTTTTCACTGCGGGCCTTTCTTTCAAGGGAAAAAAAGGGAGAGGCTCTTTTTTTTTGTTTTGTTTTTGTTTTCTTTGCCCTGGCATCGTATGGGAGGAACTCATTAACTGCTTCGCAGCAGCAGCAGCAATAGCAGCAGCAGTGGTAGTGGTAGTGGTAGTAGCAGAAGCAATGGCCGAGCAGAGAGCCCAATGTGTCTCACTCAGTCACCAGCAAGCAGCCCCATGGCGACGATCTACGCTGCAGGCGCTGAGGCCTTAAAACCACCGAGGAAAACCAACCAGCGGGACGGTCTGCAGTACCTGAACTTCGTGCTGCTCTCCCGCGTCCACAGAGCGAGCGCGCATCAGCCGTGCCGGTGGCGCCCGGGAGTCGGGACTGAGACGCCACTGTCCACCACCACCAGCTGGCCGGGGGCGGGAGGGGGGCAGACACACCTTTCTTGCGCGACTCAGTTCACTGCCGCTTCGCCTGTGTGCTGTCGCTACCTGGTGCGCGGCGGCGGGGGTGGGCCGGCTTGACGAGACTTGCCCGTTGCGTTTTAATGCGGCGAGCGATTCAGGTGCGGGTTGACGACACAGACCTGGGGGCGGGCGGGCGGGCGGCGCGCGGGCAGGGAAGCGAAGCGAAGCGAAGCGAGGAAGGGAGAACAGTGGAGAGGAGAGGAGAGGAGAGGAGAGGGGAGGGGAGAGAGAACATGATCAGAGTGAGTTTAATTCAACTGTATTCATGAGCGAGAGCACATTTGCAGCTAGGCACGGGGATCGTTGCGTTGTCTTACACCTAAAACCCCAGCGGACCGCGGCTCACCTTTCACTTCCACTCTCCTCAGTCCCCTGTGTCGCAAGAGCAAGAAAAAGCAACGCGTCCTCGAGACACCACATGTCCAGCAAACGTGGCCCGCCCGCCGATCACTCAAAGTCGAGGCCCCGAGTCCCAACTTTCGTAGTACGTAAACCCCTTCGCCCAAACGCAATGCCTGGCGTGCGAGGCCGACGAAGAGCCGGGTCGAGTGCTCCGTAGTTCGCACAGCACGATTCGCTAAAACCGCCCACGAGGAACGACGGCGTCGCCCCCCGGGATCGGATCTCGCGCGGCTCCCCCCATATTCCCTGTTTTTGAGGCACCGCCCAAACCTGGGGGAGGGAGGCTCGAATCCGCTGGATCGGTCCGTCTGGCCCGACAGGGCAAAGGGCCAGCCACCGCGCCCCCGTCTCCAGGCTCCACCGACGAGAGCCGGCCGACGGGGCTCGGGGGCCGCTGCTGTTGGTGCTGCTGGTTCTGCTGGAGCGACGAGGCGCGATCATGCGATCCCGCCCCATCCAGGCGGCAAGGCGGGTTGGCTGGCTGGCTGGCTGGCCTGGCGGGACTGGGGCTGGCTTGCTTTTTTAGCGCTCGGGTCTCGACTGTTTGGCTTTGGGGCGCCGCCGCCTTGCCGCAGCCTTCGCCTCCCCCCATTATTCGTGAGCGTCTTTGTCTGTTGGGCGTGGCTTGGTTGTGGGCGGCACCCAGAGAAAAAGCCGGGGAAGGGGCAACGACAACGGCCCCTTGCGTCGAGTGTTGTGCAGTGGCAGTGCCAAGCCAGCATCGCTCGCATCCAAAGGGATGGGCCCAATGCTTGGGAGGAGCGAATGATGTCCACGGAATGACACCGAGGCCGACGACGTGGACGTTGCCCAGGCTTCTGACGAACGCACACACGACGAGAGACATGGCCCAGCCGGTCGCGCTGCAAGCTTCGGCGTCCCCTCCACAGTAGACGTCTACCGCTTCAGAGTCTTCTGCTTCTCCGCGTCCGTCGCCACGTGCCGACCCTCAATCAGCAGGCCCTTCTTGCGCCGGACGCCGTCCATGTAGCGCTTGGCCACGTTCTCGCGGTCCGCCAGCTCGCCCAGGTCCTCGAGGTCGTCCTCGGTGAAGGGCACCCAGAACGGGTCCTCGTCCAGGATCTCGAAGCCCGCAAAGATGAGCTGCGGCTGTGCCGCGCCACTCGTCCGCTTGCGCATCTCGTCCGCGAACCCGAAGCTCTCGGCCACGGGCAGCAGCGCCTGGATTGTGAAGAACGGCGTTCCCTCTTTCATGATCTCCGCCACCACCCGCCCTCGCCGCCGCGTAAGCACGTCGTATACCCGCCCCAGCACCTCGGTCGACGCCTGGATCTCCACCGTGTACATGGCCAGCATGAGGCGCGGCGACCAGTCCAGGAACCCAGCGCGCACGCAAGACTGCACAGATTTGATGACTTCGCCCGTCAGCCGCCCAAGCTTGTCTCGCGCCGACGAGTCGTCCTCAGACAGGTTCAGCGCGACCTCCTCGACGAAAATAGCAATCCCTTGCATGGGCTCGTGGCAGAGCGGGCCCTGCGCCGTTGCCAGTTGGAAGGCGTAGGTGATCTTGTCGGCCAGATGGCAGGGGTGCAGTGACTCTCCCGCGCGTGGGGCCGTGGTGTCGATCGTCTTAGTGCCAAACACCAGGTCCAGTACGCCATCCTTGGTCGCGTCGATGAGCAGGTTGGGGCCTGTTCGCCGGGGGCCAAATGCAGCAATACGGTCAATCCGGTTCTTCCAAATCTCCCGTCCCTTGCCAGCCTCGAGCTGTTGTCGCAGCTGCTGCTTCAGCTCCTCGGCCGACAGCGTGGTGCTGGCAGTGACAGTTGTGTCCGCCACCACGTCCGTGTCGGCTTCTCCCCCTTGCTCCTGCTCCTCGTCTGTGGAGCGCCTCTCAGCGTATAGCCGCTTGATCGAGTCGCCGTTCTTGAGGAGAAAGTCGGTGACGTTGGCGGGCAGGGGCCTGACCTGAATCCTCAGGGTCACCTGCTTTGAGCTCGTCGTGCCTACAACCACGCCGCGGCCCAGGTCCTTATTCACCGGCGGCCGCATTTCCTCCGCACGCACAATCGTCTCTCGGTAGGGCACGATCGGGGCACCGGCCTGGATGTCGCAGTGGGCGAAGCGCTCCTTGAGGTCCAACAAACATCGTTCGAGGTGTAGTTCGCCGGCGGTGAGGAGGACGTGCTCGCCGCTGGAGAACTGCTCGTACTCGGCACAGGGGTCGCTCTGAACCAAAAGGTGTAGGCCGTGAATCATCTTGTCTAGATCTGCTGGGTTAACAGGCTCGAGCGCAACCCGCACGATGGGCTG
This sequence comes from Purpureocillium lilacinum, assembly GCF_023168085.1. Taxonomy (NCBI): domain Eukaryota; kingdom Fungi; phylum Ascomycota; class Sordariomycetes; order Hypocreales; family Ophiocordycipitaceae; genus Purpureocillium; species Purpureocillium lilacinum. The sequence goes on from NW_027072112.1 coordinate 1,202,437, forward strand.
GCCGGTCATGCTCACGCCCGCCAGGTTCACGGCGCCGTCGATCCGGCTGCACAGAGTGCCCGACTTGAGAATCTTGCCCTCCAGGCCGCCGATGCCGAAGACGACGCCGGCCGGAACGGAGTCGAGCGCCTCCAAATTCCGCCCCATGAGCATGTAAAGAGCCGTGACTTTGACCTCTTGCGGCTTCGGGTCTGCGTTGGGTTCCGCTGGCGACCACTTGGGCGGAATAACATGGAGCGTGTCCCCGACTGACAGTGTGCCCGAGTAGATTCTGGCAAAGCCGATGAGATGTTCCGGGTCGACCTTCTTCTCCTCCGTGTCCTGCGTGGCGTCGTTTATGTTGGCGGAGCTGAGCGCGTCGGTCAGGCTGTCAACCCCATTTGTCTCCCGGGCGGCTTGTGCGCGAGCGGCCTCGGCGCGCTTCTGTCTTGCCAGCTCTCGCGCCTCCTCGCCCGTCATCTGCCCGGTTGTCTTTCTCCGGTTCTCGGGAAGCTCGCTCTCTGGAATGGACACCATCTTGCTGACATATGCCACCACGGGGTCGGACTTGCTGTGCTTGAATGAAACCATGGCATCCTTGATGGCTGGGTCAATGGCTTCGGAGCCTGGCGAGTCCTCCAGCAGCTCCGGCAACCGCTCGGCCTGCGCAGCGGGCGGGGAGGGCAAGGACTCGATGACGGAAACCAGCAGCGCCGTCGACAGCGGGAGCCAAGACGCAAAGACGGTAGTGAGAAGCAGGCGCGGATCCCTGGCCCTGATGATATGTGGTGGGATGGTGAGGCCCAAAGACTTTGTGACCTTTTCCAGCAGTGCGGGGTCGCCTTTGCCGCTGTCACCGCCGCAGGTAGCCTGGTAGACGGTCCACACGGGCTCGAGAACCAGCTGCACGAACATGGGCTTGAGGTTGCGGCCCTTGAGATGCTTGGGCCCCAGCACCTTTTTCGTCTTGGGGTCAAGATAGAAGCTGCCCCACAGCACCTTTTCCATGACGCCTCGCTTGATGCCGAGCTTCTTCTCGTACAGGCTCGCAAACTGACGGCACGTAAAGGCCCAGCCATCGATGGCGCTGCTGAAGATGACGTTGTTCCTCTCGGGCGCAAAGTAAATGTCCTCGTCGTCGCGCTCCTCGAACTGCAGCTCGCCGGCGTCGTCGACCAGGTCGTCGGCGGACGCCTTGGCGGCGGCGGCGGCGGTGACACGCTCCTCCATCTTCTCTCTCCAGTTGAGGTCCTCCTCCATCCGCTCGCCCTGGAAGAAGCTGCCAAGGACGGCGTTGACCTGCTCTAGGAGCTTGCTGAGGTGCACGTAGGCCTCGGAAGGTGTCATCTTGAGCTCGGTCACGAGGCGGTCAATCTTGTTGATGACGAGCAGCGGCTTGAGCTTCTCGATCCACGACTGCCGCAGCACAGTGACGGTCTGGCTGCAGACTCCTTCTACCGCGTCTACCAGCACGACCGCTCCGTCGCACAGTCTCGAGGCGGTAGACACCTCGCTGCTGAAATCGATGTGGCCGGGCGAGTCGATGAGGTTAATGAGGTACTCCTTGGGTTCCGGGGTGGCGTCCGGGGCGGATCTGCGGAGCATGGAAAAGTAGAGCGAGATGGCCGAGGACTCCATGGTGATGCCTCGGGTCTGCTCGTCGGGGCGGGAGTCCAGGTACCGAATCTTGCCGGCCAGCTTGGGCGAGATGATGCCGTTGGTGGCAAGCAGGGCGTCGGTGAGTGACGTTTTGCCATGGTCGACATGGGCGAGGATACAGATCTGGACGAGTTAGAGAGCCTGGCCTGAAGGACAAGTGAAGGGCAGGGGGGGTCGGGCTCACGTTTCGTATGTCGTTGGACTGCCGCTGGAGACTCGCCAGCTTCTCGGGGTTAACGACAGGCATGGTGATTCTTGGCAGCTCCGGCAGCAGAGCAGCAGAATGTGTTTGGAAGATGTCTTCGAGGTCACCGAGACATGGGATGAAGCTCCCTTGAAAATGGGGAAATCGGTGAGGATGTTGAGGGGGCTGCTTTGAGGTACACTATATGGCCGAGCTTGCGATGTTTTAGCGGCGGTTCGGACGGGTAAGTTTGCCTGGCTTGGTCATCACCAGCGCCTCCCGGCTTGCTTGGCCTTCGTGTTTGGCCGCCAGGAAACTGTGCTCGCTCCACCGCAGATACAGCTCGACGGAGGACGGTGACTCAGGGCGTCAGGATTGCTCAGAATGATTGAAAGATGTTTGGTCCAATCACGGCACCCATTCGACCTGATGCCGCCTCGCCTCGCAGCTCGGTCGCTCACGCTCTTGGTCCTTGGAGAGTCGAGTGCCCCGCTTTGCGCCCGCGACCGCCGTGCCCCGCCATCGCGGCCGCCCGATACGTGCATCTTTATGCATCTAGCCTCTCCGGCCGTCGCGTTAGCCGCATATCCGCACCACAAGCCCTAACAGCCACGCAAGGCACGAAAATTCGGCGAGGCACCGCATCACGCCCCTCAGCAAGAAGCGCAAAATTTCGGTCGCTGCTGCCCCTCCGCTCCGCACCCGCGCCTCGACCACGACCGACGAGACCGAGGACGAGGACGACCACGATCGACCGAGCCACCACCACACACCGCCAGCACGCAATCATGGCGACGTACCAAAACGGCGTGGCCCCGGCCCGCGCCGTCGCCGACGACAGCGATGTCGAGGAGGAGGTCCTCGTTGCCGAGTACAAGGAGCACGTCCAGTACGAGGACGGCGAGGAGCTGAGCCAGACCAACTCCTTGACCATGGCCCAGCAGACCGACGACATCCAGGCGCGCCTCGTCCAGGCCGCCCAGCCCCTCGACTTCTCCGCGCCCCTCGAGGTCAAGTTCCAGAGCTACGACTCGTACTGCAGCTTGTTCCACTTTATCCTCAACTCCGAGGGCCCCGTCGATCTTGATCCTCCCTCGGTACGTGACAGTCCTGGGCCGCGGGGATACCACTTGCTCCTGGCCGGCTTTCCCCTTGGCAGACTTGCCAGACATGGCAGATCATGAGCTAACCGAGTTCCCTAGCACTTCTGGGCGTGGGACGTCATCGATGAGTTCATCTACCAGTTCAACTCGTTCAGCTCCTACCGGTCGCGCATCGCCCGGCAGGCGTCCAACGAGGAGGAGATCCAGATCCTCAAGGAGAACCCCAACACTTGGGGCTGCTACAGCGTCCTCAACGTGCTGTACTCGCTCATCCAGCGGTCGCAGATCACCGAGCAGCTGGCTGCCATGCGCCGCAACGAGGACCCCGCGGCCGTCGCCGGCGACTACGGCTCCAAGCCCCTGTACCGCATGCTCGGCTACTTCTCCATCATCGGCCTGCTGCGGGTGCACTGCCTGCTCGGCGACTTCAGCCTCGCCCTCAAGACGCTCGACGACATCGAGCTCAACAAGAAGGGCATGCTCGCGCGTGTCATGGCTGCCCACTTCACCACCTACTACTACCTGGGCTTCTCCTACATGATGATGCACCGCTACGCCGACGCCATCAAGATGTTCAGCCACATCCTCATCTACATCTCGCGCACCAAGACGTACCAGAAGAACCCCCAGTACGATTCCATCACCAAGAAGAACGAGCAGATGTACGCCCTCATCGCCATCTGCGTTGCCTTCCAGCCCACCCGTCTCGACGACACCATCCACAGCGCGCTCCGCGAGAAGTACGGCGACCAGCTGCTTAAGCTGCAGCGCGGCGGCCCCGAGTCGCTGCCCATCTTCGAGGAGCTCTTCCGCACCGCCTGCCCCAAGTTCATCTCCCCCGTGCCTCCGGACTTTGAGAACCCCGAGTCCAACATCGACCCCGTCGAGCACCACCTGGCCGTCTTCATGGACGAGGTCAAGACCAACATGTGGAGCCCCACTATCAAGTCGTACCTGCGCCTGTACACCACCATGGACCTCAACAAGCTGGCCGGCTTCCTCGAGGTCAAGCCCGACGAGCTGCGCTCCTGGCTGCTCGTCACCAAGCAGCGCACCAAGCAGCTGCGGTACCAGGACCAGGGCTTGCTCGAGGGCGAGCTGGTCAACGTCAGCGACCTCGACTACGCTCTGCAGGGTGTAAGTAACCATAATATGAGACTCTATGCCTTCGAGGCGCTAACATGTGGACAGGACTTGATTCACATCTCCGAGGCCAAGGTCGGCCGCAAGCTCGTCGACTGGTACCTCCGCAACCTCTCCCGCACTTACAACTAAGCAGTGGTGGGGAGGACCACTGGCATCTCTATCGATCCGCCGCACGCTGGGCTCGTCGTCAACGACAGCGCCAAGACGGCAGACGGGGCGCCCCAGCGGGCAGATACGTATGTGCAAGCCGATATATGGGCTGCATGGCACTGGCGTCACGGAGTTGGGGACATGTTGCTTGTATGTACCGAGGGAGAACATGGGAGGACCCTCGAGCGGTTCGGGCCCCGCAGGAACCGAGCGCCCCGCGCATCGCAGACCCCGGACAGGACGGGCGTCTGGCAAGGCGGCGCGCCCTGAGGGAGCGCCGTAATTTTAAGCATAAAGATAAGATTTTCCCCGGGGGGTGGGAGGCGGCGACGAGCCGCCGCCGCAACCCCACGGGCGATAGTTCAAGTAGATCCAAAAAATATGGAAACCTGCGAACTGGTCCCACGGCGGCGAGCGTGTCTGGCACCGACAGGAGGCCAGGCGGCGTTCGTGTCGGTGTGTGACTGTGGGTGAGTGACTGTCATACTGTGACGAGGGAGCGGCTGCCGCTTGCCCCAGCTGCCCGGGTCCGCGGGCGGCTGAGACACTTGGCGCGGGCGTCTTGCGCATCTGGAACCAACAAAGCACTCTTTTTGGGTGGGTTACTCACGTCCCCATGTCCGTCTGGGCGCCGCCGCGGATCAGCTCGCGCGCCGCCTCGACTTGGCAGCTGGGCTTGTCACGATGCCAAGGGGTCGGGGAGACGCGCAGTGCTCGATCTCGGACTGACCGACGGGGTTGAATCGCTTGGCATCGGGGGAGTGGATGGCAATCCGTTTGGAGTGCACAATGGGTGTGGCCTCGTGACCTGTCTCCCTGGCTTGGTGTTGCCCTCCTTGGCTTTATGGTTATTCTTGTTCCTTGCCCCGAGGATAGGATGGAGCGTGATCAGACCAGGACTGTTGTGAAGGGGGGTGGGAGGACTGACACGTTTGTACTACAATTTACTCGTACTCGGACGCTGCGTGTTGCGAAACGACGGTCAGGGGGACTTTGTCGTCGTCGTCATCTTCGTATCGTCGTTGTCGAGGCCTGGGTATGTATCATATGCGCAAGTCGAAAAATGACACGACAAAGTTGTCGATATGGCACATGCGCATGCCAAAAAAAGATGCGAGGCATCACTAACAACCGCGGAGACCGGGGGCGTGAGATGTTTGATTCCAAGCCCGTCGGCACGCGCGCTTCTCGGTTGGTACTCTTTTGGCAGTCCGGGGCGCCATCCATCCACTCACTGCAGGCTGCCGGGGGGCCGGCGGAGCGGTTTCGTTTTCCGCAGCTGGCTGCTGCTGCTGCTCGTGAATAAGGTCCGTTGCACAGAGCGTCGCAAGGCAGAGAAAAATTAAGGCCGCATGACGGTCGAAGCCACTTACGTATTTTGTACTGCACGCACTCGTCCAACATCAAACCACACCCCGGTAGATATTGTACGTGTCCTGATGTACAGTTCTGTACTGTACTGATCCTTGGCGCAGGATAGTAGAGCAAAAGTCGAGGGCAGAGAGACAACGCATTGTCCCCACGGGCATGCCCCGAGGAAGGAGGCTGGCGGGCGGGCGAGTGTGGGGAGACGGGGAGCGCACAGCATGCACCCGGGCGGCTGTGTGCTGGTCCCATGGGGCGAGCGTGGGGGGCCAAGAGAGCGCCACGGGAGCCTCTGAGATGAGTTGTGAATGAGTTTTGCAAAGGGCAGGTACTATAGCATCATGTTTGTATTCTTGTCCTGTCTCCTCGCTGGCGGAGCTAGCATTCGGGAACTGAAGAGCCATGAGACTCAAGTAGACAGGCATGCCTTGTGGACAGAACGAACGGCATAGGGGAACTTCTCTGTATGAAGAATCCAAGTTGACACGCTGTCAACGGTCATCAGCCGCGGACCGAGGGGATACCTGACTCCGGGAATACGGACCTGCCAACCCGGCGGCACGGCCGATGTGACACTCGCCCTCACGGGGTAAGGTATAGCGGTGACATTTTTAGTCCAGATACTGTATGTATCCAACTACTGCCTTGCGTGTACTGTACGCTGCTGCATCGTTGCGGACATGTACCGTACAGTACCACCCAGCAGTGCTCACGAGTGCTCAACTCCTCGCCCAAGATCTAGCACCCAACTCTGCGTGCACGTTCCACCATGGCAGCAAGCGGTGAAGGTCCTGGGCGACCGCCTTGGCGCCCCTACCTACCTACCTACATGATTAGGGTCCGCACGCGCGCACAAGACCCTCCGTCTAACAATATCCCATCCTCCCCACCCCCTTTTCCCCCTCGGGGCCTCACGCAGCGGGCGGCGGCGGTCTGCTGCTGGGATGGAAGCCCGCGTCAGGGTTGGAGCCGCGGGAGCGGTTTGCGCGCCGTGCGCCGTGCGCCAAAGGGCAGTGTGTCGATCAACGCGCGAGTGCGGGCTGGTCCCTGCGCTCTTCGAGGTGTATGTACTACGTACGTACGCTTGCCTGTGGTTACTCTATGCACAAGCTGGGGTGGAAAGTCGGAGCTCCAGTTACGGGGGCGGGGGCGGCTGTGAGATAAGGTCGGTTAAGGGCATGGGTGCGGATGGATCATGGATGGATGGAGGGGCTTGCTACGGCGGCGAATGTGGCGCGAGTGTGTTGTGCAGGATTATGGGATGTGGTATGCATCCCTGAAGGGCCAGCCGTCCGGCGCAGACGCTGTGCGACGCGAGCGTAAGGCCAGGCGGACGACGGCGACACAGCGGGGGAGGAAGACATAATACACAGCTGGACAAGGCAGCGCCTACAAAGTGTGCAGAGCTGCGAAAATCACGCTGGCAGCCCCCGGCCGTCCGTCTGGGCTTGACGCGTAACTACCTACACGTATAACCCACATGCAATTGTCACGGGCCGGGCTCGGCGTCGGGGCGGTGCGTCGACGCTGACAGTCGCAAGTCCGCAACTCGCGGAGCAAAGGTGAGAAGCCCCGCCGCGGGGTGGGCGATGGAGGGGGGAAAAGCGAACGGGAGCTCGGGACCGGGGGAGGGGGGAAGAGACCGGAGGACGGAGGGGCGGCCTTGGGGCGGGTTAGCAGCAGTTAATTACCTTGGGTTGGGTGGGTAGGTAGGGGGGCGAGACGGTATTAATTCAGGTCGAGCCGGGCCGAAGCGATCGTCAGATATGGCCGTCGGCAGATCCAACGAGGCAGGCGGGCCATGCGGGCGGGCGCGTGGGGGATGGGGGATGGGGGATGCAGCCGGCATGGACGGAGAAAGACAGACACGCACACACGCATTGCGTAGATGCCGTATGTATTCATTTATTGTACTGCATGCGCCATGGACTGGGGAAGAGGGAAAAGGGGGGTGGGCTGTTGCGTAATAGCAAGTCATAACAGAACAGGACAGCAGTGAGAGTGTGTAGGTGTGTATGTACTACAAGGGATCCTTTGTCTGCTCAGACCTGTGGCGGCGCCCGTGGACGAGATTGGGGAATGCCGAGAGGGCTGACAGGCAGGCGGCCGGCCGCCGAGCCCGCCGAGAAACCTGAAGCGTCTCGGCGTCCGAGAAAGGATGGCACGAGAGGGCGAGCGAGCCGATGATTGCTGCTTGGCTGGACAGGCAGGATGCATGGCTGGGTGGGAAGGGATCCTGGTCGGACATGGGCGTGGCATTGGGGGGGGGAACACATCGGGCGGGAGTGGCACATGGCAGCAGCAGCAGCAGGACGGAGATGGGAGGGGAGAGATGGGAGGGGAGGGGGAAGCATGGCACGGACGGGATGCATGGCGTCGACACAAGCTTACTTTTTAACCTTGGAGCCGGAATACTACAGTACGTCCGTATGTACGTACGTATGTGCAAAAAAACAAACAACAGCGCCGAGTCTCAGCCCCCAGATCCGTCCAAGATGCCCAACTAACTCGGCAGTCCGTATTGCGCTACAACACTCCGCGTAGTTACCCCCTTGCGATAGCCGGAACTCGGGGGGCAATGCACAAGTCCCTGGGGTGCACGGCACGGGCTATGTCACTCCTTTCGGTAACTTAGTTATCCTGGTACCATGACATGGACCATGGGGCTTTTTGTCCAAGACTAGCCCGGGATGCTTGGTGGTTGTGCTGGGCCATGACGATGATGCGCGGCGGAGGGGGGGAACTGGAGCGGCATGGCCAAGCATCCGTCGTCGGCACGGCGGAGTGGCGTGTCGGCCTCTGTCCGGCATCAGAGGGCGGCCGCGGCTGCAGCCCGTCGTCTTGGCACGCGTTGCAGCTGAAAGGCGCGCGCGCGCGCGCTCGCTCGCTTGGGGTCGTCCATGTCTGGCCCGTCCTTCCATCCGTCATCATCGTCCTGATCCTGGGCGATCCATCCACCCATCCCCCAGCAGATGCCCCCATGTGGAATCCATCTGACTGTGCTACTCAGTACACGGGACAGGGTTGAAAGTCTTCAGCGCGCGGCACAGCGGTGGGAGGGAGGGAGGGATCGAGGGGCTGCTTGACGGACTAACTAGTTGGTACGTACGGAGTAGTATGATGAATCAATATCTGGTTTTCCGTTTGAGATTTGATGGATGCCGTCCCATGTCGTCGTCCCCCGCGCGCATGGCATCGCATCCCACATGCTGCTGCTTGGCTTCCGCACCGCGCACAGACTCTCCATCTGTCTGTCGGGCTGTCTGTCGTCTTGGCCTCTCCCCGTCACATCACCTCACGTCACGGCTCCCTCACATATAGACACTCACACTCACACACACACACGCCGCGCCGCGCCGTTGGGCTCCCCCCCACCGGGTCAGGACCAGCAGCCGCCGCAGACGTATGTGTGTGGTGCGTGCGTGCGTGCGTGCCTGTGTCCAGTCCCTCCTCCAACCCAAACCCAAAACCCCCCCGCGCCAGGTTTTTGTCCACCCCCCTCCCACAGCAGCACGTTAGATGTTGGAGAAGAAAGAGAGCGAGCGAGAGAGCGAGCCAGAGCCCGCCACCGGCCGCAAGAATAAATAGCAATAAATATAACCTTGTTTCGGCTCCATCTTTCCCCCCTTCTTGCCCTGCCCGCCCCTGCCTGCCCTGCAGAAACACGCCCAACGGCAAAACACCGTCCACTGTTCCGTCCGTCTGTCCTCCCTCGGTGGAGAGTACAGAGGCTGAGAAGAGAGTGCCCGGTATAACCCCACTGGCACCAGCCCACACGAGTCGGGCGACGACGATACTCTGTGCATACCACGTACATACCGCCATAGAGAGAGAGACAAGAGACGGAGAGATAGAGCGCAAGCAGTGAACCGAGCACGAGAACAAGACAAGCAAAAGATCTCGGCCAAGCCCCAACCCCCAAACCCGCTCGCGACAAGAAACCCTGAAGAGATGCGAGCCCCTGCTCCTCACCGCCGTAGCACAGTATCGTCACCACCGTCTCCCGCGCGCCGCATCGTCGTCGCATCGCAGCAGCAGCAGCAGCAGAAGCACGACGCGCAGCCGCCCCGTCTCGTCGCCTCGCGTGCCTGACACCGTTGACAGCCGAGGGGCAACAACGACAACAACAAGGCAGACATCACACCACCACCCGCTTCGCTTCGCGTACTGCAGGATACGACTCCGTGCACTGCCCGTCGACTCACCCGAGGGCTTTGCTTGTTCACCGTCGGACACCGTCTCATCTACACGTCCCGCTCCCGACGCGACCTGCTGCAGCTGTTTTTCGCGTGGCACAAGGCGCGGCAGTTACCCATCTAGTACACGCCGTGCTCACCATACTCATACACCTGCCGAGCCGCATCTCATCCCATCTCATCTCATCGTATCGTATCCCGCGTCGCATCTCATCTCCCGTTCTTGAACGCGCGCCGAGACACGATCCCTCCGACGGCGTCGAGCTTCATTCGGTAGCGCGAATCGGCACAGCCTTCCCCCCCTCCCCCTTCGGGCAATTTCCCCCATCTGTTCTTCTCTTCTTCCTCGGCAACAACCGAGTAAATAAGAAAGAAATAACACAGGACTTGTCCGTCGGGTCCGGCGTCCCATCAGGTGACTCCCCTCCCCGCATCAGGTGACTGGCTGGGGAAACGAGACGACCAGGCTGCGCACGCACCGCAGCGGCAAAAGCGGTGGCCGCAGCAGCAGCAGCAGCAGCAGCAGCTCACTCACCATCGCGCATCGTATCCGGTGCGACGGTCAAGCGATCCCGTGTAAGCCCACACCACACGAATACCTACATACGCTTGACAAAACACCACTACCGCTTTGGAAACCCCCCCTTGCTGGCCCGCGCATCGGCAAGCAGAAAAGCAGCCCGTCAGCAGTATTACTACTAGCCGGTAATACCGACTACCAACCACCGACACCGACTACTGAGCGGACATCGGCCCATTATCACAAGCCCATCAGCAGGGAGGGAGAAGAGCTGCCCCGGAGTGCTTCCGCTTGCGTTCTGCGACCGCGATTGCGTGCGTCATCCCCGCCGCCGCGCGCCTGCAATCTGTAAGGTTGGCCGGCTGCCGCGAACCGGTCAACAGGTATCCCATCCCCGGCCAGCGAATCGACGGGGACGGTCCGTACCCGTGGGCCGCCCAAGGGGGAGAAGGGCCCTGTCAGCAGCAGCAGCAGCAGGACCAGCATCAAAACCCAGCAAGCGAGAGAAGAAGAGAAAGAAAAGGGAGAGAGAGACCGGGACTGCCGTGAAATCACCCCCTCGACCCCGAGTCAAAGAAGGACAATTTCTGCCCGTGTCCACCCCGGCACACCCACCGATAGTCAAATCCTCGGGCTGGGTTCCATCCTTCTGGAGTGTGTGTGACGACTGCGTGGCCCTTGCTGCCCGTCGAGCATCATCATCACCCGTCATCAGCGTCAACGTCATTGCAGGCCGCACGGAGCAGGCACCACCCCAAACGACGGACGGCGGATATCATTATTATTATTATCATCACCTTGCCCGGCTGCCCACCGGCGGTTATTGCTGGCGCGTACGTACGCAAGTGCAGCAACGCACAGGACTCCATAGGGCACCGGCATTTACACTACACGCCGCGTGACGCCTCACCTTATTTCCATTACAGTGCAGCGGCAGCGGCAGCGGCAGCGACAGCGACAGCGACAGCAGCAGCGCAGCAGCAGCGCAGCAGCAGCGCAGCAGCACTACCGGTGCGCCGCCATCCGCCATCAACCACCACCACACCCCAGCGAGAGAACCTTGAACCTAACAGGGGACCCCCCCAGTCCGTGCTGCGTGCTGCGGACCTCCACCACAAACCCAAGGTACGGCAAGCCCCCACCGCGAGCCCGACGCCTGCAGGGTGTGTGGCGACCTTCTGGCGCCGCCCAGTGCCTGTGGCTCCCCGTCAGGTCAGATCAGCCCAAAACTCACCCCGTCAATTTTCAAGGTTGGCAATTTAGGTGCGCCCGGGGTGGTCCAAGCTCCCCTCCCTTGTGCCCCGGCCCGCTACCTTAGCCCATCCATAGCGCCAGCAGCAGCGAGCTGTCTGTCCGCTGCCCCGCCCCCCTTCTCCGCCGCCACACCTTCTTCCATCGCCGCGGTTGCTGTGCTTTGCTGTGCTGTGCTGCGCTGCGCGGGTGTGCTGTGCGGTGTGAGCTGCCCGTGATCCCATCCCCGGGATCACCTCAGCTGCGTCACCTCACCTCAGGTACCGGTACTGGCGCCTCGTACCAGCCCGGTACCCTCACTTCACACGGCGCACTCACTTGGGTTGGCTTACAGTGGTGAACAGTGAACACGGCCACCGAGGACCACTGGACCTCACCCAGAGCCCGGCACTGCAGCACTGTACACTGATTTGACTGCGCTGCACCTCACACACCTCACGGACCACCCGACCTACCTATTCTCTGGGCACCTGCACTGGGCTCTGCCCGCAGCAGCAACCACCTCGCGCGCTCCACTGGGCTGCAGCCTGCGCCTGGCACCTGCAACAGCGGTACCAGCCCGGGACCTGTGCGCGGCGCCTGTGTGTGCCCGCCTTCCACTGCTGGCCACCACCACCACCCCCCCGGCCTGGACTTTAAGGTACCTGTTTCTGGACTCCCGCTGCATGACGGGACCCTGGACCTCGCCTTACCTCGCCTTGCCTTGCCTTGCCATACCTCAAGCCTTGCCTTGCCTTCCAGGTTGTTTGCTTGCTGTGCCTCGCCGTTCCCGTTCGAGCTCAAGCTTCGTTCCTGCAACCACGCAGAACCTCCTGCGCATCGCATCGCATCATCGCATACACCGCCGCTGCCGACTTTTGTTGGAGCTCGAGCGGTTCTCCTTCCTCCTCTTCCTTCTTCTCCCACTTCTCTTCTGCACCTGTCCTTGTTATCTCGCCTTTTTCTCTTCCCCTGCCGCCCGCTGCAGGCACACCTACCTACCGATCTACCTACCTATCTCGCCTTGACGACACAGCTCGAAGCTGCCTGAAGAAGCGCCAGAGGGTTCGATCTCGATACCTCCTTCCGTTCTCGCCGTCGGTTTCGACTACCACCACGGCCGATACCACCACCGCGGGCCTCCAGCATTGCCACTACCACCTTCATAATCATCGGCGGCTCCATCATCATCTTCACAGTCGTCGTTGTCGTCGCCGCCCTGTTCGAAAACAGCAAGCACCCTCCGTTTTACATCATCTACGACCTGCCCGCCTGCCGGCTTGCAGCTTCTTCTCCCCGCCGCGCGCTCACCACTTGCCGCCTCTCGCGCAACCCCATCGCCTGACCCGGTCGCCATCGCCATCGTCATCGCCGTCGACGTCGTTCTCGATCTGGTCGTCCTTGCACGGCTCCAACCCGCCCTCTCGCCCGTCGTCGAAACGCTGTCCCGCCAAGACGGCGCGCGGCAGTCCCGTCCCGCCTGCACGCCCGTTTGAGTGCCGTGCCTGCGCCTGCGCCTTGCCGCCGCGTGGCCGTTTGTGCGCCCGTTTGTGTGGCCCGAGCCGGCATCTTTTTGCCGATCTGTGACACGGCAAGATCTCTTTGTCTTGGACTCACCCTGCGACCTGAGTCGCTCGCCTCGCCCGCCACCCACCCTGCGCCCCCAGGTGAGACCGGAGCCAGCCCGAGCATTCGTTCATTGGACCGGTCCCTGCTGTCCCTGCGAGATTGCGGCAGCGGCCATATCAACCATATCGACCACATCGACCACGACGGCCGGCCCTCAGGCCAGCGCCCACCCGGACGTCGCCGCCGTGGCTCACCAGTCGGACCCCCCCTTTCCTCCTCCCCTCCGTCCTCCCCTCCGCCAGCGCAAGCGCTCCCTATTCTCGGCCTTTTCCTGCCACGGGGCCAAGGCTTTCGCGTGCATAACCGATGCCTCCGGCGGCGACCACGCCGACGGCCGCGTTAGGCGCATCCCCCATGGCAGCCGCGAGCCGAGGCCAAGCAGGAGCAGCGTCAGCAAGCCTGCCGCCCTGCGGCCAACCGTGGACTCACCCCCGCTGGTGAGCGAAGACTCGGATGTCTCGCCCATGACGGCTGCCCCAGAGGCGACGCACAAGAAGCCCGGCAGCAGCAGCAGCGATAGTGACAGCACCAACGCCTCCTCCAGCGGCACCGAAGGTTCCAACGACGTCGCCGGCAGCCTCGAGGCCAGCGGCGCCAAGAGCACCACCGGCCCTGATGGCACCAACGGCAACGACGTCGCCGCTGGCGACTACTTCTTCCCGCCAGCGTCACCGGCGGCCGAGACCAAGGACCAAGCCCGGGCGGATCGGCCCGCTGACAGCGGCGTCAGCATGTCTGCTGGCCTCTCCGGACAGCCGCCCGTCCCGGCCGCCAATGAGCTGGAGCGGCGGGCGTCGGTCGCCACGACGGCATCGACGCAGCCGCGCAAGCTCAGCATCACCTTCCAGGACCAGCTGCCGAGGCGTGACTCGTCCGGGTCGGCAAGCATCGCGGGCTCCAACCGCTCGTCCAACGGCGGCTCCAACGAATCCTCCAACGGCTCGTCCAACGAGGGCTCGGACCGCGGCGCTCCCAGGAAACAGTCGGTGTCGTCCATCAGCCTCCGAAGCCTCTCCAGCCAGTCCCTGGCGTCAGCCGAGCCACGCAAGTCGAGCGTCTCGTTCCAGGATGTGCTGCCGAGGCCCGATTATGCGACGGTCGACGATCTCGTCAACGCGTGGAGCCGGAAGCGATCGATTTCGTCCATCAGCTTCCGACAGCTGCGAGCCTCGTCGCCCATGGACAGGGCGCTGTCACCGGCAAGCGAGTCGCGCTCTCGAGCGCCGTCGCCACCTCACCAAAGGTAAGCATCTTGATTTTTCATTCAGTGTCCATCCCGTCGAGTTGCTGCCGGCTCGTCGAGCGTCGTCGAGTGACGTCGCATCGGCGAGTCTAACAAAGAAGGAGAGACACCCATGAAGAATGGATGGGTTGAGACATGACACCACCCTCGGGTTGCGCGAGGGCGCCTTGTTATAAGTGACTGGCCCCTCGTCGCCCGTGTTATGCACTGCACACCAGCTCGGCACCCAGTTCCGGGACGGGCCCTCCCTTTTGCGCCCATCATGCCCCAGAACAGACGCCTGGTCGTCGCTGCGGTCCCCACGTCGGCGGCTCTCGGGTGGAGCGGCACGCTGCGCTGTGCCCGGCTTTGGGGTCCATGGCATGGAGCCACCCGACCCTTGGTGCGATGGCTGCTAGCCCGCCCGCCCTGATGAGCCCGCCTGCCGGTCCTGTGCTGGCGAGATCCGGGCGAGTTTAGAGTTATTCCGCCAGCGCTGGCCGGGTGACCGGGATTGCTCGTTGATGGGCAGGCGGCGCCGGCGTGTCGCGCGCATCATGGTGCGGTGCCCGTCGGCGGCGTGGCCCAGTGGATGCGGTCGCGCACGGCGGTGGCGGCGGCAGAGGAGACACTGGCGCGCCTGTTGTCCCCGGCCGAAGCTTCCCTTGCCATGTGCTCTCTGCCTTGCCGGGCCCCGAGGGTGAGCGAGCGAGGGGGAACTGGGTCACGGCGGCGTGCATGTGCGCGCGGCTGGAATGATGCTGGCGTGCTTGGCCGGCTTTCCCTCCCGAGACCATCGTGTCCCTCCAATTCATCCAGCGAGACGCAGCCCCACTGGCCGGAGGCACCACTTGCGGGCAACAGCCAGGCCGGCTGTGGAAGCTTGTCACATTGATTGCCTGAAGGCGGCTAGCCAGCCCGACCTGCCTGCCTTGGATGCTTGGGTACCCCGCTGGAATTAACCTCTCACCTCGCCTACCCCGCTGCCCACCCGCCCGCGAGCCTCCTCGAGGCTCCCACTGCTCGCCCGTCGCGCTGCCTTGCGCTTGGCCGCGAGTAAGGCGCTGCTTCAAGCTTGGGTTCAATGGTGCGGTCACGGATGGCCTGTCTGGTGGCTCCTGGCGCCGCGCGGTCGGGCGCGGGGGTTCAAGCGCTGGTCGCTGGTCGCTGGTCGCTGCTCCCGGGCGCAGCCAGTCGCTCGCCCGCTCGCTCGCCCGGGCGGGCACCTCCAGTCTTACCGTGCTACTGGCCTCGCTAGTTCGTTCCCGGCGGGCTGGGCTGGGCTCCGCTGGGCTGCTCCTCCTTCCCCAAGTTGAGGCTATGCAGGGCAGTGGCCACCCCGAGGCCGCCAGTGCCGCCAGCGCGGCCAGCGCCGCGGCGGGCGTCATGTCATCTTCCCCTCCCGCTCGTCGCCGCCCGCACATGCGCCTCGCACCTCAGTTGTCTCATCTACTACTATCCATCATCCAATCCCCCTCCCCCTCTCCATCTCTGCAACCCTTATCCCCGCGGCGCCGCTCGCCTTCTCTATCTCGCACCCTGCCTTTCATTGCCCGCCTGTGCTGCGACCGCCGCCCGTCATGGCGCCGCTAACCGAGACACCGCACGACAGGTTCCAGCGGCACGTCGGCTTCGACAACGTGCCCAATGGCGAGGCCACCAAGAACAACACGCTGTCGCTGACGCTCAACGTCAAGCACAAGGGCTACCAGGCCCGCCGCCGGTCACGAACCTTCATGGTCGGCGTCGACGAGCACTCGTACTCCGACTATGCAATCCAGTGGCTGCTCGACGAGCTGGTCGACGACGGCGACGAAATTGTCTGCGTGCGAGTCATCGAGAAGGAGATTCGCTACAATGACAAGCAGTACCAGGACGACGCGAGGCACATCATGGACGCCATTCTCGCAAAGAATGGTGCCAATCGCGCCATCAGCTTCGTCCTCGAGTACGCCGTCGGCAAGCTGCACGCGACGTTTCAAAAGCTGGTGCGCACTCCCCTCCCTCTCTAGCATTGGCTTTCTTGTACACCCGCTGACCAGAGCCCGTCCCCCCGACAGATTCAAATGTACCAACCCGCCATGCTCATCGTGGGCACTAAGGGCCGGTCGCTCGGTGGCATCCAGGGGCTGGTTAACGCCCGCAACTCGTTCTCCAAGTACTGCCTGCAGTACTCTCCCGTGCCCGTCGTGGTCGTGCGGCCGACGGAGCAGCGCATCAAGAAGAAGGTGAAGCGCGCAAACGACTCGACCCGCCAGACGTATGTGGGCATGCTGGCCAAGACGCACGGCCGCCACGAGGCCGACAGCGAGGCCAGCAGCACCTACGAGCTCGAGGTCCAGAACACGCCCGACGAAGAGGCCCACCAGGTCGCCAAGGTGCTCGGCCTGCCCGCTAAGTTCGACCCGACCATTAAGCCTCTCCCGTCGAGCCAGCTGCGCCCGCGCTCCAGGCCGACCAGCCCGCACCCGGGCGCCGACGTACCCACGCGTCTAGTGGACGCATCGCCCTCCAGCGAACGCGGCGACAGCGACGAAGACGAAGACGACGAGGAGTGCGACTTCGACGTTATCGACGGCCAGCAGGCGCTCACCCAGCAGCAGAAGCTGGAGCAGCTGCACAAGATGGAGGTGGGAGAGGCAGCCGCTCTGAAGATGGGCGTCGACGACGATACGGACGAGTCGGACGAGAAGTCAGACACGGCGCAGGAAGCCAAGGCCGCTTCATAGAAGAAGAAGACGGGCCGGGAAGAGGGGCCCGGCGCCGCACCGGGTTCCGGCGTTACGGTACACCACGACGGCAATGTGCCTGAGCCATGTCCACTCCACGAAACAGGTCCGACAGCCGCTACAGAGGAGTATGATGTATTCGCCGTCTAGCAGACGTTTGACGGGCAGGCGGGGCACGGCAGCAGTGTCCAGCCAGCGCCGAAACCGCCAACGAGGGGGCGGCTGCTCTCGTTGATTCCGGAGCAGGCGGAAGGCGCCCACGACGCGCATGGGAAAGCGAGCTCTCGACTCGCAGCACAAGCTACTTTGGGACAGGCATGCGATGGTTCCGTGGATGAGAGCAAGGCGTCATTGCACCCGACGGAGGTGAGAAACAGGTCGGCGTCTCCCACGGCCTCGTACTGCAGTAGCAGGACCCGCTTGCGCAGGGAGTATCGACGCAACTACAACCTAGAACGAAGAACCCGCAGGGGAACGTTGGAGAACCGGAACGGGCGCCTTCACAGCCGCCACAGGCGGAGGCCCACGCGAGACAGGCGCCGCGAACGCGCCCTGTACTGGAACCGCGTGGCGTTTTTGCGAAAGAGCCACGCCGTTCGCCATCGCATCGCGAAGCAATATTGCCTGGAGTTTGCCCAGGACCTGGCGGCGGAAAGGATTGCCGTGCGAGATTTTGCCTCGCCGGCGGAGAGGAGTGCCGCTCGAAGCCATGCCTTGCCAGTTGGCGACGGAGCTTTGCCGGCGGAGAGCAGTGCCGCTCGCGATACCTCGCCTGTGAAAGACAGAGCTTTGCCGGCGGAGAACAGAACCGCTCGCGATACTGCCTCGCCAACCCAGGATGTGGCGGCACAGAGGGGAGCAGGAGCAGCCCCAAAGGTAGACCTTGCGACCCGTCTTGCTGTCGCGGCACAGCGGGAGGCAGGATCAGCGCCCAAGGCAAACCTTGCGACCCGTCTTGCTGCCGCGGCTCGGTGTGAAGCAGGAGCAGTGCCCAAGACAAACCTCGCGACCCGTCTTGCTGCCGCGTTCGGCCTCGACGCCAGAGCGGCCCCCGTCGACGACACACATGGCAGGCGCGACGAAGTGGAGGATGCCGCAGGGACGGCAGGCAAGAAGACGGTAGAGCCTTTGGAGGCCGAGGCACAGGACGAGCGCCGCGACCTATGGAGCCTTTTGCGCGTGTTGGGATCTTGGTTCGGGTGTTGCCATAGACGGGGCAAGCGGGAGGACTAAGACTGAGAGAGAGAATGAGCAGCGAGCGCGCCAGACAGGCTTAGGCGTCATTGTGTAGCTGCACATCTCAATACAACCCAGCGTTGTGCTTGACCGATCCCGCCGTTGCTTTGATGCCGTGTTAGTCGTCGTCGTGGGGTGCATCATGGGCCAGCGGCGGCGAGACGCAGGCGTAGCGTCGCATGCCGCCGTCGTATTCGCTGCATGGCGCCGGCCGGCGCGGTCGATACGAGACGCTGCGATGCTTGCCAGCACGCGCGCGGAGGGGGAGGGAGCGCGCCCGTTGGCGGAATGGTCATGCCACGAGCGCGTCCAGGGGTCGGCTTCGATGTCGTCGCAACGCCTCGTCACCGGCGAGCAGCGGGATTCGTGGATCTGCGGACGCCTGCAGCTCGGTGCAGGGCTGGAAGTTCGTGATGACACATGCAAAGTGCCGGTGTGAAGGGCGAGGTACTACCTTAGGTATATTTGATGTACCTCGTACCAGGTAATTATCAGGCACCAGACCGTGGGGATTTGTGCCGCACGCACAACCTTGGAAGCAACCTTGGGAAGCTGAGGCAAGGTGGTGGCCTGCCGCGGGCTGCCGCAATGGATTGGAATGGACACTGCGTTGGACTGTGCGGCAGCCTCAGGGACGGCATTCATGAGCGCTGCCACCCCTCCGTGGAAGTTAGGCGGGTACCTGCAAAGTACCGCCGTCCATGCTGTAGGGGTGGCGTCCCAGTGGTTCGCTTCCACCAAGCCCTCCAGCTGGAGGTTCTGCGGAGTGCTGCCCCTCCCGTCCACCGTGGTGGGTGTTGGGTGGCTGCCAGGGACCCGCTGCTGACGACAGACCGACTGGGGGTCTTCGTGGGAACGGCAGTGAACCTCGTCTGATTGATTCCAACGACAGCCCGCCCTTGCTGCTCGCTTCTTACACGTTACACGTAACCTTGCGATTTTACTTTTGCCCATACTTTGGCCCCTCGACGCATAAACATCTACGGTCGTCGCATGCCGACAGAAACGAAAGACGCCTATTGTTCAGCGACTGCGGCACACGCAAAGGGAGCAGAAACACCAGATCCAGCAGGAGCAGGAGCAGCATGACACCGCGATAGCGAGGAAGCCCCCGCGTGCGAGCGAGCGAGCAAGCGAGCAAAGTGACACGAAGCAAAGGCGGCTCGCCTCGCCTACCGCGGCGAGCGACGACCTCTTACGTTACACATACCGTACCTACCTACGTACCTCGCACGAATTACTCGACGACATAGTTTCGAGTCAGCCGATTGTCAGCACATCACCGCTTCCTCCCACGACACCTTGACCCCACGAAACGAGACCAGCGATAACTGCCATGTGGCCTTTCACGTCGTCGTGCCTCGCCACGGCCGACGCCTGCTCGGCGCCCTCGCGCCGCGCCGTGACACTCTCGACGGTGGTGTCGCTGGCCCCATTCGCGTGCTGCTTCGCGCTGGTGGCGATACTGGCGGCGCGACACGTCTTCCCGCGGCTGGGCGCCGGCCACGACGCCTTCCGCGACGGTGAGGACCACGTCCTCCCTGCGCACGCACCCGCGTCACTGCGCCAGGCCCACGCCGAGCACGGCCGCAAGAGCTGGGCCAGAAGGGGCGCCGCCTGGGCGTTTGGCGCGACGGTCGGGCTGGCGGCCGCGCTGGGCATGCTGATACTCGCCGAGATTGCGACAGCAGGCGCTGGCGCCTCGAATGGGGGCGGAGGCGTGCACGGCAGGGAGCTGGCAAAGGGCGAGGCCGTCGTGGTGCCTGCGCTGCTGGCCATGCTGGTGGCGGTGGTGCCGTGGATGGAGTGTCGCGCGCTGGTGAGCGGCATGGGCTGGAGCTTCCAGCGGACGAGCAAGGGCAGGGTCCCGAAGGTCGCGTGGGCGCTGCAGGCACTTCTGTTTGGCGGCTGGCTGTTTGCCTTTTGGTCCGTCGGCAGGGTCGTCCCCGAGTCTGCCGTCCGGCAGCAGCCGGTCAAGTCGCTTGCCAGGTCGACCATTGGCCGGATGCTGGGGCGCAAGGGTGATGACGATGAGGTCGGGTTTGTGGAGATGCTGACGCGGGCGTGCCTCGAGCGCGTAGGGGTGGTGGGCATCGCGCTCATGGCGCTGCTGGCGGGCTTTGCCTCCGTGTCGGCCCCGTGGCACACCTTCATCGACACGCCGGGGCGCAGAGGGCGGCCCGTGACCGAGGCCGATGTCAACCGCAAGCAGGCCGGGCTGGATGCAACGAGCGAGATGCTCCTCACGAAGCGGCACCGGCTGCAGCAGCTGGAGCGCCGCGCCGCCGAGACGGCAGGCGCCACGTCGTCGACGTCGACATCATCGGGCGGGCTGGTCGGCAAGGTCATGGGCGGCATCAGCATGATGCGCGGAGTCGTGTCGGCGGAAGAGTCCGAGATGCGCCAGCTGCGCGTCGAGATTGCCGGGCTCGAAGACATGGAGGCGAACCTGGCATCTAACGTGGAGGTCATCAAGGGCCACCGTGCGGCGGCACAGCGGGCGTCTACCGTCCTGGGCCGGCTGACGCTTATTCCAGCGTACATCTTCAGCGTGTACTGCGTGTACCGCGTGCTGGCGACGTGCCTGACGACGGCACGGCGGGCTTCTTCATCATGGTGGTCGGCCGGCTCTCTCTCCTCCTCGGCCGGCCACAACGCCGGGGACTATCTGGACCCTGCGAGCGGCGGCAGCAGCTTCTCGAGCAGCGACCCGGTGAGCCGGTTCCTGGGCCTGCTGGCACGGCACTGGGACCCGCAGCTGGACCAGCTGGCGTGGGCACGGGCGGCGAGCTTCGCCCTGAGCGGCTTCATGCTGGTGGCGTCGGCGCGGAGCGCGGCGCAGACGTTCCACCTCCTGGCGCGGTGGATGCCCGCGGCGGTGCTGCGCCAGGCGCGCGCGCACCTGGCGCTGGCGACGGGCGAGGTGGCGGGCGCGTACGTGGTGTCGGCGGGCTGGCTGCTGAGGGGCCAGCTGCCGCGCGAGGCGGGCGGGCGGGGGCTCGAGGGCATGCTCGGGGGCGGCGCCGCCTCGGTGCAGTCTGCGGGCGGCGGTGGTGGTGGTGGTGCAGGCGGAGGGCAGCACGGTCGGCAGCCGTCGCTGCGGCCGGGCTTCGTGGACGGCTGGTTCGAGGGCTGGTTCCTGCTGGGCGCGGGGGCGACGCTGCTGGGCGTGTGGGTGGCGAGGAGGGTGAGGGGGGGTGGTAGTGGTCCAGGGGGGTTGGGAGGCGAGGAGGACGAGTGGGATGACTATGGGGGGGAGGAGATGGCGAAGCGGAGTGATTGAGGGTTTGGTGGTGGTGAGGGGATGAGGAGTTGACTTGTTGAGGCAATGATGATTGTGATGTTTGGCGTGTGTGTTCTTGTGCTTGTGCTTGTGCCTGCTTCAGTATGGTGTTGGCGTTGGCGTTGAGATGACATCTCTGAGAGGGATGAAGGTGGCCCTTGATGATCGTCTCGACGATGGTCTTGACGGTGGTTAGGTGTCTGGGCTGGCTCCTCTACACAGACACTGACATGTTCTTGGTATATATTCATATGTGCTTCTACCATACAGGCTCATCCATCTGTCTCTTGTTTCCACCTCTCCTTTTGTGTTCCAAAATCTTGCCGTTGTTCGTCCACCCCGGCTTCTTCTCCTGCTTCTGCTCATCTGCCTCGCTCTCTGCCTCTGCCCATCGACCCTGCTCTCTACTTCTGCTCCCCCGCCTCGTCCAGCAGCGCCCGCCTCGCCGCGAACCCAGCCAGTATCCCCCTCCACACCCCCTCGCTCGTGTACTCCATCCGCCGGCCCCGCGCGTCCGCCCCGCGCCGGACCTCTTCCTCGGTGAGCCAGGCCCATTCCTCGTGCTCGCGGGGGTCCATGACGATTGTGGGCGGCGACGGCCCGGCCTCCTCGTTGGCAACTGCTGGCGCTGGTGTCGCTGCTGCTGCTGCCGCCGCCGCCGCCGCAGGGGCGACGTCGCGGTCGGGTATGCGCCCGCGCGAGGGGATGCGCGCCACGTCCTCCCGCACGTCCACCAGCAGGCTCACCTTGCCCCACCGGCGGCCCGTCTCCCAGAACGTGACGGTTAGGGCCTCGTCGTGGGGTTCTTGGCGGGCGTGTTCCTCTTCCGGGGCGATGCCGAGGCCCGGCGGCGACGACAGCCGCTCGTCCCCGTTCCCATTCCCATCCTCGCACCCAATCCCATTGCCATTCCCAGCCTCATCCTCATGCCCCAACGAAGAAGAAGCAGCAGCAGCAACCCCAGCCGTGGCAGGAGGAGGGTTGGCAGGAAGAGGCGCCGGCACCATGCCCAGCGGGCAGTGGAAGCGCGCCACGCGCAGGCCCGTCTCCTCGCGCAGCTCGCGCGCCGCGGCGTGCAGGACGGAGGCGTCGCGCGCGGTGGAGACGCTGCCGCCGGGGATCTCCCACTTGAGGGGGTAGGAGTCTGATGCGGCGCGGCGGATGAGGAGGGTTTGGAGGGGCGGTGCTTGCTGCTGTTGCTCTTGCTGCTGCTGCTGCTGCTGCTGCTGCTCCTCTTCTTGTTCTTGGTGGTGTTGACACTGCTGCTCCCGGTCCTCGCCACCGCCCCGACGAAACACCATGCACGCAGCCATCAGCCGATGGATGTGCGGCCGTGCGGCCAGGAACTCACTCGGCGAGAGCGAGAGGCTCGCGGGGAGGCCCTCCGCGACGGTGAAGCCCGTGGCCGTCGCCATCGTGGACGTCGTCGTCGGTTCACCCATGGCTGCTTGCTGCTCGCTGCCCCCGTCTCGTCGCCCTCTGCCTGCTGGTGGAAACGCGACGCGCTACACTCTCGTGCACCACGCTTGTAAAGAAAACGATGAACGCTCTGAGATAATACGATGAGAGGAGAGAGACGAAACGCCCGAGAGACAGAGGCAGGGGACGCGCTAGGTATGCTGTGTCGTGCTGGGTTGTAAAGGGCGTGGGCACAGCACCTGCGGGGCGGGCGAGGCGTGTCGTCGTCGGTTTGGGGCGGGCCGAGCCCGGGGTTTCGGAGTGGAGTCGTCCGGCGGCCCGGGCGTTGAGGTGAACGACGTCAGGCCATGGTCCGCCGAATGATCTGAACCACGAGGAGACTGCAGGGCTCACTAGGGCAAGGATTTGCGTTTCGGTTGCCAGTGGCAGGGCTGGGCTGCCTATGCCAGGGGGTAGCATCACAAGCTTACGCATCGCAACCTAGCACATCGGCACACATACATGCCCGACAAGTACACCGCACAGCAGCGTCCATAGAATGAAACAAATCAGTTGACAGTTCTCAAATAGAACAAACCCATCATGAGTCCGCGCCACATCAGTTAAAGAGTCCGTACGTAAAGCCCCATTATCATCCCGCGCGCCGGCCCGCCTGCTCCCACTCCCGCCGCGCAACATGATCCCTTGCCGTCCGTCCACCGCCTGCCTGCCGCCGCTGCTGCGCTCAAACACAAGCAGCGCCCACGTCTGCATCCTGTCCCGTAGTCTCCGTCGTCGTGTGTCGTGGGAGGGGAGAGAGAAGCGTCGCCTGGCCTGTACGGCATCTTGTTCAACAAACTCGAGACGCCCGTGCCCGGCTGTGCTGGAGTACGGTGTGTCCGAGGACACCTCGTGGCTGGGCTGCTGCTGGAGGAAAGGCGGGCGGGCATCTTGCGACGGCATCTATAGTCGTAAACCGAAATAAGACGAACGGGGACTAAATGTACAATCTCTTTTCCGTTGCTTTTAAATGCTCAAGACGCCAAGGGACGGCCCTGTCGTCCCTTCTTGTTCGGTACTGTCGTCCATCCATCCTCGTCCGTCGGAGGAGCCGCCTCCGCGTCGGGCGAAGCGGCCGCCGAGCCGTTGGCGCGCGGGCTGCGTGCGTCTCCGCGTCCTCCGCGAGGGGCGCCGCCGCCGCGGCCGCCACGGGGTCCGCTGGGCGGTCCGCGGCGCTGCTCGTTGGATGCCGATCGCCAGTTGCCAGCCTCCTGAGCTCTCGACTTGACGTTGGACACGACCTCCTTGGGCTCGCGCGGTTCGCGGGTCCGGATCGGGACCTTGGCCTCGCCCGACGCTCCGTTCTGGGTCTCGGCCGCCTCGGCCGCCTCCTCCTCCTTGCTCTCGGTGGCAGGCTGCTCCTCGCCCTCCTTGGGGGCCTCCTCGGCGGCGTCACCTTCCTCGGCCTCGGCCTTGGCCGCAGCGGCCTGCTTGGCCTGGCGACGCTCCTCCTTGGCCTTCTCGTCGGCCTCGCGCTTCTCTCGCAGCGCCTGCTGTCGCTTCTCCTCAATCTCCTTTTCGCGAGTAGCCGTGTCGATGGGACGGGCAGCGCCAAAGGGGCTGGCCTTGGAGTCGCCGGACGGAGTGGCGACGGCGTCCGTGGCTTCGGAGACGGTTCTCTTCTGCAGGTTCAGGCGGGGGCGACCGGCCGGGGCCGCGGGGGTCGCATTGGACAGGGCGGGCGAAGGAGGAGCCTCGCTGCCGTCGCGGGAGGTACCCTCGGGCTTGGAGGCGTCCGGACGCATGCGGTCGCGCCACTGGTGATCCTTCTCGGCGGCCGTCACAACACGCTCGCGCTGCTCGGGCAGGTCGCGGCGGGGAGGACGAGAGCCTTCCTGGCGGCCCTCGCCCCAAGCGCCGGCACCGCCGCGGGGGCCGCGGTGCGAACCGCCGCGCTCGCCGAGACCGTCAGGGCCGACGCTCGAGTCGCGGGGCGCAGGAGCATCCTGCGCAATAGGGGCGAGCGGACCTCTGCGCTCCCAGTTCAGTTCGCGGGCGGCCGGGCGCTCGGGACGGCCCTCGAAGGCGGGGTCGCGGGGGCGACGCTCGCCAAAGTCAGACATCTGGCGACCGCCACCGCCGCTGCGGCCGGGAAGGTCGGGAAGGGGACCCTTGCGAGTCCAGTCGCTGAGGTCGCGCATGGACTCTCCGCCGCGGCTATCACCGCCACGAGCTGCAAAGCGGGTCAGTCAGGCACCATCATAGATAAAGTCCAATGTGGAAACGTACGAGGATCGGCGACCTTGATCTTGATCATTCGTCCCTGGAACGATTCTCCGTCGAGGTCCAGGGCCTTCTTGAGGCCATCGGCGTTGGCAAACTCGACATATCCGAAGCCCTTGGGGCGCATGAGCTCGCGGTCCTCGATGATGCGGACGCTGACGACCTCGCAGCCCTCGAAGAACTCGCCAACGGCATCGTTCGTAGCATCGTAGGACAAGTTGCCGAGATGGGCGGTAAAAGGAGGCTTATCCGGAAACCGGGCCGGGGACCTCTCGCGAACGGAATAGCCTTGGCCGGGGTCAGCAAACGTCGACACGTCGACAGCGGCACGGAGGCGTGCTGCTCACCTCGGTCCTGCCAAGACGACAAGCCACTTCCACCACCAGGGCGAAACCGGTCGCTGGGGGGGAGCGGCTGGGTGCCTGAAGGGGTCAGCAAGGCGTCGACGATGCTGCGTCATCGATATCTGCACATACCGGTAGCCACTGTGCAGCGTTAGTGACGCGTCAACGATGGGAGGACGGGACGGACTCACCATAGGTTTCTTCAACCTCGTCGGCCCAAGAGCCTCCTCCAAATCCTGCAAAGGGTCAGCGGGGCACGCTCAACGACGAGGGGCCGACGTCGGGCGCGACATATCGCGGGCCGGGTGAGGGGTGAGGGCGACGACGCGGAGGCGGGGCGCAAGGTGGCCTCATGGCGGGGGAGAGACGGACCTGAATCAGTCAGAAAGTCCCCCAGGGACATCTTCTGCTGTTCCTTCTTCTTGGGAGCTGGCGAGGAGGCGCGTTAGCGATGGCGTCGGGGTCGGGATCGAGGCATCGCGGGGGGCAGCGAGCGGTGCGCGGCGGCCAACGTACCCATGATTGCGGCTTGGCTCGGCGACTACGCGCAACAGGCACGGTGCGCGTAGACGGACGCGGCGTGGAGAGGCTCGGGCCTCGTGAGCGTGATGAAATCGGGAGATCGGACGGCGGTGGTGAGGCCGACGATGTTTTGTTTGTTTCCGTGGGACCCCGACGAGCGTTGCCGGTGTCTGGGGTTGACGAGTCGAAATTTGCTCGCCGTGGAAAAAAAGATGGAGGCGCTGGTGATTGTGAGGGTTCATGTTGCCTCTCAATTTTCACCCGCCCAGGGAGTGGGAGCCGCTAGTCTGCTTCGGGCATGGCCGTCCCTGGTCCGCCTCCAGACCCAGCCAGAGCGCGGGCGCTTATAGGCTGGATGGCCGCCAAACGGTACGTACCGCGCGAGGTCCCAGGTCGCCGGTCGCCATTGTGCGCGCGCCCCGTCGCCCGTCCAGGGCTCGCAGCGCTGTGCTGGCGCCTGACTTCAGCGACAGCGTCCACTGTGGCCTGCTGCTGTGCCCACTGTCAGGCGAGGAGCCGTGGTGGAGCTGGGTGCGCCTCATCCATCCAACCACTGATTTGATCTGTCGGTCCCATCAACCTCATCTCATCATCGTGAACCTGTTTGCGGGCTTGCCAGGCGACAAAGGCCCGCGTCATAGCAGCAAGTCCCTTGTATCAGATTTCCCGGCCCATATCTGCGCAGTCACGAACAAAGGCCTCGTTCCCTTGTACACGGCCACGACAACAGCCACGACGCCATGGGCAGCGGCCCGCAGGATGAGCCTCAGCCCGGCCCGTCGGCCGTGCGCACGAGGCAGAGGCCCGGCGTGCTGCCCCGAGAGGTGATGGAACTGCTCGTGCCGCCCGTCAAGGTGGGCGCCTGGACCGGTACGCTCGCCCTCTCTCCCGAAAGAGTCTGCCTGCTAACCCTTGACCTCCGCAGGTGCCGCCGGAGTCTTGGCCGGCGTGGGAGGGGCAATTGCAAGAGACACAAACCCCTTTGCCAGCGGCGTCTTGTCGGGTGTCCAGTGGTTTACGCTAGGAACGAGCTACTGGTGTATGTGCCGCTCCCCGTCTGCCAGACAGAGCTCTGCTAACCTGCAACAGTTACGAGGACAGTGGCCATACGTGCGCTCGGCGGGGACGAGCATGTTGGACCCGGTGACAGGGTCAAGGCGAGCACCGTTGCTGGTTCTGCCACCGGCGCTGTGGCCGGGCTGATGCGTGAGTTCCTCGGCTGTTGGTGACGAGCAGGAGTCTTGACTGACATGATCCAGGCGGGCCGCCCAAGATCTTGCCGGCGATGGTACTATGGGGGCTCGTCGGAGCTGGCGGGCAACTCGTCGCCAACCGCATGGCTGCAAAGGAGTCGAAGCCGCTGGACGACACAGGCGGCTGGTCATGGAGCCCGCTCAAGAGGCTGACGGACGAGCAGTACATTGACATGATGGGCGAGAAGATACTCAAGGTCGAGGTGGACATTGCCCTCATCGACGACCGCATTGCCGAGCTTCGGGCACAGGACGCCGAGAGCAAAGGGGGCGAAGGACGGGCATAGCGGCATAGGAGTATGACAGCCGAGTGTAGGATATTGGTGTTCGATACGTGTACATACTACAGCATAGGACATGGCGCATGTGGGGAAAACGGCGTATTGTGCAAGAAGGAATAATACCCAATGTTGTCTGCATCGCAAAGTGGCCGCGTGGCGTCGACGTGAGTCGCACGCGTTGTGAAACTGTTGAACTAAAGTTGGGCTGAGCGCCAAGCAGCCTCGATTCCAATGCAGCATTTGGCGCCACACCATTGAGACGACATGTTGATGACAAGTGAGCAGATCCAACATGACAGCCACAGCCCATTGGACGCATCCTGCGTATTATGAGCACTCCAAATTTCCGGTCGAGCGAAGCGAAAACGTCGGGAACGGAAGTCGTCTGCGGCTGCTTTGTACAGGGTAGACGCGGCGCTGGTGATGCAATCACGCAGCGTCCCCCCGCGCTTTCGGCGGAGCGCACGGCGCAGGTTGCGACCATTCCGCGGGCCGGACGGAAATGGGCGTTCGCATACGCGCATAATACGATACGATAGGGCGCGGCCGGGGGGTTTATCAACGGCCTGCCTGGCACGATTCTGCAGCGGCTGCTGACGCGGGACTGGGGCTCCCGCCGCTGCTCCTCGTATGTACGAAGTACGGAGCACTAAAATGTACTCGATGGGTTCACTTGATGGCCCATACCGACTGCTACTGCGCCTGCCCTGCCCTGCCCCAGAGGCCTCCGTGGCAGGACAATGGAGCGTGGTCTGATTTGATAGCCTCCTCGCGTCCGCTGGAGCCCCGCGTGCCTGCGCGAAAGGAAACAATTGCGACTCTGCGTTGGGCGGGGACACAATATTGATCCCTCCATGGACTCGACTTGGGTTGGATGGAGCGCTGTAATCTGTACATGACTGCACTGCAGCACAAAGAGCCGGCAACAAAGCAGCAGCGCCGGCCAGGCTGGCATCGCTGGCCGTCCACCCAACACCGGGCGGGCGCACGTGTCACAACAACAAATCACGATGATGGAATGTTTAATTGTTGCCATTTTAGCGGCTCTGCGATAAGCGCCGGTGGGTTGGGTTGGCAAGGTTGGGTTGGGTCGGGGGGGTGGTGGTGGTTCGCGCACGGGAGAGCGGCATTGAATGGATTCGACGGCGCTGCTGGAGGTGCAGGCGGTGCTTTGGTGCGCGCCCCCCGTGGCCCCGTGGCGGGCTTGCAGACCGGTGCTAACGACGTCCGCGGGTGTGAGCGGTACGCGGTCCCAAGGGCGTTGCTTGCGGGACGTTTCAAGTACCTGCCACTATCTACCTCCCCCCCATGCCGCCGCCGCACCTAGCGCATCAATGCCCCCAACCCAGCCGTGCCCACCCCACCATTCCCTCCCCAGCGGTCCACGGGTGCCACCCAGCAAGCAGCTCCGGGCCTGGAACCCGCTGTCTGGGCTGCCCGAGGTGGACAGGCTGGGGTTGGCCTGGCTGTCCCCAGTCTCCAGGGCTGACGCACCTGCAGCTCCTCGCCATGCTCGCTCGCTCGTCAATCTTCTCCAACCCCAACGCTGACGGCACACTCGACGCCGACCTTGGACCGCCCGCTGCCAATCCGTCGCCGAGAGCACCGACACCCTCACGCGACCCCGTGCTCCGTCCGCTCCTCTGCCCGCCCGTCCTGCGAACCGCACGGCATCCGTCCTGCTGCCCTTCGAGCTCGGACGCACAGCAGCTCCTGACGTCAGGGCAAAGGGAGTCCGCCCGCCCGCCCGTCCGGCCCGGCCTTCCTCGACGACCCGCCGCCATCCGCCGCTCGACTTCCGCTAGGCGAACCGTGCCGCCGCCCGTTGCCCGCCGACATACTCGTACATATCTGCCGGAAGCCACGGACTCGTGTCCTGGCGAGCTGGATCGCGCCCTGGCACGTTTTGTTGCGCCTCGAGTCGACGACCCCGGCCTCCTCCCACACCATCTCGCTTCCCCGACCCAGCATCTGAATTCCTCAGTCGACGCGGCCATGGAGGGCCTCGCCTCGAACCGTTTCTGACTCCCCAGGCCATGACCCGACTGCTGGAAGCTACATGTATGCCTGTTCCTCCCCTCTGAGGCGACGACGTCGTCGTCTCCGCCAGCCCGCCCGCCATGTGCTTCTTCCCCCTTGCTGACGCTCCCAAGCTTCGTCCGCAGTGACATAGCTCTGGTCGGCCGCCCATTGGGGTCCACGCGACCATGGCCCTCTTCAACCCGACCTTTGTGCTCGGCCTCTTCGTCATCGCGTACCTCTCGTCGTTTGTCCTGTTCGCCCTCGTCAGGATCACCACCGGCGTCTCCATCCAGCGCATCGGCTACTTCTCCCTCCGCCGACTCGCCTACACCCCGCGCGACGGCTTCAAGATCGAGATTCGCGGGCTCGGCCTCAACATCCACCGCCCCACGTTTGCGCAGCCGACCTGGATAAGCCTCGTGCTCGAAGAGCTCGTCGTCACGCTCGACATCCGCGAGCTTGATGGCCGCAAGGCTACTGAAGCCAAGGAGGGCGACGAGCTCGACGCAAACGATGGCGACTCCGATGAGTCGGTGCCGCTGCACAGAACCCGGTCTGCGCGCCGCAAGGCCCAGGCCGCCTCGCGCAGCGAGACATGGAAGAAGCTCACAAGGTTCAAGGAGAGGATAAAGAAGCTGCACAGAAACATAAAATGGCTGCGCATGGTGGACGTGGTCGCCACCAACTCGACCATCAACGTCGTCGACGTCGGCAATGTTCAGGTCGGGAGCCTCACCATTGCCGTCGACACGCGGCGCAAAATGGTCGACCGCGCGCGGTTCTTCCTCCAACGGTCCCAGTCCACCAAAAGGGACCACCGCCAGGCCGAGTGGATATTCACGGTGCGCAGCGTCCTCTTCACTGCCAACGGTAGCGAGTCGCTCGAGGTCCTCGACCACGCCCTGCTCAACATCCACGGCTACCTTTACGAGACGAGAGACGGCCTGCGGGAAACCACCATCGCGCTCAAGCTCGGCAGGGTCCACGTCCCCTACGACGACATTGTGCTCTGCGCTGCGCGGTTCAAGGATCTGCGCAGGGAGTCGTCGGTCCCGGAGACTGACGAGCCCATGGACATATTCCTCGACCAGGTCATCCAGGAGATTGACGAGCCGGGGAGCACGTCCAACGATGACCTGATGCGGGCCGTGTCCGACTCCAAGGAGTTCTCCAGCTCCATCCTCCGCGGCATCAAGGAGGTCCAGTTCGCGGTGAGCTTCGTCGGCCTGTCCAAGAAGATCACCACGGTGAAGCCCGCCGCGAGCCCCATGCTGCTCAACGTGTCCATGAAGGAGGTGGGCATAGACCTCCACCGCCTGGACCCCAAGTCTCCGGCGCACCGCATGTACTTTTCTCCCAAGGACATCGCCCACGAAGCTCTCGCCGCTGCCCTGTCCATCTCCGTGGGCCTGGACGACGGCCACGGCAAGCCGGAGCGGTTGCTGTACATACCCATGGCGACTACCACCGCTCGCACCACGCTGCCGTCCAAGACGGTCGAGCTGGCGCAGAGCGAGAGCATCGAGGCCAAAAACGCAAACATACTCTTCGCTAATTCCGTCGTCACGTCGCCATCCATCGACCTCGATCCGTGCCACCTCCCCCTTCTCATCGCGCTCATGCAACCCAAGCCCAAGCCGCCAAAGCCCGAGCACCAGAGAACCAGCCATCTCATCTCGCGCTTGCTCCCCAAAGCCAACATCAAGTTCTCCATGCACGAACCCGTTGTCCGCATCAAACTCAACCCACTGCAGGAAACCGAGGACTCGGACGACTTTGACCTCATCATTTCCTCAATCTCGTCCATATCGCTTGACGTCGAGTCATCCCACTCACCGATCGAGGACCTGCACTATTTCTTGGATGGGGCGATGCGCTTGCAATCTCACCAACTATACTACCAGACATGCTCCGGAGACCGGTTCAACCTCATCACGACCGACTCTCTCGACCTCAAAGCCCATCTCGGCGCGAAGCCCGACGTTGCTGTAGATGTCACGGGCAACATCCAGTCCTGTGCCATCAGCCTGGTGAGGCCGGAAATCACCGATGGCTTGCGACAAATCGTGCGGCAGCTGCGCATCGACGTCGAGCCGGTGAAGCGAGCCAAGTCCAAGACGCCGAAGCACCAGAATTTCCTGCGCTCTATGCCGGACTGGCTCATCCGATATCACTTTGAGGCCTCCGACTTCAACATCGAAGTTGCAGGCGTGGACGAAGACATCTCAGACGACACAAGAGGCGTGTCATTACATCTCGACACTTTCTCTGCCGAGTATCGAGCGCACAGGCTCGATGGGTTGCACCGACGGATGACCAGGAGGCGAACGCACAGCAGGTCCCTTACGCAGTCCGACTCAGACCTCACTCCATCCCCTGCGTCGCCACGGGCCAGGAGGAAACCGCAGAATGTCGGCGACGGACGCCGCCTTGCTATACATGCCCGAGGCATGGAGGCGCAGATCGTGGAGGCGGCCGATAGGCTGGAGGCCGAGCCGTTTGTCAACATTCCTCGCCTCGAGCTCGCCTTCTCTGCGTCGAGTGACAACCACGGACCCATGTTCCACATCCAGTCATCCATTCGCACAGTCATGCTGCAGTACTCGCTCTACCGGCACTACTCGGTAGGCGTGGCGACTATGACGCTGAGGAGGGCTTTCATGAGGACTGGCAGAGACGTTGCCCGACCTCGCCAAGAGGGCATGTATCTCAGCCCGGACAGAGTGCCCTCAACCCCTGGTTTCGCCGACACGGTGTCTACCGTCACTCCGGAGCTCGTCACCGTGGACATCAAGGCTGCTCTTGTGCAGATAAAGACCGACCTGCCCCACGACCCACTGGTGATGGCTCACATCTATGGCCTAGAGTTTGGCCGTCATCGATGGTCGACGCCGTTCCTATCTTCGAAGCTCGTCCGACTCTATGTCGAGCCGCCGCGAATGCGCAACGTTTGGGCCAAGATGATTAGCATCAAGAATGGGCGAGTCGACCTGCGCGAGTCCAAGCACAAGTCACCTTTCGGCGGTGTCGTCGAGGAGAAGATGGTCGACGTAGTGACTGAGGCCATCCGCTTCTCCGTCCCGCATGAAGTCATTGTCGCTCGCATTACCGACAACTTCATCAACGTCTTCAAATCCGTCAAGCAGCTGCATCATCGCTTCAAGACGGGCACCAACGAGTACATATTGGACAAGAAGCCAGAAGACCCTAAGAAGGTCCCCAAGGTGTCTATTCGCACTCGAAACTTCCTCTTTGAGATGGAGGACGGCGCCTTCGAGTGGAAACTGGGTATCATCTACCGGACAGGACGCATCGAGCAAATACAGCGGATAGCGCGAGAAGAAGCGTTCCGCGTCAAGTCGAAGAGGGTCCGCGAAGAAGGCAGGAAGGGCGGAAGCAAGATTCGATCTCGATCTGCCTTTGCCCGAGGCCGAACAGAAAACTCCTCAGCTTCTTGGTTCCGGAGTCGCAGCATGGGCGATCAGGAAAAGAGGGGTAATGGCCCTGGCCGAAACACCATGCCCCGATACGATCCCGAAGGGGAGAGCCTCGGCATCAATGGCAACGCCAAGGTTTCGGAAGACGAAGCGCGATCTCACTTGGACTTTTTCAACGCGCAGTCTTGGAGAAAGCGCATCGACAGCGCGTACCAAGTGTCCCAGGCAGGCATGAGGGAGCTGCGGGGCGCGTTTTGGGGTCCTGACGAACTGCCAGACGATATCGAGGAGACGGAGAACATCCTCGAGATGCCCCAGCGACCGGCACTCATGGCAGGCATGATCTCCGACTTGCACGTCGTCATCGACAAGCCGACGTTTGCCATGCAGGACCTGCCAGACTTTCTTCACAGGGTTGGCAAAGGCATGCCGCGGGACATGAAATACAGCCTCCTCGTTCCGATGCATGTGTCCGTCAACATGGGCGAGACGAGGATAACCCTGCGCGACTATCCCCTCCCCTTCCTGCATATACCGGGCCTGAGGACCGGGCAGTCGTCCCGGACGCAAGCGGTCCAGCTCAAGGGCAACTTTGTCATTGCCGAGGAGTTTAGGGGCCTCGAGTCGACGCGCCGCGTCCGAGTTACGGTGGTTCCGCCTCGCCACACTGACCCTGCGTCGTCCAACGAGGGCAGCTTTGCCATCGAGGTCCGGCGAACGATTGGGCCGGTCAAGTCCTTTTCCGAAGTCTACATGGACATCAATACTGCCTTGCCCACCCGCATCACTTGGGGTCCGTGCTATCAGCCTGCTGTGCAAGACATGATGATGGTAGTCGAATCTTTCACCAAGCCGCAGGTCGATCCGTCGGAGAGGGTCGGCTTCTGGGACAAACTGCGGCTCAATACGCACTCGCGCGTCCACGTCGCCTGGAAAGGAGATGGCGACATGCACCTGGCTCTCAAGGGCACTCGCGACCCGTACCAAGTCACGGGCAATGGTGCTGGTTTCCTAATGTGCTGGCGCAATGATGTGCGCTGGAATATCAACGCCGAGGACGACCCAAAGCGCTTCATGACCGTCGACAGTGGCGAGTACATTCTGGCAATCCCCGACTTCAGCCACCTGGTGCGTGAGGCGGCACGGCGCCGCGACACGCCCGACGGACCCCTCGTCGAGGACGAGCTGAAGGCGGGCGCAATATTCAAAAAGGTCGTCATGAAGCTCTCCGGCAAGGTTCAGTGGATGGCAGGGTTGGTGTTTGAGCGAGCCATCGAGGACGGCAAGCGAAGCTTCGACTTCAAGCCGCACTACGACGTCGTGCTGAAGAACCCGATCTTTGCGAAGCCGACCGAAGACGGCCTGCCCTATGATGCCATGCGGGGGTTCAGGAGTCGCCACATCCACCTGTCTATCGCGATCTGGGCACCCGTGGACCGCGACTGGAGGTCGCAGAACCCCGAGCCATCCAGAAGCTACAACACGGTGCACCTGACGCCGCGTTTCTTCACGCACTTCTTCCAGTGGTGGGGGCTGTTCAGCCAACCCATGTCGCTGCCCATCCGCCAAGGCAACTTGTTCCCTGGCCGAGAGAAGAACAGCAAAAAGTTTGGACGGCACCTGGCGACGCTCAAGTACAACCTCTTGCTGGCGCCCCTCTTCCTCGCGCACATATACAAGCACAAAGACGCAGAGGACTACTCGGAGAACGCCGTCTCTGCCACAGGCCTCAAGGTCCGTCTCGACAGCTTCAAACTCGATCTACACCAGCGCCGAGAAGAGTTCAACACGCTTGGGAAGGGCAAGAATACGCAGAGCAGGACGTCGGGCATCAAGATCCACGCGGCGCAGCTCGACCTTGCGAGGGCGGATATTCGTGCCGTCTCGGCTAGCCTCAAGGGCACCACGACTGAAGCCATCAAGAAAGGAGACATCTCGTCGCTCATCATCGATCAAGACGACAAACCCGACCTGAACAGGTTTACGATTCCGGACAATGACTTTAGCTGGATCGACATGGACGACTTTGTCGAGCTGGACTGGATCCTGCCAACGGAGCCTCATCCTGCGACCATGATCCTGCCGCTGGCGTACGCTCCGCGACTGACGTACTTTCGCCAGACGGACATTGGCGGCAACATCGCCGGGGACGCCACGCGAACCAGCCCGTTCGGCAACGAGCCAACGCACTTTTGCATCATGACGCAAGACGACAACCCGAAGCGCGTGCAGGCGCAGCTGATCCAGGAGCGGCTCGACCAGCTCGAGGTGCAAATGTCGACTCACACTCGCAACGTCGGCGAGGCAGAGCTCAAGATGGTGCAGACCAACACGTCCACGGATCCGGAGACCATGGCGGATATCGAGGCACTGCGGAAGCACGCCTTTGTCCTCAAAGACAAGAAGGTGTTTCTCGAGAATATGCTTGAGCAGATGCAGGCGAAGCCCTTTGCCAATATACCGGCCTTCAACGGCAATGGGCGTGACGATGGGTCGGACTCGTCGAGCGAGAGCGAAAATGTCCTGGACATACCCACGGCGGCGGAGTTTGAGAGCGACTTCAAGAACCGCTTCGTCGTCCACAACCTGCAGCTCAAGTGGAACAACCTGCTGCGCAACATTGTGCTCCGCTACTTCCACCAGAACAGCCAGAGGAGAGGGTTCGTCTACTACCTGTCACGCCCGGCCATCAAGTTCATCTTGGACATTGTGGAGGAACAGAACCGGGCCCGTGCCAACAAGCCCGCCCCGGCACAGTCAACAACGGGCGCATCCTCGTCTCCTGATCCAAGCGCGAACGAAAAGGACAGCGGGCATGATCTTGAGGATTGCATTAAGAACATCCTGGGTGAAGGGCGCAGATATACGTGCGCGAGCTTCGCGACCAACGGAGACGGGACCTGTCAGGCCATTGAGGACCTGGAGAGCGGCATATCCAAAGAGTTCAGCCCGCAACGCGGTTACCACGTGCGTCTGATAGCGCCGCAAATCCAGCTGCAGAGCGACAAGAATAAGAAGCACGTCGTCTTGGTCACGGCCAAGGGCATGGAGCTCAAGGTGCTCGAGGTCTTGGACAAGAACAGAATCTCGGACAACGTCAGCGGCCTCGTGCAGCGGCGTTTCCTCGTCAACATGGACAGCACGCAGTTCTTCGTCACGCACCAGAAATGGTTCTCCACGAACCTTGTGTCCATGTACGCAGGCAGCAAGTACGGGGCGCCCGGTGCGTCTTCTTGGCCGCCGTGGGTGCCGATGGAGATCATGTTCAACTTTACCGCAGATCCGTTTGGCTTCAAGCGCGTCGTGGAGAAGACGTCGGCCATGCTCCGATACGACAAGTTCAACAACCTGCGCCTCAAGTACAACGACGAGGTCAACACTGACGGAGGAGACGAGGAGACGGAGCAGGAGAACACGATTGCCGAGTCCCGCGTCGACAATCTCTGGGTCGAGTTCCCGCAGGCCCGGGCCCTCTGCAACTCGTCGCAGTACTACGCCATGTATGTCATCGTGCTGGACCTTCTCATGTACAGCGAGCCGCTCGAGAAGAATCGCAGCGAGAGACTGGAGAAGATCATGCTGGCTTCCGACTTTAGCGACCTCAGCAGCGCGCCGAAGATTGTGCAGAAGCTCCAGGAGCGGATCCGACAGCTCGAGGAGATCAAGAACCACTTCCAGATGTACTCGCACTACCTCGACAAGAGGGGCTGGGAGGACCGCCTGTCACTGGAGCGGGACCTGGCTGCCTGTGAAGACGAGCTGTTCTTCATGATGAAGGCCATCACCACGTCTCAACGCAAGTACGATATGACGAGCGACACCAACGCTCTCCTCAAGTGGAGCATTTCGGCTCGCGACATCGTCTGGCATCTCATGCTGGACTCGGGAGAGCCGCTCGTGGAGCTCCAGCTCAAGGACGTTGAGTACGACCGTACCGACAACTCGGATCTTTCGCACGCCAACCTGATCCGTGTCGGCAAGGTTCTCGGTCTGAATCTGCTCCCAGACGCTACATACCCGCAGATCATCACCCCATATTACGGCGATGAGAAGACGCACTCCATGCTTGGCAAGGACTCGGACATGATTCGCGTCTACTGGTACATGCTGGAAGCGATTGCTGGTATCCCCGTTATGGATCGCTTCGAGGTTGAGCTGTTCCCGATGAAGATTCAACTGGAGCGTGAGGCGGGCAAACGCCTGTTTGAGTACATATTCCCCGGCATGGACGGGGACAGGTCGTCAACCAAGACGCAGTCGCCGTACATTGTCAAACAGGACATGAGCTTCGATGACGAGGAAGACGACGAGTCCCCACAAGACTCGAGCACAAGGCTGGGTACGCCATCGATGGACAAGGACTCGTCCGGCTTCTCTACGAGGGCCGGGTCTCTGGAGCTTCGCCTGCGGCCGACCTTGCAGTCCAACGCCACCCAGGAACGCAGTCCGAAAAAGGCCCTCAGCGTCAACAGCGGCGAGGGCCACACGTTCCGGCTGTTCCGCGGCGGCACCGGCAGGGGCATGCTGTCGAAAAAGGCATCACACGACTCGCTGCGTAGCGGAAGCACGCCACGCCCGGGTACCATTCCACGGTCGTCGACGGGGTTTTCGTCCAAGGACAGCCGCGACTCGGCGGAGAAGAAGAGCTCGCGCTTCGGGCTGCGCGGCAAGGCGTCTGCCGACGACAAGGAGCCGTCGGACGACCTCACCAAGATGATTACGCGCGCCAGCAACTACATGACGTTTGCGCACATCAAGATGCCCTCGGTCGTGCTCTGCCTGAGCTACAAGGGCAAGGAGCAACGCAACTTTGAGGACGTGCACGACTTTGTGTTTAGGCTGCCGACGATTGAGTGGCAGAACAAGACGTGGTCCAACCTGGATCTCGCGCTCGCGCTCAAAAAGGCCGTCGTCAAGGCGCTCATCTCGCACACGGGAGCCATCATCGGGAACAAGTTCTCGAAGCACCGGCCCAACGCCGAGCAGCGCAACAGGCTTAGGGAGCTGGCGAACGGCTCTGTCATGATGTCGTCGATGAGCGCATCGCAGTACGCGGGGAGCATCAACGACAGCGGCGACGACTCGTCCAGCATGTACGGCACGTCGCCGATTGATTACTCGCGGTCGCCGCCGCGGTCGACGCGTGGCAGCACGCACAGCAGCATTCCCGCGCCGCGATCGGCGAGTAGGAGTAGCAGCATCGCGAGTGGGCGGTCTCATCGCTCGGGATTCAACGGCCCCAGCATCCCGGCGTCGCTGACCATGACCCCTCCGACACCAGTCGACGGCCGGCCCGAGAACGGGCTCGGCATCGATCTGCTGCGCCCGTCGTCGAGCGGCGGGCTCATGTCGTCTCACCGCCGGGCCCTGCGGAACGTCAGCGGCGGGGACAACAGACCGGCCACGAGCGCCAGCAACCTCGACTCGGGCGACCGTCGGCGGACGACGGGCAGCGGGCTGCGGGACCGGATCAGCGCGTTCACGCACCGCATGAGCAGCCAGCGCGAGAACAGCAGCGGCGCGACGGGAGAGGAAGAGGCGGATGCGGGCGACGACGAGGCCCGCGAGGGAACCAAGCTGCGCGGCAAGAGGCTCAGCTGGGCAGCCGGGCGAACCAAGACGGGTTGAGCCCAGGTTGACGAGTCACATATATATAATGCGAGCGGTATTTATTCATGGGGGGTTTGGCTTAGCTACTGGTAATTCGGGGCCACGTTGCATAGAGAGGACGGCGGCGGTACGTTGCTTGATGGTTGAAGAGAAGCCATCCGCTGGGGCAAAAAACGGGACGGTGTTGGCGGCTTGATTGAAACCTTTTTCTTCTTTCTTCTCCCCATTTCCATGTTGGTCTTGTGGATAGCAGCACACGGCGCGGTCTACTGGCAGGAAAGAGAGGGGCTGTACATGGAATCAGTCATGGTGAAGACGCAGCAGAAGCAAAAAAAGGGTGAAAGGGAAGTTGGTTGACTCTCGCGATGAGACTCATGACCGGCGATGAGAAGTAGTCGGGTTTTTGAGTTGGTAGCTTGGTTATTAGTTGCTGCTGTAGCTGAATGGATGAAGACGGAGGTGTCTACCCTTTACTGCCTTGACTTTGCTGGTGTTTAATTGGCATGTTGATCTATGTTGATTTATGTCGCCTTGTGACGATATGCTGTGGCCGTCGACAGGTACTAAGGTAGTGCTGGATTTGTTGACGTAGTAGACGGTAGAGTGCAGGGTAAATGGATGGTATCGAGGGGAACCTGAACGTTGCTCGGCCAAGCTTAAAACGCTGGCCTGCGCCCTTGAGACTGGTACGGGTCATTTCAGCTTCTTGGTCATTGATAGGCCGTGATGATAGAGATCGCAGCGGCAGGGATCACAACGGCAGAGATCACAGCGACAGAGATCATAGCGTCAATAGGGAGCCAAGCAACGCCTAGGGAACGTATCATCATCTGGGATCCCATTGCAGACAGGAGATAAGTAGACCTAAGGGTAAGGGACGATGCAGGTCCACGAGCGAGCGTTGCCCATGGTGCTGCCGTTTGCGTGGGCCTTGGGTGCGGCCCGGGTACCGGACTGGATGGAAGGACATGTTTCTACCGTGGACTGAGGGGGACGTGTTCAGGGGCTGCCACGGTTGAGCCAGCGCAGGTCAGTAATTCTCTACTTGGAAATGCTCAGGCGTTGCCCCGGCACGTGCCTTCCTTGTCGCTCTCGTTCTTTCCGTTTGCTTGTTCATGTCGCGACCACGTCTCTTCCTTCCATCACCAACCCAAACCGCCTACCGTTTCTGTTTCTGCACCCGTACCCGTCCCAATAATCGCCATGCTCCCCGCTGCGCTGGTCAGCGTGAATCGACAGTACAAGGACGACACGGACGCGGTCGCCTCGTGGCTTGCCTCCACGGCTGACGCAGCGGGCTGCCCTGATGAGCTGCTCCCCGAAGGCGTCAGACTCCAGAGACAGATGCAACAGCAAAACCAGCAGCAACAGCAGCCGAAGACGAAGAATAAGCCGGTAACGTGCAGGGGGAAGGGCAAGCCAAGGAGGAAGACCAAGGCGAGAGCAGCTCCGGAAACAACCACCACCGCTGTCGACGCCGGCAGCAACAACCGACACACCATCCGCATCAAGGCCTTCGTCCCGCTTGCAGAGCACATTGTCTCTTCCGGGGCTGTTGCGTCGGTGCCGGCCAGGGTCTGGGCCGTGCTGAAGCGCGTCATCAGGGCGCGGGCGGCGTTTGGAAGCAAGCTAACGAGACATGGCGAGGAGCTGTCCCCGGACGCGCAGCGTACGCACGAGTTTTTCGTGGATGTGCTCTGCCGAGTTCGCGACGTGCTTGACCCGCTGGTTCCGGCGGCACCAGCGGACGACCATCAGAGTCACGACAAGGAGGGCACCAACGAGTATGCCAGCAACAGGTTCGCCGGCCTCAAGGTGTACGAGCCGTCGGATGAGTTCTTGAATACACCGGTACCTCCTCGGTCGGACAAGGAAGCCGTCAACAACACGAAATATGAGGTCGAGGACCCGACGTCGTGGCAGGATGCCCTGTTTGCGTATGCCATGCTTGTCCAGGATGTCAGCAAGATTCGCGCTCAAATCGTCGGCATCTGGGCTCAGTCCAAGGCCAAGTTCGATCCCATGGCCGCTGCCATTGCCACCGACACCGCCATAGACTTCGCCCGTGGAGTCATGGCCGATGTGCTGCCGCTGCTGGACGCGCATGGCGGCCTCTTGCACGTAGCGCGTCAATACTACCTCGCCACATGCCTCGCAGAAGGCTACGACCCAGAGGACCTCAAGTGCTCTGCGAAGGACCCTATAAATTTCGACACGTTGGGCGTTGCGGAGGTGTGCTTTTGCACGGCCATTCTCCACGTCAGCGCCATCCACAAACTCAGCCAGTCTGACGAACTCTTGACCTCAAGTCGGACCGCCTTCGATTTTGACAAGCCGTCGCGAGAACGGGCCACCATGAGCAATGAGGACAAGTTTCTGGAGGACTTTTATCTTGTGAGGGATCATTACTGCGAGGCGCTGGCTGTGTTGCGCGGTGTGCCCTCATACCCCGTCCGCGACGAGTTCATTCGCAGCGTGGGTGAGATGGAGAAGACGGGCTCCGCGACGTTCCGCGCGGCCTTTGCGGCTCAAGTCTTCCTTGACATATACCATTGTCTGCGCTCTGAGGCTGTCGATGTTTTCAACCATTTGATACGGCAGATGGTCCACATGGCGACCCAGCTGGAGCTTCATTTCGACTTCCATCACGGCGCGGACATCAGACGTGGCTCCGCACGCGCCACCAGCGATGAGGCCCTTCGAAACATACTCGAACAGATCAAGTGGCTATGGAAGGACCCCGTGTTGGAGTTCAAGAAGGAGGCATACCGAGGGCAAAACGTGCAACGGCTGACCTGGCTGCAGCCTCACAAGATGCTCCAGCGTTCCCCCGTCTTGAGCGGCCTGATGCTCTATCACATCAGGACAAGACTGTACAGAGCAAGCTTCGACATGATCAACGCATGGGAGTCCATAATCCAGGCGACCCATCTCTATAACGCACTCAGGCGGGAACGCCTAATTGGAGTCTGGGCCGACTTGGAGGCAGCCGGGGCGAGGATCAATATTTTGGACTGCTTCGTCGGCCGGGCACCCACTTGCCCAGTTGGCTATCTACGGCGCTGGATTATGCAGATGGGCATTTCGCTAACCACCATAAAGGACCCCATTCGACTCAGAGGCTGGATGCTTATG
Organism: Purpureocillium lilacinum; assembly: GCF_023168085.1. Classification (NCBI taxonomy): domain Eukaryota; kingdom Fungi; phylum Ascomycota; class Sordariomycetes; order Hypocreales; family Ophiocordycipitaceae; genus Purpureocillium; species Purpureocillium lilacinum. Next base: position 1,244,353 of record NW_027072112.1, read on the forward strand.
CCGAAGAAATCTCGAGCTGGCAGCCGGGGCATCAAGACCCGAGTCCCCGTCTCGTCCATGTTCGAAGGGCGGTATTTGAGAAACGTCGAAGCGCTGGACTGGACGCTCGGGCAAATCGAGGACATAATCGCGCGCACTAGTTATACCATGACTGACGAGCCGCGGCGACCTGGTAATCCCGGATACGATTTCCTTCAAGTATACGACTTCAGGCCTGGACCAGGGGAAGACCTCGACCAACACCTGCAGACCATGCTTCAAAGCCTGGGCCACAAAAATGCAGCCGGCGAGGTCAAAGTCACTCCGGAGCAGCTCGTGCTGTCTCTCGCTCGCTCGCTGCAGACGGAGGCATGGGACCTGGCCTTCCCGTATCTGCAGGCACATCGTCGCTGTTGGACGTTTCTGCGAGCGGTCAATCTTTCCCGCCTCCCGCTGCTGCATCTTGCTGGCCCCGTGCCACAGTACTTGACGCGCGAAGACGGAATGGCGTGGATTGTGGGATGGATTCTCTGCGGCGGGACCACTGCGAGGAGGGTTTTGGGCCTGGAGCACGGGCTGTACCTCACCGCCGCGAACACCATCAACGACCTTGTCGCGGCGGGCAAGGGCTCCATTCTGGTGAGCTTCATGAATGCGCACATGGGGATCGTTAGTAGGATACTTGTACACGAACACCTGACAGGAGGGGTCATTGATGGAGGAGAGACTGCATGGATGGGATTAGTGCCTCGCTGAGTCGTGGACTCGTTGAGGAGGAACCCGGCTACTCGCCCTGGGGACACCTGGTCCAGCTCGACATGGATATACGATGGGGGGTGGACTCCGCCTAGGGAATGGCTCTCTGGTGGTGTCCTGACAAGGCCCATCTAACGATGATGTACGTTGAGCATGGGCTGAGGTGGCTTTGAGCCGGGGTGGCAGCCATTGGTGTACCCAAAGATCATTTCTTGGGTTATGTGGCTCTGTGGCCAGGAACACTGGATGTAAAACTCCACAGTCAGAGTAGCCGATGTAGTTCACGAAAGGATCAAAAGCTGGATAGAGTATAACAAAGGGTTTCTGAGGAGCCAAGAGTGAGTGACGCAAGAATTCAGGGTCATCAACAGGCATGGAAAGGCCGGTGGGCATGAAGGTGAACCGCGGGGATGAATATCAAGAACAGACACCGCTGCATATTACAGGCTCACAGGTTCGCTCACAGCCCTGGCCACCAAAAAGCCCCCCAGGCGAAGCTCTCTCCTCTGTTCTGCTTCCACGTCGTTCTTCCTCAAGCCATCATTGGAAAGGAAAAGCCTGGCGAACCCGACGTTGACCCGCCCGGTGCTCAAACGCGGGCACCCGCCGCCAGCTGCCCGCCAGGTGGGCTACGGGCGGGCATTCACTGCTCGAAGCTGACCTCTCCTCTATTGTGCAGACCGGCACCTGCTCGGATCAAACAAACACCTTCAACTCTTCCTTTTTTGCTGCCTCACTGTGCAGCCGCCTCCGCCACCCGAAACCCTGGAAATCAAATTCAACACGCAACGACACAACCGCAATCGAAATGTCGCGCCTGCGCATCATATGGCTCATCATGGCCGTCGTGGCGAGCCTCACCACCGTCCTCGGTCTCGAGCAGTGTGCCGTGAGTACCTCTAGCCTGCCCAGCCCACCATCCCTTTGCTTTCAGGAAGCTAACATTTTCGATGGACAAACTAGGAAGACTGCTTCTCCTCCTTCGGCAGCTCTGGCAGCAGCGAGGGCAACTGCAACGCAACCGACACGGCGTGCCAGTGCCGCGACAAGAACTTCAACGACTTCATGCCGTGCTGCCTGTTTGACGCGTGCTCGAGCAGCGAACTCCAAGTGGTGCCCGCCAAAGTCAAAAAGGCGTGCGAACAGGCGAGCGTGCACCTCGATGTGACGGACACGGACTGGGAGTGCATGCCGAGACTCGATGAGCCGACCACGAGCGTGCCTCAGATCCCGAGTTTGGTGCTGCCCACGAGGAGCATTCTCACACCCGCGGAGTCGACCATCGCTAGCTCGACGGCTACTATGTCTATGACGACGACCACGACAGCGGAGGCGGCGTCGACAACCGAGCGAACAGTCACAAGGGCTTCTATTTCCTCAAAGACCGACTCCGTGTCAATGACTGTGTCGATGACTGAAAGTGCATCCCCTACGTCGACAACCGAAGGCGACCAGACTCGGGGTGGCCCTTCTCCGCTCACTGTCGGGCTCGGCGTGGGCTTGGGTGTCGGCGTTCCCGTGCTCATCGCCGTGGCAGGCCTCGCGCACATCTTGCGCCTCATCAAACATCAGGGCCAAGATGGCCCTACCTCAGACACGCCGCTGTGTGGAACTGAGAAGGGTTACAATGAAGCTACTGCGACAAGGACGGACGCTACCTACGGCCCGGGAGAGCTGCTCGGCGATTCTACACACAAGCAGGAGCTTGCGGGTACGCCGCCAGTCATGTACGCGGAGCTCCCATGATCGATCATACGACGGAGTTGGTTCACAGTAGAGACTTCGCGGGCGATATCAAGGTTCTTGACCATTGTGCAGTTCAGATGGGCGATGAGTGTAGTCGGAGGCCGGCCAATGAGAGTTGCGGAACCCTGTGGTTAGCATTTTGCTTGCTGGTGCCATCGTTCGATAGCATCAGGAGAAGCGTTCACGGCTGGAATGCTACCGAGAAGGTCTCGCCTGGGCCGGCGTCATGGTAGTCGGCGCCTCGGGCGCAGTAGCTCACCAATACATCACATCTCAGTCCATTTAGCTGGCCTCCACCCCAGGGATATCGACAGTTGAGTAGCAGAGACGAGGGAGCTAGCGTCGTCTCGGTGGCGGGGGCGTGGTCACCTGGCCAGCACCTGACTCCGGCGATCCAGCCGTCCGATGAACTGTAAGCCGTATCGCAGGCGTCAAGAAACAACTCCGGATGGAATGAATGGCTGGCCATCTTCAGCGGGTGGGTGTTTGCCGTTCCCGTTCCGGTGAGGGCAAGCCGCGTCGACTCGCTCTCTTGCAGAATCGCTTCGGGCGGCGCCTCGGGCGGGGATATCGCGTACGTCCGGCTCGTGTCTTGGCCGCCGGGAGCTGAAGAAGGGGGTCGCGTGTGGTGGGGGTCGGATAATTCGAGACTCGAGATTGGACGAGGACAGCGATTGTTGAGTGTGTGTGTGATGCGCGAGGCGTGGTCGGCCTGGAGAACAAGATGCCCGCTTCACTCGAGTCGAATTGAAGAGGACGAGGGTCGATTTCCCGCAAAGACTGAATGGTGGCGGCTGGATGGCGATGAATAAACACAAGGGATCCCGCGCCGTTCAATGCTCCTTCCCTTGGAGGCATCGCCGGTGAAGCCTTCTGGAACGCACGCCTCGCCAGCGCTGTCCTCTCTGCACGGGTCTCTGCCGACGCCTGGCACTCGAGTGAGACGTGGGATCGCCTGGCAAAAACGCGGGGGAGGGGAAGGCGTCTGGCCTGTCCTGGCAAGCCCTTGCTCCAGCTGTGGCTGCCCGACATCCACACATCCATCCGCATCGCAGTTGCGACAGTGCCATGCTGCTTTGAGCCTGGCGGGCCTGCAGCCAGACGAGAGACCCTGCAGGGCCCGGTGGAGCCACTCCCGCCCCCGCGTCATCGCCCTCGGTCCTTGGAAGCGCGGAGGTGGACGGTGGGTATGACGGCATGCTGTGACCTGCCATGGAACGAACCCTCGCGACAAATGGCACGAGGGGGATAAGGATGCCAATGTGTTGCAATGGGCTCATGGCAATATGGCCTCGTACGGAGCACTTGGCGATGGGGCGCGAATGGGTGAAGACGGGACGGCGCAACGCCGCCCAGGCAGATCCCGTCGGCTGAACGACACGGCCGCTGTCATTGGCGACGCCCACAGCCAACGGGCTCGAGTTTGCCTGCAGCCGGACCAGAAGGGAAGTCGAGGATGAATCATCTGCGCCGTGGACAAGACGGCAAGCCGGTCCTGGCCGCGAACACACAGAACGCGCGAAGCAGAGCCCCCATCCTCAATGAGCCAGCGATCTCGATCAGGGCACCAACGGGGACGATCTCGACGCTCCGCCGCGGGTCGGTTATCGACTTGCCCTCGCTTCGAAGCTGTCGCCGTCGCTGCATTCCCAGCGTCATCACTCTCTGCACCATCGTGCCTTGGCTGGCCAAAGCCAAGCCGAGGCGGGCTAGGTTGCATCACGCACAAGCTGCAGGGCTAGCTCGCGGGCAAACTGTCCTGATCGACTGTCCTTCCGTTGCGTTCATGATGTAAAGAGCTGTTCATCCAGCTGGTGGGGGCAAGTCCCGTCGTCGCCGTCGAGGTCGTCAACGGCACAGTCTCAGCAGCAGTCGGACAGAAGGATGGCGCCACATGTGGGCGACGGCAGTGGCTAGACGGCGCCGCTCCATGCTGTGCGTGAACGCCAGAGGGTAGCGGTTGGTTTCATGTTCCGCTGCGAGGGACGCACCCGAGGCAGTCTCCCAAGGGCCGTGTAACGCCAGACGCCCCCCATGGACAGCCGCTCGTGACACATTGCGACACTGCAACTCTCCGACCTGATAACGCGGCAGCGCCCGCCGCATCGTGGAGCAGCCCAGCCCAAGTCAGCGCGCGTCAGCGACAGGCAGCCACTCACGCCGAGGCGACGAGTGCCGCCTTATCGCCCGGTACTTGGTCACGCGCACCGGTTGCGGGGAAGTGCGGGTATTGCATGCTACGGCGCGCAGCCAGCCAACCGTCGTCGATGCCACCGTGACATCGAGCCAGGGAACAACCTTAAGGGAAACGTCCTTTGGGTCGAGCTGGTCCTGCGCACGGGCATCTGGGCAAAGAAGCATAACTGGATTTAGCAGCGGTGACACGGCAGCCCGTGCCTATTGTTGCGCGACTATTCTTCTCCCACGCGTGCCACCTCGGTTGCTGCACAGATAAGACACACAGCGAAATGGCAGAGGCGCTGGGTCACGGACCAGCCAGAGACCAGGAAGGATGGCAACCTGAGAACTCCTCAGGACCGCGGGAAGGGGGGCAGGGTGCCACAGCCAAGAACCAGGAGACGATAACAGCGTGCCACCAGTGCGTGGGCTGGCCCAACGGGGAATAGGCCGGGAAGCCCAACCCCAGAGTTCCAGAAGTGCCCGACGATATGGCTCCGTTGCCGGCCGCCCGGATGGCTCGGCCTTGCTTTTTTGACACCTTTGAGTCCGACTGAGTCTGTGCTTGCTCCCAGGCGCTGCGCGCTTCCTTTTGAGGGCCCGGACTATTGGCCCGTCGCCAGCTGTGAGCACAACCGCGCTGCTGCGCTGGCCCGAATGGGGCAGCCCAGCAGCCCAGCAGACCGGCTGCCCAGCAAACGAGTCGTCGGGTCGGCGGCCCAACTCCAATGATGACGGGGCTCGACGGCGGGCGGGCTGACCTTGGGGGCTCGAGGGGGTCGGCCGTGAACGAAGGACGGGGCACCTTGGTCGCGCGCGAGTGCAAGCGAAGGGCCGTCGGCGAATGAGGGGCGGTTCGGTGGATGGGAAGGCTCCTTGGGGGTCAGCATCACCATCATCTGCTGCGTGTGTCCGTCTTTGTGTGTGTGTGACCAAAGCCTCTTATAATCGGGCCACCCCCCAAAGCCAGTCCGTTGCTTGGCTGAGCTGCGACTGCTGCCTTGATTCCGGAACGACGAGAAAGCTCAACGAGCGCCGAGTCGACGAACGCAAATATACGGCTTCGGAGCCAGACGTGCTGCTCGCGAGTCATCAGTGCTTGTCGTCTCGTCTCGCAACGGACAGACGAACAAACCCGTCCTGCTCCGCCTGCCGGCGTGTCCGCAAGTCGCCGCCCTCGCCGCCGGGTGCTGCGCCGCCGCGCCCCAGCTGGGCTGTCTCGCATCTCATTCAGGCAAACACACCAGGCGCCACACCCCGGTCGCCGCCGCCGTAGGCTGCTGATAAGGCATCGCCCGCTATCGCTTCGTCGCTCTCACTCGCCCGTCTGCGGAAGGTCGGATGGTCCCAGCACACGAGCGGGACTCGTCGGTCTTTTGGCATCTTGGGTTGATCTTGTTGTTATCCTCGCCTTGACTCCGTCCCCCCCTTCCGTCCTTTATTCTTCTTCTTCTTCGTCCCTTCCCTCCCTTGACGACTGCCTCACTCGTTCCTTCCTCCACCGCGGTGCTGCTCGCCTGCGCTCCAGCACAGTGGTTGCGACTGCCGCTGCAAGGCACAGCCTGACCCGCCGCCGTTGGCGTCACCGCACCACCCAAGGCACATAGCCAGGGCAGGCGCCCACGCACGCCCGCCCACGCCCACGCCCACTCGCCCACCTGCACCTGCCGTCAGCAGCGCCGCCATTGCCTGGCTTGCCTGGCTGGCCTCCGCCGCGCCTGCCAGACAAGAGTCAATACTGCGCAGGGCCCTGCCAGTTTCGAGTTTAGAGGCTCAGGCCCGACCCTGTCAGGCCCGCCGGCCCTGAATTCGGGCAACTCTCATTAGTCTGGCTGGCCGCCTCCTGCCATCTTTGGGCCGCGTTACGTACGAAGTACACGAATCCACGAATCCACGAACCTGGGTTGACTCGACCGACACGCGAGCGTCAGGCACGGGCGACGGCAGCACCCCTTGGTACCTGAACTCTCGCCAGCGCTGCAGACGGGGAGGGTGACAACAAAAGTACGGCCCTTGGTACTTACTCTGTAGATACATGCCCCCGTCCGCCAGCAGCCCTGCTCTTCTGCCCCTGCGAGCCGGCAAGCAAGCCGCCGATCGGCGCCAAAAGTCCCAACCCGACGGTCCCCTGAATTCGATCCCCTACCGCCTACAGCCAGGTCTCGCCCAGCGGACCAGCATGCCCCCGCGCGGCTGCAGCAGTGACACGTACCTCTAGTACCTGCCCTGCACTACCAGCGGTGCTGGACCAGGAACTGTGTCAGTCAAAATGATGAGATCCCTCCTCTGGTCCAGTCTCCCGAGGCAGGGCATTCCATCCTCTCCCCCGACACATTCGCAACACGCCAGCAGCAAACCAGTCTCTTCCGACGACCCTGCTTCCTCTTCGCCTCGGAGCACCAGCCTCAGCAGCACCAGGAGCTCCAAAAAGCATGCACACGCGACCCACGCCGACAGCAGCGTCACCGTCACCGTCAAGCCCGTCCGCTGTGCGTCCTCGTCGACCCTCGGCTCCAGCTCCCTCTCTCCCTCGCCCTCGCCCTCCGTATCTTCCTCGCTCGCCTCCTCCGAGTTCGATGTCGCCATGGTCAAGCGCGGCAGAGCCAAGCGAGCGTCCGACAGTTTATCTCCGTCGAGTCCCCCCAGCACCACCACCAGCCTGTGCCGGCCGACGACCCCTACGAGTCCCGTCCAGATCCCCAAGCACGCCAACCGCGACTCGGCACATACCGTGAAGCGCCCTGCCGCGACGCATCACCGCCGCAGGCATCCGCGCCATCATGCCCACGACCCCGAATCATTATCGCCATCCCTCGCCGCACTGCTCGCCGTCACCGACATCCCGCGGCAGACACGCCGGCGGCGGAAGAGTGACAAGCCCTTGACCGTCGACGAGATCGTCGGCGACCAACATGTCTCGGAGAAGGAGCTCAGCCTGACCTTGAGCCGCGGGCCCATGGACGTGCTCCTCTCGCCACCTGACGACCTGGCCGACGACGACGCCAGTCTGACCGAGAGCAACGTCGGTTCCGCCCTCGCCAGGACCACGTCCATCGACTCCATCCCCTCACTCGGCGACTCCTTTGTCACGGACATGCTCTCGTCGGTCGATACGCCCCGCAGTCAGTGCTCGCAGAAGCGACGTCTCAGCCCCATGCGCAAGAGCCTCGAGCCCGTGCGCTCGCCCCCAGACGCCACCGAGGAACACCCGCTCGCCGGCGACGCGTTGGACCTCGAGGAATTGGATCTACAGGTGCTCGGGGAGTCGGTCGAGGGGGAATCTACCAAGCTGCAGTTCCTCGAGCCCTTTAAGCCACTGAGGTCCGTCTTCAAATCGAACCTGACGGCCTCATTGCGAGCGTTGCGGTCTGCCGCCAAGTCCTTCTCCAGCATCAACTTCCCCTCGATCCCGCCCGACGACTTTCTGACGCGGTCCATACTCACCATTGACCCCAACGTGCCCTATGCGGACGAACGCAGACCCCCCGTCACCGAAGAGATGCCTTCGGCGGAGCTGCGACGGTATCTGAACCCAACAACGAGCAGCCTCATCGACCCGCAACCCAAGCCGCGCCGGGCATTCTCCGCTTCGATCCAGATGCAGACTTACAAGGTGCAGCGCTCGCGCTCGCCGCACCCCTCCGTGCGCAGCCCTTACCCCTCGACGTCGCCGCAGTCCGCCAGTACCGGTCAGCAGACGCGCCCCCCGACCCCGGCGCCCGGCATGCGCCAGCGCGAGATGCGAGAGAACTCGGACTTTATCCGCATCGCCGTCATGGAGATGGCGATGCGTCGGAGCGGGAAGCTCGACAACCAGCGCCCCGGCCGGGCGCGATGGGCTCTCCCACCGCGACGACCGTCGGCGAAGCCTTACGAAGTTGCAACCAATGGGGTGCCGGTGCGTTGGACATCACTCAGCTACGATTGATGGGTCCAGCAGCCGGGCGACGCTGGAGTGGCGTGTCGCGCCAGCCACTGTTCCAGCTGGCGCACGAAAACTTGGCTTTGCTGCTGCATCGCATGGCGGCCCAGTCGCGAGGCCTCTTGTAGGTCGACTGGAAGCTGGACAGGGGAACCGGCAAGCCGCCGGTCCAGTGGAGATTTGCCACGAGCTACACGTCAGAAACCCACAGCCAGGACGGCACGTTGCAGTGGCTCCATGTTTACAGCCATGGTTGCACAAGTTGGCCGAGCCAATCGAGAGCGGCGCATCGAGTCGATTGAGTAACGCGACCCGCCCGTCGAAGAACTCTGGAAGCCCTGCCGAAGCCGCGGCCACAACAGCCGAGATGCAGCCCTGGCTAGCCATTGCGGGCTTTTTTGTCAACACCAGGTGCACCAAGTGAAGCGGCCGCGACCGGAGCCACGGCGCACACATTCGCTCATCGAGATACGAATTAGAAGGGAACGTCGTTTTCCGCGGATGAATGGGATTTGGCACTTGGGGCGGCCGATTGACACCTTGCAGCGCAGGACGATGCAGCCGTCAGCTAAGGCGCCCGATCGGGAAGGCAGACAACGGGCCCCCAAACTGTCGCCAGCTCTGTTGTGCCCGCCCGTTCCGGGGACCCTGTAACTGTCTCTGACTCACCCGAGACAGCAGGGGCCAATCTCTGAATTTGTTGACGGGGATTTCTGGCACGGAGGCGTCCCCGCTGGACCCTGAGTTGACGGCCGGGGAGAAAATTTGCTCGCCTCCACAGTCGACGCGGAATCTCCCGAGCAGAGTCAGGCACAGGGCCGCACGTCACCGCCTCCGTGGCGCGTTTTGGTCGGCCGAATGAGGCACGAAAGATTACAGTACAGTACAGTACACTGCACTGCAGTAGCAGTGCAAGCACACCACTGCGGATGACTTGCTTTTGGGTTTAGATGGTACAGCGGGAGCCTCACAGGACAGCGCGCCACGTCGGCGCCGACATTATTCTTTTTTACACAAGCATTGCGACGCGGGAATGGCTCGGAACATGGATTGTTAGCATATTGATCTTCACACGCACACAGCTAGCGGCCTGGCCCTTTTGTTTCTTGCAGGATACCAACCTCGGCCACGGCCACTATCAATACTTTTTGCTGATTGCACATTACACTTTCCTTTTTGGACGGTCAACGATTGGCATGTCTGGTGGCGTCTCATTGGTGACGGGTGTGGTCCCAGACGGGACGGGGTGCAGCGCGGATGCATGCCGATGCAGGGCTGCCCGACGATCTGGGCTGGTCGCGGTCTTGCATGAGGAGCGGGAGACGGGAAGACAGAGAAGAGATTGGGAATGTACGAGGGCGCGAGACGCGGCCGCGAGGCATGGGGCATAGAATGTGTACGTACGAGGTCCAAGTACGTTATCAGACGAGTACAGACAGACTTGAAGCGTCGCACAGGACTGTAGTTACTGGCGACGAAGCGGTTAAACAGACTGACTGATTTGCCAACTTGGGCACCCGTCCCCTTGGAGATTGGTGCAAACTGAACATAATGGTAGTGCCCGGGTGAACGTGCTCACCGCCCTGGCCGATCGACCGCTCCGCACTGAAAGATGAGCGGGCTTGCTCGCGGCTCCTCGCGACTAAACAGGGTGTCAAGGCCGCCCTCACTGCGTATAGGCAGATAGATAGATAAACTGATACGTAGATCAGATCAGAGCGAGCGGGTGAGCAAGCGAGCGAGCGCAAGCGTTGCATCCGCCAACGACGAACCGCACGCCGTGAATCAGCGGTTCGAGAGCGGTGGGAAGGTCGTTGTTGGGACTTGCCTGTTTGGGTAAATGCGGATTGCTGTGTTTCTGTTCCTTTGGCGGGGACGGACCCCGGAGACTCAGGGACGCGGAGATGGGGCGAGTGGCGCGAGGGGTGCGTAGGGGTATTAAGGGTAGGGGTAGGGGACCAGGGGTAAGGGTGACGATCAGGGTTCTGGAGTGGTGAACGGAGATTGACAATCTTTTTCCCCTGTTGGAAGGATTTTAACTGTGAGGGACGTGATGGTCGTTGGGCGTGGAGGAGGGGAGGGCGAGATGGAGATGGAGATGGTCTTTGGGTGTTCAATTGAGAGCACGGAGCCAACAGTTCGATATCCTGAGAATACATCCTATACTCCGTATACATATAGAGCCTCCGAGTGTATATGTTATGGGACGCCAGTCGACTATGTCATCGCCCACCAGCCAGGCCAGTGCAGATGCTTTCCGACACACAAAATGCTCATCCCCTACCTATCCTCCCTCCTCCTCCCTCCGGAGCACGTCCATCCGCTCTCGCAGCTCCGCCTGCTGCCTCTCGATGCTCTCCAGGTCCAGGATACGGCGCCTGCGCGCCTCGAGCTGCTCGTACTGGCTCTCGAGATGCTGCTGCGCGGCGCTTAATCTGCTTCCTGATGGCGAGGGCTGCTGTCGTGGCGGCTCGACGGACGGTGGCGGCGATAGCTCCGGGGACGAGACTGACTGCTGTCGGCCGCCCCTGTCGTCGCTGGCAGCAGATGGCTGCTGTTCGTACTTGAACCAGGGCATTTCAATGGAGGAGATGCGCTTGGCTGGTCCGAGTGCGAGGTCCAGCAACCCGGGGGTAGTGGTGCCTGTAGAGGTCTTGTCCGCGCCACCAGCCGGCGGTTGTGATGTTGGCGCCGTGGTTGTCGTGTCAGTGGCAGTGGACTGTGTGAGCGCGGCTGCGATGGTCGAGTTTCGGGTCTGATTCTCGGGCACGCTCATTTCGTATACTTCGCTGCGAGACTGAGCCGACAGGTAAGATAGGTAAGATAAGTGTTGTGTCGGTGTGTGCGGGTCGGAACGATCCGTCGATGGCCCCTGGCTGCCGTACCTGTAGTGAAGCGGCGTGGACATGGGAGGACTCCTGCCGGATAGCTCCTGTGCTTTCCCTCCCGGTCCATCTTCGACATGAACTGGCCCTTGAGCGCAACTGAGCGTGGGCTGGCTGTAGCCTGACTGGTAAGCGCCTTGCACCTTCAGGGCCTGGGTCCGCCGCCGCCGCCGCCTCCAGAACAGGATGGCCAGCGCCAGGGCGATGACGACCGCCGCCACGCAGCCCACGGCGATGCCTGCCTTTGCGCCGGAGCTGAGCTGAGGGCTGCCCTGTCCGTCCGGTGTTGTTATAGCTTCTGTCGGGGTGGCGGTGATGGCTGCGGCTGCAGTCGATGAAGGTGCTTGCGCGGTAGACGGGGCGGGTGTGGTCAATGATGCCGTCAGTGTTGATTCGTTGACTTGCGATGTGAGCTGCTGATAGAGATATCAATTGATGCGGAAGCAGAAGAAGAAACATACTCGTAGGAGTGTCGGACGAGGATAAAGTACCAGTCGAAGTGCGAGTCGAAGTTGTCTCCGTCAAGGGTAGTCGAGTATTGGCAAGTAGGGGAATGGGGCCCGCCGGGTCGTTCGACGACACATAGAGGAACGTTGGGCTTCTCACTAGACTTTTCAACTGCTCAAGACCGAAGAAATACGTCCCTGTGGGCACACCGACAAGTTGCACCTCGATGCTGGTGTTCTGCTCCGTGCCTGCCAGGGCTGCGACACCCCAATACCAGCGAGTAAGCGAGAACGTCATGATGCTACCATTGCCGGATCAAGGGCGTACGAACGATTAACTGCTTGGATAAAGTCCTCCGTAGTGTGAGGCGACCTCCACAATGCCAGGAGGCAGAGAGAATCGGACACATCGCAACCATCAAATCGCAAGGTGAACCACTGTCCTTCTGTGACATCCCACTTGGAATTGAGGAATTTTGCCGCAATAGCGGCGGGAGTCAGGGCTGACAAGAGGACCAATGAGTGGTAGTTCATGGTTCCGAAGACGGAGCAGGACACGGGGAACCCTGGTTTGTGAGGTGTCAGCAAAAGTATGTATATTCGCTGAACGTCTTGTATATTTTGTCAGGCTCAACAAATCCCAGCCTGCTTGGCAATTGCAGACACCGTCGGGTTGATCAGCGCGTTAGACGCTGAAGAGAAGAAGCGCCCCGGTTGTCTTGCCGTGAACACTACAAGGATGTTTGGAGGTGATATCGCTATGTTTTGGGCGGCTGGACGAAGAAGCTGGACGTCGAATTCGACGAGCGAAGAAATAGACCGCTTCCTTGCCGCTGTGGCCACCGGTAACGGGCCAAGGCTCGAATGTTTCCATTCGAAATCGACTTACCCGACGCTGGCGTACGCGTACGCTGTACGCGGGAACCGTGTGCGGACTTCGCGAGCCCGACTCGAGCCACGACTCGGTGCCGTTGATGTGGCTGCCGAAGAGGAAGTAGGCTTGTACGTCAAGGAACCAGAGCTTCGGGGAGTTGGATTGACTCGGTGATATGAGGCTGAGGAGGTTGGTTTGCGGCAAGGGCAACCAACATCGCGGCGATTCCATCAGTCATGGCCAACTTGGAGAGCATCGGCCGACATCGATACCCCGCGGACGGCAGAGCTAACGGCAGCCTACTGTCAAGTTTGTGGCCTGCAGAACCAACTTCTCGTTGTGTTGTCTGCCTTAGTAACCAGCATGCGGATCCGAAGGGCTGCATCCAACTGCGGAGCTTCTCTGTGAATGACTTTCTGCCCAGTCTGTCACTGTGTAGCTCTGAAGCCGGGCTTCAACGATTAGGCGCTGTACAGTGCCATTGTTTCTGGACTTTACAACACAATCTCAGGCTAGACTGCGCGGGCTCAAACCATTCATATGAAGGCCTCTGATCCGTTACACGTATGTTCCTCCTTCCACCTGGGTCTGCTCCCTCTCTATTGTCGAGCGAATTATCACTGCCGCCGTGTGTTGAGGTAGTCGGCTGTGCTCTGCGCCGTGTCTTCTGATCTGGAAGCAAGTTCTGCTTCATCTTCCGCAGTGCGGAGCCTCGATGTGTTGGCCCCGTAAGACTCCGCGATAGTTGGTGTGCGATACTCGTGGACTGTCGGAGAGTCCGGACCCGCTAGCGTCGTATTGACACTTGCTGGAGACAAGTTTGGCAACACAAATTCGGCGGACATCATCCCGGGGCCTCGAGAAAGTTCGGAGACGGAACCCCCGTTAGAAGCGAGAGAGGAATATGTGTTTGTCGGACTTTTGAGCGCCCCATCCGACGGCGGTAACTCTGGGGTTCCCGTCGCAGTCAACGCGCCCAGGCCACGCTCATCGGCGCCCATTTCGTGCAATGTCCATTGAAAGGACCCGTGACCGGTAGGCTTCTCGTCATGATACAGCTCCGGGGCCTCAATCTTCGAGCAGCTGCCTTTCTGCTCCCAGCCTTCGGACGGTAGCTCGTAGTAAGTCTGACTGCCGAGCTCCACAATAGGCTGGCTGTCGAGCTCCTTGTTTTCGGCTGGCGACGCAGCACTTCTGTCCAGGGGCTGAAGGTGGTCGGGATCGCAGTTGCTTTCCCTGTGTCGAAGTCGTCTCCGCCGACGCCACCATAAGAAGAAGCCTGCTGGCGCGAGCAAAAACGCGGCCAAGCACCCGATGGCGATGCCCGCTTTGCTGCCGGAACTTAGTCGGCGCGAGACTTGCTTATCTGGGGTCACTGCCTCCGTAGCCGTTGCGGTGGCCGACGTGGAAGTGACCGGGGGCTGGGGTTGCGCAGACGAGGTGGACGGCGCAGTCGGTGTAGCAGTTTCTGCCAATGATGTCGTTTCGGGAGCTTGATTTGCGAGAGAATTAGCGAGCATGACCCAGAGTTTTCTGACCAAGTGTGGAAAACAAACCAATGGTTGTGGTCTCGGTCGAACTAGGAGGCGGAATTGTGCCTGTGTATATGGAAGCTGACGGAGGAATGCTCTTGTCCGAGTCGACAGACGACTTGTAGTAGAACCCGGGGCTGTAGTCAAGTGCGCCCTCTATATTGCCAAGGGCAAAGTAATAATAGCCTGAAGGTATCCCTTGCAGAATAAATGATATTGTACTATTCTTTTTCTTTCCCGCTTTTTCTTAGGCGCAACTCCCATGTAGGGGATGTTGTTAGCTGGCCTGGGACTTGGGAGATGTTGTGGGAAGCTCGGTAACGGACCGGTTATGGTTTGGAGCGTTTCGTGACCGGTCGTGGAGATCATGCGCTCTAGATAGATGGCGCAAGGGTCTTGATCACAGCCATCGTACTGCAACGTGAATGGCTGCCCTTCCTTCAGGTCATACTTTGAGTTGCGGAATCCCATTGAGGCCCCGACCACGGGACACAGGGCGGCAGCAGCGACTGCTATGACGCAGCGCTTCATCTTGTCAGTCAAGTGGAGTGGCACGTCGCAGTGCTTTCATGGTCCGCTGTCTCGGCACGCGGCACGTGAGTTGAGGCAAAGATGTGTGTATGTCTCGCGTCACTATGCCGAGCGCAAGGGAAGCTGTAAGTTTAAGTAATAAGGTTAGCTTTAATCTGGTCTCGTGGTTTAGATTGCGGATAATGGTGAAGGGGTCTTGGACCATCCCAGACTGCCAACAGGCGTTGCTACGCACGTTCCCGAAGGTTGGAGGCTAGGGCAGACGGTCCCCTGGAATAACTTACCAAGTGGGTATTCGCCGCGCAAGGGTGGCAGATGATCGAAACAAGGAAGATACGAAAAACGGCAACAGGCTTGATGCAGAAGATGGTGTTATGGTTGATGTAAAATGCGAAGGAGAGAAGAGGCCGAACGACACCAGGAGGTTGGTGCGGCGCGGCTCAACAGCACTGGGCGAGGCACGAGCCCGTTGACGCGCCCCTCCCAACGCCGCGACCAACACCAATATACGTGCGTACCAACATCGTGTTCAGCAAATGCCCAATCACGGGTATGCCGGCGGAGCAACACCATCGTTTATTGGCAACAGCATTGTGAGACCCGCAGCACGGACCGAAAATAGCTCGACCGAGGAGGCGTCAGTGCTCTGCTCTGCTCTGCTAGCGCGGTTGCGGGCTTCCACATTACGGACTGGCTTCTACGTGTTATGGCTGCAGACTGAAGGGCTGTGCTCTGACCACGCCGTTGGTGGTGCTCGGTTTCATGGATCAAGGCACGTACGAAGTTGGTAGCTTCCAAAGTTCAACGTGCGGCGTGGGCTGCTACCGTACTCTGTGTATTTGTTCCTATATGGTACCGCTCTTTTCGAAGTGCCAGGCTTGCTTAGCTCACTAGGTGCCATATTTGTAATAAGTGTCCAGGTAGCGATACAAGATGTAGAAACCGGCGCTTTGTAATTTGCATCAGCATGTGCTCCGAATCTCTGGAGTTGTGGACGTACACAGCAAGAAACCCTGCAATGGCCACGTGCAGCCGCCGTGCAGTCTCTTGGTAGCGTTCGTGACGTGGTGCGGCACGAAGGCGTGTGCTGTTCGAAACCATGCTGGTCTTTCCGCGATGACGAAAATACTGTTCTAGTAGTTTATGCGGCACTCCCGATCGTACTTGAACCCTGGGGTTGCAGTTTCTTGGGGTTGACGTGGTTAAAAGTCAAGGTCACATGGGTTCTAGACGCGTGAAGAGGGGCGCAATGAAGTCCATATATACTCCCAAAGCACGAGTACGAGTACCACGAGAAAGTTCACCCGCCAATCCTCCCAGTCCATGCTTCCCGGACCGAAGTCCGCCAACGCCTCATGACCGTACATTATCGCGGGCAGTCGCTCTGTGTAATTTGACTCTAGCCAGGGTATGTTCGGCTCAAAGCATCGCTGGTGTGATTTCCGCATGGACTGCTGCAGTGGGATCCAGTTTGTGCTGAATTGTGGCCTAGAATGGGTGGGCTCATTTATACGACACAGGGCAGTTTAGTCCGGCCCGGATCGAGGCCCCTCAAGCCCAAGTGACTATATAACGGCTCAAGCTGGCAAGAGCGGTTTCCTCGATTCGTCATCCCAACCCCCAACAGATCTCCCCTTTCTCTGATCGGATTTTGCAAGACGTTCACAATGGTCAAGGTCGCCACTTTCACTGTAGCCACTCTGACTATCCTTATGCCCGCCGCCGTCGCATACAACTGTCAGAAGGGCTTGAACTACTGCGGGTACAACCTTTTGAACAGAGGTAGACACTTCGTGCCGGTCACTCCCGTTCCAGTCAGGGACGTGCCCTTTTACGCTGAAGCTGACGGGATACATGTATCTTCAAGGCAATTATTACAGCCAGATTTACCAAGCCCTCGTGACGAATTACCAGCCAACTGATGCGGTCCACGTTAACATGTCCTTCTTTCACTGCACGGGCGGTGAGAATGGCGAGACACAGTTCCTGTACTTCTGCCGGGGTGGGGTCTGCACCAACGGAGGCAGCGATCATAACGACACCTGCCCGCGACAGGTTCATGTGACGCCTGTCTGTGTAGGAACTCCTTCTTCAGTGGGCTGGTCGTTGTACTTAACCTGAGAGTTGCCGAATAACTGTCTCCATTCCACCCGCGCCTGTTCCCCTACGTGACGCAATGGCAAGACGAGAGGGCGTTTTGCCAGAGATTCTGCATCATTGATTCGTCTGTGATGACAATTTGCCGACATCTTATCAAATCGAGGAGAAACCTTTTTTGGGGGGCAGAACAAGCTGCCCCCCCTGCAGACTGAAGTCGTTGAAGTGCTGTAATAATGGAGATGTTCGGCTAATTTGGGGTTACATCGACCCAAATGTTGTCGATGCCTGCACCAAGTGCTGAAGCCAGGTAGAAATGGTTGGCGCTTAGCGTTGGGTACCTGGACAAAAAGCCCCAGCAAAAGGGCTGCCTGAACGCGCCATCAGGCGGCACGAGGGATCCGGCCACACATGTCAGCGAGAAGCCAACAATTCGGATGCCTGGCTCGATGTTGTTTGTGGGGTACGACATGAGACCAAATTCTGGATATTTGAAGGCAGTCTACTCCGTGAGCTCCGGTGTTGAAGGAGTCCTTCCTGGTGATCTCCTCGGACAAAGGCATATCGACGGTCACATACGCCACCGACGCCATGAGCGGCAACGAGCCACCGTTGCATTTCCTCTCCGCAGGTGAGCTGCAGCGGAAGCTAGAGGCTGGCGATACGACCAGCGTGAAGCTGGTGAGCCATTTCCTGGACCAGATTGAACGACATAATTGGCAGGGTCGGAAGCTCAATGCCGTTACTGCGACACTGCCGCGGGAGCTGGCCATGGCTCGGGCTACGGAGCTGGATGAAGAACGGCTCAATGGGAATGTGAGGGGACCGCTCCATGGCATCCCGATTATCATCAAGGTACGATTCATGGCGCCCACAAGATGTACCACACTGGAGAACTCCAACAGATTAGTAGCTCGTGCTCAATGCTGCAGAAGCTAAACGTTACAGGACACTGTTGTGACAGACGAGGCGCTGGGCATGCCGACGAGTGCGGGGACAGCCGTCTTGGCGATAATGAAGGCAAGAGAGAATGCAACCATCGTGGATAGAGTATGCGACCGGCGCCTATAAAGAGAGTGGTCGCGTTGACATCTTACACGCAGATGCGTGAGGCTGGCCTCATCATCCTTGGCAAGGGGAACATGACAGTGAGCAGACTCATCATTCCAACTTAAGCCAGAGGCTGACATACCTCGTTATAGGAGTTCTGTGGAATGAAGTAAGATCCCAAATAGCTACTGGTCGCAAATGATCTGCGGCTGAGTGCATGTAGGTCCAAGGACACGCCGGTTGGATGGAGCGCGTTTAAAGGTCAAACGCTCTCAGCGTACCGTCGCAAGGACCTGGCCGAGGAAGACCAGCCGGTATGATGAATCAACCCTCTAAGTCGAGGATCTCTTTGCTTAAGCCTGAACAGGTCTCGGGTGGCTCGTCTTCTGGGCCAGCGGCGAGCGTCTCCGCCGGTTTTGCGCCCCTGGGGATCGGCACGGAGACAACGGGCTCGACGGTGCTGCCGGCGAGCACTAACGGCATATACGCGCTTAAGTTGAGCTACGGCACGGTACCGACTCACGGAATCTTCAAGCTGAGCAGGAGTTTTGATTGCGTTGGGGTTATGGCCCGCGATCCGGTGGACCTTGCGCCTCTGGCGTCCGTTCTCCTGTCTGGCAGCGGCGATGATGGCCCACAAGCTGGAAATATGCAGGCAGACTCTAAGGGGTTTTCACTGCATCAAGGAGTGAGAGACGGGATTGAGAAGGGGTTTGAGGGTATGGGAATCGGGGTGATGGCTCCTGCGTGGGGAGTGCACGAGTCGATTCGCAAGGGCAAATGGGACCATCCTGATGTCGTGAGTGACGCCCTGCTTCTGACTGCGATTGAACTGACGACCACGCGCTAGATTGGCAAGTATGAGGGCGCGGTCGAGAAGATGAAGTCCCTCGGCGCGAAGACAGTATATCCCCTTCAGGTCCCAGAGGCAGACGACGTCTTGAAGTACAGAGACCAATCACTCGTTACTGCGGCGTGTAAGTACCAGCATATGGGCACCCGTGCACGACACATTACTGACAGACCAAAAGACCATGAGTTCCCGCACAACGTTGATGAGTTTATCGCGTGCTTTCATGGGAATGATGAGATCAGAAACCTTCAAGACATCGTTGGCTGGAACGAGAGGAACAGCGACATTGCCATGCCAGAGCGTAAGT
Organism: Purpureocillium lilacinum; assembly: GCF_023168085.1. Classification (NCBI taxonomy): domain Eukaryota; kingdom Fungi; phylum Ascomycota; class Sordariomycetes; order Hypocreales; family Ophiocordycipitaceae; genus Purpureocillium; species Purpureocillium lilacinum. The sequence goes on from NW_027072112.1 coordinate 1,263,509, forward strand.
CGCTTGCACACTTGCACATAAGGGATCTATCTAATCCTGCGCAGCACACACGGGCCAGACCGAGCTCATCGCAGCGCTCAATTCGACTCTCTCACCCGACGAGCATGCCGCCACCGTCGCCCACCTGCGTCGCGTGGCTGAGCAAGAGACCATGGGGAAGGCGATGCAAGACGCAGATGTGGACATTGTGCTATCTGCCTCGGACGCGCAGCTTGTTACCTTTGCTGCGTGCGCGGGGTGGCCGACGGCAGCAGTGCCGCTGGGGCGGTGGACGGCGCGGAACGGCCAGCCGTATGGCATGTTTGCGCTGGCCAGAGGCGGAAGAGAGGACGTGCTGCTGCGGTTCATGGTGGCCTGGAAGGGCAGCATCGGTGGCGTTGAGCGGCCTGACATGGATGGCTGGGAGTGAAACTGGCGCGCTGCATGCTCGCTGTTAGCCTGTGTGATCATTGCACTCGGTAGGGAGTACTGTACCGTAGTCCCGCGCTCTAGTATGTACAGCAGATGAAGCAGCGCCTCGCTTGGAGCAATGCGAGCGGCCAACTCCATCAACCGCGGTTGTCGGATGCAACATAAACGCCGCAAAACACCGTGCCACAGTAGACCAGCTCGATACTGCCTAGACGATTAAAGTAATTGCAGTCTGACCGCGCAAATGCCTCGGCTGTCTTAAGGGATTAGTCAGTGCGATCCTTCGCCAGAAAAGTTTAAAGGGCGATAAGCCACCGACCACAACATCGTCAACATTGAACACCGTCACCACCCTCATCATCACACCCTTCTCTCACTTGCGCCGCCATCCGCCAACGTCGCACAATGGGTACCATATCAGCGGTCGCCACGGCCTTGATGGCCATCCTGCACGTCTACATCCTCGTGCTCGAAATGTTCCTCTGGACCACCCCGCGCGGCCGGCGCGCATTCCGGCTCACTCCCGAGTTCGCGCAGCAGACACGCGCCTTGGCCGCCAACCAAGGCCTGTACAACGGCTTCCTGGCAGCGGGACTCGTCTGGGGCCTCACTCACCCGGTGGCGGAATTTTCGGCACAGATTCGACTCTTCTTTCTCGGTTGCGTCGTCGTCGCGGGGGCGTACGGCGGCGCGACGGCGTCACGCAAGATTTGGGTGGTGCAGATGGCCCCGGCGGTGGTATCTTTGGGGTTGGAGTTCCTGCAGGTATAGTCAAACGGTTGGAGAGCAACAGCAGGTGTTGGCTTCATGTTTGACATGGGAGCGACTGGAGCGGCCCGGCCCGTGTGCACCGATCCGCACATCAACTCGCTGACTGGCAATGGTTCAATGCACATCAAAACCCATCGCTGTCGCGAAACAAAATTGTGCCGGAGATGCGAGTAGCAAAGCCTGAAGACCAGACCACCAGAGGTTAAAAGCGGTGAATAGATGTCAGATTCGTGTGAACCTCCCAGTTGTATACCAGGGATTCTACTCTCAGAATTGAACGCATAGGTTGTGGAGACAGACGGTTTCTGTGCGACTGCTGTGCCTGTTCAGGTCAACATCGTCCCGTAGAACACATGATTCGAAGACTGTTCCGTTGGCCCAAACTGAACCACGGCCTGTGCTGTGAACAGATGCGACGATGCAAAGCGCACTGTCGCGAAGCTTTTGATTGTCCGCTTCACGCGCGCTAGTTCAGCCTTACTTCTCACACTTGCTTTGACGAGCTCAGAACAGTTCCTTTGAGGCTCCTCCAAAGTGCCGCCGGCGATGGGCGATGGCAGTGAACACATAAAGCTGGGTAGTGCCCAAGAATATATAATACAAGAACCGTTGGACTGGGCTGAGGCATCGCGTCAACACTCACTCGCAGTCACATCTTCAACAGCACAGTCACGCTCACGCCCGGTCACATCGCCTCCCGCACAGCAACCCCTACGCGTATTCGTGTCCTAGATCAACTCGCTAAACCAAGATGCGTCGATCAAGTACCAAAGGCAAGGGCAATTTCAAGTCAACGCCCTGCCTCATTGATCCCGAGAGGCGCGTGTGCGTCGTGCACGACATATGCCCCCGCCGGCCTGCCCCGAAACCCCGACCTAATCTCGTCCAGGGCAATACCAGCGACAAACCTCCGGCGGGGAAACAGATAAAGGACCGGTTCAAGGCTATCCGTCAAGCAGCTGCAGGAATCACCCATCGACAGCCAAAAGCCAGCGGCTCCGCGGAGCAGTCGGCTTCAAAATCTGCGACTAGAGTCGGCGGCGTAGAGCACGAAGGCGTGCACGTCCAGTCGCAGACGGCTACGACACAATGCTCTGACTGCAAGGACGGGAAGAAACCGGGCTGTGTGGTGTGCAATGACCCGCATAATACTGCCACTGGCACTCAGGCCTCACGCCGGGGGATCTCCACCCCCACGAGGCGCGGTACGCTGAAGCGCGAGGATGCGACTCTGGGCCAGTCACGTTAGTGGTTGGAAGAAGGAGGACGTGACAAGTATCAATAGAGAGGTTAGGTACTAGATTTAAGAACCAAATCATCTTGTTGGGACGTATCCTCCCTTCCACACCCATGCCGCTGTATTGTCCTGGCGGCAATAAGCCTACTGACGGTGCTTGCCAACCGGAGACCTGGGCAAAGTCAAAAAGGGCTGGGTAAGTCAAAGAATCGCGACTCCTTGACCCCTGGTCCCTCTTCCCTAAAGTAAGACTTGAAGCTGGCTGTGGTTAGCTGAAGTAGAGTGATTCATGCAAGCCGCTTCGTTACGGAACAAACCTCCAGCGCAAGTTGCCAAGTGCCATGTTTCGATAACAGTCAATGTATCTGAAGATCTCTTTGTCAATCATCTCCCCATGTGGCGGAAGACCTGCAAGTGCCAAACGCCACAACTCGTAGCACTTCTCGATCTTAGCCGCGATTTCGTTAACAGCGCCTTGCTCGGACAAGTTCTGGCGCTTGAGAGTATGAATGAGATTGATGCCGCCGCCTTGCTCCTACTGTACGTTAGGATTGACTCGAGAAACCTTGACTTTGGCAACATACCAAGTCCTTCGGCAAGGACAGAATGTCATTCGAGCTTGCTTATCAGTCACGTAAGTCCGCATGGGGGAGTGCAAGGGAAGGTATCGTCCTTACAGGATCATGAGATCCACGCTGATTCGCACACATTCTTGAATTGATGCATGTTCAAGAAAGGTTTGGCCGAGATAGATGTCGCAACAGTATCTGTATCCGCCAGTCAAATGTTTTAGAGAATTACTTTTTACCCATACACATATGTAGGCTGGTGTAGGCCGTGTGACTATAATTGTATGGAGCTCCGGTTTGCATGGGAGGGTTTGGGTGAATAGAGATATGCGTGTGGGTGAATAGTGGTTCTCGAAAAGAGACGCCAGCATGCCAGATCATTCGCATCTGGCCGGAGCCTCACACAACATGTCCCTTGTGGTCTCGGCTTCCGCGCCAGTGCGAGTCTGACGATAAGTAGGGGATAGGACCTATACCCTCATATTAGGTCAAATGGAGCACGTCGCTCATGATAAAGAGTCCCGGGGCGAGTTAATTTACGTGGCGCGAGGAGTCAAGAAAACTTGTTAGACTTGCACAAGGCCAGAAGAATCGACGGCTCGCTGCAGCGACAGCTAAAAAGCTGTCTAGGTGTCTAATCATGCATCGATGTGAAACTTGAATCGGCTCAGCGCTACGAAGGCACGTGTCGGAGGCCAAAGATGCGAACCGGGAACGCGCCTTGTTCTATTCGAGCAAGGCAGCGGCACAAGCCACCAGGTCACGGGAATGATGAGGTTCGCAGCATATCCAAGCATCATGAGAGGTTGTTTGCCGTCAATCCTGAAATCATACCGACGTAGTACGTGAGCAGTGGCGAAGAGTAAGATCTACGCGCAGCGCATGTATCTGCTCATCACTGATCAGTGTCGTTGCCGACTCGGCCAGGTTCCGGCCCCGCTCGACTACCTCCGTCAGGAGTCAAGGGCCTAGACACTCGCCTGCTGCAAAAACCCTCAGAGTCAGCGAGCAGCAGTCAAATTCCTGTGAGCAGATTCCTTGCGCCACATGTCAATCCGATCGCAATGAATAATCGCCAGTCGCATAGCCGGCAGCCGCCGCAGGTCTGCATCTTGGTCAGTTGCCCTTACAGCGGCGTAGCACCGCTCATGAGGCTCTTCACTGAGCACCCCGATTGCCACGTCACGAACAGCCTCGCCCTTGCAGACATCACAGGGCTGGACCGATCCATAGGAAACAGCGTTACCAGCCACCGCGTCTTCAGCGATTGTCTGGCAAGCCATGGACGATGGTTGATCAGCGACATTGAAGTAGGAGACGGTGAAGAGTGGTCGCATCAGGCGCACCTCGAAAATGTCACGACTCGGCCGGTCTTGGTGGTCCGCGATCCAATCCGTGTTCTCAAGTATTGGAAGGAGAATGCGCGGGGTAGCGCATACCAGCTCATCGGGCTCTTCAAAAACATGTTCCAGATGCTCGAGCAAGTGCCCGCCGATGCCAACACAATCATCCTCTATGAGAAACTGATCAGCTGTCCACGAAGAGAAGTTAGACGTATCTGCGCCAGATGGGGAATGCCGCTACCAGACCGTATACTCGACGATGTCGCGGATGCCTGGTCAGATGCTTGCAAAGGACGACTCCGACGCCATGGGCACCTTTCCAGCTTGTTTCAAAGCGAGGACGCACCACCGCCCAGTGCGCTGTGCAATGGCCCTCTCTCTAACTCTGAGAAAGACATGATTGAGGAACACTTGGGTCGATTGTATCTTCGCTCTTGGCAAAATGATGCTCAGGAACTACAGAAAATCCTCTTAGAGAAGACATGGATTGGGTTTGATCTCGACGATACATTGCACGAGTTCCGCCGGGCATCCTCGGCGGCCACCATTAAGGTTCTCGCAGAGATTTCAGCAAAACATGGCGTGCCTATCGAAGCGCTGTCGAAGGAATACTCCAAAGTCCTTCGGGCAAAGACCGCCAATGCCTTTTCCGATGGGAAAACATCGTTTGACTATCGAAGGGAGCGATTCCGCTCTACGTTGGACGGCTTCGCCTTGCCGTACGACGAACCTTTCATGACCGAGCTCCTGGAGTGCTACGAGACTACCCTAGTGGCATCACTGGAGCTAAAGTGCGGCGCAGTTGGGCTGCTCTCCACGATCAAAAATATGGGCAAGAAGATTGTCGTTATTACAGAAGGCCCCCAGGATTCACAAGAGAGAACGATAGATGCTTTAGGCATAGGCGGCTACGTCGACTTCGTCGCTACTACAAATCGCTTTCGGGTCGCCAAGACAGACGGCCTCTTTGGCAATGTACTTGCGCATTTGGGAATATCGTCCTCCGACGTGGCCTACGTTGGCGATAGTGAGCAACGGGACATGGTCCCGGCGATGGCTGCGGGTATTTTTTCCATTCACCTTGCCGAGGAGAAAGATGCGCTTCTCACGGCTTCTCCACCACGCATCAATACTCTACGAAAGCTTCAATACATCATTTCCTGATAACGGGAGACGCCGCTGATGCAAGCATCCATAGGCAGTGGTCGTGGGGACAATCGCTTGAGGTGCTGTAATTCTCTGTGGCGAAGCACATGTGCCTTGAGGTCCTTGCTTCGAGCAGAGACTTGGCTTGTAGTGTTCCTGGTGTCTTCCTGAATGTCAGAGACTAGTGTGCTCACGCCACACTCCATGTCGGGAAAGTTTGGGAATAGAAACGTTCACCACACTTACAAGGACCAGCCTGCTGCCGATTGCCTGAAATAGCTCAATGGTCCGTTTGTGAGGCGGTTAGGCGTTGCATTCTACCCCGCCTACTACATTTATGCTGCTGCCTAGCATCTCGCCCCCGTCCGCAGGACCTGCCACGGAGAACTTGGAATCAGCAACTCGACCTCTCGCCCAGCGCTCGACGATCAGTAGTCCGTCTGCTACCCTACAGCAATCCATTGCCTCAAAGGTTGCTCTCATGGACCCCAAACATGGACACACGCTATGCTACACCCTTCTTTGCCTCCAAATCGCGACTACCAGCCCCGCTTCCGTCACCACAGGACATTGAACGGTCGGGCGTCGTCCTGCAACAGTATACTGGCCGTCGGGTGATTCGCTTCAACGACCACTTTATCGTGAAATACGGGCTGAATGTGAGTCTCACAGAAGGCGAGAACATGCTGTTCGTGCGGCAAACACAATTAGTACCTGTACCAGAGGTGTTTGCCTTGTTTTCCATTGCAGGCACAGACGGCCAGAATGTCAACTACATCATCATGGAGAATGTGGCAGGTGATGGGCTTGATGCCGTATGGCTCCGACTGGATCAGCCTGCGAAAGAAAGGGTGTCAGGCCAACTGCGCCTCCAGGTCGACGCTTTGAGGAGCATACCCGCACCGGGATACTTTGGCTGTATTGGACGAAGGCCGTTCGAAGAGTCCATGTTCTGGACCGCACCCGCGGACAGAGTTGATGACGGCGGCACATACAGCGGACCATTTGATACCGAGGCGCAGTTGAACAATGCCTTTGTGCAAAAGTATCTTTACAACAGCGGACTGCCTCACAAAGCCAAATATTATCGTCGCGTGCTGCCACTGGTCCTGCGGAATCATGGCGCAGTGTTCACGCATGGCGACTTGCAGCGAAAGAATATGATATTGAAGGAGGGCGGGGAGATCGTGCTCATCGACTGGGAAACCGCGGGGTGGTATCCGGAGTATTGGGAGTACGCATTGGCCATGTTTGCGTGCGGCTCATGGGAGGACGATTGGCATGAGTATGTTGCCGGCATGCTGACGGAGTATCCGAACGAATACGCGTGGTTTGACATGCTTCGGAGAGACCTGTGGTCTTGAGGGCCGCACGACTAGACAGAGTTCGGTATTGAACCCTTGTTCAGACACTTGTGCCCGGGCTGAAGATAGAAGGACCTGTTTTCTCATGCATAGCTACTCGCAAAGGCAGGGGCTGTGTCGAAACTATGAAGCTCTTGGTGTGATGGGTCTTCGGAGTTGGGTAGAGCCACCCTCCCAGCTCCCAGCATCAGGAGCAAATAACATGACGGCAACTCGGCGCTCTTCGGTACCTGCGGCGGACTAAAGCTTCCCGGCGCCCAGTCTGGCGCATTCGATCTCGTTGGTGTTCCGAACTCGCCGGAATCCCCCACCTGGCCGCACAATGGGCCGCAGCTGTCACGGGCAAAAGACCAACAGCCGCGCCAACCCGTGCTGTCTGCAACACCAAAAAGACGAAGCCGACACTTGCTGGTCGGAACAACACGATGCCAAAAAGAAAAGGAAACATACAACAGCCGGTGTTCGCTGGTCGTCACCGACCCAACTACTGATCTGCCGCTCATAAGCTTGTCTATGGGAGAGCGGACGGGATCCCGAATTTTCTTATGGCTATGGTCGTATGTGCTTGATGTACGACGCAAATCGACTTATAGCCGAGCAGTCAACTAGAGGCGGGAAGAGGGAAAAAAAAACATACAACAGCCGGTGTTCGCTGGTCGTCACCGACCCAACTACTAATCTGCCCCTTACCAGCTTAACTATGGGAGAGCGGACGGGATCCCGTGCTTTCTAGTAGGTATGGTCGTATGTGCTTGGAAGATGCACGATTACTACCTATAGCCGATGAAGGTGAGAATACGTTGAACGCCGTGCAAACGCCAGCATGGTCGGAATATGTGGTGTTGGGACGTCAATCCTGGGGACAGATCCTTCGTCTCCATTGCCCCGCATTTCTCCTTCGCTTTCAAGTTTCGTCTTGTACGCAGGAGATTCGGGTCATCATGGCTTTTCACAGCGCCCTCACACGCTTACCCTCCACGATTTTCGCTAGCTGGTATGGGATCACGCAACAGCCCGTGGGCAATGCAAACTCGTAATTCTGAGAGCGTCGTGTGCCATGGCGAGAATAGGCTTCCGCGCCATAGTAGCCTACGACCACTGACGAGGGGTCACTGGCGTTGACCTGCTGCGCGATAGTGGTGTCAGCAAGGTCCCACATCGCTACCATCTCGGAGGCGTATTCGAACAGCGGTTTTTTGGCATTGCCGCAACCGTTTCGGACAGGTGAAGTTGTAGACGATGGCTCGTGTTGGCCGCCTTGAGCCCATTCGGGCTAGGGCGTCATTGGCCCGGCTGGCAGGTGCTCGTGAAGATGTAAGCTCATGAATGCTCGTGCTTGCAACGGCCCTCGGCATAATCACGTTTGAGATTGTCGCGCACGAGTGACTTTCGAGCTTACAAAACACTGCATCTGTCCCTGCAGTATGCTCAACACGGTGTGCTCAGCGACAAGGCGATAAGGGGCCGCACGACGCGGGCAACAACTTTACCGGAATTCCCTATGTCCGCAATAGCTCCCAGGACGTGGTACGCACCCATGTCGCGTGCAATAAGTCGAGGCCATTTGTTTTGCTGGTGCTGTTTGAGCAGCTAAATATATTCCACCTGATGCAGCGCGCTCACCGGCAACATTTGCTGCCAGTTTCGCGACGAGCGGCAGGTGGTGTTGAAACAGCCAACAGACACTTTGGAAATGCCGGTCTTCCGGCATTAGCTTCTCGGTTGTTTCAAAGATGATGGCGGGTCGGTGCTTCGGTGGGGTGGGAGGTTGGATCTGGTGTTAACGCTGCCGCCTGAAACAACAGGCTTGGACCGCAATGGAAGCCCTCGAACTCTTACAAGGGCTCTCAGAACAGAAGGAGTTGCCGATCGCGGGGCGTAATTTGCATGTCAAGTGATTTCGATAAGTGGCCACCCTCTACCGGAACGCCGCAACATGACTCCTCGAGCCCTTCCGACACCCGAACCATAAGCAGTAATGGACGAAAACCACTACTTACAAGGTACACAAGCAGTTTTCTTGGTGTATTCCTTTCGCTGCATCGTTACTTGTTTTTCGTTTCAACGGCCTAGTCGTCACCTGCATCAATGGACACACACGAGGGCCCGGATACGCGCAACAGACTTTCCATGCGCAGATTCACGACCCTGGAAGGTTGGCGAGAAGTACGATCTGGACTGTACCTTGTCGCGGGCTCGACCATCTCCACCATAATTGCGAATCGAACGTACGACCCAGAGTGGCAGCTGCAAGACGACCGAGGAGCTCAGCCATCACTACGTCCGCTAGTACTCGAAGCCATAGGGCAACCCGTGAATATTGAACTTGGCCGCGACCGGCAACTACCGCCAGCAAAAAGATCATCCAACACAACAGAAGATCGCTCTGACTGCTCGACACAGCGGTCATCATTCAGCCTAGAGGAGAAGGAAAAGCTTTCTGCTACCGAGGCCAAAGTGGCATGCAGTGGATACTTGGAGCGTCCATTGCCCGAGACGCCCTTCCACAGTTTTACTAAGAAGGAGAAATGGCTTGTCATTGTCACGGTCGGAGTCGCTGGCCTTTTTTCCGGACTGTCCTCCAACATATACTTTCCCGCCCTGGACACAATTGCAAAGGTGAGTGCGGCATTGTTAACTCGTGGTAGTTGTGCTAACAAGGATCTCTAGGATCTCAGAGTTAGTCCCACTGCCGTGTCGCTGACTATCACGTCCTATCTCGTAATCCAAGGCATCTCTCCATTGATCTGGGGCCCGCTCTCAGATATCGTGGGTCGGCGGCCGATCTACATCTGCTCATTCTCAGTATATATTGCAGCCAACATTGTTCTTGCCCTGTCCCCGAATTTTCCAGTACTCCTAGTTTTCAGAGGTCTACAATCCGCGGGAAGTGCGTCGACTGTTAGTATCGGTAAGTGGATGATGTCCCTACTCTTCGCAGGCCACAGCCGTGATTCTGAAACCGCTCTGGTCAATAGGAAACGGCGTTATTCAGGATATTGCCACACCAATCGAGAGGGGCGCTTTTATTAGCTTCTACCAAGCAAGTACGTCAGTCCTATGGTTCGACCAAAGTTCGCATCAAGAAGATATTGGTACTAGCTGCAAGTCTCGCTAGTTCGAAATTTCAGCATTGCCATCGGTCCTGTCATTGGCGGCCTGCTTGCACAATATTTCGGTTTTCGGTATGTAATTGGCAATCTGGTTTAGAGCCACGAGTCTGACCCAAGATGTAGATCTATTTTCCTATTTTTGGTGACTATGTCGTCGATAGTTCTCGGTGTCATCATCGTCTTTCTTCCCGAAACGCTCCGCTCTGTTGCGGGAGATGGTTCCTGGTCCATGTCTGGAATCTACCAACCACTGGTCGGACGCTGGAAGACGAAGAATAGACAAAAGAGAGTGTCTCAGACACCGATCTCACGGCCCAGAGTTACTGTCATGAGCTTTCTAGGACCCCTGAAGCTGTTGACTGAGAAGGATATTCTCGCCAACTTGATCTTCGGAGGCACCGTATATACCGTCTGGAGCATGGTTGTTGCAAGTACGACAGAACTTTTCAAGCAGCGCTTCGGACTCGGAGACCTCACTCTCGGCCTAATATTTTTGCCAAATGGTACGTCTGTCATCTTCGAGTCTAGAGTCCGCGAGACCGCAGGTGAGAAACGGGACCAAGCTGACCCTCCCCTGGCAGGCTTTGGCACGATTCTAGGCTCAATGATAGCTGGAAAACTAATGACGCGCGACTTCTTGAACTTCGAGAAGGACTACTTGGCTAGAAACCCACTGGCACCGCCTCCGTCGAAAAACACCAAGGACTTACCTCTGGACTTCCCCATTGAGCATGCTCGCCTGCGCAACACCCCGTACATAACCGCCATTTTTGTCTTGGCCACCGGGATTTACGGCATCACCATTCTCCCCGCCGAACAATTGCCAGTAATTCTCAAATCGGGGTGGATCGCTGTTCCGCTCGTACTACAATTTGTCATCGCGGCGGCGTCGAATGCCATATTCGCCATTAACACGGCGCTGGTGGCGGATCTTTGTCCGGGCAAGGGTGCGAGTTCTACAGCAATCAACAACCTCGTCCGTTGCAGCATGGGAGCACTGGGAGTTGCCGTCGTCGACTCAATGATTGGATCATTTGGGACTGCGGCGACATTCCTGGGGCTCGGCCTGACGACCACAGCTATGACATCGTTACTGGCTGCGGAGTGGGCTTGGGGCATGAGATGGAGGAGTGAGAGGGTCCAAGTCGAGACAGCTATGGCTCAGCACTCAGCTGGTGGTGCTTGAGCAACCCCGGCTACAAGCTGTCATTGTGGCCGCACCCATGAAGGATGCGACCAAATGGTTTGAACCAGTCTTCTGTGGACCCGGTTAGGTTTTGCTGTTATGTTGTGGCTGTTTCAATTATGGCAGTGCCGAGTCACTGCCATCGCCATGAGGTCGGGACATGGCCATCCGTGGCCCCCTACAGGGCAGCCACTGGTGGAGCATGTGGGAGGGACTGCCGGCCGCCGCGATGCACACACGTTGAACATCAAACAGATTGCCCCGATATGAATAGCATGGTTATATAGGCCAATAAAACTACGAGGTCAGTTAGCGGTGTTGCAGATGTATTTCCTGTAACGGCTGTCGGCTGGCCTACCGACTGGCCGTCTTGTCTAAGGTACCGAGTCCGTGCCGGTCACCCGCAATGCAGGGATCGTGCACGGGTGCTTGTAATGCATGGAGAAACGCATGGCTTGGCAATGCGAAACCCCGAACCCCACCACTACACCCCCCGTTCCCAGCGTGCTTTTGACTCCTGAGCCCAGTGCGCCCGCACAAGAAAATGTCTAGTTGACTTCTTCAGTGTAATGCCCTTGCAGAACACGATATATTTAGAACCGTGGGAGCGCGGGGCGTCGCTAAACAGAGTGGCTGCAGCCGACTTCGTGCCTTGGGGTTATTTAAAGTCAAGCTTTAAGAAGTGACTAGGCGCCCGAACTATATCCGCCTTCGTCACTGCTACTGGCAACCTCTTGTTAATAACTTTCTGTAACCACAAGACTGGGCTGTACTTTCGAGCCTCTTTACCTGCCGTAAGACGATGTGTCCAGGATTATTTCGGCGCTACTTAGCATCGTCCGCACTACTGCTTGCGACTCTACTGCAGGTCACGGCCGCTCAAGATGACTCTTTAGCGAAATTTGGGGACACCATTCCGGTCTTTGGCAAGGTAAAGACAATTATTCCCCGTCTGAGACACTACCGAACAATCTTAACAAGAAGATAAAGATGGCGAGAACAGACCAGGACTTTGTCGACGGCCTAGCTCTGGACATTTTTTCGCCTTCCAACCGCACGTTGGTTGTCACCAACAACACGTCGCCGCTTCCTGGTACTTTTGTGACCAGCAGCTCCGGCGAAGGCTTCGTCAGTCTCTCCCGGTATAGCTGGATTGTCAAGTTCAATGAGACGGCCGATGACCTCATCGCCAAAATCGAGCTGCCATACGACCCGGCGCTGCTGAAGATGCACGGAGTAGATGTATCAAACACCTACGTCGGTACGCTTGCAAGGGACAGGAAGTCATGGGTCATATCTGAGTCGCAGAGAAACGTCCACGTGTAATGCTTGCTCCGTCACCCGAGCCGATACCACGCATCGCCGTAGCTTTGCTAATTATCGCAAGCAGTACGGAAAACAAAACGCGGATCATTAAGATGACGTCCCTCGATGGCGAATACATGCTTCTGGGTCGAAAGTCTGAAGACATCGCCAACATCTTTGTCCAATACGGACAAGGGCCAACGCGGACGGTCAACGTCACCGCAGGCGCTGGAATCCAAGAAGCAGAATACATCGACGGGCTCCGCTTCTCTATCAAGTCGGCCAAACCGTTCATGATGAACGTGGATATTCCTTTCGGAGTAAATGAAACAGCACTGCCAGCAGGCACAATACCTCTAAGTACAGCGCTCTACGTACAGACACTACTTCCGGCATAATGTCTAACTTGCTGCCGCGATAGACTCGTTCACATGGGTTGTGAATACGACAGCGGCTAGCGACACCGAGGTCGCCGCGGAAGTACGAGTTCCGTGTAAGTCCGTAACGTTCATAATCTCCAGCGATACCGGTCTAACACGGAACTTGCGATGGATTTTCGATCCAGTCAATAGAGAAATCTTTACGAAAAGGTTTCCCGGCAAACCGCATAAGCATCTTGTGGTGGCACGGCGGAAACTCCAGGCGGGCCAGGCGGCGCCGTTTGACGCACTGACTAGTCAGGCGGTTCTCGAAACAGAGCAGCGGATTAAAGTTGCAAATTTGAGCGATATTGACGGACAGTATATCCTTCTAGTAAGGAAAGGTAAAATGTAAGGAGCGGGCGAGAATTCTGGATACGACGGTCGCTACAATAACGCGGTGGACGATAACAGCTCCCTTTATGTTCACTATATGCCGTACAAAAAATAGCCTGTAAGGTACCATCTTGGCGTAGATACGAGAGCCGCTCAGCCAAGCAGCAGCGCCGGCAGTTGACCAGGCAGAGCCGTTTGGCCCGGCATTTAGCCGACGCTCCCGCGCCGCCGACCACCACCACCCGGGTTGAGCCACACCCGCTCCGTGAATGACGCGGCCCAATGGGATGTGGCTTGCCCTCTTTGTCCCAGGCGAGTGGCCGCACACGCGGGAAGCAGCGCCAGGCTGCAGCAGCGTCAGCACGAGCCACGCGACGGACTCGCTGGGCTGCCAGTGGCTCCAGGCACTCGGGCGCCCACTCCACTCACTCGCTCCAGTGGCGTGGATGCAGCCTGGAGGCTTCTCACGCGACTTCTGCCGACTCGGGCTCCACCTCGCTGCACTGCAACTAGCGCCCTGCCTGCACTTTACTTGTTCATGCTTTGTTCCCGCCGCCTGGGCGCGCGCTGTTCCGGGTCAGTGAGGCTCTGCCAGCCTTGCACCCAAACATCACTCACGCATAGGCCTTCTCGTCCCTCTCCTTGCATCCCCTCCTCCACCACCCACCAGCGGACGTCATATCGCATTTTTTTCTCTTCCCTTTCATACTTTTCGTCTCGTCATTTCTTTGGGAGCCTCAGCATCGCCCAGCCCGGCGCATTATTAAAGGTAGCCTTCATTTTCCTGCGCATTCATCCTGAATCCCTCGACCACTCGAGACAGTCTTGCGACCCAGACGACAAACGGCGGCGCAGCCCCTCCGAGACGGACCCCTGACCTCGTGTCTCGCAATCCCCGAACAAACGGTCGTATCGCCGTCGCCGCCACCGCCGCCTCCGCCGCAGTCGTCACCACCACCGTGCCCGCGCCTGCCAACAACGCACCCGCTCGGGCACCCGCTCCTCGCCATGCCTCTCCTCGGCAAGGGAAATAAGTTCAAGGTCAACCAGCCCAAGATCCGCATCGATAAGGTCGTCGTCGAGCGCCCTCCGCCGCCCAAACCTAAGCAGCCCCGTCCCGCCGCCTCCTCCTCGTCTGCCCGGTCCTCCCCCGCCGCCGGCCACCGACCCTCGCCGAAACCCCCCTCTGCCGCCGCCCGGCATAAGAGCCACTCGCCGTACCCCTCATCCTCGGACGAGAAGCGCCTCGAGCGCAAGCGCAAGGCCGGACGCGATGGCGCCGCCCTGTCCCGACCCTCGCCCGCGAGCGACCGCGTAGCCTTCGACAAGGACAGCGACAACGAGGATGACGGGTGGATGAACCTCGACGGGCGCAAGCGGCAGCGCAGGGGCACCGTTGACGGGCGCTTTGTCGACCCGAACCGCAAGCTGCGCAATGCACGGGCCTTTGAGGGCCGCAACGACAAACTCAAGTTCATCCACGCTACCGAGGTGGCGTCACTCGAGTCCAAGTGTGTGCCCGTCATGGGCGCGCAGAAAGAAGACGTGGCAATAAAGCTGCAGTACCCGAGTCTGCAGCCGCGAGAAAGGTGCGCACGTGGACCGCCCTTTGTCTATATTATTGGCGACCTGATGCTAATCGTCGCAGATTCGAGCTGGTCTGGGGCAAGGACAAAATCGACGCCGTCGAGGCGAGCATACGCATAGTCCGCCACGTCGCCGAGACGTACCTGACTGACGAAGAAGCCGAACCCTTCACCAACCAGAACACGGGCCTGATTCGCCGGCTTGAGAAGGCATCGAACCGCAATATTCAGGATCTCGCTGGGTTCAAGTCGGCGCTACACGAGTACAACGAGACGCTCCTCGGCCTTGTCGAAGACGGCGTCATCGCCAAGAACCTCGACAACATGCACGAGATCCCGCGCAACCTCGTCGCCTTCATCCTCGACCAGGTGTACGACCGCACCGTCGCCCCCAAGGTCGAGCTCCTGTCCAAGTACGAGAACGGCACCGACTACGTGTACGGCGAGCTCCTGCATCCTTTCATCTCCAAGCTGCTCGTCGAGCAGACCAAGATGACGTCCGACCAGGTCTTCGTGGACCTGGGGTCCGGCGTGGGCAACGTCTGCCTGCAGGCGGCGCTGGAGATTGGATGCGAAAGCTGGGGCTGCGAGATGATGGAGAACGCCTGCAACCTGGCCGACGCGCAGGTCAAGGAGTTCACCTCGCGATGCATCCTCTGGGGCGTGCGTCCGGGCAAGGTTCACCTCGAGCGCGGCGACTTTCGCAAGAACGCCGTCATCCATGACGCGCTCAAGCGCGCTGATGTGGTGCTGGTGAACAACAAAGCTTTCACGTCGCAGCTCAACGACGACTTGGTGCGCATGTTCCTCGACCTGAAGCCCGGCTGCAAGATCATCTCCCTGCGCTCCTTTGTGGCCGAGTTCAAAAGCAGCCACAACGTCAACGACGTCGGGAGCACCATCCTCGATGTCGAAGAGTGTACGTACCCTGAGGGATACGTGAGCTGGACCAATGCTGGCGGCCCATACTTTATCTCAACACGCAAGTAACTACAGTGGCTATGTCAGCATCATTACGGGCCTAGGTCCTGCAGGATATGGGTTACATGAGTCACGGATAGCGAATAAGATACGCACATGAATTGCCAGCCATGCTGCTCGCCATCAATAGTCAGTGGTTGAATTTTTGTCAGTGATGCCATGTCGTGATCAGCGGGTCTTGTCGAAAAGTGGCTCGTTTGCCAGGTTCATGGCGTCGGCCTCCTGTGCCATGCGCTTCATCCACCTGTCGACAAGCTCCTTGTTTTCCTTTTTCGCCTTGTCGCGCTCTTTCTCGGCGATGGAGACTTGCAAGTTAAGCGTAATCATCTCGTCCTGCACTTGCTGCGTGTTGTTAGCAGGCAGCCCGCGGTTTGCCAGTGGAGTTCAACCATACCTCGAGCAGCTTCCTCTGTTCCCTGAGCTCGTGCTCCTGGTCCTTTAATCTCATCTTGAGGCTCGCGCGGTCGGCCGTCAGGTCTCGGACGGACCGCGTGTCCTCTTTCGTCTTGGACCGCAGCTTCGCGAGCTCCTCCTCGGCGGTACGCAGGCGGGTCTCTGCGACGCCCTTTGAACGAAGCGATTCGGCAAGGTCGAGCCGCAGCTGTGCAACGCCTGGGTCGTCTGATGGCGTCGAGTTGCCGACAGAAGCCTTTCGATTTGCGGCGCTGCTGGTCGTGGTGGCGTTTGTGATTTGCGATTCCAGCGCAGCTCTTTCGGCCTCGAGGGCGGCTATCCGATCTGCCATCTGCGAGCCTGTCTTTTGTCAACCACGACGACCAGACAAGGGAGGGAGGGGTATAGCGGGGGCGTACAGGCTTGGACGAGCTCCATGTTGACCGGACTCTTGATTTCCACATCCTGGAGAGATGAGAGGTATTCTTCCCTCCAGTTCGGCATGGCGGCTAGCTGGTGCTGGGAAATTGATGTGCCGTTGAGCTGCCGAAATGCACGATACCTGGCACGAGGCTATGGTGGATGTCGTCGATGTCGGAGACGGCCCGGGGGGGCTTGGGGGGTGGCGGGGCAGCGTGCCCCATCATGATGCAACAGGCACAGGGCACTCCGCAATTAGCCGACAAATAGCCCGTGCCTCCAGCGGCGGGCGTGACCTCACAGGCTCCCGTCCCACCAGGCAGACCCATTGGATGCAGCTGCCTGAGCTCGGAGCTCCTCCACTGGCGCAGTCGCAGCTCACTCACTCACCCATCCCACCACATCCACGACGCGCAAGCTCAGCTCAGCGCTCACCCTCGGGCACCGCACGACGGTTTCGTCTCACCACGCTCATGAAACAATGATATGACGCAGACATGATGGATACCCTACACGCGCGCGCCGACTGGGAAAGCGTGGGGGACAGGTGGTTCCGCAAGACGCAGCAGTACACCGAGGTGTTCGACCAGGACCTGGACCTCGACAACTACATCGTCGCCGGCGCGCCGTACGCAGGTGCGCTGGCGCTGTGGCGCGACGAGACCAAGATACTGGAGCACCAGCCCGGTGTCTCCTCGAAGCCGTCGATAGACATCTACAGCCTCGCCGGCAAGAAGATTCGCAGCATCCCGTGGGACCGCGGCGCGATCAAGGGGCTGGGCTGGTCCGAGGACGAGTCGCTGCTGGTGGTCACCGCGGATGGCAATGTGCGATGCTACGACTTGCAAGGCGACTTTAGCAACTTCTCTCTGGGCCACGGCGCGGATAATTATGGCGTGGAGTCGTGTCGGTATGACGCTCGGGCTCCAAGCTGTACCTCGTGTACTCACCCTTTTCAGGTTTTATAACAACGGCATGGTCGCACTGCTAGGAAACAACGCCTTCGTCACAGTCTCGTCCTATACCGAGCCTCGACCGAGACAGCTGGCCACGGCTCCCGAGGGCGAGATCCATTCCTGGGCCATCATCTCGCCGGACCACACCCTCTCGCGCTCTGTCGAGGTGCTGCTCAGCCTGGGGTCGACCGTCTACGTCCTGGACGCCGTGGACTGCGAGGACCGCATGATTGACTTTGGGCCGTTTAGCCACATCACCGTGTCCCCGGACGGGCGGTACGCGAACCTGTACGGCGTCAACGGCCAGGCTCGCGTCATCTCCAGTGACTTTCAAGACATCCTCTTTGTCCACGACTCGGACTCGCAAACGCCGCCCAAATATGTGGAGTGGTGCGGCAGTGATGCGCTTATTGCATGGGAAGACGAAGTACACATCATTGGCCCCGGGAACCAGTCTTCCTCGTACATCTATGACAGCACCCGTGTTCACGTTGTATCAGGTATGCCTTCGGGCCGGTAGCTCATGCAAGGGCTTTGCAATTCCATATACTAATTGCTAATGTCTCGTCACAGAATACGACGGCGCTCGGTTGATCACAAATGATTACTGCGAGTTTCTGGAGCGGGTACCGACTGACACGCTACAAGTGTTTGGGCATGCGTCGGAATCGTCGCCCGCGTCCATTCTTCTCGACGCCGTAGGCCAGCTAGAGATTGAGTCACCCAAAGCCGACGACTACATCCAACTCATCCGGCCGAACCTGACTGAGGCTGTCGACACCTGTGTCAATGCGGCGGGCCGCGAGTTTGACACGAAATGGCAGAAGCGGCTCCTCAAAGCGGCCTCTTTCGGCAAGTCGGTACTGGATATTTACAACAGTGACGACTTTGTCGACATGTGCGAGACCCTGCGAGTGCTGAATGCCGTCAGAGACCACGAGGTCGGCATGCCGCTATCGTTTGAGCAATACCACCGAGTAACACCGGAGAAGCTGATCCAGCGACTGCTCAACCGCCACGACTACCTGCTTGCTCTCAAGATAGCCGGCTACCTCAAGCTGCCCTCAGACCGCATATATGTGCACTGGGCGTGCAGCAAGGTGCGCATCGGTGGCGAAGATGATGACACGATTTGCCGCGTGGTGGTGGACAGACTGTCTGGAAAGCCAGGCATCTCGTTTGAGGAAATTGCCCGGGCCGCGTATCACGAGGGCCGGGGGCGCCTGGCCACGGAGCTGCTTAACCATGAACCTCGTGGCGGGAGGCAAGTGCCGTTGCTCCTCGACATGGAAGAAGACGAGCTTGCACTGGACAAGGCCATCGAGAGCGGAGACACAGACCTCATCCTGTATGTGCTGCTAAAGCTGAAGAAGAAGCTGCCACTGGCTGCTTTCTTCCGGGTCATCAACGCCAGGCCAACAGCGACAGCCATGGTCGAGGCGTCGGCTCTCCAAGAGGGAGACAATACCCTGCTCAAGGATCTTTACTACCAAGATGACCGGCGAGTGGATGGAGCTCTCGTCTTCATCCGAGAGTCGCTCAACCAGCCTGACGCGCGCACTGCCTCTGACAAACTGGCCCTGGCGGCAAAGCTGCTTGGCGATACCAAGGAGGCAAACCTGGAGCTACATGCGCTGAACCAGACGACAATGCTCCTACGACTACAGGCAGCATTCGATCGAGACTTGACAGACACGTTCAGTGGGCTGAGCGTTGATGAGACACTTTTCAAACTGATTCGGCTCGGGTACAACAGCCAAGCAAAGAAGATCCAGAACGACTTTAAAGTCCCTGAAAAGGTTGCCTGGTGGATTCGGTAAGTCTTGATGGCCCGTGTCGACGCATGCACATAGCTAACCAACCCAGATTACGCGCGCTGGTGGCGAAGCGAGAGTGGAACGAGATTGAGGAAATGTCCAAGCAGAGGAAAAGCCCCATCGGCTGGGAGGTGAGTGAAGATTACGTTCTGTTGTGGGAACTCTTGCTAACGCTTACTAGCCCTTTTTCAACCTCACGCTTCAGGCAGGCAACCCGCGGCTGGCGGCCGTATTCATACCCAAGTGCACGGGGCTGGAGCCCGGGGAGACCATCACCATGTACGAGAAGTGCGGCATGCGGGTGCGCGCGGCGGAAGAGGCGGTGCGGCTCAAGGACTACGCGGCGTGGCAGCGACTGCTTGAGGCGGCGGGACGGGGCTCGCAGGAGGGGCGGGAGATTGAGCGTCTGGGAGCGACGGTCTTTGCGAAGAAATAGACCTGGGGAAATAGACCTTGTATCAAGAGCGGATGCAGTATGTGGTCACTGTGCTGGACGAGACGGCACAAACCTAGAGGGTCCGGCCCGGGCCGAGAGGGCAGCCATGTAACCCGGCGAACACGGCAGCACATCGGCTCCGTACCTAGACACACGGCGGGTTCGCCTGCCTGGATGCAACAAGTTGCATAGCAACAACTTACCTTACCTTGCATTTCCCCCCGCCGCAATTCCGTAAACATATGGCATGCGGTCTCCGTCAAGACGGACTCCGATCCTTACGGAGATGACCAGATTCCCTCCTCCGTGGCAACCCCGCCGGGTATAACCCACGGCGATTATTTACTCTGAAGGGTCTTGGTTCATGCCTCAGGTGCGCTGCGTCCATGGGACGTGAAAATACTGACAAGTGACAGGTCGGGGAACCAAATCCAGTTCCAGATCCATGCGTGCATGAGTGGTGCTGGTGCTGGTGGTTGCGCTGCTGCAGCAAGGCGTCCGGGAGTCCCCAGATGTGGAGAGAGGGCGGACGGACGACTTACACGCGCCGGAGTCTCCAGCATGGGCGCGCAAGGGACTGGGGACTCGGGAGGCCAGGCGCTCACGTGTAGGTGCGGGTGCAGTGCGGGTGGTGCGGGTGGCGCGCGTGCTGTCGACGCGGGGTCCAGCCAGGCCATCCCAGCCCCCCAGCCCTGGCGGGCCATGTGACGATGGAGTGTTCATCACGCAGGGCAGGGCGAAACGTGTTTGCGATTTGTGGGCAGGGGGAGGACGGGGGGAGGGGGTTGGCGATGTCAGGTGAGGTAAAGCGCAAAGCAGTTTGGGCAGTGGCCGAGCAGCAGGTGAAGATGGGCGTGAGCTCGTCCAGGCAAGACAACGACATCGTGTCAGATGGGCAAGAAAAGGGCTGAAGGGCAGGCAGATACAGGCGACGAGAGGGACTGGCTGGCTGCGTAGCTGCCTGGCTGCCTGCTGAAGAAGTCGACGGTATCCGCTCCAGGCTTCACAGCTCGATGACGAGGGTGGCGAGCAGGCAGGTCTCACTTCACGAGTCAGCATCTGCCTCTCTCCGCTTCAGCGCCCTTCAGCAGCATGCGTAGTTCAGCTCGCCGACGCAGCGAATCTCGCCCGGCCCGCCAAAGGCGTGTAAGTCCCCGTCCCGCCCTGCCAGCGCTTGGCGGTTGGCACCACACTTCGGCGCACCTCAGACTTTGTGCGATCACGGCAGCTGAATCACTGAAGCTAAAGAAGGGATCAAGAAGGGAAGGGTCCATGGATGCGCGGGTGCTAAATATACCAGCGGACGGTTCACCTGAGCGGGCCGAGCTTGGGGCACGCTGGTGTCGCACCTGGGCGGGCCGCTGGATGGACTTGGCGACTTGCTTACCGAGGTGAGAGAGGCAGTTGGCTGGCATGCTGGTCCCCGTTTCCGCGCGGTAGGGCGGATGCGTGCCGGTCAGCGACGGGGTGTTTTACAGAGGGAGCTGGAGGGTGCCGTAAGTGTGAAAGGTCTTACCTTGCGGGTGGCACGCGGGGGGCGATCCATGGATGGCAAGGCCGCTGATAGTTGAAGTGGCAGCTGGCATGGCGTGCCCGGTGGTCCCTAGGTAGAGCCTCCCGCTAACCCATTGCCCACCTAGCCTCCATGAAAGTCCAGCTTCTAGGTGAGCCCTCATCCCATCAGCAACGAACATTATTTGGAAGTCCGGGGAGAAGCAGGTCGAGCACCACTGCCATGCCGGAATATTCCCTCAAATAGCACGTCTGACCAAGCAACGTCGAAAAAGTGACAGGCACAGCGCTTCCAACGCCCCGAACGCTGCCGACGTTGATGATTTGGAAGACGACTGCCGAGATGCCGTCCAACCTCTCTCCCTCGACCCGTTTCGTACGAGTACGAAGTCACACTCAGACGCACGCGGCGGGCGACGGGCGAGACGGGAATCTCGACTCTGGCCGGGAACGAGCTAGCGCGGCCCCGCCAACCGCCGCCACGACCCAACGCTTATCACGGTGGCGGACAGTGGGCGGGTGGAAGGGGAGCCAACAGCTGTTAGCGCGCGCATTCTTACTCTCCACTGCCCAGGCCTTCTGGCCGGTGGTGCTCAGCACCTAGGCATGTAGGGACAGCCCGAGCCCTGGCAGTGGGCTGGCCCGCCCGTCAGCAGCCATCGTGCCCGTCGTGCCAGGCCGCTTGCAATGGATGCTTCCACCACCACCACCACCACCAGCAAGGTGAGGCGGCGGCGCCCCGTGGCCCCGCCACCGCCGCCGCCGCCCTCGCCGCCGTGAGCATGCGGCTTCAGGTACGGGGGTGCTTCTCCCTCCTGCATGTCCGCACCCGAGGCAAGTCTCTTTTTTTACACTTTTCAAGGTTCCGAGAGCATGGGATAAGGGGGCATTCTAAACTGTACTTCGTCCTCCGTACTCTATATTAAGCTTCGGCGCGAGAGCCAAGCTTGCGGGCTACCGACTAGCGGGTGCGAGCTGAACGACGGGCCCGAGGTCTCGGATGTCGCCATTTTCTTTTTTCCCTATGCACTTGCCTCCCTGCGCAGCCCATCGGCGGGTGCTGCTGCTGCTGCTGCTGCGTCCTGCGTCCTACGGAGTGCCGGCTGTGCGTCAACAGGTGCGTGTGCTGGCTGGCGTGTCGCGTTCGCATGAGTCGAGCACATGCCCATGTGCGTGTGTGTGTGTGAGTGTGCGTGCGTGCGTGCCTGCGGGGCGCCATGCGCATTGGATAGGTGCTCGCCGCAGATGATCAGGGCGCCCACCCACAGCACCGCTAGCACGCCCCCGGCACGCCCTCCAGCACGACGGGCGCTGCCCTGGCACCTGGGGCCGGCAGTGGGCGTGTGCCGTCCCCAGGTCGGCGCCTTGGTGGGATCCGATCTTGAAGACGGGCCAGTGGTGCCTTTGCGTCTATGTAGTCTGTCCGGCGCAGCGAGGACCACCGCTTGGTTGACCCCCTACGCAATGGATGCTGTCTGGGCTAGGTAGTACCTCGTGTAGGCTACGCATTCCCTCTTGCGCACAGCTCCAACGTTGTTAGGCCTGTGCTTGAGCCGGCCGCCGTGGTGGCGGTAGTGGTTCTTAGAGGACGCCCTGCTGGCCGACTGCCGCCGCCTGGGCTGGGGGTGGGGGGGAGGCGTGTTGGTCGCCCCCGTCGCCGCACCTCGTGCCACGGCGAGCAGCATGGAAAGTGCAGACGGGAAGAGTCCCAGGCGGGCAGTGGCAGGCTGGCAGGCTGACTGGACTGGCTGCGGCGTCATGACGTTTGGCTCTGGCGATCGCCCGCGCCTGCGGAGTGGTGTGCCACAGCCCAGCTGGGCCCAGTCAGTTCATGACCTGACGGCGCCGCCTCTCTCTCCCCACGCGTGCAGTGTCGCAGACGGCGTCTCCGGCGTGCAAGTCTCTCTGCCCGTTAGGTACCACAGGCACCTCACGCAGATGAATGTGCCCACCCGTCCTCCGAAGAATAACGCGCGTGCGCGCGTGCACGCGGCGGGAGGGGACGACGCCGCCCGGAGATGAGGCATGCCTGGATGGGATTCTAGACGCTCACGTCAAATCTTTAGCGACGGCCGGCCGGCCCAGCCACCTAACCGTGCTGCTACTGTAGTACTAGCTAACCAACCCAACATGCGAACTGCGCATCGACTAATTAAGGTAGCGCGGCCGTCGGCAGAGGCCTGGGCCCTGGAGCGGCCGTCCCCAAAGGGCCCAAACCCAACGGGAGGCAACCGGAGACAGGGGGACTCCACCCCAGGGCGCGCGCGATGGGTGGTGCCCGTAGCGTGCTGGATCCCGTCTCTTTCCCAGCCGGAAGGCGGGCACTTCAGCGCGATAGCGTGCCCCGGGCGCGCCCCCGTAGGTTTAGCTAGCGGTGACCCGGCGCCTGTCTTGGCTGCGCGCGTGCACGCCGGCGCCGTCCCGAGACCACCTAGCTGGGCGGGCAGCATCTTGGTGCTGCCACCTGCGCTACAGCCCGGGTCCAGCAGCCCGGAGGTACCTGCACGGGCAGGGCCACCTGCACCCAACGGGCGGTTTTCGAGGTGTCCCTCAGCCCAGTTTCGCTGAGCCCAGGCCAGCCGACCCCCCCCCGGCGCCCGCCCCTGGCCCTGCTGCTGCACCGCTGGACCGCCAGACAGACCTCTCGGAGCGCAAGACGCCGCACTGGAGCCATTCGAGCCCTGCGCTGGTGCTCCGCTCACCTGGCCTGGAATCGTCAATGACGATACGACACCAGACCACCTTGTATTTTTCCTTGCGCCGTCCCGTCGTCGTCGTCTTCTTCAAGAGTGGCCTGCGCTTCCACCATCCATCCCATCCGTCCACCCATGCCACAAAACCCTGGCCGCCCCGTCCCTCTGGCCCCCCTCGTCCTTGGAACCTTGAACTTCCCAGAAAGCCAAGCCAAGCCCGCCGCCCCTCCCCTCCCCTTCCCACCCCCCGGCCCCCCGGTCCCCACAGGCGAACGTGTGCGTCAACCGGGCCGTTAGGTTGTTCGATCGTGCAACACCACCAGCAGGAGCACCAGCGGCGCCGCCAACGAAGAAGGGCCTCTCTCCCACTCACCGTCCGGCAGACTCTCCTCGTCCGCCAGTTCTTTCGCACTGTCGCCCCTCACGCATACAAACAAACATCCA
The DNA here is from genome assembly GCF_023168085.1 of Purpureocillium lilacinum. Classification (NCBI taxonomy): domain Eukaryota; kingdom Fungi; phylum Ascomycota; class Sordariomycetes; order Hypocreales; family Ophiocordycipitaceae; genus Purpureocillium; species Purpureocillium lilacinum. The sequence continues at coordinate 1,287,947 of NW_027072112.1, forward strand.
TCCATCCATCCATTCGGCGGCATTGTCGTCGTCGTCCCTGCGCCAGCGTCTTGTCCTCCGTCCGTCGCCAGTCGCTCCTCTCCCCCGTCTCGGTCGCACGGCAGTTCGTGTGGTTGCGCTCGCGGGGGCTTGAAGCCGTCCATAGGTCTGCTCCGTCGTCCGGACCTGCTGTCGCGCCGCGTGCGTGCGTTGCGTTTCCTGTGCGTCCGGCGCCGTACGTTGCTGCGCCTGTGAGAGGGCAGAGAGGCAGACAGTGAGACCGGGCAAAACCGAGCGTCCTCCGTGCCTCGCCTCGCCTCGCCTCGCCGGCCCGATCGCTGCGACTCGAGTCGATTCAAGGTTCGGGTTGAGTCGAGTGGCAGACAGACACCGCCCTGCCGACTGAAACCAAACCCGCGAGCATCGGGCGCTTTGCTTCGTCGAACGAGTCGAGCCTCAGACACGGCACCCCTTTTTCGTCGCAGACGGTCGACCCTCGCCCGCTCTGGTTGGCATTTTCGCCTTGATTGCATTGCAGCGTTCGTCGGCATCATTGTCAATCGCCCACTCGCCTGCACTCGTCGCATCCCTGCGCTGGACAGGGCCAGTTCGACAGCGTCGCAGTTTCGGCGTCGATCGCAGCGCGCGACGAACGATCCATCAGTTTTTTTAAAGCTCATCAACCCCCAGCCACCCCCCGAAGAAACCTTCTGCGATCCGTCTCCCGCGCCCGTCACCGCCGACGTCGTCACCGATCCTCGGTCGAACCAACTCGCCTTGGTTGCTTCTGTTGCCGTTGCCGCCGCCGCCGCCAGTCTCCCCTTTCGTCGCGCCGCGCGGCTGCCGCCAGTGGGCCCCCCGCCAGTCGCCCGCTCAACCGCTACCTGGTGCAGTGGCGAGCCGTAATTACCGCCCAGCAGAAAGGCGAGGTAACGGACGTTTTACGAGCACCGCTCGTACGACACGCGCACAGGTGCCGCCGGCACGTCTTCTCACACACTCTCACACACCCTTGGGAGGCCCGGCAGAGACTAGAGCCAAAACATTGGACAAAAAAGGGCAATTGCGAGAGATCCCCTCGGCGCCCCAGACAGCCAGCATGTTTACGCAGCCAGTGTCTTCGCCTCCCCCCGGCCCGCAGACTGCCTCGCCCGTCTCGCCAGGGCGGCCCAGCAGACTGCGCGGCCTCAGCTACCTGCGCAACTACACGCACAACCACCTCCTGTCGCGTGACAGCAGCGGCTCCAACTCCAACTCGCACTCCAACTCGCACGCCGCCCCCGCAGGCGCTAGCAACACCTCGCATGCCCGCAGCGGCAGCGGCCACGGTCACGGTCACAGTCACGGTCACGGCACCGCCAGCGGCGCAAACCTCACCCGCTCCGTCAGCTACACGCCATCCTCCACCACCACCACCCCCTCCTCGCACGCCGCCGCCGCCCTCAACCCGACTGCGCCTGCCGCCCAGAACCTCAACCGCCTAACCCTCGTCAGCTCAAACCCCGACACCTCGTCGGCCCACGCGAGGATCGCCTCGACGACGAGCCACCCCGAGTCCATCCCCGAGGCCGCTGCTGCCGCCGCCGCCGCCGCCGCCGCCCCAGCGACCCCGCACGCGGCCGACGACCGCCAGCCCGCCATGCCGCACAACGCGACCGCGACGTCGACTCCCGCGACGGGCGACGCCGCCGCCGCGACCGCCTCCAATCCCGAGAGCACCCCGTCGATCCGCTTCTCCGCGTACTACGACCCGCGCTCCACCCGTCCCTCCCTCTCCTTCCCGCCCATCTCGAGGACCCTGCCCAACGGCACCGAGGTCATCCGCGTCGGTCGCTACTCGGAGCGCGACGGCCAAGCCGCCAACATGGCCGGTAACCAGCCCTCGGCGGCTCCCGTCGGCTTCAAGAGCAAGGTTGTCAGCCGACGCCACTGCGAGTTCTGGTGCGAGGACGGCAAGTGGTACATCCGCGACGTGAAGAGCTCCTCGGGCACGTTCCTCAACCACATTCGCCTCAGCCCGCCGTCGCAGGAGAGCAAGGCGTACCCGGTCAACGACGGCGACATTGTCCAGCTCGGCATCGACTTCAAGGGCGGCGAGGAGATGATTTTCCGCTGCGTCAAGATGCGCCTCGAGCTCAACCGAGGCTGGCAGAACAAGCTCAACACGTTCAAGTGGGTGAACCGTGGGCTGTCTTGTATTGACTGTTTTCGCTAACGCACCACAGCGTTGCTGCGCATAAAAGGCTGCGCACAATGGCAACCGGCAACGGCGCCGCGTCCGTGTCGAGCTCGAACTCGCAGGACTGCTCCATCTGCCTCAACTCTATTGCTGTAAGCCGCATAGGACGAATCCTTACCTTAGATAAACCCTATCTGACCTCCGTCTCAGCCCTGTCAGTCGCTGTTTGTGGCTCCCTGCTCGCACACGTGGCATTTCAAATGCGTGCGATCACTGCTGTCGTCGCCGCAGTATCCCATTTTCGTCTGTCCGAACTGCCGTGCTGGTGCCGATCTGGAGGCCGATGTCGAGGAGCCCGACGAGGAGTGGCAGCAGCTCGAGGAGGGCGCGGACGACGAGGCGAAACCCCAAACTGCCAATGGCCAGCCGCCAGAGGCTGTGTTGCAACCCTCGCCTGTACCGGCGCCCGAGCCAGAGCCAGACGCCATGGATATCACCATGGATGTCACCGTCAATCCAAACGCATCAGACAGCCCTAGCGGGAGGTCAAACCTGCCCCACGAGCCGACGGAGCCCGTTCCCATTCGTAACCCGGCGTCTGGAGCCGGGCGCGTGAACCAACTACGGGAGAACCGCTCGCCGTCGCCGCACACCAACGGAGAGGGACCGATCACGCCGCGGAACAACGCCGGGCCCTGGGTGTTTGACGGCGGCGCGGGTCGGCGAGTGGCGGACCCAACAGCAGAGATGACGAGCCTCGACGCCGCGACAGAGATGGACCTGAGCGGAGGCGGCACGAGCGACGCATCGAGCCGCTGACGTGGTACACCAACGACGACAACGAAGAGGGGGGGAATGCAATCTTACATGGTTCCAAGGGACGGCATAGCGAGCAGACTGTAGATACCATAGAGCGGCGTTGGCCTTTTTGCTTCACAGGCCAGCGCGCGGGTGCACGGCGTTGGAGGGCATCATCGGGCGGGCTGGCGATTGATAATGAAGGCTGGCATGGGATGACTCGAGGGACCTTTGCAGCAGCAGCAGCAGCAGCAGCAGCATGGCAAGACAGTACCTAGGCATTGGCCCGCGTGGCGGTTTTGTCCGAACGGGCGCGCGGCGTGCGTACATATTTAATGAACACCGAGCTGGTGGAGAGGCGAGTGTAGATGACCCGCTCGCCTGTATTGCATAAACAAGCATCTCCATGGCATTGTGTTGGCTGACAAGCCCATGTGGTGCTGTGTGAAGTACATGGAGAGCCCTGCTTGATCTAGATGAGGCGGATGCCCTCGCGTGACGGCGGCAGGTGTTCAACATTGGCATTTCAAGCTCAACAGGCTCTACTGTACTCTGTGCTCAAGGGATTTTATAACCTTGGAAATGCCTTGTCTTTTGGCTGCACGACAAGGTCATGAGCCGCACTCTTGAGCGGGACCCGAAGATGCCATGGGCGGTGCAGCAGGGAGCGAGTCGACCGCCAGCCAATGGCTGCCTCGCCAGTTGTGGTGACGCCCGCTGCCTGGCCGAGCGCAGACGTCCAGCTCCACCGTCGGGTCGGACCTCCGGGCTCGGAATGATCCGACATATCGCCGAAGCCAGGCGCAGCGCAGTGCAGTGGCGGGCGCTCCACCCAAATTTTGGCGCCAAGTTCAACGGCCGTCATCGCCGCCGTCGCCGTTCGTAACCTCGTCCCCCGGTTCATCCACCACCAGCAACAGTCCGTCGCAACAGCACCACACAGCCATGTTGCGACAATTAACTACGCGGCTACAGCAGCCCCGCGCGGCGGCGTCCTCGTGCGCGAGGCTGCTGCGGCCCAAGAGCGGGCTGAGCGTCCCGACGCGGTCCATGGCGACTGTCTCCGTCGAGGGCATCCCCAAGGTGAGCAGCAGGATCAGACTCTACCGTCCCTCCCTCCGTGAATGTCGTCGCGCAAACGCTGACTCGTGGTCGGTGGTATGTAGGAACCGACCGAGCTCGACCAAATCACAACGCTGCCCAACGGCCTCCGCGTTGCCTCCGAGGCCCTCCCGGGCTCTTTCTCGGGCGTCGGCGTCTACGTCGAGGCCGGCTCGCGCTTCGAAAACGCCAGCCTGCGCGGCGTGTCGCACATCATGGACCGGCTGGCCTTCAAGTCGACGTCGCAGCACTCGGCCGACGAGATGCTCGAAAAGGTCGAGGCCCTGGGCGGCAACATCCAGTGCGCCTCGTCGCGCGAGTCCATGATGTACCAGGCCGCTACTTTCAACAGCGCCGTGCCCCAGACGGTCGAGCTGCTCGCCGAGACGATCCGCGACGCCAAGCTCACCGACGCCGAGGTCGCGGAGCAGATCGAGACGGCGCGCTACGAGATTGCCGAGATTTGGGGCAAGCCCGAGCTGATACTGCCGGAGCTGGTGCACACGGCGGCGTTCAAGGACAACACGCTGGGGAACCCGCTGCTGTGCCCCGAGGACCGCCTCGGTGCCATCGACAAGGCCACCGTGACGACGTATCGGGACCTGTTTTACCGGCCGGAGAGGATGGTGCTGGCGTTTGCGGGCGTGGATCACGGCGCGGCGGTGACGCTCGCGAAGCAGTTCTTCGGAGACATGAAGGCGAGCCCGCTGCCCGCTCTGTCAAGGACCGGCTCGGAGACGAGCATGTCTGCGGCATCTGACAGCGAGGCGTCCGCGTCCACCAGCTCCTCTGCATCCTCGTCCCCCTCCGCCTCGCCCCAGCAGCGCTCCTCCAAGCTCATCACCAAGATCCCCTTCTTCAAGAACATCTCCACTTCTGCGCCGCGCAACGCCGCCGTCGTCGACACACCCACGTCAGACATCCTGGACGCGCCGCAGCCGGCGCACTACACGGGCGGCTTCCTGTCGCTGCCGCCGCAGCCGCCGTCGCTCACCGGCACCAACTTCACGCACATCCACCTCGCGTTCGAGGGCCTGCCCGTGGGCTCCGACGACATCTACGCGCTGGCGACGCTGCAGACGCTGCTCGGCGGCGGCGGGTCCTTCTCGGCCGGCGGGCCCGGCAAGGGCATGTACTCGCGCCTGTACACCAACGTGCTCAACCAGCACGGCTGGGTCGAGTCGTGCGTCGCCTTCAACCACTCGTACACGGACTCGGGCCTCTTTGGCATCTCGGCCTCGTGCCTCCCCGGCCACACCCAGCACATGCTCGACGTCATGTGCCAGGAGCTGCGCGCCCTGACGCTCGAGACGGGCTTCTCGCGCCTGCAGGACGGCGAGGTGGCCCGCGCCAAGAACCAGCTGCGCAGCAGCCTGCTCATGAACCTCGAGAGCCGCATGGTCGAGCTCGAGGACCTGGGCCGCAGCGTCCAGGTCCACGGCAAGAAGGTGCCCGTGCGGGACATGTGCGCCCGCATCGAGGCCCTCACCGTCGCGGACCTGCGCCGCGTCGCGTCCGCCGTCGTGGGCGGCCGCGTCGCCAACCCGGGCGGCGGCAGCGGGGCGCCCACCGTCGTCGTGCAGGAGGCGCAGGCGTACGGCCTGACGAGCCACGGCATGACCTGGGACCAGATCCAGGACCGCATCGACGGGTGGAAGCTCGGCCGCCACTGAGGGCGAGTCTCTCAGTCTGACCAGCCGCAATGCCTCTTCTATCTAGCAGAGCGGCAGGACGTGTTTCTGGCATATCAGCGCGGGGCGTCCCATCGACGACGGTTGACAACGACAAAGGCGCAAACGGGCCTGTATAGACGCATGGGAAAGGGTGCGGAGCGGAGCGGAATTGCGCGGCCGTGAAACGAGCCGCTTGTATCATAGATGTAAAACGTGTACGGAATCCGACACCAGAACAGTGGGAGGGGGTGAAAAGGGCGAGCATTATTTCATCTCCATCACAAAGGCACGCATGCATATGACATGGAGCGAAGAGGCGGCGAGAACAAGAGAAAAATGTGTGTGCGGGAAGCAGGCAGGGGGCATTGTTGGCGCCGTCGGCGGGAGGGGGCTCATTCTCGAGGACGGACAGAGTGTGCTTGTCCGTTTGCGTTAATGTATGCACATATATGTACTCTTGCATGTAGTATTGCTATCTACCACGACCACTACTACTCATCATATGCACCTGTGCATCTACACACCCCTGACACGTCGGTAATATAGCAACAGAGGCATCGGGGACCTTTGGGAAGGGGCTGTAATAACCATGGCATTTGCCTGGGCCAGGTGTATATATTGCTCTAAGGTATTTCTAAGCATCGCTTGCTGTGTATATGTAAACCAACCCCAACCAGACGGAAAAAAACACTCACACGCAAATCTCGTTCTTCCCTACGCTGCTGCATGTCATACATTTCTTGCATGGAGACATATAAGGTAAGGCGTAGATGCAGAGGGCCAATGGCTGGCTGAACCCAAGGGAGCGGTCCATGTCCGGCTACAGCTTGGAGCGCACCGCCTCGAGCCGGTACTTGACGTCCTTGAGGGCCTTGTTGGCGGGCTTCCAGTCGTCAAACTTGCGCAGCAGCTCCTCCGTCTCGGCGTGCAGCTCCGTGCGCACAAAGTCCTCCTCCAGGACGCCGCGCATGATCCAGGGCAGGACGTACGGGTTCGGGCTGGCGAGGAGGGTCGTCGCATTGCCGCCACCGGTTGCACCTCCGCCCGCCGTAGCCGCAGCGCCCGCGCCGCCCTTGACCGACGATGCCGACGAAGATGCACCCGCGGCCGCGGGCGTAAGGCGGCGCACCTCGCAGGGCGTACCAGGCGGCACGGACGTGGTCTCGAGGGCGTGCGAGACGGCGAGGTCGTAGACGGCGGCGTCGTAGTAGAGGCGCGAGTGGCCCTCGCCCGAGTAGAGGCTGCCGGCGAGCGGGGCGGAGAGCTCGCGCACGAGGCCGTGGTCCGAGACGCCGAGGTTGCGCAGCTTGAGGGCGAAGCCGACGAGGTGGGCGATGAAGTCGGGGGCGTGGACGCGCCCGTCGATGAAGACGGCGCGGTAGATGTAGGGGTGGCTAGCGGGGGAGTAGACGGCCGACTGCGCTCGTTAGCGGACTGGCCGACAGAGAAGACAGAGGGAATGGTGAAGACCGGCAGAAAAGGGGGGCGAGGGGGTGGCCTACCTCCATGGGTACGAGCTGGTCGTCGATGCTCCCGATAAACGTGATGCGCGCGCCGTAGGCCAGGACACGTCTCATGGCCGCCTCGAAGCGCTGCGAGTTGGCGCTCGACGGGTTGCCAAAGTCCCACAGCTCGGCGGCCGAGCCCATGAGGATGCTAGACTTGTAGTCGGGGAAGGGTCCCAAGGCGACGCCGGCCATGGCGCAGACGCCGATGCGGGCGTTTGTGACGATGCCGAGGTCGATGAGCTTCTCGAGCAGCATGACGCTGACGGGGACGCCTTGGGAGTGGGACGCGACGAGGATGAGGTCTGCGGCGCGAATGTGTTCGATCCAGTTGAGCAGCAGCTTCCACAGGTTGTCGACGCGGTCGCTGATGCGGCCCTCGCCCTCGAGCGCCACCTTTTCGATCTCGCAGCCCTCGCCACAGCCGTGCGCGTCAGCCCACCGCCGGATCGCGTCGGCGCAGAGGCTGGCGAAGCGCAGCGACGTGCCCGTGGGCTGCCCGATCATGGGGCGCAGGTACGTGGCGGGGAAGAGGCCGTGGACGCCGATGGCGATGGCCTTGCGAATTTTGGGCGGCTCCTTGACGCGGAAGACGTGGTTCGCCGGCGGTTGGGAGGTGCGCAGGAGGAAGCTCTTGATCTGTTGGATGATGGACGGATCCTCCTTCATCTGATACGTGCTCGAGAAGGATGGGAGTAGTAAGTTGGGCGGAAACTTAGACGTTGACTCGGATTCAGCGACGGCCTTGGCAGTGTCGACCTTGGCTGGGGCTTTTGTTTCTGTCTGTGGTTGTATAGCAGGCTCTGCTGCGGCCTTGTCTGCAACGGTGCCGTTGGGAGGCGTCGGCGTCTGGGAGTCAGTGTCCATGGATGCCGGCCTGGCTCTCTTGCTGCGCCGCCATGTCGACTTGCCCTCCTTGGCCTTGACCTCTGTCTTGGAGGGCTTCGCCGGAGGGCTGGAAACGTCGCCCTCGGCCATTGGCGTGGGATGCGCCTCGGAGCCCTCGCCCATGACGGCAATCTCGCCAGACTCCGGGTCAGGCACCTTGCCATCCTTCTTGGGAGAGTCTCTTGACCAAAACGCCCAAGTCGAGCCAGCTTTTGGCGCCGGCTCAGGTTCCGGCTTCGGCGGAGGCGGCGGCGCGTCGTCCATGACCACGTCTTCGGGTTCCTTGGCTGTTGCCTCTTTGGGTGCAGAGTCTTGCTTCGCTGATGGGGCATTGCTCGAGTTGCCCAGAAATCCGAACCAAGATGACGACGGCGGTGGCGGTTCGCTCTTGGGGGGGTCGGCGGGCGGTTGCTCTGCTGCTGTCTGCGCGGGGGGAGTGGCCTGTCGGCCCTCGTCAGCCGCATCGTCGGGCGGTGGCGGCGGTTTGGCCATTTCGGCTTCTAATACTGTGTTTGGTATCCGCGACCACCAGCCGAGCCAACTACCAGTCGTAGGTGGCCGTTCCGGAGTCGCGGTGGGGAGCGCAGTCTGCTGGTCAGGGACCTCTTGGTTGCCGTCTCTCTTATCGGCCTCGGGGGAATTTGATTCGGGCTGGTCCTCCTGCTTCGGCTCGTCGTTTGCGGATGCAGGTTCGTTCGTGCTCGACTGAGGCGGCGCGTCTTCGGGGACCTTGGAGAGAGACGGGGCGTGGGTGCTGCGCAGACTCGCCGCGTCGTCGCCCTTTTTGGGATCGAATCGGCTTAGATCGGGGGTTCCTTTGGAGCGGACGGTCCCTCCGAGGATGTTTTCTCTCGCGATGGATGTCGAGGCGGACGCCTTGTTGGGAGTTCGCGGCCACGATCCGTACCAGCTCTTTGTCTTGCGTACCTGTGGAGGGGGGCGGGATGAGGGTCAGCGAACACGACCATCATAATGAAATAAATGTGAGGGGCCCCACGGCACATACCTCTCTCTGGTGGCCGGCTTCCGGGTTCGACGCGGTGCTGTGGCCCGACGGCAGCGGGCGCGGCATATGGGGCTGGTGGTGTTGCTGGCCGAGGCCCGGCTCCGAGGCAGCTGAGGTCGCGGCCTGTGACGTAGCGACGTGCGGCGACACGGCCGTCGTCGGGAGGCTCGCGGTGCTGGCTGCCGGGTTGTGACGCTGTCTCTTTCGCGGGAGCATCATGAGGTGGAGGTGGCAGTTGCGGCGGATGCTGGTGATGCCATCGGAGCTGCGTCGGGGCGCCGCCACGTCATCCAAATCGCGTCGAGGTGGTCGTGCCGAGGAGGGAGGATTCCGTTGAGAGGCGACCGGCAGCAGCTCGCTCGAGCACGGGCGGGCGGGCAGTGGAGGTAAAGGTTCCCTTCACATGGCGGGCGCTGAGATACAGGGCAGCGCGGCGGGCGGGCATCGAATGAATGACGAACAGTGGGCCACGGGTGCCTGGGGAGGGCCCCACCACCCGCCTGCAGCACCCACGCTTGCCACGATGCCCGCCAACCACCTGGACGCCCCATACGGCCCCGGGGCATCCATCCCGTCACCGCCAGTGAATGATCCCTGTAGCGTAGTGGAGGGGACCTGAGCCCGGTCGCCGCAGAGCCTCGACTCCCGGGGCCTGACGGGCTGGAGTGCTGAACATCCTCCACTGCAGCAACCCAGAGCGAGCGCCTCACTCATCATCACCTCATCACCTCATGCACCGCCTCAACAGACACCCGACGCTGACTTCATCTCACTGCTGGCACGGTCGACCCAACTTCGGGCAGGCACCAAGGCTCTCACGCCATCTCACCGCAAACGAAAAACAGCCAACGCGCGAAACACAGCTTTGTTACGCGCACACGTCGACGCTGGCCGCTATGGACCGTCCATCGTCGAGCCAAAGCTACCGCTACTAATCAACACATGAGAGCATCGAATGCTCCAAAGCCCTCTTCTCCGTCTGCGCAAAAAAGCGACAGCGAGTGATGAGACACCCAAGCCGCGCCGTGACAGGACGACCGTCGCAGCTTGTCAGATGCCGCACCTCCCACAGTCCCCGATCCTCACAGCACCCAGGTACTCATGCCAACACCTCAAGGTCTCACAGCTTCGGCGCAAAGCCCAGCCTCATGTTGCCCTGGTCAAAGACGACCAGCGACGACTTGAGCCCCATGTCTCCGTGGATGTTAAAGCCGCCAAGGACAAAGCTGCTCTGCAGGCCACCATAGCAATAGCGGACATCCTCGATAGTGCCAATGAAGCCGTAGTCCAGATAATCACCGGGAACCGTGACCATGCTTCCCTCCACCTTGTACGAGAAATCAGGAAGCTTGGTGCCGCAAGGGAAGAGGAACACCCAGTACCACACGTATAGCACTGCCCCCGGGACTGTGAGCCAGTAGTTCTCAACGATGTCCTCTGGCAGATACAAGAGCGTGGTGCCGGTGTCGGCGATGGACGTCACGGCCTCCTCGCGGTACACCCCGTTGATGGCATACCCCGGCGAGGTGAACGTCCAGAAGCCCTGGCTGCTGTCGACGGGGGTATACGTGATCGGGCCATTGTGTTCCTTCTTGTCAATGTAGCCGAAGTTGTACGTGCCGTCTGAGCGAGTAATCAGCCATCAAAACACCATCTCAAAAGAATAAAGGTCACCTACTGGCGGCATGGTTCAGGTTGGCAGTGAACAGCTGCTGCTTTATGTGTCCCTTTGCCGTGTCCATAAAGGTAAGCTGCTGGTCGGGCTTCACCGTGTTGAGGGAGCTAAACGCCAAGCCGAGCAGGCCGTCCGAGTCTGGGTTCTCGGTGAACGACTTGGCGACTGTGCTGGCCGCCTCGATGGCCTGGCCTTTAATTCTCAAGCCGCCAATGCTGACATTGTCGGTATAGACCTCGCCACCGGCGCTGCTGCCGTCGCCGTATTGGATCGACCAGGTAGAGCCCTCAAGTTTCTTGGCAGACTGACTCTTCTTTGGGTTATACAGCGTCTGGCCGTTGACCTGGTCCGAGGACATAGCCGTGCTGAAAACCCACAGATCGCTCGAGCCAGTGTCAAAGTCGAGCTGGAACTTCTGCGCAGGCGTGCCGATGTGCACTTCGGTGATATATTCGATATCGTCGGCCAGCGGCTGGTTGATGGCGTGTCCGGTCCATCTCTTCTGGACGCCGTTGGCCAGCTTCATGTCCTCGACGGTTTTGACCTTGGAGCGGGACGCCGCGGCAGCAAGCTCCTGGTCGCTGGGCATCGTCTTGTCGAACTTGTTGAGCGTTTTCATCAGCCCCCTAAACCCGTTGGGGGTATGCCCCGGGTTGCGAGCCACATGGACTGAGAACCCGCCATGAGACTCGGCCGGGAGAGCAGCGGCGAGGCCGCCGGTGGCCACGAGGGCAGCGAGGAAAGCACCAAAGGTCTGCATGACGACTTGCAAGCGCGGCGACGTTGTGACAATGACTTTCCGCCTTGGATGCTGCTACACCAGTATACGGCTCTGCGCGGCTCTAATGACCTTTATATGCCCATCCAAAACACCAGAACAGTAACGCGACCCTCCAACACCAATGTCCATACAGGTACGTAGCGGGGAAGAGTAAAAAGGTCCCGATGAGTAAGGCCCAAACATGATGCTGCACCGCTTTGCTTCTCGGATTTCCCCCACATCCGGACGAGCAGAGACGGGCATCGTATGGTCACACGACATCGCCAGCGGTCGTTGGGGAAGCAGGGCCTTTTGCTGCTTCCTGACCTGGCAGGTAAAACGAGAGGATTTCGATTGATACGTTGGCCGGCGCGTCCATGGAGTGCTCTTTCAGGCGATGCGTCACTCCAGCGCCCGCGTGGCATGGGCACGGCAAGGGCACAGATTAGGCAGGTAAAGAATGACCTCGCGCCTCGAAGCCAACAAACGCGGACCGATAGCTAGAGTTATATCAAGCATGATACTTTGCACCTATAACTGGGACACAACTCTACTTCAGTACGACCCAACCGAGCACGCAGGTTGCAGCCGGGGCGAGACAATGCTCTTGGGACGACAAGCCGTGCTCTGGTGATCTTTGCCGGGCGTCGGATCGGACCCTGATCTTCAATCGCGATCGTCAGGCACGAGCATCAGGTGCGGTTCGTGCAGCCAAGCCTTTTAGTGAAGCAGCTGTACCTGTATGGAGCTTGGGCCTGTGCCACGGGCGAGCCGAGCCGGGAAGCTCTCCCTTCTTGGCATCCACGACCCGTTCCACGGACATGCCGGCCTGCAACCCTCTGCATCGTTCGCACTGGCAGTTGTCCCAGCCAGCGCGTCTTGCTGCCGTTGGGCAGTCGCACGGAAGAAAGATGCCGGCGAAGTGGCGTACTATGGCCGGTTGGCGTGGCCCGCGGGCGTGGACCTGCGGTCGAGGCATGAGCTGAATTGATGCTTGGCCAACCGGCTGCTGCGGGGGGGTACTGCCAACTGCCCACAGTGTGCTGCGTGTTGGCGCAGTTGGGCGCTGAGTAAGTGTGCGGTTATACATGTCCGCTGTTGTGTCCCGGAATATGCATACTGTACGAGATAACCGTAGTCCGTATGCATAATTGAACAAGAGGGGCAAGTTGATGTGGTACTCAACTCTGGGCGGACGGTGTGCTGCATGGACTGTACTGCACTCAAGCTCTATCAAGTCCAGCGTGCGTACATTCTATATGTACGGAGCATCATCTCAGAAGATAAGGATCTGCACCCAGCGTGGCAATCTTGCCGTTCTATTCATGGTCGCTTCTCGACGAATTCCCCGTGCATGGGAGGCCGGAACATCATGCGGGGTTCTCCGTTTACATAGTCACTCGTCGGTGTATCCGTGTCGTCTGGGCGAGCTTTCAATCGTGATGTGCTGTCAACGTGGTGCGGATAGGCTTCCAGCCGTTCCCAAGACCTATCATAGAAACTAGACAACAGTGGTGTTCGCCCGTAACAAGGGTGTCTAGTTTACGGGTTTGCCCACCCGGTGTATCTAGCACATCCGCGTCAAGTGAGATGGATGAGTTGTATGGAGGTAGCCCATATCTTAATGTTAGAGCGCAGGCGACTTGACATAGCCGCACTACCCCAATGAGGTTTCGTCTATGGATGTCGTGACCGCAGGCCGACATTATAGATATACGCTTAGCCCATCCTGAAATATGTAATGGCCGTTCTGCCTGAATGTGTTGATGCTGGAGCCTTTACTTCAACTTCTGAATAGAGATGGTTTGGTGCCGGGTAGCAGCGACGAATTGACGCCTGAAATCGTGCCGCATTTTTGGTGGGGCTCCGTCAAGATGGACCCCCAAGACCCTTACAGGGAAAAACGTGCGTGGCGGGGCCGGAACAACTGCTCGGAGTCCCCAAAACACTGACCCGCCGCTTATCGCTTATCGCATCCCGCCCAGCAAAAAATTATCGACGGCTCGACCTTCGTGCCAGTCCACATCCACAGCTGACTTGAGGATCACAGCCCGGCACAGCGCAGTCGCTCGCATTGCACCTCGCGACCTCGCACAGCCGCCATGAGCAACCTCAAGCGGAAGGAGGCCCCCGACGGCACTCCTTCGTCAAAGACGGCCAAGAAATTAAAAGAGGCCCGTCCCGCCAAGAAGGATGCGACACCCAAAGATACGACCACGGCGGGCAAGCCCTCCAAGAAGCCGACCGAACCCAAGGCGCCCGTCGTTTCCCTGCTCAAGGATGACGAGCCCATTTTCCCCCGAGGCGGCGGAAGCGTCTTGACGCCCCTGGAGCAGAAGCAGATCCAATTGGAGGCCAAGGCCGACGCCATGCGCGACGAGGAATTCGACACCGGCGGCAAGGCGCAAAAGAAGAAGAAGCGCAAGATGTCTCTCAAGAGCGATGGCAAAGCCGGTTCCAGCAAGAAGAATACCGAAGATAATATCAAAGTGGAGAGTCTCAACTTCAAGGTAAAATCTCCTCTGCTAGGATCGTGCTGGCCGGGAAGCTGACCCAGCGCAGAAATTGGTCAAGGGCTCGCTCGTCCTCGGACAGGTGACGCGCATCAATCGTCTCGACCTCGAAGTCGCCCTGCCCAACAATCTGGCGGGCCGCGTCTCGATTGTCGCCGTTTCCGAGCAGCTGACCAACAGGCTGCAAAGCAACGCTGCCGAAAAGGACGACGACGACGATGACGAAGAGTCCTCCGACGAGAGCAACGCCGACCTCAAGAGCCTCTTTGCCGTCGGACAGTACCTCCGGGTGTACGTCGTCTCGACGCTCGACGAGTCAGCAGTGACCGGCAAGGCACGGAGAAAAATCGAGCTGTCGCTGCGACCGGCCGAGACCAACGAAGGCCTCGACAAAGACGACATTGTTGCCAACGGCACGGTCATGGCCTCCGTCGTCAGCGTTGAGGACCATGGCTGCGTCATGGACATCGAGATCCCGGGGCTGCGCGCTTTCCTGCCGACAGGAGAGATTGATTCGAGCATAGATCGAGATCGACTGCAGCCAGGATCCGTCTTCCTGTGCCACGTTACCGGCAAGGGCAAGGGCAAAGTCGTCCAGCTCTCGCTGCAGCAAAAGGCCCTGGGCAATGTCAAGGCGGTGCCCACCGAGGCGACCACAATTAGCACTTTCCTACCTGGTACCGCTGTCGACGTCCTGGTCTCGCACGCCGATCATTGTGGCCTTTCTGGCAAGGTCATGGGCAGCTTGGATGTCACGGCCGATCTCGTCCACTCCGGCGCGGGGCCCAACGACACGAAGCTGGAAGAGACCTACAAAGTCGGCAGCAAAGTCAAGGCCCGCGTGATTTGCAACTTTCCGACCGCAAAGGAACCCAAGCTGGGTATTTCCCTGCTGCCGCACGTCACGTCCCTGAGCCGAATGTATCCCGCCCAGGATGCTAACAACCTCCCGACTGTCGTGCTCCCTATTTCATCTCTCGTGGAGAAATGCACAGTCCGCCATGTAGAGTCTGCAATTGGACTGTTTGTGGACACGGGCGTCGCTGGACTTAGCGGGTTTGTGCACATTTCGCGAGTCAAGGACGGCAAGGTGGACGCGCTGTATCAGACGAGCGGCCCCTACCAAGTCGGATCCGTCCACAAGGGCCGCGTCATTGGCTACAGCGAAATGGACGGCATCTTCCACATCTCCTTCGAGAAGAGCATCCTCGAGCAGCAATACATTCGCCTCGAGGACGTTCCCGTCGGTGCGGTGGTCAACTGCGAAATCGAAAAGCTGGTCATCAAGGAGGATGGCGTGGCTGGCCTGATTCTGAAGGTCGCCGAGGGAATCAACGGCTTCGTCCCCGAGCGTCACATGTCGGATATCCGACTGCAGCACCCCGAGAAGAAGTTTCGCGAGGGCATGAAGGTCAAGGCTAGGGTTCTGTCGACGAACCCCGCCAAGAGGACCATGCGCCTCACTCTCAAGAAGACTCTTGTCAACTCGGACGCGCCGCCCGTCAAGTCGTACAGCGAGGTCAGCGTTGGCATGCAGGTTCCTGGCACAATCGTCAAGCTTCAGCCCAACGGTGCTCACATCAAGTTCTACGGCGCCCTGCGAGGCTTCCTCCCGGTTTCGGAAATGAGCGAGGCGTACATCCGTGATCCTAACGAGCACTTCCGCGTGGGCCAGGTCGTCAACGTCCACGTCTTGGACGTCGACTCCGAGCAAACGAGACTGGTCGTGTCTTGCAAGGACCCTGGCGCTTTCGGTTTGGAGAAGCAGACGGCGTTAAAGAACATCAAGCTGGGCGACGTGGTTTCCGGTAAGGTGACGCAAAAGACCGAGGACCAGGTGTTTGTGGAGCTGGCCGACAGTCAGCTCAAGGCCATTCTGCCCGTGGGCCACCTGACCGACAACAAATCGGCGTCCAAGGTTCAGTTTGCCCTGAAGCGCATCTCGACTGGGCAGACTCTGTCAAACCTCGTGGTGATAGATAAGAACGACCAACGCCGAGCCATTATCCTCACCCAGAAGGCGAGTCTGATCCAGGCTGCCAAGGACGGCAAGCTTCCGTCTACTTTCGAAGAGGTCAAGATCGGTAGCATTCTGCCCGGTTTCGTGCGCAACATCACTCAGAGCGCCGTCTTCATCCAATTCTCCGGAGGCCTTCACGCGTTGCTGCCCAAGGCCAGACTGCCTGCCGACGCTCAGAGCAAGCCCGACTTTGGCCTGCAAAAGTACCAGTCTATTGAGGTTAAGGTCGTGTCGACCATTCCAGAGCTGCGCCGCGTCATGGTTGCTCCCTCGTCTGCAACGGAGGAGCCCGAGAAGCCGAAGCGCGCGGAGAAGGCCCCAGCGCCCGAGGACGGCCTTAAGGTTGGCAGCATCGTGCAGGCCAGCATCACATCCGTCAAGCAGACGCAGCTGAACGTGCAGCTGGTGGGCACGGGTGTCCAGGGACGTATCGACGTTTCTCAAGTCTTTGACAAATGGGACGACATCCCCGACCCTAAGGACCCCCTCGAGAAATTCCGCAAGAAGCAGCAGTTGAAAGTCAAGGTCATTGGCGTTCATGATGCCAAGGATCACCGCTTCCTTCCTCTGTCGCATCGCTCGGCGCACTCGGTGTTGGAGCTGTCAGCTAAGCCGAGTGACCTGAAGAGCGAGGCTTCGGAACCTCTCGGGCTCGATTCGATCAAGGTTGGAGAGACACACGTCGCCTTTGTCAACAACGTGACTCCTCAGTACCTGTGGGTTAACCTGTCGCCAAACGTCCGCGGCCGTGTCTCGGCCATGGAGGCGTCGGACGACTCCTCGCTGCTCAACGACTTGCACGCGCATTTCCCCATCGGCTCCGCCATGCGCGTGCGGGTTACGTCGGTGGATACCGAGAACAAGCACCTGGATCTCTCTGCGCGGTCATCAAGCTCGTCCGAGTCCATTACCTGGGCTTCACTGAAGCCAAACATGTTCCTGCCTGGTCGCATCACCAAGGTCAACGAGCGCCAAGTGCTGGTCAAACTCAGCGAGACCGTCTCGGGTCCCGTTCACCTGCCTGACATGGCTGACAACTTTGACGACATTGACACCTCTGAATACAAGAAGAACGACATTGTGCGCGTCTCCGTGGTGGAAGTGGACGCGCCCAACAAGCGACTCCGCCTGTCGCTTCGCCCCTCGCGCATCATGAGCTCGACGCTGCCAGTGACCGACAAGGAGATAACCAGCTTCTCCCAGATCTCCAGTGGCGATATTGTTCGCGGCTTCGTGAAGAATGTGGCTGATAAGGGTCTCTTCGTCCTCCTCGGCGGGCAGGTGACGGCTCTCGTCAAGATTGCCAACTTGTCAGACCGCTTCTTGAAGGAGTGGAAGGATCAGTTTCAGGTCGACCAGCTGGTCAAGGGCCGTGTCATTGCCGTCGATGCCGCCGTGCGCCAGGTCGAGCTGAGCCTGAAGGCTTCGATGGTTGAGGAGGACTACACCCCGCCGATGACCTTCAAGGACATCAAGGAGGGCCAGGTCGTGACGGGTAAAGTGCGCAAGGTCGAGGAGTTTGGCGCGTTCATCCTCGTCGACAACTCTGCCAATGTCAGCGGCTTGTGCCACCGCAGCCAGATGGCCGACAAGGCCGTCAAGGACGCGACGAAGCTCTACAAGGAGGGCGATGCGGTCAAGGCAAAGGTTCTCGAAGTAGACGCCGACAAGCGACGCATCTCGTTTGGCCTGAAGCCATCATTGTTCGAGGACGAGGACAGCGACATGGACTCGGATGCCGGCGCGCCCTTGGAGGATGAGAGCGACGAAGATGTCGAGATGGACGAGGGCGCCTTGCTCAAAATCCTGGGTACCGATAACATGGATGACTCTGACGAAGATGAGGGTGAAGAAGATGATGACGAGGACGAGGACGAGGATGAGGCTGAGGAAGACGAGGGCAGCGACGAGGATGAAGAGATGGAAGACGCACCCAACGCCAAGACCAGCGGCCTCGGCTTGGGCAAAAAGTCGGCTTGGGCGGCTGACCCATTCGATGAGCCTGGCTCAGAATCCGACGACGACGAGCAGGTTGTCTCGGAAAAGAAGAAGCGGAGAAGAAAGGGCGAGGTCCAGGTGGATAAGACGGCCGAGCTAGACGCACACGGGCCGCAGACATCGAGCGACTACGAGCGACTACTTCTGGGACAGCCCGACTCATCTGCTCTCTGGATCGCCTACATGTCATTCCAGATGCAGGTGAGCGACCTGTCCAAGGCCAGAGAGGTTGCCGAGCGCGCCATAAAGAGCATCAACATCCGGGAAGAGACGGAGAAGCTCAACGTCTGGGTCGCATACCTCAACTTGGAAGTCGCCTACGGCAGCAAGCAGACTGTGGAGGACGTTTTTAAGCGGGCATGCCAGTACAATGACGAGCAGACGGTGCACGAGAAGCTGGCGAGCAATTATATCGGCCTGAACAAGCACAAGGTACGCACTCATGGTAGAGTCCGACCGACATCCATATTGATGCTAACTCACTCTTCACAGGAGGCCGATGCGCTCTTCGAAACGATGCTGAAGAAGTTTGGAGCCAAGTCTCCCAAGGTATGGACAAACTATGCGCACTTCCTGCACCACACGCACAACGACCCTGCACGGGCACGGGCTCTGCTGCCGCGCGCGACGCAGCAGCTGGACAAGCGACACCACCAGGCCATCATCAGCGGGTTCGCCGCGCTCGAGTTTACCTCAGACAACGGTGAGCCGGAGCGTGGTCGCACCATGTTTGAGGGCCTGCTGTCGACGTGGCCGAAGAAGGGCGACCTCTGGAGCCAGCTGCTGGATCTGGAGACGAGACGGGGCGCGGAGGCGGACCAGGCGGCGGTGCGGGACGTGTTTGAGCGCAGGACTCGTGTCAGGGGCCTGAAGCCGCAGCAGGCCGAGAGGTGGTTCCGGCGATGGGCAGAGTGGGAAGAGAAGCTCGACCCCAAGGGTCGGGAGCGGGTGATGGCCAAGGCGCAGGACTGGGCGGCGCAGTTCAAGGCGCGCAAGGAGGCCGACGCGGCGGCGGCGGCGGAGGCAGACGAGGAGATGGAGGAGTGAGGGCGCTGTGGTTCACAGCACTTGCATGGTGGTGCCGGATAGCACCAGGTCGTGTCGACCATTTATTCTAGACATGTGCGGCACGCAACATTAGCAGCGTGAAGAAAAGTCTATTACAGAGTCTGCCGCGCGTAGAAACAAGCGTGACTACAACATGCATGTGGCGATACCTCGGAAGGCATTGAACGGAAGGCTAGCGATGTTGAACCCTCCAGGCACGACGACCTAAGTGAACTGCCCTGCCTGATCTCTCACTTCGGTTCTTACTTCCGCTTGTAGTCCGAGCAAACGGCAAAATTCTGCCACTCCGGCCAGGTACACGCGTTCTGATCAACGCGGCACTGTTTCAATGACAACAAAGAGTCAGCCAGCACAATTCAGTAGTGTTGGCGAAAGGCGGACATGAGCGGAAACAGTGGACATGTTCATTTTGGGGGGCGTAGACCTGATTTATTGATCACTTACCGGAGCGATGCTGTCACAAAACACTTTAATGTAAGATGGCTTTTTCCCTGTGCCTGCGTTTTCATCAACTATGCACTGTTGAAACTGGAGGTTGCATTTCTGGGTTTGGCGAGGAAGAGCCAGTTAGCCTGGTGTCCAACCAGTACATGCACCCAAGGCCAGGTCGCAAGGAGGAGCGGTGCGCGGGCTCTCTGCGTTGCGAGGTAAAGAACGGGAAAGGGAGCGATATACATACCCCGTGGTGAGTGCGCAAGGCGAATGCTGGGCTGCAGAGAGATGCCAGCGCGGCGGCGGCGGCGTAGGCGAACTTGATGTCGACGAGCATGGTGTGGGTTATTGCTCTGGAAGTCTCGCGCGGTGGGTTGGGAAGATGGCTGGGGGCCTGCGTATCTTGGACGAGGGAATGCTCAAGCAAGAGAGATAAACGGACGTGAGAGGGTATGGGATATCTTGTGGGTTTTATATGATTGAGATTGGACGTCGTTATTCACAGAAAGAACGCCGGTTGGATCACGGAAGGCCAACCCATGACGGATGGGCAACGTGGATGGACAACTCGCAGTTCTGTTAACCATTTTCGAAAGGCGTTCGCGTCATGAGCCGCCGAAGATGGACATCATTTTGATGCCCTGATGCGAAGACAAAATGGAAGCGAGAAGATGATGTGCATTTTATCCTGGATGAAGCCACTAGACCGTTTGGGAATGACAGGCGCGTAAACATGGAAGTGATTCACTGTTCTGGATATCTAGACTCCGATGCTTCGTGCTCATAGTTCTGATGCCTGAGGAAGTCAAGTGCCTCACTCCTCACACTCAATCTTGGAAGGCGTGTCGGAGCAAATGGCGCCCTTCCTCCAAGTCGGCCACACGCATGACGCCGAGTCAGAGCGACACTGCACAGAATACGGGCTGGGTGAGCACGGCGAACAAACAATTGAACAGGGAACGAGGGAAGCGTTACCGGAGTTCGTGGATCGCAACGCCTCCACCCCCCAAGCACAGTAGGCCGCGCGCCTGGGGATTCCGTCGATTCTATCGTCCACATGCATATGTTTTCTTTTTTCGAGCACTCCTGAATTGATCAGGAACAGAGTCAGATCGTGAGCCGCCGGCGTGACTGGAGAGAGGACGGTATGTGGGTATCCGCCGCCTGGCGGGAGCTTACCTCGTGAACGTACTCGAATGCGAGTGTTGGGCTGCATAGTAACGCGAGGGCGGCGGCGTAGGCAAATGTGATGGGGGATAGCATCTTTGTGTTGGAGCGTTGGAGCCGGGTTTTGATGAAGAATGGGGATTGGGGAATCGGCCTTTGGTGATTGTTTGGGTCTGTGAGTGATAGAGTCGGGATGGAGTTGAGCTCCGTGTTGCATAGTGGCATCAAACAAGACCATGAATGTTTAGAACAGAAGGGAGCGATGGGGTGAAGTGTCACGAAGCATCTTGCAGCTGATAGAAGGTACACCATCTACAAAAGCCAGCTCGGGACCATTCAATGACCATTGGGCCGTGCGAAACACGTCAAAGTATTGTATCATGTTCACCCAACGAGCCTGCAGTCGAGGAGCTGATGAGTCGAGGCGGGCGGAAGCAGCACTTTATATTCTCGCGGTCTCATTACGCGACCACGACCAGATAGCGTATCAATGACCGCACGCCCTGAATGAGTTATGTGAGTGTGAGACGCCGCGCTGGAGCGAAGGCGATGACAATGGTAATAGCCTGCAGATGGCAGTTGATGGCTGAAGCGCCGTGCACGTCGGTTTCAGTAAGTTCAGGTGAGGACATGGCATAGCCCGCGGCGTGCTATTGACACCCAGCGGCGGGACGGGCAATAAAGGTGTGGCGTTGCTAATGACCAGCCGGGTGGCGGCAGCCTCTTAGACGCGCTGATTGTTAGCATCTCATAGAGACCCTCCACGTCGTGCTGTGCAAGTGCAACGTTCGGCTGGAACTTGCCGGACGCGCGGGCGGCGGACGGACTGGGGCTGTTTCGGCAACATCCACCCAGCAAGGCACGCCGGACTGGAAGAAGAGCACCGGGAATGTGGAAACTCGTCGATCAGCGGTAAAACTGCACGGAGCGGCCCAAGGAAAGACGGCGGGGGGATCAATCCGAAATGGGCACTCAGAAGCGGGCGGAGTGGGTGCGCGTGGGCGGCGGCGGCATGTTCCAGGGCCAAGAGATGTAGGGCTCCTGAGCACGGCACTGAGGCAATAACGCACGCGAGTGTGATTTTTTAACAAATATGGATGGATGTACATATGTATCACTGCCGTCAGCGGGTTGGAGACCAAACTCCCCGCCCGCCATCTCCCCACTCGCCGAGGCCGTGTCCATTCTTCGGGCATATGAAGCAGCACGGCAGCAGGGCTCATTTGAGCACCTGTGAAGCAGTATCACAGCAGATTACACAGTCACGTCAGTAATACTCGCGGCATATACCTACCTCTGGTACATAACATAACACGTTGTTTCGAACACAAGCCCGCAGCCAGACCCCCCCCCCCCTTCTCGGCCGGAACTAGCGGGTGTCGCCATCTGCAGCGCAAAAGACGGGACGTCGATCCGCAAAAAGCGGGAACCGGGGGCGAGCACGTCACCGGGGCCGTCGGTAGCGTCAACCAACCCATACCCTTTTGCCTTGCGCCTGCGGCTCCTCGGGCGCGCCGCACCGCCGCCGCGGGCCTGGCCTTGACGCCGCAGCAGCGGGTGGTCGGTCGCTGGCGTGCCGGGTTTCGAGGCCCGCGAGACAGAGAGAGAGACTCTGCTGATGCCCTCATCATCGGACGTGAATATCCAATCCTCAAACCCCCAAGGAACTGACCGGATTTTCCGTGCCCTGGCCATGGGGTGTCGCGTGTGCCGGGCGAGAAAGGTGAGCGAGACCCTTCGATTCAATTCAAAGCTTCAGAAGCCACAGCCGGCGGCGAGGGACCGAAGCGGGTGGATCATCGGGCGCGCACCCGCGGTGTGGTGAGGCGCGCGTGCGTGAGGTGAGGCGAGGTGAGGTGAGAGAGCCTGGGCTGACGGGTGGGATATCAACGTCCCGCGCGACGCACAGGTCAAATGCGATGGCCGCCCCAACGGGTGCCGCAACTGCGAGCGCCTGCAGCTCGAATGCGTGGGTGACGACGGCGCGCCGCTGATACTCGACGGCGGCGGCGGCAGCGGCGGCAGCGGCAAGGGCGACGGGAGCAAGGGCGTTGCAGGCGTCGGCGCGCTGCGCAAGATCCGCACGTATCGCTCGTGCCAGAGCTGCCGCCTCAGCAAGACCAAGTGCAACGGCGACAGGCCGCGGTGCGCGCGGTGCGTGGCCAAGGGCGCAGAGTGCGTCTACGACGGCGGGTCAGCGCCGCGCTGGACGAGGAGCCTCAAGAGGGGAGGGAGCGTCGACGTCAAGGCCGAGCGGCGGGATGATGGTGCCGAGTCGTCGCCGCCGGGGGACCATGGGTCGTCGGCAACGACGGCGGATGGACGTGGGGAAGGAAGCGAGGCGGCATCGTCGTCGAGAGCATCTGCTGAGGCGAGGGCTGGCGAGGGGACGAGCAGCATCGGCGTAGGCGGTTCTGCCTCTGCCGGCGGTGATGTGACGCCCTCGCATCCGCTTTCATGGTAAGTATCGTTCACAGTACCTCTCCAGATCGGCTCTCGAGTCTCATACACAGACAACTGACACACTTCGCAGGCTCCTCTCCCCCGAGCTCCCCACCGGCCGGAGCCTGCGCCGCGTCGTCGAGCAGTACTTTGCCAACGTGCACCCGCTGCGGTGCTTCGCCTTTGTGCACAAGCCGTCCTTTATGCGCCAGCTGGACCGCGGCTTCGCCTCCGACGACGAGTCGGCGCTGCTGCACATCATCTGCGCCCACGGTGCCAAGTTTCTGCTGCTCGGCAGCGGCGCGGGGGATCTGACGCCGCCGCCGCCGCCGGTCGGCCTTCGGGGCGCTGGCAACCAGTGGGCGCGCCGGGCCGAGTTCCTGTTACTGGCAAATTTCGGCAAGATTTCGGTGCAGCGGCTGATGGTGAGTTCTAATGGTGGTGGTTGGGGGAAGAGTGCAAAGGGCGGTTTGCGTTCAGGGGTTCAGGGGCTGATGCACATTTATGACTTCTTAGACGGCCATCCTCCTCCACGACTTCCACTTCCGCCTTGGCGAGTACGGCCAGGCACTTATGATTAGCGGCCTCGCTGTGCGCATGGCACACGCGCTCAAAATCAACGCCGAGTACAATGCCGACGTGTTGTGCGCCGACGAGCGCGACGCGGCGGCACCGTCGGTGGCATCACGCGAGTCGCGCCGCCGCCTCATGTGGGCGTGCTACGTGCTCGACGCGTGGGCAGGCTCGGGCGTCGACCAGCTGACACTGCTGCGCGAGAGCGACATCAAGATCCAGCTGCCCTGTAACGAGCGCAACTTTGGCCTGCGCATCCCCTCCGTCACCGAGACGCTTGGTGTCGGCCACGTCCTGCAGTTCCTGCCGCCGGCCATTGTGCCGCGCCGCCCGGCCGCAAACATGGGCATCATGGCCTACTACATCCGCGTGGTTGCGCTGTGGAAGCGCATCGTGCGCTACGTCGCCGGCCACGGACTGGGGCTGCACGCCGACGACCGTCCGCCGCCGTGGCAGCCGGACTCGCACTTCGCGGCCCTCGACGCGGACCTGCATCTATGGCGCCGCGAGCTGCCCGACTTTGTCGAGTACTCGACCGAGACCATCTACGCGCGCCTCGACTCCAACCAGCTGGGCGCCCTCGTCCTCATCCACTGCACCTACCACCACAACTACCTCGAGCTCTACAAGATCACCATGCCCGACCTCTTCAAGCTGGACAAGCCATTTGTCTTCCCGCCCGAGCACCAGGAGTTCCTGCAGACGATGCAGGCCAACTGCTACTACCACGCCGCGCAGATTGCCGAGATCCTCGCCGAGGCGGCCGAGCACGGCGCGCGCCTCCTGTCGGACAGCCTGCTGCCGTTCTTCATATACGACAGCAGCCGCGTCATGCTGTATTACGTTGCGCGGCTGCTAGACCCGTCGCGGCCGGATGCGGAGACCAAGATGCGGGAGGCGATCCGTGCCGTGGAGAGCAACAACCGCGTCTTGAGACTCATGTCGACGCTGTTTCCGATTGCTCAGAGCCTGGTATGTTGTCCTGGGTAGGGAGTCTGTCAGATGTGCTAACGTATGTTTCACAGTCGGCGACGATAGAGCGATGGCTCGCCAAACTGCAGCGGGCCGTCAGTCAGGACGACCTGGTCAGCAGCCTCCAGTCGGAGCACCGGCTGGAGGCGCACCGCTCTGAATTGTTAGTCCCTGTGACCCGACGGCTTACTCTCTAGTTGGCAGAGGAAGGAGCTAACGCAGATCCAGATTAAGCGGCGCGCGCGAGTCGTCCGAGTTCATCCTCCCGCCGCTCCACTCCCTCGCCCGCACCGGCGGCGTCGGCGGCTCCGTCACGCCCGACAAGCGGACGCCCGGACTCTCTTCTGGCGGCGGGACGGGGAGCGTGCCCGACTCGCCGGCGTGGAGCACCGTCAACCCCAACGCGGCCAACGCATCGTGGGACGGCACCAGCGCGGCGGCGCACCAACTCGTCGGGCTGAGCACGCAGGCGGCGCAGGCGAGCGGGCTGCAGCACGAACGGCCGGTCCTGCTCCAGCAGCAGCAGCAGGGACCCCCCGTGAAGCGCCAGGGCAGCCAGCCCATGTGCGAGGCGCTGGACCTCGACGACCTGCAGAACTTTTTGAGCTGGGACATGTACGGCATCATGGAGATGGGAGGGGGGGTGTTTAACGACGACATGGACGACTCGGTGTCGCAGTCATGGACGGGAGCGATTTGATTCGATACGATACAGCATTTTTTGTTTTTCCAGAGCGAAGATGAGGCGAGTGATGCGGTTCGGGGGAGCTGGATGTTGGCGTGATGAGGCGTGATGGAGTCGCTATATGGACGGAGACGGATTGAATACCACTGACGAGAGAGGACTGGACACGACGGCCACGAAACGTTTCGAATATGATAGATAGATAGAGAGAGTGTGAAATGTCACCGGAGAACGGGACGGTGGATGAGAAACCGGTGTAAATGCGGTGGAGAGTGCGCCTCGGAGCGCTCGTCTCGACGGCCCGAAGCCGAGGCGGGCGACCATCGGCCGGATCGGCTACGGCGCCCGGAATTCGGTGGGGCCCGCCGCGGTCGGCGCAGTGATTGGCGACCGGAGCGTCGGCCGGAGCGTCGCCATTGCGTTGCAGTGAGACGTGCTGCGATATAAGGTCACCGTCGACGCCGGTCTCACTCATGTCGGGTGTCATTTGCCTCACGCCGTGCCTTGTGCTTCCTACATATCGTCTACCTTCCAACTCGCATCTCATAGCGCGCATTATCATCATCGCCGCTAGAGAGAAGAAGAGTGAGACGGCGCAACAACGGCAACACTAGCACCACCTAAGGAGACATTAGCGACACAGAACGGGCAAAAGGAGAGACACAAGCATCATGCCCAAAAACATCCTCCTCCTCGTCGCCGACGACCTCGGCCGCGAGCAGCTCGGCTGGTACGGCTGCTCGGCCATCCAGACGCCGCACCTCGACGCGCTCGCCGCCTCGGGCACGCGCTTCGACATGGCCTTTGCCAGCACCGCCTCGTGCAGCGGCTCGCGCACGACGCTGTACACGGGCCTGCACACGCACGAGAACGGCAGCTACGGGCTGGTGCTCGAGCGCAACGGCTTCCAGACCTGGGCCAACGTCGAGACGGCGCCCCGCGTCTTCAACGACCTCGGGTACCGAACCGGCATCCTCGGCAAGGTGCACGTCGCGCCCGACGCCGTGTACCCCTGGCAGGTGCGCCGGGAGAGCGAGACGCGCGACGTGGCTGTCATCGCGGATCAGGCGGAGCGCTTCTTCCAGGAGGCGCGCGACGACGAGAGCGGTGCCAAGGGCTTCTTCCTGACCATCGGGTACGTCGACCCGCATCGCGTGCTCACCAGCCGCGGCGGATTCGGCAACGCGGACGCAGACGCGGGTGCCTACGACGCGCGCATCCGTGACCGCGTGTACACGCCCGACGAGGTCGCCGTGCCGCCCTTCCTGCAGGACCTACCTGCCGTGCGGCAGGAGCTCGCCGAGTACTACCGCGCCATCAACCGGCTGGACCAGGGCGTGGGCATGGTGTTGGCGGCGCTGGAGCGCACGGGGCAGGCCGACGACACGCTGGTGCTGTTCCTGAGCGACAATGGCCCGCCCTTTGTCAACTCCAAGACGACGCTGTACGACGCAGGCGTGCGTCTGCCGTTCCTGATGCGCGCGCCGGGGGCCAGCAGTGCCACCGACGTTGTAAACCCCAATCTCGTCTCGTGGATCGACGTGCTGCCCACGATGCTGGCCTGGGCGGGCCACGAAGGGCGCCAGCCGCCTGAGGGGTCTGTCGGTCCGCGAAAGGGGCGCAACTTGTTGCCCATCGCGGGAGAAGGGGCGGTGGTGCCCGGCTGGGATCGCGTCTTTGGATCGCACACGTTTCACGAAATCACCAACTACTGGCCGACGCGGTATATGCGCACGCGGAGGTGGAAGTACCACCGCAACGTGTGCTGGCGCCTCGACTTCCCCTTTGCCATGGACCTGTACGCGTCGCTGTCTTTTGACGCGATGCGCAACTCCGGAGGCGCCGCCGCCGCGCCCATCACCAACGGCTGCAACGGCACCACCACGAAAGAGGTGAATGGTGTCAGCAAACACGAAGAGAAGACGGCGGCACCAACAAGCAAGCAACCGGCGATGATCGGCAAGCGCACGCTCAAGAGCTACATCCGCCGCCCGGCCGAGGAGCTGTACGACCTGGACGAGGACCCGGACGAGGTGCGCAACCTGGCGGACGAGCCGGCGCACGCCGAGACGCTGAAGGAGATGAGGCTCGCGGTCGAGGCGTGGCAGTACGAGACGCACGACTTGTGGCTGTGGAAGGACGGCGTGTCGGTGCAGCGCTTCCGCGAGTTTGACTACGAGCGCGAGGGGCTGCGCATCCCTGACCGGTTGGACTTTGATGTCGATAGCCCCGGGACGGAGGGGGTGAAGACGATACGGTTGCATGGGGCATAATTGAGGATCATGCGGCTGGAACCATGTAGAATAATGTATGAATGACACAATTGTGCAAAGCCACGACCGGCGTTGCTTATCTTCAAATTCCCCTGAGTTAACGTACCTGATGTGGCCACTACAGGGCGGCATGATAAGAGCACAGGTTGATACAAGAGGCAACGCCGTCGGGACATATTATGTACGCATCCCCCTGTTTCAGCCCTCAAGGCTCCTTAACTGCAAACGACGTCGCGCAGTCAATGGCAAAGCCAAATACCCTCGCGTACCAGCCCCGAGACCAATGGCTCATCTCAACATTATGTGGCGCCCCGACCAACAGCACTTCCTGGACCCTTGGACTGTCAGTGAAGGCACTCACGATCTCCTGAAGATGTTCTCGGCTCCCTTTCCAGACCCGGTCGCGTTCCGCGAGGCCCACCATCACGCTCACTTGCACTCTGGGGGCCCAATCGCTCCTCCACCGGGGCGCCCAAACCTGGCTAGCCGTCTCAATGTCCCCAGTCGGCGGATGCTGTCGCAGACTGCTGGCGAGGTGGAAGATATCAGCATCGGCTGCCCATGATGGCAACATCAAATCTTGCAGGGTCTCTGCGTTTGTTTCACCGCGCCGCTGTCTCGATCGGAAGGCGAGAATATCCGGGTGCGATTGGGACCCCATGCCAGAGAAGGAGATGCCGCCGAGGGGATATCCGGGATTTGGGTCGTCGGCGTGAAGCGTTGCGGCGATGATGGCACTTGGCGTCCCGAGGCTATGGCAGTGCAATACGATACAGACGCATCCGCTGGATGCCCCAAAACGCGTCCATAGCGCTGGTAAGATATGGTGGTGTAGCCGGCGCGCATTTTCCTCTGCGAAAGTCGAGTCCTGTGGAATGTGTCCAACAGGCGATGAGCCTCCATAGCCTGGTCGATCAATCGCGAACAACGGAATGTTCATAGCATCGCTTAGTTTCTTGGCTGAGTGTTCCGGGTCACTGTCAAAGTATTGGGCAGAATAGCCAGCGCCATGAATAGCAACGAGAAGCGGACGACTGTTATCGCCGGAAGTACAGGTTGATGGAATATTCGCGATGCCTGCGACAGTCGCGCCGTCTGTGAGGCGCAGGGTAAATGACTCCATCTCGAGTGCATGTGGCCGCCGTTGCTAGACAAATTCACGACCTTACGAACGACTCTATATACTCCCCCAACTACGAGGGCCATTCCGTGAAGAACGCAGCTGATTCAAGCACTTTCTTGCGTTGGACTGACTATGTTGTCATGATTGAGACTTTTGCTCAGAGTTGATGAAAGGCGTTGCGCCGAGTCGTCCCGCGGCCTCCGAGCCGATAGCGCCGAACTCGACGTGGGTTTGCTTCAAGCTTCAGGGTTTCGGCCGCCTTGGGGCTCGGATATCGACAATTGTGAACGGAGATCGAATAGTGAAAGAGCTTGAGATTATGGCCATCGAATGGAGACCCGGGGTCTGCTGAGACCGTTGCAGCGCATCCCAGGGACGGACGGTTCCAACTTCTGGGGATGACTGTGGTGTGTCTCTGCACGGGTGTGTGGCGAAGGAGAAGGGGGGTGAGGGTTTGCAGTTACGATTGGAGACGATGCCGAGATGCAGTTGATGGAGACCGCGATGCCTTGTTTATGCTCTTGACGATTCGACTGTTGAACGAGGACTTGTCGTCCGAACTGGAAGTGCCCGCCTGCAATCCCACTAAGCCTGCCGCTCTGCCCGAACTGAACCATCGCCCGAACGTAACTTCCGAACGTCTTCTTTCATAAACCGCTCGAATCCTCCAGGCGTATACTCCCAATTGCTAAAAGAAGTGAAATTGCGCCCGGCTGCTTTCGGCTCTTGGCTCGCTGATGACTGCGACGGCTGTTCCCTTGTCGGCTTCAGCGCATAGCAAAGGATAAAGTACAGCCGCCGACAAAGCTCTGTGTCTCTCATAACGCTCTTCTGCAGATCTCTTGCCTCTTCGTCACCTTGTCGGCTGCTTTGCAAAGCTGATCGGCACTCAGACACACTCTTGCGAGTCAAGTGTAGGCGCTTCACGAGCGCGACAAGTTCCTCGCCAACACTCAACCGACCAGCTGGCGGAGCATCCAACGAACGGCGAATGGAACCGACACACCCCTGGAGTTCTTCCCAGGCACAGTACTCAATCTGCCTACCAAGTACCAGAGCCAGCAGATGCAAGGGAGGAAACAAGGAGTGGCCTCTGCGGACAATTGTAGTTGATGTCTCCCTGCCTTGTCCGTTTCCATCTGCTGCGAGAATATACGTGGGCTCATTTATGGCTGTCTCAAACTGTTCCAAAAGGTCGTACGTTGTTGGCTGGGGAGAGACGAGGACGGACCCAACGGCCGCTTGCCAATCGTCCTGCTGACGCCTCAGCTCTATAAACGTCGCAATCGACTCAAAGGACTCCAGTCCGGCCATGTCGGAAAAGATCTGAGTGGTTCCCGAGCGCAGAGTATACAAGCATGACCCGCCATGGAAAAGGCTGATGCTGGGCTTGCGGTCCCTAAGAAAGCACTGGTAGGCGCTTGCTAGGAGGGGGCCGAACGATTGGTAGCCTCTCATTTGACTCGGATGGGCAACCAAGCTCCTTGCTGTATTCACAGGTTAGCCTTGGCGTGAGGTTAAAAGCCCAATAAGACTTACGGGAAAACGCTGTGGTGCCCTCTTTTACAAGATCCAGAAATGAAGTTGGGATGCATGTCGAAGCCGGCAAGCCCCGTTTGTCGCACCCGGAGCATACTTTGCGACCATCGCCACCTCGGTAGCACTATCTATTGTCAATACAGGATGCCATTTGCAGTGTTTGTACCATTTACTCACATAAATGTGGTGAAAGCTGCATCGTACGCATGCCGAGACATTTTCGTGCCGCGTTGCGACTGCGTCATTCATTTGCCTTGGTGGGGCGCCCGTTCTCGCCTCACCCGCTCGACGGTAGGGAGCAGGCAAGTATGACGAGCGCTCTACCTCGCTACTAGCACGCGTATATGCCGAACTTACATTGTCCGCGCTGAAAACAGACGGACTATAAGTGCTTGATGCGCTGTCAAGTGATGTGCCTGACATAGTGGGTGGTGGGCGGAAGGCGAAACCCGTCCAGCCGTGGTAATCAGGGGGAGGTTGCGTGTATGGATTCGTGTGTTCGGCATTCATCGCTGCAATAGGGAATTGTGGGAACCAAGTCATCCCAGAAGGGAGCTGTTGATACGGGCGATGGAGCTCGGCAATTGAAGACGGCTCGGGTTGCGGAAGTGAAATGGCCGAGTCTGGAAAGTAGTATTGTACTTGGTGCATGATCTCGACGAAAGGGCTAATGTAGATCTCATCGATGGGGTTTGCTCCAATAACGAGGCCGTAGATCAAGTCATCTCTTGTATCGACTACAATAGAGCCGGAGTCACCAGCTTCCAGCCCTACAAGGTTCTTCGTCAGATTGGGAAATGAGGAGCTCATGACAAGCTGCTTACTTACCTTGGCCATCGGCCAGGCCAATAGTCCAGACCGGAGAGATCTCGTTCCCGTTAATTCCTCCAACAATCGAGGTTCCAGGCCGGAGGACACCATGCTTTGGCTTCTTGTCACTGGTGACCAGAAGGACGGGAGTGTCCACTGTCGGACAAGCCTTTGCGTAGTGCGTCATGACGCTGCGGCCGGGGACACGGGTGTGGTTGACCAGACGTGGGCTCCTGTGCTCAATACCAGCTGGTTCAATTCTAAAGAGTGCCCAGTCGAAATCATGTTCGCCAGGTGGACCCAGCTCTTCCTGGGGCGGCAAAAGCGTCGCAGAGACCTCATTCAGTCCGTCATCACGACTGTCTGGCAATGTTTCAATTGGGAAAGGTCCTGGCATCGCTGCGGGCGAGGCGGTCTCCTCTTCATCCACGCCGCAAGGTAGATCTTCGTATTCAATATCATTGATGAAGAAATCGCAGCCGTCATTGACCACGACGCTGGCGTCGGAAGTAGGAGAGTTCGGGGTGGCCGGTGAGGCGTCCTCTTTGATCGAACTCGGACCTGCTGCGGCGTCACGGGCAGTCCAGACGTCTTGAATAGGACGAAGATTGTGCCTCGTGGTCAGGCCGTACAGCTCCGTGTCAATCAGAATTGCGCAACCAAATGTTGAAGACTTGACGTTGTCGAAAGGCCGAAGGACAGCACCACAGAGTGTATATGTGTAAGGAATGTCCGGCACCCACCATGAGCCAGACGAAGGATTGAACGTGGTACTTCCATGCGCCCGTCCGAGAAGAGTCCTGGGTCGGACCGCACGCCAGAAATACAAGTTGAATAATGGTGCGATCGTGGTGTTCGTAAGCGGTCTTTTCAACCAAGCAAGAAAGTCGGCCGTTTTTCCGGGTTTCCGGCGGAGATACTGCATTCCGAGCTCCCTACTGGTTAGCAAGGCAAGGAGGCACTTGAACTCTTGCTTGCGGCAGAATACAATGATAGAGGGATGCGCAGCCTCGTACGAAGTGCCGCACATTCTGAGCGTATAGTCGATGTGCTGCACAAATGGCGCCAGCTCCTGATGCCTTTCGGCGTTCTCCCGGAACATGCTCACAACTTCGCGGAACCTGTTGTGATAAGCGCCTGAAATGTAGGACGTGCTGTGCGGATACACCAGAATAGGCGGGTTTGTGCCGGGGATCAATCTTGGGTTCGCGGAAGCAGGATCGGCTGTCTGGGTTGCAACGCTCTGCCCGATGGCGTCGTTCAAATTGTGCCTGGGAAGCCCGGGCCCAGGCGCGGAGCCACAATAAACCTGCTCAAGCTCGTCCTGCGAAAGGCTGCTTGGAGTTGGGTGTCCGCTCTGGTTTTCCAACCACATGCCCGTGCCGCTGAGGTTGAGCGGAAGGATTGCCGTCGTGGGATTGGATGGCTTGTGACTTGAGCTTCCAGTTACAAGCTGATCACATGGTTGCATTCTGCCGTTCATTTGGTCCTCTGGCTGCAAATATGCTCCCGGATATGTCCCATGAGACGTTAGAATCTTGGATATCACTCGAGAGCGTCGTGGCTCGGCGTGTATGAAAGGGGTTTCGGGTGATGGGGCTTTCTCCCGACTTCTTTGGGTTTGTCTGAACGGTACTGGGTCAGACTTGCGTGGAACAAAGTAGTGAAGGAAGGAGTGGCTAGTCCATGTGGCAGAAAAACTTACTCCTCGGTGATCGTCGAAGCCGCCATGACGCCGCGTGGTTCTGAGTTCATGATATCCGGAATACGAAGGTAGGTGAGAAGAAGAATTCGTTGACCCCAAACCAAGAATAAATGCAAAGCGGCTAATGATAGTGATTGTGACGGTCAGCCTTGGGCGAGAAGAGGGCACAGCGGAATTGTTCACGCTGTTGGGTCCCCTCGCGAGGCAAGACAGCCGTGCTGGACGCCTTGCGTCGCACCATGCGGGCCGCCCCCTGGGCCGTATGCAGGCCGACCCCTGGGCCTCACCAGAGGCACAGGATTGGACAAGGAACTGCACTTCTCTGACGTCACAGCGGCTATGAAGGGGATGAAGCTAATCGCTGCCTGCTAGTTGCCGTGTCAGCGCTCATATTGCGCGGCCGCAAATAGGGACTGTTTCGTTTCTTCACGGACATGACTGGGGACACGGTCTTCTCTCTTCGGATTTTTTTTACCGCAATGAATATGCCACCAGATTTCCAGGCATTACGTCTGCCGAACGATCATGAGCGACAAGATATTGTTGCTGCAATTTTTGGAGAAGAGTCTAGGGCTGATGCGAGCAACCCTAAATTTGACCCCTACTTCAGATACTATTGCTCAGTGGTATGCCCAGCTGCAGTCGGAGACGCAGC
Organism: Purpureocillium lilacinum; assembly: GCF_023168085.1. Classification (NCBI taxonomy): domain Eukaryota; kingdom Fungi; phylum Ascomycota; class Sordariomycetes; order Hypocreales; family Ophiocordycipitaceae; genus Purpureocillium; species Purpureocillium lilacinum. The sequence continues at coordinate 1,321,486 of NW_027072112.1, forward strand.
AATCGCCGTGGAAACCCCTGTTCTCGGGACACACTCATGCTTGATCAGATGCGTCAGATTTCTCATTCAGAACCCTGCTCTGACTTTCGATGACTTCATCAAGCAAGCCGTCGGTGGACAGCAAGTAACTACGGGAGAGGAAATGCACATCGCCCGAGTGACCGTCGAGGCAGCATTCGGCATCAACTGCATGTCGAGAGGCTACTACCCTGACGGATACAAAGGAGCCGGCGCCGGGCGGGTTCGATGGGAGGCGGACATTCCATTCGCCAAGTTCATGCAAGATGCATTTACATGCACCACCCGCATCGCGGACTCTTCACAGCGACAGCTGAAAGACTCGACGATTTGGAGACAAAAGAGATCCCTCAAGGCCTGGAAGCTCAAGAAACGTCACAAATTCAAGCTGCGGTCTACCAACAACTTACTTGATCATCTGTCGTACGATCCCTCGACAAGAGTTCTAAGGGTGTACCACCAAGTATCATTTCTTAGGACCCAGCTTGAGAAGACGCGCAACGAGCCGCTGGAGCTGTCATTCCAGGACAGCTTGAAGCGGTGAGTATACACCATAGAAGCGGTCTATCCATACTAACACATTTGGCTAGGGGAGCCCTCCCGCCGAAACTGATTCTCGAAACGCTCGTGACATTCCATGACATACTCTTTCCAATAGCCACGTTCGGCGACCGACGTTCGCATTCGATTCTACGAAAGCTGATAAAGCGGCACGGGTTCGATCCGCAAGGTAACCTGGTTCAGTACATCCGATCGGTACCCGAAAACATCGCGTTCGAGTACTGGGGAGATCGCTTGTCAACAATACATCATATCGTCAAGGACCCGCCACCGACCAATGTTTTCATGGGTTGGCTCGAAAGGCACACTTCGGAGAGGAATGCTCTAACCGTTGCGATCATCGGCCTTCTTTTAGCAGCTGTCTTTGGGTTCCTGAGCTTCCTTGTAGGCTTGCTTCAGCTGATCCTTGCCTGGGTTGTCTGGAAGAACCCCACATCCTAGCATGCAAGAATGCCCCGGTAGTCTTGCTCAGCGGCTTCATGGCTTCAAGAGAGCGATTGTATTTCTTCCTTGATAAGTTGGTACTGGAATCGTTGTAGAAGGCCGTGGGGCTTAGAAATCTCACCACATATGTATTTACCACTAATTCAATGGCCGATCATCCTTGTCCTTGCCTGCAAACACTCGAGTAGCGCCTGATGACACATTTGGATAGGCCACTAGGCTCCTTCGTAGACCACGCAGTCCGTGAAGACACGACTCAAGCCTCTTTGCAATCTCAGAAACTCGCGTGGCGTCCGTTGGACTTTCTATCAGTTTGTGTAGCTCCTCAGAAAAGGCTTGCGCAGCGAGGGTGTGCGCCTGCACCATCATCAATGGGAACTGCCGGAAAGATTAGCACGATTTTGCGTATGTAACGCGCCATTGACGGCAAAAGCTAGGGATACCCATCAAGCGACGGTACAGCGGGGGAAGACTCACTGGGTGAATGGCAACCTCGCTCAGGTTCGTAGTGGAGCCGCTTTGGCAGGATGCAGCGACTATGGACACCTGTGCTGCACTCAACAGACGTTGCCTTGCGCGGAAGGAGTTCGTCTCCCGGAGCGTACGAGCGAGTCTCTGCTCGGCAACGGAACTGGATGACAGGGAAACTTGCGTTTCCAGTTCCGCAACTGCGTCGTGGAAGAGGAGGATTGCCAGGTCTGTGTCGTTTGAACAGAAAGCAAACATGCGCCATGCCTGACGCCGGTACCTTTGAAGGGAGACATTCGCCAAGGTGTCAAAGGCGCCAAAGGTTGTCCTCCAGAGTTCGATGATTGCCGCTGCGGTGCTGTAACGCTGCAAAATTAAGTCGTAGTCCGCATTGTCCGACCTGGTACGTATTGGGTCGATGGCGATAATGAAGCGCGATACAGCCTTCCACAGCAGGATGGCGACAGACGCAGATTGTCTGCCTGCTTGGATGATGGAGTGGTCGTTGTCTCCTGCTTGGAACCATACCGTCGTGACGGCCTTGGCTTCAGACCTTGCACGTGCCAATATTGCATTGTCAATGTCGTGGTCATAGGATGGGCGCAGAAGTGACGATTTTGGCTTTGGATCTTGAGCGCATGTCTGAGGTGCGTCAACTGGCAAGGGGCAGATGCTTCCTTTGGATGTCCCGATGACAATGGAGTTGACCATGGCGACGAACCACTCAACCGCCCCAATGAGCTCGAGCACATCAGCTGCAACATGTGACAAAATTGTACCTTTGACTTCACATGCCGGCTGTGAGGCTGTACACTCCCTATCGTTTTCCATCGTCGCGCGCGCCTTTCCGCACAAGGTCTGTAGCCGACGCAGGCCTTCACAGAATGCAAACGTGGAATCCTCTTCGCACAGCGCCTGATCTTCCTTGGATTCGGACGGGGGTGATATGAAGCCAAAGAGCACCAGCGACTGCGCAAGTCGGAACGAGTCCGTGGCGGCAATGTTGCCAAAGACCTTTTCCTTCGCCTTGCGCCAAGCGGCGATGGCGATGTCGCGACTTCGTACTCGCGTGCTTTCGCTAGCTGGTTGCGTGGAGCAACCTGCTTGAACCGTCTCAAGAGAAAATTGAGCCGCGGTGGCGACGGCGACCCATTTGTATGCCTCCGTGATGGCAGCGTCGCGAGCCGCCGTATGGGAGCCGGCCTTCAAGGTACTCGGTCGACAGAAGAGCGCGTCAAGCATGCTGACCGTACGGAACAGGTGAGGTGCGGCCGCCATGGAAGCCAGCCCTGTTTCTTGTGTGGATGCCGACCAGCAGGTCTCGACCCATGAGTTGGCCCGCTTGACTTGGTCCGATATATATGGACTGCGGCTAAGGGACTCAAAGGCGATCACCCCAAGAGAGTATCTAGGTGGCATGCTTCCGCTGAGAAGGCATTGCGATATCGGCACGTCGAATGCGTCGACATAGAGGTGGAACTGTTCGGTGCAGGTATCATTCGCGATGAGTTTCCGAGCGAGCTCGATCTCGATGGTCGACGTCGGTGTCGGGATTCCGAAGTGCCTTTCCGGGGTTGCGCCATCTGTGCTCGTCCATTTGACTACTGATTCACCAGTCTGAAGATTCCTCGCTGCTCTTGAAGCCCTCCTGGCTTCCTGCGCCGACTGCCGCTTGACGGCCCACACAGTGGTGCAATCTTGTCCTCGGACCATGCAGGTCGTGCAGGGCGGCGATTGTGCATGCTTTTGCGAGGTGGAAGCGTTCATTGCCAAATCGCAAGCTTTCTTGGATGCTCGGCATTGATCGCACGCGTGGTTTTGCCTTCGAGGCATTGGTTTCGAGTGATAGCTGAAGTTGCTTTGTTGCTGAGGTGGATTCGACACCTCGCGATTCCATGTTTTTGAAGGTGTATCCAGGGCCTCCGGATAGAGAGTGCCTAGGGATGCTGGGTCGCCATTATTGTCGCTCGGAGTGGTCTGGACACCCCCTGACTGGAACAAAGACGAAGTCGAGTCGGACTGTCCGCACGTGGTGTCAGGAGGATTGCCGTCCCAGGCCACCTCCATGATGTTGTCCAAGTTTAGGATGCTGGCCGATCTGGGTGCAAGGCCCAGGGGCTCTTCATTGAAATACCCTGCCTCGTGCATAGTTTCGGGTGAGATGCCATGCTCAAGGTAGTCCTGCGTTGACGGCATATCTTGGAACTGGTCCCACGCCATCTCCATGATGAGTCGCACGTCTACCGGAAGGCAGCTTGCCGTTGCCACGCTCGTCCTCTCATCTTGATAACCCTTATCGCAGAAGAGTCCGTCGAGGTAGTCCATGCCGCAAATCGTGAAGTACTTCGTCGGCGTGTCGCTGAGCTGGAGATGCAAGTGTCAAGCTGCCCTGCTGCATGTTGTTAATGTTAGCATGCGGGGGCGGGTCCGGCAATTCTGATGGGCGATGGCGCAGACGGGTGACCTCCCTCTACGATGTCCCACACCTCCGGGTGCCATCAATCCCTGTGGCGCTGCTGAGGCTGCCCTCATCTTGGTCCCCGGGCTCGAGACCAATGATAAGCCACCGAAGATATGGCGAGTGGTACATCGCTTTGCAGGTGGGATTCGCCAGACTAGAAGTTCTTTCTGAGCTTCTCGTTGTGACGGGTCTCTACATGGCAATTAGTGGGAGTATCTACTTCATGGCCTACTTCGTACATGTTCGTAGTCCGTGGAGACCATATTGATCGACACAAGACTGGCATGCGGAGGCCGCGACCCGAGGCTGGCTTTTTACTACCAAAGATAAGAATCCTCAATACAGCTTGGAACGAAACTTGCCACACTCGAACTGTTGCTCGCAGCGTCCGCCGGGGAGGGCAGCCTCCAAAGTTGAGTTTGGTGGCTTAAACAGGCAAGTGGAGTCTCGGGGTGGGCCCGCTCATCGGAGCCGCCGGAGCCGCGGAGGCCGGCATCCCGGTGCGACGCGGCGGGGAGCGGACAGAGCGGGCAGAGCGGACATCTCAATTTGTGGGCGATTCCGCCGTCAAGACGCACTTGGGCACTCTGCCGGTGCGCAACTTCCCTGCCTGGTAAAGCGGGGGGCATTGTTACGCCGCCAATGCCGAGTATGTCAGGACTCTGGAGCGACCAGCTCGTGCTCGGCCATGGTAGGACGGCGCTCAGTGTTCGAAGCCGTGCGTAAGTGCAAATACATCGGCTTACATGACAGGGGCGCTGGAAGTGGATAGACTGCCAAGAAATGAACCAACATTGCAACCAGGCCGTGTGAAATGGAAGTATCAGAAGCCGTGCGCGGAACCGCGGCACCGTTCAAAGCAAGCGAGGGGACAGGACAAGTCTCCTCTATCCAGATTACTTTGCGGATGTTCTGTGAGAACCGTATTAATATGTCGTTATCGGTTGCTGAATACTTGGCCTACATAAAATCGCAGAGAGAGTTCAACTTGCGGCACCTTATCATTCGTACACCGATATTTACATCTACGCTTCGCGAACTTTGCGCAAAAATAAAAAGGAAAACATGGCTGAACAGTACGACGTGGTTGTTGTTGGGGCCGGCATGGCCGGCATAATAGCTGCACGCAACCTCTCTGAACGCGGCCTTTCTGTCGCTCTACTCGAAGCGCGGCCCCGTCTCGGCGGACGGACCTACACGGATTCTGCCTTGGATGGGACACTTGAACTTGGCGGAGGCTACGTGCACTGGACACAGCCACACATCTGGACGGAGCTGCAGCGCCACGGCATGGCAGACTTGCAACCGCCGCTGCCCTCGGAAAGAGTATACTGGCTTGCTGACGGCAAAGTCCATTCCGGAACTGAGAGCGAATGGCTGGCGATTGCTCAACCACTGGTCGAGCGGCTTTTCGCGGACGCTCGTACGCGATTTCCGATGCCCTATCAGCCGGATGTGCTTGACAACACGGATGTTGAATCGCAAACGCTCCGTGAGCGGATCGACTCTCTGGGACTGTCGCAGTATGAACGAGACGTTCTGGAAGGGCCACTGTCGGGTATGATTCACTCCTGCAGCAAACACGGCGCAGCGCAGCTTCTGCACGGTGCGGCAACTACGTTCGGCGATTATGGCGGATTGTTAGAGACGGGAGGGTCTTGGGCCTTGCCGCCAGGAGGCACGAAAAAGCTCATTGATTCGATTTTGGCCGAATGTCCGTCGGCCAAGGTCCACCACTCGTCTGCTGTCAGCGCAATCACCGACAACGGCTCTCGGGTAACCGTAACTACCCGCGCCGGGACTCAGTTCACGGGCCGCGCTGCTGTCATTGCCGTTCCCATCAATACTATCCGGGACATTAAATTCACGCCGAACCTAACACCAGCCGTTCGCGCCGTGCTCGACAAAGACGACGGAGCCCCAAACCCCGTCAGAGCATGCAAAGTCTGGGCACGCGTTCGGGGCCACGTAGCTCCCTTCTCCGCCCTCGCACCCGCCGGCAAACACCCTGTCTCCGCAGTGCGTGTCGAAAAGCGCTGGCAAGGGGGCGACACGCTGGTGCTGTGCATGTGCGCAGACGCCTCTGTGATCCCGTCCGCTCCCGACGCCTGCCGCGAGGCTGTGGAAGCGGCGCTGAGGGCGTTCGTCCCGAGCATCGAAGTCGTTGATACGGCAAGCCATGACTGGGTAAAGGACGAGTTTTCCAAGGGTGGATGGATGATGCATAGACCGGGTGGGTTCACGGGAGCGGCGGTGGAGATGCGCAAGCCCCATGGGCGGGTGCACTTTGCGGGGAGTGACATTGCCGTCATGGCGGCTGGTGCAATTGAAGGGGCGATGGGTAGCGGTGCGGCTGCTGCACGAAAGGTGATTAATGCGCTGGCGGATGAGAAGCTGTATCAGTCGAAGTGATAGCGTGTTCGAGGTTGCTTTGGTGGAAATAGCACAGTGTCATAGTAGCACGCACGACCTTGATCAACTTCACGACACTGCGCATGTCGAGAACCTTGTCTGGAGGTATTGATCGGGTTTTTGGCTCATTAGAGTGATCTATCTACAAAAGATCCCGCAACCACGCCTTGAGCTTCTTGCCCTGTTGCGTCTCGGTTGAGTCCCCAACATAAAGGTTGTACACGGGAGCGACATGGGCCTCTCGCTTGCCGACGAAGAACTCGACGGACGGAAAACCGGCCTAAGATGGTGTCAGTGGGCATTGCTTTCGGCGTGCACTGCGCTTCAAAGGGATCAGTGGGCGGACCGTGACTTACCTTGAGCTTTTCGACAAAGTCCTCGATGATCGGCAGCAACACCTCGTTGCCGCCGCCCAAGACGAGAATCTGCTTTACGGGATACGTTTCGAACCAGCTGGACGGTGCAAGCGACGCATCCGTGTAGTAGTCTCTCGCCGTGCCGTTGAGGTAGTGTCGCGACCAGGGCTTGCCGACAAACGGCGTAATCAGGTCACCTCCCGAGTACACCTTTTCCTGGCTGTGGTTTTCATCGAGCGACGTCCACGGCGCAATGACGGCCGTGCCGGCGAGCGGCTCCTCCAGCTTGAGCTCCTTGATGGCCGGGTGCGGGTGCGCGAGGTGCGACAAGACGCCGACAGCCAGGTTCCCGCCCGCCGAGTCGCCGCCCAGGAAGATTTGCGACGGGCGATGGCGCTTCTGGTCGAGGACGTAGCGCAGCGCCTCGACAGCCTGCGTGAGCTGCGTCGGGTACCGCGCGTGCGGCGCGAGGGTATAGGTGAGCGCAAAGACGGCGACGTCCTTGCCCGCAGCGCGCGACGAGGCGACGACGTCGGCCCAGAACTTGAAGTAGCCGGCGTTGGCGGGCAGGCAGAAGCCGCCGCCGTGGTACCAGACGAGGACGTGCTTGGCGTTTTTGTTGCCGATCCAGTGGCCCTTTGCGCCGTGGCAGCCCAGGTCGACGGTCTGGGGCGTCACGCGAGCGGAGCGCGCGTACTGCTCGTACATCTTGTCCGTGGGCGGCGAGATCCATCTGCGCGCGGGAACCGGCTGTCAGCAAATTTTCATGTCTCAGTGCAGACTAGCCGTCACGAAACTCACTGTAGCTGCAGCACCGAGAGGCGCTTCGTGGCCCGGCGCAAGACAGCGTAGGCAATGTGAAGATACAGGCTCGGCGCGTCTTTGGAGCTGCGAATGAAGCCAGAGAGCACGGACAAGACGCCGACGGTGACGATGGACGCCAGCGCGGGCAGCATGTCCAGCTTGGCCCCGAAGGACAGCCGCTGCTTGACGATGGCCTTGGTCTCCATGGTTTCAGTCGCGTTGAGGTCAGTTCCCCGTCAAGCTCGTTCAATGGGATGTACGATGCTTCTCATCGCCAGGAATGAGACGAGACTGTGGAGAGAAATTCACATTCATGCCCCTCCCCCGTGCCGTCGCCGACAGCTCGCTCGCCCGTGCCCGACAGGGGGCCTCGGCTTCGGGCGTCTCTGTCGCGCCGGCTCCGCTCCGGGGGCCAGGCACAGCGGCGCTCAGCGGCTCCGCGGCTCCGCCAGATCTGTCCTGCTGGTGAATGCCGGATGGCCGGCTTGGCTGGTTGGGTGCTCCACTGCAGCACTGGGGATTCGCACTGGCGCCTCCCAGCCATCCCCCTGAGGGTCTGATCAGCATGGGTTCCAAGCCCAGGGGCAGTGGCTTTCCCTGTAATAGCCCAATCGGAGCTTCCTTTGGCACGTAATCGTCGCCCAATCGGCGCGGGGCCCTCGCATCAATTACTGAAAGCTGTCTATGGCTTGTTGAAAGCAGCCATGAACACCATCACGATACACAACAAAGCCGCACCCACATTACCTATACTTCAACACTTGAGCTATTTGCCTCAGGGTAGTTGGCATAATGTAGCATTGAAGGGTACTCCGAGGATACATATCCGAACCCCGGACCTCTGCTTCCTCATTGCGCCCAATCGCCGCAGCCATGAGCTCATGCGCAGTTACAAAGACTCGATAATCTCGTCCCTCGGCGCACCGACCTTCTCCAGAGCCTTGTAGAAAGCCGCCGGCTCGGCCCAGTCTTCTGGACAAAACACACCGCTCCTCTGCCCTGCAGATTCAAGCGCCATGACCGCGAACGCTGCGCATGCCGTTCCCGTCATCGTACCCATGTTCTTCGTAAGGACGGTGTCCTTGCCCGACTTGGGTGTGCGCTTGATTGCCACGGCCGGATGCCCGTTCTTGGTGCCCACCGCCCGCACGAGCAACCCGCTATGATTCTCGTACGTCTGCCCGCGTGCCGTCGATATGAGGAATCCGAGAACTTCGCCAGTTGTGCATTCGCCGCTCCAGATTTGCTCCATCATGCCCATAACTGCGTATCGCCACGGATCAAGGGCCTGCGTTGCGTGACCAGCTAGCGCGAACAGTTCCTTGACAGTGATGTCGCCGCCTCGGAACTGCTGCGTCACTGCGGTGAAGGCTTGGCCCCAGCCCGCAGTAGTAGGCGGGTTGGTGACTATTTCGTGCAGAAACCCGACCGCATCTTCTATTGAGAGCGCCTGGCGACGAACCGCATTACCCAAGCCGCGCGCAATGCCGTTCATGGGCTGCGGCCCAAGCCCTCCGATGCATCGGATTCGTGTTGCGTTGGGAAACAGCCGCGGAAGCGTGACGGGCTCAGGATGAGCAGTCTCATGCAGGAGCGTCTCGCCAGACTGGCCCAGCATGGGCGCGTAAGCGGTCTCGACCCAGCTTTCGTTGACTGTGGCCTTCCCGTTGGCCCAGGTGAGACACGGTCCCGATGCAATGTGCAGCAAATGCTCAAGAACGGCTTTGCCGACCTCGGGTCGCTCATCGCCAACGAGCCAGCACAAATCGAGAGCATCGACGGTGTCCAAATCCCTGCTTACGTCGACTGCCATGACATTGCTCATGCCCGGCGAAGCACCGCAACCGATGTAACACGGGACACCTGCTTGCTTGGCCTTCTCAAACAGTCCGAGAGCCGCCTGCGTGCTCTCAACGTCGTCGTCAAAGTCGAGGTACGGAACCTTGGCCTCGAGACATGCCGTGAGCACAGGCTCGGAGGTGCGGGTGTATGGACCCGCGCCGAGGACGACGAGCGCGGCGCCCTGGATCGCCTTGACCAGAGATGGTCGGTCAAAAAGATCGATCTTCGCGACGGTTGCGCGGCCTTTGGGAAGCTTTGCGGCCAAGGATTCGAGCACGGTGGTGTTGATGTCGGATAGAACCAGAGGCGCGTCGCAGCCCACGGCAAAGCGTTCGACCGCGACGCGGCACATCTGGCCTGCCGCGCCGATGAACACGACGGGCTTGTTGTTTCGAGCGGTGCTAGCCATCTTGAAAATATCGAATTGAGTTGAAACTTGTATCGACTGGTTGTGTTGAGCAATTGAATGCTTTGAGGAAGTTATTCCCGTTGCTCTTATAGCCTGTTGAAACACAATTGAAGCAGAAAATCACGACGTCAATGTGATATTTGCTGTATCTGTCCAAAAATCGATCGCCTATCTGCGACTCTACCAGCGGAATTGTGTGATTCGTGACGTTCTCCAATGTGTCGCGGGTCCGCGATGGACGCCACCCGGAGCCGATACAGGTCGCGGCTCCGCGGCTCCGAGCCCAGGCCCCATGTGTACAGTGTACCGAAAATGCACCCGATTCGGCCACCACAATGTCGCCGGTTTCTGGCAATCGTTGGAGCAACCTGTAGTATAACGGGAGTCGTGGTGCATTTGCCAGTATGAGGGCACATCGTACAATGTACCCCGGGTCCGCAACAGAACGAGACCGCTTCGTATATAGCCGACTCCCCCGAGTCTACGGGTGCCATTTATCTACTCCTGCATGGCTTCCTGCAAGTTCCAATTCCGTCTCCAACATGTCAGATGACAAAGATGCCATGGATTTCGATGTCGTAATTGTAGGTGCAGGAATTTCCGGCATCAACTTTGCGTACAGGCTGCAACAGAGTCACCCCGACCTCAAGTATTGCATTCTAGAAGGTCGCCACGAGATTGGTGGGACTTGGAGCTTGTTCAAATATCCAGGTAATCCCCAGTTGGTCCACTATGTCTTTACGCACCGAGTACAGCCTAACAGTTATTTCCTTGGTCACGCTCAGGTATCAGATCCGACTCCGACCTCTTCACGTTTGGTTTTGCCTGGCGACCATGGACAGCGAAGCAATCCATCGCCCATGGCGACCTAATACTCGACTACCTCAAAGAGTCTGCGGCGCAGGAAGGCATAGACCAGAAGATACGCTTCTCGCACTACGTCGATCGGATGAACTGGTCGAGCTCCTCCAACACATGGAGTCTGTGCGTGTCCGTAAACGGGACCGACTCAATTCTCGTCCGCACCCGACTCATATTCATCTCCACAGGATATTACGACTACCATACGCCGCTACAGGTCGAGATCCCTGGAATGGAAGACTTCAAAGGCACCGTGGTGCATCCGCAATTCTGGCCATCTAGTCTCGAATATTCGTCCAAACGCGTCGTCATCATTGGCTCGGGCGCAACGGCCATCACCCTCCTCCCTTCCCTGACGGAAAAGGCTGCGCATGTGACAATGCTTCAGCGATCACCTGGATACGTCATGTCAATTCCGCAGCGGGGCGCATTTGAAGCCGTCACAACAAAGATTCTACCTCGAAGGGTGGCGCAGTGGATGATCCGACTCCGGTGGACGCTCTTGTCATTCATGCTGGTCACCCTGTGTCAACGATTTCCTAAGCCAGCGAGAAGATACTTCCTGCGCGCAACGGCCCAGCAACTACCTCCCGAAATGAGTGTAGATCCTGACTTCATGCCGTCGTATAACCCATGGCAGCAACGAATGTGCATGTGTCCGGATGGAGACTTCTTTGCGTCGCTGCGCAGCGGCAAGAGCAGCATCAAGACGGGAGTCATTGATAAAGTCACCGAGACCAGTATTCGATTGCGTTCCGGCGAAGAGCTCCACCCAGACATTATCGTCACCGCAACTGGGCTCAAGCTAAGGATGGCAGGTGGGATCGAAATCTCCATAGATGGGGAGGCCTTTGACATCTCCAGGCACTATGCGTGGAACTCGGCCATGATAGAGGGTCTCCCAAACGCAGTATTTGCGCTTGGCTACGTCGACGCCAGTTGGACTCTAGGCGCTGATGCCACGGCCCAGTTGGCGATGCGTCTGTTGAAACGCATGAAACGCGATGGCGCTGCCGCAATTGTGCCGCGGATATCGGCACAGGAGAAGGACCGATTGAGGGACCGTCCGTTCTTAGCCCTGAGCTCGACGTATGTCGAGCGTGGCAAGAATGCTCTCCCGCGGGCCGGCAACGTGGCGCCGTGGCAGCCTCGATCGTACTACTGGAAAGACTTGGCCACTGCAAAATGGGGAAACATCCAACGGGGACTGGAGTGGGTGCACGGTGGTCGTGTTACGCCGGGAGAGGACTGATGATGCAAGGCAGGTTTCAGGGATGGTCATTTGCGCGATCTGGCGGTTGCGTATCGTGCAGGCTGTTTGTAGACCGTAATACCAGGACCTGTCGCAAGCGCGTGTGCGCGCCGTTCATGGTACCGTGCGAGCGACGAGTGCCCGCCTAATTGTTAACCTCAAACTCAGTCATCCGTAACGGACCGCTTTCTGCCACAAGAGTTCTTGTCATCTAATTAACTAACAGTTTGCTTTCTAGTACATCTTTTAGCGGTTTGAAATTCGTCTGTGCCAAAATCCTAGCGGCCACGTGCTCTCCGGGATTCCTCATCGTCCCCTGCTCGAGAGGACTATTAAATGTAGCCCATGACCTCTTCCAACGAGATCCATTCCCACATCCAAACTCCCGTCAGCATTCTCCAGAGGAAACTATTCTGCAAACTCAATCAAGTCAAGATGTTGCTGCCTACCATTGTGGTTCCTCCCGACGCTGGTGGCAACACGAACGCACCCAACCGGCCCAAGCTTCCAATGTTCGAGGTCTGGTGCCCACAGCACACCAGCTCCATGTGTCTCCCACCTCTGTCCTATTGCGACGAAGGGACTTTCATGCTCGTTCAACAGTCTCAGACGAGCGCTTCTAGGCAAGGAAACACCAAGAGCTCCCGCGACTGCAGCCAATGTAGCTGTCGCCAAATATTTTCAGCCACCAGCAGGCCTCCCATAACGCCCCAATAAGGCAAGGTTACTGCGAGGGACACTTCAAAGTGTTGGCGGTGGGGATAATGGGAAGGAGTGGACGATGCGTCACACATGAGGCTTTTACGACCCGAGACACGCCATGACTCTGGTTGGGCAGGGGCGGCTTGTTGTAGGCCTCGGCACGGGCTTGGAACTCAGCAGTGACGTCCCGGCCGCGAAGGAGTATACTCATCGGAACTTCCCGATTATTTTGCACAGCATTTCATTGTTTGAACACTTGTGATCTAGTTTGAGGTTGTCGAGGAGTGGAGCAGCCTGGAGAGTTTGCGTTGAGTTCGTACTTCAACAGACAGAGGAGACTCCTCTACTGATAGCTTCATGTTACAATAAGGCGGCTTATCGCACTTACTATCGCCTTCATAGGCATAATATTGGCGACTATTCCGCGGAAGTACACTGCAATGTGTCATTGCTCTGGGTTGGGGAGTGTACCACAGTCAAGATGAGCCATTTTTACGTCGTCGGAGGTGCCGTTGCTCGGATGAGGCGGACGACATGCTGAATCCTGAAGGCAAGAGCAACCGCGTCATTCTTGTGTCCACTGATAGCGTACGAGCAGCTTACCAAAAGGAAGATGGTTACGCCAATGGGACTGTCCACAGTGCACTTAGATGAACACAATGGCAGCAGGGCAATGAGTAGTCTAACAAACATGAAGGAATACATTGGAAGCATCATCTACGAAGCTGGGAGCTCCGCCAGACAAGAATAATGGTGACATTCACCAAAGCTACCCCGCCGTTAGACCAGACTATTTCCGCCGTCTGAAACAATCGAGGTGCCCGTAATGTACGCATTCTTCATGCAAAAGAGATACGGTTCTGCCGCATCCCCAACATCGCCCAGACTCCCTGTCAGGGTCGCCTCCCTGTACTTCGAAAAGACAAAATCCCTCATCTCCTGCGGCCAGGGCTCGTGCATCTCGGTGGGCGTGAGGCCCATCTCGATGGCGTTGACGCGAATTGGCTTCAGCTCAACCGCGAGGCCACGTGCCAGTCCCTGGACAGCCACAGTCTGCGCGGTATATGATGTCAACAAGGGCGGCGGCTTGACGGCGGTGGTGGATGAGGTGAGCGTGTACGAGCTGGTCGGTGCCTTATTCACATAGTCGGGTAGCAGCCCGCCGAGGATGGCCGGTGCTGTGAGGCGGACGAACTGTCGGCTCTGAAGGTCCTCAACCGTGCTTTCCCGGTATGTTGCCACGACGATATCATCTCCCACCGTATAGACGACATGATCCAACAATTGTGTACGGCTGGTGGTAGCAAACTCCAGCAATGCCTTCAGATTGGCGTTGAGTGTAGCCGGGTCCCCAACGTTGCAGGTGGTGCCAGTGACACGTGCGCCGCCAGAGGCTGAGTGATTGGGTTCAAGCGGGCAAGCCACCTTACGGAGACGTTCAATCGCGTTGCTGACTTTGTCTTCGTTGGAGCTGCTGACAATGACTTGGGCGCCGTGCTCGAGCGCGGCTTCGGCAACTGCGAAGCCGATCCCTGAAGTCCCACCGAGGACAAGGACACGACGGTCCTGCAGCTTGGAAATAAAGCGCAAAGGGCGAGACATGGTGCTTAAGCAGTGAAGGCGATGGGATGGTGCCGAAAGATAGAGGCTGGCAGGAATAGATGTCGTTTTCAGCTACGAGCTCCAGGGCGAAGCAGGCCGGCTATTTATTCTTCTCGATTTACGTGCACAAGTGAGAACGTCGACAGCGTGCAAGTGGAAGGCGCAGGCGTGCCCGGAATGCCAGGGACTAGTCTTCACTCGGTAGTCGATTCAAGATGCACGAGTGGACTCTAGCTAATCTCTCACCCACGGACATGTACGTCAAGTCAGCCCTCTTTTGCAGATTGGTAATATGGCAATCTATAACACAGAATTTGCCTCTCGGCATGTCAGAAAATATTGCCAGGCGCGCTGGTCGGGGAGCTGAAGGTCTCGGGACAGCCGCGGGGCTGTAAGACTACGCGCGGCGCTAGAGCGAATAAGGAATTTGCTGAGCCGGGCTCTCCAATGACGGGCAAACGAACAAAGCCACTCATCATCGCCAGATGCACGAGAATCATGTCGAACCTAGCTCGGCCAAAAGGGGAACTTGCTGGCTTACGGCCCACGATGCATCAATGAAACTGCACATATCTACTTGGCAGAAATGTCATGGAGAGGCACGGGTGGGCGGAAATGGCCTCCCAGCCACTGGCAGTTCATCTAGAGACCGATGGTATAAGATGGGGAGCCCACAACGCACCTCGGGCAGATACTATACCGGCACGCCATGTCCCTCTTACTTTAAACTTCTTAAAAATCTGCTTTGCAAGATACAGAGCATCAACAATGGTCGACATTGAGACAGCTATTCCCGAGGGCTCATGGGTATTGGTAACCGCTGCCAACGGCTACACTGGAAGCCACATAGTCATTGAGCTCCTGAAGCGAGGCTTCAAGGTCCGTGGAACTGTGCGAGACTCCTCGTGTGGCCAGTGGCTCTTGAACGACGATATAATCTCACCCTTTGCCAGGCGTGGCGACCTGGAGCTGGTTGTTGCTCACTGCAGTGTGCCAAATGCATTTGATGATGTCGTCAAAGGGGTGTCAGCGGTAATCTACAACGCTATTATCTCTGACATTGTACCAGATCCCAACATTACGATATCTGCGACCGTCAGGGCAGCCCTCAATGTCTGCCGGTCTGCCGCCCGCGAACCGTCGATAAAGAGATTCGTGATCACGTCCACATTCTGGACTGTCGCGATGCCCATACCTGGCGTGACGGATACCATTACGAACCTCGATACCTGGAACGAAGCAGCGCTGGAGGCCGCTTGGGCTCCGCCGCCATATGAACCGGATCGCGTTCTGCACGTCTACTTTGCCGCCAAGATTGAGTCAGAGAAGGCCATTTGGACGTTTGCGAACGACGAAAGGCTCCCATGGGTTGTCAACTCAGTCAGTCCGTGTTGCATCATGGGGGACCTTCGCGATGATAAGCAGCTGCATGCAGTACCTCCCCAGCTTTTGGAGTCGCTGTATCTTGGCAACACGGATGCATTACGAGGAACTCCAGCCAGTATGTTGTTGCCTGGCCCTGACGAACTACCGGTTGTCCGTTCGGCTGCGAACACCAACGAAAAGGACAGAACACCACTGACAGCAAATTTCTGAAAACAGTCTATTACTCGCATGTTACCGACGTCGCCGTTGTTCATGTTGCCGCGGCGGTTGACCCACAGGTGCAGGGTCGGCGCATCCAAGTCTTAGCCCGATCCTTCAATTGGGACGACTGCCTGGACATCATGCGCAGAGCCTATCCGAACCGACAGTTCGTTGCAAACTTTCAGCCGGAAAACCCAACCCTGAAATACACAATTGAGGACGACATCGCCCCACGATTGATCAACAAATGGGCTGGACGAGATTGGATCAGTCTAGAGGACGGCGTCAAAGAAACAATCACATTCGTTGTCAAATACAAGGAATTGGAGTAGCAACATCACAAGAAGCATGTCATCCGCCAGGAAATGGACCATCATCAGCAACGGTAAGCGACACCCCGAGACAAAACGCCCCTGGGGCGCCACCGGCTGCTGTGGGTGACGGACTGGGATGGCTTATCGCCTTATTGGTGGACGGTGGTGCCGGATGGCGAAGCTGAGCAAGCCAAATAAGCACTTGATTCCACGTCGCCCCCCTCTGAGCGGGCATTTAAACGAGTTGCAAGCCCTCGCTCCAATCGAAGCGGAGACGGATCGTTAGGACAACGCGACAGCATCAGTTCAAGGCGACATATTTCTTCTACGGGCTGAGATCTCCGCAAACGACCGAGACAGCGAATCCCAGGCGGTCCGCGATGGAACGGCTAGAAATCGTCCATGTGGATCCGGTTGGAAAGGGGCGACGAGACAACAACCCAAGGAAACCACAACAAAGGGGCGGCCCGAGGAAGCCGGGGCTCCCCACCGTCCAGTTCATCAACACTATTCACCCAAGCGAAAGCGCCAGCCCGCGCAGCCTGACCTTGATCCGATCGCACGTGGCCAAGCATGCCCGGGCCCTTCAACGGGAACGGAGGCAGCAGGCGCAGCTCGTGCCGCCGCCGAGGACGCCGCCGCTAAGAGTGGAGATCCGCTCTCGGCCACTGCAACGACATGACAGCGAAACGCGACAACAAACACAAGAAAGTGACTCCAACGAGGAAGAGCCCATCAATCAAAATGACCAGATGAACGAAGTTCGTCCGGGCAAACGCCACGGGACTCAGGCCAGATGGCGCCAGCTGCCCGCCAGTGAGACGACAATGCTGCTGGACCCAGACGACGAAGAGTTACTCCTTATACGGAATCGGGCGCCTAGTCCTATACAGCTGATTGGGGGCGCTCGGGGAGATGCCCATCACGGATTCGCAAGGCCACTCTCGAATGACGAGCAATATCTCTTTGACTTTTGTACGTTCATTCCTTCATGTTCTCATTTCCCCAACTTACGCTGACTACATCTCATCGATACAAAGACTTCGACTACGTCATCATGTATGGCTACCAGGCTTGCCACCACAAAGAGGATGCCACCGCATTCGCTGCCGCTATGAGGACTGTCTGGGTTCCTTTCGCCATGACCGAGCCTAGTCTAATGGCCGCCATCTTCCATGTGGCGTGCCGAAACTACGCCAGCATCACGGACAACACCAACACAACGAAATTCACACTCCAAAAGTTGCAGTATCGCCAGATGTGCCTGAACATGGCAATGGAAGCGATCGCTTCTGAGGAGATAGCCACCGATGCGACAATTTCACTAGCTTTGCTCATGGCGTCAGAATCAGTACGTCGAACTTCACGTCGTCGGACACGCACTAGTCAACTAACTGTAACCCGCAGTACTTTGAAGGGGATGTTGAAGCCTTTTGTGCGCACGGCAGAGGGATCATCAAGATGGTCGCGGGCAGAGGTGGGCTCAAGTCATTAGGCTTGTATGGATTTCTGAGGAAACTCGTGGGGTGGTCGATATACAATCCGAAAAACTACATAGTGCTGGGTCCGGAAGAGCAGGATTGATCGTTGTGCTATAGATAGTAGCTATAGATATCTTTGATATGACTGATGGCCTTCACAAATTGCCGCGCTAGAGCATGTTTGTCACAGGCTGGAATTGAACGGTCGCAAATCAGCAAAATGGGCACATTGTGTGAATCCACCCGAAGGCTCTTGGGCCTTTCGCCAAACCGACGATGTGTAATGGAAGTAGTACAGTAACTCCGGCAGTTCCTGCAATGTGCGCTAAATCCGGTCATGTTCAGGGTAGAGAAAACACATCGACGCATCCTTCTCCGAGACCTGCTAGCCATTGTAAGGCCCGTTACTCGCAGGCGAGTCAATTGAACGCCGATCGTCGCGGCTACAGTGCGGGAGAGGCCAGGCGCATTTATCCCCACTTGCCGAGCTGCCACATGTCACTACGTGCACGTAGTGCGCTCGGAACCGTCAAGTCGAGAGCCACTTTCTGTTTGACAGTTTGAGGCTGACTTGCAGCTACTTTGGCTCACATTGGACCTCAGACCCTCTACGACATGACGCCATGTTTTGTTTAAGTTCAGGCATGAGCCCCGCAAAATTGGTTCATCAAGGGACAGCCTCGTGGGGCAGTTCTTTTATCGCCGAAGTACGTAGGGCCACTGACAGCTGTAAATCCGGACTACGCCTGGGGGTTGGTGCCGGCAAACTTAGAACAGTGCGAACTGCACCCCGAAAAGCCCGACAGTTTCGGATGCCTTGACAACGTCATCCCGCGTTCATATCTCGCGGGGGTTTCTATAAATGCTTCACACTGGACGGTTTCTCTTAGGTGCCACGCCACTTCATGCAAATAAACGCCCAACATTAAGTGCCATCGAACCCAAACAACGGTCACCATCAAGATATCCATCAGAATGTCGTCTCCCACAAAGATTCACTTCCCTTCTTTCGAATTGCAGATATCTGGCGAGCTTTACAGTCCGGCTCAAGGTTCTCCCGACCGCAAAGGCGCTGCCGTGGTCGTCAGCCACCCTATGACGGGGATCAAGGAGCAAACGTCTGCCGATTATGCTCGAGCCCTATCTAAGACTGGCTTCTACGCGCTCACCTTCGACGCCGGCTACCAAGGAGAGAGCACTGGCCAGCCTCGAGGACTTGAAGACCCACACCAGCGTGTGGAGGACAACAAGGCGGCTGTCACATACCTTACCACCCTCAAGGGCAAGGTAGACCCAGAGCGTATCGGCGTGCTCGGTATCTGCGCATCTGGCGGCTACACGTCGTATGCTGCACAGTCTGATGCCCGCATCAAGGCGCTTGCCACAGTGAGTGCCGCGTGTGTCGGACGCATGACCCGCAACGGCGGCCTCCAGGAGGGCAAAACCGAGAATGCAGAGGCAATCGCCGGGGCCCTTCAAGCTGCTGGTCAATGGCGCAACGCGAACCCCACGCCCCCAGGCGCACAAGCGCCGCCCATGTTCGAGACGGACTTGTCAAAGGTACCCGAGAACGCCGACTCCTTCTTCAAAGATGCGGCACAGTACTACGGCACGAAGAGAGGCCACCACGAGCGATCGGACCAGCGCGTTCCACTGTCAAGCTACGATCTCATGGTCAGCTACGACTCGTTCAACTTTCAACATCTCATTTCGCCACGGCCGTTGCTCATGATAGCCGGATCCACGGCGCAGACGCATCATTACAGCCGAACAGCGATTGCAGCCGCCAAGGACCCAAAGGAGTTATTCACAGTGGAAGGAAAAAACCACTTTGATCTGTATGACGATCTGACAGAGACCGGTCCCAAGCTCGTCGACTTCTTTGGCAAGAGTTTGACTGCATAGTACCTCTGATAGGTGTGAAAACTAGATAAACGTTGGGTTTCAATATCACGTTAAGGCAGTGGCGCGTCGCAGACGCCAGTTTCCAGTATCGTTCATGCTACACAGCGCCATCTAAAACATCTCGGTTCAGGGATTGTGTCGTTCCGCACTTCATGAATGCATGTACAAGTGGCGTGCCGACCGGGAAAGATGAAATCAGAGGCTAACAGCTAGGTGGAGCAGTGCAGCATGAAGCTTACATGTGTATTTCAGATTGTCATACTCCTTGAGGGGAGTCGCCTACAACACTTTCCCAATACCTCAGACGTGGGATCCTGGCTTCGTGGCACGAAACACAGTTAGCACTTTAGAATAAGCTGGTCTAATACAAACTGCGTTGGCCAGGAACAAGTGGAGGTAGCTTGAACTAAACACCTATTCTACGTTCTGGCAGGTTGGGAGCGAGAACCCGGAGACTGTCCCACGGACACGGATATATCCACAGTCTTCACGATGCCAGAGCTTGAAGCTTGTGAAGCATGGCCATCGTCCTCGCCAAGAATGTTTTCCTCGCTCTCGTGATCATTGCAAATGCGGTCTGTAGCGTGTTTGTCCGTATTTGAGACCTGTTGTCTCCCATCAAATGGCAAGCCCGGTCCGAGCGTAGGTCTCGGGTATAATTCGTACGAGTTACTGCCGTTGTTGAGCTTCCTCCGCCTTCTGAGAGGTATCAGGGAGCGTATGCAAGGAATCGATGCAGTAGTGATGACCAAATAAGTCTCGATATATAGCCACCGGTCCATCGTAACTGTCGCTACCGTGGGATCATCGTCGGGACGTGCCAATACACGAACCTGTGTTGTCTTTACGATGGATGCCACCATAGCGCTGCCCGCACATGACAGGTTAGCTCCAGTCTATACGTAGCTCTCGAGAAAGTTTGAAGAAGGTGAGCACAAACAAAAGACCTAGGCCCAAGAGGGCCATTAAACCAATTTTTGTCCTCCACTTCATGTTTAAGGTCCAGAATATGTAGGTCGGAAAGACAGCGAGGTAGAGATCTGTCGCAGAATTGATAGCTTTTCATATCGTATGTTAGCTTTCATGGCCATGACAGGAACAAGTCGCGATTTACTTACAGCCCTGGAAGTATCCGTAGTATGCTTGCACTCGGGAATCCCAGCACTCCGTTTTCCCCGGCTTATTCCATATAGCAGAGCCGTGACCGGGGCATTGCAGGAACATGATCATGATCGAAATCACATTGACGATTGACTGCACCCCGATCAAAGTCCAAAGTATGATCCGATGGGTCCGGTAGGTGCCAAGTAGTCCAATGAGGTAGATTGTAAAGCCGATTCGCCCAATACATGACGCTGCAATGCCGAATGCCTGGGCCAAGTAGTCGAACATGATGACCCTTCCAACATCCACGGGGGTAATATCCCAAACATGTCGACCAAATCCGTACTGGACACCAATGGTGATCAGTATGGACCCTGCGATGGCCAAGATCTGTGCGATGACAGTGAGCATCACCAGTACGGCGTCATCTGGAACTGGTTGCTGGGTCTTCCATCCGACTCACCTGCGCGGCAACGATCAATGCATCATCCCATTGGATTTGGCGCAACCTAAACTTTGCAATCAGTCTCAAAATGGTGCCGACAATCGCAATTGACGTGACCCCCCAGATATCGCGGACAAGGGAGTCGCCAGTACTGTTTGAACTACCAGAGGTGGGCATACCGTCGGCATCGCGCGTCAGCAGAGAGACAAAAGGAGGAGAAGCCTAGTATCCTCAGTAAAACGAGTATTTGGGCACCGTTATTAGCTTGTAGCAGTCAGAGCGGTGCAGATGATCCTGGCAGTCATGGTGCCGCCACCCATACATTGATGGTGGCCGGAGCTCTCCGGAAACGATAGCCACAAGGCGGCCGCTTCCGCAAAGCGTTTTCCGCGGAACGCGTGTCAATCAATCTTCTGCGCCGAGTCAAGTTCACAGATTGGAAGCTTTATCTTGATATCAGCGCGCGAATTAACGAGGTGAACCTTCCAGTCGTGATTCAGACTTTGTGTATAATACAAGGACGGGTAGTTGCTGAATTTGGCACTGAGTGGGTAAGAATCCGGGGCGGGAGCGTATCCACCTGCAAGGCAAGTCGACCTGCCTTGCGATGTCACAATGCTACGTAGGTCCCACCCTGGCCAGGTCAGTGACATGTTTTCCCAAGTCGGGTTGTTTCATGAGAGCGACCAGTGCACCAGAACACTGATGGCTTGGGCATGTACATCTCACCATTTGTTGACTATGTCGTATGCTTTTCCTTCCTCTTCTCCCTCTTTTATCGCCATTAAGGTCTCGCGTAAATGCAGGCAAGCCGCGCCGAAGTTAGCATACTCCTCTATAGCACTCCGTTAGCACTTCTTCTCGCTCATACATCGAGCTGACGTTAATGCGAACGACTCCTGCACGCCTGCAAGGAATTTGGTGCCTCTGGATGATTTTTTTTCATGATATATTAGACTTCAATTACGTAGAAAATAAACAATTGTGCCCGAGAGGTCCTATTTCTTGTCTTCCGCTGTGCCTAGAGTCACATTAGATACCTGAATTACTTCCACATCCACCATTGGCATCTCGAACTTGTGCTTCCCCCACAGAACGTAGTATGCAACCCCGAAAGCGGTCCATCCGACCAACACTACAATAGAGTAGTTCATGTTCTCCGCGGTGACCGGCATGATGGTCGGAAACGTGCTGAACACCATGACGACGAGCATCCAAGCGATGCCAACAACGTTCATGATGATGCCAAGAACGCGGCCAAGCCGGAAAGGCCCGAAGTCGCGTTTCCGAAGCTTTCCACGCCCGTAGAGCAGCATGTAAATAATGGGAAGAATGTAAGACAGGTACATGCTGATGATGGCCATGGACAGGATTGCATTGAATGCTGTCGAGTTTCCAAGGTAAATAAACCCGAGGATCCCCTGCAGGACAGTAACGACGACGACCGAACGAACAGGTATCTGGAGCTTGGGATGAACATGCGACAGATACTTGTCGAATGGAGTAGCCTTGTCTCGGGCAAATGCCCAGAGGGTCCGGGATGTCGACATGATGCCAGCAATAGTGGCCGCGATGGCGATGAGAATGATCAAGACCGACATGACGCTCGTGCCAGCGCGGGACTTCGTCACATCGAGATAGATCTGCATATACGGGAACCCAAGGGGGGCAGTCGCAAAGTCGGACTGGCCCGCACAATACAGCAAAACGATGCAGTAGGCAAGCCCCATGATGCCATTGACAGCCACGCTGCCGACCATGGCCAAGGGTACGTTGCGACTAGCGCGTGGGAGCTCTTCAGCGAGATGGCAGGCAGCATCGTACCTAGCGCGGTTTAGCACTGCGGTCAATAAGCAGCAAGGGCAGTTTGACTTACCCAAGAAACGGATACACTGCACTGATGAGACCGACGAGCCATGACACTCCGTCGTTGCCCCAGCCGCTGCTATTGACGAATTCTGTCCACACAAAAGCAGAGCTGCTTTTCGGCGCGAGAACGCCAAGTGCAACTGTAATAGCCACGAGGCCAGCGACGTGAATAAATCCTTGAGCTTTGTTAGACTCGCCGCAACAAACATGTCAAGTCTGGTGACTGACCTGAGATCAAGTTCACATGGGGCATCGCCTTCATCCCAAAGATATTAAGAACGCCGGCGTATGTCAAGACGGCAAAGTACAGAAGCATGCCGTGCCATCTCTCTGGACTATATGTCTCGTTGTTGAGGACGATCAAAGCCTGAATCTGTAGGCCTGCGGCGAAGGCAGCAGACGCGGTGAAGACGATTTGCCCACCGACTGATATCCACCCGGTGGCGAATGAAGCTGCGATGTTGCTCGGAGCAGGGCATAGCGCGGCCACCCAGTGGTACTGCCCTGTATACGCAATGAGAGTCAATATGGTTTACGTCTACAGGAGCCCAGATCAAATGCGAGGGAATAGTCGTACCTCCGGCTGTTGGATAGATGGATGCAATCTCGGCGAGGGATGCAGCAATGCACAGCGAGCAGATCAGTGAGAGAATGCTGTACTCTGTCTTAGCAACGCTCTGCGAAAGAGACCGGAGGACTTGCAAATTATAAATCAGGCATGGTGGTCCACCGCTTTGAAGTGCTGTTGCAATGACTGTTGAAGTTGCTTCCCACGTGGCCATCAAACAAATGCACAAGGAGAGCAAAGCCGGGAGGGAGAAGGTGCGGCGAAGCTCCTGCTGATGACCAAGCTGGGCTAAGCGTTGTTCATCTGTGAGGGTGTGTGTTTTGGCGAGGTCCACGTCTTGGGTGCCTGCTCTGGACAGTTCGTCCTCCGCGGGCCGCATCTCGGGATTCATGGTGCCCGTTGATCCACAATAGAGCTGTGACTGACCCTCCGCGTCTTGGCGTTGCGGACACGAATGGGGCGGATCAGGTAACTAAGAGCTTGATGTCTCGCGTGGGAGATGCAGAATACATATGTGGTTGCACCGGCTGTGTGCCTCGACCGGCCAACCCACGCCATGGCGGAACCACCGCGTTCGGGCTGCATTGTCTCCGAGCGTGTCATCGTTGCTACGCCCTTTATCGGTGGTGCAGATTGTACATGGCTGGCGGAATCGGCCTCAACGGCGCCACCGCCCTGCTACAGATTGGAAACGCGTGCGTGTTTGGCTGGGCCTGTAGAGTAACTAGTCTGGCAGCTCTCAGCCAGGGGCTGCTGGTAGGTGCGGAACGGGATCCGTGATAAAACGCGGGGAAGCACCCTGGGGCACTGGACGCAAGATCCGCGGCGAGATTCTAATCTGCGGGGTGCAGCGCCGGCTGTTGGAGAAAGGGTGTCCACCTTGACTTATTCTCCTACAGCTTGCTTTGGACGCCAGCACTCCACTGTAGAAGCAATAAATGCCGAGCGACGCATACCTCCTCCACAAGGTGAGAATCACGTCGGCTCCCCGGACATCCACTTGATTAAGCGGGCGGAGAAGGATCTGCTTGAGCCTAAACTCGCCGAGGCGCTATCGACGACCTCTGCTCTGGACTGAGCCTCTGGGGAAGCCACCGACCCTGACTGCGCCGTGTCAGCGTGGCTGATGAGGGGTTCACTTCCCCAACATGGAGCAGCCCATGAGGCCGGAAGGCGCCTCAGTAGCGGAATAAAAGCGGAACCAGCCAGATTGGCGGCTGTTTTCGCCAGGCATGCTTTGTACAAGGGGAAACCAGGGCCCAGCAACTGTGTCTTATCTGTATGTTTTGGCTTATACAATGATGGGAAGCCTTCAGGAGATATGTGATGACTGATAGCGGCTAGATATGAAGAGTGACGGAGGCGCGTCTCCATCGCCAAGGGAGGGCTCAATGCGACGATTGCACCCTAACTGCCAAAAGCGTCTTGACAGCACCCGTCGAGCGGGCGGTCCACCTTTTCTCGGGGTCCTCGGACTGCGGAATCGGACCAGCGGCCGTCGGAAACCTGCGGTTCATTCCGAGTTCCCACTTTACCTCCGCATTGGAGGCGGATCGCTGCGGAGCCGGATGGCAATCGTTCAGGCCACCAGTCTTTCATAATCGAGCTCTGCTCCCCTGCATCAACTCCTCCTCGACAGTGGGTTGGTGCCATTGCCGCAATCTGCATACGACGCTGCTCTATCTCAGCTTGCGTGTCGCATTGATCTTTTCATCCAACCCTCTTTCTCCGTCTTTGCGGAACTGTTTCATGTTGCGCTGCTGAGCATTAGCCATGGCTCAGACGGTCCCCCACCCTCTCTCCGACCTCACTGTCGCTGAGATCAACCGAGCACGAGACATTGTGCTCGGGCTGCATCCCGGCAGTGTCATCGACTTCCGGTCAATCTATCTTCTGGAACCTCCCAAGTCCGAGGTTGTTCCTTTCCTCGATCTCGAGCATGCCGGGAAATTGAAAGCGTCAACCCCGCGGCCAGCTCGGTTGGCGCAGGTGCGATATGATATCATCGGTGGTGCCAAAGCCGCCGAGTATCATGAGTCGGTCATCGACGTCTCCTCTTCGAAGCGCGTGAAGCACGACATTGTTGGCACCGAGCACCATGCCAGCTTGACAATGTAGGCACCCAGTTGGACGCAGTCTCGTCAATTGAAACCTGTCAAGTAGACTTGGCTGACCCGTCGCAGCTTCGAGTTCCAAAAAGTGGTTGAGTGCGTGCAGAACTCGAAACTCTTCCAAGAAAGGTTCAAGACGATCCAGCTGCCCCCAGGCTTCGAGCTGGTCATTGAGCCCTGGCCATATGGCGGGCCGGACCAAGAGGATGGCGATACGCGCTTCTTCCAGGCTCTGTGCTTCGGACGAGACACCCGCAGCGGCAACCCGGACTCCAACTTCTACGCCTACCCGCTACCATTCATCCCGATCGTGGACGCGCGCAAGAACGAGGTTGTGCGAGTCGACGAGCCTGCCACTGGCGGTGGAAATGATGCTTTGGACGCAAAGACGCACAAGCTCGGGGTCCTTGATCACTGCCGCACGTCGGAGTATGTTCCGGAGCTGATCCCAGGTGGTGTCCGCAAGGATGTCAAGCCCTTGACCGTCCTGCAGCCCGAGGGACCCAGCTTTGCCATTTCCGATTCGAATTTGATCCAGTGGCAGAAGTGGCGGTTCAGGGTGACTTTCAACCCGCGTGAAGGCGCTGTGCTCCACGATATCCGATATGATGGCCGCGACATCTTGTACAGGTTGAGCATGAGCGACATGGTAAGTCTTACGACGTTTCCAGACGCTCTGGAGACTGACATTTCTGTCCTTAGACGGTGCCATATGCAGACCCACGCAATCCCTTCCACAGGAAGCAGGCCTTTGACTTTGGCGACGGCGGTCTGGGCAATTGCACAAACAACCTGACGCTAGGGTGTGACTGCCTGGGTGTCATCAAGGTACGAGAGAATCCATCGAGCGTGATCCAACGCTCCAGCAACCGTCAACCGTATAGGACGTTAGAGCTGACTTGTGCAGTACTTTGATGGCATTCTGACCAAGGCCGACGGCTCGGCTGAGGTGAGCAAGCAAGTCATCTGCCTGCATGAGCAAGATGATGGCATCGGTTGGAAGCACACCAACTGGCGCACAGGCCGTGCCGTCGTCACTCGCCGGCGTGAGCTCGTGGTGCAGTTCATCATCACGCTCGCAAACTATGAATATGTGTTCGCATTCAAGTTCGACCAAGCTGCCGGCATCGAGGTTGAGGCGCGCGCCACAGGTATTGTCTCCGTCGTCAACATCGACGAGGGCAAGACGGCGCCATGGGGCAACGTGGTGAGCCCCGGAACGCTGGCGCAGAACCACCAGCACATTTTCTGCCTTCGTATCGATCCGGCGGTGGATGGCCACTCAAACACCCTGGTCCAAGAGGACAGCGTCCCTGTCCCAATGAACAAGGTAACGAATCCAAATGGCAATCGTTACGAGGTGCAGGCCAAGGCAATTGAGACGTCGTCGGGCATCGACCTCAACCCGTTCAGCAACCGCGTCTTCAAGGTGCAGAACCTGTCCAAGCGCAACCCTGTGAGCGGCAAGCCTGTCGGGTATAAGATTACGACGCCGCCCACGCAGCTGCTCCTTGCCGACCCTGACAGCATCCAGGCGCAGCGCGCGCTCTTCACCAAGCACCACATGTGGGTGACCAAGCACAAGGACGACGAGCTGTATGCTGGTGGACGCTACACGCTGCAGAGCCGCCGAGAGAATGGCGGCGTGTACGATGCGGCGGCTCGGGGAGACAATGTCAAGGACGAGGACATTGTCATTTGGAGCGTGTTTGGACTGACACACAACCCTCGCGTGGAAGATTGGCCAGTCATGTAAGGATCCCACATCCTGCCTCTAGGCGATTCGCTTTTTGACCATTCTGCTAACTGAACCATAGGCCGGTCGAGAAGCTTCAGGTACACATCACGCCGCAAGACTTCTTCACCGGGAACCCGGCGATCGATGTTCCCTCGAACGCCGACATTGGCTCCAAGTTGACGAGCGGGGCTTGCTGCAAGGGAGATGGGGACAAGCCCAAGTTGTAAAGACATGGCCGGAGAAAGAAACAATGCATGGCGTATATACATTAGATTGCATCATGGTGGGCACTGGGAACGACAGAACAACCGTCCATGAATTGTACTTCGCACAGGCGGAATCATTAGCAGTACAGAAACTGCGCAAGCTCAGCTCAATCAGAGCCATACTTAACAAAAAATGAAAATCTCAGCCCCAAACGGCAAATCCAAATGCCAGAACGGGCAGGCATAGAATCGGTCCCGAAGGTATTGCGTGCGCCGACAAGGCGCTTCCGGTGCCGCCGCCGTTATCGCTGCTCCCACTGCTTCCGCTGTCACCGCCACCATCACCACCGTTCCCGCTGCCTCCCCCGCTGCCACCGCCTCCACCGTCGCCATTGCCGCCACTGCCACCATTCCCTCCACCTCCGCCGCTCCCTCCGCTGCCGCCGCTACCCCCGCTACCACCACCTTGACTGGATCCGCTGCCCTCCTGCCAAACGGTACTGTTCCACGCCTGAAAAGTCAAGGTCGTGTTCAGCTTCGGCTTCAGGTCCAAATCCTTCTCCGACACCTTTGCATCACTCTCCTTCCCATCCCAGCAGTGTCGGCTGAAGCAGCGAGTGCATTGCTCGGGTAAGTCGATGCCAACTCGCTCGGCACTGCGTGCGGTGGCTGCGCACGCGAGACATGCCGACCACTCCGCGTCGAAGCTGCCATTGCCGTATGTCGCCAGCTGGAAAGCATTGTCAATCGTGGCGTTCAACTGTTCGTCTGTGAATGAGGACATTTGGTAGGAATAGTTGGAGTACGCTGTCCACGGGGAGTTGGGTAGGTACAGCACAAGCGGGCCGTTGGACGTGTCGTTGCAGCCGAAGAACGTGGGCTGGCTGGTGAAATTCTTGGTGATCATCGTTTCAACCCTGGGGATCTTAGGGAATGGAATGCCGCCCTCTGAAGCTGAACGCGCGGTATCTGTTTTCCATCGTTAGCAGATTGTATGGCTGCGGGAGTCTCGCTTGATAGGTACTCACTCTGTAGGCTGGTGCCATTGACCCACGAATACGTGCCCTCCGAGGATGCCTCGTAAACGACAATAAAGTCCACTTGACGGTCAGGGATGATGAGCGGCCGAATCGGATTGTTCTCGCCTGTGAGACTCCCGTCCACCTGTTCATCGTTTGCGTCAATCCTCTTCGGCAACATAAATCGAGAGTGTAACTGACCAGCAACAGCTCGGAAGTGTTGCCCATCGCATCGTTATAACCCTGGAATGGATTGGGATACGTCGCCCACATTGACTCATTGAACGTTTGCTGGAAGTTTGACGCTGTCTCATTCACGATTTGCACCAGGGGACTCTGCTCCTGGCCTTGTGGGATGGGAATGTCATCCGTCTCGTTCGAGCCCTGCTGCCGGTTGTGGATCGACCTCTTCGCGAAGATCGGCCTTCCGTAGAAGTCATCTATGAACCACGCGCAAAACGCATTGGTCGTCGACCCTTGGACGAGGCTGAACTTGTCGAAGCCCGCGACGCACTGGCTGCTGTTCTGGGCGGTGCCGTTGTCCATGCTCGTGCCCAACCATTGCGTCGGTATGAAGCCCTGTACGCGACCTCCAACCCAGCTGCCAAACTCAAAGGGCGTGACTTCGTAGGACGTCAGGTTGAAGCCATTGGTATCGTTCCTGCCAGGGTACATGATCTTGCCAATCTCGGGAGACTGCCCAGGCACGACTTCGGCGAGTGTGATGATCGGCATGGGTCCAGCTCCCTCCGCCAGCGACGACCCATTGGCTGCGAGATCAGAGTAATTCAGATAGGTAGAGTTTTGCGGCAGCCAGGTTGCCCAGAATTGGCCAAAGGTATCGGCGACGGAGACGGGGAATCCCAGTTCGGCCTTTGCGCCCGCGTTCTCGAATATGTTATTGAAGAACTCCGTTTCATTGCCAGTCGGTCCGACATCGTAGGGCGCAGAGAAGTTTGTAACTCCGCGAATGGCCTCCAAAGTGCCAAAATTGTTCGCTGCGCTGTCGACATCGCACGCGTTAGCTGGGCGGCTGCCAATATTCGACTCGGAGGAGCAGCGCGTACATCAAGCTCACTGTAACTGCGCCTCCGCCACTGAGGCCGGCGATGTAGGAGAGGATCTGTGTCAAGCCTCCAGTACCGGCGGCTACTGCAGCAGGGTATCTGGCGTCGTAGGCCTGCCAGACACCCAGGCCGCCGATTCCAGACTGTGTTCCGCCACCAGAAATGGACATGCCGACAATTGGCACTGTGCTTTCGTTGAGCTTGTCCATGTAACCTTGAATGTCAAAGTCCGATATGTTGGCAGTGTTGAGATAGTCCTGCAGGGCCGTCATGACCTGCTTCCCCCTTGTGCTGCGCCAGGATTCCTCCTGAGGAGATAGCCCCTGATCATGGTGAGCTTCAACTCTGACTTGGTAAGTCAAGGGATGGGCATACATCGGAGGCATTTCTAACGGTCAAATTTTCGGGGCACTCGGTATAGACGGGCACGTAGGGATCGGAGTCGGGGTTTCCTTGCTGGCACCGGCATGCTTGGACAAGCAGCGCAATGGAAAGGGTCGCAAGCGTGGCATGGAATTCCATGATTACGACCTAGCCGATAGTTCAGAGCATCAGTAGCTTGTCAATGCACCTGGCGCAGTTGCCCGCGTCCTCGAGAGATCAACGGCTCATTTGTATGAGAAGTTGTACGCATTTAATTCGCGTGAGTCCTGGGCGGCTCCAATGCGACGCCAAAAAGCGCCGGACAAAGTTTCAGCAATTGGCACGCATAGTTGAGGCTCACTGGCAATCCAGTACAGCGGTTCGTGGCTATTCACTTTGGCCTCCCGCGTTCGAGATTCGACATTTACTCTCTAGGCACAGGCCGTCCGGCCGGTCATCTGTCGCAAGCATCAGGATGCAGCTAGCCTGATCTTGGCTGACGACTGCAATTGATGGTGGCACGAGGCCGGCGCGTGAGCTCTGAAGGGTCCAGACCCGGCAGTGTCTGAAGCATCAGGGTCCGGCAGGCAAAAACCGATGGCCCTCGGGCCCGTTGAACTTTGTGCCGGTAATCGAGTACTGCCACGACTGCCTCCGCGCATCGGCATTGAATGGCGTGTAAGTCGTGACGGTGCGAAGCCATTCCCGATGTGGACAGCTTCTGACAGCACCGCAATTATCTCGATCGCCCCATTAGGCTCGGGCTCGTCGTCTGCGATTTGTATCCGACTTACTGTCGCGGAATGCTTGCCGCCACCGATCTGTGCTGTGGATGATAACTTTCGCGGTAAATTTGCCTCTCGCTCTCAACGGTAGCGATAATCGCAACACTGATTGTCGCCACGCAAACATGCCATGATCCTGGCTAAGCCCGGGCGCGAGATATGGGAGCTTCCATACCAACGATGCTTGCTTGCTAGGCTCTATCAAAGTCTGCTGAGGCCTAGATTCACCTTTACGCATTTGACATTCGTCCATTCATCGAGGCCTTCCTTCCCCAGGTCTCTGCCAAACCCGCTCTGCTTATACCCTCCGAACGGCGTGTTCGCATTGACGGTCCCCCACATGTTGACCGTCACCTGGCCGCACTCGACCGCGTCGCTGATCCGCATGGCCCTCGTCACGTCGCTAGTGAAGACCGCCGCCGAGAGACCATACTCGGAGTCGTTGGCCAGCGCGATGACCTCTTCTTCGGTGCGGAAGCGGGCGATGCTCGCTACCGGGCCAAACACCTCTTCGCGCATGATGGTCGCAGAGGGTTGAACATCAACAAAGGCGGTGTTGGGCACGAAGTGGCCTTTTGGCGACGCGTGGCTGCTAGCATCTCCATGTAGCAACTTGGTGTCTTCTTTCAAGGCCTTCTGGATGTATCCTTCAACACGCGCCCTCTGCGCCGCGCTAACGAGCGGTCCCTTGACCGTGCTGTCGAGCAAAGGGTCTCCAGCAACGGCGTCTCTCGTTCTCTTGGAGAACTCGGCGACGAAGCGGTCGTAAATCTCATCCTGGACGTAGATACGACTACCAGCCGCGCAAATCTGCCCGTTGTGAACCGTGATACCCGCCGTTACGTGGGCGAGCGCATTCTCCCAGTCCGCATCTGCGAACACACATGTCGGACCCTTTCCCCCAAGCTCGACCGTAACGCGCTTGAGATTGGTCCGCGCCGAACTTTCGAGAATACGGCGCCCGACAGTGGCGCTGCCCGTGAAGGAGACTTTGCGCACAAGAGGATGTTCGGCGAGGGTCTGGCCCGCGACAGTGCCGAGGCCGCAAAGGATGTTGACGACGCCAGGAGGGAAACCAGCCTCGACAATGAGCTGGGCTAGCTTCTGGCCATATAAGGGCGCGACCTCGGGCGTCTTGATGATGAGGGTATTGCCGGCCGCGAGGGCGGGCGCAAGCTTCCAGACTGTAATCATGCTGCATCTAGTCAGCGACTGTGCGACAAACACATCGAGGCACAATTGTTCCCAGGTGCTTACAGAGGAGCATTCCAGGGCACGATGGCCGAACACACACCGATCGGCTCGCGCTGTGTGTACGCCATCCCCTCTGCGATGCGCATGCTCTGCCCGTCCAACTTGTCCGTCCATCCCGCAAAGTAGCGACATGTCTCGGCGGCCTGTGCCACGCTCAGGCCAAGTGACATTCGGTACAGCATTCCCGCGTCAACCGCCTCAATTGATGCGAGCTCATTGGCGTCCCTCTCAATGAGATCGGCCAAGCGATTCAGCAGCGCTCGCCGAGTGGATGGCTCGCTTTGGCGCCATGACGATGTGAACGCTGCCAGGGACGATTTGACGGCACGGTTTACATCTGCGGCCTGAGCGGCGGAGACGGTCGCTAAATGAGCGCCTGTGGAGGGGTTCTCAATATCGATGGTTTGGCTGTCGGTCGCGGCAACGAACTTGTTGTCAATAAATAGGCCAGTCGGGACTGCAGAGAGTTAGTTATGGCCAATACGAAGGAATTCCCGATTGACTTGCCCTGTATCACCAGGCCATCTGCACCGTGGATCTCAACAGTACGTGCCATTGTGACGTCCTCTACTCAAAGTTGGTCTCTACTTCGTACACGTGCGGCTGACCAGCTTCCAGTCCAGTAGCAGCGCGTTTCCGTCCACGGTTCCGGGCTGCATTTAATTGCCCAGATGATAGCTGTTTGTACGAACGGGTCGACCGGGATTATGCCCAGCATTTGTCACGATGGTCAGCAAGAAGGCTTGAAGATTGTAGTGTTCGGTAATCGGTATCCTGTTCCGCGATGCTCACGCGTTAGCGTCGCACATTGGCGTTTCCGATTCCGAACCAATTTGGTCGGGGGTTTCCACCTGGCCACCGGTTTTAAGAGGTGTCATTCCGCCGGTTGTACGGAAGGCGCTCGACAAGTCGATTGCCATTCAACGCCAAGAAGACCAGACCGACAAAGTCCAGTGGTGCCTGGTCCGGAAACCCGCTTGCTCCCTCCGCCCTCGCAGTGCTTGTCCAGCTAACCACCCTACACCATGGCTGGCCAAATCCATCGCGTAACACTGTTCAAAATACCCAATCACGAGGACCGGGAACGCCTCTTGGACTTTTACAAGCACATGCAAAGCAGGGCAGTCAAGGTTAGCATTCCCCGGCGTTCAACCCCGCTATTGTCGTGGTGTGCAATTCGGGGTCAATGCCTGGACCCGTCCAGATCTGACACACAGAACGCAGGATGGCAAGCCGTACATCATTTCGGTGACCGCGGGAGAGGCAAAACCCGACCAGCGCGCGCAGGGTTTCACCTTTGCGGCCATTTCAGTCTTCAGCTCCGTCGACGACATGGTGTACTATGACAACGAGTGTGCTGCACATGCCGAGCTCAAGGCGTTTGCGAAGACGGTACACCAAGGAGCCATGATGGTATATTTTGAGAACGGAGCAAAGTAGGTATCAAGACAAAACACAATGGCATCATACCGCAGTCCAATCGCTTTCCTCAATCGTTAGTCATACATGCTTTAAAAATGCGCTCTCTCGGAATCACATCAGGCCCTGGAGGAAGCGACGCGAGATTCCCAGCCCGTCCGATTGCATCTCAAATCCTCCCGAGGGATCGTAAAAGTCGGCGCCAAACGAGTCCCCAAAGTTTTGCCCTTGCCCCAGCGTGTCGAACAAGTCCAGGAGATCCGAGCTAAACTCTGTCATTTCGGGAATCAAGGACAGTTGCATTCCACCGTCGTCGTGAAACTGTCCCAAGCCCATTGGTGCGTCCATGTCGGCGCTAGCTTCTCGTCGGGTCTCTGAACCGGCGGCAATATGATTGCCAGTTGCATGCAGCATCGAATCCGCCTGCGGACCTTCTGAGCTCTGCATCTGTAGGCTTTTCAGCCGTGGCAACAGCTCCCGAATGCTGTTCCACAGCCTCCTACTCGCCACGCTATGGCGCGAAAACCCCTTGACGAGTTCAATTGCCTGCAGAAGACTTTCTCGGCATGTCTTTGCAAAATGATGTGGCGCATGGCACACTGCCAAAGTCATGACGGCAAACGCGCTCAGCAAGAAGTAGTTGAAGGCATTCTGCTGGCGCGAGTAAACGTCAGTCGTGGCATTGAGATGAACGAGGACCTGCACGGTGTCCCGTGCGATATCTACCACGAGCCGCGCAGAGGAAAGATTCGCCTGTATGCTGGCAGGGCTTAAAAGGTAATGCTGGTAGATGGAGATGCGAGTGTAGTTGCCGCGGAGGTAGAGCAGCGCGCGAAGGCGGTGCAGCACACGCGGTTGGGACATGTTGGAGCCGGTCGCGCCGAGCATACGCGGATGCCGTATCTGGAGGTGCGCTGGAATTGAGTCGAGCCAGACTTGGGTGCTTAGGTCGAGCGCATGAACGTCTTCGGTTGGGATGGCTGGTGAGGGAGAGCCGAACGGGGGAATCGCATCCCATATCTTGGAGCACAGGCGTGCATAGCTTATCATGCAACGAAGATAGGCCAGATCTGCGTCCTGCAGTAACTCTCTGTTAGCGAATTGGTATGCAAGGGACTTGATGCGACGAGTGACGACTTACGGGCTCTGGCAATGCAGGGTCGATATCACGGTCGGCGAGCGCAAAGGACAGGCTTGTCCCAAAGCTCCAGCGACGGTCAAGCACGTACACACACCAAAACACACGCATTGCATCGCGACGCGAGTGGGCGTCGCGGAAGTTGTCGAAGAGGCTCCGGCGACGGTGCAAGCCCATTTCGAGGGCTTCTCGGGCAGCGACGCCAATGGTACGCCACGCAAGAAGCTCGTCGTCGCAGTGGAAGTGGTAGATGCTCTATGGCGCACGTAAGCATGCAGTGTGAGGAGTGAAGTCCAGATGGAATCTCTTACCAGCATGGTCAGCAGCTGTATCCCTTTCAGCTCAACTTGGCTTCGGGATATGCGCGATAGGCGGTCCTCGACCGACTCGGCGATGGATGCGCTCAGCGCTGTCTTGCCATGCGCCTCTACCGCCACGGCAGTGGCAACGGCCAGCTTGACCATGTCGACATCCAGGCTACTTAGCGGAGCCTGTTGTCTGTCGTGCGCTTGGTTGTCCGCTGCGTCCGGATTCCGTATTCGACGCAAGATTTGGTCGGCCCGCGAGGCAAGCTCGATCGTGTCGACGAAGGGGTACACTGACTCGACCTCCTCTTCGAAGACGGCTAGCAGGCGAGCGACTTCGTCAGGCGTACAGCTGGCCCAGAACTCGGCATCCGTGGCGGGAGACCCATCATCTTCCATCGCTTCCCCTGCTAATGGGGAATCGGCTCGGCTGGACGACAGTGACGTAGATTTGGCGGAGTCTGGAGCTTGGATGCCCATCCGTGTAAGTGAGCGCTCTGCTACAACGAGCCCATAAGCTGGGCGTGTAGGGCCGATGAAGTGTGGGTGCTTGGGTGCATTATCCCGCGACCCGACATTGGAAGGTGAGGTGGCGAAGGCCGCTGCAACGCAAGAGGTGTTCTGTGGTCGCGATATTTCCGCATTTTCTCTGAGCTCCCTGACAGACTCGGCGAGGTCCGTAACCTGCTGTCGCAGCTGCGCCATCTCATCCGTCAGGGCACGGACATGGTGGTGGCTGGACGCATCGGCGAGGACATGCATCTTCATGTTGGCGAGACGCGCTGTCTTGGTGGCCTGCGGTTGCGGCCGCGACCCGAAGACGCAGGCGATGCCACCGGCGATGCATCGCTGGCAGTTGTCATCGCCGGTTGGAATGCACTTGAGCTTCCGTTTCTTGCACTCGTTGCTACACGACCAAGTCAGCAACGCATAAGGACACAGTTGAGGCCAAGAAATGCTAACCATGCGACCGGCGTGTATCTCCCGCGCTTCGAGCGACGGTTGAGCGGGCTGCTGATGCGAGTGTCATGCTGCTGAGCAGACTGTGAGCTGAGAGACGACGGGCTATCCTCCATCGTTGCAGGCATGCGCATGTTGGTCATGCCACTGTGCCGCTTTCCAGGGTGATTGCCCCGGAATTGAGAGCTTCCCCAAGAGTCGGCTTCCGAGCTGGGGTAATATGTGGGATCTGGGGGCCTGGTGCTCATCAATCAGAAGCCGGCTTTTACAGACCATCGTAAGCTCGGAAATAGTTCCGACCATTCCGAGCCGCTTCTCCAAGATGGCGGCGCGGGGTGGTGGGGAAGCTTGATGGTGCGGTTACAGTCGCAATGCCGCGCTGGATTCTGGCCTTGGCGGGGTATATCTAAGGCGACCGTGCGACACGAAATGATCCTCGATAGACAAGAAGAGCTGCCCATGCCGGTTCAAGAAGCACTACGGTCGCCGTTTGATTCGCGGATCGAAACAAGGTTCGCTGCCCCTTGAGATACAAACCCCCGACCGCCGCCCTCGCCATGACGATCGCCACCGTTATCTTGTCGGCGGCTGAGCAGCTGCAGCACACCAAATGGCAGTCCCTGGCTCTCACACTCCTTGCGGGACCCTTGCTGTACGTTCTGGTCAACGAGTTTGTGCGCTACAATGCTAGGATACATGGTATGAAGGGCCCGTCAGGCCTGCCGCTGATCGGCAATCTCTGGGACATCCGTGTGAATGCCGCAGAGAAGTATCGAGAGTGGGCGCGCCGGTTTGGCGACGTCTACCAGATACAGTTGGGAAATATCCCAGTCGTGGTGATCAATTCGGCGTCCGCGGCGAGGACCATCTTTGGACAGAATGCGCAGGCCATGAGCTCGCGACCCGAATTCTATACTTTCCACAAGGTATTTTTGCACCTACTTGACGCGAGACCGCTCAGTTGCAGCTAGCTAAATGCGTGGTCCCAGGTTCTGAGTGATACGGCGGGGACAACAATTGGAACCTCGCCGTACAGCGACTCACTCAAGCGTCGGCGGAAAGGCGCTGCCTCCGCGCTGAATAAACCGTCCGTACAGACGTACATTTCTCATCTCGACATCGAAACTCGGGACTTCATCCGCGAGCTCTACACGTACGGCCAAGCCGGGAAGAAGGCTGTCGACCCCATGCCGATGATCCAGCGCTTGTCGCTGTCCCTTGCCCTTACGCTAAATTGGGGCGTGCGACTCAAAAGCCAGAGCGACAACCTGTTTGACGAGATTACCCACGTTGAGGAAGAGATCAGCCGCTTCCGCTCTACGACGGGCAACTTGCAAGACTACATTCCCTTGATGCGGCTGAACCCCTTCAACATGCACTCGACAAAGGCGAGGGAGATGCGGAATCGCAGAGACAAGTACTTGACGGATCTCAACAACGGGCTCGACGACAGGATTGCGCGCGGAACGCACAAGCCGTGCATCCAAGCCAATGTCATTATGGACGAGGAAGCCAAGCTCAACAAGGCGG
Source organism: Purpureocillium lilacinum (assembly GCF_023168085.1). Classification (NCBI taxonomy): domain Eukaryota; kingdom Fungi; phylum Ascomycota; class Sordariomycetes; order Hypocreales; family Ophiocordycipitaceae; genus Purpureocillium; species Purpureocillium lilacinum. The sequence continues at coordinate 1,358,846 of NW_027072112.1, forward strand.
AGCTGACGTCCATCAGCCTCACCATGCTCTCTGGTGGCCTCGATACCGTCACGACACAGGTGGCTTGGTTCGTCGCCTATCTTTCGCAGCACCCTGAAGTGCAGGACAAGGCTGTCAAGGAAATCCGCAAGACGTTTGGCGATGACAGGCCGATGTGTGATGAGCTCGACGATCAGACGTGCCAGTACATTGTCGCGCTGGTCAAGGAGTCGCTGCGATACTTTACGGTTCTACGACTGGCGCTTCCGCGAGCCAGCATCAAGGATGTCGTCTATGGCGGGACAGTCATACCCAAGGGGTCAATTGTTTTCTTGAATGCATGGGCCTGTAATCGCGGTGAGTAGCACACCTTGCCAAGTGAAACTTCGAGAGGATGCGTATGAGCTGACCTGGCTTACAGATGCCGCCGTCTGGTCTGACCCTGACGTTTTCCGCCCCGAGCGATGGCTTGAGCAGCCAGATGCGCCACTTTTCACGTACGGCGTCGGCTACCGAATGTGTGCTGGCTCGCTGCTTGCCAACCGCGAGCTGTACCTGCTGTACATGCGATTATTAAATAGCTTCCACATTGAGAAGCAGGACGCTGTGGATTGCCACCCAGTTCGTGGCAATGCTGATCCCACGAGCCTGGTGGCGATGCCGCACCGCTATAAGGCGCTGTTTGTGCCACGAAACGACGCAGCGCTAAGCAAGGCCATGAAGGAGACCGAACTCATGGCCAGGGAAGAGTAGAGTGTGCATCAATGGTGGTCTGACGTACCTGCATGGCAAAAGGCTAGAAAATTCCAGCGTTTAAACATGAGCGATCAACCAGCAGACCAGAGAACGAGACCATGTTCACGTATAACGCCAACAGCGAAACAGTTGGTGAATCACATGCACTCGTGCTCGGTTCCTGACTTCGTGTTGACAGCAAGACACCCACTCGGACTCACCGCGGCGGTGAACGAAACTAAGCTCTGTCCCGCGGTGTCGAGGGTCAGTTAGGCATTATCGTATGATTCAAATTCTTCCTGCTCCATGCCTTGCAATCTCCGACGTGGCTTCCGACGCTGCAAGGGACGCATAAATCAGTGGCTGGCACACTTCATGTTGTCGCCGATGCTGTGAAGCTTGTGCATTGAAATGAGCAAACATCCTTCTTGGAACTTAAATGACCAGACGGCACAGAGATGCCGATGGCATGGGCCATCATCAAAAGGTCTCGATGCAGCTGTCTTCCAACGTTGCATCGATAGGAAACAAAGGGGTCGAGTTGAGCCAGGATTCGAAGCCAACAGGGCTTTTCTGCGCGGCAGAGGACCCCTAGAATTGCTGCAGCTTGGTCTAGAACGTAGTCAAGCGGGCAGGTGTGTTCGGTCAGTGATCCTGATCTAGGGCCGCGATCTCCCATCGTAGATGACCCGGCCCCATTGAGTATCCGCTGCGATCTCTGACAGTTCGGTTTACATCCGAGAAGTGTGCGCTGGGGCGAAAGAGTGGTGGCCGTGGGGGATTCTCCCGGATTATAATAAGACGGCGAGGCGTTCCCCCGTCTTAGTCTCTTCCGGCACTGGCAGGCACCCTTGGGGCAGCAAGGCGCTGCGGCTGGACAATTCAACCCCGGCGTCAGTGGCGTGCGGGAGCCAAGGCGCCAATGAGATCGACACGGGTGTTGCATCGCCAGGCTCGGCTCTCCTGACCAGTCTCCACAAATAGGTCGATGGCAGTCGCTGAACATTGGGCGGCTTACTGCAGCTCGACCTGGGGCTAACGGCGCAGGAACGGATCGTCGGCGGCGTTCAGCTGTTCCTGGATGAAGATTAACATGCTCTTTAAAAATAGCATGTTGCATTGTTACGTCCAAAGATCGTCCGCAAGGCATTCACCTCCTCAATGAGCCGGCCATTCTCGAGACTTGTATTGACTGCTGCCGGTATATACGAGAACACGGGAAAGTATATAACCAGTGGATAGTCCTTCATCATTATTTAGAAGGCAAGCACACAGAAACAAGCCATCAAAGTCCAGCAAAGTCATCAACACTACTCCTCAACATCCGCCAAGATGAAGTTCTTCCAGTTCTTTAGCGTTCTCCTCGCCGCCGGCGCCTCTGCCATGCCCACGGCTGCCGATGTTCCTGAGGAGGTTGCTGGCCTCGACAAGCGCTCCGGCCCGGGCATCGTGGCCGCCGCGGTTAAGAAGGAGGGCCTTCCGTACGTCTGGGGCGGCGGTGGCTGCAAGGGCCCGACCAAGGGTGGCTTCGACTGCTCAGGTTAGTGACGACTATTCGTCTCCTTGTGTCCGAAAATGCGCTTGCTCACACGTTGCTGTAGGCCTCACTCAGTATGCCGTCTGCCAGGCTCAGAAGAAGACCATCCGTAAGCATACATCCCACCGTGTGATCCGTCCGTTGATCTTTTGACTGACGTCTTGCCAGCCCGCACGGCTCAAACCCAGTACCACTCCAAGATGGGCAAGCGCATTCCCCGCAAGGATGCCAAGGCCGGTGATCTGCTGTTCTGGGCTACTGGAGGTAACTGCCAGAGCAAGGTCGCCCACGTCGGCATCTACATGAGGCCCGGCTGGATGGTCAACGCTGCCCGCACCGGCACTCCCGTTCGCGAGCAAAAGATCTGGACGTCCAGCGGTGGCCTCAAGATCTGCCCGGATGTTGTCAGATTTTGGTAACGGGCGGCATGAGTAGATGGGTGGATCTTGCGTATTCTTTTCGAACTGTTCTTTTGAGCTGTACCTGTACATGACCCTGCTGGCGGATTTTAGACTGGCGCTTTGGCAACTGGGACTTGTCAAGCAGCGAAATGGTTTTGCAAATAGTATTCCTGAACATATATCATCAGCACATGCAAGAGCCTGGTATCAAACACGCAATCCGCGGTGATTTCAACGATATTGAAAGCCCGAAACGTTGTCATTTTATGGGATACATGTAAAATGTATTGGATAGGAACAATGGCGTCAAGCTCCACACCCAAGAAGTAGATGATTTCTGTTGATGGCCTCGAGATGCCCCGGATTTCGGCAACGCAACGAGAAGTTGCCGTCTCGCGGTGCACGCATTTAGCCACTCTTGGCCCCGTGCCCAAGAGCAAGACTCTGGAGCTGATCGTAAATAGCCAGCACTCCAGCCGAGGCAACACCGCGGAGAATGTTTGCTCCTGCGCCGTTGAAGAGCGACTTGACGCCGTTGGCCGCAATAATCTGGCGCGCCGCATCCAGAGTTCCTTTGTACTTGACAGCCTCACCAGAAGTCATCATCATGCGGCGGCGAATGGTGTCGAACGGATATGCGAGCGTACTGGCGCCGGTTGTAACACACCAGCCAAGGACGAATGATGCCAGGAAGTTGCCTTGGAGTGGGCCGACCAGAACGAGAGGCTTCAACGAGTCGTAAGACCCAAAGTATAGACCGCGATAGACGATGATGCCACTGATGGAGGGCATGAAGCCGCGATATAGTCCAAGGATTCCGTCGGTGGCGATGGTCTTGCGGTAAACATCCAGGATGCCGTTGAACTGGCGCTGGCCTCCGGTCTTTGAGCTCTTGGCGTCATTGGCAAGTCGGGTCCGGGCAAAGTCGAGCCAGTACACGAACAGCAGGGACAAAGCGCCTGCGGCCTATAAGGATTTAGTTAGCACACTTGCGTCTTCGGCGAATTCCACCTCGTGGGCTTGACTTGCCGCTCCAGACGCAACGTTTCCGAAGACCCAGAGCCCATACCCATCACGGTCCTTCTTATACCCGAACATGGCCTTGAACTTGTCTTTGAAGGCAAAGTTCAAAGCCTGCGTAGGGAAATAGCGAATCACATTGGCCGTGTTGCCGCGCCAGAGCGAACGCGACCCTTCATCTGCGATTGTCCGCTTGAAGCAGTCGCCGATGCCCCCGTAACGGCGATCAAGCCGGCCAGCCTTGATCATCTCGTCCTAGAATACAGCATCAGCATTAGTTTTTGCCACACCATCATGGTAGCGCAGCGTGTTAGTGTAAGTCGCCTTCTGTGCGTCGCACGCACCTATCCCAGACGATCGGCTTGCCCGGCCGCCAGGGTGGTGACATACCGTTCACGCCACGTCCAGTTGTGTGGTGTTGTGCCGAGCGTACCTGGTTCTGCACGAGAAGCTTGATGCGCTCGATCGGAGCAGCCGCTGTCTTGGACACAGCCGCCGATACGCCGCCCACTGGCGTAGGAACATTAGTTTACGTTAGCAGACGTGACTGCTGAGCTCAATTCGAGGAGAGGGGTGTTCGGACTCATAAAATCGGCCAGGAATGGCTAAGAAGTGTCAACATGGCTGTACATGTACTACGTTGATGTCCTTCTGGTGCAATTGGGAAACTTACGGGCATGCCCATCACTTTCTGGTCGTGTGCCGCCATGTTGCTAGCAAAAAGCAGGTGTGGAGTGGAGAGTAGTCGTGATCACCGACCAAGACAAAGGTTAGCAGGGGAAATGGCAGTCAATTGGTGCACAATCCTGAATATTACATTTCTTCCATCGCGAACCTCTCTTCCTGATATACCCAATGAGTATGCAGTCGATTGACGTTGCAGCGAGAGTGACTCCCATTCGTCTCATTCGTCAATGCCCAACGCCCGGGGTGTTGCGGGACGAGATCGGGAATAACTGCGTTAGTCGCTGACTCGGGATGAACCGCCAGACGCCGTTCTTGGCGGCAAGTGACGACACGGCCCCAGCAGCGACAGCGTCTTCCTGTTTCACCCGGACCTCCATTGTCAGGTGCACCAACAGGGCTATGTTAGCTTAATTTGTCAATGTCAATGATTGACTTGACTGGCCGCCCTGAGAGGCCAAGCAAAACGCCATGGTCGTGTGACTGCAAACATTTGGCTCATTCGGGGCGTGCGCTCGTGTTTGCCCTCCTGTGGAAACTGCCCAACCCGTATCCGGCTGCAAGATCCCGCAGCCTTTGTCTAGCGGTCGGACTCCTTGACGCCCAGCCGATGATGGACGATGCTAGCCGCGACCGATGCCGTGTCTTGGGAAACTCGACGATTGACGCTTTGATGTGCAGTGCTGCCGAGTTCCGATCGGCATGTTCATGTGGCAGGCTCCAGTAACTGTTGCAAGAGATCGTTATGCTATGAACATCATGGTGACTAAGGGTGGAGAACGACGTATGCTTATGGATCTTCACCCGATGTCTATTTCGCAATTTTTCAGATTGCTTCTGCTCATTTACTCTCTCTATAAAATCGTGGGCAAGCGGGCGCTCTCTGCGTGTCAGGATAGGCCTGACACCGTAACTTGCGCCTTAGCTATGTCTCACGACCCAGGTTCTCAGCGTGCACGTCCAAACGGGCACCAAATTTCTCTCCAGAGAGAATCCTGTTGCAACTCCACATCTTGGGTGTTGAGGGAATTTCCAGCTTAGGATGTGATCCGGTCCAGCAACGCAAACAGGAGCATGTTCTCCACGCGACAGCCATCGCCTGCGGAGACAGGTCCCCGAAACCCCGGGCCCAGCCATCGGCGAAGAGCGTCATGATCCCAACCGGAATAATTCCTGTCCATGATCAACCTGTACGCATCGCGACATCTAGTTGTCGATTCGCCCGCCTGCGGAGGATCCATGTCGCGGCAGGCCTCTTCATCGGCGACGACGTCGCAACCGCAGCCTGTGCCGACTTCGCGACTATAGGCGGCTCCTAGCAGCGGACTTTTTGTGGATGAGGCTAAATCGCGATGAGAACAATCTTTCTCGGTGGCGCGTGGGGTAGCAGACGGCTCGGCGATCGAGACGGGACGTTCGCTGACGATTGATCGAGCCGTGTCTTCGTCTCCGCCACCACTGTTGCTTTCGTAACCGAGGCCGTCAACCACATCGTTCGGTGGTTCAGGTTCCAGCAAAATGTGGACTTTGGGACGGCATTGCGCTTCGGGCGAAGGTGGCTTCAACGGCAAAGAGACGTTCCGAACGGTAGTCTCGTCGGGTCGGTCTGTCGACGCAGGTTTCCGGTAGCGATCGAGCTCTGAAGTCAGGTGCTTGATCGTAAGAAGGGCCTCACGCAATTGAATCTCCGTCTCAGCTAGCCTGGTCTCGAGGTGCGCGACGTGGGATCTCGTCCTCTCGCGGTGGCGCCTCTGGTTGTCACGAACGCGCCTCCGCCTGTCGTCCTGTGGCCGACTCGACCACTTCATCACACTATCTTGCAGTTGACTCATGGCGGGGTACCGGCGCCCAGGGCTCTCGTCGCGTAAGCGTGCGGTCGTGCACGGGGGTCGGTGGCGATACGTTGCGTGGAATCGGCAGCCTGCTTCAAGTTGTATGTCTGGAGCTGGGAGCTGAGCCAAGCCGGATTACGAAGCTGGATTCATATGACCTGGCGGTCAATCTGGACAGCTGGGGCCACAGGCAGTGACATATCGCAAAATTGCCTGTTGTGGTATAGTGGTGCCACGAGGCGTAGAGGCGTTGAAGGCCTGGCCTGTGATTGGCACCGCGAGCACCGCCTCTAGATGTTACCACGCAGTGGACAGGCACAGCATGGGCATTGACGGAGCTTCAAGTCACCAGTCCGTCATATGGGACTTCACTATAAAACAGGGCCGTGGTTCCGTGCGACTCACCCGCAACTTCCTCTCCAACTCGTCAATATTTAACACAATAAGCTACCAAACCCATCGAACTTGCTCAATCATGGACTCCCAGAAGATCTACTCTGAAGTTAGCGAGCGGTACAGCGCCGCCGCCCGCGGATCCAACACCGGGTTCGGCGACACCATCGCAAAGGCCTTTGGATACTCGGAAGAAGAGCTGGCCGGAATTCCCAAAGACTCCAACATGGGTCTGAGTTGTGGAAACCCATTGGCCATAGCTACATTGCGCGACGTGGGTTCCCAATGATCCCGTTGACCAGCCTCTGTCTGCGGCTACCCTGTAATCCCGTTGCCTGATGCTGACTTGTCTACCAGGGAGAGACCGTCGTTGACCTTGGCAGCGGCGCTGGGCTTGATGTATTTCTTGCCGCAGGAAAGGTCGGCCCAACTGGCAAGGCCATTGGCGTCGACATGAACGAGGTACGCCATGCCTCTTCCAGCGCGTGAGTGTTTTGTAGTGACATGAGCGCAGGACATGCTTGCCAAGGCGCGCAAGCTCAAGGCTACCTCGGGCAAAGACAACGTCGAGTTCATCCACTCTCGCATCACCAAGATTGATCTTCCGTCGAGCTCTGCTGATTGCATCATCTCAAACTGCGTCATCAACCTTGTCCCCGCCGAGGAGAAGCAGCTCGTTTTCGACGAAATGTTTCGCATTCTTAAGCCCGGCGGCAGAGTCGCGGTATCCGACATCCTGGCCAAGAAGCCTCTATCCAAGGAGATCAAGGAAAACATTGGCATGTACGTCGGGTGCGTGGCAGGGGCCAGTCAGGTGACCGAGTATGAACAGCATCTCGAGGCCGCAGGCTTCAAAGGTAGGACGCACCCAACGAAATCCCCAGCGCCGTCGAAGGTGCTGATTGCTTTGATCCCCAGATGTCCTTATCGCTGGGATGGGCAGCGACTTGAACGTGTACGCCGAGAACTGCGCCGACGGCTGCTGTGCCACAGAGGCCTCCTCTGACGCTGGGGGCTGCTGTTCCCCGAAGAAGAATGTGCTGGCCGACCTGACAAGCTTGGACTTGAACCAATGGGTTGGTAAGTAATACATGGTAATCCGAGCCCCGAAGCATATAGTGGTCTTTCTAACATTGATTCAGGATCGTACAAGGTCTACGCCGTGAAGCGCTGAGCTTGGCCACCGGCGACTTACATGCAAGAGGCGCAAGGCGGGGAGAAGGACGGTGTGCACCGGCAGCCATTCGAAGTTTGATCACAGGCCGGCGTGTCTGTTTCGGAGGGACCCGAGTCACGAAATTGTACGAAATCTTTGAACTACAGAATTGAAAGATGTTCTGCGCCTCCTCCTTGTAGAATTACAACTTTACAGGGCACTGTTCGTGAAGCGCGGCGGCCCTGGGCGGCGGGCCGGCCTGGCCAACTCCGATCCGCCGACAAAAAGTGGGCCGCAACGGACAGCGGGCTCGGCTTCCCTTTTGGGCAATGGGTCGGTGCCAGCAAGGTCCGGCGCCGATGCGGTCGCAGAGACCGCCGTGTAGGGCACAGCTGGGCAGGCCTGTTGCAGTAGAGCATAAGTTGGATCATCGAGGTCGGGCAGCCGCAGGCTGACCGCGCCGACATGATGTCTAGCTTCATAGGAGTCGGCGCATCGGCGGACAGGCAAGAGTCGCAAGCACACATATAAAACGAACAGCGCTCTCTACGATGCTGAAACGTCTTACGAAGTACATAGAAAGCAATTGACACAGCATATCGACGCCTTAATCTATTCCCCTATCGTCGCTTTGCCCACACTTTACTGCGACCATGTCCTTCTTCTTAGAACACGCTGGCAAGCAAGTCGTCCCCCTGTGGTATGACGGCGAAGATTGCAACCTAAACCCCAACAACATCTTTGAGGTGATTCACGCTGCAGATGGCACTGTCGCGCATCACGCACAAAGCGCATCCGTGGCCGACGCACAAGCCGCTGTCGACGCCGCACAGGCTGCCTTCTCTACATGGAGCGCAACATCCATCCCGGAGCGTCGCGCCGTCCTACTCAAGGTGGCCGATTTGCTCACTGAGCGAGCCGACGTGCTAGGCGTCATGCAGGCCCGGGAAACCTCCAGCGCGTCCTCTTACGGCAGCTACCTGGCCAAAGTCGCCAGCGCCAACATCCGTGAGGTGGCGTCCCAAATCACAACAGCGTGCACAGGCAGCTTGCCGCCGGATCAAAGCACCACCATCATGGTCACCAAGCAGGCAATTGGCCCAGTACTCATCATTTCGCCGTGGAACAGCCCGACGGTGCTTGGTCCGCGCAGTATTGCTGCCGCCCTCGCCGCCGGCTGCACCGTCGTTCTCAAAGCGTCAGAGCTCTGTCCACAGACGTACCGTATGCTATGTCAGGTGTTTGCCGACGCTGGCCTGCCTCGGGGTGCGCTGAACCAGATCGTTGTCAAGCGCGAGGACGCATCGTCGGTCACAGAGGCAATTATTTCTCATCCGGCCATTCGCAAGGTCGAGTTTATTGGGAGCGCTGCGGTAGGCAGTCTGGTCGCGCAGACCTGCGCCCGCCACCTGACGCCGATTCTCCTCGAGCTCGGTGGCAAGGCGCCGGCGATTGTCTGCCGCGATGCAAACCTCGCCAAAGCCGCAGCGACGTGCGCATTTGGCGCATTTGTCCACCATGGTCAAATCTGCATGTCGACAGAACGCATCATTGTCGTCCAGGAGGTTTCCGAGGAGTTCTCCAAGCTTTTGAAGAAGGAGGTGAATGAGAAATGGTACCACGGCGCAGGTTCGGCCGCGACGACGGCTTTTGCGACCAAGGCTCATGCGCTGCTCGACGAAGCACTGCGTGACGGCGCGGGGTATCTCGCAGGAGAGAACACGTACATCGATGAGGCAAAGACAAGTCTGCGCCCGACGATAGTGACCAAGCTAGCCCGAGACTCGCGACTGCGTGACCTGGAGTCGTTTGGGCCGTCGGCAACACTGTACGTGGTGGAGGACGAGGACGAAGCACTTCGGGTCGCCAACGACTCGGCGTATGGGCTCTCGGGAGCGATATGGACCAGCGATGTGATGAAGGGGCTCGCACTGAGTAAGAAACTGGAGTGCGGGATGGTGCACGTCAACGCCGGGACCATGGCCGACTTTCCGACGATGGCGATACAGGGCGTCAAGGGCAGTGGATGGGGGAGCAACAACAGCGTGTACGGGATTGAAGAGTTCTTGGTCACGAAGAGCGTGACGCTGCAAGGATAGTACTGAAGGCGGCTGCTTCCTCCCGGGTCTTGCAAAACGAAATTGACTCGCACGTATGGTTGTATCCGCGTACTGTCCCTCGAAGTTTAATCGTGAGCTCGTCTCTGGTGTCGCACTGCCGAGGGCGCAGCTTTTTTAGCAGATCCATCAATCGAGATGAACCACGGTTCGCCGCAGGGTGCCATGTAGCGCCGTCGGTGACGCAGACTCACGGCGGGTGCAACACAGAGAGTACACTAACAACATCTGGGCAATGATTACCACAACCTGCATGGGCGGCGGGATCCCCGCTGCTCGACGACCACGCGTTGGCGAGCGGCCGTCAGAGATGCATTTCCTACATACAGTTTGTTCCCCAGTCGACCGCCATCGTGAGGATCGTATTTGCGTCATCTAGCCTTTATGCTCCGGACCACATATCTCTGGATGTCCCTCGCGGCGCTGAACATCTTTCCACCCCTCACCGCCTCCGCAACATGTGTTGATGACCCTCGTCGGCGGTGCCTCTCGTTTGAGTCCGAGAAGTTCATCACCAACGCGACGCGCACCCGGCTCGAATATGTCCCCCGTGGCACGACGCTCCAGCTTTCCGACAATGATGCCTCGTGCAATCGCCCGTCGCAGCTGGTAGAGGCGAACCTGTGCCGGATCGCCCTACAGATTGACACGTCTCACCGCTCAGGCATCACGTTTGAGCTCTGGCTGCCCGACGACTGGCCCGCTGGGCGGTTGGTCTCGACTGGGAATGGCGGGGTGGACGGATGTAGGCATGGAAGCTCCAACATCAATCTACATGGACTGACACGGCGCAGGCGTCAAGTACGAGGATCTCGCGTATACCACTGGCCTCGGGTTTGCGGCCATGGGCACCAACAACGGCCACAACGGGACCACTGGCGTCTCCTTTTACCACAACCCCGACGTGCTAGAAGACTTTGCCCATCGCGCGTACGTGACTTTCTGAGCTTGGCTAAGCTGGACTGACACTGCACAGTCTTCATACTGGCACTGTGACAGCCAAGACGCTGACTGAGGCGTTCTACCAAAAGCCTCCCGCCCGGTCATATTACATTGGCTGCTCCCTCGGAGGCCGCATGGGCATCAAAGGCGCGGAGCTCTACCCCAATGACTACGACGGAATTGTCGCGGGATGTCCCGCCGTGGACTTCAACCACCTTCAGGGCCAGCGGGCCATGTTTTACCCCATCACCGGGCCCGTGGGGTCGCCCAACTACATCAGTCACCAACTTTGGACGGGCCTCATCCATGACGAAGTCCTCAAGCAATGCGATGGACTCGATGGCGTAGTTGACGGCATAATTGAAGTTCCTGATCGCTGTCACTTCCAGCCCGAAGCTCTTCTTTGTGCGTCGGATCAGCATGATGGCCAATGCCTTAATGAGCAGCAGGTTGAGCAAGTGCGCAAGATCTACGCCCCGTATACATACCCCGATGGATCTCTCATTTTCCCGCGAATGAACCCAGGCAATGAGATACAGGCCGTACAGAAGCTCCTCGCTGGCGCTCCGTTCGGCTACTCACAGGTGGCTGTCTCCTCTCCTGTCGTCGCGTTCTCTTCTTCCACTGCTGACAGCGTGGATGCAGGACTGGTTTCGGTACGTCGTTCTCAATGACCCGACGTGGGACGCCATCCACTACGACTCTTCCCTCGCACGACGCGCCGACGACCTCAACCCATTCAACATCCGAACCTACCCCCAAACGCTCCCTGCATTCAAGACACGCGGCGGCAAGATCGTCTCCTACCACGGCGGGCAAGACAACCAAATTACCAGCTTCAACACGGCGCGCTTCTGGGACCACATGGCGAGCGCGGACCAGCAGCTGCACGACTATTTCCGCTTCTTCCGCGTATCCGGCATGTTTCACTGCAACAGCGGCCCGGGCGCATGGGCGTTTGGGCAAGGCGGCGGTGCACCGGCCAAGGGGATCGCGTTTGAGCCCCAGACCAACGTGCTTGCCGCCATCGTGGCCTGGGTGGAGAGGGGCGAGGCGCCGGAGACGTTGACGGGGACCAAGTTTGTCAATGACACGGCTGCCCTTGGGATTGACTTTCAGCGGAGGCACTGCTTGTGAGTGTTGCCGAGCACATTTGTTTTATCGAGGCTGACTGGAGGTAGGTACCCGAAGGCGCAGACGTATGTGGGCGGCGACCACAAGGAGCCGTCCAGTTGGAAGTGCCTGTAGATGTCAGGATACGACGCGAAGTAAGGCTGAACTTACATGCCTGCCAGGGCATCGTCTCTGATCGTCTATACATATACGATAAAGTGAGAAAATAAATGCCTGAATCTATCTGTTTCAATAGCTGTACTTGACCCATGTAGAGCTTGGCTCGCAGCAGCATCATAGCTTCATGGTGTCAGAGACCACGGTCTGCCGTGCATCAGGGTGAAGCACAGGCGAAGGCGCGGCCGAACAACCTCCAAAAAAAATACATGTAGGTGCTAACCACTCGCGATCAAACTCTGCGTTTACCAGGACAAACCGTCCAATGGTCGAATCGGCTCAGTACCCGGGTTGGGTGTGGCCTTGTGACGTAGGCGTTGCGACTGGTGTTCGCATCAACATGACCGGCCGCTGGGTTGGTGGGTTGCGACCCGGCCTGGCAGCTCCCGTGCAGGCATCGGGTGCATTCTGCTCCGCCATCGCTTCCCACCCTTCAGGATACAAACTTGCTTGGGTCTGGAAGAACGCTAAGACTGCGGGTGGGATAGCATCTTTCGTCTCAAGATCCAACGATACTATGAGGGCCTTCCATGCACACCAAAGGTCCCAATCTAAAGGCGAATGCACCGTGGCCTGCCTTGAACCAGTGGGGCAAAGGCCATGTTGGGAGCGTTTACACGAGGGTGAACCTCCGTTTTCTATCCCGGCTCGCCAATGCAACACAACCTCTGGGGTCAAGCGACGTCTCAATACGGCATCCAGTTTTACTCTGTCACCCCCAAGTACGTAGCTAGTCATTGCCTCGCAACAATGCCGCCCGTCACTGGGAAACCTTAGTTTCATCGCCGGCATTCCAGCCCGTTTCATTGTACGCGCCACGAGTGGCACGAGCGTCCAAGACAGCACACATCGCTCCCATCTAAAAAGCAAGACACCGGGACACACAACAGCAAAATACCTTGAGCGCCCGCCCATCCTGCTCGCCTCCCTGTCTCTCCTGTCATCTCTCGGGAGCGCCTTCTCGAAGCTCGACCTTATCGCAGGGCCCCACGGCTGCTCATGCCTTCTTTCAGATAAACACCGAGCGTCCCGCACCTGTTCGGCTACAGAAGTTCCTCTCGGGGGGCGTCACTTAATCAAAAGGGACCGCGTCCGGCCCAGCCCGCGGATTGGATGGCGGGCTATTGGGATCCAGCTTTGCGCTTCCCGCTTGCCTTGTTGGTCCATAATCGCGGGGGAAATCTACGGGCGGGTCATCACCTACGTCGTAGCCCGGCTCTCGTACCCCTGCCGGGGCGATCAGGTCCCAAGGTTTTCCAAGGTTTCTGTGCGACTCAACGGCGGCGACGGCGCTGGCCGCTCTGAGGGGGCCCAGGCGGGCACAGACGCGGAGAAGGCACAGAGTAGTACAAGAAGGGAACTGAGCCCTCTCGCCCGCTCTCGTCCGAGAGTTCTCGTCATCTCCGTTCGTCCAGTCCATTGCGCCTCGAGACACAAACGCCAAGATGCGCTGGCAGTTCCTCGCGTCGGCCCTGGCTGCGGCCACCGTGATCGATGCGGCGCCGGACCGATACCGCCGGAGCGCGCCACCGACGCAGCCTCTCGCCCACCGTGGCGTCCCATTCGACAAGTGGACGCGGGACGGCCCCGTCGCCAAGCAGTTTGCGAGTTCCAACACGACGAGTAAGTGAGCTTGGCGATGGAGCGAATCAGAAACTCAATCTCAATCTCGGCACATGGGAATGATGCGATCAAAGCTTGCTGACCACGGCATCACGCAGAGTACGCCATCAATGGCACGGGAATCCCGGACGTGGACTTTGACATTGGCGAGGCGTACGCCGGGCAAATGTCCATCTCGGACGACCTGGACGGGCCCGACAAGTTTTACTTTTGGTTCCAGCCGTCGCCGAACCCGGCTGCTAAGAAGGAGATTGTCATTTGGCTCAATGGCGGCGTGAGTCCCTCCCCTCACATCTTGCTCCAAGCCGTTGCTTGCATCGCTAACTTTATCTTCACTCATAGCCTGGCTGCTCATCCCTCGAGGGCTTCCTGCAGGAAAACGGCCCGTTCCTGTGGCAGTACGGCACATACAAGCCCGTGCCCAACCCGTGGGGATGGCACCATCTCACCAACATGCTCTGGGTCGAGCAGCCCATCAACACGGGCTTCTCGACCGGCAACGTGACGGCCAAGGACGAAGAGGACGTCGCGAGGCAGTTCATGGGCTTCTTCAAGAACTTCATCAACACCTTTTCCATGCAAGGGTACAAGGTGTACATCACCGGTGAATCATACGCGTTCGTCTCCCCGTCATGCCGCACCACGTATTCTTTGACGCTAACCAGAGCAGTGGCATGTACTGCCCGTACATCGCGAGCGCCATGCTTGACGCCAAGGATAAGACCTACTTCAACATGAAGGGCATGATCATCTATGACCCCTCCATTGGCCCCGACCGTCTCAGCGACATCAACGCCGTGCCGTTCACGGACTACCATCACAACCTCTTCCCGTTCAACGAATCCTTCACGCGGCACCTCCACGACGTCGATCGGAGGTGCGGCTACGCCGATCTCCGGTCCAAGTTCCTCACCTACCCGCCGTCGGGTCACTTGCCCAACCCACTACCCGGCATCGACCCCAAGACGGGCAAGCCAAAGAGTGGCTGCGAAGATGGCAGCCTCATGAACGCCATCCAGGCGGCTGTCACGGACATCAACCCCTGCTTCGACGTGTACCAAGTCGCCACTACGTGCCCGCTGCTCTGGGACGTGCTCGGCTTCCCCGGTAGCTTCGATTACCTCCCCAAGGGCGCCTCTATCTACTTTGACCGTGAGGATGTCAAGAAGGCCATCAACGCTCCCCTCGACCGCAAATGGGCGGAGTGCGGCGGACCCGTCTTCGTCAAGGGCGGAGACCAGTCGCCGCCATCGTCCAACACGGTGCTGGGCGGCGTTGTCGATCGCACCAAGAACGTCATCATCGGCCACGGTGCACTCGACTTCATCCTGCTCGCCAACGGCACGCTCATGTCCATCCAGAACATGACTTGGGGCGGACGGTTGGGCTTCCAGAGAAAGCCCGTCGAGCCGTTCTATGTTCCTTACCACACTCGCGGCGAGGACGCGACCATCGCCGCGGCGGGCGTCTTTGGTACGACGCACACCGAGCGCGGCCTGACGTACGTCGGCGTCGCTCTCACTGGCCACATGGTCCCGCAGTATGCGCCCAGCGCCGCGTTCCGCCACGTAGAGGTGATGCTTGGGCGCGTCAAGTCTCTTAGCAGTAGGGAGCCATTCACTACCGACTCCAAGTTTCCGCAGCCAGACGGCCCGCTTGGCAAAGGCACTGCGCCGCCAGGCTATAACGAGTAGAAGACGAAGGGCAAAAGGTGTTGAGATTTGTGTGGCTCATTTAGCAAAGCTGGGAGCCAGGTCTTCGTAATGGAAGACACACAATCTGTCGTACATAGACTACACCTTAATTCACCATCTCCCAAGTCTCAGGATTTCGTGGTCTAACTTTCTGCACTTGATGTCTTACAATTTTCACGTGATGGTTACAGATTGTATCGCAATCCCCGCCCGCGTCCGAACCACCAGCACTGCCTCTTCTCTTCAGCATGCAACACTAGTGACTCACTGTTCTCTGGGATCTAGGCAGCCACGATCTCAACCCTTCCATCGCCGATACCGATCAAGCATCTTTTGTCTCGACCACGCGACGCGGTCATCAAGTTCTCGTCTCGGCCTCGATCCTGCGTGGTCGCGATTGTCAATCCGGCACAATGACTTCCATGCAAGACATCGCTTCAAAACTGGCATACATCAAGGGTCAGCTGACTGCGGGAGGGACAAATGCACAAATGAAGGAGTGGTTCTTTGAGTACAAGAAACTCACCGCGGAACTCGACGAGGCCAAAGCCGCGAAGGCAAAAGCGTCGCAGAGCTCGACAAAGCCCGCAGAGGGTACGGATTCCAAGCCCACCTAGCGACGTCCCGGCACGATCACCCGGTGGCGGCTTCGAAGGTGACGAGGGTGATCGGAATCATTCGGCATTTTGGGCTACCTTGAGCCAGACGCTGAATGTATGTCTTTTTTTTTTTTGGTCCTGGGCGACAAGACAAGTCGCCACCACACCATACTGTCTCCCGAGTCCCGACGACTGCATTTGCCGCCGAATGCTGACACCTGTCGAGGCCACGTCACGTAAACAACTCCAAACACGGAGGACTTGTTCTTCGTGGCTCGTTTAAATGCGACCGCTCACAACTCTTGTTCCCCAAGACTTTACTGATGTCGCTACATTATTCTTCACCTTCGCTATCATGAATCGAGCAAGGCCACCAATTTGCTTTTTCCTGTCATTTGCCCTTCTCGCTGGAATCTGCAACGCATACGCATATGACGAAGATTTCCGCCCTTGCGAAGAAGATAAATGCTTCGTTGAAATCCATTCAGATGTCCCACGATGCTGGGTAGACGGCGGCAACCAGAACATTCACTACATGAGTCCCATGGACGGCGGATCTCACAGCATCCCGAGCGGGTGTTGGAGGTCCAACATATTCGGCGGCGACGGATATCTTGTTGCGTTACCCTCAACAGGTGGCGTCGTGTTCCTCAAAAACCCGTCGGCCGTGGATCTTCAACATCTCGGGCTACCGAACACGCACGATACCGCGCGGGCGCCGGATGAAGACGATGACATCGCCTCTCGTATGGTCCAGCTTGGCGCACAGTGGTGGCCGAACTGGGATTTGTACTTTCGGCATAGGAGCAGAATTGATACCGGAATTATCTACGACTATCATTTCCCTTCGAAAGTACACGTTGCCTTCCCGACGACAGGAGGTGTGTGGGTAGCAAACTTCACGCAAGATGCACTGCAGCATCAGTACGATGAAGATGAAGTCTGTCAGCCTTGGCTTCCGCATGCACCGGATCTATGGGATGTTAGAATGCGATATGCTTTGACCATGGACGATAAGTCTGAAGTGATGAAGGATATGGGCGCTACGTTTTACATCTCTGCCGATGAGGTTCCTGGCCTCGCAAAGACTGTAGATGCTGCCATTAGCTTGTTCGAGCCGTTCAGGGAGCGATTGGAACACATGGAGGATAGTGGCTATAGGAGGCGATTTTGCACTGATTACATGTACGAGGATGAGGATGAGGATGAGGGCACGGTGAATGAGCAGCCTGACAGGCCGAGATGGGGGATAGGGTGGCTCTTTCATGAATTCCGTTAATACCACTATCCCATTGCCCATCTTTTTACGACCAGTCTTAACGGGGTTTCATTCGTATTGTTTTGCTCTAGCTACATGTATCTAGGAAGCAGCTCGTCCCCGCGATTCGTACGGCAAGATGAGAAAGACAAAGCCAGCCACAACAAACAGCGCCGCTGAGATCCACACGGGCAGGTCCGTGTCGATGCCCACATACGCCGCGATGATGGGCGCCATCAACCCACTCATCCGGTTGAAGACTGCCACCAGGCCGTTGGCCGTACCTCGGATCGGCGCCGGGAACAGCTCCGGGGTGTACGAATACAGCAGTCCGTACACGAGGTTCTGGAAGAATGCAATGGCGCAGCTGAAGCCCAGGACGCTTGCACTTGTCTGCGCCCGCGTGAAGAGGAAGAGAAACACGCCTGTGCCCAGGCAGGCCAGGGTTCCAGTACCTTTGCGCCCGATACGGCGCATATCGACAGTGAAGCCACCCAGGATGGATGCCGGGATGCCGCAGATAGCCTGGATCGCGTAGTTGCGGTAGGTGGTGTTGATGGAGCTGGCGCCATACGCGACGCCCTTGTTCTCGAGGTAGATGGGAATGAAGGAGTTGTACAATGGGTACGCCATGCCAATGGAGCACCACAAGAACAGCATCAGTGACGTCGAGAATGCAAGCCGCGGCGTCGAGAAGAGCGCCATGATCTTTTGGGGCGCAAACTTCTCAACGCTCCGCTTGACGATGTTCTTGGAGTCTGAGTTGGGCGGCGCCACCACCTCGGCCTCGTCGGCTCTTTGCGCCGCGATCTGAGCGTCTACCGCCTCAAAGTGCGACAGGGTAAGCCACGTTGTCGTCTTGTTCCGCTTTGCAATCGCTTGGACAACTTCAACGGCCTCCCTGTCGCGGCCCTTGCCGAGTAGATACTTTGGCGTCTCCGGTACCCTAAACAGGAAGCGGGCGAGGAACATGGCAAGGGTGAGGCCGCCAAACGTCCAGAACGTGTATCGCCAGCCCAAGTTCTCATGGTACCCACACTGCCCGGCCGGCGTGTTTGTGGGACAAGAGTAGTTTGCAATCATGGGCCTGTTAGATCAGCATTGCTTACTTGCCTATAGTGAGAAGTGTCCTTACCATCCGATGAGCGCCGCGACAGCTTGTCCGACAGACCAGAATGACGATTGCATAGTGAGAAGGTACTGATGCGTCGCCGGGACAAACTCAAGAAAGATGGCGCTGTCGACAGGCTGGTTGCCGCCTGTGCCCAGACCCAGTCCGGCGCAGAACGTAGCGATGGCCACGAAGTTGGGGCTTCCGGCGCCAATCAGGCCAGACATGGAGGAGATGAGGAGGGTGATGTTGAAGGCCGGCCGGCGGCCGATAAAGTCTGCCGTCATGGGCCAGAAGCTCGACCCAATGACGAGACCAGCATATTTGGCGACACTGAGAAAGGCAATGCGCTTGACCGCGAATTCGGTCCGCACAGGTGGTGTGATGATGGTGATGGCTTGCAGCCAGAGCTGGGACGGCTTGTCAGATCATAGAGATCAAGCGGCATGAAGTGGCTAGGACTCACATTGTCGACGAACCAGCCGAAACCTGTCATGGCGAAGACCTTCCACTGAAAGGAACCCATGCCCAGGTCGATCAGGGCCTCGTTCATGATGGAAATCTTCCTCTCGTACACCTCATCCGCCCCCATGGACACTGCTCTCGTGTCAATGCCATGGTAGTTGGCGTGCCCAGCAGTGCCCTTGTCAGGGTCATGTTGGTGCGAACTGTGAGTATCGGTCCTGTTGTCGAGGCCGACTTCGGCGAGGTTCTCCTGGTGGTCTACGTCCGTCTTGGTTGCCATTCCGTTGCTGAAGTATAATAGTATCGAGGTGTTGGGACGACGGCTCCTGTCTGCTCAACGTCTCGGACGTCTCAACCCCAGGCGTCGGCAACCAGGTTCTTTATACACTTGGACGTGCCGGACTGTCGGCTAACCCAGATGCTACGGGTAAAGAGAAAAAAGTCATGGTGTTTGCCCCGATTGGAATCTGCAACGCCATTATTCGCTAGCGGGTTTTCTCCAGGAGCCACTCTCTCCGCAAGCCACCGTGGGGGCATCAGGGACCGCGCGGAGTGTGCACGTGGATCCCGAACGCCCGTCGGCGAAGCCATCATACAGATAAATCTTGCGACAAACTCAACATGATCTGGGGTCCGGAGGCTGTTGGTTCGTTTCTCCGCTTCCCCAGAGTGTGACCAGCGTTGCCGGTGCGGAGAAGCCTGTCTGAGTCCCGTCGTTACGTTCGCCGTTTGTCGCCATGGGCCCAATAGTGTGGCCCGCCATCCGGGGACGAGAACCCTGGCGGTTCAAATGTCCCGCTTTGAGCCTAGCGCATGGCAGTCGGGGAGCATCCACGGCGCGTCAAATGTGCCATTTGTAGCTTGGTGTAGGTTGGCAGTCAGCCCGTGTGACGGCCATTCCAGCATATTGCTCTCGCGCTTTCATCCGGGAGAGATCTCATGACACACGAAGCCGGCTTGCCAGCCGGGCCTTCGGCATATTCTCAATTGTCATTGTTGAGTTAATGCCGACACTCCGACGCCGGAGCGCGGCTCACAGGGTCAAGGCCTCGGGCGCCTGTAATTGCTCAATTGCGTTTGGCGTGGTGAGATCCCACGGGGAAAGCATCGAGACGAGGAGGATCCCGATTCCCAGTCCTCCGCCCCAGATCCCCGGATTTCGGCGTCTCAAATTACCCTTTTTGGACATCTAGGTCTACGTGCCTTGACTGTGTTTCTAACTCACCCCGATATATAACGCCGTGAGCGTCACCTACATGTCTTCAAAGAATACAAGCTCACTGCTTTGTTCACTTCCAACACCAACATCATGTCTCCCCCAATTGCAGTTGACCCGGCTCCGGCGTCGCCGGCACCCAAACCGTCTGGAAATGTTTCCAGCATCAAGGCCGCCGTCGATTTCGACGCCTCCAGGCACCTTTCTTTCTCCCCTCCCTCATCAGTTCTCACCATGAAGGATCTCTGCCTTGAGCCCACAGCCCTCTCCAACGTCGCCACGACAGAACCTTTCCCGCTGCTTTCTCATGACGCCGTTCTCCAGCACCGCCGGGAGCTCTTCAGCCCAGAGGTGCTGGACAACTGCCTGCACTACACGCGGCCCGGCTCCGTCCAGCTGCGCGGCATGGCCCCCCGCTATGCGCCGTTCATTCACAAGTTCTGGTACTCGCCCGAGGTGCTGAAGATTGTGAGCAGCATTGCGGGCGTGGACCTCGTGCCGGCCATGGACTACGAAGTGAGCCACACCAACGTGCAGCTGGGACCTGGAGGCCTCGAGGCCGTACGAAGCACTCCGGTGGAGCCGCCGACAGCGACCGAGGAGGCCATTCGCGCCTTTGAGGCAGACAAGGCCCAGAAGAGGGCCGTTACGGACCAGACTAAGCCCATCATTGAGTGGCACAAGGACTCACATCCGTGGGTGTGTGTCGTGATGCTGTCTGACGCGCGACACATGACGGGCGGCGAGACGGAGCTCATGAAGGGCGATGGCACGACCCTCAAAGTGAAGGCACCGCAAATGGTACGTTGACCCTCAGATTCGCCAATGCGCTTACAGAATTGCGGCGCTAACGGGAGACGTGCAGGGTTGCGCTGTCCTGCTCCAGGGCCGGTATATCACACATACCGCTGCACCCGTCGACAACATGCCCGAGCGCGTCACGATCGTGACGTCGTTCCGCCCCAGGAACCCCATGCTTCCTGATGAGACGACCAACGCCAACGTCCGCAACAAGTCGCACCTCTCGGAGCTGTATTATCAGTGGACGACCTATCGCCTTGATGTGCTTGCGCAGCGCGCGCGCATCACAGCCGATGCCCTGCGCCGCCGCTACGACGAGAATGTCAAGGCGAACGACCCAGAGGGCAAGAAGGGCATGTGTCTTGTTGAGACTGTAAATGTGGGCGAAGTGGAGGCGTGGGCGGAGGAGCAGATCAAGTACATTCGCGAGACACTGCACGAGATGAGGCCATTGGACAAGTCGGGAAAGTAGAGGAGCCTATTAAGTGGTATGAGTCAGGACATAATAATTCGCTGAGGAGTCAGTGTAGATTCACGGCGGTCGCCGTCATAATTGAGATCGAGACTAAGGCATTGCTCGAACTGTGTCAGGTGAGCTTGCGTGTGATTTCGTCTTGTTTGCCAGGCAACAGCGAACCAACACATTGGTGCGTACAGCCGTCCGTTTGGCGCCAGAGAGTGAACCACCACCCTACATCCGCATGTCATGTCGGGCTCTGTATACCTCGCTCTCCATCCTGGAGGCCCCAACTCCCGCACGCACTTTGCAATATTCATCCCACACGCGAATTTGGCGGATAAAGACCTCGCGGTGCCGTCGTTTAAAGACGCTTCGTGCGCCGGCACAATCGTGCAGGTCGTGGGGGAGCCCTTGATGTCCGGCTTCGTGCTCGAGTTCAAGCGCAACTTCGACTGCAGCACCGCGCACGACCTGCGCAGGCTAGCTCTTCTCGGCAATGTCAATACGGAGAACATCTACGATGGAGACTTCACTGGTGGCGGCCCCGTGGTGGATGCCGTGCCGAGATCGAAACTGGAGACTGGAGGCGACTCGCGTTCCCCCGCCGCCGAAGGGACAGGATTTGCGCCGCCCGATTGATGGTGTACGGCTCTTTAAAATTTTCGGTGCATCAAATTGTGCTAACGTCACGCAGGTCAAGACGAAGCGCTGCCAAGAGTGGACGATGGTATACGTCATGCGGCTTGTCGACCAAGGTCTGATCCATGCGGAAGCCATCGACATTGTGCAGCGCCATCGCGACCCGCCCACTCGTGGCATCGTGGGCATGAAGAGGGACCTGTAACTCGTGTCATCGGAGGCTGGTGCTGACTCCTGGCGCGTCCCATTTACACTATCCACACAGAATTTCCCCATCATTGTATGCATAGCCTTGGTCGCACATGGCCCAGTGAGTCTGCAGATGCTGTCTCGCTCGAGCAAAGTGCCGCATCTGGAACCTCTTCTCCAGCGCGTTCAGAGTCCTCGTGATGCTCGCCCTCTCCGTGTCATGGAGGACAGTCAGCTCCTTCGCAATGATGCCAATCGGCCACAGAAGTGTGTTTTGAAACGCCGAGGTTGGTGGTAATAAGTCAATCAGCTGCACTGCCCAGAGAGGAAGGTTGCCCATCCAGGCGTCGTGTGGCCAGGCACACGCTGAAGAGAGACCGCCCACACGACCAACGCACTGCTTTCTGTAGACAGTTCCCGCGATGCGGTACAGCTCCGACGTAATTCTCTGCTCGCTCCACTCGCGCGGACAGGTAAAGCTGTCAAGATGCCGATAGCGCGGATCCGTTACAATGTCGCGGTTCGCCGTGGGGATGTGCTCGTACGGATCCAGCTCCAACGGCGGAGCCAGCGAGAAACTCGGCAGCCAGCCCAGAGCACCGTCCCAGTCCGCAATCTCCTGGTCTGTCACTGTAAGATCGCCCGCGGTTATACGAGTGATGAGTCGCGGGAACACGAATCGCCGCAGGTCCTGGTCGCCCTTGCTGTCGATGCTGTCCAACCCACCGAGGTCATCAACGCCGGCTGGGTCGATGTGCCCGTCCGCTAAATAAAAGTCGGAGAATGTCGATGTTCGCAAGGATGTTGATCGTACGAGATCGTTATAAAGAAAGAGGTTCGTGACGAATTGGAATGCATGAGTGGCAGATTGCTCGGGGGCGCTGCCACTGTGAAGGCCGGCCATCGCCTGAAGAAGCATATCCCCGGGGAATAGCCGTGAGAAAAACTGCAAATGCGAAGTTCCATTCTCCTTGTCTTCTCCGGCGAGCTTCTCGTAAAGCATTAGCATGACGCAGCTCGTCAGGAGATGAAGCATGGTAGAGATGTCGTCTGGGTGGCTGCGCCACTGCTGTGCTCCGACGAGGGCGCCCGCGAGCGTCAAGTCATCGCCATCCTCGAATCGAGTTCTTCCTGCCCTCATGCGCCCCGCGAGTTCGTGGCACCCTCTTAGTGCCTTTTGTCGTAGCTTCAGCATTGCGCCTTCCAAGGCAAACCCGCCGTTGTCCCAGCTCTGCACGCCGCCCAATGCGAGTAAGGAGTCAAGCACGACCCGGCTCTGCATCGACAGCGGCAGGATCACGCGCAGAAAGGGATTAGTTGGCCCTGAGAATGCTGGATATGTGCGCGAGAATCGCTGAATGTAGTGGTCGAGGAGCATCGACTCTGTTGCGTCAAGCTCGAACGGCCATTGCGATATGCCAAGGCCAGCTATCGTCCCCGACGCAGAGGCAATGGTAGCTGAGCGAATCAGATCTGTGCTGATGTCCAGTGGCTCGTCGATATCGCTTTCTGCGGTCTTTTCTTGCCTGGCAGCGCGCGCTCCTGCGTCTTCACCTCCCCATTTCCGTTTCAACCCAGTGGCCGGTTTGGCTGGCCCTCTTCTGCGCATCCCGTCTCGCCGGGAGTCATCTTCCCAGACCAGCCTAACATCCCGCTGGCACTCGAGACCGAGCCTGGAGCAGTTGTGGCAAGGGTGTGCGCTGCTGTCGCACTTCTTTTTCCTGCGGGCTGGTTAGCTGTCGCCCAGTGGTGAGTCTGCTGATGCCCAGGCTGGTCTGACCTTTTTCTGCAAGTCCAGCAGCCCTCACGAGAGCGTCGCGGAGGTGGTGCTATTTGCATGGCTGGTAAGTGTTGTATGGTTGTACACGTTTTCGGTCGGCTATCCACGTCTGAGAAAGGCACTCATCAATTGAGCATTGCAGCAGAAACTGGGCCAGCGCAAAGCCGTGAGAGTGAGGGGGCCCAACGTCCGACTCCGGTGCCCCTGGACTGGTTGGGGTCCTCACTGATGGGCCAGCGTGTGGGGGTTCAGTGGAATCCGGGGAAGCAATCCAGGCTAAAGTTGGGTGGCGTCGACCGCGGCCGACACGACTCGTGCTTCTAGTGTTGTGGAGCCATCGCCGCCGCGTTCCGGGTAGCCGCTCAGATGCAGTTGCTCTCAGGTCCCGCAAACTCTAGGCTGGGGAATACATTGATGATCTCCTGCCGAAGAGGCTTAATCCAAGATTAGTGTATCCCTCCTGGTATTTATAGAGGCCTGACTCGATCACATTCGCCCGAGGATAGACGCCTTGTGTGTTGAAGGACCAAATTGACGTACAGGTGAAGTTGCCCAAAAGCAGGAGGGGACGCACTTGTGTCGATCATGTTTCTTTGTCTGGTGCCACTCGCCCGCCTAGCAATACACTGATTTCCTACAAACCCTCTACTTACGATACCACATACGAGTAATCTTGGTCCGCCTCATCTTAGACTGTAGCTGGAAGACCCCATACATGAGTGCCTCTGCTGTGGGCGGGCAGCCTGGGACGTAGATATCCACCGGCAAGATCCTGTCCACGCCACGCACCACCGAGTAGCTGTAATGGTAGTACCCTCCACCGTTCGCGCAGCTACCCATGCTAATGACCCATTTGGGGTCCGGCATCTGGTCGTAGCACTGTCGTACTGCGGGGGCCATCTTGTTCGTCACTGTGCCCGCGACAATCATCACGTCTGCTTGCCGAGGAGAGGCACGAAATATGATGCCCAGACGGTCTTGATCGTAACGCGGCATCGAAACATGCATCATTTCTACGCCGCAGCAGGCGATTCCGAACGTAAGAGGCCAGAGAGAACCCTGGCGCGCCCAGTTGACGATGGCATCGAAGGTGGTGCTGAAGATGCCATGAGCATTTGACTGTCGGGCTGCGTCAAGCATGGGTACCAACTCACAGAACGTATTCGACCGCGTTTGAGGTATCCTTCTTTTCAGTCAGAGACAGCACCTCGCCGTGCTTGACGGCCGGCAGGGTTTGTTTTGCCGTGCTATGGGCATAACGACGGCAGAGCCGGCCGTCGTAAGTGCGTGCCGGACAACAGATTGCGCGGTGGTAATTCAGTGCCAATGACGGAACTGGCCGTCTCTTGCAGACTTAGTTCGTCAGCATACGTGAGCGTCTTCTCGATGCAGAGACGTACTTGCGAGCGAATAGTAAAGTCGCATCGTCTCGGCTGTGCGGAATTGAAAGACCTGTCGCCTTTGATTTGGACCGTATGCAGTTAGTCTCATGTCAGAACAACAGCACGAACAAAGGCATCGTGTTTCAGGATTCGGGAAGTCGATTCCATGCGGGAACGGCAACTTACACGATGGGAGCAGCACGAACAACAGCTTGGATCAACTCCGAGTGCAAATGTACTGCTTCTGAAGTTGACACCAGAAAGAGGGGACCAAAAATGCAACACGGAAATTCCAACTCCTCAATTGCGACTGGCTATCCGCGACAGCCGCCCGTATCCTCAGGACACAACACGTTGTGCAGGGCACCACGAGATGTCCCCATCCGGAAAGGCTTGGGCGCATGGTGGGTTCAGCCGAGCGCAAAGGGTGAAAACCCACCCACCCGTCAGCCTCAGACGCGTCGGACAAAACCCACCTCGTTCATCTCCTCTCCCACCTACACCCCAGGACTCGAACATGGCCAGCCAGGCCAAGCGCATGATACGAAACCATCGTCCCATACCAGCCACTACGTCGCGTGCCTCTGGCGATGCTAGCTGCCGCAAGATCGGTCCCGTTAGGTGGGGCCGCGACCCGGCCGGCTGCGGGTGCCAAGTCGTATGTGTGCTCGACTTGTGGCAGACGGTACCAGCGGAACACGCACTTGCGGCGGCATGAGGCCACTCGTGAGTTTATCCCTGCCGTGACTCCTTAGCCTGGGGCAGTTGATTGGGATATTGCAACGATGCACACAACTCCACACCAACGATGGATGGGCAGCCCAGCACAGAGGCAGCACGCATGTAGCTATTCAGCCGCCATGCCCTCACACCAGCACGCTCAGGCTCAGGACTCTGCGTTTGATCACGTAATTATTTCTTCTAACAAATCACAGATGTCGACGTATTCCGGTTCAAATGCCAATATTGCCAGAAACGGTTTGCCAGAGGGTGAGTGCCTTATCCTACACGTAGTCCTGGTCACACATTCAGGCAGCTCATGGTGTTCTATGAAGCGACGTCTGCCGCAAGCATACTCTCAGTTGCGCCAAAAAGGACGAGAGCGCAGCGATATCAGATTGCCGCCGCGGCCAGAAACCCCGAGCGTGCGAGGCTTGCTTTCACAGCAAGGTCTCGTGCGACAAGGTATACCCGTGTGCACGCTGCACGGCTCGTCGCGTAACGTGCAGGTTCCGCGACGCAGCTTCCACCACCTCGTCACACAACACACCTAGCATTGCGCTAGAACGTTCTCTGTCGAGCAGCGCGAGCCAGCCAGACCCGAAGCTCTCGTTCTTGCGAGGCCTGACGGACCCCAAGCGAGAGACCATGTTGGATTGCTTCGACAACAACCAGGTCGTCAACGACAGAGTTCCAGAGATGGACTTGGACATGAGTTCTCTGGACGAAAGTCCGCCATCGCTCGTGGTTGAGGACATTGGCTTCATTCCATGGGCGTTTCCACCCATGTTTAACTTTGCTTTCGATGATGCAGATGGAGAGCGGCCCTGCGAGTCAGCTACACCGTCGGCAGTAACAGACGCGTTCATCCCAGCTCTTACCTCCGAAGGTACTGCCGCGCTGGAAATTTTCTCCAAGCAGATCATACGGGAGCTAAACGCCCTTCATGCAACACTTGCCGTCAGCGATCCCTCATACAACCAGCCATTTGACTTTGACCTTGCTCAGTCTGTATTCGCGCCGCACATCTTGCGCACCTTCATCTCGACATTCTTTCGACTTAGCCACAACTACGTCCCCGTCGTGCATATGCCGTCATTCGGGTCCGAGGACACATCTCCGCTGCTGGTTCTGGGAGTGTCACTGTGCGGAGCCATAAGGTCACCCCCGAGGGACGACGCCTTATCCGCCAAGTCGTTTTTGCGCATTGCAGAAGAATACATCTTCCTCCAGCTCGCAGATGTCATGGCGACCGATCCAAAGCCAACTAGACCTGTACTCGAGACGTTGCAAGCCGCTCTTCTCATTCACCAAGTGCACTTCCTGCAGAACAGCGTCGAAGCCAGACGGCGACACCGAATCCGACGGCTCCCAGCGCTGGTCTCCGCAGTTCGTCGCCTTGGTTTGCTAAACAAGAGGCACTCCGCAAGCTCGCGTAGCGCGCAGTTCCTTGCCGACGAGACCTGCATCAGGTAAAGTTCTCGCCATCTTGGTGTAGCGCCTTCGCTAAGTCTTGTCAGAACCGCGACGTGGATCACACTGGCGGACTGGCACCAGTGCGGCATGTTCCACGTATTACCGCTCACGACGACGGCAGAAATGCGCTGCGATCTCCCGTGCCCGCATGCGCTGTGGGATTCAAAGAACGTTACAGACGCGGATGTTGGTCTCTACAGGCGGCAAACACGGGGCGCGCCGTATTGTCTCTCCTCGCTTAGAGCGCTGACGGAAACGCTCATGGGTGATCGCTGGCAGCCGGTCGAATTGACGGCATTCAGTTTCATAGCTTTCACCGGCCTCGAGCTGGCCATCTTCGGTAGGGCTCGGCGACACCGTTTCGTGAACCATTGCTGACCTTAACAGCCCTCAGTTCGGTTGCGATCTCGGCGCACCTCATGTCCATGATGCCCGTCACCTCGTCAGCCATTCTGAGAGCCATCTCGCGCTGGCAGGAGCTGTGGGAGGGCCAGACCGCCCGAGCAGACGAAGATCGTGTTGAAATGACGGCCATGGCGCGGCACTGCAGCGAATTTGGCTGCCTCGTTCAGAAGGTCGTTGAGGCGTCCGTATCGGGGCGGAAGCCGCCGCCGTACCTAGACAATGTGGCGCACGACTCGGTCGATGAGCTGTATAACCTCATACTCGAGGGATGACCGCTTACAAAGTGTGCCCTGAGCCTAGGGAGTTTTCGACAACAACCCAACTCAATTGACAAACGTTGCATGGCGTGGCTTTAATTGCATGAAACATTGTGTCATGCTGCCGCAGGACAGAGCGTTTTGGGAAGGCAGAAATGCGAATCCCTTGGTAGCTCGCTGTGCCTTGCTGCGGGCCGTTGGCTCGGCCCTTTCGCTTGAGCCAGTCACCTCTCTCAAGCTAGTCACACGACGACCTGAATCGCTTCTGTGTGCAGTTGCTGGTTCAGACTATGGATCTAGACGACGCCACAGACACGGTGCAATGCGCTGGCTAATTGCGAGGGCGCAAGCGTCTGCGTCTGCGTCTGCGTCAGGGTTCACGTCCGTAGCTGGTTTGCAGTGCCTAAATAGCATATATAAGGCATCAAGTCCGGCAATAGTAGAGTATTGACCGCCCCCGGCTGCTCACACCTTTTCACGGCCACTATCCCCCCTGCTGGAACGGCAGTCCCATCAGCAGACTTGTGCATGCCAATAGCAAACAGCATCTCTGCCATGGCAGAAGGGGTCCAGTTATCGGAACGCTCCGTTCCAATGAAGGTTATATGTCTGGGATACAGTCGAACTGGTACAAGATGTGAGTATTCTCACCCAGCAGTCACCTTGCACGCCCCTGTGCCTGACTCCGTCAGCTCTCAGGGACGCTCTCATGATGCTTGGCTTCAATCACACGTACCACACGTTTGACGCGGCTTGGCTTCGCCCCCAAGACTGCAAATTCTGGTTAGACGGTCTTCGAGCGAAATGCGACGGCATTGGCAATGTGCCGGGGCGCGCGGAGTTCGATCGGGTCTTGGGACATTGCCAAGTGAACACTTCCCATTGAGAGAACACTGCTATTTTCAAGGGCTCTGACGTGTTTATTCAGGCTATCACTGACATGCCGGCTGCCTACTTTGCAGAGGAGCTCATCAGCGCGTACCCCGATGCCAAGATCATATTGACTGTGAGAAATGTGGACGGGTGGCACAGGTGAAGCGTTCTCGAGTACATGGAGGACTGACATAGGCACCTCTGCTGACAAGTGTTCAGATCTGTCAAGAGTACCTTGGAAATTGCAGACAACAGTCTCGTCAACGCCCTGCTGGGCTTGACAGCCAGGCTGCTCCTCATGCCCAACCGCTGGAACCACCCGATGTTCCAGACGCTACATCGCGCGCTGTATCACGGCAACTTTGAGAGCAACGGGCGGAAGAGCTTTGAGGATTATTACAACAAGGTAAGGCTCCTCGTGCCCAAGGAAAGACTGCTCGAGTACCACGTGAGTCAAGGCTGGGAACCGTTGTGCGAGTTCCTGGGCAGGCCAGTGCCAGCGGAGGAGGTACCATTTATCAACCAGACAGAGGTTATCAACAAAAGGCTTGACAAAATGTGGATCGCGAACGCTAAAGCCCAGCTGAAGAGACTGTTGGACGTGTCGGCGTACACGGCTTTGACTGTCCTGATAGCGATGCTGATGGGTGAGAGACTCGGATACACCAGGAAGGGTTGAGTATGCACACACAGCTGCCAAATCGGATGAACCGCAATCGGATGCAAATCATAGGCAATCATGTGATAAATGGTGTTCTCTTACTGCCGACCGTCACATGTTGTGGGAGAGCAGGTTCTCTTCATACGCTCTCTCAATGGTGAAGAAACTCGGACTGGCCGTCCCGATGAATCGCATTAGCGTCAACTAAGGCAAGTGCATGTCACTCGATGTCGACACTAATATCAAAATAGCGATTGCCGATCCCACATCGGGGAATTGGAGAACGGACGAGTGAGATTTTGGGCCGCGACCTGTAAATGCCAACCCTCGGTTTGAACTCGCGTTCTTCTCGATCGGGGACTAAATAGTCGGGTTGCATTGGGGAAAGGATCGCACCATCTAGTCCGTCTTCCGCCATTTGGGGACCAACTTACATAAAATACGAGACTCAGTTGGTCGTGCGTCGATCTCCCGCCAGTTGGCGGCTCTTGAGTCTTGCACGTTAACCAAGGGCCTCTTTGTCCTTCATGTTCGTGGCCGATTTATACGCAGCGTGACTCTCGCCATAGACCACAAGCACAGCGCAACAATCACAGCTTCCTCATGGCAAAGAAAGAGGCCATTCTGCTCATAACGGGAGCTTGGCATCTCCCGAAGCATTACCACAAGCTCATTTCAGGTCTACAGACCAAGGGGCTCAGAGTCATATGCGAACGCCTGCCGACAAATAATGGCGTCGTACCACCCAATGCTGCCATCCACGACGATGTGCAATTTGTCAAAGACATTGTCGCCAAGGAGGTAGCCTCGGGTACCCATCTTACCGTCGTTGGACACTCATGGGGAGGTATGATCAGCTCTGCCGCCCTCACCGAGTTTGCAGTCGACCCGAGCTCTGATAAGGGCGGCGTCACCGACATAATCCTCATCGCCGCGTTCATTCCGTCCGAGAGCGACTCCCTCGCCGGCATGTTTGGCGGGAATCTGCCGCCGTATCTGGTGTCACAGCCAAATTATACAGTCATCTGGGTGGATCCAATTGAGCACCTCTACAACGACATTGCGCCAGAGGAAGCCAAATGGGCGGATGACTTGCGAGTTGCTCACGGTCACACAGCGCAGTATACGTCGATTGAATGCGACAGAGTCGCATGGCGTGACATTCCACTGACCTACATTGTCTGTGAGCTGGATCAAGCCCTCCCAGCGTTTGTTCAGGACATCATGGTCACCAAGGTAGAGGAGCAAGGAGTCAAGGTCAGGAAGTACAGGCTTGCGGCGTCTCACAGCCCTTTCCTTAGTGTACCCGGGAAACTGGTGGAGGTTGTCATGGAAGTACTGAGCTCGCATCAAGTGTAGCTCAGACTTGACAACGTAGGAATGTAACTATTTTTTCCGCTAGAAATTCTCGTACACGCACGTTGCTGATCCCAGTGCCATTAAGCCGTGGGGTATAATCACGCGGTTCTTTACTCTCTGAACTTGGCACTTGCCTCCGTAAAGCTCATGCCTTCCTGGAGTGCCGCGGCCACTTTGGTATCGGCCGCCACCTGTTTTGCCATCAGCGGCAGGGCAGCCTCTGCCAAGTCCTTTGGCAGAACTACCACGCCGTTCAAATCGGCAATAAGATAATCTCCGGGGTTGATGGTAATGTCTTGCTCCTCGGCTTGGAGCCTCACGGGAACATTTACTGCCGTCACCTTAACGATCTCGTACGGCGGCGCGGTTCCGACATCACGCGCGAAGATCTAGACTGTCAGTACTTGCCGCGTAGGATTCACGTTTGAGGAGTCTACGAACCGGGAAGCCCAAGCCGCGTTGCTCTTCTAAGTCGCGGAACCGTCCGTCAATGACGGATCCAACCGCCTTGCTGGCCCTGGCCCGCATCGACATGAGTCCGCCATAGACGGCATTGGGCACCTTTGGCGGACATGACACGAAGATGACGGACCCTTCAGGTACAGTATCGATCTGGCGCACTGTTCTTAGCAGGAACGTGAGTCACCTCCAAGAAGTCTGATCTACTCACATAGTGTGTCGGCAGCTTGGGAGTCGGATCGTCGAGCTTGACATACTTGACCGTGTAAGCCGGGCCCACGATCTTAGTCGGTCCAGCTTGCCGAGTGGGCGACCACATGGTCAAGCCTGAGAGGAAACCGCCGTTAGGGTACTTGAGCTTGCAGAGCGCGTCAGAGACATCGCATCTGGGCAATCGTTAGTTGGGCTCCAAAAGTGGGAGATCAGCGGCGGTTTGCCAACCAGCATACGTCGTGTACTGCCGTAACGCGGTGATGATACGATCGGATGCCTTTGCCATTGCGGTCGTGCAATATGAGGGGAAGTAGGATCAAATGATTCAGCTTTGCCCGTCGGCGTTGCAGGTCAATGGCAGGTACGAGACAGCCTTCATGAACGTCGACTGCTCCGTCGTCACGATAGCGGATGGACTGTGGGTATTCTTAAATCGCATCCCCGGGTCGGAGCCGTGAAGTGTTCAGGCTAATTTGGGTGACCTTTGCTGGCTTGTGCTGTCGCCGCGGAGCCGACTCGGTCTCCGACCACCCGCCGCCACGGAAAGTCGCCGGCAACGGACGGCCTCCGCCCGGATGGTGGGGCCGTCGTTATTGCCAGAAGCGGCAGTGGCACACGGAGCACACCCAACAGAGCATATAAAGCATGTTGGTTGCGACGTGATGGGTGATGTCCATCGGCACTCGTCAATGCTCATTGCACTGGCTCTCATCAACCGCCATGTCCGCCAAGAAGACAGTCTGTGTTCTCGACCCCTACCACAAGGACGCCGTGGCATTGCTGCAATCTGAACCAGATCTCGAGGTCGTACCGCCCGATGATCCCAGAAAGTCGCACTGGCGGGAAATCGCCGGTGGAATCTTGGTCCGCTCTGAGACGCGCATCACCGCCGAGGACTTGAACGCAGCATCGCGACTTCAGGTCGTGGTGAAGCAAGGTGTCGGCGTCGATAATATCGACCTTGACGCCGCGAAAGAGCGCGGCGTCGCGGTCCACAACACACCGGCCCTCAACTCGGAAGCCGTTGCGGAACTGTCGCTTGCGCTGGCCCTGTCCCTCAGCAGGCGCGTCACGGAGCTAGATCGCCGCATTCGAAGCGGCGAACGAGTCGTGCGCAGCAATGCATTGGGCATGAGCCTCTTGAAAAAGACGATCGGCGTGGTAGGCATGGGCAACATTGGGCACGCAGCTGCACGGAAATGGATCGGCGCATGCGAAGCCAGCGTCATCGGATACGACCCTGTGGCCCCAGACGGCATCTGGCCTGACATCCCCCACAAGCGCGTGGCATCTCTGGACGAGCTTCTGCGAACGGCGGATGTGGTTACACTGCATGTGCCGCTCATGCAGTCAACCCGGGGGCTGATCGGCGCGCGGGAGCTTACGTTAATGCGAGACAACGCCATACTCATCAACGCCGCGCGAGGCGGGATCGTGGACGAGGCGGCGCTCCTACATGAACTGCGAAAAGGTCGTCTATGGGGTGCGGTTCTGGACGCTGTGGAAAAGGAACCGCCTACGTTGGAAGAGCATCGCGAGTTCTTGGACTTGGACAATGTCATCATGACGCCGCACATTGGCGGGTCGACGATGGAGAACCAGAGTGAAAGCGGAAAAGCCGCTGCCATCACATTAATGGCCGTTCTGCGAGGCGAGACGAGTGTTGGCGGTAAGCTAGTGTAATAGTCAAGCGATCAATTCGGGCTTATGAGATGAACTATAGATGCCCTTTCGGCCCCTGTGCTTTCCCGTCGGCAGTCGTGCAGTAAACTTCTTGTGGAAAATCACGGTCCAATCCTCGCACAATGAGGCATCCTTGCGCGAGTTACAGCCCACTCCCGGTCGAGGCGGATTCGCAGGCTCTCACCGGGCTCCTGCCCAAATAAGCAAGACATTTGGAGAATTCGGGGCTTCTTTGGGGGTTGAGGTTAGCGCATGGCCGGGTCTGGGATCCGAGACTAATGCCGCACAGCCCGCGTGTTTGTGGGACGAAATGGCATGCAATACCAACGTCAGTTTGAGTGGCGGGAGCACGGACGGCTTGCAGGGACAAAAGGGCGCGGAACATGTCATTCTTGTGGCGGTCGCAGTGGAGGCACCGAGATCACAGTTCGGCCGCATTCCAGCAGCAAGGCTCAGTCAGCTCTCTGGCCGGACATGCGACGAAGTAGCACAATGGCATCACACTCAGTACGCTGCAGATCAGCTTGCTAGCGCCGGTAATACGAAGCACGCAGTTTGGCAGTGGCCGCCGTGCTGCAATTCTGCGATGCTCCACCATCACCGCCCCAGGGCGTTCCGCCCAGCACGGCACGGAGTCCCCGAGTCTAATCCAGAAGCCCACCGACCAAAGGGCTCTAACCTTGATGGGGAAGCAAGCCCCTTCCTCATAAACAACATCATACGCCCTCACGTCATGACACTGCAACGTTGTCTTCTCCAGTGTCGTGGCCTCGATTGCGTCCGGAGCCGGCAGCTGGCCAACAATGCGGCCGTTCAAGAGCTTGCAGACGTGCCTTGGCCTGCTTCCGCTCTTGGCTGTCGACACCTTGGGCGCATTCGCCACAATCGGCTCGCGCACCGATGAGACATCCGCCGTTGGAACAGCACCGCCATGTCTGTGCAGTTCAAACGCGACAAGACTCCCTGAGGGCTCCTGGGATTCGCACTTTCATGTCATCGACCCAGTCCGATTCCCTCCGCTACCCGATGCGGCGTACAAGCCAGGCACTCATACCGTTTGGGAGAACTCCGTGTTCGAGCACAGCATCGGCTGCGACTATGTGGTCATGGTGCAACCGTCCATCTACGGAACAGACAATACGCTGCTGGTGGAATCCCTGAAGGCGTATGGGCCGGAGAGGGCGCGTGGCGTGGTCGTTTTCGACGTCGAAAATACGACTGCAGCACAGCTGGCAGACTGGAACCGAGTCGGCGTACGAGGCGTCCGAATCAACCTGCAGAGCATTAATGCCACCGAGTCGGTCGACGAGCTGGAGCGAACGCTGAGGGTACACGCAGAAGCCGTCAAGCCCTTCGACTGGGTGCTCCAACTATACGCACCCATGGAACTCATCCCATCTATAGAGACCTTCGTCCCCACGCTGGGGGTCCGCATCGTCTTTGACCATTTTGGAGATCCGAAGATGCCGCAGCCCACCGGGGATCCTCAAAAGCTAGACCCGTACTCGATCGAAGGTTTCGGTGCCATGGTCCGCCTGCTAAAGCAGGGCAGGACGTGGGTGAAGGTCTCGGCACCATACCGCGTGTCCAAGCTACCCGGGCCAAACTACAGCGACCTGGATTCTGTCACGAGTGAACTGTTCCGCGCAGCGCCGTTGAGGGTCGTATACAGCTCCGACTGGCCACATACACGTTTCGAAGGACTTGATATTCGCCCTTGGAACGCGCATTTATTGGAGCTGGTGGGAGGCGATGTGAAGCTGAGGCAACAACTGTTCAGAGACAATGCCCGTGGCCTGTGGCAGAGTTCAAGACACAACTCGACACTTGGCACAAAGTATTGATCTAGAAACGTCTTCGAGGTGCAAAGCCCTTGGCCGGAAAAGCGTAACATAAAATTCGCCGTAATTATAGTACCATGAAACAACCATTGCAAAGGTCAACAATTGCATCTCATTTGTGTTGTTCGTCCCGTCCGTCTTTGATGCCAAGATCTTGAGATCTCATACCAAATTCCTTGGCATTTCCAACTATTGTGTGGTGTGACCATTGCCCGGATACTTCCCCAGCCTTGACAGGCCGCATGTTGAAATGTGTCCAGAGAATGTGCTGCAGTTGGCGGCGCGTTCACATGAAAGGACCTGCCAATGACATCGCGAGCGTAGCTCATCGCAAATGATTATATACCGGCCTCCCCGTCGCACGTAGCTGGAAGTGAAAGCATCGCTAGGGGGCAATATGACAGGTACAACGCCGTGGTTAACCAACTTTAGCAGACAAAGCAAAATATCCGGGAATAGCGCTTTAGTCTGCCGATTTCGGGGCCCTTTTCTTGGATGGCACCTCACTCCCCATCTTACTGATGTCTCTGGTATTGTGGACGACCGAATCCTCAGCCTTGTCCGCTGCCCTCTTCCCACCGTGGCCAAAGGCTCCCGATATAGTTCCCAAGACCCCGGGCCGATCCGTAGAGGCCGATGACCCTAGCGATGACACGCTGTTCTCTAGGGAATCCATCGTATCGGACACGCCCTGTGAAGCGGTCAGTCATGCAAGTCAAATGGTGGGGATTGCGGCTCATGTTCTGACTGTTCTCTTCATGTTCCCCGTCGCGTCTTGCGACTTGCCAGTTGTGGGCAGCTGCACTCGTCGGGCATTGCTCCCACCTGCGCCTTCGCCTCCTCCGACTCCCCCAGATGGGAGCTCCGACGGTGAGGCCGTTGTTCCTGTCTTTGCTTCGGGATCTTGGTCGGGGCGACCACGAGAAGCTCCCAGCTCAGCGCTACCGACCACCTGGTTGCCCCCGACACCAGCGCCTCCGAGGCCCAGGTCGCGCTTGGTATGAGCTGGATTGCGAGAAGGTCCATCTTGGCTGTCGGCTGCCTTTCCTTGCTTGCTGCGATAGATGCCGACGGCAGCTGCGGCGGCACCAGCTGCGGCGATCATGGGAGCGAATCTTCTAGACATGGCTGTTCTGTTGGCGATGAATCAATTAGTGGGGAAATAGGAAGACTGATGTTGTAGTCGAATTGACATGAGCATTAACGAATGCGCCATCATCAATTCGTATATACGTTATACACGCTGAGCTCCGGGGAGCTTTGGGCATCGCATTGTGACGACATAACGGAGCGCCCCATAGTAATCCCCCAGCAGTGGTGTCACTGGTGTGTTGGGCGGGTCCTCAGATCAATGATGCCTCCATTGCAACGCCATGTGCGCCGGAATGATCCAGGCATGATGCTGCCACCAAACATTGAGACTTGACATCGGGAATCGGCGATGATTAAGCAGCTTTGCTCATCCGTTCGATCCCTCAAGTTCCGCCATGAGTATGTCGGACTTGTCCGCCCACGAGTGTGCTCAAGGCAGCGGTGTCCCACATGTGTGCAGCCCGCCGTACAGTCACACCACGGATGGCACAGACTACTGATGGAAGGCACTGTCGAGTTTCTAAATCAGAAGGGAGCCGCGGCCCTGTTGTGGGTAACAAGCACATCCCCTGAAGTGCCCAGCCCTTACAGTGTACGTCGCTGTCTGGTCTGACTACTTGGCACCACATGAAACCTGCAGCCACTGGGCACTCATCCTGCCGGCTAACATATCCGATCAAAGAGCAGCCGTTGATGGGACTGGCCAGAGGCCGTTTGATCAGTCCCTGCGCATGAGTTCCCCTCGACCAACAGCCTTAATCGTAACCAGATGGCCCCTGTCGAATGGTTCGAATGTCTGCAATTCACTGACCTTTCACGGAATATTCCATACAGTACGTTGGCCATGCCTTCGCCCCCGCCCGGGTCCTCGACCAACGGGTATGGAACACAGCGTATATAGACCGTGCGAACCCAGGTACGAAATGTAAATCCAGTCACAAGCGGCGTATTCCTATTCCGCCGCAATGATCTCCACGCTATTGATCACTATCCTTCTGAACCCCTTCCGACCATGCGAGGGCTCGCCAACCGCCCGCTCATGCGGGTGCGATGGACCGCCAACCTTTCGAGAGGAGTATCGGGGCAGGTACCTGCCAAAGGTCATCGAGACATGGCGTGGCCTCCAGGTTGTGGCGCCCGGATACTCCATACGTGGCAGCGGCGAGCGCAAATGAGTTGTACTTCATCGACACCCGCCTCGACAACGAGACTGCTAGTCGCATAAAGCAGAATATTGAGAGCGCAGCGTTGCCCAGGCCGGAAGAGTACGTCTTCATCGATGAGATTATGGCTGCGGCGGAAAGAAGGAATCGTGCGACTGGCGAGACGACATTTTGTATTCGATCCTACCTATGCCAAGGTGCTGTTTGGAAGAGCAATGAAGAGGCGCGCGCACGCCCGTGCTAGGATGGCTGCGCGACGGCACAAAAGCTGTCGTGTAGCCGAAAGCCGTTGCCATTGACTAGTATTCCCCTCGCGCCCACCACAGATTGCTTTCGAGCGTCGTCATGTCGCCCTCCTCCAAGTGATTGGAGAGCGAGCCCCATATCTCTCTCAATTTCGCAACGTATTCCTCATCAGTAGACTTCATCCCGTGAAAACGATTTAAGGAGCTCCTTGACCTATCGCACTAATGTGGGCTGACTGAGGGTCAGTGTTGACGGCATACAACAACATACCTGGTGGTACTCCATGCGGTCGTATCCCGCCATCTCCTTGCCCTTAGCACCGAGGTGCTTCTCGAAGGCAGGGTAAACAACGACTTCCTCGCCTGCCGAGTGGCGAGCAAGGTGCCAAGTAAACTAGTTCCCACACCGCTGCTGGTTGTCGTGATTGCCAGGAATATCGACGACTTCATTGTAGCATTGTTCAAGCTTGCGGTAGTCTTTCGTGATTGCGTCCGAACCAGGATGCGGATTCCCATGCTCCTTGAGGGTGGCGCAGAGTTGACGAGGACATCTGTAAGGCGAACATGCTACACAGGCCTCTCCGTCACAATGCAAATTGCTCAACGCCGCGAAGACCATTCATTGCTGTTGGCGATCTCGACCTTGGCATCTGGGTGTGCCCCGGGGACAATGATCCGGGCTTACGGCCTGGATTGCGCTTATTGGTACACTGTATCTCGTATCGGAAAACTGACCGCAGCGGCAGAATGACTCTGCAGTGCTACACCACACGCATATTGGCTGGTGTCGTCATTGACTCAGCTTCTCCAGATTTCTGCTTCTAGCACGTCTGTTGTGCGCTGTAATCGCTCCGCAGTCCCCCGGGCCTACGCTGCGCCACAGGGCCCGTTGGTACTGAACGCAGGATTCCAGCACGTTTCAGCTGTTCCCCCCAGGGCCTCCAGCGGTTCCAGGCTCTGGCCAGCGGGCAAAAAACTCCCACAAGACGGAGCTTCTATGGTGCTTAATCGAGCCCCTCCCAGAGGCGCTGTAAGTCCCAGCCAGTACGCAATCCTGCCCACGCGATCACGATCGCACCTGACAAGCCCCGTCTCACCTCGCCCAGCCGTCCATGATTTCACCATGGCATCGTTCACTATAGCCCCGACAGCGAAGTCGCCAGGCCGCTACTTGAAGTCAAGTGCGTGTGACATCACCGTGAAGGGCACATCATAGGCGCACACAGCAGACCGACAAGACATCTGCGTCATGGCATTTCCTTCTCTTTAAAGACTAAGAGGCGACCCAGTGCCTCCAGCCATAATCCCAACGTCACAATGCACACAGCCGCTTCTCCAGTTAGCTGCACTGCGAATATTAGACTCATAGCATCACACTGTACAGCCTTTGTGCAATCCTCCTTGAGAGCCATTCGCAGCACAAATTGTCACTCTAGCCATTTAAGACAGCGAATTTACTCGTCTTGCTACTCATCTTTCAAGTCGCACCCCGGCGCATACGGCACAATGGCGACCACGGGTGAACTCTCCAGGGAGAGGCTCTGCGACGTCGAGGGAAGGTTGCTCTCGTCACCGGTATGCTCAAGACCAAACAACCGGCTCGCTACAAGAGCACGGTGTGCTAACACATTGAATCTGCAGGAGGTGGCTCGGGTATAGGTTTGATGGTTGCACAGGTGCTGGCAGCAAATGGCGCCAAAGTCTACATCTGCAGCCGGTCCAAGGACAAGCTGGATCGTGCGTCCGAAACTCACGGCCAAGACGCGAGAGGCGAGATTACTAGCCTACAGGCCGACATCACCACGAAAAAGGACATCGCGTCTCTATGCGACGAAATGAAGTCACGGGAGGAATACCTGAGTATACTTGTGAACAATGCTGGCATCAGCGGAGAGACTTTTCCCGTGACAGAGAACAAGTCTGCTGAAGACTAGAAGAAGTCGCTCTTCGACAACGAAAAGGCAACTTTTAAGGACTGGGTTAACGTGTATCGCACCAACGTGGCAGCGACATACTTCACCACCGTTATGATACTGCCACTCCTACAGGCCTGCACGGAGCACCACCCAGGCTAGTCAGCGACCGTCATCAACGTCACTTCCATTTCGGGGCTGGTGAAGACATCGCAGCATCACTTTAGCTATAACGCGTCCAAGGCGGCAGCAATCCACCTCACGCGCATGCTCGCATCCGATATTGCAGCCACGGGACTCAAGATTCGGGTCAACAGCATTGCGCCTGGCGTCTTTCCCAGCGAGATGACTGCCGGTGAGAGTGACAAGGCTCAAAAGAGCAAGTTGGAGACCGAAAGGTACCAAGGAAAAGTCCCGGCGAATCGTCCTGGCAAGGCCTCGGCTGTGTTGTTCACTGCCGGCAACCAGTACCTCAACGGGCAGACCATCACTGTTGATGGAGGATATACTCTTGCCGCAGGCCTGTAGGATGCAAGCATTAGATTAAGAAACGCGAAGCCGTCGTTGAGGAATATGGAAAACGACTATTAGTCTTCCAAGTGCACAGAGCCATCGTGGTCACCACAATTGATGGAGTATATGGATCGAGCGAGCCTTTTTCTGAAGTAGCTATGTCACTAGTACAGATGTATGTTCGCCAAGTCGAGGTATACTATGTCGTTCAACAAGTTTCGAACCTCAATTCGGCTGTGCTGTTTCGATTGTCGCGTCCTAATGTTCGCGACCAGGCCGCATCCGCGTCTGTGAACATGTCAGCCGTCGCAATCTGCAAGGTGTTATCAGGGGGTATTCATTCACCTGGATGAATATCGGGAGACGGGATATCTGCTCTTGACTGCTTCTTGTGCTTGTAGTCTGTTCCAAACTTTTTGTCACGTTTTGCAACCCGGTCGAAATCGAGCTGCCCATCAGCGACGAAGCTTGTCAT
The DNA here is from genome assembly GCF_023168085.1 of Purpureocillium lilacinum. NCBI lineage: Eukaryota > Fungi > Ascomycota > Sordariomycetes > Hypocreales > Ophiocordycipitaceae > Purpureocillium > Purpureocillium lilacinum. The sequence continues at coordinate 1,399,497 of NW_027072112.1, forward strand.
GAGTTTAGGCTCGCCCAGAGGTACTTTGTGGCCTTTATTCGTTTGCCATAAATGGTAGACCTTTCCGTAGAGCGTCACGACTTGCTCCATTTCGCGCTTCTCTGCCATGTCCCATGCTGCCTCGGGGACGATTGTGTTGGGCATGATGAGCATTCCCGATTTCACCTCGTATACGTGGGAGTGCCATAGCCGCCGTTCTTCTTGAGGCAGCGAATCGTATATACGTGGCGATATCATGTACTCGATGCCGATCAAGCGTGCTTTCTTCTCAGCCGAGTCATACAGCAGGCATTGACGAACGTCCTCGTCTTCAGCCCCTCGTTAGCGATGTCGCCACTATTGGAATGGCGGGTAAGATACATACTGACGTGCGCGCAATAATGGTTGGCCTCAACGGCCCTGGCTGGGTCGTCTGCATAGGCATGAAATGCGTTGAGGTGCGCGCAAATATTTTCGACGGGTTTAAAACTCTGCATTGGATGATGAGTGGCGATGTGTTGGTCTTGGCCGGGAAAGATTGAGTACCTGTGTCATGGACGAGACCGATGTAAGCACCGTGTTGTTCGCCGACAGGGGCTCTCCAAGGCTGTCGTTGGTGACAGGGGGGGTTTCCATTGTCGCAGATTCGGGTAACTTCTTGTGTTGGATCTGTTAAATTCACCAGCGGATAGCATTGATGCTAATGGGTCAAAGTACTGCATCACTCTCTTGCGCGACTGTTGTGTTTGTCGCCAACGTCATGATCGCGTCTCAATGAGGTGTGGCAGGCTGGGGCCCCTGCTACTAGTGTCAGGCGGCTGCGCCCGCCGGCCACTCAAAGGCTTGGCCGCCTAAATCTGTGTTGGGAGTCTGGGACCCCGGATATCGGGACATCAGCACTGCTAGCTGTGCATTATCTGTCTGACTTGTAGCGAAGCTTTATGCTACTGTCCAGCGACGCCATACTATCCCATGAAGACCAGTTCCGGAATCAATACTTGCTTGCAACGCTCAATCTGCCACTAGACGCTGTATGGTCGCCGTCTACCACCATGCAGTAGCTGCGAATGAGAACGACTACAAGACTTTTGGGGGTAACGTAACTGGAGTAAAGTTGGTTGAACGGCCCTTGCCAGCCACGCGGTCATGCCAATGTACACCAGATCGCGGAGTGTCGGCCGAGCAGTGCTATAATTATGTGATCGGCATCGAGAAAGACTCTAAAACCAGGTCCAAGACGGAAATCCGAGCCGCGGACGACCCCAAACAGGCATTCCTGGCGGACGGGTCCACCAGCTCTAGGGCTCGCTCAGCAACGGGCCTGCGTCAGAGCCGCCTTGTCCTTCCAGTTGTTACTGAGACAAGTTGGCAACAAAGCTGAATGCTAAGTAGCTCACGCATCACCGCATTGTGCGACCAGGTAACCGTGAATCCACTGTACCAGTCAGTTTTTCCACTGCGATCTGGCTATCATTATCGGCATTTCAATAAGGAAGCAATCGGCGCACTACTCAGTGGCAAACCTCGGAACGGAGGAGTCGGTTCCAACTAATTGCCGGCTCCTGGTCAGCCTGAGTGGGGTCACAGCGGTAGTGGCGGGATCATGTCGGCGATGACGGTACATCGCGCTCTCATGAAGTTCCCCAGATGTCAGCACAAGGCTTCGTAGAAGTCGCACTGCCCAATCACACCATTCCCTCGGCGCTGGAGCGTGAGCTTCGCATGGTTAGCCCTGGTAAAGCGCCACCGCCGTTCGGGTAGGATGCAGGCTGTCGATCAAGTCGTCAGCGCGGTGGCAGTGCCGGCACCGTATAAATGGCGACTGTGGTCCTCTTGGGTTCAATTGGGACAGTGCAGTTTGGTCTCAATACCGAGGCGCAGCAACTGATATCTCGCCATGACCATTGCTGCTGTCCTTGGCATCCGGGCACTCGTGCTCTTCCTCGGATTTGCTGGGATCATCCATGGCGCCGCCATCCAACGACGTGCCTCTTCAGGATGTTCTAAGCCACACAATTTCGTCGGACAGACGAGAGAGTTCAGCTTTGAAAGCAGCGGGGGAACGCGAACATATCGCATTCATCTGCCTTCCAGCTACAAGGTCGGATCGCCGATGCCGCTTCTGATCGCCTATCATGGGTCCGGAAACAATCCGACTGCTTTTGAGAGGGAGACCCGATTCTCTGACGAGAGCATCAACCCTAACATGATCACCGTTTACCCTGCGGGAGTCAATGTGTGTATTATCGAGACTCTATTTTGGATGAAGGACTGAACAAAATGGCAGAAAAACTGGCAAGGTCCAACCTACGCGACTCCAGGAGTGAGCGACAAGGTCTTTACCACCGATCTCGTCAACCGCATTAAGAACAACTACTGCGTCGATGAAGCCCGTGTTTACGGGACAGGGCATTCAAAGTACTTGCATCCTCCTTCTCGTGTTCAAAGTCGCTCGCCGATGCTGACCGTCGGACAGTGGAGCCGGTTTTCTTGGGACCCTCGCCTGTTCCCCCGAGCACGGGGGCCAGTTTGCGGCCTTCGCCCCCATCTCTGGCGCCTTTTACACAGACGTCTCCGGTGACGAGAACTGCCACCCGTCTCGCTCCCCCATTCCCATGTTTGAGGTTCATGGCACCGCAGACCCGACCATCTCGTATGACGGCGGGCAGGGCCGTGGCGGCCCGTTGCCCTCGATACCAGACTGGCTATCTCGGTGGGCTCGGAGGAATCGGTGCAGCACTTCTAACACCGAGGATATCGCTAATGGGGTTCATGACACAAAGTGGACGTGCGCCAATATTCCTGGCCTCCTTGAACATATCAAGATCGACGGCCATGACCACTCTTGGCCTGGACCAAACAACTCGCCGGTCGACGTCTCACCATTGGTTATCAAGTTTCTCTCCAACAATTATAAGCCATAGACTATTGAGCAGTAGTTGCCCTTAATGGCAGAATACTGGAGGACAGATCCTTGGCCGAGAGGATTATCATCGTCTACGAAATGTGTTCCGCTACAAGCCGGCTATCGATGCCCTTCTCACCGCAGTGCTCAGACAGTGAAATCACTATTGCGTGCAGGAGACTATCCGCCGCTTTGTCGCCATTATACATTTCATTTCTCTCATGACTCTCCGCAATCAGCTTGACCCAAATATGATGAGATGAACCCCCTTTTAGTGACCAAATACATGAGGCTGCTAGGTAATCTAAGCTTGCGTCGTGAGATTGCAAATCCTCGCAATATCTTTACCATCTGCCTTTTCTATCCTACCAGGTGTCTATGCCCGGTAGTAGTTCCACCAGCTCCACATACGGTTGATCTGGCCGGTGGTGAACTCGCTTTGGCAAGCGCTAGAAGGCTGTTAACGCGGGTTCTTCCATCTGCAGAGAAGTAACTTACTTGTCACTGTAGTCCATGAAGTTGTGGATGGGGTCCTGTCCGGGCTGGCTGCAAGTGTCACGGCCAGTAGGGCAACCGTAAGCAGCAGAGGACTCAGCAGGAGTGTCATCAACGTAGTCTCCGCCGCCGCAGCCACCCTCAAAGGTGTGGAGCAGTCCCATCCAGTGGCCAACTTCATGAGAGGTGAGCTTGCCTTGGTTCCAGGGCGAGTAAGAACCTCCAGGCATGGTTCCGACGTGCATGACGCAGCCGTCACGAACGAAGTTGCTGTCGCCGTTGTTGACGTCGGTGGGGTACCAGCACCATCCCGTGTTACGCGTGAACATGCTCACAAAGTAGTACAAGTTGAGGTCCTTGTACTCGCCCTTGCGGAGCGATTTCTTCAGGTACCACTCATCATCGTAGCTCCTGAGCCGGGCGTAGTAAGGATCGACGGTGTAGTCGACGTCACGAAGGACGAATGAGAAGCCGGTCGATGCAAAGTTGGAGTTGAGCATCTTGATTTGCGCATCAATAGTGTTTTTCTGGGATGCAATGTCAGCATGTAATCTCCCGCGAATTGAGCAGAATAGTGAGGCTCACATCCACGTAGCCGCCCTGGTAAGTCCGGTCTTCGGCAATGATATGGACGTAGGTGTTGACCTGGGCCTGAGCGCGCCCAACCAGTGCCATGGCAGTGGCGTTCGCCTCCTGGACGCGGAACCCGTGCAGGGTGTCGAGGAACTCCTTCTTGGGAGCCTGGACGGCGCATGGTGGAGTTCTGCCGACGGCAGCCTCGATGGCAGCAGGCGCCAGGAGGGACAGAAGGGCAAAAGGCAGGAACATTATGGCGCCGCGTTGTACTAATGAATAGTATTGTACTTGAGTGAGCCTGGAGACAACTGCGGTATTGTTTGAAGTAATCCAAGGCAATCTCACTGGCTTTTATATCTACATTCTGATACCTCTTCGTATTTCTTCTGGTGCACTTGCCTTTTGCAATTAGTAGCAAGCGTTTGAACCCACCTTACTATCTGGGAAGTTGCTAGAATAGCAGAGCTTTCTTTGCCTCATTGGTGACTAAACATCGAACGCTGGCTTAGGGCCCTTTAGTCTCGGCCAAGCGTCTGCATCGCGCTGCCTGGCGACCTGTCACTTGACCACCTCTGTCCTCGGCGCGGGAGCAGACTGCATCGTCGTTTCGGCCTTCTACCCGTTGTTCTGGGCAATTGCCCCCGCCTTCCGTGCAAGGCCCCAGGTTGAACGAACGCAGCGAGATTTGATGTTCGAGGAGCCGCCATCACAGGAACAGCAGTTGATGGACCTCAGAGGAGAGGCGAAAAGGTTTTACCCACCGTTGCATTGAGACGATGGGCGGCCCCGGAGATGCTCCCGGGAGCTAGTCTCTGCCACCGACTAATCTCTAAGGTTAAATCATGCACCCCAACTCCTCAAACGTGGGGTTAGAACCTGCAGATTGTCACGCAGCACTGCAGCAAGCGCTAATCGGACCCACTGTGCTACGTTGTCGATTGTCGCATTTTCAGCCTCTTGCCTTGTCACACCACTCAGACTTGAGCGAGAGGCACGTCCGACCTTCCATTCGGAGAAGTCACCTGGCGTGGCGCTCCAGCTCTTGGCGGTTTCTAGCCCTCACCTGCGCAATTGGGTACGTATCAAACGTAATCAACAGGTCCGAATCGTTCAAGGCCGGTTTCCCCTCCGGCTCCGGACCAACCCAGTCCAGCAAGTCATAAACTAGTTCGCGCAAGTGTCCGCTTCTGAGCGGCTTATCTCCCACATCTCTGCAGCTCCGACTTCGCTCCCTTTTGCATCATCACCACTTGCATCGCCATGAACGCGCCCGAGCACAGTCAGCCGGATCGGTCAATGCCTCGCGATGTTGCCAGGCGTGGAAGTTGCGTGGTTTGAGTCGGCTTTGTCTTTGACCTGGCATGGCCGGCTGCAGCCACGAGAACTGGCTGGCCCAGTCACTCACTGCAGCTGAGCGACTGAGCACTTTCGTGTTCGCAGACGACGCGTTGTTGTTGTGCGCTAACACGGTGTCAGCACGATACGATCTCGAAAAGTCTAGAACATCCCTCGGATATCATCGGTCGCCATAGTTGGCTGGTATGGCTATTCTTGCGTGTTGAGACCTTGCCTTCGAGTTCTGGCCGGGCAAACCTCCTTTTGTTAGACGTGACGACAGACGCCTATCCGTCAGGTCGTTCATGGAACGGGAGAGGGGCGTGCATCAAACACTCCAACCAGTCTTGCTACGGTAACAGTACAGGACTTCATGGCATGTCAACATACTGTATGATTCCAAGATCCCGGTCTCAACAAGAACATTCCAATCATTTTGTCTTTACCATCAGCCCGCAGCGGTCTGAGAGTAGACATGTTAGCCATCAGCTGCGACTCTGTCCCGCCGTGCACGTCGGTTTAGGCGCTTGCGCCCACAGAAGGTATTCCAGTACTATCACCGCACTTTATACCTGGCGTATCGGCGTGTTTGTGTCCTGTTGGTCATATTCGCCTCCTTGGAAGGCTAATTGGAATCTTTTATCAAAGTCATCTTCGCTATATAGGCGCTTCAAACGTTGGGTGCCATTTCGTGTCACCGAACGGTTGCCTGAATGCGAGGTTGATGGCGCAGTATAAGAGGCGAATCTACATGTCTACCATACAGGAATACCCTGAGTCCAAGACGTCTCTTCTGTTGATCTCCGTTCTGTTTCTTTTGCTTTTACATTATGCAGGGACACAAACAATTCAGTCGGTCTGCTGCAGAGGGCGTCAATCCTTCACTACAAGTCACACCAAAAAGGTAAGCAGCAGGTTCATTGCAATGATCAACGTATCCTAGCGTATGAACGATAGTATATCCGGTGCAAAAGAGCATTACTGGTAGATATTCAAGGAGCGGCTTACTGACTGTGGGCGTGTTCCAACCAGTGGGCAGCACAGAGAGTGGAGAGCCAGTGATCATCAGTAACACACCAACTCATTGATGACGGTCGCACCAGAGACAAATCAATCATGTGCCAATGAGCAATCTGCCTTCGACCGCCGTCGCGCAATGCGCATCGGAGTTGGACTCTGTTTTCAGTGACGCATTTGCGCCCTTGTTGGCCTGCGATGTGGCGATCATAGTGCCGTCGGCGCCGAATCGGCAAACCCAAACGCGCGCATCCGGCGAACTACCCGAAGCTCCCCAGTATTCTCGGCCGCAAATGCCCAGTGAACTACTAGACCAGCAAATGCAATGAATCGAATTCACTCCTTCTCATCAAATCTCGGAGTTAACACTGCAGTCAATGCTTCCAAGCGGAGTGCCCATGACTGGGAACCGGCAGACCGCTGGAATGACCAAGGTAGGACGTGCGCTGATGCCCGGAGCCGTGAAGCTATTTAAATGCGGCTCGTCCGCGACCGTGCCAATGACCTGCACAGAGCTGACAGAGAGAGCAGACACTCGGTAATGGCTGATGCAAGGGACACTCCGGACCTGCACCAAGAGGATGACAAGCAGCCGCAGGACCTCCCGGCAATTGACAACTCCCAACATGATGTCTCTAACATCAATCGCGCGAGCAATCCTGCCGAAGATGATGCTCGAAAGGTCGAGACCCAGACGAGGGACGATGAACGACCGCTTCACTCAGTCTTCTCACCCAGAATTAAGGCCTTTGTCATCATCATGACCGTCTTTGCGACTCTCTTCTCGCCGTTCTCGTCGTTCGTCTACCTCCCCGCCATCACGCCGATCGCTGAGGCCTATCACCGGTCTCTCGGCGAGCTCAACCTCACCGTCACGGTCTACCAAATCATGCAGGCCGTTGCGCCTCTCTTCTTTGGTGATCTGAGCGATCAGATCGGTCGTCGGCCCGTCTACATGTTGACGTTTGCCATTTACATTGGCGCAAACATCGACTTGGCACTGCAAAACAACTATGCGGCCCTCATGGTCCTCCGAGCGCTGCAGAGTACTGGCAGCAGCGCGACTGTGGCGATCGGCAGCGCAGTCGTGGCGGACTTGACGACGAGCGCAGAGCGAGGAGGGTACATCACTGCGGTACAGGCGAGCGTGCAATTCGCTCCGGCGCTGGCGCCGGTCCTGGGTGGCATCTTGACCCAATTTCTGGGGTGGCGGTCCACGTTTTGGTTCCTCGTCATTGCAGCCAGCGTGTTTGTTCTCATTTATGTGCCCTTTGTACCTGAGGTAAATCTCCATCCGCTACTTTGAGGCGTTGCCAGGGACTGACTGGTCATAAGACGGCTCGAAACATTGTCGGAAATGGCTCAATCCCGCCGCCGAGCGTCAACACCTCTGTGACGTCCTCCATTCAATGGCGCCGCAAAAGGCGCGACCTTGAATCGAATCCCGACGCACCCCCACTCCCTGAGCCCAAGAAGAGACCCTTTAAGGTTCCCATCCCCAACATTTGGGCTGCGGTTCGCATCATATTCGAAAAAGACGTTGGCTCGCTGATGCTCTTCATGTCGCTCTTCGTCATGGCCAACTACGCCATGTTGGTGCCGTTGCAAGACGTCATCCGCCGGCGCTACAGCTTCAACGACCTTCAGGTCGGGCTTTGCTATATCCCCTTTGCGATGGGATCGGTTCTTGGGTCCATCGTGGTGGGCAAGTTGCTCAACTGGAACTACGCCCGAGTCGCAAAAAGCGTTGGCGTGTCCGCTGATCGGAAAAGAGGCGAGGACCTTCGGAAGTTTCCGATCGAGAGAGCCCGGTTGGATCTGATGTGGCCGTGGACTATTCTCGCCATCATCACCATTGCGGTGTGGGGTTGGGTCGTCGATTCCGGGACCAGCCTTGCTGCCCCCTTGGTCATCTTGTTCTTGGCCGGTATGGGCTTGGCTGGGCCTATTTCGATCCTCACTACGCTCCTGGTTGACCTCTATCCCATGAATCCTGGGAGGGTCTCTTCGTCATTCAACCTGACGCGGGCGACGTTAAGTGCGGTGGGCACAGCCGTCGTGCAGTACATCATTGACGCTTGGGGATACGGGTTCACATACTTGTTCATGGCTCTGGTTGTTGCGGCAGCGAGTCCAAGCATAATTATCGTGCGGAAATGGGGTCCGCAGTGGCGTGAGGCGAGATATCAGCGATTTGAACGAGCTAAAGTATAGATGAATTGACTTGTGAATACAAGACGCGCTATTTGGGCAACACGGGCGATATGGGGGGTTCTAGAGGTACCCGTCGCAGCAATACATCCCATAATGATTGACGGTAGTGTTGCCCTCCACGCGAGGATTCGTTCGGTGAGGGAGATGCGGGTATATGAACGCCGACGGGACAGCGCCTGAAAACGGCTTCGATATTAACGACCACATAAAGCAATTCCTGTCTGCCAAACCCATCCAGTCGTTCATTCCGCCCAGGGCGCATGTGCTTCTGACGAGACGCGAGTGAAACGATACTGAGACCATACTAGGCAAAACTGAAATGGACTTCTGGGCCACGTTCACCATCTAACGAGGGAATATACTTCATGGTGGTACTCGGTGGTCGCATCGCGAACCATGCGCAACCGAATGTCTGTCTCATCTCGTCGCTGGTCATCTCTAAACATCAAGTTCCAGCTGTGACATTGCCTGTTGAAGCGGTATCTCTACACGCTCACATTGACCTTGCGTCTACACCGCCAGGGCCCAAATGGTTTGGAGTTTAATGCCCTCAGCGACTGTGGAACCATGAATATGCTGTTCTCATTGGGGACATCTCATGAACAATGCACCAAGTTTTGGAGCCAGGTGTCAACAGCAGAGCAAAGGGCAGTTCTGGAAGTACTCCGTACCGGAACCCGCGCGCCAATCGTGAATAACGTCTTCTCTGACGTGATGGATAGGGAGCTATTTTGTTAAGAGAGCCGGCCCCGCGATAGCAATTCGTGCCTTAAAATGACGAACTGGGCTACTGTGTTTGACACATTTATGAAGTTGCAGAGGCAGGACAGCATTACGGAAGACAAGTTCGAGTTTTACCTCACTATCGCATCTTCATCGGGCTAAGACTTAGTGTTCTACTCTTACCACGTATTCTCGATGGCTGCCGCACCTGGCTGGGATTGCAACTCACCACATGCTGTTGTTGAGTACATGATCCATAAGAAAAAAACACGCTGCAATCGCCACGCCGAACATGCTGGGCTCGGTGAGAACGAACATCTTGATTTATGGGACGGCGACCGATGAAGCCATTACGACAGCAACGACAGCAACGACAGCAACGACAGCAACGAGAGCAATAGGTGGAACGTTAACAATAGCACCAGCTGAAGGAACGGTAGGAACGGCGCCCTTATCAACTGAAGCCCGACCCTGAGTGTTACAAACCAAGGACGGCCGCAAGGCAGGCCGCCCAACGAATGGACCAAAGGGAAGCCAGCAGGACCCCTGTCATGCATACGACAGGCAGAATCCCAGGAAAGGACAAGAGGGGTCACGTGATCGAGCACGTGCACCCAAGGATCACGAAGAGCACGGTGATCCAGGCGAGCCAGGCTCACGAGGATCACGGTGATCCAGGCGAGCCAGGCTCACGAGGATCACGGTGATCCAAGTGATCAGGTAAAGATCAATGAAGAGCTGGATGGATATATATACTACAGTCTTTACCCGAGAGTAGGTAGCCAGATCTTCAGTGATCAATCTAAGCATTCATCTGAATGAGAAGTCTTCAAAGCTTCTTAACGGACTCTTGTTGAATCGTTTACTGCTCGTCAAGCCTAGCTTACCTCCTAAGCAACAGCAAACCTTAGGACCCTACCCAGGCTCCGTTACATTTTGATCACTCCTGTTCGGTAAGTTACCTTTGACAACTAACGAGCAGTATGTCTACCCAAAGCGGTGCGACCCAGAACCCTGGGCAGATGCTTGCCCGAATGCAAGCCGAGGTTCAGCAACTGCGAGAGCAGATACGCCAGCAGGCCGGCGCGGGAGCCCCCAAGTTCCCAAAGCCCGAGTCGTTTGACGGTCAGAAAGGAAGCGTTCGCTCCTTCCTGACCCAAGCCAAAGCCTACCTCCGCGTCAACACTTCTATCGGAGGAGCTGTTCCGCAAATCCTCTGTATCGGCAACCTCCTCACGGGGAAAGCCTTTGAATGGTGGGAACCCACCCTCAGGGACTACCTCGACCACGAAGGAGAAGCCGACAGGGACGAAGGAACCAATACCATCTTCCAGAGCTACGACAATTTCGAAAACGCCCTGGAAACCGCTTTCGGAGACCCAGACGAAGCCAGAACTGCCACAAGACAACTGAAGAATCTCCGGCAGACCGGATCGGCCATGCATTACAACCGAGAGTTCAGACGACTCTCCTCAAAGCTCGATCTCGGAGACAACGCCCTCATGGAATACTTCTATGACGGACTTCGAGAAGATGTAAAGGACGAGCTCAGCAAAGTCGACAAGCCCGACGAATTCAACGAATATGTGGAAATGGCAATCAAGATCGACAACCGCAACTACCAACGCCGACTGGAGCGAGGCAACAAAGGTGGACGAAATGTCAAAGTTCAAAGTTCACGAGCCAATCAGGGGAAGCCCTACCGACACCGCTCCACGGCCTATGGACATCACAGCGGACCCATGGATCTTGACGTCGCAACACGCGACGACAAAAACAAAAAGAAGACCTGCTACAACTGTGGGAAACCAGGACACTTCGCAAACAAATGCACCCAGAAGAAGAAGTCAAACTGGAAACCAATCCCCGACAGACGAGCTCAAGTAGCCACACGGGAGGAACCCGTCCGACACGAGCTACTACACTTCTCGGGATGTTACGATGATTCGTGCCAGATCCACCTGTCTGACAAGCAGGGATCGGGCTGGTACCCTCAGAAGCCCCGAGAACGAAATGTTTCGGTGATGCAACGGGCTCGCGACAGAGTCCTTGACGGGACTTACCGACGACCAACGTTGCAACAGATCCCCGAAGACATTGCCGCCGCACGAACACTAGTGCGGGTGGCCCAAACCCCCAGGGTCGGAGGACTTCGCCGAACCTTTCAAAGCATGCGAAGTCCCAGTCCTACGACCCCGAGGATAACACAAAGCCCACACAACGATGACCAGGGAGAAGACTGGGAACACCCAACTCAACCATATGAACATCCGGAATACTACGGGATCCCACCACCACAGTACGAAGTGTTCGGTGGCGACAGTGACGAAGAGACCTCAGACTCTTCGGAAAGTTCGGATGGAGAAGTGACACCCCTACCCGTCATGGGATATGGGCAAGACATCACCACTCCTGAACTTCTAATCTCGATCCTTCGCGCCGAATGGAACCCCGAACGCCGCGTCTTGCCAACGGTAGGGGATGCCCCCGGGGCACACCCTGACGACCCAACTCACCGACATGTGCTTTGGCTCCATTGCATCTATCCCACGTGCCCTGTGCACCTTTGGGACAAGCTGGAATACAAATGGATGCCAACCCGACCTTACGGAGTACGACCAAATCCGTACACATGCCGCACAGGTGACTATTTAGAACACCAGTTGTTGGTCAAAAAGGACGACGGCACGGCAACGCTGCACTATCAGCCGTCAGCAACAACCAGTGTACTCATGCCCATGGACACGAGAGACACATTCAATCAACAGTATCGCAGACATTTCAACGAGGGACAATCGCGAGGCATCAGTACCGCGCTACGACTCGTAAACGGTCACATGACGCCCGGATTACCAGCTACATCCACGCTCGAAGCAGCGACCTCTGCGACTACACCCCTCACTTGGAGGATCAACACTGCTCCATATCTGCACGGACCTCCCTCCGAGCAGCCAAAAAACGAAACGGCCAGGCAGTAAGGGGACTACTACCTGCGGCCAACCAAAGGTTCCTCATGAGCATGATTACCCAGAATCACGAACACATGCTCCTACCCATGACACTTGGGGGACGAAACATCAAGGCAATGCTAGACAGCGGAGCACAAGGAAACTTTATCTCGCCGAATCTCGTCAACAGACTACGATTGCCTTGGAAAACCAAAGACGAGCCCTACCGACTCAGAGGCGTCGAAGGCCAGATTGTTAGCTATGCGCAAGGATGGGTTGATATGGAGACTGCGCACCTCCCAACCTGGATATGCGGGAAGCGGCACGACCTAATACTCGACGTCATGGACATCCAGGAGGATGTCATACTAGGGATACCCTGGTTGCGGGCGAGCAATCCCAGAGTCAACTGGAGAACAGGCCATCTCCAATGGGATACACCAGGAAGCGTTTCAGTCACTGAGAAGCGGGTCAACTCCAAAACACGAGACACCCCCTCAAACGAATCGAAGAAGGCCCTTAGGATATACGTGATTGCCAAGGAGCCCAAGCCAGTACGATCTGAACGGATTCCCGAGGAATACCGACGGTACGGCAAACTGTTCAGCGACGAGCTAGAAACAGGACTTCCAGAACACAGCCGATGGGACCATGAAATACCCCTGAAGCCTGGAAACGAACCCCGTTTTCACAAGATATACCCACTCAACGAAGAAAAAACAAAAGCCCTCGACGAATATCTTGCGGAAAACGAAAGAAAAGGATACATTCGACCATCAACCTCATCTGCAGGATTTCCAATCCTGTTCGTACCAAAGAAAAACGGAAAACTCAGACTATGTGTGGACTACCGACAACTCAACAACATCACAATCAAGAACCGGTATCCACTACCCTTGATTACGGAGCTACAGGACAAGCTTCACAGCGCCAAATGGTTCACCACTTTGGACCTCAAAGGAGCCTACAACCTGATCCGTATCAAGGAAGGCGAAGAATGGAAAACAGCCTTCCGAACGAAACGAGGACTCTACGAGTACCTGGTCATGCCATTCGGCCTGACCAACGCACCCGCCAGCTTCCAGACAATGATCAACGACGTGCTACGAGAACACCTCGACATCTTTGTCGTAGTATATCTTGATGACATCCTCATCTTCTCGAAGACCCTCGAAGAACACCGGGGACACGTCCACAAGATCTTGCAGAAACTTGAGAAAGCGAACCTCCTCGTCGAAGCGGAAAAATGTGAATTCCACAAACAGAAAGTTAAGTTCCTAGGATACGAGATCATGCCCGGATTCATCGGCATGGACCCAGACAAAATCAAGGCAGTCAAAGACTGGCCACCTCCAACAAACGTCAAGGAAGTACGAGCCTTCCTCGGCTTCGTGAACTTCTACCGACGATACATCAAAAACTTTGGAGGTATCGGCATCCCTCTGACCAACCTGACAAAGAAAGACCAACCCTTTGTCTGGGGCAACAAGGAACAAGAAGCATTTGACACCATCAAGAACAAGATGTTGGAAGAACCTATTCACGCCTTACCAGACCCATCGAAACCATTCGAAGTCGAGACCGATGCCTCAGACTGGGCACTCGGCGGACAATTGGCACAACGAGATGAACAAGGACGACTGCATCCCGTCGCCTTCTACTCAAAGAAACTCAGTGGACCGGCACTCAATTACCCGATCCACGATAAAGAACTCATGGCCATCATTGAAGCGTTCAAAGAATGGAAACACTACCTGAGTGGTACAACTGAGACGGTCAAAGTTTACACTGACCACAAGAACCTGACCAGCTTCACGACAACAAAGGAGCTAAACAAACGACAAGTCAGATGGTACGAATTCCTGTCGGAATTCAACTTTGAGATCATCTATCGAAAGGGTAGCGAGAACGGACGAGCTGATGCTCTCAGCCGCCGAGAAGACCTCAAACCACCGACAGAAGTGCAAAGGGCCGCAATTCTGCGAGAAACCGGCCAGGGAACTTTGCAACTAGGCAGCCGACAAGTCAATGCGACATGGAAGGTCGAACCCGACCAAGAGTGGATCCAGCGCATCAGACGAGCCTACGAGAACGACGAACTCGCCAGCAATTGGGAAACGAACCCAGCATGTTCAAAAGAACAGGACACGATCCTGTTTAACAGCTGCTATTATGTTCCCAAGGCACTGCAGGACGAACTCGTCAAAGAATTCCATGAACATCCGTTGCATGGACACCAAGGGATCCACAAGACCCTTACGAGGTTACGACGAACCTGGGACTTCCCCGAGTCAAGGAAGACGACTCAAAGAATCGTCAAAGAATGTGACATCTGCAACAAAGCAAAGGCGAATCGACACGCACCTTATGGACAGCTTCAGCCGATCTCACCACCAGATAAGGCATGGCACACAGTCGCAATGGACTTCATCGTCAAATTACCTCCGTCCAAGGAACCAATGACCGATGCCGTCTTCGACAGCATTCTGGTCATCACGGAGAAACTCACAAAGTACGCCTACTTCGTGCCATACAAGGAGTCAAGCACGGCAGAAGACATCGCCTTCACATTCTCAAAGATTGTGATCAGCCAACATGGGCTACCAAAGAGGATCATCACAGACAGAGACAAACTATTCACGTCAAAGTTCTGGACAAGTTTGATGCAGCAACTAGGGATCAAGCATTCCCTGTCAACTGCATTCCACCCACAGACGGATGGGCAGACGGAACGACTCAACCAGACACTCGAACAGTATCTACGATCCTACGTCAACTACGACCAAGACAATTGGGTAGAGCTACTACCTACAGCACAATGGGCTTACAACAGCTCGGACAATGAGGCAATCAGAATGACGCCATTCGAAGCGAACTATGGGTACAACCCCACGATCACAGTTCAACAGCCAGAAGTCGATACACCACGAGCAACGAAAACGGCTACATCGCTTCAACAAACACACGCTCATTTACAGCAAGAATGGATCTTTCTTCAAAACAGGATGAAGCATTACGCCGACCAAAAGAGATTGGAAGGACCAACTCTGAAGGAGGGGGATAAAGTGTATCTCCTCCGACGAAACATCAAAACAAAACGACCCAGCGAAAAACTCGACTGGAAGAAACTTGGACCATTCAAGATCCAGAAGAAACTGTCAGAAGTCAACTACAAACTATCTCTACCTCAAGGAATGAGGATGCACCCCATTTTTCATATCTCATTGTTGGAACCAGCACCAAAGAAAGCAGCACTCGAAACAAACGTCGAAATCGAAGAACCACAGGAATACAACGTTGAACGAATATTGGACTCGCGAAGAACAACACGAGGAACGGAGTATTACATCAAATGGGAAGGCTACGACCACACGGAAAACACTTGGGAACCTAAGTCGCATTTGGAGAAATGCCCCCAGCTGATACGGCGGTATCACCAGGAGCGACACCTGAGGACTCGCCAACATCCAACAAAGGACCAACGTCCTGAAACTCGGAACCAAGACCCAGAGCTTCCCAATCAACGTCGTTAGGAACCCCTAACGCCTGGATATCCTCGACCACCCAGTGCTCGTGCGCCTCGAGAGCCGGAAGGACGCCATCCTCTGAATCCAACTCCTGGATACCGCGACGGAACAACTCAGAGCTGCGCTCCTTCGTCTTCTTCCGAATCCGACGTATCCGAGCCAAACGGCTCGCCGCGTCGGCCAGCTGTGACTGCAACGCACTCATCTTCGCCTGCAGCTGGATAACCTCATCACCTGCCTCCTCTTCATCGGCATCCAACTTTCGCTGCTGAGCGACCAACTTCTTCACTGTAGTCAGGAATCAGCACATGGCACCAGGACACGAGGCTGTCACGGAAACACACGAGAAGATGCCACCAAGGTGCCATCGCAAGAGCGTCCCCGCCGAACGCATTCGGCACACCGCGATGACTCCTCCACCATCCGACACTGAAGCTTTCGCTTGAAACAATAGGTGCACGGCATGTCGGAGGATGCACCGTTCAATTCGATTAGGACCGCGAGCTCGTTACGTTCGTGGGACTTTCGGGAGCGGGGTTTCGCTACGCGACCGGACATGTTGTCAGCATCATGGGCCGGCTGAGGAACGCGCAAAAAGGAAGCAAGGCTTACCACGACCAAGGGAAGCGGCGACGACCGTATTTAAGGGCCTTGAGGACAAGCGCCATGGAAGGAGGGGAATGATGTTACAAACCAAGGACGGCCGCAAGGCAGGCCGCCCAACGAATGGACCAAAGGGAAGCCAGCAGGACCCCTGTCATGCATACGACAGGCAGAATCCCAGGAAAGGACAAGAGGGGTCACGTGATCGAGCACGTGCACCCAAGGATCACGAAGAGCACGGTGATCCAGGCGAGCCAGGCTCACGAGGATCACGGTGATCCAGGCGAGCCAGGCTCACGAGGATCACGGTGATCCAAGTGATCAGGTAAAGATCAATGAAGAGCTGGATGGATATATATACTACAGTCTTTACCCGAGAGTAGGTAGCCAGATCTTCAGTGATCAATCTAAGCATTCATCTGAATGAGAAGTCTTCAAAGCTTCTTAACGGACTCTTGTTGAATCGTTTACTGCTCGTCAAGCCTAGCTTACCTCCTAAGCAACAGCAAACCTTAGGACCCTACCCAGGCTCCGTTACACTGAGGCTATCGCGGCTGGTGGGCATTAGCGTCCTTTTGAGACAATGGCAACTGTCCACGACCCCATGTATGGCTTGATCTTTCCTAAAACTTCATTGCCTTGGTCCGCCCTTATTGATTCTTCGTTTAAATACATACAGCCAGCTTTATATGGGGCACGTGCAAGCACCCTTGCAGCACGGAGCTGAGACAATGTTGACAGTCAATTCTCCCTTTGAAACGTCGTTTCCAGGTTGCGTTGGGTTTGAGCCGCACTCGCTGCATCTGAGACGTCTTTTGTCAGTATAGGGGTGTTAATTTAGGTGGTATATCATACCCGTGGTCGATGAGGCCTTGCAGGAGCTCTGCGGCGCGATCCGCAGTGCCACTGGCGCCATTCTGGTAGAACGCGCAGATAGACGAATACTGGCCTTGAGCACAGGCCAGTTGGACTGTAAAATATTAAGCCAAGTGCAAATTAAGATTGAGAAACGGATGTTGGCCTACCCCCTTGTGCGTAGTGGTGTCCTCCGTTGCCCTGCGCTTGGATCTGCTTGACCTGCGTCAGGACGTCCGACAACTTGGCGTCGTTAAAGGTGCAGCCACCGCTACCTCGGCAGTTGATACCGAGAGCAGTGGCACCAGAAATGAGAGCAGCAAAAGCGGTGACAGAAACCATATTGGCGGTCTTGTGAATTGGCGATGATGATGTGACTTGCATTGGGGGGCAGAGCGAGCTTACACACAGTGGCCGCCAAAGGTGTATTTATCTCGGTTGGACGATCTAGAATTCTAGATCGATCTTGTAGCCATGAGCTGACGTCCTTTCATGTCGGTTTGCGGGTTCAGGAAGACGTCGTTCCATCCGATGAGGCCAATCCTTGGTCATGTATCAGTACTTGCAATCAAGTCACTGCGATGGACGCTCCTGACTGACGGCTCTACTCGAGCAACCAACAAGTGCTGGGTGCACCGCTCGTGCGCTAGTGTAAGATCGACAGGCCCGCCTGTAACCTTTGCGGCACATCAGGTGGATCATTGGGCTTGTGGGGATTCGGGCGTCCCGACGTCACGAGATCCAACGACTGAAGATTGCGTAGACGGACATGGCAAGATGCGATTGAACGAGCATGCTCGCTCTCGATGACCAAGGTGCGTCGCTTCATGGGATTTCGTTCGCATATTTTGCCCCATACCGGCATGATGTGCCATGTTGCTGAAGCACTCCCCGTCGCAACCCCTTGCAACTACACCAGGCAATAGGAGTGCAGGCGGATTCACATACCGATACCGTGGGTGCAAACAATGTGAATGAACGATTGCTCTACATCACTAAGGCTGTAGAAGTTTACATCATTGCCATGAGCCGGGAATCCCTTCAGGCAGCAGCCCTGAGAGTTTCTGGGGTAGAGTTGGAGCGAAGGATCGGGTGGAACTAGCTGGTGCAACGATGGAACTGCAACGCAATTTTTCCTGCAATAGCACTGCAGAACTCCCCAGAGTGGCGAGCTACAGCGCACCTGGGGTAGTCACTTGCAACCGACAAAAGGAGACCGACAGCCGGAAATGTCCGTTATGAAGTCATCAGGAGTGTCCGATCGGCATGCGCTGCTAGTAACCGGGTGCGCGTGGCAGCTTGGATGGCTGAGGAAAGAGACGGCATGGTATCGCGGCCGGCAAAAAGCTTGGCCTGCATCACCGCTGCCTTCGAAGCTTCCAAGAGAAGTATGGCACGAGCTTCCCCAAACCACGTGGAGACTCACCAAGCACTGATCACCGCACAAGTACTGAGGGCTCTCTGAATCGGCGGAGGCATAGCTGAGTCTTGGAAGATGCTGCTACAGTGTCAGCCCAAGAGACTCTATCCGCGTGATGTAAAAGCCATCCAGTTGCCCGCCATTTCAGTGCTGCCCTTTTCCACCCGCAACTTGCGCTGCCAACCCCACACTGCCGATTCAATTCAACAATCTCTTTCAAGATGAAGTCTACGACTGCTTTTATATTCGCCCTTGCCGCGTCTGCCAACGCTCTGGGTATCAACTGCCGCGGCTCCGGGCTCTGCCCATCGGACGGCGCGGCCGGAAACCTGATCAACCTCAAGGCTATTGTCGACGGCATTCAACCTCGCGGCCGCAGTTACAGCACCGGCCAGCAGATTGCCTGTACCGGCTCTCTCTGCGCCTTCTATCAGAATGGCGCTACCGGAACCGCTGAGCAGGCCTCGGGCTTCATGCAAGCGCTCCTTGACCACGGGGTAAGAGATCTCACGGATCCTAATATCACGATACTGACACAAAGGCAATGAAAGTGCAAGAAATGCGGGTCGTGCCCGACTCAACCTGGCAATGATGTCAAGAATGGTGAGCTCACGGTCAATATTGTTGGCGATCCTCATTGCCAGGGGGCGTGTTAGTTAGGCAATCCGCGGATGACACGGAGTGGAGGAAGGAACACAACCATGTACGTGTAGGCTACCGGCAGCCGCAACAGCTAGAAAAAAGACAAAGACAGAACAAATATTTCTTCACGTGATAAACTCTGAGTTTTCGCGACGAAAATATGGATTCTTCGTCATTCGTCACCACGACGTCTGGTGGAAAGGTGGCCGCGATATGCGACACATTCGCCTCCCGGGCGCGGGACATGCTTGCCGTATATTCTTGCGGCAACGAACCTCCCCCAGTCGCCATGCAAGTGTTCACCCACAACAGGGCGTTTGTTGCACCCTCTCGACGCAGCCTCGACTATAACCCCACTAAGCATCGTTGGTGATCTACTTTCAGGACACGAATAGCCAATTCGGTCCATTGCCTCCTAGCCATTGCCGGAAGGAACATCTGCCGCAGGTCATGATATCAGATCTCCAGCGCGGGTGGAATCGACTAATAAGCACTAGTTTAGCACGATCCCGGTGCCACCAAGGGGCGCTCGGCACAGTGCCGTCCCCACACGCCACTTTGCGTGTCTGCAGTTGAGGCGGTATGGCCGACACCGTCAAGGTGCACTGCCGCTAGAAGAATACCACGCTGGCCGAGAAGCCGATGACGCAGTCGGAGTATCGTGGATGGGTGGTGCTCGAGCTTTGCCCTATGCTGCCCACGGCCCACAGTCCGCCACGCTAGGCATGCCGATGGATCACTAACGGAGAACCTCTGCCCATCATGGCGTTACTTTGCGGCAGGAGCCAAGACGACCAGGGCAAGCGTCGATTCCTTCGTGTCTAGAGTCAAGCAGATCTGAAACGTGAAGGCAACACTGCTGATACTATGCCGCTTGAATGCCGGCGCAGCCGTCAGACTGCCCACCATGGGCGCATGACGTTGCGTTCGGCACACAGTCACAAGAATTAATTGGTGGAAAGATACAGAGTTCTCAAGGGAATAGTTGAAGGAGCTGGTGGCGGACCAAGGCCGTGACATTTGGACTTTGGAGTAGCGTGCGAAACCGCCCCTGGGCGTTGTCTTTACACCGTCGCCGACCTTCTGTGCCTTCCTCGGACCCGCAGGCAGCCGGTCTACAGCTCTTCACTGAGTGGGATACCAAGACGGCATGTCGAACACCGTCTGGGGCAGGCAAACTTTGTACCAGTACAAATGATACATGCCGCTCAGAATAGATGTCGGGATGGTGACGACAAGACGTTACTTCCTCGCCATAAAAGCCCAGTGCCCAAGCGGGACAGCTCCTTCCAGGTTCGACACGATATCTCAAAATTCCAGGCCACACAACAGCCATGCAGTTTACATCTATTCTCTTCTTTGCCTCGAGCGTCGCAGGACTCGGCATTAACTGCCGAGGCAGTGGTGTCTGCTCGTTCAATGATGCTTCCCTCACCACCGTACGCGAGCAGGTTGGCGTCCTCATCGCCGACGGCGGCGGTGACCGTCGCTTCGCAGAGGGTCGTATGTTTTGATCCTATTGACACGCGCCAAAGTGATTACTGATTACTGATTACTACGTCAGAACAAATTTCCTGTTCTCACGGCTCCCAGGGTAGCGTTTGTGCCTTCTACCAGAGCGGCGCCAGTGGTTCTGCTCGGGATGCCTACAACCAGCTTCAAGGCCTTCTTGACCACGGAGTAAGATTTCTCTTGCACCTTTCGACAGACAAAGCCACTGACAATCCCGCTGTGCAAACAATGCGGCAGCATCCCAACTAATCCCGGCAACGATGTGTCGAAGGGGCAATTAACGGTCAACTACGTTGGAAAGCCCTGTTGCGAGGGGAACTGCCATTGCTGAGGTTGTATATGGATGGTGGAGCGGTCTACGTACTGGGTTGGCGAAATTCTCCAGAACTCATATTCAGGCAGGAACGCTTTCGGTTCATTGAGCTTCTGGCGCGCCTTCCACTCCCCCATTGTTAGGCATGTGCCGGTTGATCCCCTATCTACTTAGGCTCATGACTGTGATCCCTCCAGTCACCCCCAGAGGACCGAGGCCTCCATGAAAGAATAGCTCGTGCGAGGGTAATTCTATTGAATAATCATCCAGGCTCAATTGTTCTATTCAGATTGCAAGGCCTGGCGTTCGTTCAAGCTACGCACATCGCATACAGTATTCTTGTCACACTCGGCTAAACTACATGGATGAACTCGACACGAGGGTCACAAAGCCCATCACAGGAAGAGCGCCAGCCCGATTGCAGCAGCGAGGCCGGAGACATAGAGTCAGTTCCACAAGGCCAATAGTACCTCATTAGGACGTGCGGAACACACGAGAGCATTCAAGGGCGAGAGTGGCAATCCAATTGGCGATTGGCTCCTGTCGCGAGGTTTCCAGGCTTGCCAGGGTCGCGTTGCTGGACGCTAATGCCCTATGCATGCCAGCCGCACGCTCGTACCACGTCGTCCAGTCAGCTGCCCCGCGATATGCGGCAATACGAGGTTCAGAGCGCAACTCTGATCAATATTCCTCCTAAACCGGATCTCGGACTGCGGGGATGGCCCCTAGGAGAGAGAGGCGGGTGGGATTTGTCCCGAGGGTCCGTAAGCATGTGGTCGGTAGCTGCCTTTATTTAAGCTTAAGCTGAGGACGACCATGACGTTGAGGCGACGGGAAGCCAAGGAGACATTGCGATTTGTTCTCAACAGCAGAAACTCGTTTGAGAATCTTCCAGGGATACTGATGACATCGCAATGAAGACCCCTTCGCTGGTCTTTTCCGCCATTGCCGTGTACGTCAAGTCAAATACTGTGGAGGAGATCAACTTCTGACGTGCTCGTCACTGCAGGGCATCATTTGCTACCGCCACTAAGCCGAGTAAGCGTCTCGCAGAAGTGTTGCAAGGGTCACGGCATTAAACGAAACCAGCAACGACTAGGACCAGCAAGTGCGATCCCAGGGCCTGCGTTCCGACTGTGACGGTCAATCAGCACTTGAAGCCATCGGACGGCTGCACCGTACAGTGCTCAACGGAATGGTGCATTGAAGATCGTGAGTAGCTCAGAGCCAACTTTGGCCCAATGCAAGCGCTCTTAGGCAAGTCAGATCAGATCTCTAATGTGTCGTGATGCAGGACTCGTCACCCTACCCTGTGGCTGCACGACTGCCAGGAGCGTCGTAACCAAAACCCATACGTTTTGCCCAACGGCGCCGTGCTGGTCCTGCATGACAGGGTTCCCGTTCACGACGACTGCGGCGTGCCCAACATCTTCATCGACGCGGAAGTGAGGTGATTTGGGGGCTGCGGCATGTGTCGGAACGACTGCCGGCTTGCGGGTCCGAGCGCCATAAGGGTGATCGGGTTCGCTCCATGGTGCTCTGCAACAAAGGGATGGTCCATAGTTATCGCAGATGAAAACAATACAGAGGCCCGCAGTCTTAAGTAACCGAATTCTCGGGCCAACGAAGACGTGGTCGAGTACGGCAGTCGTGTCGAGACCTAACTTAAGACCCTCGCGCCTTTCCGTGCATGCTCTTGCCCTGGAGATTTATCGTCTGTGCATGCGGATTTCTTGACTTGCGCATCAGTAATGCAGTCGGCCATGCGAGCCTGCGTCTCTGCATGCGACTCTGTTTGCACGTGCATGCAGTGCCGTGTCGTCAAATCATCCAGCTGACGATTCGCGCGACATGAAACGGCCACTGGTCGCCCGCCCCGCTGCAGTTGGCGCGGTCATTGGTGCGTGGTTGCCTGGACAACGCGCCAACAGGCGGAAAACAGTGGAGCTCCTGCCCTCCCCCGGACGTGAGGCTGCTCCTTCCCTACATCGGCTCAACATTTCCAGATCGCCTCGATTGTTGTCTCACCTCATCTTCTTCCTCCCTCCACCGCCTCTCGGAGCTGCAGCAAGACGACACGACGGCCGCGACCGTGGATTTCTCTTCTCCTTGGATGGATTGCGACGCCGACACGCGCCCCGGAGCTCGATGACACGACCAGCGATGCACATGTAAACAAGCACAAGCGAGAAGCCCCGCGTGTCCACTACCCTCTACTGTCAACACCGCCCCGAGAGCCATCTCCCACCGCACATACCAGCAAACAGGCCAGGCCACGCTAGGTCAAGCAGGCACGGCCCTTCTCACCGGCTTGCATTTTCACGTTCCACCTCCGCCTTCGCGCGGCCGCTACGACAATGGACAACTCGAGCTATCTGTCGCAGCAGGTCAACAGCAGTATCAACCAGCTGCATGGCCTGTTTGACGAGATCGGCGTGCCCAACCATGAGCGCGAATCACGGGAGCAAGAGGTAAGTTGGACCCCGAGGATGTTGCGACGCGCCACGCTGACAGCTAGGCAGCTCTTCGAAGCTCTCTCGGAAGCTCTCAACAACCAAGTTCGCCTCGTAACGGCGGAAAAGAAGGAGATGGTTGACGAGGCCAAAAAGATCATCACAACGATGCGGCAGATGGAGGCCTCCCTCGACGACTCGAAGCCATCCCGGAGATCGTTCGACGAGGACGACGAGCTCAAAATCACATACCCTCTAACGAGATGTCTCCAGGTGCTCAAAGAGAAGCACATACAGATCAGCCGCCTCCATAAGGAGCGCTTCGAGCAGGTCAAAAGTGAGTGCCCCTCGTCGCCTAATAAGGAGTCCCGTTTGCTGACAACGACAGAACTCGTTGATGCTCTCGAATCTTATTCTTCCCACCTCGAACCCACATTCGTTCAGGTCGCCCTCCCGCCGTGTGGGCCAAACCAGTCCATACCCCCGACCTTTGACCTGTCTCCATCTTACGTCGACCGCCTCGATGCCGAGTTTACGCGAGTCTACGAGGAATACACGCGCCGCATTGCCACGGTCCAGACCCTATCCAACCACATCATTCAGCTGTGGGCCGAGCTGGGCATCCCCCAGGCACAGCAAGATGGCGCCATCGTCAAAAACTACCGCGATACCCCCGAGCAGCTTGGCCTCCACGAAGAGGACATTGCCCGCCTCCAGTCGAAGCGTGATCGGCTCGCCGATGAGAAGAAGAACCGCGAGCGCAAGTTGCGCGACCTGAAAGCCGCCGTCGAGGCGCTCTGGGCAAAGCTGGGCGTTGACGGGAGCGAGACCAAAGTCTTTCTCAACCAGAACCGAGGTTGCGGAGTGCGACAAATCAATGAGTTCGAGGACGAGCTCGCACGGTTGAATGAGCTGAAGCGACAGAACCTGCACCTCTTCGTTGAGGACGCGCGCGTCAAGCTCCAGGATCTCTGGGATGCGCTTTACTTTTCCGAAGACGAGATGCTTGACTTCACCCCGGCGTTCTCCGATGTCTACAGCGATGCTCTGCTGGAAGCACATGAGCGAGAGGTTGCAAGACTTGAGGCGCTCAAGGAGCAGCGAGCTCCGACGCTAGCTCTCATTGACAAGCACAAGCAGCTCATCAAGGACCGCGATGAGTTGGCAGCCTCCAGTCAGGATGCCTCGCGGCTCATGATGCGTGGTCAAAAGGGCGAGAAGCGCGACCCCGGAAAACTCCTTCGTGAGGAAAAGATGCGCAAGAGGATAGCAAAGGAGCTGCCCAAGGTGACGGTCGAGGTGCGCAAGACGCTGGAGAAATGGGAGGACGAATACGGCCGACCATTCCTGGTGTTCGGTGAGCGATACCTCGACGAGCTGGAAACCGAAGAAAGCAAGAAGGCTGCGCCCTCGGCACGCTCCAAGACACCCGCCGGGCCGCCACCGTCGACGGCCAAGGCTCCCAAGTCGGGCGGTCTGACCAGGGCCAACAGCGCCAAGTCCATCCCCCCACGAACCATGACCAAGACGCCGACTGCAGGCGATCGGACGACGAAGAAGCCTGTAGCGAGCAACACCAAGGGAAGCCCGTCTCGAATCCCCGCGCGTGCGCCGCTGTCCAACTTGAAGCACGGAAGCAACTCGCCAGAGCGCAGCCGGCCAGAGTCAAGGGCTGAGATGTTGCGAAACGGGGCCCCGATCCGCGCTCCGCCGCCCAAGATGCGAGATCTCAAGTCAGTCCCCGAGTTGGAGACGCCAATGAACCCGTACAAGTCGGCTGGTCTCGGAAGCATTGTCCGCCCGATCGAGCCAGAGGACGTGTACGACGACAGGCCGCAGGCGGCAAGGGTGACGCGATCCAACTCGACGCTGTCTGGCCGCACGGCGACCAGCTACTACGACGATCAGCCATATGATGACCGGTACGAGGACCGGTATGAGTACGGAACAGTACGAGGCTACCCGCAAGCTCCGCCTCCACCGCGGCAAATATCCAACACGTCGACGGCCGTCTCCAACTCGGAAAACTGGGAGACGTACGACGACAACAGCGAGCCTGAGCCGGATGCATCAGAAGAATACTACGCCAAGGTCAGGGCGGCCCGCGGTAAGAGGTATGAGCCGGAGCAATGTCCCAGGCCCAATAGCCAATCCAAGCGGCTGCGCGGCGTCCCTCCGCCTGCCGGTTACAACGGGCCAGTGATGATCGATCAGGAGGGTAACCGCGTGATATCGGGCAGCGAGTGGACCGACGACGATGCCTTCTAATGGGCAACGTGGCAGCGGCCAGGCGATTTCGCCTGGCAACGGCCACTAGTGACAACGTCGCATGTAGCCGGCTGGATTCTTACGAAGTTGACGACGATGCCGGACATCTCCGCAGCGACTATGGTCCGGAAAGACACGATTCCCACGGCTCATGGCGTTTGCAATGAACGTGTTACTGCTTGCCTTCTTGTCTACTCTTACCTCTGACAGAGGCATCTCTGTCGTCAAAGATGTGGAGCCTTTCCCTCCATGACTTCTTGTGTCTATTTGCTGTATTTATGGGAGTTTGATTCGGCGGGGTGTTGGCGCGTGCTTGAGGTGGCTTGAGCGGCGGTTGCGACTTGGAAAGGGTGGCGTCGTCCCTTGCTGGGTTGCCCTTATTGTCGGAACGGCGCGATAATGAGGCGTGGCTGCAAAGCGGCGTTGCGCGACGGGAGACGGCGGGCCGGCGTTTGTTGTTTGCTTGTACATGGAAGCTGGAGCCGTGACTTGATTTGAGACTCGCCGTATTGCAATTGACGAGCTTGACCTGTGCCTGTGCCCTTTGACGAACGTGATGCAAGGTATGTTGCCAGTGGGTTGGCGGGAGGGCCCCCGCAATGCGAAACGACGGGACGCCTTTGCTCGTGCCGCGGACTGCCGTGCGAGCGCCAAGAGCGGGAAGCTGGAGCAGCTCTGCTCGATACGAGGAGCTTGACGAGCCGTTACATCATCGGCCGTCGATGGTGGGCTGTTAGCGCTTCGTACTCTAGCATCCTTGGTACAGACTTGTGAGAGTGTGCTTGCTATTTGGAGAATCTCATCCACAGCACTGCCCAGCGCACAATGGGTCTCTTATGGCGCCCAGGCTTCCGATTGCCAGGGTCCCGCCGGCTGCCGCGCGTTTATTAGGGGGCCGCGAGCTGAGTGACAGGCAGCGAATCGGGCGTTAGCGTGCCGCGCGCCGTTTAAGGGGCAGGTCCGCGCCCCGCGCCAACTCGGGATGGGCGGGAAGCAGCGAACGGTTGGAGCTCCTTCCCTCCCGTCGTCAGCTCAGCCTAATTGAGCATCATCCGCTGCTGAGGCATCCATCGTCTGACTTTCGCTCCTCCAGCTCTCCCTGCCACCGACCTCGTTCCGTCCAACAAGCCTTTGAGCTTCTATCCGACGAGTCCGGCCCTCGAATTTGCCCCCATGTCGCCTCCACGGCTCCCGTCTTCCCGGCGATGAATCCCGCGGGCCTAGCAGCACCGCCGTCGTCGTCGTCCGCCTCCCCCGACAGCGCGACCTCGTCCGCCGCCGCGGCCGCCCTCCGCGGCGCGTCCCTTGCCTTTCAAAAGACAAGACCCGCCGCGTCGTCGCCGCCGACCCAGCCGCACGAGAGGAGGGGCGGCCATGCCGGCGGCGCGGCGCTCTCGGCTGCCACGGGGGCTGCTTCGGCGTCGGCGTCGGCGCGGTCTAGATCTCCCGCTCGGCCCGGCGGCGCCCCTCGTCCACACGGTACGGGAGGCAGCTCGCCGGCAGAAGTAGAGGCTGCGTCGGCGGTGGCTCACGTACCGCCTCACGGGCTGGTGGCGGCGCGTCTACACCAGCTTGGGGGTCCCTCGTCGCCGTCATCGTCATCGCCGTCGGCGCCTCTATCCGCTGCTGTCCAGGCGCAGCACCATTTGCTTCAGCAGCAGCATCAGCAGTCGCCGCACCTTCACTTCCCGGGCGGTGGCGGCGGCAGAGCTATCGATCCTAAGAGCCCGAGCTTCATTGCGGCGACGCTGGCGGCGAGCCGCAGCGTGAGCCCCGGGCCCAAGATGGCGGCCCCGGCCTTGCGGCGCAAGGCTAGCGCCGGGGCCGCGAGCACGCTGAGCGGCGGGAGCGACGCGCCGGTCGATTCGGGATCCATTGCGCCGACGGGCTCGCTGATATCCATGTTTGAGCGGAGCGGGAGTGACTCGGCCAAGAGGGCATCGCCCACGGACAACGTCGTCGGGAGTGCAGAGGCCCAGCGGATAGCCATGGGAAGATATATGGCTGCACCGCCGCGAACGCTCCCGAGCCCGCGCCCTGCGACGCCTCCGCCGGCGACCACGGTCAAACCGAACAAGAGCAGCGAGGCCGTTCCGAGGCACCCGCCTACTCCTCCGCCGCCCATCACCGCACAGAAGTCGGCTGCTGTGTCACCTGCCGTGTCGCAGCCAAAGGAGCGGCGTGTCAAGAGTCGGTCGGTCGATGCTACGGGACCGAGGCCGGAACCGAAACCGAAGCCGCAGGAGCCCAAGGCCCGACAGCCGAGCCCGACGGCTGCCATGGACGCCCCCGTACGACCTAAACCAGCGCCGGCCGCCAAGCCGGCAGCCGTCGAGCCCCTTGTGCGACCCAGACCAGAGCCGGCCGCCAAGCCGGCGAGGCCGCCAGTCAAGCCGCTGAGGATACAACCCCCGGCGGAGCCTTCCGTTGTTCGTTCGACTCCCGAAGTGCTCTCGCCGACGCCCGTGAGGCCTGTCAAGCCGAGCTTGACACCAACCGTCGTCCTGTCGCCTCAGGGATCGAGGGCATCGCCGCAGGTCTTGTCATCCCCCTCGCCCTCTCCGGATCCGCAGAAGCGCAGTCCGAAGCCCCAGGCCAAGGCGCGGCCTCCCACTCCACCGAAACCGCGCGGCAGTCATAGACTCGCCGCCCCGGAGCCCTCGAGCGGCACGAGACCGCGCGCCAGCTCCCACACATCGAGAGGGCAGCCGAAACCTGAAGTTTATGGACCCTCATCGCCCCGTGGGTCGCTAGGGCTCGCGATGAGGGGGCGTCTGACGCCGCCGTCGCTGCCCACGCGCCGGCTGTCGGTCAGTAGCGCTCCATCCTCGCCGGCCATGGACATACCCCGACGCCACGCCCCGAGTTCTTCGCCAGGCAATCTCCAGTTAGATTCACTCACCAGCGCCATCATGGCGGGCTCTCTGGCGTCAGCGCGCCTGACACCGCACAACACGGGCTCGTCGATGCCTCCACCGAGCCTCCCCAAGCGGCAGAAGTCACCGCGTCTCCTCCAGACGCTACGCCAGCCGACGAACCAGCAGGACGAGGATTCGGAGCGCAACCAGCCAAAGGGTCACCGGCACAAGCTGCAGCGCGGCAAGCACAAGCACCACGAGGGCTCGCGTAAGCGCTGGCGCGAGGAGATGTTGCCCCGCGAGCGCAAGCGGTACGAGGCCGTGTGGGCCTCGAACCGCGGCATTCTGCTCGAACAGGACAGCCCGACGCGGAGCGTGGCCAGCGGTATCGGGCAAGACGCGTCGCAGTACGTGGCCAACGTGGTGGTGCGCGACATCTGGAAGCGGTCGAGGCTGCCCGAGGACGAGCTGGCCGAGGTCTGGGACGTGGTGGACCGGGAGCGACGCGGCAGGCTCAGCAAGCAAGAGTTTGTGGTGGGCATGTGGCTCATCGACCAGAGACTTAGAGGGAGAAAGATCCCGCAGAGGGTCACGGACAGCATGTGGGGGAGCGCCAACGGGGTGATGGTGAGGCCGCCCAAGGGGAGGTGACGATGGGCCGTGACGGGGCTGTCGTGTAACGCGACACGACAGGCGTGGGTGGCAGCGAGTTGCGCGATGGTCGGCAGAGATGCCTTTTGCGGCGAGATACCCTACTGCAGCATTGCCCGTTTGTATACAGTACGCATGTGCATTGCATTACTATACCAAATCGATAGAAGTAGACTCACTTGCGTTTGCACCTTTGCAAACAAGAGAACTCAAAACTACAAACGCCCCATGCCTGCCTGCCGTGGTATGGGCGAGGCCAAAGTGTCTATGCCGCTGCCCTTTTCCGTTTCCGCGCGCACGTCCCATCCATCCGTCATCCGAGCGTTCGAACACCCATCCTAGGAGTTCTACCCATACCCCATGCACACGTTCGTCCATTAACCCATCTCATCCACATGCACACGCATACGCAACCGATACCTGCTGGTCTGTGTCCTCACTACATACCTAGGCAACCTTACGGCCGGCTCGAGACGTACTTGTCACTCGTGTGGTCGCCGAGCGTGACGCTGACGTTGTACAGGCTCAGCTGGGGCCAGGCGACGGCGCCGTAGAGGCTGGTGAGGCTGGCCTTGACGATGGCGTGGCCGAGGGGCGCGTCGGCGGGGATGGTGACTTTCTTCTTGAAGTCGTGGAGCTGGTTGGAGTCACCTGCGTTGGGGTCACACCACCCGTCCGTTAGTCGCCACGCGTGCCTTGCACTTATAAACCAAGCAAAAAAGAAGAGGGAAAGGGAAGAGCAAGGGATTTATGGGCAACGCACCCTTGCCGAGGCAGATGGAGTTGGCGACGACGCCCAGGCTCTCCGGGTAGCCGTCGCCGGGGGCGTAGCCAAAGACGATGGCGACGTCGAAGACGCTCTGGATGTAGTTTTCGCTGTGGATGATGGCGTCGAAGGTGTCGCCGGGCTTGATGGTGTCGGGGACGGCGATGCCCGTGATGCGCGCGTGGGCGAGCGAGAGGAGCGTGGCGGCTGCGACGACAAGAGGGCGATACATTGTGATGTTTCTTTCTTTGACTGTTACTGATTTGTTTTATGTCTTGTTGGCTCCTCGTCGTAGAAGAGATGTGTAATTCTGCTCTTTGCAATTGAGAGTCGATGAGGGGTTTTATGACGGCGAGCTGAGCTGACTGAGTGGCTGTCAAGACAATGGTTGAATGGATGGATAGATGCTCTGATGG
This sequence comes from Purpureocillium lilacinum, assembly GCF_023168085.1. NCBI lineage: Eukaryota > Fungi > Ascomycota > Sordariomycetes > Hypocreales > Ophiocordycipitaceae > Purpureocillium > Purpureocillium lilacinum. Next base: position 1,429,973 of record NW_027072112.1, read on the forward strand.
AGACGATGAGGAGGAAGAGGGGTCAATGTGGTGGTTGTGACCTCATCCTATTTATCAATTATCAATTCAATGCGCCGCCGCCGCCCGGGAGCTAACATGGAAATCGATCGTCAATCCCCCCTCCCCAGTCCATCTACTATTCCTGGACACGGGGCGCACGGACAGCTGGCCGCGGCAGGTAATTGCCGTCAGCCGCTCTCGCCCACGCCCACGGGTGGCCCTTCGAGGACGGCGGCGGCCATCACCAGCCAGTGATTTCCGACCACGGGGTCGAGGTGAGGGGAGGTGAGAGTGAGCCTCAGCCTCTTTGCTCCTACGCACGCACGCACGCACGCAAGCACGCAATGGTCGCTAGGTGGCCGGTCAACTGGGCAGTGTTGCGCTATGGTGAGATTGTGAGAGAGAGAGCGCGGCCCACGGGCGCGCGCGTGTGTGACGTTGCGCTTGCTTTCATAGCCAACCAAGGACGTCAACCGCCCTGTCGTGAGCCAGGTCCCGGTCCCGTCAGCGGCCGTTTCGCGGCGGCTATACTCGCTCTGACAGCCGCACTGATCCAGTTGGTGGTGGTTTTACTGTCCGAGGCTACGTAAACGGTGGCCGGCCGAGGGCGGCCTGGCCGATCCCGCGTCTGACGTTGTAGGGAGAAGAAGGCTCGTATTGAAGTTGGGCGGCTGTATACTTCCTTTGCCGCCGCCGCGGGTCGGGGCATATCCGTGTCTGTTGGGGTGTTTCTGCGGCTGTTCAACTTACAGCCCGTATTGAACGGTACAAGGATTACATCCTTTGGTGCAGTGCGTGCATGCAGTCAATGGCACATATTCGTGCCGGCCATGGGCACCAAATACTGGAGACAGCAGGGGGAGCTGGCCTGGCCCTCCTGCCGATCACATCGTATTCGCAGGCACATCAGCGGCATTGGCAGTAGACATTGTTTTTTTTTTTTTTTTGCGCTGCAGGCTGCCAGCTGCGTCGGATCCCAGCCCGCAAGCGCAGTCTTTATGCATTAGCATGGGGTTGCATCGCTGGTTCGGCCAGTTGACGCGGCCGCCGCTGGCGCCGGGATTCGGGATCAACTGCCGGGGGGGAAGCACGGATGGGCGCGAGAGGTTGCGGCGCTGTCTCACAGCACAGCCAGGCACACACGCTAACATGACAGGCATATGTGCATTATTACGCCCACAGCTCCTGTAGCTCGATGCGCTGGCAGCGTCGAAATAAGCGGTGGCCGCGCCCCGTCCGTTGGAGCATGGCACCTTTGTGTGCTGCCGGGTCGCATGCATACGGAGACATGCGTGCAGGAGAAAGGGCTCTATGCACGACGCATTGCAACGTTTATATTGTGTCTTTGGGGGCTCTTCAGCTGCAATACACGGGTCTAGATCTGAGAAGGCGCCAGAAAGTGCGGGTTTCATTGCATACATGCCACGGCTGTCAAAGTCCGTGGATCCCGACTTGGTTGTACCAACGTTCGCCAGCATGGTACTAGCCACATGGCATTGGGGTTAGATCACTGTCAACGACATTGTAACTACGTAGCATGGCATCGGTCCCTCAGCTGTCAATTCGGCACCACTTGCTCTTGCGAGACTGCTTACTGAATGCTCCCTCTCTCTGTATCGCAGCAGCGCTGTCCGTAGACACACCACGTCCAAGCCGGGCGAGCTGATAGCATCACCGTCCACAATACTCTGTGATTTTGGCGTGCGGACAAACTTGCTTTCAAGACTGTATCCATTGCAAAGGGCAAGAGGCAGCCGGCCGGCCGGCAGCAGTCCTCGCAATGTAGTCTCTCTTACGCCTCACCCTTCAGTGAGGCAAGGTCCCCCCTGCCGATCGGGGGACAAGCCGGACAGCCGACCATCCGACACCAAGTGCGTGCCTGCAGCAGACAACCTTGCACCAGCCACACAACACGGACGGCGGGAAATCGCCTGAAATTCTTTTCATCGGCGCGGCATGTGCGTTCCCTTGTCGGCTGTCTTTAGAGGATTCATGTATTCCAGCGACCGCATGCACTGGCATCGCCCTTGCACTCTGCCAGCAATCGCGAAGGCATGGCGGAATTATGCGACGACCCGCGCGTGGCACGGCTCGTCGGCGCTTTGCAAAGACTCAATGTCAGACAAACGTGTGGACGCCTTCGGAGTTTAAAAAAAAAAAAAGGTCGAGAAAGATAAGGAGGAAATTCTTATGACCGCTTCCCACGCCAACACGCCGTTCAAGAGCCCTATTTCTTTGGTCCCGCGCGCCCGCGTCGCATGCAGGCGCCGCCGTCCCGGCCGGGTCGCCGCGCCGGGTGGGTTTCCCGCGCCGGCGGAACGGAGCGACATCCGAGCACATTGCCGTCTTGGGAAAGTCGAGCCGGCCCGAGGGTCCGGGACGCAGCGCTCTTTCTTTCCTCTCTCACTCGCTCCCTCGCCCGGGGCGCCGGGCTGCGGCCGGCCAGTTTCGCTTCTGCAGCCCTGTGAAAGCATAACTTACTTCATCCAATTCTCAACGCTGCGATCGATCGATGGCCCTGGGCGTGAAAGTGGTGGTGGAGGGCAAGCGTACTTATCCCGCGCGCCCGACGCGACAGCAGCTCTGAACCAGCGCGCTTCGCTCTCACCTCGAGCCTAAGAGGAGGCGGTTCCCCCGCCGCATCGCACTTGTGCTTGTCCGCAGTCGCTGTCCAGGACCGGGCCTCCATTCTAACCAGACGTGCACGCGTCGCAGCTACTCTACTTCGGCGCGAACACGAACCACCCGCTCCCCCGCGGAGTCGTGACGCTGCCACTCGCTGCGTTTGCAATCGAGCCACCCGCCGGCCATGGCCGTCGCACCGCATGCTCCCAATCCTGAATGTCGCTGTCGCTGTCACAGCCGCAGTCGCTGTCACCGCACGCGCTCGCTCATGCCCGGTCCTTGCACGTCAACCCCGCCGGAACCACAATGCGTGCGTGCGTGCGTGATCAACAGGGCATCTTGGGGTATACGCATGTTCGGTAAAAAGTATAATAGCCGACTTGCATGTCTCAGATGTGCGGGCGCAAAGCACGCGCACACACAAGGCGCGCCCTCTGCCCGATGCGCGCCGATTTTACATGAGAGACGAAAAAAAACGGGGCCGGCTGTCATTCGACTCCGCGCGGGTGTTGGGGTCCCTGCATTGCATCGTTTTGACCCCAAACTGTGGGGGGTCGCGAACCTGCAACCGCAACCGACTCGTCCAACGTCGTGTGAGTTACCCCACGACGACGACGACAACGACGACGACGCGACTTCATCTAAAGCGATTCTTCTGTCCTTATTTGTTATTGATTGTCTGTCAAGACGGGACGACAAGGGACGCGTTACTGCTTGTCATCGTGTCGTGTCGAGTCGCTGGCTGCGTGGAGCTCTCATCGCCCGCATCGCGTGGTCAAGCTCTCAAGCCCCCCGAGATCGGCATCGCGACAACCCTCATCCTGCACCTAGTTCCGTGACGCTGTTCCAGCAATGGTGCCCTGGCCGCGGCCGCTCTACCGCCCTCTCGCCGCCTCCCTCTCCCGACGACACCTCTTGTCCTCTCATCCCACTCCCTCCGCCAGCTTCACCATGTCGCACCACCGCCACCTTCTCCCGGAGCAGCAGCAGCAGCAGCAGCAGCAGACTCAGTCTCAGCCATCTCAGTCTCATGAGCCTCAACAGCAACACCCCCCCTGGCTGCAGTCCCTCCTCGCGGACTCCTCCCCGCCGCCCAAGCTCTACGCGTGGACACCCGCCAACCTCGATCCCTCCACCTCGTCCGCCACATCACCGTCGTCGTCATCACCACCACCACCATCAGGAGCAGACGACCTCGACCGCCGCATCTTCGTCCTCGGCGTCGGCAACATCGGCCGCCTCTACGCCAGCCACCTCGCTCGCCACGCTCCGGACCCCCCGCCCATCACCCTCGTCGTCCACCGCCCGGAGCTGCTGGCCCAGTGGGCCGCCAGCGACGGCGGCATCGAGATAACCACCCTCGCGCACAACTCTTCGCCCTCTTCTTCCTCCCAGGATCAGCAGCAGCAGCACGTCCACCGCGCCAAGGCCCCCTTTGACATCGAGTTCTGGTCCGACGCCCCCCCGACCCGCGGCCCCGTCCGCGAGGTCGCAGACTCCCGGCCCATCCGCAACCTCCTCATCGCGACCAAGGCCTCGGCCGCCATGCCCCAGGCCGACCGCCTCCGCCGCTACCTCGACGCCCGCTCCGCCGTCGCCTTCGCCCAGAACGGCATGTCCAAGCTCTGGCCCCCGCACGGCCTCGCCTACGTCGCTGCCCGCTACCCGCGCCCCGGCTCCGCCCCAAGCTTCCTCGCCTGCATCACCGGCCACGGCGTCTACTCGCTCGGGCCCTTTCGCAGCGTCCACGCCTCGCCCGCCGGCGCCACCGTCGGGCCTGTCCTGCTCAACGCCGCCGCACCAGCGTCCTCGCCTTCCGGCCAGGGTAACGACCGTCAGTCCGCCGCCTCGTACCTCACCGAGCGCATCGCCTCCGCCCCGGGCCTCGACTGCCGCGCCGTGCCCTCCTCCGAGCTCTGGCTCCTGCAGCTCGAGAAGCTCGTCGTCAACTCGTCCATCAACCCCGTCACCGCCATCCTGCGCTGCAAGAACGGCGCCCTCTTCGAGTCCCGCGCCGAGACGGACGGCCTCGCCCGCCTCTTCGACCGCCTCCTCGGCGAGACGAGCGCCGTTCTGCAGGCCCTCGTCGGCCACCCCAGCACCGCCGTCATCCTGCGGCCACAGCAGCAGTCGCATGGGTCTGCATCCGCACCCAAGGACCGCCGCGGCGCCGTCTCGTCGTCGCCCGACCTCGAGGCCCAGCGCGATGCTCTCCGCGCGCGCTTCTCCCACGCTCGCCTGCGCGACTTCCTCTACGACTACGGCTCGCGCGTGGGCGACAACACGAGCTCCATGCTTCAGGATGTGCGCGCCGGCAAGCCCACAGAGGTCCGCGACTTCAACGGCTGGATCGTCGACATGGCCGACTTTCTCGGCATGCCCGACGCGGTCCCCACGCACAGGGCCCTCGTCGGCCTCGTCGAGGACGCCGCCGCGCTGACCAAGGACGAGCTGGCGGAGAGGGTCGGCGTATGAGATTCCGTGATCCTTTTGGAGTAGGTGCGTAGGTCTGCTCGCTCACGGGTGCTGCCGCCGTGGCACGAGATAGTCTGTCATGGTTTCACGTGCTCGACCCCATCTCAAGGGGCTGCCTCGACAATAATATCAAACATTTCATCTCTTGGCACGAAGCCACCCCTTATTTCAATAGACAACGCCGACGTGCGTCATACCACGATTACAGCGTCGGTAGTACGCTCTTACCTCCTGTTCCGCATGCTTCGGCCCTCAACTCCAATTCCAGCGACCGTTGGCCCGTCCCAATCTATGTACTTTTCCCGCCCAGTTTCAGACTATTTTTGCTCGCTGCACTCGCCGCCGTGTTTCGGTCGTCTCGGTAAAGTAAAAAGAGAAAACAAAGAAGAGGAAGCTGTCGAGTTTTCGGTGTGTCGTCTCGGGGTAGAAGATGCCCGATCTCTGTTGAATCGCAAACGCCTGTGGCCCCATATGCCTGCCTCCTGCTCTCCGAGTTCGCTAACATCATATCAACGTGGCAACCGTCTTGTTGAATTGCTCAATTTTCTGCGTGTCCGTGGCTCGTCGGGACCGCGGCCCTCACCATGGCCGCTGGGTCTGCGGCATCTCCATAGACTCTGGCAGCGACGACGCCTTGGGCGACAACGACTGCCACAGCGGCTCCTCGGCCTCTTGCTCGTCTCCACCGGTCGCGAGCTGCTCGGACCGCTCCCGGCACGCCGCCGGCGTGAATCCGGAGCCGACCTTGTGCGCGACTATTCTCCATTTTTCATTCTCGTAGTCCTGGAGCGCCTTGCGAAGTTTCTGGTCCTGCACCCGACGCGTCAGCTTCCGCAAATCAAACAAGTGTTTCAAGCCACTCGACACTTCAGGGGCAGCCGCTTCCAGTCACAAAAGTGGCATTGGGTGCTACTTCATATCGGGGCCGAACGTACCATTTCCTCCGTCCACATCGTCGTTTTTGCCTTGAGCTTCGTGCAGTACCGCACCTGTAGCGTCCCAGAGGACCGCCCCGGGAAGAAATCTGCAATCTGCTTCCACGTCAGGTTTTTCTGCTCCTTGAGCTCCAGCAGCAGCTGGTCGTCCTCGGCCGTGAACTTGAGCTTCGGGCCTCTAGGTCTCGGTGCCGGCGGCGGCATCCCGGCCTGGCCGACCATGCTCGGCGCGCCGCCTATATCCTCTCTCCGCATCGATTTTGACGAAGGCCCGAGGTCTGGAAGGTGATGATGATGGTGCAGCTGAGGCTGTTCTTGATGGCTTGCCGCCGCTGCCGCGGCGGCAGCGGCCGCCTGCCCGTACGCCTCGCTCAACGAACTGGCTTGCACGCTGTCCAGCCCGGACTGGTCCACCATGGATACCCCCGCAACCGAAAGGTCGAATTCGTCGGTCCGAGACCTCTTGGCCGCCGGTGCGCTATACGGGGCGTACGGGGACTGCGTGGGAGACGACACCGCACCGTATAGGGGCGTCGACACCGAACTCGCCGCCCCGAAGTGGACGTGCGAGAGCCGGTGCCCGTGCATATGGTGGCTCGGGTCCATCGCTACTTGTCCCTCAGCTTGCTTCTGGCCCATGGGCACGACCGAACGGGTCGGGAGATGGCCATGGGCTGACGCCCCCGGCGGCGTGTTCGGTCCGGTGGCGGCAACCCCTGGGTGGTGGATAGAGCCTCGATGTTGTCGCTGCTGTTGTTGCTGTTGCTGCTGCTGCTGCTGCTGTGCTGGATAGGGAAGTTGCTGCTGCTGGTGGGTTTGATGCTGCGTCTGCTGCTGGGGATGGTGGTGATGGTGCGGCTGCTGGTGATACGGGCTTGCGTGATGCTGCTGATGCTGGCCAGGCTGCGACGACGAGTACGCATGTTGTATCTGCTGACCGAGGCCACCGCCGTGCGAGGCGTGGGCAGCATAGTCCACGCCGTACCCCCCGACGCGATAGTTGTCCGCCAGCGTGACTCCGGCCCATGGGTCCCGCCAGAGCGGACGGCTCCGGACGGCTTCCAGGCTGTGTTGAGAGACTTTCTCGATCAAGAGGTTAGGAGAGGAGGCCAGGGAGAGATGCCCTCTCGGGCTCCGTCGCCAGAAGCGTCTTTTCTGTGCTCTGCTCCTGTGCCCACGGGCAAGGCACCTCGGTCGCAGATGTCAAACACCGGACGTGACTGCAAAAAGCTTTCGGCCTGATCAGTGTGGTTGTTCGGAAGTGCGGGTGCGACACGGTTCCGACAGGGGGTGGGCTCGATTGTTGTTGTTCAACAAGGCGGGATAGCTATTCGACACGCGGTGCACGCCACTGCCGAGCCAGTAATCCAGTGGATGAACTGGCCGTGCCGCTGACCAGCTCCGGCCGCACTGCTGTGCTATCGTGCCCGGCCGGTTGCTGGTAGGCTAGCGTCCCTCGGGACGAGGACTTTGGGCTGCCAGGCGTGCAGTCACCCCGTCCAGTAGGAGCCGCTGGCACTGGCGAGATTTTCTGTGGCGACGACCGGGGTTGGGCCTCGGAGGGGGCACGAGGTGTCGGCGAATAGGATCGAGAAGGGTACTCGAGCCTCCGATGGCGGTCTAGAAGCCCTCGGTGAAGTATGGTTGAGAGGGTGTGGCTGGTTAATACCTTGCTCTGCCCACGTCTGAGTGCACTCGTCCCGCGTACGTATGCCGTTCCCCTCTCCGTCCGCGCCGTCGAAAGCGGTCTGTATACTCGAGGGCCAAGGCGATATTAAAGCCGAGATGGGATCTGGTAGTGTCCCAAGGCGGCTGACTGGCAAAGGGGGCCCTCGACTGCCGCCCGGGGGGGGGGGGGGGGGGGGGGGGGGAGCTCGAACGAGTGGAAAGCGACCGAGGTACTCCATACACGTCCGCGGGCCCAAGACAGATAAGGCGGACAAGGCGCCTTGACATTCAAGAGGGTGCTGGTGAGAGCGGGTGGATCTGAGGCTTGTTGAGAGGCAAAGTCAGGGCAAAGCTAGTATGGGCGCGGCGCCTGGGGGGGCTCCCGGGCCGAGTTGACGACGGAGGTTATATGAACGACCATGCTATATGAGGGAAACCTGCATCTGCGCTTTTCGTTCCTGGAAGTGTCTCCGAGGCACGTCCTAACCTGCCCTAGGCTGCGCCGATCGGGAAAAATTAAAAGAGTTCATGCCACAAACTCACGACAACGGCATGCCCTGCGGGCCGCGGGCGGGCGGGCGGCCGAAGGAGTTGGCTCAACGGCCGCCGGCAACCCCGGGGGCCCAGCGCGATCAGCCATGATGCCACTTGTGCGTATACTGGTGTCCACTTGTTCCGTCAGCGTTCTGTGGCACGGGGCAGGGCGCATAAAGGATTCATCATATGTCGAAGGCGGGCAGGGGTTGGTTCCTCGAGATGACGGGATGGAGAGCCAGCAACGGCGATCCCAGGCCCGTCCGTAGGGCCAGGGTCCGTCGAAGCTAGTGCCGACTGCTCTCAAGTCTGCAGAGGTTGTGCCATTGGATAACCACGGTCGTGACAGGACATGGGAGCGCCGTGCTTGCCTCGTACGGGCCTCTGCCGCGGGCCAAAGGCCGGCATGGGGGCCAGAGACTTGGCCGCTGCCGCTCCTCCCAGCCCCCCCTCATGGGCGTTGACAAGAGGCCAAGGTCCCCCATTTCCTGCTGGTGCAAGCGCCACCGGCAGGGTCCAGGGATACACGTTCTGATGTGAGGTCTGTGGAGACGAGAGAGGTTGGCGGCGGGGGCATTGAGGAGGGTGTACCATGAGGGAGGGGGGTATAGCTCATCCGGGGTGGGCTATATCATATGCGCACGATGGGGGGTGCCTGCGTCCGCGTGCTGGGTCTCGCGGGCGGCGACGCTAGAGTGCGAGTCCAATTCCAAGACAGCGGGGAGGAAAACGTGATTGACGAGATATGTGCTCTAGAGATTGCCGAAGGGCCGCTGGACCAGGGGCAGCTCGGGGGACGGCAGCCACGGGTGTAGAAGTAGGAGCCGCTGCCACTTGCAGAGGAAAGGTCCCATCGAGAGCTGCCACGGACGGGGCACGATGGCATGCATGACGAGGGATCGGCTGCGGCCCGGGTCTTGAGCATCCAATCGCGGAAGACGTGCTGGTGGCCGAGAGAGGCCTGCCAGGCGGTTACAGCGCATGGCGAGGCGGCGGCGGCGGCGGCGGCGGACGAAGGCGACACCGACGAGAGAGCTGCCTTGTCCACCCGGGCCGGAGAGTCTCGAAGACGCGGAGAAGCAAGCGGCGGCGGCGGCTCGACAGCGACATGGCGATCGTGATGGGGCACGGTCGATAACGGCCGTGCGATGCCATGCCCTCCCACGCCATGCCATGCCATGCCATGGCTCGCCGTGCAGCGCAGGGCGGTTCTCGCGCGACACGCCCAAGAGAGCTCGGCGCGGCGCCGTGGCTGTCTGTCCGGGCTTGTTAGCTCCTGCAGGAAACGGCATGGACGAGGAGTGCTAGTCCCAGCATCCCAGGAGGGCTCGGCGCCTCAGCCGAACAAGAGGCAACGACCGATTCGGGCGTCTTGCTCTCCACCGGAGGCGCGGGCGGCTCTTTACGGCGAGGTCAGGGTAGGCAAGGGCCGCCGACGACGCCCGTGGGGTCGTGGGAACGGATGGGACGGGGCCCAAGAGAGCGCGCGCCGCGAGGGACGAGCCAAGGATACGGATGTGCAGGTTGTTGGCCTTGGAGAGGGGGACGCCGTCGACAGAGTTTGGTTCCACGGATCCATGGCCCTCCCGCCGTGCAGCCGCTCCGTCCAGCCCAGGCTGCCCCGTCGAGGACGAGCGCATGGATGAGTGCTGGGCTGGGCTGATCTGGGCTGGAGCATGCCCGTAGCGCAGTGTAGCCTAGCGTAGTGGGTGGGTGTGTCCCACGAGTCCATGGAGCCGGCTGTGCGTTCGGCATCGTGGAGCATTGGATGGTGGTGATGACGGCCGATGGCCGGTCATGGCTGCAGCCCCATGAACCGCACCCCTTGATAGCACGGCGACGGACGGGCCGGTCGCAGCAACAAAAGTGAACGGGAAGGGGGAAATGAGACGACAGGGCCGTGGCCAGCCGTCCGAGGCCGCCTGAGGCAGCTGACGTCGCGAAGGCACATCGAGGCCAGGCGACTGTCTGGATGAGGAGCCAGCCCAGGCAAAAAGCGGTAGTGGTATAACGATGGCAATCAATGGCAGTGGCAGTGGCAGTGGCAGTGGCAATGGCAATGGCACCGCACCGGTCATGGATCAACAAGGATCCCACCATCCCAGGCCAGGCATGGCAAGCGTGACATCCGTTCGTGTGGCTCCTGCCCCAGTAATTAAACGGCAGGCGCGCTTGTCCTGCGGGGTACGAGCACCTTCCTCACTGTCCGTCCGCCTTGGGCCTGGGCACGAGCTTCGGCAGCAGGCACCGCAGGTGCACCTTCTCGTTAAGCAAGCAAGGTAATGACCAAGTACAGTGAAAACCTCAGCAGCAGCAGCAGCAGCAGCAGGAAGGAGGGACCGTAGGCTCGCCGTTCCAATGCACAGCCAACATCGCAAGCCACCAGGTATTAGGTACCTAGTACGTAGGTACTAACTCAGTCCGATGCCTCCTCCAGGGCTCCTCTTCTTTGGTTCTCGTTCCTCTGCACCCGTCATCTTCACATCCTGTCTTCAACGCACCGCGGCGCCAGGCACCAGGCACCAGGCACGAGCGCCACCCGGCCACGCACCTACAGATTCGGCAACACTACGGAGCGCCCACGTCCGTCGTACAAAGTACGAGCCTGAAGAGCATAATGACGGTACAGTAATAGCCCCGCCCGCCAAGTCGCTGTCCCTCTGACGAGTCCCCGCCTGGCAGGGCTTGGGGTTCTCCGCTGGGGGTCCCGCCGGGACGCGCGCAGCGATTGCAGCCGCGAACTGTCGCCGTCGTCGCCAGGCCCGTCGTCCGCCTCTGTTCTTCGTCGACCTCTCGTCCTTCTCCATCGCATCGTGAGCTTCACCCGCACACGTCAATGCGAGCTGTCGTGCTCGTCGCCGCCTCCACCCGCAACCGGCAAACGCCGTCTATCCGCGGGTTTCTGTCTTGCAACATCCCATCCGACGTCACAGAAAGCCATGCGTCGAATCCCTCACGTTCCTTCGATCCCTCCCCCCTCCGTCGTCCCATCCCATCCCAAGACCCAAGCCCAGGCCATGTCATCCCGTCCCCATGGCGCCGGCCGCCGCCGCCGCCGCCTGTCCAAGGTTGTCGTCTGCAACTAGCCCTGCTAGAGCGGTAAGGCTCGCGCTGGCCCGATGGGTCCGGCTCTCCAGCTCGACATGACAGGATGGTGCGTCTCCCGGGATCCCCCTGCCTCAAGCTCGTCGTCGTGGCCAGCGAGCCCAGAGTACGAGAAAAATCAACTGGACCCCAGGAAAAAAAATTCCGATGTCCCCGACTGACTGGCCCGGCTCCGGCCACGGGCCAAGCTGTCAAAAGAGCCCCCGGACTGCTTGCCTGACCGAGCCAACTCCCGAGCGCCGTCCCTCCACAGCCGGCAGCCACTTATTACTCATTCATCCAGCCTTCCGTGGTCCGTGTTCCTGGTGTAGAGGTTGAAGGCCCTGGACTTGCCTATACGGACCGTGGACTTTTGCAAGTCTTCACCCGGCACACATGCTCGACATGAATCTCTCCGAGGCCCCCGTAGCTCACCCCAGCCTCGGCACTTGGTGGCAGAGATTTCTCTCCTCCTGGCTCCCTTCTCCCCTTGTTGTCCTTGTCTCTGTCGTGGCCACGCCACGGTGTCCCAAGCCCCCGACGCGTCTGACACGCTCGCCCACACCACTTTAATTTAATCCATTTACACCCTTCTGGCGGCGTCAATGCCGTCCGTCCCTCTGGGACCGCCCCGAGATTGCCCATTCCATTCCCATACCGCTCCAGCCTTTTTCTGGTTCCCGGGCACCCTTCCCCATCAGATGAACCGCTGCCGTTTGGCGGCACCCACGCCCATAGCACGGCGATCCTAAGAGCTCTGTTGCCGGCTCGACCCTTCTCCTCGGGATCGGGCGGCCAATGTGACCTGCCTGGTTCATGATGACACTGTATGTTGCTGGCGCAGCTACTACTACTTGGGCATGCCGCGAGAATATATTGATTGACGTTACGTTTGGCAACGAACGCACCCTCTAGGCTCACGCCTTGTTAAAAGAGATGGGGGCGACGTTACAGCCCAGCGTCCCGTTCTCTCCGTCACTCGCTCTTCCGACCTTTGCCGCCTCACTCGACGCACGCACGTGGCAGCCCACGTCGGTCATTATCTGGTCCTCAACAAAAAATAGCACAATGTTCTTCCGGGCGCCTGGGGGAACATGACAAACCACTCCCATCCATTCGCACACCTCGGCGCAGCTCAGAGCCCTGCGTGCAGCACAGTTACCTGGATACCGCCCGTTCGCATGGACGCATGAAATTCGTCGAAATTAATACTGGTTGGCCTCCCCCCGCCCACGCCGTTCAGCCCTTTCAGGCTTGCGCGGCAGCGACCCTGCCACACGCAACGGCGCACAGCCTCAGCCACGCGAGCGCTCGCCCACAACCCGCACACCAAGACACAGACAGAGAGAAGCGCTGATGAGCCTCCACGCCTCCCTCCCGGGTGCCTGGCCCGAAAGGAGCCTCAGGTCCCGCCACTAGCCCGCCGACCGCCGCTCACTAAATTCAGGTACCCGATCCCCTTTTTTAGTGCAGCCCGGCCCAGCCTGGCCCTGGCAGGGCCCTGTCAGTCACTCGATGATTCTGGCTGGATGCTTCTTTGGAACCTTGGAAGTTGCACCCAGACAAAGGCACAGGGCGCTGCGCTGCGCCGTTGCGCCCACCAAACTAGACGGTCCAAGCCTCGGTGAGACCGTTCTGCCACCGTGAAGGGGGAGGGGTACGCCCTACAACCAGAGCCAGGCCAAGAGGGTACGTCTATCTCACTACGTGGCTTGCCGTGACTTGATGTCATCGTCAACTCACTCGCCTCGGCGTGACCTCATCGCTGCCCTGTCCTGCGCTCCCGCCTCGGTCACAGTCACGGTCACGATCACGGTCGTGGCGCGCCTCACGTGGCTCTCGTCTCTCCACCTCTGTCCTCGTATATCTCTCTCTTTCTCTCATACCCGCCGCCCGCCGTCGCTTCCCGCCCGTCCCGGATGCGATGCATAAACCGCCAATCTTGCGACTCTCCCGCTAATCACAGAACTTGCCCGTCGGACCGCCTGTCCCCTTGACGCGCCGCCACCACCACGGCCAACCACCACACGGGCCCGGACTCACTCAAGCAATCATGACAAAGCAGACCTTCGGCGTCACAAGCTGTTGCCTCGTCTTTTCGAATTTAGCCGTGGGATATTTTTACAAAAGTACACTGGCAAAAAAGTACATGCTCCGACCGTGGACATGCCATCAGTCCCAAAAAAAGACACAAACGCCGCCGTTCTCTCTGCATTAAGCATGTGCTCGCCATCATCTCCGATCGTCCATCACCTCACGGGCCTTGCTCCTGAAGCTATTCAGCCTGACCTCAGCCCGTCCGCGTCCGCCCTCCGCCTCGGCGAGTCCTCTGAGGAACCCCCTTTTCCACATGCCAGTCGGCCTTGCTCCCCGGCGCCGTCTAGTCAAAGTTGTCGTTGCGGTCCACCCAAATGTCCTCGAGCTCGGCAAAGCTGTGGAAGTGCACCGGCCGGTGCTGGTCGTTGTAGAAGGGCAACGGGTTGTCGAGCCTCACGTGCACGGGCTTCTTCTCCATGCCCGCAAAGGCGCTGCCCATGAAGCTGTAGTTCCACCGCCCGTCGTCGGGCACCAGGAAGAAGCCCTTGAACCTCGGGCTCAGGAGCATCTTGCGCTTCTCGCCCATGGTGTGCGTGAAGCCCTGCGGCTGGTCGCTCTGCGTGTCCTTGTTCTCCGCACCCCACTTGTAACCCTCGGTGGTGAGGCCCCAGGCCGACATGGACACGCTGCCGGGCATGAAGGACACCGACACCGTCACCGCGTTGTTCTTATTCCACTCCTCGTGCGCGTCCAGCAGCCTCGCGTGCTCCGTCACGTCCGCGGCAGACATGTACGGCAGCTCGTTGCCCGACACCGTGTGGATGACGCCCAGGGGCTCCAGGCCCTCGAGCAGCTCGCTCTGGGGCAGCTGCTGCGGGAGCTGCACGTTGCGCAGGCCGCCGATCTGCGGGATCATGACGATGCACCGAATCTCCTTGACCTGGTCGTTGTCGGGCGGCGATGCTCCGTAGAGGTAGCCGGCGACCTGGACGCGGAGGTCGGCGATGGTGATGAACTTCTTGATGATGTTGTTGGGCATCACGTACGTCATGTCATCCATGTCGTTGTCCACCGACGAGATGTAGATGTTCTTGGTCCGCTTGTTCAGGTTCGCCGTCGCCAGGGCGCGCGTGCGCCACTCCGTCTTGGACGCAAACGTCTGCTGCTCAAACTGCGACGTCGTCGTCACGATGATGTCCTCGCCGTGCACGTTCTGCGTCTTGGTCGTGACGGCCGTGAGCTGCTGCTGCTCCTGCTGCTGCTTCTCAATCTCGGCGGCCTGCTGCCGCTGCATCGACGGCGCCGAGATCTCCATGCCCAGGATGATGTCTCGGACCTCGCTGCTCGTCAGGCTCGACACGTTGACGCTGTTCTTCTTGCCGTAGTCGTTGAGGATGAGGTCTCGCAGCTGCGTCTCCACCTTGATCCATTCCTCGTCGGACAGCGATGGCCAGATATGGTGGTCCAGCGTGATGACCGTCTTGTCCGGACGCAGGATGAGCTTGGTCTTGTCGGGGTTGACGTGCAGCGCTCGCAGGATGAGGATGAGACGAGAAAACGCCGTGTAGGACGAGATACTCTTCAGCCACTCGTCGTAGAGGTTGAAAAGCACCATCTGTGGCTCCGTCGCACGCAGAATCATGTCACCCAGCTTCTCGACCTTCATCGCCGCTTGGAACGGGAGCTGCAGCTCCGACGCCCGGATGGAAATGTTGGGGAAGTCGACGAGCTGGACTTCGAGCGGATCCAGCAGGCCCTTTCGCGTGACAATCAGCTGCTTGGGCTGCTCCTCCACCGGCAGCGATCGGATCAGGGCTGCCACTTCTTCGGCCGTCTTCCACTTGGCGAGCTGGCCCAGACGCTTTTGTCCCGCCCACACGCTCGTGTGGATAATCTTCAAGAACAGCTGGCCCGTTCGAGGGTTGAAGATGAAGATGGCGCCGTTGATGGGCTTGGTGGTCAGGTTGCCCTCGAACGTCTTGTGGATGGTGACGCGGTACACGTTGGTGTCGTCGATGAAGAGCTGGGTTTGCTGGCTGAAGAGCTCCGAGTAGTTTTGCGAGTTGAGAAACTCCTGGTTGCTCTCAGACGCGTAAAGCTGCAGACCCTTGCGGATACGCTCACGTAACACGTACAGCGCAGGGTTCGCCTTCATTATCTTGGCCATAGCCTGCTGGACCAGGACCTTGAGGCCGGGGAAGTACATGCCAAAGGCGGCGTACAGGTTGTAGGCCAGGTCGATGCCGATCATGAGACCGGTGGCAGAGGGGTAGATGCTGGCGCTGTCCGTCGTGTAGTCCAGGTACTTGGCGCGAGTGTAACGCTCAATGTCGTGAGAGTCGTAGTCGCCGTACCGCAGCTGGACGTCGATCCAGAACTTGTTGGTTGTCGTCGGCTCGATCACGTCCTTGGTGTCGTGAAGCTGGGACGGTCGCGTGACGTTCCATTTGTGACTGGCGAAGAGCAGAATGTCGGCGCAAGAGCTGTTCATCTTGTACGACTTTCGGGGGTGGATTGTCTCCTTTTGCACCGTCTCGATGCCCAGCGACTCGAGCTCCTGGTCAAACACCTGACAAAGATCCATCACCACGGACTCGTGGATCTTCTGCCACAAATGGGCTCGGAAGATTTGGATGAGAGAAATCTTGAGCGTGGGAATCTTGCCGTGCAAGAAGATACCAGTGAGATCCAGCTGCACCTGGAAACCAACGTAGACGTTGGCTCGGTTGATGGTCGGCGACCACCACAGAGTGAAACGACGGTTGGGGATCTGGTTCAGACCGGACCGCTGGGCGTTGGTCAACTTCTTGAACTTCATGGACTCTTCGAATCCAGAGGCCTTCTCCCAGAAGAGACCCTCCCAAGAGGGGAATCCAGTGGCCTTGAAGAGGGTGTGCTCCAAAATCGTCTCGACACCACCCAGCGCCTGGATGACATCGGTACGGTACGCGTTCAGGTTCCAAAGCTTGCCGTCATGCCTCTGGCTAGTCCACCAGAACGGGTTGCTCTTCATGAGCTGGTAGACCTTAAACTCGGCCCGAGCACGGAAGCCCTTGTCAAAGCTCAGCGTGCTGCGATCCTTCTGGAACAGGGTGTTGATGCGAGGCAGACCGCGGTCCCAGCTGTCCTCGAGGTCCTCCAACGTCAAGCGACGGTTCTGCTGGTTTGCTTCCTCGCGCTTTTGCGAGTACTCGGTCCAGACTCGCTGGGAGTCGATGAATTCGGCCTCCCAGGGGATGATGTATCGGAAGATGTTAGGAATCAGGGTCTCTTCATCATGCGTCATACCAGCGCGGTAGTGCGTAACACCGGTGTCTGTCTGCTTCGACCAACGCTTGTCGCTGGCGGGAATCAGAATGTGGGATCCAGAAATCATGCCCAGACCACCGAGTTCCTTGGGCGTGTAGAACACAGCCGGCGGGAATCGAGAAGGCATCTTCGAGTTCAATCCTATCTTGACTCGCGTCTGAATCTTGGTCTCGCACTTGACAATGGTATCCAGCAGATCAACGGTGGATACAGCGGCCTCGCGGTAGTACGTGAAGAGTGCGATGAGGGCCGTGTTCCACTTGTTGGCAATCTTGGTGAAGGTCGTAGAACCAGAGGACATGAGGATCTGTCGGATGCGGTTGTTGAATTTGTTGATGTCCTCTTCTGTCACCTGCAAAAAGGCGTACGCCGTCCGCTCTTTCGTTGTGTTGTCCACCAGGGACCACACGCTGTCCTTGACCGGAAACTCGTCGTTCTTGTTCCTCATCTTAGGCAGGATCCTAACTTCGAAGCCGCACATGGAGAAGAGCAGGTTGGGGTTGTCGCGGCTGTAGACGCTGACAAAGCTGTCATCCCACTCGATTGTGGTGACAGATCTCGGGAGACGGTTCTTGAGGTCCCAGAATACGGCTCTGCCCAGGTTCACGTCGTGTCGCATCAGACGCATGCGAGCGTCTCTCGGCCAGCATTTCTTGCTCTTGTACCCGATGACGTTCTCAAAGTTCGGGTCGGGCTGCTCCGTGAGGAACCGCTGGATGAGATCTCTAGACTCCTCGGCCGTGAATCGCAAGAATACCCAGATCTTGTCGATGTAGCGAGTGTACAGACGGATCGGGTGTCGAGTCTCGGTCTCCGCGTCCCGGAACTGCAGGAAGTCGTTGGGACCCTGCGGCGGGCCAGCAATCTCGCTGGCACGCTGCGGGCCGAGCAGCAGCAGATCCAACACCAGGCCGTAGTACTGGAAAACGAACGCTGAGAACTGCAGACCACGAATCATGCCATAGCTATTGACATGGTTCATGTCCTTGTATGTCAACTGAACGTTGTTCTTGGCGGTGATGTAGTCGGCCAAATTGTGGTCCATGATCAGTCTCAGCAGGGAGTTGAGCAGCGTCAGCTCCATCTTCTCGTAGACCTTGGACAGCTCCGTCTCGATCATAACGTTGCACTCGCCATTCTCGGTCTCCCACACCTGGCTCAAGTTGTTGATGCCCTGGGCCCACTTGTACACCAACAGCGGCGGCACCTCCGAGTCAGATGGCTTGATCCACGCGGGGAACAGGTGCCTCTGGTCGGCCTGGTACCAAAGGTACTGGTCCAGATAGGCATCGCTGATCTTTTCGATTGGCTCGATGTCGTACACGGGGTTGATGGTGTTGTAGTTGTCGTTCATGTCGATGTTGACTTCCTTGAACGCCCGCTGCGTCAACAGGAAGCGCTTGATCCTCTCCAGGGCCGTACCAGGGTTGTCGTAGGCTTGTTCGATCAAGGCAAGCTCTTCACGCTGGCTCTGGTTCAGGCGGCCCTTGACCGAGTACGCCTCTCTCAGCCGCTCCAGGGCAAGAATCAGGATCTTGGTGTCGTGCTTGTAGGAGACGCTGGGGAAAGGGATGGGCGAGAACTTGCGAGACTCGAGCCAGTGCACGGTAGTCGTGTAGATGGCCACGGCTTCTTCCGAAGACACGTAGGGTCCATCCTTCATGTGATTATGCTGACGCTCCTGCTCGGCCTTGAGCCACAGTCGAGTAAGACGGCCGACGTTCTTCTTCGCCACAGTCTTGTCGACAGTGGCGCCGCGTCGAATACGCTCACGGTTGTAGTGCGCCACGGAAATCCACCAGTCTGCCTTTGACTTGACGTATCGCAGAATGATATTCTCGATGGGGGCCGGCAGGCCGGGGACCTTCCAGGGGATGTTGCTCTTCCAGCATCGCCAGGCCTCGGACAGGTGCTGCAGCACTGTGTTGACCTTGCTCTGCTTGATGCCCTCCGGCATCATGTCCATCAAATCCGCCATGACGGATGCGCGAAGCTCCAGGTCGAAGTGGGACTCCACGCGCTGCTTGGTCACGGTCTTAGCGACGCCCTTGCTGTGGCGACCCTCAAACTGGCGCGACAGCAGGTTTCCGAGCCATCGCTCCAGGAGTGGGATGATGCCGCGCATGAAGAACAACCAGACACGCCACGCGGGGGCCCAGAAGCCACAGCCAGGGCCCTTGCCGACCGGCCCGGAGTTGAAGCGGTAGTAGATCAGATGCTTCAGGTCTTTGCAGGTTCGGATTTGATGCATGAGCTTGTACTTGTATCGGTACATGCCGGTGAGCTGACCGACATGGTTGAATGCGTAGAGAATGCCGTCGGCCAGCTGGAAGGCATCAATGTTGCCCAAGCGGTATTGGACTTGCGCATCGACGATAAGCTTAGTCAATCTCAGAATCTCTCGCATCAGGTGGAACGCGTTTCCGAATCTGGACTTCTTTCGCTCCTTTGTTGTCAACGTCTTGACAGGCTTCAGGTTGAAGTTGTAGTCAAGATGGAGATACGTGAGGTTCTTGCGGTGGATCAGGAGGTTCAGCATGTTGAAACCCTGTCTGCAGACCTGCAGACCAGCTTCGACCCAGTCGATGGAGGTCTGCTGGAAGAATTTTGTCTGCTTCAGTGACCTCAACAGGTTCTGCTTGTTGTGGGCTTTGGGGGGCTTCGTGTGAAGCTCATTCAGGACGAAATTCTTAAGCAGCTTCTGGTACGAGACTCGGACCTTGACGGGAGGCTTGTCGGTGGGGGGGTGCTCCAGGTACCACTGCTTCACGAGGGGCACATCCTGGGCCCGAACCATGCGACCGGAGCGGCGGTTGAACGGGTATGGCGCCCACCACAGATCAATGGCCGACGAGGTATCCTCATTCTCGAGCTCCTCTTCGTCTAGGAAAGGCTCGACGTCTGCAGGAAGCTCGAATTCCTCGCCTTCCGCTTCCTCGTTGTTTCCGGGGCCGAAGAGCTCGTCCTCGTGGGATACATCCACGTTCTTCGGCGCCACGGTGCGAGACGAGACAGGATTGATGTCCCTGCCGAAATGGAATGTCGGGAGGTCGGGGTCCTCTGCTCGCTTGAACACGACCTGTGGGTAAGAGTGCCAGGACAGGTGCACGCTCCTGGGTAGAGAGTTGTACAGGAACGGGTAAGCAACGCGGAGTTCCGTGCGGATCGGGTCGCGGAAGATGATCCGGTCGATGGCGTTGAACTCGCCAAAGTCCTCATCATTCGGGTCGATGTCCTTGTACAGTGGCTCGAAGCGTGGCCCACCCGGGAGCGCAACGTTGAGCGCCTTGGCCGTCAAGAAGCTCTTGAGATCGAACAGATAAAAGTAGTTCTTGTCGAAAACCTCAGAAACGAGCGGTCGACTCAGGCGGAAGAGCGCGGCCATCTGAGGCAGTGTAAGGTTCCAAGTTTTGTAGCTCGGGCCGTTCACGTGCGAGGTATCTAGGAGCGGGCGGTGGTCGTAGAACCACTCGTAGATTGCCTCGTCTTCTTCTTCGTTGAGCTCCATCTGAATCGGCTCGAGCGGCTCGACCTCTTCGATGTTCTCGGACCACGACAGGGGCGGCTCTTCGTCATCAAAGGGCGGGAAGCGCATGCGCTTGAAGAGTCGTCGGTCGGCCTTCTCTTTTCTCATAAAAGTCCACATCATCGCCCACTGCGCGAAGAAGACGGGCTCGATGACGCGCGGGATCTCGTTGACCAGCGTCAGGCAGCCGTTGACGTGATAGAGCACCTTGACCTCGCGAGCGGACTCCCAGGGCATGGGCATGTTCTCAAGGAGCTTCATGACAGCGTGAGGCATGAACTTGAGGGCGCCGAGGTAGCTTCGCTTGTCGTTGGTGTACTTCTTCTGCGAAACGTCGCCGATGTCCTTGACGATCTTGCGTAGATGCTCGGGCGGCATGTCCGCCTTTTGCGTCTGCACGAAGCCTGCCTTGCGCTTCTCGCCAAATCTGTTTCGCTGCTGTCGGATCCATTCCTTCTTCTTCTGCGCGAACTTGGCGATCTGCGGGTCGGCGTGAGGGAGGAACCCCGGTGGCGGAGGAGCCGGCGGCGCAGCTCCCGACGGGGGAGGAGGTATCGAAGAGGAGGGAGGAGGCGGAGGAGGAGGCGGCGGGCCCCAGCCCGGGGGCGGAGGCGGAGGAGCGCGCGACATGATGGCTCACGACGATGGAACAAGTAAATCGTCAAGCTGGCCAGTCGATGGCGACACGCCGCGGCGCGTGTTTCAACGCGTTGGAACCCTCGATGGCCTGTCCGTGGCTTCGAGAGGCTATCAATCTCGGGATCGCGACGGTTCGAGATGGAAAGTGCGCCGGTCTCGCGAGGACACACGACGACGACAGGGTGGCGTGGTGGTAATGCAGCGAGAGGCGACGTGATTGTCGCGACGGACAATTTTCTGAAGCAGCGAGTTGAGCTAGGGGGTCCACTTTTCAGTCACGTGACTTGAAGCGTCTCATACATCGTACAGCTCCAACCCTCTGCCACTTTGTCAGCTAGAGGGTAATACAGCAATAGTTCCCGTGTAGTACTTTCACTATTGAGGGGCTTGGAGTGTTTTGCGAGTTCCGTAGTAGCCCGGTACTTGTGATGAAGATGATACGCGGTCGGACCTGGTATCGTGGTCCCTTATGGCTGCTCAATCCCAGCCATGCTGATCTCATGTGGAAAGAGCGTCTAGTCAAGAACGCCCGAAGCTGAGAGAAAATACATGATTACGACAATCATGAATCCCATGAACAGAATATGAGCACGAAGTCAATCTTAGAATTACATATTCCTACGTGATCCACGCTCATTCTCCATGAGCCGGAGCTTCAGGGTAACCAGAGCGGCACCCAGAACCAGCCAATAGCAGGGCGCCGAATTCATTAGGTAATCACCATCTCGACTTCTGTCGAAGCCATCCCGCCCATCGCGACTTCGAGTCTCCAGAAGCATCATCCAAGCCGCCAGCCGCACAACCGTCAAGATGGCGCACCTCAGTACGTCCAATTGGCACCCCGAGACCCTTCGCTTTCAATTGCTGACAGGACCTCCGCAGACGTCAAGCCGGACCCGGCGCTGCTGAAGCTGCAGGGTGCGTGACATCCATCCGCGGACAGCCCTCCCCCGACGCAGGACACTCCGAATTCTAACGCACCAGCGCAGCGATGACCAAGAACCGCCACCACTTCTTCCGATGGACGCCGAGAACCGCGAGATTGACCTTCATCTACGTCGCCGTCATCCCCGCCATCTGCGGGTACATTGCGTACAAGACGGACGTGAGTGGACCACCTGGTGACGGCAGGACCGGCCTGCGCGAATCCACGGACTGGGTGCTGACAACATTTAGGGCCTCTGGGATCTGCGTGCGAAGCGAAGGGGCGACACCGCCTACGAGAAATAGAGGGCCACTTGGAGGACCGGTCGGGCGTGTAAGCTCTGTACATATCACAAGATGCGCTGGGAGGGAATAAAGGCGACCGTCCTCGCAGGGGCTGGTCAGAAGAATCAACATTGTTGAAACATGCTACATGGCTTCCTTTTGCCTGGGTATATTGCGCCGGGTGTACACTCTGCGCCTTGCGGATCCTCCAAAAGATGACCGAACCGGATCACCAACGCCCGCCACGGCCACCTCGACCCGAGGGCGCGTCCGGTAATGATTCCCCTCGCCTCCATTCGCCCATGGGAAACGAGGCGCCGAGTCCATCCCTTCGCCCCCCCCTGCCACCACGACCACCACCGCGGCCAAATCCGTTCTCCCGGCCAAGGAATCCCCCGCGCTGCCCCCGGTTGTCTCTCACTGTCGGCGCAATGGGCCTCGCGTTCGACGCTGGCGCAACGGCACCGTCTGACAGTGGCGGAAGCACGGCGCAAGATACGTAGTCCCCTACCACAAACCGCGCATCGCTTAATGTGCGGCCAATTTCATGGTCTTGTCTGGCCGATGTGTCGCCCAGCTCTGAGGTCTCCGACCCGGGGAGTCCCTGTCCCAGGACGATGCTGCCGAGATCCTTCACTGCAAACCGCGGCACCGCATTGGGCCCAGTCCCAATGTTGCGCAGGTCCGGGTACACGAGCTGGAAGGCTAACCTCGTCCCGACGGCGGGATATGGCAGGGCAGACGGCCTGGCGGCGGCGAGCTCCATGGCCAGCTCGCTAAGGGTGCATTGCGGCCACGTGTAGACGGAAATGTGAGGTGGCAAGGATGGCGATGCAAATTCCTCGGGCATGTAACACGACTCGTCAGTATGCTACGGAACGGTGGTGCCGCCGAGGGCCAGCGAGGACGTGGGGGAGCTACCGATGGAATGCGCCTGTGCGGTAGAATAGCTGGACGAGAAACGGCGCGGGCGGATCGCGCTCGTCCTCCGAGGCGGTAGACATGGCGGCGGAAGTGTGTACCAGGCGACTTGTGAATATATTGTACCCTCGTGAGGAAATGTAGTCTCTCGGTAATGCCTGTGAAAATCGTCTCGGTTCGTGAGCTGTCAAGCATATGTTGGACTCGCACTGAAGCGGCGTGAGATGCGCCTGCCAAGGTGGGCAGAGCAGTTTCTCCGGTAAATATCCGCAATCGATAGCCCGCGAGGCAACATCATCACCTACAGTCCTACACCACCAACCTTGACAGTCACCATCACCATCCAACACACGAAAAACCACGCCGTAACCTCTCGTTGCATTGATACGAAGACCTATTAGGCGGGCAAACGGCCAATCCGAACCATACCCACCACAGCGCCGCCTGCGAGGCACCCCGACGCCACCATGGACTTCGCAGCCCTTATGAACAAGGAGCTTGCCAAGTCCAAGAAGCCCGCCGACGATGGCAAAAAGTTCCTGAAGCGCTCCGACGTCGAGGCCGAGCGCAAGGCCGCCTACATAGCCGAGCAAAAGGCCATCGAGGCCGAGCGCGAGGCCAAGGCCGCCGCGAAGCGCAAGCGTGAGGAGGACGCCGCGGCCGAGAGCGCCGCCCGCGAGGAGAAGCGCCGCCGCCTGGCCGAGGAGTCGCGGCGGCGGCGCGAGGAGCAGGAGGCGGAGGAGGAGCGCGCGCGGAGGAAGCGCCTCGGCCTGCCGGAGCTGGTCAAGGCGACGAGCGAGGACGTCGAGGAGGGCGTCGGCGGCGCGCCCGGCGACATCCCCGACGAGGAGCTGCTGGACAAGCTGCGCGAGATTGGGCACCCGGCGAGGCTGTTCGCGGAGACACACGCGGCGCGGCTGCGGCGGTACAGGAAGCTCACTACGGTGGTCACCAACGGACCGATACCGACGACGCTCCAGCTGGTCGAGGCAAAGGACATGAAGGTCGATGGCTCGGTGCCGCAGGACAAGGAAGGGCGCAAGTGGCTGTTTAGGCAGCTTGCGAGCTACTTTACCATGGTCCTGGCGGAGTACCAGCGGGCGATGGAGGAGGAGAAGCAGGAAACGACGGCTAGTAAGACGGCCTACAGCGCCATGGTGCAGACGAGAGAAAACATGAAGCCGGTACGTTTACATAGCCACCCCCCGCAAAGCAGGTCGCATCGCACGGTCCAGCGCAAGAAGCTAACAAGCCCGATAGCTGTTCCGAAAGTTCGAGGCCGGAGACCTCGACGACTCGCTCATCGAGCCCATCGTCGAGATCGTCAAGGCCCTCCAGGAGCGCCGCTATGTCGACGCCAACAACGGCTACCTGCGCCTGAGCATCGGCAAGGCGGCGTGGCCCATCGGCGTGACCATGGTGGGCATCCACGAGCGCAGCGCGCGCGAGAAGCTCCACGACGGCGCAAAGGGCCATGTCATGGGCGACGAGGTCACGCGCAAGTTCCTGCAGAGCATCAAGCGCTGCCTCACCTTTTCGCAGGTCCGCTGGCCGCCCGAGGACCTGAGACAGCTGATGGGTTGATGAGGGTGGCTGTTTCTGTTTCATGGGGACGGTGCCGTACGATCGGGGCTGTGCCTGCTTGCCTGCCGGCCCCCTCGCTTGGTTGCTCGCGCGCGCCGCGCCCCCCGCCTTCCTTGTTCCGGGTGCGGACGGGAGCTGCCGTTGGACGTCGCAATGGGGAGCCAGAAGGAGGCGCAGCAGCGACGGTGAAGCATCAGGACGGCCTCGACCGCGGTGGAGCAGATCCGTTCCCTGCTTTGCGAGACCAGAGCGCTGTGGTATGATGTAGACACGAGCGCGAGAGAGAACGGCGCCGTACGGGAGGTACGCACCCATCGCAAGGGCCAGGACATGACGGCCGGCCAAAGGCAGCGGACGCTGAGATGAGCCAGCGAGCAACGGGTCGACAGGACGCGCGACATGAATGATACCCCAGGCTGGAAAATTGACGTTCAACTCAACTCCCTGCACATGCGCCAAGTACCTGGTCCACTACACTTTATTCCCCAGGTACTGTGCTGTTGTCCTCACCGGAGAACGCATCGAGGAAAGGGCGTCTGTCGTCGTCATCGTCATCTCACCAAAATCCCCGCATGCGGGGCCGAGCACAGATCGTGAAAAGAAACGAAGCAAACCACCCACTACTAACCCATGCGGCAAAGAAGAATACCGTGGGGGGAGGGCGGCTCCAAGCGAAGGGGGGCTTGGAGGAAGCTCCTCGATTGGCCTCGCGACACGACACAATCTCACGAAACATAATCTCACGAGTCCTGTATTGTAAACTACAGTAGATTACCTACAGAGCCTATCTTGACCTTTTGCTCTTGGTGCCCATCTGGCACGCGCGCGGGGGGGAGTTACCCCAAAAGAGGCATCTCGGGCCGTTGGTTTCAAGAACAGAAAGACAGAAAATGGCAGTTGCTTTGCTACAGTATCTATGCTGTGTGTCCTTGTGAATGCGCCACCGCCAAAATGCAACGCGTCTGGATGCCGTGATAACCGGGCCCCTGAACACCCGGGTCTAGCGTGCCGAGCAAGCGGGCTGCGGCTGTCGCTCTAGGCCCGCCCGTCTGGGGTCTCCTCGCTGCGAAACGCATGCATTCCTGCTCTAAGCCTCCGCAACTGACGACGATGCACGTTTGGGCAGACTCCGTATCCACCACTCCGTCAAATGTACTGTGAGACTGCAACCGTGGTCCGTAGCCAAGTTGCCGGTTCGTCATTTCGTGAAATGAGGTTTCAGGGTCGACCAGTTCCCAGTCGCCCGAGCGCCCCCCGTCAACCCCGGCCCTCGACGGGGCCTGCGCCAGCCGAGGCGAGGCTCCGGCTCTCTTCAAACCAGGACTCATCGTGGCTGATTCCAGGCGCTATGTCGTGCGACCGCTTTGCGGGAACAACCTCGAGGCCGGCGCTCACGAGGCTGATGCGCCGGAGACGCTCCTTGGCCTCTTTCTCGTACTCGCGGGCTGCCTTGAGAGCCTCGGCTTGCATCTCGGTGCGCGCATCAGGGCGAACAGCAATCACAAGCTATTTGGCCTCATTAGTCGCATATTCCAACTAGCTGGTACCACACGAGAACAGCGACATACCTTTTCCTTGCTGTCAATGCGCGCATTGAGCTTTCCGCCGCGAATCATCTCGACGAGCTCTGCCTCGATGGACTGGCCCGGCTTGCCAAAAGCAGCCTCCAAGCTCTCAATGGTGGCGCAGGAAAAGGGAACAAGGTACTGTTGGATGCATTTGCTCCGGATGAGGGCGAAAAGTGCCGGGACGTGCTTGTGAAGGTGAATGTCGAGCAGGTACTCGGAGCGCGCGGATTCCAGTATCGACAAGCAGCTGGAATATCGGCCGTTGACAAAGTGGCTGAGGGCCTTGCGGAGGTGCGGCTCTGCTTCAAAAAGAGGCCGGAACATGTAGCAATTGAGGCAGTTCTTCTGTAGTTGCTCCCTGTCCAGGCTGGCCAGGGCCGTCAGGCTGCCATAGGTGACGATGTCGCTGGGTGTCGCGAGGCTTGAGATGAGGCTGGGCTTCGCAAGGATCTCATTTGGCACATTGAGAAACCGGGCTGTAGCCTCGGCGTAGTTACCCAAGCCTAGCCATGCAAGCCCTGAAATGGTCTGGATATATGCAAACGCGTCAAGGTCGGTAGCAGGGTCGAGCCCTGAGCCCGGCAGACTAGTAACCTTTCCGATGTTTGTCAAGACCATGTGCCAGTCCTTGCGTTCGAGGGAGACATTGGCGAGACGCTGGCCACAGTCTATGATGTGCCTGGTGGTGCTAACGTCTTGGCGCATCCGTGAATAGTAGTCAGAGGCGGCCTCGAGCCTTCCAATGTTCTCGAAGTGTTGGCCAAGGTCTTCGTTGCCCATCTGCCCGGCACAAAGTTAGCGATGCTGACCTGGGGAAAGATGTGTTTGGGGTTCATAGTCCATACCCTGATGCTCTCCTTGATCAGATTGTTCTTGTAGCCCTTGAGCTCTGCCTCGAGGCGCGCCGTCTCGGCCTTGTTTGCCGCCTCCATGCGGTCTATCCAGGCCTCGTCACGCTGGGCCTCGGGCTCGTCTGGGGCGGCTCGCCGGATGCATTCCCAAGCTTCCTTATAGCGGGAAACGTCCGAGCCCTTCTTGGCCTCGCTGACGGCTGCTTTGAGAGCCTCGACGCATAGTGGGATGCATGTCTTGCCGATGAAGAGAAGTCGCTCGAACCGGGTTCGGCCTGCGGCAAAGAAGACATGGTCAGAGCTGTAGACACGGCCAGCGTACGGGCAACGGCAACGTACCTCTGTAATTCTGGATGTAGAGATCGAGATCGAGCTTTGGCTGATCTGGGTTGGCCTGAATTAGCGGGACTACTCGAGCACACCGAGCTTGGATGTGCTCTGCTGCTGAGGTGGGCGGCTCGGCACCTTTGACGATGACGCCGTCGTCGCCGTTTTCCTTGGCGACAAAGGCCCAGACCGATTCCGAGGCAGCCATGAGCAGCCGGGCTCGATGCGGAATGGCGTCGAGCGTGTAGAGATTCAGATAGCAGCTATGGTGTGGGTGGCGGGAGAGGACGAGGCTGCGAGGCAGGTGAAGCTGCGCGGCACCCGATGTTGCTGGAGCTGCGAGGTTCACCTCAGCCTTGCGCAGGTGGGATCGGCTTCTGGAGTCCAGGCGGCGGGAGGAGGGGCAAACGGGGCGCGATGGCGGGGTCGAGCCGACGGGACGCCAATGGCCAGCGGGGCAGGGGCAGCCCGTCCGCTGGGCTCAAGCTCTACCAAGCCCGCTTCAGGGCTGTTCAGTGCTGGCGCTCCATGCCCGCTGGCGGGGCGGTGGCCGTCCCGCCCGCCAAGCCGGTGAGCTGCAGGTGAGCCAGGTGAACGGAGGTGAGGTTCGCAGCTTGAGCCTCTCACGGGCCCCGGAAAGCATTCAATGACAGTTTCGCGGCGCAGGAACCCTCCCGTGCTGGGGCTTGGGCCAAGTCTGGGCTTGGGCATACGTAGCAACGTCCGTGGCCGCTTACACCAGCAGCTCGACCCTTGTTTGCGGCAGCCACAAATGGCATGGCCAGCTCGCCAGCAGTCCATGCTGCAGGTCTTTACTGGGAGATCTGGATGTTCTACTGAATCCCCGTGTGCACATTATCTTGTCGGGTGATGCGTATCGGGAGCTCTTGATTCAACCCACGGATTGGACGGCGGTGAGCCACGAGCCAGCACGGAAAGCAATCTGGTGAGACCCGAGAGATAACAAGAGGACCGCCAGGTCTCCTTTCCGCGACACATAGGTATTCGTACAGTTCGCACTGCCCCTGCCATATCTTGGCCCATGCCACGCGCATGCAAGCCGGCGTCGTGCAGTGCGACACGACCGAGCTGCCCCCAGCCCGTCCCAGGGTGGGAAGGCATCGGCCGATGAGCCGTGGAGACTTGTCGGCGTCTGGGCCCGGTAAACACGGCTCCGTCGTGCGACCGACCGGGACCGGAGGCGGCATGGCGACAGGCTGAAGAGACGAGAACGACGCGGGAGCCGACGTCAACCGCCGTGACCGTCGAGAACAAGCCCCATGCTACTAGGTAGTTGGCCCGAGGTGTGACGTAGGGGGCTGCTCACGACGACTTCGTGAAGACGACATGGACAGGTGGCAGGTGGAGCAGAAGAGCATCGAGAACATTTCGAACATGGGCGCCTTCAAAGGCCAGTCTTACTTGTGGCATGTCGTGGCTGGGCGTCGTTGGGGACAGGAAACTAAGCGTCAATGCAGACAGGACTAGCCATGCGGACAGGCCCCGTCGGCAGGGGGTGGCAGGTTCCGGTTGCCGAAGCGCGAGGGCAACCAGCCGACCAATTGAGGCGCTGCATGTTGAGGAATCAAAAGAAGCGTTGCAAGTCCCGTCTGCAAAGGCATTTCTTTTTTCTGCCCCAGCGCTGAAGCGTGGTGGCCTCGGGGTTCGTGCTCGGAGCATGCTCGGGGCAGCCTCGCTGTCGAGTCTGTCTGGGCGAGTCTGACAGGATGGCGTCGGTCCCCCGGCTGTGCCGCCATCCTCGTCTAAACGGCTGACCGTCAGGACTGGATGTCGGGATGACGAAAGTCCATGGATTGGACGGGACAGGGCGAGAATAGCAGCGACGGGACAATGCAACCTTGATCAGTGCCGAAACGAAACGCTGCACGTCAAACCCCCCTCATGATGTCAACTGGGAAGAAACTCGTCTGGCTCCCGAATGACAAGTGCTTGGCGGCGGCACGGTGATGCAATGCCCCGGTGGGTGCCCTCCCTGGCCATCGGACCCTGCGCCGAGGGACCGGTACGGGCTCCCTATATTGCAGACTCCCCTGTGTTGGGGTGAGTTTGACTCCAGATGTCCAGGTTCTAGCAAGATTTAGGCAGCATGTCATCCAATGTTGATTAGGTTACAGGTCGAGGTGTGAACTGTATTATTCTTAGCAGTCGTGGATCAGGCGGCCCGTTCTTCCCAGAGCGCCGGGGAATCCACTGGGCAGCCAGCACGGAGGGGCACTGCCCTGCACACGCCTGGAGTTCCAGGTATTGACGTGTGTAACGTACGTGCTGTACCTACCTAGTAGGTACCCTATATGGAGGTCGGTAGGGCAAAACCACCTGCCACGTTTTCTCGCACAACACTGCTGCTTGCCCGAGCCTGATCCAACCGTGCATGCCGCGTCGATCATCGCCAGCCCAGGTCCGCCGCCGCGGTCCTGCGTATCAGCATTCGTTCCATTCGTCTAGATCACCGCCGTCGATATGGGAGGACGGGGGCCACCCACCTCGAGCGCGAATGCAGCACCACCAGCACCCCCAGCCCGTGGCCTGTGCTGGTCCCGTCCCGTCCGTCCAGCCCCGGTGCGACTGTCGTTCGTTCGTGGCACATCCACCAACCCGTCCATCCCCCCCTCCCGTCAGCCCCGAGCTGCCTCAACCGGCAAGGACACCAGTCTCTGGCGCGCGAATTGTCGGCGCCGGTTCGGATCCGCAGTGCCCGTCCTGCCGTCCTCGCCGCCGGTCCTCGTTCGCCCCAGTGCGTCCCGCCGCCCCGTGCTGGCTGGCCTCTCCCCAGTCCCGGTCGTGCAGGCCCCCTCGCTCACACCACGCTTGACGCCACCTTCTCGACGGGGCCCCCTTTCGACCTGCGAGACTCGCACCATGCTCGGCCGTTCTTCTGACGATGCTTTGAGGGAGTTTGCGTTGTAGGTTTTCCGGGGGGGTGAGGGCCCTCAGCCGCCGCCTGTGGATTGGGCATGGCTGGCATGGCTGGCATCCACGGTCCCCCTTTTTTTTCCTCTCTCGCCCGCGAGACACAGCGCGTCCGGGCTTCTGCACAGCCTCCGTCCCCGTAACGGGTGCGCTTCGACTCCATCCGCCGGCCGCGAGCACCTGGTCCCGTCCAATGAGGTCGACGATGCGTCGCCTGGCCCGGCATCGAGTGCCGTCTCCATGGGCCCGGCCGCGTAAAGCACGGCTACGTAACTCGACGTTCGGCGATGCAGCGCGGAAAACGAGGTACCTGATACGGTACCATTGAACTGATGTCAAGCCACGCTGACCCTTTGAACCCGCACTCCTGGCGGAGTAGAGTCTCTCTCTACGAACTCCTTACAGATGCGTCGACGTCGTTTCCTTGGCAGGCCACTGAACATCGGGCTCACCGACAGATCCTGCTGGGGTCTTTGTGACGATGCCGGTCCCGCCCGTTTCATCCACGAAGCAAACAAACCCCGGCGGATGCTACTGCGGAGGCAGAGGCTCGCCTGCCGGTCGGGACCGGATGGAGTTGTTGTAATGCTTCAATGTATGAATGTGTCTGACGGCTAAAAGCTGACTGCTTGTGCGGCCATGGTTCGTTGTGGCGTGCGAGCACAACCGATCGGAAATCCTCCGACTTCCGCCCGCGGTGACGCAGCATCGCTGGTCCAAAACCGCCAGCTGAAGACCGACGGTCTTTGGCCTGCGCGTGCGCGGCAATACAGTAATACGGTGCAGCACCGACGTCAACGCTCTGTGGACGGCACGGGATGGTGGGACCTGGGGGCTCGCTGGTCATGGCCTCTATGGTGACCACCTCAGCTATCTGAATCGTACCGTGCGCAAGCCGCATGCACAGAAGCTACATCCAACGACGGTGCTACCAGCTTCTAAGACGGGCGACCCAGGTGCCGTTGAGCCGCGTTCGTTGCAAGGTTGTTTGGCAGGCACTACGTAGGTGGTACCTCCACGCGACACTGCGACTCGAGACGATTCCATCGCCACATGCCGAGCTGTGAGATAGGAGACTCCGGATCGCTGCCGTACGATTGGGGCATGGAGCAAACCCGGAGGCCCTCGTCGGGCCACCCGCGGAACCTCAGCCCACCTCGACTCGACTCGACGCTGAGAGGCCCTCGAGGTTCCCGTCGCGTGCAATGGCAATGGAACCCTGCCGGCCCCGGGTCAGGTAACCCACCCGCCTGGAGCCGGGCCAGCCAGTGCCAGGCTTGTCAGGGGACTGCAGTGCAGTGCGGTGCGGTCGGTGGTGGCCGGCTTGGGGTGCGCTGACGAAACACGCCCGGCGCCAACACCCAGCTGGCCGTTTGAGTTTTTGGGATTTTGCCCTGGGTGCAGTCCGCTGCGTGGCGTCAGGTACCGCCGGTTCCTTGATGCTCGCTAGGAGGGAAGGGTACCTCTAGCATCAAGGTAAGGTTGAGTTGAGAAGCGCGACCGCTGCGTCGTCGACCTGCCTGCAGTACGAGCTCCAGGCCGTTGTTGGATGCCCTGAAGTCCAAGGCCCTCGCTCTCATTCGGGGCAGAGCACAGCTTGCAGCGCCTTGGTACTGCATACAGCGCCTGCAGCGTCAATTGTGCGGCACAGTAGGTACCTCGACTGCGAACCTTGACAGCCTCCACCGCTGCGCGTCCCAGCAGTTGCAGCGAGCACGCAGGAAAGCAAGCAAGCAGACTGGGCCGACGGGACGCGCAACGATACGGACTGCATCAAGCCCTCCATTTGCCTGCCCGCCAGCCAGCGGCCGAGCAACCGTCCATTCGCTGACGCCGTCGCCGGGCCTAGTGGCTTTAGCAGGGCACGCCTGGGTTAGCGGCAAGGCCACCTGCGATTTAGTGGAGCGCGCCTCATCAGCAGCCCGCAGCCCGGGCGCCCCTCCCCCCCGAACCACCATCCTCCATTTTGCCCACTTCCAGGTTCCATGCCCGCCCGCGTTGCGTTCTCGCACTGGCAGGCTCGAGTTGGAACGGCTGCAGTGGCCGCCGTCCACTCTCACTGGCCCTTTTGCCCGCCACGGCACTGGGCGCCTCGAGGCCCGCCCCAGGTGGCTCCCGTCTGAGGAGGACGTCGCTCTCTTTCTCTGTCGCTCGTTCCCACAGTCGTCTCTCGCGCACTCGCTCCACGCCCGCATCTCACCCTGCCGCTGCGGTCTCCCCCCCCCCAGCCCGGCCCAGCCCAGCCCAGCCCGCCCAGCCGTCCCCCCCCGTCGTCTCTCTCACTCGTCCGCTCACTCGCTCGCTCATCAACCCAGGCGGCCCTCCTTCAATTCTCTCACCTCCCCCCCCCGTCGCCCTCCCATCCCGTTCATCCCGCCCATTCTCTTCCATCTCTCGTTGCATCGCATCGTCAAGGGCCGGCAGACCGTCGCCATCGCCATCGCGCTCGGGGGACAACCGCGGCCGCGCGCGTCTCATGGCCTTCCAGCGCTGAGAATTGCCAGGACTCCGCGGCAATTGGGACCTGCGCTGCCTCCGCCGGGCTTCGCATCCCAGGACCTGCTCAGCTCGCCGCCTCGCCTCACCGGCTCCCACGCAGACTTCTCGCGTCTGCCCCTGTGCCTCGCCGCAGACGCAATCCGACTCTTCGACGTGGACGGCCTTTCCTCGCCTTCCCGTTGACAACGCCCACGAGCGGCGCGACTTCGAACGGCCCGTTGACAACGCCTTTTTCGCAGCCCCGCCTCCAACGAGTGCCCCCCGTATGACCTCCTAGGCCAAAACGCTGTTGCTCTCGCCCGCCCGCCCGCCAGCGCCAACACCAACGCCCCCTCTCGGCCCCGACACGGCCTCCCTATCCAATCCGCGACGGCCTCCCCAAAATTCCTCGCCGCCGCCATGTCCGCGGAAATGTCAGAAGACGAAGCCGGGCCGCTGTCGGTCAGCGACTGGCAGCTTCCTGATGCCCCGTCGCCGGCTGACAGCATCAAGTCGGACACGGAAATCGACCCTTCGGATCCCAGCGCGCCGTCACAGCCCATCCAGAAGCGCCGTCGGGTGACGCGTGCCTGCGATGAGTGCCGCCGCAAGAAGATCAAGTGCGACGGCAAGCAGCCCTGCACGCACTGCTCCGTCTATAGTTATGGTAGGTCTAGACGCCCTCGATGCGCGACTTGTCGGTCGTTTCGCTCGCGCATCTCGTGGCGGATGCTAACATGCCGCTCCTCTCTCTCTAGAATGCACATACGACAAGCCCTCCAATCGCAGGAGAAATCCCGCACCGCAGTATATCGAGGCTCTCGAGAGCCGTCTTCAGCGCGCCGAGACGCTGCTGCGCAAGTTCATGCCCGATGTCGACCTCGCCGACCCGAATCTCGATCCCGCGATCCAGCAAGAGTTCCACAACCGCGAGCATGCTCGCGCAACGGCCGCCAAGATGCGGGCCGTGACCGGCGAACTGGATCCCAACGACGCGAAGCTCACGACCATGATTGACTCCATCGGCCAGCTGGACCTCGACGACAAGGGCGGCTGGGACTTTCACGGAACGTCGTCCGGTGCCGTGTTCCTGAGAAGGATGAAGGATCACTTCCGCGGCATGATGGGACCGGCGTCCAAGGCCCCCTTTCTGCCACGCCCTGAGCGGCCGGCGGGCTTGGTTGCCCTCGACGAACCGTCCCCAGGCGGCACGCCCTTTTCGACCATGTCACAATATCCGGATCTGCCACCCAAGGACGTGACTCGCAAACTCTGCTACTACTCGCTGAGTTGCGCCACATGTCTCGTCCGCATCATTCACGTCCCTTCGTTTTACGAACGGTTCGACCAAGTTTACGGCCGCCCGATAGAGAGCCTCAACCAAGAGGATACGCATTTCATGGGCCTGATATATGCCGTCATCGCGCTCGGCTGCATGTACGACACTCTGGACGACGCAAAGCCTGAGAGCGGGGCGTACAAGGTGGCCATTGACGAAGGGTAGGTGAAGTCGCGCTTCTCTAGAGGTAATTGTGCTGACCTTGTTCCAGACTCAAGTATTACAAGGCCGCCAGGGCCCTGCTGCAAGACCTCGCCGAGTGTCGCGATATAGTATCGTTGCAGGCGCTGCTCTTCATGATTCTCTTCCTACAGGCAACGTCCAACCTGAGCGCATGTTACGCTTTTGTGGGCGTCGCTCTGCGGTCTGCCCTGCGCATCGGCCTCCACCGGAACCTCCAGCATGAGAAGATTGGCGCCATTGAGCAAGAAGTCCGAAAGAGAGTGTTTTATGTGATCCGACAAATGGACATTTACGTCTCCACCATGCTCGGCTTCCCGCTGTTACTCAACATTGACGATGTCGATCAGCCCTATCCGAGCGAGATTGATGACGAATACATCACCAACTCGGGCATCATCCCTCCGCCTCCTGGGACGCCATCTTTCTTCGAAGCCTTCAACGCGCAGACCCGTCTGATGGAAGTCCTGGGCAAAATCACCAAATACGTCTACCCGTTGCACGGCCAGGGCCAACCGATGCTCAAGGGAGACAAGCCTGTGCCCACATACGTCATTAGCTACGCCCGCATCAAGGAGATTGAGACGGACCTTCAGGGGTGGTTTGAGAGGCTTCCCGAGATGTGGCGGCCGAGCCCCGACGGCCCCATTGAAGTCGTCCGGTAAGTCATCGACGTGCCATGAGTGTGTACTGTGGAGTTCACCAGCTGACCATCTTCCAGGGTCCGTCATCTGCTTCGATTTGCATACGCACATGTGCAGCTTGTGCTGTACCGGCCATTCCTTCACTACATTTCACCCCGCCTCATTCAGGCAAACAAGGTAGACGAGCTATCATACGCATGCGCCGCCGCCGCCATCAGCGTGTCGCGCAACATTGTCCACATTGGCCTCGAGATCCGGAAGCAGCGGGTGCTCAGCGGGCCGTATTGGTTCATGCTCT
Source organism: Purpureocillium lilacinum (assembly GCF_023168085.1). NCBI lineage: Eukaryota > Fungi > Ascomycota > Sordariomycetes > Hypocreales > Ophiocordycipitaceae > Purpureocillium > Purpureocillium lilacinum. The sequence goes on from NW_027072112.1 coordinate 1,465,135, forward strand.
ACACCGAATTCTTCGCCGTCATCTCACTCGTCTTCTACGTCCTGGAGAATCCGGACAAGCCCGGTTCGGCCGAAGTGCTGGCTGATGCTCGCGCGGGACGGCAGATGATTGCCGATCTGGCGGACAAGAGCCTGTCGGCCGACCGGGTAACGAAAGCCCTCAAGGTATGCAACGTTCGATATTTGTGCATTTGGACTTGACTGACGTGGAGCAGCCTCTCTTCGACCAGTTGCCGGAACGACTGGACCAGGTGCGCTCACGCCCGATACCGACGAAGAAGAGGTCGGCGGCAGCCGCCAAGTCTGGGTCCTCTGGTCAGCCCCAACGACCCAGCATCAACGCCGGCATGGTTCCGGGAGCGTCGGACTTTCTGCGGCATCGCACGAGCAGCTTTGCGGGCGTGCCTTACACGGCGTCAACGGCACGAGGCTCGGTCGACAGCATGGCTCAAGACCCGAGCTTCGAGTCGAGCTTCACGGCGAGCATGCACGACATTATCCCCATGGACCTGTCATCGCGAGCGACGCCGGACTCGACGAGTACCGGGAGTTCGAACCGGCACCAGTTCCAGACGCCGACGCTGGGCGCGCAGGGCTTGCACAACCCGGTGAACAAGCTGGACTCGCTCATGTTCCCGTCGGAGGACCCGTTTGCATACCCCAACCAGCCGATGATGGAGCTCGGGTTCCAGCCAAAGGCGGACGGGCCGTCGGTGACGATGGCGGCTCCGGGACCAGACCCGACGTTCTTCTTTGGCGGTGCGCTGGACGATGTCGGCGAGCAGCTCCTGGGCCAGCCGCCGCCGTACATGATGCAGCAGCAACAGCAGCAACAACAGCAGCAGCAGCAGCAGCATCAGATGGGGCTCGCGGGGAACGCGTTCAACCCGCACGCCATGCTCGCGATGCACGCGCCGCAGCACCAGCCGCAGCCGGTGGTGCAGCAACAGCAGCGGCCTCCGGTGCAGCACCACAGCGGGGGCGGCGGGTTCTTCTCGAGCTTCCGGCGGGCGCGGGCAGACCGACAGCAGGAGCGGCAGATCGAGCAGATGTTTACGCAGCAGGGCATGCAGCCCGACTGGGGGAGTTTCTTTGGTTCCGGACGGGGCGGATTTCAAGGGATGTGAACGGCCACATGACCACATGATACCCATCTTTATATTTCCCTTTGATGTCTTGACATTTATGACTTTTTGGGGGTGTTTGGTTCATTGGGCGGGAGGAGCCAGCCTGGGGTCTACTACGACATCTTTTGACATCGTCTTTTTTCCTGGAGTTTTTTGTAACGCCACGGCTTGCGGGGACATACACATATACTAGGGGGGAGGGAGGGGTTTCTGGATATGCAAGAGTTGGACACGGAAGCGTGGGCGTGTGTACATGGGCTCGCGGGGGGCCGCGGCTCCGGCAAGGACGGCCGTGATGGATGCGGCGTCGGCGGTATGTAGCGTGTTGCATGCAAGGGTACATACTGGGCCTAATACAGTATACTGTGAAGGCGAGACGTGGTCACGTCGTTGGGCTCGTGAAGGCGTGTGGTGTCTCGGTGAGCGATGCTGGCACGACGGGCGCGCCGCTCAGTACATACTACAGCGATGCACGTTTGTGTCCGCGTAACTACGCGCCAAGTTACGTCGAGCGAAGGTTACACGGCGGGACCCGTTTTGCCCTTTGGTTATGCTTAGTTGGGATGCACGGGAAACGGCCGCGTCAGGGTCCAGACGTGTCGTCATCTAGGGGTAGCCCGCGTTCGCTCGCTCGCCTGTCCAGAGGCGTCGTGCCTGGGTGTGTGGGTTGTCGGCATGTGGGAGGTGGGTGCTCTGCTCTGCTCGCAGCGGCGGCGGCTTATTTACAGTGCCCCTACCTGCCCGTGCGTGCCGGCCGGCCGGAGGAGCGACGGGGGAGGAAGAGGGCTGCTTACTGCTAATTTAGCCCCCGGTGCGGAGGGTGGTCGGGGATACCACGGGCGTGGGCATTTTGGCCACTTTTTTATTTTTATTTTGGGTCTCTCTCCTCCGGGGGGGAGAGAAGAGCGAGGCGGTTTGGTTCATCGGGGCGCTTGGTGTGTGTGTGTGCGTGTGTGTCTCGGGAGTCGGAGTGCACAGGTCGGTGGTGGTCTCGGCGAGATGGGCCGCCCGGCGGGGGGAGATTTCCTTGGGGGGAGGGCCGTGGATTTTCTGCCGGCGTCGGTGCCGATGCTGGAGAGAGGGAGTGGAGGACGGCGGGCGCACTACGTACCGCGGAGTGCAAAGAGTGAGACGGTAGGTGGTTCGGCGGGCTTTGAGGGCGGGCTGGCTTGGGCTGGATTGCTGCTGGACTGGCTGGACTGGCTGGATGGCTGGCGGGCTGGCAGGTGTGCTTGCGTGGCAGGCACATTGGGTTTTCCACCAGGGCGGGATAGCGAGCCGGAAGGGCGGGTCTCGGAGCAGCATGCCGGGAGACGGGGGACGGATGAATGCGATTTTTTTGATTCCTAACGATGATGGGCATTTGGCGGAATGTACACACCACTGGTACTGCACACCGGGGGAATTAAACAGTCCGTGGTGATGGGTTGTCCGAGGAGTTTTATTGGACTGTGAAACGGACGTTATTCCTCGGGGACGACGAGGCTCGTGGTGAGAGGGTGCGCAATATAGTGCCCGCTGGCTGGACGGACGGACGCGCAAGAGGAAGAAGGAAGGGGGCTTGGGAGCTGAATTTGCTGCAACAGGAATACTGCGAAGTGAAAGTGATGCGGCGTGGCAGCAAGGCGAGGAGAGGTGCTTGGGTAGTTGACTGAGTTTGTTGGGGCAGGAGAGATACGAGTACATAATAATATGGAGAGGAGATAGCTCAGGTGTTACGAAGGCTGCAGTTGGCATTGGTGATGAGACAGACGTGTTCGATGGAGTCAGCGAGTGTGAGCGACTGGCTCAAGTATATGCAAGCATCGCAAAGCAGTGCCCAGGCAACGGCACTGCTGGCCCCGGCGAAACTCCACGGAATGTTTCCTCTTCGTCTTTGAGCCCGGGCTGCTCTTCGCCTGCTCTCACCATGGGCAGGTAATTGTACTCTTGCCTCACGTTTCCACTGATATGGCGAGAATATGGCCTCTGGGAAACAGGTTGAAGGCCTGAGAACAGGTGCTCCAACATGTGCAGCGGCGAGAAACAAAACACTGGCTGTCGGCCTTCAGGGCGCGGGGCCGGAAACCGGAGCGCGCTAATGCGCTAATGCCTCCCCGCGCCAGGGCGGTCGCCTCCTGCAGTCAGCCAGGAGCTGTAGCTGCAGCTGGCCTGCAGGCACCTACCGGAATAGGCAGTCTGTTTCTAATCGACGACGGCTTCTCCACTTGCGTCACCTTCTGAGCTTCATCGTCGCACAATCATCAACTCAAACTCGTCGCCACGACACTCACGTCGCACAGGCTTCTTGTACGTAACAGCAACGACCACCACCGGCAGTGGAGGAAGAGCTAGTTGTCGTCTCCTCACGCGACACGACGCAGGGTGTTGAACGCCCTTTCGGAACAAAAGGGTTACTTACTCCTCCCTCTGCCCGCAAAGTGTCATCACCACGCTCGTCATCGCAAGAGACCAACCACGCACATCATGGCCGCCGAGCTCGACTACGACCTCATCCTCGAGGATGAGTTTGACGCGCTGTAAGCACCGTCCCGCTCTGTAGCAGCGCAGACTCGGCTGACCCCATCCGCCTCGCCATCAGCTGCCTGGATGTGACGGGCGATGCCGCAGACAACACGTCCAGCAAGCCCGTCAAGTATCCCGGTGAGCCTCGCCGCCACTCACAAACACCAACCGCGCGCAACAAACGCCTGCTGACAGTCCAACGCCACAAGCCAAGCTCCACGCCCGCCGCGTCGCCGCGGAGCTCGGCTGCGACTCGGGCCTCGTCTACCTGCCGGGCATGCCCGAGCGGCTGCTCGAGGACTCGGACCAGCCGCAGCAGTTCCGCCAGCGCCGATAGTCAGTTGTTTCTTTCGCTCCATCCGTCGTACTGTACCCTTGGTGAGCTAACGGGGGTTTCCAAAACACAGCTTCCTCTACATGGCCGGCGCCAACTTCCCCGACTGCCACGTCACGTACGACATCGCCGCCGACCGCCTCATCCTCTGGGTCCCGTACGTCGAGCCGCGCGAGGTGCTCTGGTACGGCGCCAAGCCCTCGACCGCAGAGTGCATGCGCCGCTACGACGTTGATGAGGCGCGCTACGTGACGCAGCTGCCCAAGTACCTCTCGCTGTGGACGTCGGCGCACCGCGGCCGCACGCTCTTCGCCCTGCACGCCGACCAGGCGCCCGTGGGAACCGACCCCGATGCCCGGCTCAACGTCTCGCTCCTGCGCCCGGCCATGGACCGCGCGCGCGTCGTCAAGACCGACTACGAGGTGGCCATGGCGCGCCGCGCCAACGCCGTCTCCAGCGCCGCCCACCGCAAGGTCGCCCAGCTGCTGCTGCGGCGGCTGCGCTCCGAGCGCGACGTCGAGGCCGTCTTCGCCGCCGTGTGCACCGCCGCCGGCGCCCGCGACATGGCGTACCCCGTCATCGCCGGCGCGGGCGAGAACGGCTCCGTCCTGCACTACGGCGAGAACGACCAGCCCCTCGCCGGCAAGCACACCATGGTCCTCGACGGCGGCTGCGAGTGGCATGGCTACGCCAGCGACGTGACGCGCACGCTGCCCCTCGCCGGCAAGTGGACGCCCCGTGCGGCTGCCATCCACGCCATCGTCCAGCGCATGCAGGACGAGTGCATCGCGGGTGTCCGACCAGGAGCCCGCTTCGACCACCTGCACATGCACGCCGAGGACGTGGCCGTCGACGGGCTGCTGCGTTTGGGGGTCCTGCGCGGCGACCGTGACGACGTGCTCCGCGCCGGTACCGTCGCCGCCTTCTTCCCGCACTACCTCGGCCACCACGTCGGCCTCGAGGTCCACGACGTGTCCGGCGCGCTGCCCATCGCCGCCGCGCAGGGGCTCGGCCTCGACGGCGGGAAGCGCGCCATGGTCACGCCCAAGGACTCTCTCCGCATGCGCGCCGACAGGGCCGCCGAGACGAGCGGGCATGCGTCGTCGCGGGCGCGCGAGAGGCAGGACCTGCGACCCAACATGATAGTCACCGTCGAGCCGGGCATGTAAGTGTTCCTCCCTTCCCTCCTTTTCACTCCCCTGACCCAACATCCCCTGTGACGATAACCCCCTCGTCTTGTTCTCCATGCGTGGCCTGGCAGATAAATCATCCTCGCAAGTGTCGCCGTCGCTGACGTCGTCCCCCGCGCAGCTACTTTTGCCGCTCGTACCTCGAGGGCTACTTCCTTGACGACCCCGTGCACTCGCGCTTCATCGACGCCGACGTGCTCGAGGGCTACTACCCCGTCGGCGGGGTGCGCATCGAGGACTGCATCCTCGTCACGCGCGACGGCAACGAGAACCTGACGACGGCGCCCAAGGGCGAGGAGCTGCTCGACGTGATCAACGGGCGGGCGTAGTTGGCGGCCTTGCGGAGGAGTGCCCAATTCGTGGGTGGCCCACGGAGAGCTCAAGGACACCACGTGCAATATGAGCAATGAATAGGGGGCGAGGACTAGCCAAAGAGGTTTGGCGGGGTTTGGTTCGATGGAGGGAACGGTTTGAATTTATTCATCATCATGGTCGCATACATTTCATACCTATCTCGTAACTTGGGTCTTACACCCTACGAGAGCCTTGGATATTCTAGATAGACGCCCCGTCCACGACGGAGACGCCGGAAGACGCACCGCACCGCCTTCCCTGCCCTCAGTATAGTCCACATACCAACCACTCTCTAGTCGACATATCAAATTCTTGTCGACATGCCGAGCCCTAGTCGACGTACCAAACCTGCCCCTCGGGCACCTCCCTCATGACTGTCGCGTGCGACAGCACCTTGGGGATCAGCACCCACAGGTACTCGTCAATGTCGGGCCCGATGTAGTCCCTCGCCGTCTGCACCATCTCCGGGTGCTGGACCAGCGCGTCCGCGACGAGCTTCTTGAGGAGATCGCGCACGCGCGTCGAGGCGGCCTTCCAGGGGCTTTCTTGGCCTTTGTCCTCGCCCTCGCCCTCGCCCTCGCCTTTACCCTCACCGCCATCTCCGGGTTTGACAGGGCTCTTGTCGTCGTCTTTGCCCTTCTGCTTCTCACCTGCGGGTAATTGCGGTGGCGGCGGCGGCGGCGGCGGCGGCGGCCCTAGGGCAAGCAGTTCCCGCGTCGCCGGGTCCGCCGCCGCCTTGTCCGCCAGCCCCTGCAGCACGTCCATCATGCGCGCCTCCGCATCCGAGAGGGGTGACATGATGACGGCGCGCTCGCGGCGGGCCTTGAGCGGACGGGGCGACGAAGCACCAGCATCGTCACCTGCGGTGGTGTCCGTGTTAGTGCTGCTCATGTTGGCGTCCGTGGCGTCTGTGGTAGTGGTGAGGGAACTCATCGCCGCCAGCTCCGCGTCGTCCATCTCGTCCGCCTGCAAGAGGCAGCACGTGCGCACCTCGGGCCCGAGGGGCGACGACTGCGGGTCGTAAACGATGGCGCAGCGGCCCGTCGCGATGGCCCGCTGCAGGGGGTGCCCGACGCGCGTGTCGTGCTCGAGGCGCTGCTCGCGCGTCCAGCTGCCAATCTTCCGGGAGCGGTACCAGTCCATGATGCGCACCCAGCGGGCACCGCCGCCGCCGCCGGCGTCGCTACTATCCCTACCGGAGTTGTTGCCATCGTTGCTGCTACCGCTGCCGTCGTCCCGCTGCAGCAGCACCTGGTCCTCGTACTTGCGGACGAGCTCCGGCCAGGGGTCGAGCGGCAGGCCGGGCGCGCGCGGACGGGGTACGAGGCGGCATCCGCGGAGCCTGACGCGTAGACCGAGAGGTGTCGGCGTGCCGAGAGCGTCCGGGCCGTCCTCCCTAACGAAGCGCACGACGCGCTCGTCGATGCCGAGGACGGGGTCGCGCACCGACGAGCCGAGGAGGGTGCGCGGCGCCCATCGCCAGCCCGGCACGTCGAGGGGCTCCTCGAGGAAGAAAAGGAGGCGAACGGGAATGCCCTGTGCAACGTTGCCGTCGCCGTTGTCGACGCCGGGCAGGCGCGCGAGCTGCTCCCACACGCGCACCATGCGGTCCTGGTGCGACGCGGGCTCGGCGACGCGGCGCGTGTCGAGGCCCATAAGGGTGGCGATACAGAGCGGCTCGTCCGCAGCCACGGAGACGGTGCGGAAGTGCAGCGCGCGCTGCAGGTGGACAAGATCCGAGGGCGTCTTGTTGAAGAGGACAGCGCCGGCGCTGTTGCGCTTGGGGCTGAGAGACTGGAGCTGGTTGAACTGCGAATGGTGTCAGTGAAATATGGAGGGGAACGCTTCCGGTAACGATAGTGATGGTGGGTGAGGGCGAGGGCGTCCAGGAAGAGACACTCAGGGGGAATAGGAGGCTACACTCACCTCGCTCATGACGTCCTGCCAGATGCGCATGTACCGCGCGTCGGTGCAAGCAATGGCAAACAGGTCCTGCAGCAGGGCGACAAAATCGACGGCGCGGTCCGCGAATTGGACAAAGAGGCTCTGTGCGAGCGCGCCCTCTGCCACGACGTTAGTCGGTGCCCGCACACGGGGATCTCGACGCTCCTCGGAAGGAGGGAGCAGTAACATAAGTAGAAGCAGCGGAGACAAGAGAGCAACTCACCCTGTAGCGTCCACAGGCGCCGCATCCAGGGCGACGCGCCGATGGTGCGGAGCAGCAGCTCGGCCGGGTGGACGTCCACCGAGGGGAACGCGGCCAGCGCCTTGTCGAGGACGAGGACGTGCGTGGCCTGCCGGTAGACGTCGGCGATGCGCTGCAGCGCGAGGAGCTTACCGCCGAGCTCGATGGGGCAGCAGAAGGTGTCGATCCAGATCCGGTACGGCTGAGTGTTTGCCGAGGATGTTGAGGAGCTGGGATCAGTGGTCGGGGTAGAGTCGGTGGTCGTGGCGGAGGAAGAGGAGGAGCGCACGTCGTGCTCGAGCCTCGCGACGAGGTGAGAGATGCGCTCGACCTGGCATCTCGGCAGCGAGTTGAGACGTGGGTTACCGAGGCCATCGGCCCAGACCTGTGTGAGAGTGAGTGAGTGAGTCGGCAATGCGAGTAAGACTCAGTGACACCCTCAGGAGCGTCTGAGTCTCAGGGGGCACTTACATGAGAAAAGGCGACGTAGGGCACGCCAGGAGTCCACGGCTCAACAGACAGTCGCAGTTGACCCTGCTCGTCGCCATCACCATCGCCATCACGCTCATCACCATCGCCCCTCGTCAGGCGCAGCACCGGAAACGAGTCCGTCTCGCGCAGCACACGCACAATGTCCGCCTCGCGCACCTCGATGTGCTCGCAGCCGCACCCCTCGCGCGCGTGCGACGGCTTGTACGTGTCGACGTCCATCTGAAACGCCTTGCACGCATGCACCGAGCACCCGCCGTGATCGTAGCCGGAAGACGGAGAATCATCACCCTGACCGATAGCCCTTCGCCGCAACCTGCTCGCGTAGTGCATGGTGAACGCGCCCTGGAACTGCGCGCGCACCTTGTCCACCTCGCTGGGGCACCAGCCGCGCGCCAGCATGCCGGCCTCGACGGCGCCGCCCGCCCGCACGTAGTCGCGGAACCAGTTGAGGCCGATGACGGTCGGCAGCGGCGTGGGCGGGCGCGAGAGCGACGCCGCCATGAAGAGCCCCGTCGTGAGCATCTCGCCCAGCGCCACGATGGAGTGCCGCACCGCGTCGCGCACGTTCTCCTGGATCGAGTGCAGCATCACAACGGCGTACCGCAGCGAGTCGCACATGTCCACCAGCCGCGCCATCCTGTCGGGCGCGAGGTTGAGGCGCTGGTGGAAGAGTTCCCCGGCTGCCTCTTGCAGGAGCACGGCGCCGGTGATGTACTTGCTTCTGCTGCTGTTGCTGCCTTCATCCTGAGCGTCGCCGTCTTGACCGTCTCTCACCAGCACCACCTCATACAGCTCTGCAATCTCGGTCCGCGCCGTCTCCTCGTCCACGAGTCGCATCCCTGGCGCCGTCTCATTGAGCCCAAGCACCTCGGCCACGAGGCCAAAGAAGAGCCACGTCTGCAGAAACGGCTCGAGCTCGGCCTGCGGCGTCGGGTACAGGTTCTCCGAGTAGAGAGCGTCGGCGGCCACCTCGGCCCCGGGCGTGTTCCGCAGGCTCACCGGCACGAGACCGGCACGGCCCTTGCGCACGGCGTAGCTGCGGAACGGGCCCCCGTCCCAGCGCTCGATGCACACGTATGGGCACGCCGGCGTCGGCGCGGCGGGGTCGTCGGGCAGGCAGAAGAGGTCCATGGCGAGCGCTGACTTGCGTCTTGATCGGCCAAGCTGGAGGCAGTCGGGACATAATAGCCCGCCGTCCGATCTGGATCCGCAGTGCCTCGGAGACGAGGCGGCTAAAGATGTCAATGGCAGAGGGTTGGTCCGTCTCAGCTGAGGCGCATCTCATGCAGCACAAGAGTCCAGGCTCTGGCGGTGGGGCGCCTTGCAGCAAGCTCGCCGCACATCCGTGTAAGCCAACGCCTAGAATCGCCTGACGGATTGACAGGAACGTGGGAGTGCCTTCTGTCCAAGATTTTGTCACCAGTGTTTGTGTGCTCGGAGTCGCTATCCATAAATATGCCTGCTTGTAGGGTACCGTCCAGCGTCCGACCAAATGACGTTGCCGTCGGGCTATGAGCCCGCAGCTTGGGCTTTGACTGGCAACGCTCAAGTCGTCTTGATTGAGAGAGCTCCATTGGGCACGATGTGGCAGCCGGGTCATAATAACGTAGGGTTGCTCAGACTCAAGTCGGGCGCCGAAACCGAGACCAGGCCTGTGCTGCAGAGACCTCGTGTTGGAAAGAGTCATCTATGCGCCAAGGTCCCTCCTCTGGCCTTCCACTGCTGTGTCATACCGACAGCCGCCTACCGTCGAGTTCTATGCTGACGAGAAGAGTATCAGCATGAGGGTGTTTTGTCGGAGCCTTCAGAGAGTCGCTAATAGCCTCGTCCGTGAGATCCCGTTCGGCTGGTCGGATTTCAGAGCGGCCGCTCATCGTGTGCCACACAGACAAGATTGTTGCCTGCGCTCGAGCTGCCGTTCAAAGAGCCGCAGAAGCCCTTTGCCAGCACGTCCTAGACTCGCGCCGTCATCCGTGGTTCGACACCCTAGGTCACGACGACGAGGCCTCCCCAGAAACCCGCGCCGCCTCCTCCTCCGCAATCCTCGCATCGCACACGCCGGGAAAGTCGCACCCGCAGCCAATCTCGGCGCCTCTCTTGACGCTGCGCATCGTGATGGAGTACCTCCCCTCCCTGGCGACCGTCCGGCCATCCACCACATCCGTCTTGCGCGCTCTGATGCCGTGCGTGTAGCCGTACCTCGCCGGGCCCATCATGAGCAGCAGCGACCGCGGCGGGAGGAACAGCTCCATCTCGTCGCCATCATCGTCATTCTCCTGCTCTGCGTCGCCTGCTACGACGTTCGGTACTTCTGGCGCCGTCGTCGTCGGCAGCGGTGGCGTCGAGGCCGCCTCGCTGCTGGTGGTAGTTTTGGCGGCAGCCAGGGACCGCTTGGGGAGCCGCATCCGCCGCGCGTCCCGCGCGCCGCACCTCCGGAACTTGATGGGCACGGCGCTCCCCAGCGATAGGCTGTACAGGGCCTCGCCGAAGAGCGAGTGCGTGTCGACGTGCGGCGGGATGCCCGCCCCTGGCGGGTAGTACTGTACGGTGAACTGGTCGGGCAGCTCGTCGCGCACCGGCAGCCGCGCGAGGACGTCGTCCATGTACCCCGGCAGCGGGGTGAAGACGGTCTCGGACGCGCCAAAGGTGGTGTAGTCGAAGTGATAGCCAAAGTGCTGGCTGAGCCGCTTCTTGCATGACGATGCCGCCGCGGCTGCTGCTGTCGGCGGGTGGTCCTCGTGGAAGGCGGATATGATGGCTGCCTCTTGCTCGAGGGTGATGAAGTCGTGGATGAGCGTCAGGCCGTTGTCCCATTCCTGGACCCGAGGGGTGCCAGACTGGGGGGCGGCAGCCGGCATGTTTTGTGCGCAATGCGAGATCGGTGAGTGTCGAGCTGCAATATAGGAATCGGATGAGTTGAGTGTTGAAAGTTTAGGCGGTTTGCGTCCGAGTCTGGACCGCGACAAAGTGGGCCGGCGCAGCCAACGGTCCTGTGCGAGATACCACAGAGAGCGGATAACCCACTGAAGTCAGCGACAACCCGCTGGAGCAGAGCTTCCTTTCAGTACAATTTCAATACGTCTTGCACGGCGAAGACGGCGTCTCATCGATACAGTCGCCATTTCGCCGCGTTGTCTTCCCCCTATGGCCTCCCGGTTTGGTCGTCGCAGTCAAGAACAGCTGCCAAATCATAGCTCCCATCATGTCGTTATGATACACCTAGTAGTAATTACAAGCTGTACTTTACATAGGCCCTGTGCGCTTATACATGGTGAGAGAACAGAGGATGCAGGATGCTAAACAGAATACATTGCATATGGAAATCCAAAAAATCAAGGCAACTGCAGGCTCAAAAGGAACCCCGGACCCCGTCTACTACATCGTAAATGCACATTGCGGTGTACATGCCATCCAACGCCGTCCGCCCTAGATCCCACCATCACGTCCAAAGTCGTAGAGATCCATTTAGAGGTACTTCTTGGGGCTGTTAGCCCTCCGCCTCTTGTACAGGACATACGCAGTCACCAGGAGCGCCTGCGTGCCCACAATGATGAAAATCAGCTTCCCGTGGCCCGGAATGCTGCTCGTCACCGTGTGGCTCAGCAGAGTGTGGTGCTGGCCCAGGTACCGGTGCAGGTCGTCCTGATGCGACGACAGCTTGTTGTGGATCTCGTCGCGGAGGGAGCGCACCTCGCTCTCGAGCTCCCGGATACGGTGCTGCAAGTCGTCGTTGCGGCTCGAGTGCGACAGCTGCTCACGCAGCTGGTCGAGGGCGTGTTTAATGTCCGCCTGGTCATCGTCGCTCTTCTTCTTGTGCTGCAGGTTGGTGCGGTGCACGGCGTTGAGGAGGTGCGTTGCCGACTGCAGGCGTTCGTGGAGGTCCTGGAACTGGGCCGACGACGTCTTGTACATCTCGGCCGGCTGGTCGGGCATGATGTTGCTGCCCTCGAGGTCGTCATGACCGCCGCCCTGAGGCCGCGTCTGCCGAGTCTCGTAGTTGATCTTTTGTTGCCTGTCGTGGTGGTCCTCACCAGACACGGTCGACTCGGACATGACCACCATCTTGAAGACCTCAAATGAGTCGGGCGTGTCGGGCGTCGCGGCCGTGAGGCCAAAGTGGTAGCCAGCCGGGATGCTGATCTTGTCCGTCTCGAAGCACAGAGTGCCGTCAATCTCGACCCGGAACGAGGTGTGCGTCTGCCGCAGCTTGATCTGCGACGGACGGCCCAGATTGCGATACTGGTAGTAGCAGTGGCCAAACGCCAGCTTGTCCACATTGTGCTGGTGCACGTAGTCGGTGGTTCCGTCGTTGAGGAAGCCCCGAATCATGCCTGGGGAGCCCCCGTGCGTGTCAATAACCAGGCCCAAGCCCTCAAACTTGCCCACCGTGTAGATGCTGTTGGACCCGATATCGTGGTTGCCTCGGTGCGCGAGCCAGATGTTCAGGTTGCCGCTGCCTCGCTCGGGCCCATTGGCGCGAAAGTCGACATCGGCGGTCCATGCCGTGCGCGCCAGGGGTGACTCTGCCCAGATGGCACCTCGCTGGTTGCCGGGGGCCACGGGCGTGAGGATGATCTTGTTGGACAGCAGCTCGGGCTGGTGCGGCTGGCCGGAGATTGTGAAGCCCGGGATCTTGCCGTGGCCATCATGATCGAGCCTATGCAGAAGACGTCAGTGTCAGCCAGGGCTAGGCTCAATGCGCAAGAGGACAAACCGTCCAGAATGCCCAAAGCTCAGCTCGTTGATGAGCCACTGCGCCTGGGCAAGGTTGCCGGCGAGCAGAGCCGCCAGCGTCGCGAGGACGCCAATCGCTCGCATCTTGTATCTCGGATCGACGCAGGCACGGGCACAAGGTCACGTCGGAGGCTGCGAGGCGTGGTGGTGGTGGTAGCAGAGGAAGAAGTTGGGAGCAGCTGCCCAGACCAGCTGGCGGCGGGTTGAGGACACTTTGCAGCGCGCGAGCTCGGGACCCCTGTTTCTGGCAGCGCCGCGCACTGAAACCTGCAGGATAATAATAAAAGAAGAAAATAATTTATCGAGCCGCTGCGAAAAGCACGGCGACCCCGACGCTGCGTAGCGAATAAGTAGCCCGCGTCCGAGGGTTGTGCGGCAAGAGGCACGAGGAGGCGTCGAGGAAGTGAATGGCGGCAGACGGAGCATCTGGAATCCAAGGACACTCAATCGCTCGTCCTGCCTCACAAAGCAGCCGCGTGCTTGACGCGCCAACAGCGGCCTTGAGGGGGCTGAGCCACAGCGAGCGCTGGGGAACCCCGGATCGCCCGCCAGACTGGAACGGATTGTTGTTCCAGAAGCCTGTGGCGCAGGTGGCTGGTGCCCACTCCAAAAGCCAAACGAGACAGCTGTCGTTGGAGAAGGTACGTACCCTCCTTCTGTGGGGGGGAGCTCGCCCTGACCACCGGCCATCGCGGGAAGCTTCCCGTGCTCCTCCCGTTCGCCCCCCAAGCCCCGGCCGACAGACCATGAAGGGCAACGCAGCCCATTGAAGGAAGAAGCCTGAACTGGTGCCGTACAACACCTGCAAGGGGATTTGGCGGCAGAGGCACCATGTCGGAATTCTACCCGACGTTGGCGCAGTGTGCCGTCGTCGCCGGTGCCTTCAAGATCCTCCTGTTCCCTGCCTAGTAAGTCGCCCAAGCCCCTCTGCCGCAGGCTCGCGACGCTGACAACGCGATGCAGCAAGTCCACCGACTTCGAGGTCCACCGAAACTGGCTCGCCATCACAAACACCCTCCCCGTGTCCGAGTGGTACTACGAAAAGACGTCGGAATGGACCCTCGACTATCCGCCCTTCTTCGCCTACTTCGAGTGGCTGCTCGCCCACGCGGCGCGACTCTTCGACCCGGCCATGCTGCACGTGTACAACCTGAACCATGAGAGCTGGCAGACGGTATACTTTCAACGGGCCACGGTCATCATCACCGAGATTGTCCTGGCCTATGCCCTGCAGATGTTCGTCGACACCACGCCGCTGCCCTCGAAACGCGCCGCGCAAGTCGCCGCCCTTTCCATCTTCCTGTCGCCGGGCCTCCTGATCATCGACCACATTCACTTTCAGTACAATGGCTTCATGTACGGCATCCTGGTGCTGTCGTTGGTCCTCGCTAGGTGCAGGTCGACGCTCCTGCAGAGCGGACTCGTCTTCGCCGCGCTGTTGTGCTTCAAGCACATCTACCTCTACCTCGCGCTCGCATACTTTGTCTTTCTCCTGCGGACCTATTGCCTGTCGTCTCGATCGATATTCCGCATCAAGCTGCTCAACTGCATCCAGCTGGGAGGTGGGATCGCGCTCATCTTTGGCGCCGCCTTTGGCCCCTTTGCGGCAATGAAACAGATTCCGCAGCTTTTGAGCCGCCTGTTTCCATTTTCGCGCGGCCTTTGCCATGCGTACTGGGCGCCTAATATCTGGGCACTTTACTCCCTTGCAGACCGCGTCTTGATCCATCGTAAGTCTAGCACACAACCCTGAGCAGGTCATAAATTAACATGTATCAGTTGCGCCGAGGTTGGGTCTTGCCCTCAAGGAGGACGCGCTGCATAGCGTTACACGCGGCTTGGTTGGCGACACGGCGTTTGCCGTACTGCCAGAGATTGTGCCGCGCGTGTGCTTTGCCTTGACGCTGCTCTTCCAAGGGCTGCCTCTCATCAAGCTATTCGCGCAACCGACGTGGGAGAACTTTATCGGGGCAGTCACTCTGTGTGGCTATGCCTCATTTCTCTTTGGCTGGCATGTCCACGAAAAGGCCATCCTGCTCGTCATCATTCCGTTTTCGCTCATCGCGCTCCGCGACAGGCGACACCTGGGAGCGTTCCGCCCGTTGGCCGTGGCGGGGCACGTGTCTCTTTTCCCCCTTCTTTTCACGCCGGCAGAATTCCCCGTGAAGACGATTTATACCGTCTTCTGGCTGGTGTTGTTCCTGATGGCATTCGACCGTCTGGCTCCAGCATCGAACAAGGCTCGATTCTTCCTTTTGGACCGGTTCAGCACGCTGTACATTGCCGTGAGCATCCCACTCATTGCCTACACGTCGCTGTTCCACCAGATGATATTTGGAAAGAGCTACGAGTTCCTGCCACTGATGTTCACGAGCTCGTATGCGGCCGTGGGGGTCGTGGGCAGCTGGGTCGGATACATGGTGGTGTACTTTACTTCTTAGAACGGACGCCGCCGGGCAGGGAAGACTAGATATTCCAGCGATACCCAGAGTTTTCAATGCAACTGCATTCAACGATTTTGGCCTGCGGGCCCCTGGCGGCCGCGATGCAGTGAAAAGCCGCCGGAGCCCGCTGGGATTGTAGTGCAGCTGGAGGAGCGCTGAGTCAGCGACGGAAGACGGGTTAAGTGGGCCGCTCCACGTGAGGCGCAAGGCTGACGGCCATTTTTGGGCCCAACGGGGACGTCATTTTTGCTGGAGGCACGTCTTCAAATCTCCCCCGGCCAGGTGGTCCTTGTCGCGCTCTTTGCAGCGTCGACAGGCAATGCAGCAACGCAAGCGGCAGATGCGCGCACGGCACCACGACTTGCAGGGCTCAATTGGCAGCTGCTCTAAGGAAGGCGAGCGCCTGACTGCCTGCCCTTGGTGGCCGTCCGGCGCCCATCCCGTGTAAGTCAAAGCCGGCCGGTGCCTCCCCGGCGGCATGACGTAGCTCTACAAGTATATTCCACGGCAAAAGGGCCATTTTCCAGCGCGTACAGCTCAGGTCATTTATTTCGTAAAGAATTGTTTTGGCGGAACATGAGTCGCGGACAAGGGGCCCGGCGGCAGCGGCCCTGGGGGGTCTGGGAGACGCGACGGCTCCAGCGCGAGGTGGGCGAGGAGGCCTACCCGACCGGGGGCCACGGCGGCAAGTCACATACACGGGCATAACTCTGCGTGCAGCGGGAATTCGCGTGTCCTTCAACGTGCACCGTACTCGCCTGCGACGGGCGAGCAAAACGAGCCCAAGAACGTGGGCGAAGTATGTGCTGGCGCGTGCGCGCGGCGCGGAAGGGAGTTGCGGCGGGCGGACGAGGAACATGGAGGAGTGGACGGTGGAGTTTGCGCTTTTGGGGGGAGAGGGTGCTGGGGGATGGAGGCGAGACGAGGCGGGCGGGCGGGCGGCGCGCCGGCGGCCGCGGCGGCGGCGGTCACGACGGGGCGCGGGCTCATTCGCTGCTGGCGGTCGCCCCCCAGGGGGGAGGAAGCGGGCTGCAGGTACCTGGCCTCCACTAACGCCGCGGGAGGTACAACCTAAAGTACGGGACTCGCATCGCACTGCATCGCAGCGCCCGGGCACGCCTCGACTTGGGATGGGGGTGGGCGAGGGGGAGACGCGCTGGAGCCGCTGGAACCCACCGGCCGCGACGTGGAACCTGGTTGAGGAAGCAGGCCCGCAACCGGGCTTTGTCGTGTCGTGTCCCGTCGCAGCAAGCAACTTACGGCAGGACAGGCACCGGCGCGGGCATGTGCATTTTTCTCGTTCATGGTGAGAATAGTGAGGCAAGGCAACAAGGCAAGCTATAAGGCGCGCGGTCGCGTCTCGACATCTGTTGTTCAGGACTGTGTGTACTCCACGCTGTCCCGCTGCCTGCCCGGCCCAGGAAATGACGCCGTCGTCGCCGCAGCCCTCTCCCCATTGTCCCTGTGCCAGCGCCGCAATGTTGATGTTGACGACAGACGTCCGTCCATCCGTCGTCCTCGTCGGTGCTGCAGCCACACAAGGAAGCGAGACACGGGAGTCGACGGAGGTGCGTGGTACTGCCGCCCCCCGACACCCACCAGGCACATGTACCGGTACCTGCCGAACCCTGGCGCAGCTACCGGCCGCCGGCCTTCCTCAAAGGTATCCTTTCGCCGGCGCACACGCCACAAGTGACCCGGGCCCCATTGTCCCCTCGAGCGGTCCTCTGTTGTCGCCGCCCGTCCCCCCCCACAGTTTTCCTTTCCCTCCTGGTCCCGTTCACCTCCCACCACCCACGCAATTCTTTTCCTCTCCTTCCTCCTTCCTCCTCCTCCTCCTCGCTTTGTTGCACTTGTCCGTCGCGTCTCTTGTCGGCCGCTGCCCGCTCGCCATCCGCCACCACCACGCGCAGCTGCTCCTCATCCACCTTGCGCCTGCGACAGCTTATATATACGCCCGACGACGCGCCCCCGGCCCAGCTTAGACACCCGGGTCGCGTGTAAGTCCGCGACGCTGAGCCCGGCCTGCAACCGCAAGCCGCCATTGCCAACCTCGAACGAAACCGCTCCCCCCCCCCCCCCAAACCTTGCACGTCAACATCAGCAACCACGACGACGCTCCCGCCAAACAGCCCGCGCGCCCGCTTCCGCACCGCGTCTCGACCTCTCAACCACGCGTCCCTGAGCTGATGACATCTCACTCGCGCAACTGAGCTACCTCACTCATCTGTTAGTCTATGAGAGGAGTGCGTCAGCCGCCGAGGCGTCTCTTCATCTGCCCCTCGAGGCAGCCAGTTTCCTTGACTCTCGTTCGCAATGGTAAACAACAACTGCGCCCCCCTGCTCACGTTCGCCGCCGTTTTGCGCCGTCGGCTTACCCGTGCCCGTAGGTGCTTTTCAAGCGGAAACCCGTCAAGTTCCTGCCACCACCGGATATTGAAGATGGAAACACAGAGGTACGCGACCACCCCCCGTAGCTGACACGCATCGCGGACTTTTCTCACGGCTGTACCGTCACAGGTCTGGCACATCCCCCAGACGGGAGAGATTTTTGCAACATACGAGGAGTATCTGAACCGGTAAGTCCCTGGGTACCCAGTTTTCCACGCAGGCCCCCAGCACGGCTGACCTCGACACCCCAGGATGGATTTTTACAAGCAGGTGAGGCACCGTCGCTGCGTCGCATGGCGCGCATCAACTTGA
Organism: Purpureocillium lilacinum; assembly: GCF_023168085.1. Lineage (NCBI taxonomy): Eukaryota > Fungi > Ascomycota > Sordariomycetes > Hypocreales > Ophiocordycipitaceae > Purpureocillium > Purpureocillium lilacinum. The sequence goes on from NW_027072112.1 coordinate 1,483,202, forward strand.
GATGACGAGTAGCTTACCAACTTTGTCAGCGTCGCTTCAATGATCAGATCACCGGCCACTCCGGCTTAACATTTTTTGAAGCCTACAACAGCGAGGTTCGCTCTACCAACCCTGACTTGCGGACATTGAGGACGTGTTCGATCCCCAGGCGGCGCATTCCACTAACTCTCATGCGTAGCTCACTGGCGGTCGCGAGGTTGAAGCCGCGTTCCCTGAGGCGCTGAAAGGCCCCATCCTGCGCAAGGTTCAGTTTCAGACCATCTCGCGCCTGGATAACCTTGTCGACATGATCTTTGATGAATTCAAGCACGACTACTATCCTGGAGAGGAAGTGACGGTCACTGTCGATGGCGGGGAGAGGATCCATGGGCTTGTCAGGGACAAGTCGACGTTTGGGCCACGGATACTCGCCGACGGCTCCCGCACGCAACCGGTCACGCGATACCTCGTTGTGAGCAAGGCGGATCCCGACTCTGAGTCCATGTTTACCGACGAACACATCTGCCGCGACCGTGGAGTCTTCACCAAAGCCATGTTGCGCTCCTTCATCAAGAAGACGGTCACTCGAGAGGCCTGGAATGGCGCGCCCTGGCTGGTCAAGGACGACTACGCCGGGCAGTACCACATCGACACCCGCGTCCCCCCTCATTTGCGGTACGACACCAAGCTCCAGGAGCGGAAACAGCTGCAGGCCCAGAAGCGTGCCGCCCCTCACGACGTCAACGGACACGGCTTGCACGCCGGCCCGGTCCGCTTGCCGGAGCTGAAGCCAGCACCCAAGAGCCACAAGGGCAAGCATGGCCAGCAAGGCGGCAAAGGCCTGAAGTGGCCATCTAACATGTCCATCAACGGCGTCAACGGTGCCCATGACCACGCGCCCCCAGTCCGAGAGCCGACGCCGCCGCCTCCCCCTCCTCCGCCGAAATACCCCATCGAAGATTTGCAACTGGAGCCAAAGGAGGGTAGCGTGCGGCCTCCGCTCAAATTCATGTGCAGGAATTCTCCAGTCGAGTTGACGAATGGAGACGCTAACCATTCCGGCGAGCCGACATACGACCACATTGACATGGCCTCGGTCGGCCCTCTGTTAGAGACATGGGATACCCTCAACGTCTACTGCGAAATCTTCCAGCTCGACTCGTTTACCTTTGATGACTTTGTCGAAGCCATGTCCGTGTCCTCTACAGAAGTTCCCGTTCAGCTGTTTGACGAACTCCACTGCTCGGTGCTCAAGGTCTTGGTCGACTCGGAGCAAGAAGGCGGCAAGGTACGAATCACGCTGCCCGAGCTCGAGGAGGACGACAGCGAGGAGGAGGACGAAGACGAAGACATGGACGAGACGGCCGAGCCGACGCCGGAGCCGGAGCCCAAGCCGACGGGACGAGCTACCAGGAGCAGCTTGGCCAAGGCCGAGGCGGAGCGCCTCGCTGCAGAAGCTGCCGCCGCGGAGGAGGAGACGCTGCGGGCCGAGCTCGAGTCGAAGCACCGTGCCGAGGAACTGTTGCGCGAGTACGACTGGATCGAGCACCTTCGCAAGCGAGACTTTGCAAACGGCGGCTGGGAGCGAATTGTCGTCGGCCTGTTCCACCAGCTGTCGAAGAGCGAGCGCCAGGAGAAGCTCTGCGAGGAGCTCTTGTTGCAGCTCGTACCTCCTGAAACGGAGCCGACGCAGGAGGTGGTCCGCCAGCGATACGGCGAGCTCGACGTCAACTTTCGCGTCAAGGCACTGCAGCTCCTCTGCATGCTCACGATGGAGACAAAGGCGGTCCGAGGGTACATGGAGGACTGCAGCGAGACGATGACCAAGTACCGTAAGGAACGAATCGAGTGGCAGAGGAAGCGGAAGCAGGCGTAAGTTTAGACACGATTCTGTTCCGGGGTGGCATCAACTAATTGCGTCTAGTGTCGAGGATCTGCGACAGCTCAACGAGGACCGCAAGGCGATGCTCCCCGAGAGCACGCCAGCAGAAGAGTCAAAGGACGCGGTGAGCAAAGACGACGACGTCAAAATGACGGACGCAGACGACTCGCAGTTGGACAAGGACGACGACGCAAACGGCACGGTCAACGGCAACGGTAACAGCAAACCCCAGAAGAAGCGACGTGGCCGCCAGTCCGACAAGCAGCGGAAGCTCGAAGAAGAAGACCGCAAGGCCAAGGAAAAGGAGGCCGAAGAGAAGGAGAAGGAAAAGACGCCCAAGGACATCGTCAAGCTCCCGCCGCAGCAGATGAAGCAGTACAACAAGATCCTTAAGGAGATCCAAAAGAAGGAAGACTTCATCAAGGAGTGCGAGGACGAGGTGGCCGTCATCGAAAATGACCTGCGCGAGGCCGACTGCCCGAGGACGCGGGTGCTGGGCAAGGACAGGTTCTGGAACCGGTACTACTGGTTCGAGCGCAACGGCATGCCGTACGCCGGACTGCCAAACAGCTCGACGGCGTGGGCCGAGTACGCCAACGGGTGCATCTGGGTGCAAGGGCCGGACGAGCTGGAGCGCGAGGGCTACATCGACGTGCCGGCGGAGCTGCAGAACGAGTACAAGGCCAAGTTCGACATGACGGTGCCCGAGCGCAAGGCGAAGGAAGAAGGCGGGACGAGCATCTTCAACGCGAACCAGTGGGGGTACATCGCAGACCCGGAGAAGGTGGACCAGCTGATCCGATGGCTGGACCCGCGGGGCTTCAACGAGCTGAAGCTGCGCAAGGAGCTGCTCAACTACCGCGACAAGATTGCGGCGCACATGGACAACCGCAAGAAGTACCTGGGCATCGGCGAGGAGAAGCAAGGAGAAGCGGCGACGACGACGACGGCGAAGCGGACGAGCTCGCGGATCCGCGATAAGACGCCCGAGATGCGCAACTACCGGTGCCTGGCGTGGGAGAACACGATGGCGCTGGAGGAGCTGGGCCACCTGCACATGGACCAGCCGCCGCCGCCGCGGTCCAGGAAGCAGACGAAGAAGCGGGAGGCGCAGAGCGAGCCCGCGGGGCGTGGCGCGACCAAGGCGCGCAAGAAGTAGGGTGATTTTGTCTTTGAATATGCGACGCATGAGCCGGCCGGACACGGACACGGACACGGACGCCATCGATGGCTGATTTACTTGTTTGGTCTATTTCTGCGGCAAAGCATGGCGCACGACTGGAGACTGGACGATGGTGGGTTACAAGGTTTATCATGACGAGCATATAAAGTCGATGGCAGGCAGCGGGTGGGCGTTTGGCTTGGATTGGATGGGGTAGTAGATGGATGCATGGCTAAACTGATGGGAGTAATTGACTGTGCATGTCACGGACCAGAGAGCGCATGGCTGTGAGGATAAAGGAGGAACCGGCTCTACTGTCACGGAGCAAGAAAGGGGCCGGCTTATTACGGTGTGTCGTGCGAATGAATTTGAAAGACGTCTGCATGTTTGGAGTCGGAGCGGTGCTGAAGATGCGCCGGTCCAGGTGTGGCATTTGCATGGCCAGGACTGGAGGAGCAAGCGATGCGAGGATGGTGGTGTATCTTGGCGAGTGCGAGAGGCTGAATACCCATCGACTTGTGTACTTGGCTTGCATGGAATGGGATTGCGAAAGATGGCAAAGAGGCTGTCAGTGTTGTTGTTGTGTTAGTTGGACTGGGGGTTTTGCTTTGCCTCGCCGCGGCGACGTCTTGGCCGCCGGGCGGGCATCTCGCATTCGCATTTGCCGCGACGCCACGCCCTCCAATCACAGGCGGGCGCCCAGGGCCGTTGGGCAGTTCATCAAAGTGCACGTAAGAGCAGAGACGTTGCCAACACGTTTCTCTTGCGCTCCCACACTTGCACAGTGGCGGACGGTGACACTCTCACTCACACATGCTGGCGATGCTGTCTGTCTGTCCGGCCGTCGAGTCGTTTTTTCCCGTTGCGCCGCGCGGCCCACGTAAACCCCCGTGACGACGGCACCGGACGACGACGGACGAAGCAGGGCAGATTCCCATCTGATGGGGGCTTGGGGGGCAAACGACCTCGGTTCATCGTCGTGGCGCTAGCAGCCCTAGGACAAACGTGGACGGGTTCCCGGGTGGGTACTTTCTATGGAGTCTGCACTGCACTGCACTCGATGCAGGGCGGGCGCCGGCAGAGGCTCTCTCCGAGTGGCCTACCTATAGTAGTTGCCTAGGCGGTAGGTACGTACGCAGAGCGCTATATTCCCGTACTGGAGAAAAGTTGCCCGCCCGGGCACGCAGCGCATGTACTAGCGTTAGCATCGCAAGCATGGCGTCATGGAGTGCGAGCTGCGACCCTCCCCGCCCAAAAAGGTCCGGCGTGCGTCTTAGCATCATGCCGTCAAGTAAGGTACCCTCTCCCCTAGTGCTCTTTGGGAAGGGGGGAGATCGAGGGGGGGAGCCAGTTCTGCGGGAGACGGGAGGGAGGGCTGTTGCTCCGAGGCGCGCGTTGAGGCGGTAGTGGTGGTGGTGGTGGTGGTCTGCCCAGGCCGAGGTGAGCGGGACGGGGTCGGTCCCTCCCCAGTCGGTCCCGTATATAAATGAGGTGTGTTCGTGCCAACGACGTCGTCGATGGGGTCCGCGTCTACTCCGTACATACATCATCGCTTCACCCAAGCATACTTACACCGATAATTACTTTGGAATCGCACTCGGTTCCGTACTGCGCCGCTCTGTCAACTCGATTGCGTCGACTGCCACTTTGCATCGCCCCCCCTTCTCACGGACAGAAAGCATCAAGCATTCGCCCGCCATGGCGTCGTCCAACGAGGAGCTCCCCAAGGTGACGCTGTACTGGTGAGCACCACTCCCTCTTCGTCTTTCCCTCACTTCACCATCGCCGCGTGCCTCTTCCAATGCGCGCGGTTGGGACAAGGGGGCTGACATACTCGTGCAAACACAAACAGGCTCAACGGCTCCCGCTCGCAGCGCATCATGTGGCTGCTCGAGGAGCTCAAGGTGCCGTACGACGTCGAGGTCTTCCACCGCAACAAGCAGACCATGCTGGCGCCGCCCGAGCTCGAGAAGATCCACCCGCTCGGCAAGTCACCCGTCGTCAGCGTGCTGCCCGCGGGCGCGCCCCCCGGCACCGAGCCGCTCGTCCTCGCCGAGAGCGGCCTCATGACCGAGTACCTGTGCGAGCACCTGCCCGAGGGGCGGCGCCTCGTGCCGGACAAGTGGAAGTCCGGGTGCGAGGGCAAGGTCGGCGGCGAGACGGAGGCGTGGATGCGGTATCGGTACCTGCTGCACTATGCCGAGGGGAGCCTGATGCCGACGCTGGTGGTGGCGCTGGTGACGTCGCGTACGTTTGTTTTCTTCCTCTTCCTACACTTGAGGCGCACAAGCCGGTCGATATGGCATGCGGTCGATATGGCATGCGGTCGATATGCCATGACACGCCTCGACTCGAGTCTCACTTGACTGACCTGTGCTGTGCCATGTCCAGAACTCAAGTCCCCAGCGCAGGTCCCCTTCATCGTGCGCCCCATCACCTCCATCGCCGCCAACCGCATCCTGTCGCAGTTCGTCTTCCCCAACGCGCTCAAGCACCTGCGCCTCATCGAGTCGTACCTCGAGACCTCGGGCGGCCGCTACCTGTGCGGCGACGCCCTGACGGCCGCCGACATCCTCATGAGCTTCCCGCTCATCGCCGCCAAGGACCGCTGGGACGAGATGGGCCGCTTCGAGGGCGGCTCCTGGGCCAAGCAGTTCCCCCGCGTCGCCGCCTACGTCGCCCTGCTCGAGGCCGAGGAGGGGTACCGCAAGAGCGTCGAGCGCATCGAGAAGATTGACGGCAAGTTTACGCCGTCGCTGTAAAGGGGTGGGGGGCTGCCCACCCTTTTTTTTTTTTTTTTTTTTTTTTTGCTCGAGGTGTCTGTGTCTCCTTGTTGCTGGAGGTGGTGGTTTGGGGGGGGTTGACGATGCGGTGGAAGAGCAAGTGAAGGTCCCCGGGGGGGTGGTGGTGGTGGTGGTGGTGGTGTAGGTGTGTGTGCGCACGTATAGTTTGATGCCGCTGCAAAAGATACCAGGAAACACAGTGCAATTTATTCGGTGGCCAAGTTAGGTAGTATAGAATGTCGTTTGGGATATAGGATTCACACATAGACTGGCAAAGATTTTCATCCTTTCATCCTATTCTTCTCACCTATCGCTGGAACATGAACAAGAACCCATGCTTCGTGAAGGACAGACGTTGGCCGCAATCGTATTACAGGCGCCGTCTCGGCTGTGCTACAGTACCTGAACGCCCCCTGTGCTGCAGCGGCCGCCCGTCCCGGCCATCATTGGCCGGTGCCCACACCACCACCACAGACCCCCCCCTGTCGCCCGCCCGCCAACCTCCAACCTCACTCTCAACGTCCAGAAAAAAAAAGCTGCCGAGCTCTCATCACCACTCGCTCGCCCATCCGTCGGGGCTCCCAACGAGGCCACGTTGCCCGCGGCACGAAGCGCCCCCTCTCATCCATCTCGCCGGCGCCATGTACGTGTCACGGGCAGTCTGCTGGAGGTGCGCCTCGCGCATGCGCCTGGCCGTCACGACGTCGGCCGCCGCCGCAGTAGCAGTAGCCTCTCCGCGGCTCTCATCCACCGCGGCCGATGCCTCACCAGATGCCGCGACGGGCACACGCACACGAGACACCGAGCCGCGGCGGCAGCAGCAGCAACATGTCTCTTCTGCCGGATCTCATCAGCAGCATGCGCGCCGCCGGCCGTCCCACCAGAGAAGCGCCAAGGCGTCGCAGCAGTCCGCCGTCGCCCTCTTCAACGACGTTGTCAAAAAGGCACCGCAAGCCTCTTCGCCTCCCTCCGCCTCATCCCCTTCCACATCGTCCCTGCAGCAGCAGCAGAACCACAAGCCCGCCACCGCACTCGGCGAGTGGGAAATCGCCGCCAAGATGAAGGAGCTCGCTGAGCAAAAGGCCCTCGACCCGCGCGACCGCCTGCGCCTCTTCCGCGCCGACATATGGCCGCACGTCCGCGAGCTGCGCGGCCAGATGCCCCGCCACCTGTACATGGCGACGACGCAGTTCCTCGCGCGCGCCTGCGACGCCGCCGCCGACGCGGGTCACACGGGCGCCAGCGGTCCCGGCGTGGGCGTCGAGCTGTCCGCCATGTGCGCCCGCATCGGCAAGTGGGATCTCGACGTCCGCAACGAGCTCGTCCTGAGTCTGTGCCACTCCCTCGTCCACACCAAGCACTCGTCAGCCGAGCGCGCTGCCATCCTCGAGGAGCTGGTCGACCTGTGGAAGCACATCTCGCAGCTGCGCCGCAGGAGCCAGGGCCATCACGCGCCGCTGCAGTTTGTCCTGCCGACCCCTGCGGAGGCGTTTGGCGGCGAGGACGCTGGCCAGCAGCAGCAGCAGCAGCGGTCTAGCAGCAATATGAACCCCACGACCAAGGCCCTCTCCAGCATCTTCATCCAGTTCCGCCTCGAGCAGGCCCGCGAGCTGGTGCCGGGCCTGCTGGCCACAGTCGCCGTTCTCTCCGATCCGCGACTCGCGCGCCAGGGCAGCCAAGTCAAGGCCGCACCGCTCTTGAACCTCGTGGCGCAAGCGTTCCAGAGACAGGGCAACCCGGACCAGGCCTACATCGAGGAGGTGTTCCGAAACAAGATCCGCTTCCCGTCGTCAAAGCTGGACGAGCTTGAGGCGTACATCCTCAAGCAGTGGCCACACGCAGAGGCAATGCTGTCCAATGCTGCCGCGTCCTGGCGGTACGCCCTCGAGGGTTCCAAGGGAAGCGGCTCGTCTTCTGGCCTCGCCACGTTCCATCGACAGCTCCGCGCTGCGTACCGCGCTCGCAACACGGGCGCCGTCGTCTCCATCTGGCAGGACCTCAAGACGCGGCTGGCGCAGAAGCCCGACCTGGCGCGGCAGATGCGCGAGGACCCCGAGTTCCTCGACTTTTGGATCTTCGTGTGGTGTGCCGTGCGGCGGCCCGCCAAGCTGCAGGAGACGCTCGACCTGATGCGGGAGACGGGGGTGCGGCCCTCGGTCAAGACGTACACGGCCATGATGCACGGGTGGAAGATGTGCAAGGACGGCGACAAGATTGCCGCCCTGTGGGACAAGCTCGTCGAGTCGGGCCTGCGGCTCGACGCCGTCATCTGGACCGAGCGCATATCCGGGCTCATCGAGTCGGGCAGGCCGCAGGCCGGCGTGCAGGCGCTCGCCGAGATGATGGCCCTGTGGAAGCAGGCGCTCGCCAAGAAGGGCGGCGACGCCGTCGCGGCGGCGGCCTCGGCCATCCAGCCCAGCATCGAGGTCGTCAACGCCGCCTTCAAGGGCCTCATCCGGCTCGACCTCAAGGCGGCCAACGAGGTGCTCGCCTGGGCCGGCCGCGAGGGCATCGAGCCCAACATCCGCACCTACAACATCCTCCTGCGCGAGAGCTTCCGCGGCAACGCCACGCCCGACGACGACGTGCAGTCGCTGCTCCGCGCCATGAAGCGCCAGGGCGTCGAGCCCGACGCCGCCACCTTCACCATCATCCTCGAGGAGGTGCTTGGCGTCATGGACAACACGTCGGCCGCCGAGCAGGTCCACGCCGTCCGCCAGGTCCTCGCCGACATCGAGGCCGCCGGCCTGCGGCCCAACCTCGAGACGTACGGCAAGATGCTCTACGCCGTGGCGTCGCTCGCAAACGGCGGCGCAGACGAGGCCGTCGCCGCCGTGCAGGAGCACATGCGCGCCGCCGGCTTCTCGGCCACGCCGCACATGGTCACCATTCTCATCGAACGTGCCCTCGCTCGCGAAGCCTCTTCCTCGTCCTCCTCATCCTCCACTCCTTCATCGGCGTCCTCCGGCGCCGCGGCCTCCGCCTCCGCGCAGGTCCAGGCCCTCCTCCGCGAGCACAACCTCACCCACGTCGGGCAGGGCGACCAGACGCTGTGGGAGCGCGTCATGAGCGCCCACGCCGCCGCGGGCGACACCCCGGCCGCCATGCGTGTCTTCGCCGACCTCGCCCGCGCCGGCCGGCCCGTCACCTCCCTCCCCTGCCTGACGGACCTGCTCCGCGCGCTGCTCGCCGCCGAGCGCGCCGACGACGCCCGCGAGGTGGTGCGCGTGGTGCTCGCCCACAAGGTCCGCCGCGCGGCTGCCGAGGGCGGCAGTGCCGCCGGCAGTGGTGGTGCCAGTGCTAGTGCCAGCGGTGCTCAAGATGCCAGTGGCGATGCCCATGTCACAGTCGACGCTGGCAGCGGCGGATTCAACAGCGAGGCTGCACGCGACGCGCGCTACTGGCGGCACCACTTCTGGTACATGGCGCGCGAGAACGGGCTGCTCAACTGGGACGAGGTGCCCCTGGAGCTGCAGACGCGGCTGCGCGGGCAGGGGAGCAATTAAGCCCAATGGTACAGACAAGCATATCTTCAGGATTACCTAGGGGCTAATAGCCGTGTATAAAACACCGCATGCTGTATTATCAGGTCGTCGCGCTCGACTACATCTGGCCAAATGCCACGGACATGTACCATAGAAGAGCAAGGGTGACAAGCCCAATAAACTTGTCCCAGTCAAAATCATTCAGCCAAACTGCCTGCCCCTGTCCTGTCCGGCCCAGTCCCATGTGCCGTGTCCGTGATTGCCCACGCCCCGAGTACGCCCAAACACCAAGCAAGATAGACAGGCCACATACCCAAGCCCATCTCGTCCCGTCCCGTTTCACCAACGCATCCAGTCCCATCCTATCCTATCCCGTGCTGCATCACCACCCCATTTCATATCCATCATCCCCATCTCACGACTCGTCCATAGCATCATCGCCTCCCCTCGTCGAGCCAGAAGGCCCCCCATCATCCCCGACACCACCTCCCGCCGCAGAAGCCGACGCCGAGGCCAGCACCGCCGCCGCCCTCTCCAGCCCCTCGACCTCCTCCCTGCCCAGCCCCCGCCCCTGGCCCTGCCAGTCCCCGTCGCGCACCTCCCCGCGCGGGCCGAGCTCCAGCCCGCCCGCGCGCTCCAGGTACTTGCGCGACGAGGCCTCGATGTACTCTGCGCGCTGGCGGCGCCACGTCTTGCTGCCCTTGACGGCGGCTTGCTCGTCCTCGTTGTCGTTGTCGTCGGCGTCGGCGGCGGCAGCCGTGTCGTCGTCCAGCGCGCCCAGGTCCGGCAGAAGGGTGCGCAGCGACGTCGACAGCGCGCGCAGGGCCTGCAGCTGGGAGAGCGCAAACTCGGCCGTTGTGGTGACGGGCTGGTCGGTGCCGCCGTCCTCGAGCGTGCCCTTGTCGCTGAGGAACTTGAGCGGGGCGCACGATGATGCGGGTTCTTGGTCGTCGCCTTCGCCTTGGGCGGCGCCGGCGTCCTCCGTCTTGACTGGGGCGTCGTCGTCGTCATCGTCATCGCGCACGCCCAGCACGCCGCGCAGCCGCCGCAGGAGAACGTCGTTGCGCGCGCGCTCGGCCTCGAGGGCGGCCTGGAGGCGCTGACTAGCTTGCAGCCTGCGTCGGAGGGCGGTAACGGACTCGGACGTGGGGCGGTCCGGGTCTACCCCTCCCTGTTGCCGCCCTTGTTCTCCTTGTCCTTCTTGTATCGTGGTCGTTCCCGCACCGCTAAAGTCGAGGCCGTCGTAGTGGGCGAGTCGCATGTACGGCTGGTCGTCCGGGCGGACGCTCAGGATGTTGCGCATGGTGTAGAGCTCGAAGAGGTCAAAGTTCTTGTCGATGGAGGCGTTGAGCAGCGTCTCGAGCTGGTGCGTGCCGTTTTCGATTTCGCGCTTGGCGGCCTCTTCGGGGGACAACTGCTGCTGCTGCTGCTGCTGCACCTGGCCGTTGTTATCATTCTCAGCGGCGAAGACGGCGGCGGTCCCGCATCTCAGGTCTTTGGACTTTTTGCCGCCGCCGCCGATGGAGGATGAAGAGAAGCCGAGTTTCTGTGGGGGGATGGACAGGAGGAGGCGCTCCACGGAGTCGAGGGCGCGGTCGGCGAGGACGTTGACGGTGTTGATGATGTCGTCGATGAGGGCCTGTGTGTGTGGGTGCGCATGTTGGTGAGCGTTCTTGCGCGCATGGCGGGGGGGGGCAGCGAGGGGGACGAGGGAGGGGCGGGACACGTACGACGGGCGGGTAGCCCAGGTGCTCGGTCAGGAGCTCATAGTCGCTGTTTGCGGCCGGAGCGGCCATGGCGAAGGGCGTGCGCGCGCGATGCTGCTGCTCCTGCTGGTGTTGCTGGTGTTGGGAATGGCTTCAGACGCGCGCCCACGAGACGCGTCGCCACCTAGCGAACGACTTGAGAAGGACGGGACACGCAGTGACCGAAATGTGAGATTGTCGCGCAGAATCGCTCGGCGCAATTGGAACTCGAAAGCTGTAGGTGTTATCAAGGTCGGTGGCGCGCGAGGAAGATGCGAGGCTGCGCTCTCGTCCTCATGGCGGGGAGGATCGGTCGTCGCGTCGGCAGGAGATTGATTGATGGATTGATGGACCCGACGTCAAACGAGCACGAGCTCCAGTGTAACCCACCCTGCTGCAGCTGCCCGCCCGACAATGTCCTGTACCTGTAGTCCCTCCATTAGCCTGTAGAAAGAAGGAGCCCCGCCAGCGCCCGCGCCGCATAGGTTTGCGTCACCCCGCACCCGCCCAAGCTGCTGCTGCTGCCCGCTCCAATGGAAGCCCGACCGTTGCGACGACGTTCCATGCGCAGCCCCCATCTGATCCGCACACCACCCTCCTCAGACCTCAACCTACCTTCGTTAGACCTGAACTTCCATAACCACGCAAGGGCACCAGTCCCTCCTCTCGTGCCTCGCTCCGCACCTGATACCAACACTCATCCGCCGTCTGAACCCCCTCGTCCTCCCGGCTCTTGCCAACGCCCCTCCGAAAAGGCGCGCCGCCTCCAACTCGGCTCTCCCCCCGGCTTCTCCCGCCCAAGCACCGCCGCAGCCATGTCGCAGTTCAAGGGCATCATGAAGAAGGGGTGGCACCCCGAAAAGAGCAAGTCGAGCTCCGGGTCTGGCTCGGGGTCGGGCTCCGGCTCGGGTTCAATCACGGGCATGGGCATCAGAAACAAGGCCGTATGTCCACTGTTTTTCTTCTTCTGTTCCTCCTCCCCCTCCTCCTCCTCCCTCCTCTTCACTCCTCGCGCGCCCCGCGACGGATCCCCTTCGAGGGTCGTACCAAACGCTCACCACCACCCAACAGTCAGGCCTCGTAGGCCGCGGCGGCGGCAAGGACTCGCGAGACGAAGACCGCGCAAACCACGTCTCCCGCCCCCTCTCCTCCCTCCAGGACCCCTCGTCCTTCGCGCCCCCTCCCAAGCGCACCGGCGCCGGCCTCGCCCCCGCGCCGCCCCCCTCGTCCGCCAAGCGCAAAGTCGTCGCCGCACCCTCCAAGTATCAGGACCCGCGCGCCCCTCCGCCGCCGCGCGAGGAAGAGTACGAGCAGCAACAACAGCTGCAGCTGGAAGCGCCGCCCGAGGAGCCCGCACAACCGCGCGCCTACCGCACCGACACCACCGGCCTGAGGACAGATAACCTCCCCCCGCCGCCCGGCCGGAGGGACGGCGCCGACGGCAGGAGTCCGCCGCCTTACGAGGCCGTCGCGGGGGGTACGCGTGCCGCTGCTGCGCCGCCGCCCAGCCTTCCTCCACGGCTGCCGCCCCGGACGAACAGCGGGAGCCCGCAGAGCGCGAGTCCGGCGCATACGGGCGGCAGCGGTGGTGGTGCTGGTGGCGGGTACTTGAACGCCGGGGCCGTCAACAGGTTAGGTGCGGCCGGCGTCTCCGTGCCGGGCTTCGGCATCGGCCGCTCGAGCCCTGCCCACGTCGCGTCCCCGAGCCCGCCTCCTCCGCGACCCGCCGCCGGCGGAGCGGGCAACAGCAACGGAAACGGAAACGGAAACGGGGGAGGCTACGGCGCGCAGGTCAACGAGCTGCAGAACCGATTCTCCAAGCTGGGCACCTCCTCGCCCGCGTCTGCATCGTCGCCCGCGCCCCCTCCTCCTCCCAGCCAGGGCACCACATGGGCGCAGAAGCAGGCCGCCCTCAAGACCGCCTCGTCCTTCCACAAGGACCCCTCGTCCGTGTCCTTCTCCGACGCCAAGGCCGCCGCCAGCACCGCCAACAACTTTCGCCAGCGCCACGGGGACCAGGTCGCCGCGGGCGTCAGGTCCGCCAACAGCCTCAACCAAAAGTACGGGCTCGCGGACAAGGCCGGCGCCCTGGCCGGCCGGGGACAGGTACCGGCGCAAGCCAGCCCCGGAGAGGCCAATGCTAGTAATGCCAATGCTGATGCCGTGGCCTCGGCGCTGGCGGGCAAGAAGAAGCCGCCGCCGCCGCCACCCAAGAAGAAGCCTGGGCTGTCGAGTGCAGCCCCTGTCAATGACGACGCGCCGCCGCCGATTCCCATGTCTACACGACCTACGTTTTGAGCTCCTGTCTACGACCACTTTGCATCTGGGCGGCGTCAGTTCTATTTAGTGTGCATGCTTTGAGTTTGTTGGCGTGCAAAGAATCATTCTCATTCTCATTCAGATTCACATTCACATTCACACTCACACTCACACTCACACTCACACTCACACTCACGGGACGGGGTTGATGAATGCACGGGATGCAGCGACGGGCATGAGACTCGTTACTTTTTGTTTCCGTAGGGTAGGGTTCTACGCCCGGCTCCCGGGGGGGAAACGAAATAGTATGGCTCTTCTAAATCATGACCCCGCCGCCATGGCGGTAGGACGCGCGTGCGCAGATGCAACCAAAGCCGATGAACCAGTTCGCTTAGACCTTGGTCTCCTTGCAGCCGTGCTTCCAGACGATGACGTAGGGGGTGACACCATCCTCGCGGTAGTTGAGGAGGACGACGCTGGGCTCAAGTCAGTATACATGGCCGATGCATCATATCCAGGGAGCAGTATGGGGGGGGCTCTTACAGGCCATCGGGGTTCATGGACTCGCCAGTGTAGAACTCGAGATCCTTGAAGTTGGGCAGGAGCTTCTCCTTGACGTAGGTCTGGGCGCCCTTCTCGAAGGCAGTGATGGTCTCGGCATCAGCACCCTTCTCCTGGAGGGCGGCCTTGACAGCCTTGAGGTAGCCTGTGCGGCGTGTCAGTACGGGCGGGTTGCGGCTGTGCCGTCGCGGCAGCGGATTCAGGGGTTCGACGCACCCTTGAGGTAGGCCAGGTAGCCCTTCTTGTCGAACTGGGTGGACTGGAGACGGAAGGAGTGGACAATGTTGTTGACCTTGACGGCCGTGTCCTCGAGGGCCTCGTCGTCGCCGCCCTCGGCGGAGGCGTTGGCGCCGGTGTCTGGTAGCATCCAAGTTAGTCCGACCGTGCTTTGGTATGGCATTTTTAACGGCCCCCTGCGCGCATGCACCCGTGCCTCCCTGCACCTCGCCCGCGCTGGCATCTCTTATGCTGCCAGCGTGGAGCATGGGGGGTTTGTTTTGCTGTTTAGGCGCGGGGAGCGACGAGGCGACATGGGGGAATTTTTTTTTTTTTTCTCCAGCTCTCGTACGTACCGACGTTGACGGCCTCCTCCGTGATCATGGCGCAGTCGGCCTCGTAGACGATGCCATCGATCTCCTTGAGGTCGTACGAGTCGGAGATGATCTCGTCACCGGTGAGAATATCCTGTTTGCGCGTCGATGGTCAGCCATCTTCCCTCCGGTCATGGCTCGCGGGCACACAGGACTGAGGCGGGGAGGGGCGACAAGTCCCTGGCGGGGTAACGAGCAACTCGTCGCGAAGGGGGGAAGCCGCGCAACAGAGGAAGCTTCGTGCGCGCGCGCAGGAGAGCTCCCTCGCGGATTGGCAAATGAGAGGGAGAGGCACTCACGTTGTAAATCTTCATTTTGGCGGTTTTGCGACGAATCGACGAAGGTTGCAGATGCGGGAAGGGAGATGGGGACGTGGAGGAGCAAGCAAGTGAAAGAGGGTGGAGAGGGAGATTCAGGACGGTGCTTTTACATTTGGTCGCGGCAGGAGGCCCGGCCAGGGCTGGCGGGGTGTGGAAAATTCATTGCCTGGGGCTGGTGGCGGGCGGGTGGGCGGACGGGCGCCGCTCGCTGGGCTGCTTAGGTTGCTCTGGCCTGTGGCTGTTGCTTCAATCCGTGGTGGGGTTCACGTCGCCCAGCCAATCCCGGCGCGCATAGCAGGCAGCTAGCTGCCAACTGAGTCCAGACTTGGGCGGCGGCGCCCCGCCTGCACTCAAAAATTTCGACCAGGCGCCTCCAGTTCCAATTGAGAGCGAGCCTGGGCTGGCAGTGTGCACGCACAGCGCAGTGCTGTTGCTCGCTGTTGCTGCTGCCCGGACGAGGTCCCTGCGTCGAACGCCCGCCACTCATGTGATGTGATCTGTCGCGGGCGCTCATGCTTATGGCGGGGTGGCCGGCGGTCGATGGATGAGATGAAAGACGAGACAGCAGGTCCCGCTGCCATTGGGTACTTCGATGCAGACGAGATGGATGAAGAATAACAACGTCACTGCACTGTTCATGCTTTCGCTCTGGGCAAACTCTATCAGCAGCATCGCATAGTGTTGTAAATTGGCGATAGCTTCATTGTCTGGCGGTGTGCCGCTGTTGGGCATCAACCACGACATAAACGACACAGCTCCCCCAATGCAACCCCATCAAGGGACGTGCAGAGCGATTGAACCGCAACGACACATAGTCCCCATCGAATACACGCCAGACGCGCAACGTGACGAACTGCTGCTGACCTGCAAAGTCACGGAATTAGTTAGTTAGTTAGTTAGTTAGTGTGTTTTCCGTCCAGCGGCCGTGAGGCCGCTCAGGTCCCTATGGGGCACAGGACGTGCTGAGCTAGTGGGTCTATCCTACGTTATCGATACAGGTTCTGGTGGGTCACTCAGAGATTACCTCCTCGGATCCCCCCTCTTCCCTATCGCGAAAAGTAAACAAACCACCATCCAGCATTTCATCGGCTCAGAGGCGCTCCGATTCGTGCTCGGTGCCCGTCAGCGGGTCGTCCAAGCGCGGCATCCAAGTGCCGTGTTCTGTAGGCCTCGAAAGAAGCCATCGTCGGAGGCTGCAAGAGCGGCCTCAATTGACCCGGGCGGGCAAAGGGTGGTGCGACACCCTCCGCCTACACGGGCAAAGAATATGTATCGAACATGCAAAAGTACAAAGGAAAGAGAGAAGGGAGGGTGGAGCGGCTTGCCTAGTAGCGAGGACGCGCCCATTCGAAGAACGAGCTTGCCTTCGCCAGCTTGACGAACTTGTCGAAGTCTCTGCCTATTGCACGATTGACTGCCGCAGTCGGTGAGGGGGCCAGCCTCATCCGATGTCGCGGCAGGATCTTTCGGCAATAGAAGAGATGACTCGGTTCTTTTCGTCGGCCACATGAACATGTTAGCCGCGCGTCGTCGTGGTTGAATCTCTCGTGGTAGTCGGCAAAGTCTCCGTGACGAGACCGTGCCGCGAGCAGGTGGTGGAGCAGTGGTCGTGGGAGCTCTAGCTCTGGTGGGCAGCCGATGGCAGGCTTGAGATGCAGTGGCTTGTATTGGTCGGGTGCAGAGGCGTCCCACCAGGCTTCAAAAGCGTCTCTGGGCTGCTGCCGGGCAGTCCTGCGCAAGTGAGCGAGTGTCGGGAGAGCGTCTGCGGGTTTGGGCAAGGAGGTGGCCGCCTTCGCTAAGGCGTCCGCCTGCTCGTTGCCCGCAATGTTGGTGTGGCCAGGGATCCAGCGGACCTCGACGGCGCCATGCGCCGTGGCCAGAGCCTGAAACTCGAGGAACACTTCCTGAGAAGAGTCCGCGGGCATGCCTCCCAGGCAGGTTGCGACCCCGAGATTATCGAGGCACACAAAGATGCGTCGTGGGCTAGGGAGGTTCAGTGCAGCACGCAATCCCTCAAGGGCGCCCTTGGCTTCGGCGTCGAAGACCTCCGCTGGGCCAAGGCGGCCGTTGCCAGTCGTCAAGGTATGTCCGTCGCGATGGATTACATAGCCGTACCCAGCGGCCTTCTCCTTGGAGAGGGATCCGTCTGAGTAGACGATGAGCGTCTCACGAGGGATAGACCGGAGCCATTCCAGGAAGTCTTTTGCAGACTCGTCTTTCGACGCGGTCTGTAGGGTCGTCGCGTGCTCGTCGAAACGGCGGGGCAGGAGCAGTGGTCGCGTGCTGCGAGGTAGCAGCTGATCGCTGCGTCTGAGTCTAGTCCGGAAAGCCTCGCGAGGCATCTGGTACTTCAGCTTGATCGACCTATGGATGGTCGGCGGCTTCGGCTGCAGTGTGCGTTTGGCCAGCGGGTGTGCCTCATCCACACGCTTAAGGCGGGCTGCGAAGCGCATCCGGCGAGTTTCGAGCAACTGGGCGATCGGCGGGATGCCACTCTCACGATGCAGCGCGGCGATAGGCGTCGTCCTCCAGACTGGCAGAACGGCACGCATAGAGTTGTGAAGCGACTTGTTCATCTTCCGCAGCAGCTGCTGGATTCCGGAGGAGCCCTCCTTCGTGGGCTGGCTCCAGCGAGGGGCTCGCAATCCAGGGTACCAGGCCTCGGCGCCGTGGAGCAGCACTGGCTCGACACAGGCTCGGACGGCTCTTTGCATAGCGCTCGGGAGTGGGCCATGTTTGGTGTTGGCGAGCCCTCGCAAGTGGTGTGCCACGGCTTGCGCCTTGGCTGTCCATTTCTCGACGTGGGTCTTGAACGTCAGAGTGCTGTCGAGCCAAATGCCTAGCCAGCGCATCGCTTTTTCCGGGCGTCTCTCGCCCTCGTGGAAGATAGGCGGCGACACCCTGGGTTTGGTTCGGCAGAAGTGCATGACCTCAGTTTTTGCAGAGTCGAAGCTTATTCCGTTGGCGGCGCCCCATGTTACGAGCTCGCTGACATAGCGCGACGCCCTGTCGGCCGTCGACTCCAGCGAGTTTCCTAGGCATAGGATACCGGTGTCGTCGGCATAGCCGAACCGACCCTTCGGATTGCCCAGGCGATAGATCGGCTCTGTATAGAGCAAGAAGAGGATGGGCGAGACGGGCGAACCCTGCGGCAGCCCGCACTGGAGCGGGGAACTGGGTGTGGTAATATCCTGATATCGCACGCACGCCGAGCGGTCTGACATAAACGAGCCAGCCCACCGTGCGAGATGCTCAGGCCATCCCTGTTGACGGAGGCGGAGGATCAGTCGGTTGCGGAGGACGGTGTCAAAAGCCCCCTGGATGTCCATTGTCACCAGCGTGGCGACCAGTCCGCGAGCGAATGCTTCTTCGATGTCGTGCACGAGAGCAGCCACGAGGTCAACAGCGGATCTCTTCGGCAGGGCTCCAGCTTGTTGCGGATGGAGCACACCATAGTGGATGGACGCCCACGCTAGACGGCGTGCGATGAGCCTCTCAAGACCCTTGCCTAGGCAGGAGAGCAGCGAGATTGGTCGCCAGGCGCGCGGTGTCGACAAATTCCGACGACCCGGCTTCGCTATCATGACCACTTCCGCCTCCCTGAATGGTTGAGGATGGTGGCCTAGTCGGAGGCAGCCCTCGTAGAGGCGACGGACATGTTCGCCGATGATATGCCAGGCGGCTTTGAGCATATTGACAGTGATGTTGTCGGAGCCGGGGGATGTGTTTCCCGTGCGGATGGTCGCGTCCTGCACCTCGGCCAGTGATACATCCTGGGAGAATGGTATCGCTCTAGTCGCGGCGACTGGGACCCACGGGTCGGCTATGTCGTCTTCTGAGGTTCGCCTTTCCAGCGTGGCTCGTCGGAGGGCATTGGCTTTGTCGAGCTGCGTTTCGTGTACCACGCCATCCACCTCGAGGGGTGGTGGTTGGAAGGCACCTGGCGACTTCAACCATCGGACGGCTTTAAACACAGATGAACTGTCGTTAAAGCTGTCGATGAGATTGCGCCAGTATCGCCGTTTAGCTTGGCGGACAACCCTCTGGAAGTCTTTCTTGGCGAGCTGAACTTCGCGGCAAAATCCAAGGGGATAGACTCTTCTGATCGCGCGGTATTCCGCTGCGGCCAGGCGGCATTCCTCGGTCCACCATGGGGCGCTGCACCCTTGCTTTCGAACGGGGCGACCGGCCACCTTCGCCGCCGTTTGGAGGAGGCGCACCAGGGCGGATGCAAGAGCATCAAGGTCATCGGTAGTTGAAGTCGGGGCTGGGATATCCACTGACCCATACTGGACGAGATCTACGAACCGCTTGATCTCGTCTTCCGTCGTGACGCGGACTTTTCCAGGTGGTATTGGCGCTACGCCCACCTCCGGGAGCGCTATGCTGAGCGTGAAGTGGTCGGAACTAGTGGCCAGATGGTCCTCCACGACTGCCTCGGACAGTGGTACATTCGAGAAGGCAAGGTCTATGGTATTTCCATGCGGGTTTGTAGGCACGTCGGTCGGGTTGAGCAGGCTGAGACTCGACTCTGATGCCCAGTGAGCGATGTCGTCGCCCCGGCCATCGAGACGACCGGTCTGCCAGCTGTAGTGTTTAGCGTTGAAGTCTCCCGCGACCAAGCACCTGCTCGGCGGGCTCCAGGCAAGGAGTATGTCAAGAGCCCCGTCGAAATCAGGCTGTCGGTAGCAGTTGACTATCGTCGTATTGTTGATGGTGAGCCAGAGAATGTCACGAGTTGTCGCGGGACGCCGTTGGTCGGCCGTTAGGCCGGGGCGTCGCCGGACGTATGTCATGACTCGTGGGCGGGTAGTATTGTTGGTCCAGCTATCGACTGGAGAAAAGGTATCATATGCTGGGTGAGTTTTAGTGAGACAGCGGCCATATTTAGCTTCTGTCCAGGGCTCTTGCAGCAGGACAACGTCGTATTGCTCAGAGTCCGCAAGGGCAAGGGCGCAGTCGTGTGCTGGTGGGATCTTGCCCACGTTCGCTTGGAAGATTCGTAGAGTCTTCTTGCCGTCTTGTCGAGCACGGGTATGCCTCGTCATGGGTCATGCGCGATGGGGTCGATGCGTCGCTTCTTGGAGGGGGAGGCAGGTCTGCTCGCGGGCCGAGGAGTCGTGTCCACGATGATAAATGGCGGGGTTATAGTCATGGTTGGGCTGAGAGTCGAGGTCTCGCTCTCAGCTCTTGAAGTGTTGGCTTCAGGCTCGATTTGGCTGTCGTTGGGCTGGGGAGCGCTGGGGGGCGTGCTGCCGGGCATGCTGCTGGGCGTGCTGCCGGGCGTGCTACCGGGCGTGCTACCAGGAGCAGAAGGGCTGGGGCGGTCGTTCGCCTCAGGTGCGCTCAATGGCGCCGGTCCGGGTGAGGGGTTCACGGTCTGAGGCGATCCTCCGTCCGGTGGAGGGAGCGCGTCCGCCTGAGCCGTGCCTTGCCTTAGCTGGGCGGATAGCTGGGCGCCCATTTCTCGGACGCGGGTTTTCTCTTCCTTGGTCAATCGGCGGAAGGCGCCATGGGATCGTATGGGACGAGCCGGGCATTTCAGGAAATCTGCGGCATGCGGTCCGAGGCAGTTGCCGCACTGCTCCGGCGCTGCGCAAGAGGAGTCGTCGTGTCCGACCTTGCCGCATCGCTTGCAGGACGGTCGGCGGTCGCAGCTATGTCGGGCGTGGAAGTCCCAGCATTTGTCGCATTGGCGGGGCGCTACGGGTTTGTCGATGTATCGGGCCAGCCTGCTAGAGCCGAAAAGCCGCCAGGGTTTCTGCGTGGGTTTGAGGAAAGACACGAGGAGTGTCTTGACAGGAAGATCGTTTGAGTCGTGACGACTAGGGCGGATGTTGACGGCCGTCTGGCCGGTTTGGCAGGTAATTTCGCTTTTGAGGGCTTCGTCGTAGTCGGCTTCGTTGCCTTGGACATCAGTGAGCCTGCGAGGACAATTGGATACGACGTAGGTGTACCATTTCTTGCTGACTTCAACGGATTTCGCGCCGAGAACGTCAGCCCATTCGGACTGGCGCTGGACGATGAGGTCTCTAATGGTTGCATCCGCGGTGCGAATAGCCCAGCCCGAGTTTACGGGGAAGGCTGCCGGGATTTGGTGGAGGTCGATGCCGACTTTCGCGGCGATGTGGGTCCGGATCGCGTACGATTCGAGCTTCCTCGCCGGTGCTTCGGCGTCAAGTCGCACAAAGACCCGGAGGTCCTCTTTCGGTGGGGCGGGGATTGGTCGTCCCTGGAGACGTATTTCAGCTGTTTGTTGTGGTGCAGATGGCGGGGCCTCTGCAGAGGGGGTGGTGGCGTGGCCCGCAGGGGCCTGGAGAGGACTGTGACCGGCAGCAACGCTGCTGTACGTCGGCGCCGTCACGGGCGGCAGTATCGAGAGAGACTGGCGCCAGAAATCGAGGAAGCTGGTGGCGAATTGGTTCGCGAAGGTATGCTCAATTCCAGAAGTGAACTGCTTCGCGGCCTGGTCGAATGATTCGCAGAATGCATGGAAGACTGCTAATTTGGCGTTGTAGGCATCCGTTTGCTCTTTTGCGACCCGGTTGGCGCCTTCGACGATGGAGATAGGCTCCAGAATGGGTTCTAGCGAGGGCCTATACGGCGCGAAAGCAGGCTGCGCACCCTCCGTAGCAGCAGAGTTGGAGAGTCGGAGTAGAGGCGAAGATGGCGTCTGGGCCAATCGCCGTGGCGCCGGCGAGACACCGATCGGCCGGTCCACGACCGGAGAACTGTTTCGGAGCTGGGCAGCACGGGCCCGATCGGCAAAAGTTAGGGGAATGTGATTATCCAGATCAAAGGGATCTGAGCCGGCATGCGAGCCCGTGGCAGTTGCCATGGCCGCTGCCAAAGCCAGCGCAGAGCGCGGCTCGCAGAGTTGGTGGCACAACTGTTAATCAAATTGGTATAGAATGCGCTACTTTCTTAACACTTGCATGCCAAGAAAGTATGATGACAAAGGAAGGTGAAAAGTCACGGAATGCTTCAACCCATGATCGGTATAGGGTAGCCCACATGCTACGAAAGTCACGAGACAGCGTGAAAGCGGCGGACATCAGCATCCGGACCGGACATCAGCCCGACTCGGCTTGCTGCTCGCTTCCAGGTCCAATATCGATAGGTCTGAAAACGAAGCTTAGGATCCTCGTATTGGAGCAAGTACTGTACTTCTTCTTGGCGGTCCCCTCGGCAGCCCGACGATTGGGCATGCAACAAAGCATCAACCGGCGGCGCGCACAAAGTCAGACACATGCCAACAGGCGACAGTCTGCTGACCACAACGGCGGTCGCCTGGACATAGCATGATGATGCTCAGGCACCGGCGTTTTGTCCGCATGCCAGGGAAGAGATACGGACGGTCATCTCCAAGGGGGCGTGTGTGATGCTCCGTACCTGGAGCGGCAACAACCCATCCCATCCCTTGTGCCTAGGATTACATCGGCAGGCTTCGTCCACAACGTCGTGCTTGAACGCGTTGCAAAGGAGGCTCACGACGGGGCTGCCAAACAGGCATATGGAGCAGCCAAGGGGAGGTAATTAGGGGAGACGCATCATCCGCCATCGTCAGCGGCCCAGAATAGCCACACGCTGACGCGGTTACGCGCGACTTGGCCGTCCCTCTTGGGGCCTGAACCAAAGTTCGCAACGGGGCGCGCGAGCCATCTTATTACTCCCTCGCCTTTAGCACCAAGAGGTGGTACGCAAGCAGTTCCTCTGTAGTTGCATCCGTTTGCCTGGCTGACGTCGCCGTCTAGTCCTCGGCTCTCGTCGGGCGTCATGAAGATTCAACAGTGGGCAACGGCGGGAACGCTCGGGGTGGGCTGATTGTCTTGGCTCGACGCGTGAGGTCGGAGATTCAGTGAACCGAGATTGATAAAAAGGGCCCAAAGGGGAAAAAATATGTGTTCGCGCCCGGCTGACGACAGAATAAACCAGGACGCTTGCCGCCGTGTTTTCCGCTGGGTCTCTGACGACAGCATTTTTTGCATGGCCACTGGCGGGAGGCACGTCGCGTGGCAGCAGGTAAACGGTACAAGGGGTCGCTGGAAAACGGCCAAATCCGAGCCTCCGACGCTCCCGGTCCCGCGCCGCTCGCATCCAGCGTCGGCAAAGCGACAGTTCCAGGTTGCCCGGAGGCGCTCAATCGCAGGCGGGTACCGCCTACCTCGCGCCCCAACCGCCGTACCTTGGCCACCAGCGCAGCGATTGATTCGATGCACCGCAATGCAGGAGCAACCCAGCCCAATTGCCCACCTCCTCCAAGCCCGCATTTTCCCCTGGTAGTTGTGGCATGGTGTACATGATACATCTACCTTGCGCTCACTCGCTCCAGTACCCGCATTCTTTTTCGCCTCCTTGTGTCTGCCCACCCCCCTCCACCCCCATCGTCGCCACCACCATAGTACTTGAACTTATACATCCCATCGCTCACTCCCTTTTCCCTTTCTTGGGCCGTCTCTTCCTCGTCCAAACCCGCCGCCGCCGCGAGCCGTCAATAGAGCGCAAGTACCACAAAACTACACTCTGGCGCGTCCATTCCTTACCTTGTGCTTTTTTGGATTTCCACTCCCGCTCTCCCGCGCCCATCGTCGAAAACCCGACCCCCCCGGCTTCCGTTGACGAAAACGTCCGTCGCGTGCTCGCTTCGCACGCACGCACCCCGACGACCACCCGCTCCGACTCCCGCCCCCAAGCTCCGTGGCCTTGGTTGCATCGCACGCGCGCCTCACCGACTTCAACCAACCTCGCCCCCCCCTCTCCCCCGGCCGACGCGGACATCGCACAGGCAAACACCACAAGCAAGGGGCCATGGTGAACCACACGTCCGGCTCCCTCGCTGCAGCAGCCGCCGCCGCAATGGCCAACGACACGCTCTTCGACACGGCCCTGCCGCCGCTCCCCTCGTACAGCCTCGAGCCCACGGGCGACGTCTTCTCGTGGATATCCGACTTCTGGCTGTCCCTCCTCCTCCCCGTCGCCGTCTACTGGGCCATGTCGCTCTTCTTCCACGCCATCGACGTCCTCGACCTCTTCCCCCAGTACCGCCTCCACACCCCCGACGAGATCCTCAAGCGCAACCACGCGACCCGCTACGAGGTCGCCCGCGACGTCCTCATACAGCAGGTCATACAGGTCGTCACCGGCGCCGCCCTCGCCATCACCGAGCCCCCCGAGATGAAAGGCAAGTCCGACTATGACGTCGCCGTCTGGGCCACCCGCCTCCGCCTCGCCCAGCGCGCCGTACCCGGCCTGCTCTCCGCCCTCGGCCTCAACGCCACCGCCCTGTCCAAGAGCCTCTCCGTCTCCCACCCGCTGCTGGCCGGCGCCCTGGCCGGCGGCTACTACCCCGTCTCGGCCACCGCCCAGTCTGCTGCGCCGGGCTTTGCGCCCTGGGAGCTGGCCGTAGCCAAGCTCATCTACCACGTGCTCGTCCCGGGGTTGCAGTTCTTCGTCGCCGTCTTCATCCTGGATACGTGGCAGTACTTCCTCCACCGGTTGATGCACATGAACCGCTGGCTGTACAGTAAGTTCTCACGCGCCATCCCGTCTCGCCCGCCTTCTCGGCAAGCCCGCTGACTCGTCTCCTTGCAGCCACCTTCCACTCGCGACACCACCGGCTCTACGTGCCCTACGCCTACGGAGCGCTCTACAACCACCCTCTCGAGGGCTTCCTCCTCGACACCCTCGGCGCCGGCATCGGGTTCAAGGTCACCGGGATGACGGTGCGCCAGGGCACCTGCTTCTTCGCTTTCTCCACCATCAAGACGGTCGACGACCACTGCGGCTACAGCTTCCCCTGGGACCCGCTCCAGCTCATCACGAGCAACAACGCCGCCTACCACGACATCCACCACCAGACGTGGGGTATCAAGACAAACTTCTCCCAGCCCTTCTTCACCTTCTGGGACGGCCTGCTCAACACAAAGTACAAGGGCTCCCGGAGCAACCGTGTCGAGGATAAGAAGCGCGAGGCAAAGTCGAAATGAGATTCCCACCGACGAGGTCCCTCGAAGAAACAAACAAGCCAAACATAAACACGAAGACGACGTTGATGCCGCACATTCGGAATGTTCCCTCGCTCACCATCTCCTTTTCACACATCCTTTGCGGTGTTGTACAATCGCTACTTCATTTGCTCTCCCCCTATCGTCACCTCATCCGCCATGTCCCTTCGACGTGGACGTGGGCGGCGCGTTGCTTCTTGGATCATGACGCCGGGGGGCTGGTACACGGCCAGAGAGCGGGCTCCCCAACCTCCAAAACTAATGCTGTAATAATCCTGCGCCCTTTTCTCTTCTTTCTGAGTGCGGCACTTCTACCACAACCGTCCGAGGCCGAGGAAGTTGTCCATGGCCTGGGTGCAGCGCACGGCTTTTGTTCGACTGTGTATATTACGAGTGGTGGTTTCTTCCTTCTTACTTTCTACCTTTTTGTTGACGATCTTAAGGGGAGGGAGAGAGACACGTGCAATAGGAGCGACATCTGGCTGGCTGGTGTGCATGTCACATCATGGACCGGCGTAGCTTGGACTACTCTAATACAACATATCATCGCTGGCGGCTTGTGACTTCCGTGTGCCGGGAGTGCTCTTGGCCCTTCCTTGGTCTTGTCGTGCGCTGCGTGACCCTGGCTGGACTCGGGGACTTGTCAGGCCTTACGAAGCGATGGCACGCACGACGTCACTAGGCTCAACAACGAAGCGGGCGTGAGATGGCCGCGCTGGGCTTCCGATCTCCGGTCCTACGGCCTACGCACGATGAGGCGGCCTCGCACGGCGTGGCGACGAATCTCGCTGAGCCGGCGTGGTACGGCACGAGTACGGGCACGAGCACGGTACGACGGGCGGTGAGATGGCCGAACGTGCGTCTGACGAGGGACACTCCATGACTGTACCTACACTACTGTATCTCGACCATCGCGGCAACCTCGACGTCGTGCATTGTGCCAATGCAACTCTGACGATGCTTCTTCTGTACGTGACCTGCACGTCAGCCGCAGTAGCAGGACCAGCACCAGCACCCGCATCAGCAGCAGCGGCAGGAGCGGCAGAGGCAGCGGTCCGAGCAGCTCGCAAGCTGCCCTCGCCGATTGCATGCTGCGGCCGAGACGCATCGCGGCGATAGGGCAGCGACGCGACGCGACGCGTATAATACGTACATGCCATCACGCAGACTGGGATGGACGTTGGTCGTCTGGCCGTGGCCCTGTCACGCATGTTTCGACAGCGGTGGTGGCGGTTTATGAAAGGGCACATGGGAGAAGGGCTCCGCGACGTTGGCAACACAGCAGTGGCCCGGCGCAGATGAAATCAGTACCGACGGACACCTGCCTGAGCCACGGAGGCTTGCATGCCTGCCGGTCGTACCAAGTACGGCCGAGCCCGTGTTGGCGGAGGCCTTCCGGGGACATGTCGTGCGACGTGGGGTGAGTGCCCGAAGCCGCACTCCTGGGAGTCGGCCAAGCCCAAGTCGCTGCCCTGTGCGTCCTTGGCTGCGATTCAGCGGCTGGCCGGGAGGGGCAGCTGGTGCGATACACGACGTCGATGTCGACAACGACGACGCGGAGCCTGTGGAAGCGGGAGCGGCGGCCTGGACTGTACTCTATTTTTCGAACATGATCGCATTGGTTCAAGATGCAGTGAGCTGAGTGGGCGGGAGCGTCGCGCATGTCCCGTGCGGCGGCGTTTGGTCACTGATGAGAAGGGACTTGTCGCAGGCCAGGCGCGGTCGACAACGTGGTCCAGGCTTTCGCTTGGCCCCGTTGTCTTGTCGTCTCACCGGGCACCGGCCCGGCGCTCACGACAGCGGTAATCGTGCTGGGATCGGACAGACTGAGAGGGCTTCTGCGGCCATGTCGTGTGGCCCTAGAGCCAACAGTGACGTGGACTGGGCGAAGGCCAATCCAAGCTTTCAGCTGTTGCTGCACGCTAGTGCTCGGGACTGGAGCAGGCCGTTGGCAGTTGGGTTGCTTGCCGGCCGTGATACTGCATGCATGGACGGTTGTGCACTCTATGGATGCTGCTGCAAGTGCGCAACGCCCCCCGGCGGTGGTGGAGCGCTGGGCGGAGGTTGCTGGCTGCCTCTGACGCGGAGAAGCAGCTCCTGACCCACCACGGCCGCGTCTTGCCTGTGACAAGCAGAAGAGTCGCGGCGGTTGGTTGGCAGTCCACGTGGGCTCCCTGGGAATGGCTGGATGTGTTGGACAATGCCGCAGCGAGGGAGACACTGGGTCTCCAAGGGAGCATGGCGCCGTGCGACGCGACACTGCAGCAGGGTTGATGAGGCATGGCGGCACATCTCGCAACGACCGGGGCCGGTCTGGCGTTGCTTCTTTTCGTCTCTCCCGCATTGATGATGATGTGAGCACAACGGTGCGTTTCGTTCTGGGCCGCGACAACGTGGCTGGCCAGTGATGCCCAGAGTTGGTGGCCTGGCGCCGCTGCGTGCAGCATTCACGGCAAGTTACCCTCTGTCTGCGCCTTGACTCGGCCCCTGTACATACTATGTACATATGCACTGTTGCGCCTTGCTGTCCGTGCACGGCGTTGGACGCTGCCGCCGTCTGCGCGAGCACGTCACCGGCCACGGCCGCGCATTGACTACGGTGACGTTGGCAGGGCTCGGCCCGGCCGGCCGCAAGGTTTCGGCTTCGGGGTGCTTGAAGCTGGCCGGTAGACGCCGAAGCCACGCTCTTGGCTGGATTCGACAAAGCGGACGGAGGAGGGTCAAACAGAATGGAATGGACTCGTCAGATCGACAGGGCAGCCGGGCGGTGGACGGAACGGTCTGGACGAAGCGGGATGGGATGGAGTGCCACGACGGGCACTCACTGGCTGCGAGGCGACGCTGCAATGCGAAGAGACGCTTGGGATGCCCATTTCAGACCTGGAGCACATCAACAATCACCTGGGGGACGAGGGGGGGGGGGGACCCTAGCCAGGATGCCAGGATGTCAAGACCCCCGTTTTCCACTGCAGCAGTATCCGCAGGCGCTAGCGAGGAGCCAGTGCTGAAGCGAGACGAGGAACGGGGGCGGGACGAGGATTGAGGGAGCAGGCCCCTGGCGGCGGTAAATAAGTAATCGTCCCAGCCCAGCCAGAGCGAGCAATGGACACGACAGGGTCCTGCGCTGTGCCGTTCTCGGGGCGATGGGGGCACCTGTTGCAAAGGGTTAACTGGCGCAAAGTGCGTGCGCGACCACGGGCTTTGTACCTTAGCCATGCCATGGCACGAGCTTCTGGGGCACTGACCCGTATGGATCTCGTCCTAGGAAAAAAGCCCCGAGGGCACAGCACATTGGGTAACGATGGGGTGATGAGCTGACGCGCTCGCATGCTTTCTGTCCTCGGCGGGATGAAGAAGAGCAGTCGAAGAAGCTGGTTGGCAAGGACGAACTGGGTGAGCGCGGGGCCTCAGGAACACTGGGCAGCCTTCAGGCACCCTGGCTGGCTGGCCAGGCACCCTCATCATCAGGGGACGCCAGGTCCAGCCAGACATGTCACAGCTGGGATGGAAGGAGGCAGGCAAGGCAGGCACGTCCTGCCCTCCCTGCGATGCGAGTGCTCGCTCGGTACTTTGCAGGCTGCTCCACCGCTAGGTACCACCTCCACCTCCACCTCCAGGTCCACCACCACCAGCACCTTTGCATCCACCCACCACCAAGACAAGCCAGCAGACACGCCCGTCCATCCATCCCATCCGTCCACTCGCCAACCTCACCGTGTCTCATCAGCGCCATGCCACGGCTGGTGGAGGCCATGGCACGGCCGCCAGACGAACGCCAGCCCCGTCGTCCAATCTTCACCCGCCGGCCCGGTGGGTGCACAGATGGCTCGACCCATCATCTCGTCGTCCCCGTCGTCGTCGCCGCCGCCCATAAGAATTGAAAAAAAAAAGCACTCTGCATTATACCGTTGCTTAGCACGAATCATTGCCCCGAGCGTCTTCTTCTTCTGCAGAAACAACGCACAGGCAGATGTACGTGCTCGTAACTCGCACGAGCCAAGCCCGCACTTACATCCTCCTTCGTGCGGAGGACACACATACGAGAACGGAACACTGCGTTGCGATAGACTTTCCATTGGTCCCGTCGCCGTCCTTGGCTTACACCAGCAATTCACCCGGATCGCCGGGCACCACGTTCAGCTCCACCGCGCCGTCACATCACCAGGCTCCTTGTCCAGCTGTGTTCGCTGGCTGGGCTGCCCGTTTCGGCGACGAGCTGGAGCAGCTGGACAGGCGCGCCATCCCCGACCTGGCCGGAAACTATTGCTGCGTGCCACAAAATTACCACGGAGCCCACGATACGATATATCCAGAACACGCCCAGCCCGGCCCCCCGTGCCCACCGTTCCATCCTTCTTCACCTTTGCCCTTCGTTGCTCGTCATCTCGTCGACCCGGGCCGGTCCCAATCGCCTCACGACGGGGAGATACGCGGAGCCGTTCTCCACGCATCGACGTTCCGACGTCGACGCTCCCTCGCCCACTCGCTCACCCCGGCATTGTCCGCCTCGTCCTCAGCTGGCCCGGCAGTGCGACTGCCACTCACTCACGGCCTGACTCTGCACCCTCGCAAGTGGAGGGAGACCCCTGGCAGCACACCGCCTGGCCTCCGCTGCCGGTTGTCGATCCAACATAGGCATTCAGCTGTCCCATACAGTACCTCCGGGAGCACTCACGGCCATACTCCGTACAGCTGGCCGGGGAGTTTGGACGGTCGCGGCGCCAACACGCACGAAATCAAAATCTCAAACGGCCCATCTCCACACAGCCAGCTGGTCCCTGTCGACGGCAAAACCGGGTTGACTCCTCCCATCGACCTTGAATCCTCGACTACTATTAAGCGCCCGGCTGCTGGTCTTCCTCGTTATCCTATCAATAGCTTCGCGGTGCATCCTGGCGCTTGCGGCCAATCCTCCCCCAACGCCCGCCCCCAATTGGCCAATCTCCGTTTCCGACCGACTGGCGCCGGCGCCTCGCAAAACATGCGACTGCGAGCTTGCGCCTCGGTGCTTCGCGAGCCGCTGTGATTGACCAATTCCATTTCTTGGGCGTCCGACTGCGGCAAGACCAAGTCCTCCGTCGCTCGGCCAGGTGTCGCGCGCGCCCTGCGTCTGCATCGGCGCACGAGTTAGCCGCCCGGGCGAAGCGAAGCGACAGGCGGAACAAGCGCGCCGCCGGCCAAGCCAACGCTGCGCTGTGCTGTGCTGTGCTGTGCTGCGCGGAGGGTGGCTCTCTTATACGTGGCGGCACACAACCATAGGCACGCCGCCCGAGTATTTACTTGCCGCCGGCCGCCCTTGCGTCGCC
The DNA here is from genome assembly GCF_023168085.1 of Purpureocillium lilacinum. NCBI lineage: Eukaryota > Fungi > Ascomycota > Sordariomycetes > Hypocreales > Ophiocordycipitaceae > Purpureocillium > Purpureocillium lilacinum. The sequence continues at coordinate 1,513,278 of NW_027072112.1, forward strand.
ATGGATCCCACGACGACCCTGATTACTTTTCTGCTGTAAGTCTGAGAGTCCCTTTTTTTCAGTTTCAATATTTCGACTTGGTTTTGGCCGTGCACCAATTTTCTTTGCGCCTTTATTTCGCCCTCATTCCTGTCGCTGCCGCCCCCTTTGCAGCCTCTTCACCCGCCTCACCCGCCTCACCTCACCCGCCTCACCTGCCTCACCTGCCACGCGGAGCTCTTCAGCGGGCGTCGCCCTGTCTCACCGGCGCAAGACCATTGGCCTCGGCGGGGGCACTGGCCATTCCTCAGGCACGTCAGCGTCGCGGCAATATCCTGTGCCGACACATGTGCTGCGCTGGTATGGGATTTTGATTCTCACTCTCATTTTCACGTTCACCGTTTTGCTTTGTCGCTGCTGCAGGGACCCTGTAATTTGCGCCTGCGCTGCCGCCGGGCACAGGGCTGAGGGCGGGCGAATCTTGTGTCCATACCGGTGCTAGCCCGCGATGCAGCTAGCGGCCGGCCCTGACAGCTCATCGTCGCCTCGGCCACGCCTATAGGCCTGCCCCTGATATGAGCCGTGATATGAGCTGACACGCCTGTCCTCTAGTCAAACGGATCCTTCGGTCCAGTCTGTCCAGCTCATTGGCTCTTGGGACAACTTTTCCACGTGTTACACCATGAGACGGGATGTCCGACGCGGCCGCGGTCAATGGCGAGGCTGTTATTCCTTCAAGGATATTGTTTGCGACGACGTCGCCGCGACCGCTGCGCCCAGGAATGGGGGACTCAAGATGGGCGCCACCTACTACTACTATGTAAGAGCTCTGCCTCCTCCTCGCCGCCATGACCGCCGTGACCCCCCGACCCCTGCTGACAGGCCCTTCCTTGTGCTGCCTGCAGTACGAGCTCGACGGTTCAACTGAGACTCACGATCCCGCCGAGCCTTGGACCACGGCTTGCCCGTCCCTGCCGGGGCAGACGGTCAATACCCTCATCGTCCCCGTCGAGCAAAGCCTGCGCCAACGCAGTGCCTCTCTCACCTCTGTGCGCCAGGAGAGCTTCAGGACCATGGACCCCGATGCCAAGTTCGCCACGCCGCGCCCTGCCCCTGCTCCTGTCATGGAATCAACAGCTCGCCGCCTCGGGTCGGCCTCGACACTCCTCCAGAAGCGCCCCTGCACACGCTCGCCCTCTCCTGCCCCTTCGTGGAAGCGCTTCTTCACGCGGAGACTAGGCCAACGAGACGCTGATCGGTCGCCCACACGAGGTCAGACCGCCGACAGCAGCGAGCCTGTCGAGGGCACCTCCCTCCTCCAGGACTCACCAGCCCACACGCGCAGCTCTACGCCCTCGGAGGGAGCACGCACCAGGGACCTGTCGCCCGAGTCTTTGCGGCGTTTCCTGTCCGACGGCACTCCAACTCACGTCGAAGCCGTGCCCCACCAGCCAACGACGCTATCTATTCCTGACGAGATCGCAGAGGATGTCGATGATGACGACAACTTCGCTACGTCTGCCATCTCTGAGAACCAAGTCTACGCGACGTCTCTGTCTCCACCTCCCTTCCAACGTTCAGCATCTGCCGACACCATCCCAAGAGCAGCGTCCAACTTGAGCTCAATCACCCTCACGGCCGGTCAGCCCTTTGACCAAAAGCTACCAGATGATGGTCAAGCGGATGGCAACCAAGCGGAACAGCCGGAGTCGCAACGGTCTCTCCCGAAACTCGAGACCAACGCGAAGCCCCGCTGGTCGATATCGGCAACTTCCAGCCTGCTGGCAACTCCGATTTCTCCCCAGCTGGTGGCCGATGATCCTCCATCCTTTTACGATTCCAACGACGAAGATGATGACGTTGCATCCACCATTGAAGCAGACAACTTTGCACATCAAGCTGTCATTGATGCACCCTTTTCGAGTGAGGTCTTCCGAGGATACAGCCTCCCGCGCCAAAGCGACGAGGAGAAGAGCGTGGCTGCGCCCAGGCCTGCTATAAAGTCATTCAATTCCCCGCAACTTCTCCCCAGAGCCGACACGAGGAACGATCAAGTCAGCGGAACCAACTTGCTGGGCACACATATCGACACAGGCCTGGACGACTTTGTCAGTGAGATGGGATGGATTGTGGACGCCATCAGGTGCAAAGAGACACATTAGCAAGGCTTTTGCCCGTGCACCTACACCTAAACATTCCCTCGCGTCGCCCTACCCTCGAGTCGCATTCAGGGCCACGCGTCCGACGATTTCAACGCAAACATCTACTCCAGCACGATCCGCCCCACACGTGCCATTTCCTTACATTTCACGGGCGCGCCCGCGCAGGGCATTGAATGGAAAAGAGGCCACGAATTTTGATACCCATGTATTTTTTCAGAACACGCTTTGCTGCAGGCAGGATATTATAGACCAGGAGATAGAAGATGCTGCAGCCCTCCCTTGTCGTTGGACGAGCCGCGTTTGGGAGCTAGAAGGCGTACACGGGATCTTGAGATGCAGAGTTGTCACCCACAAAGCGCAAGGGGATCTCAGACATTTGGCATTTTGTGCTGATTTCGCTGTCCATGCACAGAGTTGTAGAAGACGACGGCAATTGGACGACCCAAGACGACTATCTGACGTTTGTGTATGTGTGTGAAAACCCATGACGCGGTGCAACTGTTCGTAGTACGTACTCGATAACAACATGAGGACTGGTCTCACGGTTATCTTGGCTGGCATTCGGCGCCTTGTCGCTGCCGGAGCGGCGCAGGCAATGGGGTATCTAATCTACTCGTACATCTACACGCGGTCCACGCCGCCCGGCTTATCCGCACACCATGCCTACCGGCTCATGGCGTATCGTGAAGCGCCAATGCTACCAGCGACGTGCAGCCAACCTGAGCCTTGCCTCCCTTGAAAGCCTCATTTCCCGTTCGGGGACGGGCCTAGTACGACATGCCACTATTGTGCCGCGACGCTGGCCTTCGGCGGTGTGGTGGCCGCGGCTGCGGCCGCTGCCGGCGCTGGAGGCTGCTGCTGGGGTTGGCTTGGCGGCGGCGGCGATTGCTGGAGTGCTTGCTGTGTCGGCTGCGGTGCGGGCTGCTGCTGTACGGGCTGCCGTGGTGGTTGAGCCGGGGGTTGCGCTGCCGCCGCTGGCGGATTGCTCGGCTGCTGGGGCGCTGGCGGCGCTGGCGGTGCTTGAGATACTGGCTTGTGGATTATGGATGAAGGGGCGGGTGCGGCGACCGGTGCGACAGCTGGTGTGGTAGCCGGTGTGGCAGTGAGTGTAGTAGTAGAGACCTGAGGTGGTGCGCTTGATGGCGGTCCAGGGGTCGGGGCAGTCGCCTTCTCTTCGGCGGGCTTCGCCGCGTTGGATTGTCTCTTCGCCTCCTCATCTGCTTCTCTCTTCTTCTTCTCTTCCTCGGCTTCCTTCTTTCGCTTGTCGTCCTCGGCCTGCTTCTTCTTCTTCTCCTCTTCGGCCTCCTTCTCCCGCTGCCGCTTCTCCTCGAGCCTCTTCGCGCGCTCTTCCTCAGTCTCGGGCTTGAGGAACCTCTCCGGGACGCCGCGGGCGGCGAGGGCCCCGCTGCCGACCCAGGCGCCAAGCTCACGGCTGAAGTGATAGTCGCCCTTGCTGAGGCGCTGGATCTCGCGGTAGGCAGCGGCGTTGTAATAGGGCAGGCCAGTCTTGGGGTCGCGGTAGCGCGCGGGCTGGTTGGTGATGACGCAGACAGGGGCCGGCGCGGGTTCTGATGCGGGCAGGTCAGTGGACGGCTGTGGCAGGGGCAAGGACAGGCATAGTAGGGGAGAGCGTACTGGAGAGCTTGGTCATCTTGCGGCCAAAGAGAATCTGGGTCTGCACCGCCTTGTCGCGGATGGCGTTGAGGTCAAAGTTTTGGTAGATGATGGCGTTGCGCGCCGTGGTCGAGCTGCGGGCTGGCTCGGTAGGCTGCGGGCCATCCGCAAGTTGAGGAATATCCGTAGATTGAGGCATATCCGTAGATTGAGGAACACCCGTAGATTGAGGAACATTCGTAGAGTGAGGAACATCCGTAGACTGACGAACTCGCGCAGACTGAGAAACTCCCGTAGACTGAGGAGCATCCGCAGACTGAGAAACATCTGTAGACTGTAGAGCCTCCATGGACGGAGGAGCGTCTGGCGAGTGAAGAGTGGCAGACTTCGCGGCAGGTGTGGCATCACTGTCGATCGGCACGAGATGCGTGTCGTGCAGAAGAGGCTGGGGTTCAGGGGCAGCAGCTTGCGGAAGTGCCGGTGGGACAGCGACAGCCTGCGCAAGCGGAGCTTGCAGGCACGGAGGAGCAGACTGCGGTGAGGTATTCGGCGGTGCGAGGACGTTGGACTTGGGGATGTCTGACGGTGGAAGGCCGCCGTTCATGCCGATGCCCAGGGGTGGCGCCAGGATCGGAGCGGCCAGGACACCGGACGGTCTGGCATCCGCCGGCCGTGACAGGCCTGCGGGCGACGCTAACGGACTCGGGCTCCGTATCGGGGGAGGAGGTGCCGGTGCTGCGAGCCCACTCGGTGGTGCGGTCGAGTTGACCTGAGGCGGAGGTGGCGGAGGAGGCATCGCCATGAGCGGCCGGGAAGGTTCTTCTTGCTTTGGAACCGGTTCGGCGGCCGCAGCGGTAGGCTTGTCTTCGTTGCCGGCGGAAACCGCTGGAGGTGGCTGCAACTCAGGAGACACTGGCTGGCCGCTCATGTCGGTATCGCCTTGTGTGGCAGTGGGCGCGGCTGCTGGGGAGGTGTTTGCAGCGTCGGCCGAAGGTTCGGTCTTGGTCGGCGGAGCATCCGTGGCCGGGGCGGCTGTGGCATTCCCTTTGTCCTCGCTCGTCTCTTCTGCAGCCTGTGCCGTCGTGGCCTGCTCGTCGCCGTCCTTGCCCTTGGCCGCCTTGCCCTTGAGCCCCTTGTCCATCTTTTCCCTCTTCTTCTTGGGTTTCTCTTCCACCATTGTGACGTGCTGGCCGAGAGCGTCTTTCCACTCTCTCACGCCACTCCAGAACGTGATGACCGGCCCCTTCAGCGTCCTGTTGTTGAGCGCCGCAAGCTTCGCCTTGCGTTCCTCCTCGCGCTGCTTCTCTGCCTCCTCCCAGCGGTTCAGGCTCTTGCTGTTGCGCTTCTCGACGATGGCCGCTTCGGCTAGGCGCTGCTCCTGCGTCATGGGGGGCTTCTTCATCGCCTCGAGCTTGGCCGCCTTTCTCTGCATCTGCTCGACTTGCTTGAGGCGCCGCTCCTCGCGCTCAACCATCTGCTGGTGCAGCTGCTCCTTGGAGATGCGCGTGGTCTTGCGAGACGAGGCGCGCGTCGGCATGTCGGCGGGCGACGGGAGCCAGGACGTGCGCTCCGACTTCTTCTTTGGTCTCGGTGCCGGGGCGGCGGCCGGGCTGGCGTCGATGCGGACCTTCTTGCGGAACTTGACGGGGATGGCCTCCTGCGCCTTTCGCTTGCGCTGGGCGAGGCGCTTCTCCTTTGCCTGGCGCTCAAGCTCTTTCTCGCCCTCGAGGTCGTCGTCGTTCTTCTCGTCGTCCTCGTCGTCGGAAGACGAGTCCATCTGCACGTCGGAGCCATCGGCGTCGACATCCGAGAAGCCCTGGTCGTTCTCGTCCTCGGCGAAGAGGAGCTCGAGGTCTGAGTCGGGTTCCTCGTTGGCCAGCATCGACTTCATGCGGTTGCCAGCCGTGGAGCGGCGCTGGCGCGTCGTGGCGAGCCATTCTGTGTTGTCCAGGCTCTGGCTGCTGTCGCTGGCGTCGCTGTCGGCATCGCTGTCGGAGGCGGGCGACGCGCGCGACTCGTCCCTGTCGGACGCTTTCGACTCCAGGCTCATGATGGCGGCAGGTGTCGCTGGCCCGGGTAAGCGTGTCGCATCCCCGTTGCACGTCGATTCATCGACGGTCGTGGTTGGGATTGGGGAAGGACGAGGCTCTGGGTGGGTGGATTGGTGGTTGCGGGAGGGAGACGCGTTTTACGGCGAGGGGCCCCCCCCGAGCATTCGGGAGCTGGAAATTTTTGAGGCGCTGCTTGGGTGCGGGCAGGCTTCAGGTGACATCACGCGCTGTGACAGCGCCGCCACACCAGCCTACTAACTTCCAAGTTGCTAACGCAACAGCTGCCTTCCGCAAAGAATCTGCAATGAACATATGTGTTGAAAAACAAAAAAGAGTTCGCTGACTCTATAGTATATATGTTGCTAGCCTACAAAGCCATAATTCCAAGGCCGCTCTCGCTCCGGCTGTTGTGTCTATACTATCTTCATGAGTGTTGTGATGTGATGCCGCCTGAAAATCCAACGCCCGCACGCTGCCCTTTACACCAAATTCGAACCCTGCGCAGAAAACAGAAAAGACAACCCCCGCCGCACAAAAGAAAGGCCAAGGCTATACTATTCGAATACCGGGTTGAAAGGCAATGCTTCCCATTCGCCTTCGGCTATGCGGATGCGCATCATTGTCCAGCACCACATGACTATTCCGGCAAACTCTTGAGCATCCAATACTTCTGCCCAAAAGACGAGATTGATGGTGTGTCCGACTCGCAAGATATGCTATATCTCGTCTGGTGAGAACCTGCCCCCCTTGGCCAGGGTTCGGTCCTTGCAAGCGCCCGTCCAACTGCGATGCCGACAAGGTTGCGCCCCGCTGGGCGCGCCTCGCGTTCCCGGTGTTTCCGCCGCCTGCTCGCTCGTGCCCGTCGCTGTCGCAGTGACCCGGGGCGGCGTTATCGTCGTCATCGTGCCGGGCTGCGCGGTGCCCGAGGTGCTTTCCGCTGGGTCCCAACAGCCCCAAAACTTGCCCGGTGTCTCGCAGGTGCTTGTGGATGTGGCAGTCGTGGCAGTCGTGGTTGATGTCGTGGTGACAACAGGGGCCGTCGTGGTTGTCTTGTCTTTGCACCAGAACCAGCCAGGCGTCTCGCAGGTCGAGGTAGATGACGTGGACGTGGACGTCGACGACGACGTTGTCGCAGTTGCTGTGCCTGTCGTCTCGTCAAGGCACCCCCACCACCCTGGCGTCTTGCAAGTTGAAGTGCGAGTGCGAGTCCGCGTCGAGGTGCTTGACTGGCTCGTCGTCGTGCTCTCAGTCCCATTGCTCTCATACATCTTCCATGGGGCGCAGTCGCGGCATTCGGGAGTGAAGTTGCATTCGGGAACGTCGTCGTACTTCAGAATCACGTCTGAGATGACGGCACGAATCTTGTGTGTGCCAATGCCAACTCGCCACCCTTTGTCCGCCACCACGTCCCAGACACACTCGCGGCCGGTGTGACAAGCCGTCTCTAGGGCGTAGCCGGCAAATGAGCAAGAAGCAGTGGCGCCGTTACAAGTGCCGATGTAGATGGGGTCCGCAGTATGGCCAAAGTGGAACGACCCCGTGTGCTCGCGTGTCTGAGGCGCCTTCGGGTCGGAGCCGGGAGGGACGGGAAGACCTAGGCGAGATGCAGCAAGAGCCTCGGGTACGGCCTCAAAGGTAACGGCCGGCAAGCCGTACGTCAAGCCAAGAAGTGACGTGACTGCACCGCCCAACGAGTGGCCCGTCAACCACACGACTGCATCTGGATACAGCTCGGTGACGTTGGAGAAGAGCTCCCGGGCGGCAGCATAGTAGCGGTTCTCCTCGCGCAGCTCCTGAGTGACGCAGGTGTTGTTGCATGAGTATGTGCCCGTGGCACAGTCGCAGACCTTGTGCCACGTCCACTGGCCTTGCTGCGCGCAGCAACAACTGAAGAAGAGATTATCGTTAATCTTGTCGTTCGTCGTTGTGCCATCGCCGTCGAACACGGCGGGAGTGGTGCCCTTGAGGCCGATGACGATGGTCGAGTTGGTTTCGTCGGCGAAGACGTGGCCCCGGAGCCCATCGGTCTGCCACCCGAAATCGACGCTGCGGTTGAACGGCTGGCCAACCTCCTCCCAGTCTGCGCCATCTTCGTCCTCGACATAGGCGTCGGCCGTCATGTATGCCAAGCTCAGGACCGTGTTCTTGTCAGTGACATCGGGCGTCGGGACCTCATCCATAGTCCAGGCAGACGCATCGAGGACGGCCGCGTATCCGTCGTGGCGAGCCCGAGCGACCATGGCATCTACCACGGCAGGTCGCCGGTCCACGAGGCGCTCTATCGTATGCGGCCTGCTCTTGGCCCTGAGATGTGTCAAGTCGTGCTCTGGATAGTCGTCTTCGGCGGCCAAGAAGACGCGGGGTGACGAGTCGTCGCGGCCGACGACGTCTCGCTTGCGGTGCAGTCGCGGGTGGCGGTCGGTGCCATGGTGGTAGATGTGTCGTAGCGTAAAGGTGTGTTCTGCCGGGCGCGGAGGCTCGGGCCGCGGGACAAAGCCCGGAGAAGGGGGTAGGAACACGTCCTGGTTGACGAGACGGTGTTGATCGGCCGAGGCGGCAGCGGGAGTGGCCGCGGCCAGGAAGGATAACAAGAGAGCGGCGGTGACTCTGCCCGCGGAGGCGCAGCCGAAGCCGGAGCCCGTCATGGCGGTAACAGTCTGTGCGATGCAGCCGCGCTCAAATAGCAAAAGGGTGTCTACATGAGCGATGCAGGAGAGGTGAAGGAGAGGGAGGGAGTTGGTGCGGCTTCGTCCTGGAGTTGTTGAGGGCGGCAGGGTGATGTTGTCATGCATCCACGGCTTATTAGGCGGGCACGCGGCCGACTGTCGTCAGCGGAGGCTCATGGCGTTGAGGTATCTGGCCACCCTCTGGCCGGCAGATGGAAGCGCAACAGTTACTCGGCAGCAGGTCTGAGAGTACTGTAGCAGCGTTGCAGGGCGGCCAAAGGACCGACTCCCGGACCCGCCACTATCAGAACTGCTAAGATAGCCGACTGGGGCAATCTGGAGCTACCTCGCCCTTCTAGCGTAGCATCGACGTCCCAGGGGCCATGTGACCCACTGTTCGGGCCTTGTCTCTGTGGGATCAAATGGTGACGGGGGGCTTGGGGGAGAACTGGAAGGGGACGGGAGGCGGGGCCGGCTTCGTCCCGTTCAGGTGACCGCCCAGGCTGCCCCGACGCCCCCCCAGCGCATTGCAGTGCCTGGCACAGGTGCTGTGCCGTGCCTGCGCTGCTGCAGCGCTGGAGCTTGTGCCCCCCGCCTGCTGGCGCCGGCCGGGCAGCTTTCCGCAGCGGAGCTCCACTCGGTGCGCGCACGCCCAAACGCACGCACGCTCGCTCGCTGGCGCGTCTCCCCAAAGTGGTGGCGCGTGCGACGTGTGCGATGGGAGCTCTGGACAATTGATGCGCCTCAAATTTATCCACCCACCACTTTAACTCCGCCTGCGCCCACCTGCTCGAGAGCTCCTCGTCGACACCCATCGCAATCGCCAACATACTGCGACGGGCGCTTCTCTCGGCCCCTCGTCAAAATGACTGCAATGTGAGTCTAGAGCAAAAATCAAATCAAATCCCTCTCCTTGGCGCTGTCCGCGCAAGGGCGCCGCTCCAGGACGCCGCGCGCCCTGACAGCTGGCGAGGCCTCGTTTGGCCTTCATCTGTCACGGCCCAAAGCTGACGCCACGCGTACAGGGAGAGCTTCGACAGCATCTACCTTGACCTCTCCAAGGAGAGCGGCAAGTGTAGGTTTGCCGAGACGGGCTTCGGCTGGAAGCCGTCGGGCGGCGGCGAGACATTCACCCTCGATCACAGCAACATTGGCGGCGCGCAATGGAGTCGTGCCTCCAAGGGCTACGAGGTCCGCATCCTCCAGCGCAACTCGGGCATCATCCAGCTCGACGGCTTTCAGCAGGAGGACTACGAGCGCCTGAGCAAGGTCTTCAAGAACTGGTACAGCACCGTTCTCGAGTCCAAGGAGCACGCCCTGCGAGGCTGGAACTGGGGCAAGGCCGAGTTCTCCAAGGCCGAGCTCACGTTCAGCGTCCAGAACAAGCCTGCCTTCGAGCTGCCGTACTCCGAGATCGGAAACACAAACCTCGCCGGCCGGAATGAGGTCGCCGTCGAAATGTCGCTGCCGCAGGACGCCAACGACACCGGCACGGACGGCCAGGGCGGCGCTCGCGGCAAGGGAAAGAAGGCCGGCGCTGGTAGGGACCAGCTGGTTGAGATGCGCTTCTACATCCCCGGCACAACCACCAAGAAGGAGACCGAGGGCGAGGACGGCGCTAGCGGCGACGAAGGAGAGGAGCAGAACGCTGCCACTCTCTTCTACGATACCCTCATCGAAAAAGCGGAGATTGGCGAGATGGCTGGTGACACCATCGCCACCTTTCTCGACGTGCTTCACCTTACCCCAAGGTTTGTCCCCTCTTGCCCTCAATCGCCATCAGAAGGCGTTTGCTGACCGAACAACCCCACAGAGGACGGTTCGACATCGACATGTACGAAGCTTCGTTCCGACTCCGCGGAAAGACCTACGACTACAAGATCCAGTACGACGCCATCAAGAAGTTCATGGTGCTGCCCAAGCCCGACGACATGCACTGCATGCTGTGTATTGGCCTGGATCCGCCGCTGCGCCAGGGCCAGACCCGGTATCCCTTCGTCGTCATGCAGTTTAAGAAGGACGAGGAGGTGACTATCGACCTCAACCTGGACGAGAGCGAGTTGCAGAGCAAGTACAAAGACAAGCTGGACGCACATTACGAGGAGCCTCTTCACCATGTCGTGGCCAAGATCTTCAGGGGCCTGGCCAACAAGAAGATTTCGTCTCCGGCCAAGGACTTTATTACGTATGCTCCTATCCCATCTACGCACATTGTGCTCTGCGCGTGCAGTTTGCTGACGCAGTCATCACAGCCACCGAAGCCAGTACGGCATCAAGTGCTCCATCAAGGCCAGCGAGGGCTTCCTGTATTGTCTGGAGAAGGCCTTCATGTTCGTCCCCAAGCCGGCGACGTACATAGCCTACGAACAGACGCAGTCGGTCACCTTCTCGCGAGTGGGCGGCGCCGTGTCCACGCTGTCCACGTTTGACATCACCGTGCTCATGAAGAACGGCGCGGGCTCTTCGCAGTTCAGCAACATTAACCGTGAAGACCTCAAGGCGCTCGAGGCCTTCTTCAAGCTCAAGGGTCTGCGGGTTAAGAACGAGATCGACGAGGACGCCAACATGCTGGCCGCGGCGCTGCGCGAGCAGGACATGGACGAGTCGGACGACGAGGTGGTGGCCGGCAAGGCTGACCGCGGCTCCGCCGACGAGGACGAGGAGAGTGTCGACGAGGACTTCCGCGCCGACAGCGACAGCGACGTCGCTGAGGAATACGACAGCGCGCACGAGAGCTCCGGCTCCGGCAGCGCGAGCGACGCAGAGAGCGGCGTCGACGACGACGAAGACGAGGGCATGGACGACGAGGAGGAAGAGGACGAGCGGCCCAAGAAGAAGAAGAAGACGGGCTAGGCTCGCTCGGCTCAGCTCCGAGCACAGAGAGGACGAAGAAGAGCGGGGGGCGGGAACGTTCGTAGCGGAACGTTTTCGTCCGGCAGATGCTCGTTTTGGCAGCGCTGGATATGAATGGATGGATGGATGGATGGAGGGGATGCGATGGCATTCGACAAGGGGGCGAAACTTACGAGCTTTTGACGGCGTTTAGGGCTGGTTTCTGAGAGTGACGAGGGCTGTCTTGCTTGATTCTTGCCTTGCCGTACCTGTACCTGTGTAATCGATAGCTGTGCATGTAGTTGTACCAACCCCCGAACAGAGACTACTAGGTATGAGCTTTGACGAGCGTTTGGCATGGCGCCTTAAGCGAGACGCTCCATCACAAGGGCCGAGCGAGGCAACCTCCCGCACTGCCGGGTTTCAGGAAGAGCCCGCTGGACGATTTCGTGATAACCCCGTGGCCGCTGGGGCGGGAGTGAGCACACCCATGGCGGCTGCGGCGACAGCATCACTCACGTTGCCGCATGCACCAAACATCTCGTTTCTTGGTGTCGATCGAATCCATTTGTGCCTATCGAGTACCGTTGCCAGGCCTAGCTAGGTCGACGCGTAAATCTCGGTGTCGCCCCTATATCTCTGATCTACATTGTCTGTCTCTTGCGGTTGGTGCCCAAGCTACGCCCTCAAGAGAGTGAGTGCAGGACAAACAACGCTGTTGCACTGCGTGTGTGGGAATCCTCTTCTCCTTTTCCAACCCCTGAGCCACCCGACTTTTGTGTAGCAACCACCGTTCTTCTCCGAGCTGGCTGCTCGACAAACCAAGAGAAACAGCGTGCAGCAATTCTGTCCGTTTTGCGCCGTCTAATTCCGCAAGACCCAATTCCCGTCTTTCATAGAAGAAAATCCCGCCAATAACGCCCTTAACGAGAGACAGAAGCGTATACATAACCACGCGGTCCGTGCGCTGCCATACAACACGCCTTGCTGCACTGGTGCACGTGCATGCCAGACGTGCCACATGCGGTGCAAATCTCATGCCATCTATAGGCGCAGAAATCCGGAACCAAAAAAAGGAAAAAAAAGCAGGCTGTCGTGTTGAGCATGTGCAAGTTCAAGTTTATCTTGTTGTAGGAAAACAAACGACTGTGGTGTGGCGCTAAACGGCTGTAGCATCGCTAGGCGCAGCGTGTATATGGGACACTGATCGATGTCAGATTTGGTCGGCGTTGTTCGCCTTCACATAAGCCCGCGGAAACAAGGCGTATTGTCCCACGGGCGGTGGCGTTTGGGTGCTCAGACTCGTGGTTCTGGCGCGCCCTCTCCGCATCCGCGGCAGGTCAGGTGACCGTCCAGGGCCTGGCTCGTCGACGACATGCGACTCGCTTGCGTGGCTCTTGTGCTGCACTCTCCTGGAATTGGTCGTCGTGGCGAACCCGACGAGCTCCGGAACGACATCGCCGGTTCCCGCGCTGCTTGGGTCGTGCTCGTCTTCTGCATGCATCTTGTCGGCCAAGTTGACCGCCGGCAACGGCTCCGACTCGTCGGTCCAGACGCCTGCCATTTTGTTCAGAGACGTGCTGCTCGCCGTGTGGCGCGTCAGTGTTGTCCACGAAGAAGCCGTCGACATGTGCCGTTTTCCGGTCGAGTTGGACCGCGAGGTCGAGTCCGTCGTAGTCGTTGACGTGCTGGATCGCTGATAGAATGGCGTCGGCTTCATGTTCGCATGGATGCCCTCGTCAAAGAAAGCCGCCTGGAAGAGCGGGACTTGGTACTCGTCGTACTCTCCGTTGGTGTGTTTTTCAGCCTCCTTCATCAGCATTTGCTGCTGATAGTCGCCGGGAATGAGCAAAGACGGCGAGAGGGTGAACCCGTGGGATTCTTTGAAGCTTGATGCATACGACGCGCGGTTGCCAGTCCTCAGATCCAGGTGTCGAACGCTCTTCCTGTCTCCCTTGGGCAAAGAAAAGTTATTTGTCACGGCCGCATGCGACGTGGGCGTCACGGCTTCGTGACCCAGTACGGCCGAGGTCTGACTGGCAGGACTCAGGCCCGGCAGGTCCTGGGGGGTCGGCGAGAGGAGCGAGGGGTGCGATTGCGCGAGGCCAGAACCTCTCATCTCGCCCAGCTCCTTATCCATGAACGAATGTGTCGGAGGAGAGTTGTTGTCTCGGGCAGTCTCCAGTGAAGGTCGTCCCCATTCATAGTTGCAATCTGCCTCTGCCTCGTGCTCGTAGCAGTAGTCGATGTCGTCCTCCCAGCGCTCCAGGAACATGTCGAACTCTGATCCCGCTGGCCCCCCCGCCTCCGATCCGGCAACCCCATGCGCGACAGGGCGTTCAAATCGGCCAAGTGTTTCCGACGCGCCGCTCATTGGCCTCTGTGACTCCGCCAGCGACCGCAGCATGGGAACTGAATGACTTCCTCGGAGCGAGGAATTGTTGCTGGCCAGGCTAAGGCGAGATCGGCGAGAGACGCCAAAATGCTCTTCCTCCTCGGGCACATCTGGCAACGCGGATAGGATCGGATCGTACGACCCCTGAACCGGAGAGGTCAGAGGCCAAGCCATATCGTATGCCTCGCCAAGTACAGGAGACGACGCTCCGTCCTCGACGAAGGGTACGTGTTCATGATGGACCGACGTGGCGGTGGGCAGATGGTCTGCGGAGCTGAAGGGAGGAAAGGGCTGCGGGCGACGGAAGCCAGCAGCCGTCTGCGGACGGTCAACAAGTGTCGACGTTACACTCTCGTGAGGCTCTGGGTAGTTGGACTGGCGGCTGGAAACGCGCGGCGGGACCGGCGGGACCGCAGAAGCAAAACTGGTTTCAACGGGCGAACGTGGGGGCCGCACAGGGGCCCGCGGAGGGCTTTTGCGAAGATGCTCCCGTGAGCGCGAATGCTTGACTAGCCGTCGAGGCCCGGGCACTGGAGCCGGCTGGCGAGGAAACGATGACTGCTGGGGCGTCGTGGCATCGTAGTGACCGTCATCTGCCTCGTCTATGGAATCCGTTGACACAGCGTACTGGCTGCGGAATTCTGCCATTGGGCCATCCCCGGCAGTGGGCACGCTGGTTGAAGCGTGGGCTGGGATGGGAGGAAAATCTGCGGTGGGGTCTACCACGTACGCTGCCTGGGCATCGTGAGCAGCTTGCTTCCGTTGTCTGTGAGCCACGTGCTGGAAGTTGAAAGGACCGGATATTTGCAGCTTCTTCTGAATTGCCTCGTCTCTAGAGGGCTTCCGGCGAGAAAAGATGGCCGGGATAATGGAGTCCTTGGTCCCGACTCCAGTCATGTCGACCGGTCCGTCGACCGAGTATATCGAGCTTGCAGATGAGCTGTGAGAGCTGCTTTCCCGCTTCGACTTGCCCCTTCGGTGAAACAGATTTTTGCTGAAGTTGGAAACGCTCTCAGCGCGGTCGCGAGACGGGGTGCTGCTGCTATCGTTGGACCGAATTGACGTCCGGCGGGCGATGAAATGGTTCTCGAGGGCGATCTCCCACGGCGGCCGGTCGATGGCATCAATCGCACCCACCGAGGCTAGGGATGACGACTCCGACGAGGCGGCACGATGGCCATGCTGTCGGTGTAATCGCGATACCCGCTTCATCTGCTTGTTCGAGTTTCGTAACCTCTCGGGCGAGGAGGGACCGTCGGCTGCTGCATTCAGAAACTGGGCCACGCTCGCACTCGAAAGCTGTTCCGTGGAGGATGGACCGGAGGGCTGTGTGGTAGCTCGCTGAGGAGGAGCAGATGGGCGAGATTTAGGAGGGTCCTTTTTGTCTCGTTTGACGGGCTGTGTGGGTACTCCAGTGTAGTACCCCGAGTACAGGGACAAGGACGATGCAGTGATCATGGTTTCCCGGTGGAGCGGCAGAGGGCGACGACAAGTCGTGCCCTCCGGATCATTGGCAGTGGTCCAGGTCCAACGACGAGGCCGGAATTGCTCCCCTGATCTGCAAGCCGGCGCAAGATGGACGTGAAACCCCAAAAAGGGCCGTTGTTCGAAGATCGCAACAGTCGACACGGAGCAAGCAAGGTACGGGGACCTGCTGTGGGGGGGTTTTTGAGGGCCAGCGCCGGCCAGCACTGATATTATAATGAGACGGCCGGGGAGCCGCGAGAGATTTGGGTGCAATCTTGGGGGCCACGAGAGAGCACCGAGCAAGGATTTGGCAGACACCCCGGCCCGGGCGAGGGCAAGGGCAGGTACTCTGGGGTGGGAGGGGGCACAGGTGTCCGGGGTGCAAAGTGTGTGTTTGCTGGTGGGCTAGGGGAGAACGACCTCGGATCCGGGGGTCGAGCAGGGCCGATGCCTGTGATAGTTTAGACGGAGGCGATTGGGTGGTCGACCGTCTCAATGCAAGGCGTCGTATGGCATGTGCCCTCTGGCGCATATACGAAGCCCAGTGGGCGGTGGCCATGAAGCAGTGATGGAGTTCAGCTTGCGTGCGAAGCAGCCAACGTGGAACGATCTGGTGGATGTTGCCGGGACGAGGGCCCGATGCTTGTAAGTGCGAGGAGCACTGACGGAGGCGTTCTTGACTGGGTCAAAGATTACCCAAAAAAAAAAAAACAGGCGGCTGAGTGGGACGACGGCGACGACGACGACTGCAGTCTCCGTCTAAGCACAGGCGTCGTCCCGCGGAGTCGGAACGGCTCTTGGTGCGGCTGCGGCTGCGCCTGCGTGGGTGTCTCAGACAGCTTCTGGGGCTGTTGGCGTGTCCTAACGGACGAGCTAGCCGTCAAGGCCGGTGAACGGTGGGAGGCCCGGCGGGAGACTTGTCGACGGGACACGGCTCACGGATGAACAAAGGTCGGCGTCAGGCACGGCGAGGGCGAGGGCTGGGGGTAATGAGATGGGAGAGCCATCGACGCCCGGCCGCTCAGCTGGGCGTCACGTCGACAGCTTCCTAGATGAGTCGCACCGCATAATCAGGTACTGGTCGCGTCGTCCTGCGCACGTCGCAACCAGCAGCACCTCAGTCCAGGGTCCATCGTCCAGACACGGAAAGTCGACGAGTGCTGGTGGAGGCGGCCGCCAACCAGCCAAGCAGAGGCGCGTGTGGATGGTGTGGATATTTAGCGTGTCGACTGTGTCCCACGCAAGCGCGGTTCATCAATCTGGCCATCCGCCGCGTCGGGTCGTGCTCGATTCTGCCGGGCGTGGGCGTGGGGAGCAAAACAGAGGGTCCCTCGCTTGGTTGAATCCGCCCTGGTCTTGTCGCCCCAATGAAATCCCCCTCGCCTTTGGCTCTGGCTGTGCTTGCTGCGGCTGCAGGGCATCCGTCACTCATCCCTCTGCAGTGATATGCAGGAACGGCATGGCGGGCGTCGCTTGGATGAACCAACGGCGCGCAGGCCAGGCCAGGCCAGGCCAGAGGGCGAGAGAGCGCCCGAAGGATTGCAGCGGACGGCTGATGAGGGGGCGGCCGCCCATTCATGTGCCCAGCCCGGGCAGGCCCGCCGCGAGGAACAGCAGCGGCGGTGGAACAGGGCGGGAGGGACGAGGAACCCGCCCCGTGAACCCCCCGACAGCACCAACTGCATGGGAGCGCCCTCGACGCAGCTTGGGGGACGGGGCCGGCACGCGAGCGGTGGCCCGCAGTGCGAGTTGAGCATGCAGCAAGCCTGCCCTCGACGCCCTCCTAGCGCCGTGGCAGAGCCAGCCAGAGGGCGACGTCGACGCGCCTCCCTCCAGGGGCCCTGGAACCCTGTCCACTCTCATCTCCACAGCAGCTTATGCCTCAACCAGGGATTCCCAAGGCCCCCATGGCCCCTGGGCGTGGTGCCGGCCGTCTTGCTCGCCGTGGTGCCAGCTGTGGTGCCAGCCGTGGGCCGTGGTGCCAGCCGTCGAGTCGCACGACATGCTCGCCCACAGGTCATTGTGCCTGGTGACTCCGAGACCCAGCGCCGCCCCAGGCCCCGAGGGTCGTCGAGCCATGTCACCGGGAGGCTGTGAAACGTCAGACGCTGGGCTAGCCTGGCCCTGGATCGACAGCGCTGGACTTTTGGTGTTGGAGACGTCGCCGATGCGCCGCGCCCACGCCTGCAAGGACGGTGCGTCTGAGCATGTCTCGGGCTGGACTTGATGCCACGAGGCAGAGGTGCAGCCCGTTTTTGCGACGGCACGGCACACAATGGCGGGCTCCAGACACGCCTCGGGCACCTGGGACCCGGCCCGGGTACAGCAGGTCTAGGCATGGACTGTCGTCCCGTCGTGCGCGGCTGTCTCGGTTCGCTGGCTGACTGTTTGTCTCCTGCTGCGTCTCCTCGAACCCGGCCTCAAGGCGGATGCAGGTAGCAGCAAGCACGCACGCGGGTGTGACGGGGTTGTGACCCGTGAGAGGTGGGGGACCGGAAGCACGGTGCAGTTGAAGACGGACGGGGCAAGACGGGCAAGCAACCTGGAAGTGGAGGAAGCATTGGCCTCCCCACCGTGGGTGAGTTTACTCGTCTTCATCAGGCACCATCTCATCGTGTTCTGTCTGTAGGTACGGAGTAGATGTACCAAGCAGGGCAAGTACCTTGCAAGTTACCTACTCGAGGACGGCAGCACCAAGTACGGCGCTGTATACGGAGTACCTGCCGCGCAACTACGTGTATCCTCCTTCGACCAGTAATCTCACCTGCCCCCGTAACGCGAAAGCGGCGCAGGCAGGCGCGATTGTGATGATGGAGCACTTGCTGGCGGTTCTTTCCTTCCAGGTTCTCTCTCCAGGGCTGCTCGCGCCTGCCTTGCGAGGGCCAGCAGGCGTTGTCCACTGCCCAGTAGGGTACTATGCCGAGCACGAGTCAACCTCCATGGGCAGAAAGGCAGGTACCTACGAGGCTTGCGAGGGCAGCACCACTCGAGGTTCTCCGCACACGAGGTTCCAGTTACTCCCGCACCCCATCTCATCGTTGCCTCGATTCCCGCCCGCCTGGAACGTGGCATCTGGCCCCCTCCGCGAATCCCAGCATCAAGCCATCTTCAAGCCATCATGGCTGCGGTGCAGCACTGAATGACCCTTTGTCGGGCTCAGGCAAGCCGCGTCTTCACCGGTTCAGAGATTCCTCAGGTAACCAGCCACCCGCGGGACGACTCCGACCGCAGGACGGGGTCCCTGGTCGCCGCGCGAGCTTCGGCGCTGCCAAACAAGGCCACGCCCCTCGAGCAGGGAGCCTTGAAGGAGGATCCCCTGTTGAGCTCCCTTGGCTCCATGTCCAAGTTCTTGGGCCAGAAGCGATGGAGCAGGGGTTCCCTTCAGGAGCGACAGTCAGCCTCCCGCACATGTCAGGCCCTTTCCCCGGCCTGTCTTCTGCCAGCCTGTCGATAACCATTTCCAGACGCATTAACACGCCTGACGCGGGAAATTCGGCTTATTGCAAGCGATAGCTGCACGAGCATGGATCGCAGTCGAGGGCGTTTGCTTGCGGTAACAGTTCCTGAAGTCGCCGCGTTGGACGCTGCTGCGTCCGCGACCAAGTACGTAGTCCGAACGCCCCGTGTACGGGCATGCACGAACAAAACTGGACATCTGCGCCTCAGCGGTGGATGCCATGCTTCCACGCCAGATCTGACTTCTCCACATGTCTGGGCCCGTTACGATGGGTTGGATAACAGGCCTTCGCGCGAGCAGATGGGGCCGGCAACCCCTGGAGACAGACAGGTACGAGTATTTCTCCGCTTTGACGCGTAACAAGCTCGAGATGTAACTCGACTCTTGTGCCCCGATTTCAACTCCAAGCGGAGCACCGCCGATTCCTGTCGCGCCGCTGGCTGCACTGTTTAGCTCCCAGGGCTTCCTGGTCTGGAACGGGCAGTCCAGATGACGAGTCCAGGCTGACAGAGTCCAAGCACTTTTTGCCGAGTCCGTTGCACGGGCGTTTTTCTGTCATCCCGCGTCTCGGGGCGTTGGTCTGGACCTTATAAGCAAGCACTAATGTCCTGCTCAATGTCTCGACTCTTTCGCCAGAAAGTCTATGTTGAGCAGTGCGACCTTGGCGCAAGACTGGGGCCCTTGAGTCGCCCTGCCTGCTCTGAATGACTTGCAGCATGGCCGCTCCGTCGACATGCTCCCTAGGACGTTCTCGCACTAGAACACCAAGCGTTGTAACCGATACACGCGCTTCAACCCCGCCAGCCGGGACAACACATGAGGACTGGCGTGGCGGCCCTGCATGGCCCTTTTCCGAGACGAAGTTTTGTTGAGCCCACCAGCAAGGCAACAAAGTGTGCAGGCAGCTTGCTCGAACAAGCGCAACGATGGGCACGTATTCTCAGGCGTCATTCTCTGCAGGTCTCCCATACTTCGGGATGTTACATTGCCCTCTCACTCGTCGAGCCGAGCCGATCGTGGATGCGCAAACAAACCCAGGTCCTCCGAGGCATCCAAGCATCTTCGACTTTCGTCGACAGGGCGGCAGGGGTCCGCGTGCGCCACCTGCGTGGGCTCGTCTCCCGTGGCTTAGGCCCATGCAGCTAAGTTGCGCCTACAGCTCTAGCGCGAGGCACGCCTCCATTGGGGTCGTCATGGTCCAGACATGGTGGGAGGAGGTCATGTTCCATGGCCTTCTGTTGCTGCACCCCTTGTTGGTGCAGGAACTGCAACCTGCAACAACGACGAGGAACGCGTTGCCCGGGAGTGTGATTGGTCCCACCCGCTCACAGTCAGGACGGAAACGAGGGGGCCAGGCACGGCAAGTCCCCATAGTGCGCCAACTTTTCAAGAGAGCTTCTGTGAGCCAACATGCGCAAGCATAGCCCAGGAAAGCAACTGCTCCGATGCGCGTCTTCTCTTTGGCACTTCCTCAGCCACTTCAGGTTCCCCACTCTTGACATTTGGTAAAGAAAGATCCAACATCTTCTGACAAGGTGCGCACGCAACGTGAGCAGCTGTTTGGACAACCAACACGTCTCCGACGAGCTGGCCAGGGACCGAAGCCAATTGAGCATGAATAGGACGCGTGGCCCTGACGGCATTTCACACAAGGACGGGACAGGGACCGGGTCAGAGAAAGCTTGCTGCAGGTTCTTGCTCCTGCGCAGAGGCAAGGGAAGAGGATTCGGCGACAATGTGTCTCGATTGGGGCTGTCCCGCTGTGGAGAGTCGAGACAGCAATGCTCGATGGAGACGAGAGCTGCCAAGCCCTGACATCCTGGCACGTCGAGGTCATCCCTCCGCACGCCGGGTACAAGGGATTGTAAGGCAGCAATAAGCTTCCATGGTGGGACAATGCTCGCCCTGCAAGCACCAGCCCACGTTCGGGTACGAGGACTCGTACAAGTACAACAAGAAGATGCGAGTTGCCAGCGTCAGCCTCCTCGCCGGCGCGTCGCGCCTCGTGCAAGTACACTGACAAGGCGGCGCGACGAGGCGACGGGCGACCGCTGTCGATAGCATTGGTTGCTAATGCTCCGCCAGAGGCTAGCCTCGTGACGCTCGGAATCAAGCCGTGCAAACTGCTGGGCATGCCGTGACACTCGCCGCCCGACATTGTTTGCGAGAAGCGCCAGCGCAGAACCACGCCGGTCAGCAACGGCACGGCAAGCACTCGTGCAGGGGAGCGGCATCGCACTGGATATCGCCTCTACTCGTACTGCTACGTACCACTGGACTACGGACTGCTAGCTGCTGTCGTGATCTGCTGTGGCCTGAAATTGGCTCCGATAGCAAGTTTCCGAAGATCTCTACGGTGGGGGCAGCGGGTCGACATGGATCGCGAGAAGATGTCGAGGACCCCACATGGAGCGGCTCAACGCGACGGTGGCATGGTGGCATGTTGGGTTCGCGGGACATGACCCGAGCTGCTTCCAAATCCTGGGCCGTAGGGAAGGGGGCGTCCTGCTCCTTCGCGCTTGTGCGAGTACTTGTAAGCCGCGCATGAAGAGCCCAGGGCGCCATTCCTTGGTCGATGTCGGACGGGACGGCTCCCTCGCACTGCTGTTGCCCATCCGAGTTGACGGTCCAGTCCGGTCCTGCATCGGTCACTTGAGACACACGAGGCATCGACGTCGGACAGTTGCAATCACGGGGGGCTTTTGGCGGCGTGGTGCCGAGGTCAATGACGTCGCTCGCGCTTTGTCGCTGGCCCTCGAAAGGCACACATGAGACACGAGACAGACAGATGACCAGAGAGGGTGTCGTCGCCGCTGCAGAGAGGCGAGCTTTCTGGGCCTCGGCGGGGGCTGGGACCGTGGAAGTCGGTGGGTTTGGCTTGACAGGGAGACGCCTGGGGGCCATTGCCTCGTGCCGTACCGTACCGAGCCATGGTGGACGCGGGGAGAAGAGGTCGGTGTGACGGGATTGCAGGCTACTACTGCACGAGGCCGCATGTTGGTGGGCAAAGGTCTGCGAACGGACCATTGACGGCACACGCTCACCCAGCCACGACCCAGCAAGATCCGTGTCTTCCCTGTTGAACCACACGGAGTTGCTTGTCGGATCATGGCATCGCATCGCGTGGCATGTTCTCGACGAGGCGAGGCGGTTCGGAAAGTTTGGCCGACGCAAGGGCCGTTTTGGATTTACGAGGCTCCGTCCATCTCGTCCAGGTCGCCGCCTGCCTGGGACTGCTAACACGTGTATCCACGGTCCGAGCACGGCGCATAGAACACAAACACTGGCGCTCATCGACTTCAGATGGGCTGCGCAGTCATGTCATCCCTGTCAACCGCCTGGGCAGATGCGCAACGTGAGGGAGGGAGGTCCGGCATAGCGCGGCTCATATCAACTTGCACACGGGCGCAAGGAAGAGTCAAGGGAGGCAGCACCGACGAGTTGCACCAGGGATGGCGTGGATTCTTCTTCTTCTTCTTCAACAACGACAACAATCTGGCTAAAGTCGACAGAAATTCACCGAGACGGCACCGCATCAGGCCCTTGCGGATGGACCTGGCTCCTCTTCGGGGCGACAATGGCCGACCGTGGAAGGGTAGTGAAACGTACGGAGGCAGCGCCACGCTTCAACGACCCCCATTGACTCCATAAACGGACTGAGATCAGCGGGCTGCTCAGCTTTTTGGCAGCCGGCAAGCTCCCACCGACGACGAACAGAGTCTCACTCACGCTGGGCTCCACCATCAATCCCGGGAAGCTGGGCTGGGCTGGGCTGGGGCCCCAGCCGGGATGTGGTGTCGTCGGGACAGGGAGAAGAAAGAAGCATTAATATCCGCCTCGCACGTTCCTTGACAACGTGCTCGGCATAGTGCCTGTCAAGTAATGTCCGCCCAAGGTTTGCTCGATAATTAACCCGGGATGGCGTCCCGTCACTCAACGGCGATCGACGCCACGCGAAGAGACCGCTGATCGGTCGGTGGAGGGTAGAGTCTGCCGTCCGTCGCTTTATATCGGTGCCATCATGATTCGTGGCCACCGGCGTCTACGGACAGCGCGGTGACGAGCACAGCCCGGAACGACGTCCCTGCAAGAGGCCGTCAGGCCCGCAACGCGGAGCATTGGAGGTGCAATTTTCTCCATGCCGGCCTTTCCAAAAGCTCCTGCCCTTATTGCCGCCGCGACGGCCGAGCACAGTGAAGCCTGGATGATCCACCACGCCGATGAGGAAGAAGCAGGGCCATCCCTGTGCGCAATCTGCTAGCCACCACGGCCCCAGGTGGCCCAAGTGCCGTCTTCAACACAGGCCGCCCCTGTCATCGTGTCCCTTGCGTGTTGATGAAGAAACACGGTACTGTCCTTTGCTGGCGTCGACTGCTCAGCCTCACCCTTGCGCCGTTGCACGTGGAGGCGCGATGCTTTGTTGTTTACCTTTGCATCGTCGTTTCGCTCCCGCTTCCCCGCGCCCCTTGGCACCATTCACTGCTGCCTGAGCCTCGTGTACTGTAACAAGGCTACGACGCTGAGACCTCGGATTGCGTTGAAGCACTACCGGCGTCGTCTGAGCGGGGTGGCGGCAAACGCCCTGCGGGCCCGGCTCTTGGATGCCCGACTCGTGCAAAGGGGAAGCAGCCCCAGCCGGGACTTCGAATCCGGCCTTCCTAGCGTCCAAAGGGCTGCATTTGTTTGTTTGCTGCCGTCGGCCGCAGGCGCGCGGTCTGCCGGCCGCCCGGACGGCGAACCTCTTCAACCCCCCTTTGAGCGCGCGCGACTCGCCAGGCAGTCCTGTTCCAGCAGCTCGGCGATCCCGCCTGGGTTTGTTGTGGCATGGGCTGCGCGCTTACGTAGAACGAGCCAGTGTTAGATCCGGCGCAAAATCGCGCTCTCCCGGGGTCGGGGGATAGAGCAGCGTCGGCGGCGTTTTTTCTGGGGGCCGCGAGACTGGACTGCCTGCCGTATGCGACCACGAGAACGGCACTGCTTTGGTCCGTGTGGGCTTGGGCTCTGGCTTGCCTTGCCGGGCCCGCCCCTCCCTCTCAGATGGTGGACACCATCGCGATCGTACGCTGTCTGAGGGAGCTCTCGTTCGAGAAACATGGGCGCGATGGGGGCCGCGGGGTGGTCACCTCACGAGCGACGGGCGCGCTGGCAGAATGCCGCTGCCCCGTCGCGCTGGGAACCCACTCGGGAAGCTTGCTGGCATGTTGGTGCTTGCGTGCTTGGACGTGAACCGCGGAGGCTCCCCCCAAGTTCCTGGCAAAAGGGGGCCATTTCTCATCGTGGTGGACATGTCGCAGCCGTTGCTCGCCCCCCGCAAGGATGCTCGCGGGTAAGAACATGTCATCAGGAGCTCTGAGGCCAGCCAGCCAGCCAGCAGCGTCCAGGCATGTCCCGGATGCAACACATGAGTCCCGAAATAGAAGCAAAGCACGCAACTACAGCTGCATTCGTAGAGCATGTGCGTTCGATTAGGAATGTACATACGTACGACCACTCACGCTGTACGTAGGCGCCGCCAACGTCGCACATGAGAGCAGACATGTCGCGCTCGACGATAGATCCAACGGAGATGCGTGTGCCAACTAGATAGCCCCGCCCCCGAGCACCAATTCTACCCGGGGTCATCGGGAGACCAAGAGGAAACATGAAGAACAGAGAGAAACATAAAAAGGAAATAAAGCAGAAGCCGAACCCGCCCAACAACGCCTCGCATTACGAGCTCAAAGACAAAACCGCCCCTGCCCCCTTTGTGGCGGCCTCAGCTGGGGTATTGCGCTCCCCGCCTGCTCCCATGTCCCTCTCCTTAGTAGTTAAATGCTGAGCTGAGCTGAGCTGAACCGAACTGACCGACTGACCGACCCCTTGGGGCCCGGGCGCACGACAACGTGCGCCCCCTGATATGCTATCATTGATTATCGGGTGTTGCGCGCGCAACCCCGCGACGACGATCCATTATGCGACATGTACTGTTGTTGACCGCTACCTTTTTTTAATCGCTCAAATGGTCGCCGCGCGTCGGTGATGGATGTGGCTAAAGAAGTGAGACGGGTATTGGTTGCGACGTGCGTCGTAGTGTTGAGTGGTGGTGGTGGTGGTGATGATGATGGTGGTGATGGTCATGATGGTCCGCTGGTGCTGGTAGTGGTGTCCGCGTCGGGAGTATCACCTGCAGCTGGAGCGTCGCCCTCCTCCTTCTTGTTCTTCTTCCTGGCGCGGAAGAAGTCGCCGAGGGCGTCGCTGACGCTCCGCGATCTTCTCCTCCCCGGGTCGTCCTCCACCTCGCCGTGGGATCCGGCGCTCTCCTGTCTGTGCAGCGCGGCATGCAGGTGATCGTCCGGGGCGGGGATTGCCGACTGGCCTAGCGAGTTGCCTTGACCATCCTCGTCGTCCTCGTTGAAGAACAGGCTGGCGCGGATGCTGGAGCGGATGCGACGCATCGACGACCTTTGCGCCTGGTGGCTGTCATTCTCCCGCAGGAAGCCGTCCTTGACCACGGTCGTCACCGTCGACGAGAGCGGAGACGGCGATATAAACGTCTTGGAGCGGTGGTGGCTGGCGGCCCGGCCGAGCGCAGAGCTGGGCCGCGGCGTCACTGGACGGTCCGTAGGGAAGGACGGGGGCGCGGCGGGCTCCCTCTGCGGCGTGCTTGGGAACGATTGCGTCGGCGTAGAGGCAATGACGGAGGGCGTGGCCGCGGGTTCCGCGGGGAACACCTTGTTACCGCCAGGCGACGAAGCTGAGGAGTCCCAGGATGATTGCCACGGATTCTCGACCAACGGTGAGGTCACGTCGACGAGCAGGTCCGGGGCGCTCGCAGCAGCTGAGCTCGTGACCCTTACAATGCCGGGTTCGCTAGCAGGAGGAGGAGACTTTGGCTTGATCGTTTCAGCGAAGCTGACCCGCGAAAGCTTGCTCGACCTGCGCGACTGCGACTTTGGAGGTGGAATGTCGCGTGCCGTGCCACCTCCGTTAACGTCGTGTTGCCTCAAGCCGATGGTCTCCTCGACGCCCTCCGCCTCCGAAAGGACGTCTTCGTCATCGTCTTGCGGCTTCCTCCCGCTAGTGATGAGAAACACGCCAAAGAAGGTGAGCAAGCATCCGCCAACAAACTTGGCCGCCTGCTCGAGCGTCGTCTTTTCGAAATCCCGGTACAGGATGGCGCTTCCCAGGATGACACAGAGAGTGAAGAGCACGAACTGGATGGGAATGACCTGGGTCGAATCGAAGCGCTGGAGCGCCTTGTTGACGTAGCGAATTTGCATGATGGCAGTCCCGAGAAGAATGAGGACAAGCACGTAGGTGACGGGGGTGGCAAAGGCCCTCCAGAGGGTAGAGGAAAGCATGGACGAGACGCCCTTCGTGGCCAAGGCAGTATAGCCCCCTGTTCCCAAACAAGTCAGTAACTCATTACACCAGACGTTTGAACGGGATATCGCGTACCGAAGAGACCCACGAGCCCCAGATCTATCAAGATTGTGCGTCTCCCGTACCTTGGGCTCGCCCACATGAGGACCAAGATGAGGAGAACCGTCACGCCCATGTAAATTTCGAATTCCATGGTGGTGATTGCGTCCCACACGTCGTGCGGCTCGAGCTTAGTCTCCTCCTGGTTGGCGCTCAGGACGACGGTCACGACACCGGCCACGGCGATGACGACGCCCCAAAAGTCTCGGGCGCGGAACCTCTCATGGAACATGACGGGAGCGATGATGCAGTTGGAGACGAGGGCGACGACGCCGAGAGGCGACACAATGGAGGCCGGAGCAAAGCCATAGGCGAGAAAGTTGCCCGTCTCGCCGAGGGTGATGAGGATCTGGCCCAGCCACCAGTATGGCGACTTGAGGTACGTCGACGCAGCCTGTGCGGTGGGGTCAGGGCCGTTTTCGACATCGGTGGTGGACGACGACTGGAACGAGGCGGCGAGGGGGTCCGTCTCGTGGTCGCCGTGGCCGTCGTCGGGATCATGGCCGCCGTTGGTTCGGTGTGCAACGACGGCAGAGGCATGGCCATTGCCCCGCCCAGCACCGTCGGCTCCAATGGCGCCGTATGTCCCCGCGTTTGCGCCGGCGCTGCTGCTGCCGCTCTGCGCCCGCTTCAGAGCAGCTCGCGCCCGTTGGCGGACGCGGACACGCTCCTTGTGCAGTCTCGTGTGTGCATAGCGCTGGACGTTGAGGGCCAGGGCGATGAGGACGTTGCCGACAATGGCAGTGACGATGCCTATGAGCGAGGACCAGTTCTTGAGCACCTCGCCGGGGTCGCCGGGTAATCCGGAGGACGTCGGGCTCGCGGAGGGGGCGGCCGTGGTCACCGTCGGGGCGCCTGTGACTGTGGGCACCGTCGTCGCAGTCGCCAAGGTCGACATCATCGCGAGGACCGGCGAGGCTGCAGGCGCGGATGCGGACACGGGCGGGAGCGGCCTGCGAAAGGCCCGACGAGGGGGACGAATGCCGCGCGCCTTGAGTGGTGGTGGTGGTGCGCGGATGGTGATATCATTGGGCTGGTGGCGATGCTGGTGACGACGTGGGCGAGTCGCAAGTCGGAGGACGGGGGCCGACCATGACAGCACAGCAGCCGCGCGGCGCTGGGCTTGGATGAACGGAGGGAGAGCGCGAAGTAGAAGTATGCGAAGCGATGCGATGCGATGCGAGCGGGTGCTGCAGATGATGATGATGCACGGATTTTACAGATGCACGGGGCACAAGGAAATCGGCCGGCCGGCGAGGTTGGCGCGCTTCATTTCGCATCTGGCGGTTCGCCCGCAGCGTCGGAGAGCGGAGTGGAGTCGCTTGGTGCTGCCTTTCCTTCCTTCCTTCCTGTCCTGCCGGTGGAGCGGCGGTCTTCTGCACGCTTTTTGCGGAGTACGAGGTGTACGTAGTGTACGTAGTGTACGTACCCAAGATGCTGCTGAACTTGGCAGCCTGCAGCAGGCAGGAGCTACCTGGACGCACGACCGTGCAGGGCCGAAGCTGCCACCTGCGCCACGGACGCCCTTGCGTTTTTGGGCCCGAATGCACCTCATTTGACGGCCCTCGGCGCCAAGGGAGCTCGCGCCACAGCCGGCGGCACCGCACCGCACCGCACTGCACTCCACTGGGCAGCGCTGGTTCTGGAGTGGGAGAGCCACCTACCTGGCACCCACCTCAGTGCCCGACGGACAGCCCAGCAGCCCTGCGAGCGGGCTGTCCGCAAAGGTCCTCGGCGGCGGCGGGCGTCAGGCTCGGGCGCCGGCAGACGTCAGTGTCGCAGCGGGTCACGGGAACCCAAACCCGCTCCACCTCATCCAACAGTCGGGGTCGACATCGCCGCACGTCCCCTCTGTAGGTGGTTACGTGCTTCAGAGTTCAGCCCGGCGCAGACACAGATACTGCTAAACAAGAACACTGTCTCACCTGGCCTTGCGACGACTCCACCGCGCCTCCGCCATGAGCCGCGACGGCGACAACGGCGACAACAGCTCCAACGTCTTTGTCCGCTTCAAGCAGCACGTCGACGCCAACATCGCCTCCGGCTTCAACACCCTGCTCGGCGGCCATCCGACTGCCCCGCGTCACGCCACCACTACGTCCACCGCCACCGACGATAATACCGTGACGTCTCCCCGCGCCATGGACATCGACGAGCCCGACCGGCGACCCCCGACCTGGGACGTCTTCTCCCTCATATCCTCGGCGTCCTACTCCCCATCGGCCCTGCGCCATCTCCCACAGCCCGTCCCTAACGATCTTCCGCCGGACCTCGACTCCTCCGTCTTCACCTTCGAAGATGCCTTCGAGGACCTGCTGGCCGTCTCGCAGAGCCAGCCCCTGCCCGACATCACCGCCAAGTACGACCAGAGGAGGCTGCTCCGCCAGATGTTCCCCAACGGCGAGCCCACATGGTTCTGGATGCGCCGCCTGCAGTCACAGGGCCTGGTCGAGAGCCCAAGCCGCGGTCGCTTCTTCAGAGCCCTCCGCCCGGACTGGGATGGCTTCCACCGCGAGCTCGATCGGCGCGCGGCCGAAGTGTGGCGTGGCGCCACTGGCGGCAGCGGCGACGAGGACGACGACGACGAGGACGCCGGAGATCTGTTCCATGAGATAGGGCGCGCCTTCAAGCAGATAGAGCGGGGCTTCTCCGACGAGGGCCGCGCCGTGTCGCAAGACACGCCCGAGGCAGACGACGTGTCTCAGCGGCGGGACCGGCGGCACCCAGACACGTTCGACGACCTCTTCTCCTCCATATCCTCCTCGTTTGCCCACGGCCAAAAGTCGTGGGAGACATTCCTCAAGACCATTGCGGATCAGTCCGCCGCCCTTGAGAAGCGCAAAGACGCGAGCCTTGCCGACGGTGACACGAAGCAGGTCGAGACGCGGGACGAGTACGTGGACCGGTTCGGCTACCTCCACAGCACCGTCACCCGCAAGACGCTCGACAAGGACGGCAACGAGATTGGCCGCGAGACGTACGTCACCATGCGGCCCGCCGAAAAGAGCGCGCCCGAGCAGCACCAGCTCGACAACTACCCCAAGGAGGAGCTGGATCATGCCGAGGGAGCCGCGGATGAAAACGGGAAGAACAAGTCTGGCTGGTTCTGGAAGTGATCCTCCTGAGCTCGCGCACTTCATCACCACTCCGTTCATTTACCTTCACATCAATTATCGTGCTGGGTATACGTCTTTGGAGCTTACTCTTGCCTCAATAGTCGTCAGATGTACATGCAATCAGCATGGAATCTTGTTGTACGAGCGTGACAATGAAAGTATTGAAGCGGCTCACTGGCAACGTGAGGCACCATGCCCAGAGTAACTCGCCAGGAATGCTTCGGTTGCCTCGTGTTTTACTTGTACTATCCCTCGAGATATCCCTGCTCAGGTCATTTCTGCTCTGTACAAGCATGCTGAGGGCAGGGCTGGGAGATGCTCGCTATTTGGAGGTGCGAGCAAGACTGATGGTTGGTTTTGGGGCCGGGTGGCCACAGCCTCGAGCGGCACGCAAGCAGGCGGGCAGGCCGCAGGGCCGCGCTCCTCACCGGCATGAACTTTTGGCAAGGCGAGACGGCGCACTATTGGCTTGCCGAAACACGAGTGTTGCGTGCATATGGATAGGCGCATAACGAGCAAGAAGGCATGTACATGACCCATTGCTTAAGCATCCGCGATGTTGCGCAAAGCAACTCATCGATCCAACTGGCTCCGCCGGCAGTTTCCCCCTCCGTCGCTGTCTGCCCCTGGGGGGATTTTGCGAGACCGCCGTGGTCCCCTGGAGTGAACCGCTTCAAAGTGTTGTGTCCTCATACCGGGGTGGACGAGATGCGGCTGCTCGGCCGGCGCCTGGACGATGCCATGCACTTGGTCTCTCGGGTGTAGGATGGAGAGAGATCCTGGCCTTACGAACAGTAGCGATAGAATGCGGTCAAGGCTTTCAACATGTTCGCCCGGTCCCAGTATGGTGATGCCTGTTTCCTCCACCGGCGGCAAATGCGGTGGGGAACATGACATATCCATCCAATTTAGCCAGACCACTATTAGACGCCAAGTTCTGTAGCAAGTATACGAGCGGATGAGTATATGTTCAAAATGTTCGAGTGAATCATCGCTAGTAGTATCAGTGAGGCACCATGCCTAACCCTTGCGCGCATTGGCCTTCTTCTTCCGCATGAGTCTCGTCCGCGCGATGAGTCTGTGCTTCATATCCTCTTGCTTCTCAGCATCCTTGCTCTCCTCACCTCCTCGCATCTGTCCCTTGACCTTGTTGCCCCGCTGCCCCTTACCACGCGCCCGCTTTGTGGGCTGCTCAACCACCTCGGGCTCTTTGACCTTGTTGTTGGCAGCCTCGGTGGCATTTGCGCCCTTGTGCCGGTTCCCTTGCGCGGACTTCTCCTCGGCCACACGCCTCCTCTGCACCACTTGCGCGTTCTCAATAGAGAACTCGACAATCAGGCGCTGCTTCCTTCCGTTGTCTCCCTCGAGCTGATGCCCGTTCAAGTATCGCAAGCCCATCAGGGCCCAGTGGTGCGACACATACTCAATGAAGCCGTACCCGCGGCTCTTGCCCGCTCCACTCTTCTCCGTGACCTTGGATCCCTGGTTGCTTTCGAAAACGATCTTGGCCTGACGGACAATGCCCTTGCCCTTGAGCTTCCGTTCGCGCTCCTTCTCTCTGGCATCCTTGCCATCTCTAGCGTTCTCCTCCTTGGAAAGCGGTTGCCGTCGCCCCTCCTTGACATCCTGAGCGAACCCTACAACAGCTTTCCGCGCTAATTCTTTGAGCTCTTTCGACCCGATGTTGCGCGGTAAGTTGCGAATCGCCAGTCGAGTAAGGCTGACGTGCAAGCTGGGGTTGCTCTGAACCAGTTTCCGGCGTTGTGCGGCGCTTGCCTGCCTCATCCTGACCTCCTGGTCCGAAAGCAAGTTATACAGTGGGGAGCCTGAGCTGATGGCACCTTCAGCCAAAAGGTAGAGCCTTCTCTTGTCCTTCTCTTGTCGCTTGGCCAATGAGCTCTCCGCCAGGTTGGTAGCCTCTTCTTTGTTGACGGCCTGGGCCACTTGAAGAAGCCGCCCGTCC
This sequence comes from Purpureocillium lilacinum, assembly GCF_023168085.1. Lineage (NCBI taxonomy): Eukaryota > Fungi > Ascomycota > Sordariomycetes > Hypocreales > Ophiocordycipitaceae > Purpureocillium > Purpureocillium lilacinum. The sequence goes on from NW_027072112.1 coordinate 1,544,441, forward strand.
AGGGTATACTTGCCGCTCGGGTCTGCGTTCTCGTCAAGCAGAAGAGACTGCTTGGCGCCGGCAGCAGCGGGCGTGGGCCGAGGAGCTCCCTTGATGCATTCTTTGGCATCTGACTCCTTGAAGAAGCAAACGAAGCCGGTTCCAGCAGGCTTTTCGGTGACTTTGTCAAAGACGACGCGAGCATAGCGTACTCTTCCAAAGGTTTCAAAGAAGCCCTTGAGTTGCTCATCTGTCGAGGTGAAAGGCAGGTTGCGAATGAAAAGCGTTGATGAGTTGTCGGTTGTCTTCCGTTGCGGCTTCTTCTCGGCCTCCTTGGTGGTTGCCTTGTCCTCGTCGCTGTCGTCTTCGTCTTCATCTTCTTCGTCCTCATCTTCGAGATTCTGAAGGTGATTCTTCATGAAATTCTCCAAATCGGCGTTCAATTCGTCGTCCACTGGTTTGCCGGTAGTACCTACGGCAGAGCTCTCGCTGCCATCATCGGACTCGGGATCCTCCTGGGCGATGGGCTCATCGCTGGCCTCTTTCTCCTGCTCTTTTTCTTGTTGCTGGTCCCATGTGGCCTTGTCAACGGCCCAGTCGACAGCAACAGTTCGGCCGTCGATTTCTTTGCCGTTGATACCTTCCAAAGCCTTCTCGGCGTTCTTCCGTCCACGGAGCGTGACGAAACCAAACCCCTTGAGCTTGCCCTTGTTGTTGGGGAGGTCGGCGAACCTGACTTTCCCGTAACTCCTGAACAGGTGTGAGAGTTGTTCCGAAGTCTTGATGGTCCACGGCAAGTTTCGCACGATAAGTTTCGTGGGCTGGGGGACCGGCCTTCCAGGCTTGGTATGAGGCACATCCTCGGCGTCGTCGGCCGTGTTCCTGCGCCTGCGCTCCGCTAGATCGACTCGGATGCGCCTCCCATCCCATGCAGCCTTGTCCAAAGCCTTCTGCGCCTCGGAAGCATCTTCGGCATCTGCAAAGGTGACAAAGCCATAGCCGCGGGACTGCTTAGTGTTCTGGTCGAGGACAACGACGGCGTGCTTGACGGGGAAATGCTGCGAGAAGAACTCTGCCAGAGACTCGTTGGTGGCGCTGGGCGGCAGCGATCGAACGAACAGAGACCGGCGCTCCTCAACTCGAGCTCGCTTGGTTGTCTGGACGGCGCCTGGCTCTTGGCTTTCAATTGCGGCGGCAACAGCGTCCTCGACCTCGGAGCGCTGTCGCTTGCGGTCGTTCTTTTGGGAGCCCATTGCGGCGGGCATACACTGGACCGATAATGGTCGAAGCGTTTTCTTTGCGGTGGCAGTTCAAGCTCGTTTGGTTGCTTGCTTCACTTGCAGAAAAAAATCCCATAGGCCGGCGCTGATAACGGCCAGGGTCCTTATCTAATCGCACGTGATGGCGGGGCGCCTTGGTGGCTTATGGAAAGCTGCGCTAGGCCGAGACGGGAACATTGTTGACTCTCATCCCGCAATTCGACGCGTGCGACCCAAACAAAGGCATCACCACTTTAGCCAGACACACGTACAACCAACACTCGCGAGTCCGACAGCTTCGCTTTCATCCGCGACTTCAGAGGCCGCGGCGCCGAAAACAACGAAAATGCCTGCGCGAGCTTCCACGCGATCGTCGAGGACGTCCTCGGCCATCTCCAAGAAGACTTCAACCGCCACCCTGGGCTCCCGGGCGTCCGTCGCTTCGCACGCGTCGTCCGCCGCCGCCGTCGAGTATGTCGATACGCCAGGGAGCGTGCTGCGCACGCAGATTTGCGCCGTATTCCGCGATGCCCAGCGGACGACAGCGACACACAGAAAATTGGCCGTCAACCTCCGCAAGGTCCACGAGTCCTGCTGCTACGAACCGACAAACAAGACGGGGCCGTCGAGCGAGTTCGATGAGGAGGCATTCAACAAGGAGTTTGTCCGATGCGTTCTGCGCATTATGCCTGTGAAGAAGGCCGAGAGTGTCGGAGAGAGGTCTATTCGATTCATCGGCTTCTATCTTCGCCTTGCCGGCGACAAGGACAACGAAATCCTCGGCGACATCGGCGCAGACACAAGCTTGATGCCAGAGACGCCAACCACGCGGCTGACATCGGAGCTTCTTGAGGCTGTGCTGCCGTTGATGGCCGCCAAGGACAAGTTTGTCAGATTCCGATCTACTCAGCTCATCTCGCACATCATCAACTCGCTCGACGCCATCGACGACGACCTGTTCCAGAAACTCCGGCACGGGCTTCTCAAGCGCATTCGCGACAAGGAGGCTATGGTTCGCTCGCAAGCTGTGCTTGGCCTTGGGCGCCTTGCCGGCAACCAGTCCGAAGGTTGCACCAACTCGGACGATAGCGATGATGGTCAGGCCACCGACTTGCTGGGCAAGCTTCTCGACGTGATGCAGAATGACCCAAGCGCCGACGTACGGAAGTCTCTTCTCGTCAACCTTCCTATTCTTCCGAATACGCTTCCATACCTACTAGAACGAGCCCGAGATCAGGACCCCGCCACTCGAAGAGCAGTCTACTCCCGATTGCTACCCGCCCTCGGAGACTTCCGCCACTTGTCTCTTTCGATGCGCGAGAAGCTCCTCCGGTGGGGCCTGCGCGACCGCGATGAAAACGTGCGCAAGGCAGCGGGCAGGCTGTTCAGAGATCGATGGATCGCAGACTGCGCAGGGACGTCGCAACAAGAGGAGGGCAACGCCGCGGAGCCAACACCACCCAGCTTCGATGGCCTTCTGGAGCTTCTTGAGCGGATTGATGTCATCAACTCTGGCGTCGAGAACGGTGTCGCGCTGGAAGCCATGAAGGGCTTCTGGGAAGGGCGGCCAGACTATCGCGAGGCTGTTACACTGGACGATAATTTCTGGGAAACTCTTTCCGCCGAATCTGTCTTCATGGCGCGGAGCTTCAACGAGTTTTGCAGGAACGAGGGTAACGGCCGGTATGAGGCGCTGGTCGAGGAGAAGCTGCCTGAAGTCACCAAGTTGGCCTTCTACCTGGAGCGCTACATGCACGCCCTGATCCAAGCCCTTAAGAGGGTTGCCGAGCAGGAAGCAGAAGAGGAGGAGGAGGAGGAGGAGGATACGGTCGAGCAAGAGTTCATTGTCGAACAATTGCTTCACATTGCCCTAACGCTCGACTACTCTGACGAGGTGGGACGCCGCAAGATGTTCACCCTGCTGCGCCAGTCGCTCTCCATTCCGGATCTGCCGGATGAGGTGACCAAGCTCACGGTCGAGGTTCTGCAGTACATTTGCGCCCCAGATGCCGCCGGTGAGCGAGAGTTCTGCAGCATCGTTCTCGAATCTGTCGCAGACGTCCACGATACCATTGTTGACGATCCTCCTGCCGACGATGTCGAAGACAGCTTCCACTCCGCCCGGTCCGAGGTCAGCCGCGGCAGCACGCAGGCCGAGAAGCGTGGCAAGGGCACGGACGTGAGTGAGGAAGACGCTCGTGAGAAGGCTGTTAGGGAAATTGTCGTCAACATGAAGTGTCTTCACATCGTCCAGTGCATGCTCACGCACGTGGCCGGCAACCTCAAGGACAACGCAGACTTGGTATCGATGCTCAACAACCTCGTCGTCCCAGCCGTGCGCAGCCACGAGGCACCCGTTCGCGAACGGGGGCTGGTGTGCCTGGGGCTCTGCGCGCTGCTGGACCGGTCGCTCGCCGAGGAGAACCTGGGCCTGTTCATCCACTTCTTCAGCAAGGGGCATACTGCGCTCCAGATCACAGCACTTCACATTCTCACCGATATCTTGAATGTGCACGGAGCCCAGCTCCTTTCTGCGACACCTGGCCTGCTCAAAGTCTACGTCAAGGCCGTCAAGGGCACCTCAAAAGCTCCCGAAGTTCAGGCGGCCGCGACGATTGCTGCTTCAAAACTGCTCCTTGGCCGAGTTGTGAGCGATGAAGAGGCCTGCGAGGAGCTGCTCAAGTCTCTCGTTGTTGCCTACTTCGATCCCTCTTCCGCATCAAACCAAACCGTCAGACAGGCATTGAATTACTTCCTGCCAGTGTTCTGCTACTCGAGGAGCTCCAATCAGGACCTCATGCGGTCCGTCGCCCTGCAGGCCTTGCATTCTCTCCTCAACCTGCGCGAGGGCTTGGAGGACGACGACGTGGATGTGGGAGAAGACATGGTCAGCATGACGGCCATCGGAGCCTGCCTTGTTGATTGGACAGATCCTCGCAAATGCTACACACCTGGAGTCCTAGCCGATGCGGACAAGAAGAATGTAAATGGAGATGTCCATCTTGATTTCGGACGGGACATAATGGAAAGGCTACGCAGCAACATTAGCAGTAAGTATTGGTAGAACCTCTTGTTTAGACCTACGGATGCTAACAACTTCAACAGAGGAAGAGAAGAAGGTTGCTGCCGGTCTGCTCGGCAAGCTTTACATTTCGCCCATCTCTTCAGACGAAAAGATTCGGGAGCTGTACGCCGAGGTCAGCGAGGCGGTCGAGGACGGCATCGTCTCCGATGCCACCAGCCGCAACTCTCTTTACAAAATCCACGTCAGCCTAGGCAAGATTGTCAATAGCCTCGATGAGCAGGTGCCCGCCCAGCGGCGCACAAGCCGTAGCGTTTCGGTCCTTACGGACAGGCACCCCGCTGAGGACAAGACGGTCATGGAGGAGTCGAGGATCAAGGAAGAGGAGGAAGACAGCGAGGGGACCATTGTGCCCAAGGAAGAGGACAAGGAGTCGCTTGTTGACGAGCTGCTGTCTGATGACGAGGATACCAAGATTCAGGATGTTTGAGACGTTGTGATGAGACGTGTGTGTGTATTTATGAACATTTGGAACGGGCTGGCCTCTGTGACGAGCGGCATGACGGGAATGAATTTTGCTGATACCTGTGGACGGACGCTGCAACTGATGACGGGACTTGTTTGGACTCGTATTTCTATTCTTGTTTCTGCTCATCGATATATTACAGGACTTTGTATCCAGTTTCACATCTGACCTTCTATCTAATCGGGTGACATCTCCGTATGGCACGTCATTGTCGCGCTCCAACCCAGAACAGAAGGCTGCCGTACACTACATTGATAACCAAGTGCTGACCGAGGCTCCACGCCATGCTGTAGAGGTATTTTGGCGAAAAGACGGTCCAGATGAACAGGTGCGTCCTCAGCGCAGTGCACGCCGCCATGACGAAGGCGACGCTCGCCGTGGTAAAGGCCGTCAGGAGGATGAGGTGGCGGCGCAGGACGTCGCCCCCGGCGTCACCGCCCCGGCTGCGCTTCTGCAGCAGCAGGAGATTGGTGGCCGAGGTCCAGAAGATGGGCCCGGCCCAGTTGCTCACAAAGGTGAGGACGCCGACGGCGACGACATTGAAGCCGCCGACGCCGTTGTAGGCGCTCGAGAGGTCGACCGAGGAGATGGCGTTGGAGCCGCCCGCGGCGAAGAAGGAGGCGTACTGGAGGAGCAGCGACGAGGTGGTGATCTCGACGACGCTGAGGTCGAGGGAGGCAAGGCACTGGAAAAGCACCGTGAAGAGAAGGAGGAGCGGGATGTTGGTGGCGCGGGACTGGGTCATGGCGAGCAGCGTGTAGAGGTGGTGAAGGAGACGGGCTGATGTTCCGTTGTCAGTGGCCGCGGCATCGCCGCTTGGCTTTCTTGCATGAACGGACGGAGACGTACCTGAAGACTGGGCATGGCACCCGCCCTTGCTGCTCTGGTAGACGGCGAAGACGGCCAGCAGCGAGATGACGGCAAAGACCATGCGAGCCCTCGACAGCAGAGACTGGCCCTCGAAGCGCCCGTTGAGGGTCTTGGCGAAGCCGGTGACCAGCTCGGGGGCATCCTCGGCCGTGAAAGCCAGCTTAAAGGCAAACACGGCGGAGACTAGGACCGATGTCGCGGACGTGGCGAGAATAAAAGGGAGGGCGCTCAGGTTGGGCAGGGTCTGGAAGGCGGCCAGCACGTAGGCGAGGCAGATGAGCGTCCAGAGCAGCTGCGGGTTGGGCGCGAGAAGGAGCTTGACGGTGTCGGGTTCGCCGGCGAACTTTTGCCCTGTCTGGTTCCAGCTGCGGATCAGTCGTAGCATGGTCAGCGCTGTGAGGGCCCAAGCAATGGTGGGCAGTCGTCCAGATCTATTACGTTGATCATCAGTATACATTCTGCCTGCGCTGTCTCTGTGCGTGGCTGCGCACCTTTTGATGGCTCGGGCGCCGAGCCAGGCCAGCCAGATCGTCGACGCCCAGTACCAGAAGTGCTGTTCTTCTTCGACGTAGCTGGACGCGAACATCATGATGCCGTATGATACGGTCATTAGAACCAGTGGCACCGCAATGCCGCTCTGGTGGGCGCCATGCAGGTAGGCTGCCATGACACTCGCGACAGTGGCGATAATGGCGAGACCCTGGCCGGCGAACAGCCTTGACATGTCGTAGTTGGAGGCCATGCTACTCATCAGGTCCTGGGCCTTGCGCAGCCACGACGAGGTGGCCGCCAGCCAGTCTTCCTCGACCGCCGCGGAAGCTGCCATGGCCGGAGCCTGCCGGGATATCCTTTGCCACTCACATGCCAGTTCGTTGATGTCTGTGGCTTCCAGCGCGCATGGGTCGCGGGAACCAGAGGCGGCGTCGCCCGTGAACAGAGTCTCTCCGAATGCGGCCGTGACGATGCCGAGGATCTGGCGGGCGTTGCGGATGAGGATCTGTACCTTGTCGCTGGCACTGGGCCAGAAGGGCAAGAAGTCTGGTATAACGGCGCCCAGATTGTTCTTTGAGATGGGGAAGCCAAGGAGTGCCGCGATTGTTGGCGCAATGTCGGACTGCTCGACCATGGTGTAGTAGTCAAACTCATCCTTGGGCTTTGCAGGGGCTTGTACTTGTTTGGCGATGCCCCTGAACTTGGGGGACAGGAAGACCAGGGCGGGCGATGTTTCGCCTGGGGACGATGCGCCGTGATTGCCAGCGTCATTCATGCCGTGGTCGCCACAAACCACGAGGAGGGTGGACTTGAGGTGGTCCTTGGACTCGATGGCTTCGTAGAGAGTCTGAACGATGCCGTCCATCTCGCGCTGCTTCGGAACCATGTTGGAGCTGGCAGAGGTCAGCAATGTCTCCCAGACCAAGACGGTGCTCTCAGTGCTACCTTCTGGGTCCCGACTTGTGGCCGATGTGGTCCAGCCCAAGGTAGTGGAGGACCATGAGCCCCCAGTCTTTGTTTGCTAGCTCACCGGCGATATTCCTCGTAACATTGTTGTCGACTTCGGTAAAGTCCTGGCGTCGGGGCGTAAGTAAAGACCGTCACTCTCGGGGCACATGGTGTGGCTTCATACCGCTACAAAGAAACTCGACGTTCCATCGTGGCGATCGAACGTATCGGGGAACAGCTTCAGCCATGTGTCGTCTCCGTACATGAGCAGCTTCCCCATTCCGGCGGCCTTGAGCTGCGCTAGCCAAGTGTCCTGAGCGGCGAGCGAGGAGGACGTGTCCCCCTCGTCGATGTTTAGGATAAGATCAACGAATGACGGGATGGAACCGGTGGTGATGGACTTGATGCGCGGCATCGTCACTGTTGGAGACCGGGCATTGGCGGTAAAGGGAATGGCAGCGCCGTCTCGTATGAGACTGTCCGGGCTGCGTCAACGAGGGCCGGTTTGCGCAAGCGGGACGCCTACGCACCTCTGTGTGAACTGAAATCCAGAATCCTCCGCATACACGAAATCGCTTTGCGCGTCAAGCGTTAGCCTCAGACGCGATGCCGGACAGACGTAGGGCTACCCCTTTTACCTTCGCAGCGCGTCCACGACCATGAAGACCATCTTGTCGAACGGAGGCTTGGGCGGTGGCCCATACTCTAGAGACTCATACTCGGCGAGGCCAGGAATGAATGGCTTGTAGGGGAAGAATCCAGTGGCAAAGACTATAACGGACATGGGTATCAAGAGGTTGGCGACGACCAGCAGCAGCGTGCTGGCCAGCGACCCGTTCTTAGAGGCCACCATGTTCATGAAAGTGAAGAGATGGCCTCCTCGTAGGGAAAAGTCTAGGGAGTGGATGAAGGCAAAAGGGAACGAGGGTTGGCTACGCCATCGGATGAAGGCTCAGGCATTGACCGTTTGGTGGGCGACATGAGTGAGCGAGGCAGACGAGGGCGTGGTTAGACGCGGCGCAACGATGGCCGCCAGGGTTGCGCGGAGCTGGAGGGAGGGAGAGGGACGGTCGGGGTGGGCCTGCGCCACACCGTTCCTTCAGGTTAGGTACTTCAGGCGGGCGGCCCGCCGACTATCACCGCGGTGTCGGGACGAGGCAGTCACTCTGTCTCGTCTCGCTCTTGGGTATCGTCAATTAATACTGCGCCAAAAGACATGGATAAAACCGGTTGAGAAACAAGCACAGACATCTCTCGTGTGTTCAAGACAACTCCAGCATAATCCCCACTCCAGGCTCTCGTGCTTCACTTGCCGCCCTTCTTCTTGCCTGCCCTGTCGCTGTATTTGGGAAACACAATCTTGGACTTTTTCGCCTTTCTCTTGCCGATGCGCTTCTTGTCAATGCGCGCCTTGGATGTCTTTTTGGAATCGACGTCCATCGCTGGGGAGGGGTGAAACTTGTCAGGTTCTATTTGTCGCGTGCTGTATGGGGGCGAATGTGAAAGCAAACGTACCTGCATCGTCGGCACCGTCTGCGTCGGCGTTCTCCTCAGCAGCAGCATCTTCCTCAGCCGCTGCAGCCAAAGTCAGTGTACTGCCCCAGCACGATAACATTCTCTCTTGCCCTGCTCGCCAATGATGCACCCACCATCCATGTTCACGTCTGAAGTCTCAGGCTTGGGCTGCTTTGCCAGCTCGAGCAGCTTGGCCGAGAGACGCTCATTGCGGGCGATCTCTGCGGGGCCAAACACGGACGCAGCCTTGCGCCGGTTGTTTGCCTTGATCGTGCTTGAGCGGGAGCTCTTGGCCATTGTGTATGCGTGCGTGTCTCTGAAGGGCCGCCGACGCCTGCCTCGATGTGCCGAATGTGCGGTGACGGGATGAGTGAGTGAGTGAGTGATGCGAGCCCAGACGATCGTGGAAAAAAGTTACCTCGATAGAGCGAGATAAGGCGCTGTGGCGTTGGTCCCTGTCGGTGAGGTGGGCCTTATGTGTGGCTGGTGGGGGTCCAGATTCATGGTTCGCCCTGGGCCGGGAGAATTTTCAGCACTCGTCAACCCACTGGAGAGTGACAGCCAGTCCCGTCTCGACTCGCTCCCGTCCTGTCCCTGCCACTGCCCGGCCACGTCAAGGTGAGGTGCCCGCGTGTGTCTGCGCTGCTGCAGGCTGCCCCCTCCCCCCCCGGGGACCCGCCGTCGCCTCGACCAAGTCCGCTCGCTGCCTATTGTCGGTCCGTGACTTCATGTCTGCCGAAAGTCCTTCGTTACCTCATCAATCACCACTCGCGCGACCTCGAACAAGGCGCACGACTGCCACCACCCGCGGCCGACCGCTGCTCTTGAGCGTCACGCACAATGCACGGCCTCTACCGGTGACGGCCGACTCTTGCGAATCTACTATACCCACGCATCTGGAGTGAGGGCTGCTTCACACGCACCCTGTCCCATCCCGGCGCCCGCGTTTCTGTCACAGCCGCATCTGCCGCCGAAACTCCCGGAGTCGCGAGTCGTGCGCCGCCTGGCTCCTACCGACACGCAATCCTCGGCTTTCGAACAGTCCATATTGCGGATATACAGCGTCACGATCCTCTGGGCCTCGTTACTGTCGCCTCGAGCGCTTGACCCGTCTTGCTTGCCCTCGCGAGCGGCCCGGGGTTGGAACAGCGGCCCAAGGCGCCTTGCCTCGCGCGTTGGCAGCGCCCTGCACGCTGCACCCTGCACGCCGTGTGCCTGGCCGGCAGAGAGAGCCTCAGCTTGGTCTGGCTGCGTGCGTTGCCGCCGTCGAGGCGGGCTCGGGGAGGCTGCGAGAGGGCGCGGTTCCTGAGCTCGGTGTGCGTGGCAAAGCGACGGAGGAGACTTCGTTGCGTTGTGCTGCACTGCGCGGGACCGACAAGAATCTGGGGGGCATCAAGTGCCGCCGCCATCTCTGCTCGTAGCTGCAGCACGGCACAGAGCACCTCAGCACTGCAGCCAGTCTGGCAGCGGTCCTTCAGGTCAGCGTCGGCGACGCCATTCACTGGTCTCGTCCGTTGACGGCGGGCCACCCCAGGCGGCCCCAGGTCCAGACTTGCGCAGCAGGCTCCCTCTGCTAGAAGTGCTGCTCTCGCCCGCTCTTGCCTGCCCAAGAAACGGCCGCCATGGCGTCACCAGTGCCGGCCATCTCCAAGCAGGAGGTGTCGATGCTGATACGGCAAGTGCAGGGCAACAACCTGTTCAACCGCCAGCTGTCATCGGTCTGCCAGGTCAACGGGCTGAAGAGCACCGGTGTCAAGGCGGACCTGCAGGCGCGCATCGTCGACCGTGAGTCCCGCCCCCGCCCGCTCTCTCCATCTCAACCTTTCCTTTCCCTTGCACGCCTCTCTCTTCGCACTTGCCCTCTGCACACTTCCCTCCGCCCTGCCCTCGCGCCGTGCGCTCCGTTGCACCACTTTTGACCACGGTCACGTCGCACCCGCGTTCTGGGGATGTTTCTGTTCCGCTTTCGCACCTTACTGCATCTCTCTTGTCCGCGCGAGCACCTGCAAACCCTTTCGTTTCTTCTCAGACTGGCCTCAAGCCTCTGCTTCGAACCTTGTCCGGCCTCGTTCTTCACGGTACACGGCGTACAGAAGCATCTTCACGCTACGCGTCTCGAACGAGAATGCTGACCAAGCGCGCCTCAACGGTGCCTCACAGTCATCCAGTCAACCGTAAACGCCAACGACGCTTCGCGGTTCCAGCAGGTGCGACAGAGCATCCTCAATGCTTCAGCACAACGCGGGAGCCCTTCGTCAAAGAGCGTCGCCTCACGAACCTCCAACTCGTCCACGTCTGCACAGTATCAAGCATCGATGCCCTCGTTCAACGGCAACCAGAGCTATCACCGTGCCTATCATGGTTCAGCCAACGGCCATACGTCTGGTGGTCCGTACGGCGGCGTAGCGTCCTCTCTCGCCTTTCGATCGAGCCCTTTCTATCAGATCGAAGCACAGATCGGCACGGTGCGCGTATGTGATGGTAGGCTATCCTATGAACGCGTGTCCCCTAGGAGCACTTGCAGCTGACCAGCCGCTAGTCATGTCGCAGCATAGGAACACGGTCCAGGTACCCATTAGGCTCAGCGACCACGATGTGCTTCGACAGTGCATCGGAACCACAGGATCCAAAAACACACCGTACAGAGTCATGGTATTCTGTGCGGGCGACCCCCATGGTCTGCAAGATGTTGCCTTTCCGCACCAGTCGGAACTGAGGGTCAACAAAGTCGACATCAAGGCAAACCTTCGTGGCTTGAAGAACAAGCCCGGCTCAACGAGGCCTGTAGACATAACCAAGGAACTTCACCTCAGGTCGTCCTATACCAACTCGGTCGATTTCACTTACGCATTGACACAAAAGGTGAGCCCTCGACTCGTCTTCAGTCCGCACCATGGAACTGATTTTTGTCTCGCAGAAGTACTATCTGGCCATCTATGTGTGCAAGACGGTCTCCGTTGACGAACTGGTCAACGTGGTTGCCACCCGCCGTCGTATCCCAAGAGAGTCTGTTGTGGCTGAGTGTAAGTACACAAGTTAATCGTGGCTTGCCGTTCACAGGGCTGACCATCGCATACAGTGACCAAAAAGGCCCAAGACCCAGACGTGGTGGCTACGTCTCAGGTCTTGTCACTAAAATGCCCGTTGTCGTACATGCGGCTCGTGACGCCCTGTCGTGGCCTTAGCTGCACCCATATCCAGTGTTTCGATGCCACTTCGTATCTGCAGCTCCAGGAACAGGGACCTCAGTGGCTCTGCCCCATCTGCAACAAATCTGTGCCATTTGGCCAGCTGGCCGTCGATGAGTAAGTTGGCATCACCGTGCTGCGTCGGGGTCCTGCTGACATGTTTGACAGCTATGCCAAGGACATACTGGAGAAGACGCCCAAGAGCTTAGAGGCAGTCACGATTGAGCCGACTGGCCAATGGTCAACCAAGACGGCCCAAGAAGATCATACTGAGGGTATGAATCGGACTTCGCTGGACGACGACGACCTCGTGGAGATATCAGAGGTCAGCGTCGTCGGCCGACGGTTCGAAACGCCCAAGAATGCCACGCCAAGAGTCAGCACACCGGCCTCTTCTGGCAGAGACAGCTCCGCCAATGGCCCTAGAGGCATCGCATCTACCAGCGCCAAACGCCCCGCCCCGACCGTCATTGACCTGACGGGAGATTCGGATGACGACGATGATGAGCCCATTCAGCGCCCTCACAAGCGGCAGGCTACCTCTGTGAATAATGTTGGCCGCGATCCCAACGGCCTAGCTTTCCCCGGCGCATCCCCCGTGTTATACCGAATGACTTGAAGAGAGGAATGTGTGGTTCCCGCATAAGTTCGTGACCGACTTGGTGGGCTGTCTGAGAGCTGATGTCTCGCCAGGAGAGGATGACGGGCGGCTTTTTTATTTCGCGTTTCATGGCAAGACGGCAATGGCGTTTGGAAGATGGACGGAAAAACCAGAGATTCCCCTTGATTTTGTTCCCGGTGTTGAGGCTTACCATTGGCATCGGAGGGGCGTTTGGTCTAGGAAGGAGAGTTGAAGCAGTCGCGCAGCCTAGCAGGCATCGATCAATGCGGTGGGATAGTCCACATTCCACCGAAAAACTATGAGGTGTGGAAATAAATCACACATGCTTTGCATGATACCCGTGCCGCCGTCTCTAGTGCCTGCTTGTCACGTCACGGCCAAGGGAGTCCCGTGACGACATTCGAGAGTAGCAATTGACGAACAGGCAGTGCCACAATGGAGCTTGTCGTCTCCTGCACATGTTCAAAGTAGTTCCCGTTGTCGAATAATCACTGCGTTTGGTGACGCCGTTGGCGGAGAACGTTGGTGGGGAGAAGCAGAGGATGAATACATGGTAGGTTGTACCTATTATACTTCGAGCCTGGAATGAAGTTGGGTGAAGCGCCCCCAAGGTGCGGAGCACGCAGCGCCTCCCCACCAGCACCACTGTCAGCGAGCTGGCCAGCTCAAGGAGCTCTCCCGCCATTAAGTGCCAACGCCAGGCACATCCAAGCTTCAACCTCCTTTGACGACGCTCCGCGGCCACCACACCTCCTCGCGCGACGGTTTCTTCCCCGCCCCTACCGCCCGCACCTCGACCTTTGCGCAGGCCGACGCCGAGTGTCCCCCTGACACACGCCGCCGATCCGCGCTCAGATTGCAACGCGCAACGCAGGGCGGTCGTGCGCAGAGGCAGACAGGGGCGTACGCATTCGCCGCCCAGACGCAGACAGAACGGCAGACGCAGAGGGCGTACGCAGACGAACACGCAGAAATAGACGCAGGGCGAACAAGCAGACAAACACGCAGACGCCATGTCTCTCGACCCAGTCATGCCGCCGTACAACTCGTCGGACCCGACCGCCACCTTCCTCTCCACGTCGTGCCTCGACTTCCTCCTCATCGAGCTCGTCCCCCTCGCGTACCGCGTCACGCACGAGTGCGACTTTGCGCGGCCGCCGTCGCCGTCCTCGCAGGGCCTCGTCCCCGACGCCACCGCCGCCTCCACGACTACCGGTGGCGGCGGCGGCGCGGCGGCAACGACAGGAGGTGCAGGTGCTACTGTGGCGGGGGGAGAGTCGGCATTGACGAACGACGTCATCGCCACTGCGGCAAACAGCCGCGCCGGCGGCTCGTCGTCCGTCTCCGGGCCGGCGGCGGGTGCCGCCGCGCCCCGCAGGATAGACGAGGAGGAGGAGCTGGACGCGGTGCACTTCCGGCTCGAGAGCCTGGGGTACCGGGTCGGACAGGGCCTCGTGGAGCGGTGAGTGTCCCTAGGCAACCCCGATGCCCAAATCTCTGCCCTTCTCTCTGTCCCACTCGCTTGATTGCGCACTTCGTCCTTAATCCACGCACATCTGTTCCACGGGCCTGGTTTGCTGACGTCAGAGCAGCTTCTCGCGCGACCGCCCGCGGTTCAACGACACGCTCGACGTCATCAAGTTCCTCTGCAAGGACCTGTGGTCACTCGTGTTCGGCAAGAACATCGACAACCTCAAGACAAATCACAGGGTTCGCTTCCCCCGCTCGCGTCTCCTCCTTTTCCGCTCCTAGCCGCAGGCGTGGCCGAGCCTAGGAGCCGTCTATGGAACAACGTTGGCAGGGCTAACACGTGGCATCAGGGCGTGTACGTCCTCACGGACAATGTCTTTCGGCCCTTCTCAAGGATGAGCACCGAGGCCGGTGGGCAGGCTGTCGTGCGAGCACAGCCGGTGAGTAGAGGCGTCGACTCTTCACGGCCCGTCAGGGCCACGACATTCCGCTGACCTGGTCTCGCAGTTCCTGTGGTTTCCCTGCGGTATCGTACGAGGGGCACTGGCGGCCTTGGGCATCACCGCCACCGTTCAAGCAGAGATCAACGAGCTCCCGGGTGCTGTGTTTCAGATTAAGACCCTACCCAACAAATCATGAAAATCCGCTATGTACAACCAGATCCTATCCACGGCGCCACTGTCGCCTATCGCCCATTGCCCCCTGCGAACAGGCGCACGGGACTGGTCCCGTGGCCTTGTACCAAATCCCCGTTCCTGGCCATCCCGACCGCCGGAGTCGAACAATAACGAGGCTGTCATAGATCAAGCCGCAGTCATGATCCTTGGGGTTGGGATTCGAGGGCACGGCTTCACAGCCTGTCGAGAGAGTCCATGATCAGCAACACGAGCCTTATTCATATATTAAGCCTAGCATGATAGCTATTGCCTTCAAGACAGGCTTGCTGCACCCACAAAACTGCTCCTTGGGGGAACCAGGGGAAGTGTTCACTTTTGGGGAGGGTTGTGGGCGAAGTCGATGCCCTTCTTGATGTTGCCCTTGAGGCCCTCGACAGCCTTCTGCAGAAGCGCCTTCTCCTTGTCGGTGATGCCCTCCAGGGGGTTGGTGGCCTTCTCGGCACCGTTGGGCTGAAGTTATTGTTAGCCGCACGCTCGGGTTCGGGTAGGAGGGGGTCCAAGGTGCTTACCCCGAGCTCAATGGGGACGGAGAAGAAGTCGCAGCCGGTCTCCTTGGCGATGGCCTCGCCGCCGGGAACACCCGGAAGGTAGACGTAGCTGGGCTCGACAAGACCCTTCTCGCCCTTGACGGCACGGAGGACCTTCTCGGCAAATCTAAAAGAAGAATGAGCTGGCTGAGCGAGGCTATTGGACACTCGAGGAGTGACTGTGGTGAACTAACCGGAAGCCAGCATAGGCCATGGAGAGGGTGGCCGAACCAGCACCGTCCTTGGCCTTGACAACCTCGTCACCGCCGAACTGGACGCGGTTGACGAGAGCATCGTACTTGTCGTCGGGGATCTTGACGGCAGGAGAGGCCTTGCTGAAGAGAGGGACAATGGTCTCGCCAGAGTGACCACCGATGACGGGGATGGTCTGCTTCTGGGGCTCGGACTGGCCAGTGATCTCGCTGACAAAGGTCTCGGCGCGGACGATGTCGAGCGTCGTGACACCGAACAGGCGCTGGGCGTTGAAGACCTTCTTGGCCTTGAGCACCTCGGCGGAAATGGGGACCGTCGAGTTGACGGGGTTGGAGATGACCAGGATGAAGGCCTTGGGGGCGACCTCGGCGGCGGTCTCGATCAGGCCCTTGACGATGCCGGCGTTGATGTTGAAGAGATCATCACGGGTCATGCCGGGTTTGCCTACGCAGGGAGCGGTGTGTCAGCTAAAGCTCCGTAGAGAAGCACTTCCGGGCCGTAGCATACGGGGAATGCCAGCAGGGATGACAATGATGTCGGCATCCTTGAAAGCAGACTTGGCGCCGTCGTTGGCGGGAAGGTAGCCCGTCACTTTCTATGAGCCAACACAGTCAGTTAAGAGTTGACGAGCTTCTCAGTTGAGCTGCTTACCGCGGGCGAGGAGATGTGCGAGAGGTCGGCAGCAACTCCGGGGGTGTTGACGACATCGTAGAGGGCCAGCTCGTCAATGAAGTGGCTGTTCTTGAGGAGCAGCGAGAGAGGCTGCGGAGGACAGGAACGTCGTGTCAGCTAACCGAAAAGGGCGAACAAGCAGAGGAGAGAGAGGAAGAGGGATAGAGAGGCAGCTGGGGAGAACGAACCTGGCCAATGCCGCCAGAGGCACCAGCAACAACTGCATCACGGAGCTGGTCAGCGCGGCAATTGGGTGAGGCAAGGCAGGCAAAGTAAAGTAGTTTTGCACCAGGCACGACGCGGGTAGAATGCGGGGTTGAGGGGCAGCATCTGGCATACCAGCTTTGACCATTTTGATGGATGGGGGGGGGAAGAGACCTCGGGAGCTCTCGATGGTTGTGTACGGGGACGGAGAGGCTAGGATGCCGATGGGTGATGGCTTCTCGGGATGAGAGTAGACGAGGGAAGAGGAGGAGGAGGAGGAGGAGGAGGAGGAGAAAGAGTGTCGAGGAACTGAGACCGGAGGAGAGAGGAGGTAGGAGGCGGGAGAACGTCGCAGAAGAAAAGGGCTCTTGCTCCGGGGCGACGCGAGGGTGTGCTTGGACGGCAGCACAGCGGGTGGAGGTACCTGTTTGGATTGGATTGCTCGCTGCAGTACGGAGTGCAGCGCAGGCCAGCACCAACCCCGCGTCCCCCGTACCGCGCGCGGGTTGGAGGGGCAGCAGCGAGCGAGCGCGCATGCTGGCAGCCCGGAGGGGAGGGGAGGAGGGCAAGCCGAGGGAGGGGCAAGGCAGTGACCGCGCCGCCAATCGGAGGATTGAGGCTAATAATCGAAGGTACAGCCCTGAACGGCGGCTGTCACTCACTGAGGTGCATGCACTCGCTCTAACTGCGCTGTAGTCCAGCTGCTAGGTTGGCCCGCCGTCGCCCGCTGCAGAAGCCGGGCGGCTTGCGAGACGGCTGGCGGCCGCTGGAATACGGGCGGCGTTGGAAGCCTCAACATCCATGGACATGCTCCGTGCGTAGCTCAGACACTTGACGCCTCAGAAGTGGCGAGACGCCGCCGAAGCCCGGTAACGTCTTCATCCTGAAGCACGTCGGGCCTCTACCGCGGGCATCAAATGCTGCTGCTGTTGCTACAAACTCGCCTCTTCGCCCGCCAGGAACCTGGAACCTAATCTTGAGAGGGCCCAGCAGCGCGACGACAATGCCCTCAACAGGCCAGGCCAGGCCAGGTCCGGTCCCGCCGTGGATCCGGGTAGCGTTCCCCCAACGTCCTGGACTGCCCGTCCTGTCCCACCAAGTCGGTCATCATGTCAAGCTGCCCGGTACTAATACCCAGTGGTCCAAATGCTCCCCGTGCCGCCGCCGCCGCCGCCCGTGCCCCGTCCTCTCCCGACCACAACATCCATCCGGCTTGTGACGATGACGAGCTGCCCCTCCACCCGAGGCTCCGACGTCGAGCAAGTCCCGCCGGGTCGTCACGGGCTGGGCATTGCCGACGAAAGTTTGTGTCCTCGACTTGTCCCGATGCACATTGTCCGAGTACAGTACGGATGTACTTTGAGGCAGACAGACCCATAGGTATTCTTCCGTAGCCCTCGCGTGGTCCGACCCACGGACTGTCATTACTCGTGGATTCGACGACGCAGTCCTTCCTCAAGGCGAGACAAACGACTCACGCAGCCACGCAACCAGCGCAGCAATAATGCTTGCATGGGCAGACAAGCATCTCGGCCTGTAGGCGAATGCGTGCAACCAGTTGAGTGTCGTCCTGCGTCGGCTGTCGCCGCCATGCATCGCTGCACCTCCGATCCACCGTTCCTCGCGGCGCGCCGCTCCGGGTTCCGAAATCATCCGCGGCACACAGCTCGCTCGCATCTGTCCAACACCTCTTCAGGCGTCGTCACTGACATATGGTACCTGGCGTAACACTTGGCACTCTGACCGACTACTTTACGCAATGGCCGTTGACGTCACGGCGCTTCAGGGTCGCGAGTCGTTACGAGACATCCTTTCCATTCCTACGCCTCACAGGGCGCGCGGCCGTGGTTCTCGAAATATGCTTTTTTCTTTTGAGATCAAATGCCAACTCCAGCCATGACCCAGAGACCTGTTGATTGATGCTCCTCACCGTCACCTAGACATGTGTTTGCATCCTTACCCGGTGCAACTACACCCGCTCCCCCTGACATCACACATCACACAGCCCTTCCCTCTCCTCCATCCAACTGTCTGCATTTAGGACGACTCGGCGGCCTTCTTGGCCTTGTTGCCGCGCAGCTTGGGCTCGGCCTCAGGCTTGACGGGCAGCTGGGTGCGGCGGATGGCGGAAACGCGCTCGACGGCGGCGGAGCGCAGGTCACCTCGGTAGCCGGACTTGGCGGCCTGGTTGGCAACGGCCTTGTAGCTCCTGGGTTGACGTGGCAAGTCAGTATCCGGTCGCCTGAACCTCCTATCGGGAGGTTGGGTCAAGGCAACACTTCTACTCACGTGCGGTTGGACTTGTTGCCGCCGTAGGTGGTCTTGGTGAAAGCCTGGGCGGGCTTGGTGGCAGCAGAGGTCTTCTTGCTGATCACGGTGACACCACCCTTCTCGTTGGGGACAACGCCGATAGCCTGGATGGTTCGAAATTTAGTTCTCTCGCCTCATTGTGGTGATGTCGTCGCGGTCGGGATCGGTTATACCTTGTCGTTGACGAAACCCGCATGCTGCAAACCCCAAAAGTCAGCCGTCCGCCATAGACCGCATCTTCGCCTCCATGATCCGCATACCTTGCGAGAGTTCTTGTTCGTCAGGTTCAGGGGGTCCCTGGAGAACTGAACGCCGCCGTTGCGGTTGCTCTTGACGAGGAAGGAGTTGTTGTTGCCTATCACATAGTCCCAGTTTCAGCAATTGCCGTTCGTCGCCTCCCAGTGGCTTTTCAGGGTCGCGCCGGGTGGGCGTTCGGGTCCGACTCACGGACAATCTCCCAGATGAGGTCCGAGGAAACGTTGGGGAGCGCGGGGGAGGACATTGTGACTGATTTCGGTGGTTTGCGACGCCGTAAAACAGGTGCTTCTCAAGCTTCGAGGTCCGTCCGAGAGAGTCCTTCGAGGGCCGCGAAATTGACCTGGGAATCGCAAAGTGTGGGCTCGCTTAGCTGCCGCGATGCGGTTAGTGTGGCACCGTGGGCTTCGGGTAGTGCCTATTGGCGTTAATTGAATGCGGCGAGGAAGACTGGCCTGACGGGGGGTGGTGAGGCCAGCTGTGGCTGAGCGCCCGTGAGGTACCCAGGTACCCGGGCTCTCGCAGGCCGCCCGGTGGCTTCACTGGGCCCACGTTGGCTGCTAACAGCGGCGGGCGGGCGCAGTGCTGTGCCACTCTCTCTCACACGTAAGTGCGCCAGCCGCACGTCAGCTCCTGTCGAACGAACGAACGGGCTCCGAGACGCACCCGCGACCCTTCTCCCCCCTTGACGATCTGCAACGCTCCCAAAGTTGCCCATCAACACGATTCGGCTTTCTCCCTCGTGCGGCTCCTTTGTGCCTGCCATGAACGGGTCGCTCGACGCTCGCCACGTCTGAAGCAACCGGACCTGCGCGCGCTCTAGTTGGCGGCCTCGTCTAAGCCTCCCCGAGCCACCCGGTCGAAAAAGCGTCGTCCCATCCCGACTCGACTTGCCTCCTCGCCGCCGACCGCACTCCTTGTCGCACTCCCAACAACAGCTGACCGGGCCTCCTAGCCCCGTTGTTGTCCTTCCACCATGGCGTACATCCTCTTCAGTCTCTCTTTGTTCTTCATCGTCACGGCGACGGCTCTCTTCTTCACCCGCGCGTACTGGCGCCATCACATCCCCGAAATCCGCCTGCCCGGCGCAGGATACATATACTCGCGGCTGCCCAGCAGCTTCGCCGGCGACATCGAGGCCGGCCTCTCCAGCAGCAACTTTGACCTGGTCGGCAATGTGGAGGCGGGCGACAGTCGTGCCGGCTTGGACGACGCGAGCAAGGCCGAGGTCCTCAAGATCATGAAGAAGAGGCGCATGACATTTGACCAGGCGCGCAAGGCTTACATGGAGAGCCGCTTCAAGCAAAACGGCATCGGCCCTGATGGGCGCCCGCGGGATCCCAAGTTTGTCAGCTTCTCCTGATCGCGGCTCAGGTTGCTGCCGGTCGCCTTGCGCCACCGGCCTACTGCGGAACACCTTATTACACCGTCGCATTACCGCCAGCTCTCGCGCAACCTAATGGCCCGATGTCGATTCGGTTTACACTCTCTTTGGCGAAGGCGCGCGTAGCCCGTCGTCTACTTTCCTTGCTTCTGTTCTAGCCTTGCTAGCTCTTGTGGCAGCCGATGTATTTTCCCTACGTGTCTACCAGATCATTTTGTATTTGTCTCATGGAGCGTTGCGCTTTGTGACGAGAACGGAGTTCAGGAATGCGTATTAGTATTAAGAGCCGACAAAGAGCGATGTCAGCATCTCTGTTCAAACCGGCTATGAAATATACAAGTCATCTCAGTGTTTCCATAACTCATGCCAACGCCGCGACCCTCTGGCCCTGAAGTACTGACACCACGGTCAGCCTTCCTCCGGGGATCTGATAATGCTATCTATGTACATGAAAGCTTGCTGTGTCTTTTTTTTTTTGCTGTCGTCTTAAAACTTGCCTGGCGGATATGCCGGGTGTCCCGGTATCAGCTGACGATCAGAGTGGCATCTTGCGGGCGCGATAATGAGATCCAACATGAGCCCCAGTAGAAAGCGTCCGGTGTCGGGACAGGAGACTACTTCATCTTCTTGGCGGCCAGGTCAGGGCCGTAGGTGCGCTCGTCATCGCCCTCAATCTCCTTGACAAACTCGTCGACAGTGGCAGACTCCTTCTTCCATTGCTTCTCAGACATCTTCTTCTCCTTCTCGAACATCCAGGCCTCGGGCATTCTGTAGGTGCCGCCCAGGCGGTCAAAGGCTGTGAAGAATTGGCCGTAGTTGACCTCGAAGCGGGAGTGATGCAGCGAGTGGCAGGCAGCACCGTTGACGACGGGGTTGTTGGTGAGGTACTCGCCGTCGTGGATGAGGATGGACCAGAAGTTGACAAAGACAAAGAGGAAGACGTACGCCACCTTCTGGAGCGGGAAGATGAAGGGGAAAATGTGGTAGGGAAGCGACTGGGCGAAGCCGTCCAGGGGGTGGAAGGCATGGCTGGCGTAGGGCGTGGGCATGATCCACTTGTGATGCGGCTTGTGAAGGTGCTTGTAGATGAGCGGGTGGTGCAGGTAGCGGTGAATCCAGTAGATGCAGAAGTCGGTAAAGAGAAGGAAGAGCGGGAACTGGAGGATGTTGTACCACATGCCGGGCCCCTCGTCGGTGGTGTCATAGAGCTTGCCGTAGCCGCGGACTTCGAGGAGGAAAAGGGGTGCGGTGCAGACGGCCATGAAGGGCATCGACTTGTTGGCCTGCTTGATCTCGAGCCAGATCTGGTTCTTGATGAACTTGGGATGGTGGATGGTGCGCTTGTCGAAGATGAGGAAGTATGACAGAGTGGCGAAGATGAAGTAGACGATGATGCCAAAGATCCTGGAGGGAGAAGGTCAGACACGGGCAGGAGCCGTTGCAAGGCTGTGCGACAACGTACCAGGTGATCCAGAAGAGGGTTATGAGCTGGCGCAACGGACTGTCGCGAGGCATCGAGGTGTTGTAGGCGGCCTGGGATGGCTGGACCTGGATGAACTTGGTGGCAGGCTTGTAGGTCCAGGTCGAGAAGGTCTGCGCCGAGCCATTGGCGGCGGTGGCGTGGGGGAAGTCATACGGGGCCGGACGCGCAGGGGCGAAGTACGCGTAGGCGTAGTCGGCGATGAAGGTATCGGTGAGCTCGAGCACGATATCCATGGCGGGCGGCGCGGCAAGCGGTCGGCCACGAGGTGCTCTGGGGCAGGAGAGGGAACGGCGGCTCAACCAAGGGGGCGGCGGTTGGCTGGTGTCGCGGCGCAGGCGACGTCGAAGTGAATCTTGGGTAGGGGGTGCTTCGGGATCGCGTCACCCTGTTTCGTTCGGACACGGGCAGCGCGAGGTCGCACAACGCAGCAGTCTTGCTGTAAGACGGAACGACGACGACGGGCAGCGACTCGACGACTTTTAATCACCGGGCAGGCTCGAGGACAGTGGGACCGGCATGCATTTAAAGTAAAATCGGCGCGCCCTCGGATTTTAGGTGTTAGAGGCGAACTTGGCTGGGGGACCACCAGACGCAGAGAAGAAAAAAAATGGAGCGGTCGCAGTTTTGGTCTGGCGCGGCGACGACGACTCCTTTCAGGGGTACTGCGCTGGACCGGACGGTTGGCGGGCTCCGCTGCGCTGCCTACTGGGCGACGGGATCGCGGGCGACCAGAAGAGAGCGAGCTTGGATGAGAGTATCGGAATGCTTCCAGAAGCTCCTGATGGACGATGCAAGCACGGGCGAACGTGCGGCGAGCCACAGGGGCGGCGCGCCGTTTTATAGAAGTTGGCATCTGTTGCATTTGCCTGCCCGCGCCGGATGCCCATTGCCCTCGCCCAGCCCAGGTGGTTCCCCCCTCCCGCTTCGCGACGAGAACGCCTGCACCGCAATGGAAACAGTCCGGGCGCCCGCGACGTGAAACCCGAGTACGAGGTCGCACGCGCCGCTACCACACGCGACCTTGCCACGCCGCGCGGGTGGCACGGCGGGCCATGTATCCGCGATACAGCCGGCGCCGCCAGCTCCAACGAAGCGCCAGCCCCGCCCGGTTTAGTGGCCCAAGGGTGTCGGTCCCCGGCGCTCCCGCTGGCCTGAGAGGGAGGGATCAGTGGGATGGGTTTGGATGGCGCACGCAGAGAAGGCGCCGCGCGCCCCTCCCACCCGCCGGCCGGACGGCGTTCCGTGTGTGCAGAATGGCATGATTGCCGCTGGGAGGCATCCGTGGATGATTCGACGATGCGTCCACTGCGGATTGCCGCTTCTCGGGCTCATCCGCTGATGCCGCCGCCCGCTGGCTCGTCGGCGCATCGCACGTACCCGCGCGTTGCGACGAGCCTCCTTTTTTTTTTGGGAGGGGGGCCCCGTGTGGTTTGTTTCCAGTCCTCCCAACGTGCCTTCTTATATGCGCAGGTCCCAGACCTGGCTTGGGCCGGTTGCAGCGTCATGTTGCAGGCCGCCCCGAGCCCCGACCGGCTCCGAGCTGGTCTGCAGCTGGCCATTGGGCTGCGCGGACTTGCGTCGCGGTGGGCTGATTGATAACTAAACCGGGGCTCGTCAGGGGCTCCAGCGACTGCCGTGCCGGAGTGGTGCAAGAGCAGGCACGTCAGGACGGCGCTGCATGCCCAGAGGCTGCATTCCGAGGCAGACCAGCGTCCACCCGTTTCAAAGAGCCCTCCCTCCCTGCCTTGTGGCGGCTGAAAGGATATGTGTCGGAAACAACTGGAGACGCGTCTTGACCGACACCTCAGGTTCCTCAGTCGCTCCCGTCGCTGCACGTCCTTGTACGATGAACCTGGTAACGGCGTAATTGACTGCATCTAGTCTCGTCGTTCCTTCCCGAGTCCTTTCTCGTACGAACAAACCTAAGGTACCTACTATGGGTACCTTACGGTAAGTACCTCTAACAAGGACAACTACCTTACCTTCCATACTAACCTAAGGTAGGTACACACCAGGCCTCTTGTTCTCGCCTCAATGAAAGGGTCCTCAGCCAGTACTAGGTAGATGCTTCTTTCAGCCAATTCATTCTGGCCCGGGACGGCCATCTCGCCCTCGCACGTCTCGTGCCCTAAGGTATCGCACCTCCTCTCGTTACTTGATGGTCATCCCCGGCCGTCCCCTACGTACTCGACCAGACCAGCGGGCGCTTGGTGAACGTCATTTTGCGGCTCTTCGCACGGCTCTTCACCCGCCTGCCCGCGGCGATCCCTGACAAGAAGCACACACGCCACAGTGGTTCCCGCGTGCCCGGGGTTTGCATCATGGTCGAAACAACCAGCAATCTCGCCCCAACGCCATGACGGCAAAGCCAGTCGGCTCCGGCAACACCCCGTCACCCGTGCGAGGGTACCGCGAGAGGCGACGCATACGACAAAGGACGGCTCCACATGGCCATGAGGCGTACAGCGCGTCTGCATCCTGTACCACGCGACCTGTCGACACGGCCACGGTTGATGCCGCCCATGACCAAGGGGACATGCTCCTGTCGCCCTTGTCGCCCTTGTCCGACCAAGCGTCTACGGCTCGTCACAAGCCCGTCGTCGCGATGGCACACCATGGCGCGGCGCACCAGTCCAGGGACACGCCTGGCCGTGCATGGGTGGCGGGGGGGGCGGACCCGGACTACGCAAAGTCGTGGCCGCGTCTCATCTCGTCGCCAAGTCCATCGTGACAAGAGCCGTCCGCGGGCACCGGTCTACAACTCATGGTCGGCCAGGCCCAAGTGCCGAGTGGCAGGCGGGAGACGCGGCTCGTTGGGAGAAACGCCAGCCCTATGAAACGACGTTTACAACGTACTTGACTTTATCCGCTGCGTTTGCCGACTCGAGGTTTCCCCAATGCCAAGTCGGCGCGCAACTCCTATATTCCTGCTTCGTCGCTGGAGCCTCTTTCGGCCAGCCAAGCGGGAGGATGTGGGGGTACACGGCACCTGCGCCGCACCCACAACTCAACCGCCAGGATATGGTTGTGGTGATAATCACTGACGGCGTACTCGTACACGGTCCAGGCGAAGCACAACTTGGTCGTACGCCCAAGGCAAATGAGCTGTGCTACAGGCACGAGCGCTACCGGTGCCTTCGACAGTTCCGAGCGGGTTACCAAGTAGAACAGGTGAAGAAACGCGGCGACACTGCGCATTACTTAGTAACGTCCAATGCAAGCGCAATTCGCACAGGCGGCTTGTTCTGCGCGCCAACCACGGCCGGCCGGGCTGCCGCCGAGAGCCCGTCCATGAAACGTGTCTCGCATGCCATGAGACTGAAGGCGGGCCTGAGTCAGCAATCAAGCGAGACTTGGAATTGACCAACGACCTGATGCAGTTCATCCGCCGCCCTTGTCCAAACGCACACGGCGAGACCGCGTCGCAGGGTCATGCCGGTAATCGACCACGATGCGATGCGACACCATGCGATGCGACGCCATGCCATACTGCTCTTCGCACACACACACAGACATGCCCGGAATACAACTCACGAGTGGCGTGTGGGCTGCCGTCGGTCGAGCGGTCGCCCAGAGGCGGCCAACTGCACCGGGCGAGCAACAAAGCAACGACTTGCATGAGGTCGAGTGCCTGCCTCGCAAGTGACTACTTGGGTCGCACAGCGTCCATGGTGGCGAATATCAAGCCGGTCGACTGTCGTGGGTGAGGCTCGCATGCTCGCTCTCCTCTGGTGCACCCCAGTCGTTGGTCGGCCGGGTCCGTGCTCCTGGTCAACAACAATGTTGGTCCCCAAGCCGTCTGATCTTGTCATCGGCCACCAGGTCCAACGCCGTTTGCTGTGCCCGAATCCCCGGGCGAGTTGGCATAGGCGTAATATTACCGGGCACGACCGACCAACGAACCCCGCTGTCCAAGGCACGGGTATCGTCCGAGGTGAGAATGCACGACGTACCTACATACTCGTAGTACGGAGTGTACAGAGTACGCAGCAGGGCCTATGGGTACCTACCTACCTACCTAGGTAGGCAGGTATCCAGTAGGTAACGTATTGTGTATGTAGGTACAAGTATCTTGCCCTGGGTGGGCATGGCTCCAAAAACTGTACTTCGTACATGAATAGAGGAGAAGGAAACAGACATCTTCTGGATCGGTTGACGCCATTCATTCCCAGACAGGTGTTTGGCTGGCCGAATGTGCACAACGCCACGCTTGAACGACGGCTGCGTTGCCACGCCACGGGCGGTGCCTGGGAAGCCATCACCATTGACTTTGCTCCGGCGTCTTTGCGCTTGGCCGACTGGGACCTAGCTGCCGTTGTCTTAGAAATGTCACCATGTCATCATCACCTTGGGCTGCCAAGGACGGCAAGAGATGGCTCTCGCGGTACATGATAGTTGGCAAGCTACTAGGTAATCCGCATATCAGTTGACGATGTGGCGGAGGTCCGCCGCCAGTGCGCCTGTCACGCTGTCGAAGAGAGAGAGTCTGTGGTGATGCGGCTCCCGGTCCGTGTCTTGCCTGTCCGGCGCAAACCTGAAAGCAGCAACCAGCAGCCACCAAGGCAGCTCGTCTCCATGTCTCTCCCCGGCTGTTGGCACTGGCACAGAGCAGCTGCACCACCGTCCGACCGCGCTAAGCATGGACCATGGCCCGCCACCTCCCCTGCGCCCAGCGCTGGCTGTCCCACCCCCCGCCACGCCCCCTGCCCGGGCCCCGAGGCTGGGCTGGGCGAGACATGAGGTGAATCCGGCAACACACACGCCCCCCCCCCCCCCCCCTTTCAGCCTCTGCGCCGGCGCAACCATCGGGGCTGCTGCCAACCATCCAAGCCAGCGACGCTAGCCCCCGCCCCCTGCTGCATGCTGCCACGGCGCCCCTGCACCCTCCCGGGCTGGGAGGAGGAGGAGGCTTGGAAGGATGGGGTGCTCAAGTTGGGTGCCATGGGTGATGCATGCGTGTCCTCGTACCCCCTGGGCCAAAGGTGAAGGAACCTTTTACCTTTTTGCTGGTCTCGGGGCGGCCACACCACGGATCACAGACCCGGCCTTGTCCTGGCCTGGCATCGGCGGGCGGGTGTGTGTACGTGGTGTGGACGGGGCCGCCCCCCCCCCCCCCCCCCCCCCCCCCCCCAAGCCCTGGTTGCCCGTTGCAGCTCTCACCTCACCTCAGGCAGTCGAGGCAGGGGAGCACCTTCACGCCGGTGCATGAGGTGCTGCTGTGCACACCACAGTCGCTTCACACATGCGCGCGCACGCCCGCCCGCCCGCTCGCACGCCTGGCAGCAGGAGCAACAGCAGCAGCACACCTTGAGCAGTGCCCGCGTCGTGCAGCGCAACTTAACGCAACCTGGAACGCACTGAGGGCGGGTGCACCGCATCATCATAAGGTACTACCTTGGGCCATTACCCAAGGTAAGGTAGGTACCCTGCCCAGCCGCGTCCTCACCACCTGCACCACCACCACCCGACCACCCCCCAGCGCCTCCAGGTGCGCACTGCGCCAGCGCCAGCAGCCGAATGCAAGCCTCCATCCACTCCACTGCAGGCGCTTCCACGGCAGCGGGGACCCACCTCACTATCCCATCATCCCCAGCGGGTGCCTTGCCATCCACCATCCTCCATCGTTCCTTTCCCTTCTTCACCTTTTTTTCTCCCCTTTCCCACCAACTCCACCGCCAGCCTCAAAGCGCTCACCCACCACCGCCGTCGCGAGCCCGCGTCCTCAATTCCTCACCTTTCTCTACCTCGCCATTCTTCCACACCCCGCTCGCATTCCCCGCGACCGCAACCCCGGCGGCAATTTCGCCCGTCGACGCCGATAGTTACCGTCTAGACTTGGTCCAGGGTTCGCGCACAACCGCTCCGCTTCTCGCTTTCCGCGCCGCGACCTGTCATCGACCCATCGTCGTGCACGCCGACCCGTGCCCCAGCCCAGCTTCTTCGAGGGCGTCCCAGCCACCATCACCGTACGCGATTCCTTTGCGGCCTGACGCGAGAGCCGAACCTTAGCCTGCCGGATCACCGCCGCTGTTTTCGCCGTCGTCGTTGCCAGCAATCAATAGCGCCTTGCCCAGCCTCGCCGCACCGTCCTCGACTGCGACGAGCCGCCAACGCCAATCCGCTCCCTCGCGGCCAGGGCCTACTTTGCGCGCAAGCCAGCCGCCAGCCGCCCCAACGCTCGTCAACAGTCTCCTGCTGCTCGCCCTGCAGTGAACAGCCATGTCCATGTATTCCCACCGCGGCATGGGGGCCGTGCCCCCCAGCAATTCCGCTCGCCTCAACGAGCTCCTCGATCAGATCAGGGCCGAGTTTGATACCCAGCTGCGCCAGACGGAGAACTTTGAGCATCAGAGTAGGTCCCTGCCACGCCTGGGCTGCAGCCGTGCAAACCCTTGTGAACGTCCCGCTGATGCTTGTCCACCCAGTTTCTGCACAAGTGAGCGAGATGCAGCTCGTCAGAGAAAAGGTTTACGCCATGGAGCAGACCCACATGACTTTGAAGCAAAAGTACGTTTGTCGCGCGAGCTTACTTTGGTTGGGCAAATGGCGTCGTGCAGGCTACTCACATGGCATTCGCTTCACAGATACGAGGAGGAGATCAGCATGCTTCGACACCAACTGGAGGCCGCGCGTAAGGGCGCTCCTCCTACCGCTATCCCCGGGCCTCCCCAGCATGCCGGCCCCTCGCAGCAGCCTCCTTCGATTGCCCCCGGCAATGGCTTGTTCAGCGGCATCATGGCCGGTGGCAATCAGGCTGGGCTTGCTCCTCCCCAGCAGCACCCTCCGCCCCAGGAGCAGCAGGTAGGACCTCAGCACCAGATGGCTCAGGGCCCGCCTGGGCTCCCCGTCCCACCACCGCATCCTAATGCCCAGCAGCCTCCCTACCAGCAGGGCTACCCGCAGGGTCCCGTCTCCAACGGCATGGGACCTCAGCCGCCCCAGAGCACCGCATCTCCAGGACCCGGCAGGCGAGGCGTCGGCCGGCCCCCCAACGCCGTCGGCCCCGCGACGCCCCAGATCAACACTCCCGTGCCCTACCCGGGAAACGCTCAGTCCCCCCAAGTCAGCCACCCGACCCCCGACCACGCGCGCATGGGCGGCCCGCGGCAACCGCCGGTCGGCAACGCGCTCGGTGATCTCGAGGTTGATGCGGTTGCGCCCCACAACAAGAAGACGGGCAGCGACTGGTACGCCATCTTCAACCCCCAGGTCCAGCGCGTCTTGGACGTGGACCTGGTCCACTCCCTCACTCATGAGAGCGTCGTGTGCTGCGTGAGGTTCAGCCACGACGGCAAGTACGTTGCCACCGGTTGCAACCGATCCGCTCAGATTTTCGACGTCCAGACTGGCGAGAAGGTCTGCGTTCTTGAGGACCACAACGCGCAGGACATGCAGGCCGATCTCTATATCAGGAGCGTCTGCTTCAGCCCGGACGGACGTTATCTCGCTACTGGCGCGGAGGACAAGCTGATTCGAGTAAGACGGAACCTTCCGGACAACCCTCTACCCTTTTTGGGAAATGCTAACCCTGACTCTCGCTTGTAGGTCTGGGACATTGCCTCCAGAACCATTCGCAACCACTTTGCGGGCCACGAACAGGATATCTACTCGCTCGACTTTGCTCGCGACGGCCGCACCATTGCTTCCGGCAGTGGCGACAGAACGGTGCGACTCTGGGACATCGAGCAGGGCAGCAACACGCTGACCCTGACCATCGAGGACGGCGTCACGACGGTGGCCATCTCGCCCGATACCCAATACGTTGCCGCCGGCTCTCTGGACAAGAGCGTTCGCGTGTGGGACATCCACTCGGGATTCCTGGTGGAGCGCCTCGAGGGTCCTGACGGCCACAAGGATTCTGTCTACTCGGTGGCCTTCTCGCCCAACGGCAAGGACCTTGTCAGCGGCAGTCTGGACCGAACAATCAAGATGTGGGAGCTCAGCTCTCCGCGCGGCGTCGGCAACGCAGGCCCCAAGGGCGGAAAGTGCGTCAAGACGTTCGAGGGCCACCGCGACTTTGTCTTGTCGGTTGCGCTCACGCCGGACGCCAACTGGGTGCTGTCGGGCTCCAAGGACCGCGGCGTCCAGTTCTGGGACCCGCGCACTGGAACGACGCAGCTGATGCTCCAGGGCCACAAGAACTCGGTCATCTCGGTGGCGCCCAGCCCTCAGGGCGGCTACTTCGCCACGGGCTCTGGCGACATGAAGGCTCGCATCTGGTCTTACCGCCCGTTCTAGGTGCATGAAGGTTTGCGTCTACGGTGCTAGATACCGTTATTGTGGCCCATCGGGGGAGGCGCACGGGGAGACGAAGATGTCACGTTTGCCGTGAAGCCAGGTTTGGCTCTTGTGGGATACTAGTTTGAACGGGCCGTGCCTGCGGGAGGTCAGGAAGGAAAACACATCAGGCGCATGGACTATGGAGAGACGAGCCAAACACTGTTTGTACGGGTACGAGTGGGCTGGCGTGAGTACACCGCCGAATCGTCTGCTTTCTTCGCTTTGGTTTGTCTGGTTTCTTGTCTGTAATGAGTATCTGACAACTTTCCCAAAAATTTAATAATTTGACGAGATGGGTCTTTTGCTTGTGTCTCGCGTGTCAGGCCAGTGAGCCAAAGAGGTTGGCAAAGGCGTCGCCCCCGTCCTTGCTCTTCTTCTTGTTCTTCTTGTTGCTCTGGCGTTGTTTTCCCGCGGTGTCGCTGCCCGCGGCTTCGGATTTGACGTCCCGCGAACGCTTCTTGGTGTGGTCAGAGGGCGCGCTCTCTTCAGCGCGCTTCTCGCGCTTAACAGGGCGCGGGACATCTTGACGGGATACGGCGACGCCAAGGTCTGGCGGCGGTGCTTCCGTTTCCGTCTCGGCAGGCATTGGGCGTGCGGTTGTCACATTGGCACGGGACGATTGGACTGCCGGCGGCGGCAGTGTCTTTGCATCATCGGATGGCGCGAGGGTGGCTAAGACGGTGTCGACGCGGCCGAGAACGGCGAGGAGGAGCAGCCCGAGGGGAGCATGTTGGTTGTCCGCAGCCAGCTGGGAGAACGAACTGCACAGGGTCAAGGCACTGGCGCATCAGTGACCGGGGATCATATACTGAGCGCATTGGCAGCGGTGGACAGGAAAGGGGGAGAACGAACATATATGCGCGGGGGACGACATGAGTCCTCATCCAGCCGGCCCGGAGGCGGACGGCCTGCCAGCGCGACAACGAAGACGTCGTCTGACGGCCCCCGGCGGGGGCGGCCCGGGCACTGGAGAGCAGAGCATCGCGCAGGGACTGGAGGCGACGGCGGAGGATGCGAAACGAGGACCACCAGTGCGTCGCGCGGTGCTGGTTGTGGTGGCGGTGGTTGAAGGCGTCGAGGATGTGGAGGGTCTCGGTGATGGAGGTGTTGGCGGCGCGGGTATCCGCGGGTGATGATGGGAGGAGGAGGGCCGCTGTGGCACCGGGGCCCGGGGCCTTTGCTGTTGCTGCTGATGGTGGTGGTGGTGGTGATGGTGGTGGTCTCGGCGCGGCGGTGGCGGTGGTGGTAGGCATCATGTCTTGTGCTCTTGCTGCGCGAGCGGGCGGGCTCGCAGCGGCATGGCGAAGAGGAACCACTGCCGCGCGGCGGACGATGGGAACGTGTAGGTGACTTGTCTGTGCTGTGTTGGCGACAGGGAGTGAGCGGAAGTTGGGTGAGGCGTCTGGAGGGCCTAGATGTTCTAGAAAAACGGGCAAAGAAAAATCCACCTCAGCCTCGTTGTTTTAGGGAGGGGTCCACTGGTGCCACCATCCACCCGATTAACAGCGGCAGCATCCATGGATGGATGGCAGCTGGAGCTCGCGGCAGGCCAGCAGGCGGGACAGTCCAGTGCAGCGGGTAGGTAGCCTGGCAAGCCTGGAGCGAGCGGGTGGGGGGGGACGCAGGGCCAAAGGCCAGTGGACCGGACCGCCTGTGCGCGAGGAGCCACAGAGGAGAGACCGCCTGCCCGCGCATAGGTACCTAACCTGTGGCCGCCACCACCAACCAACACCGACACCGACGCCGACGCCGACGCCGACGCCAAACACCAAGCAGCCTCGCCCCCCATCCATCCATCCATCCATCCATCCATCCCGTTGCTCGCCCCCCAACCTTGTCGTCCATGACCCCACCGGCGGGGTTCCCTGGGGACCCGTCGCTAGCAGCAGCATCAGCAGGGCAATCATGGCCCGTTGCGGAGAAGGCTAGCGGGCTTGTTGATGTCAATGGCCAGGGAAACCTGGCAGCTGGGCCTCTTCTCGCGGCGCCTCGTCTCGGCTCGCGATAAGACCAGGGAGCGTCACGGCTTCGACTGTGGCGGCGGCGAAGGCGGCGGCGGCAACAGCACGGGCTTGTTGTTTCCTTTCGCTTTTCTCCCAACCACCCCACGACAACTTCGTCTGTTCTGTCAAGCACGTGCTCACTCACTTGGATGTGCTCTCGTCCGGTCGCCCAGAGTCGCATCGTCTGCCCCGACTCGCGGCCTGTCCCGTATCAGTCAGTGATATCGACATCGCCTCCCCCCTCACGTGCGGGCCTGAGCTATCGTCGCGCACGCCGAGCGCCCTCCCGCTCCCGTCTTCTCCCCTGCTCCCAAATCCGCCGACTACCATTCATTGCCCGCCCAGTCGCAGACGTACGCGAACGCGCACAAGAGGCAATTGCAAAAAGAACCAACCAAGGACAGAGAAAGCCGGCCCGTGCTCAACGGCGTTTGCTGTGACCGTGTTTCCTCCCAGCTAGCTTTGCGACGGCAGCCAAGGCACAGGATCTGGTTCGGTGACGCGGCAGCTGCTGCTTCTGCTTGTGCGCTGCTTGCAGATGGCGCCCTCGTCGCAGAATCCGACGTCGTGGGACGAGTACGACGGCCGGCCGTCCCCGTCGGGCAGCCTGACGTCAAGCGTGCTTGCCGACGAGCAGGCCTTGCTCGACGACGACGAGGATGGGGACGACGGGGCCCATGGGGACGGCAGCAGGCTGATTCTGGGCCAGGAACGTAGGAGGCACGTCTTTCGTCTCGTCGTCTTCGGCACTGGGACGTTTGGCTAATCGAGTCTCCTCATAGATCGTCCGTCACCAACCGCCTGGCCGCCATGGCCGACTTCGGCGGCGCAAACAGCTTCAGGAGCTTCGCCCGAAGCTGGCAGCGCGCCGCCAACTTCCACGAGGTGATCCCCCGCCGCCCGAGCCTCGTCATGGCCGGCGACGGCGACGACGACCACGGCGAGGCCATCCACTACGGGAGGAGCGTCGTGAGCGACGTCGCCGCCACGCCGCACACGAGCCTGCTCGGCCAGCATCTGGGCGCCTCGCCGCCGCAGCAACCGGGCTCTGCTGGTGCTGGCGGCGCTTCAGACGGGCCCAGTGGCGGCGGGTACGGGTACGGTTCGTCGGCAGTCAGCGGCGACTTTCGCGACCGCGAGGGCAAGGCCCTGGACGCCGAAATGGCATCGGGCGCGCTGCCCGCCGGCTCGCCGTCGAGTCGGTCCAGCATCTTCGCCGTGCCGCCTCACCTGGCGACGCCGTCCGTCATCGGCAGCTACGGCTCCTTCCGCAGCTCGCACTACGGCACGACGCGCACGGCGCGGTCGCGGTCGTCGTTCAGCCACGGCAGCGGGTGGCGGATCCTCGGCGTCGAGGGGGACGGCGACGTCGCTGCCGGCCTCGGTGGTGTCGGCCCCGGCGTCGAAGACGAGGACGCGGCCCTGGCCCTGGCCCTGGGCGAGGATCAGCCCATCCTCGTCAAGGAGGTCAAGCAGGGCGACAAGATACTCCTGACGGTCGAGGGCCAGAGCACGCTGCCCCAGTCCGTCTTCAACTCCATCAACGCCATCATCGGCGTCGGCCTGCTGAGCCTGCCCCTGGCCTTCAAGATGAGCGGCTGGATCATCGGCCTGGTCCTCCTGACCCTCACGGCCGCCGTCACCGCCCACACGGCCAAGCTCCTCGGCCGCTGCATGCAGTTCGATGCCAGCCTCATCACCTACTCGGACCTCGCCTACGTGGCCTTTGGTGCCAGGGCCCGCGTCGTCGTCTCGGCCCTCTTCACCCTTGAGCTCGTGGCCGCTTGCGTCGCCCTCGTCATCCTCTTCGCCGACTCGCTGCACCTCCTCCTGCCCGGCGTCGCCACCGTCAACACCTGGAAGGCCGTCTGCGCCGCTCTGATCCTCGTCCTCAACGCCATGCCGCTGCGCTGGCTTAGCTACACGAGTGTCGTGGGCATCTTTTCCACCTTTTGCAGTATGTCCAGTTCCGCCGTCCTTGACCAGACGTGTCTTCTTGCCCGTCGTCGTCGTCGTCGTCGTTGTCGTCGTCACAGCTTTGCTACTTGCTACTTGCTGACCCCCGCGCCCACCGTCTAGTCGTCTGCATCGTCATCATCGACGGCCTCGTCAAAGAGCACGGCCCCGGCTCGCTGTGGGAGCCCGCTGCGACCTACCTGCTCCCTTCAAACTGGCTGTCGCTGCCACTTGCGTACGGCCTGATGGCCAGCCCGTGGGGTGCTCACTCCGTGTTCCCTTCGGTACGTGCCCACGTGGCCCATCCAGACCGCCATGGCTCTTTGGCTCACTTCAGCTCGTTGCAGATCTACCGCGACATGCGGCACCCTCACAAGTGGAACAAGGGCGTCAATGCCACCTTCTCCTTCTCAGTAAGCTGCCCGCCGCAGGAGTGCGCAGCCGACCAACTGACACGCTGCCGCAGTACGTCCTCGACACCTGTCTGGCCATCATCGGCATCCTCATGTTCGGCGACGGCATTAAGGATGCCATTACGTCCAATATCCTCAAGACGGCGGGCTATCCAGAGGCCCTCACCATCCTCATGTGCATCTTCATCGCCATCATCCCGCTGACCAAGATCCCCCTCAACGCCCGCCCACTCATCACCACGGCCGACGTCATATGCGGCCTGCACGCCACCCACCATCATCACCATCATCACCACCACCACCATCACGCCCAGTCCGCCGCAGCCCGCCGATCGCATCTCGTCACCACCTCCCTTCGCGCCCTCGTCCGCGTCACCGTCGTCCTCGTCCTGCTCGTCATCTCCATCCTCTTCCCGGCCTTCGACTCGGTCTGCGCCTTCCTCGGCGCCGCCCTCTGCTCCCTCATCTCCGTCATCCTCCCCATCTCCTTCTACCTCAAGCTCTTCTGGCACGACATACCCCTACGCGAGCGCCTCGCCTCCTGGGTCCTCCTCGCCCTCTTCTCCGTCATGGGCCTGGTCGGCACGGTCTGGACCTTTCTCCCCAAGCACCTCGTCGGCGCCTAGGTTTGCGTGCTTGGACCTTGTTGCCCCGGCCCGGTGGCATTTGGGCAGGTGCGCCGTTTGTGGTTCCACGCCCGTTTGCGCTGCGTGTTTCATATACTCGTCATCTTCGGTCAATTTTTGAATAGATACCGCATAGAAGTGCCGGCCTTGTTGGGGAGGGCAGTTTGCCTAGCTCTCTTCCCCGTGTGTCCATAGGGGTATAAACCATGACTTTGTCCAGTCGTTCGTGCCTAAGTGAGCGAGCGGGTAATCAATGCGCCGATTGTTTGCGATGCTCCCAGGTCCCCCCTAAAGACAGCATGGGGTCAAGCTCGCCTGCTACCCAAGACCTCGTCGGCATCGTTTCGGACGATGCTCGAGATTCTACAACCCATGAATATCTGCATCTACTGCCGATCCAAATGACTTGCGATAAATTCAATTCTGTAACTTAGTGTGCACATCACGCGTCCTGAGCAAAAGGACACTTCCATTGTTGAGTGGGTAACTTCTGGTATTGTGTGAACTATCTCTGACAATATCTAATACGCAGAAAGCGAGTTGAGGCTCAAATCCATGCCCGATGCACAACAGCGACTAAAACACAGCGACCTAGCCAAGATAGTTCAGCTTGGCTTCATCTGGCGGCACCATCGAAGTGATGCCCCAAATGATCATGCTGACCAGTTTCGCTGGTAGTCCTATCGCTGCCCATCGAGCCCCGAACAACGGCCTCAACCACGATTGGAAAGGTGTACGAGAGACTCAACTCTCTACCACCCACCAACCCACTCAATGTCCCCGAGATCGGATCGCCGGTCTCGGCGCCAGTTCCAATCTCTCCCCTTGTTCCATGGGCATTCCTTGACACGTTCTCTGCCCCAAGATTTGTTTGTGTTGTTGATGTTGTGATAAGAATGATCCAAAACGCCCGCTTCATAAGACTTATATCCAAAACCAATTTGACGGCCAGACTTCAAAACCGGCGACTTCTCCGGATGGGTCTTGAAGCTCTGGCCCCTGCGACGCTCGCCGAGCGCTGCCCACTTGTCGAAGTTGAATCGCTTCGACGGTGGCGAGTAACGTGGAGTGGGAGGGGAGGCTTTCTTGACGGCTTCTGAGTCGTGGAAGAAGAAACCATCTGCGACAAGGTCATCGTCGACATCGCCTTTGATAGTGTGAGGTGTGGCATCGCCC
The DNA here is from genome assembly GCF_023168085.1 of Purpureocillium lilacinum. Lineage (NCBI taxonomy): Eukaryota > Fungi > Ascomycota > Sordariomycetes > Hypocreales > Ophiocordycipitaceae > Purpureocillium > Purpureocillium lilacinum. The sequence continues at coordinate 1,580,511 of NW_027072112.1, forward strand.
TCTCGCTTGTCTTCTTCCTTCTTCTCAGTACCGCCGCTCTCGTGACTCCAAGTTCTTCCGTTCAGTGCCTGGCGAGCCTGCATCTCCCGTTCGTGTTCCTCCTCTTCATCTTCCTCCCACATGTCACTCCAACTCTTCGACACAGCATCCTTGCGACGACCGAACACCGTCGACATGGACAAAGTGATTGGTTTCGCCACGCTGATGGGAAGTGATCCAGCTGTGGGCGAGACTTTTGGGAACCGGGAAGAATTTCCAATGGCAAGGGAATTGAGTGAGAGACCAAGCTGAGAGTCAAGCATGGACGAGGACGGAGTCTGAATGCTAGCCGAGCACCAGTCCGCAGTTTCTCCAGACTTTGAAAAAAGGTCCTCGGTGTAGCTTTCGTCGTCGGGGATGGCGCTGAGTTGACGGGCCTGATGAGGGCTGGCGTGCAGAGCCTTGGCCCAAGGGAAAGCTCCAGAGTCGACATGAGGGCTCTGGATGGATGGCGTGCGGAGGGGCTCACGGTTGGCAGACGCCACCGTAGCCTTCTCGGCGCCGCAGAAGTCATCAAGCGATTCGTCCTCGGTCGTGAAACTGACAACACGCACAAGCGCGTCTCGTGCGCCGACCAGGGATCGCCTCTTGGGATCCAGATTCATGCATTGGACGATGACCTCGTAGGTATCCTGGGACATGTCCGGGAAGACGTCGAACAGACTCTGCTTATCGCGGGAGAAATCAAGAAACAGAGGGTCGGCCTCGGTGGGAGTGGTGAACGGGTTCCTTGAAAACAGAATGTTGAGCAGGCAGATCCCAATGGCCCAAATGTCAGCCGCTGCGGGCGAGTAGCCAGCGCCGGCGGAGTCGAATTGCTCAGGGGCCATGTAGCGATCGCTGCCAACAGTCATCTCATAGGACCACTTGTCAGTCGTGGCCAGGCCGAAGTCGCCCAGTTTCATAGCGCCGTCTTGCGTGAGGAAGATGTTCTCCGGCTTGATGTCGCGATGGTAGACACCCTTCGAATGAATGTAGTCAACCGCGTCGACTAGTTCGAGCATGAATTGGCGGACGTGCTCGGTCTGAAGAGGTCCATGGCCGTTCCGAATAGCCTCATACAAGTCGCCCTGCGAGCAGAACTCCATGACCAAATAGACATGGGCTTCTGTCTCGAAAGAATGGATGAGATTCACAATGTTGGGGTGACTGCCGAGGCTGCTGTGAAGGGCGTATTCTTCCGACTTGTCATCGACGGCGAAGTCGAGACCGGCTTCACCAGGCGCCGACTTCTTGGTGAGGCACTTGATGGCCACAGGCTGGTTCGTCAAGAGATCCTGCGCCATGAAGACCATACCGAAAGAGCCATGGTTGAGAGGCGAAATGGTTTGGAATCGGCCATCCAGGAGGACGCCGCCAACGAACTTTTCTCGCAGGCATTCCATGACGAACAAGGGGTGAAAGAAAAGAAATTCGTAGGTGAAGATGGAAAACAAGAGGTAGTCGTACAAGACTCGAGAAGTTGATCGATTAGGCCGAGCCGCGAAAAGTACAACCGTCGAGATCAAAGAGGCGGTGCAACTTTTGAAGTCGTGTGTACAGCAGGGCTTAACCCAAAACGAGCAGAACTGAGCAACTCAGGGAGCTGTTGCTAGGGCGTGAGAGCAGATCGTTGAAATGTACAGAAGCTCTGACAGGTCGAGGCAGTGAGGCATCCGACGACACAAAGAGCAGTGACGATAGCGAAATCAACAGCTCATTTGATGATTGAATGCTGAGTAGAGCGAACAAAGGAAATTGCAATGGTAACGAAACGTCGTGGCGGGGAAGCGCTGGGAGCCAGAGGGCTCGAAAGGCGAATAGACAAGGAGGAAATCGTTATGATGACATGGAGATCGTTGTTGGTTGTTGACCGAGAGAGAGAGGAGAACGTCAGGTGGTGGCGTTGAGGAACGGCTTGGGACGGAGCCGTTGGGATCGAACAGGGCGTTCTGATGTAGCGTCGGAGGTAGCGGCGTCGCAGGGATCCACAGGGGAGCAAAGGCACTGGCGGCCCGTCGTACTCGAGAGGCCGACGGAGCAGAGCTAGGCTCACCCTGGGTCAAGGAAGATTCGACCAGAGCAGAGCGGCGGCGGGGACGATCAGAGTACACAAGTAGCTGCTGTCAACAATGTCGCGCGGGGGGGAACCCCAACGACCCAGTGAAGAGCGACTGATGTAGAATCCGACGCCTTCGAGGCTTGCGCTGATCACGGCCTCCAAGGAGCAATTACAGCGTGATGTTATCTTCTAGTTGCCGGAGTCCAAGCGTTGATGGTCGTTCCGCAGAGGCGTTGACGTGAACTGAGGGCGTGCGTGCGTGCGTGCGTGCGTACTTGCTTGCTTGCTTGCGCGTGTGACTGTAGACTCGATCGGAAGGCAGGCGAGGTCGCGAATGGATCAAAGGGTGAGACAGTGATGGCGGCGATGAAGGATCCTTCTTTCTCTCGATGAGACTCGACTGGTACGGAGTAAGTCGGCGAGTGAGTCGGGGCTTTGAAGCTTGCGAGGGGTCGGTGGTATCGTCGTCGTGAGCGTTGCAACGGCCGAGGTGAGTACGGAGTATGACTCGGATCGGTCAACGGCCGGTGGCGGAGACGACGAGAGGGAGCAGCAAGCTCGAGAAGAAAGAAGGCCTTGCCTCAAGGGGGATGGAAGACGGATACGGACGTAGGAGAAGGGGGTCGGAAGGAGAGGAAGGGGATGACGGTAAGGAGATGGTAGGTAATAAAGGGCAGGAAGGAGGAACAGGAGAGAGGTGGGTGGGAGACGGTAAGGAAGGTTGAGGAAGGGAATGGCGGTGATGAGAAGCGGATGGGATGGGATGGAACGGGGGAAGAAGCGGGAACCGGGGGGCCTGGAGGGGGGCGGCTGTGAGTGCGTGTGTCACTGGGTGGGCAGCATGGCAGGTAGACAGAACGGTCGAGCGCCCGGGGCAGACAGCGCGAGAGAGCCCATGTATCTCGTACCCCGTACGTACCGTGCCAACGGCCTCGAGGCGAGGGCGTGCGACAGGCACTGTGCGATGGCAGGCGACTGGCTGGCTGCCCACTGCCACAGTGGGCAGTTGATTCGTCATCGCCGTGCCAGGCAAGGTCGAGAACGGAGGAAGAGGACAGTGTATGGAGTGTGGGCCTTGCCAGGGGCCTCGACTGGAGGACGACTTGGTTGGGGACGCACGGATGCCGATAGCAGGCTACCTGATCTGCAGTCGTAGCGACCGCCAGTGGGGAAGTCCTCTGCAAACGGGCTGATGACGAGATGCAACGGCCGATCCCACTGTGCGCAGCCATTCGCTTTCCGTGGGAATGCACACAGTACCGTTTGCAGCCAAGGCAGGCTGTGCGGCCAATGATGCCACGTACACTGGGTGGCGTCTCCACAGGCGACGAAATGACGAGCGGCCAGCGTGACCCAACAGTGCGGAGCGAGGTCCACGGACGTTATTAGCACTGCCTGGGTGTCTGCCCGCTCCGGCACGAGCGCCGCGGCGCAGCACTGTGCGCAAAGGACAGCACTGGCTGCCAGCGGAAGACGTGTCTGGCTGCCAACGGGCACTCCGACACCGCTCCTCGATAGACTCACAGGCGAAGCCAGTAGCGCCAGGTCGCCAGTACGCCGGCGCGCGGTACTTGTCAACTCCAGTATTCCGGGAAAGGTACCTCAGCCCCGGGTATCTCGCGCCGCGGCCACCAAACCCACTCACCCACCTCCAGCGTTGTCTGGGCCCGCCATCCTCCCGAAAGGCCCCTACGAGGGCGAGGACCTCGCGAGGAGCGTGGCACCACTGCCCGGACTTGCGCGAGGGCGGGCGCGAGGATGCGAGACTGCCCGCTCGCTCGGTCGCTCACGCGGGCCAGCAACCCCCGGAAGCCCGAGACTGTGTGGAGATGGGGTAGCCCCAGGTATCCCGTGCTCCGTCCGAGTATTGTCTTGAGCACGACCGTACGTACTGTGAAACTCGTATCTCGACTTCGATGGGCGTGATTGCGTGGCGGTTAAGGGTCCATTTTCAATGGGTACGTGCCTGCCTGGCTGCTAACGGATGGCACGCAACCGCTTCTTTGGCTTTCCATTCTGTTGGGGAGGTGCGTCGTGCCCGTCACGGGGCGCTTATTGTCCCGGCTCCTGCGCTGCGCGCATGTATGCTGCCCTGCGGGCGGTGGTGCTCGCGGCTGCGTCGGCGGCTGCACACGGACAGGCGGCGGAACACGACAGAAAGAGAGGGAGGGACTCAGCAGAGGCCCGGAGGCTCGTCCATCTTTGGCACTGTCCTGCATGCTCGTCAAGCCTGTCTCTGTCTCAGCGTGGGAGCTCGACAGGGGCCGCGATTGGGTTTGATGGAACGCACTCCTGTGCTACTGCATGCCGAATGTTTGGGGTGCCACCAGCAAGACCAGCTCGAACCCTCAGCAGGGACGGTGTGGTGGACAGGGTGTGCCCATGATTGCTATCTGACAGTACCAAGTTGGCAGGCACTACGTGGCCGAGGCAAGGGGTCCCTTCTGCTACCGCTGACGTCGCTCACCAGTCACCTCCCCGGTGTGGCACAGTGACTTCACGGCCGCGGCACCGTGCATCGAGTTTCATGTTGGCGTTGGCGTCAACAGCGGTAAACATTGCACGTTCATCCCCCTACAACGCTGGCGGCACGAGGTATCAGGCGATTGATGCCCATGCACAAAGGATACCGGTGCTTGTGGGTGACGACGGCGGCGGCGGCGGCAAACGAATTGATTGAGACGGAGATGATGCCTCCTCTCGAGCAGGGCTCGGTAGCCTGCCGTCACGGTGGGGAGCCCCGTGCTTTCCTTCACGTCCGTCGATTGCTCCCTGCGCCAGTGACAGATTCATACTGCCCTCGAAGCATGTGGATCGAGGTGTCGAGGCATGGCATCCAACTCACTCCGTCAACAGGGCAACGTGCGCGGATGATGAGATGGGGGGGCTCTGGGATACCTGGACAACGGCGTCGTGGCGTGACATGGCATCGCAACGATCAGCAAGGACGTGTCGCGCGCATACAAACACGCACACAGACGCACACGCGCACACACACACACACATACACGGACACACCTGCAGGCAGTACTGCAGTACTTGGTTCGCACAGGTCGATCACAGCGGCGGGCTCACCTCACCCTCACGCATGTCCTCACATAGGCAGGGATGGGGCCTTGTTACGGATACAACATGGCAAGCCCTCGAGCAGGATTGGCCCATGGCCACCATGTCCTGTGGTGGCCCATGCACGACGGCCAGGCCAGTGCCTCCACGGTAAACTCCCCCCGGTCCTGTAACAGGCTGGGCGGCATCGCCTCCCGCTCGCCGGCATGCGGGCAGCCATTGTCCAAGCTCCTCCGTGAGCCGACACATCGTCGGTTGGTGGAGATGATGCAGCCGCTGCAGTCGGGCGGCTGGTCGTCGAGTCGTCGCCCATGGCCACGTATGTACTGTACTGTACGAGGCAGTATGTGTGCCTGTACGACAATGTATCCGCGTAGTTCCGAGGTCGCGCGTCTCGTCTTCTCGATGATGCGAACCAAGCCCACATGCGGTTGCCATTGCCGTCACGCCGATGACGATCTATCTTGGCCGCGGGGCTGATAAGCACATGCGCTCTCCCTCGTAGTAAGCAAGGCCGCTGGCTGATACGCGATGGCGTCTGATATAGAGTGGCCTCGGCACGGCCGTCGTGGAGATGCCGGCGAGGGACAAGGAGCGACGACCCAACTTCCACGGAGGACTACGCCTGTCTCCTTGCCAGCAGCCTATCTTTACCCAACCACGCTCTTGGGTGCATTGCATACAGTGCCGTACTGTGTGCGTTGCCAAAATGACCCTACCAAATGTCGCTGCATCTGCTTCTGCGGAGTATCAACCTAGCGCCCGGACAATTCGTGCAGCCATCACCATATTCGTTGGACCCATTGGATTCAAGCAGTGCCCAATTTCGACCAGCCGTCCAAAACGGTCTCTCCTGCGTCCCGCCGGGCGCTTGCCCGTGCTTGTTCCCTCTGTCGTCTGTTGTTCGTTGGCTTCATCCGGAGCTGCTTGCTGACCGCCATTGCGAAGGTGCATGATGCAGGACGCCATCCTGTACCCTATACCAAAACAGGCCCAAGGCCCAGGGGCGGGTCAGCTGGTGTGCGCCCGCTACTGCACGACTGCATAGGACTTGGCTGACTAGCCCGCAACATGGCAGCCTCACGACGGGAGGGGCAAAAAAGTCCACTGACACGCTCACCACCAAGGAGACGCGACGCGACGCAGAGAACGGATCAGGGCCTGGCGACAGGGGCATTGAGAAGCAGAAAAAATCTTCATCGACGACGAACTGTCTTCACCGCCTCACAAGCAAGGCCGCCGTCCCGGCGTCTGCGCATCGAGAGTTTTCAACGGAGATTAAGGGGGAGCCAGCCCGGCTGAAGAGCCATGGCGGTGACGCCCGCATTGTCCGACTTTGAAGTCTTGGTCTTCGACATTGGTACGTCGCGGCCCGGACCAGCCAGCCTTGTTGCCGACGAGAGAGAGTCTCATGCTAATCGAACCGTCTCCGATGCGCAGAGGGGACCGTCTGCTCCATCTCATTCGTCCATGATGTTCTCGTGAGTTCGTCCCGTTGTTTGGCGGTGGCGGCCCTGTCTCGTCGTCTCCCGCATCCCCATTGGGCCTCGAAGCTGTGCTGCTGCAGCCATACCCGACGGGATTCCTCGCACACTCGGCCATGTCTTGCCACCGGGCAAGCAACCAATGCGTCTATCAACTGAGCTGAAATGCTGATCCCACCGCCATCTAGTTTCCATACGCGCTAGATGCGCTGCCAGGCCACCTCGACCAGAACTGGGACAGCCCGATTTTTGCGCACTACCGTGATGCCTTCCCGCCGGAGTATCGCAATGTCCGAGTTGCCCTGGAAGCACATGTTCGCGATCTGGTCTCGCGAGACGTCAAGGCACCGTATCTGAAAGCACTCCAGGGTCACCTGTGGAAGCAAGGCTACGAGTCTGGCGAGATAAAGGCGCCACTCTTCCCGGACGTGGCTCCTCTCATCATTGCAGCTCACGCCCTCGGCAAGAGAATCATCATCTATTCGTCCGGCTCAGTCCCGGCCCAGAAGCTACTCTTTGCCCATACGAATGCCAGCCCCCAAGACCTCACCCCCCTCATCTCTGAGTATTTCGACACTGTCAATGCCGGCCCCAAGACGGAGCCCGGCAGTTATGCCACTATCCTCGCCAGCCACCCAGATATTGCCCCTGCCCGCTGGCTATTCTTGAGCGACAACCTCAAAGAGGTCAGAGCGGCGATGGCCTCCGGGATGCGGAGCCTGCCCGTCACGCGTCCCGGAAACGCCCCGTACCCGTCGGACGACCAGCTGGCTCAGTTTGCCATTCCCGACTTTAGTCCTGAGTCCGATGACCGCATTCGCGCTTCACTACACGCTCTAGAGAAGCTTCGCTAGCGGGCTCGTTTCGAGCCGATATTCTTCCTCATTGATGTGGAGTTGTTCGGCGGGCTTGCCTGGACCAGCGAGGAAGACGGCCTTGCCGTTGTCGGCGTGACTACCTCGACAACAAGAGCCACGCCGTCGAATCCTCGCGAATGGCGCAAGGTGCTGTCGTATAGACTTGCCGGCGCCCGGGACCAATGTAAGTCATGGTTCGTAAAACGCCCATCACAGCGATGCTCGCCAGAGCCAGAGGACGCAGAACCGTTGGGCACTCCATCTGATACCTTGTGCTGGAGGCCAACGGTCTATCAAATTAGCGGTGCTAATTGCGGTGTTCGCTGTTCGGGCATTGCTCGGGGTTGTGGGATGGTTGTTTCTGTCCATGTCGTTCACTGGTTGGCGCGGTGTTGTAGAGTTATGACGAAGTTGTTCCTTGTCCTGCCTGGGTTCACTTCCCGCTTAGTGAATTCGATCTTCGTCGATGGAAGAAGCCGAGTGTTGTGCCATAGACTGTAGGCCAGCTTTTGGGTCATCTTTATGTGGACGCGCTGGTAACACAGGTCCCCCATGAGCTCCTCGAGGCGTGATTGCGTCATGTACCGCGAGTTGTCCAGACAGCTCCTAGGCAGGACCAAGAAGAGCGCCGGGAACGGGAACGGGCCCTGGCTTGCTGCTTTTTGCTCGCGTAGGAACGAAAGCGTTCGCAAAAGCATCTGGCCGCGGCCTTCTGCCTCTGGCACAAAGTTAAGCACGAGGCTAAGGGATATGATGTCGAACTTGTCCGTGTCGCTTGCCGGCAGGGGCCGTTCCATGAAGTCCTGCTCGAGGATCCCTTGCTCTTGGCTGTTTAAATCGATGTGTACCATGTCGAAGAGTCCGCTTCGTGAGCAAGCATTGCGGGTGCTCAGCGCTCCAACCTCCAACATCTTGAGCCGCGGTCCCCCTGTGGCCACCTCCTTGGTGGATAGCCACTCGAGCAGGACCTTGGACGTGTCACCGCCGCGGTCGAGGCTTTGCCCCTGAAGGCTCGCTTGCTGGTAGTGGCCCAGGCCGCCGAGAGAGGCAATCTCGGCGGCAATGGCAGCCTCTGCCTTATCGTCTCCCGTAGCTGCGGCTTGTCGACGTCTCTTCTCCAGCTGGTGGTGCGTATTGATGAGGGTTCGGCTGGCTTTGCGGGACATGGATCGACCAGACCTGGCCGTGGGTGGACGGCCTGCCTGGAGGCTTTTGAGCGATGATTTCTTCTTGGCAACCATGATGACGCTTAAGTTGAGGTCGAGACCTTGCCTAGGTGGCGTAGCTGCGCGCTCTCACAGTACCACAGACCGCTGAATGCCATTTAAGGACGAACAACCTCGGGGGTCTGTCAGATTCATCATAGCTTGGCCAGACCAAGCTCCAGAGTCGCGTAGCAAGGCTGTCTCCTGGTGATACTTGGCTCGTGAAAGCTCATACAGCCAGAATGTGGCAAGTCCGATTGACAGTTCTTGCGCCGGCGAACGCGCCAAGGGCTGTTGATGTATAGTCGTAGTCCGCTCCTAAAATGCCCGAGGAGGTACGGAATGGGCCACTGGGCCGAACTGACTGAACTACTGGCATGCTCATGCTGAGTACGTAGTTGAAGTATTGGGGTCTCATCCACAGTCACAGTACGCGACTTCTCGCCTAGCGTCTTGCCTTGCCGGCTCCCCACTCCTCTGCAGTGGCCCAAAGTGGCAGCGAGACCGAAATTTTGCCACGTGACCACAAGAGTCTCTTCTCACCCAATAGTATCGTGCGACTAGAGCGAAAAGATGGAGCCGCACCCACAGAACCCTAAGCGGAAATTTCGCCCACAGCGCCCAAAAAAACCATCCGCTGGCTTGCCGACTTTCTTCACCGTCACTCCCATTCCGAAGCACAACTCCGACCTCGTGTGCAGACGACATCGACACAATGGCCGCCGGCAAGGACAACAAGAAAGGTACGGGATGAAGACATACCATGAACAGGAGGACTATCCCCCCTCCGGGCTCCCAAGCCAAAGCAAAACCTCCTCAGCTGCGAAGCAAGATTGCGCCCGACGACCACCGAACCGACAATGATACCACTCGGTCCAATGCATCATGCAGCAGCAGACTTTGCGAGTTCTGAATAAGAGCGATTGCTGATGCGTCTCTCTTTCCATAGCCGCCCCCAAGGGCTCCAAGCAGGCCAACGCTGCTGCCAAGGCCGCGCTCAAGGGTGTAAGTTTGCTCATGATGCCCAAGATGTCTCCCCCTCCCCGTTGCGCCGGCTTGTCGGAATGGCAGTCGCTGACCTGGCCGGCTTCGTGTCCAACAGTCGCACTCCCACAAGCAGCGCAAGGTCCGGTTGAGCACCTCGTTCCACCGCCCCAAGACTCTGGTGGTCTCCCGCGCTCCCAAGTACCCGCGCAAGTCGATCCCTCACCTGCCTCGCCTCGATGAGCACAAGATCGTCATCCACCCTCTCAACACCGAGAGCGCCATGAAGAAGATGGAAGAGAACAACACCCTGGTCTTCATCGTCGACGTCAAGGCCAACAAGGCCCAGATCAAGCAGGCCCTGAAGAAGCTCTACGACATCGACACCGTCAAGATCAACACCCTCATCCGGTATGTTGCACTCCTCGCTCCATTATGCATTTTCCTTGCATGTACTGACAGAATGCGTTGCAGCCCCGACGGCTCCAAGAAGGCCTACGCCCGCCTGACGCCCGATGTCGATGCCCTCGACATCGCCGCCAACAAGCTGTCCCTGGTTTAGAGTGGTTGAGTGATGGAGGAGTCTAATTTCCTTTTCATTGCGGGTCGGTCTGGTCTTGAATGCAAAGCACGGGCATCGGGAAACTAAAAGGCGCACTTGAAGCATGTCATTTACAATGCAAATGGATGATGAAGTCAAGACAGCCGATCCTCAACCGCACAACCATGCGACTATTGTTCCATGTGAATGAGTGCTATTTCTGAGAATGTCCAGGTGTCTAGAGGCCCTACTACCTCGATCTTTGTGTGCTATGTTACCAACCCCCCTCCTCCTGACGGTGCTGTACGTTTTGTATGCGAGCCCATACTTTGCCCCATTGTGACGAAAACGCCATGCATCAGGTAGCCATATCATGTCTATTGTCGCCCCGCAGACCGTATATTGTACAGTACATCGACGTCGCAAATTCATTGCCTGACAGCTCAAGAAGACCGCATGTTATTGAGGTGCTTCATCGTGAGGAAGTTCATGTCGAGGAATCGGTCAACGCAGTTGGCCAGGCAGCCCTCCTCGGAGCGGTCGAGCTTGGCGTTCTTGGTGCTGCCGGTGACGCACTTGTTCCAGCAGATCTGGGTCAGGTTGTGTGTTTCTGCATTTGGATTTGCCAAGTCAGCAATCGGATTCCCCGGGCGTGAGCGGGCAGTAGGGTGTTTCGTTGATGTGACCCTTGGCTGCCGCTGTCCTCTGGGGAGGCATTGACGGTGGCTGGAACTCACGGGATTGAATCTGCGATCGCTGCTGCTCGTTGGCGAGGAACTGGCGGAGCTCGCCCTTGTCCTTGTCGTTGAGCTTCTCGAGGTCGAGGTTCTCGACGCCCGTCTGTGCGGCGTTCATGTTGGCGGGCTGGACGGTGAGGAGTAGTGCTGCTGGGAAGGGGCGCGCGGGCACTCTGTGTTATCCTGCGGCTCTTTTTTGGTAGATGGATGCGCGTTGGATTGGTGTCGAGGCAAAGAAGAGGTTACGCCGATGGGTTTTGAGGATTTCCGTCAAGCGCAGCTCGCCTCGCCTCAATTAACAGTTTTGGATCGCAGTCCGGGTTGGCGAATGGGCAGTCGTCCCGGTCCCACTTCTTCTTGGACTGTGGAACACCAGCCACCCACCAGGATGCTCGCAACACATGGCCGCCTCGCGATTTCTTGGACAGCTCATGACGGACACACGTTTTGAGTCTGGTCGTGCTACAAAGTATCATTCAGCTTCAAACTAGCTCTCTCATTATACGCTGGCCATAGCAATTGTATAAAACACCGCCCGTCGCTTCGCGCAAAGGCTGCCGCCCTCTCCACATCTATCATCCCGTACGTTGAGCTGGACAGAAAGCCGCCGACGCCGAGCTTTCGAGAAGCACCTATGTACTGCCGAGAACCAAACACGCAATATCTCCGCCAGGCCACGCATCTGGCTGGCTACAGCTGACTGTGTGACTCGCATTGGATCCGCTCAGATGTAGCGCTTCCAACGCGCCAAGCCCAAGAACAGACAACAGACCAAGGCCATGGTTCCAATGATGCCGAAGAATGGCTCAAGTCGACCGCTATCCTGCCACGGTACCGACACGTTCATTCCAAACACACCGCTGATCAAGTTCAGGGGCACCAGAATGGATGCCAAGAACGTGATCTTGCTCAGAACGCGGTTCGTGTCTGTGCCTTGGGAAATGCTGTTAATGGACAGAGTCGCGAGATAGTTGCTGTGTGCCCGCGAAAGCATCTTCTCAAAGTGCCCCAGGTTGGTCGCCATGGTCACGACGTGGTCTTGGATGTCGCCAAGGTACATTCCAATGTCCATGTGAGGTGTCACCTGGTAGTTCTCGTTGCACCGCTTCGTGAACCCACGGAGGACGTCGGCTTTGCCGCCAAGAAGTCGCAGCAAGGCCATGCAGTTCTTGCGCACTCGACCAATCGAGCGGAGGAAGGAGCTGGAGTCGTCTTGTCGCATGATGAACACCTCGTCCTCAATGGCATCCGCCTCTAGCTCGATGGTTCTGATGACCGGGGCAAAACAATCGACGATATTATCACTGCATTCCTCGCCGGTTAGCACTCTCCAGGGGCTCGCGGGTTTAGTAAACGGGGATGCGTACATGAGGGCGTAGCAAATCCAATCGCTGCTGAGAGACACGTATTCCTTGAGCGCCGTGATCCTCTTCCGCACTTGAGAGGCGTGCGAGTTGGGTGCAAAGCTGAAGCTCAAGGTCCCCTCCCGGAACACGAGCACATAGATGTTGAAAGGTTCATACTCGATGCCGTCCGGTTCTTCGACGACATTGAACGATCGGAAACAGGCAAAGTAGTAAGCGGGAAACAGCTCAATCTTCTCTCGAGCCTCTTGCGTGATGATATCCTCAATGGTCAAGGGATGAACTCCGAAAGCTTTGCAAATTCCGTGGACTTCTTCCTTGGTAGCCCGGTTGACGTTGAGCCACCAGACGCCATGTTCTTCGTCCTTTGGAAGCTCGAAAAGGCCGCGAATGTCCTCGCCTGGCAGCACCAGGTCGCCGAATTCAGCAGCGTGGATGGTCGACTCCCAGGCAGACGAGAAGAAGCTGAAACGGTTCTTGTCCAAATGATTAGGCTGTACGGGCTTGACGTGCGCTTCGGACGTTTCCTTCTCGTTTGTCATGGACTCGTCAGACGGCATGTCGACAATGTCACCGTCAATGGTGGCCAATTGTGTCGGGCGACTATCCGCAGATCGGGTTCGCATGTCTTCAAAGGGGTACGGAGGGGCCGTCTCGTGGCTGCAGACGCGGGCAGCACGCTCCGTGTTGATGAATCCTTCGAGATAGTCGAAATCAATCCGAAGCTCATGATTGCGGTGACCGGGCTGGAGGGGGAAGCAGACGTCTTCCTCGGCTTCTTTGTTGGTTAGGATGCTCCCAGAGTCATCAATGGTGCGGGGCCGGCTACGATGGCTGCGGCGGCTGGAGATGGACATGGACCGTCCGAGCGCGTCTTCTTGCTCACCCTTGGGCTCCGAGAAGGACATCTCCCGCTCCCTGCGGCGAGCCTGGGCAAAGGCCTTTACCGAGTTTGGCGGAGAGACAGATCTTGCGTCGCAGGTGTCGACGGTGGGACGACGCCCGTGGCGAGTAAACGCCGGCACCTCGAGGCCATCCTCGTCGATTATTGCTTCTTCGAAGTCACGAACACGAATGGCCGGGGTCCCGGGGTTCGGTTCCAGCTGAGTTGTCCCGTAGAGGGAGTCGAAGGTTCCTCTGCGCGGGCGCTCGGCGCGCTGAGAAGAGGACGACTGGTGGCGGTGATCATCGAGTTCGGGCACCGGCGTGCCATAGCCGGGGTCGGAGACCATGCCGTCGTGGTCGGACATGGTGGGCAACTGAAGGAGATCGACGGTGTGCCTTTATGCAAGTCTGCCGCGTGGGCCGAAGATCTACTGGCTGCTCAAGCACGAATAGACGGCTCGAGGCGAGGGGGTCATAGCTCGGTGTGCCGGTGACGGTGAACCATCTGCCGATGGCGAATGGTCGGTCTGGCGTGCGCACCCGGCGCGGCGGCTGCGCGCCGAGTGCTGCTGACTGGAAGCAAAACTAGGGGTCGAAACGGGTTCGGCACTCCGATGGGGAGTTGCAGACGAACCTGTCGGGAGGTCGGGGAGGCCGAGGGCGAACAAAATTGCGAGTATGCGGCGTGCTGGCTCACCCCAGTTATGGGGGCTTGCTGTTGACTCCGCTGTAGACCCAGAGACCGGGCCCGAGGAGCGAAGAGGCGGCGACGCGGGCAGCGGCTAGTTGAGCCAACTTGAAGGTTTTCGGAGGGATCGAGGGGAACTCGAGGCGCGGGTACGGGCGAGGCGGGCGGCGGACTGGTCGATGGCGGCGTATATCGCTCAAGAGGAGTGACGTCGAGTGGGTGGTGCGAGGTCGCTGGCTGGAAGTGACGTCGACGTCGACGGGCCGAGGACGAACTGGTCGCTGGCTGTACGCGAGCAGCAGAAGAAAGGGACGATGGCAACGGCAAAGGCTGGCGTCGCGTGCTCAACAGCAGGAGGCAGCGAATATGAGCGATTAAGTGTGTGGGCGCTCAATGCAGACGCGGAGCTGGTTGAGTGAGAACCGCGGAGAGGAGGCGGGATGTGCCGGTAGGGAAGAGGTTTGCTGTGATGCAAAAAGCGGTAAATTTTGTATTGGACAGAGCCGTCAGGTTCTGCATCGGGGCAACCTGACTGGCCCGCCACTCCCACTGGGGCAGTCATCGGCCGGCCCGTTTTGCCAGAGATTTCTGTGCCGCGGGGGACCCTTTCAGGCCAGTCAGTGCCCGTGCCTTGGCGGGCAGTGGTACGTAGAGGTGCCCGACCTAGGAGGTACCCTACTGTAGCCCGTACCTCGCCCAAGAAAACTCTAATGTTGCCAGTGCGAACCAGGGACTCGCCGAGCCGACCGTGGCGAGAGACGGTGGACGGGAGGGAGCCACGACGGCGTCGGAAGAAGTTCTCTCTACCTAGGTATGTTAGTACGTTCCATGGCAATGCTCGTCTTCCACCATGCTACCAGGTAGGTGCCCAGGATGCTGGGTTAGTCCGCAGCACGATCCGCACACAGGTGCCGTCGTCGACGGGACGCTCCCAGCTGGCAGGCAACGCACCTGCGCGCATAGTAACGTAGTAAATAATGACATGACACTTGCAGTCAGAGCCAGGCGGGGTGCAGTAGGTGCAGATGCAGTGCGGTGCATCCCTGCCGCACCTCGTGTAAAGTCGTTACCTTGCTTGAAATCTACCAAATGTACCCGTCATACGCCCGTCGGTGCTGGGAGCGACCAACTCGTTCGTTGCGCAGAGCAGGAGCCGCGACTTGGTCTGGAGCGGCACAGCTCGCTCGTACTCTTGCTCTGTACCTGACAATCTGCCCTGGCCGTGCCTTTGGCCTGGCGTTGGAAGGTCCAGGTCTGTCAGTCTGCAAGGTGGCATGGCCCAGCCATTCGATGATGATGCCCTCGGGCCCCCGTGTCCCATGTACGATTTACGCCTCCCTGATCGCCTCAAGCCGCTCCGGTGGGGTTCAGGCTGAAGCTGCCACCAAATGCTGGTGGAAAGAACGCGCCCCTGGGGGGGGGCGGAGCATAGGTACCTAGGTAGCTGAGGTGCCCGCATGGCCCGGGGGTCACCCCAGTTTCAGCGGCACTCAGTGGCAGTATGCCGGGCACGCCTACCCAGTGGGCGATGCAGTGGGCGGGCAGGTACTTCAGCGAACCACAGCAGTTGGTGCGGTGCCAGCTGGAGGTACGTACTCGCTCGGCACCCCAAGTCGCAGCACCAAGCACGTCCCAATTGCTCAACGTGGTCCCTTCGAGTCCACCATGGTGAGACGTTACCACCATTGTCCCCAAAGCCGTCCTCAACTTCAGTCGGCTTACCTCACACAGCGCCCTGCATTGGCAGCACCTCTTGTATTTGGGAACGCACTGTGTTCCTGATCTACGACCACCGGAGAGCCCCTGTCGCCTCAAGCTGCCGTCTGCCGTGCTTTGCTATCTCTCCGAAACTCGTACACGCTCAAACGACCGCGTCGCGAAGCGCAATGGCCGAGGAAATTCTGGACAAGGCGCGGGATCTGGTAGAGGGCCAAATCGTACGAACTCTCCCGGGCCGGCGGTTTCCTTACCACGGACTGTGCTCCCCCTCATCTTCTGCATTTGCTAATGGACAAGTTGGTGCCCAGGACTTTGAGGGCCAAAGACGCGCCGAGGGCTACGCTACGCTTCTGTTGGCCCTCTCTGCGGTATGGCTGGATTCCTCTTGGCCATCTCTACAACGCGAAAAGTTCGCTAACCTAGTCGCCAACACAGCTAGTGGCATTCAACGTCGGCTACTTGTATCAGGACATTCAGAAGGCTGTTTATATTGGGTTGGGAGGTACGGCTCTCACGTTCCTCGCGGTTGTGCCACCCTGGCCTGTCTACAACAAGAATCCCGTGAAATGGCTGCCAGCGGGCTCCGGTTGGCAGTAGGCCAGGCGACTTTTGTGTAAAGATATCCGAGGTGCCCGAAGAGAACCTGGACCAATCATGACCATGGCCATGTGTGTTTGCGCCCTCCTACTGTGACATCCGGCTCGAGACCATAGTCCAGGCAAGATCCACGGAAGCTTCCCATCTCGAGCTTTACCGAAAGAGCAGCGTCGCCGTGGATTTTGATGCGCATCGCCCCTGCAGCGCGCGTGGTTGATCAGCGGCCGTATTTCTGGAACTCCCAGTCTCTGTTGTCCAGTGGACAGACAGATCTGGCCTTGAGCCATCTCGAAATGCAGTGGAAATGGAAGGCATGCTATCGGCGTGTCAGCTGCTGTCGACACCACGAGCTGCCCAGTCACGCAAAAAGCACTCACGTTGCAGATGCCCCAAGCCACAGTACATTCTTCGCTTGTGGCCGAGGCCTGGTTGGCCTGACATTCGATACCTGATATTGCGGCCCGTCAGTGATCAGTCGGCCAAGGGAAACGGCCCGAGGCAAGGGAGGGCCCTGGGCCGGGATAGAGCTCACATAGGTCCATGATGTGGTTTCTGCAGATGGCACAATTATCCACCACAATGTCCCATGCCCACAGGGCAACGGCGTTCCACTGTCCAAACGTCAATATCGGGGTGGCCAACGTAGCTCACCGCTGGAGTGTGCAGCCCTACCTTCTTCACCTCGAACTTCTTCTTCCCCTCGGCCTTCTTCGCAGAAACAGGGGCATCGCTCATTTCGACGTCAGCCATGGCGACAGCCGTGCCGGGTATCTGGGGCGGAGTTCAACAAGGCGTGGTCGGAAGGCGAAATAGACGGAGGCGAGGGTCGCCCAGGTCGTCCGGGACAAAGCGCCAGCGATGACTTGACGGCGGGCGGCTGGACTAGGCACGGAGGCTGTTAGCAGGAAGACGCCTGAACTAGAAAGATGACGAGGCCGAGTGCGTGGAGAGTCGAAGGCGGCAAGGCTGTGTTTTACTTCGAACGGACGGACGAACCTTGATGGCGCGGAAGCGGTCGAGGCGGCTCAACCCGGATGTCGGACGCGCAAATCGAAGTGTCTGAGCTGCTTCGGTGGCTGTAGGTATCATGCGACCGCCGGCACACGTTCGGGGCTGTTGTTGCAACGGAAGACGCGGGGGTGACGCTGGAGCCTGGGCTGGTGACCGCTGCTGAGAGCTTCCCACCTCACAGTCAGCGACAGGCATGGAGGTGCGGTAGTACGAAAGAGCTCAGGTACCTTTCGTAGCCGGCGCGGCGCGGCGTGGGCAGAGGTACCTTGTAAGCAGATACCTTATCTGCAAGAGACAGTGAGAGTGCGGCCTTCAGAAGGCTGCTACCTACTAACTTAGTACCTAGGTGGGGTTGCTCTGGACGGAGGTACATAAGCTGCTTCCCGGCGGGGTGGCAATCCACTGGATGGAAGGCGAGGTGGTGCGCCGGGCGCTGCCCCATTCCAGCTCAGTCGCCCCGCTCCAGCCGCAAGTCACTGTGCCCTTCCGTGTTGCGGGCAAGGCCATCCCATGGCAACGGCGGAGATACTTGTACGCTCCAATGGTGCAACGCAGGTGACCCAACGGGCCAGAGCCGCGTCGCTCGATTTCCGTCATCGCCTCGATGGTCCCCGCCCGCCTGCCATCCCCGCCTGCACAGTCACCAGCGGCAAACCGTCTGCTCAACTCTAGCCAAGCGCGCCGGCGAGTCAAGAAACGTGTCCGCCACAAGCAACGGATAACGGCAGCTCCTTCATCCTCCACCCCCTGCGCCCTTGTCTTCTCCTCTCAATCTTGATATCTGGGCACAGACGGGACCCCAGAAACGCCTCTTTTCTGCGTCGGCTTCCTGCCCGAGTCGACCGACTTACCGAAGCCGTAACCCCTCTGCCACCCTCTCGAGCTATCGCAAACGCCCTTCCTTCGTCAGGCTGTCGCAGCTACCTACTCCGCGCAATGGCCGACAACACAAACCCCAAGACAACTCCAGCACGCCGGAGAAATGGCCGCGCGGGTGGCCGCGCTGGTGGTGGTGCCCAAAAGGCATACGCGTCAGAGAATGATGCCGCCACTTTCGACGTCTCGCGCCAGCATCAGCAGCATGCCCACGCACCGTCAACACCCAGCAAGGCTCCCTCGGGCTCACCAGTTCCCGTAGAGTCCAGCGCCGCGCATCCCGGCTCGAGGCAGCGGAACAGGAACAAGCAAAAGGGCAAGAACCCTCATACGTCTCCCGAATCAGCTCAGCGCAGGCGGCGAACGTCCCCTCAATCGTCCATGTCGACCAAGACGAGCAGCAGCGCTGCTTTTGCCGGTGCTACCTTCCACGCGTCTCCAGCCCCCTCAGCTCTTCCGATACCGAGCTTTCTTTCAAAGGTGTCGAACCGTTCACCGGTCCACACCGATGCGGCAGAGGTTGCCCAGCAGCCCTCTCCGCCAGCCACCGACAACGACGCGCCCACTCCGTTCCGCCCTTCTTCTGTGCCCCAAAGCCACGAGTCTCCCTTGGACTTCATGTTCCGCGCCCATCGGGAAGAGAAACAAAGATTACATCAAGGAGCGCCGCTGGACCCCGCCTCCGACTACCCGCACAACACCTCTCCCCCACGTCCACGTGTACGCGACCCAAATGCGTCAATTGCGTCATCGGCACCGCCGGCGAGCCGACTGGGCTTTGCGAAACATTCATTCGGCGGCATACATAGCTCCGAACTTGACGGCACACCAGGCCGCCCAATGGGCCCAGCTTTTTCGACCCCATACCAGGAACGGATCAAGGCTGCTCGATCCAGCTCGTCTCGGCCTCAGTCACAACCAGGGCGCCAGGATACCGCGGGACCACAACAGCCTTCTGACGACCCGACCGAGGCTTTGAAGAAGTTTCTATTCGGGGGCAACAAGCCTCAGGAATCAACCCACACGGCTGCTCCTTCGTCTGCTACCGGGACTCAGGCTAGTCCACGCGACTGGGAACCGGCACCTGCTCTATCCGCCCCATCGGGGAACCCTGACACCTCCCGGACCGGCGATTTTCAGGCACTGGAAAACGACTTGCGGAGGATTTTGAAGTTGGATATGGCCCCTGACGCCTCATCGCCTGACAGTAGGCTTCTTTCTCGGTGATTCGAAGGCGTGCACGACTCGATTTTGGGGCACTGGCATGGGGCTCTTGCCGCTTGCCGGGCTAAGATTTTTGGCATGTTCATGGGAGCAAGGCAGCAGACGGCAGCGCCATGCACTATCTCTGTACGATGCAATGAGCCACAGGCGCGCAGTGGCAAGGCTACATGAAGATGGATTTGCAATCCAACTACTGGTCGCGGCTGTTCTAAGGGCATTTGGATCTTGTGGCCTTTTTCGTGTTTCGGTGCTCGGGCGGAATGGGAGGCGAGCATCTGCATCTGGCAGCTGGTATTTGGCCTGGTTTTTCGTCACGATACCCGTGTGGTTTCTCGACACGGCGCTGGGAAAGGGCTCACGGGTGGTGGTTCGACATCACATAGGATAGACCTTACACACAGACATGTCGTGGACACTTTGGGTCCCACGACACCGCGGAATTGACACTACACACCCAGAACCCCTCGATTCCCCTGGGACGCCAGGCCACTGGACCGTGTCATACACGTGCGAGTTGACCTACGTACCGTAGGAGATTGTGCGTTGTCCACGACCGGGCAAGTCATTAGGTGGACTGGTTCCTTCGCCTCTCCTCCCGTGAAAAGACGATGCCATGAGACAGGAGCAGATACTTGGCGAAGAAGTCCTGGGCAAAGTCGTCAAACTTGGCATAGTCAGCTCCGAGATGGTACGCGGCCGCTATTCCGCTGACACAGGCCAGCTCATGCATATTCTGTTATGGCGCAAGTCAGCGTGTTGCCCGAGGCGTGTTCCTGGTGAATGCTGCGTCTCACCACCAACGTCCAGGAGCCCGCAAAGTAGGTGCTATTCCTGCCGTGCAAAAACATCATTCCAGGAACGACGCGTAGGTAGTGCTGCCACCTGTGACCGAGCTGGTGCCACCAGTTGCGCTTGATGATCTTGGACTCGTCAATCTCGCCAATGGTCCACATATCCTGCCTGTTCTTGTCGAGGAAGATGGTCTGATAGACCGGCTCGAGCACTCCTTCGCCGGCCTTGATGTTGGCGTTCTTGAGCTGGTGCTGGTAGTTGCTGCAGTTGAAGGACATTTCGATGGAGCGCGGGTCTCTGCCGTACGTGAAGGTGTAATACATGGGCTTGAAGCCGCCACCGCGCTCTTCCACCTCGTCGGATTCTCCTTTGGCGAAGGCAATCTGCTTCTTTTGGGCTTCCGACTGGGGCTCTGCGCAGAGATTTTGCTGGAAGCGGGTTTCGTAGTGTCTGTCAAAGTACTTTCTGTCGCTGTGCGTGACGGTAATGTCGTCGTAGAAAGCCGCGCCTCCCAGAACCATCTTCTCCCGCCACGTTGCTTGCTTGCCGAGTAGGCGGAGGCCGTCGTCAGCAAGCACGCAGAGCACCATTTCGTCAAAGGTCTCCTCGGTCTTTTGGCCGGTCGTGTTGTCTCTGATTGCGAGTTTCACTTTGCCGCCGGACCTAGAAAGCACCTCGGACACCTCCGTGTTGGTCCTGATTACGACACTGCGCCGTTCCAGATCCTTTCTCCAGGTGCCGTAGAACTCGTGGAGATTGTCAAATGTAAACATGGTTGGCAGGTTCGGCAGCAAGGTGACTGGGTCGTAGTCCCAGAGCTTCATGTTGGGATCATCAAACAAGCGCTCGACGATGGCAGAGGGGACGTGGGCTGTCTGGTTCCCGGTCCCGAGGAACAGCGCAATCAGTGGATACACCATCTTGTCGCCAAAGTCCTTGCTGAAGAAGAAGACGCGCAGCATGATGGATATCGGGATAAGGCCGAGTATCGGCATCGTCCACTTGATGACCTTTAAGAAGAGGCCAAACTTCTTGATGTCGGCAGCATACTGCGAAACAAGCTTGCTGGGGAAGACATTGGTCCAGAAGCCGTCTTGGCCCTTTCCAAAGGAGACCTGCAGCTTGACCTCCTGTGCCGGATAGCCCTGCTGCTCGAAGAAGTTGAATGTGTGCTTGAAGATCTTGTTCGGTCAGCAGCTATGTACAATGGGAGGAACGCCTCGTTTCGAGGGCAACATTCTTACCCCGGACCCTCCCTGCACCCCATTGTTCATCCAAGGAGCTCCGTGGCGGGACTCATTTAGGGGTATCGAGGTTGCCTGGCCACCGACGACGTCGCCCCTCTCCAGCAAGGTTACCTTGAACTTGTCTGGGCTGTTGGCGAGGGTTGCTGCGCAGGACTGTCATATCCGTCAGCTTGCTGAAGCTCCATGCGGCATCTGCGAATTGATGTTCCGCGCCCGGGTTTGACGACGGCCTCTTGATACTGCACTCACCATGCCAGCTGCACCGCCGCCGACCACGACAACGTGTCGTCGTGTGTTGTTCTGCGAAGCCATATCGTGTCACGGGCCAGCTGATGTGCGTGCCGGGAGACAAAACATGCGTTGCCTGGTACGGGGGCGAGAGCGGTTGTCCATGGTGGCAGGCGGGTGCGTCCTCAAGTAGGCTGGGGAAGGGTCTTAGACGTCATTGATCCATAGGCATGTAGGCGCCCGGGCTGGAGACGGCGGAATGTGGTTGTTTGTCACCCATGTCCCCACCAATCTCACCAGAGGAACAGCCAAACTCAGATTGGCCAAAGCTGCAAAAGGTTCGATTGAAATGGCCATGCATGAACGTCGTGCGCGCCGAGCAGCTCGCTTCTCAATACTGGGCCGCTTGACACCACCGTTGAAGGTCGTCCTACCCTAGACTGCCCGTGTCGCACCGCAGCGCCGGGGTAGGTACGTAGAACCAACCACCCAAGCACCTACCAACTAACCCCCCCTCACACAGCATGCACGCGCTCTCACGTGAGCACGTGTCACCAAACGTCACCACAAACTGGCTTCGACGGCGTGCTTTCTCGACACGCCAGGCAGGACGCGTTGGTCTCTACTGGACACCGCTACATCTGCGTCTGCCGTCCAGAACCGCTGCCGAGCCACTTGGAAGGTTCGGGCGCGTAGCCATGGCCACCACCCCAGACAAGCCAGGAAGTGATGCCGACGATGACGAGAGACTGCGCTACGCCATCGCTCTGTCACTACAGGACCAGGCCGAATATTCGTCCAGTGGACCAGCAAAGCCACAGACCACGGCCCTGAGCGATGGCTCGTTCAATTTGACGGCCCTGGACCGCAAGGCGATGGAAGCAGAGCGGCTCGCTCGACTGGGCGCCAAACGTCGCCAGCCGGTAGCCGCCGCGGAGGACGAGGACGACGATGTCGTTGAAGTGCCTCCACCAAAGAAGAAGACGAAGCAAAACCCCATCACAGAGACACATGAAGCGTCAAGAATGGCCGATCCTCCGCCACCAGTTCCGTATCCAGACGGAGCCGTCAAGCGGACGTGGGCGCGTGGATACCCGCGAACCGGCGAGGATATCAAGATCGAAGAGGTTCTGCAAAAGGACAAACTGATGCTGGCCATATTGTCATCTTTTCAATGGGACGAGCGGTGGCTGCTGTCCAAGGTGGACTTGAGTAGGACCAGGCTTATGCTCGCAGCATTCGCTGCAGACGAGCAGCAGGTATGTTGTGCAGGATATACGCAGTGTCCGAACCAAGTGCCCTAACAAATGACTACGTAGAAGGGAGAGATGCGTGCGAACGCGCCGTCAGGTGTGAGGTTTTGCTTCCCGCCAATGAATGGCCCCGGGTCTATGCACTCCAAGTTGCAGCTTCTCAAGTACAAAGACTACCTACGTCTCGTCGTTCCCACCGGCAACCTCGTGCCATACGACTGGGGCGAGAGCGGCGTCATGGAGAATGTAGGGACTACCTGGACCGCTGCCCATACGAGAGGCGACGAACCCGCTGATGTCCCTGGCAGATGGTCTTCATTATCGACCTACCGCGGCTGGGCGATGCCGCACATCACTCGCCAACGGAGTTTAGCCTTCAACTGAAATACTTTCTTCAGGCTATGGGAGTCGACAGTAAGATGGTTGACAGCCTGTCGAACTTTGATTTCTCGAAAACGGCCCATCTTGGGTTCGTCAACAGCAGGCAAGTGCCATTGCGCACCGTAACAAGGGCTTCACCGAGAGACTAACAGCCCCCAGGCCGGGTGGCCACACCGACGAAGCCCTCAAGGGTGTGGGTTCGTGCTCCCACAATATACCGCAGTACCGAAACAGCCTCAAGTCTAATACTAGACCAGGACACTGCGGCCTGGCGGCTACAATCGCCAGGCTCGGGCTAGCGTCAAAGGGGCACATTCAAGTCGACATGATAGTATGCCTCTTATGTACCTTGATTTATGCGAATGACATGTTGACGCCTGACTTCAGTGTGCATCCCTCGGATCGATCAAGTCCGAACTTGTCGAGGCCATGTATAGTGCTTGTCGAGGTAAGTCTGCCCGCTTCGCCGTTTGAGGCCTCGCAGGCGTTGGGCACCCTTCACCCTTCTGTGTGCCAATCCTGCCCACCGTGGCCTTTGTCTGACACGATACAGGCGACGATGTCAAGTCAAATAGCGCGAGAGCCGGTCGCAAGCCTACCGACAAGCGGTTAGGCCCGGCGCAGGAACTCAAGGACTGCTTTCGCATCTATTTTCCCACAAGTAAAACAGTATCTGACAGCAGGGGTGGCAAAGGGGTAGGTGGCCAGGGTGCTCAGTGCCGTGTGATATCGGGCTAACTGCGATGTCATGTACAACGTGTGCAGGCTGCGGGAACGATATGCATTCAGCGGAAATGGTGGCATTCCCCCGACTTCCCAAAAGAGCTTGTCCGCGACTGTGTCAACACGCGGGACGGACTCCTCATGCACAGCAAGGCTATATTCGTGCGTAGGGAAGAGGTGGAGGGAAGCTCTGGCGGAAACTCGACCCCAAACACTTGGCCCGCCTGGGCATACGTGGGGAGTGCGAACCTGTCAGAAAGCGCCTGGTAAGTGGTGACGCCTGTCAGAAGCTGAGAGGTCGGAATGCTGCAAGCGTTCAGCTGACGATCGCCCATGCAGGGGTCGCGTGGTCAAGGACAGGAAGTCGGGCAAGCCCAAAGTGAACATTCGAAATTGGGAATGCGGTGTTGTGATCCCGGTTCAGGGGCCCGGCAACCTGGAGGCTCGCAAAGGGGGTTCGGCAGCCGATCTGAGCATCTTCAAGGACGCCGTGCCGGTTCCGATGCAAGTGCCTGGTCGTGTCTACGGCCCGGGCGATGAGCCTTGGTTCTTTGATGCCGCCCAATAAGGCGCGCGAGTAAGTACGGTATGGCGACTAGGGGGTGGTGAAACTGGAGAATTGCCTGATGGGCAGCAACAAACTCACACCACACACTTTATGAGAGGACCCCCCTGGTTATTTGGCCCCCGAAGACGCGTGCCTTCCCCCCCGCCCGGGGGGGAAGGAGGGAGGGAACCCCTCTGGAGGGTTCATGGGCTAATATACGGGCGGACATGCCCCTTCAGGCAGGTTATTTGCCCTACGGGGCGCTCTTGTCCGTGTGAAGTACTTCGTGCACGCATGGACATTGCCCGTCGGGTGGGTCGGATCATGAAGAAGCTTGCCTGTACGAAGCATTACGGGGTAGGGAAAGGGGAGAGACAGGGGCTGATTGCCAATGGCCCGGCAAGGGACACAATGGCTGGTGGACTTTCCGCTGGAGTCTGGATCCATGCATGCGCAAGCAAGGTTGCACGCAAGTACGCACTTGAGGACTAAATACCCGACTTCTACATGCCGCGAGTCCCTCTTGGTTGATGTGACGCTGGCGGACCGGCTTGATTCTTGTTGGCCTGGGCGGCCCGTGATGCCGGAACCACGACGCAGACGAAGACGACGACGACACAGCGCGGCTTGGACTCGTCGGGCCAATCCCATCCGGGCCGGGACGTTGATGTTGCGACAGATGGTCACGATGAGAGACCTCGGCGACTCCGCGGTGAGGCGAGCTGAAGCACGGCAGTCTCCTTTGGTGGGGCTTGAGCGTCCTGATGTCTCGATACACCGGGCGTGAGAGGCCATTCGTGATCGATTGCCGCGCCCGGACCTCTAGCCTGAGCTCGACGTGACGGCGTGCGGCGTACCAGCACATCTACAGGAACCTTGGACGGATTGAGCCGGCCACGCTGCTGCGTCGTGCACCCTTGGCTGTACCAAAACCCCTTATGCGCTCTACCGACATCGGGCGCGGAGAGAGGACTCGTTTCATCGTGCGGCATCATATGGAGGACGACGACTCAAGAGCGCGCGTGTGTCAAGGCGAACATTGACGACTGCCTCTCTCTCCACCACTGTCCTCTCGCCCCATGGAAGTTGCTGGTTAAGCGACGACAAGCGCGGTGGAAAGGTTGTATAACACGGCCTGTTCGACCGACGCCGTGGCCGTGCTCCAGGGAGCGAGCGGGCAAGCAAGCAAGCCAGCAACGGGCCCGCCAGGCCGCGCCAACGCAACCCGAGGTAGCGCCTCGGGCGGCCCTCTGTGCGCGCGTGAAGCCACGGGTAGATGCGGTTAGGGCGGAGGGGAATCGTACGAGAAACAGAAGGGACCGTGGCGGCACGGACGGAGTGGAGCACGGATCGGTGCCGCAGAGACGGCGGCGCAGGATGAGGGGATGAGGTATGCAGGAGGGGAATCAGGCCGTTTCTTGCCAGTGGTGGTGGTGGTGAACGGAGCAGCTCGTACGAGAAGAGGAGGGCCAGGACGAATTTGCGCTCCTGAGACGGCGGATAAGCAGGCGGATGGACGGGTCTGCTCACATACGAGAGCATACGCGACATGGGCGGAGTTGATTGAAATGACGAGGGCGCCGTGAGGATAAGACATAACACTGGAAAAGGTTCCGCGATGGTGGAAGAATCTGCGGAGTCGACGATGACAAGTACGTACCTCGTGAATGGCGCCTGTGAGGCAGGGTCTACCTAGGGAGTGACGAGAATCAAGGCGCCTGAGGAGGGCCCATATGTACGAATACAGCGGTCAACCAACTCATCCGGGTCAGTACCTAAGTAGGTACAGGCAGTCAAGCCATTGAAGAGCAGGGCATCTTTTCCTATTTGCCTTTTTCTTTTCCTTTCTTTTCTGGAAACGCGTGGGTGCCGGGATGATTCCATTTGGTCGCATGGAGGAGGTGCCCTGGTGATGCCGCAGGCCGCAGTTGGCAGGGACCCAGGGCACTAGCTACGTTGCGGCAGCACATGGATCGCAGCATGGCAAGCATGGCTTGCAGGGGAGGCAGTCATGTAAGGCAGTCAAGGGTCGAGGTAGCGCAAGTCGCAGCTGCCGAGTTTGTAGTATTGCCATTTCCGTCCAAGCGCAGGCGGGGGGGCCAGGGTCAGTGCGGCCGAGCCCCACCGCTGTCGACGATCGCATCCATGGCTGGGGTCCACCACTGGGGCAGGCAAAGGCAGCATGCAGGCAGGCGTGGACAGAGGCTTGACGGAGGGCAGGCATGGCAAGCATGGGCAGAACGGACGGGCCCCGGGCCTGGGCTGCCTGAGCTTGCTGGGCCTGCCTACCTAAGGTAGGTAGTACTGCCGGCGGCCAACTGCGCACGAGTACGTACGAGCAGTACCTACGTACAGTACAGACAGCAACTGCAGGCAACTTGGAAGTGGCGCCGGATGCGAACCCCGCTGGACAAGGCCCACGAGGAGGCTTCCAGCCCGGTTCCTCCATTTCGATACGTTTGTGCTACGAATGTGGGCATCCCGTCCATTCAGGCCGGCGGCCAGGCGGATGGTGGAATGCCATGACCTATGCATCAATGACCTGCACGACAAGCGAGCGAGCGAGGAGCCTGGCGCCGCATGCAGTCAGTCGGTCTCCAAGGCCGCAGTCGTCGCCGCCGATGTCGTCGTCGGTCTATTATGCATGCCATTATGCATGCGAGGACGACGAGAGAGTCAATGATTGAATGTGCTCTGGCGTGGCTTGCATGCATGCGCATTCGCCAGGACGGCCGACCCCAAGGGCCGGCCACCGCCACCGCCGTCTCCGCCGTCACCACGCCGCCCACTCCTCGGGCCAGGGCAACTCTGTATGTATCAAATGTTGACCAACGTACGTCGCATGTAGGCATGCGTGAATGCGCATGTACGGACATTGGTCTAATTCGAGCGCATGTCGTCGTCCGCCGCAGAGCGCGTGCGCTGCGCTATCTTGGTTTTATCAGCAAGGGGGGGGGGGGGGGGCCGGCCGCTGTCGGGATCTGCGTCTGCGTCTGCGTCTGCATCCGCAGCTGCAGCTAGCGTTGCGAATCAGACGGGCACCCCCATGCCTGCAGCATCTGCTACCCGCAGCGCAATGTACTTTGTAGCTTATGTGGTCAAACATGCAACTAAGTAAGGTACTAGGTAGGCGCGTAGATGCGTAGTAACTTGCTAGGTACGTAGAAGCAGACTTGCTAGGTACGTAGAAGCAGACTTGCTAGGTACGTAGAAGCAGACAGCCCTGGCGGCGTTGGCGACATGGAAGGGACTGCCAAAACTCGGAGAGGCGCGCTCAATGGCATGTGCCTCTCTTGCTGCTACATAGCTGCAAGCAGCTGGTGGTCCCTACCTAGCAGTGGACTGACTTCTTCGAGACAACACGCAATGGAACCCCAGTTGGAATCCTCACCTGCGGTGCAGTGCTGTCGTGGTAATTACCTGGTAGTCACCGCAGGCCATGGCCAGTGGGTTGGAGCTGGTACAGATCGACGCCCGAGCGCCGGGGACCCGATCGCCTTGGATCTGGGCTGGGAGAGCAGGAAGAGAGGGCAAAAAAGGGGGGAGGGGGGCGTCTGCTGTGATCCACCAGGCCAGCAGTAGCGCCCTCGGGACCCGAGAGCCCATCGTCAAGTACCTCTGGGTACTTGGCTACCTGGCCTTCCTTGGTTCTCCAACTGCGCACAAATTGCACAGAACACCTTCTGCCCCCATGTATGCCGGCGGCCGCTGGTCTGGTGGACGGAGCCTCCAGCCGAGCATGGGTTCACGATGACTGGCGCCCATCGTTATGGCCGGCCAGGCCGCGCTGGAAACAGGCACCTCTCTCTCTTCGGTGATATGCCTGCATACAAT
Source organism: Purpureocillium lilacinum (assembly GCF_023168085.1). Taxonomy (NCBI): domain Eukaryota; kingdom Fungi; phylum Ascomycota; class Sordariomycetes; order Hypocreales; family Ophiocordycipitaceae; genus Purpureocillium; species Purpureocillium lilacinum. Next base: position 1,608,834 of record NW_027072112.1, read on the forward strand.
CCTGTCTCCCTCTCTTCCTGTCTTGCTGTGCAGTTGAATACGGTACCCAAGGGCGTTGCACAGATAGATATAGCCACAGGCGTGGAATGCTTCGCGCCAGAACAAGCCCCCTCAGCTGGAGATTCGCGGCTCAAGGTTCAGCGTTCCGCTGCCGCCGACCCCTCCCCCTCCCCCGAATTCCGCCATTGGCAGGGATGCGAGCGGGCGGCGGTGGGCGGCGGTGGCGCGGGCGAGGGCGGGAGGGACGGACGCGGGCGGAGCGGAAAACCCCTCGAGCGCGATGCAGCCAGCGCGACGAGGCTCTCCTGTGCCTGCCCTGTAATCAGGCATGCTTCTTTGCTTGGTCATACTGTCGCCGCCATTGCATGCACAGATGCCTGCTGCTCGTGCGAGAGTCGAAGCTTCCTTGCTGCTACTGCACCGTATTCTTCCTGCCTCGACTTGACTCAGGTTCTACCCAGCCAGACCTTTCATCACCATGACCTTCACGGGGAAGCCCCAGACGCTGCTCGCCCCGGCTTGCCGCATACCCGGCCGCTGCGTACTAGGTATCTACCAGTAATACCTACACTACCTTGTAGGTAACTAAGGTAGTATATGACTCCATGTGCAGAGTACCAGTAAATGAACCGCCTGGGATAACTGAAGTGCTCAAGCCGTACTTAGTGCAGCCTCGGATCCGTTCCGAACTCGCAGGTACCCGCCGGCCCTGCAGGCCGCGCGCTGGGACCAGCTTCCCTGACCTTGGGTACTGCAATGGATTGCTGACCAGGTACCTAGTAGGTAGGTACTGCCGTTAGATTCCAGGTATGAACACCGGCCATCGACCACCCCCTTGCAATCCCAGCGCAGGGTTGCCGAAAGAAAGGAAGGGCGGGGGGGAAAAAAAGGTCGTCTAGCCAGTGTCCCGCTTTTTTTCAGCTTGCATGTCCATCCCTAGATGCCTTTTCAGCCTACGTCGTGGCTCTCCCTGATGTGCGCTGCACAAGGGCATCCGCATTTATTATTATTGTTACTTGAACACGGACTGCCCGCGCCGGCCTGGGCCCTTTCGCTCGTGTCCCTCCGAGGGCGTCATGGCGTCCATCAGGTAGCATGCCTCTCGCCAAGAACGAATGCCTCGTGTTGACCAAGCCGCCCGCATACGTCTCAAATGTACTTCGTAGTACGTGTGCCCTTGCTGGTTTCCCCTCCAGCACCATCCTCCAAGGCACGACGGGGCTGGAGACGGAGATTGTGGTGACTCTCACGGTCTACGTTCTCACGGGGCGAAGACGGGGACCTTTTCTGTCCTTGGCATGGGTTCCGTGCAAGAGCCGCAGGCGGCTTGCTAGCCAGTCGGCGATGCAAGACATGGGCCCAGCAACGTGCTCCCATTCCCTAGCACTGGGCTGGGCAATCCTTGCGAGGGGCTGCCCTCATCATGGTTGCACGCGCAGGTAGGCCTGGCTTGCACGTGTCGTCTACAACACTCTGCGCGCAAGCTCGTTGGTGTTCAGGCCAGATGGGTTCTCCAAGCTACGAACGTTAGTACCCAACCGTGCATGTGCCCATGTACCTGCGAGTACTCGTGTTGCACAGATCTTGGTGGCCGCCACCCGACGCAGTGTGGACAGATTTGTGGCCTCGTCGGCGCGCCATTGTGGCGACTGCGCCGGATGGGTGAGGTGGGGAAGTTGGACATGCTACTAAGTTGGTCACTGCGTACGTAGATATCAAGTCTTGGTGCACAAGGGCAAGCACGAAGCACAGAATAAAGCGCCGGCGGCGGCTTGGTCCCGAGCCATTGGATGCTTGGCTGGCCGCCGAGAGGCCACCACATGGGCAAAGCAAGCCAGGGCACCATCCATGGCGTCCGGAGCCATACTGCAGTTGCGCCGGCAGTCCTGGCGATCGTCGGCAAGGGCCTGGCCGTGCATTGGCCGCAGCGGACAGGTGCTCAGCCGGCGCGGTTTCGCGGCACCCCCTCGCTCCACGTGTGTCTCGAGATAAGGTTGCCCGCCCGCGAGACAAACCTCCCATGTCAACTGCGGGAAGCCCTTTGCCTGTGCCCCGGCGCGCCAACGGTGCGTGCTGCGGGAGCACCGCGCGAGGGCTGTTATGGCAGGGGCTGCAGCAGCATCGCGGCAAGGACGCAAGGGTCACCCAGAATTCATGCGATCGAGCTCATGGCGAGACGCCGAGCCGAAATCATGCTGAACTGCCGAAGCCCCACGAAGCGAGCATATTGGCGAAGCAGCTTTGTCCGCCAATGGTGGCTTTGCGAGGATCGGAGGAACCATTGGGAAATATGGCTGCCTCGCCGTTTGCGGCCAGCACAGGTCCTCGGTGTGCTGATGATGATTTTGACTGAGGGTGGTTGTGCGGGACGGGCTCGCGTGACGCGCGGCGGCTGTACAGAGACCCAGCGACCTACCCGGTGCCAGGGCCACACGACTGGCGATTTGCGTCGAGCCAAGGGCCATGGCTCCTCTGGTGCTACAGCGATGCATCTCCGCGATGGGGCTAGCGCCTCACTCAACGCCTTCGGAGCTGTCACCCTCCTCCTCGAAGCCATCGGGAAGGGCGGAGAGCTGGGTGGGCTTTCAAGGGCCGATCATGGATGCTTCGGAGACGCAGCGCTGACGCAGACAGACCCATGCTGTGCGGCAACGCGCAGTACCGTACCTACGGGGCCGCTTGCACTCGCACGAGGGGAGAAGTGAGGCAAGTACCGCCCCAAGTAGGCGGGAGATTTTCTCCATGCCATCCATTCGGTTGTCGGCCGGGCTGCAGCCTTCGACGTGAGCTATGGCGGGGCGCGTGGCGTCCATATCTCGGGGCACGCACATTCCTGAGGCGGGCACGCCTTGCCTCGCCGAGTATCATATACCGCCAATACGTAGTAGCTGGAGTGGCCCGTCATGCGAACGAGGTGCAGTGCTGCACTGCGCACCCGGACTCCATTAATACCTACAAGTAATAAGCAGGACGCCCGATAGCATGGGCGAGGGGAGGTTGATGGAGTCGCAGCCGCGGGTGGTGCACCATGCTGGTCATGATGCCCTCGAGTCGCCTCCAGCACTGTGATGGACGGCAGGCAGTCGGCAACCGGCCAAGGGAATGCTGCACCAGCAGTTGTCCCACGCCGTACAACCGAAATCGAGGTAGCGGATACAGAACCCAAGGTACTCGTGCTCGCCAGAAGCTGTCGTCGGAAAAGTCCGACGCTGCCCCTCCGCAGCAGCACGATGCCGACGGAACCCATATCCATCCATCAGCAGGCGTCGGTTGGTCCACCGACGGCGAAGGTCCCTCGAGACCAATCGATTCAATCATCCATCCATCCATCTTGCCATGCCGTGCCATGCCATGCCATCCACCATCAAGTCCAGTCCACACAGCCATCCAGATTGTGTCAGCCCACAGGCCGACTCCACCAGCAGCACTGCGCCGTACCATTCTGCACTGCCGGGTCCGGCCAAAGGGCCCGAGGAGCCAGCGACCCAGCCGTTGCGGCAATGACTGATCCCTGCCAGTCGACTGACGGACTGACTGGCGGGGCGGAGACGTGGGTGCCCCACGGTACCTCTGGCATGCAGAGGGCCCTCAGGACTGTTTCCCGGACCGCGCAGAGGCAGTGGGCGGGCGGGTACCTTGCTCCTGGTTCATGAGGTGCCCGTGCTCGTCGAGACTCGGGCAGGCCAACCAGCATGCCATCGAGACGGGACCTACCTGCGCCGCGCTGCACCGCTGCACCGCACACAACCTGGAAGGCACCGCGCTCCATTGCTTGGGGAGCCCCCCCGGGGGGGCGCCGCTGGGGTGGGGTCAAGGGGCACCTTTGCCCGCCAAGCCAGTGCTGGATGGAACCCCTTTGGCTGCGCTTTGGGTTGCTTTGGTGGGCCGAGAATTAGCACTGCATGTGGCTGCTCTGGTGCGTGGCTTGGGAGCCCTTCCCTTCTGTGTCCAGCTGTTCTGTTCGCAGCGCTGCCGCTGCCGCTGTTGGAGGGCCCGCCGCCATCGCGGTTCGAGGACGGCCGTCAGCTCGTTCGCCAATGGCTGAGGCGTGTCGTATGTTGCTGTGGAACGCCGCTTGCTCGCCTGCTCCCTCGCCGCAGGCTGGCCGCTGAGGAGAGCCTCCCGAGCCCCTCTCACGACACCCTGTCGTCTCTGTTACCATCGCTCGCACTCGATGGAACGAAAGCAAGAGAAACCGAACCTAGGTGCCCGCCGTCAGTTGCGGGTGCAGGTGCATCATCCGCCAAAACGTGGACGTAACAGGGACTTCGTGCGAGGACGGACTGCGCAGAAGCGCGTCGTACTAGGTACCGAGTACCTCGCGAGCCTGGTCCGACCCACCTTGCCCTGTGGGCAAGCACCCATGGTCAGCCACGGCACTTGGTAGGTAATGGTGCCTTGCCGTAGCGCAGGCAGGTACGACGCCGGCACCAATGGAACCTGCCACCCACCATGCCATGGCAGGAGCAGGACGATTCGCAGGAGGAAGCCGCAGGGACGCCTGAAGCAAGCGCAGTGCGTGCACGATTGTACAGAGTACGACGTGCCTGCCAACATACTCGTGGTGCCTTCTAGTACCTGATGATGAGCTGCCTCAGTTAAGTACTAGTTACCTAGACAGGCATGGCGAAGGAGTCACCACCGAGGTAACAAGGCAAGGTACCTAGGTACCTTGGTGGGTACTGCAGGTGAGGTTGTGTGGGTGAGGCAAGGCAGGCGCCCCCCGTGTTCTCGCCGATGGTGATCCAAGCACGCCTCGACCTCGCCATCTCGCTTCGCCTCTGCAAAACGGAGCGACAAGACGGACCCGAGAGCCCACCACAGCACCACACCACCTCAACCCACCGTCGCAGCCATCTTGACCATCCTCTGCACCATTTCCAAGCCATTTAGTGTTTCGTCTGCCAACCAGGCGCCTGCACTCACAAGCGAGCGCAATGGCACCGTTCGCGTTCGTGGTCGACGACGCCCCCAGGCCCGCCAGTCCTCCGTTTTCCCCATCACCTTGTTCATGCTGTCTTCCCCGCCCCGCCCCCTCTGCTGCCGTCGTCTCCGCCGTCTGCATCGTCCAAGGCCCGTCACCGTCGTCGTCGCCGCCGCCGCTGTAGCGGCACGCGCAGCACCAGCAGCCGGCCCCCCCCCCCCCCCCCTTCTCTCTCTCCTGCCCACATGTGTGTGGCTGAGAAGCGCCGCCGGTGTTGGCAGCCGCGAGCCGACAAAGCTGGCCGCAGCCTAGAAAGACTGGTCGACCCCAGGTCACCGATCCAAGGTCGAAGCAGGTCGAAGCAGGTCGCGGACTGGCCGGCGCCCAGCGCCATGTGTCGAGGGCAATCACCACCGCGGCGCAGGGTCTTCTTTGCAACCATGTCTTGGTCATGGATGCCGCCTTCTCAGCTGACCGAGGGCAGCTAGCTCCTAGCACATGGCTGTGGTGCATTGCCGTAGGCGTGTCCAGTTGGATGGTGTTGTTGAGCCGCCGCTTTGCCATTCTTCCGTTCCCGGGGCTCTTGCATGGACGACGGCTCCGCCGTGTCCGTCCTCCCCCCCCTTTCCTCCCTTGTCAATACAGTAAGGCTACCTGAGCACAAGCCCACGCTGGCCATGGAAGAGACGTGGTAGCGTATTGGGTGCTGTGGCTGGCTTGATGCCCCCCTTCTCTCAACTCAGGGACAGCAGCACTATTACTTCGTCCTCCGTACGGGGCTTTCATACGAGTAATACTTCGTGCCTGCCTCCACTCGCGACCACTTGCTGGCGCATGCCGACCCCGTCTACGCCGTTTTCGACAGGAAAGCGACGAGTTGTCCTGCCCAGCTTACGTGCCTGGCCTAGCCGAGGCCGACCGTGAGACAAGTGCGACGCACCCGGCGCCGTCGGCCGGAACTTGCCATTGCCTCACGTCCGGACTCGGGAGAGACGAAGAGTCGAGAAGTCGGCAACGCCTTTGCCGTCGGCCATCCTCACGGACACTGGCAGGCTCTCTGGTCGCGAGAGGGCAGCGCAAAGCATCCAAGTTCGGCAGCACCAGGCGGAGACGCCCTCGACGGCCGGCCGCTGACAGCGACCCCGTCAACCAGCACCTCCTCGCCTCTCACCCGCCCATGCTCGTCTTCAGGGATTGGCCTGGTTGCATCGCGTGCGCCGTCAGTAGCCCCTGTTCGGGGACGCAATTGACACCTTCGTCCTGGCTCCAACGGTCCGAGCCATTTGGCTTTTGGCTTTTGGCTTGCACCTGGGCCTGACTTACACCAGATCAACCCTCGTCCCGCCCGCCTCGAGTCATCGGAGTCATTGGTCAGCCTCTGACCCAAGGCCTGTCGAGCAAGCACGGAGCACCACGGAGTCCCGGGCTTCTTGTACGAGCACTGGCACCGGAGCAAGGAGCAGCCCGTCGTGTTCTGCGTCTCGCCTTGGCTCGGGCCAAGAAGACCCGTCAGCCGAGGGGGAAACAGAACAGCAGCAAGGGCCCCCCGTTCTGTGGACGGAGGTGTGACGCCGTATCCGGCGCACAGTCGCAGCTGGCGCCCCGAAATCCGGCCGGCACCCTCGAGTACGAGTGCCGCTGCAGTGTCCCTCCTCCCTTCCGCCGCCCCATTGAGCGTTACCAAACGCTCCATCATCCCCTACCTTACCTAGGCTTTTCGACGCCGTCCCGATTGCCTCGTCGATATCCTTCGTCTCTACCTGCCCCCTTGCAAGCAGACACTGACCCCTTCCACGAGCTGAGAGGGCCATTCCATCGCGACTCGTGGCTCTCCTTACATTGGAACTCGCCTGACACGCTTTGCACGTCACCCTACCCAAGGATCTGGCGCTCGCATGCGCAATAGCCAGGAGGGCGTCGTATGGTATCCTATATCCCACATCTCATATTATCCCATATCTCACACGGCATACCTTGTCCCCGCCCAAGCATCACGTACGCCGAGGAGTATCTGCGTGATAGCATTGCCAATGCCGCGAGTCGTTCTCCGCCTGGAAATGTTCCACGATTCAGCTAACCACCACCATTGCGAGCGCCAGCGGCCCCGATCCTTCTCACCCTCGTACGTCGACGAGTACGACGGGTACAACGAGCACAAGTAAGCCCACATCACAAGAGAAACGGGCCCTGCCACTTCCAAACGGGATCCCCTTCGCCCACCATCGCGACCAGGTCCAGAGTTCCACTCTCTCGCCGTCTCCGAGCGCCAACCCCATCCCCGTCGAGAGATCCCCATCAGTGCCATCTCCACCCACACCTACGCCTCCGTCCACGCACACCCCCCCTCCCTTCCCGGGTCTTGCCTGGCTCGCCGTGTCGAGCTCAGGTCGGCAGCTCGGCCTCTGAATCTTTCCTCTTCGGTGCCATCAAGCCCAGAGCACACGCACAGCAGTCAATCTGCTTCCGCCGAGTCCGCTTCCCTTTCCGGGCGACGTTTCGGGCGCCCAGCCCAGCCCATCTTGCTCCGTCTTGGTCCATCCCACTCGGCCCAAAGCCGCGTCCCCTACTCTTACGGGACTGGGACTGCTTGGACCTCTCCATCGTTCAATTCTGTCCCGTACTCATACGAGTTCCTCACCCCCCCGCCCAGCCTGCCACTGGCTGTGTGCTGCCCAGGTACTCCGTACTTTGCTCACAAGTCCTCCTCTGTTCTTGGACGATCGCGGCTGGCGCTTGTGGCGTCGGCTGGCTCGATTTCGCGCGCCGCGCCTTCTCCATTACCGTACGAGTCCAACTTCCACTGCTTTGACCTTGGCCCGGCCAACCCGACCACTGGCGACTTTCCACCGGATCAAAGGTTAATAAGACAAGGTGGAAGCTGTCGACTGTACCTTTTCTTCTTACCCTCTGCGTCGGCTCTGGGAAAAAGGAACGGCGCATTCGCATTGTTGCGGAGACGGACCGCGCTTCTCGACCACTTACCTACCTGCCTCACTTGGCCTTCAGACGCGCATTCATCCCTTCGACCATCCGTCAACCAAACAAGGCCTTGGTCGCCCCTCGTCTCCGTCAGACCGTCCGCGTTCTCTACACGTCCCTGTGGACTCTTGTGACATCTTTCACCTGGACCCCAGGCGCCGTGCTTGGCGCTGTCATAACCACCATCACCAGCAGCAGCACTACCAAGCAAGCGACATCGCTCGCGACGTCAACCAGTACAGGCCGTACAGACATCCACCCCCATCCCGCCAGGCCAGGACGAACATTGTTACAGAGCCAGCGTCGGAAGCGGGCGTCTTTGGTACTGGCTCAACTGTCTCGCCCAAAGACGTCTTATGCCGCCGCCACGTCGCCGGCTAGCCCTACGTTCGCGACCCGCGAAACTCTATATCTCGGTCTACCCTCTTCTGGCTTGCGCCTCATCCCCGGCAGGCCTCCGCTGCACTGTCTAGCCTCCGTGCCCGCCCAGCAAGCCTCTGCATCCACCCAGCCCGCTGCGCTCAGGCTAGATCACAGAGGCGACGCCGGCTTCCCGCACCTTTGACGCCTCATCAGCTTCCCTCCATCACCACATCTCCACCCACTGTGCAGACACTTGGATCGGAGAAATATCGCCCGGGTCCACGCCACGGCACCTGTCAAAGCACGCACTGCCAGAGTCAATCTACTTGCTTCCCGACATCCCTCCCCCCAAACTCTGCTTCCATCCTCCCGTCTGCACCTGCCCACCAACAACACACCTACCTCCTCCTGGCAACTGTGCGACTTGTTGCCTCTGCCGGGCGCGAGTAACGACAGCAAACAACAGGCACGTCTGAATCGGCATCCATCTGGCAAGTCTACGTGCAAGGTGAACGGTCCGTCTACAGCGCGCTCCCTGCAAGCAGGGCGTGTATCACTGCCGAGCCCTTCCGTCCTCATCCTGCACCGCGTCTGGATCCGTATAACAACAACCTTCTTCGCCGGCATCAGCTATCGGCGCGACGGCACTCGTGGCACAATCAGCTCACAGACTGACCACCGATACAACTCCCGCCGTGAATCACACTCGACCGCCCCATCGCGCACTTGAGTGCCGCCGCATTCGATACTTTTCCTGCACCTCGGTCACACATTCCTTCGCGGCAGACGTTACAATGTCACATTCTAGTCCTCTCGTCCCCACGTGGCAAGGCCACATTGCGTCGACACTTGATGCTCTCCTACTTTTCGAAGCCGCCTTGAGCGGCCGTATCAACCACGTCCCTCGCCGCCCGCACGACAGGGAGCGTCAGGAGCTCATCAAGAGCGGCAGCGTCTTCATCTACGAGGAGCACGCATCTGGCATCAAGCGTTGGACCGATGGTGTGTCATGGAGCCCAAGCAGGATTCTGGGAAACTTTCTCATTTATCGGGAACTGGACAAGCCCTTTCCACCCGGTGAGAAGAAGCGCGCCATTCGCAGGAAACGAGTGGCCGCTGGCTCGTCTGCCGGCGTGACCAAGACCGAAAGCACCTCGCGCTCGGGCAATGGCGGCTTCCTCTCACATGCGTCGGACAACACCAAGGACATCGAACGCTCGCTTATCGGATCGCTGGTGGACTCGTATCCGTTCAAAGACAGCGGCCTTGTCAAGAAGACCATCAGCATCACCTATCACGGCATCCCGCACCACCTTGTCAGCTACTACAGCGTCGAGGACGTCCTTCAAGGAAGCCTCGTCACCCCATCCAGGGATAACATGTTGAGGGACATTGTCCCCCGTGTCGAGCTCATGACGTCTCAAAATTTCCGAGCCCCCGTCGATGAGATTGAGTACAATCCAGACGGGACGCCAACTCTCCTGTCTGTGCACGGGAGCATGGGCGAGTACTCGGGCTCTGGCAGCATCCTCCAAAGGGCTTGGAGTGGCTCCATGCAGCCCATGTCGGGCCCTCCATACTCTGCTCCCCAAGCAGCACCTTTTCACTTTTCCCACAGCCAGCAGTCGCCTTATGGGAGCCAATTGGCCCACGCCATGTCTCACCCCATGGCCTCACCGATGCCGCCGCCACTGCCTTCCTCAATGTCGCTTCCGGTCCCGGCTTCCATCCCTCCGCCAAGCTCGGCGGGCATGCCGTTCGCTCCACACTCTCAGGGCAACTACGCCCTCGACCCCAATCGCGCAGAGCGTCTCGGTGGTTCTGGATCAGGCATCGGCAGCGAGTTTCCTCGGAATATGCCCACGCAGAGCGCCCCGCGACGACACTCGGCCTTCGATGCAGCTGGATCGGCGACTGACTTGGCGGGCTTGCCTCTGGGGCCGATGGGCGAGGCCCGCGCTGTCGTCGGCGGCGGCGGCGCGTACATGCACCCGCCGCAATCGCAGTATCTCCTTGCTCACAGGCCCTCTTCGTTGCCCAACCACGACAACCAGCTTTACCCGTCGTCGCGCGAGGTCAAGGTTGAGGCGAGCGCCATGGGCGGTGATGATGGCGGCACGCACCCGTACGGGCTCGATGATTCGGGCGGCGCTTGGGGCTTCGAATCCATGGACGGTTCCCAGGACCAGCAGTTTTACGGCGGCCAGTAATGACTCAACAGCTCGCGGGCAACGACGTCGACGGCGACTCGCTTGCAGACGGAATACTGATTTCGATGATTGGCGATTGAGATGACTGAACAATGCATCCTCTGGCGTTTGATGGTGGCGTGGATGGCTGGTTTCACTTGGTGGGCAATAATCGAAAGCTCCGGAACCCCCCCGGGACACGCGGCGTTTGCGGCCGGAGTCGAAAAGCGAGGTTATTGGTTGGGTGGCCGTTTTTGCCTCTTGACACGGCGTTTATGGACCTGGCGTTGGCGTACCTGCTCATCGTGTCCTTTTTCTTGGCGACAAACTTCGATTCAAATGGCCCGATGCCCACCGCTCTCGTAGCCCCCGTGGGGCTTCTCCTTTTCGTCATGGTTTGGAACCATTTTCTTTGTCGACTCTACTCGTTTCTGTCCCTTTTTCTCATGGACTATGGCGCTTGTATTTGCGGGATGGGCATCTCCGGAGGACCAGGCATGGAGGATGACATGGCATGCACGGGCTCTCTCACGATCAAGAGGCCTTGGACATTGTTACCCTGGTGGCCCGAATGTTTTCGGTGCTGCAGTGTTTGCGTATACCGGGAACTGAAACGCCTTGCGGCTACGACTTTGGACAATGTGGCGTTGGCTACTGCCTGCATACACACTCGGGCTGTCTCAGCTTGTTCAGTATCCTCAATATGGCTGCATTCTTGTTCCGCACAGTTTGGACTATACTAGATTTGCACGGGGGTCGTGTGCATCCGGCAATGGATCAGGAGACGGGGAACAGGCTGGCCAAGAGAGGGAAAAAAAGAATCATGGCAGAAGACGGGACCCGCGAGGGACAATCCCCAACTGCGCAGATGGGTTTGGTCTTGTTCACCGTATATTTACATAGCTTAATTCTTGGATTCCGAATTGGCATTGGGACTTTGCTTTTTTACCGGGCCTGACGGGCGAAGGCAAATACCTACGGCTAACAGCAAGGACCTGCCGAGAATGTACGTCGGAGTTGCTAATCGTCAACTTACAAGTCTCTACATTGGATTATGTAGGTACGGCGGTCATGTGAGGTTGGCGGCGAGGCCTCGGTGAGTGGCCAATCAAAATCCGCACGACAGGAGCCCACACAAAACCTCGGATCGGAGCCTGACATCTGCCTCTGCCTCCGTCCGCGTTCCCGCGCCCCGAGCGTCTTGTTCTGTGTCGCGCCGGTCGAGGCTGCTCGTGCGCTCCGTACACGCCAAGGGCACATGTGCATTGCGTCCTCGACGCCGGATACGTGACGAGACGGAGGGCACGCAGCCAAGGCAAGCATGCTGGCGTATCCGAGGCCCTACTTGCACAGCATCAGAACGAATTCGCACCCTCCCTTTCCTCCTCCATGCTGTCGCAAACCGTGAGCCGGATAGGCCTGGGGCTGCCTCAGCTGCGCCAATGCAGCATCCTACCCGGGCGGGCCGTCTCGAGCACGCCTCGGCGTGTGGCCCTCCCGCAGCCGCCGTACCCTGTGCCCTTCTGCCGCCTGCCCGCCGCTCGCCGTCTATATAGGTGAGACGTCCAATGCGCCTTGGTGGCTCCGCTTCACCCCGTGTGGACAGCATCTCTGACGTGGACATCTCGGGGCCGCAGCTCCGGCCAGCCGTCTCCTCCTCCTCCGCTGCCGCCCACCAAACCGCCGCGAGCGTCTGTCCGGGATGCGCCCGACGCTAAACCAACAGTCGCGAGCCCGGCCGCCGTCAAAGGCGATGTGCTTCACGAAGATATATACACGATCCCGAATTTCCTGACGCTCACGCGACTCATCGCCGCTCCCGTCGTCGGCTACCTGGTCCTCCACGACGCACATGCCTGGGCCGTGGGCCTCTTTGCCTATGCCGGCGTGACCGACCTTCTCGATGGCTGGATTGCGAGACGCTGGAACCGCAAAACCGTTGTCGGGACAGTCATCGACCCCATGGCGGACAAGGCCCTGATGACCATCTTGACCGTCTGCCTCGCCATTAAGGGTGCCCTGCCTCGTGCGTACCAGGCCCCCTCTCCCCCCTTTCTCACCCTGTTGCCAGCCTCCAGCGGGGATCGGCGGGCAATGAGGCATGTGTTTGATGAGCCGCCTGAGCTAACAGATGGGTGGCGCAAGTCTGGGTGGCGACCATCATTCTAGGAAGAGATGTTGGGCTCGGCATAGCCGCCATCTACTACCGCTGGATCTCGCTGCCGCCGCCCAAGACGTTTGCGCGGTACTGGGACTTCTCCTTGCCGTCTGCCGAGGTGCGTCCGACCACCATCAGCAAGTACAACACCTTCCTTCAGCTAGCGCTTGTCGGTCTGACGACCGCGGCGCCCCTTGTGAGCGCCGACATGACGCCGGCCCTCACACTTCTGCAGTACGTGCTCGGCCCCCGCGACCTCCATCTTTCTTGCTTTCCGTACGTCTGGGTCGGATCTGGTCCTGCTCGAGTCGAAAGGAAGCTGACCGTGACTAGGTACGTCGTGGCAGCAACCACGGTGTGGAGCGGCGCGAGCTATGTCTACAGCAAAGACGCGGTGAAGATTCTTAAATAGGCGTGGCTCTCTTGTGTGTCTGGCCACAATGCTTGGCCCCGGGCTGCAACCCACGGCCGTCGCCATTGACGCATACGCCCGCCTCGTTTTGTCCAGGCGTACTCTGGCTGCCGGCCATGACGCAAGGGCCTAGTTGCAGCCAGAAGAAGTGGCCGCGTCTGGCAGCGCGACGGGCATGATGACACGGTGTGGGTGTAATACTCATCCATGTACATGTGTATGTGCATTATGTCTATAAAGGAAGAGGCTGTATCCCGCCACGCTTGCTCAACCATGGGATTGTACATGTAACATACAGCACAGGTGGATAAATACACACATCTCTGGAGGATCATTGTACTCCTGCATGCCTCTCATGCGCTCATTTTTGAAAGTGACGTGTTTGACAGCCGCCGAAGCCTACACCAAGTCGGTCAAGGTAGATCTGGGCTTGCTTCAGGTCTGCCCTCGGTGGGCTGACGCCGTACATGGGCCAAGAGACGCAGACTTCCCGAGGGTGTGACGCCTTCGACCCGGCGAGCTTGTGCGAGCGTCTCGGGCCGCGTAGCCTTCAGGACCTCCTTCTCAGAAAGCGCCAAGCCGGGAATGGCGTCGTAGTCCAGGTTTAGAGGGATTCGAAGGGCCTCGTCACCGGTGAGCTGCCCACGTTCCGCGGCTTGCATCTTCACATACGGCGCGTATGATGCCTCGACGGCCACGCGATTCCGGATGCGAGCCGGGTACGCCATGATCTCGGGGCAGGCCGCGCTGAGATGATCGAGCTCGACGCGAGAACTGGAGTTGGAGAGGCGCAGCATGTCCATGCCGCTTCGACGTCGGGAGCCTTTCTTGAGGCGGAACCCGCTCTGCAGCCACTGCTCTGGCGTCAGGGACAGCGTGGCAAGGGACGCGGTGAGATCGGCAATCTGCTGTCTCTCATCGCGGAAGGCTTGCCAACGCTTGTCTGAGACGACACCCCAGGTCCTCCCCTTCTCTGTCAGTCGAAGATCGGCGTTGTCCGCCCTTGCACCCAGACGGAACTCGCTTCTCGAGGTGAACATTCGGTACGGCTCGGTCACGCCTTTCGTGATAAGGTCATCGATCATGATGCCTATGTAGCCGTCGGACCTGGAGAGTGACATAGCGGGCAAGCCCAGCGCTGATCGTCCGGCGTTGATACCGGCCACTATGCCCTGGCCAGCAGCCTCCTCATATCCAGTAGTCCCGTTGATCTGACCTGCCAGATACAACCCGGTTATCGCTTTGGTTTCGAGCGATGCCTTGAGGCCCCTCGGATCCACGTAGTCGTACTCGACACCATAGCCTGGCTGGAGCATCTTGACGTGCTCGAGACCCTCGATGGTGCGGAGCGCTTGTTCTTGAGCCTCAGCGGGTATAGTCATGGACAGGCCATTCGGATAGACGACGGGATTGTCGAAACCCTCTGGCTCGAGCCAGACAATATGCCGCTCCTTGTCGGCGAACCGGATGATTTTGGACTCTAGAGACGGGCAATACCTGGGTCCCTTGATGGTTTCGCGAATGTGAATAGTTTTGTCGAGGTTTTGGCGCACGACGCTGTGAGTCGCGTCGTTTGTGTAAGTGATGCTGCATGTCAGCTGATCCCGAACGGAGACACTGTCATTCAGGTAGCTGAAGGGGGTGGGCGGCTCGTCGCCAAGCTGCTTCTGCAGCGCATCGAAGTTGATGGTGCCACGATCCAGGCGCGGAGGCGTGCCCGTCTTTAACCGTCCGAGCCGGAAGCCCGCATCATGCAGAGACTGGCTCAGACCAAAAGTGGCTGCCTCTCCGAGCCTGCCAGCAGGGTAACTTTGCAGGCCAATGTGGATCTCGCCGCCCAAGAACGTGCCCGTGGTGATGATGACCTTGGTCGTTGGCAGAACGCGCCCAGATTCGAGACGGACGCCGGCAATGGACTTTTGTGCACCACCCACGGGCGGCGAGTCATGGGTCGAGACCACAATGTCGGACACGCTGCCAAGGATGATGGAGAGGTTGGGGTACAGGCTGAGCTCGTCCCTCATGTGCTTCTTGTATAGGCCTCGGTCGATCTGAGCACGCGGGCCCTGTAGCGTTGCGAATTGTTACAAGTCAGCGTCAGGCACAAGCCACGGCGGCAAGGGGCGCGGCGACACGAACCCAGACAGCAGGGCCTTTCCTTCGATTCAGCATGTGGAACTGGACGCCGGCTTGGTCGATGATCCTCCCCGCCAGGCCGTCGAGGGCGTCGATCTCGCGTATGATGGTGCCCTTGCCAATGCCGCCGAAGCTTGGATTGCAGGAGCACGTGCCTAGATTGTCCATCTTGGGCGTGACGAGAGCGGTCCTCGCGCCAGCCCTGGCAGCGGCCGCGCATGCCTCGGCGCCGGCGTGGCCACCGCCGATGACGACGACATCGAAGGGCCTGGAGACACGGCCAGAGTCAGCATCAAATCAGCGATTCCCAGGCCTCCGTCGTGTTCGCAAGCAGGGACAAACCAACCTAGCGCCGTCGGCGACCGTCGCAAGTTGGCGAGTCGTCACGACCCGACAGCGTCGCGGCCAGCGCGCCCATCGTGGCCGCGCCAGGGCCCGCATGGCCTGCTGCCGTAGCGGCGTCTGCTGTTGAGCCGGAGTATGGCTGTGCTCGCTCGCACGCTGCGGTCTCCTTGCGCAAAAGTAAAGCGCAGTCTGATTGAAGCCAGTGGCAATGGGTGTGGAGGTTGGTGGTGAAGTGAGGCGGTCACCAAGCAAAGTATCAGAGGGTTCACGCGGAGACGCCAGGTCGGAGTCCAATTTTTTAGCGGGCCACACTCCAAGACGCACACCAACCCACGCAGCCACGGGCTACCCCGGTGGCGATTCAAGACACCCAAACGACTCTGCCGCGAGTATTTTCTGAGACTCGAGTACACAAGATCTGGAGCACCCACAACGCAGGTTCTCGTTGCTCTGAAAGCATGTCGGCCTTGCTCAAGCTTGTACTGTGCCTTCTGGATTCGCAGAAAACCTCTCACGGAGTATACATACACCCGACCAAAATGCCTATCGACGACGACGGGCCCGGCAACAGACACCCAATTGTCCCCAGTCTGCGGACTCTGCCTCATTGTCTGCCGCGACCCTCGGGCCATGAGCTGACCGCATCTACCGCTTCCTCGAGAAAAGTCGCCGCGTTGTGAATCGAGGTGCCCCCCAGTACGACTCGGACGCCAGGAGTCGAGGCATTGACGCCCGCTATCATCTTGGCCTCCTCGTACGTGGCACCGCCGACCATGAAGACGATGATGTCCTGGGGCTTGTCGCGGGTTGAGCCACCACCGTCCACAAACGGATACTGCTGCTCTCTAAGCTTGCCTTTGATGAGGCTTTGCAACGTACTCTCAAGCAGTGTTGTGTGCTGTGTGTAGACGTTCTCGACTCCCTTGAGGCCCTTGAACCTACTCGAGGCGCCTGAGAAGATGCCTGCCGACTCGAACAGTTCAGAGATGCCGCCCTGAGACTGGGACGAGGGTAGCGATGTGTGGTACGACAAGACCGCGTTGACCGCGTCCGCCTGCCGTGGTGTCACCCCCCCTGCCGCCACAAGAAGGTCCGCTAGCATCGGGAGCGCATTAGACGGTTGCTTGTGGTATCGCAGCGCATACAGTGCCACCAGGCCAACTTTGGCCTCTGGTGTCACAGTGGGCGTCTGTATCAAGTTCTGGATGTTCTGCACCAGGCATCGCCCGTTAGCCATAGCCACAAGCTCCTGTGGCCGCTGTCCGTTTGCGTGCCTCCTCAAGGGCATCACTTACTTTGAGATCTCCGCTGTGATTGTCGTTACATGCCAGGCTTTGTTCCGTCTCACTCACCTCGAGCAGCCTTTCGTCGGCGACCCGCCGGCTCAACTCAGAGACCAGAGTGACATGCTTGCTGACATTGCCGCTCAGTTTGCGAAATTCCGGATACTCTTCAATGAAGCGCTTCATGTCGGATATGGAGTCGATGTTGGTATTGCTCTTCGTCTTGGACTGATACTGTTCGACGTATTCTTTGATGGTGCCGCCAAGATCGCCGAAGTTGAGGAACATATTCTTTTTGAAGAAAGGGTCCTGATCCTGCGACAGTACAATCTCTCGCAGTTCCGGTCGGATGTCGGGGACTTGGCTGAGATCTACTCTGCCGTTCTGTATGCCGAGAAGATTGTGCACCATGGCTTGGTAGGTCCACTGCGTCAGCAGAGGCGTGACAGGATCTTCTCGACGGTCCAAGACGAGCAGTATGGGAGGAGTGTCGACTTTTCGAAAGTCGAAGAGTTGATCCTCCTGTGACATTAGGTAGCGGACCTCGGAGGCCAACTTCTTGGCCAGGGAACTATTCTTCTGGTACCGAACAAGAGGCTTCTTCTTCAGCGACAAGAGGACAGCGATGAGGCCCTCGGCGCACCGCTGAAGGGCATCGGGATTCCACGTGTCGGGAGTGCCAGACCATATCCGCCACTGAGGGAGCGAGACACCGAGAGCGAACAGGTCTGGGTTGATGACGGTATAGTCGGCAAAGTGCTCCTGGACAACCTTGACAATCTCGTGATCGTCGGCCTCGGCGAGGCGCTCGAGAGAGGATTTCTTAGCCACGTTGGTGAAGTACAGATGGTACTCGCCGTACTTGGGATCGCGTAGCTCGTCGACGAGAAGCTGGACAGTCTCGGGCGAAGGGCGGACCAGACAGAGGCAGCGCAAATGACGCATTTTCTCGCGACCAGCATTGTCGAGGCGGTCGATGAGATAGACCTCATGGTTGAGCAGAGCCGACTGTGTAACGGCAGTCGAGACGATGGACACTGTTTCACGGTCCAGTAGCAGTATCTTCATCTTAGACGATGAAGCCTCGCCCGGCGGGCTGACAATCTTGGCGATGTAGCCAGCCACGGCCTGCGACACGTCCATGGCAGGCAGACTCCGGCTATTGGCGCAAGTTGGGGAGGGAGTGGCTCCGAGTGCTTGCTCGCGAACGGATGTGCGGCCGCCGGCTCTCCTCGGCCGCCTTGACGAGCGACGACAGTGGCAGAGTGACGTGTCGTGACGCGTGTGTGCGAATCAGCTCAGTCGGCGACTGCTCGCGTCAAGCCGTTGAGTCACGCGAATACCATCAGGTGATTCGACCGCCAAAGCCAGCGTTTGAGCCGTCGTGCATACCTTGCCTTGAGTCGGGATCATCCACCAGCTGCGAAGTGAAGGTTGATGGGTTGGAGCTCAGTGAGCTCAGTGGTTGGCGGAGCTCAGTGAGTTGCCTTGCCTGCTTGGTAGGTCGGTTACCTGCTACCTGTGCAAGTTCGCACAACCTTCTGTCGCGGGCCAGGCGCCTCAGGTACTACCTAGGTACTGCTTCCCCGTACCTACTAGGTAGTAGGTACCTCTCTCGATGCGTAATAGCACGGGCTGCCAGGGGCCACAGAAGCACTCATTTGCGCAGCCACTGCCCCATGGCACCAGGTTCTATCTAGTTATCTATGTACCTGTACCTAACTGGCTACCAATATGTAACGAACGCAGTAGTACTAACGAGTTGGGTACTCTTGCAGCGTGAACGGGTGTTGCAGATACCTTGAAATTTGGTCCTTTTGTACCGGCAGGTAGTATCTAGTATGTACTGCGTACTTTCAGGTGCACGCTGTTAAGGCGCTAGCTTTCCCTACCAGACTCTCGGCCTTTTCACATACATGAAGGGGGTCACTGAGATGGCGCCACAATAGCGCAAGGCCAGAATTTCCACCGCTACGACTGCCTAACCAGCTACAAACGCGTGCAGTCGCGCTGGACGTCACTCAAATCGTCTCTCAAAGTCCTTCGACCTCGGCCAGCGAACACGACCATGCCGTTGGACTTCAGTTGTTCTTCACTTGTAATTTTCCCGAGACGTGCGCACACGCTTGTCTGCCACGGCTGACGCAGCTGAGGAGCGCACCATCCGAGGGATACCTAAGCAACAATCCCCCGTAGCTCAATTAGCCAATCCTCGGCCCTGGGCCTGGTATCCGAGGGCCTGCTCATAGCCCACTTGCGGAACGAACATGGCATCCGGCGAGGCTTGCCCTCCAAGGCTCGAGCCGACGTGAGTTTCCCCACGAACGATCCCAGGTCTCTTGCTGATACCTAGGCCGGTGGCCGCGCCACAGGCTCTCCTTCACCCAAGGCCTGGTCGTTGGGCAACTCTCCGTCGTGCTCATTCTGGCAGCTTTCATCAAGTTTTTCATCTTCGGCGACCCCCCTTCTTCAGACGTCACAGCATCGCTCAGGGCCACGGAGCGGAGGGCTAGGACGCTCGCCCACAAACAGTCGCTGCTGACACTGCGGTCCCCTGGCCAGCGCCATGTCTCCCAGAGCCAAACCCTTGGCCGCAAGAGGTCGACGGTCCTCCGGAATCCGCCGGCATTGACAATCGGCTCCATTCTCAGCAAGACATACTACAATGTAGACGGCCACCAGCCCGAGAGTCTGGATTGGTTCAACGTCCTGGTGGCCCAGACCATTGCCCAGTTCCGCAGCGATGCTCAGCATGACGACGCAATCCTCGACTCTCTAACCAAGGCTCTGAATGGCACTTCGCGGCCCGATTTTGTGGACGATATCCGCGTGACTGAACTCAGCCTTGGCGAGGACTTTCCCATCTTCAGCAACTGTCGCGTCATCCCAGTTGATGAGGACGGCCTGACACTGGGCAATGGAGTCCGGTTCGATGCCGCGAGCGCCGCGAGGGACGGCACAAGGCTTCAAGCACGAATGGATGTCGATCTCAGCGACATGCTTACCCTTGCTGTTGAAACGAAGCTTCTCCTCAACTATCCGAAAAAGCTGTCCGCGGTTCTACCCGTCGCACTCGCTGTTTCCGTGGTGCGATTCAGCGGCACGCTATCAATCTCCTTCATACCCAGCAACCCATCTCAATCCACGCCGACAATGATGACCTTCAGCTTCCTTGACGACTACCGCTTAGACTTCTCCATTCGCAGTCTCCTGGGAAGCCGCTCTAGGCTACAGGACGTGCCCAAGATTGCGCAGCTCGTCGAGGCACGCCTCCACCGGTGGTTTGATGAGCGTGCCGTTGAGCCTCGATTCCAAGAGATTGCTCTGCCCAGTCTTTGGCCGAGAAAGAAGAACACACGAGGCCCCGATGATGCCATGGCTGACGTTGGGAGCGGGTCTGTCGGACGGTCAAGGGGCAAAGATCTTGGCCGTGACACGCGCGACGGGACACGACTGAGAGAACCCGACAGTGCAGAGGAAGCGAGCGACATGACCCCGCCGGTCAGACACCGAAGGCCGCAAGGGCCAAGGGAAGACGATGACTTTCCAATGCCGGGGTCCCTCCCAGGCATACAGTTGCGATGATGCAATGGCCTTGTGCTGGCTAACATTGGCCGGCATTCTCTGACACGCCTCAACACCTACCGGCGCGGCCTGGACCTTGCGGAGGAGAAGGTGGCGATGTGCGCGCCTCGACGATGCGCAAGCGGGCCGGAGGAGGGCCCTGTTGCCAATACTAGGACAGAATAGCACACAGGACACACAATTCCCCAGCACCAACTTTATTAGACGACAGTCAACGCCATGGGCGAATCTGTCAACGAGTATAGGTTAAATTTCCACAGCAAGCAACCACCGAGGAGCAGGGCATAGTAAAGCACGGTCCATGGCAGCAAGCAACGCGCCTGTTTCGAGACATGCGTGTGCAGCCAGTAGGGCTCAACGACACCCCAAACCCGTGGGAGCCCAATGGAGTTGCACAAGGTGTGGATGGAGACGGCTGCGATGAGGGAGCCAGTTCGCAAGTAGATGAAGGTTGCATAAGCTCCGAAGATGGAGGTGTAAGAGAACTGGAGAACTGATCGGGCGACGGCTACCGCAAGCGGGGTTCCCGGGTGTGTGACGCGGAATTCGTAGAAGTGGTGGACATGGGCTACGCCGAACACAACTGGAGAGAAGAAGATGATGGACCTCATGTCTGAGCCGGCGAGGAGGAGTAAGGGGACGGCAGCGGATCGGAAGAGACATTCCTCGGTAACAGGCCCCTAGAGACCGCGACAATGAGCACGTGGACAAGGGGCTGACCGATCTCTGTGTGTTGAACATACCGCAACCATGTTACGCCATGTCGGCCATTCAGTCCAGACATGATGTACGGGCTCGAGGCGGAGCCATTGGATCCAAAGGCCATCGACTACGAGGCATTCATACAGAGGCCCGGCAAAGAGGAGGGCGGTGAGCAAAAGGCTCTTGATGGTCTCTATGTAGCCAACGGGCCAGTATCCCATGAGGTGAAGGGCGAGGGTGAGGTGATCAAGCGGAGTCTCAGACGATGGGTTTGAGGTGGAGCCGAGAATGATGAAGAGCGTCGCCAGTGAGCAGGCGGCAGTCGAGAAGGAGACGGATCGAATCCTGGCGCGAATGGCTTCCGGTGCGTCTCTGGAACGGGATGGTGAGGCGCGCGTTGCCGCCCAGAGGTGAAGAGGAAGGACGTATACCAGGCAATATACGATCTTTCCCGGCACAGCAGTCAGCGATGGTCGCGAGCATGGAGGGGAGGCGGCTGCTCACCAGGAGGCCAAACGCCTGGAGCTGACCCAGCATAGGCGGGTCGGCGTCGGTAAGGATGGGCCCCATGGCAGCAAGGGAGCGAAGGGCCGTCGATCCGGGCTAGAGATTGTGCCGAACGAGGACGTTGAGATGGCCCCTTGCTCCTCTTGGACAGGGAGAGGACGAGGATGGGATAGCCGCGGAAAGGCGAGTGACGGCCAGTCTTAGCTAAGCATGCGTCCAGGGCCAACACGACGTGCGTAGTGAAAAGTACCTAGGTACCTAGTAGTTGGTATGTGCCCGCCAGGCACATTTTTCAAGTCGGAGTAAAATGTAAAATGTACGATATATACTGGACTACATATCGGTACAAAATACTAGGTACTAAAGTACTATTCAGAATCAGGTGCTCCTGCCACCATTCTCCTGCCCAGGCAACTTGCCTGCCAACTTGGCGGCCTACCTAGGTGCCCAGCTAGTACCTGCCTAGCACTGGTAGGTACCGACCGATGTGCCCAAAATACCTAGTAGGTACGTTTGGAGAATGCGTTGGGCCGGCCATGAGGGGCGGGAAGCTCCATTGTGTCGGTGCATTCTTACACCAGTTCGCTGGGCGGGACTCGCGATTCGACGAGCACAAAAATCAATTAAGAACCGGACCCCTGATTGGTGTTGGACGACGCGACGACGCGAGCGCGCGTCTTGGTAGGGGTGCCTCCAGCCGGGCCCCGGCAACACAGCCCGGAATGGTTCCAGAGGCTCCTCGCAGCATCATAGTGTACATTGCACATAATTGGTGAGGCAAATAGGTATGGTACCCGTGCGATTGCCAGGAGTCCGCCAGTTGCCCGCACGGGGTGCAAAGTAATACGGAGCAAGGCTCATGGGTTCCCGCGCCTTGGCATCCGATCCAACAGACCTGGCAAGGTCTCAGGCGGTCAACGGAGGATGTGACAGAGTCGGTGAGGAGCGAAACGAAACAATGGGGCGCCATGGCCGGGACCCCAGCCGGCCGGGTTCGGTTTCAGTCTCGGTCGGTCGTCTCTGGTGCTCCTCCAGATCTGCCCAGGTGCGACCTGTCTGGGCTCTACCTAGGTATTACGGGACGGCGTATGACTTGCTCCACGGCCCATCCTCGCAGTGCTGATCGGGGCCATGAACCATGAGGGACTGGGTGAGGGCTCAGAGTCAAATGAATGAGACGAGACATGCGCCCACATACGCCCATTGTGATTGTATTGTGTCCATGCATCAAGTCGTGCAGCTGGCTCATTAAACACTGCGCCGCTAAAATTGAGGCGGCTGCATAAGGCACTATCGCATGCCCACCTCACTGGGCACGTTGCTGTTGCGCTTGTGGAAAGGTACCTCGCGTACGCCACGTACGAGCCTTCCAACACTGTATGCTGTCGTCACAGGGCAGCATTCAGGACTGTGCAGCCCGGTCACGACGCGCACAGTGTGTAGGTTACCCTGATTGGGGCGACCGGGGTGGCCCCCAGGTCCCTCCACGTCGCGAGGAACTGCAAGCTGCAAACCCCTGGCCAAGCTCCAACACAGATAATCGTCGAGCCCTCTCCCCCCTGCCCTGTGTCCTGGTGGCCACGATTCGCACACCGCGCCCGCCGGCTGCGCGCGCCGCCTCCGCTGCCGCGCTGCCAGTGGTCGGATGGCGGCGGCGCACCGGACGAGGTCCATGCCGTCCATGAGAGCAGGGCGCCTGCAGTGGCACCCCCGGAGAGCCGCCCGGCAGAACGGCCAGACAGACTTCGGCAAGCTACCTAGGTAGTTTGGGTCGAGTCGGCGGCCAAGACGCAGCCCGAGGGGTGCCAGGGCAGCCGTCTCCAATCGATCCGTCTCCTGGCGGCTCGTCGTTTCGTCTCCTCCTCCCCCTATGCATCTCTTCCTCTCCCCCCATACATCACCGCACGCCTTCACAACGGGCCTCCGTCTTCGCTCTTTGGCGCGCCCAGTTCACTGCAACCCGTTGACCGAGCTCTTTGCTTTGGCCGGTCCTCTTTCTCTCCCTCGTTTTGTCACTCGCCTGTTCGCTTCTTTGCTCGCTTTTTCAATCCCTCGTCTCGCTCTTTTCATCATCCTTTTGCCAAAATACTTGCTCCTCTTTCGCTTTGACATAGACTTAATTCGCTTCCCTTTTCTACTTTCTGCTTCACCTTCACTATCCTCTGTCACAGTTCTCCTCGGGACACGACGACCACGATTAAGACTACGGCTTACGACTCGCGCTCTTCAAGCGGTTGCCCTTGTACAATTCCGCCACGGCCACGATTTGCCAATTTACTCAACAACATAGACATACGGCGCTTCCAGTAATCATAATCCCGACCGAGCAACAGCCCCTCCACCCCTTGCAACAAGAACCAGACTCTCAGTGCGCATTGTTCAGCCCACAGAGAGGCTCGTCGTCCCCTCCGCAAAGGCCCAGGCCTTGACGCGACTCCCCTGCGTTTCACCCGCGACGTCGGCCAGCCTGCCTTGACAGGTGGACTTCTGAAGTCGCAACCGAGACTCCCGGCGTGCACAGGTGCCAACCACCAAGGTAAAGCAAGGCCATGGGCCTGTGCAGTGCGACCCGTGTTGCGTAAGAGGCAGTGGGAAGGCGAGAGCATGTCGACTCCGCCGCCGCCGCCGCCGCCATCCTCGCCGAAGCGCCGGGCGTTGCATGAACGATCCCCCTCGGAGCGCAATAGGTTACAAATTCGTCTCGTCCCGTACAGCCCGCCACGTCTCAGCTCTGATGCTGCTTCGCCCCCTACGTCCGCCGCATGCCCTCTTTCGCACACATCTGACGCCGTGGTCACCACTAAACACGGTCACTCTCCTCACCAGGGCGACCAACTTCCCGAGCCAGCCTCGACCCAAGCCCGCTCCCCTAGCCCGACCAGCGGCTCCAATGCCGCAACAAACTGGACG
Source organism: Purpureocillium lilacinum (assembly GCF_023168085.1). NCBI lineage: Eukaryota > Fungi > Ascomycota > Sordariomycetes > Hypocreales > Ophiocordycipitaceae > Purpureocillium > Purpureocillium lilacinum. The sequence continues at coordinate 1,633,327 of NW_027072112.1, forward strand.
ACTCTCTCCCCGTCGTCACCGTCACTGTGCTCTTCGCCTTCTCCCGGTAACCTCCTATCGCACGCAACCCCGTCTTGTTCTCCGCCGCTTGCCGCTCAGCGCCGGCCCAAGAAAGTCATCAGTGTGCATTCGGACAAGACATTCAGCCTGGTTCCTCAATCTGGCTCCGCGTCGTCTGCAACCGACTCGTTTAGATCCCCGCGCTACTCGTCAACAGTCCATAGCACCTCGTATGACTTCTCCTCGTCAGATCTGCTAGTCGAGGACCGACCAAGCTCACCCCTGACGCCGCTTCCGGAACAGCCACCCAGCTGTGACTCTCCTGCATCCATCAGTCTAGGTCATTTCGGAGACTCACCCTGGAATTATCGCTTTGTCGGAGGCGTGCGTAAAGTTCAGCACGCTGTCTCGAACCCTGTTCCTCCGCCCGGCGACACGGGGCCTCAAGCCAGGCGTTCCCTGAGCTCTTCACGGCCGCCCTCTACACTATCCGAGCGATCCAATTTCAAGACCTACGTCTTAGCCCCAGCGGCCGGCCCTGTTGGCTCCAGCGCCACGCTTGACAGCTGCGAAGGCGTCTCCAACCAGTCTGTCATTGATCTGGAGCCAGCCAACATTGATATTTTGGGCGAATCATCTTCTGACCAATCCGCCGACGACCGTCAAGCGCCGCCAACCGCCGGGAGTGAATCGAACTACATTCTTCATGGTGGCCAATCTCCATTGTCTGCTCCCAGTGCTATCGCGGAAAGCTTGAGACCCGAATACTCGAGGGAAAGCTTGCTGGTGCCTCCACTCAGGACGGTAAAAACGGGCGCGCCCGATCGCTCCATCCTGTACCGGGCACGCTCCCGTGACTCAATACGAACTGCGTCTCTGAGCTCCATCTCAACAGCGGTCATTGAGGAGGCTACCCGCTCGTTGTTCGCCGGTGCTGTCGCCATACACATGCCGGGTAGCACCTCTGATGGTTCGTCGAATGTCCTTCGCGCGACGGCAATCAAGTCACCGAGGAGGGCTTCCCAGAATCAGCACTGGAGTTCCGCCTTGTCAACGGTCATTTCTGAAAGCGAAGGAGGCAGCGCTGGCCCTTCCCGTTCGCTCTCGCCATTGAGCCCCGCGGGCCACCTCGCAGGACGCGATGCTTCACCCATCGCTGACCGGTTCTATGGAGCGGCCGGAGCCTCAAGTTTGGCCCGAGAGGAGCATATAGATTTCCCTTCATCAGCTGCTTGGCGGCCAGGGTCACGCGAACAAGGCAGCAACACCATTCGGCTCATTCGGGACCAAGATGAACACGGCGATGGCCTCGCAGACCTGGAGGAATTAAATGGACCTTTCCGTGCGCGGCTATACAGCTTCCTGTCTACTCATTCCTCGGATCGCAATCTGCGATCCTCTGGCAGCTCGCGCAGCAACAGTCTCAGTCGATCTTCTATTCCCGCTTGGGCTAGGTAAGGATGGATATGGGTGCTAGCTCGACTGCCGAGGGCTATTGAAGAGCAGGCGTCGCTAACTTGCGGGCAGGCTCTATTACGGCAGCGGGGAACGCCGCTTCCTGGCTGCGCAGCTATCGTCTGAGTCGCTGTACTCTATTTTCGAGGAGGGCGCTCGATTTGATGCCTCGTTAAACAGGTCGCCCAGCGCCGAGAGACTGCCCCCAACCGTTCAGAACCCCCGACGCCGCCCAAGAGAGCAGTTGCGGCAGAGCAACAGGTCCCGCCCCTCGCAAGACAACGCCGATCAAATAACCCCATGTCCGCCTTTACCCGTCGCGTGCATTGTACGGAAACAGACATCAAGCATCTGGTCTCCACACCTTGCTCGAGACAGGCGGTTCAAAAGACATACCATTTGGGAGCCTCCTTCTACCATCTGGTCTACGGACGAGCCCGCATCTATGGCTCGAAACATCCAGCCCATCTTATTCGTGCTGGGCTTTGTATTTCCTTTTGGTGAGCAAATGTACACTCCGGTGGCCCATCACACCCATGAATCTAACGCAGCCAGCTTGGATGGTGGCATCTTTCCTGCCGCTCCCATCGCAACCGCTATGCGACATGACGGAGGCTCATCAGAGCACTGGTCATCTTGACCTGCGACCGGAAGCCAGTCGAAATGTCTATGCTTCTTGCGCTCGCCGATACAGTCGCGCGCAATGGTGGAGGAGCCTTAACAGAGCCATGTCCGTCGTCGGGCTATTCGTCGTGGGCGCCATCGTGGCGCTTATTGTTACCGGGGTCAAGCAGCAATGGAAGTCATGATTCACGACGGTTGGTGACCTCGAGACGAATTGGTGCGGTGGCGAGACGGCCGACATCGACCACGAAACAACGCTTTGGTGACGATTTCAGACGAGATAACGAAACATATTTAATGCGTGCTTTGTTGCACTCAGAAGCCAGTTCTTGGACATCCCCCTGTCGGTTCGATTTTTTTTCCGGGCCCTTCGGTCGATACGATTCAGAAAGCAGGCGCTCCCCGGCTTGCCCAGAGGCAGCCTACTTCTTCTCGGTGTATTTGGCGAGGGCGACATGTTGAATGTTCACACGACTTGATGCTAAGCTTAGGCAAAAAGATCAGTCCAAGGAGACTTATCGCTGTTCAGTCAAGTTTCTACCACGACAACGGCTGCATGGCACTTGGACTTTATGATAGATGTATATGGATAGATACTCTCCGTTGTAATGGATACGCTACGACGAACCAGTCAAACCTCACCCGTGAGTATATCCAATCTCGTGTACGCACCTCGAGGTGGTGCACTAGCCCTCCTGGGCAGTGACGCGTCTGGGCGCCCGCTTCTAGCCCGTCTTCTTCCTTTGGCGGGCTTCGACTTCGGCCCTGATCTCCTCAACGGCCTCGTTTACATCGCGCTCGAGGTCCTTGGAAATGCCCAAGATCGGATCCTTTCCGGTGAGGCTGTCTGTGCTGATGGACCTCACTAACCTGGCGCTGACTTTGCCCTGCCTCTTCTCGAGCAGTGCGCGTAGCTTCGCCTTTCCTGGCGATGCGAAGAAGACCAAGGAGACGATGGTCCAAACGAAGCCATAGAAGTACACACGGCTCCATGCCAGCATCGAGCCACGAAAGCTGAGAACCAGGAACGGGGTTGTGGCGAAAGAGAAGGTGAGTTGCGTAGCCACGAAGCTGGCGGCATCATAGTACTTCTTATGTGGTCCAGGCCCGCCAGTGACAGGATCGAGAAAGAATGGTCGCACAAGGCGACGGAAGTCTAAGGCAAGTCAAGTCAGCATGGGCATCGACGCCGTCGTCGCGCACAACGGAGGGCATGCCAAATATCAACTCACTCTTGGCGGCTGTTTGTATCAAACTGGCGAGCACAAATGCCATGTAGTAACCAGGGTAGAAGCCGTGCCAGAAGGCACTTGTGACAAAGGTCGTCATGCTGGCGCGAAAGCCGGGCTTCTTGCCCCTCGGCGTTACGCGCAAGTAGACGTAATTGCGCAACCAGTTGTTCGTGTTCATGTTCCACCCGGCGAGGTAGCTCCTTGGATTCTGGGCGGTCTCTACCATCCAAGGGTCGATGTTTTGCAGACGGTTCCACGACACCTTGCCGGTGACGGGATCGACACCATTGTAGCCCAACCCGGCGAGAATGCAGGAGCCTTCCGTCAGAGTCCACACGCCGTAGTACTTGAGTCGCGTCACCAGATTGACCATGTACATGATCCAGATGCGATGGAGCAGGCTGCGGCGCATGTACGAGTCAGCAACGAGCTGTTCGTGGCCGAAGCGGCCAGACAGGGCGACAAAGAGGCCGATCCAGATCAGGCCACTGGCAGCCTTAAAGGCGGCCGGAGTGCCACTGCGAGGGATCTTGCGCTTTTTCCTCACTGGTGGTTTCTTGGCCGGGTCGATGTCCGCGGGGACGTCAAACATGGATGTGTCGATCCAGCGGCGATATTCGGCGTAGTCAAATGCCGGGCCGGCGAGCAAGCCCGGGAAGAAGAGGACGTAGGCCGCGAAGTCGAGAACAGACGGCAGATGCGGCAAGGCCCGGTCCCGTTGCAGGTCGGTCAGCTTGTCGGGTGACAACTGGCCGTCAGCAACGTTCCAGCAGAAGGCGCTCAGCTTCATGACGAGCACCATCTGGGCACCGGTGATATCGACGGACGAAGGGCTGTCAACAGCTTGGCGATGGATGTGGCTGATTGACATGTGGCCCATGACGAAGAGGAAGCCGACCCATGGCATGTACGGGCTCTTGCGCAGGTACTTTGCGATGCAATAGGCGCCGGTGGCGCTGAGGCACAGCGTGAAGAGGCCACTCCACAGGTCGAAGAGTCCGACCAGATAAAACACGGCGGTGCTGCTCGGTCAGCGGGTGAAGGCTGGCCCAGATAGCTTGGGCCGTACCTTATGATGAAGAGGTTCTTGCGCAGGGGTTTCGCGTCCGGCACACGCTTCAAGAGGCCAGCCAGTGGATAGGACAGGAGGAATGAGAAAATTATCTTCACTGAGAGACTGGCAGGTCAGCGATCACGACCCCTCCTGGCATTTGCAAGAGAGGAGCAGTTGTTTGGCTATCACACGAACATTCATCGGGCGAGGCACCAGCGCTTGCAGAGAGCGCCTCGAAGGCTGGATGGAGTGAGCAACGATTCCTGCGATGTCTGGGGTGATGGCGAGGACTGACGCCGATGAAGGAGCCGCAGCATCGCGAGGGTGGTGTGGCGGTATGCGAAATCCTACACGGAAGTGACAACGCCACGGAGCCCTTGGTGACGGCCGGCTAACGCATCGTGAGCCGGATCAGGGAGGAGGAGGGGGGAGTGTCGATGACGGCGCACGGGGAACGGCGGGCAGGACGGCTTTGCGAACCGAGTGAAGCAGGATGCCTGGACGTCTCTGCTTGATTGATGGCTCCAGCATCGCCGCCGACGGGGCTGGGCCAGTGGCATAGAATATGCCTGCTGCTGCTAGTGGACTAATTACGCCACTCAAGGCACATGGGCACTACGGACGGTGCCGATTGGTGGGGAGGCGTAGCTATTTAGACAGAGAACTTGTAACAGTCGGCTGGACCTGGAGCCTTGACGGCTACGTGGCACGCACGTGACGGCCGGCCCGCCGGGGCATACCTCCGGCGGGTCGTCGGCGAAACGCCACGTAGACCTTCAAGCTTCAGTCTCTGACCTATAGTGACTGTAGCAGCAGCCGCCGGACTATACAGCTATTGACTCTCTTGCCTGACTGACCAGTGAGACCTATTGTCATTACAGAACTACTATTTACCCACGCCCGTTTCTCTATTTGGCCACGCCGCGCTACGGCGCTAAGGCCTGCTAAGCCATTAGCTATAAGGTAAGGGGTTAGCTATAGACCGACCCCTAATTAAGTCAGTTACTTATAGTTAAGCCGAGCTATTAATATAGATATATAGCCTTTTCGAAGGTATATTTAAAGATAATAAAGGTAGTAATTTTAATTAAATTAAGTAATATATTAATAAGTATAATTATAATATAATAATTATATAGGCTTATAAAATAATTAAATAAAAGTATAATAATTAATTAGTCTATTTATAAATTAGATCTTTATTTTAATCTTAAAGTTAAAATTAAAGCTTATTAATCTTAGCTTTAAGAAATAATAATAAAGTAAGCCTTTTTACTTTATAAATTAAGCTTATTATATAAGTATAGTATTTAATAAGGTTTTCTTTATTTAAGTATTATAATTATCTTATTTCTTTAAAGTATTATTTTTAATAACTATAGTTAAATATTATATATATACTTTATATATAAATATTAGTTTATTATATTCTTTAAATTAAATTTATTTTATTATAATTTATTATTTTCTTTATATAATAATTTAATTATATTTATTAAATAATTAATAAATAGCTATTAATTTATAAGTCTTTTAATAATAAATAAGCTTAAGTATATTATATTTATAGTTTATATAAAAAATATATATATATTATTTTATTATTATTTTTCTTTTCTTTTTTTTATTATTTTTATTTTTATTAATATTTTTTTAATGTTTTATTAACTTTCTTTATATTATAATACTCTCTTTTTTATTATTAAATTACTTTTAAGTTATTAATAAATATATTATAAATTATTAAAATATAAATAATATTTATATTTATAATAAGAAATTATTATTATTTATAAAAGACTTTATTATATATATTATTTTTATATAATTATTAAAGCTATTAAAGAAATAATAAAGTACTTATATAAAATACTTAAGATTAATTATATATATAAAGTAATAACTTTATATTATTATATATAATATATTTAATATAAAAATATTTATTATTAAATAAATAATAAGATTTTATTACTATTTTTATTAATAATTTATTTATTAATCCTTTATAATATTAAATATTAATTCTTAAAGTCTAAGCTTAAACTTAATTTAAGCTATTTATTAAGTTATATAATACTATAAAGTAAAAAAGGTCTTAGTTTATATAAAATATTTAATATATAGCTATATAGACTATATAAAAAGATATAAAAAATATTTTCATATAATATATATAAATATACTATATAATATATTATATAAATAAAAAATATTTTCATATAATATATATAAATATACTATATAATATATTATATAAATATATATATATATATTATATAGCTATTTATTTTAAAAAACATTACTTTTAGATATAATAAAAAGGTCTATAAAAGCTTTTTATATTACTAAAATATAAAATATAGCTAATATATAGCTATATAGGCTATATAAAAATAGATAAAAAATATACTATTATAAAGTCTATATAGATAAATATTTATCCGGTATATATTAATTTTTTTATATATTAAGTAAATATTTATTTAAAAACTTTATTATAGCGGATAGTCTATTAAACCGGCGGGCAGTCTATTATACCGCTAGATAGTCTATTAAAACGATTTTTACTATTTCTAGCTAGACTTAAGGTCTTTAATCTAATATAAAGTTAGCTACGCTATATAGAGCTATATTTAGCTATACTTAGCGATAGCTATACTAAATTAAGCTAAATTTAGCTAAATTTAGCTATAGCTATATTAAATATAGCTAAATTTAGCTATAGCTACGCTAAATAGAGCTAAATCTAGCTCTTTTTAGCTATAGAGGCTAATATTAAACCGATAAAGAGACTATTAAATTAAAGGCTAGGTCTTTTTAATTATATATAGGACCTTTCCCTCTTAGTCTAGAGAGGATAGAAGATTAAGTAATTTAATACCTTTATTATCTCTTTTATCTTATTTTATTATTATCTATCTTATTTCTTATATCCCTATTTTACTATTATCTCTTTCTTTTACTACCTTTATCCCTCCTTTTTATAAAGGGGTATTATATAAAGAAAAAGGAGTATTATAAATATAAAAATAACTAGCTTATTTAACCTTATTTTACTTCTTTATAATATATTTAATATTAATAAGTTAATTAATTTTTATTTATTAAAGCTAGCTTTATTATAATATATATTATTAATTAATAATATAATATAAAAAAGTAATAAATAAGACTATATTAAATAAACTAGCCTTTTAATTAATATTTATAACTTTATAAATAAAAGTAATTTAATAAATAATAATAAAATAATAAATAATAATAAAATAATAAATAATAATAAAATAATAAATAATAATAAAATAATAAATAATAATAAAATAATAAATAATAATAAAATAATAAATAATAATAAAATAATAAATAATAATAAAATAATAAATAATAATAAAATAATAACTTATTACTTTAAGTATAAAATAAATATATCTCTTTAATATATTTAATATAATTATATTTAATAATTATATAAAAGAGAGTTAACTTTATTAAAGACCTTAAAGAGATTAATTATAGTTATTATTAAAAGGATTATAACTTTAATATTAATTATTATATTAATTATAATAAATAAAATAAAATTAATAAAAAAGAAATAATTTATTTAATTAAAGTAAAATAATTAAATTATTTTTTTTATTTATATTTAAGGTAATTATAAATTAAATAAAGTAATTCTATATATAAAGAATAAAAACCCTTATTATATAAATACCTTAGACCTATATCTTTTTTTAATTAATTATATATTATTTAGCCCGCTATAAATAAATAAGGTATATAAGTATAGGTTAGTATAAGTACTTAATTATATAGCTATTATTTTAATATAATATAATAAATACTTATAAAATATAATATATTATAGTTAATACCTTTTAATACTATATTATAGCCTATAATATAGCTAAATAGCTATATTATAGGCTTATAGCTTAAGAAATAGATCTTAACCTCTTTCTTAATTTATCTAACCCTCTTTTTATAGTATAACTTATTATAAATAAGCTTAATAAGCTTATAATAAGTCTTAATATTAATAAGGTATTTTATAATAATTTTATTATTATATTAATCTTATTTTTATTATTATTACCTCTTTTCGATATATATAAAGATCTCTTTAGTTTCTTAATTACTTTTTACTATAAAATAATACTTATCGTATTAAAGCCTTATTTATTAATAAATATAAGATTAATAATATCTCTTAATTTATATATATTATCTTTTAGTATAATTATAGCCTTAAGTAAGCCTCTAAGAGTATAAATATCTAGAAAATAATATCTTAAAAGCTTAACTACTTTATTAAAGTTATTACCTTAATTATTAAATCTTCTAGCTAAATATAAATATATAAAGTAGCTAAAAGTTATTATAATTATAGTTAATCTCTTAATCTATTTATTTATATTTAATTTTATTAATATATAATAATATAATAAAAGAAAGAAAGAGAGATTATTAATAAATATAATATATAAGCCTAAAAGATAATAAGCATTATTTATAAAGCTAACCTAACTTATAGCTTCTTTTAAAAGAAAGATATTATTATAAACTAAGGACGGCTATAAAGTAAGCTACTTAATAAATAGATTAAAGGGAAGTTAATAAGACCTCTATTATATATATAATAAGTAGAATCCTAAGAAAGGTTATATAATTAAGTATATATACTTAAGGATTATAAAAAGTATAGTAATTTAAGTAAGCTAGGCTTATAGGGATTACGGTAATCTAAGTAATTAAGAAGAAATTAATAAAGAGCTAGATAGATATATATATTATAGTCTTTACCTAAGAGTAGATAGCTAGATCTTTAGTAATTAATTTAAGTATTTACTTAAATAAGAAGTCTTTAAAGCTTCTTAATAAACTCTTATTAAATCGTTTATTACTTATTAAACCTAGCTTACCTCTTAAGTAATAATAAACCTTAGGACCCTACTTAAGCTCTATTATAGATATCTATAATAATAAATAGATTATAAAAAGAAAGTACTTTAATAGCTTAATAATAATTTAAGTATTTATTAAAGAGATTAAAAAAGCTAAGATTAAAGTTAATAAATTATTTAATAATAAAGGCTACTTTAAAGCCCTCTTTTAGACTTACCTTTAATATTATAAGATATAAAAGAAATTCCTAGAAATCTTTAACTTTAATAATATTTATTAAATTAATTACTTTAAGATATTATTTTTTTTAGGCTATAAGTATTATAAACTAAAAGACTATCGCTAATTTTACCTTTAGCTTTATTAATAATAAAAAATTATTTTTAATAGCTTTATAAAAGGCTTAATAAGCTTTATAAAAGCCTTAGTATTATTACTTTAAAAGTTATAATAATTAATAAAGAATAAGCTCTTTATATAATATTTATAAAAGTCTTTTTAAATATATAATAATAATTATATATATATTATTTCTTAATTAATATTTAAGTTAAAATTAACTCTTATTAAAAAGATAAAGAAATTAATAATAATACCTTTAATATTATTATTATTATTATTATTATTAATTTATTTATAAAGCTTTATTAAACCCTTAACTTAACTTTAATCTTAAAGGCTATAAATATATATAATAAAAAATAGAAAAGGGTATTTTAAGCTTAAATACTTAAGAATATAGCTATAAAGGTATATTTAAAGCTTTTTAAGCTATTATTTATATTATTAATTATAATACCTTTAAAGACTTATAGAAATACCTTATTTAGACTTTTAGCTATTATTAAGGGTATATTTTTAATACTTATAGGATTAATATATATTATAGTATAAATAATAAATAAAGTAATATATTAATTATTATTATAACTTTAATTAAAGAGTTAATAGCTTAATTAAGACTATTTATATAAATATTAAATCTTATTTTATAATAAATATATTAAACCTTTATTATTTCTATAAAGTATTATAAATTATAATTAAAAATAGGGCTTATTTATATATTTAAGAAGTTATTTAATAACTTTAAAAGTAATAGCTTTAATATATTTACTAAATTTAATTAAGTAAATTAAATTAATAGCTTACCTATTTTATTATTAACCTTTTTATTAAATAATATCGCTTTACTTTTATTATAATACTTAATTAATATAAGCTTTAATTATTAAAGGATTATATAAATAACTTTAAGTATTAATATAGCTTACCTTATAACTATATAGTCTTTAAATACTTTATAAAGGAGATATTATTTTATTAAAGTTAAATTACTATTTATTAATAGCTTAAAAAGCTATTAATTTATCTCTTTATATTATTATTAAATACCTTACTTTTAGGCTTATTTATTAACTATCTATAAAACCTTAAAAATAATTACTTTAATATTTATAACTTTATTATTATAACTAATAGCTATAGCTAGCTATACCTTTATATAGTTAATAAAAAGCTTAAGATCCTTTAATACTTTAAAATTATTAATAATAATAATATTATTAATAATATTAATAATAATAATATTAAAGCTAATTTTATATAATAAAGCTAAGCCTTAAAGTAAATATATATATAAGGCTTATAAGAGACTTAAAATAAAGGTAGGGGTAAAGATAAGGCTTAAGGCTATTAGCTTAATTAAGTTATTAATTAAAGAACCTAACCTTTAAACTTAAGTATTTATTATAATTACTTATAGTTTAAGCTTAAAAATAAGCTCTTATAGTTATTATAGGCATTATAGCTAGCTTTAAGAAGCTTATAGGCGCTATAGCTAGCCTTAAAGAGGTTATAGACTATAAGGGTATTATAAGGTAGTTATAGCCGCGCTTATAGCTAGCCTATAATATTATAAACTACCTTAATAATATTAGAGGGAAAGGTCCTATATATAATTAAAAAGACCCGGCCTTTATTAAAGATAGAAGACTTACGTAATATAAGTTAATAGTATTTCTCGGTCTTTAAAGGGATCGAGAGGTAAAAGAGTCTATTTAAATAGCTTATTCTAGAAAATATAAGCCTTAGACTTTTTATCTAGCTCTAATTTATAGCTTTCTTTATTATAGTTAGATATAATAGTCTTAGATAAAGAGGCTATATTCGAATTAGAGCCTATAAGGTTATTATCGTCTTCGATATCTAAAAATAGGTTTATAATAGCCTTAAAAGGGGCAATAATAGACGATTCGTAATTAGAATCTATTTTAATAATAGGTATAATGCTAATATATAGTAGTTATAAGAGAGATATACTTTATATAGCTTATTAATTTAATAGCTAATATTAGAGAAGGGATAAAAAGATAGAAGGTCTAAAGGTCTATTATATAGATAAATTTCACCTTATACTAGCCCGGGCCTATAGGCACCCCGCCGGGCCTATAACTGCCCCGGCCCGGACCTATAATAGCCTTAGCCCGGGCTTATAACTTCCTTATTAAGCTTATTATATATATACTATATATATATTATATTTATTATTATATATAATATTATATTTATTATTATATATAATATTATATTTATTATTATATATAATATTTTATTTATTATTATATATAATATTTTATTTATTATTATATATAATATTTTATTTATTATTATATATAATATTTTATTTATTATTATATATAATATTTTATTTATTATTATATATAGTATTTTATTTATTATTTAATATTAATATTTGAATTAAATATATATTATTATTAATAACTAATTAATTAGTTATTAGTTATTAACTAGTTAGTTAGTTACTAGTTAGTCATTTTGATTTTTCTAACTAGTTAATTAGTTACTAATTAAGCCCTCGAAAATTTTCCGGCTAGTTAGTTAGTTACTAATTAGTTAGTTACTAGTCAAGGCACTAACTGACTAGTTAGTAACTAAATCATAACCCTAATTATAGTCCCTATAGCCGGTGCCATAAAAAGGGAGGTATTACAGTCGCTATAGCCGGTACTATAGAAAGAGGTGCCTTTACAGGCGTCACAGCCGGTGCCGTAGAAAGAGAGGTATTACGGTCGAGTGAAATTCGAGTCGTCACAGCTAGTGCCGTAGAAAGAGAGGTATTATAGCGTTACAGCCGGTGCTATAGAAAGAGTATAAGAAAGAGGGATAAAGGCAGTAAAAGATAGAGAGAAGAGGGAAATAGGGATATAAGAGATAAGAAGGGTAATAGTAAAATAAGATAGAAGAGATAATAGAGGTATTAAATTGCTTTTTCTTCTATCCTCTCTAGACTAGGAGGGAAAGGTCCTATATATAATTGAGAAAACCCGGCCTTCGGTCTAATAGTCTCTCTATCGGTCTAATACTAGCCTCTATAGCTAAAAAGAGCTGAATTTAGCTCTATTTAGCGTAGCTATAGCTAAATTTAGCTATATTTAGCGTAGCTATAGCTATATTTAGCTTAATTTAGCGTAGCTATAGCTGAATATAGCTGAATATAGCTCTATATAGCGTGGCTAACCTTATACTAGACTAAAGACCCCGAGTCTAACCGAAAACAGTAAAAATCGGTCTAATAGACTATCCGGCGGTATAATAGACTGCCCGCCGGTCTAATAGACTATCCGCTATAATAATGTTTCTAGATAAATATTTACCCGGTATATATAAAAATCGGTACGTACTAGATAAATATTTATCTATATAGACTTTATAATAATATATTTTTTATCTATTTTTATATAGCCTATATAGCTATATATTTACTATATATTATATTTTAGTAGTATAAGAGGCTCTTATAGACCTTATTATACCTAAAAGTAGTATTTTCTAAATAAATAGCTATATAATATATATATATATAGTTATATAATATATTATATAGTATATTTATATATATTATATAAGAATATATTTTTATATCCTTCTATATAGTCTATATAGCTATATATTAATTATTTTATATAAACTAAGAAAGAGGTGCCTTTATAAGCGTTAGAGAACTACTATTTACCCACGCGCATATCTCTATTTGCCTACGCCCGCCCATACAAACCGGAGCTCCATACAGTCATAGTCACACGGCTTACATCCGCGGTCGCAGCAAGCCAGCAACCTAGCAGGCCAGCAACCCAGCAGGCCAGCAACCCAGCAGGCTAACAGGCCAGCACCGCAGCGGGCTAGCAGCAATTGAAGGCATCGCGGGCTGCAGCGGGTAGTTAAAGGCATCGCGGCTGCGCGGCTGCGGCAGCAATGAAAGGCATCGCGGGCTACGCGGCTGCAGCAGCAATTAAAGGCAGCACGGGCTGCTGGGCTGCGGCGGCCCGGCGATGGGCTTGTATACTGTGCGCGGCGTGGGCAAATAGAGATATACGCGTAGGTAAATAGTAGTTCTCAAGCGTTATAGCCAGTGCCGTAAAAAGGGAGGTATTATAGTCGCTATAGCTAGTGCTATAAAAAGGGAGGTATTATAGTTACTATAGCTAGTGCCGTAGAAAGGGAGGTATTATAGTCTTTATAGCCATTACTATAGAGAAGTAAAAAAAGATACTAGCCGGCCGTATTTACTATACTACGATTCTTTAAGTAAGTCTTTAGCTAAGTCTTCGCTTAAGCCTTCGGTATTATTTAACTCTTTAATAGCTAAGTCTCTAGCATTAATAGTCTCTCCTAAAGTCGAAGTTAAGGTTAAAAATAACGCTAGCTATAAAGAGCTAACGACTATCTTATCCTCGGTTACTTTACTAGCCGAGCGTATAGCCCCGTAACTAGCAATAAGATCTAGCCGCCGAGGAGAGCTATTAAGTAGCGTACCCCTAATCCTTCTAACCCTCTACGTTTAAAGCCTTAAAGCCCCCTTACTTACCGCTTTATATTAAAGTTCATTAATCTTAAACTAAGAGAGGTTATAGCGAAGGCTAGCGTTAAGGTAAGTAGTCCCTCGAGAGGTATTTCGACTTAATTACTTACTTTAAGGTACCTTATATAATTAGGTCTATAATTACATTCTTTAAGCCTTTAGAGAAGATTACTCTTTATATTAACCTTAGCGGTATATCCTTTATCGCTTTCGCTATAAAGATTACTCTAATTAAGGATCTTACCTTTAGTCTTAGCGAGACCGCTTTTACCTCTAATGTAGTTATTAAGACTTATTTAGCCTATCTTCTTAAAGAACTTTAAGCTATAAAGAGAGAGTAAGGGTACTATTTTAAGCCTAGCGAGGCTAGCTATATATACTTTATATAATTTTAAGATCTTAGATTTAAAGGATTAACTCCTATAAGTCTAAAGACTATTATAGCTATTAACGCTAATAGTAATCTTTTTTATTTAATATCTTCTTTTCGATAAGATAGTAAAGAATAGCGTAACTATAAAGAAGCCTATATTAATTTATAAAATTGCCTATATAAAGAAGAAAGAGCGGTAGATTTAGCTATTACCTTATTAATAAAGGTAAGAGGGCTAGTCGATATTAATATAATAAGAGCTTAATAATATAGTACCTAATAGTTAAATTAATATTACTAAGCTATACTTATATAATATATTTCCCTTAAAGTTTTATAGCTATCTTTATAGCTCGTTAAGTATATTACCGTTTTTAGATCTTAATTATCTTTTTAATTATATAATAAAGATAAAGTAGATCTCCTATATTAATAAGAAGGTAAGATTTAAGACTCTTATAAGAGCTTTTTATTAAGTTATTAACCTATTAGCTAAAGTTACGATAATAATTAATAAAGTACTTTACTTATTAATACTAAAAAGGTATATATTCCTTTACGATATATTATAAGATCGGTCGCTAATAAGGTAGATAGGTAGCTTTTATTAGCTACTAAGCTTTATTAAACTTATCCTCTATCTTTATAAAGATAACGTACTTCTATATATTGAATATACCCTTATAAGTCTACTTAAAGTTAGCTAGGGTTTAAGGAACTATTAGCTATAGCCTTAAGGGGCTTAAGAAGATATTATTATTATGAGTAGTCCTATTTTCACACACGCATTTCTCTATTTTCACACATCTCCGCTGCCAAGGCCCCCTGCAGCCACTAAGAACCCCTGTCACAGCAGGCGCCGCGCGGGGCTATAGTGCCATTTTTACTGCTTGCGCACGCTATCGGGCTGTAGGCTGCTAGGCTGCACGGGCTGCAGCAAGCAATTGAAGGCATCGCGGGCTGCACGGGCTGCTGCAGGCAATTGAAGGCATCGCGGGCTGCCGGGCTGCTATAGCAATTGAAGGCATCGCGGGCTGCCGGGCTATAGCAGACAATTGAGGTCATCGCGGGCTGCAGCGGGCAGTTGAATGCATCGCGGCTACGGGCTGTAGCGGGCAGTTGAAGGCATCGCGGGCTGCGGGCTGCGGGCTGCGAGCCTGATAGTGTGGCACTGTAGCCCGGTCTTGGCTGTGTGACGTGTGTGAAAATAGAGAAATGCGTGTGTGAAAATAGGACTACTCATTATTATTATCGTCGTCTACCGAGAGGTTATAAATACGCCTACGCTTAGCTAAATTAAGAGACTTTAGATTTTTCTTATAGTTATCTATATCGCTATTAATATTAATACCGCCTCTATTATAACTAAGGTCTATCTATTATAATCGAATCTTAGCTTAGATATTAGCGTTAATATAGAAGATATATAGCTATTATTAAGCGAAAGGGAACTATAATTTAAGTATAGCTTTAAGTATATCTTCCTTATCGATAATAATAACGTTAAGACTTAAGGCGCTAATCTAAGTCTTAATAGAATTAAGCTACTTATATAACTATATATAACCTTCTCGTTTTTCTATATTAATTAAGCTAAATATAAAGTTATAAAGCGATATCTAGTTAATAACCTTAATAATTTAAAAAAGGAATATCTTAAACCTATTAATATATTAAATATACTAAAAATAGTTAATTAAAGTAATAAATAAATAAACCGATTAATCTTATATATATTATCTAGCCTAAGGACCTTAAGAAACCTCTTTTATATCGTCTTATATTAAAGATAGGTCTATAATAGCCTAATAACGTAATTATCTATATTAAAAAAGATAAAATACTTAATATTCTTATTATAAAAAATCTAAAGAAATACTTAAGTTAGTATAAGGCCTTTAAGAGATACTATTCTTAGTTCTTACCGGTTATTATATATATCTTTAATATAGAAGAAGTAATAATTAAGATTAAACTATTATTAAAGTAAGGTATCTATCTTATAAGCCTATATTATCTTACTCTTTAAAATAATAAGCTAAATCTACTTTTAGGCTCTTATTTAATAATAGTAAATATTATACATTAATAGATAAAGCAATAGACTATAGTTATATTATTTATAAGTAAGATAGTAAGACTATCTCTAACTTATCTTTACTCTCGCTATAATAATGATAGAGTAAGGGCAGTTAAGGCGCTAAGAAGCTACCTTTTAGATACTAATGCTTATTAAAGCCTTCTTTACTCTATAGTTATATTTAAAGACTATATAAGTTAGAAGAATAGATCCCTCGAAGCTATAACTACCGGAACTTAAATAATATACTATGCTTATGCTATTCTCTTAATAAAACCCCTAGAGATATGTATAGAGCTCGTTAAAGGACCTAAAAAAGGGCAAGGGGGGTAAGGCTAGGATTATAGCGATTATATAATCCTCGTTAGTAAGGCTAGGTCCGCTAAAACGATCGGGTTCGTTAAAGAAGGCATATTTAGCACCGCCGGAGAAGGTAGGTATATTATCGTCGGCTAGGGCAGGCTCGTTATCGTCGGCTAGGGCAGGCTCGTTATTATCGGCTATAGTAAGCTCGTTATTATTAGCTATAGCAGGCTCGTTATCGTTAGCTATAGTAAGCTCGTTATCGTTAGCTAGGGTAGGCTTATTATCGTTAGAGAGAAAAGAGTCGATAAAGAGAGTATATAATTTAGTTAAGGAAGTAAGTTCTAGAGTCGAAGATTAATTAATTAATATTATAAAGTAAATTATATTAAGACTAAAAGCTTTTATTAATAAACGCATTAGTCTCTTTATTAATAGGAGATACCTAACGTAAGACGTTATATATATCTAGAAACTCCTTTACTATAATTAGCGAGCTTATTAAGGTATTAAGAAGGTTTATTAAATTAGCTAAATCTATCGAGGAGTTAAGAAGATCTATTAAATCGATCGATAAGTTAAGAATATAAGTAAAGTTAATAACCTTAATACCTAAAAGTAAGAGGTTAATAGCTCTAAGAGCTCTAAAAGATATATTAATTAATATAGTTAATATTATTATATCGTTTCGTTATTTATAGTAATAGCTAGGCTTAGGCTTAATACTTAATTTTAAGTAATATAGCGATATTATATTATAGTCTTTAATAACCTTATAGGTAAAGAGGAAGAAAAAAGAGAAATACTAAAAAATATACCTTTTACTTACCTTTCGCTTATATCCTCTATATACCTCTCGCTTATATTATAAGCTAAGCCTTTATATTTATATATATATATAACCCCTAACTTACCTTAATATTAAACCCTTATTTACCTAAAAACCCGCCTCTAATCTATATAGCCTTATTATATATACCTTAATTCGAGAGTTATTAAAGATAAAGGAGGTAGCGTTAGCGATATATATATATATATTAAGATTGCCTACTAGACGAATTTAACGGGCTTTAAAGCTATCTTCTTAGCCTTAAATCTCTACTACTTAAAATAAATCTATCTATAATTATAGCTAAGGCTTAGAGTAACGAATTATTCTACTTAAAGAGACCTTATAAGATAGTAATTAACGAGAGGAAGGTCTATAAAGGGACGGCCTATAAGAAAATAGCCTTTAAGGTAAAGGACGATAGATTAGCTATTAGCTAAGCTCGAGGCAATAAGCTAGTAAGCGAGAGTATTAAGGCGGTAATAATAGCTACGGTAAGAGGTTGTAAGAAGGAGGGATAAAGGCAGTAGAAGATAGAGATAAGAGGGAAATAGGGATATAAGAGACAAGAAGGGTAATAGTAAAATAAGATAGAAGAGATAATAGAGGTATTAAATTGCTTAATCTTCTATCCTCTCTAGACTAAGAGGGAAAGGTCCTATATATAATTGAAAAGACCCGGCCTTCGGTCTGATAGTCTCTCCGTCGGTCTAATACTAGCCTATATAGCTAAAAAGAGCTGAATTCAGCTCTATTCAGCGTGGCTATAGCTAAATTTAGCTATATTCAGCGTGGCTATAGCTGAATTCAGCTGTATTCAGCGTGGCTATAGCTGAATTCAGCTATATTCAGCGTGGCTATAGCTAAATTCAGCTATATTCAGCTCAATTCAGCGTGGCTATAGCTGAATATAGCTAAATACAGCTCTATGCAGCGTAGCTAACCTTATACTAGACTAAAGACCCCGAGTCTAGCCGAAAACAGCAAAAATCGGTCTAATAGACTATCCGGCGGTATAATAGACTGCCCGCCGGTCTAATAGACTATCCGCTATAATAAAGTTTCTAGATAAATATTTACCCGGTATATATAAAAATCGGTACGTACCGGATAAATATTTATCCATATAGACTTTATAGTAATATATTTTTTATCTATTTCTATATAGCTTATATAGCTATATATTAGCTATATATTATATTTTAGTAGTATAAGAGGTTCTTATAGACCTTATTATACCTAAAAGTAATATTTTCTAAATAAATAGCTATATAATATATATATATAGTTATATAATATATTATATAGTATATTTATATATACTATATAGGAATATATTTTTTATATTCTTCTATCTAGTCTATATAGCTATATATTAATTGTTTTATATAAACTAAGAGAGGTAGAGTCGAGCTAGATAACGCTTATTGCCTTAATATACCCTCTAGAATAGTAATCATAAAGGCGATAGGCGATTAAGTAGTATACTTACGTTTAGGCGGAAGGGAAAGTCTTCGTCGCCTTATAGTATATTATTTACTTTATATCCTAAAGTAAGGATAAAGAGGGAGAAACTTAAAGATACTAGTTTACTAAGTTACCTTATAATACCCCTCGCCTAAGGACTTTATTACTTATAGTCGTATAAGATACGCTATACTATATTAATATTTATAATATAAGAAGCCCCTAAGCTAGAGGTACTTTATATAAAACGGCTTACCGATACCTTATACCTCTATTATAGCGTAATAAATAGAGATACCTCGTAGCCTAGGAATGCCCTTATATAGCTACCTTATATATACCTTATATATATATATTATGCCCTTATACTTACTATACCTTAAGGCCTAGGAATTCCCTTACGTATCGACCTCGAGTATATACCTCGTACCCTAATAGCTACTATACCTTGTAGACTAGGAATGCCCTTATAGTAGTATCTTAGCCTCGTACCTTAAGAATGCCCTTATTATAGACTACCGGGCATATATACCTAACGAGCTATATATTAAGGGGCGGCCGATATAGTAAATCATATTATTATTTTTATATTATAGCTTTAGGGATTGCTATATAGCTAGCCTAATTTAGTATATAATATCCTAGTAGGTAAAGATAGGGGTAAAGACTCTTTCCGACTTATATAAAAATAGAAAAATATATATATAAAAATAGGACTACTTATTATATATTAATATATAGAGAGATAGACTATAGTTATAATAATAATTAGAAATAATATAACTCTATTTTTAATATCTATTAACTTTAGCTATTAAGATAATAAATAAATATAAATAATCGATTTACTATAAAGTAAGTACTTTAAGCTTTATATTTATTAAGAGTCGAGACTAGCTATAATTATATTTAAAGATAATATATATAGCTTAAGAGTTATTATTAAAGTCTCGCTAATTATAATTAATTTTAACGATAATATTAACTCTATTTTTATAATAAAACCCTTAAAAGCTAGCTATAAGGTCTTTATATATATTAAATAGCTATAAGATAAGAGGCATTAAGATTATTTAAGTAATATAGTCTTTATTAAACCTCTAACTCTTATTATTAATTATATTATTATTATTATTATTATTATTATTATTATTATTATTATTATTATTATTATTATTATTATTATTATTATTATTATTATTATTATTATTATTATTATTATTATTATTATTATTATTATTATTATTATTATTATTATTATTATTATTATTATTATTATTATTATTATTATTATTATTATTATTATTATTATTATTATTATTATTATTATTATTATTATTATTATTATTATTATTATTATTATTATTATTATTATTATTATTATTATTATTATTATTATTATTATTATTATTATTATTATTATTATTATTATTATTATTATATTTACTTTCTTGAGAATAAAAAGTCCTATAAATCTTAAGCTAGCTAGGAATTACTATTAAATATAATATAAAAGCTATTTAAAGCTAATATTAAAGATAAAGGTAAAATAAAGCTTTTATTATTATTATTATCGAAACGCTCTTAGATATCTTAATTAAGTTAAAATTTATTATCGAGACCTTTATTATTACTTTTATCCTTAAATTCTTATAGGTCTTAAGCTAGCTAAAAACTATTATTATATATTAAGCTTTATAAAAGAGATAGAGTATTAATTTAATTAAGCTTAATATAAGTTATAGCTATTTATATAAGCTTTAATAACTTAAGCTAATCGTTAAATAAGTTAATTATAGCTTTATTAACTATAAAGCTATTAATAAGAGTAATATTATATATAAAAGTAATTTTAGTATTAATTATAGTATTAATAATAATTAAAATATCTAAAAAGTTATTTAAGTTTTTTATAGACTTAAAGTTATCTTTAATAAGATTAATAATATAAATCGTTTTTCTATTAATATAAAAGATTAATATAAAGTATATACCTATAAAGTTAAATAATATATCTAAGTCTTTAAGAAAAGTATTTATTTACTTTATTATAGTATTAATTAATATTAAGCTCTTTATTAATCTCTAAATAGTTATATATTTATATAAATCTTAAGTAACTTATATATATATATATATATAGATATAGAATAAATATTATTTTTAATACCCTATAATTAGATTTTTTATATATAATAATTAGTTACTTAAAGTATATAAATCTCGTCGTTATATATAAAAAGTTAATATATTATAAGATATAGGAGTATATATATTATATAGCCTATTAAATCCTTATCGATTCGGTAAATACTATACCTTACCGTTAATTTTATATATAATATTATAGGTAATATATAATAACCTATAATTTAATAGCTATTAATAAGGGCCTATATAGCTAGGTATAGCCTAGCTATTAAGGGTTAATAGCTTAGCCTATAGCTAATAGCTTAGCTTACCTTAATGCTATAGCATAGCGTAAGTAAATAGAGAGATATATATAAGTAAATAGTAGTTCTCTAAACTAGCTATAGACTACTAGCATACCTAGAAATAATAATATATAATTTACCTTATTATATAGTCTATTATAGCTTTATTTTCTACTTATTATATAATATAAAGCTACTCTTAATACTATAAGTAATTAATAGTAAAACTAATAATATCCCTTACCTCCTTATCGGCTAGATTGGGCCGCTAATAAAAGTAAATATATACCCCTTAATATACCGCTATAATAATATCTACTTTATATCTATATAAAGATAATACGGTTAGCCTTATAGTATATCGATATCTTAATAAAGCTATTATTAAGAGAGGTGCTACTCTAATATACGCCTTTCTCTATTTACTTACGTAGCCTTATATATTAAGTAAGGCTAAGTAGGCTAAGTAAGCTAAGTAGGCTAAGTAGGCTAAGTAAGCTAAGGGGTCGGATAAGGGGTCTATTAAGCTATATATATATATATATATATCCTAGCTAAGCGGGTTAGGGCTAGGCTATTACGTATAAAGCTAAGGGGTAAAGCTATTAAGCTTAATATTATAGATAACTTTATAGCAAAAAGTAATAACTTAAAGCCCGTAATTATTAATATTATAGCTTAGAGGGCAAGCTAATATTAAGGCTTACGATATTACTTACGAAATTAAGCGATATTTACGATTAAATATAGGTATATAGTAGATACTTTAAGAAAGAAGGAGAAAATATTTATTAAGCTAGTTAGATTATAAATAACGCTAAGTCTTAAGTAACGAAAATTAAATAACGAGAAATTACCCTTTAAAGTTAATAGCGCTATTAGACCTCCTTAACTTAAGTCTTTTAACGCGACTAATATATATAACGCTAGCGCTATAGCGCTAGCGATATCGTTATCCTATAATGCCCGTTTACTTCTATTATTAATGCCTTATATATTATATACGCTCTTTACCCTTTTAATAGAGATAGAGTAAGAGCTAGCGATACGACGCTATTATAAGACCCTATATTTAGCGATAACGAGAGCGGTAATAATAGCGTTAATAAACGAAATTAATAGTATTTCTTAACCTCTTATAAAGCTAAGAGAAGGCGCTAAGGAGAGAGTAATAGCTTAGATAATATTATATCGGGCGTAAAGGCAAGCGGCGTTAATAGCGTTAGCGGTAACGATCATTAAAGTAGAGGTAGAGGAGGAGGAATATTATTAATTAGTTAATATAAAGGCTATAAAGGCTATAAAGGATATAAGGGCTATAAGGGCTATAATAGTAGTAATAAGTAATATAAAGGGCGCTTTATTAGCTATATAGTCTTAAGTAATAAGAAAAAGGTATATTAATCTTAATATAAGAAAGGTTACGATAATCTATTAAGTATTAGATTAATATTAAAAGATATTAATCGATAATAAAGGTAAGATATCTCTTAAGAATACTAAAAGATTAATATAGGAATAAAAAAGAGGGAAGTCCTAGATTAATATTATAAGTAAATTTTATATTAACCGTTAAGGTAGCGGCTAGCTAGCTATTAGCTAATAGATTCGTTTATTCTATAGATTTATTAATAATAGACTTATTCCGCGAAAGGTAAGCCCTCTTACTTTTAGTTATAGTAAAGATTTAAGAGTGAATAAAGAGCTATAAATATAGTAATATACTATAATAATAGAAGATTACCTAAGGTATTAAAACTATACCTTACTTATTAATAAGGAAAGAGACTATAAGATAGTATATATCGATATAAAATATAAAGGTAAGTCTTAATCTTTAATCCCTACCTTAAAGTTATACTTAAGGAGCTCGGGAAGTCTATAATTATATTATAGCGCTAGGCTATATAATTATAATAATAATCTCGTTTAATACTTTAGATAAGCGTCTTAAAGTTATATAGACTTATAAGGCAATAATCGTTTAGATCTAGCCTTAGCTTTTATATATATTTATGCCGCTTTTTATAATAGTAATGCCTCTTATACTATTACCTCTCGTACCTCTTATTATAGCCCCTTTTATACCTTTTATACCTTTTATACCTTTTATACCTTTTATACCTTTTATACCTTTTATACCTTTTATACCTTTTATACCTTTTATACCTTTTATACCTTTTATACCTTTTATACCTTTTATACCTTTTATACCTTTTATACCTTTTATACCTTTTAAGTCTTTTATATCTCTTATGCCTTTTATTCTTTATACTCCTTACCCTTTCTTAGCTTATATCCTTTAAGAGGCTATATCTACTTATAGCTTATTAACTTCGAATTATAGTTAATCTTATCGAATATTAAGGTTAAAGTAAGTAATACCTTTACCTTATCGTTAACTAGGTTATTAAGATCGGGCTAAAGTATAGTAAAAAAGCGAGGTTCGATAAGCTATTCCGCGACTCTATATATAGCTTAATTCTACGTTCTTAGAAGCTAGTAATACTATAAGTATAGGTAAGAGAGGTAGAGTATTATTTTATAGATTTCGGCGCTAGCTATATATATTTTAAATAATCTTAAGGTCTTTAACTTAAAGGATCGTTAGCGCTTTATCCTTTATTATAGTTAATATTAATAGGCATTAAGGAATATAAGAAAGAAATAAGTAAGTAAACGGAAATATATATTAAAGGCTTCTTAAGCTATTAATGCTAATAGATATCGTTCTTATTAAGAATCTACCTTTAAGATAGGCGCTAGAGGATAACGTAACTATAAGGTAAGGTAAATCGCTATATAAAGTTACTTATATAAGGTAATAAAGAGAGTAGTCTTATTTTCATATATATATTTCTCTATTTTTATATAACTCTATTGCTAAGGCCTATATAGCTACTAAGAGCCCCTATTACGAGCGCTAAAAATAGGTCTACCGGGGTACTATAATGCCCTTCTAGCGGCCTACGTACGTAGCCCGCTATAGTAACTAAAGGTATCGCGGGCTGCCGGGCTATAGCAGGCAATTGAAGCTATCGCGGGCTACCGGGCTATAGTAGCGTAATTAAAGATATCGCGGGCTGCCGGGCTATAGTAAGTAATTAAAGCTATCGCGGGCTACGCGGGCTATAGCGTAATTAAGGCTATCGTAGGCTACTAAGCTAAGAGCCTAATAATATAGTACTATAGCCTAGTCTTAACTATAGAATATATATAAAAATAGAGAAATATATATATAAAAATAAGACTACTTTTTTATTATTACCTTTCTTATCTCTTATATCCTTGTTTCCCTTTTCTCTTTATCCTTTATTGCCTTTATCCTTCTTTCTTATTATAATATATTAAGAGTTATAAGAAAGAGGGATAAAGGTAGTAAAAGATAGAGAGAAGAGGGAAATAGGGATATAAGAGATAAGAAAGGTAATAGTAAAATAAGATAGAAAAGATAATAGAGGTATTAAATTACTTAATCCTTTATCCTCTCTAGACTAAGAAGGAAAGGTCTTATATATAATTAAAAAGACTTAGCCTTTAGTCTAATAGTCTCTTTATTAATTTAATACTAGCTTTTAAAGCTAAAAAAAGCTAAATTTAGCTCTATTTAATATAGCTATAGCTAAATTTAGCTAAATTTAGCTATATTTAGCGTAGCTATAGTTAAATATAGCTCTATATAGTATAGCTAACTTTATATTAAATTAAAGACCTGAAGTCTAGCTAGAAATAGTAAAAATCGGTTTAATAAACTATTTAGTAATATAATAGATTACTTATTAATTTAATAGACTATTTATTATAATAAAGTTTCTAGATAAATATTTACTTAATATATATAAAAATTAATATATATTAGATAAATATTTATATATATATACTTTATAGTAATATATTTTTTATTTATTTCTATATAGCTTATATAGCTATATATTAGCTATATTATATATTTTAGTAATATAAGAGGCTTTTATAGACCTTTTTATTATACTTTAAAGTAATATTTTCTAAATAAATAGCTATATAATATATATATATATATATATATATATATATATATATATATATTTACATAATATATTATATAAGAAAATATTTTTTATATCTTTTTATATAATCTATATAGTTATATATTAAATATTTTATATAAATTATGAAAAGTAGTCTTATTTTTATATATATATTTCTTTATTTTTATATATCTCTATTATTAAGGCCTTAGCGATTATTAACAGCCTTTATTATAAGCGCTAAAAATAAGTCTATTAAGGTATTAAAGTATATTTCTAGCGGTTTATATATATAGCTTATAGCCGCTATAATAATTAAAGGTATCGCGGGCTACCGGGCTATAATAGCGTAATTAAAGGTATCGTAGGCTATTAAGGTATAATAAGTAATTAAGGCTATCGTAAGCTACCGGGCTATATAAGCTATAGCGTAATTAAAGGTATTATAGGCTACTAAGCTATAATAGCGTAATTAAAGGCATTATAGGCTATAGGCTATAAAGGCTATAGTAAGTAATTAAGGCTATTATAGGCTATTAAGCTATAAGCTTAATAATATAGTATTATAGCCTAGTCTTAGCTATATAACGTATATAAAAATAGAGAAATATATATATAAAAATAAGACTACTCTATATTAATAAAAAATAAAGAATTCGCGATTTATTAGTAATTTAAGAGAGAAAAGTAAAGATTTTATAAATATAAAAGAAAGGTATTATTAAAATATATAATAAATAAAGAATATAAATACGCTAAAGAAGATAATAAAAATAGAGATATATTATTTAGATATTACCCCTTTACTATTTAGATATTAACTTTTTTATATTAAGGGCCCGCTAAGTTATTTAGCTATATAGTAATAGTCTTTAAGATAAAGTATATTATATCTTATAGCCTAATTACGATTATATCGATATATAATAATTAATACGAAAAGGCATAAGGTATATTATTTAATAAAGGTATAGTTAAGGGTATAGTTAAGGGTATAATTAAGGGTATAGTTAAGGGTATAATTAAGAGTATTATTAAGGGTATATTAATAATATAGTTAATAATAAAGGTTAATAGTAAAGATCTTTAAATACTTAAAGTATAAAATCTTAATAGTCTTTATATTATTTATATAAGTAATAATATTACTATAAGTAAAGTAGCTATAATATTATTAATATTAAGGTACTTATTAGCTAGCTAGTAGTAATAGCTTTATATATTTATTAATTATTTATATTAAATAGCTTATATATAGCTATTTTATATATATATATAAAAAACTATATATATAAGCTATTAAGAGGACTTAAACTATAGCTAGTTTAATATATTATTTAACTTATTTATTTATAGCTAATAGCTATAAAGAAATAATATAAAGAATAGTAATAAAAGTTATTTTTATTAATTATATAATAATAACTTTATAACTTTATAGCCTTTATAGCTTAATCTTTTAAAGAGGGCTAAAAAGAGATATTAAATAAATATAAGAACTTAATTAATAAAAGTATTTAGCTTAAAATATACTATTATTATTAAGCTAGTTTATTAGCTATCTTAATAATATATTAAGTTCTAGCTACCTAGTTTAATAATAGATAATTATATACCTTAAGCTTAATTACTATCTTATAAGCCTATATATACTTTAAAGTTATAAAGATTAATTATTATAGCTATTCTATATTTCTCTAAGAATATATTAAAGACTAATTAGTATTATTATAAGGTCTAAAGGTTAATAAAGGTCCTTAATTATTAAATTAAATAACTCTTTTTAAAGACTATTAAAATTACCTTAAATAATAATAATATATTTAATTATTTAATTATATAAAGTATATATATAAGTTAATATAATTAATATAAATAAGCTAGTTTAATAATATATATATTAATATAAATAAGCTAGTTTAATAATATATATATTAATATAAATAAGCTAGTTTAATTATATATATATTAATAGAAATAAGTTAGTTTAATTATATATATATTAATATAAATAAGTTAGTTTAATAGTATATATATTAATATAAATAAGCTAGTTTAACTATATATATATTAACGTAAATAAGCTAATTTAATAATATATATATTAATATAAGTAAGTTAAGTTAATTATATATATATTAATATAAATAGGCTATATTAAATATATAAAAAGGGTTAATTAAATAAGTTTAAAGTTAACTTAATAATATAAAGTCTAGTATTAAGATAGTATAATATAAATATAAAGAAATTAAGAGAATATTATATAAGCTTAATAATTAATAATATACTTTTTATTAATAATATTAATATAAATCTTTAATTTAAGTCTTTTAGTTTATTTATATGTTTTAATAATATTAAAGAAATAATAATAATATTAAAGGTATAATAAGATATAAGCTAGCTATATTTATAGCTTTTAATCTCTTTTACTTTATTTAAGCTTATTATTTTATAATATCTTACTTTATATTTATTAAACTCTTTTATTTTATTATAATAAAGGCGATTTATAATAATAAAAAATTAAAGAATAATATCTTAAAAAGTAATAATAATAATAATAATAATAATAATAATAATAATAATAATAATAATAGCGATATTAATAATAATAGCTAGAGCTATATTAATAATAATAGCGGTAACTTTAAGTAAATACTTTAAATATTAAAATCTTTATATATTTTAGTTAAATAAAAGGGCTATAATAATAAGAGATTAGAGAACTACTATTTACCCACGCGTATATCTCTATTTGCCCACGCCGCGCACGGTATACGAAGTATAAGCCCACCGCCGGGCCGCCGCAGCCCAGCAGCCCGCGCTGCCTTCAATTGCTGCAGCAGCCGCGCAGCCCGCGATACAGTGGGGTTCAAAAAGTCTGGTGACAACCCCACGTTTTTTTGACGCGTCACGCGTTTCGCGAACTTCGCCAAAACACACCTTTATCTTCAATCAAGCAGAACTTCAGCAAATAAGCTCAGAATATCGTATTTTCGGCACCATTTTATCAAGCAATCGCAGGCCTAACGACCAGATCAACCCAGAGACTCGTAGCGCAATTATTGCGGCCGTAATAGCCGGTCGCACGCAAAGCGATGTTGCAGCCGATTTTAAGGTCTCGAGGCAGTCTATATTACGTCTACTTCAAAGATAGAAAGAACACGGCCACCTCGATATAAGCCCTCGCCCGGGACGTCCGAAGAGGCTCTCGCCACGCAATTTACGTACTACGGTTCGCCTCGTACGTTAAGACTTTCGGATTATAAATAAACGCCTATTAATGCAAGTACCCGACTCGATCAGCATGAATACGCTACGCAAGGCTTTAGAAGACGAGGGCTTATGCAAACGGAAGGCCAGGAAGAAGATACCTATATCAAAAGAGACTGCAGAAATCAGGCTTTCTTTTACACGTCTTTAGCTTAAAGATAAGTATAAATTAATGCGTATGCATGCATTAGAAGTTATACCCCTATTTTCGGCTCTAACGCATCAAAATAGGTCATCTTTTCAGATAAGTATTCCATGCAGAACTATACCAATAACCCCGGCGAATAGGTATAGAGACATTTCTAGGAGGCATACGATCCGAAATACGTCAACCCTAAAGCGCACGTCAAACCGGATATCTCAATAATAGTCTAGGCAGGCATCTAGATAGATAGCAAGACGAAGCTCATAATCATAACCCGAGACGAAAGCGCAACAACGCGAGGCTTCAATACAGTAAGTTATATTCAGGCTCTAGAAAAAGGTCTACTTCCAGTCTATAATGGCACGCATCATTTTCAGCACGATAATACTCCTATCCACGGGGCACAGCGCGTACAGCTTTAGTATAGTCTCAACGCTATCTCTTGCATTACATAGCCTCAATACAGCCCAGATCTCAACCCCATCGAACACATATAGAGCATATTAAAGCTCAGGCTAGTTAAATTATTCCCTAGACTATTCACTTTACGCAAAAACCAAGCAGATATCGCAGTTTTCAAAGAATGCCTTTACACGGCGTAGGAAGCAGTCTCACAAGACGATATTCGGAGGGTTATTAGCTCTTTGCCTCGCCGGCTACGTACAGTACAAGATGCCAACGGGTTCTATACCAAATATTAAAGCCACGGACCTAACGAATACAGTCATATAGTTACTTTCTTCATAGCTACATCGCAGCCCTTACAATATGCATTTTTATTATTGTAGTCAACGCGTCGTTTTCGCGTTGTGTGGGGTTGTCACCAGACTTTTTGAACCCCACTGTACCTTCAATTGCCCGTGCAGCCCAGCAGCCCAGCAGCCCGCGATGCCGTCAATTGTCGCTGTAGCCCAGCAGCCCGCGATACCTTCAATTGCTGCCGCAGCCCGGTGGCCGCGATAGCTTTAATTGCTGCTGGCCCGCTGGGTTGCTGGCCCGCTGGGTTGCTGGCCTGCTGGGTTGCTGGCCTGCTGGGTTGCTGGCCTGCTGGGTTGCTGGCTTATTGCGACCGCGGATGTAAGCCGTGTGACTATGACTGTATGGAGCTCCGGTTTATATAGGCGGGCGTGGGCAAATAGAGATATGCGCGTGGGTAAATAGTAGTTCTTAGAGATTAAGTTAAGTTCTTAAGGTTAATAATAATAATAATAATAAGAGAGGTTAATTTAATAATATTAAAGTTAATATTAATTAATAAGTATTTATTAAATATAAGGTTTATAATATAAAAGATATTAACTTTATTAATAGAGATATTATATAATAAAAGTAAGTTCTTTACTTAAAGTTATATTTATTACTTTATAGTATTTAATTAATTAATATTTTAGATAGATAATAACTATAGAGAAATATTTAAAGAAAAGAGAAAATAAAATATAATTATTAATTTATTAACTAAATTAGATTATTTTTAGCTTAAAGTATTATTATAGAGGAGTATTAAAGGTATAATTATATTTTATTATATATATAACTTATCTTTATATTTTTAAGTCTATACTTCATTATTAGCTTATATTAGCTAATTTTAGTATATAAATATAGGATAGTAGCGCTATATTATAATATATATAAATATCTTAATTAAATATTATTATAATATAGCTATAATATTATAGTATTAATAAGGCTTAAATCGCTTAAAAATATATTTCTATAGTTTCTTTATAATATTATTATATTTAAATATATATTATTTTATTTTAAATCCCTTTATTAAGCTAGCTAGTTATATTAATATTTATAATTATACCTTTATTATTATTAATTATATTTATTGCCTTTAACTTTATTTACTTTAGCTATAATATTAATAAGGCTTAAATCGCTTAAAAATATATTTCTATAATTTCTTTATAATATTATAATATTAAAGGTATATTCTTTTACTTTAAGGTTTATATATTAAGTCCCTTAATTATATTAAGCTTTAAATATAATTAAGGTTATAGCTATATAGCTAGGATAATTTTATCTTATAAAGTTAAGGTAAATATAGCCTATAATATTATTAAAGTAGCCTATAATATTATTAAGGTAATTTATAATATTATTATTATAGTTTATAATATTATTAATATAATTTATAATATTATAAATTAGCTATAAATAATAGTATTATTATAAGCCTAGCTATAGCTATTTTATAATCTTTTTATAGTCTATAACCCCTTTAAGGCTAGCTATAATGCCTATAAGCTCCTTAAAGCTAGCTATAATACTTATAATACCTATAATAGCTATAAGAGCTTATCTTTAAGCTTAAACTATAAGTAATTATAGTAAATATTTAAGTTTAAAGGTTAAGTCTCTTAACTTATAGTCTAATTAAATTAATAGCTTCGAGCCTTACCTTTACCTTTACTTTAAGTCTTTTACGAGCTTTAAATCTATCTTAAGCCTTAGCTTTATTATATAGAGTAGTACTATTTATATAGATAAAAAGTACTAACCGCATAGATATTCTATAAAATTCTAGGTCTATGCCTTACCCCTATACCGCTATAGCTATTTTTAATATATAAGTATAGGACGGCAATAGCGCGCTAAAATATATCCCGAAATCTTAATCGAATTATATTTTTATAATATAGCTATTGCGCCGCGAGGCTAATAAGGCGCTAGTAAGGCTTAATTCACTTAAAAAACGTATTTCTATAGTTTTCCTATAATATTATTATATTTAGATATATATTATTCCGTTCTAGATCCCTTTATTAAGCTAGCTAGCTATACTAGCGCCTATAATACCCTTATTACTACTAACTATATTTACTACCTTTAACCTCGTCTACCTTAGCTATAATACTAATAGGGCTTAAATCGCCTAAAAATATATTTCTATAGTTTCTTTATAATATTATAATATTAAGGGTATATTCTTTTACTTTAAGTCTCTTTATTAAGTACTTTAAATATACCGGGCTCTAGGCGTAATTAAGGTTATAGTTATATAGCTAGGATAACCTTATCTTATAAGGCTAAGGTAGATGTAGCCTATAATGCCGTTAATATAGCTAATAATATTATTAAGGTAGTTCGTAATATTATAGACTAGCCTTAAGTAGCGGCACTACTATAAGCGCGGCTATAGCTATTTCGTAATCCCCTTATAGTCTATAACCCCTTTAAGGGTAGCTATAACGCCCTTAAAGCTAGCTATAATACTTATAATACCCGTAATAGCTATAAGAGCTCGTCTTTAAGCTTAAACTATAAGTAATTATAGTAGATACTTAAGTTTAAAGGTTAGGTCCCTTAGCTAATAGCTTAACTAAGCTAATAGCCTTAACCCTTACCTTTACCTTTACCTTTACTTTAGGTCTCTTATAAGCCTTATATATATATATATATTTACTTCGAGGCCTAGCTTTATTATATAAAATCGGCTTTAATATTATTATCGTTAGTATTATTAGCGGTATTATTATTATTAACGATTTTAAGGTATTAAGAGATCTTAAGCTTTTTATTAGCTATATCGAGGTATAGCTAGCTATAGCTATTAGTTATAACGGTAAGGTTATAGATATTAAGGTAGCTATTTTCGAGGTTTTATAGATAGTTAATAAATAGGCCTAAAAGTAAGGTATTTAATAATAATATAAAGAGATAAACTAAAGGCTTTTTAAGCTATTAATAAAGAGTAATTTAATAGTAATAAAGTAGCTATTCCTTTATAAGGTATTTAAAGATCGTATAACTATAAAGGAGACTATATTAATATTTGAAGTTATTTATATAAGCCCTTAATAGCTAAGGCTTAATTTAGTTAAGTATTATAATAAAGGTAAAGCGATATTACTTAATAAAAAGGTTAATAGCGGGATATATAAGCTATTAATTTAATTTACTTAACTAAGCTTATTAAGTATATTAAAGCCGCTACTTTTAAAGCTATTTAATAGCCTCTTAAGTATATAAATAAGCCTTATTTTCGATTATTATCTATAATACTTTATAGAGGTAATAAAGGTTTAATATACTTATTATAAGATAAGATTTAATATCTATATAAATAATCTTAATTAAGCTATTAACTCTTTAATTAAAATTATAATAGCGGTTAATATAATACTTTATTTATTATTTATACTATAATATATATTAATCTTATAGGTATTAAAGGATATACCCTTAATAATAACTAAAGGTCTTAATAAGGTATTTCTATAAGTCTTTAAAGGTATTATAATCGGTAATATAGATAATAGCTTAAAAAGCCTTAAATATACCCTTATAGCTATATTCTTTATTATCTAGGCTCGAGCTTAAAATACCTTTTTCTACCTCTTATTATATATACTTATAGCCTTCGAGATCGAGATCGAGCTTAAGATCTAATAGCTCTATAAATAAGTTATTATTATCGTTATTAGCGAAAGCATTAGAGTTATTATTATTATTACTTTTCTCGTTTTTTTAATAAGAGTTAATTTTAGCTTAAACGTTAGCTATAAGGTAATATATATATAGCTATTATTATATATTAAGAAAGACTTTTATAAGTACCGTTTAAAGAGCTTATTCTTTATTAATTATTATAACTTTTAAGGTAGGTATAATAAGGCTCTTATAAAGCTTATTAAGCCTCTTAATAAACTATTAAAAATAATACTTTTTTTCGCTATTAATAAAGTTAAAGGTAAAGTTAGTAATAATCTTTTAGTCTATAATATTTATAGCCTAAAAAAACGATATCTTAAAGTAATTAATTTAATAGGTATTATTAAGGCTAAAGACTTCTAAGAACTTCTTTTATATCTTATAATATTAAGGGTAGGTCTAGAAGAAAGCCTTAAGGTAGCCTTTATCGTTAAGTAGCTTATTAACTTTAATCTTACTATCTTTAAGCTCTTTAACGAACGCTTATATAAGCATTAAGCTATTAAGGTATTCTTTCTTTATTATCTACCTATTATTATAGATATCCTTTTTCTAGAAGAAAGAATAATTTAAGTTAATATTATAGATAATATTTACTATCTTTTAGGCTTATATACTATACTTAACTATAAAGTCTTTCTCTTTTTCTTATTATTTTATTATATAATAGCGAAAAATAATATAAGTAAATAAATCGAGAGACTAGCTATAATTATACTAACCTTTAGCTACTTTATATACCTATTTCTAACTAGAAGACTTAATAGCTAAGGCTATAACTTTAATAAGGTAGTTAAGCTTTTAAGATACCGACTTTTAGATACCTATACTCTTAGACGCTCGCTTAGGGCTACGATCGTAGCGAAAGATAAAGTATAAAAGTTAAGAGATACCGTTAATCTTACGTTTAGTAGAAAAAGAGGCTTTAATAAGGTAGGCGCTATTTTCGCGATAAAATTTAGTTAAGAAAGTAAAGAGGTCTTTAAAGGTATTAAAAAGTAGTAATATCGATAGAAATAGGATTAATATACCGTTAAAATTATCGTCGGTAGCTTTATTAGTATCGAAATTATTATAAGATACCTTAATAGTATTAAAGGAGAACTACTATTTACCTACGCGTATATCTCTATTTGCCCACGCCGCGCACGGTATACAAGCCCACCGCCGGGCCGCCGCAGCCCAGTAGCCTAGCAGCCCGCGCTGCCTTCAACTGCTGCAACAGCCGCGCAGCCCGCGATACCTTTAATTGCTGCCGCAGCCCGGTTGCCGCGATGGCTTTAATTGTTGCTGGCCCGCTGGGTTGCTGGCCCGCTGGGTTGCTGGCCCGCCGGGTTGCTGGCCCGCTGGGTTGCTGGCCCGCTGGGTTGCTGGCCTGCTGGGTTGCTGGCTTGCCGCGACCGCGGATGTAAGCCGTGTGACTATGACTGTATGGAGCTCCGGTTTGTATGGGCGGGCGTGGGCAAATAGAGATATGCGCGTGGGTAAATAGTAGTTCTCTATTAAAGACCGTAAGAGACTCGCCAGGCTCGTCTATAGCTAACTATATAGCGGCAAGAGGGTTAGATAGGTTAAGAAGAAGGTTAAGATCTATATCTCTAGCTATAAGCTCGTAATATAGCTATTTAACGGCGTTATATAATATATCGCGGCATTAAGAGGTATTAGCTGCGATATATTATAAAGGCTATATATATAGGCACCTATTATAGTATTAACCTTATTGCCCGGGCTCTTATGCTACTTTATATACCCGTACTTTATTTATATATAGCAGGCTAGGAAGTATATAATTAGCTAACGAAAAGTAGATTATAGGTCTATCTATATAGCTAGCACTTTTTATCTATACGAATAGTATTACTTATTATATAATATTAACTTTAATATTATCGTTATCGATATTATTAATAATATTATTTTTAGCGTCTTTAATAAACTTAAGGTATTAAAAGACTTTAAGCTTTTTATTAATAGTATTAAGGTATAGCTAATTATAGCTATTAATTATAACGCCAAGGTTATAGATATTAAAGTAGCTATCTTTAAGGTTCTATTAATAGTTAATAAATAGGCCTAAAAGTAAGGTATTTAATAATATAAAGAGATAAATTAATAGCTTTTTAAGTTATTAATAAGTAATAATTTAATTCTAATAAAATAGCGTCTTTTCTATAAGGTATTTAAAGATTATATAACTATAAGGGAAGCTATATTAAAGCTTAAAATTATTTATATATACCTTTAATAGCTAAGGCTTATATTAATTAAATATTATAATAAAGATAAAGTAATATTATTTAACGAAAAAGTTAATTATTAAATATATAAATTAATAACTTAACTTTTTAAGTTATATTTATTAAATATATTTATAACGCTACTTTTATTTAAATTTAATAGCTATTTAATTATATTTATAAGACTTATTTATAAATATTATAAAAAAAGACTTATAAAGCTAGAAGAAGTTTATTATATTTATTATAAGATAAGACTTTATATTTATATAAATAATCTTAATTAAATTATTAATCCTTTAGCTAAGATTATAATATTAATTAATATAATACTTTATTTATTATTTATATTATAATATATATTTATTTTATATATATTATAAGATATACCTTTATTTATTATTAAAGGTCTTAATAAAGGCTTTCTATAAGTCTTTAAAGGTATTATAATTAGCGATATAGATAATAGCCTAAAAAGCTTTATATATCTTTTAATAATTATAATTATTATTAATTAAGTTAATAAAAGTCTTAAGACCTTTTTATATTTATTATATTTACTTAAAATTAAGCTTAAACTTAAAAAGCTTATAAAAGAAGTTTATAAATAAGCTATTAAATAATTTAAGGTTTTTATTAATAAAGTTATTATAACTATCTTTATCTTTTTAAAAAGTATTAATTTTATTATATATATTAATTAATAAGTAATATATATATAGTTATTATTATATATTAAGAAATACTTTTATAAAAGCTATATAAAGAGCTTATTCTTTATTTATAATAATAACCTTTAAAGTAAGTATATTAAGGCCTTTTTATAAATTATTAAGCTATTTAATAAATTATTAAAAATAATATTCTTTTTTATTATTAATAAAGCTAAAGTAAAATTTAATAAGCTTTTTTAATTTATAATATTAATAACTTACAAGAAAGGTATTTTAAAGTAATTAATTTAATATATATTATTAAAGCTAAGAACCTTAAAGAATTTCTTTTATATCTTATAATATTAAAAGTAAGTCTAAAAGATAGCTTTAAAATAGTCTTTATTATTAAATAATTTATTAACTTTAATACTTTTAGCCTCTTTAATAACTTTAAGGATCTTAATAAAGGCTTATATAACTATAAAGTTATTAAGATATTATTTCTTAATAATTTAATAATTATTATAAATATCTTTTTGATAAAAAAAGCTATAATCTAAATTAATTTAATAAATAAAGTTAGCTATCTCTTAGACTTATAAGCTATACTTTATATTAAGCTCTCTCTCTCTTTCTTTTATTATATAGCTATATATTAGCGATAGATAATATAAGTAAATAGATCTAGAGATTACTTATAATTATATTATCCTTTAGCTACTTTATATACTTATTTTTAGTTAGAATCCCTAATAGCCTTAGCGATAACCTTAATAAAGTATTTAAGCTTTTAAGTTATAGTCTTATAGATACTTATACTTTAGAGTAATCCTATTTTTATATATATATTTCTCTATTTTTATATATCTTTATTATTAAGGCCTTAGCGATTATTAAGAGCCTTTATTATAAGCGCTAAAAATAAGTCTATTAAGGTATTATAGTATATTTCTAGCGGTCTATATATATAGCTCATAGCCGCTATAGTAATTAAAGGTATCGCGGGTTATAGGCTATAATAAATAATTAAAGGTATCGCGGGCTATAATGAGTAATTAAAAGTATCGTAGGCTATAGTAGGTAGTTAAAGGTATTATAGGCTATTAGGCTATAATAAGTAATTAAGGTTATCGCGGGCTATATAGGCTATAGCGTAATTAAAGGTATTATGGGCTATTAGGCTATAAGTTTAATAGTATAGTATTATAGCCCCGTCTTAGCTATATAATATATATAAAAATAGAGAAATATATATATAAAAATAGGATTACTTATACTTTAAGATTGTCTCTTTAGGCTATAATTATATCGAAAGATAATATAGGAAAGCTTAGAGATACCGTTAAAGTTATAAGGCTTAATAAACGAGCCCTTAATAAAGGTAGCGCTATTTTCGCGATAGAAATCGGTTAAGAAGATAAAGAGCTCTTTAAATATATCGAAAAGAGGTAATAGCGGTAAGGGAGGGATAGGTAAGCCGACGAAATTATCGTTAGCTACCTTATTTACGTTAAAATATTATTAATTAGCTTACTAGCGTTATAGCCTATAAAAGACTCACTAAGCTCGTCGGCAGCGGGCTACGAGACGGCAAGAGGGTTAGACAGGTTAAGAAGAAGGTTAAGATCTATCTCTAGAGCTAAGGGCCCGCGAGAGGGCTATTTAACGGCTTTATACGGCGCGATATAGCGTTAAGAGGCGTTAGCTATAAAGGCTATATAGTTGCCCGTTACGCGGCTACTCTATAACCTCTCGTTTTATAGGCTCTTACCTAGACCTATAGCTACGTACCTTATTTTACTATAGCGGGCTAGGCGGTATAGGATTAGTTAGAAATTAATTGTCTATAAGGCGGGTTATATATATAGTAAAATATAGTTATGCCCTTAATACTCCTCTTATTATATTTCTATATAGCTTAATATAGTAATATAGTTTTTAGTTATAGCGTAAGTAATAAGTAAATAGAGGAAGCTATTAAGTAATATAATATAAGTATTAAAGGTATAATATCGTATAAGTTTATATTTAAGTATAGAGAGATTAATATTAAAGATTAATATTACTTTAAGCTATTAAGTAATTAACTTTATTTAAGGTTTTAATATACTTTTAAAATATTATAGGCTTTTAAAGATAAGGCTATTTAAACCCTCTTAATTACTTATATATAATAAATATAATATAGACTTCTTAAAGTCTATTATTTATGCCTAAAGTATAGCAGTTATAATAAAGCGATATATATCTCGTCCTTAATTAGTAGATTAAATCTAAAGTTAGATTAAGGCTTATATATATATAAGCTAGATTGCCGCTATATTATCTCCTATCGCTACCCTCTTTATACTTTCTTTCTTATCTATATATAAAAGCCTAATAGCTATAATAATAATTCTTAGTTATATAATTTATTAGCCTTAAACTATAAATAATCTTAATAGATATTAAGGTTTAGGCTAATCGTTATATAGCCTTAATCTTAATTAAGCTACTCTTAATAGCATTAACTACTTTAATATTAATAGCGTTAATAACTTAGACTAGGCTACTCTTAAATAGCGTTAATAACTCGGATTAAGCTACCTTTAACGATTTAAATTAAATAGCTCTTATTAGCTATAGCTAAGTAGCTCTTAATAGTATTAATTACTTTATTATTAATAGTATTAATGACTTTAATTAAGCTACCTTTAATAGCTTAGACTAGGTAGCTCTTAATAGCTAGAGCTAGGTAGCTCTTAATAGCCTTAAGTACTTTATTACTAATAGTATTAATTACTTTATTATTAATATTATTATAATAACTATTATATATTTAATTATAGACTAAAAGTCTTAATTAGAATTTAAAGTATAAAAAGTAATAAAATATTATTATTTTAGGCTCTTTTTAGTTAACTATAAGAGGACTATATTATTATAAGTTCTTAAATATTAAGAAGTAGCTAATCTATATATAAGGGCTTTTTAAGCTATTAATAGTAGATTATATTTACTTTCTTAAGAGTTATCTTAAAGGTAAGCTATTACTTAATAATATATATATATAATAGGCTATATTAATTCGTAAAGGTATTTATATACTTTAGTAAAGTCTATAGCTATTAGCTAGCTTAATTCCTTAATACTTAATAATATTAAGAGTAGATTAGTTATATAGCGTTATATAAAACTATATTATTAATATTCTTAAGCTATTCTTATTTATTATAATACTTTTAAAGCTTTATCCTTATCTTTATAGTTACTTAAATATATTTAAGCTAGTAATCTTTAACTATTAAAGTAATTACCTTAAAGATATAAAAGAGGTCTACTTTATTAAACTAGATATAAGTCTTAATAGTCTTATAGGAACTTTCTATTAAGCTATTAACGCGCTAGCTAAAATTATAATACTTATTAATATAGTACTTTACTTATTACTTTTATAAAGGTATATATTCTTTAATAATATATTAAAAGATACTATATTAATAAGGTAAGTATACCTCTTTTATAGTTATTTATATAATTATAAAATTATCTTTAATATAAGTAAAGATAACTTATCTTTAAGTATTATATATCTTATTAGCTATTTATATAAGCTTATTAGCTAGTAATAATATAAATCTTTAATTTACTTCCTCGAGAAGTAAAGCTATATTAATACGATCGGAAGTAGTATTTAAGCTATTAGAGTTACTATTAAGGTTACTATTAAAGTCGCTATTAAAGTTATTATTAGAGTCGCTATTAAAAGAATCGCTATCGAAGTCGCGGTTAAAGGAAGAGTTATTATCGCCCTTAAAATGCCTATAGATCTTTACCTTAATATTTATATTAATATAGAAGATATAGAGCTATTTATTATAATTAAGGTAAAAAGTCTTAAAGGGCGTTTTTTAAAGTAGCCTCTTTATCTATAATAACTACCCTTAGCTCTAGCGCTTTAATTATCTTATAGATAATATTTAGCTATTAATAGAGCTATTAATAGCCCTTTTCTTTCTTAATATTGATAAAGCTAAAGGTAAAGTTAATAAGAGTATATTAATTTATTAAGAGCTATTACTCTAATATATATATTTCGCTACTTACCTATATAGCCTTACGTACTAAGTAGGCTAAGTAGGCTAAGTAGGCTATGTAGGCTACGTTAAGCCGTTAGGCAAGCTAGACCGAGCTAGGGTCTCGGGACTAATTAGATAGCCCGACCGACGATGCCTTATATATAGCTAATAAGTAGCTGCCTACCTGGCATTAAATATATAGACTAACTATACGTATAGCCCGCGAATAAACGAGCGAGTAGTAGGCTATATAAAAAAAGATATAATTAAGTACTGGTAGGGCTCGAATTAGTATAGTTTAAATTAACGTTCTATAGACCTTTTGATAGCTCTTAGTAGCCTAGAGGTAGTTAAGTAAAGCGAATAATACTAAAAATCCGTATTGCTACTTATATACCCCCCTATATATACTATATCGCGCTATATATTACTATAATAACTATTACTCGCTAGATTAATATAAGATATCGAAACTAGTAAAAAGTAAAAAATTCTAACCCTTAAAGCTATTTAGCGCTCTTACGTATAGACTTACTAGGCTAGATTTAAGAATACTATCTCGATTAGATTTAAAGACCTTAAACCTTAATAATATATAAGTTTAATACCTAGGCTTACGAGCGAGCTAGCTTAGTATAATAGCTTTTACTTATTTATCGTAACTCTAAATAGGTATTAAGGACTATCTAGCGCTATTATATAATATTATAATAATAAGGGTCTTTACTATTAAGCTATATAGCTATTCGTAGTTACTTAAAACGAGTTTCTATAGAGGGATATTTAATTATTCGATTATATAAGGGCTTTATATAATATTACGAGACTAGAAAGATAGCTATTATATAGCTAGTATAAATTATAACGTATATATTATAGCGAAGGGGAAATATATCTATTAACCTTAGCTAGTCGAGATATAAGGTATATTAAATCTTAAGGAACGATATTTAATTTAATAAGTAAAATAAACCCTTAGCGACGCTAGTAGACCTTCTAAACCTAGTCCTTCTAACGAGATTAGTATATATACCGCTAGCGCTATAGCGCTAGTAGCGATATCGTAATTATATAATGCCCTATCGTTTATATTAATGCCTTATAGAGTATTTATTGCGCTTTTAATGGGATAGTGGCCGGCGATATAAGGGTATTAAAATATACTATATTTTACGAGGGTAAGAGTAGCGGTAAGGGCGTTAGTAGGCGAAATTAATGGTATTATATCTTGACTTCTTGTATTGCGACTTAAGGCTATTAAGGAGAGAGTAATAGCTTAGATAATATTATATTAGGCGCGGGTAGCGTTAGCGGTAACGGTCGTTAAGGCGGAGGCGGAGGTAGAGGTAGAGGTAGAAGTAGGGGCGGAATACCGCTAGCTAATTAATACGAAGGCTATAAAGGCCGCGAGGGCTATAAGGGCTATAAGGGCTATAATTATAGTGATAGGTAATATAAGGGGCGCCTCGTTAGCTTTCTAGTTTTAGGCGGTATTAGCTATATAGTCTTGAGTAGTAATAAGAGAGCGTATCGATCTTTATGTAAAGTAAGTCGTAAGAGTTTATTAAGTATTAGTTTAATAATCGAAGAGAAGATAGCCGATAATAAATATAACCCTTATTACTTAAGAACGCTATCTTAGTTTATATAAAATAATTAATATATAACTATATAGACTATATCGAAGAATATAAAAATATATTCCTATATAGTATATATAAATATACTATATAATATATTTTATAACTATATATATATATATTATATAGCTATTTATTTAGAAAACATTACTTTTAGGTATAATAAGAAGGTCTATAAGAGCCTCTTATACTACTAAAATATAATATATAGCTAATATATAGCTATATAGGCTATATAGAAATAGATAAAAAATATATTACTATAAAGTTTATATAGATAAATATTTATCTAGTATATACCGATTTTTATATATATTAGGTAAATATTTA
Source organism: Purpureocillium lilacinum (assembly GCF_023168085.1). Taxonomy (NCBI): domain Eukaryota; kingdom Fungi; phylum Ascomycota; class Sordariomycetes; order Hypocreales; family Ophiocordycipitaceae; genus Purpureocillium; species Purpureocillium lilacinum. The sequence continues at coordinate 1,675,776 of NW_027072112.1, forward strand.
TCCGGAAACTTTATTATAGCGGATAGTCTATTAGACCGGCGGGCAGTCTATTATACCGCCGGATAGTCTATTAGACCGATTTTTACTATTTTCGGCTAGACTCGGGGTCTTTAGTCTAGTATAAGGTTAGCTACGCTATATAGAGCTATATTTAGCTATATTCAGCTATAGCCACGCTAAATTGAGCTGAATATAGCTGAATTTAGCTATAGCTACGCTAAATAGAGCTGAATTCAGCTCTTTTTAGCTATAGAGGCTAGTATTTAACCGACGGAGAGACTATTAGACCGAAGGCCGGGTCTTCTCAATTATATATAGGACCTTTCCCTCCTAGTCTAGAGAGGATAGAAGACTAAGCAATTTAATACCTCTATTATCTCTTCTATCTTAGTTTACTATTACCCTTCTTGTCTCTTATATCCCTATTTCCCTCTTCTCTCTATCTTCTACTGCCTTTATCCCTCCTTCTTATAGAGAGACTATCAGACCGAAGGCCGGGTCTTCTCAATTATATATAGGACCTTTCCCTCCTAGTCTAGAGAGGATAGAAGATTAAGCAATTTTAATACCTCTATTATCTCTTCTATCTTATTTTACTATTACCCTTCTTATCTCCTATATCCCTATTTCCCTATTATCTCTCTCTTTTACTGCCTTTATCCCTTCTTCTTATACGCTAGCTAAAAGATAGATAAATAAAAGAGTAAAAAAAGGGAAATCTTAGACTTATATTATAAGTAAATTTTATATTAACCGGTAAGGAGCTATATAGTAGCCGATAGCTAGCGGCTAATAGACTAGTCTATATTATAAATTGCTTAATAATAGATTTATTTTATAAAAGGTAGGCTCTTATTTACCTTAGTTATAGCGCTAGATAATAGCGAATTAAAGACCGAGATATAGTAATATAATATAACGGTAGTAAATTATAAAGGGGTTAAAATAATACCTTACTTACCGGTAGGGAAAGAGAAGGCGGTATATATCGATATAAGGTATAAGGATAAGTCTCGACCTTAATAGCTACTTTAGAGCTATGCCTCGTATATTAATACGTATAATGCCTATAAGCGCGTTATAGTATTAAACGGTATAGTCGCGATAACGATCTCGTTAAGTATCTTAAATAAGGTATATCTTATATAAAACTATAAGGCTATTATCGTTTATATCTACCCTTAGCTCGATATCTATTTTATATTTATGCTATCTTGCGTAGCTATATATCTTAAAGTGCTGCCTTATATGCCTCGTATGCTTTATATGCCTCGTATGCCTCGCGTGCTTCGTGTAGCTTATATGCCTTACGTGCCTTATATATCTCGTATGCCGTCTATGGCTTTTATGCCCCTAGTCTTGCTTGAATTGCTTATAGCTCTCGTGCCTTATGCTCGCCGCCTTCTTTTAGCCTATATACCTTAAGACGTTAGACTAGCTTATAGCTCGTTAGCTTTTATTTACGAAGCGTCTCGTCGACCGTTAGTATTAAGGCGAGTAGCGCCTTTATTTCCCTATTAGCTCGGCCGTTATATTCGACGAGCCATTCTTTAGCTCTATATAGTAAATATTACGTTATCGGAAGCTATTACTAATACTTTAAGTATAGGGAGGAGAGGTAGAGTAATATTTTATGCGTTATAGCGGCGGCTATATAAATTCTAGACGATCTTAGGATCTCTAACTCGAAGGATTAATTATACTTTATCCTACTTAATAGTTAATAGTAAGCTTAAAGTAAGAACGTAAGAAAGATATACTAAAGGCTTTTCGAGCTATTAACGCTAGTAAACGTCTTTCTTATTTAGCGTTTGCCCTTAGGAAAGGCGCTAGATAATAACGTAACTATAGGGAAGCATAAATCGTTACGTAAAGTTACTTATATAAGGCTACGGAGAAAGCTATCGATTTAATTATTATAGATTCGATCTCTATAGTATTAAATTATATAATATCGGGAGGAATAGAGCAATAAGACAGTATTACTATACGAATAGACTAACGGTATTATATATAATAGTATATCGGATATTACTAAGCTATACGTATTAACTATATTCTTATTAAAGCTTTATTACTATCTTAGCTACCTTTTCGATATATTCACTCTCTTATTTCTCGATTATCGTAATAAGGGCTTAATAGAGATAAAGGAGGTTATATATCCTTATATATATATATATATATATAGTTAAGTTAAAGGGACGGTAAGAGGTTAGTTAACCTACCTATAATAAATAGGCTCTTAATACTTTTATATAAGCTCTTTATTAGGCTATTTACCTATTAATTAAAGTTACGATATCTATTAATATAGTACTTCGCCTATTAATAACGAAATAGAAGGTACTCTTTTTAAAGGTATCGTAAGATTCGTCTTTAATGCGGTAAATATATATCCTTTATTATCTACTAAGATATCTTAAACTCTTCCTCGATCCGAGAAAAGATAATATACCTCTAGGTATTAAATATACCTTTAGGCATTTACTCGAGGTCTATAGCTAACTATAGCTAAGTAACTAGATTAATATCCCTTTATGCCTATTCTCTTAACTTATCTACCTCTTTAGGAGATATATCTATATCGATATTAAGGTCTTTATTATAGTTATTATTATTATCTTTATTCTCTCGAGCTAGGTCTCTTTATTATAGCTAGATTCTATTATAAACGTTCGAGTCTATATAGAATAGATATAGCTATTACTAAGTATCTACAAAACGGTCTATAAGTATATTTTTTAATACTTACTCTTTATCTATAATAATAATATATAGCTTTAAGACGTAAAGCTACCGATAGATATAATCGAGTTACTTATAAAGCTAGCGAAATCCCTCTTCTTTTTCTATATTAATTAAGCTAAAGCCGAAGTTAATAAGGGACTATTAGTTAAAGACTTTAATGACTTAAAAGAAATATAATTTAAAGCAGTTTATATTATATATTGAGACTAAGAACCTCTAGAAACTATTTCTATATCTCTTTATATTAATAGTATATCTAAAATATCCTTTATACCCGATTTTACTCGTTATACTTAATAAAGTACTTAATCTCTTATTCTTATAGTATATTAATAAAAGCTTACGTTAGAGTTAATCCATTAAGATATTTAAGTCGTATTACTTAACGATCGTTATATATATCTTAAGTACGGAAAAAACGCTATATTAAATTAGACTACTAACAAAGAATCTCATCTATCTAACGGGCTATAAGGGCGTTAATCTTCGAGGTATCTCTTTCGATATCCCTTTACTCTTAAGTACGCTAGCGATAGATAGTATAAGCTAAGGTATATAGGGACGGATAGTAATTATGCCTTATAGCCGTTACTTTATATCGCTACTTCTAACCCGTTTTATAGAAAACGGCCGAGATAGTAATTAAATAAGGGTAGTCAATTCTTTAAGAAGCGATAGACTATAGGCCTATACTTCTTATTGCTTAAGACCGTCTATAATCGTACTTAAAAATAATCTAAGTCGCTTATTCTAAACTATTGCTAAGATTATACTTTAAGCTACTTAATCTAATAATAATTACGGCGCTATTATTATAATAGAAGCTTTAGAGAGCTCTATAGAGATCTTAGTATATATCGAATAGCTATAAGGGCAGAGGAGCTAAGATCTTATAAGTAATATAGTCTTAGTTAGTAACCTTTTAGTTAGCTAATTGCCTTTCGTATTTAGGCTTATAGTTAGCTTGCCCTTCGTACTTAGGCTCGCGGTTAGCTTGCCCTTCGTGCTTAAGCTTACCGTAACCGGTTAGCTACCTCTTACGCTTAGGCTATTAGTTAGCTTATAGTTTATGCTTAAGACTATATAATAGATCTATAGCGCTATCCCTCTTTAGCCTAAAGGATAGCTTAGGCAATATAGTCTAGTTAATCTACTTATCGCTACTATTAAATATAAAAGTTAGGCTATTTTTAGTAAGGTCGAGAACTAAGATCTTTCTATCGTTTAGAGTATAGGTCGAGTTTAACTATACGGTAAGAGCCTACTCTATATCGCTATTAGATAATATAGAGGACTCTATATTATCTCTAGTAAGATCGATTATTAAAATATTATTACGAAAGCCTATAATATCGTTAAAGCTTAAACCTAGATTAGTCTTTAAATTAGGGCTAATCTCGCGAGTAATAAGGCTTAATCCTATATCGCTATTAGATATAGATATTATTAAGGAATTATCTTTAATAAGGTCGATAATAAGAATACTATTATAAGTACTAAGAGTAGCGTTAAGGGCTATATTATTTAATTAAGATTATCGTTATAACTAGAAGTAATATAATCTTCTTACGAGTACGAAAAGCTACTTATATATCTAAATATTATCTCGTAATCTCGATATTCGGTATGCCTTTAATTATTATAGTTCTCGCTACTTTTTAGAGCATTCGGTAAGTAATATATATAACGCATAAAGTACTTAGATACTTTAAGAAGTAATATAAGGCTTAGTATTACTCTTTATTTAGCTAGATATAATTGCCCCCTTTTAGAAGGTATAGTAGCGTAGGATCTTTACGACGGTATTTATTAAGCTTCTTATATATATTGCCGCTCGACCGGCAGCTTTATTTAATAGCCCGGCCCGGCTTAGCGTAGCCTACTTAGCCTACTTAGCTTACTTAGCCTGCTTAGTACGTAAGGCTATATAGGCGAGTAGCGAAATACGTATATTAAAGTAGTAGCTCTTAATTTATTACCTTAATAACTTAAAATAGGTATAGCTTATATCGATTCGTATTATATATATTATTAAGGCTAAGGACCTTAAGGAACTTCTTTATATCTCTTTATATTAAAGGTATATTTATATAATAACTTTAATATATTATTTATTATCGTATTTAATAAAGTACTTAAGCTTTAATAAGTCTAGTATACCTTAAAGTATCTAAATAAATACTTAAGTTATTATTAAGCTATTAAGAATCTATAATTTTATTCCTTAATAATTATTATAGATATCCTAGATTTAGAAATATATCTTATATAGCTTATTATACTTTAAATAGTTATAAATATATATACTTATAGCCTATATAATAATTATAGCTATCTTTATAAGATCTTATTTTATAAGTTTTTACTTTATAGTCTATTAATAATAGATATTATAAGCTAATAGATTAAGTAATAGTCTATAGTTATATTAATTATAAAGGATATAATAATATTACTTCTAGCTTATTACTTTATTAGCCTTATAGATAATAATATATAAATAATTAATATATTACGATATTAATCTTTAGACCTTAATATTAATAGAGATATACTCTTTACTATAATTATAGATAAAGTAAATATCTATAGCTATTATACTATACGTAAAGGTATATAAGCCTTAGCTAGATCTAATAATAATACCTATATTATTATTATAATAAAAGCCTTATAGGTAATCGATTATATCGATATATATATCGAAAAGAAGTAATAATATTAATAAAAGTAAGATCGTCTTTATAGTATAGTCCGAATCGATTATAATAGTTAATACCTCGCTATTAATAATATCGTCTATAAAAGGCTTATTATTAATAATAGAGTTATTAATAAAGGGATCTTTATTAATAATATTATCGGTAGTAAGTTTATTAATAATAAGTTCGTTAGTAATAAGTTTATTAAAGAAAGGGTTATTAATAAAGGGATCTTTATTACTAATAGTATCTATAGTAAGCTCCTCTTTAATAGGCTCTATATTAATTACCTTATTATTAGCTTTATATATAGTATATATAATATTATATCTATTAATAGCGTAATATTTAAGGATAGACTTAATAGCGGTATTAAATTTAAGGATTAAATTATTATTAATATTAATTTTAAGGATAACTCTAGACTTATTAATAATAATAGATTTAAGAATAATAGTCTAATAAATAAGTAAATCGTATAGGTTAGGTAGAAAAGAAGATAAAATATTAAATATAATATTAAGGATATTAATTAAGTTAATCTATAGAGGTAAGTTAAGAGGTATCTTAAAAAGGTTAGCTATTAAATCGATTATCTTAACGTTAGACTAGCTATTATTATTAGCTACTTAAAAAAGCCTAATTATAATAATATTACCTCTACTTTATAGAAGGCTAATATTATCTATATTACTTACTATAATTATTATTTAATATACTTAATATAGTTAATATATTAATTACTTACTTCTTTTATTACTTTATATTTAACTTACTTATTTATAATTTTAGTCTTATTTTATATAACTATTATAATACTTATAGTCTAAATTACTTAAAGAAAAGTTTAATTAATAATTATATAATAAGTCTAATAATATAAAGTTTAACCTATATTCTTATAGACCCTTAGCGTTATGCCTATTTATACTTTATATTTAGCTATTATCTAAAGATCCTCTATTAGTCTAGATAACCTTAAATCTATCTATATCCTTATTATAGCTATTCTAATAGCGGTAAAGGCATTAATAGTAGTAATAAAAGCCTTATTAATAGTAATCTTAATAATAATAATAAAGGCTTAATATTATAATAATAGAAATCTATATTAATATCTTAATATAGTAATAGCTCGTAATAGAAATACGAAAATAGGTATAGCTCTATAAAGAGTAAAGGTAGCTTATCTTAACTCTATAGGACTGAGTTCCTATACCGAGCTTAAGGCTAGACTTATAATAAGATCTCTTTAAGCCCTTAACGTAGCGATAATAAGAGATAGAAACGCGGTATAGTTAATATATATAGTTAGGGTAGTAAGAGCTATAGTAAGGGTTATAGGAAAAGACGAAGCTATAATGGTAATAGCTATTATAGTTATAGTTATAGTTATAGTTATAGTTATAGTTATAGTTATAGTTATAGTTATAGTTATAGTTATAGTTATAGTTATAGTTATAGTTATAGTTATAGTTATAGTTATAGTTATAGTTATAGTTATAGTTATAGTTATAGTTATAATTATATATATTATTATCGTTACTTAATATTATAGTGAGAGTATAATAATAAGCGATATAGTAATAATAGTAGCAGTAGAGGAGGTAAACTACCTACCTTAATAAAGAATAAAGGTATCTCTAACGCTATTATATTAATACGCGATTTTAGAGATATTAAGAAGCTTAGGTTATAAAGCATTAAAGATAGTATAAAAGCTAAGCTTTAAACTCTATATTATATAATTATATAAGCTATATAATAATCTTAGTATATAATACCCTAGGCTATAGCTATCTTATATAAGCTCGCCTCCTTAAATATATAACCTTCTTATATTATTAGGGGTTAGTCCCCGGGGTCTGAGCCCGGGCCCGGCCCGGGCTGCCCGCTGGGTTACGTGGCGCCGCAGGGTGGAAAGGGGCGCCGCGCGGGGAAAGGGGCGCCGCGCGGGGAAAGGGGGTACCGCAGGCATAAGGGCGGCCGGCCTATATAACTATATTTTACCTCCTTATAGCACGTTTAATATTAATAAGCCGACCGGCTCCTGCCTACTAGAGCCGGCCCCGTTATATATATATTAATATTAGTTAATAGCTAATAGTCTCTTTATCCTTATATTTATTTGCGTTATACTATATTATATAGAGGTTAGTTATTAATAATAGCTTTATCGAGATATCGATACGCTATAAGGCTAACTATATTATCCTTACGTAAATATAGGGTAGATATTATTATAGCGGTATATTAAGAAATATATATCTACTCTTATTAACGGCCCGATCTAGCTAATAGGGAAGTAAGGGTTATTATTAATCTTATTATTAACCGCTTATAATATCGAGAGTAGCCTTATATTATATAATAAGTAGAAAATAAAGCTATAATAGACTATATAGTAAGGTAGATTATATACTATTATTTCTAAGTACGCTAGGGGTCTATAGCTAGTTTATATAATAGACCTTAATTTACTGCACGGCTAGGTAGCTTAGCGAGCCCTTAATATAAAGGAGTTAATATCTAAATAATAAAGGGGTAATATCTATATCTCTAAAGATAAAGGGGTAAAAAAGGAGTAATTTATAAATAAATAATAAGTATATAAAAAAAGCTATTATATATATTATTGCCTTAAGCTATATAGCTATATATAGCTATATAAGGTATAAATAGCTATTTAATGCCTTAAGTATTAAGGTAACTAAGTTATATAATAATAATAACTTACTTATAAAATACTAATAATATATATTTATTATAAAAGAATAAATATAAATAGTTAATTACTTAATTAAAGGCATTATAACTATATACCTATAGTTAAGATAACCGCTCCGAGAAAGGGGGGATAGTTATAATAGTTAGCTAGACTTAGAGCCTTAATAGCTATATAGTATATATATAATGGCCGGCCCGCTAAGGCATACCTTTAATAAGTCGCCGGCGAAACGCTATATAAACCTTTAAGCTTTAGTCTCTAACTTATAATAATAATAATAATAGCCGCTAGACTATATGGCTATTACCTCTCTTACTTAACTAACCTATAAGACTTATTATTATTATACTTTAAATCTTTTTAGGATTTTTTATATTTTATATATAAGATAGCTATATTGAAATAAAATATTTTTTTAATATATATAAGTATTTAAGTATTTAAAAGTCTACTTTAATCTATTTTATTATTTATATACGAATTAATATTAATTTTTAAAAAGGTAGCGATTTCGTCGATTTTAGTAGGAAAACGCTGCCTAACAGGGGGGGGGGGGGGGGGGGGGGGTGACCATCTGCAGGGGTCCCGACTTATCGCGGCATTGCGACGCGAGGGTAGGGGGCACGACGCGTGGGGCGGCACGTTACCTACCATCCATTACCCCTCGCCGACAGACAAACCGCGGACGATTCAGACAAGAACATTTTAGAAAGCGATTGCGAAGTCGGACCGTTACTAACGGAGCAAAAGTCTATGCGCGTACTACAATGAATGGCGATGCTGGCCTGGTCAGCTGCCTCGTTGACCGCGTGGCAACCAGGGTGAGGGGAAGCTCTCGAGACTTGTCGCAACTGGTTTCTAACGACGTCGTTTGTTTAGCTGCCGCACCGCACTGGTGCCGCTGGCCGCGCCTTCGACAAGGATGAAATTCTCCATATAACGCGGGCTACTCTGGTCGACTTGAGCCACTCTAGCTTGAGCGTCGTGCTCGGATCTCTGTTGGACCTCCTCGAAGACCTAACACGGTCGCACACTCCCATTGCTACACACCCGATCCATGTCCTGCGGTCAGAGGTCTATATAGTAGCTCTGTTAGCTGATTGCTGCTCGTCGTCATGGAGCGCCATATCGGACAGCCTCGCCAGAGCCAGCGCGGCAGGATTCCCGACCCCCGAGCCGTTGGACGAAGGGCTCGTCAATCGTGTGTTCGACGTCGCTAAACAGCTCTTGGAACCCATCCCAGACAACTATGTTCTGCCCGCGGAAGCCCTTCTGGAGCAAATCTCGGATCGCAACATCCGTGTTCCTCGCCCCTCCAACGCCTCGCAGCAGAAGAGTGACGCATCGGCCCCTGATGTCCCATGCCTCGAGGATTGCTTGGTCGAACTGGACGTCCACATCAAGACCGTGGTTGAGTATGTTTCGGCATCGAGCTGGTCGACGTCCTTTGCCTACTTCAGGCACGTAGTCTACAGCATACGAACAACATCGTTTGCCGACGCGAGCTCTGAATTGTCCAGCTCCTCCCAAGCAGCAGAGAAGCTGGCTCTTGTCATCGTGCGTCTCGTGTCTTTCTTCTGGGTTGATGCCTCAAAACTGGGTCATGTCATTCAGGAGTTATGCTCCAGCTATTTGCACTTTAGGCGGTCTTGCCAGAACACGGTCGCTGTCGCCTTGCCTTTGCTCATTACGCGCTGGATAGATCGCTTCCCAGACCAGTTCATGCGACTTCATTTGATCCATAAAAGACTCGACGGTGGCGCGGACACGCTGTTCGACATGACGCAGACGGTGGTGGACAATGGCAAGAAGAAGGCCGTCTTTTACCCGCTGCAGATGACGTTGCTCCTCCTCCTCCCCGATGTCTTTCAAGTTGCCAGCAACATGCGGGAGGCCAAGAGTAACAGCGTGGTGAAGAAGGTCGCCTTTCTGGACTCGCTCAGGAAAGCACTGCGCAATGGCAACGAGCGAGCCGCGTACTGTCTGGTTACCCTCCTCCGCGCTGCACGCCATTTCGATGCCGAGAATGACTCTGCTCTCGTCAGTTACGCTATGGACGTCCAGGACGAAGTACGGGATGCACTTTTCGGCTCTCCGCCCGCTTTGCCCCCGGTCCTTGGCTTCGACCAAGACATCATTACGGGGGCATTCGCGAGCCTGGCCCATCTGAACCTGAATGGCAGCATCGACGCTCTACTGAGGACGTGCATCTCGCAGACATCACCGGAGAAGTTCAAGATCGCCGTCGTACAGACTTGCTCCTACTTCGCAGGTCAAGCCCATGCCATCAAGTGCGACGGGCTGTTCAATGCCGCCATCCCCTTCATGAGAGCCCAGTTCGAGGTCTGTTGCTGGCCTATTATCATAGACAAGAGTATGCTAACATCATCTAGGCTAACTGCAGCCGTATCGCGACAGTACAGGGGGACGAACAAGGGTCAAGTGGCGGCGTTTTGGTGCAATCCATCCTCGAATTTTTGGACGCGTTCCCAGGGCCTCTTTTCGATGAGCTGTCGCGCGCCTCTCCGGAGGGCGGCTTCCTTAGGCCCTTCCTCTTGTGTGTGCTGTCGCCAGACCCGTCAGTGCGGCAGCTGGCTGCTCAAGTCGCGAAACGAGTCTTTGCGAACGCCGGCAAGTTGCACCGCATGCCCGAAGGCGCCATTGGCTCAGGCATGGAGGAACTGCGGACTCTGTTGTGGAAGCAGAGGCAAGTCTATCCAGCCATGAGCTTGCGACCCGGTGTGAAGGCCATGACGCTAACCGCCCCCCAAGCTCCGACGTGCTGCTCGACATCTGCGGCCGCGTCGGTGTAGACGGCGATGGGGCTGTACTGGAGCTGTACGATGTCCTGGAATCGCGTGTGACTCTAATCAAAGCCCTCCCTGTGCGTTTGGACCTCCCGCGATTCGATCATGTTTGCGCTTGCCGGCCCCGACGTATCCGCTAACAGAAATAGAATTTGGTGGATGTATCTGATGCCACAATCGACGCCGAGTTTGCGTCGTCTCTCGAGACTGCTCTTTTGGTGTCGCTATGCACCCCCAGCATTGAGGTGTGCCAAAACGTAACCGCCTGCATCGGGATGGTTCTGGAGGAGCATGCGCTACGGGCAACTGCTGATTCTTCCCGGGCTTTCACCTGGGTGTCATACAATCGCGCTGTATACCAGGATCTCGTCTCCCCCGAGTTCCGCTTCACTGGTCTTGTCGCCTTTCAAAAACGGATGCGCGGGCTTCTCCGACGAATGCAACATCCGACCTTGGGCATTCTCGCCGCTTGGGAGACTGCGTTTGACAAGTGGATCCACCTAGTGAAGGAGGTGTCCACGACTTCTGTTGATGGTGTTGACGACAAGGTGCTGGCCGAGTGGCGGAATTTCTCAGGCTTCTTGGCCTCGTTAGGCGGCACATGCACCGCCGACCAAGGCCCACCGCTGGACGAGCCGTTTCCCGAAGATATGCGATGGATTGACCGGGTGTGCTCTGACCATTACGAAGAATCGCCTCTCACACGCTACCTGAGGCTTAGCATTCAACTCCTCGGCTGCTCTAATGTCAAGGTTCGCGAGGCGATGCGAGACGTGCTGTCTAGCGAAATACCACCCGTCCTTTACCCACCACTGTTCAGGGCTCTGGAGTCAGAGTTGGATGTTCTTCTGACGGGCGCCCTGGCTTCAGCCGACAAGGGACACGAAAGCGAGATCATCTTTGCCGAGCAAGCAGCCTCAGTTCTCAAAACGATGGTCGAGAGACTTGAGAGCCCAGGAGATCTTGGTGCCTCGTCGTCCGTGCATTTGGGAGCTCTCACCTTGAACCTAGCCAGGTTCATTGATGGAGCGCAGGATAGCACGAATATGCAGAGGGTGAAAATCAGAATCTCCAACCTCTGCGAAGCGGTAACGAAGCGAAAGGAGTATTTAAACCTCCGAGATGACGTTCGAATCAGGAACCAGCTACTGGAGTACATTTTTGGCTGGATAGCGAGGCCACACTCGACGAAAGCAGACCAACAGCCTCTGCTGGGGCCCCGGCACGATGACGGGCGGAGAATACAGAGGGACCTTGACAAGGCCTGCCTCAAATGTCTCGCGGATCTGACTTCTCGGCTTCCGCTCCAGCCCATTGACAACCAGCCAGATGCCGACACGAGCGAAATGAAGTCCCAGATGTTCCACACATACTTCAACAGATTTCTCTCGTTGCTGAACTATGAGACCAAAGACTCGGGCAAGCTAGAGTATCCTCCTGCTGCGGCAGCTCGGGAGGAGACCATGTCCAATTCAGACTTGGTAATCACGGTCCTCTCGAACCTCCTGAGCGCAAATATCGACGTCGGTCTCAAGCACTCCTTGAACATTGGTTACCACGAGAACATCGAGATTCGTGCGGCGTTCATCAAAGTGCTATACAACATATTGCTGCAAGGGAAAGAATTCAGTAGCCTCACAGATTTGGCCGTGAGCGAGAAATATGAAGCACTGTTCAATGTCAGTCGTGGTCACGCCGGACAATGCCGATGTGCCATCTGCTGACAGCCAATTGAGCTTTTGACGACGGACCTCTCCCTTGCAGTTTCGATGAGCTCCATTTGCCCGCCTTCCGAAGTCGACGAGCTCACTGTCTGCCTCTTGACAATCTTCGAGCAGCGAGGCCTAATTTTCGATCTTTTCGAAGCCCTGATTCAGTACGAGGTTGAACAGACGGGTATGGGGTTCAGATCGTTGCCTCTTTGGCTATCGCCCAGTTCCTAGATGCACTGACGGTACCGCAGAGAATGAGACCGAACTTTTGCGAAGAACTTCTGTCACCACAAAGATGCTCTCCCTCTATGCCAAATGGAAAGGCGTCGCCTACTTGCGGGCCACTCTACACAATGTTCTGGAGAGGCTGATGATCACATCGCAGGATCTCGACCTTGAACTTGACCCAGCCCGGGTGGGATCACAAGAGGAATTGCAGAAAAATGCAGTTCAGCTGCAGATCGTAGCGAAAGTCTTCATGGATGATATCTGTGCTTCGGAGTCGCTTGTTCCAGCGTCATTCCGGAGAATTTGCGGTATTGTGAGTTGCATTCGCTTGCACCTTGTGAGCACCGTTGACTTGTTTTGCGACGTAGATATCTGATACAGTGTCACATCGTTTCCCAAACGCGAAGTACACGGCTGTCGGCGCTTTCATGTTCCTGCGATTCATCTGCCCGGCGATTGTTGCACCCGAATCCGAGGGTCTTGTATCATCCATTCCCACTAAAGAGATGCGCCGTGGACTACTGTTGATCGCCAAAGTCATACAAAACCTCGCCAACAACGTCCTGTTCGGCACCAAAGAGCCTTACATGTTTCCTCTGAACCCTTTCCTGGTCCAAAACATAGGTTTTGTGACAACATTCCTCAGCCGCATCTCGGTGAGCCCTTCTAATTTTGCGCGAAGCTCCGACCGTGCAGGACTAAGTTCAACCGCAGGAACCCATTGAACCTTTGGAGGACCCGGAAAACACAGGACTTGTCGACTTCGGATCTTGTGTTGCGATTCATCGATTCTTATACGATCACTGGGACCACCTCCGTCAAACAATGGTCTCCCGGGACAGGCGAGTGCTCATTCGGGGTCTCGGCGAACTGTCCCGTGGCTCACCCACCATGTTGGAGCCCCTTCGGAACCTCATTGCAGACCTTGGTCCTCCACCGTTGGCGATGTCATGGAATCGACCACAAATTTCTGCAAACACCCCTCCGCTGTATTCTCGGTTCCAGAACTTCATGCTAAGAAATGCCTTCAAAGGCACGGAGTCGTTCCTTACTACTCGAGCGGTTTATGACGGAGGCGAGAGCAAGGTATCCGGAACTAAACGTCAGATGGATAATGCTCGGCCTGACATGAGTATAGGATGGTCTTTCCATTGTCTGCGTGATTCTACGACACATTGAGAATGAAAGTATCGACTACAACATGCTTCTCTACAGTTATCTAAAGGTACGATCTCAAGACATCGCAACAGCATGGTATGATATCGCGAGGCTTCGCTACGTCCTTGTTGACAACGCTGGAGCCCGCATCAGCACGGCGATGGATGACACTACATGCTGACAGCGCGTCAAAGATTGCAAGCAGGCTTTGGCACGAACCATTCGGCCTTTTCATCGATGCGACCTGTTATCATGGACGAGGCGAACCGCCGGACGATTTTTTCACCAATCTTGACCTTTTGACGCCCTCAGAAATGTCACTCAATCTTTCTAGGATATATATATACAACATGAACAGCGCCTTCAAGTAAGAACGACCGGGTGTGCCTCATTGGCTGACACTGGCTCTGACATTTGACACAGGAGATGCTTGCGGCGACTGCTCCGGGTCTCGACCAGGAACGACAGCAGTGTTTTCCATCCCGACAATGTAGGCTACCATCTGATAGGCAGCTTGCAAGATCTGCAGGCGCATTTTCACCTGAGCCAGCTTCATCTCCCCAAGGAAACAATCAGCGTAGTTACCGACACACGGTACATGTTCCAACCTGTCACTCGGCTCTCCAAGTCCAAAGGCAAAGTGGAAGTGGTCATCAAGGTTGGCAGTCAGTTCGTTCAGGTTACGACTGCGAAGAGACAGGAAGTATTGTCGGGCTCCCGTCTCAGCAGCACCGTGAATGACATTTTTCGGCTTGGCGAAGTGGATGAGGCGGCAACGACGGTCCAGCCAGATGACGAGCTGTCCTTCGGACTTCGCGCTGATGGCGGCAAAATCGTCATGTGCTTCACGAGCCCCAAGAAGGCGGACGTGCTTCAGACCATTCGCAGTGCCAAGGGAAAGCACGGCAAGGAAAGCAGGGTCCACAAGCCGTTTGAGAGATTGATCCGACCCCAGGACGTGCCGGGCACCATGCTTAACCTCGCATTCACGAACCTAGCGAGCCCAGATCATGTGCTCCGACTCGCATCATACAACCTCTTGGGTGCGCTGTGCCGTGCATTCAATTTCGACGCCGCATCAAAACTGATTTGTGCCAAAGGTGAGTCGAGGTCCCAGTATCCGCTACGCCAGAGAACCATTTGATCCTCCATACCTTCGCTCGACGCAGCTGACCATTATCAGATCTCTCGGTCCCAGCAGACCCCACCGGCTTCATAGTTGGTATGAGCAAGGAGTTAGCGCGAACCGAACCGCAGCTCACGGCAGACTTCCTGACCGAGTTCTTTGTCAGCTGGGAAAGCTTTGCAGACGAGCAAAAACCTCTAAGCCTGGAGTACATGGCGCCGTGGCTGCCTGGCCTCCGTACTAACGTGCTGATTAGCGAGTCGGACGGTGAAAAGGGCCGTGAAAAGGTGGCCGGCTTGCTTCGCAAAGTCATTGACTTGATCGTCTTTGAGCCTGGCTTAGCACATGCTCTCGAGCACTACGTGTGGCCGTCGATCGCCCAAGACGAGCAACTGTTGGACATCTTCTTGGACGAACTTATCAAAACTGGCTTGAGCTACGACAGCCGACCAGACATTTTGGAGGTTTTCTCATCAGCCGCGGTTGGCCTGAGCACCATGAGCCTTCGTGGGAAAGTGCTGTCACGGCTTCGCAAGGCACTCAACCGCTCCTCACTGCGGCCCACTCGTTTCCTGGCAGAGAATGCAGTCTGGACTGAAATCTGTGTCCTCTTGCAGTTCTGCTTGGCATTGTCATTCAACAGCGGGGTCCAGTCGTTCATGTTTCTGCCGGAGGTATTTCACATCGTCACCATAATTGCCAACACCGGCGGGCAGGACGTGCGAGTGCTTGTTTACCGGCTACTGGTCAACACAGTCCATGCAGCCTGCTCATCCTTCAGTCTCGATGACGCTAGACTCTCGAGACTAAGGGCATGCCTCGACTTGCTTTGCGAGCCAAAAGGTGACATATTCTCCTTACCCCCCGTACTCTCGCGTGACGGCGCCTCCGTGTCTACTACAGTACAGGACGCTGCATCTCATTTGGCAGCGACGGAGAGTCTGGCTGCCGTGCTGTCAGAAGCATGTTCCGTGGCGGCGCCGTCAGTTGACGTTGCGAATGCCTGGCGGTCCCGGTGGATGAGCTTGGTAGCGAGCACTGCATTCCAGAACAACCCAGCCGTGCAACCGCGGGCATTTGCTGTCATGGGTTTCCTTGCCCGCGAGGAAGTCGACGACGATCTCCTTTACCAAATCCTAGTCGCCTTGCGGAGCAGTGTCAGCCAGTTTGGAGAAGACGGAAACAGTGAGATGCTGGTTTCTATCATCACCTCATTGTCTAAGATGATGGCGAAGCTGCCGTCGGCGTCGCGGTACGGGCTTCAGCTTTTCTGGCTGGCCATGTCCCTGGTCCGTCTGGTGCCGCCAGGGCTGTTCAACTGCGCAGCCCAATTTCTCGAGGCGGTCCTGACAAACATTGGGACAATCGGAAACGCGAGAGGTGAGAGAATGGTGCCGCTGCTGCTACAAAGCCGGGCGCAGCTGGAAGAGGCGGCGTTGCCGCTTGACGATGCGTACGGCATCTGCTTTGACGAGGAGACGTTCCACTTCGCTGTTTGTGCCTGCCTGGTGCGAGGGCTCACAGACACCGTCACCAGACGAATGGCAATACGCGTCCTATCGGCCTTCCTGGAGATGACGTCTTGGACAGCTGGCGCATCGCCTGCCGGACCGACCTACGCGGTGCAAGGCTCCCCATACTTGGCCCTAATCCTCGCCCGGTGCACGGGTCACGAGGACTTCATGGACTCTCTCTGGTGGGCGGACTTTGGGCCTGACGGATTCGAGGACATGATTGACGGCCGCGGACCCAGTGGCATGAGTGGCGCAAAGGACCAAGACGTTCTACTCGCGTCGGTTATTGAGCTTGTCGACTTTCACTTTCTGCAGGACGCAGCTCAAACGCGAAGCTTACAGTGGCTGAACAAGCTGGCGTCGAACCGGCCCCGTGTCTTTGTCACGTTGTAAGTTCCGGAAGACACAAACTGTAGAGGTTCTCAGCGGCTGACTGCAGCGCAGGTGTGGCGCCATGCCATCGATCCTTGACGATGTGCTCCTTCACGGCCAGGAGTCAACGGCCCTTAAGGCGGCGCACACGCTGCTGAGGACGCTGACGTCGAGCAACGAGTTCTCGGCGGCCATGGCTTCCAACGAGCCCCTTAACGACGCCCTCGACGACTTGGGCTTCGGCGGCCTGTGGAAATATTCGTCTCAGGCGTCCTTGGACGACGTCAAGCATGAGTGCTTCGGTCTGACGGAGAAGCTGATTGAGGTGAGTACAAGTGGACGGCCATTCCCGTGAGTATGTGTGGCCGACGGCTGACGATTTGGGGGTCCCATGCAGCTGATCGTGATATGAGAATGCCCCGTTTACCATCACAGCGCGCCTATTCGCGCCTACCCTGAGGCCCAGGCGGGTAGCGTTCATAGAATACGGACTGCGAACTACACGCCGTTCAGTGCCGTTGGGACAGTACTGTATCATGCATGGCGACGATACTTCTTAACGTTACTTTTGAGGCTGGTTGCGTTGCGAATTGGAGGGCCTACTACTTCGCACGTTAGCAGTCAGTAGGTTGGAGGCGGCCAGCCACCGTACCAGGGGTGTTACCGATATCGGGGCATCTAGCGCCATAGGGTACCTCGATAGAGTCATACGTTTACAGCAGCCGGAGGGGAGGGGCTTGAGGGGGCCCAATCTGATCATCCCACTTGCACTAGCCACACCGGCCCCGTTGGGAGATGCCACCAAATTCCATTGCGTGAATCCGCTGAACCACTGGGTTGGACGTTCGCTTTTTTCTTCTTTTTTTTTTTCTCGGCTCTGCTGCAGTACCTACGTGTCACCGTCCATCACAATTGAGGACGCCTGTGTCCCTCAACACCACTGCTAGCAACTGCAGCACCTGGGCCGTCATCAATCGCTGGCCTCACGCCGCTCCGGACCCACGACCACCACCGACGATGGTGTCAGGCGAGGGGCATTCGCCCCAGAAGCTGTCCATTCTGGGCGAGCCAAACATCGTCGCCGACTTTGGACTCTGGCCGGCCTACGTCGCTACAGACCTCCTCGAGCACTCGCCGTCCTCCACCTATGTCCTCATTACCGACACGAACCTGCACGAGACGTACGTCCCGCCCTTCCAACAATGGTTCCAGGCCAACAAAGGCGCTAAGGCCACCCGCCTCCTGACCTACGCGATTCCGCCGGGCGAGGCGTCCAAAAGTCGCCAGACCAAGGCCGAGATTGAAGACTGGATGCTTTCGCAGCAATGCACGAGAGACACGGTCATCATTGCGCTCGGCGGCGGCGTCATTGGCGACATGATTGGTTATGTCGCAGCGACCTTCATGCGGGGAGTCCGCTTCGTGCAGGTTCCCACCACCTTGCTCGCCATGGTCGACTCCTCCATCGGCGGCAAGACCGCCATCGACACTCCCATGGGCAAGAACCTTGTCGGGGCTTTCTGGCAACCCCGTCGGATCTTCATCGACCTCGCCTTCCTAGACACCCTGCCTGTCCGCGAGTTCATCAACGGCATGGCCGAGGTAATCAAGACGGCGGCTATATGGGATGAGGCCGAGTTCACGACCCTGGAGCAGTCCGCCGCCGAAATCTTGGCTTGCGTCCGTTCGCGGGGTTCGAATCGACTGCACCCAATCCGGGATTCCCTGAAGCGAATCGTCATCGGCTCGGCGAGAGTCAAGGCTGAGGTCGTATCCAGTGACGAGCGCGAGGGCGGTCTTCGCAACCTTCTCAACTTTGGCCACTCCATCGGCCATGCCATAGAAGCCATTTTGACCCCCCAGCTGCTCCACGGCGAGGCAGTGGCGATCGGCATGGTCAAGGAGGCCGAGTTGGCCCGCTTTCTTGGCGTGCTGCGTCCTCACGCCGTGGCGAGGCTTTCCAAGTGCATTGCCGCCTACGGCCTTCCCACTAATCTTCAAGACAAGCGCGTCGTCAAGCTCACCGCAGGCAAGCAATGTCCGGTCGACGTCATGCTGCAAAAGATGGCCGTCGACAAGAAAAACGATGGTGGCCAGAAGAAGGTTGTCCTGCTGTCAGCAATCGGCAAGACCCACGAGCCCAGAGCCAGTGCAGTGGCAGATCAGAGCATCAGGACGATCCTGTCGGCTTCCGTCTCTGTAGCTCCAGGTGTCCCCACCTCGCTCGACGTCACCGTGACACCCCCCGGCTCCAAGAGCATTTCCAACCGCGCACTGGTGCTGGCAGCCCTCGGCTCCGGGCGCTGTCGCATCAAGAACCTACTCCACTCCGACGATACACAGTACATGCTCTCTGCCATTGCGCAGCTCGGCGGCGCTTCCTATGCTTGGCGGGATGCCGGCGAGGTGCTCGAAGTGGAGGGCAGGGCTGGCCAACTCAAGGCAAGCAACGACGCATTGTACATCGGCAATGCCGGCACTGCGTCTCGCTTTCTAACAACCGTCGTTGCCCTCTGCACGGCCACAGACACCGCTAGCTCGACCGTTTTGACCGGCAACGCCCGGATGAAGACGCGCCCCATCGGACCCCTTGTCGACGCTCTACGTCTGAATGGCGTCGAGATTGAGTATCTCGAGCAGGAAAAGAGTCTGCCAATACGGGTGGATGCCGCTGGCGGGTTCAAGGGTGGCGTCATCGAGCTCGCCGCAACGGTGTCGTCCCAATATGTCTCCTCCATCCTCATGGCGGCGCCATATGCCAAGAACCCGGTCACGCTCCGCCTAGTAGGTGGCAAGCCAATCTCGCAGCCGTATATTGACATGACAATCTCCATGATGCGCTCTTTCGGTGTCATCGTGACAAAGTCCACGACCGAAGCGGACACGTACCACATCCCGCAGGCCTCGTACCAGAACCCTGCCGAGTACATCATCGAGAGCGACGCCAGCTCGGCCACCTACCCTCTTGCCGTCGCAGCCATCACAGGGACGACGTGCACAGTGCCCAATATCGGATCCGAGTCACTCCAGGGTGATGCGCGATTTGCCATTGAAGTCCTGCGACCCATGGGCTGTCTCGTTCACCAAACGGCGACTTCGACGACTATTACCGGTCCCCCGATTGGGACCCTCAAGGCGCTTCCGCATGTCGATATGGAGCCCATGACCGACGCTTTCTTGACCGCGTCTGTACTGGCCGCCGTCGCTGACGGCAAGACTCAGATTACCGGCATCGCAAATCAGCGCGTAAAGGAGTGCAATCGCATCGAGGCTATGAAGGACCAGTTGGCCAAGTTTGGTGTTCACTGCAATGAACTGGACGATGGCATCGAAGTTCACGGAATACCACTGGACAACGTCCACCGGCCTGCCGTTGGTGTGCATTGTTATGACGATCACCGCGTTGCCATGAGCTTCAGTGTTCTTTCCGTGGTATCTCCAGGTCCTACGGTCATCACCGAGCGCGAATGTGTCGGCAAAACATGGCCGGGGTGGTGGGATGTCCTCTCTCGATGCTTTCAGGTCGACTTGGATGGCTCCGATCTAGGGGCATCTATTCACCACGAGGTCAAGCCGAATGCAAAATCGGAGAGCTCCATCGTCGTTATCGGCATGAGGGGCGCAGGCAAGACCACGGCGGGGCGGTGGATGGCCAATCTGCTCGGCTGGCGTTTCGTGGACCTCGACCAGGAACTGGAGAGGCGGTCAGGCCAGACCATACCGGACATGATCAATGGCCACCGGGGCTGGGATGGCTTTCGCGAGGACGAGATGGCACTGTTGCGCGACGTGATGGACAAGCAGGCCCAACGCCACGTTTTCTCATGTGGCGGAGGGATCGTCGAAACCCCAGAGGCCAGGGAACTTCTGACAGCATACTGTCGCAACGGTGGTCGAGTTGTGCTGGTACACCGCAGTACCGACAAGGTCGTGGAATACCTTATGAGAGACAAGACCCGCCCGGCGTACACCAGCGAGATCCGCCAAGTCTACCTGAGACGCAAGCCATGGTACGAGGCATGCAGCAACTACGTCTACTACAGCCCGCACACGAAAGATCTTGGTTGCGGCTCAGGGATTCCCGAGGACTTCGGGCGATTCGTGGCTGCACTGGGTGGAAACACCTCTCACTTGCAAACCGTGATCGGGAAGCGGCAGAGCTTCTTCGTGTCGCTGACGCTGCCTGACCTCGCTGACGCATCACATCTGATCCCTCGTGTGGTTGTCGGTTCAGACGCCGTTGAACTTCGAGTGGATCTTCTGGCAGACAGAAGTCCAGACGCCGTCATGGCTCAAGTATCCATCTTGCGACACGCTGCCAAGAAGCCCATCATCTTCACGGTCCGCAGCGAATCGCAGGGTGGCAAATTTCCCGATGATGACCATGATGCCCGACTGGAACTCTACCGACTAGCTCTCAAGTCGGGCGTCGAGTATCTCGATGTTGAGCTGACAGCCTCCGACGGCACAGTCCAGGCTGTTGCCGACCAAAAAGGAAACACGCGGATCATCGCCTCGCACCACGACCCCCCCGCAGCACTCTCGTGGAAGAATGCATCGTGGATTCCCTATTACAATAAAGCGCTCCAGTTCGGCGACATAGTCAAGCTGGTCGGGGTGGCGGCGACCATGGAGGACAACTTTGACCTGATGAATTTCAAGAGTCGCATGTTGGCCGAGCAAAAGACTCCTCTGATTGCCATTAATATGGGGCAGGCGGGAAAGCTAAGTCGCGTTCTCAACGGCTTCCTTACCCCCGTCTCTCATCCAGACCTGCCCTTCAAAGCTGCGCCGGGCCAGATGTCGGCAGCCGAGATCTGGCAGAGCCTGGCCCTTTTGGGTGAGATTGATCCATTGCGGTTCTACCTCTTCGGCAAGCCGATCGCCCAATCTAGGTCGCCCGCACTTCACAATGCCCTCTTTCGACTGACGGGGCTTCCGCACGAATACGAGCGACTGGAGACTGATGAAGTCGCGAATTTGCGGAGCGTCTTGCGTAGCTCCGATTTTGGCGGTGCCTCGGTCACGATCCCCCTGAAGCGGGATGTCATGGACCTCCTTGACGAACTCACTTCAGCCGCCCAGATCATCGGCGCGGTCAACACCGTGGTGCCTGTAAATGACAAATCTGGCCGTCGCCTTGTTGGTGACAACACAGACTGGAAGGGGATGGTCTTCACATTGACACGCGGCGGAGTGGCCACTGCTGAGCCGGACTCCTGTGCAATGGTCGTGGGCTCCGGAGGCACGACAAGGGCCGCAATCTTTGCATTGCGGTCCATGGGGTTCAGCTCCATTCATGTTGTTGGTCGCGACCCGGCCAAGGTCAAGACCTTGGTCGGAGACTTCCCGAGCGACTACAATCTTCAAGTCGTGGCGAGTGCCTCGGATATCCATTGCATGAAGCGAGGTCCGACCGTCATCGTCAGTACCATTCCGGCAGATAGGCCTATCGATACTGCGGTGCAGGAACTTGTCCAGCTAGCAATGGGGCGGGGGGACAAAGGCGATCAGTCAGGGCGTCGTGTGCTACTCGAAATGGCATACAAGCCACGCGTCACCCCTGTTATGCAATTGGCTGAGGAAGCTGGAGGATGGACCGTTATCCCCGGGCTGGAGGTGCTGGCATCCCAGGGATGGTACCAGGTACGTCCGCTATTGCTCACTAGCCTTGTCCGCGCATGTTCACCTAACCTGGCTTCTACTCACAGTTTGACTTGTGGACTGGCATTGCTCCTTGTTACGAAGACGCTCGGAATGCCGTCTTGGGCTCGACTCCGGAAGTGTAGGACAACCAATCCGGACACTGCGGACACGTAGCCCATTTCAAAGAGGTCCTGGTATCACCACTATTAGTTCGATTCTCGGCGCGAGTGAAGATTGTATCACTGTTTTTGATGCTCCACTCCTCGTGGCCACATCTTCCCTGCCCCATCGAATCATGGAAATATTGCGTCAATTTGACATGAAGCGAGCAGGTTGGGAGGATCTTTGTTCGTATTGCTCTTGTTGCGTCAAGATTTGTTCGTTCTGATGACGGAAAAAATCATAAAGGTATCTTTCTAGGCCCAATGTCGCTAGTGCATGTTCGTCGTATCGCATCTCCGCCAATGCCTTTGTACCGCGCAGCCATGCATCCCGTTTCATCTCCAGTATCATACAACCGAATATGTAACGGCAAAAGCCCACCCAAAAGACGGGGGGAAAAACATAACAGACAACATATCAAACTTCGCCATAATTTTCACGCTCTTTTATCTAGCCCTCGTTCCAATGATGTTACATAGCTTGAGTACAGGCCAGCTTAGTGAAAGCAGGCAAATGACGAGGAGGCCCCTGGTGGCCGGTGTGACGGGCTTCCTCGATGCGGTGCCGACGGAGCGGCGAGAAAAACCCTACTCAATAGAAGGTGGCAGGACAGATATCCGCACCGTGGGTTGCAGAGCTGGTAAATCTCAAGTACCCGCTGACAGGCCCGAGTCGGGAGGGGGTAGCTTTCTGAACACGGATCCGACGCGCCGATCAAGACATCACCCCAGCATCAGCAACGCCGCGAAGGGTGGTGACAGGGGCTTTCCGAAGGCGCGCCTGATGGCAGGGCTGCACCACCAAAGCCGTGCGTCCCATAATAGCAGCATGTGCTTGGCGCTGCGTCGAGGCGGATACGTTGCTTTGGATGGCTCGGGCTCCAAGTCGTCCGAGACTTTTCCAAGGCGCTTGTGCAGCGATGATGGTGACAAGCAGCTCAGGTCTGTGGATCGATGTGCGGTGATGTCACCGGTCGTCGACGATCAGGCATCGTGACGTCAGCGGGGAGCGGGGCGGACCCTGCAGTCGGCAGGAGGACCCTTGGGTCCACAAAAGCGGGTCCGCATGCCGCTCGAGTCCGCGAGTGGCTGATTCTGTCCTGAGCACAACGTCGTCATGGCGGACAAGGGAAGGGGTGAGGTTGGAAGGCCATCCATGCGGCCAGCCCGCCTCCACGCGCCATGTCCACCCGCTGTGCCAGCCCGGCGCTGCTCACCAGCACCCAGCTCAGCCGCCTCCACGACGACGGTGCTTTCCAGGGAGTTCCACATCAGGGTGGCACACCCTGTAATGTCGCGTCAGAGCATCGGCTCGGCTGAAAGTCTTTTCCTCGGTGCACAGGTCGCATCGGACCTTCAGCTTGCGGGCGTTGTGGATGGTGTCCTCATGCCTCGTCAAGTCGTATGGCCGCGAGAAGATGGTGCCGCATGGCTTACCAGTGCTGGGGTTGATTCGGTCACAACGATGCGGTCCGGCCTGGGTGTTGAGCAGATTCGAAGTCATGCCCAAATCTCCACCACTGCCGATGCCTTGCGTTTGCCTGTGGCCTTCTCGCTTGTGTTTCTGTAGCAGCGACGGCGTCTCAAATCTGAGTGTGCAGCCATGGTACGTGCAAGTGTACGTGCCACCTTCGGCACCTGTGGCGGCTGGGCGTGTCACAGTCGTCGGGGTGTTGAGCCTCGACCCAACGGAGCTTGAGCCCGACGAACTCAGTCTGGGCGGAGTATCATGCCCCAAGCCAGGCCGTGAGATGAACGGATACTGCTGTGGCACCTGAATGCCGAGGCTCACCTGGGATGGCATAAACGCCATCGCAGCAGGTGCGCTCCCGCCGTTGGCTTGCAGGTAGGATCCGTCCACCCCTGATTCCAAGACGCCCTTGTTTGCGAGAGAATCCATGCCGAAGTTGACCGGATCCTGGGGGAATAGTGGGAAGTTGCCTTCGTTGTCCGCATCAGTGAATTCGAGAACAGCATCCTTAGGCGAGATGGTCTTGGGTGTCTCGGGCTCTAGGCCACGGTCATGTTGAGCAAGCATCTGGGGCTCCTGCGTCGTTCTGTTGTGTTTCGCTATGCCTCGGCCATTGCTCAGAGAATAGTCCGAGGAAGTGTCGTGCACAGAAGGCGCCGCAAATGGAGAACCATTGCGGAACGGCGACCGGGCACGCGATATTGAAGAGGAAGGAGAATGCGCCGCACTAAGGTGGTGACTGTTGGCCGCACTGATGCGCTGGCTGAAGAGGTCGTTGGTGGGGGAAGTGACGGGTATGCGTGCAGGCGATGTCGATGTGATGGTGAAGTTGGGGTTGTACAGCTCATCGCCGTATACGTCGGTCATGGTTCTGTCCAGCTTCGGTACGTTTCCATAACCTGCGAAATCGATGAGCACATTATCGTCGACGCCACCACGTGGCTCGCACGGAACAGGCGACGTACCGTTTCTCCTCCTGTCAACGTGATCTGTTGTCTCGCCCATACCTGGCGTCGCAGGCGAATCGCCAGCAATGGAGCTGGCTACCGAAGCCGGGTGCGAGGCGTTATTGCCAGCAGGGAACTCTGGTGCCGGCAGGAGGCCTCTATCGGGTCGGGTCCTCTTCGCGGGAGCAACGGCTATCGGGTACGCCATCTCGGACAGGCCTCCGTCAAAGTTGTGGAAGTTGGCGTAAGGGTTCATGGACTTGGGGAGCTGGTAGAATGTGTTTCCTTGAGCGGCCGTGGTCGTGTCGTGTGAGTGCATCTCAGGAATGTTGTCGACGGCGGAGTCGTTGATGGCGATCTGGGGATTCGAGGTAGTGCCCGCGAAAGGAGACGCCGGGCCGGTGGTGGAGGCGAGCGACGACAGGGACGACTCGCGCTGGTGAGAGTAGCGACCAAGCTTGGACGTGAACTGGGCGGGCGAGGCCCAAACGTCGGGCTGCATGTGTTCGCCGGTCAGGACGCTGTCGTCAGTGCCTTGGAGCAGGTCAAGAGTCGACGAGGGGAGCGGCAGATCGTGCGAGTCGAAGTGTAGGAAGTGCTGCTGCTGCCTCTGCTGCTCGTCGTGATCGTGCTGGTCGTTTGTGAAGAGGCGAAGGTGATGATTGTTCTCGGGTTGGCCAAAGAAGGAGATCATGATGATCAAGGACCTAGGCTTTGGAGGTTGCGTGTCGGGTCCATCTTAAGGCCAGTGGCGAAAACCAGGACGGGCAGGCGTTTATAAAGCAGACAGGGCCGGCAGGGCCGGCCACGGCGTCAGAGGCACGGCCATGGCGCCGGGGAACGGGTGAGTCGTCCTGTCGTTTTTTCCCTTTGCATGCAGGACGGGAAGGGGGGTGGGGTGGGCACCAAAAGGTGGGAGGGAGGGGGTGGAGAGTGCTGGGATGGAAGGGGGTGGACGTGGACTTGGCGGAGTTCCTCGAGGCGGCGCCCACCCGATTACACAATCGGGCCCCACAGAGCCCGAGACCCTGATTCCACCGCGGCCGCTGGTCTTGTCGCTGTCATGGCCAAGGGAGCAGGGCGGCCAGTGCAAAGGGTACCGGGTACCGGGTACCGGCGAACGGCATTTTCTGCGCACTGTGTTTTTTTTTTTGGGGGGGGGGGGCCTCCGATCGTCACCTTCCGATGCTTTGTGTGTCCCTCGGGCATGTACGAGTGCCTGGTATTGGCTGGCGCGCTCCAAAGTGTCTGCCGACGTGCAACGTCGTCAACGCCGCAGGGGTCGCCAAGCGAATGGCCGTGGCCGCTCGTCACCGGCGTCCTGTTTGGCACAAAAGGGGACCATGACGCCATGGGGCTTCGTGCTGGCATGGTGCCTGATGCACAAGGGTACCTTGGTATCATGACCGGACGCCGGCCGACCGAACACGGAAGACGGGTTTGGACGAGCTGGAGGGGACGGGACCGACAGCGGTGACTTGCACGCCGCAGCGCAGCGCAGCGCAGCGCCCGGCGACGTCGCCCTCGGCAGGGCAGCCTCAGCCAGCTCGGTGTAGCGAGCTTCATGCCGCGGCGCGAACGGCGTGTGCCCTGGATGCCTGGCTTCGTGCCGTTGGCGAGCCCTCGACGGCCACTGGGCATGATTCCACAGTGCTCCCGCAGGCCATTTCCACTTTTTCTTCCCCCACGGGCCTTCCAGGTTGTTGCTTGCATGCTTGCTTCCCGTCCTGTGTCGCCTGGGCCACTCAGAACCGAACCGTACTAGAGATGTCATCTGCTCGCACTGTGCAAGGCGTCCCCAGTACCTACCGTCCGCCTAGGGGGACTGTCCCGCAGCACGGTCCAGGAGCCGCTGGAACCCCCCCGCCGCGAGATCCCGATTTGGCATTCCTGGCCATCGCCCGGCAAGCGGTGACGTCTTCTGGCTTCACGAAGCGGGACACGCTGGTCGGCCACGCTCCTGGCAATTGCGCGCACCCGGGTTGGAGGGATCGAATAATTTGGAAGCTCGGTGGCCTGGCCTCGCCGCGCCTCGTCTCTGGACGGTACAGCAACGTAGGTACTGGGCGCTTCCTCGTATTACCAAGCACCCGATCCATGCCTGGACAGTACTGCGCACTCCGTACTCACTACTCGTACTCGTAAGGTATGAGCCGAGGGGCGTGTGTGTATGTGCGTGCGTGGCACAGCCACCTTCACGAGCCACGCGATGACGGAGCCGCCTGTCATCCACGAGCTTCCGCCACACTCCCTTGTGTTCCACACCAGCAGGCGCTTTCGCGTCACATGACGTCTCTATGAGTCCCTGCTAAGCTGCCTCTGGACAATGCGTGGTGTGAGCGCGGAAAGCTTGGGAGGGAGGCTTGGGAGGCCATCTTTTCCGTCCGTTTCGACGCTGCACGGCCGGTTCCCCGATCTGATGACTCAGTCGAGCCATGCCTGCCTGCCTGGCCCGAGGCTCCTTTGGCGGAGGAATCCCAACATGCCAGGCCGGACACCTGCAAGGCAAGGCCTTCCTGGTCCCGGCCCTCCGGCGTGCGGGCGTCCTGCATGCACCGACTGCTCGTAGTGCCACGCGTATTGGATGACTGGCCCGGCCCGGGCGGCCACAGTAATTCAAATCAAATCGCGGGACCCAGATTGCGCCGCGCACGTCGTCCGGGGCCGGCGGATGGTCACGCGACCCTCGGAGCCCTCGTTTCAGCCAGAATCATGTCCTGCCCGTGGTAGGATGACGAGGGCCTCGGGCACTGCAGGGTAGCCCACTGGGAACACCGGGTTCTGGATGGAGCCGGCCGAACATGGCGAGGCACGGCGACGAGTACCCGTTCCTCCCGCATCGCCAGGAATGGCAAAGGGGTGCAAGAACAAAAACAAGGGAGGGGGGTGGGTGGTGCCCGGACGGGGAACAATGCCTGGAGCGAGGCAGATGCAGAGGGCACCAACAAGAGCTGCAAGAGAGGCAAGAATTTTTCTTTCCCTCCCTGGCTGCATCTCGCATCCGTCGGTCGCGCTTCTAGAACGGACAAAGTCGCGTGGAAGACTGGGTTGCGCAGGAGCCGAGACTTCGGTGACGCCGACGGGACCTGCATAGGGTCGGTCGGTCGGCTGGGGTGGGAAATTTTTCCACCTCCAGCTCTTCAGGGTTTCCGTCCACACACGCACGGTGCGCCGGCGCCGCGGCTGGAGGATGCAGGGTGCCCTGATGGGCGCCCGCAGCACGGAGGACACCTGAGCAACTCAGCACCTACCTAGGGCGAGGTGCTTAGCCACCGGCGAGCAGCCTGGGGGCGTGGGTTGGGGTGGCAGGCGGGCACCAGCTCAGCGGCTCATGGTGCGCAACACCGTCTGGGACCCCTCAGCCCGCTTGGCAATGGAAGGTTACCTACGGACACTGCGCACGGAGCCGCTGGAACGCACTGGAACCCAGCCAAGCCAGCCAAGCCACACC
This sequence comes from Purpureocillium lilacinum, assembly GCF_023168085.1. Taxonomy (NCBI): domain Eukaryota; kingdom Fungi; phylum Ascomycota; class Sordariomycetes; order Hypocreales; family Ophiocordycipitaceae; genus Purpureocillium; species Purpureocillium lilacinum. The sequence goes on from NW_027072112.1 coordinate 1,704,550, forward strand.
CCCGGCGCCGGGGACCACCTCGACAGCCACCCTCACCTCAGCCCGATCGGTTCTCGCCCGGGGGTCCAGAGATCTGGCTCGCTTCCGTGTGCGCCGTGTCCCGCCGAACACTGCGCTGCGCTGCGCTGTGCGATGCTGAGGTCCCGGCGTGGACGCCATCGGTGGATGCCTCTGGTGCCCGGGTCGTCGGCGAGGTGGCTGCTACGGCGGCGCGCGTCGTACCATGCGCTCGGTGCTATAGAGCACCGCCCGTCCGACGGCGTCGCGGACGCGTCCCCGGGGGCCGCGACGCATGCATGCGCTCTGCCTCTAGTACCAGGTCGTAGCTCAAACGTGCCTGTACGCGCCAGCTCAACCGGGGCCGCGTCGCACCCGCGCAGAGCGTGCGCGGAGCGTGCGCATGCCAGCGCATTAGTACCTCAGGTGCCTTCTGGATGGTCAGCGTGGGCGAGCGAGAGAGCTGGTCCCGAGTCGCGAGCGGCATCATCAGGGACGCACCGCCCAGCAACAAAACCATCAGCGCATCAGGCCACGGCCGGACGGGGACGATGCGCCGGGCTGTTCTCGCTCCCTAGCGCGGTGCCGCCGGCGCTCGGCTCGATCTCGGCATGCGGCGGCAGCGCCCGAAGCGCGGGCCCCTCCACCAGACCACCGGGAGCCTGCAACAACCTTTTTTTCCCTCTCTTTTGCCGTGCTGTGCAGCGGCGGCAGGGGGCTGTTGCACCGCCGAGCCGCGGCAGCTCTGGCCCAGGTGGGCTACCGCACTGGCGGGGTGGTGGTGTGGTGTGGTGTGGCCACTGTGGTGCGGGGGTGACGGCTGTCCGTGCTTCGTCTGGAACCTTCAACCTCTGTAAGGTTGCCCGTCCGCGGGTCGGTAAACCCTGGAAGCCTGAGACCTGCAGTTGATGTTGGACAGGCCCAGCGCCTTGGCGCAACCGGACATGCCCGTGCCGTCCGTCTTGTCCCGAATACATGTGCGTCTACGAGCACGGAGCATAGCAGGCTCGAGTTGCTCATGGTACCACCAGGTAATCAGGATGTCAGGACGCGCCGGCGGCGTTGGCAAGGCGTTGGCAACGTCGAGGGTGCGCTGCACCACGTCGTCTTCTCGACGAGGTGCGGTGGGGACATTCTGCTCCGTAGGTGTTTTCACTGAGGTGCCCGTGATAACTTTGGGCGGGTACCTAAATTTAGGCCGCCCCGGAGGGGTCTTTGGGGTCCCAGTTTCGGCAGGCCCACCCCGCGAGGTCGACGCGCTGCCAAGACGGAAGTGAGGGGGGGCAGATGGGCTGGAGGGCGTGACAAGCAGCAGCACGCAGCAGCTGCCACCTCGGCGCGATACCTATCCCTCCACTTTGCCTGGCAGTGCCATGAGACAGACCTGGAAGGGAGGCGGGACAACCACGGCCTCGCCCACCAAGGCACTACTGCCAGAAGCTACGGCAAAGTCCCCGGGGTATTGTCTTCTGGTCAGTTGTATTAGCACAGGAGTGACTTTGGCTTGAGGCGCAGCGCTGCGACGGATCGCGGTCCAGAGCCGGGCAAGGCAGGTGAGGCGCCAACAGACTCGAGTGCGGCCGTCGACCCCATCGCTGCCCGGGATACGGCGCTGGTGCTGCGACCCCGTCCAGGTGTCAGAGAGGCCGCTTCAGTTGCGCGCTCTGCCAGGAGCCAGCCCAGCTGGCACCGGGTCGCCCTCGCGTCGCCCCTCCTCCGAAGCAGCTCGCCGAGATTCCTCGCTCATGTCTAGCGCAGCCCGTTCGGTCCCATGACCAGATTGCAACTGCCCGGTCCCGCGAGTGACTCAGTGCGACAGACTGAGTGAGGTATGCCCGCAACTCGTGGGAACCCGGGGCAGCTGATGTTCGAGAACACCCCAGGCCGGTCCAGATGAGGGCGCCCGGTCAGTCCATCTGGCATTCATTGTCGGTGCCATCCTGACGACAGTCCGCGTCCAGGAGCATCGGCAACGCACAACCGCCAACGCAACACATCGGCGAGACGTAGCGAGCCCATCGATCTCGCGGACGGGTACCTACATTGGGATATCTCCGACACGCCAGCACGCGAGTACACATCCCCTCGCCGCCATGCTCACCGTGGTTTGTGGGGGCTGGCCTACCAGCGTGGCCTTGTCACGGCCAAAAAAGGCTTCGGATACTTGTACGGGTTTGCGTCGGCTCCCTCAGTGAGCTCTGGTTCGCGCAGGCAGGTCGTCACACACCCGGCACGCGAGAACCCGGGACGCGTCACGCGCGGCAGGTCACGGGGGCAGCGCGCTGGGTCATGGTCGATGTTATTGAGCTCTGTTTGAGCGGGGTTCCATTATCCCCGAGATGTAGACCGCCGTTTCCCTGATATGGTACAAAAACACCCGTTAAAAACCCAAGACCCGGATCCGTAGTCATCATGAAACACCCCAACATGGCCCCGAACGGCGGGGAAAACGAGACGCGCCCAAGGCGAACAAATTCGTAACGGACATGCAATAAAGACAATCGCTTAACCACCGAAACCGTACAGGGTGCGGCCTTGTCGCTTGAGCGCGTAGACGACATCCAATGACGTGACGGTCTTTCGCTTGGCGTGTTCGGTGTAGGTGACGGCGTCGCGAATGACGCCCTCGAGGAAGGTCTTGAGGACACCACGGGTCTCCTCGTAGATCACTATGAGGATCGCGTGTCAGCTTGCGTGTTGCTTGCGCCTGTGCAGGCTTCCATGGTGGAGAGGGGGCCTACTGGCAGAGATACGCTTGACGCCGCCACGACGAGCGAGACGTCGGATAGCGGGCTTGGTGATACCCTGGATGTTGTCACGAAGAATCTTGCGGTGACGCTTGGCACCGCCCTTGCCGAGGCCCTTGCCGCCCTTGCCGCCTGTCGCATGGCTGGTTAGCATTGTCTGCCTTCGGCTGTATACATGGATGGCCGTTGTGGGCAGTTATGACTCACGTCCAGTCATTGTGATGGGTGGTTGGTGGGTAGCGTTGAGGTCGGGTTCTTTGTCGCGGACAATTACGCGAATGGCAGTATGAGGTGGGATAGGGATAGATGGGGTGGTGGTCAACAAAGGCGCAGTAGGGGCGGCGGCGGGCGAGCTTAAGTACAGGTGGGCCGAATCACAGATCAGTTTGTCGCCTGGGGCTGATGCGCGACTGATTGTGCCGGGGGGGAGGGGGAAAAAAACATGCCACGGCCGAATGGGGGCACTGGCGCGTGCGCGCGTCTGCGTGTGCCGGGGGCGCGGCAGCCGGGGGGTGGGCGTGACGGGAGGGAGGAGGAGCTCCACAGCGCAAACAGGCATGAAACGAGAGAGACGCGCCAACTGGCAACAACACGGGACGGGACATCCGGCACGTTCGAGATGTCTTGGGATGGCTGGCCTGTGGCTGTACGTGCTACGCAGGTACGTACGTACGTAGTGCGTGGTGTATCAACCTCAGGGACGTGCTCGTGTGGTATCTCGTGCGTGCATGGTTCCAACCGCCATGGCTCTCATGTAAGGGAACGCGGCCATGGAGCGATTGTACGGGTGTCATTTACGTTGCACGTACGGCATGTATCCGCCGGTAGGGTACGTACGAGTACGCACATGGCGCTGGTACCCTATGCCATGTGTGAGGCACCGATGCACGACCTCGACGGTTCATTGTGGTGGACAAGGCAGACGCAGCGTACCGGAGAGCAAGGACTGTTAGTTGTCTTTGTCGATGTGAGCGACGGATCGTGTCCATGAGTATTCCCTGTACTGCTTGTATGCGTGCAACGCTTCGCGCTACCGTGCGGGCATTGTATGTGGGGTGTGAACATCCTAGGTGTGACCAACTCGGCGGGCACTGCACCACATCACCGAACCTCGTGCAATGGTTTATTGCACTGTGCATTGGGAGCCCGTGATGGATATCTGCCTGCCATTTACGGCATGCCAGGGCGATGGCTCTTGGTCACCGCCAGGTGTGCGCACACATGGCATCTAAACTCCGACCCGTATGGCGTCGACGGGGCTGTCTGCTGTCTGCCAGCCATACATATTAATAACGTTCATGGCTATATGTTGTCGAGCGGTCGTGGTCTTGACCGTGGTACTACGTATCTTGAACCAACTGCATCGGCAAACGACTGGCACCACGCGGTATACGGAACCTTTAAAACAGGCAACGAGACACATGCAGAACACGAACCAGACGAATACGCGAGTCGATTCAAGGCCACGAACAATACAGCAGCAACACGTCAAGAGGCGAAATGCTTATAATTACTTCTGCCCGTACGCACCACATGTGTGGAAGATAACCGTCGAGGGGCTGTAGGGTAAATAAATGGTGTCCTCGCATTGACGCCGCAATAAAGTGTAACAACCGCCGAGGTGTATAATGCAGCCCGTAGCCAATCAAAAATCGGCGCACCGGTTGCACGGAAGACCCACTGCAAATTTCCACATCGGGTTACGTCGTGCACGCCGTGACACGGACAGGCCAGGCACCACACGCAGGCGGCGCGGTTGCAACGACGCCGCCCAGGCCTTATCGACAAGCGTGCGCACAGGCCAGGCTGGGCGAGGCGCCGAGTGTGTACTGAGATGCTCGTGATGAATGGACCAGAGAAGGTACGGGGCACGTGTATGCGCACCTAGGTAGGTATACATGCGTGCCTAAGCAACACCGAGACGCACAATGCACGGCGGCGACGCGACGCCTGGACATTTGACGCACGCAGAGCGCGGTCGCGGCGAGCACGCGAACCGGGCAGTGTGTCTTCACGTTGTCTCGGTCGCCAAGGGCAGCCGGGCGCCGCACAGCGCTGCGCTGCCCGGGGGCGCTGCCCCGCCCGTCGCCAAAAGCATGGAGAACAGGGGCGCCGGGCATTCTTGCCAATCTCCACACTGCGCCGCGCCTGCGCATTTCCAAACGGCAGCTCCCCCACCCCTGCGCGCGCCCCTCTGGAACCCGATTTCTGGCATGACTGCCTTTCAATTAGTGAACCCGTCCGCCCCCCCCGCTCAGCGCGTCAGTCCGAAAATCCGTGTCACACACGCACACACACACACACACACACACACACACACACTTTGACGCAGGGAAAACCAAAGACGCACGGCCCACTAGCGCGCAACGCATTTTCTCAGATCAGCCGCCGCGCCTTGCCTGTGCCGGCCAAAGGTATTAAAGCGCCCCCCCGCCCACCTCCGTCTCCCAACTTTTCCTCCTGCATCTCACACCCACTTCGTCACCAACCCCACACCGCCCATCAACAACACACGCGCAACATCATCAACAACAATGGCCCGCACCAAGCAGACCGCTCGCAAGTCCACTGGTGGCAAGGCTCCTCGCAAGCAGCTTGCCTCCAAGGCTGGTGAGTCACCCTATTCCTGACATCTCCGTCACTTGCACGGGCCTGTCATCAACACTACTTGGCGCACCTGCTAACGCGCCTCACCCCAGCCCGCAAGAGCGCCCCCTCCACCGGTGGCGTCAAGAAGCCTCACCGCTACAAGCCCGGTACCGTCGCTCTTCGTGAGATTCGTCGCTACCAGAAGTCGACTGAGCTCCTGATCCGCAAGCTCCCCTTCCAGCGTCTGGTGAGTTACACGCACCCCTCGAGCCGCACGCATCACACACCACTAACACTCCTTCACAGGTCCGTGAAATCGCCCAGGACTTCAAGAGCGACCTCCGCTTCCAGTCCTCGGCCATCGGTGCTCTCCAGGAGTCCGTCGAGTCCTACCTCGTCTCTCTCTTCGAGGACACCAACCTGTGCGCCATCCACGCCAAGCGCGTCACCATCCAGTCCAAGGACATCCAGCTTGCCCGCCGCCTGCGCGGTGAGCGCAACTAGACGATGGGATCCGGGATATAGCCATGGGCTTTACGACTTTTGCTTTTGACGATGGAATCATGGGTCGGGGGTTAATCACGGCGTTACAATGAGACTTGCTTTGCACCACAGTTGGGATGTACATTATACCAGGCAAACAAGCCGGCCTGGGCGCCCGCGGAATGCAACTGGACCGGACGCGGTCTATGATTTCTACATGCAAAGCGTACACCAAAAGTGAAGTGATCGACGCGGAAAGGTGACATGGAGGCGATGTAAACAGGCGAGGCGCGCACGACGCGTCATCGCGTGGGATTGTTATTGTGGCCACACGTCGGCCCACCTGGCGCTAGCAGCCCGAGTCCGATCAAGGCATTGCCTGGCCACGTGGAACTTGTCTTGGATACTCATGCTAATAAAAGCAGCACGTAATAGTGATCGCTCTAGATGTGCAGGTGCTACCCCTGATGATGAGCTAGGTCGAGTCGGGAGCCAGCGCCTCAACACCGCCTGCCCGGCCTCACGATGGCTAGCCTGGGCCTGCGGTTAGCTCAAGTCGCAAGCTCGGACAACTGTGTTTCACGGAGCTCTCGATGGCTGCCGTACAAATGGTCCGCTCGCTGGGCAAATACGAGTACAGTACATGGGACGAGGCCCGCAAGCGATAAGCAAACCGAAGCCGCTGCGAAAGAGCGCACCCAACACTGTTCGTCGTCTCGTTCAAAGCAGAGCCTTCCATCCGCCAGCCTCCGGACGCTTCAAGCCGAGGAAGGTAGCCACTTGGCCGAGGTGGTCGACGCCCCAGAATGACTCAGTCTGGCCGGCCGCGTTGGTGCACACCATCCATGGGAGGCCGAAGGCACCAGCGGCAAAGGCCTCGTCCGTGTTGCGTAGCAGAGCCGCCTTGCCCGTGCCGGAGGCCTCTGCGGCGACGGTGGCGGCGGCGTCGCTGCCGAGGACCTTGCCCAAGAGCGAGCCCAGCACCTCGGGCTTGTGCGTCTCGCGATGCTCCACCCAGAAGTCGTGGAAGAGCGCGTCCAGTGCCTGCACCAGGCGCTGCTGCCGGCCTCTGCCGTCGGCCTCGTCGAGCGCCGCGAGCTGGCGCATGATGCCCAGCGTCATGGGCGGGAAGTTGTCCGGCAGCTCCTTCTTGATGGGCACCTGGAGGGTGTCGGCCCAGAGCTGCCGGTTGCGGTTGATCCACGCCTTCTTATCTGCAGCGCCGCGGTCAGCAGGCTCTCGTCCCGTTCCTGGTCCTTCCCGTCTTCGTCGCCCCGATCAGCGCGCGCGGCCCCCGACCCACGTACGTACTCGTAATGTTGATGGGTGCCGTGTTGCCGCATGCCTTCATCAGGCCGCCCAGGAAGATGGGCACATACGTGACATCGCACCCCTGAAAGACTGCGTGGTGCTGTGCCGGCGTCAGTTGGCGTGCCCTGCGTGGGCGGCGGGAGGGAGCGAGCGGAGACATACCCGGAGCACGTAGTATGCAATGTAGGCGAACGGACTGACCGTGTCGACGTAGAGGGTGATTTTGTTGCGAGGCATGTTCGGGTGGCGTCCAGCGAGGCGACTGTTGGCGGCGTGCTACGATGGAGGCAAGTTGATACCTCCGGGAGTCCAGGAATTCAATTGGGTGTGGCTTCAAGGTGCCGGTCGGGCCGTCGTGGGCGACGGGAGAGCTTGTACTTGTAGCCACCGCGAGTTAGCCCCAGTAGGGGCCGCCTTCCCCCGCTTGCCCCCGAGCAGCCGAACACCTAGCGGCAATGCCTTCATGGAAACACATCGCCGCTGCGAGCCGCCCCCTCTCTCCACTGACATTGCCGAGAAGGGCGCGCAGCGCAGCCTCGGCTCACGTCTCAAATGCGCGTCGGCTCAACCACAGACAGGTGTGGTGCTGTGAGACATGCGTCGAACGAGGGTAGGCTCGTAACCCGATTTCTAGCATGAAGATACGAAAAACGAAGATACAAACGCGCGCAGGCGCCAAACGCAAATCCCACATGTCTTCTTGACAGGCGTGCCCTCCCACGCCTTCGCGTACCAACTCACTTCGTACCGCCCGATCGCACTGTCACACCAATACATCCTCGTCCGCGCGCGCCACCTCGGAGCATTCGCTGGCCAGCTTCTCACGCCAGCGAGTCTACATGGTACGTCGGCAACTGGGTAAGCACATCAAAGCCACCCGTTCCGACCTTGCCCAGCCTACCCATCACCAACCGGCTGCTCGGCGTCGTCAGGTCATCCCAGTCGCCATCCAAAACAGCGTCCTTCAAGAACGCAAGCGTAGTCTCGAAGCTCATTTTGGTGAACGGGCTGACGTTGCCCCTCAAGCCCATGCGGCTGAAGGCTGTGAAGTCGCCGTTCCTCGTCATGTAGTCTGCAATCAGGTTCAGATGCCGACTGTCGACCGCGATGCCGTGTGACTGGAAGACGCCTCCCAATTCGCGCACAATGTTGCTCCGACAGGCCTCCACGCCGTACACATCCAGCACTGCGCCGATGTCGTTCGTCTCAATGCGGTTCGGGTCGATGAAGTCGCTGTATCTTTGCATGGCTCGCAAGTTGACGCCCTCTGTGTGTATCACCCGCACGCCCTTATCATCAACAAAGTTGCAAGAGTTGACGCCGGAGATCTGCTGCACCACCGTCTTGCGGACCGCGTCTTGCACGATGTTGAGCATCAGCACTTTGGGAATAACGGCGTCGAACTCCATCGTCAAGTTGCACCAGCCGCCATCCCTCTCGTCGGATTGGAAGTCCGTCAGCTCCGCATAAGCGTCAAGGGCCCGCTGAGTTCGAGCCTTGGCTGACCAAGACGTCACGTCTTCGTCATCGTCCTCCTCTTCCTCGTCCGAGTTGTCGGCATTCCGCGTGGGTGGAGGAGGGCTCCCGCCGAAGCCCTCGTCCTCCATCTCGCTGGCCATGGCCTCCCTCTCATTCGCCCGCTGGATGGCGTCGTCTTCGTCGTCGTTGGGCCCATAAGACACGGCCTCACTGCGGTTCGCACGCTGCTTCGAGTTGGTAGCATCGTCGTCGCCCATGTCGTCGTCGTCATCCTCGCCACGCGCTTCGCCTTCGGGCTCCGGAGCAGCCATCTCCACGACGCCGGCCTTGACTCCAATTTCGGGCGTGGCAGTGGTGGCCTGGGCCTGCCGCTTCTTGATCTCCTTCTTGGTAAGAGACAGGATGGCTCGCAACAGCTTCCGCTCGACCGTATCCATCACATCGCACACGCGAATTGCGTACGTCTTGGTGTACTCTGCCGACGGGAAGAACTTGAGGCTGACGTTGTAGACCTTCGCCAAGCCGTACATCTTGCCTTTGCCCACCCTCTCCTCCACAGAAGCACTGTCAAGAATTTGCCCCAGTCGCAGCGCGCTGATTGACTTGGCGAATACCTCTGCATCGTTCGATGAAAGCTCCGAGATTGGATATAGGGACATGGCCGGCGTAGAAATGTCCTTGCTTGCCGTCATCAGAATCTCGCGAAGTCGCGGGATACCCAATGTAACGTTCTTAGCCGAATGCCCTGCCAAGTGGAAGGTGTTCAGTGTCATCTGCGTCGAGGGTTCGCCCACAGATTGGCCCGCAACAATGCCCACAGCCTCGCCTGGCTCCACAAGAGACCTCAGGTACTTCATTGCAAAAAGCATTTCCGCGTTCTTTCGGTTCAGGGCAACGCGGGGCAGGCCTTGTTGAGTCTTGTCACCTTTCTCGCGCACCAACCCGTCGGCATTCTCCTTGAGGTAGCTTGACATGGCATCGTAGAACGTTTCTGATGTGACGAAAGCGTTCGTAGATGGATCAAAGTTGGCGGAAAGAGGGTCCTTTGCGTTCGGGTCGTTGGCCTTCCCATGCTTGATGGCGCTTTTCATGTACTTGGTGAACGCGGCCCGGTTGGCCCCGAGGCGCTCGCCGAGCTTTGGGTCATATCGTAACTGCGCTGCCTCAGACGTGACATTTTGCAAAATGAAGCTGAAGTCGGACAGGTACTTTTGCTTCGTCACGTCAAGACCGTCCTCACCGTATAGAAACTGAATCATAGACCCATCGGCGTCCCTTACGGTCGTGTCATAGGCAACCGTCAGCCCTTCCATGCCCTTGATGATGCATCTTTGCAGGTAGCCTGAGCGCGAAGTCTTCACTGCTGTGTCGATCAGACCTTCTCGACCGGCCATGTGATGGAAGTAGTATTCCTGAGGCCGAATGCCTGTCAAGAAGCGATTAACAATGTAGCCGCCGGCCCTGACGTTCGTTTCAAACGGCTTGAAGCACGGCAGAGTCTTGCCGCTGACCATCAGAGGCACACGCCTTCCTTCCAAAACCTGTTGGCCGAGATTGCACGAAATGAGGGATGCATTCACTCGCGAGCCCTTGGCTCCCGATGTTGTCATGGCTTGCATTTGATTCTTCGGGAAGGGCTTTTCCAAACCCTTAGGAATGCAGGATTTCTGGACGGCATCCGTGATGTCCTTCGTTCGCTGATTCATCAAGAGATCCAAGCCTTCCTGCTTACTGTCATCGCGCACGACCTCTTCAAGCCGCCGCAGGAGAAGAGGGTTGAGCGGGTTGGTCTGGTTTTCGAGCGACACATAGCCAGATGCGATTTGAACGCCCACTTTATCTGCGGCAAGAAGCTCCTTTCGTCGTGCGTCTTCACCCTCCTGAGTAAGTCGGAGGTCATCCATGCCGCAGGAGAACGCTCTCATGTTGAGGTATCTCGTCAACAGTCGACCAAGGCTGCTCAGCAACTTGCCTGCCACGGCAGGGCCGTAAATTTCGTGAATGGCATGAATCAGGCCTCCAGAACTAGGCCCGATCTGCGACTTGTCCAGAATGCCTGTGATGAACTCTCCGTCCTGAATGAGAACGACACCCTCCTCCGAATTGGCACCCCACTGGTCCGCTCTTATTTGGGCGTCTCTGCGCATTGACAGGCCGCCGCAGTTGGGTGGGCGCATGTTCATGAGGATAGTCGTCACCACCTGCTTGCCTGTCCACCTTGGTAGGGGCTTGATGATTGCCGGGGGCACGAGCTCAATCCTTTCTCCAAGGATGTGTCCGCTCTCCGGGCGCAGGGCACTGTACACCAGTTGGTGGTAGTCGCCCCGAGTGAAGAAGGTGTCGCGATTGCACAGCGTGACCGAGACGGATATGTGGTCTTGAATCAAGCCCCTCAGTGGCTTGCCGGCAGTCCCTGACAAGTACTGGTGGTCAGTGTCGGCGATTTGCAGAGCTTCCGCCCGCGCAACCTCGTTTTGCGGAAAGTGCATGTTCATCTCATCGCCGTCGAAATCGGCATTGTATGTGTTGCAGTTGGCGTAATGCATTCGAATTGTCTTCTCGCCAGGGAGCACCCGTACTCGGTGGCCCATGATGGAGGGCTTGTGCAAGGTCGGCTGCCGATTCATCAACACAACGTCGCCGTTGGTCAAGTGACGATACACCTTCTTGTTTCTCATCCTCGCTGCACTGGTGTTCGTAGGCGCCAGAAGCTGATTAGCAAGCGAGATGCGATCGTCGACTGACTTGTTCCGGAGGTTGACAACTTGGCCGTTTTCGTTCTCGATCGCAAAAGCCCCAGGCCACTTGTCGACGCCATTGATCACGGCCTGCTGCATATCCCGGAAGTTGTGGCTGGTGACGGGCTCCGGGTATGTGAGCTTCTTTGCGAAGACGGGAGGGACGCCAATCTCGTTGGTTTCGATGTTGGGATCCGGGGAGATGACACTTCTCGCGGCATAGTTGACACGCTTGCCCATCATGTTTTTTCGGAACAGACCCTCCTTCTTTTCGAGCTTCTGCTTGATGCCGTCTTCGTTGCGCTTTGCTGCAGCACCCTGGACCGGGTTTTTGGTTTTGTCGATGAGCGCATTGACACCCTCTTGAAGCTCCGTCCAAGCTTGGTGCATCTGGACAACATCGGCATTTCCCGCGTCCAAGGCGTTGTACACTTGGGCAATCTTGCCGCAGCTCCTGAGTATGTTCTTGTACAGCGAGTTCTGCTGGGCCTCAGAAATCTGGGAATCGCCTGTCCGCGCCTCAGGTCGATATCGGTTGGGAGGAACCAGGATCGTTGTCATGAAGAACATGTCGGGGGTGACTTTGGGCGAGCTCCGCGTGGGCGGCTTGGCGTTGTACAGGAGCGAAAGGAGCTCCTGCTCCTTGTCAAAAAGCTCTGCTAGCCTCGCGCGAACCTCCATGGAGCTGATGTATCGTTGCGACGGAGCAAGGTCGGCCGCATCTGCATCTGGCATCTCGATATCCTCGAGCGTAGCCGTCCGTTCTTCGCGGCCTGGGGAGCCAATGTCGGCAACCCCTTCGTCGGACGCGTACCCGTCTCTTTTCCGGGGCTTCTTGCTGTGATAGACGCGCGTCATGGCATCGTCCCACTTCAGGCTCTTCTGAGCCATCTTGGCCTTCTCCTTTCCGGAGAGCGACTTTTCGAAGATCTTGACAAATCTATCTTTCCGATATGTCGGTGATATGCCGCCGCAGCTGGCGCACACTGCCTTCTTGGTGATGTCGGCCAGAAACTCCTTGATGACATCGCGACGCATCTCGCTGGCACCCTCGTGCTTGCCCTTCTTCACATCGCCCCTCCGCAGCTTGCCCCCGCGAAGACAGCGCTGCACGTACTTCTCCCTCGCGCGGGTGACGTTGTCGATGGAAGAGGTGCCTTCCTCTTCAGCTTCGCTATCCCCCAGGCCGAGGGACTCCTGAAGTTCCACAGCAAGTTCGTTCTCGCCGATGGACCCGACAATGTGGGCCTGTTGTATGAGGCCATGCTGGAGGAGGCGGAGCTTGCACGTGTACTTATGTAGCTCCTTGGGTGGCAGGCGAAAGCCTTTGCAGTAGACGCATGTCGCACGAAGGAGGCGGTATGCCTGGTCCATAAAAACAGGATGATAGACAGGGACGGGCAGCTGGATGTGACCCGGATGGCCGGGACACGAGGCCTGGTTCAAGTTGCAAGTCGAACATCTGTGATAGCCACGTGTTAGCCCTTAGATTGTCGACGTTGGGTGAGCGAGCACTCGAACTTACGGTGAATCGCCCCAGGAGCCGAGGGCCGGGTCGTAGAGACCACCAGGCACCGGGTTTAGGAGATTGTCGAAGGTGCTTTCATTCTCGATCCGCTTGACGGATATGGCCCGGATTTCCTCGGCGGAGAGAAATGTGAACTCGACGCTCTCCACCTCGGAGGCGACGGGCTGTGCGATATTCATGACTGCACTTCGTCGAGGGCCGGAGGGGGAGAGACGAGTTCAACTCTGCAAGCCAATTCCATCCGCTGGGGGGGACAAGGAGCGGTTCGCGATGGCGGGCAGTAGTGCAAGGTGAACAAATTTTTGGCGGTCCCGGGCGGCAGAATTTCTCGGGCAGCCGTAGGTGGATGCTGCAGGCGGTCCAGCCAGTGGGTCCTCAGGCGCTCCACAGCCAAAAACACTAACAGCACTCGGTTGTTGCTGTTTCCGTTATCCACACTTTTGGTTGCTACTCATCATCACCGCGGCACGCCCCGCGCAAGGCTCTCCGAATACGACCTCGACCCGTTTTCAGCTTCTGCTCACCGCAGCGCCTTGCCCTGGCACCTCTGAACCGGCCCATACGGTCTCGCCGGACATTTCGACTCAACCTCACTCGGTGGGGGAGCATACGGGCAATCAGGTCGGCGACGGGCCATCATCGCAGACCTTGCTCTTCCGCCGAACAGCCAGGCGAGACATCGGGCATCGCGTGACACGACGCGAGGCTACGATCGGACGCGGACGCTACAGCGCAAACAGCAACTTGGATAACGGAGGGGCCGACTTGCGACAACATGGACTCGCCCCATCAGCCTGGCTTGGGCCCGCGCCGTGACGCGTCGTCGAGGGTCCAAAAACCGGAGTCTACTGCCGACAAGATGGCGGCCCTCAAGGCACGGGTGGCGGCCGCCATCGGCACGAGCAAGGCAAAAGGCGGCTTAAGCGTTGGCCTGCACCCGGCTCTCGAGGATCTTGGGTCGTGGAAATCGCAGACCAAGAACACGGACAGTCCGAAGACGCCACAAACACTACATGTTGAGCCAGCGAAGTCGCCTCGGCCAGCCATGCCGGCCGGCCGGCCGGGACAGGGCAAGAGCAGGGACCAGAACCCGTACTTTGACGAGAACCTCGCCTTGCAAACGACGGGAAGTCGACGACGGGAACCCAAGCACCTGGTCTTCAATCAGAAAGGCAAGTATATTCAGCAAGCGAGCGCACTCCGTCGGCAGGCCGCCCTGGAAAACATGAAGAAGAGGATAGCGGAACAGACGCGCAAGGCCGGCATCGACGATGACCTGGATGTCGAGAAGAACTTCGTGGTTGAGGCACCTCCGAATATTGAATGGTGGGACGAGGGCTTGCTTGATGGACAGAGCTATGACGACCTCGAGGACCCGACAAAGCTGAAAATACTTTCGTCAGACAGCATCGTGACGGAGTACATCCAGCACCCAGTTGCTCTGGAACCCCCTCAGGACCGTCATGCACCGACCGCGAAACCCATGTACCTGACGTCCAAGGAGCAAGCCAAGATCCGCCGGCAACGTCGCATGGCGGAGCTGAAGGAGATGCAAGCGAAGATCCGACTCGGATTGGTACCCGCACCACCCCCCAAGGTGAAAAAGGGCAACCTCATGCGTGTCCTTGGAGATGGTAACCACTACCCCCCAACCCGGCGCGCCATAGAGGCGCTGAGTACGTCACTGACTTGGAATTACAGTCGCTGTCAAAGATCCTACGGCAGTCGAAGCGAGGGTCAACCGCGAAATCGCGGAGCGTCACGAGAAACACGTCCACGCCAACGAGGAACGCCAGCTCACCAAAGATCAAAAACAGGAAAAGGTGGCGAAGAACCAGCAAAAGGATGCGGACAAGGGCATACACGTTCTGGTCTTCAAGATAAGCAGCCTGGCCAACGGCCAGCATCGGTACAAGATCGGTGTCAACGCCGAGCAGTTGGGCCTCACGGGGACTTGCATCATGCACCCCAAATTCAACCTCGTGATTGTTGAGGGCGGAGCATGGAGCATCAACAAATACAAGAAGCTGATGCTTAACCGCATTGAATGGACCGAGAATTCGCCACCGAAATCGAGGGACGACAAGCGCGAAGCTGGCCGCGACTGGCTCAAGGCCGAGACCGAGGATGGGAGCCTCAAGGACATGTCGTTGAACGAATGCAAGCTTGTCTTCGAAGGCGAGCAAAAGGCGAGAGGCTTTAGGAAATGGGGCAGCAGGGTTTGCGAGACGGACCAAGAGGCGAGGGACGTTTTGTCACGGTCCAAAATGGACAATTTTTGGTCTCTGGCTAAGGGGCTCGCTTAGACAAGATTAAGCTTTGAATGTTGGTTTAGTGCTAGGGAAGGACCAGGTTTCTGGGGGCAATGCCAACGCATTAAAATCTGCATTGTCCGCCCACCTGACTTTGCCATGTGTGTCTGTAAGAACTAGTGACATTGCTCCGATGAAGTGCTCCTTCCCACCCTGTGTTTCTGGTCCCCAACGAGTTACCCAGGGGCCTGCAAATGATATGTTTTCTCCGCGCTGCTATCTTCGCCAATGTTGCTCAGGCGGTAGCGCGTGTTGTGAAGTCAGTGGTGGCATCAATAGGCCCTTCCCACTCCCCTCACTGTTCTCTTGCTCGATCCTTGGGGCTGGCGGGACGGGAACCGGGAGTCCACGGCCGTGCAAATCGAGCGTTTTGATGTCGAATCTCTTGGAACAGCCATCTTCCATGTGCCTAGATTAAGCGCCCAGTGTCAGCGTTCAACGTAGACGCAGCGGGACAGGACGTGGTATCGACTGACCTCCGCAAGGTGTCTTTGCGGGCGAAGAGCCGGCCGCAGTAGTCGCAACGGTGATTACGCTCCTTGACATGGACACTCTGGTGATGTCGCTGAAGATCGGTTTTCCGAACAAACTTCTTATTGCAGCCGCTCACCAGACACGGAAAGGGGTATTCACGTTGGTCGTCATGAGTTTCGAGATGTGACTTGTAATTGTAACTGCGACTGAAGAACTTGCCGCAACCCTCAACAGTACACTGGAAGTTGGCCTCCTCTTTCGTAGTGTGCTTTCGAGGCGCACGTCGCGTCCGGGTGGAATTGGGAGCGGCAGAAGCTGGCGCGGTCGACGCCGACGGCACTCCTTGCGGCAGGAGGTTGCTGTCGCCGGGCCTTATCCACCCTTGCGTGACGAAACGCGGTGGCGACTGCGAAGGGAACGCGTTGATCGAAGTGCTCAGGAGGGTGTCGGCAGCATCGTCGGAGGGGCATGTTGGCAGGGTCAGTGCTTGGTGTGACGATGGTCCGGAGGGCGGATCGTGCGGGTTCACTCCCAGCATGCCGACGTCATGCGGGGCGTATGCGAACTCACTGCTATGGACGACGGGATGCACAGTTCTGTCCCCTGCAATGTGTGCCGCGTGCCGCGCCGCCCATTCCTGATTAGGAGACGGATGGGCGTGGTAGATTTCAGCAACCGGTTCCTGGGGCTGAACCACGTCGTAGTTGGAGAAGAGCTCATGGCTGGCGGCAAGTACCGGAGGTAGCTGGTGAGAATACTCCCACTGTGGCTCGGTGATGGTCCTCGGTGCTATAGCCTGGTGCGGCCGACCTAGAAGTGGCCGGCTGGTCATCGAAGAGGAGCCTCGATCGAGGTCAAAGAGGGCGGCAGGAGGATATCTGGCCGCCGATGGTGCTGAGGAACGGTTTGGAACCATGCCATAGTGTGGTGTTGCGTGTTGTTGCTGGTGCTGTCGGTGTTGCTGTGCTTCTTGGTGGCGATTCTGTGGCGGCAGCGGCGGCGGTTGTTGCTGTTGTTGCTGTTGTTGCTGCTGTTGTTGCTGCTGTTGTTGCTGCTGTTGCTGCTGTTGCTGCTGCTGCTTTTGGTGGTGCGACAGTGCTGGCGACGGGATGACTGGGGAAGGCGTGAGGTCCATCATTCGTCACGGATGGTTATTCAAAGCTGGCTTGCCGTGCAAGCGGTTGGACCGCCCCGAAAGGGGGAGAGGGAGCTGGCAGTGACCACCGTGGATCAACCATCGGAGTTGAGCACCGCTTCATGAGTTGCACCTGCAGTGATCCCCGACGCTGCGCTCCACCAGTTTGGAAACATCAGGGACGATGACAGCACGGCGATTGTCCGTTGGGATTACCGCTGGGCCAGGAACAAGAGCCGCGATGGAACGTCCGGGCAGGACAGGCTTCACAACCGCGCCGGGAAAGCAACGGCGCAGGCCTTTGTCGGAGTAACGTCTGCGTGTCGTGATCAGGACTGGCCAACAACGCGGCGGGATCTTCTAGAGGGCGAGATGCCGCCGAGAAACAGAAGCATGGAATCAGCGTGGAGGTGGCAGGCGGCTGCGGCGACTGAACGAGCAGTTGGCCTCGTCCAGGGGGGGCTTGTTTGTTGGAGCATCAAGAGGCAACCCAAACACGACTGCGACTAGCTGACACTGGCGCTTGTATATGAACTGCATCCAGCACATTAGGGTAAAAGCATGAACGGAAAGGAAGGAAACGCAAAGAAATATTTAGGCCAGCGGGTGGGTGGGCCGAGCATCGAGTGACAGGCCGTGGACCAAGTACAGGAAGCCAGTATGGGGAGCAACCCAGCAGGGCGGGAAATGCGCACACAAGAGCAAGTCGTGTACGAAGTAGGGACATGCAAGTAAGACGTCGAGGACTGGGCCAGAACCGGGGGGCCCGTGGCCACGACACAGCGCGAGTACTCGTACACGGAGTCCCGCCGAGGCACACACCACTCCCAGGGTACGAAGTACTCGGCAACGACTCCAAACACCATTCCCGTCACGGAACCCTGGGCTGGCCGAAGGACCCAGGCTGGGTTGGACATGGGGGCCAGGCGATGACAGCAGAATTGAGGGGCCGGCCACCTTGAGCGTGAGCATGCCCCAGACGTGAGCTGATGCCCTGCGAGAGCGGACCGGTGATTTGCTGACGGCACAGGCGTCGGCGCAGGCAGCCTGGCAGCCATTGTTGCATCGCGTAGCCCCAGGGCTGCCCGTCCGTTGGTGACTCGAGACTTATAGGCAGACTCGCCAGGATCTCGCAACGTCCGCTGCTGTCCCGGCCGCTGCACACAAGTCCCGAGAGGCTGGATCGGCCATCTCCTTGGGGCTTGGGGCTTGGAAACTACCCACAAGGCCGCCCCTCCATCCGACGAGGCTGCCGACAGGATACCATCGACGGACGACGAGCATCAGGTGCGTTTGAGCCGAGTCGAGCATCTCGGATACGGACATAGGCCGTTGGGCACACGACCCGCGCTTCATTTTGGAAGTCGACGGCCAAACATGATTGCTTCATCTCGCCAGTGCGGGCGTGGGCCGACGAAGCTTGCCGGACGCTGTGTGATCCAAGCCCGTCTCAACAGGGCGTGGTTCGAGCCATGGCGGCATCAACGGCCACGTCCGGGCTCGGCGACGAGAGAGACGTCGGGCTCGGCCAGGGCCACGCGCCCACGGAGGAGAGCGGGCACGCGCAGAGGTGAGCAAAATCGTGTCGTCGCCCTTTGCCGAAGACCCGGACGATCCGGAGCTGTGGTTCCACGGCGTTTGCTCTGTGCTCTGGAGGTAAGCCGCAAGGTTTCGCATGGCACGTCGCTATGGAGGCTGAGCTCAACAATCGTTCGAGGCGACCCACACACAAACTGACTGGGCGAAACGAGGAGGATGGGATGGGATGGGATGGGATGGGATGGGCGGGCGGATGGATGGATGGATACCGTCCTTTACTCATACCTAGGTACCTAGATGGATGGGGGAACGGTACGTGCCCGGTGCCGCGGGAACTGAATGAAGACGCCTTCGGGGTTGTTGCAAGGCATGGAAAGTACCTCCAGTTTACAGTTCTGTGCAAGGTACCCAAATAACTCGCAACTGCCGCATGGGGGTGCGCGGCCACCGACAACGGACGGCTAAAAGAAACGTCGACGAAGGCCCCAGAATGCCACCACCTACTAGTAGGTAGGAACCTCAGGCAAGGCCCTGCAGGCACGGCCCTGACAGCGGGAGTGTTGGTTGCGGGCTCCAGGCGGTAATCCATTGAACCCGGCCCCGCACTGTGCTGTGCACCGCACCTCCCTCAGGTACGCACGCCTAGGTACGTAGTACATCTCCGGATGGCTTGGCGGAGCCCGCCACCCCCTTGGGTTAGGCGGCCTGGACGTGTCGGCTGTCAGCAGCTCTGGCAGACGGTGACAAATATACCGGGCTGTACGGCAAGCACTCGCCGCCGTCTGGGTTTTCCAAAGTCGATGATGTGGCGAGGGCAGGTCGAGTGGGATTTCTCAGCTTCGGAAAATATACCAAGAGGGACAAAAAAAAAACCGAGCAGAAGCGGCAGCATGGCGCCAGCCCAGGCCGAGGCTGAGGGACCTAACTTACACGCTACGGCCAGTAGGCATGCGCAGTGTAACCGTTCAGCGTCCCGTCTCTCGTGTGTCCGTGCGGCCACCGGCAGGAGGCATGGGTTCAAGTACGGGAGGCACTCCAGGCTTTGTGCCAGGTCCTCTCTGCCTCGACAAAAGGCAGATGAGGCAAAGTAAAACGCGCTGCAAAGTACTTAGGTAGTACTTCCAGGTTCGTACATTACCTCTTATCCCAAGACCCTGTACTTCGCAGTACAAGTGTGTTCAGTAGAGCGTGGATGTACATGTACTGACTAGGTGACCTGGGGCGTCGGCCGGCCCATGCCTGGAGCGGGTGTCGATGGCGACCCTCCTCCCCCCTCGGGCCGGTGGGCAGACCACCCCCCCCCCCCCCCCCCCCCCCCCCCCCCCCCCCCCCGGTCCTGGGTACCTTGCGTTAGCTGCCTATTACCTTGGGTTAGCCTGCGCAGCACTGTGTTGACATGCTGGCTTGGCTGGCCCCCGTTTGGCCTGTTCGCCTCCATGTTTACTACCACTATTATGTACTAGGTACCAACCTAGGTTAACGGGTACGTGCTTAGCCTGCCACCATACGCTTACTTGCAAGACCACAAGCGCAACCACAAGTGCAAATCGCGCGCGAGTGCCGCATGCCTAAGCCAAACGTAACCTGTTCAGGCAGGGATCTGGACCTCGTCCAGAAGAGAGGTTCGTTATGCTTTGGAATATGGAATACGCGCAGAGGCTGACCACGTCGCCGCCCGCCCCCTATGTCGCGCGCACGACTCGCCGACAACACCATTGGACGCCTTGCCGAGAAGCTCTCTTGGCTGACACGGTGTCGGTGTCGGTGTCAGCAGGTGTGCAACAGTGTCATTAGCTATTACGAGTTTCCGGGTTCCCCGCGAGTGCAAAGCAAGCGTCCCGCACAAGTCCTGTAGGCACTAATTTACTATACGACACCACGGCCACTAACCGTTGCACTTGATGAGGCTTCCTCCCGGGGCCCTCAAAGGTTAATGTGCACGGCCGCGGCGCAGACACACAGCAGTAGCCCGGGCGCAATGCCATGTGCGTCCGTGGCTTCGGCCCCGGGTAAAGACTCGGGCCAACAGAACACCTCAAACTGCGCCTATTGCGCCAACCACGTCAAAGCTGTTATGATTACCCAGCGAGGACGCGAGAGCGTTCCTGTCGCCGGTGGCGTCAATGAGAAATCTTGCCAAATCCTCGTACACTCGAGCACGCAATCATCGTTGCTACTGTCCAGGGTACAAAGGCAGCGAGGGGCCTTGCATGACCAGGTGGCCCAGGTATATAAAATAAAACACAAGCAACCACCTGCAAACCTGGAACTCAAAACGGCTGCTGGCACACGCATGGGCGTTGCCTGGTACTGCTTCTTATAAGTACGAGGTACCTCTTCAGGAGGCATGCCTCGACTCCCCGCACCCACCGTCCGGTCCACGCCGGCAAGTGGTTCCAGCCGTTCCACAGATGGGGACACATCGACCAAACACCCTGATAATCGCCTTTGGGGCCTAGCTTGGGGTACTCTCGTGTACATGCGTACTTGTAAGCTGATCCTGGTGTGTGTCGGGCCCGCCCCTTTCTGCGACGACAGTGGCACACCATGGCCGCTAATGCTCGTGGCGCACCTTCTCCGCGCTCTCCTTGAATGCGGAGAAGGCCAGTCTTTGCAGTGCCTCGCTTTGGAATCCTCCGGCGGATGCTCGGCTGCTTTGCCTCCCTGCCGCCAGAGTCTGATCCTTGTGAATGCCGCGGCGAGCTCGACCTGAATAGGCGACAGACGCTACAGATTGCCTCAGTAAGATCGATCCCGAGACGGCGAATAGGCTGACCGGTACTTTCCGAGACCCGTGTACGTGATTTAGGCCGTCTTTCGATAACAGGTACAGCTGTTACACGGCCGAGACTTTGACACGCAAACCGAAAGATTTCTTGTCGTCGTAGGAAAACAGTCCCCGCAGCCCCTGGGAAATGCAGGAAAGCAGCTGAGGAGCATTCATACCCGAAAACAAAACGACTCGTCCTACCGACGGTGTGTGGGAGGGTTGGTTGCCCACGTGGGGTTGGAGTCCCTGGCCAGGAGTGAAAAAAGGGCTCATTTGCTCAGGCCAGTGGTGCGTCGTGGTGTGGCGTCTGTTTATGGTGACAGTACTGTGGCAATAATTGTGCGCCAACTCAACGACTTGACCCCTGACGAGCACACCGGAGGGACAAATGATCAGTCCATTTGTCGGCTGTCGTTTGGGGGGGGGGGGGGGGGGGGGGCAGCTAGTCGACTGCGATACGCGTGCCCCTTTTCAACGCCGTGAGCTTGAGGGAAATAGTCTCCACCGGTAATGTTGCTGCTGATGGTCCTGGTTTGGGTTGAGTTTGAGTGGCACGGCCGATCGTGACATGAACCCAAGACGCCCGCGATCATGCCAATAATACGGGCAGCTTCGGCGCGCAGCTTCGGGCTATCACGCCAGGTCTCTGTGGAAGAACGCGAGAGGGAACCTCCAAAAGGCAAACGACCATCTGTCGCGGACACAAGTTGGCAAGATGCTCTGTCCCAGATCTTCTGCCTGAAGGTGGCCCGCCAGAGGGACCTGGTGCAGCAAGGCTGCTTCAAAACCACGCAGGGGCTTTGGTCCAAATCCCGCCGACAGTCCCTTGAAGCTGGCAACAGTATTATTTGTGAGAAGCTCAGATGAAGCCGCCTTGACGGCACGCTGGATCCCCGTTTCCCCAGAAACTGACAGAGACATGGCTGGAGAAGAACTATTCGCCTCTGACGGACGGGCTTTGGCAGGACAACGGTGACCAAGACGCCAAATGGCCCTTTGTTGGCGGTCGCCAGCCCACGCTGCGCAGTGCCACTACCCAGCCAGGGGGACTGTTTCGAGCAAGAAGTCCTTCGCAAGGCTCACCTCGTTAGAGGTGCCACACACAAGGCCAGCCCTGTCGTCGCAACTGTCGAGAGGCTGCGCTAGGATATCCTCGCCAGTGGTAGGATCGATGGCCCTGCCCCCAGCACACTCCATGACCAGCGCCACTGGGCAAAGCTCATACAGGCGACGCAGCTTCGCCCTGCTGGTGGCGGTGACTGGCGACACATACACACCGTGACCCTTTACAAGGGCATGAACAAGGTCCGGGACAAGGCCACCACTGTACCGCAACGTGTATTTGTTGTCCACGAAGTGCGCAATGAGACGCATGTACGACGGAGACTCTGCGGCGGCGCGTAGATTCGCCGGAGCAAAGTACCTCGTCCTGAAGGGCGGCTTGGCAAGACCTACGGCAGGGCGGAGGACGGTGGAGCTCCGGGCGCTCCCGCTCCTCGTGGCGATGGCGATCTCTAAGCACACAGACTCGGATCCCGGGAGACGGATGGCGACGATGGCCGTGGTGCGAGGGCCGTAAACACCGAGGACAGCGGCAACCATCTTGTCCGCCGGAGATTGGCGCAGTGCGGTAGTCCCATCCCAGATGCCAACGATGGTGCCCACGGTCCAGTTGGGGCCAATGATGGAACTTCCATCGAGCGGATCGAACGCAACAGTGTATTGCTCACCGTCGCCGGAAGTCGCTGGCAAGTTGTTGATTGCACGCTCCGTCGGGTCCTCCTCGCTACTAGCCGTCGCAACCACGGGACATCGGGAAAGGGCGGCTCGAAGAATGTCCTCGGCAGCAACGTCGACATTGAGCTGGTCGTCACCGAAGGCATTTGCGGTGCCGGCCAGGGCAACGTCGTATGACTTGCGCAGGGCATCGGCGATGTCGGCGACGCAGTCCAGGAGCTCGGGAAGCAGCGACTTGCAGAGGCCCGGGCGGGCGCTCAGCGCTGGCAGAAGCTGCTCGAGTTGGCGGTCCATGATGATGACGCAGGCGCTTCCGGGGCGATGCGTAGTTGCGCGGTGGGTTGGGTGTCATTTCGAAATGGTGCTTCTCGTGTGCATTTCTGTCGTGGAGTCGGTTGTGGACGTGGCGTGAGCCAGTATCCACACCCGTCAACAACGCACCACTCTTTTGACCCGGCTACGGGCTGCATGGGCGGGAGAGATGATTGCAGGGAATTATGCTATGAGCCTGCAGTGCGAGGTAGTAATACCATCTTGCACCGCAGCGGCACTGCGAAGCCATCGCCGAGGAAGGGAGGTACGTCCTACCTGCGTATCTTAGGTAGCTACTTACCTCGGTCCCTGGTACTTTGCAGCAGTCGGCGGAATCGGACCCGGCGGGACGGTGTCCTGACTCTGCAAATGGGGCCGCTGGCATTGTCGCGCGGCATTGATGCGGGATTCAATTCCGATCCCAGCATCTCGAGCCCTTGACTCGTATAACAACAACATGCCCCAGGCCTCTAATGAAGAACGTCTGCTGAACGCGATGGCCAGGCTCAGGCAGGAGGGTGTCAAATGCTCGAGCAGGCCCGGGCGCAAAAATCCTACTGGGATCCGGCGCGTCTTCGCGGCTGTGACGCTTCGTTCCTTGGTGGTGCCTAGAGTAAGTTGGGTTGGGCGTGCCTGGGTACCTTATTTAATGGCAAATCAACAGCCAGGCAGCCTCGCGTTGCAACTGCCCTGCCCTGCCCTTGGCACTTGCCCGCGCTGCCTGCGCCTTGATGGCACCTGATGCTGCCCCAGAGCCCAGAGCCCAGAGCCCAGAGTCGGGGCCGGCGTGGAGTTGCGGAGTCACGCCCAGAATCGTGGACCCTACAGTAGCCTAGCATGGCTACTCTAGCAAAGCGGGCTGCAAAAAAAGAGGGACTGCGACAGCAGACATGCCTGCGGATTCTACCTACAACCCATCAACTACCGCGAATATTCCCTACTTTTGAGCGCGAAAATCGCAAGAATAAAAACATCAAGCTAATTAGTAGAGCCTCGCGGCTATCTATACGTATTTTATTTCTCACTACGACAGTAGGTTGCGGCCGGAGTGAGGTTGAGAGATTCGCCGTCCCTCTTTTTTTGCAGCCCGCTTGTCTAGGTACCTTCCCACCTGGGATGCTGGGGCTGGCATGAAGGCCTGGAGACGCCGCCACGTGCCGCTGGCCAACCAGGCCGCAGGGCTGAGCTGAGGCGCCACGGCCGAGACGCGCACACCCACGTCATCCGGCCGACGCCTGCCTGCCAGTCCAGGTTCGTGACAGCACGGCACGGCATGAACCTCTGTCCAGCCGGAGCGGGTCGCTTTTGTGCGACCTTGTCTCCCAAAATCTCCTCCCGACAAACAGCCTCACGACGCACGTTGCTTCTGCTCCCCTGACTCCCCCGTTTCCACCTCGTCACGCCTGCACAATGTTATGACGGCTGCGTTTTCCAAGTGTCTGCCCTGTCGGTGGGCTGGCTTTGACGACAACCACCCCCCTCGGCTAGCACCGAGGACGAAGACCACTCCTTGGCCTCGCTCGCCATAACTGTTCCCGATACGCTGCAGCCGCGCCCTTCGTTCCCGACATGGCAGCCCCGAATCATACCCGCGGCCCTGGATGTCGCCTTGCCCCCGTACGCCACCCGACTTTAGATAACGACGTACCTCCGACCGACGCCCAGTTCTTCTACTCGTCCCTCATCCCCATCGACGACCCCTTGTCAACAGGCTCCACTGCCAGCACGTCCGACTCAAGATCTTCGAAGCGGCAGCTTCGCCCCTTCAGCAACGAGGACAACATTGCTTTAGAGAAGGCATGGTTGAGCCTCATGTCGCAGTCAGACCGCCTTCGACACCAGGCCTCCATATCGGATCGCGACTCAGTTCGCCCCGCCCCGGATGCCGCCGGCGCAGAGAGGGACAAGCTCATTCAAATGCTGGCGCTAGATCACTGGGAGAAGCATCCTCATACGGTATCCCCACAAGATGCGTCGCATGCCCTCACGCGGGCTTCCTTTATCCCGTGTTGCACCGAGCTTCTCATGAGTGTCTCGGAAGAGCTGCAAACAAGTTTCTGTAGCTTGTGCAGGAAACATGACCCGCACCTGAGCGTAGAGGAGGTTGCGCGCGACGTTTTCTCGGCCATCGACGCCTTGCGCAAACCCGGTGCCAGTGACAGCCCGGAGCAGGTACTACTGACAAATAGCCCTCTGAAGAATCTCGGTGGCAAGGAGAACGAACCTCTCCAGCGTGCCTATGACGAGAGCTCTGATACAAAACGGCGGCCTCGGTCAACGTCCCAGCTTACTGGTAATTCGTCTCGGACTCATACTCCCAGCAGCGTCCGAGCTCCCTTCCGCGTGTCTCACGGTGATGACGGCATCTCAGGCAAGCCGTTTGTGCGCGTGGGCAGCCTTGACAGCCATCCGCCGTTGGCCTCAACTTCCCTTCCGCGCACCGAGGCCCTCGCTGATGCTTCATCCGCCAGACGGGACGATGGGGGCTCTGCTGATCGCATCACATCTCCAGCGCTGTTGGATCATCTTGAGAACTCAGACGCAGTTGTGTCGGCCGTGAGGAACGTGGCAGAAGTTCCTGTTGGCGTATCTCGCTTGCACAAAGTTTCTCTCCCATTGCTGCAGATGAAGCCCATTTATTGGTCTCCAGTTAACGATATCGCGGTAGTGACAAGGGCAACGTGGTTCTACAGGTGAGTAATGTGTTCCTGGTGAATCCTGAAGCTCCTGGTACTAACACATACGCCCAGAGACACCATGTTGCCAATCGCCCCTATTGTCGCCAACCAGCTTGAAACTGGGTATCAGGAGTTGCGTCCGTGGACGGAGACATGGAACGATGAGATTCGATGCGCCATAGATGTTGGGCCACTGGGTGAGGAGAAAGTCGCTCACTTGCTCTGGCCTCAAGACTCAAATCAACCGTACTGGAACAAGAAAGGCGTCGAGCCTGAAGCTCGTGTTTCCTCGGACCCTTTTTGCGCATCACGCTGCTCCCAAGGCGAAGCCGCCTGCCAAGGTTCAATCGAGCCTGTTTTAAGCGGGCCCGCGATTGCGTTAGGGTCGCCCAACAGGCCCTTTTCCAACTATCACGTCATCTACAAGGACGAGAGGCACGCATTCTTGTTGAAGCCCAGCCTCAAGCCGTCGGCATACTACGGGAGGAAACCTCTGAGCAAGATAATGAAAGGTCTTACTGTCGGTATACCTGTCATCAGAGGGTTTGATCGCCACACGTGGGACCGCCTTCACGAAAAGACGCGGACGACTCCAGGACAGCCCGCTGTGTCAGCAGCTGAGGAGCTTCAGCAAGAAGCCGGCTCCAGCATGTGCATGGCATGCAAGGCAGCCAAGAACGGCAATCAAGTCAACGATCTGATCCTCGTGGCTCATGGAATTGGCCAAAAGTTTGCAGAAAGGGTAGAGAGCTTCCATTTTACCCATGCCATCAATGGCTTCCGAAGGGCTGTCAACCTCGAATTGAACAACCCGCTTGTTCAGGAGGTGTTGCGGAAGGACCAGAGTGGTCTTATGATTCTGCCTCTTAATTGGAGGACTGGTTTGTCCTTTGAAGACGGCGGCCCCGTTCGGGAGGAGGACGAGGCAGCGCGCACGGCAGACTCCTTTGCATTGAAAGATATTGAGCCAAGCACGATTCCAGCGGTCCGGAGCATGATGTCTGATGTCATGTTTGACATCCCCTTCTACATGTCCCACCACAAGGGCAAGATGATCAAAGCTCTCGTTTCCGAGGCAAATCGGGTCTATCGGCTCTGGTGCCGGAACAATCCTGGCTTCGCCGAGAAGGGAAGAGTCCATCTCATCGCGCATTCGCTGGGCAGCGCCATGGCGCTCGATGTCCTCTCGCGTCAGCCAACAAAGGCCCCCAAGCTTGACCTGTCTCGGCCTGAGCCAGAGTCCAACTTCTTCGAGTTTGACACGTGCAACCTTTTCCTCCTGGGTAGCCCTGCCGGATTCTTCCTCCTGCTCGAGCGGGGTACCCTCGTGCCACGACGAGGACAACGCAAGCCCGGAGCTGACCTAACCGACGTTACTGCAAAGTCAGTGGTCGGAGAAACAGGGACCTTCGGGTGCCTGGCTGTGGACAACATCTACAACATTCTTGCCAAGGAGGACCCGATTGCCTACCTGCTCAACGGTGCTGTGGACTCGGCATATGCATCTGGTCTTAAGATTGCCTACTGCCCTAGTACGGCAACGTCATTTTTCAAATCTATGGGGGACGCTGTACGCAGCGTTGTTCCGGGCATGGCACCGGCGTCAGATGCGCTGGTTATGGAGGCAGAACGGCCGCCAACAGTGCGACTGCCCTCGCAATTGGAACTGGAGGTTCATGACTTTAGCCGCGAAGAAATTGCCGAGAAGAAATTTCTTCTCCTCAATGACAACGGCCAAATCGATTGGTTCCTCAAGTCGGGAGGTGGTCCTCTCGAGATCCAATATCTCAACATGCTCAGCGCCCATACGAGCTACTGGACCAACCAGGATTTCATTCGCATGCTTTGCATCGAGATTGGGAGGAAACCCGGCAGGGCCTTCACCGTGCCCGCCATGAGGGCCGTCAAGGCAGGCAAGCGCTTTTACCCCGCCACGCAATAGTACAGGTTGCATTCGTGCCGTGATGAGCCTGGTCCTTTTACATGTGTCTCTCACCATTAACAGCATGCAAGGCGTTCAATCGGGCTGTAGCCGGGTATGTTTACAACAATTAATTTTAAACGCTGAATGAAGGGCGCTTGTGCAAAGGACATTTGACCGATGTTCGCCTCTCTAGTAAATAATGGACTGCACCACTAACGGAATCCGTAACGCCAGGGTGTGTAATGCAAGGGGTCATCGATTGCCCAGGTTCCTGCAGGAGAAGGGTGAGCACAGCCTTCACCGCGGTCGAGCGTGTCGAGTGGCGAGGGGAGGTTGTCAACTTTAAAAGCCATCCAACTCCATCATTTCCTGATCCAGCTCTTCGTCATCGTATTCATAAGTGCTCATTGCGGCGAGGTCCTTGACGGTCACATTGCGCCGCGCTTCTTCTTCTTCACGCTTTCTCTCCACGTCCATCTTTTCTTTGTGTTCTCTGAGGTCTTCGTAGCCCCAGGTGCTGATTCCCTCCTGGTCTTTGGCGCGGAAGGGCTGCGCCATGGTGCGGAGGAATCTCCGCGCGCTGCTCACGGCCATATCGGTGCTCAAGTTGACGTCAGCGTCGAGAAGACCCTGGTTGATCCACTTGGGCAGCTGGCTCCGTTTCTTTTGGAACCGACGGTCGGCAAGAACCATGATACCGTAGTCGTCCTTGCCTCGCAGCACTCGACCCAGGCATTGGGCAGCGTGGCGCATTGCGTCAAAGGACAGGAAGTCGTTTTCCTTGATGCGATATGTCTCTCTCAGGAACTCGAGCCTTGCCTTCAAGATGCGTGACTCGGTATACTGAAAAGGCACACCTATGCAAAGCACGGTACGGCCGTACTGGTGGTCGAAGTCGATTCCCTCCGAGACCTTTCCTCGCGCGACACAAAGCAGGATCGCGCCTCTGCCATTGCAGCAGGCAGTCCGATACGTCTCAAGCGCCAGCGAAGTCTCCTGCGCATCAGGCGTTTCGACCAGGATGAGCTTGTATTTCCAGACCTCGTCTAGGATGCCCATGCCCTGCCACATGCTGATGATGGACTCCATATACAGGTAAGAAGGGAAGAAGACAACCAAGCCATCAGGTGTGATTTTGGCGAACTCGGTCAAAAGAGTGCCATAGTTCCGTACCACGCTCGGTTCGTTTCGGACCTGGAAACTAGTCGACACGGAGGCCTGGTCGCTGCCTCGAGTCACAATCATGGGCAAGAAGGACCGCCGGGCCAGGGTCATGCTGTACGACTCCTGAATGACGGTGGAGAAGTCCAACATCTTTGGATACATCTCCAGCGGAGAAATAGTACCCGACGTGATGATCACTGAGTAGAATCTCTCGAATACTGGACGAATAGCAATCGCCGCATCCAGGCAAGTGAAATGCAGAATGGGGTTGGGAACCTCGGCAGTGTCGGACTCGTAAGGTTCGAGAATGAGCAGAAACCCTTTCTCGTACGTAGCGACGAGTGTGGCAAAGGTGGCGACTTCTTGGAGAGGTTGGTAGTCCTCAATGTTTGTGAGTTCCAAGGTTCGCACGAGCGATGTCAGGCGCTCGGCGCAGAACCTGAGCGGTTTTTTTTCGATGAAAGTGTGCTCTTTAAGGTGCGCCAAGAAAGAGGGCGGTGTCTCTGAAATGACCTGGCGCACTTTCATGCGAGTCTGCGAGGAGATCCATGTTAGGTAAGGCCTTCACAGATTCGGAGAGCGACCAGACCTTGAGATACTCAATGAACCTCTTGAGGAATGCAACGAAGTGTTCTGCTCGCCTGATGTTGCCTGGCACAGCTTCCTTCAGAAGGTCCTCGGGCAGAACTGGAGCGTGGCCATTAACACGTTGTCGACGTCAACCGATTTGATTTGCGATTCATACCTGGATTTGACATAAAAGCGTCCTCCTGACGCGCTTCGTCTGCCTCGCGGAGGCCCTGGACTAGCTTCTGGTACTCGTTTTGAAGCTGCTCTTGATCCGTATCTCGCATGTCTGAGATTTTCTGCTCCAGATTTTGCGCACCACGGGTGGCTCTTCTTAGAGAGTCTTCGGTGATATCAGTGCTCAGCGATTCGATGCAAACGTTGTCAATGTTGTGCGCCTCGTCGAAGACCACGATGCAGTCTTTAGAGAAGTCTCGGGAAACCCGCTCGGCAATCTTCGGATCGAGCAGGTAGTGATACGAGAAAATGACGACATTGCAGTATTGCATCTAGCAGCCATGTCAGCACAAGTGAACGGAGTCCTGGGATATCGACCTACCATTCGGCGCGCAGTGAAGTATGGACACTGCTTATGTTCCTCGCCATAGCGCAGAATACCGTCAAAGGTCCATACCCCGTTGGGTATCAAATTGTGAGGTTCTAGCAGGTCCAGGTTCTGAGGGAGGGGGAGGTCAGTCTTTTAAGTTTGGAGCAAAAACAGACAGGGCGGTAGTGCTGCCCGACGCACATCATGGTAGACGCAGAGGTCGACGCTCTCGCCGCGATCCTTCTTTTCCTTGACGAAGCCAGCAGTCAAGCTCCTGCACCGGGCATCGACAACGGAGCCGCTCTTTTCGCGCTTGACCGAGGGGTGGAGGCACAAGTTTTTCCGGCTAGTGAGACCGAGGCCACGGAAGTCTTCTTCGTACCCAAGCTGGTCGGCGCGGTACTTCATCAACTCCTTCAACTCAACGAGGGCCTTTTCAATCTCTGACATGGTCCCTTGAACAGACGTCAGGCAGGAACGGCCAAAGCGCATGGCTGGTGTAACATACGCGAGCAGTAGATGAGCTTCCGCTTCTCGGGCATGTGTTGCTGATAGGCGACGATGAGGGAGAGGAGCGAGACCGTCTTTCCTGTTCCCGAAGGCATCTCCAAGACGCAATGACCACCTGCATCGAGGGTTTCTGGCGATGTTACAAGACCTGTTAGTAATGCAGTGACGGCATAAGCCACGCAAGTCCGCGGGCGGCAGCGTGAAATCGGGCAACACTGACTTTTGAGATCGCACATGTAGCTGGCGATTGCGAAGGTGTACTTAGTACCGATAGCTGTTGTGAGGGGAGTTGAGGGTAACCAACGCATATTGTTCTACCACTAAGTTAGTGGACTGGAGAAGAAGTGTAGTGCCGGGCACACGCACCGGGGTAAATCCTTGGATATGGAAACAGGACGGGCAGGCCGCTGGGACAGGTCAGCGAATTCAAGCAAGGCGGGTGCACAGTAGCGGGACGGCGTCCATACTCGATGTCAAACTTCATCTTTGCGGTCGTCTGCGGGATAGTTTCCCGGATGACCTTGGCTGCGCGGACAGCGTGCACGAATGAGGCGACGTGAGGCCGTGCATCTGGGGTGACGTGAACAAGGCCTTGTTCGGGAGCCAGATGATCGCGAAGTCACGTGAGCAAGCGGCCCGCTCTTCGGAGCCCCGGCGTTATGGGGCCCGAAGTCGTGACCAAGCCGTTTCGTTTCATCGACCGTCCAAATTCCTCGTACGAAGTCGTGCCGTATCAGTGTCGTCTCCCCGAGGTAGATGGGGCTTCTTCAGCGCTCGGCCGAGAAGAAGATTTTAGAGAGGCGAAGAAGGTGTCAGGAGTAGTGCATTGGTTGAAGGACGGCATCGCGGCGTGCATGACTTGACCTGTTGGATCCCAGCCTGCGCTGGAACATCAGCCCGCCGCGACCGGCCAAGGATCCACGGACAGATCTGGCAGACACGGGCTCACGAGATCGGTGCAGATTGCACGATCCACCGGTCCCATCCGTCCGGTGGAACCCCAACTGGCTTCGACAAACTCCCCAAGCTCCCTTCATCCCCATGACGCTGAGCTGCTGGCCCACGGCTGCATGCCGTCGTCGTCGACGTTGTCGCAGGCCCAACAAAGCAGATACGTAAATCGGAGGGGCCAACGCGCGCTGGCCGGAACACTTGCCATGGACTTGGCGACGAGAATTAAGCGCCGGGTTGCCGCATCCTGGAGTGCATGAGCAGACGGGTCGCCAGAGATTGGCGGGCTTGCAGATGATGCTCACTGTCAGCGAACTGGTCTCGTGCGCTAATGCACAATATCGGGGGGTTGCGCGGGGCAGCCGGTCCAACACCACCAAGCCCGGGCTTTGGTGATGTGAATAGCTGCCACCAACACTCAGCGGCGGGCACAAACGGCCATGACATTCCAGGAGCGAAAAGCTTGAGGGCTGCTGACCCCTGCCGAGTGCCTTGTGAAGCCCCCCCGTTCATACAGCCAAGTGCTTCGTGCAAGTTCGAAAGATGGCGACGCGGCCCGACCCAACGTGCATGTACGAACAGCATTCTCTACGGTCGAAGGCGCAGACGTTGCGGCGGTGCGACCCGCCATGAACTGTGCGCACCACTTACCACACAGTGCATGCCGTAGTGTTGCACGAAGTCTTTGTGCACAGGAACGAGGCTCGCGAGCCATGAGGGTCCCCGGGGTCAGGGCGTCACAACTGGTGACGGCAGAATGCCTCGACTTGAGCATTGTGACTGGGAAACAAATGCATTGGGGAGCCGCCAGCCGCAGCCGCTTTGCAGGGACCAGCCCCAGTGCGGCATCAGTACGGGATTCACCACGGACTGTCACAGATATCGACCCCCTGTGTGACAAGATATGCTTCTCCGGTTGCAGATCCCAGCCCACCTGGGGCTGGGGGCGGGGGAGCACCGGCTCGCAGCCCACCATCCCTCACCCACACCAACTGACCTTTGGCCAGGGCTCGGCACCTCTTTGCAGAGTTGGTTGACCTATGCGAACCGAGCCCGCTCTCCCGCGGGCTTGATGCGAAGAGAAGCGTCGACTCGGGGTGCGGGCAGTGGTCTCGACGTTGAGCAGTTCCCTGCGTCAGCTGCAGTAGCTTTTCGGTTCCGAAGCAAGCAAATTGCCCTGGTAGGTACATACATACTAGGTAGTACACTGGCTGTGCACGAGTACCCAGGCTGAGGCCGAAAGGTACGGTTCGTACTGGTAGCCTGGAAAAAGATGCTATTCGTATCTGCCCAACGGGTCGGCAGTCCAACTCCTTTACAGCCACCTCAGTGTACCCTCCACTTCTGCTGGGCCTGCAAGTCGAGAGCGCCGCTGGTTTCTCCTACCTACAGTAACCTCCTGGGTACGTAACTCCAAGGTGGAAATTCTGGACACTTGGGCAGTTAAGATCACGTCGTCGTCGCCGTCTGCGTCGCCTCATCTCGCCCAGCAACCCTTACCCCGCCCTCGGGGTGCGCTATTGGGAAGGGGGGATGGGGGACTGGATGGCTGACTGGACCACAGGGCAGAGTGTTGCTCAAGGGTTAAGGCACCTGCCATTCCACCAGTGCTGGGGCACCGCCTCAGTTCCCAGAGGCTGCCAACTGCGTCCAAAGTATGCGCCGTGCTGCAGCGCACTGCAGCGCGATGCAGCGCTAACGAGTACAGAGGAGTGGAGTGCACTGGCTTGACTGGCACAGTGGATGAGTGGGTGGCCGCCGCACCGGCACCTCGACGAGTCCCTGGTGGGGGCCCAGCCGCCCCCGCCACTAGCGTCAAGCGCCAACCTAACTGACCCTGGTTCCATCCATGATGGCCCCAGCCAACAGCGAGATCCCTCCATCCCGCCCTTATCATCGTGATCCGCCGACCCAGCCGTCTGTTGTCCGACGCTGTTGGCAGGCACTACTCCTGTCAATGGCTTACCTGCGAGTACACACGCCTTTGGCGCGGCGGCAGCAGCGGACGAGGAGAGCAGCGACCCGCCAGGAACAACCCAAGGAGTCGAGCACGGTAGGGACCTACTAGGTAGGTACGGCACAGACGACATGTAGGTACCTGCTCTACCTAGGCGGGGTGCAGTATGTAGCTACCGGGCGTGTTTCCTGCTCGCTGTAAAATGAACCTTTCCAGGGCAAAAGGCAGGGAAATCAACAAACGGCTGTGGTGAGACAAGGCCAGCGTCCCGCCACCTCACCACACGCGCCCATCCAATCCAATCTGGACCTGGCTGGACGTCGGACGAGGTGTGCCGCCAAGTGTGTGAGGGATTGCCACGGCCGCGATGCTGTCCCCCCATCCCCTCTTCCCTGGCTGGCTTCGCCCAATCCAATGCCATCGACTGACGAGCGTCAGTCCGGGCAATAAGATACTTCCCTACGTTGGCTTCCATGGATAAGGCCAGTGGACACCTTAAGGCATTTGCCCGGTGCAGTGCCTGGTGGCGACCACTGCTGTGCGTGACCTGGCCGGACCTGATCCGACTTACCTAGGTACCTTACTCGTAGGTATTTGACACACCTGCCCTGCCGCAGCGAGCCAGGCGCGGCCCTAAGGTACCAAACGCTCTCCTTCACTCTCACGCACACCCTCTCACTCATCTGCCCAGGTACATGAGAGCGTTCTGCTACCTGCTGATACGCCATTCTCTGTAACCGTCTTGTCGTCCCCTCCCCTCCCCTCACCCACCTACCTACCTTTTCTTCCTTCCACCATCCTCGAGGTGTTGCAGCCGTTTTGAGCCAAAGCAGCAGACAAT
The DNA here is from genome assembly GCF_023168085.1 of Purpureocillium lilacinum. Lineage (NCBI taxonomy): Eukaryota > Fungi > Ascomycota > Sordariomycetes > Hypocreales > Ophiocordycipitaceae > Purpureocillium > Purpureocillium lilacinum. Next base: position 1,738,840 of record NW_027072112.1, read on the forward strand.
CGGCTCCTCCTCGTCCTCGTCCTTCTCCTTCTTTTGCGTTGACGCTGGCCACGAGGTGTACTTCCCCTCCCTGGCCCACCCCCGCCCTCCCCACTGTTGCCGCCGCGCCGCGCCGCTCTCGTCTCGACTCTCGACTGTCGTCCGACACCTTGTCTGGCCTGCCTCACCACGCTGAAAGGCAGGCGTCAATCATCAACAACACCCTTGGCTGCACGATTGCTGCAGTTTGACAGCGCCGTGCCATCATCGCATGCTCAACGTCGCCTTGCCGTCCGCTGCGCAGCCGCTACAGCACGCGGTGAGTCCTCGTCGCCTGCGCCAACTCCACCAGCAGCACTTTTGTTACGGTTCGCCTGCGTCGCGAATGGCTCTCCTGTCTTCCCATACCTAGTTGTACAATTAATCTCGGCGTGTACTCTTTGGATTTGCTTGCTCCATTCCCTTTTCTTGTTTTTATCTTCCTGTACCTTCGACAGTCTGCCCGTCCGCCTGCGATCCCTACCTGTCTTGTCATCTCCACCGCTTGGAGCACCGAGTCTCGAGGAAGGCTTCCAGACTCGCCGGGGGAGACACGTACGTTGGTTTTTGGCGCTCCAGTTCCTGTCAATGCACCCGAGGCAATTGTCTAACCCCTTTCTTGTCTGCATAGACCCGCCCGGCACTGACAATCGACGGGTTCTGATCCCGGCGGCAACTCCCACGCAGTCTTCTGTAGGAGACGGCAAGAGGCCATCACCCGATGCATTGGCGTGTCCTCCCAGAGCGATCACCAACTGCCTGAGTTCCACAGCTGCTCAACTCGGCACGCGCCATTGACCATGGCTACCATTGCATTGCCTCGGCCGATTCCACATCACAGTGCCGCACCGGATCTCACAAGTCCCATCACGCCGCCGCATACGCTTCAAGACGTGGGCCGATCGCACTCAGCACAGCAACAATGTGCCACCCCGGCTCCCTTACCCAACAAACACATTCCCATCTGCCCGACTGGTCCATCCAAAGCCGACGACATAAATACGACCCCCCCTGCTTCTCCCACGAGCGCCGACGATTACCAGCAGAGCTCGCTGCTATATCCTCCAGAGGGCTATAAGCGCCTCGAGAGCGGACAGCTTTCCATATATGAGCTTGATGCTGATCAGGTTGTCCTCGCACTCGACTATTCCGCCCGCCAGCCCATGCCTCCATCATCGCTGGTTTTCCCATGGCTGCACGGTCTCCATCCAAACAACCAGATGCAGCAAGCCTTCTTCATGGGCAGACGACGCTCCCCGAGAAAGACACCATCCTGCCTCAGAAGTGTTACACTGGTCAAAGCAGATGGCGACTTGTCGGTAGGGCGTCTCAGGGGTGCAATTGCGGCAGACGAGTTCATGCGCCAACGGCCTTGCCCCGACTTCATCGACCCCGACCCTGTTGACGGCTTCTCCGTCCGTAATTTCCAGATCCAACCAGCCAAGGTCGCCCTTACCTCAGACATTGTGGTTTACGATGACGACATCGCAAAGGCGCGCGCACTGGCCTGGGACATCGCAGCCGCGAGGTCTCGGTGGCGCCAAATCCATGCATCTGAAAGTAAGGGCCTGGCCGAATACAATACCTTTGTGTGCACAAGTACACTAGAGGACTTTGAAAGGGACCATAGCAACCTCGTCGCTATTGATTCGACTGGACGTATCACGGGGAAAGTGCTTGACTTCGTTCAACAGGAACGGAGGGAGATGTGGGACATGACCGAAGCCTCCGAGATATCCCACAACGTATTCATGGGGCCGACACCGGAACCTGGCAGTGCTGAAGAGCAGAATTTCGACATTTTGATTGAATGTAGCGACCTTGGTCGCCTTAATCCGATGGCGTTGCAACTGATCGCTGAGAGCTTGGATGAAACAGTTGCGCAAGCTTTCCTCGACTTTCCCTCATCGGGCAGCATTCTACCGCCGACTTGGTCTCACGAAGAAGCCGACGGTGTACTGGAAACCTGTCGCTGGATATACCGTCTTTCCCATGGCACCTGCCCCAGCCTGGCTACTGCCTCGCGTGTGGATCACGAAGGCGATAGCTCCATGGCTGTTGATCAGGTGTCGCCAAGGCCGCGCAAGATACTGATACATTGCGCTGACGGCTACACAGAGTCGTCCATGCTAGGCATCGCGTACTTCAGCTACAGCACCGGTCGCCCCGTACCTGACGCATGGCTTCATCTTCATACATCAAAGCATCGTAATTTCTTTGCATACCCTACCGATGTGGCCCTGTTGACGGCAATCGCGCCGCGATTGCTAAGCAACTCTCCAGCATGCGCAGGGAAGAGCCTCCAGGAAATTACGAAAGCTGTCAAAGATGAGCCCGCGTGGTTCGCCGGGCTCGATGGCTCGTTTCCCAGCAGAGTCTTGGACTACCTCTACCTCGGAAACATCGGCCACGCCAACAACCCGGACCTGCTAAGAGCAATGGGCATTGGACAAATCTTGAGTGTTGGAGAGACAGCCGCCTGGAAAGACGGAGATATGGACGCCTGGGGCTCCGATAACGTCTGCCTGGTTCAAGGTGTCCAGGACAACGGGATTGATCCACTGACAGATGAGTTTGCTCGGTGTCTGGAGTTTATCGGTGAGTCATGATCACGACCTCGTTGTGATCCTTCTAACAATGCCCGCTTTCAGAGCGAGGGAAACGGAACGGCACTGCCACGTTGGTCCATTGTCGAGTGGGAGTTTCTCGAAGCGCCACAATCTGCATTGCCGAGGTCATGAAAACAATGAACATGACGTTCCCCCGAGCGTACTGCTTTGTTAGAGCCCGGAGGCTCAACGTCATCATCCAACCGCACTTGCGCTTTGCTTACGAGCTCTTGCAATGGGAAGAATGGCTGCAGCAGAACGGCGATGCTGGGGCTTCGATGGAGAGAGAACTCGAATGGGGAGAAATCACACGACAGATCGCCCTCATGAATCGCCCCTACTCCAGATGATTGGCAGGGGCCGCGTCGAACCCTGTCTTGTTAGAATTCTCCATGCGCTTGAGTAATGCTGGATGCCTTGGTTTTGCAAAACGACGACGCGACTACGCCTTACCTACGGGTCGGAAACAGAGGTATGACTTATGAAATTGCGCCGGCCTGCTTCATTGTACCACTCGACCATGGAGCGGTGTATTTATTGATGGACTTTGCGGACGGGCCGCGAAGAGCGTACGGGATACGGAAGATATCTTATGATTGCGTTTACGGTTTTACGAGCAAGGATGGCAGGTCGTTGATGGTTTCATCCGGCTGGCGGACGATAACCCGCTTGGATAGGGTTGTCGGGGTCTGGCCCGACCTGGCAAATGAGGGCTTCGAGGTCTAGTGAGCATGACGATGCATGCGTTATAACGCAGACTAGGTGACAACTTGGATACCCCGGCACGGTTTCGTATTTGATTACAATTTGCAGTGTCATCCTGTGCAAGCACGCCCGCGGCACTTCGCTGCCCAGCGGTCGGTTGCCGCTTCCACGCCGCGACGGGGAGGCGACGCGGAATTGGCAAGCGCTAGGAACACGAAGAGAATATTATGGCATGGAAAGGGAGCGCTCGGCCTCCACGCAAAGTGTTGCGCGGGCTCGAGAATCAGCACGCTGCAAACCGATTTACAAGCACCCGTGCTCAACCGACCCATCCACGCGCGTCTTGAGCCCCGCCAGACGGAGCTGGGGGACCGGCTCGGCCGTCTGGTCCAGCCAACAATAACGGCCTCCTCATCTACGCCCCGTAGGCTGAGATGTCGTTCTTATCGTCCCCTTCCAACACCCTGTTCGTGTTGGTGGAGATTAGTAACTGGACCGGAGCCCGCCGAGTACGTGAGAGGCATCGACTTACGAGAATTGTTTCACCAAATAGCCTTCTCCACCGTTCTCCATGTCAATGTTGTAGACGTAGAACCCGCCGTCGCTCGTGACTACCATCACCTGGGGGCTGTTGCTGCTCATCGCCACGACGCTGCGAAGGGGGCCTGCCGGGGTGGTTCCAGCCGTTCGAGCTTGGGCACCGGATGCTGCCGATTTGGGTATCTTGATGTAGGCAAAGTCCCTCAGTGGTTCCCACATCTCGGTCACTGACGATGGGAGATAGGAACCAACTACCCCGGCGACGCCGCGGCCCATGATCTGCGACGACCGCCGAAGCATGTTGCTAAACGATCCGCTCTGTCTCCGGTGGCCCTGCTTGTTGGCGCCTGTGGGTGTGTTCGCCGCCGAGAGCTCCGCAGCGTCACTTCGTGGAGACTCGGCAGCGCTGTTGCCTGGAGAGTCGGCATCTTCATAGCTCCGGGCGCGTGACCAGCGATCTTGCCTCGGAGAACCTGGGGGTTCAATTGGTGCTCCAGCGGGCGTTGTGTTGCCAGGGGGTGGGCCTAGCCTGAATATGTGTACTGTGTCTGATGTGGAGGAGACACAGAGGAGAGTGGAACTGAGGTTAAAGGACATGCTGTAGATAGTCGATGGATATGTCCCACGCCTGAACTGGTACAACTTCTGGCCGCGCGGGACCGAGAAGACTCGTATGATTGTACCCGTCTCGCTAGCCGTCGCAAGCAGGGTGCCGTCGCTGTTGAGACAGATGCAGCATAGGGGAGATCGATGAGCCTCTATGACGTTGACGGCCTTGAGTGTTAGGGTGTCGAATACCAGGACTTCTCCCGAGGTGGGGGCCACGTAAGTCGACTGTGGAGGAGCATGTGATGGACGCCTGTTGTCCGAGTCCTCGCGGGGCTTTGGGAGTGGGTATGCAATAAAGCAATTCTCCGACGACGGCGAGAGGGCGCAGATCGCTGAGGGGTTCGGAGAGGTGGGAATGGTGTATAGCAGGCTCATGTTGCTGATGTCGTACAGGTATATCTCTTCCTCGAGAACGACAGCGAGGCGCTTCCGGTTCAAGCGGACGGCGAGGACCGCAGACGGAAAAGTAAGTTCGCAGATAACAGAGGCTCTCTACATGAGCCAAGGGTTAGTCACGATGCGAGCTGGCGGGCAGAGGCGCGGACTAGGCATACCTTTGTGTTTTGTATGATCAAGTGACGTGGAGACAGGATCAGGGCGACCAGGGAAGTTGAGAAGAGCATTTCTATGATGGCAATATTTCCGTCATCGCTGGTGAATATCCTAGAGAAGGGGTCTGTATGGTAGATGCGAAAGCCTTTCGAGGTGCCTGCGGGCGATGGAGAGTCAGTGAGATGCTTGCGCTGACAGCATAGGTCACAGGGCGCTTACCGACAGCAAGACAGCTGTGGTCCTGGTTGAAGGTAATGAAATTCAATGTAGGGCTCGCCATCTTTGACCAGGCGCCCTCCAGCGCGCGGAGGCTGGAGGACACAAGCTCGTTGGGCTCGAACCCGGCCGTTGACCGCGTGATTGCGGAGCACGACTTCTGCGGACAAGACGACGCCAAGAGTCGCCTTCGGTGCTCGCGATGCAGAGCAGGAAGCCAGCGCACTCGCACGAGGCTCTGCGCGCAGTTGAGGAGCCCGGGGTCAGGGGTGGACGCAAGTTCGGCGGAGAGGTTGTCGGTGAGGTCGGGGCGCACGCGGGGGCGGCGCACAAACAATACGGCCTTGCCGACACGACGACAAGCGAAGGGGCGAACTGCTGGACGCTTGCTGGGCGAGTGACGTCTGAAGGCGTGAGACGATGCGCGAATGGGCGCACGCTGAGGGCGAGGTCGATATGGCAGGAGGGAGAAGCAGGCGCTGTCCTGGCTGGGAATTGCTGGACGATGGATGAGGTTGGTGGTAAGGTGGGAACTAACCCGGTCGGTCTCGTTACCTTCCGAAGCTCATGTGGAGGCAGGTTCGTCACTGCCTGCAGGCGGGGTTTTCGAAGAGGGAGGGGGGGGGGGGGTCGCAGGAGCGCAGGCGGGCAGGCGGGTGCCCGGGCAGGGTGGGCAGGTGAGGTGGACATTATTATGGGTGCCCCAGGGCTTCATGTGCGAAGTACAGGTACTTTGCGTTAGTACCTAGGTAGGTAAGGTAGGAGGCATGGACCTTAGGTAGGTTCCCAGGCAGGGAGCGGAACCTGAAGGCAGGCGGCTGGCTCCCCCTCCACCTGGGTAGCTCGGGCCGCCCGACACCACCTGAGCCGGCCATCCGCAGGCCTCGTCACTGACCGCGGGGTACGTACCAGGACTCTGCACTTGCGCAGTTGGGGACAGGGCCTTCTTCCTACCTACCCTGTACAGTTACCCTTGGCCAACACCATTCGTCAGGGACGGGACACAGCCAAGCCTGCGATCGGCTTGAAGCCCTCTGTAGTTTTCGCTTGGAACCTGCGTCTATGGCGCGGCGTCTCGAGCTGAGGAGGAACCTTGCCTGTAGTACTAAGTGCCTGTCCGATAAATGGGACGAGTGCCGTGAAAGGAGGGTTCGTTATTATCTATGGTACCTAATCTCGTCGAGGCACACCACCACGACCCAGAAAAAAAAAAACCATACCTACCTACTAGGTAGCGGCCACGACCACGCGACTTTACCAGCGTGTACGTTCCCAGTCGTGGTCTCCGACAACGCTGCATTTGCCGCCCAGACCAACCACCTACTCATCGTTCGACCTCAAGGGAGGCTGTCATGGCGACACCAGCAACGCCGGCCCATGGCCGGTCACAGGCACTGGATGACTTGATCATGGGGGTGAGTCCCTACCGTCCCTCATCGATCGACAAGCCGCCGCAACAATGGCCTGCCTAGCCCATGCGCTGACGGGACCGGACTGCGCTGTTCAAGACAAACAGCAGCAGCATCGTCTCCAAAAGGAGCGTCGAACGTTTGTACTACCCCGACGAGACGCACTTCTTTCGCTACTTCGTCAAGAAGTTCCAGAGGAGGGCGCCGCTCATCAACCGCGGCTACTGGCTGAGACTGCGAGCCATCGATGTTGTGGTCCGCCAGTTCCTCACACGCCCGTCGGGCCGCAAGAAGCTTGTGATCAATCTCGGCTGTGGAAGGTATGTGTGATTCAGGAGCCGTGACAGCTCGTACATGCCGCTTGCTGTCTTGTCGGGAGACTGCGGCGGCTCTCTAACGTGGCATCCCCGTCTAGCGATGTGCTGCCTTGGCAGTGTCATGCCCGTCATAGCTCAGCATGCGACCAGGTCCTATTCATAGACATTGACTATCCGGATCTCATGCACAAGAAGCGTGCCATTGTATTGGAGACGCCCGAGCTGAAGGAGCTACTCGGACAAGACTTTATTGTCGGCGAGAGCGACATTCTCTTGCGCAGCGAACGGTACTGTCAAATAGGCTGCGACCTTCGACAGCTCCAGAGACTGCGTGCAACACTGGAGACCTTCCTGTCGCTCGACGACTGTGACGTCCTCTTTGTAGCCGAAGTGTCCGTCACCTACATGGACACCGCGTCGGCCGACTCGCTCCTCCAGTGGGCAAGCACAGTTGGAAAAGGTGAGACCATTTTGAAAGCCACTCATAAAAGACCGAAGATGTCGTGGTGGGCAAGCTGACAAGTGAAGCCGAATTCTGTCTCCTGGAACAAATTCTGCCACATGGACCGGATCATCCCTTTGCCAAAACAATGTTAAGCCATTTCGACAAGCTCAAAACTCCACCGAGGTCAGTCCGACAATATCCGACCCTGGACAGCCAGCAAAGTCGCTTTCTCGAGCGAGGTTGGGCCGATGTTGCCATATGGGACCTTTGGCAAGTGTGGTCTAATGACTACTTCGTGACTGGCGACGAACGGTCTGCACTTGACCAGGTGGAGCCGTTTGATGAATGGGAGGAGTTCATCTTATTCGCGCGGCACTATTCCATTGTTCACGCCGTCGGCCCCGGAGTTGTCGTGGAACGCCCCGGAACTGTTGCTGCTGGAGGCCGTTCACCCCAGACGCCATATTCCGAGCGCCCCGAGCGCCTCGACGTCAAAGTTGCAACACATAACAGCACAGCCCCCAAGCGGCGCTATGGGGAGGCCTTTGTTGTCTCAGACAGCCGCGGCCGGCAATCCTTGCTTCACATGGGTGGCCTCGGAAGTAACGGCCGGTCCGATAGCTGGGACATTTATTCGCTCTCTGGGCACGATGAACCGCCGCGATTGCCGCTCATGGGGCCTCCTTCCAGGATGTGCTTCACAATAACGGACCTCGGCAACTTTGGCATCCTTCTGGCTGGGGGGAGAACGTCTCCAGGAAGCGCCCTCTCGGACTGCTGGTTATTCCAGAAAGGGGCAAAACCCTCCTGGCAGATGACCTGGCGACTTCCAGCCCCCTTGTATAGGCACTCGGCCATTAGGTTGAAGGGATCGTCTCTCGCGCTAGTGATGGGTGGCAAAACGGGCGCTTGGACAGTCTCAAGCGAGTGCTACGTTTTCTGTCCCGAAAGAGGCTGGATGCGGTGCCATGTCCGTGGAGCCAACCGCCCAGCGGCTTTTGGGGCCGTGTTGTACGACACTTCTCCGGATGAGGCTCAGGATGGAGAATTTCATGGTGTGCTTGCTGGAGGCATTGGTGAGGACGGCTGCATCTGCACTGAAGAGTACTCATGGCGTCTCAGCGTCCTTGAAGAGCGAGTACGTCCTGACTCACGGTTTCTCAACATAACCCCTCGCTTGATCCGCTGACAGAGACACAGCCGACTATTGAATTCAATGTTCTCCCTGAGTCTCGACAAGTCGGAGGAGCATGGGCTCTGTTTGGCGCGAAATGCGTGGATATTGGCCCAGACTGGCTGCTCTGCGGCGGTTTGGGTCACGAGACGTCATTTCTGGGCCGAGAGCTCGTCCTCATCAGGAGGCAGGCTGACGGGAAGCGTATCGCAAAGGTCCTCCGACCAAAGGACAAGCCCATGGCAGTGCCTTTCATGGTTGGATGTGGCGCTGTGACGTCTTCCACCGGCGTCCTCCTTGTCGGTGGCGGAGCGACGTGCTTCTCTATGGGGACCTTTTGGGAAGCTGGCGTTTACAGTATCAAAATACCGGGCGCCGAAAGCGACGAGCATTCGATAAACCACGGGAAACCCGCCATCGAGTATTCTGAGACCCGCAGAGTCGTGAGCACAGGCGGCCCCAGCGACCCTGCCAAGACGCACGGCGAGGATGTGACCATTACTCAAGTACCGCGAATAAGGCTGGGACCTGAAGACGCCACGTTTGACGAAGTTCTCCTCGATGCAAAACCTGTCATCCTCGAGGGCCTCAACTTGGGAGCATGTGTGGAGAAATGGACGCCGCAGTACATGGTGGAGAAGGTAGGCGACGATACCGAGGTGAGTGGTTGTTTTGGCAGGGGCAGAAGCCTGGGCGAGGCTGACTGATGGAGCAGGTTGTCGTACATCAGTGCCACAGAGACTCGGAGAGGATGGACTTCAACTCGAAGAACTTTGAGTACGTCAGTGACTCCTTTGGGAAGATTATAAATAAGATGCAATCAGGGGCTCGAATGTATCTGCGATCGCTGTCCCGCGACAAGCCGTCAGGGGTGCCGGCGATTCTTGAAAACGACTTCCCGCGCCTGGCAAAAGACTTTTGTTTGCCGCCAGAGCTGGGTCACATCCGCAAGAACCTCTTCAGCTCAGTCCTTAGAGTCTCGGGCAGGGTTAACATGTGGCTCCACTACGATGTAAGCTCATCCACGTTGGCGGTTGAGAGTGGAAGAATCCTTGGTGGGCCGGACAGCTGATGGGGATGCAGGTCATGGCGAACGTATACACGCAAATTTCGGGAGAAAAGCGCATGATTCTCTTCCCGCCAAGCGATGTGACGCGCCTCTCGTTTGCGCCGGGGGCATCCAGCTCAAGCGTCGACGTCTTCGCCGCCCTCGACGCAACGACGCGGAAGGCGGACCCATGCAACCTGGCAGGAACCCATCCATACGAAGCACATCTTGGACCTGGAGACGTCCTGTTTATTCCGGCGCTGTGGCTCCATACTGCGACACCGTTATCCAAGATGAGCGTGGCAGTCAACACTTTCTTCCGCGACCTCGAGAGCGGATACGCCGCTGGCAGGGACGTGTACGGCAACCGGGATCTGGCGGCGTACGAGAAAGCAAGATTGGACGTGGCGCGGATGGCCAAGAGCTTCCAGCAGTTGCCTGTGGAGACGAGGCGCTTCTACATGGCCCGTCTCGCCGAGGAGCTGCGCCAGGCCGCCGATGGGGTTTGAGGCGACGGGATTGCCGTACGTTGCCGATCAGGTCGGTGTTGTCAACTCGTCGTCCTTGAAAGAACGCAGCGAGCGAATGCCGAAGCCTTGAATTAAGCCAATATAGAATTCGAGAGAGCAACAGCAAAGAATCTTTTGATATGCTTTTTCATTTGATTCATTCAGGTTTGGCTATTCAATCGCGATTCAAAAGTCACATATATAGCGCCGGCGAGGTAGCTAACCCGCTCTCGTCGACATTAGACAATGCAACTTATTGTAGTACCGTCGTGCCATCTACGCACATTGTGACCGTCCTACCCAGCCACACCAGATAACCCCTCGCCCCCTGTGGGTGAGGAAGTGCCTGCCCGGCCGGCTCTCGCCGCGTGGCCCTGCCCTTCTCCGTCTATTTTGCGCGCACTAATAACCAGCTAATGCTCATACCCAAGACTCCAGCTGCCGGATTACGCAGCCCTCCTCACCCCCGGCGCGACGGACAAGCCGTCCAATCTTGAACACCTTTTCCGACTCGCTCAGGGCCCGGGCCACGGCATCGGCTTTGGACGCCTCGACGGCAATCACCATGCCCACGCCCGCGTTGAAGGTCCGGCACATCTCTGCCGGCGCGACGTTGCCGTTGGCCTTGAGCCAACCGAAGACAGGAGGGATCTCCCAGGTGCCAAACTCAATCTCCGCTGCAAGCGATTCCGGAAGCATGCGCGGGACGTTCTCTGTGAGGCCGCCGCCCGTGATGTGCGCGAGGCCCTTGATCTGGTCCAGGACGGGCAAGAGACTCTTGACGTAGATGCGAGTGGGAGTCAGCAGGGACTCGCCGACCGTCCTCGATGCGTCCCACGGAGCCACGGAGCCGTACTCGAGGCCGGCGTGCTGCACAATCCTGCGGACGAGCGAGAAGCCGTTGGAGTGGACGCCATGCGATCCCAGCCCCAACAAGACATCGCCCTCCCCCATGGCAGCATGCTTAGGCAGCCTGCTCGACGGCGAGACTGCACCAACGGCACAACCCGCAGCATCGTAGTCCTCACCCTGGTACATGCCCGGCATTTCGGCCGTCTCACCCCCGACCAGGGCGCATCCGGCTTGGCGACAGCCATCAGCGACGCCCTCGACAAACGAGGCGGCGGAGGCCAAGTCAAGCTTGCTGCAGCCGTAGTAGTCGAGGAACATGAGGGGTGTGGCGCCCTGAACGATTAGATCGTTGACATTCATGGCCACCAGATCAATGCCAACCGTGTCGTGCTTCTTCATGGTCTGGGCAATCATGAGCTTCGTTCCAACACCATCGATGGCGCCCACGAGAACGGGTGCGCCCGGGAAGCCGCAATGAGACAGGTCGATCTCGCCGCCGAAGCCACCAATTTCGGCGTCCGCGCCGGGGCGCTTGGTGCTGGCCACTGCCTTTTTGATCTTCTCGACGAAATCATTCCCGGCCTGAATGTCGACGCCGGCCTGCGCATACGTCATGGCCTCTTTGCTGGGCGACCTGAACGCTCGGTGGGCTATGTCCTTTCTGAAGAACATGCCATCGAACTGGATGACACCCGACGACAGAGCGGCATAGGCGGCATCCACGGCGGCTTTGAGGGAGTCTCCCACCGAGTTGATGGCAATGACGCGCCCACCCGAAGTCTTCAGCTGGCTGTCCTCTACCTTGGTCCCGGCATGGAATATTGTGCTGCCTGCCTGCGGATCCCGGACCTTCATCGGCGTGCCCTTTGCGTACGACCCCGGATAGCCAGCGGCGGCCAGGACGACGGTGGCGCTGAACTTGTTCTCGACCTTCAGATAGCAGTCGTCGAGGTACCCTTCGGCGCAAGCAAGCATGATGTCTGCGAGGTCCGTGTCTGCCGAAAGCAGCGGTAGGACAGTCTGGGTCTCGGGGTCGCCGAATCGCACGTTGTACTCGAGCACCTTGGGGCCGGAGCTCGTGATCATCAGGCCGGTGAACAAGACGCCGCGGAATGGCTGCCGTTCGCGACGCATGCCGGATATCGTGGGCTCGAGAATCTCCTTGTCGATCTTGTCCGTGAGCTCCTTGGTGGCAATGTTGGTAGGCGCGTAACATCCCATGCCGCCCGTGTTGGGGCCTTGGTCTCCGTCGAAGATGCGCTTGTGGTCCTGCGCCAATGGCAGCGACTTGAACGTGTATCCGTCGCAGAAGGTGAGAACGCTAAGCTCGTCGCCGAGCAGAAGCTCCTCAATGACCACCTCGCCGCCAGCATCACCAAAGGCCCGGTCCACCATGATCTGCTTCAGCGCGTCCTTGGCTTCCTCCTTGGTCTGCGGGAGGATGACGCCCTTGCCCGCGGCGAGACCGGTGGCTTTGATGACGATGTCATGCTTGACGCTCTCGACATACGCGACAGCCTGTGTGTAATCGGAGAAGTTTTGGTAGGCGGCCGTCGGGATGCTGTACTTATTCATGAAATCCTTGGAATAGGTCTTGCTGCCTTCCAAGCGCGCGGCCTCTTTCGACGGCCCAAAACACGGAATGCCGGCTTTTCTGAAGAATCCTTCCACTCCATCTACGAGGGGTGCTTCGGGCCCCGGCACAACGAGATTGACTCCGTTACCCTCGGCGAACGCAACCAAGCCGGGGTAGTCGTCGGCGGCAACCGAAGCAACGTTGGTCACCTTTGGGCACGTCGCGGTGCCCCCATTGCCCGGCACGGCGTATATCAACTCGACCCGAGGAGACTGGCTGAGTTTCCAGGCGAGAGCGTGCTCGCGGCCGCCATTGCCTATCAGAAGAACCCGGAGGTCGCCCATGGTCGGTCGGTCGGTCGGTCGGTCGGTGGGGGAGGGGTCCAGGGGGTGCAGGTCGTCCCAGGCCTGCCGAGTGAATTGGGCTTATGCCTGGTGGGAGTGGGAGTGGGAGTGGGAGTGGGAGTCGAGGAATCTCCGGCGTCAAATCGACTGCTCTGTTCCTCGAACGATGTTGGTGCCCAGCGTTGGCGAAGAACACGCCCGAGATGGCTTTTGGAGGGATTTAACCTCGCTGCCCATTTCACGCCCGGCGGATTTTTTTTTTCTCTTGTCGCCCAAAACCCTACGGCCGGCCGGCCCCACCTATTTTGCTGCGCAGACGGGGGCTGGCACGGTAGCCGCAGTGGCCTCTACCTACGCAGTACTTGTATGTTGGTTGAAGCAAATAGGTACCCAAGGGACTTGCGCCGCCTGAAGAAAAAGCAAGCCCGGCCACGGGCGCTGGTAAGGATCGCTGCGTACGAAAAGCGCACTTGTGCCATTGCGTAACGAGTCTTCCTATTTGCAAAGGGGCGAATGATCAATTGCACTGGAAGTCGCCCGCGATTTATGGCGGCCATGACCCCGCGGCCAGGCCCCGCGCCATGTATCGAGGGCTACGGCACATACCTACGAGCCCAAGTATTTTCCAATGTCCCAAGGACCGGACCTGGCGCGGCAGAAGAAGCCCGGCGTAACGCCCGTAGACGTCTTGATTCAAACGCCTTACTAAAAGCTAAAGCTGTGTTGCTTCATACTTATATGCTTATGCCAGTGTTTCCACGTTAAACCCCTTACTGTGCGAAGCTCGGCTGCGGCCCTAACTTACCTTGCAGTTATATCGCAACTTCTGCTGCGTACCGTCCGTCGCACCTACTAGAGGTACGGACGGATTCTTGCGCGCGACTCCCACCTAGGTATCTGCCAGAGAACCGGCGGGGAGTTGTTAGTGGAGGTGTTAGCGCCCCCCACCCCCACAGGGCCACCTACAGCAGCAGCACCGTATCTACGAGTACGTACCACCTACCCTACCTTACCTACGGTAGTACCTCCCAGTGCCTCCCATTCCTCCTCCTACCCATGACGTTATAGCCCGTCTTCATTCGAACCTTCCACTTTGCTCTGAAAATGCAACAATCCCATCACTCTTAGCCGTTCACAACAGATCTCGTCGACGTATCGTGGCGCGGATTCAACTCGGCACTCGAGCGCGGCTTCGAGAAACTGCGATGACGCCGCGGCTTCGACACGGATAGCTTCTCCCGTCTCCGCTGCTCGTCCGAACTCGCCGTGGCTGCCAGAGGACGCCCCGGCTTCGCCCTTTCCACCCACCCGAGCTTGCCGCTGCCTCAATTCGTCTCTTGCTGCTCGCCTATGTTAAGGCCGGGCCATCAGCAGAAGTCTCCGTCGTCGCTGCCGTTCCGACCGAGCTCCACGTCTAAGTGAGCGGTGCTGCAGCGCTACCGGCAATGGCATCGCCTTCTCGATCTCGCCCGCTGCTCCGGCGGCTGCTGTTTCCAGGGGCGGCCGTCATCGTCGCTGGAGGCACCCTGTTCTACTCGTATCGACCCCGGAACATCCCAGGCTCCTCCTCCGCTGCCGTGCCCCCGCCGACATACGGCCCGGATGGGTCCTTCACCATGCCCAAGTTCCCCCGTGTCAAGTCGCGCCTCGAGCAGCTCGCCGACCTCGCCAGGAGTGCTGACCCGGACCTCGGTGCCGAGTACGACATGCTTGTCATCGGCGGCGGGGCTACCGGGGCCGGCGTCGCCCTGGATGCTGCAACGCGAGGCCTCCGCGTGGCGGTTGTCGAGCGCGACGACTTCAGCAGTGGCACGAGCAGCAAGAGCACCAAGCTCGTCCACGGCGGTGTCCGCTACCTCGAAAAGGCCGTCTGGAACCTGGACTACAACCAGTACCAGCTGGTGCGCGAGGCTCTCAAGGAGCGCAAGTACTTTCTGCAGACGGCGCCGCATCTGAGCATGTGGCTGCCCATCATGCTCCCCCTGGATCGCTGGTGGAAGGCACCCTATTACTGGGCGGGCACCAAGTTCTATGATGTACTTGCCGGCAGCGAGGGCATTGAGAGCTCATATTTTCTGACTCGGAGCAAGGCTCTCGAGGCTTTCCCCATGTTGAAGCAGACCAACCTCGTTGGCGCTCTGGTATACTACGATGGTGCGCACAACGATTCTCGCATGAACGTTTCGATAGCCATGACCGCAGCTCTCTACGGTGCCACCGTTGCCAACCATGCCGAGGTAACGGGACTCCTCAAGGACGAATCTGGCCGTCTCTGTGGCGCCAGGGTCAAGGACCTCGTCGCCGTGAAAAATGGAAAACCTGCAGCCGACATCACGGTCCGGGCAAAATGCATTGTCAACTGCACCGGCCCTTTCACCGACTCGATTCGGAAGATGGATGACCAGACGTGCAAGGAGATCGTTGCCCCTTCCAGCGGTGTCCATGTCATCTTGCCCGGATACTACAGCCCTGCCAAGATGGGGCTCATCGACCCTTCGACGTCGGACGGCCGGGTGATATTCTTCCTCCCCTGGCAGGGCAACACCATAGCCGGCACGACGGACTCGCCGTCGCCAATTTCGCCGAATCCGCTGCCGGACGAGGAGTCCATCAAGTGGATTCTCGGCGAGGTGAGCCAATATCTATCACCAGAGATCAACGTGCGTCGCGGGGACGTCCTGGCGGCTTGGTCGGGCATTCGGCCTCTGGTCAAAGACCCCAAGGCCAGGAACACCGAGTCGCTTGTGCGAAATCACCTTGTGCACATTTCTTCATCGGGGCTGTTGACGTGCGCTGGTGGAAAGTGGACCACGTATCGCCAGATGGCCGAGGACTGCGTGGACGCAGCCGTCTCCGAGTTCCGTCTCACCACGGGTCCCGTGGCCAACGCACCGCGAGTTAGCGGCACAGAAGTGGTCGATGACGGGGCCATACTGGACGGCTCATGCCAAACACACAAAGTTCGTCTGGTCGGTGCCCACGGCTTCAGCAAGACGCTCTTCATCCCCGTGATACAGCATTTCGGCGTGGAGACAGAAGTTGCCAAGCACCTCACGGAGAGCTACGGTGACCGAGCCTGGTCCGTGGCTGCTCTATGTAGCCTAACAAACCAGCGATTCCCGGCCCGCGGCGAGCGCATCTCGCAGCTGTACCCGTTTGTGGATGGAGAAATTCGCTATGCCGTCCGTCACGAGTACGCCCAGACCGCCGTTGACGTCCTTGCGCGACGGACCAGGCTGGCGTTTCTCAACGCCCAGGCAGCCTTGGAAGCCCTGCCCAGGGTCATTGACATCATGGCCGAGGAGCTCCACTGGGACAGCCGCCGGCAAAATTTGGAATGGAACGAGAGTGAGTCCACATTGCAGCAGGCATAAATGGGCCGAGACTGACGCTTGAGTGACTGTAGCCGTCAAGTTTCTCCAGTCCATGGGCTTGCCGCAACCGATGCTGTCGGCCACACGCAAGCAGGTGGAGCAGGGCAAGCTCGATTTCGCCAGCTCGCTCGAGTGGGACATGTATTCACGACACGATAAGCCTACAGAATAACGGGCCTCGCTGCCATAAACTTTCGCGTCGGGAATCAATGGATGGTTTGAGCGCTTTGGCGGCGTATGATATGTCAAGGTGGTTGAGGTCGATGGATTTCGGAGGGTCGGCGTGTGCCTCCCTTGTTCGAACCTGATCCCGCCCCGGACTTTTGTATACTTTATGCCCGGCTGGCAGGCGTTCTGTAGTGCTGATTTCGTCTTCGTTGTAGGGTTAATGGCTGCAAAGGGATGCGCCCGGCAAATGGTGTTTTGACAAAACTTTACGGCTGGATCACCACAGGCTCTGCCTGTCTGAAGTCATCGCTGGCTGTGTCCAGAACCACGTGTCAGACGTACTGCCGCCGCAGCTACCATGTACCATATTGGGCTCATACTTTTGCACTGCCTCCAACATTGGAAAGTCAATAGCATGCGTCGATCGCTAGCCGAGCCGGGAAAGTTAACGATTCTTGATACTCCATCCTCTGGCTGTTTGGAGCCCTCACCGCTTCAGAGTCGTCATCCGCGCCCTCAGAAGCTGAGCACGTAACCAGCGGGTAAATCGCGACCACGTTCTCGAACAGCCCGCCAGAGCCATCGCCGTGAAGATCCCCGCCCCACACCGGATGATCCAAGACCGCAGTTCCCCTACTGCGGAAGACCATTGCGCCCGAGGCCGTGGGCTCGTTAAGCTGGGCTTCTTGTTTCGGGTCGGTGCCGGATCCTCACCCCCGCCGCCACAAAGACGGAGGGGGGAATCCCTATCAGGGACAACAGTCTGGACAAGGGGACTGGCCACGGCCAAGGCCCGATCGCGCAGGAACTGATTGAGTTTCATCTATTATCCCTAAACCCCGTCTACTCGTCATCTCGTCGCACAGACACCTTTTCGCTGCTTGCGTGTGGCACCTTCTCGTAACGGAAGCTGAGCCATCGTCGGTCTACCCACTTCTGCTCTAGAGCCGACGCCAAACCCCACACTTCTGTTGAAAGAGCTACAGTATCTGCCGGGGGCAGTCCTCCGGCAGCTCGGGGCTCTGCCGGAAAGACTTCTTTTGGTTGGTTAGACCGCGGGGAACCTCGCGTTTCCTATCTGGCACTGAGTCGTTAGCTTCTGCCTCTCCTGTAATACGCGTCTTACCGGGAGCGGATGCCCTCCGATGAACTCGCGTACCACATTATGTGTTGAGCCGGGCGGTGTCGCCAATGCGGCAATTGAAGCGAGAAGAAGCGTGAGTTCGAAGCCAGCATCGGCTCCACCACCTGCCAAGTCCCGTGCCAAGTATGGGGAAAGGCTTTAGAGTCGACGGCCCATGTGCCCTTGAACAGACAGGGAAGGCAGGCGGAGACGGTCCGAGGTCGGCGTTCGGCGACCCTCTAGATAACAGCATGGCGGAGGGCATCCTGGCCGCCAGCAGGAGCGCCATGGCCGAGCAGAGAAGGTGGACGAGTTGCCTCCTGTTGAATCTGCCCCATTGGGACCAAACTGTCTACATTACCATGGCTGAACGGCTGAGGAGGAAGGGAGTGAACAAGAGGCAGGAGGACGAGGCATCTCGGGTCTATCGTATCTTGCGTCCAGTCGACGACTTATAAGTAGCGATAGAGTCGCAGAGTGTAGAGACGCTGATATTTTCACCTCAAGCCTTCTCTCAAAGGAGAGAGTTCTGTTTCTCTGCCGCCAACGCAGCCCCCCATCATGCTCATCGGAACGCTGTCACTCATTGCAGGCCTTGCGGCGTCAGCCGCGGCCGGTGCCGTCCCCAAGGCCAAGGCAGACTTTAGCTGCGGTGTCCGCACGCCAACCAGGGGCCAGATTGCGACTCATCGCAAGCTGGCCTCGCTCGAGAGCGCTGCCCGTCTCAACGGCGTCACTGAGCGCGCCAACATCAACGTTGACCTGTACTTTCACGTGGTTTCTGCCTCTCAAGGCGGTGTCAACTCCCTTGATGTGAGTCCCGAGCCTGTAACTCAGCAGCACGCGGAGAGACACCGGACGTCTTCAGCTGACTCGATGTGTAGGACAGCATAGTACAGAAGCAGGTCAAGGTCCTGAATGACAACTATGGCTCGGCGGGCATCTCCTTCACCCTCCGCGACACCACCCGGACTGTGAACCAGGACTGGGCCACCAACGGCAACGAGCTGGCTATGAAGAAGAAGCTCCACCGAGGCGACTCTAGTACCCTCAACCTGTACTTCCTCGACCGCCTCGAGGACGATGGCTTCGGAATCTGCACGTTCCCAGACTTTTTGTCTGATCCCGACGGGCCGACCCTTGACGGCTGCCTCGTCAAGGCCTCGACCGTGCCTGGTGGCCCCGAAGCCCCGTATAACTTGGGCAAGACGGCCACGCACGAAGTCGGCCACTGGTTTGGGCTGTTGCACACCTTTGAACCGCACAGCAACGACCCCAAGGCCTCAGGTTGTGACGGACCCGGCGACTACGTGGATGACACCCCGGCGTCGAAGAGTGCCACAAGGGGATGCCCTACCGGTCGGGACTCCTGCCCTGCGCCGGGCCTCGATCCCATCCACAACTACATGGACTACTCGGACGAGTAAGTGGGCGAAAACGATGACATGGGAGGTGAGGTTCATTGCTGACCAGGACATACAGCGCGTGCTACTCAGAGTTCTCCAAGGGGCAGATTACTCGCATGCACAGTTACTGGACCAATTACCGCAGCTGAGTCATGCCATGAGCAACCCGACACCATGTACTTTGGCACGCCTGTGTACGGTCGTGAATGCATGCGCGTTCGACTGTAATCTATGAGCGTTTATTATTTCCCGAGGTGCGAGCCTCGATCGCACTCTTCGGTGCAATATCCTGTGCCTGGCAAGAAAGTTCTATGAGGTAACTCATTCTATATGAGGGGTATCTTGACGAATGGTGGAAGTCGGGGGATGCTGTGAAGCCGGAGTTTGGGGGAGAAAGCGGTAGTCATGCGTTTGAAAGAGCATTCAATGCGGTCTCAGCCGGCGGCCTCATACGTCCCACGCATCTGTCTGAGTAGAGTGACTTGAGGCGCCGTCTAGTATTACCGACAAGGGCGATTGCTCTTTGCTTTTCATTGCCTCCCCGTCGGGAGCATGCGAGATGACGACTTCGGTCGTCTGAACAATACAGCCAGGTGGTTCGCGCCTCTTGGCCATCTTGTATGTTTCGGTGCCGCCAATAGTCGTGATCACACTGCCTAACTGGAGATTCCGGGGAATGTTGTGCCCTTGGTTCATCCCACACGACTGCAGCCTTTGCCGCCGGCTGAGATTCCAAAGCCCATACAAGGCAGGCGCGTTAACGGCAACAGTAACGGTAAACAACTCGGCACTGAGCCAGGCGCAGCGGTTGGCGTTGCTGTGCTTGTGAGCGGCGTTAATTGGAAGCCGAACAACCGTGATAACCACGATGAGGGTGCCTATGGCAAAGAGGCCGTACAGCTGGGCCTTGCGGCGCCACGAGACCCTCAACATGGCGAGGATGGGAATTGGAAGGATGAGAAGCATCACGTCAGTCACGATGTTGAGAATGCCGAGCGTGAGCAGTGACAGTTGCGCTTCGATGCAGTCACCTGGTGGCAAGTCAGGTCGAAATGTCAGACTATAGCACCCTGTGCGGAAGGAACTTGCGCGCGCGCTATGTGGCGCCGTGGAGGGCAACTCACCCGGGTCAGGGAAGACCTGCCAGTTCAGCTTGATAGGGCTACACTCGGCGAGCGTGGTGACTAAGACGGCGATGTAGGACGAGGTAAAGGCGAGCACATAGGTTCGGGAGACGAGATCGTGAAATGGCAGGTCTTGGATGAGTCGACGGAGAAGGTCAAAGAGAACCAGTTTCTGCGTCCAGAGACTGTGAAGGGGATTTCAGACGGTTAGCGACACGTCCGTACGGTGGCCGGCCGACCTGCCATGCTGTGCAGGCCCGGGCTAGGATGGCAGAGGAGCAAGCCATGTGAGAGGCCGTTGGAAAAGCACTGACTATGTACTATAGTTGATTCTATTGGCGAGGTCGAGCTGGCTCCCGATGATGCGCTGGTCAATCTCCTCCGACGTGAACGTGTGCTCCTCGCGAAACTCCGGGGGCATGTTGGCGGTCCCCCATACCAGGACGACGTGGTCCAAGGCAAGGCGGACGAGGACGAGGGAAATTGCCAGCACGGTGAGGTAGTCGCCCGAGTTGTAGCTCTGCCTCACCCTCCTCCGCCACAGGAGCCGCGCAGCCATGATGAAGATGGAGATGCAGCTAAAGGTCCAGTGGAGGGCGAGGGCCGCTTCGTGCCTCTTTGCCAACATGTCGGGCAGGCGGGTGTCGTAGAAGATGGAATAGAAGGGGCGGTTGAGGTGCCAAGTTTGTTGCTCAAGGGGGATGATCAGAGGGAGGCGGCTTTTGGCCGTCGAGGCGGCGTGCGCAGCCGGCAGGCAGGGAACAGCATGGCCCTGCAAGTGTTTTGACTTGATACAAGGCGGCCAAGGCTCCGCCATGTTGAAGGCCCCAGGAACTCTGTGCCGTTCAGTACCAAGTGCACGGCAGCAGCGCATCGTCCATGCATATTTCCCGTGGCCTGGGTGTTTCTGGCGAGGGCGGAGCCCGCAGGGGACGGCCTATGGGGCGGCGGTTATTACTTCAGTGGACTGGCCGGTGCAGAGGCGTTTGGATCGCGGCCTGATCCGAGTGACGCAGCGACGTTGAAGATGTGAACGTCATCTTGGAGCGTGGAGGTGAATCTCGGCAGACGAGTCGCGCGACGCCCACCGCTCACCGAGCCCGCAAGGACGCCGGCGCCGGCATGGCTTTTCCCATCATTACCTCCACACCAGGCGTTGTCGCCGCCATCGATGGACAGCACCCGGCGCTGGCCATGATCCCGTGTCGCAATGCCTGCAGGGGCCGGAGACGGGGCTCGGCGAGTTTGCCGATGCCGTTGGTGGTCGTCGTGGCTGTGGCATGGTTTGGGCGAGGCGACTGAAGGGCAAGCGTTGCCTTGCATGGCTACGTACGAGAAAGACAACGTTGTGCGCCCTATTCTACCGACGACGGGGATCCGAAGCCAGCGTCAGAACTTCAGAAGTCGCGGCCCTGCCTCCTTCCACATCGCAGTTGGGGCGCTTGCCAAGGACGATGGATCTACATAACGTACATTATACCTACGGAAGGAGCCTTCCATTGATGCCTGCCCACTGGGCCGGCCGCCATTCATTCGTTCAGGCACTGTACCTGTGCTACGGCTCCGGACCCGCGACAGTTGCCTTCTCGAACAACATCCCGTCCTTCCCTCGTCTCACACCCCCTGCCCCTCCCCTTCTTCTCCAGCTTCCCGAGCTTCCTCCTCCCTTCTCCACTGCGCCCCCTCGCCGCCCCTGTCAACACGGCCAAACGCCAGCCAAATCGCGTCTTTCATTCCTTTTCATCATCTCCTGCGCCGGACCCCGCGCAACGTTGTCATATTGCATGCAGAACCATGTCCTTTGAAATGCCCTCCCTCACTCCCCTTGAGCATGAGATAATGACCTGACTGAACTTGGGTCGAGTCATTGAAGCCTTCTGCGCCGCTGCGGGCTCACGCCATCATGCGCTTCTCAATACGAGCCGCCGCCGCCGCCGCCGCCGTCTCGTTGGCGCACGGCACAGTCTCAACCCAAGTATCCACGCCGGCCCTGTCAACAGTGTCGATAGCCCCGGTCGTTGCCCGCCACTTCGACGCCAGCCTCAACGGGAATAAGGACAGCAAAGATGCTTCGCCGTTGTGCGCCTCGGGCTCGCACCGACGCAGCTACTTCTATGTCGGCGGCGGCTACGCCGACGATGGCGCCGGTGGACACGTCTTGCGCGACCAGATGTATGTCGAGAGGCTGCAGCCCGTCGGCGGCGTCACTCAGGACACGCCACTAGTCCTGATCCACGGACAGGCTCAGACGGGCACGGTATGCGAGCCTCAACTCTGACGGATCCTGCCGTTCCCTGCCGGCCCCGTTTCCCGGCGGCTGTTCCCCTGTGTCCCTCGTGCTGACGCTGTACCACTAAGAACTACTTGGACAAGCCTGACGGCGGATGCGGCTGGGCCACGCGGTTCCTCGAACAAGGTTTTGACGTATACATCGTGGACCAAACGTTCCGTGGCCGCTCCGCGTGGCAGCCCGGCCACGGCGCCGCGAGCCCGTCCACGTACTCGGCCGAAACCATCCAGCAGCGCTTCACGGCCGTCCGCCGCTACATGCTCTGGCCCCAGGCAGGCCATCACACGCAATGGCCAGGAAATGGCTCCATGGGGGACCCTGTCTTTGACGCCTTCTACTCCTCCAACGTCCAGTTTATTTCGGACGCCGTTTACCAGCAGACCGCCGTCCAAGCCGCCGGCGCCGCCCTGCTCGACCGCATCGGCAGGCCCACCGTCCTCATCGGACACAGCCAAGGCGGCCTCATGCCTCTTGTCATCGCCGACGCGCGCCCCGCCCTCACGAAAGGCCTCGTCCTACTTGAGCCTACTGGTCCACCTTTCCGTGAGGCCGTCTTCAGCACCAAGCCCGCCCGAAAATGGGGTCTGACCGACATCCCGCTGGTCTACTCACCTGCCGTCAACGACCCCGCCTCGGACCTGAAGCAGGAGGTATTCCCCAGCTCTGGGAATAACCGCACCGATTGCATCTTGCAGGCCGAGAGCCCACCGCCCCGCCAGCTCGTCAACCTTGCCCAGAAGCCTATCCTCGTGCTCACCTCTGAGGCCTCCTATCACGCACCGTACGACTACTGCACCGCTAGATACCTTGAGCAGGCCGGTTGCTCCAACACGAGACACATTGAGCTCGGGAACATTGGCATTCACGGCAACAGCCACATGTTCTTCATGGAACGAAACAGTGATGAGATCCAACATGTCGTTAAGAGTTGGGTCAGAAAATTGTAATCGCTAGCACATACACCTCGTGGATACATGTACAGATAGATGCGCATCCCAATCGCGCCCCTTTCGCCTTCCTAGGCGATGTCCGCTCTAATGAATTTTGGTATCGCATATGCAGCTGTGTTCGTGAAAAGAATATGTGCCGACGGGGAATGTCCGTCACCCCGCCATCGCAAAAGGAAGACGACTCCCAAACTCCCTGCTTCAGTCAAATGCGCCAGTCGTGTCTATTTCCATGTGCGTCTCGTCGTGACACCACGAATCCCACGACAGGTGATCCTATCGTCTCCGAATTCCTATTAAATCCCGAGCCACGCACCCAGCTCAGTGGTCCTCCATCAGTCGGAGGAGCTTGTGCGACCGCTCAATAGGCGCAGGAGCAGGCTGCTCATTCGCGTGCCTGGCTGGCTGGCGTGCAGAGGCGAGCACCCGCAGCTGCCGTCATCAGGACACTGTCGTCCTTCTATCACCAGTTTGGACTCCCACGCTGCGTCCCAGCCGTACTG
The DNA here is from genome assembly GCF_023168085.1 of Purpureocillium lilacinum. Classification (NCBI taxonomy): domain Eukaryota; kingdom Fungi; phylum Ascomycota; class Sordariomycetes; order Hypocreales; family Ophiocordycipitaceae; genus Purpureocillium; species Purpureocillium lilacinum. The sequence goes on from NW_027072112.1 coordinate 1,762,698, forward strand.
GTCGACGTCCGCGACGTGTCGCAAGAACTGAGTATCAAGGCTGCCCGTGGAGGCGACCGCATCCTCTGATTGGGGCCACGAATCGAGATAGCTCGACTTGTCAGACAAAGTCGGAATTTGTCGAGGGCCCGTAGCCAGCATCAGGCCATCCTTGAATCGCGGTCGAAGGGCCCCGCCCTGCGCATAAACTGAACCAGCTCTCCTGGTCCAACGCGACCTCTGACCGCACGGCTTCGTACGAGTGATCTTGTGGACGGCGAGCGCGCGATTCACTGGGCGTGATATATCACACCTCGTGGCCGTGCCTTTGGCCAGGCTGTTTTCCCGCATGCCTGGTCCAACACTCGACTCGCCACAGACAACCATGGGCGGCAAGGACATTCGTCGGCCTGGGTGTGGCACTGACCACTCGCAGGCGTGCCCGCGAGAAGCCCCGAATGTATCGGAACCCAGACCGTAGGACACAGCGGGGCTCGGCACGGGCATTGACCTTCATAAGCCGTGGGCGTGGTGGCTCGTCTCGGCAGCAGGCAAGTCGCAATCCGCGTTGGAAGAGCTCGAAGAGGTGGGCGTTGACCTCCGGCTGGATCCCTTTCGACTAAACCCCAACTTGGCTCCCACCTTCTTCCAGCCTTTGTTGTGTGCGGCCACGGCGCGCTGGAAGCCTCCAGGAGACGTATTGAAAGTATACTCGGATGTTGGTGGGGTCGTGGGCGGCGTCATGGGTTCCATCGTCCCCGGCGAGTTGCTGTCGCTATCATCGGTCAGCGCCTCGAGGTCGACAGCGCGGGGCGAGGCCGATGACGAGGAAGATGCATGATGCCCGATTCCGCGACCCCCGCTGTGGTGTGAGCGTCGGCGAGGAGATATGTTGTGCTCTTCCGTGGGGCTCATGAGCTGCATGGGCGCGACGGACTGCAGGAAGGGAACGAGAAGAGAGTCGTTCATGAGTTCGTAGATGATCCGCCCGGCCTCGTCGAGCTCGGACGGATGAGGAGGAGACTGTCCATATGGGAGGCTAAGAAGTCGGTCTCGGACGCGGGACGGAATGTTGACCTCGCGAGGAGCGCAAGGGACAATGTAGACTTGCATTAGCTTTTCCCAGAAACCGCAAACCCTCTCGCTGCTTTCGCGCGTTGGAGGAACCTCAGCGCCGAGTTGCTCGTAGAAAGCGGCGTATCGCTGCGAATCGAGCGTGAACTCGAGCGTTTCCATGCAGTGGTTTTGAGAGAGGTATGCCATGAAGGCACTGAGGGTCCACGGCGGAGGTGCCGTGTCGAGAAGGATCTCGGTCAACGTGGGTGGCCGGGAGGCCATGGCGTACGGTGGCAGCGAACAGTCCGAGAAAGCGAAGAGGCCGCTCGAGGGTCGAGAATATGGCGCATCAGACGCGTAAAAGTCGTCAAAGGCAGATGAGAGTCGCGGCGACTCCTGCTGCGGGCTCGGCGTGAAATAGACTGGTGATTGGCGCCGTATCCTCGGTTTGACCATGTCTACGACCGCCTACAGTCCGCCCGCTTGTCAAGGGCCGATCGCGAAAAATGGGACACCGAGATTAATGGCCAAGGCAACAGTGTATCGACGGGCCGCGTGGTTGAGATGGTGGTGATTTGTAGAGCTTCCAGCCGCACGAGGAGAGTCTTTGGTCGCGTGGACCTACTGCGGCTAGGCAGCGAGCAAAGAAACGGCGTAAATCGTGGCTCTAGTATCCACCCGTGATCAAGAAGACGTCCTTGGGAACAGTCGTCATTCAACACGGAGCCGTTGGAGGTGTTGTGTCTGCGACGAGATCGCGGTCGGAAGGCGCGGTCGAAATACCCAACAGGGGCACGAGAGAGACTGGAATGCAGGTGGGTTCCTCGAGGGTTCGTGGCTGGAGGTTGTCGAGAGGCCACAGAATTCTCGGAAAGGGACGGACGTTTTTGAGTGTCGGGCGCTCAGGAGGAGAGCAGAAGACCGTCTCCACTGTCGAACCTTGGGATACGAAGTATTGGCCTGGACAGAAGCGTTGAGCTCTTGTGGCTCGGTCGGTGCTTGGAAGTGGACTGCGCACGACTTGTCTCAACGAACAAAGGCAACCGCAATATGGGCAGGACGGCGGAGAGCAACGATCGTTGGGGCGTCTGCGCGAGTGCAGGGTCTAGAATCGACCGTGGGTGGGCAGAGCCGCGTCGAAGAGTGGCCGAGTCGTCGAGAGAGGGGAGTAGTAGAAGACGTGATCGACGGGGGCCGGAGGGCGGGGACGGAAGACGGGCGCGGCGTAGTCGTGGTCGTGACGCTCTTGCGTATTACTTGGTGGCAGGGTCGACAATGCCGCTGTCGGACAGGAGACGAGAGCGTCGATGCGGCCAAAGAGATATAAGGTTTGCGTGGATGGGGCCGGGCGATGACGAGAGAAGGGGAGGAAGAGGTGAGGGCAGGTGCAAGACAAGAAGTATGGTTTGGTTTGATGGATCCCAAGACTAAGACCAAGACTGACTGCGTGACTGACACACGGTCGGCGGACGGTGAGGTGTACTTGGGCCGGGCCAAGCACAGCGAGTACTGCCCTGTACTGGAGGTACCTGCTGCACCTACCTTACAGAGCAGCCCTGGAGGGCAGACGACGGAGACGGCGGAGGCCGGCAGTGGGGGACGCCACCAGGAAAAAAAAAAGGTACCTTGTGGGCCCTACACGGGGCGGCCGCAGGGCTTGTACTGGCCCGGCCCAGCGACGAGTCGCGACCTTCGTCATGCACGCCACTCAGCACCGAGAGGGACAACGCTGGGGGGGAGGGGGCCCATCGAGACGGGGAGGGGCCCTTGCCTCGCAGGTCCGCCGCAGGCGCAGGGCTAACTCAGATGGGGCCACCCTTGCAAGCCCGGCCGGGTTGTGGTGGAGCAGTTGACAAGGGAGGGGGGGGGAGGGCAAGGGCGAGGTTCTGTCTCCGCCGCCCGCCCACGTCGTCCACGGTGGTGGTGGTGGTGGTGGCACTGGCAGGCCCGCAGTGGTGTGGCCGTGCAGTGCCACAGCCATGACGTTTTTGAATGGGAGGAGGCGGCCTGGCACGCATCGTCACATCGCGGAAGAGCAGCAGAGCAGCGCAGCGCAGCGCGGCTCGGGAGGAAGCGGCAGTGGGCGGCGGGCACTACACGCCACTGGTACACTGAGTATTTGTGCAGCACAGTACTGTACCGTCCCAGCATGCTTCCCGATGGCAGATGAGATGAGATGAGATGAGATGAGATGGGGCGGCAGCAGCGGGCATGCGCAGAGGGCGCGACGACTGAGACCGCACGAGGATCCGAGGGGCACAGCACAGCACGGCACAGCACAGCACGGCACAGCACAGCACGCAGCACAAACACAAGGGCGAGGCAAGGTTTGGACCGGTGAGCGGCGTCGCAAGGGCCAAGGGCCAAGGGCAACCAAAGGGGCACCACCGGATGAGGTCAGCCGTTGCACGGGCATGTCTCGACGGTGCCTGCCAATCTGGACGGTGGTACGGAGTACATGATACTGGAAAGTGAAAACACGGTGCTCCGTACGCCCATCGTGCGTACAGTAGCCGGATCGGAGGGAGCATCGAACGGGCCAGCATGCGCTCGGCGCGGAGCAAAGCAGCAGCCAGCCCCAGCACACAGTGGAAGCCGAGGGAGAGGTGGACGGCCTTGACGGCAAAGATGCGAGACGGAACGGATGGTTGACTTGGCTTGGGATGCTTGGCTCGGCTTGGCTCTCCAACGGCTCTGGGGAAAAGTGAGCCTGGACGTTTATTAGCACCTCAGACCCGGAATGCCTGCACACAGGTCTGGATGGACGCGCTGAAGGTACAGCACCGCCGGCCGCATGGAACTCGACACTGGCGGCCAGTGGTCACGAACCACCGACCACTAGGTAAGCCCAGCAGCACTACCTGAAGTCAGCAGAGGACCCAAGCCAAGCCAAGTGTGGCTCCCGCTCGTCGGCGATAGCGAGGGGTGGGGAGGCGGGCATCAGCTGGTACAGGCCCCACCCAATGCCCGTCCGCGTCGCCTCTGTCGCAGGGCCTTGTCTTAGGCCCGTGGGCGTGGTGGGGCCACCGGGTGCTCGATGCGGCCATGGCGCAGGCACTAGAAGGGCGCTAGAAGACGCCCCCCAGTGGCCAATAGCTGGAGGGGACGAGGCGCGGCCTGGACTGGGTGACTGGCGAACAGACTTCCCCCTCACCCCTGCCGTTGCCGTTGCGATCGCGCCGTGGTGGGCACGAAGGCGACCCGACTGCTCGTACGTGCTGCTGGCCTGTGACGCTGCGGCTGCGGATGACTGAGCAGGCAGGCTGGCACCGAGGCAGGTGAGTCGATGGCGTCGCGAGGCGCCGCCGTGGTAGCTGCCATTTTGCGTCAGGCCGTCGCCACAGAATGCTCCGAGGGGGTCGTCTGCGCCCGGAAGGCGTCCAAGAAGCCGAGGAGCCCCGGCGACGGAGCCTGATGAGAAGGGGAAGCCCCGGCCGCCGGGCCTCCGACGCGGTCGCAGAAGGCGGGCAAGCGGGCAGGCGGGCAGGCAGGCAGGCGACGCACGTGAAGCACTCGAGCAGCCCAGGCAACATCCACTAGAGCCACAGGCGGCGGCGAGCCAGGCAGCCCAATGCAATGATCCCGCTGACGAATGCGCTCGCTGCTGGACCTTCAATCGCTGCATGTTTGTTCCCCGAACCCTCCGGCCACGCAGGCTGACCGGTTCCATGGGCGCCGCCGCCGCCGTTGGGTTGGTTTCGGTTGGTTTGATGGTTGGTCGGTTGGTTGGTCGGTAGGTTGGCAAGGGCTGGCGAGCTGGCTGGCAATCGAGGTCAGTTCGCTCGCTGTTGGTGGCCAATTACCTTGCGAACAGGGAGGTGGGTTGGTTGGTGCAGCAGTCGGGCGGCGGGCGCTGTCTGTAAGCGTGGATGGGCCCGCCCAGCGCCTTGGGTTGCTGTAGGTATGTACCTAGCGTTGGCGCGTTGGTCGGGCCTTCCATTGCATGCCTCACTGATGGAACAGACGTGGGTGCCCGTGTTCCGTTCCATCCCAATGGGGGGGCCGTCTTCCAGGAGGTGGGCAAGTGGGCTACGGCAGCGCAGAAGCCCGTCCCAGCGCTGCCGCTGCGCTGTCGAAACCCATCCCATCCCCCGGAACGCGTCCCCCCCCCCCCCCCCCCCCCAAGACGGGACCGTTTGAGCAAAAGTGGCTGAGCAACAATAGCAACCTGCTATCGGTATCAGGTGCCTAGGAGGCAGGAGCACTCGGCAGGTTGGCGCCATGGCAAACGCTCGCCTGTGCTCAGCGCCAAGAGCTAGCGAACTACGTTGCCGCAGCTGTGTCTCCAATTGCACCCCCCTCGCCCTTGGGGGGGCGGCCATGGCAAAGAAAAGACGTACCACCGACAGGTGCATGCTCACTTATTACTAGGTACCTTGACTGCCTCACCTACTAATTACTACCTAGGTAGGTATCTACCTATTCTTAGGGGCCGGGCTGGCTGGGGCCGTCAGGCACCAAGCTCCAACTTTAGCAGGCCCTGTAATAACCTTGCGCGCAGCTCGCAATCCAGCGATGCTGCTCCCACGGCACGCACTGTGGTCCGTCCGGGTGTTCTCGCGGTCGCGGTCGCGGTCGCACGCAGGCGCCCATTGACTCTCCAGAAGCTGGTTGGTAGTAGTACCTTGGTTGGCAGTTGGCTGGTACCAGAGACTGTCCCCGTCCGTGGCTGGCACGGCCCATGGCACTTGCGCCAGTGGTGGGTGTGTGGTTGGACGGCAGTTGGCATCTCGCATCCATGGATCCGGCACCAGGACGGCACGGATACGGCATCATGCACGGGTTGGCTGTCCTGCCCGTGCTGTACCCAGCCACCTAGTACCTTACTAGGTAGGTATGGATGGGGAGAGGATAGGTGCATAATGTTAGGTACTTGAGCCGAGGTACATCCTGCCCGCAGGCCCGGCGCCGAGATACCCTTCCCTCGGGTCACTGCCCTGCGCAATGCAAATGCCCGGGCAAGTGCCAGGATGCCAACAGTGCCTGGCGTACAGCGACCAGGTCATGATGCTGTCTCGTCACGTCTCTTCCAGGGTTCTCTCGGGCACCCTGCTCTGACTGAGACCAGGCCATTTGACTCCCCCCTCCCCACCTTGGCACCAAAATGGCATCACTGTGGCATCCCGTCTCGCTCGACCACCTCGCACCCGATGATGAAATGCATCGCGCCATGTGAGCAAGAGCAAGAGCAAGAGCAAGAGCACGACACGACAGGCTGCAGGCCGCTCCGACCGCCCTCCGACACCCGCCTTCCTGTCATGCTTGTCGCAGGGCGCGCCCAGTCGCCGCCCCCCTTGGTCAGCAGCATCAGCGACGAGCTCCAGGTTACTGCCAGCCACCCCGCCATCAGCATCCGCATCCGCATCAGCATCAGCATCAGCATCAACCTCAGCATCAGCATCAGCAAAGCCCCGACATGGAAGCGACATCAGCACTCGTCGGCATCATCCGCGGGAGCAGTCACGCCGCCAACGCCGCCGCCGCCGACACCGGGCTCCGGGTACGCTAGACGGGGCGGGACGCCATCGCGACTGGACCCGTGGTCCCCATGAGCTGGAACTGGAGGGCGCACGCGCCTTGTGGGCTTGTCGTCGCCGAAGCGGATACGGAGCACCGCGTCCACCGTCTGCGATGCCGCCGAAGTCGCACGCAGTCTGTCGCCGTGGCAGGCTCGCAGCGCGCGAATAGCCAATCCAAGACTAGGTCCAGTGGACGATGCCGTGTGCATTACAGAGTAGCTCCATCCATGCCATGGTCCAGAGGACTTGATATCCTCCGTCCTGTGGTGTAGTTAGCCCATGGTAAGTACCGCCTTGTACTGTACCTGGGATTCACGCGTCCCGTCTTGCAGACACTCAAAGGAGAAAAGCCCTGGCGTTGTTTGCGGCACTAGACATCTTGGAACCAACTACGGGGTCGTGTCTTGTCCACCTCCGCTCAACAAAGTATGGGCTCTTGTATACACAGTACCTACCTCAATGACGACGCTGCGGCCGCCGGGGATGCTTCCTCGTATAGGGCTTGCACGGCCGAAGCCGGCTGCACATCAGACTCTGGATTCGTAGTTTCCGACGTCGCCATCGCCGTCGCTGTCGCCGCCGCCACTGGTCGCGACAAGGCGCTGCCGCCGCGATCAAGACCTCAAGGCATGGCATGGCAATTGGTATGGGTATGCCCGTCTCGGCCCCGCCCACTCGCTTGATGGCTTCGCTTGATGCGTGACTTGGGTCGCATTGGCGTGGCGTCCATTGCCCCTCCTGCGTCGAGACGGGCCCCGACCCATGCCGTGCTCGAACGACATTATTTTTTCTTCTTCTTGTTCCGCCGTGTCCCTGCTCTTCCTTTCCTGGATAGCTGTCCGGGGGAGACCCTGTACAAGCGAGGCACAAGCGTGCTCCGAAACGCTCGCGCTGGGTGCATGACTCTTGCGCACCCGGGTGGCTTGCGAGCATTGACTCGACCCCAACGACCTGCCAACGCGACTCCCTGCGGCGGCCCCGACATGGCTTCTCAGTGAATGCAAGATAACAAGTTATTCCCGCCAACCAGGCTGCCGGGGTCTTGCACTCGACGAGCACGGAACAGCAAGGCACAGCACAGCAATACTGCCCGGTTTACAAGGCGAGGACTTGTCCACGGGCGGAAGGAGTTGTCCTGCCCCAGCCAGGGTCTCACCACAGAGCCTTGATGTTCAAAGCACGACCCATGGCTGCAACGGCTAGCAGCACCACGTGTGCGTGCCTGTCCGTGCGCCTTATCGTCAGCTCCGGCTCCTCAGGCCCTGATGCCTGTTCGAGTGAACTGAACCGCCTTGCCTGGCCTCCACCTCCCAGCGACGACTCCCCACACCACCCGCCCGCATCTTCGTCTCGACGCAAGGCATCTTTTTGCCAGCGAGGCGGGGGAAGAGAAAAGCAAATGCAAAGGGCGCTGCATGGTTGGTTGTCTGTCTCGGAAGCAAAAGCACGTCGCGTGGCGCCGGGGCCAAGGAATTCAGTCAGCAATGGAGAGAGAGGAGGGCCATTGCCTGCGACGCCGCGTACGTACCTTAACCTCTGTGCGCAAAGTGTGGCATCATTCTCTGCACACGCCTGTCGCCCGCCCCCCCGAGTCGGCGTCTTGGTCGTGATGGCGGCGACTTTGTCCTGCGGCGTGATGATCGTGGCTTGCTCCCCTCCCGAAAGGATCAACAACGCCGCATGCGCGCTAAACCATGAGCGTTCGCCTCGCGCATGATTAGCCCGCACCTGGCGCGGCCGATGATACCGCGACCTATGTTTGGGCACGGTAGTGTTGCACGGAGGAGCCCTGCCTTTCGAGTTGGAGTTGCAGTGCGTCGCTGGCTTGGGGAGGACCTCTGGCGCGCTGTACACGTAGACGTTTGCACACGCTCAACACCGTGCCAGCTCCGGCCTCGTCATGTCCACCTATGAGCGCTGCGCCGTGCTGCCGCGAGTGGCGACCGGCGCAACGCTTGACTGGCCGTCGTGCGTGTTCTTGTAATCCATTGTTTGGAAACTTGTTCCTCGTCCGAGGGACCATGGCATCATGGCTTGCATGGCCACGGCCTTCGCTGAATCAGTCAGTGGTGGCGGCATGGACCGTGCCCGTGGCGACAAGACCCCACGAGCGGAACATGGCACGAGGTGAGGCGACGACGCAGCGCGGCCTGCGCGACCGTCTTGCCCTGCCGTGTTCCACTGGGCGTTCCACTGGGCCCGCAGTCGTTGGTGTTGCGACACGGTCGGCCGCCTCGTCCACACCCATGACGCCAGCGCAGCCCGGCGGCAACCCCTGCAAGTTGGAACGGAGGGAGGATGGGATCGTCCAAGGTTGTCTCGTCCACTCATTCAGCGGCGCGCCACGGCCATGCCATTCATGTAAGTGGTCGCAGGTCTGAATGGACGGGGATGACGGGGCCGTGATGATGGGGACGCAGAAGTGCTCACCCGCTCGCTGTCTGTCTGTCTCGATGGACTGGCCCTGTGGACTGACGGGCTCTGGTTTGTTCGGTAATCAAACACGGCGACGCCCACCCCCGGAGAGGTGGCATTGAGCATCCAACTACGGCACTTGCTTGGGCACATGAGACTCGCGAATAACGTTACCTACCTTCGCTCCCTCCTTTTTCAATTGACACGGGTGGTATGCAAGTGGCTGCATACCCGCCACACCACGCCGACATGAATGAGGCCCAACCATCTCACAGACACGAACGAGCAACGTAGCGACGACCGCGAGACCCGGCGGCTGGCGCAGCCCGACAGACAGACAGGCTGATGAAGCGAGCGGATCACGATGCGCGCCAGCAAAGGACCGCCGATCCCTGGGGCTGGGCAGGGGGGACTGATGCGGGCCGGCGTCAAATGGAACGACGACGGAGCGTCAGTCCCAGGGCCCGCCTCTGATCTCTCTGATTCCGCCCGTTCGTCGAATCTCTTTCTTGCCGGCCAGCCTTGCTAACAAGTGCCTCACATTCCTCTCCCCATTGCTTCCTCGTTCGTCCCAAGGCCTCGATGCAACCCCCACGCCGCTAGGCGTCCCCATACCCGCACCGCAGAATGAGGAGCTGGCGGCCCCGGCTGGTCGCGGCGTAGACCCGGGTATAGCAAGCCAAGAGAAAAAACTTTGTGCTGTACTTGCACGTAGCGTGGACATGGTCTTGGTGTTGATGCCTGGTACACGATACTGTACCCGAGTTCCACACGCAGTTACAAACCGACCTATGGAGACGGGCGGCTAGGCGGCCCCTGTTGCCGCCAACGCCCGCCTTGTGTCCGTTTGATGGATTCTTTTTTTTTTCTTGAATTCCCTCCCTCTCTTCGCGCGGGCCGCCGCCTGCATGAGATGGCGGTGGCGATTCGCGGCCCAAATGCCTCGGCCCCAATTTCTACCTTGCTTTGAGCATCCGACTCGTCCAAAGTACGAAAACACACTGTCCAGGAAAGTGCGCATCCATCTCCCGCTTGTACCTTGATGCTAGGGAACAACTTCCAAGCCCCAAAACGGCGACATCCCAGTAATAGCCTGGTTGGGTGGGAAGAAAAGAGCCAAGACAGCGGCCCGTACAAGGCCCTCCCCTCCCACCCACCCCCCCCCCCCCCCCCCCCCCCCCCGGGCGGCCGGCAAGGCAAGCCAACAGCCAGCCTTTTTGCCTCCCATATTATGTACATCAACTTGGCTTAGCGCCGAGCTCTGATCTTCCCAAGCGTGTCGAGATGCCAAAACTCAGTCCCTTCAGCTCGCAAGGCCCCCTTACTTGCCGACGACGCCACGAAACGGCTTCCAGAACCGCCGGCCGGAGCCTCAACCGTCCTGGACTGTGCAAGGACGCGCGTGCGCCTGGCTTGACATGACAGGGGTGGGTGGTCATTCAACGCAAACTGTTCCCAACGTAAAATCTTAGTTGGCACCGCGAGAAAGAAAATTCCCAGCGTCGCCAGCTGCGACAAGGTTCGCGACAAGTCCGTCCCGACTCCCGAGACCCGACGACGACCAACGACCGACGACCGACGACCGACGCCACGACGGCGACAAACCTCGAAATGGGCGATGGTGGGTTTGACGCGCCGTTCGACGTGCCCATGCCTGTCTCATGGCCAACACTACAAAGTAGTATGTACGGAGTATCAGTCCCTCCCCACGACCCGGAGTCCCCATCGGCGATGCGACAGCGCATCGACGAATGCGGTCGGCGCAGGCCGCCCTGTCTCTTGCTCTCTTGTCCCTGCGTAGTTACGAGACCAGTGTGCTCATGAGGTGCCCATTCACGCGTTCACTCAAGCCACGAAGCCGCCCCGTTCCCGAACCCCTTTTTGCCTTTGCGGCTACAGAATCTTAGATGGCCGTCTTTTTCTTAAAACTGGGCCGCCGTGCAGAATCCTGATCCGGGACCCTGCCTGCAAGCTCTTGACCCTGTCCTGTTTCCGCCTGCCCCTCGACCGCATGCAGGTTTTTTGCGAGCCGCCACCGCGATCGATCCCTCTTCCCGCCCGCGTGTGGAGCCACGGGAGCTGCACCCAGACCCGTGAGAGAGACCAGGGCTTAAAAGGGGGAGGGGGTCCAGTTTCGTTGGTGACATAACAACTGCAGCAGCCGAGGGAGGCGGACGGAGGGCCAAAGGAAGGGCCAAGAACATTCCTTCCAGAAGCGTGGAATCCGCGTCCGTGTCGCCCTTCTAGAATCCTTCCTCGGCTGGCATGCCTCATCATTGGATCGCCGGCAGCCGAAACGGGGGGGCAAGAGGAGAGGCCCCAACGTCCGCTCGCCTCCACTCCCCCCCGTCGTGTCACTCCGTCTCCACCGGCCGTCGGCCTCCCCGATCGGACAATTGCAAACTGAAAAGACGTGTTGCTCATGACCGTTCCTGGGCCACGACGACGGGGGAACCGAGCGAGGAAGCCCTGGCAGCCTGGTTATTTCTCTCATCCGAAATCGACAAGTCTAGCCCCTGGTCCGTAGCCATCGAAAAAGTCCTCGTGCTCACGGCCCGCCCGTTGCCACATAACCGTCCTGGAAGTAGTATTCTGTACGAAGCTGGCCAACCCAGGCCAGGTATGCGACCCCTTGCAGCACTACCACCACAAATGCGGTGCAGTATGCGCCGTAGAGATTGAATCATGCACTATGCCGATGTGTCTTGTTATACTGTACCTGAAATTCACTGCGCGTGCCAAACCAAACCACCCCTCGACACGGCACCGTGCGAGTGACTCCCTGCGGCTCTGTCACCGGAGCTTCGTTACCGCGGCGTAGCTCGACCTCGTCGAACAAGCTCAGACCTCGTATCTACAAGAAACGAGAAAAGTAACTCGTGGCATCTCGTTTCGTGCTACGTATTATTTCGTCACGACCCGCGTCCCAGTCCCAGTCCTCGGCCCGTGGCCTGTGTCCCCTCCCAAAGCCCCCAAAGCCCCTCCGCCTCATCCGCTCCTCGGACCACCGCTCCGTCATCAGCCCACCAGCCCGCTGCTCCCTGTTCCTTGCCGCCCCCAGTCGACGCCGGCTCTTCTGTCTTGCGGGCAGAGTCCAGTCTGTACTGTACAATGCTCTACTTGCCGGCACAGGCGGGCTGGGAGACAAACTCTCCCTCGTACGACGAGCCCGTGCAAAGCCGCGCCCATCTCCATCTGCTCCCGACGCGGGTGGCACCGGCGAAGCCGCTTTGTTGCGGTTGATGCCCTCTCCGTCCCGGCCCCATCGTCGTGATCCACTCCCAACGTCCGCCCGCCTGCCCTGGCCATCGCTAGGTCCAGCTCTAGTTCGGTGCGGCTGGACATGGGAGCCGCCCATCTGTGGTCCAGCGGCGCGTCGACGTTGCTACCAATTTTACAGCCGTCGCGAGCTTGCATGCCTCATGGCGCATCGATGTCACGCCAGCCGCTAGCATTGTGTGAATGTACGCGGTGCTTGTCTTGTGGACGGTACTCTAACACTGCTCTTCCCAAGCTAAACCGCGCGAGCCCTCTGGGTGGCAGGGCAGTACAGTATTGATACAAGAAAAATCACATCTCAACCTGCGCAGTACCGTTGCGCACCTGCCCATCGGGCTGACCTCCCCTTGGCCCGTCGTCTTTCCTTTCCAAACACTCTCCGCAATCCTTCGCTATCAATGCAAGTCTTTCAGGGTCTCGTTTCCAGAACGCCAGTCCCTTTGCCTCTCTTGATGCTCCAAAACGCCGACGACACCTTCATGTCTTCGCCAGCCAGAGAAGATTTAAACCAAACACCACAGAACAAAAAACCATACAATCTGAGCAAAACAAGCACCAGCTTCAGTATTCTGAAACAGAATACTCTCCGTGGAAGCCCTTGTTCAGCAAGATGCACGCAATCCGCTTGCGCTGCGTCTCCATATCCGTCGCTGAATAGGAATCGATAGGGCTCAAGCCCAGGGCCAAGCAAATGGCATTGGTGATCGTGAAGACGCCGCAGTCATATCCGTTTGTCTGCCGTGGGGCGTCGTGGCGTACCGTCTTCCAGAGCGACTCTTCGTAGTTTCCCTCCAGGACGAAGCGCACAAAGTTCATCGCAACATCAACGTAGTGTTGATTGCCCGCCGGATTGAGCGAATCCATGTGGGCGACAGTCCTCATCTTCGGGCGGATGACGATCAACGTCCAGTGGTTTCCTGAGCACACAGGCATTAGAATTGTCTCGAGGTCTAAGAAGTTGTCCTTGTGGACGCCGTGTCGCTTGAGCTTCCGTATGACACCCTTAGTGCCGCTTTCTAGCAGGCTCTTGAAGAAAAACGAGTTCAGTGCTAGACATTTTCGGGTCTGCTGCTTGAAGTCCTTAATTCCAGCAGCCTCGTTTATCGATCGGTCAAGGAAGACGATGGATCCGTTGATGATCTCATCGTTGAGCCAGTTCGTGCTCGGAATGACAGAGGCAAAGTCGTGCTTTCGCAGGCCGGCACCCTCAGGTGTAGTGACAAAGATGCCGCTTGAGTTGGTTCCATTCAAGATGCTGTTGGCCTTCGCCAACTCCGGGCCCTCGGGAGCCGTGATGAAAGGCTTCTTGGGTGCGCGCAACTGCCGGTGCTGGTCGATGTTTCGAATGAACTCTTGACGGCGCCGTTCTTCCTCAGCCTTTCGCTTCTCTTCTTCGATCCTTTTCCTCTCTGATTCGGCCTTTCGTTCGGCTTCGGCAGCTTCGCGTGCAATTCTTCTGGCCTCCTTCCGCTCTTCCTCCTCACGCTGAGCCTTCTCTGCGGCCTTGTGTGCGGCCTCTGTCTTCATGCGCTCAACCACGATGCTCACAGTTCCGCTTCTGGCAAGGCCTGCCGGTGTAGGCAGTTCCATAAGTGCCTGAATGCGGGCATCGGCTTCAGCCTTCTCTTCAGCCTTATCGGCAACCGCACGAGAAGGATGGCGCAACCATGACGGGTAATCCTTCCTCACGGGCGGCAAGGGCGACTCGATCTCCCTTTCTTCAACCTTGGTGTCCGGTGCGGCACCATTGCGCATGAAGAAATTGGGTCGCGCACCAGGTCGGCGCGTGGGAGTAACTGGGAGCACTTTTCCGCCATTCCTGCGTTTGCAACCCGGACGCTTGGGAACATCCAGTCCTGCGTGAGAGCGTTGCTGTGGGCTCAGCGTGCCTTCCTTAAAGCGCACAATTTTGGGCGCACGGGTCATGCGAAGGCGCTTCGGGGTGCCCTGTCCAGGGAGTTTCTTCCGATTCTTGAGGATGGAGCCAAGCGGCTGGGAGTCATGACGGGGCTCCTTCGGTTCAAATTTGCGGACATATTTCTTTGCAATCAGGCGATGTTGCTCGCTTTCGTTGTAGAAGGCAGCCCGATATTGCGCGTCCGACATATCAGAGATCTGAGCCTCCAAGAGATCCGCTCGCATGCGACTGGCACCAGACATATCGGACCGCTGAACCTGAGGTGAAGGGGAAGATGTGACTGGAGCCACGGCAGCTTCGGATGGAGGTGCAGGCTGCGAAGCAGCAACATCCTGATCCTCAGACTCAAGTTCATCCTGGGGAAACGATCCAGGGATAGTCCATTCCCAATCCGAGCTCGAACGAATCGGAGATGGAAAGAAAAGTTGCATCTGCTTCTGATATCGCTTGGAGACCACAAAACTTGGCATGGGAAGATGGGCCAAGACGGCCCGTAAATCAAGTAAGATCGCATCGAACTGATCCTTGGGGAGCAGCTCAGAAGGATCAAGTCCAAGGACCTGCAAAATGTCGTTGCAGGTAGCGGGAAGAGCCGGTGCAGCCATGAACGCCTCCGCTTGTTCCACGTTCCGGACGTCATCAGCGTTGAGGTCGTAATTGATGGCTGCCGCCTGAAATGAAGGGTTGTTCCTCTTCAACCTGAAGAACGTGTTGACGTTGTATATCTTCCGGCAGATATTGATGCACTTCGAGAGGTGCAGCAGGAAAGGGCCAATGAGGTCCGACTCCTGGTCTGAAGAATGCGGCTGGGTTTCGGCGTCAAAGCGAAGCAAGGACGGCCTGAGAAATCGGAGTCGTCTGTTCATCGACACCTGATCACGGCTGTGCTCGACCGTTTGTCCGATCCTGAAGAGAACCCGGAAGAATTCCTCCTTCTCAAGGACCATGGTCTTGAGGGCTTCTTCATTGGATCGCCAATGAGGCCTGGTGGGATCAGGGGCCTCGACGCGGAGGCGCTTGTTGCTGAATTCCAGGGTTCGACGCGCGGCATTAAGAGCGGCGCCTGTAGCGCGACGCCGGATGCGTGTGGCATTGTTGGAGGTGGTGCGAGCTGTCCTTTGTTAGCGTGCTGTGCGATGCACTGTAGACGAAAACAAAGAGAGCAAAACGTACCAAGGCCAGTGACCCTGCCACCAACGCGGGTGACGGCGTCGCGAACGCCAGCCATCACCCAGGTGGATATATCCCGCAATCGGGGCAAGTGCATGCGACGTGGTGCCTGGAAATGGTATTAGCAAAGCTCAAACGAGAAGCTGCTGGCGAGCAGAAACACAACGAGACTTACCTCTGCGTTCTACACGGGAACTGCACGCGCAAATGTGGCCCAAAGTCTTGTCTCTCGTCGGACAAGATAGTTTCTTTGCGGGGTTGGAAGACGGCAATCGCCGGCCGAAACCACCAGCTCAAGGTCGGTGGTGGTGTCTGCGCGCCGTTTTCGAGTGCGAATTCCATTGATTACGACAAATCCAGGCTCATCGGGGTTCGATGACTGCCTGTGCTCCGAAGAGGTCGTTTGAGCGCCGGGAGCGTCTGGGTGTACCCGAGCACCAAAGGCACGAAGGGCCGGCAGATATGATGGCAAATGCTGCTGCAGATGAGGAGCAAAGCCGGTCGCGCCAGGCTGCGATGCCGAGTTGGCCTGTTCGCCCACCTGCTGATTGCCGAAATGGAAAGTCGCTGGGGCCGAAGAAGCCTGGCCAGGAGCTGCAAGCGACGCTGGTTCCGCGGTCGGGACCTCGGGGGTGGCGGGTGATGTAGAGACAGAGGCAGGGTGAGAGTGGGCCTGCTGGTGATGTCCAGCGGGCTCAATAGCCACGTGAGAAGCGGCGACAGAAGGTGGACCAGTAGTGGAGGGAGTAGCGGCCGGTTCAATAGTGAAGACGTCTTCATCCGAGTCGCTCTCCTGTTCAGTTGGTGGCTGCGGAGCAGCAGGAGGGGCAGGAGCAGGGACCGTAAGAGTGACCTGGGCGGCCGCCTTGCGAAGGAGTTCCTTGTGCTGGCGGCGATGGTTAATCGTAGCCTGCGACTCCTTAAGTGGCGCGGCAGTGTCAGGCTCCTCGTCGCTGTCGTCCTGGCGGAGAGAGGTCAGGCGTTGACGATTGGCGAAAGGGTAGACTGTGTCGATGACAAAGCGCGTCTTGGGGCGAGCAAAGACACGTCCAGAACGCGTCGGAACTGGGTCCGGCTGAGAAGCAGCCGCCGGACGGTAGCGAACGCTAGGAGCTCCGTGACGAGCGGCGTTGATGGCCTGGATGATGGGGACCACGCGGTTAGCTCTGGGGACTCCCAAGCGGCGCAGAGACAAGACGCTCTGGCGGCGGCGAGCCACGAATGCGGCACGGACGGCGTCGATGGCGTCCTGGTTGGGGTTTCCCGGCTGCTGCTGCTGCGGCTGGACGACCGGCTGCGGCTGCGGCTGCGGCTGCTGTTGCTGCTGGGCGGCAGGAGAATCAGACATGATGACGATTGATTCGAGTGGATGAAGAAAGAGCTGGTGTGATGCAGGGGAACGCGGGGTGCTCCAAGGAGTCCAAGGTAGCAGATGCGCGGATGGTGAGGAACGCGTGGTTCTGGCGAGCGCGGTCGAAAGCAGGTGCTTGGCGAGGCAGGATGCGCGCAGAAGCAGTTCGACGGGCCAAAGGAGAAGGAACAGTGTAGAGAGGATGGCTAGCATCTGGACAAGAGCTTGCTTGGAAGATGCGAAAGTGCAGAACGAGCTTGCTGATAGCGGTGGTGATGCGAAACTTGACAGTGCAGAAGCAGAAGCAGTGAAAAGTTGAAGGAGGGAAAAGGGAGAGGAGGGAAGAGCGGCGGGAGGAGCGTACCTTTATACCTGAACGGCGGTGGCCAGATCAGTCCCGTTGCCAGGCCAAGGAAGACGCGAGCATGACGTCGGCGCTTTGACCGCGGCAGTTCCAAGAAGGGAAAACGTCAACAGGACCGCGAGCCTGAGGGCGTGGGTGCCGCTTCGGGCGGGCGCGGGCGTTGCTGGGCGGTGGTCGCTGAACGAGGCCGCTGAACGAGGTCGCTGAGGTCCCTACGATGATGGAGCTGTCGCTGAAGTTTAGTGGTGTTGAGGGGAGTTTTCTAGCTGGGAAAACCTCGGCTCAACCCCCTAGCGCCCCGTGCCACTGAACAGCCATTGTCTGCAGCTGGTCATTGGCTGCCGGGTTAGTCGGGTGGGTCCCGAGTCAATGGGTGGGTCTCCGGACAACGAATCTATGATTGGCTCAATACCCGCAAGCCATTTCTTGGCACCAAGGCAGATCGCGGCTGATAAGCGAGGGGCTCCACTCGTCGTGCAGAGTGGCTCCCTGCCTCCCCCCCCCCTTTTGTTCCTGCTCTCCATGAGCGACGACACGGACGACTCAGCAAGCCCGCGGGGCGCTCCTGGTCGGGCCTCCGTGTAAGTCCATGATTTCGAGAGAAGCGACTGGCAACGTCAGGCTCTGGAGCATCTTTGTAGGTTAGCCTTTAAGTATTATTACAGCATGCTCTGGCATATTGGACTCGTGTCGGAAATGGGAGGCTACCAGCTGTTGCATATCAAACGCACTTCTTGTTCTTCAGCGGCTGGGTGAACAGCATCAACAACGGCTCCTCGCCATAAGCCCGCGCGTGCTTGCTAAGGGAAGGTCAACGGGGCGCTGCTTCCCATCCATGTACAGATGAAAAAGCGTGTTGTCTTCACATGCGAGACGGCATCTCCCTCCTCCACTGTCCCTCACGCAGGTTTCGCGATGTGCTCTCTTGCGGTATTTCTGTGGCATGGTGCACCTGGAACGAACTGCCCAGGTGGTGTCCAAAGGAATTCTCCCGAGATAACTTCTAGCCGATATACAGTGGTATTCATCAAGTCATTCGCAGCCTAAGCCCCTCCGTCGAAGCCTGGGGCCAAATCGTACTGACATCTTGCCCTCATAGCTGCGCTACCGCATCTCCAAGTCGCTTCGTGCAAAACGCCGAAAAGTACGCGTTCAGAGCGTCGACGGTGCTGCTTCCCTCGACAAGCTTGACAACCGCGCCCACGTACCCATCTGGCCGGACGACGACCACACCGCCCAGATCCTCGTCCAGACCCATTTTCGCGTGCGCGGCTGCTCGGGCGTCAGGCACACGTCTGTCCCAGATATCATCGGCGTATATGTGCTCGCGATACCCTGCCAAGACACCCGGGACGTCACGGGAGATTTCAATGTCTGCCCTCTTGCGCGCCAAGACAGTACAAAGCGTATAGAAATGGCTGTGAGGGTTGTGCTTTTCGTGGTGCGAGACGTTGCGGATATCATGACGCATGTAGGCGCCATAGAAGGATCTCTGTCCACTCAGACCACTCGCAAAGTCCCGAAGCGCGCCTTGCGTTACTTCCGGGTTGCCGGCGAAAACAAAGATGCGAAACGAGCCATTGAGCGGGACTTCTTGTTCCAGATGCACAACGTTGGCGTCCACGACCCTCGTCACGTCCGAGTTGATGAAGATGGTCCCAGGCATGAGCTTGGTCCCGTCCGGGCCTATTAGTGACGATGATGCGGGGTGTTTGGGAGACCAATTCAACGCGTTGGGTCCGTACGCTACGCCGTAGCCACTGGTGAATCTGCAGGCCTCCTTGAACGCCCTGATAAACTCGTTGTCATCGGCCGCGTTGGCGTCTCTATCCGCGGCGGACGCTGCGCGAACCTCGCAAGGTGCTGGTTGCCTTTGCGAGAATAGCTTGGCGTACCGGTTGTCAAAATCCAGGAGGCTTTCTGCCACGCTCTTGCGTTCTGACTCGTACGTCTTCAGGATATCCCGGTCGGCGAAGCCACCCTCGACTGCATGGATCTTCCACGCCAGATTGAGGGCGTCCAGGAACGCCGTGTTCATTCCTTGCCCTGCCTTGGGCTGTAGGGCTCGTCAGTAAGCGCAAGAGTGCGACGCAGGGCCCGGCAGGCTACAGAGTGACTTACACTATGCGTATGACAAGCATCGCCACCGATGAAGACGCGCTGGTCAAGGGTGTAGTTGTCCGAGATTCCTTGACCGATGGGGTAGACTGAGTACCATTCCACACGCTGCCACTCGATCGAGTACGGCTGCATGATCCGTTTTGCCGACTCTTGCACCTGGGCCTCGGTTGCCGTCTTCCGCGGGTTCCAATCTGAGTCTGTCGATGAGGCAATCTGGATGTAGAGGCGCACCATGTCGTCCTCTCGGGGAATGACCATGATGGACCCGTGCTCGCTATGGATGGTACACTTCATCTGCGTGGCAGTTAGCCAGCCGTTGCAGGTCTTGTGGAGTCACAGACCGCACCTTGATGTCGGGGAAGTCGGTCTTTACGACGCCGTCCATTACCCCCCAAACGTGTTCTATGGGATCGAGATGGCGGACAGCGATGTTGAGCTGCTGTCTGATAAACGACCTCGCACCTTCTCCGCCAAAGAGGTATTTGGCTCTGACTGTCTCCGAAGCGCCGCTATCGACATGTGCTAGGGTCACCTCGACAGGATACTCGGGGTCTCGCAGCTCGTCCGAGGAAAAGCCTTTGATGGTCCACGGACGTTGGATGTCCACGCCGTTCTTCTCTAGATCTCGGATGAAGACCCGTTCGATGTGACCCTGGTGCAGCAAGGTGGTGAAGGGATAGCGTGCGTCAATGAAGCTCGGGCAGCTCGCCCAAGTGCCCGTCCGAGCGATACCGTCTCCCGACTGTGACGGATCCCAAAACGCCACCTCGTAGACCCTGGCGGGCTTGTGAGCCATGATGTCGGTTTTGAGCCCCATGTTGCGTATGAGGTCTAGGGATCGAGGCTGAATCCCGTCAGCCCTGCCAGTGCGAGTAGGCTCGGGCCTGTTGTCTATGTGCTTAATCCGATAGCCCCAACGCGCCAAGCACGTGGACAGCATGAGGCCGACGGGTCCGGCGCCGACAACAACTGTGCTCTCATATTAGCAAAGAAGGGCAAGATAATGCATGAGTTTAAGTGGTGGAAGGGAAAGGGGAATACGCACCAACATCATACAACTCCAGCCCCGGCTGGCCGACTCTGTCTGCTCTCATAGTGTATATTCTCAGGCTGGCCGCGCCAGGAGGCCCGCGATGGATTGTGAGTAAACGTCAGGGTTGAATGATGCGCCGAGTGAGGAAGCCAAAGAGAGGTATGTGGAAGGAAGTCCAAGGTGGCACAACAACGCACTACGTAGTAGTAGGTAGGGAGCAACGCATCGTGAGGTTACGACGGGGGATCGTGGCCACTTATTAAAGCAACGGGGAAATGGGCGCCGAGGGACGTATGCGAGACACAGCCAGCCTTGGATCACTTGCAACCCGAGTGACTTGTCGGGCCCAGCAAGAACGGCCTCCACTCTGGCTAAAGCTCCGGCACCCCCTGCACGCAGGCATCCTTGTAAGCGGCTGGAGCCTCACGACTGGTGGAGAGAACGGGCTGGACTCTTGGAGGGTGCTGCTAAATCCACGGCACAGAGCCCGGGAAGCAGGGCTCACGGGAGCGAGCCTTGAACACGGAAGGACGGCAAAATGCACCTTGCACATCCGCGACCAGGGCGCATCGTGTCATCGACACCTGCAACGGCTCGCCTTGGCGGCAGGGCGTGTGTCCATGGTCGACAGGCCGGCGGCACAAGGCGGACAAGGTCTTAGCCCGTGTGCAGTCATCATTTTTGGGTTGGCCAGTTGGTGCTGTAATACCCCTGGGCGCGAAAGCGAAGCGCGGCCCTGCAGCACGGCATCGTCAAACCGGGGGCGGGCATGGTTAGCTGCGGCACGATTGCCAGCCCAGACAGCCGGCCGGATCATGAGCTCGGGGCCCGGCTGGCCTGAGCGAGGTCCAGGAAGGGAGGCATGCTGCACGGAGTTCGGGCACGGCGCCCCGTAGGTAGCACTGTACTGTGCTGGAGCGACGGCCAGCGACGTAATCGAGATGACGAGATGGCCATGCGGCAGGTTGGCCGTCCGCGGGGCGGCGAGCCGCGTGCTAGGCGGGCGGGGGGCGTGGCGCTGGTGGTTGGGCGCCGAGGACGAGAGAAGCGTCGGGGGAGACGACGATGGCTGCAGAGGCTGCAGAGGCTGCTGACGGCGGACGCGGTCAGCAGTGCAGAACGCAGGGCAGCCCACGACCTTGGCCTGTTCGGGACACTGTTTCTGCAGCATCGTCATCGACAAGCCGCTTGCAAGTCACCGTTCACCACTTGGCGGCGTTGCTCCATCGGAAGCGACCCCTGGTCTCGCATCTGGCCGAGCCCGATACGGGGCAGCAGCGATGGATCCTCGGGGGAGGAGCCTGTCATCCCGCTTCGTGGGCAGGGCGTTGATGGGATGCCGACCTTGGGGGGAGGGTTTGACGGATGTTTCGAGGGGAGGAGTCGGGCGGACAGACCGAAGCCGGCCCAGGACACTCTGGATTCTGGACAAGGGGGACAACGACATCGGCCATTTCCTACCTCCTCGTAGTGCGAGGGAACAAGTACAGCAGTACCTCTGGCGGCCCCGAGGCGGTGCTGGCCGTGTGGTGGCCCATCTGACATGAGGAGCTGCAGTGGCCGTGAGGACAGGCGGGTGGCCACAAGTCCTCGTCGACGACCAAGACCCAAGGCGGGCTCAAGTTGTCAACCGCGGCGCAGGCTAGTGGGGTCGACCTGGGGGGGGGGGGGCGCTGGAGACTGGAGAGCGAGTGGCGCCCGGCCAGCCGGGAAGGAATATCGGGAGTTGATGGCGCGCCAGGGAAGCCAGGTTGCAGGCCGCTTGTGGGGAAGCGGGCCGACGGTGCTGATTGGGCGCGGCACAGGAAGCGCGTGGGTGTCTGCTTGACCTGGTCCTGGTCGTGGACTCGTGGCGGGTCGGCGACCAGATCAGACGTCGAATTTTGACAAGCCTGCTGACAACGTGGTGGTCACTGGTGACTCGTGATGCGGCGACCCAATGGCTGGCGACCCAGCGGCGCAAGGGTTGCTCGCTCACCTTCCATGGTACTGTACCTCATGGGAGGGGACAAGCACCTACTACCTCGTACTATACGTACGAGCTACGTTACGGGAGGACCGAGAGAGGGGACACGAGCGCGCCCTCCAATGCGCCAGCCGCGGCGGTGGATGATGAGTCTTGTGCTCCTGGATGGATAGATGGATGGATAGATGGATGGATGGGCTTCCAAGTCGTACGGCACTTGCCACTGCTTGCTTGGTGCCAAGTTGCCGACACCGCCTTCCATCGATGTCGCCGAGCCGGTGCACCCACCTCACCGCGGTGGCCGTCTCCTGTCTCTCTCAGGCCTCTCTCCAGTGCCCGGGCGGTAATAATAGGCGAGCTGTTGGCCGCACTGCACTACCTTGGGCGGGCGCTCCTGCCCAGCCTTGGGCGAGAGTTCGGTATGAAATGGAACTGGAAGGCCATCGCAGCGGCACCGCGACGACAGTAGGTGCCTACCTTGCAGTACAGTACTTACTCCGTACAGCATGTTCGTTATCCCCCCCGCTGCGCCAACACCAGCACCTATCTCTGCACGCGGCTTCCAGGGCCCCACGGGCGGCCTGCCAAACATGTGCGTCTGCTCCGTGCCAGAACCCAACAGTCCCTTCGACATCTCACCCGCCACGAATCGGGGACCACGACCACCGCCTACCAACGCTCTGTCACTTACATGCGTAGCTTGTCGCAGAGCATCGCGCCCACCGCAGCCGGCCGCGGACCTGGGTGGACGCGTCCAGACTCTGCAGGGCTTGGACTAATCACGAGCATGCACATATGCCGGCTAAATCCAGGGCGAGGACGCCTCACGAGTCACCAGCCATTCCGAGCCCGAGCCACAAGAAGGAACATCCCCCCTGAAGGTTAAACGATAAACTTTAATCTATTGTATGTACCAGCAGCTGCCCGACCCGAAAGTTTAGCAACGGCTCGCCCAAGGACTGACAGCGGCCGCGGCACCTGGCGTTCGATAGCCGCCGGCTCGTCCGTCAAACCCGGCGCACGTGTGTAGCTCCAACACGCAAGGCGCAAGACAACATCATCTGCAAGTGGGAGGCATCGGCAAAAAACCTAGTTTCCCGGTCATATTGCCCGCCCACCGTTGGCGGGCGACACGCACGAGACTGCTGCCAACACTTTGCTTTCGTGGACGTTCCCGCGCATCGGTGTGAGGTCCTGGCCCAGGGTCCAGAATCAGATGGAGCCGTGAGGGATTGTGTACGAAGCACGGAGGAGGTGAGAGTCCTGGCCGTGGCCCCGGGCCCCAACCGTAATCCACTTTCCACTCGCCCAGGATCTCAGCCTTTGCCCCTGCGTCGCGTTGGCCACGGCATGTCATGTCGGGAATGGCAACATGCCTGTCTTTGAGTGGGGCGCCTGGACCAAGCCGCAAATAGTTCTTGGCCGGTCCAGACAGAATTGCATCATGCATCGACGTCCCTTTTCTTATCCTATTCCCCATGATGATGAGCTGGACGTGGCTAGCTCGACACCCCCTCCTGTCGACGTCAAGGGCGATCAAAGGTCCAGGCCCTGCGGGCCAAGTCACGGTGCTTTGCTGCCGCCGTCGTGGCAGTTGGCAAGGGCAACACACGACGTGACGTGTGATGTGCCGCGAGAGGCCGGAACGGGGCAGAGGGGCAGGTTTGCGTGGCCGAGTAAACTGTCAACGCTAGACGATGGCTTACGAATAAAACATCTGGACGGGTCGGCGGACTTGCTAGGTGCCTTGATCTCTACCCTCATCCCTAGCAGCACGAAGAGACCGACCGTGCCACCCACCGAGGGAACACGCTGTCAGGCCACAAGGCGTCATCTTCGTCCTTGACGGGGCGTGTTGGAACTTGAGTCGCCAGCAGACTGGCAGCTCTTCTCGGCAGCAGGATCGCGTAGACATCATCCGCATCTATGATCCGTTCTTAGAGAGACGCCTGTACCCCCGCCGTATTCGCCGTAGCGGGCGCTTTCTGAAACCGGCGCGGGAGTGCCAGACGGCAACAGCCACCCCAACTACCGCACCAGGCTGCTCCCTCGGCATAGCTCGCCGGTAGGTAAGGTAGCGGCCGGCAACCGGCGGCAACGAAACCCGGCCATGGCAGAGGGCCCGCGTGAAGCGTGCTTTAATGTCGGGTCCGACAAACAAGGCAAAGAGAGCTTCAACGCCAATGCGCGATCCGCGGGCACTTGCCGATGGACTCCACGTTTCACACAAAGGACAGCGCTCTGCAATGAAAACATCTCGGGCGTCACTCGCCACCGACAAAGCTTTTTTCCGGCCTTTGTTCCTGACGCCTGGCTGACCATCTTCGTGCTGGGGGTGCCTGTAGCATGAATCTGACAGTTCACACTCCCTCTCAAAATAGAAAAGCCATCTTCTGCTTATGGCCGGTGCCATGCATGATCATGGGCTTGGCCGCAGCCGTTCCACGGCACGTGCTGTGGACTTCAATCTGCAGCGCCGTGGCGCTGGATGGGCGTCGTCTTTGTCTGGCAATTGAAGGGCTTCGGCGCAAGATCGTGGCGGGAGCGGCTCTTGACAAGCAGAGTAGGCGTTGCAGGGTTCGTCGGTCGGTGCCATGATGTGAAGACTAATCCTTCATCGATGGCCACAATCTCTACATCGGCTAGAGCAGCATCGTACCCGACTGTGCCCTGTTCTGCTGTTGTGAGCGCGCAGGTCAAACCTGGGAGTACCCCTTGAATGGACGCCACACAACCACCCTTTGGCCACGGGAGCGACTGCGAAATGTTGATGCCCCAACTGTATACCTATGGAAGCGAGCCCTAGTGACATGCTGACAGCTCAAAGACGTAAACTGGGAATGCAATGCGAATCGTTCTCGTGCGCGCGGGCGTCGGTGCCTGCAAAACAGGAGGCCTTGCCGCCTTGCGTTCCCCAGAATTGGGCATGCGTCTGGGACAAGGTAGCCAATGTTTTCGGCTACCCATGACCAGTCTCGGCCAAATTCGATGCGCTGGGCGTCCCATTCATAGCTCGCAGCTGTAGGGCCGCGGATCCACGCGGTGTTCACTCCTCGGCTGGCCGCTGACAGCGGGCCCTGGGGCGTGCCGCAGCGGCTGGGTGCGAACAGCTGCCCACAGCTGCGGCGCCAGGCAGCCGGGCTGAACACAACAACAAAGTCGACTCGGCCCTTTTCAGAACGCGCACTCGCCTCTGCCGCCCTCTCAATCTCTCACTTTCTCACCCGCAGCCACCTTTGCAAGCCCCCCTCCTTCCACCACACACACACCCCTCAAACATCCCCTTTCCCCCCTTTGCTACGCTCAAGAACTCGAGATACCGACGAGACTATTCGTTTGCGCACATCCTTTCGAGAAACAGACGGTCAACCGTCTGGATTTTCGGTCTTTCCCGCTGCCGCGGCTCAAGCTCTGTTTGGCCAGGGCCATCATCCCAAGTGTTTCTCTCGCCCATCGTCGCCAGACGAGGGAGACCCCGATGCCGTCACAGAGCCCAGAGAAGCCCCGAGACCAGCCACCCAATCTTTCGAGCGTGTCAAGACCTTCCCCTCGAAAGCACAAGGCCCACGGGTCCGGAAGTTCAAACAGAGAGCAGCTGCTGTCGCCCAAGAAGAAGCAGACCAAGCAGCCGCTGCACATTCGCATGAACCTCACGGAGACGCAGATGGACAAAATTACGGACGCGTAAGTCTACCTTGCCTCTTTACAATCCCTATTCCGTTTGATGAATCTTGGCTGAAAATCCGTCCCAGCTTCACCAACAAAGTCACTAGCAGTCCTGTCAGAGCGCGTCCGCGTGTCGACACGACGCCTACCAAGCGCATGGCCCAGTCTCAGCCAGGCTCCAGCAACCACCCGACCATGAATTACGCCTTCAGCAGCAGCGAAGAAGAGGATACTGAGTCGCGTGTCGCGTCGACGACCTTCTCCGAGCTGATGCCTCGCCCCCAGGCGGATATTTTCGCCCCCAGAGCGGACCCAAACCTGGCTGCTCGACGCCAGATGCAGCCTCCTTCTCCTATCCAGGTCAGCACCCGACGCGTTGCCGGGGCTGTTGCTTTCAACCCCGAACAGTCGATGCCAGTGTCGCCTCTTACCCCGCCTGGCCTTGAACACCGTGGCTACGTTCAAACGCGCCCTGAGAGTGAACAAGCCTCTGGATTCTATCTGGCCAGCCAGCAGGCCATGTCGACGGACCGACGGGGCACGTATGCCACTGCTTCCTCGGACGGAAACGCCAACGGCCCCGTCATCGACATGTACAATGCCTGGGCCGCCATGCGAAGCACTGGCGATTCTTTCCAGCCGCCTCCGCGTGTGGAGAGCCTGGCTCACCGACCTCGCCGCTCCAAGAGCACCTCCGAGGGCCTCAGGTCCGACTGTCTGCATCGCCCTAGCACCCTCAGCCCTCCCACTCCTCCCCCTGCGCTCCCAGCACGCATTCCTGCTGCTCAAGTCGTCGTTGCAGCAAGGGACGAGACCCTCGAGGACCAGGTCTTCTCGCCGCTGGCGCTGTATTTCTGCGGCCGCGACTTTCCAACTGTGAAGAAGGGCGAGAAGACCATGATTGGTCAGAATGGCTGGCTGGAGCGCACCGAGCGCTCGTCGCCCGAGAAGGAGAAGAAGACGCCGCAGAAGAAGGCGGGTATCCTTGAAAGTATCAAGAAGATTGCAAAAGACATGGTAAGTCAACGGGAGGAACAAGATCGAGGTGAAGTGAAAGACATGGCTAACTTGATTCTTACGCTCCAGACTGCAGAGTTCAACTCGAGCCGCAAGGCCCAGGCCCAGGTCAAAGACGCCGGACCACCATCCCAGATCGCCATCTCGCTCAGCCCACGGGAGCAGAGCCTGCTCTACTGCGAGCTCGAGTATCATCTCACCGGCGCCATTCACGACTACATCACCGATGAGCTCGAGCGAGGCCATCTTGTGGCCGACAACCTCAAGAAGATTGCGGACTTTTGGGTGTCTCAAGGACGCCCCAAGGTCGTTGGCTTCCGTTACGACCTGGAGACGCAGCTCGAGCTCGTCAACCTACACATCAATGACTTCAACTTTTACGGTCGCCGCCAGAGCAACCCCGTCGAGATCGCGGGCCTCTTGCACTGCATGAAGGTCAACGCGCGTCAGATGCGCGTCCGCACCTTCTGCCAGCCCGACTCGGTCGTCGCGAAGCAGCTCGTCGACTCGCAGTCGCTCTTCAACATGATCAACGTCTCGCGCGCGCGACAGGTCGGTCTCGCCGAGATCGCGCAGTTCTTCAAGGCCATCGTGGAGCGCGAGAGAGAGTACCGCGAAAAGAGAAGCCGCGAGGTGCGCAAGACCCGCGTCGAGCAGCCTGGACAGAGCTTCGCCAGCTCGGCATGGCCGCAGCAGCAGTACGACCGTCCCCGCCACTCGCACCAGAAGAAGTCATCGCGTGAGCACGACAACAGGGCAGGCGACCGCACCTCGTACGGAGCAAGGGAGGTGCAAGGGTATGACATGGGGTTTGAGGATCCGCTTCCTTATGCTCGCTAACTTTTCCGTGATTGCATGCAGCGACTGGACCTAGGATGCCCGATTTGAGAGCCCTCCCTCGCCATCACTGCTAACACTGAGTAAGCTCTTCCGACGAAGGACTTACATGTAATCAAGATTCAAAGAGCCAGCGACGTGTTCTGGGCTTTATGGTTTTCTTTTTGTCTTTTCATACGATTCGGTCATTACAGGGAGATTCTTTGGCAATTGGCGAGGGCGGGAAAGGAGCCCGGAGCAGAAGGGCTGCGCTCCGGGGCACTTTGATATGACGCCGTCGGACATGCGGCTTTTGTGCCACGGAGATGGCATCAAATGTTTTGCTGCGAGTGGTCACAAACGAGAACGGCCACACAAGGGCTTTGGAGAGACTGGACATGGGAGAACTGGAAACTTGTGGTAACAGTCGCGGTGAGGGATTCGATCGCGCAGACATTTGAGCCGGCTTGGGGTTTGACCAAGGCTGGATGTGATGTAAAGCTGGAGGGCGATGTTGGCAAAACAAGAACTTGTATTATAATGTCAAAAATAACTGCTTTGATCATGGCTTGGTGGCCCTCGGTTGCGTCAGAGGAACCTGCTCTCGCAGCAACCGTAACTTCGTGAAAACGTATCCAGGGTGTCCCCGTTGCGTCAAAACAACCACTCGGCGCCCATCAATCCCCCATCTTAGAAATGATCCATTTTACAGATCAGGCACAGAAATCAAAACATAGAGCCAGCAAATATTATCGCCAAATCGCAACAGTCCTCGTGTCGTCAGCAAGCTCATTAATTGTGAGTGTGGTGTGTCGTTCTTAGAATCGGTATCGGAAGCCGGCCTCCTCGTCCCTACGGCGTCTGCCTTCGCGACTCCGGCTGGATCTTCTATCGTCGTCATACACGTAATCGTAGTCGTCATCATCGTCTCGATACAGCCGACCGCGCCCGTTTCGGTGATCGAGGTCTCTCGATCTCCCCGAGTCGTAATGCGGCAAGTCCTCCTCAGGCCCGTAGCGACTCTCCCACGCAAGCTGGCGGTGTCGCCCCTTGTCCCGCGAGTCCTCGACCCTGTTCGCGATGGCATTCGCACCAAGTCCTCCAGCCACGGCACCGAGGATTGTGGACACCATGCGTGGAGCTGCTTCATCGCTATGGCGGCGCCCTCGGCCGCTCGTCTTGTGCCTGTGCTTGAAGGCCGCCTCGGACGCCTTGTTGGCCACGATTCCCCCGACCACGGCCCCGAGAATGCCTGCACCGATACCTGCGGCCGAGTGGGAAAAGTTGTCGTGCACAATGCCCCGAGCGCGGCTCATGGGATCGGGACCACGAGATCCGCCGCGCGACCGACTGCGATCGTCATCATCGAAGCCGCGGCCGCGATAGGATCGGGACGAGGAACGCGAGTTGCGAGACGACCGAGACGGGGAGCGGGGCCGGCGTACGACCGCCGAGGACGGGGGAGGCACGGACCGTGGCCGGGGGTTGTTTGGAGCCGGGACGCCGAGCGTGGCGGCGCTTTCGCGATAGTAGTCTTCATTCAGGCCGCGAGGTTGCTGTTGTGGCTGCTGTTGAGGGGGAGGAGGCGGGGGCTGATTGTTCTGATCAAATGGTCTTGCGCCGCCGCCGCCGCCGCCAGAATGATACTCGGGGGAGTAGTCGCGGTCGCGTCGCGAGCGACGGCCGCCATCCTCTGCTTCATATCTCGACATGGTCCTTGACGGCCCGTGCTAAAATTGATCGTGGGTATAGGTATTGCGAGAAACACCTCGATGCGACAATGATGGAAGACTGCGGCACAGGAAAGACGCGCGATCGTCTCAGCAGCAATGATTATGTTGGGGCTGAGTGACCTGGTCAGCCCTACGCGACGATGGTGTATATGTGGAGGGGCACAGGCAAGGGCTGGAAGGCCAGCTGACCTGAGGCGACGCCCGGATGGCACGGATTTGGAGGCGACGGGCGATGGACTATTGCTCAGCAGCCGGATCAGCGGTCTCACGAGGGGGCGAACGCAAGGCCTCGCTGCCGGTGCAACGCTAATGATGCCGGATGTAATTGAGCGAGCACACGAAGGCTGCAGACGCCCGAGCTGGGCGATAGTTGCGCGTGCGGGCGGACAGTGAGGCGGGCGGTTTATGCAGCTTGTAAGCCCGCGACGGACAGCTGAAAGCGAGTTGCTGGACGCGGAGACGTGATGATGCCAGACTGTAGCGACAGAGCGAGGTGAGACGGCGACGACGGTGGGATGCGGCGTCTGGCCGACCCATGGCGTGGTGCTGCCGCGGAGGGCTCGCAGTGATGTCACCCGTCTCGGCGAACGAGGTAATACTACGATTAGTTACGGCAGTTCTGAGGTCGTGACGGTGACGCCGAGGGTCGCATCGGGAACACCCGGTGGATCGCCAAGAAACGAATGAGGCTCGCAGCAGTGTCCAGTGACAGGGGCGAAAGAACGAGAGCAACGGGGATGGACATTGCCGCCGAGCAAACCAAGGCACTCGTAGACTCGAGCGAGTGCTGCTCTTGGCTCTCGAGTCTTCACCCCTTCAAGGTGCTGAGCCGGCAGTTCCTTCCTCAGCATCGCGAGGCGGACGTGCCTACCCTGCATGACCAAGAAGCAAGATCAGGACCCGGGTTACGGCGGAGGCAGCGAGCCCTCCTCTGTCACACATGACCTGCGACACGACAACATCCATTGATCTTCCATTGCTCTTATCGCATTCATCCCCCTGACTCGGAAGTTGTCAGGGTCCGTGCAAGGGGAGACGCGCCCCCTGTTGAAGAACGACGTCGTTCGCGTCTCGATCGATCAACAAGGTTGCGGAGTGGCGTCTGCCCTCGGGTGCTTGACAGCAAGATGGCCCGCTGGCGAGCCCGGGCGCCAGACGAAAATGGAGCCTACGACAACCGACCCTCACCAAGGGACTCAGCATCCCAGCCATGAGTTCGCACCAACCCTTGCTGACCTACCGACTGACCCCGCCGCATGTGTTCCCCGCCGTTATCGGCTGCGTGAGCTAAAAGCGACACGGACCGAACAGTCTCCCCCACCCAACCCAACGCCGGCCGCGCCCTCCAGTTCTACACCGGTTCAGAACCCGGCTCACCGGCCCGCGACGAGCGGTTGACACACAACCATTGGGGTACTTTACCCGTTCGGCGGCTCGAAAGGAGGCGGCATGTTACGGACCACGAGACCGTGGGCTCGCTCAGCTCTGCCGCCTCGGCGATTTAAAGACAGAGTGGCGTCAACACCCTGAGTTTCCCCGGCTCGTAGAGTCGGTTGACCCGCCCCGGACATCCGCCCCCCGGACATGACCTGCGGTAACCTTTTCAAGCTCACGGCCGGGGAGTGGCGGGCAACGAGGCCGCCTGCACAAGGTACAGTAGCGTCTTCAGTATGTGGGGGCCTCGTGTCTCTCCTCTCGGAAACATCTCTCTGTTCTCTGTCTCCGACCACTGTCTCTGGCCTGAAGTTTCTCAGAGCCTTCAATCAGGACCGGTGAGCTTTGGTCAGCGAGAGTTGCGACCATGAGCACATCACCACCGCTCGAAAGCGGCATCGCCTTGAGGGACGAAGACCACTTCGATCCCGACCATGATGACCACCGCGACGATTCCCTGCATGCGGACGCCGAATCGCAGAACCTCTTGTCCAACGGCACGGGCGGTGATGTCCGCCATGACCCCGACGACGGTGACGACGAGGAGCGACCTGACACCCGGGAACGGTGGGATAATCCGCCAATAAACAAGTATCGTTACTTTGCCGTCAACTTCTCGTTATTCATCCTGGGGATGCATGATGGGTGCATCGGTGTAAGTAGCGCCTGAATCCCGTCTTGTGCTGAGCTTTGCTGATTCCTTTGCAGGCCCTCTTACCATTTGTAGGTACAATCACTGTAGATGATGGCGGGAACTGATGAGATGGATGCTAATTACTGACCCGTTCTTCTCGCCAGATTGAGAAATACTACGACATCAACTACGCCGTCGTCTCGACCATGTTCCTCTCGCCGTTCCTTGGATATGTCACGGCAGCCCTGTCCAACAACTGGGTTCACTACAAGGTCGGACAGAGGGGCGTCGCATTTCTCGGCCCGACATTCCGCCTCATTGGATATATCCCCTTGGCATTCCACCCGCCGTTTGCCGTCATTCCAATTCTTTTCATGCTCGTGGGTTTTGGAAATGGAATCGAAGACAGCGCATACAATGCGTGGGTCGGCAACATGCAGCACACCAACGAGCTGCTTGGCATCATCCACGGCGCGTTCGGTCTAGGCGGCACGGTCGCACCCCTCATCGCGTCATTATTGGTGGCGAAGCTCGAGTTCCCCTGGTATACGTTTTATTACTTGATGATTGGTGCCGTCTGCGTCGAGTTCGCTTTCGGCCTCTGGGCGTTTTGGGGAGCAACAGGGGCTCTCTACCGGGAGAAGCTTCGCAAAGAGAGCGACAGCCATAGAGACGGGGTCACAACGCGCGTCGTCCTTGCTGAGCCTATTGTCTGGCTGGCGGCCATCTTCTTGCTGGCCTATGCTGGCGTTGAGGTCAGCCTCGGGGGTTGGATCCCGACGTTTATGATCGAGGTCCGCAAGGCGGATCCGTTCCTTGCCGGTGTCACGGCGACGCTCTTCTGGTTCGGCCTCAGCTTGGGCCGCATCGTGCTCGGCTTCGTCACGGGCAAAGTTGGCGAGAAATTGGCCATCACGGCGTATCTCTTGCTCTGCATTGCCCTGCAGCTGCTTTACTGGTTCATCCCAAGCA
Organism: Purpureocillium lilacinum; assembly: GCF_023168085.1. Taxonomy (NCBI): domain Eukaryota; kingdom Fungi; phylum Ascomycota; class Sordariomycetes; order Hypocreales; family Ophiocordycipitaceae; genus Purpureocillium; species Purpureocillium lilacinum. Next base: position 1,795,141 of record NW_027072112.1, read on the forward strand.
TGGTGGGCGCCATGATCTTCGTCGGGCTGCTCGGCTTCTTCCTCGGCCCGCTCTTCCCGGCGACCGTCGTCGTCATGACCAAGCTGCTGCCTCAGGCGTACCACATCAGTGCCATTGGCTTTGCCTCGGCGTTGGGCGGCGGCGGCGCGACGGTGCTACCCTTTGCGGTCGGCGCCATTGCCCAGGGCCACGGCGTCCAAGTCTTGCAGCCCATTGTCCTGGTCTCTCTCATCTTCCTCGTGTACATCTGGCTATCGATCCCGAGGTCCAGAAAGACGGGAAAGACCAAAGAGGGCGGGTTCTCAATAGGCGACTACTTGAGTGGGATGTTTGGGCGCGTGGCAGGGGGGACGGAGAATTGAGCCTGGCTCTGCTGGAGTAAGGGGGGCCTGATAGAGTGACTGGCCCGAAACATTATGCGAAAAAGGAGACTGTACTTGAGGGATCGATCATGTTGACGATTCCATGAATCATGAAAGCGGACAAAGGCGTACAAATTTGTGGGTTTTAATTCATCTTTTCTGCGTGTGGTGTCCGTGATTGCTGTTTCATGGAAATCCTGACGTGAGGCTGCCGAGGGGAGTAAGATCCGACTTTCGGGGCGACTATCCCACGTCCAGGTAGACATTAGGCGGGGCACCACCACCATCCCACTAAATAATTTACCGACATCATCGGACTCCTTCTCCCGCTCAGCTCTCTCGAGCATCACCATCTGCCAGCCTGTACACACCGCGCCCAGGCAATAGTGTCCGACTTGCTCTTGCCTGCCAACCGCCCCGTGTCTTGCTCGTCACCGGCCACGCGAGGAGACGTTCGCGAGCCACGACGACGCAATGGCGCCCCCGCCGCCGCCTTCGGAGCCGTTGTCGTCCTCGACGACGCCGAGCGTCAAGATCCTCCCGCTCCGGCCCTTCCAACCCGACCTGCACGAGCGCGCCTGGGCCTCGGTACCGCACCCGACGCTCCCGCTCCTCGCGACGGCACACTCCAAGAGTGCCACCGTCTTCTCCCTCGCGACCCTCTCCTCCCACAGCTCCCTCACCGGCGGGCACACGCGGTCGGTCCGCTCCGTCGCCTGGAAGCCGGGCCTGCCGCCGCACAAGCTCTGCCTCGTCACGGGCAGCTTCGACTCCACCGCGGGGCTATGGCGCTGGGACGGCGATACGGCGGGCGAGGTCGGCCCCGCGCTCGAGATGGAGGTGACGGCCCGCAGCGCTGCCAGAAGCACTGCTGCACATGCCGGTGACGACTCAGACCGCGATGACGACGGCGACGACAACGACAGCGACCGCGGCGGCGACGGCAAGGACTGGGAGTTTACGCTCGTGCTCGAGGGCCACGACTCGGAGATCAAGTCGTGCGCCTTCTCGCCTTCGGGCGCCTACCTGGCAACGTGCTCGCGCGACAAGTCGGTCTGGATATGGGAGGACATTGGCGCGTCCGACGACGACGACGAGTGGGAGACGGTCGCGGTGCTCAACGAGCACGAGGGCGACGTCAAGGCCGTGGCGTGGTGCCCCGACGTGCCCGGGCGCAACGCCCGCCGCCGCTTCAGCCCGGATGTGCTCGCCAGCGCGAGCTACGACAACACCGTGCGCGTCTGGCGCGAGGACGGCGACGGTGAGTGGGTGTGCGTCGCAGTGCTCGAGGGCCACGACGGCACCGTCTGGGGCGTCCAGTGGGAGCCGCGGCCCAGCCACGGCCGCTTCCCCCGTCTGCTAAGTCACTCGGCCGACGGCACGATTCGCGTCTGGACGCTCAAGGACGATGAAGATGACGACGAGGGACAGAGCAGTGGTGCCCGGAGCGCGCTCGGCGGCATCCCCAACACGATGAGGAGATCGCTGCGCGAGGAGTGGACCTGCACCGCCGTCCTGCCAATGGCCCATGGCAGGGACATTTACTCGGTGGCGTGGAGCGGCGAGTCGGGCCTCGTCGCCAGCACGGGCAGCGACGGCATCGTCGCGCTGTACAAGGAGGTGGAAGAGCCGGCAGCTGTGCCAGCTCCGGACGCAGTACCCCAGGAGGGCCAGCCGGCAGCCGACGGACAGAATGGCGCGAGCCCCTCGGCCGCGTCTTGGAAGCTGGTGGCGACGCAGCCGGGTGCCCACGGCCCCTACGAGGTCAACCACGTCACCTGGTGCAGGCGGTACGATGCGGGCTCCTCCCGGAGAGGCGAGGAGGAGATGCTGGTCACGACGGGAGACGACGGCGTGGTTCGCCCCTGGGAAGTCAGGATACAGCCTGAAGATGGCAGTTAGTGACTACATAGGCGATGGAGAATGACACGAGTCTGTCCAGTATATGACCAGATGCATCTAAAACATTGGGCCGCCTTGGACTCACGCTGCCCACAACACGATTGAAAAGTTGCTGCGAGTCGTCTCAAAACCTCGCTGTTTATAAAAGCACATTATAATCCCAGATATACCTTTTACCGTACCTAAACCTCGCTATGGGGAACAAAGGGTACAGATACTACGGCTTGCCCTCACGAGAGGTTATGATACAGTTAGTTGTGCTACAAAGGAGCCCTCCACCATCACTCGGCCCAGATCCCCGCCGGAGCCCGCCCTCTAGTAGAACTCGATCTTGGCCATCTTCCTCGCCAACCTCTCCGTCTGTGACTGTCTATCTGACGCATTTCGCAAAAAATGCTGTGCGCAAGGTTGACCGTTCGCTTACTCGCCCTTGAGCTTGTCCTGCTTGACGGTGAAGGCCATCTGCAGGAAGTCCTGCTCCTCTCCTTGGTGGACGCGCTTCATGCCCGTGGCGACCGACGCGCTGGGGTTGCGGCCGGCATACATGACGTGCTTGCGGTCGTGGTACTTGGTCTGGTTCAGCAGCGTCTCGATGCGCGGCTGCGTGAAGCTCCAGGCGCCGGCGTTAAGAGGCTCCTCCTGGCACCAGACGATGGTCTTGGCATTGGGGTACATGTCGAGGTTCTCCTTGAGCTGCTGCCAAGGGAAGGGGTTCAGCTGCTCGATGCGGGTGAAGGCGACGTTGTCGATCTTGTTGTCCGCGCGGTGCTTGTGCAGGGCGGCCCAGACCTGGCCACTGCAGAGGATGACGCGCTCAACCTCCTCGGGCGCCTTGATGGCGCCGGTCTCGTGCTCGGGGTCGGGAATGATCCACTGGAAGGCAGCGTTCTCTCCGTTGAACTCTTCGATGCTGGAGCGAGCCAGAGGATGACGCAGGAGGGATTTTGAGAAGAAGATGACCAGAGCTGTGGGGTACATTATTAGCGGAGCTTACTTGTTTTCTATCGCAGAGACAACTTACGCTTGCGGAACTGGCGCTGCATCTGGCGGCGCAGCACGTGGAACAGGTTGGCAGGGGTCGTCATGTAGGCGATCTGCATGTTGCAGTCCTGGTGCTGGCGGGCAAGCTTCTCAGGAGACGGGAAGACGCGCGGGTCCTCGTTGCAAAGTTGCAGGTATCGCTCCAGGCGACCAGAGGAGTGCTCCGGGCCCTGACCGTCGTAGCCGTGAGGCAGTGACATGACGAGACCGGTTCGCTGCATCCACTTGACCTCGCCCGAGGCGATGAACTGGTCGATGATGCATTGCGCGTTGTTGGCGAAGTCACCAAACTGGGCCTCCCACATGACGAGCGCGTTGGGGGACGACAGGGAGTAACCGTACTCGAAGCCAAGAGCACCAAACTCGCTCAGGGAAGAGTTGGAAATGACAAACTTGCCCTGGTCCTTGCTGATATGCTGCAGGGGAGTGTACGTCTCCTCGGTCTCCTGGTCGTGGAAGACGGCGTGGCGCTGGGAGAAGGTGCCACGCTCGACGTCCTGGCCGGAAACACGGACGTGGTAACCCTCGGTCACCAGGGTGCCGAAAGCGAGGGCCTCAGCAGTCGGGAAGTCGATGTTCTTGCCCTCGACAACCGACTTGGTGCGGTTGTTGAGAATGCGCTTCAGGTTGCGGTGGATGTGGAAGCCCTCGGGAGCAGAGCCGATGATCTCCCCAACGTGGTCCAGCGTCTTCTGGTCGACAGCCGTCGAGTTGTGCGGCAGGACCTCGGTGGCGAGCTCCTTGGGGGACTTGAAGCCGTTCCAGGCCGACGTGGTCCACTCCTTGGAAGTGGGCTGGTAGTCCTTGGACTTGTCGAAGCTCTCCTCCAGCATGCCCCAGACCCACTGCTTGTGCTCCTCAATGTCCTCCTTGGTGAAGGTGCCATCCTGGAGCAGCTTGTTGACGTAGACATCGATCTGGGGTTCCTTGGAGTTGATGCGCTTGTACATGAGCGGCTGCGTGAACGACGGCTGGTCCGTCTCGTTGTGGCCGTGCTTGCGGTAGCAGATGAGGTCGATGACGACATCGTGCTGAAACTCGGCGCGCCAATCAGCGGCAAGCTGGCAGACGAAGTTGACAGCCTCGACGTCGTCAGCGTTAACGTGGAAGACGGGCGCGTCAATGGCCTTGGCGATGTCCGTGCAGTAAGCCGTGGAGCGAGCGAAGCGAGGGTCCGTGGTGAAGCCAATCTGGTTGTTGACAACCAGGTGGATGGTGCCACCCGTGGAGAAGGCAGGGAGCGAGTGGAATCCGAGACATTCGTAGACGACACCCTGGGCGGCGAAGGCGGCATCACCGTGGAGCAGCACGCTCATGGCAGTGCGGTGCGTCTTCTCGTCGTTGTTGTAGTGCTGGATGGCACGGGTCTTACCGAGCACAACCGGGTCCTCGGCCTCCAGATGCGACGGGTTGGCGACGAGAGAAAGCTGCACGCGCTTGCCCGAGGGCGTCGGGCGCTCAAAGTTCATGCCCAGATGGTACTTCACGTCACCAGAGCCCTCATCTTCGGCACCGCCAGTGCCGGCAAACTCGGAGAAAATTGACTCATTGGGCTTTCGCACGACGTTGGAGAGGACGTTGAGTCTACCACGATGGGGCATGCCGATGACAATGTCCTTGACGCCGTAGTCGACACTGCGATCGATGAGGGCCTTCATGCCGGGAACCAGGGTCTCGCAGCCCTCGAGACCGAAACGCTTGTCGTTGGGGTATTTCGTGGCGAGGAAAGACTCGAAGCTGGAGCTCCAGATGAGGCGGTCGAGGATCCGGCGCTTCTCATCAATGGAGTACTTGAAGGGCTGGGGCACCTCGAGGCGCTCGCGCAGCCAGTCGCACTTTTCGCGATCAGGAATGTGGATGAACTCGACGCCGTAGGCGCCGGCATAGATCTTCTCGCAGGCAGCCACGATCTCGCGCAGCGTCATCTTTTCGCGGCCATCCTTCTTGAAGCGCGGCAGGATGCCGGGTCCGAGGGTATACTCGGTGTCGAGGTCCTTCTCGCCGAAGCCGTAGTGCTCAAGGGTCAGCTCCTTGGGCTTGATGTTGCCGAAGCCAGCGGCGGTGTTGCGGATGCCAAGGGGGTCGATGTTGGCCTTGTGGTGGCCGCGGGCCTGGTAGGCGCGGACGAGCAGCTGGACCTTGAGATGGTTGGTGACGTCGGAGCCGTCCTCGAGAGCCAGGCCGCCGCCGAGACGAGGGACGCCGCCGGTCATGTTGGGAACCAGGTTCGGGGGCGGCTGGAAGGCCTGGGAGATGGGCATGTCGCCACTCTCCATGTTCTTGAAGTAGACCTGCCACGAGACGTGGACGCTCTTGGGGTCCTCCTTCCACTGCATGTACATCTCGTCAATGTAGTTGGCGGTGCTGCCAGAGAGGAAGTTGTCGCTGGGGTCGGGGGGCGAATGCGTCGCGCTCGTCGCGTAGGAACGGGCGGCGCAGACGGCCAAGGGCCTGCGGGCGGCGGCGAGCTTCCATGACGAGGTGCTGGCCGACGTGGTCGCGAGGGTGCGTTTTGACGAGACGGCCGGGCATCTGGCGCCGCGGAGCAGCTGGGAGCTGGCCCTGCAGAGCGAATTCCTCAACATGGCGAGGGATTTGGTGGCGAGCAGTCGAGGGATGGAGCTTTCGGGGACGGTGAGGGATATGGGAACGGGAAGGCGGAAAAGGTCACAGCTCGGAGAGACGACACATCCCACAGCTGTCGGGGGGGATCGCAGAGATCGCACAAATGAATGGCGGAGTAAGTCGTCGTCGTCTTTCTTCTGCGAGGAGAAGAGAGAAGAGAGAGGAGAGGCGGATGACTCTGTTGGCGAGGTGTTAATGCGAGCTGGACCAGTAGAAAGCGGAAAAGTTCGTGTATGACGGCAAATCCTGCCGCCGCCCCGGACCAGCAGGCTCCCTCTCACCGGGCCAGCGAACCAAACACTGGGACCCCCCCTCGGGCGCCCCGGGGCCACAGGAGCGTCTGGGAGAGGCCACAGAAGGGCCGCAGGGGGGGCAGGGGGCAGGTCACAGGGCCCCGGCGGCCACTCACCGCGCGCCCAGCCGAGCCAGCGAGGTCCCGGCGCCACTCCCAGCGCCCTTGTTGGGGGGCCTGCCGATTCCAGCGCGCCGGGGCAAGGGGCGCCAGGGAGGGTCTGCGACAGTGCGCGTGACACGGTGGGGCGGCCGTAGCGCGCCCGTGGCCTCCCCCGCCGGCGCACCCGTGGCCGCTGCCAGGCCGTCCTGCGCGCGCCAATTCGTACGGTACGGGTTGGGTAGGGGGAATTCACCGGTGTGCTGTGCCGCTGCATTGCCGACGCCACACGCTGCGCTGACAAGACGCGCGACGCCACACCGGCTGCGCTGCAGGCACCAGCCTCACTTCGCCGGAGAGGCACGTACTTTTTACATACTTTTTACGTGAGCCTTCCCTTGGCTGCTGGTCCTGGAAATACGTACCTTTTGAGCATCCACCAGCACTCGCTTGCTGCAAGGCGAGGCGTGCAGGTACTTTGTATCATCACGGAACACGCCTTTTGACACCTCACTTCCTCGTCATCAACCACCAGACTCGTCATTATCGCCGCCGCCACCGCATCTATTAGCCAAATCGGCAACCGAAATAAGCTATCGTCAGCAACGCTTGGCTACCCTAGGTTCTCACTATTCATCGGATACTCAGAGGATCGGAGATACATGGGAAACAAGGCCGTGTGCTGAACCTCACGTGCGCGCGCGCGGTGAACCTTGGGGATCGCGAGCTGCGGCGATGAGCACGGCAAGTGCGCAGCTATAGAAGGGAAGAGATTAATTAGCGCCACGCCCTCTCGCGTCCTCTACGGCGTCGCAATCATGGCGACCCCCGCCGGTCGCACTCTGTATAAGAAAAAGGACGGCATCCTGACCTTGACCGGCGACAACCAGACGGTTACATGGACGCCCAACTCAGGGGGGCCGCCGACGGTCTCTCTGCCCGTCGCCAGTATAACGAGTCGGTTGCCTTTCTGCCACAGACTGGTTATAGACAGCCGCTAACCTGGTGCCTCCAGACCTTCAGCAGACACCGGACAGCGCAGCCAAGGTGATGCTCAAGATCTTCGAGAAGTCGGAGAGCGGAGGCGACCCGGTCACGTATCTCTTCCACTTCCACACCTCCGAAGCCAAGACGGAAGCAAAGTCGATCAAGGATGTGCTTTCCCGACTGTTGGCAGATCTTCGCGCCAACGATGCCAGCATCCCGCGGCCCGCCGCAGCAGGGACACCGTCCGGGGCGGGCTCATCGACTCCTGTCGCAAACGGCAGCGGTAGCGCCTCCGCTTCCATGGCGTTTGCCAGCGCGGTCAATGCGCAGCCATCCTCGACTCGATGGTTTGACGACAGCCAGCTCAAAGTTGACATTGAGCTGCAGCAGTCCCTCATGAAGAAGGACCGAGCCCTCTATCAAACTTATATGGAGGCCATGGCGGCGAAGCCAGAGTCTATTTCCGGAGCGGCTTTTAACTCACAATTCTGGTCCACCCGGACAAACCTCCTGAGGGCACATGCCATCGAAATAAATCAGAAAAGGGGCGCCTACAACGTGCTTTCAACAGTCAAGCCACGCACCGTTGACGGAGAGCTCAAGCTCAATATTAGCGTCGAACAGGTGCAGATGATATTCGCACAGCATCCCCTCGTGAAGCGGATATACAATGAGAATGTTCCGAAGGTGTCAGAGGCCGAGTTTTGGTCACGGTTCTTCCTCAGCAGGCTATCGAAGAAACTGAGGGGAGAGCGTGTGAATGACAATGACCGGCCGGATGCGCTCTTCGACAAGTACGACGTGAGCGAGAATACGGAAGGCTTTCAGAGTAGGATTATGGCACAGAGCGTGCCGCACATCATCGACATCGAGGCGAACGAGGAGAACCAAGGCGGCTTCAAGTCCGGGAACGCCAAGGACGTCGAGATGCGACCGAGGAGCAACATACCCATTGTCAAGACTCTCAACAGCCTCAGTGAGAAGATCATGGCCAACGTTGCGCCGTCGGACACCCCTGTTGACGACAACCTCAGCACGTACAACGAGCTGTCGCTGAGAGATCTCCGGGGTGACGCCCAAGAGCACCGCATCATGCTCAACGTGAAGGAGCAGAACAAGTTCTTCAAGAAGCAAGACTCGGCACCGTCGACGAACGAGCGCATCTTTGCGGCGCAGGTTCCGGCGGAAGTACTGTCCCGCATGAGATCGAACGTTCGAGCCTTTGACGCCAACGGGACGACGGACCAGAGTGGTCTTCTCGCAACCGTCCAGTTTGACGACGAAAGCGACAGCGACGACGAAGAAAAGAAGCGGACCCAAGTCGGGTCACGCGCCGCCGTCAAGGCCGCCGAGAAGGAGGTCATGTCGGGCATTCTCCAACAGCGGGCTCAAAAGTACGGTCACGCCAGCGACGCAACGTCTCCCATGGGCCTGCCCGCCGGCATGGTGGACAAGTGCGCTCTCACGCACGCTACAAGCATCGAGTTCCTGCACCAGTTCTGGACGGCCTTTCTCTCGGGAGACCCAGACCGTGCTGCCGAGCTGCAGTACTTGGCCGAATCGCTGAAGCGCTCCACCGCGCGCATCACCGCCGTGGCGGACGAAGCCGAGACGGAGAGGGAAGCGATCATCCGGAAGCGCAAGCAGGAGATTCGTGACCACTTCGAGCGCACCGGAAAGAAGATTCGGTGGAAATCGGACATGGTGGGCGGTGGACGCGAGGCCGTACTGAAGATGATGAAGCCCGCGCTAGATGCCCTGGCCAAGGCGCAAGGGGACTACTCCAGGGCCCTTGCCGCCGAAGGCATCCAGATCTCGACAGAATGAAAGAGCACCGATCCTCACGCTGGATGCGGTGTCAATGGCTCTACGATGTACCAACGTACGGGCATGTCGCCAAGGGAGGGGCAGGCAAGCCCTGGGCTCTGTGATACTCATTTCGTTTGACGGGCGTAACACCAAGAATAAAGAAAATTGCCACACGGATCAGGCGTGTCGCGTTTTGGAAAGAAGAAACCTATGTACTAAAACACAACATATGAAACCCGAAATGTTCCCACGCATATGATGTACATGCGGCGATATGAATGAATATCCATGTCGCCTTCTAATATGGTCCCTTGCTACCTTGGGGCCTTTTTTCCCTTTTGCGCCAGTCATGCCAATGGAAAAAGAACACCAAGATATACATGCATTCAGGGGCTGCTGCTGCCGCCATCCTGGCGAATCCTCGTCTCGACGGCGTTGGCGTGCTGCTTATCGTCGAGGATGCCAAAGCCCATGGCCTTCTTCTTGCCGCCCTTCCTGCGGTTCCCGTACTCCTCGTCAAACTTGCGAATCAGCTTCAGCGACACCATGTCCTCGCTGATGCTCGCGGGTATCTGCTTGAGCGCCTTCTCGAAGTGGTCCCTGCGCAGCACACGGCGTTCAGGGTACTGGAAGGGCTCCGGGCCAGTGTGCTTGGCGGCGGCCTCGTTCTCCTCCTCGACGGCCGCCATGGCCGCGGCGACGCACATGTTCTTCAGGTCGGAGCCCGAGTAGTGCGGCGTCCTCTCGGCATAGTCCTCGAGCGAGACGGAGTCGTCTAGGGTTTCGCCCTTGAGCAGCAGCCGGAGAATGGCCGTGCGGTCGTCCTTGAGCGGGAGGTCGACCAGGATCTTGCGTGGCAGCCTTCGCAGAACCGCGTCGTCCAAATCAAAGGGTCTGTTGGTCGCCACCATGATGAAAGCGTTGGTCTCTTCCATGCCATCCCACTCCTTGAGGAACTGGTTGATGTGTTCGCGATGTGAAGGGCGGTTGCTGAACATGCTGCGGTTCGCAAGCAGCGAGTCTGCCTCGTCGATGAAGACGACGCACGGCGACAGCCGCTTCGCAAGCGTGAAAACTGCGCGGATCAGCTTCTCGCTCTCGCCAACCCACTTGTCGTTGATGGTTGCGCCGCTGATTTCGAGCATGTTGGCGCCGCTCTCCTTTGCAACGGCCTTGGCGAGCATCGTCTTGCCCGTGCCGGGAGGGCCGTAAAGGAGGCAGCCAGGTATCTTATCCTGGGCAAGAACGCCATAAGAAAAGGCGTCTGGCCGTACGAGCGCCAATGAGGTGAGCAGCTTCAACGCCGATATTGTTTCCGGGGGGACGTGAACATCATCGAAGGTCGTTCGAAGGTTTTCCCGGTGAATTTGACCAGCAGAGATCCTCTTCTCGTACTCGTTGAGTTTCATGGGCGCTCGCGCGTCTGCCTTGTTCTCTTCTGCGGACTTGGTCGCATCGCCCGGCTCGCCTCTTTCCTCTAATCGTTCCTCGTCGAGGAAAAGCTGCCCAGGTCTTTGCCGCAGCGGTCCCATTTTGAACCGCTCAAGAAACCCCACCGCCCCGCTGCCTTCACGGCTTTGCTCGAGGGCCCTGAATGCGCACGCAAGGTGATAAATCTCCGGGATGGGGAGTATGGAATCGCGAAAGATCGAGGAGCGTGGGTTGGCAGACATCAAGTAGCCCCGCAGGACATCGCTTGACGGGTCGAGGAATTTCTGTGCCGCGTCCGGCTCCATGGCTCTGAGCATCCTGTTGATGTTGTTTAGGTTCTCGATAAAGTAGTCCGCTTGTTGCAGGTAAAAGGGAGTTGGCAGTCGGTTTTTGGCATTGTGCCTGTCGGCCCGATCTGGTTGGATATGGCGGGTAATGACCAAGTCTCCGACGGCAAGGTCCCTGATTGCGCCTTGATATTCGTCCGACGGCTGTTCGCACGAAGATGTGCCCAAGACGGCAATCTGCAAGCCCTGCTGCCAGGCACCGTCGACCAACGCCCTCAACCTGTTAAGTAGCAAGGAGCCTTCCAACGTCATGCTCAGTTCAACGAGGTCGTGAATCTGCAGGAGAACAGGGCGAGGCTGTGAGGATTGCGACTTGAGAGAGGCCGAACGGATGATGTGGTCCAGAATCTTGTCGATCTTGAGGTTCTCCCACTTGCTGAAGCAGTCATACCCACCCTGCCTAATCTTTTGTAGCTCATCTTCCAGTGTCCCAGTTGCAGTCCTAATACCCAGGATTCCAGCCTCGGCATCGCCGTCGTCATCGTCTTGATGCCGTCCGGCAGACTCCATGTCCACGGCCAGTTTGCCATTGAGCTCTGCAGCTCGGAATCCGAGCATAGACACAGGACCACGGGAATATGCCCAGTTCTGGCCCAGGTACTCGCCAACCAGGGCAGACAGGTCGTGGGCATCAAGACGGATGAGGTCAGCCTCGTTCCACAGAGAAAGGTGTTCCCCTATTGACTCTGCCACGGCCTTTCCTCCGTAGCCCGAAAGCGACAAGACTGTGATGGGTCGTTTACTCGTCTTCGAATCGAAGTTGGGCGGCGGCGAAGCATTGAGCTCGCGACCGATCGCCTTTTGCATCGCGGCTAGGGTGTCGATGGGGAAATCGGCGACGGCGTGGGCGAGGGGCTTCTCGAGGCGTTCGGCATGCTTGAGCTGGTTGTCGAGCCACATCGCAAGGGGAAGAGACTGGTCGCGAAAGCGGTGGGTTCGCGGGTCGAGGTCTTTGTAAATATGCCACCACCAAAAAGGCCGCGTCTTGTACATGTATTGCGCTTGTCGCGCGGGATACAAGGCATCGGTGAGATGCCATGCGGAGTCGAGTATCATGTCCCAGAGGCGCACCACCCTCTCAATCTTGTCGGGCGAGTTCCAAGAAGCATCGCCAATGGCGGTGCAAGATCGCGCAAAGTCCACGGCGAGCTCGGTGTCCCTGAGCAAGAGGTCGTTCAGAGCCGTTTCAAAGTACGATTCCAGCGCCTGGTGCCCTTGCTGGGAGCTGGGGTTCTGGTCGTGGAAAAGGCGCGAGACCTTGGGGTGCCTCGCATCCTCAGCAATGGCGGCCGGGAGCCGGGGCTGGGCGCCGGGGGCGAAGATGGAGACGTTGCTGTCGAGGAAGCTGGGCGGCAGCTGGACGGGCGGCAGGGCCGAGGCGATGCGCCTCCGTGCCTGGCGCGTTCTCGACGGGCCCGCCGCATGGCTCCTGGTTCGGCCGCCGGACGTCTCGGTACCAGCCTGCGCCTCGGCATCGCCGTCGTGCTCGGTCACGGAGTCATCCGCGGGCTTGCCGCCGGAGCCATGGGCGGCATTGCGGGCCGGATTCGAGGTATGGAGGGCCCGCGCGGCGGGGGCTCTGGCGGCGAATGCAACCGTTGGAAACGCTCGGCGGACTGCAGGAGCGTGCATCCGGACGGCTCGGCGACGGACGCCGGCGCAAAAGTTGCGTGGAAAGGGGGGGTGCGCAGCTCGTGCTGATGTCGTGTCGTGTCGGATGGGGTGAAGTTTCCGGTTCTGCTCCGGCGTCGATGGATGGCACGATAATAATCCACCACACACCGACCGACCACAAGTCGGATCGGCGGTTCGGCGCCGTGGTGGGCCGTTTGGCGACTGGCTGGGGTCCATGGATGGCTCCAGGGCTCCAGCTGTCGCTGGCGGTCAATAGGTAGCGCTGTCGGTGCCCTGGGCCGCGACCCTGGAGCTCACAACCTAGGTACCTAGTACCTACCCAAGTTGCACCCCGCCCAGCCCGAGGCGCCCATCCTCCGCGCCTGGCCGGCTCGCACAGGGGAAGCTCTCTGGGCAGTACCGCGGGCATCCATGGATACAGGTAACTACATTATGTACCTAGGTCCTTGGGTGCAGGCGACCAAGCGCCAAGACTCGGCGCCAACCGTCAGCCGCCGCAACAGCTTCAGCGGCTCTCGTGGAAGACGCCAGTGAGGTGGACCGTGGCGCGTCGCTGGCGCCAACGCCAAAGGGCCTGATGGATGGATCCATCATGGCTGCAGCTCCGATATCAACCTGAACATTCAACCACCTGCGCGCAACCTGCCATGGTGCGCCCTCGAATGCGGCCAAAGCTGAGGGTAATTACTTTCGATGCATTTTTTAGTAAGATATTACCTGATTTTCGAGCCGAGCTTTCCCTTTCTGCCGACCTTTCCTGATGTTGGTGCTGGAGAGTAATACCGTCCGGTTGAGCCGCCTTCCTGCGAGTCTGATGACTTGCCTTGTTGACGGCTGATGATGACTCTTTCTTGGATGAGGGAGCCATCCCCAAAGTGGTGCCGTGTTTCGCACAGAGTGCTACCATGAAAATGGACAAGCACCACGGCAAGCCCCCGAGGAGGACGCGTGTCAGCGTTCGTCACTGCCGCAGCCGCAGGCCAACCCCCCTGAACCAGGCACGAGTGATGAGAAGTCCACGCCATATCGCAGGCGTAACAGTAACCCCTTCCCTCCTGCGTCCTCGTGCGCCGGGCGCCCCGCCCGCCCGTCGTCAGCCGTCAGCCTGCCGGCGCATCGTCGTCGACGAGGCGTCATTGATACAGCACTGCCACGCATTGCCCAATGGCGTCGGCTGTCGCGCCCTGGCGGCATCGAATTTCCCCGTCGCGGATCCTTGGTTCTGCCGCCGTCGCCCAACCTCGCCGGGGGGGGCCGCAGCCGCGCCAGTTGGTATTGGTAATTGCTTGCCCCATGCTGTGCCAGGCCATGCCCTGCTGTGCCCTGGCCAGCCCTGCCCTGCCCTGTCCAGTGCCGTCGTAGCCCGATGCGTGCTGCTCTTGTCATCGCGTGTATGCTTCAGTGGTCGTGACAGGAGCTGCGGCAGTTGAGCGACACGTCTGCTGTGGCGTTCGTGATGCGCATCGAGGTGTGCACATTGCGCGGCCTTGGACTCGCATCTGCATTTCGAGTACGAAGGCTTCTCAAGGTTGCCAAAGCTCAGCGGTTTAGGACTCCGGGCGCCTGCCTTCCATCCTTCGATGCGGCGGTGTTATCGTTCCCTTCCCACCTCCCGCAGGATTCTCTCCCGGGTCGACGCTTCTTCCACCGCCAGCCAGGGCTTCTCTTAGCGCGGCTGCTCAACTTAAACTTACCTTCCTTCTCTACCTCCCCATGCATTCATTGCGTCGGCCTGCTCACGCAGCCTCCATCACCTCTTCGCCTGTCCACCCTTTCCCCTCATCCTCTCTTACTTCTCTCTCAGCTCATCCACCCTCAACGGGATCCTTTACGCTCCTAAATCCGAAATCTTGTATCAGCAGCTGCCGCGCCGACAATCATCCTCACCACCCCGGCTGCGCGCCGTTTCATCCGCCCGCGTTGCACAACATACGGCAACTTAGCTGTATTGCCTCACACGCATGCCCTCGTGCATGAACCGCGCCGCCACCAGCGATTTCATCCACCGGTGACGGTGACCACATGGAGCCAGTGCTCGGACACGCTCCCGTGCTGCCGCCCGACGACGGCCAGCCGCCGGAGAAGCCCTATCATCCGAAACGACCTCACCGGAAGTCTCGCAAGGGTTGCCTCACATGCAAGACCCGCAAGGTCAAGTGCGATGAAATCCGGCCCATCTGCAGGAACTGCAGGCTACGCAATCAACAATGCGTATACGCAACTCCCCCAGACTCGGCCTCGGGCTCGTCGCCGTCCGGCTCGGTCTCTTCTTCATCATCCGCCGCCCTGGTCCGCACCGCAGCTTCGCCCGTCGTCATCGAGCCGCAGTTTCTGCCGCCTGATTTTGATGAGACTGCCATGAGGTTCCTCTGGTATTACACGACCAACACCTGCTCATCCTTCTCCATTGAAGGCGGCGACTTCAGACCCATCGAGGACATTATGAGGACCACAGTGGTGCAGTACGCCTTCGGCTCGCCTTTCCTCATGGACACTCTGCTCGGCCTGGCTAGTCTCCACCAGCAGACGCTTCTCATGGACCACAACCAGCAACGAGCCATCGCATACAGGGCGCGCGCATTCGAAGGCTACCGACACGTAATAACATCGCCCAACGGCAAGGACCGATGCGCCATGCTCGCCAATGCCCTGCTCCTCACGGCACTCGCTTCGGAAAACTTTCGAGACTTGTACGGCCCCAAGTGCTACATCGTCAACTGGATCGTCGTGTGGAGAGGCATCGGGCTCTTGATTGACCACATAGGTCCCGAGGAGGTGCAGGCAAGCGGCCTCGGACCTCTATTCTACAGACCCCAGATTGATCTCGACTTGTCGGCTGCCGATATCCCTAGCCACCTCCTTCTCATGCTAGAAGACATCAAGGAGGGCGACCCGGAACATCAGCACAAACGCATATACTACAAGGCTCTCGAGTTCCTGGGCTCGCTTTTTCAGAATCTGCGCTTGGGCGGCTTTGGCGCAGTCATGAGGCTGCGCATCATCACCTGGCTTACGTTCCTGCCCCAGCAGTTCGTGGATTGCGTACAGAACATGCTGCCACGAGCCCTCGTCATCCTCGCCCACTACGCCGCCTTTCTCAAGCTTATGAGCGGAGTCTGGTGGCTGAAGGGTGTCGGAAACCGTTCGCTCCACGATCTCCTGGATCACCTCGGTCCGAAATGGAGCCATCTCCTCAAGATGCCACAAGATGCCATCCGCGAGGAAGATGAGCTCAAGGTTGCCCGCATCATCCTCGGCAACACGCGATGGGTGTCCCAGATACCAGCCGGAGGTTACTGGGACGCCCAGCAGGAAGCCGAAACAAGAGAGCTTACCTGGGTTGACGACGAGGGCAGGGCGGTTCGCGCTAGAACTGTGACCGAGATTCCTGACGACTACAGTACCGCCCCTGGACCTAGGGAAGGGTCTTAGCCAGCGCGTCTGTCTCTGGACCTCGAACCTCACAACCCTGGGAGTCTCTAGTAGAACCCTGACGATAATAAGGCTGCATGAACGGAACGCGTAATTCGGTGGAAGCGGGCGTTGATTTGTTCTTGGGCGCTGGCGGTGGAAGCGACTGGTTATCTGGAAGTTATACCCCATCCCATGAGGGACCCCTGATGCCTTTGGGTTTACAGCGATCTGTGGTCTAGCGTCGTGATTGTGAAACAGTCAGCAAGCATCTTGGATGCCCGTTTAGGTATTCCCAAGTCCACAGAAGTTTTGTAATGATTACCATGATCTGAACCAAGTATTGGGGGCGACGTCTGCGTGACCGTCGTGCCGCAGTTGGCGTGCGTTGACTTCATTGACCCTGTCATGCCACTTCCCGTCCACCATCTCAGGAGCACCCACCCACTCACCCTACAGCCGGGCCTCGGTCCACCCCGACAAGGTTCTGACATCACTGCCACCACTCACCAGTCCAGGCTGACGTCTTCTACAGGTGTCAAGGTGCCGGCACTTCGGTAGCAAAATGCGGAGTTCTGTCTGCAGAGTTCCAGATTACCAGATCTACGGTGGCGCGGGTCGGAGAGCTGGCGGGCGAGAACGTGGAGTAGCTCACTTCCCGATCTGTATGCGGACCCAACGAAGTTGACAGCCGTCGCCATTGAACCAACATTTCAAGTCGCAAACATTGTCACAATGAGGAGCGAGTAATATGGTGCTTTACAAGGGGAATTTTGATTTCTTGGTACACAGCCCACAAAAGAGACTTAGTTGATGGAGCTTGGAAAGAAACCTCCCCGGCTCCGGTTCCTCTGGTCTATACACAGGCTCCCACTCCACAATCGCCGGACATTATGCAGCAAAGGTCGCCTAGTTCTTCTCCAGCTCCGCAAGAATCTTCTCACCCTTCTCCTTGGCCGAGGCCAGGTCGCCAACCATGTAGAAGGCACCCTCAGGCAGGCTGTCACCCTCACCGGCCAGAATGGCCTTGAACGAGGCGATGGTGTCCTTGAGGTCGACCAGCTTACCCTCGATACCAGTGAAGACCTGGGCGACGGTGAAAGGCTGGGACAGGAAACGCTGGATCTTACGGGCACGCTCGACGGTGAGCTTGTCGGCCTCAGAAAGTTCATCCATACCCAGAATGGCGATGATGTCCTGGAGACCCTTGTACTCCTGGAGGATCTGCTGGACGCGGGTGGCGGTGTCGTAGTGCTCCTGGCCGACGATACGGGGGTCAAGCATACGCGAGGTGGAGTCGAGAGGGTCGACAGCGGGGTAGATACCCAACTCAGAGATACCACGGGACAAGACAGTGGTGGCGTCCAAATGGGCGAAGGTGGTGGCGGGAGCAGGGTCAGTCAAATCGTCAGCAGGGACGTAGACGGCCTGGACGGAGGTGATAGAGCCCTTCTTGGTGGTGGTGATACGCTCCTGCATGCCACCCATGTCGACGGCGAGGGTGGGCTGGTAACCGACGGCAGAGGGGATACGACCCAGCAGGGCAGACACCTCGGAACCGGCCTGGGTGAATCGGAAAATGTTGTCGATGAAAAGCAGCACTGGCACGTTGATTAGCCTCGGAACACGCACATGTTTCGGCATGAGTGGACGAGAACTAACCATCCTGACCCTCCTGGTCACGGAAGTACTCGGCGACGGTAAGACCAGTAAGAGCGACACGGGCACGAGCACCCGGGGGCTCGTTCATCTGACCAAAGACCAGGGCCACCTTAGACTCGCCCTCGAGCTGAATGACCGAGGTCTCCTGCATTTCGTGGTACAGATCGTTACCCTCACGGGTACGCTCACCGACACCAGTGAAGACGGAGTAACCACCGTGAGCCTTGGCGATGTTGTTGATCAGCTCCTGAATGAACACGGTCTTGCCGACACCGGCACCACCGAAGAGACCGATCTTTCCACCACGAGCGTAGGGAGCGAGCAGATCGACGACCTTGATACCAGTGACCAGAATCTCGGCAGAGGTGGACTGGTCAGTGAAGGTAGGCGGCTCAGCGTGGATAGGCAAGAACTTGTCAGTCTTGATAGGGCCACGCTCGTCAATCGGGTCACCGGTGACGTTCATGATACGGCCGAGAGTGGCAGGGCCGACAGGGATGGTGATGGGGGCACCGGTGTCCTTGGCCATGGCACCACGGACGAGACCCTCGGTACCTGTGACGAGTCAGAGCGGGCTCCACTCGGGGTCGCGGAGACCAGCGGAAAAAAACAGTGAAAGGACAAGGTGACATACCGTCCATGGCAATGCAGCGGACGACATTCTCGCCGAGATGTTGCTGCAAGTTGTGTTAGCGCCAGAAGGAAGGCCACGAATTGCCTCATGCGACTGCACATACCGCGACCTCAAGGACGAGCTTCTGGCCGTTGTTCTCCGTCTCGAGGGAGTTCAGAATGGCCGGCAGCTTGGCGCTGTCGAACTTGACTGCAAAACAATCAGCGGGCGTGTTCGTGTGAAGTATTCGGGCGCATATCGAGCCCGATGGCAGAGATTTGACTGACCGTCGACGACGGCACCAATGACCTGTGGTTTGTTTTCGTCAGCAAAAAGCCGCTCGGCCGGGGGTGTCCGAAGGCGCGCTCACCTGGTGGATCTTGCCATCACCGACGCTGGCGGTAGAGGCGAACCGGCTGTTGAGAGGGAATCGAAGGGACGCAGGCTTGATGGCACGTCGCGTGGCCGCGGCCGCGAAGGACGGCCGGGCGGCCCTGGCGAAGGAGGAAATGCCGCTACCGAGGAAGCGCTGTCAGCTCAATCGACCTCAATTGGCGCGCACGGCGCGCGGGGGCCGCAAAAAAGTTGCTCGAGGGGCCGAGACTCACCTCTTGAACATCTTGCCAGATGACAGAGAGCGATCAGAGATGGGAGTGGAGAGAGGTTGGTTGAGGCAGGGGAGAATTTGCAGAGTGAGCAGTTTTGCTCGGGAGCGGACAACTTCGTCGGTTAGAGCTTTCTCGCCAGTCACGTGATGCGCTAATCTGAGATTGGACACTGTGACACGCACAGTGTCTCGCGGGGTTTGAAAGGAGACCGGGCGGCTCGGACCTGGGCTCGCGGCTTCATCCGCCAGCCTCGCGTCGTGCCGCCGGCAACTGAATGAGTTCATTGAAAGAGCCGGACATTGAAATGGAAAAAAATTGCCTCGAAGTTTGACAATTGCACCTTTTTTGGCCCTGATCTAAGCAATTGGACGTCGGCCGGGCAGATGCGATCTCAGCGGTTCTTCGCGCCAAGGGCCGAGCGCACAGTGCGTATGGCCGCCTCTTACCCCCTAGCATCCCCGGCCAACCGAGCCAGGAAGAAGTGGAGGTGCCTGACATGCCAGGCTTGGTTCCTGAGGCTCCCCATTTCTCTTCCGTCTTTTCGCGATCCACACCCGGCGGCAAATTTGTCGCTGCACGGTGCACCCGTGCCCAGCACAGCCTTGGATGCCTGGCTTGGGGCTGTTGAATATGAGGCCGTCAACGCACAGTGTAGGGGCACACTCTACGACGTGAAGGCCTCTTTCTTATTTGCACAGCAGCCTGACCATAGTACGAACTGCTTTACACCTTTGATCTTTATCTTTCTTGAAAATTGTGTTTGCTCCCATAGGGGTGCCTTGAGTTGCTCGGATGCTCATGCCTCGGAACTCTCGCACCCAAACCGTCTGTCGTGAGTCTGGTGTTGACAATGCTCGTGATCCAGTCTCTGGACTCACTTAATATATGACGAGCAACACGAAAGTCTCATTGCCACTACATACATCAAAGGCTGACACAGTAAGATTGTCCCTGTCCCCATGAACTACCAATACACGATCCTTTCTCGATTTCCATCCGTTCCATAGGTATTTTCGGGCAAGGGCATCAGACCTTGCTTTTCCGGCGCTCTACCACTACTGCTGCTGCGATACTGTGTTTTCGAGTGCGAGGACCTGTGCTATTGTCAGCAAGTGATTGCGATGAAAGGGCAAGAGCCGTGCTCCGAATTGAAACTGACAAGAGCCGTGCGACAGGGAATGTAGATGTGAGTCCAGTTCTTGCGGCCGTTCCACTCCATCGGGGTCGTGAAGAAGCGCGTGTTCTCATCGAGCCTATTGAACCCGCCGACCTCCTTGGAGTCGCTGTTCAGAACGATGCGATACGTTCCCGGGACCTCGATCCCGATGCGGTAGTCGCTAAAGCTCTCTGTAGGGTGGAAGTTGAAAACAAAGACGAGTCCAGCGCGCTCGAACACAATCACCTTGTCCCCCTCGTGTTTCAATGAGATGAAGGCCTGCGGTGAGTGTAGCCAGCCGTACTTGGCTTCGCAATTGTTCATGAGGGCATCAAAGTGGTTCAGGAACTGGTAGCGAAGCAGGTGATCATCGGTCAGGTTGAGCTGCCGACGAGCGTACCAGAATGAGTTGTTGTTTCCTTCGCGGGGGAAATCAAGCCACTCAGGATGGCCAAACTCGTTGCCTTCAAAGTTTAGATATCCCTCGCCGCCCAAGCTGTGCGTGAGGAGCCGAATCATCTTGTGGAGAGCCATGCCACGATCGATGACGGGCGTCAGCGGTGACAGAACCGACATGTTGGTGTACATTTCAGCGTCGCATAGATGCATCATCAATGTCTTGTCGCCGACGAGTCTGCATAATATTAGTAACCCAGTTCTCATGCTTCAGGGATGAGGATTAGCCTACGCCTGGTCGTGGCTCTCGCAATAGGCAATAGTCTTTTCGCCGTGACGGCGATTGGTCAGGGTGAAGCAGATGTTGCCAATGTCCCATTGCTCATCCTTGAGCTCCTTGAGAATCTTGATCCACATATCCGGGATGGCCATTGCCAGGCGATAGTCGAAGCCAACGCCTCCCAGAGACAGCGGCAGGCACAGCGCAGGCATCCCGGAGACATCCTCGGCAATGCTGATGGAGTGTGGATACAGTGAATGCAGCATCTCGTTTGCGAGCATGAGATAAACGACAGCCTCTTCATCGACATCGGCGCCGAAGTACTCATGGTAGCCGCCAGAGAAGCCCCTGCAACTGTCATTAAAACGCGCGGCTACGCCCAGGATGCGGTGTTACTCACGTGCCCATGCCATGATGCGTGTATAGCATGCTTGTGACACCGTCAAAGCGGAAGCCATCAAAGCGGTACTCATCCATCCAGAATCGCAAATTGCTGAGGAGGAATCGCAACACCTCATGGTGGCCGTAGTTGAACAGCCGGCTATCCCACTGATCGTGGCGGCCCTTGCCGCCGCTGTGGAAGTACTGATGGTCTGTCCCGTCGAACTCGTTCAAGCCATCGAGAACGTTCTTGGATGCGTGGCTGTGGACGACATCGAGAAGCACAACCAGGCCCATGCTGTGTGCGGTGTCAATGAGCTCCTTGAGATCTTCGGGCGGGCCGTAGCGGCTGCTCGCGGCAAAGAAACTGTTGACTTGGTAGCCGAAGCTGGCATAGTAGGCATGTTCCATGATGGCCATGAGCTGGATGACGTTGTAGCCGAGCTCTTTGATTCGGGGCAGCATGTTTTTGGTGAATTCTTTGTAGGTTGCCACCCTCTGCTCTGGACTGGAAATGCCCACATGCGCCTCGTATACGCGTGCACTGGCAGGCTTCTTGGGTCTTTGGTGCTGAAACTGGTACTTTTCTGCCGCCGGTGGGTTCCAGAAACGAGCCTCGTATGCCGGAGACACACTCAAGTCTTGCGTGACATACTTGATCCACGCTGGGATCCTGTCGGCCCGCTCTCCTGTGGGCAAGTCAAGTGAGATCTAGCGACATAGTCAGCTCATAACTGCCTTGGCAATGTGTCCTACACTGATAAATCACCTTGATCTTGGAGTTGTGAGGTATAGCGGGCTGGCCATTTTGGGCTGGGATGTGAATTTCGAAGACGCCGAAGTCGTCCTTCTTCATCGGGTGCGATGTGCGATCCCAGTTGTCTACAGCGAGATCAGCGAGCTGCGACATGAGATGACCTGCGTGAGAGGCTAGTGAACGTACTGAAATCGCCGATGAGAAAGGCAGCAGTGGCATTCGGGGCCCATTCTCTGTACACTATGCTGTTCTTGTCGTCCACATTGAATCCGAATTTCTCGGTACCCTGGCTTGGCGTTAAGGAAAGACACAAGTGAAGAGGACGACGGGACAACTCACCCTAGAGAACTTTTCGACACCACCTTCAGTCTCGTTGATCGACTTGATCCAGCTTTGAGCCTTGGCATAACGTCGCCGAAGCGCGTCGCTGAAAGGTTCGAGGTAGGGGTCGAGCTTCACGACGCCTATATATATACACGTCAGACCGGGTTGCTGCTTAGGGGGTCGAGGACATCTAACCCGTGCCGTCAGCAGGTATGCCTCCAGTAGAAGCACCCTGGGCCTTTGGGTTCAATGAATTGGACGAGCTCTCAACAGCAGAAGCCATGTTGTTGGCTTGGATAGCACAGGTGCCTGGTCGACTTCCTAGGCGGGGTAGATGAGGTGACTTGGAGGCCAGCCTCTTGCTCGGTCGCGAGCTCGAAGGTTACCTTGAGTGAAAACAACAAGGGGACGTCTGGCGCAGCGGTTCTGGGAGCAATTGACAGAATCTGGTGAAGAGTTGAAGATGATACGATCTTAGGTGGCAAGCGGATGGTAGGTGATGAGTGAATTGAGCTCGAACGAGCCTGCGCTGGCCAGCTCAGAGGGAGCTTTATCGATAGCTATTTCGCCGCAAATGACGTCTGGGCTGGCGGGCTGACCGCTGGCGGGCAGTGTGCTCCAGGCAACATTGGTGGATGGAGCGGATGGGGTTGAGGGGCGACTGGGTGGGCAACGCGCTAACTAACAAACTGCTGAGAGTTGGCATTCATCACTGTCCGTGTGCATGGAAGGACGACTGCAGCGGACTGCAGCTGCTGCCGTCCTCGTGGAATCAATTGGCAGTGGGCGCAAGCAGAAATCGCCACCAGACTGGCAATCGCTGGCGGGATGCACAATGGTCGAATCACAGGGCCTGCACCACCCCAACAATGCAACAGAGGTGCGTCGGTTGGGATGCATTGGAGGCTCTGGAGGCGATTCTCCGCACGGCTGCAGCAGCCGCATTTGGTGGAGGATCGGGGTGGTGCCATCATGGCTGGTCGCCCGTCTGCCAAGTGGAGGTTCGTCAAGTCACCTCGAGTCTAGGTGGTGCCCAGGTGGGTGCCCGCCCGCTGCTCGCGGCGCTCCAGCTGCCCCAGCGGGGGGGCTTCGGCGCTCATTCGCCGGGCAGCTGTGGTGGATGAGGTGTCCTGGGCTGGATGTCAGCGCCTGGTCGACTGATGTAGCATCCACTGTGCGCGCAGGTGGGAGCTGCAGCCACCACCCCATCTTGCCATCCATCCTCCTGTCTCTACCTAGGTTGAACCTGCCGGGGGACCCGCTGCTGCGCAGGGTGATCCCCCCGCGAACTCCGTACCTGCCTCCCGATGACGGCCCCGCCGCTGTGCCATCACCCGCTGTTCATGCTCCGCGAAAGCAACACCGCCATCATGGCTACTACTTAATTATCTTTGTCCCAACACTCCGATCCGACGAGAGTACTCAGCGCGTCCCCTCGATCCACCAACAGGCAGCGGAGGCTATATTTTGCATACTCGATATCACGACTACCGGCGTCCATAGCTCACGTCCACCGCATCAGGACCCCAGAGGCGGAGCCAGATCTCGGACAAGGTGCTCGGCACGATACCGCCACCGCAGGACGCTCTGCCTCGACGACAACGACATAACATCTCGGGCGAGGCGGGCCTATGCTCCCGCCTTGTCGCCAACTACGATGCTCGCGCCTGCCCGAACGCTGACGCCGTCACTACGGTTGAGCCGCCAGGTTCTGAGGCCGCTTGGTAGGACACCGCCATGCTGCGTGTGCCGTCGCCACTTGTCGTCGTTCCGACCGCTCGAAACGTCCAGGCGAACGCCAGACTTCAACTCTGGCTTCACTGGCAGCTATGACCCTACGCTGGAGACAGGTCGCGGTCCCATGTTCAACAAGACCAACTTCGGCGTTCCGCAATTCTATCCCCGAGACCTCAAGAAACGGGTCGATGAATACGTGGTCGGACAGGACCGGGCGAAGAAGACGATATGCGCGACACTGTTCAACCACTATCAGAACCTGCGCCGAAGACACCAGCACGAACACGAAGACAGGAACGTCCAGGAGAAGCTCATGCGTCAACGATTCGCACGTGACAGAGAGCTGCACCAGAGACGACGCGACACGCACCCTGTCGAAGGTCAGCCTGCGACGTTTAGGTCTGCCCATCGAGGAGCCGCTGACGAAGTGAGTCAAGATGAGTTCCCGGGCCATCACGAATCCGTCAGACCGCTGTACGATGTCAACCCGGCGTTCGAAGATGACCCGCTCGACCACCTGTATACCCCGGAGGACACGTCTAAACCCGAACACGTCAAAATTGACAAGAGCAATCTCTTGCTGATTGGGCCGACGGGAGTTGGCAAGACGTATATCCTGGAGTGAGTGGTATCTCCTCTCTATCGTGTCTTTTTCAAACGTACTGACGGTGCGTAGGACGTTGAGCAAACAAATTCACGTCCCCTTTACAATCTGCGACTGCAACTCGCTCACTCAAGCAGGCTACATCGGACAGGATGTGGAGACGTGTATTGAGCGTCTTCTCATCGAGGCCAACTACGATGTCAAGGCGGCGGAATACGGCATCGTCGTGTTGGACGAATTCGACAAGCTGGCACGACGGGAATCTCCCACCGGCCGAGATGTTGGCGGCGAGGGCGTGCAGCAAGCGCTCTTGAAGCTTGTAGAGGGAACCAAGGTCACCATCAATGTCAAGGACAACCGATCGTCACGGTCCACCCCTCCGATTACGACCAACTACAGCTCATCAGGATCGTCATCATCCTCACCGCAGCCTCTGCCTCCCGGGGGCAAGGTCGACCAATACACTATTGACACTACCAACATCCTCTTCATCTTTTGCGGCGCTTTTGTTGGGCTCGACAAGACGGTTGTACAGCGGGTTGCAAAGCCTTCCATGGGGTTTGGAGGACAGGTCAAGGGCCGCTCGACCATGTCAGGCAGTAAGCATGTGCTGCCGCCAGAAACCTTTACGCATCTCGCGCACCACAACTCGACATCAGCGCCGTCTTTCACTCCCATGGATCTTGCAACACCCGCGGACCTCCAAAGCTTCGGATTTATCCCTGAACTAATCGGGCGCTTACACAACATATGTGCCCTCAGCCCGCTCTCTCGAGACGACCTTTACCGGATCTTGACCGAACCCCGCAACAGCCTCGTCGCACAATACTCTGCGCTGTTTGAGACGTATCCGTCTCGATTGTATTTCACAGACAAGGCGCTCTACGCAATCGCAGAGCGAGCCGCAGCTGCCGAGACGGGGGCGAGAGGTCTCAAGATGGAGATGGAGCGGATATTGGCGGAGCCAATGTTTGACGCGCCGACGCCCTATGTTCTGATCACCGAGGGCTGTGTCAAGGGGACGGAGAAGGCCTCGTATTGGGGCAAGGATGGCCGGTTCGAGCTGGACAGACGCATGGAGGAGGAGGAAGTGCATCCGGCCAGCTCCACGCCACAGGTGACGTTTGAGCGGCTGAGGGAAGCCGGGCAGAGCGGAGGGTGATGCGCTGCAAGGCTGCAAGGCGCTTTGGTGCAACTTCTTGGTAGCGGATTATGGAGTTCAGGTTGGAGCTTGTGACTTGTGCCGTGTCGAGGCAGCGAGGCAGGGGACTTGCATTGGCGTGCCCTGCCATTTAGGGCTCTACATCAATGCAATGCATCCATGACAACCACTGGAAAAAAGACTGAGTTCCGTCGTTGTAGTACAGTATTTACAACCGCTAAACACGTGGCTCCTTTCCGGCTCTCCGCCCTCCGCTGCAGCGGTTCTCTCCACGACATCGTCCTAGACCATTTTACACATGGAAGGAGGAGCACTCCCCCATGAGCCACTCGTATTTTCTAAGACAAAGGAAAGCAAATGGTATTTGTCGAGTGAGCTTGGCTTAGTTGCCCTTGGGGGGAGACTGGACCTGGCCCTTGCCAGAGTAGCCCTCGGAGGAGATACCGGTGATGGGGTCGGCTTTTTGTTGCTGCAGGGGTGATGCACGTCAGTAAGGGAGAATCTCGGCAGGTCGCCATCACCGGGGCTGCATACCTTGAGGAGCTCGTTGGAAGCCTCCTGGTACTCCTTGGTCATGGTGGCCGGGACGGGCTTGGCGAAGGCCCGGATGGTGGCGAAGACGGCGAAGCTGACACCGAGGCCAAGAGCAACGCCCCAGGCGATACGGGCGTTGGTGCCGGGAGGGTCGACGGCGCGGGGGCCATGGGGACCGAAGGCGATCCAGTAGGCTGGATGAGGCGGTTTGAGTTAGTTTTCAGATCAGGAACGAGGCGTATCAAATGCACGTGCGGGATGGCGGCTCCCCCGGACTCTGCACCACGGGGCCGGCGCGCGCAGCCAATGGCTTCAATTGGGCCGCAGCAGCAGCAATTGAGGGTCTAAAATTGACAGCGGACGCAAGGCTGCGGCATGTCGCGTGGTGGTGGAGCCCGGGGTTGAGGAATTGGCGATGGGCGGATGCGGAAGCGGCGTTGTGGTCGTCATGACCACGAGCAGGTCCTTCGGCTATTCGGGAGGTATTTTTGGGGGGGGGGGGGAGGAGCAGAGCGACAGCAACGTACCGGCCTTCTTCTCCTGGACAGTCAGGTCGGCCCAGCTGCCCTTCATGCGGTCGCGCAGGGCCATCCACAGGTCAGCCTGCTCCTGGAGAGGCATACCCTCCCATCGCTTCTCGATGTTGGCGAGGGTCGGGTTGGAGATGGCGTGGGCCGTCGACGCGGCGCGGGAAGCGACGGCCGGGACGCTGCGCACCAGGGCGCCCTTGCGCAGCACACTCGTCGCCTGGGTGCGCAGCATTGTTGCTTTCAATGATCGGGGGGGAGATGGAGGGACGGGTCGAGGTTCGAGTCTTCGGCGTCGAGTCAATTGGGGAGAGAGAGGGGGCGGCGCGCGGTGCGGGCGGTCGTTGGCGATGAGGAAAGTGGTACGAGGGAGGAAGTTTTCGGGCTGGCGGGAGTTGGCGGATCTGCTGGCCTGCGGCCCTGCCTGCCTGCCTGGGGCCGGCCCTTGCTTGCAGCGAGCACAGCAGCTCCGGACTGGCTGGAGTTCGAGTGACTAAGCTTCTTGCCTGGTTGGCGCACGCAAATCACGTGCGCGAGCTTGACGATGCAGGCCAATCACGAGCTCTGGATTTGCTGTCAATTGGCTTTCCCTTTCCGGAGGAAGAGGAGGGCCCAAAATTCCAGCCAACGGACGAGCCTCCGTTCACTCCATCATCAGTGATCACACTTTGGATGGCACGGTGACGCGGTTGATCCACAGCGCAGTGGAACTGCACCTGGTCCGAATGAACCTGGAGAAAGTGCATGCATCGTTCGCATCTATCCCCTCGAGGCTGATTGATCTGGTCGTTTTTCTGACTCCTTGTTCGACGGATATAGGCTTTGGTACAAGTGAATGTCCTAATGCGGGTGCGTTGCGTCGTCGTTTCAAACGAGACTGACACCATCGTACAACGTCAAATCGTCCAATGTGCAGCCGCTACGCCCGAGCGCCTGTCTCAGATACCTCGTCTATATTCCGCATTTCCCAATGTGATGAGATACGCCCGTGCCATTGGTTTACCGCGTACAGCCACCTCGGCTCGCATGCACATCATACAGGGCGCTACCATCAGGAATTATATTTTTTAACATTGCAAAGGATCAGGTCATATCTTCGGTAGGTTTATCAATACTGATTTGTCAAGCAAGCAGGAATGACCAGTACTTCGTATAGATGGACAGATCCCTGCTCGTCCCAGCCTTGACTCACGCTCAAATGCTTCCTGATACTGCTTGGTGCCGTCGCACTCTGTGACCACTGGGCCTATTCATTTCGTACAAACCTTGAACATCTGCCAATTGAAACTGTGTCGGGAGTATAAATCTGTGTACTTGATGCGAATTTTCTTTGGCGGCATATATTTGAGCTTGTGAGAACATAGCTCAAGCTTTTCGTATCGGTTCATCTAAATATTGAGATGAGTTGGCTCAGTTCGGTCTCTCTACATACTATGCCCTGTCTATGCATGTCTTCCGTATACTTCTCTCCCTATTCCTCACTACAGATGACTCCGCCGCCGCTACGTGCGCCCGTTAAAACTGCACGCCGCAGAGGTTCTTCTCCCGGACGCGCTCGCCATAGCGGTAAAACACGACCGGCACGGGTATCATCGCCAGAGCTATAAAGGCGAGCAAGGAGGAGCCCCAGCCGAGACCCAGCGTCTCAAACATCTTGCCTCCAGCCAGCGGTAGCACCGCGCCTCCGAGGGACCGGAGCACAGTGCTGGCGGCGACCGCGGATGCGGCGAACACTCCAAAGGCGTCGACCAGATACGTTGAAATGGCCATCTAAACTGCAAGTCAGTGATTGTAGTTTCTTACGTGAAGGGGCCCCAATGGAGGGAAGAAGGAGACCCACGAATGCGAGCGTCATGCCAAAACCTAGGAATGACGTGCCAATGATGGGCAGAATCCAGTGTTGGTGAGTCTTGGCCGTCCACCCAAACAGAAACAGGCCGATGGGCACGGCGACACCTGCGAGAATCATCAGGGGCAGGCGATACTCTGGCTTGAAGCCGCCGCCGTTCTTCTTTTGCAACTTCGCGACGACCCGGTCCAATGCAGCACCGGCGAGAACAAGGCCAAACGCCGACCCCGCCCCGAGTCCCAAGTATGAGAGTCCAACCTGGCCCGTGGAGAAGCCGTACTCGTTCTGAAACAACCCTGGCATGGCGGTGAATATGAGGTACAGGTATCCATACAGGATAAACATGTACAGTGATAGGAGAAAGACGATTGGCGAGAAAATGAGCATCTTGCTAGGCCTGACAATGGCCGATGCAAAGATGTCCTTGGTGGCACGCCCATCGTCGAGAGCGGAGCGGAGGCTGTTGTCACCAGTCTGCTCCCGAAGCTTCTTGGCCTTTCGATCGAGTATCGCATAGGCGTACGTTTCGCGCATAAAGACCAGCGACGCGATTGTAATGGCGCCGCCCTGGTTATTTCATCGCCTCATTAGAATTGCAAACTCGGGATATCCCGCGTATCGTCCGAGACTCACCGCAATGGCCAGAACCCAGAATGACCAGCGCCAACCCTTGGCCTCCGTGAGATACCCACCAGCTAATGTTCCCTCCGTTAGCTCTCATCTCTATCCGCATGAAGGATGCCTTTGCAAGGCATTGACGAGCGCATACCGATTGGCCCAATGACCGGTCCGAAGAGAGGCCCAAACACCCACGCCGCCATCACCTTCCCCCTCTTCTCGCGTGGGACGAGGTCGGCTATCGTACCGGGCCCGATGGCCATGGGACAGCTACCCGCGAGTCCGGCAAGCAGACGAAACGCGACCAGGCCGCCCAGGTTCGGGGCGAGGGCGCAGGCAACGCTGAAGATGACGAAGAGCACGTTGCACACGTGGTACAGCGGCGCTCGACCGTATAGCTCTGAGAGCGGCGCGATGAGCAGCGGGCCGAAGCAGTATCCGACGACGTAGACGGACACGATGAAGGACGCAATCTCTTGGTTTGTGGAGCCAAAGTCGGCCATGACCTGGGGTATGCCCGGCGCAAATATGGATGAGGCGAGAGGGCTACGGGGTATGTCAGTCTGCGTTTAAAGAAACGTGGGCAGCCTGTACATACCTCACGAATGTGATGGCAGACACAATGGCAATGGCAGCCGCCTTCTGGGACAAGGGCCAGTTCATGGGGTTCGCCGGGTCGTCTGGCCCGTCCCAGTCGACGACTGTCGGATCGCGTGCGGTGGTCGAGTCTGAAGCCCCGCGGACGGAAGACGCTATGCTCTGGGCATCGCGTTCTATGTCTTTCTCATGGACCGGCTGTCGCTCGTGGTCATGGGGCGGGACGCCCGCGACCGTGGAGGCGCTCGAGACGCACTCCTTGTCATTGCCGCTCGGAGGCGCCATGCTCGCCTAGCAAGTCGACCGTTTTATCGGATTTGAGTCGTCGACGAGGGAAGCCTGAGCTCAGCTGGACATCAAACAGAATGGAGCAGTGTGCCAAGCAACCAAGATCATGCATGGACACTGGGCACTTCCTTGAGGATTTGTTGGTGCACGCTCTACTGATATACGTTTTCAGCCATGGTTATATCACAAGCATCTCTGGGTGCTAGCGAGTTTTCTTTTTGCTCTGCCCGATCAAAACTGAAAAGGCCGAGACGCGGACGTCCGACCAGGCATCGGGCGAGACCTGGATGCCGGAGTCTTGACCGAACCCGAGAGCCGGGCTCGGGGCCGCGCATGTCGAGTCCGGTAGAAAGTATGGCTCATCATAACACCAAAGGAGCCACGCGCACCACCACCTCTTCTTGGATGCCATGCCTGCCATGCCGTGTAGGGCAGGGATGGAACAAGGGGGGAGGGGGACGGAACCAGGTCCGGCGGGCACTATGAAGCCACGGAGTGGGTGGCTAGCCCTGCCATGCGAAGATGCCAGGCGCCATACGCGGTAGCAGCACAAGGTAGAGTAGAGCCATGCGTCGCGACCTGCCTGGTCGGAAGAAATCATTATCAATCTAATCGGGTTGCGGTTGGTAGCGTACAAAGCATGTCTCGGACGAAGTAAGCTCATGGGGCTTGGAACTTGACAGCCGAGCCGGTCGATGGATGGGTCGATCCAGCGTCACCCCCTCGACACGGCACGCAGGGCGTGTGCCAGCAACCTCGTCTAGCCTGTCCATTCGTCAGCTGCAATAACAACCAAGCAGGTCGGTCGGCCGTCCAGCCTGGCGCATCGCCAGCTTGACAGGCACAGGATCCGCCCGTGTGCCCACCGCCGGATCCTCCTCAGTCCTCGCACCAGCAGATCTCGGACATGGGGCCGTAAAGACCGGGGCGGAGCATGCGGTGATTGGCCAGGCCGTGCATCCTGCCCGCGGACTCTCCGCGGACACTCCGAAGCATCCGTGGATCTCACCCGTCAAAGCCTCATCAACCCACGGAGGCACCTCGACTTACACACACACAGTCCATCTTTCCAAATCCCATTTTGCGCGTCGCTCACACGCCGTACCGCGGTCACCCCTGTGGGCAACGCGAGTGAAACTCCCAACAAGCCCCCTCCCGAGTCAGGGGTTGTTTTTCTTCTAATTGAGGAGGACGCGAGACAAGAGAAACTTGAGACCCAGAAAAAAGAGGCAGTACAGTATACGTCTAGGGTATTAACTGCTACGCCGGAACCGATGGGTCGCCAGCCAAGACAGCGACCGATCTCGTGTACGCTGTGCAGGGTGCGCAAGCTGCGCTGCAGTCGGGTCTTCCCATGCTCCAACTGCACGTCCCGCGGAGTGGCGTGCCAGCATGAAGGCGCCCCCCATGGCGTGAGCCTGGGCGTCGCGGCCGGCTCAGGTATTCACAAAGACGCTCCCGTCGTGGCCGGCGCCGCGGGCGACGTCAATGCCGTCGAGTTGCTGTCTCGCCTGGAGCGCCTCGAGGCCCTCGTGGCATCCCAGGCCGCCGCCGGCAACGCCAGCTTGAGCACTGCCTGTAGCACCGACGGCAGGGCGTCGGCAGAGCCGTCCAAGGAACAACATCACCAACAGTCTCCCTTGGCGCCTGCGCCTGCGCCGCCGCCAACGCGGCGACCAGGTTCCAACTATCCGCAGCAACAGCTCCCGCCGCCAGCACCGCCAGCACCGGCACCGTCAATATCTCCATCCACGGAGGTTCCGTCGCGCCTCCAGCGCCTCACCGCCGACGTCCTGTGGCTGGAAAGGTCGTGTTCAGGCCAGAAGCTCCTGGTGAGTCTGGCCCTCGCTCTCGCCCCTTGCCCATGCTTGCTTGCTTGCCCGCCCAGTCTCAGTACCAAGTGAAACGTGTTCGCGAACACATGGTTCGTCATCTCCGTCGTAACTCCATGTCTGACCCGGGCGTCGCTCCTCCAGGATTCGCTCGTCGCAGATCCCATCACGTTCCGCACGTGCCCCATCCGCCTCATCTCCAAGCCCTCGTCCTTCATCGTCGAGTCCGATGGCTCGCCCGCCGCCTTGGGCACCACCGAGGTCGTCAAGTGCATCTGGCTCCCGCGTCGTGACGAAGCACAGATACTCGTGCAAAAGTATGTGAGCGACGTCAGCCACTTCCATCACATCATCCACTACCCCACCCTTCCTCGCCTCATCGACGACATCTACGACGGCATCGAGCGCGACAGCCGCTTCGACGTCGGCGGAATCCTGCTCCTCCTCAGCATCTGCACCTGCACCACCTATGCCTGGACCCCGTACGACGATGCGCGCGCCCTCTACGCCTCGGCCGCCGAGGCCAACTGCCAGACGACCGGCTGGCTCAAGGCCGCCCTCGACGTCGTCGACCACGTCCAGCGCACTGCTCACACTTCCCTTGAGTGCGCCCAGGGCATGATCCTCATCTTCTTCGTCCTCTGCAGCCTCGAGGGCGTTTCCACTCGCGCCCGCTCTCTTGTCGCCCAGTCCATCGCCATGGGCCGCGAGCTCTCTCTTCATCTCATCGATTATCCCAACAACTCGCCTTCCTCGGACCCTCAGCAGATGCACAGCATCAAGACCGAGATGGGCCGTCGCGTCTGGTGGTACCTCGCGGCCTCGGACTGGTAATTTGCCCCGTGTCCCGCACCCGGGTCCGCTCCTTTTGCTAACGTGAGGCAGGATGCTTTCGCAGTTCTCGGTGCCGCAAGAAGGCACCTATACCGTGCTGCCAAGCCACATGGTGGTCAGAAAGCCCCGAAATGCGAACGACCAAGACATTGTCGAGGGCCGGGAGGTCATTGACCGCCCCATAGAAGAGCCGACCTGCGTATCCTACCTCCTCCAGCGCATTCGGCTGGCAGAGGTATGTCATGGGCTGCTGGATCGCAGCCCTTTTGTCATGAGCCCAGAGACGATGGAGTACCGCCAGGTCATGGAGGTGGACACGAGGATAAACCAGTTCATGCAAGAGATGCCGGCCTTTTTCTGGCTCGACAACCCCAGCATGGACGACCTTCCCCCGTCCGACCCCCGACGCACCCCGAGCATCACCGTACAACGCTATACCCTCAACATCCTTCTCAACCGCCAGCTCTGCAAGCTTCACTTGCCGTATCTTGCCCGGGGCAGCGTGGAGCCGGCGTTTGCTTATTCGCGTGAACAGTGTCTCAAATCGGCGAGGACCATCATCCACATTGAGCACAAGCTGAGGGGAGAAAACTTGACATTTGTGTCGTTTCGCCAGCGGATGAACATGGTGCTTCGTAGCGTTTTCATTGCCTGCATCGCCCTCGTCCTGGACGCCTGCTTGGTCGACGACTCCCAGGACACCATCAAGAGCGGCGTGGAGGTAGCCGACGCGTGGAGCATCCTGCACGAGGCACGGGACCAATCGCCCCTGGCCTCGAAGCTCCTCGAGCTTTCCATCCAGGTCCTCAAGAAACACAAGGCGTCGCACCCGGCGCTTGAGGTTCTCAAGAACCAGCCGTCGGCCAAGCTGCGGACTCATGGCGGCACGCCGCCCATGACCCCAGACTCGAGTCATCGCGACGATAGCAGGAACGGGATGCTCCCGCAGGCGGCAAATCCAGATTCGGAGACTGCCTATCTGGAACAACAGTGGCAGCAGCTTCAGGGCAGGATGGACCTGGACAACATAGACTGGGACAGGCTTTTCTGGGGTTTGGATGCGCCGTTTATATGAAGCCACTCGTCATGCGCTCGGGTTCCGAGGGCGACTGTATATGAGATATCTATAATGCCAAGCCTGGCGTGTCCAGGTGACGATGAATAGGCGTAATTGTAGCTCTGAGTGAATTGGCTCGAATTAGGCAACGACTTGTACGCCGCTTTTGCGTACAATGAATTGCCGCAATCGTCTGCTGAAGCGGGAGCATTATTTCTTAGGAGCGGGCATCGGGTCGGCGGCGGGCCTTGTCTCCTGACTCGGTTGGAGCCTGCGCGCAGGCGTGTGAGCCTCTGCTGCACATATGCTGGGTGTGCTGCTTTGGGGGGCCGTGAGGCAGGAACCTACGTCTTTTCCCGGCCATCAACCGTCAGGTCCTTTGGCGCAAGGACTGGCTGAAATGTGTAGACTCCTGCGCAGAGTTAGGAATTGCTGGCGAAACCCCGAGGATGCAGGGACAAGCTCACCGCCGATGACGCCGCAGAAGACGGCGAGCCCAATGGGCAACGCCTTTTGAAATCCGCTCATGGCCGCGAGATCAGATGACCGATGTGTTTTGCGACTAGGATCGAGTGGACATGGGAGGCGGCTCGGCGGACGGGCTCGAGATGGAGTGAGGTTGACGCAGGCGAGTTTCTATGCCGCATCGGGTCGAGTCAAAGTGTCCCGTCGTGCCCCACCACGCTCCCCACGCGCCAACGCCGGCGCCACCCAGAGGCACCACAGCAGCTTAGAACGCGTCTCACGCAGACTCCGGCGCGTTAAAGTGCAAGACACCTCGCCCACCAAAACGACCAGCCTCGAAGCGAGTCCTCTGGACCGCTAGCACCAGCACTCCACGCGGCCTGAATTTTCCACACGACATCGTTATCGGCAACCATACGAAGTAGACGCCAACGACCTACATGCAGCGCTACAGCCCCTCAGCCAGCCTTGAATCATGAGACGATGACGAACGGGGACCATGGCCAACTGGAAAGAGCTGGGGGAGGTTCCAGACTCCGAGGAGGAGGATGGCTTCGGTAGCCAAGAAGCCGAGGCACCAGCCTTGCCGACGGCACTCGCGAATACTGCGGAAATCGCGCCGCAGGAGGACAAGGACATTTGGGACGTCCCCGACTCGCAAGGCGAGCAGCAGAGTGAAGTTCAAACGCAGCTCCCAGCCTTACCTTTAGGTGCCGCAACAGCTACACCGCCCTTCGACCAGCTTCCCTACTCGTCGCCACTCTCCTCCGTACCCAGCGAACATGATCTGCCCCCAGTCGACGAGCTCCTCCTCGGTTGGGGCGATGACGAGCCTCCGGCCGTGCCCGAGCCGAACCAAAACGCCGAAGAGACACAGCCGTTGCAGTACCTAGATGCGTCGCCTGGCCCACTACGGACGCGAATCGAGATCCCCATCTATCAAAGCCAGAACCGCCGCCAAGAATTCGTTGACGACGACCAGGAGGCGAGACAAGTGGCCGTTCGCTACGAACGGTCCCTGCGGCCACGCAAGCCCATCCAGGAGCATCCGTACCTGCTGGAGAACGTGCAGTACAGCAATCTCTTCAAGAAGCACGGCGTGAGACCTGTCCGCGTGGCAATTGAATCCGCCCGTCGGCACCGCGAGGCTATGGAGCAGGACAACGACTTCGAGGAAGAGAGTCAGGAAACGACGGATGTGGCTGGAGAATCACAGGTCCACTTCAACGAGCCATCCAGCTCCCTGGGGGCGGCGGATCCCTTCGAGTTCCCCTCGTCATCGCCCCCTAAGACGTCTCCCGCAAACAACCGCGGCAAGGACAGCAGCCGAGCAAGCTCCCCCGGTGATACGGACGATACAAGCGTTCTCGATCAGGATTTGCCGGCGTTGGATGACTTGTTCAAACCGATACCTCGGTTGGTCCCGACGAAGTCCGCCAAGCGCCAATCGTCACCACCCCCCTCTACAGTGCGCAAGCGTCGAAGGATAAATGTCCTCGACAGTGATCCGGCGGAAGCGAATGCAGCGTCCCGCGAGGGCCGTACTTCTCCCGATCCGCTCGCTTCGACTTCGCACAATGCGCAACCAAAACCGGGCACCCGTCCTGGCAAGACGATGCAGGACCGTCAGCCCCAGACTCCTCGTGCAGACGAGCAACCACCCTCGCTTGGAGCAATCATTGATATCTCATCCGACAACGACAATGGACACAGGCTCTCATCAAAGCACCGTCACAATGCTCATGCAGCATCAAGTTCGGAGAGCAGTTCAGAAAGCGACGAAGAAGTCGTCAACACCATTGGACGGCGCATCCGTGGTGTCCTTCCAGCGTCTTGGCTGCGATTGGATCAACAGTCCGGTCGTGACAAGCTTCAGGCGGACATCAGGAGGAACAAACATCGCCAATCTCCTAGCCGCGAGATCCGGCGAGGAGTCGCGCAATCGAGACCGGCGTTGCCGGGCTCGACTGCGGCGAACTTATTTTTTGATGACTCGGAAGAGAGCGATAGCGAGAGAGCTGCGGCCCCTGTGTCTGCGAGTGACTGGTCTCCCGTGCAGGCCAGGCTGAGCCTGGTACCGGACGCGACGCCTGTTCCGGCTCAAGACGTTATGTCAGATGACGATGATGGATCCGTGGTAGAAGACGACCGCATTGATGCCATGCTGCCAGGATGGACTGTACGCAAACGCCAACTCAAACTCCCAGAGTCATTGAAACGCGACCCCAAACGCATCAAGGCCTCTGGCCATACCCCGATTCCCAGGCATTCCAAAGGGCAGCGACAAGAAAAGATCACGAGCCATGTGTACCGAGCCCCAGCGTCATCAAAGCCAGACAATCCCAAGCGCAAGAATCGGAAATCGAAGAAAAGAGCGGGTGGAGGTCAGGCCCCGCGCTCAGCTCCCAGACCAACTCCTCCTCGACTCAGTATTCTGGACGTCCTCGAGCCAAATGCGCCTTGTTTCCTCAACATTGCTGCGCGTGCTGCTAGGCGACAGCCCGGACAAGGGAGAAGCAGCCCAAGGCGAAAGACTATTCAGCTCGCCACTCGGCAGGACCAAATTGATGCAGCGTCAATACTGCATGAATGGCGGGAAGGCTCTATACGTCCACGCCAATCGGTTACAGCTGCCATCAGGAGTCCCAAACAGCCTCGGCAACCGTTGCAAGACACCTCGGGTAATGGACGGCGGAAGCAGAAAGCGTGGACGAGTCAAGCAACGTCTACCACGCGCAAGTTTGTCAAGCAAATTAGTGACGGCGGTTCTGTCACATACAGGCCGGAGAAACCACCCGGAAAACCTCGGTCTGATAAGCCACCCGCAGCAGGTGGTGTCGTTCCTCGCTATGCGGCCCCTACTCGTCCAGCCCAGCTTGAGATGGACGAGAGCGATCAGTCTCGGCGAGGCGCCTTTCATGCTCGAAAGCGCGTCTTTGACCGCCTGTACCGCAATGCCGACTTGGGGATGCCGCTTCAGGCGTCTTTAGCCGACATCGCGGCAGAAATAGCCAGCTCTCCCGACCTATCTGACAGCGTGGAGTCTACACACGCCAGATCGACGACACCTCTCGAACCTCGTCCCGCGAATGCGCCTAGGCGGAAGCTCATCAAGCCACGACGTGTCGATATCGAGGCACCTGAGTTCCAGCGCGCCAAGGAGCCTCTGCCAGTCGAATATGTGCCTGAGCCCAGACCTGTACGGCCTGATCACGGCCATTCCAAGCTGCTCGGTCTGGGCCCTTACGGCACGACCTACACGCAACACTTCGAGGTGTTTCCGCTCGACCCCAGAGTCTATTTTCACGAGACCAGCCTCATTGGTGGCGGAATCCTCGCGTCCTATATCAGAGGCGACGTCTCTGCCAAGGCAGCGGATGCCCGCCCGCCCGTCTCCTTCAACCTGGGGAGCAGGTCCTTGAACTGGGGGGCCTGGGATGCCCAAGTCTCCTCAGAGCTTGGCATCGTGTTCGATTTTGTTGCTGAACAAATCGAGGGTGCTGACGCAGGTAACATGGACTCTTCTTCGACCGCCATCAACGCCTCCATGTTTGTGTTGCGATATTTGAAGGAATCTCTGAGCTTTACACGAGACAACGATATGAAAGCTTTCGCCGCTCGCGCGATTGAGTGTCTCGCCTCTTTCAACAGCCGGGTCGACTCTCTTGTCGATGATCGTACTCAAGCGCCAGAAGCGAGACAGAGCATCGCAATGCGAGTATCTGACCGTATGCTTCTGATGGCACTCGTTGTTTTGCGTATATGCGGAGACGAGCCGATGCTGTCAGTGGAGCAGTTTCAAGCCGAAGATCTCCTGAAGAGAATGTCCAAAACTTCAATGTCGATTCTTCGCGGCACAGGCGCCGCACCGATCAGGAAGGCCTATGATGAGTTGCAATCAATACGGGTCCGGGAACGCGGATTGCGGGATGATGCCTTCGTCATTCAGTCATGGGTGGTCCTGATGAAGGTCCTGGAGGCCGCTCATATTCCTAGGGCATCGTTCTGGGAAGTGGCCCAGGACATCATTATTCCACCGTCAGTCGCCGCCAGCGCAGATGCGGAGAACTTTGAGCGATCGTGGGATTTCATGTTCAACCTTCTTCCGCTTGTCGAATTTGGTGACTCTGGGGTCGTGGTCTCGGGCAGACGTCACGATGTGAACAGTGACGGATGGGGCATCCCCCAGGCTTTGTTGAAACGCGTGTTTCGTTTATACCAAGACAACACGCGGCAGTCTCCCAGCTTCAACGACTACTGCAGGGCACTTGTCGGGCGATGCCACTGCCTCATCCAACAATGGGGGTGGCGGCGATCCGCAGCCGTGGTTGGGGTCATCTTCGACTTCTTTGGCTCCCAGGATCTTGCACATTTGCGCAATGAAGAGGCATACGAATCTCCCCGGTTTTTAGAGGAACTCGCGGGTCGTCCAGTACTAGACGTTGAGCCTGGCGACCGATGCTTTCACATATTCCTGAAGATGGTCGGGCTGAGCATCCGAAAGCTGAGGGAGGTCGATGCTAAGAAGGACATACGCAATCTGGTCGTGAGGACGACGCCAAATCACAACCGCCAACATCTCAAGGAGCAAAATGTGCACGCCCGCGATCTCGCGGCCCTGAGAAACCACCACGATCTCCTTGCCACTTTGTTCTGGGCAGCTCCCCCCGACCTGCGTCCGGCCGTCAGCCTCATCGAGCGCCTTGTTTCCCCGGAGAACTCCCATAAGGAGGCCTGCCTGATCAATATCCGCTGTTGGTCGCAACTCGCGCGATTCATCGTTGCCTCTGGAGAGGCAGGCACAACGTTCAGACCGTTCAATCAGTGGCGGAACTCGTTCTTCCAGCAGGTTCTCCGGCAGTTCAGTTCAGTGGCCCCTGAAATTCAACAGCAAGTTCTTGCCCTGGCCAAGGATGGCCGGCAGCCGATCAGCGAAGATCGCATAAACGACACCATTGCTCGAAACAAGGCGGCGATAGGAGACGTGCTTTACTCTTCTGTTGCCGCTTCTCTGGATGTCCTGACGGCCGCTACAGATCTTGAAGGAGCCACCTTTTCACTGAACACCTACCAACTTCAGACTATCTACCAACAGTTCGCAGCCGCTCCACCAGACCTCGACTGGGGAACATTGCAGGCTGCCGTCACCACGTTGGGCTCATTCCTCCGCAGGGTGGACGACTTCAAGGAAGAAGAGGAAAGCCAGCAAAGCGAAAGCCAAATTTTGAACTCGGCTTTGGCTGACGACGCTTTGGAAACGGTCGAGCGCGTCCTACTTCGAGGATTCTTTTCCATGGCTCGCTGCGTGATGTCCTCACGAAACGAAAAGAAGCCCAACGTCCTTACAAGTGGAAGCAAGGACAAATGCATAGAGAGCGTGGTTTCGCTCTCTGCACGTTTGAGCGCACGATACATCAAGTGCGGCAGCTTCGAACTTTCAGACATGTTCAAACCAGGCACATACGGCTTGTTTGTCGCACCACCTCATCAATTGGACCTGCATCTACGGCGGCACATGACCCATTTCGTGTCTGTTCTGCTGGAGTCTGGTCTGGAATCCTGGACCACCTCGGAGTGTAGCTTACCGGAACTGTGGGCGCTGTCGCTGGTGAAGCCGCGAGACTACCTCAAGTATGAGAACGAGCTTGCCAAGCAGCTTCACAAGAGCGGAAAAGACTTCGTGCCAGACGCGGTGGTGGCTCTGGGCCCAAAGCCTGACTACGTGACGAACCGAGACTTGTTTGAGTTTGCCATCTCGCAGATGAGAAGGTCGATTCGCGACGCTGGGCCGTCGCTCAGAACCATCTTGTTGGCGGAGCATTCTGTAACTCTGCAGCGGGTGATGGAGCAAATCAAGATGGACCTCAAGGCAGTGTCGAATGACGTGTCGAGCCATCAAGGCTACGTGGCCTTCATTCGGAGCATCGTCTCGCTCATCAAATCTCACGGGTCCGAGATCCGGCCGGTGGACAACTTCTTCTACCAGATCTCGAACGAATACTCGCCCTCCACCGACGACCCCCAGCTGCAGGTTGCGGGATTGATCTCATATGGCGTGCGGATCAGAGAAGGCGATACGAGAAGCAGTCAGCAGCTCTTCCACCTCCTGCTCAGCAACGTCAAGTTTGCAATCAGCAACGACAGGCTACGAGAGGACGTGACTATGCTGAGGAAAGGCATGGCGAACCAGGGCATCGTCGGCTTTGTTCTGGGCAAGATGCTGCCCTCCTGCGTTCGAGCTGCGTTCAGACACACTTCCGCACACCCGCTACTGGACATTTATGGAGAAGCGCTGCGTATCCTCTTGGCCAAAAAGGTCGTTGCCTACGAATTGACCGAGGCCGACCTCCCGCACGTCGTCAGTCTGGCGCACGCCGCGATCGAGGGCATAGACGACTGGGTCACTGATGCCGCCGTTTTGTCAGCCACGCAATTGCATGTTTTGCGGCAGATTGTGGCGGTTCTCAACTTGCTGTGGCCACAGATCCGTGTCATCGCCGCGTCTAGCCCCTCCTCACAAGCTTGGACCAGACTGTGCAACTGTTTCGAGCTCCTCCACCAAATCATGACCACAGCCGACGACGTGACGAGTAATCTCGTTCGAGCGGGAGAGACAGTGACAACAGCAGGTAGGCTGTTTGGCGCGAACACGGCCAGCGGCGCCCGAGAAGTGCGGTTTGACTCGGACGTCAAGATGTTTACGGATCTGATTGTCAAGGACGTGGCAACTGGCTGGGGCAGCCGAGAGAATCGGATGACTACCCAGGCTAACAATCACGGCGGCGCGTCAGTGAAGGGCGTGCCGGTTCCGGCTTTCGACGCTGAAGGCGTGCTGCAAGACTTGCATGAGCGGATACGGGAATGGCGCTGGTGGTGGGACGAGGTGTTTGGAGTTTCGTCGCCCGCCGTCTTGGTTGACAATGTTGTGTTTTGAGAGCGAGGCGCATTGCTGGGCGTTTGGGTTTAGTACAGCCTCTTCGATGCAAGGATAACGGCAGTCGAGGATGGCACGAATTATGAAAGAGTCGAATGAATCAAAGCATTGCAATGGAAAGAAGATTAATTTATATTATGCAGTTGGCGACCACTTCAAATGCACTCACTCAATTCAGTGGGCGTGACTAGGAGCAGAAGTGCCTGCCCTAGTGTCGGCTCTCGGCCGGGTTTTCCCCGATGGGTACGGCAAGCCATAGGGAAGAATGTGTCAAAACCTAAATGTCGATCTTAATCCCTACTAGGGATACCCTCCCGTAGCTATCGAATTTTCATTAAGGGTTATATTTAATTATTGTAATATAGGGGCATTTAACCCTAAATAGCTCTATATAGCTTAGACTAAACTTAAACTTATAAAAACTTAAGATATTAATTATTATTGATAATATTCTCCTCTTAATTATCTTACCTTTTATAAGCTAGCCGATAGATATTACTAAACTTATAGCTTAATATCTTATAAAGGTAGATATTATATATATATAAAGGATCTTATTAATACGCTTAAGTATAGAGCTAAGATATCTTATTTAATTAAGATTTTATTTAAAATTATCTAAGAAAGATAAATAATAGCTAGATTTAATATATATCTAAAATATTAAAGCTATAATTATCTTTATCTATAGGAATAAGAAAGATAAGCTATATTTATATTATTAATATAATATAGGTATCTTTAATAAATATTATATATTTCTTACTTTTATATCTAGAGCTTATATAAATTATATATATTTATTATAAATATATTAATATTTATTTTTTTATATAGTTTTAATTATATTTATTTAATATATAAGCTTATTATATTATAGCGAAATTATTTATTTAATTAGCTATAAATAAGAAAGAATATTAATTAATTATATAAAGTTTTTCTTTAAAGTAATAAAGAGTAATTAAATTTATATTCTATCGTTAAAGTAAAAGATAGATATAAAAAGTAATAAAATTATATAATTAATTTATTATATAATTAATTATATATTATATATTATATATTATATATATATATTCTTTTAATATATATAATTCGTTTTCTTCTTTATAATATTAATTAAGGCTTTTCTTTATTATTTTAAATTATATCTCCTTTATTATATTAAATTAATAACTTCTCTTATATTACTATCTATATTAAGTTTATAGATTAAAAAATATATTTATATTATAATAAGCTTTTTAGGCTAGCTATAAATATTATTAAAGAAAGAAATAATAATATAATCTTTATTAAAATAAAGATTAAAGATAAAGTCTTAATTTAATTATTAATTATATTAATAAATAATACTATATTATCTTAAGTAATAATTATATTACCTTTATCTTTTAATATAACTCTCTTTTATATATTTATAGCCTCGATTTTTACTTATTAAATAAGTATTATTAATACTTAAGCTAAAAAGTAAAAGATACCTTTAATTATTATAATATAATTCTTTTTAGTTAAGTATAAAACTATATAAATAAGTATATTCTTAACTAAAAAGATTATTAAAGGACTTACTTTAAATACCTATATTATATTAATATATATACTTAATTTAATATAATGATTTATATTATATATTAATATAATTTATAATCTTATTAATATAATAAAAGATAACTTTAAATACTTTTAAATCGATTAAAAGTTATATTTAAATATTAAATAAAATAAGCTATTAAATATAACCTAATTTATAAAGTATATATATTAATTAATATTATTTAACGATTTCTTATATATTATAAACCTCTATATTATTAATAATAAGCTTATACTTTACTTAATTTATTTATTTAATATTAATAAAGATAATAAAGAGAGTATTTTAAATAAAAGTAATTATAACTTATTTATATAGTCTCGTTTATAGAAAATTAAGAAAGAATAAATTAAAATAAATAAGATATTAATAAAGTAAAAATAAGTTAATTTAATATTAAAGTTAATAAAGATAAAGCTTAAATATAAAGTAAAATAAAAATATAAGTTATTAAATATATAGTATTAAGAAGAAAAAAGTAAGCTAATTACCTATAAGAGTAAATCCTTAATAATTTAAGTAATATTAATTTTATTAATATTAAATATTAATAATAAAATAATAAAAAAGATCTTTATAGACTTAACTATTAAGTTTATAAACGAGCTAATAAATATTAAGGGTTTATATATTATAATTATTTATAATAAGATAAAAAAGAATAAAGTTATTATTTAAGATTAATCTATTTTTAAATATAATTATTTACCCCTAAAAGATATTATTTAAGCTATTCTCTCTTTTATATTAACTTTTCTAAAAGACTTACTATAAGATATACCTTTTCTTAGATATATTAATATAATATAGTCTATAAAGATTAATACTTATATAATTAAGGAAAGTCTAGGTTAATTAATTATATAAGTTATTACTTAACTCTTTTATAAATTAAATACTTATATACCTTTATTATCTCTTATAGTAAATACTTATTAAGACTTAATTAAGTTTCTTTAAATACTTAAAGTAAGAAATAGAATTATTTAGCTAGGATATCTTAAATATAACTTTATATATTATTATTTTAATAGTTATAATATAATATATTTAGCTACTTAAAGATATTATATTTATATTAACTATAATTATAGATATAATAGCTATTTTAAAGCTAAATAAATTACTTATAGTTATCTTAGA
Source organism: Purpureocillium lilacinum (assembly GCF_023168085.1). Taxonomy (NCBI): domain Eukaryota; kingdom Fungi; phylum Ascomycota; class Sordariomycetes; order Hypocreales; family Ophiocordycipitaceae; genus Purpureocillium; species Purpureocillium lilacinum. The sequence continues at coordinate 1,839,043 of NW_027072112.1, forward strand.
TATAATCTATATATAAATATAAGATTATAATTTAATTAATAAGGATTATATTATTAAAATAGCTATTTTATATTAATTAAGTAAAGTATATCTATAATATATTAAGATAATTTATAGAAATAACTATTAAAATATTTAATTTATATATTATTTATTTATTTATATATTTATAAGCTATTACTATTAACTTTTAATATAAATATTATAAATACTTCGACTAAAATATTAATAATCCTAAAATATAATTAATTATATAGTATTATTCTCTATAATTACTTAATCTTAAAATAAATAAAAATAAATATTAAAGATTAATATTATTTTATTATTATAATTTAACTAAAATATTTATAATATCTTTAATTAATATTAAAAGAGATAGATATATTATATAATAATATTTTAGTTTATACTTATTAAGAAACCGTAATAAAACTAAGTAATATAACGTAAATATATATTAATATTTATATAAATCTTAAATCCTTATTACTTTAGCTTATTATATATATTAATTAATTATACTTAATTAAGCTTAAGTATATAAAAGTCTTATTACCTTAGCTTAGCTTTATTTTAATATTTAGAGATATTCTTAAGGGTAATTATATAATATATATTATAGAGATTATAATAGCTAATAATATAGCGTTATTAATATATATAAGTATATAGATATATTTATTTGATATCTTTAATATTACTTTATATCTTAAGGTTATATATTAAATATAATCTTACTTACTTAATTATATTAATATATTAAAACTTAGATTAGTATCGATATAGCTTTATATCGAGTTATATATATTTAATCTAACTTAAATTAATAAAGATACTTTCTTATTATAAGTAAACTTATATATTTTTATTTAAGAGGACCTTATCGAAAAAGAATAAGTAAATATATTCTTATATCGCTAGCGTAATTTCTATTCTTAGTTATATTATTAAGCTATACTTCTAGACGAATCGGGAAAGAATACTTTAAGATATTATAATTAAATATAATATTAAAAGTAATTAAATTATTTTATTATAACTCTATCTATTATATATTTAAGCTTTAAGCTTATTATAGATATAATCGAGATTAATCTATAATTAAAGTATTAAATTATATATAGATATATTTAAATTAATATAAAATTATATAATTAAAACTTAATTTAAAGTATATATATAACTCTATAATTAATCTTATTTATATTAATTATATATATTATATTTATATTTAATTAAAGAGGTATAATTTATTATATAATTATATAGAAGATATTAAATATATAATATATATAAAACGCTTATTTACGTCTAAAAAGTAAATATATAAAACTATATTAAAAAAAATACTTAAATATTATATAAAAGAGGAAAAAAAACCTTATATATAAGTATATAAGGAAAAAAACCCTTATATATTACTTAATATACTTATTCTTCCTTATCTTCCTTTAAAACCGCTACTTTAAATACCTTTAATAAAGCCTAGCTAACCTCTATATATATATAAGCGTTTATACTTATAAATATATTTATAAGAGTATTATAGTTTAAAACTATATTTATAACGAATTAAATATACTTAAATATAAGAATATTAAGAGATTTATACTTATTTAATAACTTAAACTTTATAAATATCGCTATATAATAATATATTAACTTATATATATCTTTATAAAATAGATTAAAATATATTAAATAAAAGTAAGTAAGAATTTAAATTATTACTATAATAATAATTAAAATAGCTAAGATTTATAGCTATAAGGATAATATAGCTATTAAATATATTATTTTTCTTATAATAGCTATTATATATATCTAGACTTTTTATTCTTATTTTATATATAAACTTAATTAAAGTATTAATTAATTATAAGCGCTTAATATTAATAATAAATAGAGTTAGCTAAAAACTTTTTATTTTAAGGCTATATATAACTAAATAATAAAGCTAAAGTATATAAATATTAATATATATTTATAAATATAAAGATAGAGATATACTTTATTATATTTATCTTTATTCTATAAGACTATTTAAGCCTTACTTAAATAATACTTAATTGCCTTTATCTAGAGGTATATAATATTAACTATAGCTAATTTATCTTTATTAAATAAGTTTATAGTATTTAAAAGTATTATACCTTTAATTTAAGGTAGAAAGGAAACCTCTTTATTAAGTAATATAATATAAATATATATAAGAACGTATAAATATAGATAGAGAGGGAAAGTATTAATTTATAAAGAAATAAAGTTATATAGAAGTAGAGGAAAGGGCGTAAATATAGTCGGGCTAAAGGTAATAATAAATACTAAAGAAAGAGGGAAAATAATAAGAACTAGCTTATATATATATATTCTATTTTAGTATTTTCTAAATATAGGGGGCCTAGCCCTTATAGGTAATTATATATTTATAAGAAAATATATAGACCTAATTGCATTATTAGCTTAATTACGCTTAATAAGGCGCTTATATACTTATAATAGCGTAATTATGCTCGGATAGGGTATGCCCTAATTAACATTTAGGTTTTAATACATTCTTCCCTATGGCTTGCCGTAATGGGCGGTCCACTAACTGACGTCGCCGGGACGCGCTGCGAGACGCGTTTCAATTAAGCCACCCAAAAACCACCCACCACGACGCAGCACCAAGCCTCGCCGGAATTCGCAGCAACAGCCTCGCCGCCGACACTTAGCTTCCCGACTGTCCGAGTCTATCAGTTTCTGCCAGGCATGGTTGTCTGAGGCCACAACGCCATGGCACCCATCTTCCGCCTTCCAGATGAGGAGCTCCTCGCCTCTCTGGTCCAGCGTTTCCCCGGCCGGGATCACCAGATTCGCTCCCTCGCAACGCTCCTCCACGTACGTACCGGCTAGGCCACAATGATTGCGGTGCTTCAGGTGCCCCAATATGTGGTGATTTCGAAAACTAACGCATGTTTTTTTGTATCTCTCATAGCCTGACGCCGCGCCGTGTCGCAACCTCGTCCTCCACGGAACCGAAGCCACGGGCAAATCCGCCGTCACATCACAGCTCCTATCACACCTGGCCGCGTCACGACCCGTCAATGGCAACGCAGACGGCAAAGCCGAAGGCGGCGGCAGCAACAATGTCGTCAACAACAGCGACGGCGGGGCCAGCCTGCGATACGCCATCGTCAACGCCGCGCAGTGCATCACCGGCCGGCATCTCTTCGAGCGCATCGTCGGGGCCGTGGCCGACGCGCTGCGGCGGGACGCGCGGGACGACGACGAGCGCCGCAGATGGAACCAGCAGCGCAGGCGCTGCGAGACGCTATCGCAGCTGACCGTGGCGCTGGGGGCGATGCTCAGAGACCCGACGCGGGATCCGCGCTGGAGGTTCGTCCTGGTGCTGGATGCCATCGACCGACAGAGGGACGCGCCGCCGACGCTGCTCCCTGCGCTGGCTCGCCTGTCGGAGATTGTGAGTCTCTTGCCTCTCCACTCTCGCTCTCTGGCCGACAACCCCGTTGGCATGGACGAGAAGAGGAATATGAGAAGGAACCCGCTGACCACCGCGCCCGACCATCAAGATACCCTGCCTGACATGCGTCTTCATCGTCACCGCACCACCCGCCGGTTTCCTCCGCACGCCCTCGTCGCCGCATCTGCACTTCCCGCCGTACACCAAGCCCGAGTTCGTGCGCATCCTGGCGCTCGCCCCGCCGCCGCCCATCCCCGGCACGACGCAGCGCGAGACGGCCGACCTGTGGACGCGCTTCTGCGCCGCCGTCCACGACGCCTTTGTGCGCTCCGCCGCCCGCACCCTGCCCGCCTTTCGCCACGGCTGCCGCGCCCTGTGGCCGCGCTTCACTGCCCCCGTCGTCGCCAGCACGTATACGGTGAAAGAGTTCTCGAAGCTGCTCGTCGCCGCGAGGGTTCACTTCCAGGACGAGTCACTCCTGAACCCGAGCATTGTCTCGGTGCGGCCTGCCGCGAGCCGGAAGAGCGCCGCCCCGGCGGATGCCCCTGACCATACGTCCACTGTTGCCGTCAACGGCGTATCCAAATCTACAACAACGGCGATGACGACGACACCTCATACACCGGCCGCCGCACCGGCCGCCGCCGCGCAGCTTACAGCCCTCCTCCCCATCGCCGCCCGCATCCTCCTCCTCTGCGCATACCTAGCCTCCCACAACGCCGCCCGCCACGACCTAACCGTCTTCTCGACGTACCACCACGGACGCAAGCGTCGACGCGGCGGGGGCTTCGCCTTGGCCTCCACAGGCGGCGGCGGCGGGTCGTCGACGCCCCGCCGCGCCAAGCACCGCAAGATCGCGCGTAAGCTTCTCGGCGCGCACGCCTTTGTCCTCGAGCGCATGCTGGCCATCTTCGAGGCCGTGAGGGGCGAGTGGATTCCCGAGGGCGGCAGCTCCGTGGGCTCCGTCGTCGACGGCGACGTGGGTATGGCCATCGCCACGCTGGCCAGCCTGCGGCTGCTGGTGAGGGTCGGCGCGGGCGACACCATGGACCGGGCGGGCAAGTGGAGGATCAACGTCGGGTGGGACGCCATCAGGGGTATAGGGAGGAGCATCGGCGTCGAGGTAGAAGAGTGGCTCATGGAGTAATAGTAGCAGCCACGCAAGACACGGGCGTCACATCGAGAGAGGAAGAGCATTTTGAGATACCTAGCCTGCTTGTTTCAAACACGCCCGTGTTCAACACGCTTTTCATAAAGGCCATCCGATTCAGGGACGAAGGCGCACGCGCACGTCCTACCATGCACATCCCCGTCCAAAGTATATCTAAACAAAACGTACCACATTCATGCAAGGCATGCGCAGATAGATGTCATTCCATGTACATGTACACCGGGGAAGGCCAAAAAAAGAAAACCCTCGTTCCCCGCAGACAACGCCAGAAGCCCGTCTCGATGCCATAGGTAGACTGTCCCCCAGATCTAGATGCTTGCGTGCTTTTGTGACCTCAAAAAGATGTGTGAGCGGTGCCGGCGGACAGTACTGTCTCCGCCAATCAAGCCGGAAAGGTGAAAATAAGAAAGGTAAACGTAACAAGGGCTCAACGACAACTCGGTCCTTCTCCTTCGACCCATGGCAGAATGTCGACTACCGCTGGGCCCAGCCAGCGTTGACACGGCCAGAACGACCGCGCCCAAAGTTGTCATCGGCCTTCTTGGAATCCTCGTTGGCCGTGACGGCCCCGAGGAATCCCTCGGTGTACGGATGCGCACTGGAGCCGCCCTTGGGGCTGCTGGCGCCCGAGACATCCTCACTGAGGGGAAGCAATGGCGTGCCCGTGCGGGACTGCGTCATGAGGCGCGCCTTGCGGTCGGCCTTGTTGCTCTCACTCGTCCGGTCGTAGAGGTAGAGGCCCAGGAAGGTCAACGCAATGCCCACTGCCTGTACGGGCGTCGTGGGACTCCTGAACCAGAGGATCGCCATGACGATGACAAAGACGCGCTTGATCAGGCTGGCGACCGAGTAGGTGACGGGCGACACCATGGACAGGAGGATGAAAGCCAGCATGTTCTGGCTGAAGTGGAAGACGCCGTTGAAAATGAACTCGAGGGTCAACCGGCCGTGGTCCATGGCCAGGGGATTGTTGCTCAGGTCCACGGCACCGTCACTGAGGAAGTCGCCCAGCAGGCCGATGCCTTCGGACCAAAACCAAATAGGCAAGGTCACGAGAAAGGCCATGCCGGAGGAGTAGCATAGTAGGTTCAGCTTGTCCAGCTTCTTGGATCGCACGCCGGGGGCCTCGGCCTCGGCCTTTGCCGCCTCGTTGAAGATCTTTTTGGAGACGATGTTTTGCGTGACGAAGATGAGCGTTGCCAGCAGCGCCTGCAGGACGCCCGTCAGTTGGCCCTCGTAGCTGTGCTTTCCCGAACAGGCGAGCATGACGCCGACAGTCAGGGGGATAAGAGAGAGGTAGGTCGCCTGGGGGTATCGTATGTCGTAGAATATCCTGTATGCCAGGACGGTGAACAAGGGGGATAGGCCCTTGATGGTATGTACCAGAGACACGGGTATCTTGGCCGTGGCGGTCGAGCTGAGTAAATGGCCACCAATCTGGAAGGCAGCCAGTGGAAGCGTATTGAGGATGACCTCCTTACTCGGCTTGCGAATGGGATGCCTCAGGACGGCGATCTTGTTGCGCAGATCGGGGAATATCGTGGCTAGCCAGGCCAGGAACATGCAGGAGGAGGAGACGAAAGCGAACTGAACTATGGTCAGGGTCGCTGGCTTGTCGAAGGCGATGAGGATCGATTTCGAGGAGGTGTTGGTCAAGGCCGACGACGCGTACCACGACAGGCAAAGTATCTGGGGGAAAGGAGGTGTCAGCCAGGCACGATTGATGGACGAGGAGGGCAGGAGAGCGAGGCTGAACATACGACGAGCTTTGGGGAGACGGGTGCCCGCAGGGCGTCGGCAATCTCGTGGGCATTCTGGCTCATGCTGCCATTTCTGGCGCGTATGGTGCGAAAGGCATCGCTCAGGCTCTTCTGGCGGCCGTGTCCGCGGCCGGAGCTCGACGGCCAGGCGTGGGTGTGGCCATTCTCTCTCCTAGCGGAGGGCTGCCAGCGATCCGAGAGTGTGGCGCCGCCGTTGGGCTGAGGATATGCGGCGGGCGATGACTTTTCGCGGCTCGGACTGCGTGCGACGCCATTGGCCATGTATGGCGCGTCGACGTGATCTGGGAACTTCTCCATGGCTGACGTCGTCGGCGCCGAGCGCAGGAAGGTGAACCGACGCGGAGTGTGCGTGGGTCGAGGGATGCGTCAATGCACGTCAGGACGGGGATGAGACGGCGGTATCGAAGCTTGGCATGGGTGGGATTATTCGAGCGCGGGCGCCTTGTTCATCCAAAAAGAACAAAAAATAAAGTAAACGAGTGACAAGGTGGATGCCGGTGGGCTGGGCGGGATGCGGCGGAGGGGGGATAGTCAATCGTTGCGGCGACGGCTTGTTGCGAATTATGAGCGCGGCGACGCGGTCGTGGAGAGCGGCAGACGGTTCGAGGACGGATAGGAGTTGGCGGGTGCGGCGACAAGGCGTGCATGCGATGGCGAGTCCATGAGGAGGATCGCGGAACCAAACATGCGGGAGAGAGACATGAAGGAGGATGACCGTCTCCGCCAGGCGTTTGTGTCGAGTAAAAGAGAACGTGTGGTTGCGCAAGCAGCCGGTGGGTCAGATGGGTGCTAAAGTGCCGTCTGGCCCCAGTGGATTTGGCGAGGTGTGCTGGGCTCTTGCATTGATGATGACAGCGCAGGGGTAGGTAGGTGCAGGTGGCCCGGGGCTCTTGTGGCCAACTTGGCTGCGCCCAGGTGCCGTCTACGGCCCGCCAACAGGTGCCAGTACCCGCTCCCCTGCGCCCATGTGCCTTGGTTGACTGGTGGGGGGGTAGGCACCTGCGCAAACCTCAGCGGGAGCAGGGGCTCTCCAGGGCTGGCTAGCACGTCCACGGCCTGATGTGGGCTGCCGGCGGGCACCTGAGGCTGCTTGCGGGTTGGCGGCTTTGGATGGCGGGTACCTCGCAATCTCCAATGATAAGCTGCTGAATTACAGTACCAGCTCTCGCTGCACTCCAGTGTGCGCCTGCGCAACCCCAGTGGAACAGCGCCAGTCGGGCTGGCACAGCATCGGGGCCCGCCACCTGGTGCTGCTAGGTACCTTAGCCGGCATTTCGCCGACGGCCGCCAGATGGCCCCCGGGTCTGCAACTGAGCCACATGGGCACCTCCCGGTCAGCTTGCCCGTCGCATTTCGTGCGGCGCAGGCCACCGCCACGCCTGAGGCGCCTCCTCCACTTTTTATTTTCGCCCAGCAAGGCCGGCCCAGACACGCGACGAGGCTGCAAGTTGAACCTCACCTCTCACCTTCAACTCCTCCATCACCAGCACCCAGCTGCACCACCAGCTGCTCTGCCGCCCTCACGGCCAGCCAAAATACCCCACGGCGTCCGTTGCCTCGGCATTCTGCCCTCCCTCATCATCGCAACCTCCTCCCGTCGCGTGATGGGAAGAGACCCGAAGCAATACATCGTCGCTCTCGTCGGCCTCTACGCCGTTTTCCAGCTCGTCACCCAAGCCTCGAACCCGGCCGCCGTTTCTAGGCACGGTAGCGGCGCCCAGTCGCCAAACGCAAACTCGCCATGGCGGCCCCAAAAATGACCAAGAACCAGATGCGGAGGGCCAAGAAGAAGGAGCAGAAGAAGTCAAAGGCACAGGTAAAGCGCCCTCTTGCGATAAACCTACTCCTTCAAGGCGCCATTCGCCTATTTTTCTCCCCAAGCAACCATCCTGACATCCTCCAGGAGTCGGACCAGCCGCAGAATGAAGCCCCCCCGGCCTCGGACGAACATGCAGTCAAGTCTGACAAGCCCGACGACGCCGATGGCCAAGCGGGTGCGGATGCGGCCGAGGTCGCAATCACCGTAGAGAAGCCGGACCTCGAGGACGCCTTGGGTGACGACGAAGCCCTGGCTGCCTACAGAGACATCTTCTCCAAGTTCGGTGCTTCCGTCGATGGTGACAGCATTGCCAAGGAAGCCAATGCCGGCAACCAAGGCGATGTCTTTTTCGACGACGACGACGATATCCCCGACGAAGACGAGGAAAACACGGGCAGGACAAGACTCTCCAAAAAGAAGCGCAAGCAGCTCCGAACACTCTCCGTCGCCGAACTCAAGAGCATGGTCAGCCACCCCGAGGTAGTTGAGTGGCACGATGTGTCGTCTCTCGACCCCCGGCTGCTCGTGCAGATCAAAGCCCAGCGAAACATCGTGCCCGTGCCGACACATTGGTCGTTGAAGCGAGAATACCTCTCCTCCAAGCGCGGTATCGAGAAGTCGGCTTTCAGACTGCCCGCTTTCATCGCCGAAACCGGCATCTCGGAGATGCGAGACGCCGTACTCGAGAAGGAGGCAGAGCAGAGCCTCAAGCAAAAGCAGCGCGCCCGCGTTCAGCCCAAGATGGGAAGGCTGGACATTGATTACCAGAAGCTTTACGATGCGTTCTTCCGCTTCCAGACCAAGCCGGAGCTGACGCGCTACGGAGAGGTTTATTACGAGGGCAAGGAAGCCGAAGTAGACTATCAGCACTTTCGGCCCGGTGACCTCGGCGAGGCGACCAAAGAGGCCCTGGGGATGCCGCCCGGCGCTCCTCCGCCTTGGCTCATCAACCAGCAGCGCGTCGGACCCCCTCCCTCATACCCCACCTTGAAGATTCCTGGCCTGAACATGCCGCCCCCTCCCGGAGGAACCTGGGGCTACCACCCGGGTGGATGGGGCAAGCCCCCTGTCGACGAGCTGAATCGCCCGCTTTTCGGTGGTGACGTTCTTGGCCTGAATACCCAACAGCCTGCGCCTGTCCAGCAGGGACAACCCGACCAGCCCATCCTCGAGCCCGTCGAGCGGACGCTGTGGGGCGAGCTGCAGCCACGCGAGGAAGAGTCTGAAGAGGAAGAAGAGTCAGACGAGGAGGAGGAGGAGGGCGAGGATGAGCAGGAGGAGGATGTGGGTGGAGAGGAAGACATTGGCGGCCTGGAGACACCTGGCGGATACGCTAGCACCGTTCTGCCTAACCAAGGCACCGAGACATCCATGGCCGGAGACTTTGATCTGCGGAAGGAGCGCGCCGGGTATGGAACCGAGACGCCATCCGGGCGCGCCGCATACACGGTCCTGAAGGAGCAAAAGACCCAAGGCGCCGGGGGCCTCTTCGGCGTCGGCCACCAGTACGACCTGAGCTCCGCCCAGCACGCCAATATGCCCGTCCTCGGCGCCGAGGACGACTCGCGAAAGCGCAAGAAACCCGGCGATGTGGACGTGGCCCTCGACGTCGACTCGCTCGGCCAGCACGACGGGCTCGACAAGAACGCCCTCCGGCAAAAGTTCGAGGAGGGCAGCAGGCAGCAGGGCGTGGGCGCCAACTGGCAGCACGACGAGGACCTGGCGGACATGATTGCCGAGGAGAGCCGCAAGCGGCAGAAGACGGAGAGGGAGCGCAGCGACCGCCGCAGGGAGGCGCGCGGTCGCCACTGAGAGCGGCGCTTGCCGAGCGGAATGTGCAGCGCCGGGCACGCGGAAAAGCAAATATCCAACGAAAGGAAAGGTTGGGCGTTGGTGCTTCGGCCGGTATGATGTCGCGCTTCTCTCCGGACTTCCGGATATGTTTTCGCATTTGGCGTCTGGGGTTTGGGGCCTTTATGAGTGTAGAGTAAATGTTATGCATAGGATGGGAATGCGCGAGGCTCATGGATAGGGGATTGACTGCGGTCAAGACACTGAACCGAAGAACTATAAATGGCAGATTCACCCAGGCCCCCGAAGAGTGAAGATGCCTTCTGATCGAGCCGTGCTGTGCAAACCCCCATGCTACGCACACCACAGTGAGTCTCCTGTATTACAACCGAAGCACGATACCGGGCGCGCCGCCAGCTACGGGCAGGCTTGAACAATGAATTGCGCCCTGCCTGGGACGTCGATGCTTGCCTGGCCTCCGAGCTGCTTAAAACCATATGAAGTGATGACCTGCTCGCTCTTCCAACACATCCGCCCGGCCCACCAGACGCCATTCACCGCCAATGCCCAAAGAGTTCCATCCCCTACCAAAGCAAAACCCAGCCCCCTCTGCAAAACCCCAATGTGTCTCATGCTTCGTTCCTAAGTCGCGTTTTGGCGGCCGCCGTGCGTTTACGTGTCATGCGTTTCTCCCTCAGCGCAGGCTCCGCCCGCCGGGACGTTCGCCGCGTCCGCAAAAGATCGGGCTCCTAGCTCGGAATTTGCGCCTCGCAACATGAGTTGCAGCGCCAGTCACGTTGCGTGACGGGGACTTTCGCGGTTTCCTTGATGCAGGTCGAGTGATATAATCGCCGCGCACAGGACTATACCGGGATAAAGGGTCAGCAAAGTTCGCAGGAGAAAGACGAAGGGATCCTACCTTGTTAGAACATAGTAACAGCGTCGGTCCCAGCACCGGCAATTGGCAGACGTTGCAGCCGCTGCTACTTTTGCGAATTTGCGTCGACCGCGGAGACTGTCGCGAGGCGCTATCTCCTCCGTGCGAGCTGTCTGACGAATTCGACGGCCCATTTAAACCTGTCGCACTCTCCGATCTGGCAGCATTGATGTGTTCAAATGCCAGTTTCATGGTGTCGTCGCCCAGCAAGTCGCGGGCAAGCAGCACACTGCAATGCTTCCCGAACTCGATCATACGGTGGTTCTCGGCCACGAGCCACGCTGCCTTCTCTTCGACGAAATCGAGAAAAGCACGTGGAAAATACGCGGCTGAGGTGATGCTCTTGCGCAAAATGAACCCGTCCCACTCCCAGATATACTCCTTCTCCGTCGCATCCACGTCGGTGAACTCACCTATGCTCTCCTGGTGCTTTTGTATGAGCCATGTATCATCCGGCACCGTCTCGGGCACCTCCTGTCCGGGCTGCAGCTTTGCCTTGCTAATGGGGTGAAATAGGGGCTGTGGAATGTTGGGGACCAGGACTTTCTTGTTCTTTGACTTGGCAACCCGGCGTCCGGGAAGCTTTGAAAGTTTCGGAGCCGGCGAATCAGATGCAAGCCTGTTCGCTTGTGCTTTGACTGAGGGGGACCTAAACAACTCTTCATTTTGAGCGGCCTGCGCCGAGACCGAGGGCAGGTCGCCCATGGAGAAGGACGGGATGTTGAATACCCTGGGCTGGCGGGCAGCCGCCCTGCTTGGTGTCGTTGGCATCGCTCGCAGAGCAGACACACGAAACTGCGGCCCCTGACTCGTTGTTTCGAGGACGAACTCGTATGCAGGATGGACCAATTTCAAGTGGAGCTGCAGCTGCGACGTCGACTCGTGATAAGCGCCACATTTAACGCATCGGTAGAAGTCCAGGCAGACCGGCTGATCTGATGGCAGCAGATACTGAACACGTCCTTCATGGGCCGTGTGGCTAGCACTTCGCGCCCGCCTTCTGCGTTCCCTGCCCTGGGCCTGGTCGCTAAGAAGTTTCAAGTTGTAGTTCTTGGACTTTTCGCGGGTTCTCAGCGACCGCGAAGGGGTCTGGTCGCCGCCGACGTCGTCGTCATTGTCGTGGGATGCGTCTCCGTTTGAATGGCCATTGATCCCATTGATCCCATTGACCCCATTGATCCCATTGACGACGTCATCTGCGGGCTGCTCGAAGTTGATGTCACCGTACGGGTCTGCGTCAGGGTCAATGGCCGTGATACATGGTTTCGAGTCCTTTTCGACCTGCTTCAGAGATCTCAGCCCGCTTCCCCATCGAAGGTCGATGTCCATGATGTAGTTAGTGGGCACAGCAAGCCGGTCCGAAGGATGCCCAGGCGACAAGTTCAGAGACTGCCTGAGTCGGCCAACGATGCTATCAAAGTGGCTCGACAAAATGCAGGACTGGCTCGAGTCGAACGAGTCGGTGAGAATGCCGAAGTCAAGCTGCGGATTTAGAGGAGGCCAGCGGACGCCACCGTTGGCGGACTCGAGTTCGACTAGGAGTTCGTACTTGTCGGAGAGGTCGTACCTCCCGTCGTCGGGCCTGCTGATAAGAATGCTTTCCTTAGGGACGTAGAAAGGACGGGGCAGGTCGACCCGGGCGACGCGATGGGGACCCACGGGGTTCTTGTACGTGGTGAGATCGCAAAGCTGGCTTTGGCAGTGGAGGACTCGCGGGACGGCAGAGCTCAAGTCGCGGATGGTGATCCTGCAGGCGGCCTTCGTGGTGAGGACGTCACGGGGTATCACAGCCCCCTGGGCAGAGCGGACCTTTTTCGAGTCCTTGTGCAGGATCTTGAGAACCTCGACGCGCAGGACCGAGCCAGAGTCCGTTGTGCGGGGTGCTGCGATGAGATTTCCAGCGTCGAATGAGTCGGGCGATGAGACACGGGGACGCTTGGCTGGGCGGCGTCCGTCTGCGGACGCAAGTTGAGGCCCCTTGTGCGTCGGCGACGACATGATGTTGCCCATGACGGAGGATTCGTGAAGGGGCTTGTGGACCTTGACCCAGTTACGTTGTAGGAAAGGGGCCGTCCGCTGATAGGGACTGTGAACCGTCATGGCGGATTGAAGGGCGGCATGGGACGGCGTATGGAGAAACCTTGTTTGTAGCGGTAGCGCGCAGCAGACGGGGGGCGCGCTATCTGCCGCGGCGGATACGGAACTGTGTGCCGGTGCCTGCCTGCTCAAGAGGATGGAAGGGCGTGTCTCATTGTCGACGCGGGCCCGGCGACGACAGCGAGGCGGCGAGGGCAAACGGACGAGCGGTGCAGCCGAGTATCTGCGCGAACGCGGTTGACGGGCGGGTCCCAGACAAGGCACGGTGAGTGAGCGGGTATCCAGTGGTGCCGCGAGATGCTATGCAGGCAGCCGCGATCAATGGCAGACCGGGCGTCGAGGCTTTGCGTGCGTGCGTGCGTGCAGCGCAACGGGTGAAGGGGCACGGGCACAGTGTCGACGTGAGAGGGCGACGCGTGATGAGGTGTGAGGTGTGAGGTGAGGACAACAGGGGAGCCTCGTTTTCGGGGCCATCGCGACCCCCGAAGTTGCCTAGCGCGGGGGGGAGGAACAGCTGGGGCGGGCGCCCGTGATGGATTATTTACGGGCGGGTCAGAGCCCGCCTACAGGCGCAGGGCAGGCCGGGCAGCCACCGCTACAGCACCAGCGACGGTACCACAGTATCCATGGATAAGGTAGGTTGGGTAAGGTACTAAGTAACGTTATTAGGCAGCCTGGAGGCGGGCAGGCAGGGGAGCCCGTCCCCTAGTACGGCACCAGAGGAGGAACCAACCTACCTACCTAGGCGGGCACCTCGACAGAGAGCCCGGGCGAGGGGGTCTCGACCGCTCATCATGGCAGCTCGTCAGGCTCATTCCCTTTCCATCAATCCCGTCATTACATCCAATCCGTTACAGCCCACCGGGCAAAGCAGCCTTTGAGCTTACTCCCCGGCCCCCTGCTCACTCTTTCTTCCGACTGCGCTTGGTCTCGGGCCCCCAGAATTAGTACCGGCCTGGCATGGCATCGGAGTTCGTCTGCTCTGGAATAGACAGACCTCAGTTGTTGCTCAGGCGCATCACGCCAGCTCACGCGAGGGACGGCACTGCCGCAAAAAGTTCGGCGCCTTTTCACCAGCAGGATCCCGTGGCCATTGTTGCCTTGATGCCTTTCCGCCAACTTTGATCACTCTCCCCAGAACTTTGAAGGGCTTCTCTTACAGCTCATGTTTCCAATACCTCGCCTGGCGCGCGACGCGCGAATTATGCATGGCTCCTTGCCGGCAGAAGCTCACCCGCGTCGATCCAAGACTCAATGTTCATCACATATTTTCATAGACACTCATTAAAAAGGCTCCGGTTTGCTCTTTCAAGACGGTAGTGCTCTCATGGATGTTATCGTACATCTGCTCTGTTGCAGTCTTCCAGCGGCAGCATCGTCCCGGTGGGGGCGGCCCGGCGCCAGATCACCCCGGTCGATGCACACGCCCCGTTAAGTGCATGCCGTCCCCATGCATGTCCCCACGCGTGCATCCGCCGGGGTTACCTCGCACCAACACTAACATTCACGACCCCTGCACGGGCCTGCACTGCACCGCACCGCCAGCCGTCGCTGCCTGCCCCAGCTGGCGCTACCGACTGCAAGGCTACCACAACGTCCAAGCACTATGACGCCTACCTAACAGCGCCGACCTACACACACCCCACCCACATATAAAGCTGCGAACCTCGCACTCGACCTTCATCTCTCGCCGCCCGCTGCAGAGGACCTTCATCGCCCTGCCTGCGCAGCCGGGCTAACCGACATCCGAAATACGTCACCCACGTCTCGGCCAGACGGCCTGCGTCCACGTACCTAGCGCCAAGAGGCAGGCGGATCCTATGTGACCCAGCCGCGCAGCCTCGCCAACACCGGGCACTGCCCATCCTCGACACGCCTCGATCCAGGGCATTTCTTGCCAAAACAGCGTGCCGGAAGTTGCATCGCAGACTGCAAGCACAAGCCATGGCGGTTACTCGCAACGCGGGCAGGCCAACGTCTGCTGCGAGGGCAGCCTCGGGCAGACGCAACCCTGGCCGGTCCTCTCGAGCCTCGCCACGATCCTCGAAGCGGCCTCTCTACCGCGAATCGACTGACTCGGAGGGAGATGCCGACTCTCAATCATCCGCCGTATCCGAGTCCGACGAGTCCGATGTCGCAGATCTCGAGACTTCCCCACGCCAAGGCGGCAACGCCTCAGGGCGAGCTCGTTCGTCCCGCAGAGGTGTAGCTGAGAACGGTCACAGCACCATGAGCAGCAACTCTTACCCGCAGCCAGCGGCCGATACACCGAAGCGCCAGAGGGATCGAGTCAGGAAACGAAGAAGCGCCCCATCGACCCCTGTCAAGAAACGCAAGCTGGCAGCACCAGAAGACGAGACGCCCACGGCCTTCATCCCTGACTGGAGAGACCCGCGGATTTCGTTTGAGTGTTGGTCGGACGTGTTTCACTACGCGGCTAGGATGACCGCATCATCGTCAGACGACATGGCGACGGGCTGGCTCGTACACGCTGCCACGACGTGTCGTGCCTTCGCGGAACCGGCGCTCACGGCTCTCTATCGCCGCCCAATCATCAGAAACTCTCTGAAGGCAAAGCGCCTGGCCTCGCTGCTATCTCGACCGGCCACCCAGACCTTGTACAATTACAGGGCCAAAATTGAGACCCTGCTCATCGACATCCACATGGTGCCACTTCACGCGTTGAAGTATCTGATCCAGTCGCTGCCACGCTTGAAGGAGCTGATCGTCTACACGCCCCTCGACCAGCCACCCTACAGGCAGCTGGATAAATACGTGCGATGGAGCTACGCTTCAGACATATTCAAAGCTCTCGAACCGTCTATTCCCCTTCCAGACGGCTCCATTGACAAGCCGTTCCCAACCGTCTTGAAGAGCTGGGAGTGGAGCGGCCGCCTTATTGGCGGCCATGTGCCTACCCTAGAGAGCATCATCGGCATTCACCAGACGGCGCCTTTCTCCAAGCTCACCAAGCTGGCCCTCACGAACTTTCAGGTTCCCTCGTTGAGCAATCTTCACCAAGCGCCAGCCGACGAAGAGGGAGAGCTGCGTGCGCTCCACGAAGATGGAGTAGTGATTGACGTTCTTGCCAAGGCCATTTCGCAGCTTGGCAACCTCAACCACCTGGTTTTTGAATCCTCAACGGTGATGAATGATCGCTTGCTTCCACTATTGCCTCAGAAACTGGGCCACCTGGAGCTCATAAACTGCTGGGAAATCAAGTCCGAAGACCTCACCAGGTTTCTGCGTACCCACGGCGGGAGCCTGCGCACCCTGAGCCTCCTGCATAACCAGTCCTTGGATCTAGCCTTCTTGACTGATTTGGCCGAAACGTGCCCCGGCCTGCGCGAGCTGCACATGAATCTTTCCTACTACCGTCATCATGATAGTGTCAATGACGCCGATCCCATGTACGAGCAAGCCCTGCTGCCTGATCAGATTCCCACTTGGCCGTCGACTCTTCGTGTCATCAACATTGAACACATTCGAGACTGGTCTGTGGAGGCAGCTGAAGTGTTCTTTCAGTCACTCATAAACAGCGCCGGCAATCTACCCGATCTACGGCACCTGGGAATTAAGGCGATGCTCAACATACCCTGGCAAGCCCGCGCGACGATGCGGCAGGAGTGGCGCGACAAGATGGATATGGTCTTCCTCCGACCCTTCACGCCCCCCCGTAATTTCACGACCTTGCGCTCGACGCCTACAGAGGAACCGTGGCCCACCAAGAGCAGCCCCAGGCATGCCAAGAAGCCACTGGGGGTGTCTGCACCCCCTTCGCGGCGCAGTGGCAGAATTGCCGCTCACGACCGCGATTCGGACTCGGCCGGAGCCAGGTCGAGCAAGTCTCTCCGACAACACAATGGGGGCCGGCCCTTGTATCGAGAACCCGATACAGACGAAGACGAGGTGGAGTCGTCTGCATCCGAGTCAGATGATGCGCCCGAAGCTCCGGATGTCGACCAGCCCAAGTTGACCGTGCAGGGCATGTGCAACACAGTCAACATCCTGGTCGACAACCAGAAAGTCGGAGAGCAGCAGTACGGCATGGACGACTTCCTCGACGAAGACGAGCAGGAGTCGGAGGAGTGGGACGGCGACGACGACGACGAGGACGACGCCATCGCCTTTTAATCGGACAGAGGCTTCTCTGTTATGGCTTTGCGCCGGTCATTGGAATGATTTTGCGGTCTCTCCCGAGGAGACTTGGGCTTACCCTGCGAGGGTGTTGTGTTTTTCGCCCTGCGAGGCTCGATGATGAATTCGGCTTGCTTGGCAATGGGCAATCGGCGACGGGTAATGGGTAATGGGTTCGGAAACGGTCGGCGCAAATGGACGATACCCCTAGAAGCTGGATCACTCCATGTGGGCAAGGATCAGGCGACAAATTGGCATCAGTGTAGAAAGTCTTTTGCTCAGATAAAACGATCAAGGAATTACAGTGCGCGGTTGCGATTGCGTTCACCTGCATGACCGAGCGACTGACCGATCGTACGTAGATACAAGTTTGAATAGTTTGAAATGCCGTGGAGGGGGAAGAAGAGGCAGAATCATTGTCACCAAATCACACGGCAGTCATTGCGCTTCGTACTTGGGGTATTACTAAACGGCAGTTGTCGCCTTGATTCTTGCAATGCTATGCCATGCCCTCGTATAAAGGCCCATTCCAGTCCGGTGACGCCCGCTTGTCAAATCCATACAGGCAAACTCATGCTCAACGCATATCTCCTTGCGAACTGTTCCATGCCCAAACTCCGATTTCAAACCCGCTGCCGAGTGTACGGCATAACTGACGACACGGGCGCGTGTCCATATGGTGGCGTGTCGCCGCGCCTCACTAAAACGCAGCGCCGCCCATGCCCTCGCCCGCCAAGTTCTTCATGCTCTTCTCGCTCAAGTCGCTGCGCAGCTCCCACGCGCGCGACTCCCGCTCCAACCGGTCCCAGAGGTACAGGCTCTTGCGAACCTTCTCCTGCTTCGCCTTGAGCTCCTCGCGGAGCTTCTCCTCCTCGTCGCGCAACTTGCGGTAGTGGGGCTCGAGTTCTCGCGTAACGCCTAGGGCGAGCGGTGTCATGGACGGCTCCAGCTTGCCGCCCGGCACGATCGGTGGCATGGTTGAGAGGAGGCTCTGAGCAAGGGATGGACGCTGCCGACGACCACGGTGAGCAAAGGGACGAGAATGTGGATTAGAGGGACGTACTTGACCAGGCCCTGACGCGTAGGCCGCACCCCCCGGGCCGCCGCGAGGCCCAGTAGGTATCGCTGCTGGTCCACCAGGCGTAGGCGGCTGGGAGAGGCTCGACCCTTGTCTGGAGGGTGGCTGGCTCCATCCTCCTCGTCCGCCGCGCGATGGGTACCCTCCTCGGCCCGAGGCAACATATCCTCGCGGGCCCGCGGGTGGGTTAGATGTGGAAGGACTCGTTGTGTCTGATCGATGTGGTATAGTACCTGGCGTCTGTGGGTGTTTGGCGGCCGTCGGGCCAGGCGATGCCAGCGATGCGTTGCCACTGCGGTTGGAGGCTGGGCCGGTCGGCGGCGCTCTAAGTGCTGCCGGTCCGCGCGGCGGGGACTTTATCGAGGGAGTGTTAGAATCGTGGGGAACTGATCCGGGGGCGTCTCGAACGGATGCCGACCCCGACGTTGCCGCGGGCTGGGGGGTCTCTTCACGTGACGCCAGGGGAGAACGAACTCGGGTCGATGAAGGACGTGGTGATGCTCGTTCCGAAGTAGGCCGTGAAACCAGAGCCGACGAGACACCAGAGTCTCGCGGGGGCGAAGATCGTCTGTATCCATCATATCTATCTCCGCGTCGGTTCGGGGGACTGCGAGATCTCGGTCTGTACGAGCCACCTCGCGCGGCGATTGGTGTGCTCTTTCCTGGAGGGCTCCTGTCGCGGCGGTCTCGGCCGAAGGGGGACCGTGATCGTCTCCTGTCGTCTCGCCTGTCGTCACGCCTATCGAAGTTTCGGTCTCTATCGCGGTTACGGTCCCGGTCCCAATCGCGATTGCGGTCGCGAGACTGATTTCTGTCGTTGTTCCAATCACGGCGGGGAGATCTAGGGCGTTCGTACGGTCGATCGCGAATGGGCGAGCCGCGACGGGACGGACTACGTCGCGGAGGCGGCGACCTTCTCATCGGCGAGCGACTGCGCTCGCGTCTCCGGGGCGAATCGCGGTCTCTGGAGCGTTCGCGGCGGTAGCGATCACCTCCACTACGGGAACGCCGACGAGGTGCGTAACGTCCTGGCACGTAGCTGTCGGAGCCCGCCATGCCAGGGCTGCGAGGGCGAGGGCTCCTGGGTCTCGGGCTTCGAGGTCGGTCTCTGATCGGGCTTCTGGTTCGCCTCGGTGATGTTCGCCTGGGGGATCGGTCGCCACCTCGTGGGGTTGGTCTCCAGGACTCGCCGGCACCATACCTAATGATCTCGCCATCGTCGAATCTGGGACCTGTTAGTTCGCTGGCCTCGGGCGTGGGCGCCTGAGGTAGACGCGACGCCGGCAGGAGGGCTAACCGTCGACCTCGACCGTCGCGATCGCGGTCCATGCTGGCAACTCTCTGCAGCGCGCAGGCCCGTGATTGTGGACGTTATTCGAACGTGAAGCGCTGCTGCAGGCAGGGTTGCCAAAGGCGAGGGCTGCAGTTGGCAGAGGCTAGAAGGCAGTGATGGGTCGAGTGCCGTTTGCCCCGGGAAATTTGCATTAAGGTTACTGATAAGCGATAAGGCAGATCACACTGTGCGAAAAATCTGGCACGGTGTCTCCTGGCACGGTACACCCAGACAGGCCGCGAGAAAGCATCTACCCGCTGCTTTTACCTCAAGAGTACAGCTAAAGGCACATCTCGGACACGGCAGCAGTGGAAGTGATGCTGATTTTGCGTTCATTTTTTTTTCAGGCAACTTGAGCTGTAATTAAAGGATATTCTCCAGCCAACACCCGACTCTCTGCCGCCCTGACTCCTGAGCTCCTAATGACGCCTGTCGCCATCTGTCTGGCGACGACGGACGCGAATTCTACCGCACAAATAAGAAACCGCAGTGCAGGGCTCTCATGACGGCGGCCTGTCTTCGTCTTCGGTCGTCTCACCGCCGCTGAAGGGGGTCACCCTTGACATGATCCAGTCCTGCGCCTCTTCGGCATGTTCTTGCATCATCTTATTCAACCCGACCATCCGACTGCGCACGACGGTACCAAAACGTCTCTTGTGCACCTTCTTCGTCAGATCGTGATCTGTCCAGCAGGCGTGATCCCCTGCCACGTACACCCTCGAGTTCTCCTTGTACCACGACGACAGGTCGGCGTCGATGTCGGACTTGACGGGGCGGAGGTTGCCTGTAGCGAAATTGACGATGCCTGAGATTCTACTTTTGCAATCTACTCATGGGTTAGCCTCACAAATTGGGTAGCTGTCTCCGCAGAACAAACCTCGATTTATCAGAAGCACCTTGACTCCAAGGTACGCATTGCCGACTCCGAGCAGGAATATCTCGTCTGCATCGTAAAGCCCAATAAAGTTATCCCACAGATAGCACATCAATTGCTGTATCTGATCCTGAAGGACTTTCTCCGTGAATCGAGCTTCGTATGATTCGGCGTCCTGAACAACTGCTGTTAGACCATGTTACTGGGCGCGCAGGGGCTGCCGAATTTGCGAACCTCTTCATGTGTGACGTATGCTGGCACATTGATGTCCATGACACCAAAGCTTTTGCTGACTGCCCAGTCAATGTACTGTGTGACGCCGTCCACCTGTGACGATTAGCCATGGCCCTCCAATGTCCTGGCATGCGCAATGAAAGACTCACCACCCAAGCGTTGTGGGGCTCCAGAGACGAGTCCACCGCGTCCGGTTGAGCGAGAAGCTGAGGACTTCCACCATGTTAGCATCCGCTCGACGGCCATTAGGTTTGAATGACTCACGGGTCGTGGATAATAACCAATATCCTCTTCGCATCTTGAAGGTCTGGCGTTACGAGTACCTGGTTTTCGAATGATCTGTACAGCTGCTCCCGCTGCACATACAGAGGTATCATGTTGTGCTTCTCCAGAAGCACCTGTCGTTGGGCGTTCCTGATGACGTCGTGCAGCCTGCTGGCGTTGAGGGATTGTACCTCTGGTACGTTGACGACGCCAGGGCGCATGCACTGCCAGTATGGTGCCTGGTGCGCCTGCACCTTGGCAAGGATTCTGGCAGCTTCCTTGTTGATGCTCGGAATGACCATCTTTGGCGGCGGCTCCCCCATCAAAGTTCTTGCGACAGCCACCGACGAGTTGGAAATCGCCGCAAGGTTGTAGCCACCTTCGAGACAGACTGCCACCTTTCCATCCGCAAGAGACATGAGCATATGCGTCATGTGGGCGTAGCAGGCCGGCGTGACGAAGCAGCCTCCAAGCTCATCGCCATCCGCAGCGTCAAACCCGGCAGAGATGACCACGAGGTCGGGATTAAACTCTTGAGCAATGGGCATGACGATCTTTTGGAAAGCCGCCATGTATTCACCATCACCCATACCCTGATCATGCCAGCCAATGTTGATATTCTTCCCCAGGCCTGGCCCCGTACCGCAGTTTTCTATGCCGCCGTCGGGGGTCATGGGGTTTGGTGGCTTCCCAGGATAAAAGTGGCCATTCTGGTACACGTGGATGGAAATGTAGAGAACGTTCGGGTCCTGGTAGAAGATGTTCTGGATGCCATTGCCGTGGTGCACGTCCCAATCCAGGATAAGGACCTTTCGACAGACGTCAGGGTAGTCCTGCTGGCAAACGCGGACAGCCACAGGAACGTTGTTGAAGAAGCAGAAACCCATCGGCGCGTCCCATTCCGCGTGATGCCCCGGCGGCCGGATCACAGCGAAGGCGTTCTTGACCTGGCCCTTGACGACGTTTTTACAGGTGTCGATTGCGCCGCCGGCGGAGAGCAGGGCCGCGGAGTGCGACATACTGCCAACGTATAGCGATTCCCGGCCCTGATCGTATCGCTTGGTGAGCTCACGAAGCTCCGACGTGCTGACTGTATCGAGGTCCTCGACCCATGCCAGATGATCCGCAGAGTGGGCTAGGCAGATTTCCTCTCGTGTGGCGGCACGAGCTGGAATTCTCCACATGAACTTTGTCGGGCATTCCTTGATGATGCGAGGTAGCTCCGACTCGGGTCCAGTATACACAAGGCCCATCTTCTTGAACGCTTTGAAGATTTCGTGGATGCGTCGAGGATCCTCCGGATGGTGTGTGTTGGGGCTGAAGTCGGCGTTCATGTGCAGCTTCATCCGGTCATCGTAGCAGCAGCCGGTGGGGAGCAGGCCACGGCGACGAAGCTGGTCCTGCGCAACTTCATCCGGCTCCGCGTCGCTGTAGTCTTCAGAACCGCCCGAGTCCGACGCAGTGTTGTCGTCATCCTCATCTGCACGATTGTCGTCCTTGCCCCCGAGGCCGTTTGTCCCCTCAACACCCTCCATCGGATGGTCGTCTACATCCATGGCAACATGCTCCTCCATAGTTCCAGCCATGAAGGAGGGTGCAGGCCGCACCTATGCGGCCAAGTTCCCCCTTATCGTCGTGACGCGCGGCACCGCGCTGACGAGTGATTGATGGTGAGCAACACTCTCCCTTGGCCCAAAGGGGCTCTGTGCATCGTCAGCGCTGCTTGTCATGACAGGACTCTCTTCATGATCTCAGATGCCCTCGCTTCGAGGCTCGAGACAAACACCCCAGCATTCAGTGGAACTGTCGCCGAGTGGCAGAGAGGCCGCCCAGTAGGCCGTCATGTAAGAGCCGTCGCTCAGGCTCCTCTGGCCCGTCAGAACACCGCCTAGCAGCGACAGCCAGGCGGGATGTGGCGTGACCGAACAGAAGCGTAGTGACTTGGGAGCCAGAAGCCAACACGAAGCAGGAGCATATGAGAGCGCCAGGCGCAGCGTTGTGCGTTTATGCTTACCTTCTTGTGAGGCTATCCAGAAAGGTTCGTCGGCAAACCAAGCTTCCGCACGACGCATGCGCCGCGCGATTCGCCGCTTTAATCAAGGCGCTGCGGATGTAAGACCGGAGTCCGGGGACTGCGAGTGGCGAGAAGCAGCGCGCAACAGCGCAACCGTGAGTCCCTGCGCTGATGCGGGTGTTGGTAGAGGGGCGGTGGTTGAGGGTGGTGCAGCTTGGGGGATGAGAGTCGAGACGCAAATCATAATAGGCGGGCCCCCCCAAAGGCGGGATGCATGACTGGCGGCCCCAGCCACTTGGGGCAGTTACACGCCCGACCAGCTGCCAGCGCAGGGCCGCCTAGACACCGCAAACTGCGCTAAACACCAGTCCGACGGCCTCCTGATCGCAGGGAACCACAACCTGGAACCAGCAATCAGGGCATCGGGGCGAGACGGCACAGCCTGGCCGGCTTTACAATTCGCACCAAACGCATCAGATGATAATTGTCCACTCAATTCAGTCTACTCGAGTCAAAAAATTCCGTCCTGAAATAAAGCTGCCCGACGTAAGCCTAAGCGCAGCGCTCAGCAGCAATGACAGCTGTCTATGCTGCACGGCTTGTCCGTCGTACACGAAGCGAAGAAGCCGGTCCCAGAAGGAGACAGGTTGGCAGACCATCGCAATGCAAACCCCCATGGAGTTGCAATCGATCAGACACCAAGAAAGCGCGTCTAGACCACGGCATCCAGAGCAGTTGCCCCAACCAAGCGAGCCTCGAAGCCAGACAAGCGGTAATAGTCGTCCATGAACGATCCGTCATCGCCTCGTGGAGAGTACCTCGAATACGACTGGACAGGCCTGGCGCCCTGAGGCAGGGACCCATCTGGACTGCCGTCATACTTGAAAGCTCCTCTCTGCTCGTCGCGCTCATCGTCAAAGTCGATGATTCCACCGCATCCGTCCTCCGCCAGACTTGGATTCTTGTCCGTCCAGTGCCGCTCATCTAGCGCACACCGAACGGCGATCTGGATCGACTCCTGGTCAAAGGTAAAGCTGGGGTGCTGAAGCCGAATCTCTGTGATCAGGCGCTTCCGCGGATAGCTGTAGATGTTGTCGAAGTAGTACAGCAGTTCCTCGGGGCCGAGTTTCGCATATGTTTTGATGACACGACCCCAGCGGCTTTGGTCCATCCAGCTGGTGGCGAGCGAATGGCTCCTGTCTGCAAGCCCGTCAGGCGCTACTTCACCGGCGATCTGAGAACTCGTTAGCCGCGCAAATGGCACAAGGGGCCACGAGACGGACTCACAGTGTTTTGACTCGGGTCTAAACGGGGGCAGATGTAGTGCAGAATCACGTCCTTGATCGTCTCCAGAAAGTCCATCAGCTCGAGAAGCTCGGCAGTCGAATGGTGGCGCATTTGACTGGTTCGAATGTCGTCCACGTGCGGTTCGGGGTGCCCCACGCGTGGGCGAGGAAATTCGCCGTGAAAGTAGACGCCATAGAGCCACCACCTGTACAAGGCTCTGCGAAATCTGAACGACTCATGGGGTCGCAAGAAACGGCAGTCCTCGGGTTGGTTGAACCATCTCATTTGAGGAAACAGCTCTTCCCACCTCAGGACAAGTCGGCAATGCTTCAAAATGCCGCCGAGATCATCCTCTGTCAACACGGATGTTTTCTGAGACAACTCTGGAAACGGAGCTGCCCTGTGACTTTTGTCTACACGGGTGAAGCCATTGCCGGTAATCTCAGCAGATCCCTTGGGAAAGGAAGCGTGTTTCGTCAGCGTGAGCCCGGCATCTCCAACAAAGCGCTTGAAGATGACACGGCGTGGCCTATACAGGCCGTCCTTGACGTCGACATCATCAACAGACGCTGTATAGACCTGGAGGAGCTCGTCGAATGGACTGAAATCTCTCTCAAGGACTGGAAGAAGGATAGTGGCCTTTCTCCGAAGGTAGAAATTGAAGAACGACCTGTTGATTACCGAAAGCTCGAAGATGGCGCCAATGTCCAAGTGGTGATAGATCTCGAGCAAGATCTCGACTGGCATGCCTGCCAAACAAGCTCCTTGCCGCTTCGTGTCCCGCATCTTGAGTCCTGGGTAGCTGTTCATAGGCGATCGGCGTGATGGGATTGGAGGTTAAACGGGGCCGGACGACAAATTGGACAAAAAGCTTATTGGTTCTGCTGTTGATTCGATGGCCAATTCGCGCAATGTCTGGTTGAGTGTGTTGTTTTGGTTCGTATGAAGACGAACTGGACGCGACTCCACAGACGCCGCCGACTTCTATACCAATACTTTACTCCGCAAAAGACTCAGCACGTTGCTGGACTGGATAATCACATCAGTCAAGTGTCAATAGCCACAATAGGAGGCAGAATATACCGGGAAAATGTAGCATCTCTTTTGATCGATTCGGACAAATCTTGGAAGGCAAGCTGTGTTCTTGAGAATGTGCCGTTTGCCGGTCTTATCAGCGGCGCACCGCAGTTGTTGGGGTCCCTAGATACAGGGTTGCGTCTCTAGAGGCGCTGGAGGATTGTATGTCAAGCAGGTTCCCCGAGACTCGACAATGAATGAGTAGTTTTGATGGCGGAACACGAGTGCCCCGTCCTCGCTTCGCAGCGACTATTGTCACCTGAAGCACACAACGACGTAGCCTACAGGGCGACCACCCCGGCGTTGGGGCTTGAAACAACAAGATTGACAATGGGGGACGATAGCCCCGTTGAGTTGGCGCGTTCCATTGTGTGAAATGGATCGTTCGCTCGTCCAGCAGTTATGCTTGGATGATGGTAGGTTGGCGAGGTAGGAAGCGATGACAAGAGGGCGAGTCGTGAAATGAGGCACTCACCCAGGGGTGGTCGCACGTTCGGCTGGGGGATAGCCGGACATTTGCCGCTCGCCCAGGCAATGACGTGTGCGACATCTGACTAACTGTCGCGCAGCGTTCCAGGGGGGCAACCACCAGCGTTGCACGCCCATGGAAACACAGACACCACGACTGGTGTTCTTTAGCGACGAAATTCTTCGAAAAGATCCCGGAACATGGTATATTGTTACCCGCCAAGATGCCACAGTACGCAATTAACACGGAGTAGTCTTGGCAAACCCCATATTGTCCCCCTGCATGCAAGAACAAGGCTGCAACCGTGTAATCCCCAACGCCTCAAGTCTCCTTTGGTCTAAGCAAAGAGTGCCTTGTTGTCCAACTCGTTCCTCGGTATCCGCTGGCCACCGCTTGACCTCAAGCCCAGATCGCCCTTCTTGGACATCCTTCCGACAATCTGCTCTGCTCGCGCATTGTGCCTCGAGGCCTTCGATCTCCTCAGGTCCGCTCTCAGCTGGTTTGGCGAGATGAACTCGCGGTTCTCGTAAATGATGGGTCCACCGAACGAGCCCTCCTGGATCACGATCGGCGTGAGCACAAACCGGGGCCCAATCTCGATAAGGCTGATGTCGGTGTCGCTGCTGGGCTTTGACTTGGACGAGGCCTTGCCTTCCTTGGCACCCTCCTCGTTCGCCTTCACCGCAGATGCCTCCTCCTCGCTGATCTGGTAGTTGCGGACCCAAATCTTGCCGTCAACGAAGCTGAATCCCATGACATGGTCAATGAACGGCTTGGACTTGCGTGCGCCTTGCGGCACGCCAAACGTGTGCTGGAACAGCTCCTTGATGACGCGCAGGTGCGGGTGCTTGTCGAAGGCTCCATCGAAAGACAATAACGGCCGGGATCCCTTGAGGCAGTTTCCTGTGAAGTGCAACTCCTCCATGGTGTGCACTGTCGGCAGCGTGTTAGCGCGTGCTCTGCCGGCTGTTGCGCGGGGTGCTCGAGGAGACTTACGGTTCTGAAGGTGCATCTTGATCGTAGGACCATTGGGGACCTTGCTCAACCACAAGTACAGGTCCTTTCCCTTCCTCGCCTCGAAGAAGAGCACATTGTTGCAGTTGTAGAGTTCGGCGAGCTCGTTGAGTTCGTTGAGGCGCGACTTGGAGTCGAACTTGGCATCCTTTCGGCTGTGCGGCAGCATCGACGCAATATCGTTCAAGAGATGGCGATGCCTGCAGAACGATAACAACGTTAGAGCCGCCGAGCGTGAAAGGGCTTGCGGATCGGTCCCATACCTGTATGTAACGCCTCTGGAAGACAGGATCAGCACTCGCTGCTTGTTCTTCTTGACGCCATTGCTGGGCGCTTCGGCCTTTTGCGTCCCGGTCTTGGACAGAGACTTGTACACGGCGGCCATGTCGGGTATACTTGCGAGGATGACCGGTGATTGTCTCCTGTTGCGAGGGTCGATATGTTTGCGACTGGGCGATGGTTGGTTGAGATGGTGTTCTGGTTGCGCTCTCAAAAAATTTGGCTCCAGGGACTTTCCCTTATCGATAAGCCTGCCAGGGTGGGGAGCCAGCGTCCACTGGCGGGCGGTGGTCGCGAATTCCAGGTTGTCATAGAAGCCCCACATAACCCTTCTGCCACGCTCGAGTCTCAGACTACCAGCCCGGAGCCCACCGCGCGTGTGCGTGCCCGCTCGCCGTCACATGTGCTCAGGCGGCACGCCCGCGTCCGAGCACCCAGCTGTGAAACCCAGCGTGCTGTCGTTAAGTAGTATGTACCATTGGCCAAGGGTTATGCAAGGGGCGATGCGGAAAATACAAGTCGGCCGGCTGTGGCACGGGCGGCGTTTCGGCCGGGTGGGCGTGGCGCGTCGGTCAGACTGGACAGGTGTACTGATCAACTCGTCCAGCGTCAGTCAAGTTACCTTCCGCACGCTACCGACATGTGATCATTAAGGATTTCATTCAGCTACGTAAAGGGGACGGTTTCGTAGTGATCGTCCAACGCATCAAGCCTTGCACCCCTCATGACAAACAAACAACCAAGGAAAGCCGAAGGTGTCTGCGCATTCCCGTATCAAGAAAGGCGTGCCACTCTTCGTGACCTCCTAAACGCTGCGCCATAGTCTCTCCTAAAGTGACGAACATTTCGGGCGAATATGTGAGACGTCTGGTATCTTTCCCCAAGTTGTGAAGCCGCGACACTGCGCCGTCGCCCCGCTTAACAGCACTTGCCGCCCTTGGACGCCTCGTCGTCGGCAGGCTTGCTCAGGGAGATGTTGGTACCGGCGCTGATGGTCGCCTGGGCGCCGTCGCCGCTGTCGAGCGCCTTGCTGGATACGATTCGGTAGATCTCTGGTCGGGGCCCAACGTCAGCCACCCACTATTTTTCGCGTATGCCTCGGGGGCAAACGTACCAGTCAGGATATTTTGGAACGCCAGCTCGACGTTGCTCGCGTCCAGAGCAGATGTCTCGATGAAGGACAGGTGGTTCTCGCCTGCGCGAATTGGCACGTCAGCGGAGACATCGGAGCAATGCGCAAGGCACCCAAGGCATACTAGCAAACGACTTGGCCTCCTCGGTAGGAACAGCACGCAGGTGCCTCAAGTCACTCTTGTTTCCGACCAGCATAATGACAATGTTGGCATCAGCGTTGTCGCGAAGCTCCTTTAGCCATCGCGTCACGTTCTCGTATGTCTGGTGCTTGCTGATATCGTAGACGAGGAGGGCGCCGACAGCGCCGCGGTAGTAGGCGGAGGTGATGGCTCGGTATCGCTCCTGTCCGGCGGTGTCCCAGATCTGTGCCTTGATGGTCTTGGAGTCGACCTGGATCGACCTGGTGGCGAACTCGACGCCGATGGTGGACTTGGAATCGAGGTTGAACTCGTTTCGCGTGAATCGGCTGAGAAGGTTCGACTTGCCGACTCCAGAGTCACCGATCAACACAACTGATGGGAGGAGTGGTTAGCACGGATGCGCTGCGCGGCAACCGACGGATCGGCCGCGGGCGGTAAAGGGGGCGATGAGGCACCTTTGAAGAGGAACTAGTGGGGGCGCATCGAGGTCAGCACTCGTCAAGACAGCAGCGGGACGGGGGGGCGCGCACATCATATTCGTCGTTGGCCATGGTGGCGGAATCGTCTCGGGACTATGCGACTGCTGCGAACGCAGGTGTTGAGTTGTCGAAGATGGATGCTGACGTGTGGTTCCCGAGGGGTGGTGATGCGGATTGGAGACGTGTGGATGTGGAGGGGGAAGAAACGGGCTGCTCTGCGGCTGCAGTTTCAAAGGGTTGCCCCTTGGCCGCGGACGGAGTGCGTGTAGCCCAGGCGCAGCACAGCAACCTGAAGTGGGTGCCGCCAGGCTGCAGGTGAGTTGCCCAGGTGCCTCATTAGCAGCCCGCTGCCGTGCCGTCAGAAGGTGGGTGGGCGGGCAGGGCACCAACTGCAGTCCGCATCCACTGCGATTGTTGCCCGTGATCCACTACACCCTCAGGTACCTAACTTAATAATGAGCGGGAGGTGCCATCGCTTCCCTAGGTGTCTGGCACATCCAAGCCGCCCAGCGCCGCGAGGGTCCAACCCACCTATCTCGAGCAATCTGCCCGGCCCCTGTTGCGCTGCTTAACGGCGAGCATGCGCTACTAGGTAGGGTAAAAGAGGCTGCTCCTGACAGCGGCAAGCAGGTCCCCGCGGTCGCTAGACTGGGGCTTCCAAAAGGCACCAGAGTAAACAGCCGTGGATGCCGTGTGTAAACTGGCGCCTGGTTCGCTTGCTGCCTAAGGGTGTCGCGATGGCGGTCTGACTACGGCCAAGATCTCTCTCGCTAATACGAAGGTACTGCCTGCCAGCATCTAGCACCAAGTTACGAGGTAACGTGAGTGTGTAGGTAGATGTTGGGTCATTTGATGAAAAGACTGAAATGCAGGCAAGGAGGCCAAGGTTGACGCTGCGTTCTCGCCCGCAAGGCCAGCATGCTTGGCCAAGTCCGTCCGGGTTCCAGAGCTCGGGCAGACAATTTCATTCTGCGCCTTTTTTGGCGCCGCAATCGAGTGCAAACCGCGCGACCCTAAAACTGCACATTCAAGGGGCCGCTGGGCTGGTCGAAATCAACTCCCCGCGTTCTCGCACAAAGTTGATCGCGCTTCCCCTTTGGTGCCTGGCACCCAATGGGACACAGCGCATCGCGGGAGCTGGCGCCAAAGAGTTCCTCGTGACTTCGTTGGTCCGGCCAGCACGGCGCAAGTGATGGATTGCAGCTGTTTGCATGGAGGAAAAGCAACCTCGAGCGTCGTCTGCTGCGTGCTTGTTTGCAAGTCGACATCGGACTAGACTTCACGGTTGCACAGGTCACTGTTGTCTCGGTTCCTTCTTGCACGGTGGATCGGATACCGTGTCGCCCTGCAAACGGGGAAGGCAGGCGCCCCTTCCCTATCAGCGATACGGTATGCATTTCCAGCTTTACGCACTGTCTGGCCGTCTTTCCTGGACGCCCCGTTGCCTGCTGACCCCATGCACAGAGCAAAACCAAGTACTCCCAGGTGCAGGGTCGAGCGTCGAGCAGCTGCTCTACATTCACCGACGCTTTCTCCGCTTGATCACAAACCACATCAATCTAGGTTAGCCCCACGCCTCCAGAAGTTCCCACGAGTCCATGACCGCGCTTATGGCAAGCAGCTCACCACTTAGCGCCAGGCACTCCCAGCTGGCAGGCTTGCAGGCCTCTTGTTTGTCAGCCTGTACCTCTCGACTTCTTATTGACCTCGGAGTTGCGGGTCGCGGACTTGAATGATTGCCTTCGTTTTTCACGCAGGAGTTCCACGGGATTGCTGCGGGCGGTCTGGGCAAAGCCGTAGCCGCGATGGCAGCCTCCGGCCAGCTCCCCCCGGATCAGGATCTAGAGGACGATATTTCCATCACTTCGACCATCGAGGAAGCATACGACTCGGAAGAAGAGTTCACCGTGCTGCGTATCCTCGCCGAACGCTCATGTCAGAACCACAGCTACTATCTGGTCGAGTGGGAGGGCTGGCCACTGGATGAGGCGACCTGGGGTCCGGAGGAGGACTTCAAAGACGAGACGCTATCAGAATGGGAAGAAATCAAGAAGTCTACGGGGAGGAAAACGGCTGTGGGTTTCCGTGTTCAGGACTGGAAGGATGCACTCCTAGAGTCCATTCGACAAAGGCGCGACCGCCACGACCGCCGAAACAGGAAGCGCATCTCACAAGGTTTGATGCCAACCGACTTCTACGACAGTCGACAACATGGCCTCGATACCATCGAAGAAACCATGGACGAGGTCATGGACCCGGACGACGACCAACCTCCTGTCGAGCAATCGGCTGCCTGCGACGACGACGGTAGCAGCAGCTCAGATGATCTGACAGTGCTCGACACACTGCGTTCGTCAAATCAGAGTCGAAGGCAGCAAACTAAACCAAAACAGACTACTCAGGACGCCGCTCGCCCCCGATCCAAAGAGGTGGGAGCTGTCAGTGCTTCGTCTCCAAAGCAGAAGCGTGCCAGCAGCGACGAGGCCAAAAGTGCAGATGCTCCACAACAAAGGCCAGTGACGAAGGTGTCACAGCCTCCGGCAAAGCTGCTCAAGCCATCCGCAACGGCGGCGAAATCAGATTCGGCAAAATCATCAGGATCTCTGCGCAAAGACACTTCTAGTATTCACAAGAAGTTGCTGCCAGCTCGGCCCTTAGCCACCCAAGACATGTCTGCTTCTGTGTCGACTCGTACCGCGGCAAATCGGCCAACTGCTAGCGTCAGATCTCCAGAGGAAACCGTGAACGTATTCGCCGGCGGCAAAGTAAGGAAGCCCCGGAAGAGACTCTCGGAAGTTGTGTCCGATACAACGAAGGAGCCCCAGCTATTGAGGCTTCGGCTTCAGAACCTCGCGCAGAAACAACTTAGGGACAATGAAGGCACCCGTGCTCCGAGCCTCCAGCTTCCTTTGAGGACCAACACTCCTCCATCAACGCGGCGAAGTTCTGCACCCGATGTGTCACAGTCCAGCGTCAACGTGGACAGGGAAGCTGAAGTGCAAGCACCGAGTACCACTCGCCGATCCAGCCTGGGATCCAGTCTACCGACAAGCTCCAGCGTTCACGAGAAACAGTCGGTTAGAAAGTCTGTGGACTCCAATGATGATCAGAGGCCCCCGAAAAGGGCACGAACTGTGCATTTCGATATCGAACCCCGAGCGAAAGACACTGAAGGCTATGGCGAGTATGAGAGCCTGTTCGTCGAACAAGATGACTCCATGCCGGATGTGGATCAACAAGTTGCAGACCCCGAACCCGAGCAGACCGAAGCAACATCCGCTCCAAATTCTGGCCCTCCCACGCTCCCAATTTTGCCGCCGGTTCGCAAGGAGTGCCGTTTTGGCTCGGGAGCGGCGCAATCCTTGGGCATGAACTTTGTCGGTGTACCCGCCGAGGAGACACAGGCTTCGTGGGCTGCTCATTTCAGAGGCGAGAATGAGCTCATTTTTTCACACTCTTGCATGTCACGGGACTTCTTAGATCCTGTCTGCCCGCATGGCGAGGAGCTGTGTCGCGGTTACGCCGAGGGAGTGTCGATGTCAGAACAGCTGGATGGAATCACGAACGATATCAAAATCGGGGCGCTCGGCCTTCTGTGCCACCTAGGAGAGTTTTACGCCATCTTGTTCTCCTCCAGATCGGAAGAGTGGTCTCAGATACAAAGCCGAGGATGCCCAAAGGGAGACTCGGTGCTAGGCTTTGTCCTGTTCAAGTCGGAGCCCTGCTTGAACCCGGTTATGCTTGCGCCCTTCACATACATGACTGAAAAGCAATCTGGTTCACCGGCATTTTCGCCTGAGGAGCGCATCCCTACCGTGGATCTCGTCTTCAGATCCACGCTGAGCCAGCTACTCCCCCCGGTGTCTCAACAAGCCCAGGAGACCTCGTTCTTCCTGGCGTTTCCACCGTCGGCGGAACAAGAAGCAATCTTCATATCACAATGGTTGAAGTCCTCAACTGCTCTCTGCAACGTCAAATCCAGCTTGAAGCCAGGTGATTGGTCAAGTTTTGTCGACCAGAACTCTGGAGTTGTGGTGATCCACGAAAAGGCATTCTCAGCCATTAGGTCCTTTCCACACTTGGCCGATATGCTCCATGCCTCCAAGTCTAACTTCTTGTTCTGGCTTTTCCGTCGGCCCCTTTTGTCAATGGAAAGATTTCCGCAGATGGATCCGGCTCTTCGCGCCATCAGCACCGAGCTTTGCCCCATACTACGTCCAGGGACTGCCATCCTCGTCACACCGAGCTTTCTGGTTTCGCAGCCCCGGCAAGCGTACAACTTCTTCAAATGGGGCTTCCAAAACTTCTCTCAGACAAGTCAATCTTACTACCCGGGAAAGTTGGTGGTGTGCGCTGGCATTGAAGACTACATCTTGGGCCTGGCCAAGGAGAAGGCCGAGCTGTGCTCAAAAAATCGAACCGCCATCAAGTGGGACATGGAAGCCTATATGAAGAGCTGGAGGCTTGTCCGTGAGCTCATGTCAGAGTCAGTTGAGATAGCCGACGGCCGCGTGGTTCTCGCGCCGGACGCCATAGATGGCAACGACGAACAAAGCTTGGTCAACTGGTTTGGATGGTGGTCCATGGAGCACATCGACCAAGTGAGGAGATTTACAGTTCTTGGCTCAAGTAACCAGCGTCATGATCGCATGACCAGACTCATCCGACCTGGATGTTTCGAGCACTCGATCCAGTGCCAGAAGGAAGTGGCTCATGACGATGGCCGCGATCAGCCTCAATCATTCCAATTGGTCTACAACGACGATGGTGTCGCCATTGGCGATTTCCTCATGCAGGTGGACGAGGCAGCCCGTCATATGCCGTTCTGTCCAATCGCATTTCATACGTCTCCAGTGTCATATTGGCACGCCGACATGGCGTGGCACTTTGGCGACTACACTTCAAAGTTCCACACTTACACAGTATGGTTCAAGAAATTGACCGACTTCCTGGCTCCTAGGGGAAAGCCGGAGCCGAAGGGCAGGGTCAATACATTCTGCGGATTCTTTTACACCATTGAGGGGGCTTGGGACGGCCATACGCACCTCGGGAGTGGCAAATCCAACAGTCGTCGGCCGTGGGTGGCCATATTTCGCCCAGTCGACCTACACATCAAGCCGTGGAAATCCACGGAGTTGCTTCTATGGGATCTCAAAGCACACAGCAAGGCTTCGGCAGATGCCTCATTGCATGTGACCGATCTTATAGACGCCCAACAAGCGCTTGTGCAGATGGTGAAGGCTCAAAGTAGGATACATGTGCTTCCACTATCGCGGGTCTGGCTGGGCGGCATACCTGCTGGGGATTCAGCGGACCAGAACGCGCATCCGCTCGACATCACACTCGATTGGTTGTCCAAGGTTCGTGACAATGTCAGGCAGCGGGTGCCATTGCCAGCGGCCAAGCTCAGGGAACAGGGGTGGAAGCAGGTACAAGCTTCAGAGATGTCGAAGGGACCGCCTACTCAAACTTTGACGCGGGCGGAGGTGGAAGACATGGAGATGAAAGACGCGGGCCTGACCGACGACAAAGTGGAAGTCGCCACGAAGAAGACCATTTTCCACCCGCCGTCTGTGCCCGGGAAGCATCCTGGAGCACGCGGCTCAAGGAACCTGCTGTATGCGTGGGCCGAAGCCAAGTTGAAGGCTGGAGAGCGTGGCAAATGCGAGTATACCTTCCAACCGACGACTCAGTGGTATCGTGAGCAGCTACAGGAAGGCCGCGGGTTCCGCCATATTCAGGTCTCCAGCTGGGAGCCTGTGTTTGAGCGCTACGCCATCGACGACCCTAAGAAGGTCTGAAATGGCTGTAGGAGGTCTATACTTGCGACATTGGGAGACAAGACGAGTTGGGGTCGTGGAATAGCAACATGTCAAGATAGATTGGAACTCCATGGACGCTTCGTCAAATAAACAGCATCTATGTACAGAATGGGCCCGGGGGCGCGGACCGGCGTTCATGTTCGTGTCATCCCATAACGTACAAGCTCCTCTCAACTTGCGGCGGCGTCTTCACCGAGTCGAGCCGGGAAAGTTCCTCGTGCTCAGCAGCACGCCCTTGACCCTCCTGATATTGTCCCTCACCTTGCGTATCTCGTCCTCGGGCTCCGACTTCTTGGCCGTGCCATACATGTCGTAACCTCCGACAAATTGGGTCTGGCCGCCGTACGTCATGCCGTCGAGGTCGTCGCGGAAGACGTCGAGAAGGGTTCGTATCTCATCCATGTCCTCGCTCTGTGTGCGGAACTGGTCCTTGATGCCAGACAGCGTCTTGGCCAGGGTTGTCAGGCGCTCGGCCTGGCGCGCCGACAGGGGCTCACCCTCGCCGTCCTTGGCCTTGGCCGAGGCAAGCGGGCTGGCGGGCAGGGAAGTGGTCTGGGTGCCGATGTCGCGGTGGAACATCTCAGTAGGGTCCTCGGCGTCGCTCGCGTCCGCGTCCTCGTCGGCCGCGGCGGACACGGCGCCGGCAGCGGTCTTGGGCGGGGGAATGACGGAGACGGTCTTTTCGAGCTTGGCGACGAGGGCGTCGAGCTTCTTGGAGGAGGTGTCGTAGAGGTCGGCGCGGGCGTCGGTCAGGCTCTCGACCATGGGGCCGACGACGTATTTGCTCGTGCCGTAGAGGAGGGTGGAGAGGCCGGCGAAGGCATATAGGGTGTTGAAGAGGCCGTTTGTAGTGACGAGGGGCGGCGGGCGCTGCGGCTTGGTGAGGAATTCGGGGTAGGTGACGACGGGGGGGCGGTCGCCGGCGCTGGGCGATAGTGACGACGGGGTCTGTGTTGCTTCTTGCTGTGCGTGTTGGGCGTCGGGGACCGCACTGTTGTTCTCGTCGTGCTTCTAGAAGAGCAGAGTGTCAGCATATGCGGCCATGAGTGTATAGTCGAGCGTGGGTGCGCCAACCTGCTGTGACGTCGTCGGCTCGCCGAGGAGCTTCTGGATGTCACCGTCCTCGATGCCCTTGGACTTGAGGAACTCGGCCTTCTTGTCGCGCGACGCCGTCTTCACCTCCTCGGCCTCGAGGAAGCGGCGGGCGACTTGCAGCTGGTCCTCGGGCTGCTGGGCGTCGGTCGGCGTCTGGCCGCTGTCGCTGTCACTGGCGCTCGCACCATCATCGCCGCCGGCGGAGGCGGCCGTGGCGGCGTCGCGCTGCCATGACGGAATGGCCGGCGCCGCGGGCGATTGTTGGTCTTCGGGGTCGGCGGCCATGGCAGCTGGCGATCAATAACGAGGCATCAGTCGACTGACTTTTGCCTGTATGCGCCTGTGGTGCGAGAGGATCCGGGGGAAGCACGTCTGGCAGATGGATGCGTGGAGGACGGAGGGACGGGGTGGGAAGCGGCAAAGGTTCGGCGGCGTCCACATGCCTCGGCACAGGAGCCGGCCGAATCTGGGGAACGGGCGCGCCAGGTAGGGTGGCCTGCTAGGCATGGCGGGCGGGCGGGCAGACTCTTGTGGAGCCGAAGGGGGCCCAGCTTGAGTCCGATTAACATCACTACGCAGCCTGCATTCAATATACTAGCCGAGACCTTGCGACATGTTGGCTTGCAGACGGCGATGAAGACCCTATTGTGACCGGGGCCGTCGTCAACATCAACCTGGAGGTGTAACTCGGGTGCCTGTGCCGCCACACTCTGGGCAGTGTCCCTCCGGTGCTAACAGTTCCAGGGCAGCAGCAGTGCTTCGTGGTGCAATGGAGTCGATCCCGTCAGGCAGGCCCAGGCCACCGGGCGCCCTTGCAGAAGCTCCCAGGGCGGCGGAATCCGCTGAAGCGGAAAAGTGGGCCCCAAGGGCACCCGATCCAGCCGCGCGACACGACGTGAACCTCCCCAAAAGTGTCACCGTGCCCATCGTGAAGCCTCTGATATCGCCGCCGTTCCCTTGAGCGCCCCCGACGTTTGCCCTGACCTTCAAGAGCCTCCCGCATCCGCAAAATTCGCATCTGCTTTTCCTAGCATCCTGTCCCATTGGCCCGTGACCCTGTCGACGGTCGGTCAGCATCCTCACCGGACAGACACACACGGAAGCACAGCGCCGCCTGCAGCTCAGTCGAGAGCTAACGCATCGCGCGAAAGAGGGCGTCGAACCCAACTGCCTCTCGCGGATAGACCGTCTGCAGCGCCCAAAGCACGACACAGACGTGCCGGCTGGCAGAGCCAACTACTGGAGGGCGCGCGCGCGAACGCAGCCCAGACCCGCGGCGGCTCTTTAACCGCTCCATTCAACCTGGTCGAGCAGCACCCTGCTGCCGCCGCCGCCAGCCGTCGTCGCAAGCCCGGCCACGGTGACCCGCGATACGCAGTTGAAAAACTCGTCGCTGGCCCGCTTACAGGTAAGCCACCGCTCCCTGCGCCGCGCTCGCGGCGGCATTGCTTCACGTTGCGCGCGCTCGTCGTGATCGGCTGCCCTCAACCCCGGATGGCGGTCGCTGGCGTCATCGTCTCCGTCGCGCAGAGCGGTCGGTGCGTTTCATTTGCTTGCGCGCTCGCTGCATGCGTCCCCGTTGTTGGCTTGGCCATGGTTGGCGTCCCGTCCGTCTGTCTGGCGTACGGGGGTTGCTGCGCGCGCGCACAAGTGGCGGGTTGGATGAGATGAGTTGAGTTGAGTTGAGATGAGACGAGCCGGGAGGCGAAGGCGGCGGGCGTCGTTGGACGGCGCAGATGCATTTTGACCGCCTGCGGTTGTGCAACGTCCACACGTGTTGCCTTGGATCTCGTCGCAGGCGACCAATGATCTTGAGTCTTTTGCTGCAACGACAGCGCCGCCTCACTCCCAAGCGCTCCAAAGGGCCCCAAAGGGCCCCTTGCCCTGACGCCCCGAGCTTAACTCAACCTCGTCTCACCAACCCGCATGACAAACGAGCCGCAGCTCCTGCCTCCGCGGAACGACGACGACGACGACGACGACGGAGACGCCTAGCCTAGCCTGCCCTCACCTCACCTCACCACCGGCACCGCACCCGCCCCTTATTTCCCTGCATCCATCCCTCTCTGGTCTGGGACCGCCAGCGCGGAACCGCAGCACCTCCAGCCCAGCGCCTTGGCCCCTCAGCATGGCGTCGCGACCGCGCCGCTCGGCCGCCACCAGGGCGAATGAGTCTATTTCCGTACACGCCAGATGGGCTGACGCATCTGACAAGATTGATCGAGGCACCATGTCCTCGCGGAGATCGGGCCGCACCTCGGGCGCCTCCGCCCTGCGCGATGCCCCGTCCTCGCCTGACGACTCTAACATCAGCGTCAACGTGAAGACGTCGGCATCCAGGTCGCGACAGGCCGCCCGCGGCGCTTCCTCTCGCCGCGCCGAGAAGTTTGAGGGTGGCGAAATCGTGACGGGCACCCGGAATCGCGGGGGCCGTAAGAATTATGTGATCGACTCCAGCCCAGACGATGACGAAGAGGAGGAAGAGGAGGCGGAGATTGACGACGCCGAGGAAGATGATGATGACGTGGACGAAGACGCTGAAGGCGAGGAGATGGAAGTCGACGCCGAGGGCGAAGACGTCGATGCCGAAGGCGAGGAGGACGCCGAGGGAGAGGATGCAGATGGCGACATAGACATGGGCGTCCGCACCGCTCCCACCATCCGGGTCTCGCACTCGTCGTCAACCCGCCCCGCCGCTCGCGCAGCTGCATCCAAGATTGTGGCCGACGAAGAGGATGAGGAGGACGAGGAAGACGATGACGACGAGGAGCTCAGCGACCCTGGCGAGAGCGACGGCGGCGACCAGACCCTGGGCTTCGCAGACGAGACAATGGCCGACGACGACGAGGACGCCGAGGGCGAGGAAATTGAGGTGGCCGGCGAGGAAGACGAGGAGGACGAGGTCGAGGAGGAAGAGCTAGGAGAGGGGGGAGCCCCAGCTGCGGAACTCGACAGTGACGAGGATGGGAGCCGGGCCGCCACCCCCGACCTCGGTAAGATGACCAAACGGCAGCGGGCACGTTTTGAGGAGGAGCCTCAGGAGTACATGAAGCTCTCCGACGGTAAGATGAGCCTCGTTCACTGCCATTGTGCAGCAAGACTGACACGCCCGATGCAGAGGTTCAAGCCAAGAAGGTATTCACGGCCGAGGAACTCTCGATGCGCCGGCAGGAGATGGCCCGCCGGCGACGGAATCTTAGTGAGAAGAGAACCGAGGAAGTCAAGGTACGTCAGGCTGAACCCTTTCCCCGTCCTCCCACCCCCTCTATTGGCGCACACAAGGCACATCGTCTAACCAGCATCGACAGATGGAAACCATCAACAAACTCCTCAAGAAGCAAGCCCCCAAGATCAACCGCAAGGCCGCCGCCGCACGCGGTGCCACGCCCGAGGACGACCAGCCAAAGGCGGACCCCCTGTTCATCCGCTGGGTCAGCTCCAAGAGCGGCGTCAGCGTGTCCGTCCCCGAGGATATTGTCACGGGGCCAGCGGGCCGGGTGTTTGCCAAGGCTGGCGGTGGACTTGCATCGGGCAAGATGGTGGAGGAGGTCGCCTGAGCGCAGCCGCAAGGCATCTTCCCGCGTGTATCATTAGTTTTTGGCCATGGCTAGACTTCGACAACAGGATTCGACAACAGAGTGTCTTTATGCTTGTCGTGGGCCGGCTTGCTTTGTGCAGGTGCGGTCTCGTTGAGGGAATGTAGCCGTGACGTTTAAAAATCAAGGATGGCCCGTCTGCGGCAATTGCCAATGGCCAACATCGTGGGTGTATCCTTTCGTCACGAGCTATGAGGCAAGGCCTTGATTCTTACGAATCCAATAGAAGCCCCCATCAGATTGCACTCGCGCTTGAGCTAGCATGAGGAAGGCGGACGGGCTCAACGGCCGAGCGACAACTACCAGATCCCGCTGGCAGCGTCCGCGAACGACATCTTCCAGTCGCTTATGGCTGTTCATGGTCTCGTCGACCTGACCGTGCCGGGTCTGAGTAATCTATATCCTGTGGCCCTCTACGTAGCTCGAAGCACTGACACCACATGGCTGGATGGACGCCAGTGTCCATATGAAACATATCCGCGTTGCCTGGATGTGCAACGGAAGGTCAGTTGGTTTCTATGCCACAGATGCCTTGACGTTTGTACGGAAGCTTTAAGCGGTAGGATGCAAACGGGCTTGAACCGCAACAGCATCAACTAACAAGTGGTGAATGCACCAGCCTGTGTCTCCGGTTGGTTTTGGAGACGCCAAGAGGATGATCTCCGAGGCAGCTTGCCTCACCCCGCATGGCATGTACGTGGACTCGGTAGCATTTGGCACCCAACCCAGGTGTGCTGTGCCCGAGGATGCACCCGGCAGTCGCCGGGTGGTGCATTGGGCACGAGGCAGGCAGGAAGGGAACCACCTTGTGCATCCCTGCACGGACTGCCGATGCAGTAGCTTAGCTGTTTAAAGGCGTCTGTCGCTGCATGTCTGGGCAAGCGCGCGAACCGCTGCGATGTGTTCGCGCGTGGGAGCGGTGTCTCTTTGGGCATGCACGAGGTGAGATGTGTACGTGTAGATGCGCACCAGGGGCTCTTCAGGGTAGGCCACCATTAGTTGTACTGTATGCGGGAGGTGTTGATGTGACGCGAGGCGGATGGACGAATGGCTGGCCGTGAAAGCCAACGGAAGCGAGAACCATCGTGAACGAGGCATCTCCGCGCCAGCAGGCAGACACCAGATGGACATGCGGGCAACAAGTCCCCGCCGGGACAAAGAGGCCTTGTCCCCTGGGCGATGGGTCGGGCTGTACGGCACCGGGAGGGCGCCATACGCGGCGGACAGTCACTCGCCTGTTCGCGTCGTTTGGGCGCCGCGATGTCTCGCGTCCGGCACGGCGACAGGATCAGGAGTCGCAATGCGCGCGCAGTGTGCCTTCCCCGCACGATTGGGCGAATGGAGGGAGCTCTCTCGCGGCACGTCGTTAGTAGGTAAGTAGCCAAAACAGCACCCGGCAAGCGCAAGCCGAGGGGGGTGGTGCGCGAAGCAGCAGCCGCACCATGGTGCGGCCATGCCAGCGTTGGAGCGAGGCGAGGCGAGCGTTTGCACGCGGGCATGCACGATGGTCCGCCACGGGCCGCCATTGACCAGTGACCATTGACGCCCATCATCAGTGGCGCGCGGGGAAAGCTCTGGCTCGATGTGTGTGTCTCTCCAACGGAGCTCTACCCCCCCTGCACGCGCGGGCAGAGACAGCCACCCATTGATGGAAGAAGAAGAAGAAGGGGTTCACAGCGGCGGCAGCAGCATCAGCAGCAGCAGCAGCAGCAGCAACCGGGGGCCCTTGCTGGGTGCCAGGATGCCAGGGTCACTCAGTCACACGACCATCTGGCGGCCCGTGGCTGGACGGACGGACATCAGCCAGTGCAGCTACGCAAGTGTTTGTTCATCGAAGGGCCAGGCGGGCAATGGGCTCAGGTCTGCAGCCGCCTGACTCCACCCATCACCCCACCTCACTGCACTCGGACGGGCTGCTGGTGCGATGGGCGGTCGCTTGCCACTGCTAGCGACAGTGGTACGAACAGCGTATGTTGCGCTCCAGCAGCAGAGATAGCCGCGCCATTCGCGCGGTGTCCCAAGGGTGATTTGTCTGCCAGAACAAGAGAGGGAGACGGACACACCGACAAACAGCTAGTGGAGACAGAGAGAAAGGGCAGGGAAAAAAGCAGGCGCGCAGCTGATGGGCAAGCTCCTCCTCCTCCCAGTGCTAACTAACCTAACAGACGCTTCCAGCATAGCGGCGCCCACCCCACACGCCCGCCCACCTTCCGGCTGGGTCGTCCGACTCGGCAGGGCCACGGCCTGCTGCGTGCGGCGCCGCCGGCGTCCCAGGATCAGGCAGCTGCAGCGCAGAACCTGCAGAGCTAAGGGGAGGGAAAAAAAACCTAGCTTGGTGCATTACCTTACTTTTGCACCTTGATCTGACGAAGGCCGGTGGTGCCTTGCGGGGCGCGTAGGTCCGGAGAAACAAGTCAGTCATTGCAATGTAATATTTTTGCCAGTGCCTGCCTACAGTACCTAACGGTAGGTACTCCGTATCGGGAAGGGGCCAGCGGCCAAACCCAGTGAGTGGCAGGCGGCTGGAGCCTTGGAAGCTCCCGATCCGACCCATGGAACCTTGTCGTCAAACCCGACAAGCCCAAACTCAAGAGTCCAACGAAACGAACAAACGGCCTCGCGCAGCACCACAACGCACGCAACGCACGCTCGGAAACGCAGCGCGACGCAACGCAACGCAGCGCAGCGCACAAGCAAATCGGGCTCCGGAGACGCAAGACGCAGCGCAGAGTCACACACACACCACG
The DNA here is from genome assembly GCF_023168085.1 of Purpureocillium lilacinum. Classification (NCBI taxonomy): domain Eukaryota; kingdom Fungi; phylum Ascomycota; class Sordariomycetes; order Hypocreales; family Ophiocordycipitaceae; genus Purpureocillium; species Purpureocillium lilacinum. The sequence continues at coordinate 1,881,178 of NW_027072112.1, forward strand.
CTCACACCACACCTCACACACACACGCACACACACACCCGCCTCACCACACTCACGCCGACACACAGACGATCCAGCCCAGCCAGCCCATCCTCCCATGCCAGGTCCCCCGTCGTCGCCTCCGCCGCCGCCGACGCCAACCCCCGCCGCCGCTAATGGCTGCTGGCCCGTCATGGCGGCCAACGACGCGGGCTCCATACGACTATATGACGATGTCGCAGCCGCCGTCGTCGACGTGACTGCCGACGTCGTCGCCACCGCAACTACCAATACTGCTGCTACTGCTGCCGCCACCGCCGCCACGAGTGACCCCCGAGGGCGACGGACAGCAGGTCCAGGTCCAGGTCCGGGTCCGGGTCTAGCAACACGAAGCTCTGCGAGTCCTCCCATTCAGCCGACGACTGTGAGCGGCGGGCCGGCCACCGACGGCGATCCCAACCACGACCGCCTACTCCACGACCCTACTTGTATGCCTCGCGCCGCGGCTTCCCTCGACGACGCAACGGCTGGCACCGCCAACGGCAGCGAGCACGACGGCAACGACAAGCCATCGACGAGACACGTTCCGCCCGGTGCGGCCCAGAGTCACGGTAAGTTCCTGTCCTGATCTGCCCTGTCGCATGTGTCTTGCTTGAGCTGCTGCACTTGCGGCTCTCCTCCACCTCTGCATCGTCGACGTCGTCCCGCAGCGCAGCCGCCGCGCTGCATTCCTCGCCGTCCCGCCGGTCACGCATCATCGGCCCGGCTCTGGCGGCGGGAGACGGCAGCATGATTGGCGACGGACCTGTCGCGCATCGTGCCTCCCTCCGTCTCTCTGCGCCTTGCGAACCGAGGACTTGCATGGGCAGGCATTGTCTCGTTCACTACCTGTTATACTCTGCAGTACCTCCGGGCGATTGTGATGCTGCACCGAGACCAAAGTACCTGCACACGGAGCGCTCAAACAGTCAACACCGCCTTGTTGGCAAACCTCCGTGGCAGCGTCGCACCGCAGCTTCCTCATTTCACGTCTGCCCGTTCCGAGCGAGCAAGCGCTCCTGTCCTTCCTGCCTTGCCGCCCCGCGTCCGTCCACCTGCTCCCTGCCTGCCTCATCATCACCAGCCGCTTCTCTCTCGCCTCTCCCTCTCTCACACCTTTCACCCCTCTCTTTCGCCCGCGCCTCACGCGCTCACCGATCCCCCCGGTGCCTCCCCGAGCACCTCCTCACCTGCCAGCCAGATCCAGCCGTGCCGCTGTTGTAGGCGCTTGCGCCGCCTGCAGACGCGCGACACGGCAGGTCGGCACCGCATCTGCGCCGCAAAGCCGCCGACTGGGCACTCGGCCGTCCCAAGGCCAAGCCAAGCGCCTTGTGCGGTCAACGCCTCGCGACTGCATCACATCATTCCCACAATAGTTACACCTGACCCGTCTGCTCTCGCCAACGGGCACCCTGCCTTGCCCGTGGCTTTGTACACTTTCCCTCGCTTCACCTGATCGCGGCGGCGGCATACTCTCCAAACCATCTGGACAAAACGCATGCGTTGTAGCCGCGCATCTGTGCTCATGCCCGCCTCCTATTCTTACTGACAACCTTGCTTCCCCAGACGCCGCCCAGGACAAAGAGCCCGCTCCCGGGCAGCCACAGCGGATCGCGGCTCGGGACGGATCTGCACCAGTACACGCCCATCACCCCACGGATCACAAGCACGGTGCCTCGCCCGCCATGATCTTCTCCGACTTCTACAAGAGCCCTCGCTCCCCTTTGGCTAAGCTCCGCCATCACCACCCCCAACTCCCGACACCACCACCTACAGCTACGCCAGACTGGGTTGCCCCCGAGTACGCCGATCTCTTGAGCAAGGACAAGTCAAAGCAAAAGGAGGCAATCAAGCGCTACTTGTCGGACAAGGTCAAGACAGACTGGCAGTTCACGTGGCCGCCGCGTCCTCACGCATCCAGCGTGGTGCCCCCTGATGGCGGCATCATTGAAGGGGACGTTGGCCAGACAGGCACGCAAACAGATGGTGCCAGCAGTGGAGCACACGTGCCGGTCCAGGACGAGACCCGTGACGATGACGGTTATCAAGTGGACGAAGGCTCTGAGCTTGAAGCGCCGCCCTCCGACGATGGCCATGTAGACGACGAGGACGACGACGCCAAGTCGCTTTACAGCGTTGTCTCGGAGGATGCAGTTCACTATCGCCCTCGCATGGAGTGGACATCGGACCTCTCCGAAGATGAAGCTCCCGCATCGTCCGCCCATTTGCGCTTCGATGGCACCGACTCGATTCAATCGGCCGCGACCTCCTCTGCGCTCGATAAGCGTGCCCGCCGGCGCAGGGCACTGCGTGAGGAGATGCAGTGGAATAAAGGCTTGGCCTGCTTCGAGGCTCGCCGCAATGCCTGGACGAGCGCGAAGACCGTCAGGGTACGAAGCAAACCTGCAAGTCCTCCGCCCACGTCTCCGCGCTCGCCTCGGCGGTTCTTCTTCCGCCACTCCATGTCCGGATCTCCGCCCAGTTCCGTCCCTAGTGCGGCCGCGACGAGCGTCGAGGGGTCTGGTACCATATCCGACACCTCGTCCGTGGCCAGGGATGCCAGTGACAAGGAATTGAGAAGGCACCGAACACAGGGCTCGTCTGTCTCAGACATGGCGGCCGCCAAGCTATACCCCGTCGAGACGTTGCTGCCGATCGGCCAGCCGCTGCTGCCCCCCAACAATCCGCTGCGCGCCTGCATCTCCCCAAACGTCTACATGAGCCTCTACGACAAGGTCATTCTTAACAACCTCCAGCCCGCATGCCCCGTCAACCTGTCTGACATGCTGCGTTCCTGCGTGGTCGGGTGGAAGCGCGACGGAGAATGGCCTCCCAAGCCGTCTGCGCCCGACCCAATCGCCGCCGCGCGTAAGAAGAAGAAGGCCCCGGCGGCTGGCAACGACAGCGGCGTCAAAGCCGCCAGGCGGATGAGCTTTGGCATTTTGGGCCGCGAGAAGGACAACAAGGACGAGGACTCACGGACTGGTAAGGGAATCCGTCGAAGCCTTCAGAGGGCCTTGGGATTCAACGTCAGCTCAGGGAACCACGACAACGTGGAGAAGACCAACAGGGTGTAATGGCAAAGTAATGTGGCAAAGCATGACATTTGTGACATGGATGGGCATGGTTGGCAACGGGCGTTGAGGTGCGATTAGCATGGGCGAGCACGACGCATCGGTTTCAGACGAAGGGATAGCCGGGTCCGGGTTCTTGATTTGCATATACCCCAGCGCGAGTGGCGAAAGAGAGGCTGCCTAGCATTATCGGTGTAATGGATTCAAGCGCATTTTGACGAAAGGGTTGAGTGTCTATCCTTTATGGGAGACTTGACAGGTAAGGAGTTCGTCGTCCCTCATCCATACGTGCTACAAGGGGACTGTGATGCTGTCCTGGGAGACGAAATACAGACCTTCGCAGATCTGATGTTTATGCCGCGACCCATTCTGGGGCTAGGGAACGCACAGGCGACTGTGAACTTACGAAACCGATATAGAGAAGGCAGAATCCTTTCTGAAAAAAGAAACAACAATATTTTGCTACTCTATGGGCTAGGAGAAAGTCTGAAGCGTCCAACTCTGCACACAAGTTACAATCTGGTAATAACTGCCGCCGGGCCACCACCCGCAGGACGATGACGGGACCCCTAGAACAAGGCTCCCTGCGGCTCCCCAACCAAAAAGGCCGCCACATCGGCAAGCTCGTCGAGGAGGCCCCTCGCGTACTCGGCCCAGCTCTCGACCGTGACAATCTCGAGCGTCATGCTGCCGCCGTCGATAAAGGCCTGGATCTTCCACTCGCGGAGGGGCTCCTCGTGCGGGTACACCGTCTCCATGCGGCCGCTGGCGGCGGCGAACGGCAGGGTCTCGACGTGGGCGACGTCCTGGTGTACGACCGAGTCGAACCAGTCGGGCGTCGTGGACGGGTCCCAGTCGGTGCACTGGGCCATGATCTCGCTGAGGCCGACGCCTTCGTGCGCCGAGGACGCGACGTGCTGGTGCTGGATGTGCGCCAGGAGGTCGGCGACGGTCCAGCTGGGCTCGAAGCGCACGCGCACGGGGACATACTGCCAGCACGGCCCGGTGACGGCGTCGGCGTTGGGGAAGTCGATGTTGCGCCCGCTGACGACCTCGCCGAAGACCACGTCTTTCAAACCCAGGCGCCGGGCGAGGCACAGAGCCCACGCCGCCGTAGGGAGCGTCGCAACGGTGACGTCGCGGGGCCGGGACGAGATGTCGACCGACTTTTGAATGGCAAAGTGGTTCGTCTTTTCCACGCGGACATCAGGCTTGAGGATGGTCATGGCCGAGCCGGCGAGGAGATCGCGCCAGTACGGAATACTTGCGGGAACGCTGCGGCTTACAACGTGGCCCACGTATGACGAGAACGGAATCGACGCTGGGACGGGTGCGTTCTCGTACAACGCCGAGAGCTGCTTCAAGAGAATAGGTAGGCAGATCTCGTCGTATTGCGCATGCGAGATTCGGAAGATGAGGCAGGACTGCCCGGCAATCGACTCGACGAGGAACCACTTGACAAAGCACGAGCCGAGCGGTATGCTGGTCAAGACGTCGAGCTGGCAAAGCTGCTTCGAGAACGCCTCAACGTCCACATCAGTAGCATACTCGACGAAAGGGCAACGCATGTCCTCGATGACCACGCCGTACCCCTGTCCGGCATGCTCAACGAAAGCCGTTCTGAGAATTTCATTCCGCGACACGAGCTCATCGCATGCCTTTGCGAGACGAGCCCTGTCAATAGCGGCATCAAAGTACATGAGCTCGTAACGCGTAGAGAACTTGGGCATTTGCGTGGTACCCTTGACAGCAACCTGCTGAAGGGGTCGGGTCGGCAGGACATTGGACACCTGCCAACTTTGGTCTGCCAGCTGCGGCCTGACCACAGTTTCCACGAACTCTGCGACATCTGGAACATCCAGCAGGGAGAACGGAGCAACACCCTCAGTTACCTGGGTTGAAGCAACGTCTTCCTCCATGATGCTTGCCATGTCGTATAGAGACCGCTTTTGAAACATTTGCATGACGGTGAGCTTGATGCCCTCTGAGCGTGCCTCAGACACCAGCTTCATGGCCGTGATGGAGTCGCCGCCCAGGAGGAAGAAGTTGTCGTTGAGGCCAATCTCCTCCTCGCTGATGCGTAGTACCCGGCTCCAGAGGCTTCTCAGCTTCTTTTGACGGCGAGACGTCGCTGATACCCGCTTCACGGGCTGTTGGCTGGAGTTGAGGCCGCTGACACTCGAAACGTGAACCTTGACGAGTTGGAGCTGACCATCGCTATATTTGGCAAGCTTGCTCGTCTTGTAGAACTTCCCTTCGGCTGGGTTGGCCCCAACCTTGCCCGTCCAGGACGGATCTGAAAGAATGGGAAGGTCGAGCTCGGACGTGCTCTGCACAATCAGCTCTCCCACGCCGCCCACTGGCACGAGTTGATCTTGAGCCTGCGAGTTGACAAGATACGCTGCCAGTGCTCCGGGATATTGGCCAAATACGGCGGTGTTCGTTGTGGCGGCAACTTGAGACTTGATCTCGGAATAGTCGTCATCGGTGAGGCTCCAAACGGCACCAAGTCGCCTACTTGGCTCGGAACAGAGTGCCTGGACGACCGTCTTGAATTGGCTCAGAACCTTCTCCATAAGCGGTGACGTTACTGTGTTGGAGTCAAAGCTGGCCATGACTAGGAAACCTTTAGGGTCGATGGAGCAAACCAGCATCAGCGCATAAGTGTTGAATTTGAGAGCCTCTTGCGCTGCCTCAGCGTCGCCAGCGGGGACCAGTCTGTTCGCAGGGAGATCCGTATCCTGGGACGGCTCTCCCTCCGTGCTGGGATGCAAGACTAGCCCTGTTCGTAGCTCACACGCTTCCAGGGCGTCAGGGCTGAGTCTGCGGATGTACTGCAACCCAAAGTGCTCGTGCGGTATCTGAGCGACGGTCTGCTCCTGAATGGACTGAAGGTATTCCGCCACGGGCACCTCCTTGTCCGCTTGAACGCGAACAGGAACAGTTGTAATCATGGGCCCTTCAATCTCCTCGGCTCCAATAATGGGAGCATTGCGTCCGGTCAGCGTCTCTCCAAAAATGACATCGTCGCTGTTGATATACTGAGAGACGACGAGGGCCCACGCCGCCCGGATCACGGTGGCAACGGTGGCGTTGGAAGCTGGGAGATTTTCCAAAGGCACATAAACTTCGAGCAGAGAATCGGCCTTTGTCTGGTACCCCTGAAATGGAAGTGCTGGGAACTGCGGGCCGTTGGCGCCCTCAAGCTGTTCGCGCCAGTAGGACTCCGAATCCGCCCTGTCGACGCTGCTGAGGTATTTGATGAAATGCTTGAAGTCGGCCGGGCGATGCAGAGTCTCGTTCTGGTACGCCTTGTTCACGCGCTCGACGACCAGCGGCATTGCCCATCCGTCGTACAATGCGTGGTGCATCGTCAACACGAAACTGACGTTGCCTGTGACGCTGTCGTTAATGACAGCATAGCGAACAAGCGGCTTTCCGAGGTCCATATCATTGTCACGATCCGAGACTAGATACTCGGTCAAGTTGGATCCGTAGTAGCAATCAAGCTTCCCTTTGATGACTGCTTGGACGAGCCCTCGACCACGCACTTGGACAATCCGTGTGCGGAGAATTGGGCAATTCTGCTGGGCTGTATCGAATGCCGCGATCAATCTGTCTGCCGTCGCAGCATCTGCCAGCTTCACAACTCTCTGCGCGACGTAGGCTTCTTTCACTTTGGCTGACAGAGCCATCAATGCCTCCTGCAAAGGCGTGCAGGAGTAGATGTCATCGACCAAATCTTGATCGACGTGACAGAGACTGGCCACCTCCTGTTTGGCCTGAATGACATCCCAGTCTGGCTCCAGCATCGAGAACGGAGGAACGTGATCCTCAGAAGCGGCCGAGGTGTTTTTGCTGCGGGCCGCCATCATGTCCAAGGAAGGGTTTGTGAAGATGTCTGCGACAGTGATGGACAGGCCTTCGTCTCGAGCAGCTGCGACGAGCCTCATAGCTCGCAGCGAGTCACCTCCCACGGCAAAAAAGTTACTGTTTCGGTAAACCCTTGTGTCTTGGCCGAGGACTTTGTACCAAGTTCGCTGGAGCAGCCTTTCTTGCTCTGTGTGAGGATCCTCTTCTAGGCTCTCTCCAGCACCAGCACCGGCAAGCCGTTCTCGTGGCAAAGCCACACCAATCTCCCGCAGTCTCTTGCGATCTGTTTTTCCAGAGACCAAAGACGGCATGGTGTTGAGAGTAACGAACACTGCCGGAACCATGTATCTCGGAACTCGCGCGCCCATTGCAGTATCGATGGTGGCCAGCGCAACTGCCAGGTCCGGCGACGGCTCTGTCAACAAATCGCCTGATGACCCAGTGATGGATGTTGAAGGTTCAGATAGGAAAGCGACTAAAGTTGGGGAGCCATTCTCGGGCTTGATGACCTCTGCGGTGACCTTGACTCCGGCAGGAAGGCAGCTTTGTAGGTGATGCTCGACTTCGGTTAGTTCAACTCGCTGCCCTCGGAGCTTCACTTGCTGATCCTTCCTTCCAACAAACTCTATGGATCCCAGCCTGTTAGCCTCATAGCGGACCAAGTCACCCGTCTTGTAGAGGCGGCCCCGACGGCCCGGGAACGAGCCGTAGCCACGAGTCAACCAGGCTGGGTCCTCAATAAAGACTTCTGACGTCTTCTCTGGTTCGCCCAAGTAGCCCACTCCCACCACTGGCCCTTCGACCAGGAGCTCGCCGACCTCTCCAACGGGCATGAGGATATCGTGGTTATCGGGATCTGTAATCCAGGTTGATCCGCCGACGCCCTTGCCAATACCAGTTGAAACGCCAACCGTGTTGTTGATGGTGCAGCCAACCGTACACTCCGACGGACCATACGCGATGACCAGGCTGGTTGTTTTCCCCCAAGCGGCAGCATCGCTCGCCGATACTGCTTCTCCTCCTAGACCCAGGACCTCTAGGGAGGGTATAATGTCCGAGTCCAGGACTCTGGCGACTGACGGAGTCATGTGTACCATGTTGGCCTGGCTCTTTCGTATCGCGCCGCTCAAGTCGTTCATCCTATCCGATTCCGAAGGGACGCAGATCCTACCGCCAGTCGCCAGTGTGCAAAGCATGCAGTCGATGCTCACGTCGAAGGCGTAAGATGGAAAGTCAAAGACGCGGGAGCTGCTCTTGTAGCCCACAGCCTCAGCGCGGGGGATGGCGCCGCTTGTGTAGTTCTCGTGGGAGATGACGACACCCTTCGGTTTGCCCGTGCTCCCGGACGTAAAGATGATGTACATGGGCGTTGCTGCGGGCACCTGCGGGAGCGCTTCGTCTTGAAAGTCGGGGCTATGGTCGAAATAGTCCTGCGAAACCGCCAAAACCTGACCCCTTCCACATATCCTTCTTCCGAGCTCGCTCTGGAGCACCGAGGTTACGACAAGCTGAGCGTCTGTTTGCTCAACGATCGTTTGGAGTCTGGCTTCTGGCTGACTGGGATCAGTCAGGGAGAACGTCGCGCCTGCTTTCATGACGCCGAGCAGCGACACGACTGCCCACTTTGACTTTTCGAAGCATAACGGCACCTGAGTCCCAATGTCAACACCCCTTTGTCTCAGTTGTCGCGCAAGCTTGGATGATAGCTTGTCAAGCTCCTTGTACGTGAGACTTCCATCCCAGGACTGGACCGCCACGGCGTCGGGTTGCGTCTCGGCGATTTCGCAGAAAAGGTCGTGCATGCAAGTTGATATGCGGGGCGGTACAACCTCGTTCCATCTCCATATCGTTTCAAGGTTGTCGTCGAGGACAAATGCAGCTCCGTTACGTTGTTTCGGAGACTGGCTGGCCGGCTCGGGGACATCGGCGGCTGGGCTGGGCTGGACATCGATGCCAGCATCGGCTGCCTCATCGACTGAAGGCATCTTGAGGATTGTTGCAGGCAAGCTGGCACCGACGCCGATCTAAGCCAAGGGTCGAGCAGATGGCATGTGTTCCTAAGCCAACGATGAGTTGCGTTGCTAGCGTCTGCCGTACGTGAAGTAAATCGAGGTATGAACCGAGCCAGGATCGCTTCCCAGTTGACAACTCCTGTTCACTGCTTCTACTCTGGCCCGTACCCATCCTCGCGCGTCGCGCACCTGAGCTCCCGCAGAGCTCTCCTGTCGACAACGCCCAGCTCGGGTCATGATGAAAGAGTGCCCCTCCATATTCAAGCCGAGGGGTGCGTGTAACAACGCGATGTCCCATGGGCGGGCTTGGACCGGGGTCATGGGCGAATCAGAGCATGGCGACCCGAGGGTACATTGGAGGAACATTGGAGTTCCTGGATCAGATAATGCGAGAGCGCAAGATGGCGCCGGACCATGTGGAGGGCGCCATGGCTTGCATCATTTGTGGGTCCGTTGGGTGCAACGCCGGGGCGGGGTCGCGGATCTGATAACTCTTCTGAGCGAGTCGAGTCGAGTCCAGGTCGACGGCGGGCGGTGGCGAGGGACAAAACAGCCGAGGACGGTCGTGGGTTGATCAAGAGTGCTGAAGCCAGACAGGGGCCAGCTTGTAGTTGTTGTTGGAGACGCGCGTGGACGAAAATGGTGTAAGTCTTAATTAAGACACTGTACTGTGCTGGGGTGCAACCGAGTCTGACTTGGCGGCAGGTGCGAATGACGCACATGCGCATGGTAAAAGCAGGCAAGCGCAGCCCTCCTGCTCCTGCCGTGCGGCGTTGCACAAGGCGGTTGCCCCTCGAGCTCCTCCGTAGTGCTCGTACTTTGTAAATTGTGCCCCTCCATCATCCTCGGTCTCCTCTCTTCAATGTCACCCACTCGCCTTCTCACGCGCAACTGCAGGTCCACCCGAACCCACGTAAACGCATCTCATCGTCATGCATGGGCGAAGCGGTGTCGGCCGCCTCATGCGTCGGGGCCCCGACGAATCCACTTCCAGGCACTTTGCACGCGCTTAATGGCAACATAACCGGCGGAGGGCCAGTGCCGAGATCCATCGCCGCCCGCCATTGCCTCCACGGCCAGCTATGCTGCTGGTGAGCATCCGGCGAAAGCAAGGGTCCAACAATTGCCGCACCAAGTGGCGCCCGCCGCGTATTGGTGGAGGGCCACATTCGACAGCCCCGAGACGACCGTTCCTTGCTTGGCCCTGGACAAGAAGACGGTCGTCTCCGCCGCCAATGCAGTAGTCGAGCAGCCACCACGCCCCAGAGATGCGTCTTCCTTCGCCGCCGTGACGTACTTGTACCGAGTACTCGACGCGTCTGATACCCTGTCCGCGCCATCCCACTCTTTGGCGCCACCTTTTGATCTGATAAAAATTTTCTCCTCGCTGTCTTGTGCTCTTTCAGGATGCTGGAACCGAGGCCGAGGTGGAGAGGCGACGGCGCCGTGGAGGCCCAGACCCCTCGTTGCTCCAGTTGCGAGGCAGGCGAAACGTAACCACATGCTCATCTTATCTGATCATCAGATTAGATGGAGCCTTGGGCTCACGAGGGGCTGCACTGAGACGGCCGCCGCAAGGTTGCCGAAGGTCTCCTCGGCAAAGCTCGGGGATTCCATGACGCACGGAAGTCGTGGATACCACCCAATGCCCCTCTGCCCGGGTCGGCGAGATCGCCTGGGGCTAAAATGGTCGGGTGGACGATTCGATGCAGGATGGACACTTTTCGACGCATGGTCACCATTGGACGCTCGCCTCTTGCATCATACAGTACCCATACAGCGCCTAAGTTGCCTCCATTGCTAAGGACGAGGCCATCTTTGAGCCTGTACCGCCGCTCACACCTTGCGGGTCTTGGCCTCATGCTGCTGTCCGGCCTATCCTGGATCAAAGGACCCCATACTGCTACGTAGTTGGAGGCCATTGGCAGTCAGTCCATCGTGACTGCTTCTTTCGCTTGGACTTGCTCTGCAGACACATTGCCCGCACCGCATATAGACGTCCCGCTGCTAAAAGCGTCTGCACGGCAGATCATCCGACAACAGACCCATCACTCCGTAAGGTAAATATACACCTTCCCGGCAGGCGTTGCCCTGAACCGGTGCGGCAGTCCGAGCATGGCCACGGAACCGACGACACCGTCCATCCGGCACCAGGACGAGGACAGCACTGTCCCTGCGACACAACGCCTTTCTCTCGTCCACGGCCCTGTCGACCCTCCTCTTGTCGACCTCACCCTCGGCGAGCTCCTCGAGCTGCAGACATACCAGCATGGAACCCACGAGTGCATCGTCATCCCTTGGACGGGAGCCCGCTGGACCTACAGCGACCTCAACCAGCAAAGCTCCTCGCTCGCCCAGGCCCTCCTCGACATGGGCATCGGCGTCGGCGATCGCGTTGGCATCATGGCAGGCAACTGCGAGCAATACGCGGCCGTCTTCTTCGCCGTGGCCAAGATAGGCGCGGTCCTCGTCATCCTCAACAACACCTACACGCCCACCGAGGCCATGTACGGCATCGAGTTTTCCGACTGCAAGGTGTTTTTCACAACCAAGACGATTGGGAAGCTCGACAACACAAAGCTGCTGGCTGAGCTCAGGGGCAAGAAGAGCGAGGGAAAGGGGCCTCAGGTGTTCATACTGCGCGGCGAGTCAAGCGGATACACGACGTACGATGATCTTACCCGGGCAAGTGGTCGCAAGAACCACGACCGGCTGTATCGGGCAATGAGGCGGGTGCTGCCTCACCAGGTGGTCAACCTGCAGTTTACGAGTGGAACGACAGGCATGCCCAAAGCCGCCATGCTCACGCATCAGTAAGTGGAAGGCCCGGATGAGCTGACACTAGGAATATATGAAAACTGACAATGCACCAGCAATCTGGTCAACAACTCGCGGTTCATTGGCGACAGGATGCGCCTCACTTCCGAAGACATCCTCTGCTGCCCGCCACCACTCTTCCACTGTTTCGGTCTTGTCCTAGGCTTGCTGGCCATTGTCACCCATGGCGGCAAGATTGTCTACCCAGCCGAGGTCTTTGACATCCCCTCCACGCTGCGAGCAATCTCCGACGAGGGCTGCACAGCAGTACACGGCGTCCCGGCCATGTTCGACTCACTCTTCCAGGCTGAGTTTCCAGCCGGCTTCAGCTGCGAAAGGCTGCGAACGGGAATCATCGCCGGCGCTCCAGTTCCTCGGTATCTCATGGAGCTGCTGGTCAATCGCTTTGGCATGTCCGAGTTCACGAGCAGCTACGGCCTGACCGAGGCGTCGCCGACGTGCTTCAACGCCTTCACCGACGACGCGATGGACACGAGACTCACGACCGTCGGCACCGTCATGCCGCACGCCCAGGCCAAGATTGTCGACCGGGACGGCAACATCGTACCCGTCGGAACGAGAGGCGAGCTTTGCATGGCGGGCTACCAGCTGCAGGCCGGCTACTGGAACAACTCTGAGAAGACCAACGAGGTCATGGTTCGAGACGCAGCAGGCGTGCTGTGGCTTCACACTGGCGATGAGGCAGTCTTTGACGAGAATGGTTACTGCACCATCACAGGCCGCTTCAAGGACATCATCATCCGAGGTAAGAACCCTCATAGCTGTGGTATTCCACGTCCCTCGTGAAGGAACCCGGTGCTGACAAAATCAGGCGGCGAAAACATCTACCCTCTCGAAATCGAGGAGCGCCTCATGGCCCACCCATCTGTGTCCCGCGCCGTCGTCGTCGGCCTCAAGGACAAGCACTACGGCGAGGTGGTGGGCGCCTTCGTGGAGCGTACGGAGAACAGCGCGCGGCCCAGCGACGCCGAGCTGCGCGACTGGGTGCGCACGCAGCTCGGCAAGCACAAGTCGCCGACGCACGTCTTCTGGCTCGGCGAGGACGGCGTGCCGGGCGACGTGCCCCTCACGGGCAGCGGCAAGGTCCGCAAGTTTGAGATGGCCAAGCTGGGCGACGAGATGCTGCACCGGCGGGCTAAGACGGCCAAGTTGTGATCGAAGCGGGGTTGTTGTGATTTGTTATTAAACGGCTGTGCATAGAAACGCGTACTTTGGGCATGAGGTGGTCCCTCGCTGTCGGACCACGAGCAAAAAGCTTAGACGAGACTGGGTATAAAGAGACCTTGGCAACAGAGTTACCAATTTTCTGACTATTCTCAACACGACCGTTTTGTAAGACGTTACGACATGTATGTAGTGACGAAGCTCATCTCATCATGATGAAATAAATGCTTCTTGAAAGCCCGCCCGGAACAACACACATATGTACCCAAGACAATGCCACTGTCCCGCTCTGCCCTGTCGACTCCTCACAGCTTCGGCACCAGCCCGATCCTCATGCCTCCCACCGCCTTCTCATTCTCGGCCAGTGGGCACAGCTGGAAGAACCTGCCGCGGGGGCAGCGCACAAAGGCGCTCCGCTTGTGGGGCAGGTCGACAAACTTGTCGAGGCCGAAGCCGTGGATGAGGTCGTACATGACGACGGTCGAGTTGGTGTCCTTGGGCTCGCCGACGACGTACATGGTGCGGGGGTCGTCGAGGAAGAGGTAGTGCATGAGGCTGCTCCACCAGGCGGACACGCGGTGAGGCCCGCGGAAGCGCACGTCGCCGACGAGGGAGTGGCGGCCGCGGTCAAAGTCCTCGGCGTCGTAGTATCCGCCCAGGCGGTCCTCCTGCGCACGGGGGTGTCAGGTCAGCGTCTCACTCCACGGCAGGCTTTGGTAGGAAACGGAATAAGAGGGGATGAAGCTGCACGTACCTTGGCCCAGTACACCTCAAAGTAGGCAAAGTAGGTGTCGTCCCACTTGGCCAGGATGGCGAGCTGGTGAGGATCCTCGTGTATGTTGCGCAGGTACTGGCGATGGTGCTCCACCGTGCCGGACTCGTTCCACCCCTGCGAGACGCGAGGGTCGTTCTGCCACTCGTGGAACAGCCTCAGGTGCTCTGGGTCCTCCCAGTCGAGCGAGACCATGGAGAAGGTCTCCTTGAGATGGGGGATCCAGCGGCTGTACACGACGGCTCCGGGCGCGGGCTTGGCGGGCCGGACGGGGTGCCATGTCTGCTGGTAGCGCTCGGGATCTTGGGGATCACCGGCTGAGGCGACTGTGATTGTGTGTTGTAGAGGCGTGAGAGGGTAAGAAGCCAGAGGATTCGGGCCCGAGAGCGACTTGGGCGACTCGTCGGGGCACCAGACGGGGCGCGGGCCAAAGGGCGAGCCGGCGCCTTGCCAGAAGGTGCTTCGAAGAGCGACGACGACGCTCTCGTCGGTCTTGGTGGAGGGGACTTTCTTCTCGCGCGCCGGAAGCGGGTGCTCGATGGCGAGCAGGACATCCGTCAGCTGCTGGGCCAGAGTCGAGGCATTCTGGCCCTTGAGCTCGAGGCGGAGCAGCTCCTCGGCCGGGCGGACGGTAAAGAGGAAGTAGAGAAGGAGCCAAGCTTGCGCCAGCGAGGGCGCCTCAGCTCCGTCCCAGACGACCGTCGAGCATGGCGATCGCCTCGCGCGGGCCCAGGCGCTGTTGTTGGAAGCGGGAGGAAGCTCGCTCGACTTGAGGTGCGCGGGCTCCGAGAAGGCCACGGCAGGGTTGCCGAGCTTGCTGGGGAGCTGTGTCCGGGAGGTGCTGGGCTTTTCTTGAAGCCGGTAAAAGGGAGCCTCGTTCCGGCTGGCTTGCTGGATGGCGTACTCGGTGAGGTACGGATGAGGCAGCTTGAGGACGGTCTCGTCGGCCGACAGAGACGCCAGCTGGATCACCAGGGGAGCAGTCATTATGCAGGATGTAGCTGTCCTCGGAAGCAACGTCAATGCACGATGGAAGTGTTGGACGACTCTCGAACCAATTGGTGGGAGAGGAGGACTTGTCGACTGAAGACGCAGTGTTGACGAGGCGCCGTCGTGACAGCCGAAGCTACCCTACCTCTACAACCTCCACCAGCACCACCACGAGCTTTGTCCCAGGTCTCTGCTGTGACCTCATCTTGTGGCGTGGCGCTTTCGTACCTACGTATCCAGTATAGGTAGCTACACCCAGAGGCAGACTCAAGGGTCTACGACGGGGCGCTCCGGTGTGCCAGCCCGCTGGATCCTCCGCTGGACAGAGGGGAGAGGATCGCCGACCCCTCGGGGGTTTAGATCAGCCCGCAAGCGAGCCCCGATCACGCAAGACCTCATCGAGGGGCCTCGGAGGAAAGAAGTTGCTAGATGCTGCAAGTCCGACGGGGCCAGCATGGGCGATGCGACTTGGAATCCATGCGGCGCTCCGCGCGGTCGTCATGTCGGCCGATGCGTTTTCGTCCATGGACGCACGCCCTCGACACGCCCCCCGTCCCCGGCACCACCAAGGGCCACCTCCGACTGTGGAGCATCGACCGGGGTTCAAAGGAAGCGAGCGACCAGGCGCAGAAGGTACAGGTACAGGTACAAGTACAAAGAAGTGCAGCCGACGGCAGAGAGATGCCCCTCGACCAGGAGCAAAATTTCCCTCATTGACGGAGGGGCCGAAAACCGCGCGCGTGGGCAAAGTGAAGCCTGCGCCGGCCGATTAGCCGGTGCGCTTTCGTCCTGGGCGGCTGTGACGGGGACGACGATGCCAGCTGCGGCGTTAGGAAACGGTTCGTCCAAGTGGCCGGTGCCTCGTGCTACGCACGCAAGACGAGATGGAATAAAGTGTTGGAGACAGAATATTCCGTAACTGCTGTTGTGCGCCCCCAACGCCCGGAGAATTAGTAGCCCTGGCCCTTGCCATGCGTGCCTTCCGTGACATTGGTTTTGGGGGCCCCGATGGCGCCTGCCTTTTGGCACGTTGTTGGGTGGTGGCGCACCGCGTCGGATCTGATAACCTTGTTGTGAATCGAATTTGCTGGGCTGGTACGTACCGCTACTGGCGCACGGGCCAGCGCGGCCCCCTTCCATGCAATCCTGCTGGCATCTGATAAGCACCACCAACGTACTGTACTCGGTACACCGACGGCAGCCGCAGCACAAAAACCGCGACTCCACAATGGTCCCTGCTGGACGTGCTTCCCGGCCGGCTTTGCGGTCCGACAACGGCGCAAGAGAGAGAGTCGACGACCATGGGCACAGGCACGCTTGTTGGCCAGGTGGTCGCTAACGATGTTGGGCAGCACCCCACCAAGGTTGGGGGGGGGGGGGGAGGGCCGGCGAGACGGGTTCATTCACGATGCCTGCCGTGCGAGACTATGCAGTGAAGTGTTTTGCTGCCCGTCCTTTGCCGCCTGAGCAATGCGAGTTCCCGCGGTCTTTGGGTGAGACCAGGGCTGTCGCAGTCCCTGAAGCCCAGAAATTCGCCCAGTGCCACCAATTGACAGCACGACTCGCATACCCCTGAAGCCGCCGAGAGACTGCCACGCCAGCGCCTCCAAGCGACCAACCTCGAAGCGCAACGAGACGGTGAAGGCATCCAAGCAGCACCGAGGTGTTGACATGAGGTAGTGGCTCTTTCATTGCATGCATCCTGCTTCGAGCGCTCAGCCATAGTCGCGGGTAGCGGTACCTGATATTGCCCAACTGAAACAGTCTCGGCGGTAGTTGGTCACCCTGCCGAAACTGACACTGCCTCGCCTGTCCCTCATCGATCTCGCCTGGAAGGTCCCGCTTTCAACCTCATCTTCGTAGCATCTGCAACACAGGCCTCACCCCTACCCCAGCCCTCGGGGCCACAAACCCCAGGCACATTTCTCACAATGAGCCACGAAGACGCCCCAGTCCTGTCCAAGGCGGACGGCAGGTCTTATGGCGCCATCTTGTCAGATTCTGATAAACCCGCGGCTCGAGTCAACCAGCGCCAGATATCCAGCCCTGGCAACTACAGCAGTGACAGCGATGGTCAGCACGACGAGGAGGAACGCCTTCTCGATGGCCAACATCTACAGGCTGGAGTGCAGAGCATCGAAGCCACGACAACAGTATGGACACAGACGGCGCTGGTCGCAGCCTATATCATGATCTGGGTCATCTACTTCGTCAACACCACCCAGCAGGGCGCCACAAGCTCCCTCACGCCCTGGGTCACCTCTGCCTTCCAGCAGCACTCGCTCACCCCGACCGTCACCCTCATGAGCCAGATCATCGGCGGAGTGTTCAAGCTCACCCTCGCCAAGATCCTCGACGTTTTTGGCAGGCCACAGGGCTACCTCCTGTCCATCATCCTCACCACTCTAGGCCTTGCCGTCATGGCTGTCTGTCGAAACATTGAGACGTACGCGGCTGCGCAGGTGTTCTACTGGGTGGGCTTCAACGGCCTCGACTACTGCCTCAGCATATTCATTGCCGATACCTCGTCCCTGAAGAACCGGGGCCTCGTGTTTGCGTACTCGAGCTCCCCGTACATAATCACGGCGTGGCTGTCGGGGCCGATCTCCGAGGCATTCCTCAACGGACCCGGCTTTCGTTGGGGCTTTGGGACTTTTGCGATCGTCACGCCAATCATCACCTTGCCGCTGTATTTCCTGTTCATGCAGAATTACCACAAGGCCAAGCGACAGGGCCTCATTCCCAACAGGAAACATGACCAAGGGCCGTCGCAGACTTTCGCGTACTACGCGCGAGAGTTCGACCTTGTTGGCGTGCTGCTGCTCTCTATTGGGCTGGCTCTCTTCCTCTTGCCATTCAACATCTACTCGCGCCAGGAGCTGGGTTGGCACTCGCCCATGATAATCTCCTTCCTCGTTACCGGCATTGTGCTCCTCGCCCTGTTCGCTCTGTGGGAGTGGCGATACGCCCCCGTCAAGTTCATCCCCTACAGCCTCCTCATGGACCGCACCGTCTTCGGCGCCTGCATCCTCGCGTGTGTCAGCTTCATCAGCTACTACATATGGGACTCCTACTTCAACTCGTTCCTGCAAGTCGTCAACGGCCTCTCCGTCACGCAGGCGAGCTACGTAGGGCAGGTCTACAGCGTCGGCACGTGCCTCTGGGCGCTCGTCGTCGGGCTTCTGATCCGCAAGACGGGCCGCTTCAAGTGGCTCGCCATGTACTTTGGCGTGCCGCTCCTCATCGTCGGCGTCGGCCTGATGATCAAGTTCCGCCAGCCAAACGTCCACGTCGGGTGGCTGGTCATGTGCCAGGTTCTCATTGCCGTGGCTGGCGGCACCATCGTCATTTGCGAGCAGACGGCTGCAATGGCGGCGGCTTCGCACCAGTTCGTGGCCGTCGTGCTCGCGGTCGAGTCGATGTTCGCCGCGCTGGGTGCGGCCATTGGCCTGACTGTCGCCGCCGCCATCTGGCAGGCCGTGTTCCCCAGGAAGCTGCGGGAGTATCTTCCCGAGTCGGAGCTCAAGAACCTGGACAAGATCTACGGCCGGCTTGACGTCCAGCTGTCGTACCCCTTGGGGTCGCCCGCGCGGATCGCCATCCAAAGGGCGTACGGCGACGGGCAGAAGATGATGCTTCTGGGCGGGACATCGGTGCTGATAGTCGCACTCGTTGCAGTGGCGATGTGGCGAGACATCAATGTCAAGAACATCAAGCAAGTGAGAGGCAACGTGATATAGGCGGAAGGGTCGTGGGCTATAGGACCCGAGCATTGAAGAGCAAGCCCGCAGGCGGGACGTCTGAGTTTGCAATTATAGAGTACATAGAGGGCATAGATGCATCACGAATGGAGTCTTGTCGTTTCCTGCCCAATTACTCCCAGTCGTCGCAAGTAAAATATCCAGATGCCTATAGACCTCACCGACTTACGCCTGGCCACGCCTGGCTACGCCATGCCCACCCGAGCTCGAATTGCAGAGTCAGGGTGTCTCATCTCGCCACTTCTTTAGAGTCTCCCGGCATGGGATACCGCACCCCCATGAGGCACTCTGCGCATAGAAAGCGTGATACCCTCTTGACGACCTTCTCCTCCCATTTGCCTGCGCACTTGCATGGCGGGCGCATCTTTGGGTGATACAACATGCAAGCCCCCGACCGCACACACGGCTTCGTGATCTCCTTGGTTTCCATCTTGAAGTGGCAACGGTAGCAGACCCATTCCTCGATGATCAGGGTAGGCATCCTGGAAGAGGAAGAGGGGGTGGGAGGGCGTGACAAGTTGGGGGTGTGAAGGGAAATGGTCGATGCGGGCGAGATGAAGCCTGCAAGATTGGAATCATCTCGGCGACAAAGCTCTCGTCGAAGTTTATCTTGGCCTGGATACACGATGCTCTGATGGGATGCTGAAAGGGCTGCCTGGGCCTGGCCGTGACAGTCTGCTTCCAGATGTGCATCGTGAATGTGAATGGGATTGAAATGTACCGGTCAATCACAGGACCAAGCACGCTCTGTCGTTGCGCAAGACGAAATGTATGTCATCCAACCGATGGCAGAGGTGAATACAAGAGTTCCCGAAGAACCGTCACAGCGTCCGAACTCAATGACTAGGACAATTGCTATTTTTTGTTCTTGTGTCGCTATCGTGGTGCCGTTTACCACCAACTGTAGATTTGACTCCCATAATCCAACAACGCCGAATGTTCTACCGTGCCCAATATGTCTCGTAAGTCTAATTCATATCCGCTCAAAATCATGCCGTCAGGTTCTCCTGCTTGCGACCACCCAGGCCGATCCAGTCCCAGCAGACTGGTGTACAGTTAGTACCAATGTGAAAGCATTACCGGGTGATAGCACGAAACTTACTCGTAAAGCCCAGGTCGTCTCTAAAGTACGACTGCATCACGTCCTCGCCAAAGACGGTGCCCTCTGGCCCAGATGCTACCGCCTTCTTGCCGACGGCGAGGCCGATCATGGGCGGAATCTCCAGGCGGAACTCCATGAAGGTGGGCTCCTGGCCGCATCTCTCCTTCAGGATGCTCTTGTGGATGTTCTGGGCAACGTAGTGACCGCCGTGCATGGCCGCACCGCAGCGCTTGATGCCCGTGAACTTGGCCAGGTCGCCGGAGCAGAAGTGGTACTCGTGGTTGGGCGTACCAGGCTCGAAGCGCAGACTACAGATAGTGAGCGTCTGTCACGAACGGCAATCGAGAAAAGCTACTCACCTGGTCTCAATCTTGACATAGCCCTCCTCATCGAGGGCCGTGGCCGGCAGGTATGACGAGGTCGTGACGCTCTTGGAGACAGCCATGATGACCTGGCTGGCAGACATCTTGTGTCCGTTTGTGAACTCAATCTCGTACTTCGTCGACCCGTCAAGGGTCTCGACCTTGTTGGTGGTCTTGAGGCGGTGGCCCATCAAGACGTCCACGTTGGCCTCGCGAACGAGGTCGAGCGCCTTGTCCTTGCATTCGTCCGAGAGGCCCTCAGAAGACAGAAGCTTGTCTCGCGAATGAACAAGGGTAACCTTGACATTGGGCTGGACGAGCTTGAGCTCCGCGGCCATCTCGATACCCACGGCGCCACCGCCGACAACAACCACGCCGTGCTGGGCGTTGGTGACGGCATGGATATGCTCCTCCACCTCGAGAAGGTATTGCTTGCGGGTGAGAGACTGGGGAACGACAGGCCACACCCTCCTCAGGCCAGTGGCGGCAATGAAGTAGTCGTACTCGTGGGTGGTAGCCTCCTTGGTGGCATTGTCAACGGTCGTTGCCTTCTTGGCCTGGCAGTCGACGCTGGTAACAGCCCCATTGACAAACTTGATCTGAGGATCCTGCAACCCGACTAGGTCCTGGAACTTGACCCAGGCCTTCTTTGCGTAGTCCGAGTCTGCAAGGGCCAACGGCGACCCGATCAAGTGGACTGATTGAACGACAGTCAGAATCGCAGGCACTTTTGCGCGGTCGCAAGCCAGGGCGACTTACAGAAGCCGTCTCTCTCGTCGGCAATTGTAATGTCCCAGTTGACGCGAGGCAGGTCGGCGTGGTGGACATATGCCTCCTGGGCCATGCGCGGGGACAGACCCTGGCCAAGGTCGAGCAGGTTCGCGGCAGCGGACAAGCCACAGTAGGAGCCACCGGCAATGAACACCTTGATGGTGGGCGCATTTGCGTCGGGGACGGAACCCATCTTGGAAATGGCACGAGAGGATGTTGCGAAATTCCGTCTGTGGCCTAGTAAAGGCGAGATGACAGTCGATGGGGTGTGAGCGGCGGCGATAGAGTTGGAGATGTGAAACGGGGTAGACGATGCTCGGCCGCGACAGGACTTTGGAGAATGCAAAGGGAAAACCTGGGGGAGGAAGGGTCTGGCGTAGGAGAGCACCGAAGGGCCGGTAGGGATATTACTGGGCCGGGTAGCGCTGGTGGACAATGGTGGTACCAGTATACGCGGAGCTATGAGCCGTGGGCAAGCCCGGCCGAGGATCGCAGCGGCGGGCAGCAAGGACGACATACATACGACTTGGCCAGGACAATTGTGGTATTTCCAGGGAACACGTGTCTCAGCCAGGGCGTCTCAAGAGCCAAGACCCGAGCCCAACAAAGATCGCCATCTCAGGTACAAGCTTTCTTTAAAGCTCAACGGCTGGAAGAGTCGGATGAGCAAGGGGTTTGGGAGAGGCGGGATCCCTTTGCCGGCACACGACAGGCAGGGAACATCGAGCGCGTACTACCAAGTTCTGCAGACTACGGAGGCAAAAGGGATGGGCAAGCAGAGCGGGGGCCGCCAACGGCTGTGCTTCAGACTTGCGGTGGTCTATTCAGACTTGCGCGCGGAAGAAAACATTGCGTATGCCGTAATAAGACCCAACGGCTTGCCCACTTGCGATGGGGGTGGTGGAGCCGGAGCTTATCAGATCCGCCAGATGGCACATGAGACCACTTGCAGCCGTGGCGGCGGCGCGGCGGGTGTGGCCGTACGAGAGACATGCGGAACGTGTCTCGTGCGCGCGAGCCTGCCAGTCAGTTCCGACTCCCGCGGTTCGGTCGGGCGGGTGTGCCAGATGGCCCGCGTGCGTGCAGGGCAGGACAAGACCCAACGACAAAGTCAGTGCTTGAACATCTGCACCACGCGTCACGAGCCTCGGGGCCCCGAGCTGTGAGCCATTTTCGCAGCGGACAATTTTCGAAGGGGGCCCATCCAGCGAGCAGGGCCAGGGTGCTGGACCCGCCCGTGGCTGTGGTTGCGATGATGGTTCGTGCTGCGCTGGGCGGGGAGGGGGAGGGGTCTGAAGGAGGATGGGATGGAGACGCAGAACAGCAAGCAACAAGTGAGGGTGGATGCTGAGGAACGGTCCCATAGAAACGAAGCAGGGCCCTTGGGAAAATACCTGGTCCATATCAATCCGGATGAAGGACCTGGAAGCCCTCGCTCGCTCGTGTCCGTCGGTCGCCGCTTGGGACCGCCACTGTCTTGGTCGGAGAAGACGCGGGCAGCCGCCGAGAGAAATTATCTGATCCGAGTGCCCCACCTCCGCCAAGCCCGGTCGTCGGGACGGCGCCCCTCGACCGCCGTCGCAAGTACCGGTACAACAGCAGATGGTCCGCCAGCGAGCAGGGGTGTCGCTGCATGGCCCGCCGTGGCTGGTACAACGCGAGACTCGCCGGTACCTTGGGCTCGATTAGCCTCCCAGGCATGTGCGCATCTCATCTAATCTGATTTTTTCTCTTTCTCTCTCGTGGCTCCACTCCGCGTTCTTCACCGGGCCTGTGCCCGTTGCCCAATGCCCACCCGCTCGCTCTTCGAAGCTGGGCGACCCGCGCCGTTGCACACGGGGCAGGGGAGGGTAGAGCAGCGCAGGCATGGATCGCATGGCGTTGTGTTTTAGGCGGCAGATTTCGATTGTGGGTGCGGTGGAATCTTCGGCATGTGCTGCCTCTTTCTGCTAGAGCTGCTGCGATGCCATCATGTCACCGCTGCGATGGGCGAGGCATGTTCCTTGGTGTTAAGCAGAGCCGTGTGACCAGCAACCAAGTCCTTAACAACAAGACACCGTAGTCCCTCGCCTACCACTGTAGTTCTCTATGTGAGCTGCTCCGTTCCTTCCTTTGCAGATCCCTCCAGTCTTGTGCAGAGAGGCTCCATGGCTCCTTCCTCTCTGCAAAGGGCTCACCCAAGCGGCAAAACACAAGGGCCCCGCCCGCCCGCCGCCTAGCACCCGTCCAGCTCACCTGCCGAAAGCTGGTTCCCCCCCCCCCCGTCCCGTCACCCTGTGCGTCACAGTCCACTCACAGGCCATCTCTTTGTCCGTTCTTCCCTTCCTTCACTTCTCGGGATCATGCGCTTCTGGCTTGGTTACCTGCCGACCCAGCTGACCTAACGACAGCTCCTCTTTGGTGAGCAACCATGGGCGCTGCCGTGAGGGACGAGGCTGCTGCTGCCGCCGAGCAGCAGCCTGCCCGTTCCGAGTCCGAGTCGGCGGCCGTTGTAGCTGTCGCTCGTGATGGCAACGACAAGTCGACTGTACCGGCCAAAGACGACAAGTCTGTAAGTTGACCGCGAGTTTGCCGCTTCTCGCAACCCAAGCCCTGACTGACATGTCTGGTTGCGCTACAGTCCGGGGGCGACTTCTTCACCTACTTCCGTCTGCTCTTCTACGCCAACCCGACATGGTTCGACATCCTTCTCCTCGTTGTCGGCACCATTGCCGCCGCCGGCTCCGGTGTCCCCTTTCCTATTATGGGCATCATCTTTGGTGACCTGCTCGACAACCTCAACAAGGCATCATGCGAGGTCGGCAAATCTCAGCCTACTGGCGATATCCAGTCGGACACCAACTCGAAAGTTCTGCTCATTGTCTACATCGCTATAAGCAGCCTGGGCTCCATCTTCATCTATGCCGTCTCCTGGGGTCTCTTCAGCCGCCGTCTTGAAGCCCGCATTAGGGACCGCTACTTCAGAACCCTGCTCCGACAAGATGCCACTTTTTACGACAAGCGACAGGCCGGAGAGCTCACTTCAAGGCTCAATGCCGACATACAAGCTGTGCAATCCGGCACCTCCGAAAAGGTTGGCATCTGCATCGGCTGCTTTTCTTTCTTCGTGTCCGCATACGTCGTTGCGTTCATCAGGGACACAACCCTCGCTGCCATTCTTATATGCCTGATCCCGGCCTTCTTCATCATGGCCGGCGTTGGCAGTGTCTTTACAACAAAGTTTGCGACTCGCATGTCGGATGCCATTGCGTCAGCTTCTTCCATTGCCCAGGAAACCCTGTCGCACATCGCCGTCGTCCAGGCTTTTGGGGCCGGCCCCCGTCTCGAGGGCAAATTCGCCTCCCGAATGTTGCAGGCTCAAGGACACGGCGTGAAGAAGGCGATCACAGCAGCCATCCAGGCTGGGTCCATCTACTTCATTGCCTACTCAGCCAATGCGCTCGCATTCTGGCAAGGAAGTAGGCAAATTGCAGACATCGTCGAGAAGGGAGACAACTACGTCTCGGTCGGTCGCGTGTATACTGTTGTCTTCCTCATTGTGGATGGTAGGCAACCCCAATTGCGCCTCCTGTGAGTTGGCTAATCTGAGTCCTTTCTCATAGCCTGTGTGATCCTTGGATCCATCGCCCCTCTTCTGCCGCTCCTGGGTAATGCTGCCGCATCGTTCAAGAAGCTTCGTGCCGACATCGACGCCCCGTCTGCCATTGACTCTCAAGCCGACACCGGAGAGAAGCTCCCAACTTCGATTTCAGGGACCGTCGAATTTCACGATGTTACCTTCGCCTATGTGTCTCGACCCGAGCGGCCGGTACTCAAAAAGGTGTCCTTCACTTGCCCTGCCGGGAAACACACTGCTCTGGTTGGCCTATCAGGAAGTGGTAAATCGACGGTCGCCGGCCTTACTTGCAGACTCTATGACCCAACAGAGGGCATGGTTTGTCTGGACGGCCATGACCTCCGCACATTGAACGTGAAGAATCTGCGAAGCTTCATGAGCTTAGTTCAGCAGGAGCCGTCACTGCTGGATCGCTCAATCTTGGAGAACATCGCTCTCGGTATGCTCAACTCTCCCTGGCCAGCACATCAGCGCTTCCAATCCGTCATTCTCAGCACAGGCTTGGCGGAGGTTGCCTCGAGCGTGAGAGCTGGAAAGTCTTTGGATGAGGCTGCTCAGTCTCAAGGCCAGGATATGGTAGACCTGGTCAAGTTGGTTAGGGAGGCTGCCTCCCTGGCCGACGCGTCCGGCTTTGTTGATAGACTGGACAATGGCTACGGTACTGAGGTCGGAACTGGTGGCAAGCTTGTCAGCGGTGGTCAGAGGCAACGACTTGCACTCGCACGTGCCCTGATCCGGGATCCCAAGATTCTTATCCTTGACGAGGCGACCGCCTCTCTGGACTCGGCCAGCGAACATCGGATTCAAATGGCCGTTGAGTCCATCGCAAAGGACAGAACACTCATCGCCATTGCCCATCGTCTGTCGACCATCAAGAACGCAGACAACATTATTGTCATGAACAACGGCGAGATAGTCGAGCAGGGAACACATCTCGAACTGATGGCCCTCAACGGCTCGTACGCAGGCATGGTCCGCTTGCAAAATATCGAGTCCAAGCAAAATGACGACACTCCTTCGGTGACGAGCACGGCTCGTGAGGACGCGGAGACTATCGAGAAAGATTCTTTGCTGGAGGAGAAGGCTTCAGGGGCACAAAAGACGCGATCTAACGAGACCGCGACAGACCCAGATGCTCCGAGCACGCCAAATGAGCCCGCAGTCAAGGAGCTGGATTCGCACAAATCCACAGGCCAGATCATCAAACAACTCGCCAAGATGGCCAGGCCTAACCTCCTGTGGATCGTTCTTGCAATCTTTGCCAGTGTCATTGTTGGTGCAAGTTTCACGGGTGCTGGTCTCATTTTTGGCAACACAGTCGGGAGCCTCAGCCCCTGCAACACGGCCGATCACATTCGGTGGGCGGGACGCTTCTTTGGAGGCATGTACTTCATGCTCGCCTGCGTGGAGCTAATCGCAAACTCGATCAGTTGGTCTGGGTTTGGCTACGTGGCTGAGAAGCTGCTGTACCGCCTTCGTGTGCTTTGCTTCCGCTCCATGTACGAGCAGGGACTCGACTGGCACCAGTCTGGCGGACGCACGCCGGCTTCACTCCTCTCCGTCATCACAGCCGATACCGCGGCCATCGGCGGCTTTAGTGGCTCTATATTGGGGACCATCTTCTCCATTGTTGTCAACTTCGTCATCGCCATCACAGTGTCTCATATTCTCAACTGGAAGATCGCAGTAGTCTGTCTGGTTACGGTGCCCATCCTCCTAGGCTCCGGAATCCTGCAGCTGCGTGCGTTGTCGAGGTTTGAGCGGAAGCATGCAGGCGCATTTTCAACGGCCATCGGCATCACGGTCGAAGCTGTCAACTCCTTCAAGACCATTTCATCGCTGTCACTGGAGCAGGAAGTTCTCGGGAGCTATCGCCGGGCTCTAAGCGCGCCACAAAAGGAGATGACGCTCGCGAGTGCGCACGCCAATCTGTTCCTCGCCATCTCCAACAGCTGCGGCGCAATGATCTATGCGTTCGCCTACTGGTGGGGTTCCACAAGAATCACCAAAGGAGAGGCCACACCTACACAATTCTTTGTTATTCTCATCGCCATGCTCGTGAGCGCTCAGCTGTGGGGTAATATGTTTACGTTGGCGCCCGAGGTATCCAAGGCTCGAGAAGCTGGTTCTCGAATTCTGAGCCTCTTGGACTTGACCTCGTCGCAGGATGTGTCGCCTGGCAAGACCGGCGCAGGTGACGAGAGCGAAAAGAGAGACGATGTCGAGGCCTTGGCAGACGCGGCACCAACATCCAGCTCGGGGAACAGAGGTGCCACTGTTGTCTTCAAGGATGTGGGTTTTGCGTACCCTGCTCGTCCTGATGTACCTATCCTGCAGGGCATGTCGTTCACCATCCCAGCGGGTCAATTCTGCGGTCTCGTTGGGCCGTCAGGGGCGGGCAAGTCCACCATCATGTCGCTCGTGCAGCGCATGTACTATCCTACTCGGGGAACGGTGGAAGTCAATGGGGTGGACATCTGCGCCCGTGATGGCACAGAGTTCCGCAATGATATTGCTGTCGTGCCGCAGGATTGCGCTCTGTTTGACGGCACCATCAAGTTCAACGTCGGGCTTGGATCCACGCCTCACCACGAGGCAACGGATGCCGAGATTGAGGAAGCATGCAAGCTGGCCAACATGCACGAGACCATCATGGCGATGCCCAAGGGCTACGACACGGAATGCGGACCTAACGGGTCCCGGCTGTCTGGTGGGCAGCGCCAAAGACTGGCGATTGCCCGCGCTTTGGTTCGAAAGCCTCGATTGCTGCTCCTTGATGAGAGCACCAGCGCGCTGGACGCTGAGAGCGAGAAGGCTCTTCAGGAAGGCCTCGAGCGGGCGGCTCGCGGTATCACAGTCATTGCCATCACGCACCGGCTGCACACGGTGCGCAAGGCTGACGTGATTTTCGTGGTTGAGGGCGGCAAGGTGGTCGAGAAGGGCCGCCACGAGGAGCTTGTCGAGAGGAGTGAGAGCTACAGGGTGAACGCCCTGCAGCAGATGCTTGACGGTTAAGCGGCTCCCGAACCGGAGTGGTCGAGGAAGGCCGCAATCTTGTATTAGCGATATTTTAATAGATTGGACAGCATATAGACGGGGACAAGAAAAGCATTTCTATTTTGCGACACCAAGTTCTGAATCGGCACGCTCGCAACTTGTGCCGTGACTTGTGACGGCGGCCGGACCATGGCAAGTGCGCCGGAATGCCCATGCGAGGCCATTCTTCGACCCGTTGCAGCCATGCGCGCATGTGGTTGTAAAGAAGCTGCGGCGTGTAAATCGTCGCGTGGACGGACGGATAGAAGCGTGTAGGCACTGTAAACCGTAAATCAGGCAACCACAATTGGCCGGTCCTCGATTCCTCGTACCACCCGTGTCACGCGAGCAGCCGCACAGCATAGAGTGACGACGCCATCGAGGGCAACGTCGGTCAATGCCTGAAGCCATATATCCGGCGCAGCCTCGTGGTTCACGACGGACGCTTGGTTGCCAGTGAAGTCGGAACGTGCTCGCGGCCGTCCAGGTCACGGGAGCTGGGTTGTGTCACCTGCACGAAGCCGTCGGGAGTGGCTGCAGAAGGAGGGCACGGAATGGGACGGCGGTGATTCGCCGGGTACCTGCCCAGTGTGGGAACCCGGGAACCCGCCTTTCCGCCCCGGCTGAGGTGCCCCAGGCCACGCTGCCAGGCAGGCTTCCCGCCAGTGCGGCGATGGTGGCAGCGCGAAGCTTACCTGCCACCACCTCCACTTCATGGCTGCGGCCGACAAGGCCCTACCTTTCCTGATCAAGTTCGCTCTGGCAGCAGGCTCGCCCAGCAAACTTAATCAACAAGCAACCTCGCCTCCGCCGATTGCAAAACCTCGACCTCTTCATGCGATAGCCCGCCGCCCACAATTCCGCCCCCGGCCAGCCTCGAGAATCCCTCCTCCATTGCAGGACCCCCCACCCCAAGCGCCGTCGCCAGCAAGCGGACCTCGACCGGCGCCCATCGTGAGCGAGGAGGAGGGAGTGCCCAGAGCAGCAGCACCCACCGCGAGAGCGACACTAGCCTCGCCCACCCCCAAGATCCCGCCGGCTCGTACGAGCTTTCCGACTACAGCGTCATCCAGCATCGCAAAGCCGCCGACGAGCGCGACAGACGACGCCGGGAAAAGCGAGCCGATAAACTCCAGTGGCTGGAGGAGCAGGACGAGATGAAGTTCTCCCACAGCATCCAGTTCAATGCTGTTCCGGACTGGAGCAGCCACTACATTGCGTACAGCAACCTCAAGAAACTGTGAGTGGCCGTGCAAAAAACACCGTTCTGATCCTTTTGCCAATGCTGACACCTCGTGTGCAGAATCTACCATCTCGAAAAGTCGGTACATCAGAGCCGCGCCGCCGGCGACGCCGAACAGCGACCGCTTATCCTCAATGAGGAGCCCGAGGAAGTCTTTAGCAGGGCGCTCGGCGTCGAATTGGAAAAAATATGCTCCTTCTATGTTGCCAAGGAGGGTGAGCTGCTCGACGAAGTCGCGCAGCTGACTCGCGATGTCGGCGAGCGTCCGTCGACAGAGGTCGCAGCGCCCCTGCGCAGGCTCTCCTCTGCTGAGGCCCAACGCGGCAACGGCCATCGCAGACCCTCGAGCTCCATCGGACCGGTGTCTGACGACGAGTATGGGATGGAAGACAGTGACGACGACGAGACGACGGGGCTCACAAAGGCGAGGAGCAGCACCGGCAGGAGGCGGACGATTGCCAACATTGGTCATCACCAAGACCTGGCAGCGTCGTCAGAGTTTGGCCGCTCCACGCGCAGGTACAGCACGACGTACGACGACTACGGCGACCAGTCGGTCTTTGCCATGGGGCTGTACTCGTCCGGCATCATGCTCAAGAAGCGCATCATCAGCCTTTACGTCCAGCTCTGCGAGCTCAAGTCGTATGCGCAGTTGAACAAGACTGGCTTCAGCAAGGTCCTCAAGAAGTTTGACAAGATCTTGGACAAGGAACTCAAGGCCGAGTATATGCGTACGCACGTCGACACGGCGTACCCATTCAAGGACGAGACGAGGAAGGTCCTCGAGGAGAACATTGCCAAGATGGAGAGTGCCTACGCCGACGTTGTTACGGGAGGCGATCACGATCTGGCCAGGAAGGATCTTCGATCTCACCTCCGTGAGCACGTTGTTTGGGAACGCAACACGGTCTGGCGTGACCTCATCGGTATCGAACGCCGTGGCGAAGCTGCTCGGCTCGGCCAGTCCCTCCTTGGCCAGGACCCGAGCGCGGTTCAGAAGAGGCTGCAGGGCGACGACGATAAGGGGCCCGCCGCCACGCAGATTCGGACGCCTCTCGGCCGGCTGTCGCTGCCTGCCTGGTTGGCGAGCGGGTCTATGCTTACGCTCTTCATCTCCTTCGCTGTCTTCTTCACCATACTCTTTGTGCCCATGATGAAGAAGGCGGAGCAGCAAAACTGCCTCGCCATGCTCGTCTTCGTCAGCATGCTTTGGGCTACCGAGGTGAGCAATCCGATTTTTGTGACTGGCTCCTGATCTAACTTGCTGCAGACTATTCCGCTCTTTGTGACGTCCCTTCTCATCCCGTTCCTGTCGGTCGTTCTGCGGGTCGTCCGCGATGAGGGCCCCGGTACGCATCACAAACGGCTCAGCTCCAAGGAAGCGACGGAAGCAATTTTCGCCTCCATGTGGACTCCCGTCATCATGCTCCTTCTTGGTGGCTTCACCCTGGCAGCGGCTCTCTCAAAGTGCAAGATTGACAAGAGACTCGCCACGCTCATCCTGAGTAAGGCTGGCACGCAGCCTCGGACTGTCCTGGTTGCCAACATGTTCGTCGCAGCCTTTGCGTCAATGCTGATCAGCAATGTTGCCGCACCGGTGCTTTGCTACTCCATCATCGAGCCCATGCTGCGGACTCTGCCGTCTGACTCGGACATGTCCAAGGCCGTCATCATTGGCATTGCCCTCGCGTCCAACATTGGCGGCATGCTCTCCCCCATCGCATCTCCACAGAACGTGGTGGCCATGGGCATCATGAAACCGGAGCCGACCTGGTTGCAGTGGTTCTTCATCGTCATCCCTGTCGGCGTTGTCTCGATCGTCTCGATCTGGATTCTGTTGCTCGTGACGTTTCAGCCGGGCAAAGGCACCTCAATTGCGCCCATTCGACCGCTCAAGGAGAAGTTTACTGGTATTCAGTGGTTCGTGACTATTGTGGCTATCACGACGATTGCCCTTTGGTGTGGCAGCCACCAGATGGAAGGCATCTTCGGCGACATGGGCGTGATTGCCATCATCCCGATCGTCCTCTTCTTCGGCATCGGTATCCTCACCAAGGAGGACTTTAACAACTTTCCCTGGACCATCATTATTCTGGCCGCCGGTGGTCTGTCTCTCGGCAAGGCTGTGCGGTCTTCGGGCCTCTTGCACACGCTCGCAGAGCTCGTGTCTCGCGAGGTGGAAGGCATGGGGCTGTACGGCGTTCTTGTGGTCTTTTCGACCTTGATTCTTGTCATTGCGACCTTCATCAGCCACACGGTTGCAGCACTCATTTTCTTGCCCCTAGTCTTTGATGTCGGCGTAGCGATGGATCAGCCGCATCCTAATTTGCTGGTCATGGGCGGCGTGCTCATGTGCAGCGCCGCCATGGGCCTGCCTACAAGCGGGTTCCCCAACATGAGTAAGTTGCCTGGTCCTCTGGCTCGAGCATATCAGCTAACATGGTGCAGCCGCGATCATGAAGGAAGACGCCGCGGGCCAGAGATATCTCCGTGTGAAGCATTTCATCAGCAGAGGCGTACCGAGCAGCATCATCACGCTCGTGGTTGTCTTGACGCTTGGCTATGGCATTATGGAAGTGGCAGGTTTGGACTGAGCTCTTCATAGCGGCAGAGGCATATACGAGCACAATTTATAGAGGCATATGTATAATAATTGATTTCTCAAAAATGAAACGAATGTAGCTCGTGGAGATGGCAGCTGTCAGAAGCTCGGTCGTTTGGCCGTATGAGCGACACTGTGCTACTGTGCGGGTGCCGAGCTTGGGGTGGCCGTTGACGTCGTCTGACCCCCCATGGATTGAATGCCGTGACGCAGCTCCTGGCAGGCACCAGCAATCCCAACATCCCATCAATAACCTCGCTCGGAGCAGCGCAGCCCAAACATCGCACACTGGACTTGAAGCTGCGCAAACGGCCTCCACCTCCGCCGGTCTCATGCGTCTCTGTTTGCGATAGTCGACACAGCTTCGAGCTGGCCAGCTAGCGCCATGCTCTCCGCATTCACAGCCCGGCCGATCATTGAGTTCCGGCAGCGCGACAAGTCCAAGATCGAGACCATCCTCGCCTACGGTGCGTATCTGGCGCATTGGCGTCGTCTCCGGGGAGCATCTGCTGCTAACACTCGAGCTAGGCGATCGCATCCTCGTCGGCCTCAACAGCGGCGCCCTGCGCGTTTACCGGCTCAACGAGCTCCCCCCCGCCAGCGACGAACCGCCCGCGTCCGCACAAGCCGCCGACAGCACCGGCGACTCCCCCCAGAATGGCGACCGCCCGACATCACGCTCTGGCAAGCCCACGGACCTCCTGCGCGAGGTGGAGAAGTTCTCGACGCGCGCCATCGAGCAGCTCGCCATCATCAAGGAAGCAAACACCATCGTCTCGCTGTCCAACTACAGCGTCTCGCTCTACGACTGGCAGACATACCAGCTGATCGAGACGCTCGGCCGGTCCAAGAACGCGTCCTGCTTTGCCGTCACGTCCAACATCGTCAAGGATCCCGACACCGGCATCCCCGAGATTATAAGTCGTCTGGCCGTTGCGGTGAAGCGGCGGCTGCTGCTATGGAGCTGGCATGAGAGCGAACTCAGCGACGATGTCGGCGAGGTCGTGCTGTCAGAGTCCATTCGATCCATCACATGGGCCAACGCGACGAAACTCGTGTGCGGAATGAATGGAGGCTACGTCTTGGTTGATGCCATAACACACGAGATCGAGGACATTGTCAGCCCCGGCACGGTGGGTGGCGCGAGCCAGGGAAGCCGCTTTGGTGCCGTTAGCAGCGCGAGCATGGGCTACATGGGACTCGGCGGGTATATGCCCAGGCCATTGGCTGCGAAGCTGGCCGACGGTGAACTGTTACTGGCCAAGGACATCAACACAATGTTCGTCAACGACCAGGGGAAGCCACTTGAGCGGCGGCAGATACCATGGCTTTCTGCGCCCGAGTCAATTGGATACTCGTATCCCTACATCGTGGCTTTGCAGCCGCCGTCCAAGGGGTCACTCGAGGTGCGGAACCCGGACACATTATCGCTGTTGCAAAGCATGTCACTGCCGGGCGCCGCTCAGCTACATTTCCCACCACCCACAGTCAGCTTGGCACATGCCGGCAAAGGATTCCACATATCTAGCGACCGGTGCGTGTGGAAGATGGACGCAACCGACTATGACTCGCAGGTGGAGGAGCTGGTCGAGAAGGGCAAGTTCGACGAAGCCATCAGCGTCCTCAACATGCTGGAGGACGCATTACTCAAGAATAAGACGGAGACGCTCCGGGAAGTCAAGATGCTCAAGGCGGAGATGCTTTTCGCCAAGAAGAAGTATCGCCAGGCCATGGATCTGATGAACGAAGACGACGTCCACGCGCCTCCGGAAAGAGTGTTGAGGCTCTATCCGCCTCAGATCGCTGGCGACTTGTCGCGTTGGGCTCATATCCAGGACGACAAGGACGCAGATGAAGAGCCAGCGAAAAAGGCTGGTGGTACGAGGCCCAGCAGCCCGGATGGAGACGCCGAGCAAGCCGCGCAGCCCATGGTCGGTGGCTTCGCGAAGCTGTTCAGAGGGGCTCACAAGAAGAACGTATCGGACGCAGCCTCCGTTACGTCGGCAAGGAAAGACGCGACGGAAGAGGACGACACCGAGAGCGCCAAGGAATCGCCCGCAGAGGATAAGCCTCTCGAGGGCAAAGACCTGACCAAAGCGGTGTTGGAACTCAACAGCTATCTCGCGGGAACCCGCGCTCGGCTTCAGCGAGTCATTGATCCCGTGACGGGGAAGCTCAAGCCGCGGACAGACCAGGGAACGTCCGCAGAAGAGGCAGCAGAGAGGTTTCTGAGGACGACACAGGATGAGTCGGAGCAGAAACTTGAGGAAGAATTGCGGAACACGTTCCGCCTCGTCGACACGACCTTGTTCCGCGCGTACATGTTCTCGCAACCATCTCTCGCCGGCTCGCTGTTTCGCATTCCCAACTTTTGTGACCCAGATGTGGTCAACGAAAGGCTTCTGGAGCATAGCAGATACAACGAGCTGGTGGATTTCTTCTACGGCAAGAAGCTGCACAAGGAGGCTCTGGATCTGCTCCGTAGGTTTGGGTCGACGACGAAGCCCGATGAGGCAGCGCCGACACTCCACGGACCGGATCGTACCATTCAGTACCTGCAGAACTTGCCTCCGTCCGAGATTGGCCTCATACTGGAGTATGCGGGGTGGACGCTTAAGAGCAATCCCGACTACGCCATGGAAATCTTCACGGGTGATACAGAGAATGCGGAAACGTTGCCTCGCGAGAGGGTCATAGCGTTCCTTCGCGACATCGACACGAAGCTCGAGAGACAGTATCTGGAACACATCATCAATGAGCTCGACGACATGACGGCAGACTTTCACAACCGTCTGGTCGAGTTGTATGTCAAGAATCTCACCGGTATGGAGAAGGGAGAAGAGTTTGATGCTCTTATGGACAAGTTTATCAAGTTTTTGCGGGACTCTCGGCAGGTGTACGGCTTGACAAGGGCTTTCTCTCAGATACCCAAGGACGGTGAGTTCTATCCGAACGCAGGTCGATTGGTTGTCAGTGCTGACGAGCTCTAGATCCGTCCTTCTACGAGGCGCAGGCTGTCGTTCTCAGCAACATGGGATCACACCGACAGGCGCTTGACATTTTCGTATTCAAGATGAAGGATTACAGCAAAGCAGAGGAGTAGGTGGCCACTTTCTATTGTTGATGATGATGTCTAATCGAAGTAGATACTGTAATCGTGTGCACAAGCAGCAAGACGCCGCGGCTACCAGCACGGAGAGCAGCGAAAAGTCCGACGACACAGGTGACTCGACGAAATCGATATACCACATCCTCCTCTCGCTCTATCTCAAGCCACCACCGCCCCATGAGCCTCAGCTCGAACCAGCATTGGATCTCCTTTCCAAACACGGGTCCCGGCTACCGGCCACATCCACGCTCGGGCTGATCCCGGATGAATTGCCAGTGGGTGCGCTGGAAGCATACTTCCGCGGCAGGATCAGGTCCGCCAACAGCCTGGTCAACGAATCGCGCATCGTTGCTGGTCTGCGGAAAGCGGAGTTTATATCCACTGCCGCGCGGCTGCACCTGGGCGATGACGTGGACGGCGGCCAGGGCGGGCGGAACAGGCACGTCACGATAACCGACGAGCGGCACTGCGTTGTGTGCCACAAGAAGCTGGGCGGCGGGATGAGGATCGGTGGCAGCGTCGTCGCTGTGCTGCCGGATAACACGGTGGTCCACTATGGGTGTCTGAGCAGGGCGACGGGGCAAAAGGCGGACAGCACCCGGGCGCCCAGCTGGAGTAGAGGGTTTTAGACGTCGTGTGCGCGAGACCGAGGTTTAGTTGTTGAGCGTTTTGCATGATTTGTAGCCAGGGGGCAAATGCTCCCTGGCTGGTGGCGCAAGGATACCCTTTTTTTCCGCGTGTCGGTGTAGGCAGCTTTGTGTATAGTAGACGTATAATGTCGAGAAGAAGGCATCGATCGAAGCTCGCTTCCCTTCCATATTCAATCCTCCTCCTGGACGTCCTCGCCGTAGTTTTCCTCCTCCTTGGCCTCGTCGACGGCAGCGGCGGAGGCCGTGCCGTCGCGCGCCTTGTCCTCGTCCATGCGGGCCGTCAGCTCCCTGTTGACCTGGTCCTGCGTCTCAGCGACGGCGCCGCGCAGGGCCTCGAGGTAGCGCGACTTGTCGGCGGCGGCGGCGCTGGAGGAGGAGGTGGTGGTTGGCGCGGGGATGGTCTTGGTGATGGCGAAGGGGGCGTTGGTGGGGGAGGTGTACGTCGCGGTGAGGGACGCGGTGTCGTTGCTGGGCTGAGACATGGCGGCGGCGATGGTGATGGTGCTGAGAAAGGACTGTGCAAGCGAAAAGAAATGGAAGAGAGAGAGAGAGTGGGTGGAAGGGGAGGCTACAGGAGGATGTTATGCTCTGTCGAGGGGAGGTGGGGTGGAATTGATGATGGAAAGGAAAATTGGAGGTCGCAGCTCCGTCCACTGAGCTGACTGAGGCAGAGGCAGGCAGGGTCGCGCCAGCACCATCCTGGAACCTAGGTAACTACTCGTAGGTAGCCAGCCAGCGCCGACAGGGGCCGCAATCCTTCGAGCAGCAGCAGCGGGCACGCGCGGGGTTCGTCGTCAGGCTGTGCTTGACCGTTGGACGGGCAGTTACACGAGTACCCTACGTACTAGCAGGGGAATACGTCAGGCCTGGCCAGGTTTCTCCAGACAAT
This sequence comes from Purpureocillium lilacinum, assembly GCF_023168085.1. Taxonomy (NCBI): domain Eukaryota; kingdom Fungi; phylum Ascomycota; class Sordariomycetes; order Hypocreales; family Ophiocordycipitaceae; genus Purpureocillium; species Purpureocillium lilacinum. Next base: position 1,917,059 of record NW_027072112.1, read on the forward strand.
ATCAATGGACGGACTGGCGAATTTAGATTGCTGCCCGGGGTTTGGCAGTCGTTTGCGTGCCCCCGGTGCCCGTCCATCCCCCATCTCAAGCCATCGCATCGCCCCCCCGCCAGCCAGCCAGCCAGCCGGCCAGCTCGCCCATCATCATCAAGCAACCTTGGACGCCTCCCGCCAAGTCCGGGGGGCCCGTTATTACCTCCGTAGGTTTGATCCCCAATCCGTCGTCGCCGTCGTCGTCGTCGTCGTCACTTTCGTCGCTTTGCCTCGACGACCTCTCTCTCTTTTTCGCACATACATACGTACATACATACACCTACAACACCCTCGTCATCTTGCGCCGCCCGCCGCCGTCTGTTGCTCAACAACCACCGCTCTCTTTCACACACACCTGTGCCACCACCACCACCACCATCTCTCCGAATAATACTTTCGTGCCGCCCAACAAGACAACAGCTCAGTCGCCCGCCCGCCGCAGCTGACTTGCTCCGATCAATTAATTAAAGCACACTGTTACTGTACGCCAACGGACCCGGGCATCGTCTTCGCCCCGCCCGCCCTCGACCCTCCATCCCTAACCGGCTCAGACACTCGCTGCTACCCACCTCACCTCGTCACTCGCCACCCTGACCGGCCCTCCCTCGTCTCTCTCTCTGACCATCGCGCGACCGCCCGCCCCGGGGCAGATCCTCGACACGCCCGCCCGCCCGCCCGGCCTCCCTCCAAACATCTCGCCGGCCGCCTTCCCCAATCAATCACCGGCCTGAGTCAAGATGTAACAGCGCCCCACAGACCATCCCGCGACACAATGCAGCACCAGCACCAGCAGGCTGGGCAGCCGCCGCCGCCGCCGCCGCCGGGGTCAGCGCCTCCGGCGGCCTCGTCGTCGATGCGGCCGCAGCACCGAGCTCCCGGCAGCTTCTCCCCCTTGCCGAACGGAGGAGCCACGAGCCCGTCCGTCCAGGCCTCGTCGGCCGCCTTCTCCTCCTACCACAACCAGCAGCAGCAGCAACAGCACCAGCAGCATCAGCCGTCGGGACCCCCGCGCCCGCCCCCCTTGCGCATCGACTCCTCGGGCAGCGACGATAGCAGCGCCGCCGCCTCCTCCGCCCTTGGCGTCTCCAAGACGCGACACCAGCAGCATCGCGTCGACTCCCCGGCCACGCCGATATACAGCCAGTTTGCCAGCTCGACCAGCTCCGCCAGCCTGCAGCCCCAGCAGCAGCAGCAGCAACACCACCACCACCTCAACTTCTCCCGCCCTGCGGCTGCCGCTGGCGCGCGACTAGTGACGCCTAGCCTGTCCGCGGCGCCGCTGCTCAAGGGCCACTCGAGGAAGCACTCGGCCACGCAGGGCCTCTTCGACTCGACCCTGCCGTCGACGTCCACCTCGAACCTGTCCCAGCTGAGCATGGCCCAGTCGAGCCAGGCGGCGGCGGCGGCAGCAGCAGCGGCCGCGACCTCCAACAGCTCCTCCCTGTCCGCCAGCCAGATGGCGGCCAAGGCGGCCGTCATGTCCCACCAAAACACGTCGCACGTGCGCCAGCGATCTCAAACGGTCCCCTTCCCCGGCGGCGAGCCCAACGACGCCGGGCAGAGACGCGGCAGCGGCCAAAACGGCGGCGGCGTCGCTGGCGGCAAAGGCCCCATGAGCCCCCCGATGCTGAGCCTCACCGAGGCGAGCGCGCCTCGCGACTCCTACTTTGCGACAGCCGCCGCTGCAAACCACTACCAACAACACCAAGACCGGCACGTCTCGCACTCCCCCGCTGCCACCGCGGCCGCCAACGTCGTCTTCCCCCGATCTGGCCACAACTCGCCCAGGGAGAAGTCCGTCTCGCCGCAACCCTTCCCGCCGATGCCCCAGATCCCTCCCCCCGTGCCGGAGAAGGAGAAGCCGCTCCCCAAGCCGGAAAAGTCAAAGGTGAAGCTTTTCTCGCGGCCGAGCAAGATCAGCATCAGCAAGGGCGACGCAAAGGACAAGCCCCTCCCCAGCCCCGGCAAGATTGGCAGCGCCCTCTCCGTCCTCCAGCGCGGCAACTTTAGCACGAGCAGCCTGGTCGACCCCCCGAACCCGTCCCTCTACAGCCTCAACAACTCGTCCTCGGCGACGATCCGGCCGATCGACTCCCTGACCGAGGACAAGGGCAAGGAGAAGGAGAAGAAGCATCACTTCCTGTCGCGGCAGAAGCAAAAGCTCAAGGACGAGTACCACTTGCCGCTGTCGTCGGCGGCGAGCAACTCCAAGCCGACAGACCCCAATGCGCCCAGCAGCCTGTACAACTTCAACGTCCCCGCCAGCCCCGCCCCGGGCGGCTCCAGCTTCGTCAAGGCCAAGAAGGACAAGAAGCTGGCGGAGCGGTCCGACAGCCGCATGGACACGGAGTCGCCCTTTGGCCTGCAGGGAGACGGAGCCCTGCCGTCCCTGTCCCAGCAGTCGACGCTGTACGACCCCGTCGACCCGGGGAGGCTCGGGCTGCAGAACCACGTGTCTCTGGACGACGCGTGGCCCTACCTCAAGGCCAAGCTGCTCGTCATCTTCGAGGGCGAGGACCTCCGCCTCCCCGTGGAGGATTTCAACCGCGTGGTGCAGATGCACATCAAGTGGTGCATCCACAAGAGGTCCCCGAACGCCATGGTCGACGACATGCGAGACCTCCTCGCCACCGGCTTCTCGTCGCTCGACCGCACGCTGCGCCTGACGCCAGAGGACCGCTTCGTGCCGACCCTCGTCGAGCTGTGGCTCTTCACATTTACCTCGATCCTGCCGTACATGCAGTCCGTCTTCCTGCCGCTCGACCTCGAGGTCTCGGGCCGCGGCATCATCATGACGCCGGAGCAGGCCCGCGACTTTTGGGGCGGCATCGTGACGGCAGCGGCCCCCTCGACGGCGGGGCGGCCACCCGCGCGCGTCGCACCGGCGGGCAGCGTTCTCGACGTCCGGCGCCTGGTCCTGACGGCGTTCCGCGACATCGTCATCCTGCCCCGCTACGACACGCTCAAGAACATGTTCTCGCGCCTGTCGCTCGAGTTCCTGCCCTCGCTCGCCTCGCCGCCCCCGCTCGGCGACGCCAACCTCGGCAACCTGTCCTCCTCGCCCTCCGAGTCCTTCACTAGCATGGCCCGCCCCGGCACCGCCATGTCGCTCGACCCCTCGGTCGGCTCCTACAACTCGACGAGCACCACCCTCCTCGGCGACGGCTCCGAGCGCGGCCGCAGCCGCGCCGTCAGCAACGTCAGCTTCGGTAGCCACGGCAGCGACGGCGTCGCCGGCGGCGGCGGCGTGCGGCCCTACACCCCCTCGGGCGGCGGCGTCGTCCAGGTCCTCAGCAGCGTGCGCGAGCAAAACGTCGAGGACTCCAAGCAGGTGACCGACATGGTCGGCCGCATGCTGCAGTGCATGAGCGTGCTGTCGGGCCTGGGCAGCGTGGGCGGTGACGCCGACGACGAGGGCAACCGCAAGGTCGTGGAGCTCTGCAAGATGCTCAAGCTCAACTGGCTGGGCAGGGGCAGGACGGGCCGCAACCGGAGGGGCATCGTGGGCGGACGCGTGAGGCGCGACGACCTGAGGGAGGAGGTGCGGGTGATTTAACAACAACAAACACGAACTGTCATGATGTATGTGATGTACGGGGGGCGGGAGTCTGTCTTGTATTTGGCATAACGACTACGGGGATCACGGTTTGAGGAGTTGGGTCTAGGATAGGAAAGCCCACTTTGACGTGGCAGTATTGGCGCACACAAGAGTCACGCAGAGGCACGTCGGACTTGAAAATGATGAAAATTTCATTGTCTGTCTTGTATTCATTGGAATAGCCATTACGAAGCATGCACGAGATGGGACCTATACGCTTTGGTCGAGTTAGCCTCGTTGTCTCAACAACAGTGGAGCAAACAAAGTTGTCAGGTTGCTTGAAAAATCAGACATCCAAGGAAGAATTAAACCCTCATGCGTCCCAGAAAGGCTCTAACGGGACTCGAGTGGAAACTGCGAATAGTGATGGAAAATTTCATCATGAAAAGGGAGGGGCAACGAGTGCTGCCAAGGCGATATAAAATGAGAAAAAACTCACGTTTTGTGGATATCACAGAGCCGTGCTGCGGGTGAGCTGACGAGTGAGAGTGCAATCAAGCAGTCGACGTGTACGTTCGGTGTCTGTCAGGGGGCAGCATGTTAGCAAAGCTGAAGAGCATACATGAAGCCGCCATGTTGAGAGAGCCAAGTAGGCACGTGTAATCAGACAAAAAATACTGGCAAGTAACAGGCCGAAGCCCGAGGACAATCTTCGTTCATGGTCGATTCAGTTGGGAAAAGAAGATGTTTTCGTTTGTATCATCATGTAGATGGGGGGAGAAGAGGGGAGATTGGCCGGCAGAGCCAATGCAGGAGAAAGGGGAGAGGCGTCCGTACCTGGAGCTGAGCTAAGTTCGAGAGCTTCGTCGTTTCTGGTGGTTAGCCGCAGGAAAAAGCATCGAGGCAAGGTAGCATCGCCGACTCGGCCTCCGGTTCTCGATTGCACAGGCGTCGTCCAAGGCACGCGGTCGCTCGAAATAAAAGCAGACTGCCATCTCGTGCAGCTCGTGAAGCTCGCCCGCCGCGCAATGGCGAGAACCGTAGTCGTTCGGGGAGAAAACTGTCTGGAAGACAAAAACGATGAGGACGAGGAAGAAATTCTGCGTGTGGAGCTCGTCGCGATGGAAGATATTGCGCGACAGTGCAGGAGAAATTTTCCGCACTACACGCACTGTAAGGAGTCACGTGATTGAGCGCAGACTGGGAACGGAAGTAACTTGTACCGACGGCAGCCAAAAATAGCGCCTCTGTAATTAAGCAAGCGGATGGGATATGCATAAGTGTGGTAAAATGGGCGGTCGCGTACTGTGATGTCGTCGGGATGCGTGCAGCAGCCTCGGCGCTGCAAAATTGTGTGCGCACAATGCAGTCAGCATGAAAGCCAAACGCATTATTCCTGAGGCGGAGGACACTCTGTGCGAAACGCGACGACGCCAACCAGCGGCTTTCCACGGACGATCCGTGAGCGCCAGCCAGCCCAGCGCTCGGGCTGCTCCGGGCTCGCCCCGCTGCATGCATCGACCCGATCGCTGCATAACCCCGCTCCAATTTTCTGCCAAGGGGCCTCAAGCGGAAGCCATGGCACCACCCAGCCACCCATTTGGAATCGACACAAACAACTCCAACCCTCCGCGCGCGGCACGTGTGTCTTGGTTTTTCTGCGCCGACCTGGCCCCGAGGCCGCCGATAATTGCATATCCCCGAAATCTCCCCCCACCGGCTGTGAGGTTTGGCGTCGCCTGGCGTCCCGCGACTGGGTCTGGGTCCCTCCCATCCCCCCTGCCACCTGGTGTCTCTCCCGTCTTGGGTCTCGCTGCTGCACCCACCCACGCAACAGGAAGATCCCAACGCCGTCTCGCCGGCTCTTGGTCGCCGTATCCAACGCCTCTGGCTGCACTGCGACGTCTCTCATCCCCCCCCAAGCGAAGCGCTCGACCGCCCCCGTCACCGCCAACCCAACATCCTCCCGATAAGGCTTCCCCTCGACGCCTTCCGGTCAGCGCCTTTTCGTTGCCGCTGCCAGGGCTCCGGAAGGCCCTCGCTGCATAGGGAAACAGGACCCAGGCCAGTGGCCCTGCTGCGCGCGGCAAGCCTCCTGCAAGTCGCCCGCTGCCCAGCGCATCGCCTGCCAAAGGCCAAAACGCTGGCCTCGCTCTACCGGTGGCAATCGGCAGTCTTCCAAATCGCATCGATTGCTCGCTCCGCCGCTCGCGCAGCCTCGTCGCTTTTTGCTTTCGCTGCAGCTGAACCTTCGCTCGGACTAGCAATCGTCGGGCTGCCCGTCTCTCCCCATCCTCCCGTCGTCTCAGTGGCCTGTTGTTGGCGTCTGGCATCACGACGCCGGACCCCCATCCAGTCACCAACAATCAGACTTTTCCTTCCTGTCGCGCCTCTGGCCTCGCTTCTCCGACCACGATAACCTCCCGGCCTCTGATCCTGCTTCCTCGCTGGCCTTCGGCCATCACACGCGTTCCTACGGGCACCCCTCGAGGCCCGGCTTTATTCCCTCTCAGTCGTGTCGTGCCCGCCCCCGGAACCGACGCTCAGGTGTCGCGACGCGAATCTGGTGCCGACTCCGCGACTGGGCCCCAGAACCACCCGCGACGTCGCAATACATACGTCAGGATTGCCGCATGCGCATGCGATAGAGTCTCAACGCGACTGTCGACATCCACGCGGTGGATAGCCGACCCACGATCTCAGAAATGATGGCCGCAAGTATGGGGCCAAACTTCACCGGGCATCCGGCTGCCATGGGGCACCAGGCCGTCGCGGGCCATCCCATGGGTCCCGGCATGCCTCCCAATGCTGGACAGCAAGGCGCACCCGGCGGCGGAATGCCCCAGCAGTTCGGCGGACACATGGCCGTGTCGGGCCCGGGCGGTCAGGTCAATCCTGCCATGATGGGCGCGATGCCGCCCGGCGCCAACCCGCACCTGCAGCATCTGAGCCCTGCCCAGCAACAACTATTCCAGCAGCAGCAGCATCAGCAGCAGCTGCAAAACCAATGTACGTGTTCCTGCACCCCCCTTTGCGCTCCCCGAGCTCCTCGGCTGACATGCGACGCTCCACAGTCCAGAACCCCAGTGCCATGGCCGCGATGCGGCAACATCAACTGCTACAACACCAACAGCAGCAGGCGAGGCAGGCTTTGATGGCGCAACAGGTGCAGGTCAACATGGGCGTCGGTGGTGGCATCCCCATGGGCATGCAGCTACAGCAGCTTAACCCGCAGCAGATACAGGCGCTCCGGGGCAGAATGGGACCGGTAAGGCCCGGCTTCGATTCCGCTTCTCCTCTGGCTCAGCTAACACAGTCTCCGTTGGAGGGTGCAAATCCCCAGGCCCAAGCCATCATGGCTCAGCAGCTTGCGCTCCAACAACAACAGGCCGCCCAGCAGCAGGCCGCCCAGCAGGCCGCACATAATCAGCAGATGGGCGGCGGACCTAATCATGGCCAACCCATGCCCATGAATGCCCAGAACATGGCCGCGCTGCAGCAGCAACAACAGCAGCAGCAGCAACAGCAGCAGCAGGCGCAGCAGGCTCAGCAACAGCAGCAACAGCAGGCGCAGCAGCAGCAGCAGCAGCAGCAGCAGAGCCAGATGGGCGGTGCTGCCGCGCAGAATCAGGCGGGTGCGCAGCAGCAAGTTGCTCAGCAGGGACAGGGTCAGCCTCAGTCGCAACCACAGGCACAGCCGCAGCAGCCAGGGCAGCAGCAGCAGCCGACTCCGCAGCAGACGTCGCAAGCCGGCACCCCGGCACCGAGCGGACAGCAAACCCCAGCGCCGACGCCAGGCTCAGGCCCCGCGCAAGGCCCCCAGGCTCAGCAACAAGCTCAGGGCCCGATGCAAGCTCAGCAGATGCATCCGCAGGGCCAGCAGCAGATGAACCAGGCGCAGCAGTTCGCGATGCAAACGTCAATCTTTCAGCAGCAGCAACAGCGCAGAGAAAGCATCAAGGCGCAGTGCTTGATGAGGCTGATGCAGCTGAGCGAGCACCTGAGCTCATTCCCAGTACGTGGACCTTGACTTGTCGTTGCAATGCAATATGGCATCGGACAGCCGCTAACTTGTACCAGGGCGCAAAGGGCAAAGACGATATGCTTTACTGGAACACGTTTGCGAACCGCTTCTTCTCCCACAGCGGTATTTTCCGACATGCCCTACACATAAGCGACGGCGAGGACATCACGGACAAGTCATACGAGATTTTGTATCCGGCGATCGCTCGATACTTCCACACGCACTTCAGCAGCGGTGTCAAGAGCATGCAGTTGACGTTGGACAAGAGCGGGAACGAGCGCCTCTTGTCTGGAGACTTTTATTGCTTCGACAACGCCAAGGCCAGCTTGACGTACTGGTACGAGTCTGGATCGCATGTAAGCCTCGCCCGCTATCGTCGGTCACAGCCGAGCGCAGTTGCTAATCTGGATGTTTCAGGTCGTTGCCACGGGCACGCTTCGCGCGACTTTCGATGGAGAGTTCAAGCTGGAGCTGCTTGAGTTCCTGACGACAAGCCACGAAGAGTACATCCCGCGGAAGCAGGTCATCGAGGCGGCCAAGCCAGCGCACATTTGGTTCAAGGAGTGGCACCAGGTCAACACGCCGGACGCGAAACAGTCGCCTGAGATGTCCAAGAAGAGCAAGGCCAAGCAGCTCAAGTCCCCGCAACGACAGCCCCCCGAGGTGCTGGAGGGTTTGCCCGACTCGGCCGTCAACAGCAAGGGCGTCACAGAGGCTGTGCACCAGTTTCATGAGGTACGGAACCCGACCCCTCTTCGCGTCGAGGTAGCACGTACTAACGTAGGCTTCAGATGGTCGAGGTCGTGTGCCAGATGAACCCCCTGTTCTCTTTCTGCCACGGAAACCCCGGAATCAGCCCCTACATGGCGCTGGACCAGTATGTTGCGACGTGCATCAACGGGGCGCCGGCGGGCATGAACGGACAGCCGATGCAGCAGGGACCGAGAACGCCGAGCTTCGGACAGTTCCCCATGGGCGCCAGCCCGGCCGCGGCGCACATGAACCTGCCGGGATCCCCACACATCGGCAGCCCGGCTCCGGGTCAGATGCAGGCTCCCGGCATGCAGCTGCAGCCAAGCCAGCAGGGAACCAGCTCGAGCGGGCCAAGCGCCAACACGTCCCCGGCGTCGAACAAGCGCCGGCGGCCGTCGGGCGTCAAGGTGGAGGAGGACGGATCGGGGGCGCCCACGCCCGCGGGCTCCGGGCCGCAGGTCAACGGCATCCAGAACCGGCCCACGAAACCGCCGACGCCCCGGATGCCCAAGAGGGTCAAGGGGAACCCGTCATGAGACGCGCCCGCGGGACTGTCGATGCATCATGCCCGGTCTGGATGTGCCCCAATACCTCATGCCCATAATGTTCACCTCATGTAGCATGGCGGCGTCTGTTGTTACTCGCGTTTTCTTATTCCGATTCCCGCAGCTCTTGGAAAGCCTGTGGATGGGCGTGGAGGTCGGTTTGTTTTGGGCTAAGCTGTTTTTTCTCACACGGGCGGAGGGGACGACGTCCGCGCCGCCGGCTCGACTGATACCCAGCACTGGCGGGCGCACCTTGGCGCCCGCGACTCTTTGTCGGGCAGGACGGTGCGGTCGGCGGGGGAGGCTCGCCTGTCTTCGGGCGGTGACCGTCATAGCATCCCGGCGACTTTGCAGACGTGGATCCGATTTGCCGCGTGCTTGATGCAAACCCCGTGGGACATGGGGACCGCAGCCGAGCGTTCCCTCACGGGCGGCATGCAGGCAGCGCGCGGCGGCCATTTCGACCAGGGGAGGGGAGAGATGTTGAAGTGTCCTTCATATCCATATCGGGGGAAAGCTGGGCAAGACCGGGGAGACACTCTAATTCAGGGGTAACGGAGTTGCTTGTGTACGATAAAAGCGTTCTATTACGGGTGCCCATGGCGGCCATGAGCTCGGCGAGTCGAGGTGGCCGTTGACAGCCACCGCGGTGCCGAGCCCAAGCTTTCTACTAGATGTGCGGTGGTTGATTTCAAACAGGAAGCACTTGATAATGACGCAGACGGCCCGCGGCTTTGTGACTGTTGACAGCGAGGCCACGGCGAGCAGCCGCTGCCTGTATGCCAAGGCCCTCGAGAGTAGGGGGTTCGGTTCGACCCCTGTGAGTTCCGGCATCCATGCTGCAGTTCCGCACCTCTGCTCTGCCTCTGGCCAGTGTCCCCATTATCCTCTCCATCCATTACCCCTTTCCTCTTGTTGTGACACTGACCATCTGCCATGACGCCATCGCGAGAAGGTCCATCGCCCCCTAAACGCACTTGCCGCAACCACTGTCCTAGGTCACCGCCAGCAACAGGGTGTGTGCCTCATTCACTCGACGCCGCCGTTGCGGTCCTACTCTATCGTTAGTTCGTCCACCCCGTTGACCATTACGCTCGGCGGCTCGGCTTCGGGCTCGTGTTCAGACCTAGGCTGTGGCTCGGAGGGTGCTTCTCCCTCGTCTGGCACGACGGATAGGGGGCGCGGGGATGATGCTTGCGCCTGCTCTGCCGTCGCGTCTGCTTCCGTGGTGTTTCCGTTGGCGGTGGGTGTCGTTGTCGGCGTCGGCGTGGGCATGTCCGCCTCCATTTGGGACTCTGCCGGAGTGCCTCCTCCCACGGGCGGGACGTGCGCCACGCCGTCCTCGGGGCCCTTCCACATGTCGTCCACGTCCACGGCGAGGAACACATGGCGTCTTGGGTGCGTCTCGCTCTGCTGCTGCTGCTGCTGTGGCAACACCCTTCCTAGCACCTCCTCGAGCGATGCGTCCGCGGACTGTGAGTCCTCATCGTCCAGGGGCACCACGATCTCGACCCTCTCCGTCGGGACGACACCCCCATCCGCCACGACCCTAAGCGCGCATCCCGCTCCCGTCACGACGCGTCCTCCCGCCGCCGTCTCCGACTCGGACTCCTTCATGACGTACAAAGCCGCCCTCTTGCCACGCTGGTCCGGCAGGCCGCTCCGATTCGCGAGGCGCGCCACGTCGGCGTGCAGCTGTGCCCGTGTAGGCACGGTGGTGTACGAAGCGTCGGCGACGCGGATCCAGAGGCGGGTCGTCGCGGTGCCCTTGCCGAAGAAGACGACGCGGATGGCGATGTGCGGTGGCGGCGCGGGGGGAGTCGGCGCCGTGGCTGGCTCGGGGGCTGGTTCTGCCGCTGGTGCTGCTGAGGATTGTGAAGCTGTTGCGTTTGTGGGAAGCGGAGCCGCTGTCGGTGTAGTCGTCGGCGCAGGAGTCGTAGCCATCGTCGAAACCATCACAGGCGTAGTCGATGCTGGTTCTTGTTGTCCCGCCTGAGGCAGCGCAACGAGGGGCATGGCCTGCAGTATGGTTGGTGTCTGCTGCACGACCGCCGGCTGGCACACGACGTACACCACCGCGGGAGCAGCCACCGTCGTCGTGGGCGGCACGAGGAACGACACTGGCACCGACAGTGCTGGCGCAGGCGCAGGTGCAGACACGTACACGGCCGCCGGGCTCTGCAGTGGGAGTTGCTGATACTGCTGGTACTGCTGGACCTGGTACACGGGCATCTGTTGCATCTGCATCTGCATCTGCTGCACCGCAATCACAGGAGCCGCCGCTCCTCCGCCTCCGCCTGGCATCTGCACACCATATGACCCCGGCGTCGTCCCCAGCGGCTGGTCGTACAGATACCCCGTCTGCCGCGCTGGCTGCGCGAGGTACCCCTCCGTGCGCCGCGCAGCTGCGGGCGCCGGCGTGGGCGGCTGGCGAGCGACCACCTGCAGCGCGTGCGAGTACGGATATGCTGCGTAGGGCGATGACGCCGCCGGCGAGGCCATGTAGCTTGGCGTAGGGGGGGCCTGCTGGCCGCTGCCATACCACGGGTAGTACATGGTGTTGGCGCCGGCGCTGGCTTTGCCTTCGTGCGGTGAAGGGATGTGTGGTTGCGAAATAGCCTTCGTCGGGTCGCTACAGCGTGCGGGCGTGTGCTTTCTCAAAGGTGCTGCCCACAAACGGCGCAGGTCAAACGAAGTCTTCACTTCACTTCCGCGTTTCGATGCTTCAGCTTCTCGATTCTCGCTCGAGTGAGGCCTCGCCGTCACGCGGGCCGAGCTGCTGCTGCTGCTGCTGATAATATATCCCAGCGACGTGGGAAAACGTCCGTCAAGCAAACGGAACGAGAAGCGCAAAGCTCGCCTGTTCGAAAGAAAGAAGCGCGTCGGGTTGTGCCGGAGGAGGAAATGATCCCACCGAGGGGGGGCGGCGGGTGTGATGAGGGAGAGAGAGAAAGAAAGAGAGAGAGAGCGCGCGCATCGAGGTACGTGTTGTGATTCACTGATATGGCAACCCTTTTGGGCTTGTTCGGTGACGCGCGGGTGTTTGCAGCAGCCACAGCTGCGCAGCGGCTGCGAGCCCGCGGCTACGCTTCGTCTCTCCTGGTTTCGTGGCACCGATGCTTCCGGCTGGTCGATGAAGCTGGCACTGCGTGATGAGATGGGCGGCGCGAGCTATCTGGCCGAGACTGGACGTTGACAAAGTAAGTCAGCCAAGCCCTGCCATGCCATGCCCATAGCCTCATAGGCAACACCTAAGTAAGTTAGGATGCACTCCCTCACACGCAGCAAAGTTGGAAACGCTTGATTTGATTCGCCACTAGCCAGCCAGCCGATATGCCATGCGTCCAGTACACCGTCCTCTCGGGCTCGGGGCGAGCCGAGGATAAAAGAATTCAGCAAAAGACATCATAGACGTTACAGTTCCACGCCGAGGCCTCGGTGCCATGCTTGTCTATCCATACATTGAGTCCCATCTGGCCGAGCATCCTCAGTTTCATAATTCCATTCAGCGCTGTGAGGAGCCCGCATCTCCACGTCGGTCCACCCTCGTCATGGACGATCCTTTCCGGTTGCATGCTTTCATTGTCGTGTTAGAGTCATCGCCATCCGTCGTGCGGTGCCATGCAAGGCCCATCGACTCGCCCATCAGCCAGGCGTGTCGTGGGACACGCATGCCCCGCCATGCACGCGCTACAGCGTCTCCGGGGCAGGGTTCTCATGCTTCGCAGTGCTTCCCTTGCCCCGCCACGTGCTCACCGCAGGGATGTTGGCCTCGTACCGCACCTCCTCTGTCCCGTAGGCCCGCGGCGTGAGCTTGATGAGAGTGTGCAGCGGCACGTTCATCCAGGGGCTCTTGGCCTGGTCCTTCTTCATGAAATAGGCGTAGATGCATCGCAGGACGGCCTGGTGAGTGACGATGAGGATATCTTCGCTGCGCTCCAGCTCCATGATGATGGGCTCCAGGCGAATCACAACGTCGCGGTACGACTCGCCGCCGCGATACCGATAGTTGTATTTGTCCTCGTCGCGGGCGGCAAAGTCGTCCGGATAACGATCCTTGATTTCCTGATACGTCAGTCCGTCGCAGACGCCCGAATCGAGCTCGTCGAGGGCCTTCCACTGCAATTGGTTGTAGTTTTGCGGAAGGAAGCGAGACGTCGCAATCGTCCTCTTCAATGTCGACGTCCAGACAGTCAGGGGACGGTCATCCTGTGAGTCTTATTAGCACACGTCCACGTCGGCTTCTCACCCGAAAAGACTTACTCCTACAGAGTCGCGGACGAGCTCTGGCAGTTTCCTCGCGTACAGCTCGCCTCTTTGAGACAAAAGCGTGTCGCCTCCAATTCTGCCCTCCAGGTTGTACATGGACTCGCCGTGCTAGAGAGCGTCACAAGTCAGCCGTCAGTTCAACGGCGCCTTCTAGAGAGATAGCTTACCCTTGACAGCCAGACCGAGCGCGGGCGGATGTGGAGGTTCATGAGATAGTAGACGATGCGGCTCTGGAGGTAGTCTTGGATGCGGTTGATGATGACCTGCTTACCGACATCCATGATCTTGAGGTACGTGTAGGCGTCCTCGTCACCATCCTCGTCGATGGTCTTGTAGATCTTTTCGTAGTTGCGGATGCGGTTGCGAAAGTCCTGGGCTGCAGCTTCGGGGTCCTGGCCGCGGTAATCTGGGCTCGTCGTCTTGACGTCGCGGATGTTGGCCATGATGATGTCCTCATCGTCGCACTTGCTCTCGACGAAGAGGACCTCAATGCCGTGAGCCTCGCACGTGTCGCTGACCCATTTGCGGCGCTCCTTTGTGGAATTGGTGGCATCGAGGATGGCAACGACGCCGCCGGTCCGGAACCACTTAAGCATGTCCGCGAGAGCGGCCTCGGCGGCAGCGCGGCGCTTCCGCTCACCTTCGACGTTGTTGGTGTCGAAGAAGTCAGCTGTGGGCTGTGGCGCATCGTTACGCCGATAGTTGCCGACGTTGAACGTCTGCGACGGGATGGAGAGCCATTGCAGGTATCGCTGGGCTGCAGACGAGAAAAAAAGTCAGCCAGGCTCTCCATGTGCATGCCACCCGTTGACGAGAGCGGATTGGGATTGATTCCTTGCCATGGCAAGGGAGGCGAGGGTTCAAGGGCCGACATACCTATTTGGGCAATGTAGCTTTTCCCGCGCGCGGGTAAACCAACCATGACGACGCATATCTTGGTGTCCTCAACCTGGACCCCGACGCCGTTGTTAGTTTTGGACGGCATGGTGACTTGTGTCGAGTCTGGTACTCGAGGCAGAGCGTTTGCAGAGCGAGGGCCAAGGCATCCGGCGTCGTGGGCGCATCTAGCAGCAGTGACGGAGGGTGAGGCAGGCAGAGCTGAGGAAGTAGGCTGTACCGGCAGTCGAGGGTGACAAGCGAGGCAAGAAGGAGACAGCGACCAAGGCACTTGTGGTCTGGAATCGGACGAGAGAGTGAAAACAAACTGTCGGGGGGTGCTCAAAGGCGCAGGCAGGTGAGATGGGCGACGACGACGAGTGTGATGGGTGAAGCCAAGTTTCAGTGAGTAATGAATGAACGGGTGACACGGTGAATGATCGCGTGAGGCTGCCCGATTTTCAGGCGCAGGCGGGGGGACCAACAGCGACTGCCGCAGGGCCGAATAGCGGGGCGTTTCGGGGCGCTCTGGGGGAGCTGTGCCCCAGAAGGATACCTTGTGGTGGAGGTCCCAAGGCCTAATGGAGATGCCCGCCCACACTGCCAGGGAGTGGAGCTGAGGTGATTCGACGGGATGGGGGTGGTGCGCCAGCGCCGAGGCAGTCGATGACTTCGGGGTTCGCCAGCGCCCAGTGACTCCTCGGCCGTGGCCTTGTACCTTTCTCTCAAGGTTCGAGGCTGGAGCGGCAACGTGGGCGCCTGATGAGGCTATTGTCTGTCTGGCCGGGCCGCGGGTCCAACTAAGGAATATTCGCCCTTTGGTGCTCTCGTCTGGTTCCCCTTTGGTGCTTGTGTCGCTGGCGGTCAATGGCCAGCGGCGGTGGAATATTCGATAAACAGGGCCAGGGTATTCGCGCGCGCGGGGGGAACTCGTCTCCAGATCAAACGAGGGCGGATGGTACAATGGATAAGTGGAGGTGAAATCGAGAGTGAAAAGCAGCATGCTAAAAGGTGCTCGGTGGTTCGGCGGGACTGGAGGTCCCTGCCGTGACAGCATGGACTCCCATTGCCATTGACGTGTGGCCCGAGCAACTGATTGATGGAGGTGCTCCTTCCCCGCGGTGAACTGTACTGCACTGCACTGCACTGCACTGCACTCCAGTGTGCAGTGTGCACCCCGCTGCGACGGGACGCAACGGCACCCCAACGACCAACATCGCCGACGGAGCGCTCTCTTTACCGGTACTGACGGCAGTGACGCAACGGGCAACTGACACGGCGGATAAATCCCAGCCCAGGGCCGTCGCCTCAGTCATGGGGCATCTCTTGACCCCGCATGGCCTGCAATGCTCGCCTCGCCCTCCCGGCACGGTTGCGTCGCTCCTCGACCGTCTCAAGCAGACTCGATGTCGGCCCAGCTTCCAGCTGCCCGGCCCTGCCCTGCCACCGTTCGCCCGCCGCTACCCCGTTGCCGAGGTGGACTGCCAGTCTGACTGCCAAAAAGTGACTGACTGCCCCGGTGGGTGGGTGGTGGAGGACCCGTTCGCCGTTCGAGGGACATTCGAGATTGGTGGGGTCTGCCGGGCCATGGTACGCGATGCTTGATGGTGCCACCCGCCACCACCACCACCACCACCACCACCAGTGACCACCACCATCAGGCTGGGCGGGCGACCCTCGCACTGCAAGGAACCGCTCCGCAACAAAGGCTCAGTCAGACTCCAGAGCCCGCCTGCCCGCCCACTTGGGCCGCCGCTCGTCTCCGGCTCTGCCCGACGCTGCCACACGCCCGAGATCGAGCCATCTGTCATCCTTGCCAGCGCGGGCACCCTGCGTGGGACCCCTGTCGCATCGGACGAGATGGATGATGGGTGTCCCTCCTCCACGGGAATGGCAGTGAGGCCCGGCCCAACGGCAGTCGTTCGACGTCGTCTTCTGCTTCGTGCCTTGCAGACTCGGTCTCTGCGATGCTCCCATCGTTGCATCAAGCTTTCGCTCGACGCTTCTCGTGTGATGCCTCTCCCAATGCTGTGCGCATACTCGCGCCGTCACCAGTGGATTCGCCCCACGCGCTGCGGCAAATCCCCCTCCCCTGCCAGCCATGAGCGCGCGACGCCCTCACCGCCCAAGCTGGTCACTTGACCACGTCGCGATTTCCTCCTGCGCCGTCTCGCCAGGCAGCCAGCGGGCTGCCGTCATATCTCGTCGGCGTGGGAAACGATGCGGACAATATTGAAGCATTCGACTCACCTTGCTAAAGTTCCAGGTGTTCGCCCGCGCTCGCCCGGACGGCGAAGCTGTTGCCGGCGTCGGCGGCCCTGCGGACACACCTCTCATAGTGTTATGGGTGGCGGAGCGCTCGCCGGTCGCTGAATTCCAGGTCAGTTCAGAATTCCTGTACGTCTCGGTGCAACGAAGACGCTCTCGAGGCTGGTAGAGGACGCTTGCGAGGTGCTGATTTTGCTCGATGATGTGCGATCCAGAGTAGAGTAGTGTCCAGCGCAGCACGGCCGCGCCATGCTTTTAATCGGGCGCCCCGTTGTCGCCCCAAGCCGCTTACACAGACGAGCGACTAAGTCAATCTGTGCCTGACCCGATAAGCCGCCAGGACCTGTCTCAGAGCTAATCGACCCTCACCTCGGGGCCACGCCTCATTCACATAGTTCACCAAGGGTTCGGCAGATGAGCTAACCGGCAGTCATTGTCCATGTATTTCTTGCCATCGCGCCCTACCTAGTCCATTATCACGCCCGCCAAACCTGCCCCATAGAGCGCCGTTGCCGCGACGGCCCAAAATTGCGTCCGCCGTCAGTGCCCATCACGGTGCCGAATGCGCAACCTGCCCGTTACCTCGAGTAGAAGCGCATTTTGGCGGCTCCAACGTCAAAAACGGCCACGACGTTCTGGAGGAACACGTCACCCAGGATATAAGGCCCGGCCCCTCCGCTGGCAATGGCCACGGCGCAGTACCCCGTCAGGGGATCCTTGAGATCCTGGTACATGAGGTCCGCGGGGTTGATCCAGAATTCCACCCCTGAGATGATGATGGCGAACCGAGGGGGGATCGCGTTGCAGGGCGCAAAGTACGCTCCCCACTGATACAAGTAGACCGCTCGCGGTTGGAAGGCCATGGCGATTTGCTCGGCCAATGCTGGACTTTGGTCAGCATGTCTGTGATATTCCGTCAGTGCAAGGCGAGGCCAGACTCACGCGGCGGGAGATAGTTCATCGTCGTGCCAGTATCGACAATGTACGGAAACTTGGTGGTGTCGGTGGACTGCCCCCATTTTATGCCATCTGGAATTATGGTGTAAAATGAGTATCTCCACGCCGTCTCAGCCTGGCCGATCAAGTTTGCCTGAGCATCATTGTCAGCTTACGAGCCGTTTCCTCATCAAGAGTCACGTACAATGATGAGATCCGTTTCAGCGCTTCGACCGCGCCGCCAATCCATGGGTGGAAGCCCGCCCCAGGCGAGCATGCCCTCGGACGAATTCTTGAGGATGGCCACGCTGAAGACCGGATCGATGGTTCCCTGCGTAATGGCATTGGTGAAGAACGGGGTGTAAGAGATGGCGTTCCATGTGGCCTCGCTGCCAACTTCACCATAAAAGGCACTGGTAAGGGAGGGATAAGCAAGTCCGAGGATTCCTACGGTGAGGTTGTTCCCGTGCCAGTATGTGTCGTTGGCGAGGCCAACCTGCTGGCGCGCCACATGGACACCACCGCAGGTGAGGTCGCTGTAGCCCATGGGGCCAACAATCTGCTCGCCAGAACCATACTTGAGGAGGAAGTGGAGGTCTTCTATGGCACCTCCGCTGAATTCGTCAATGGTCGGGGAGCCGAATCCGCAAACCTCCTGGTCGTTGCCCCCTCCGACCCCGTCGTTGCATCGGAAACCGGTCTTGACGGCCCATGTGTCCGAACTACCCGTGTCAAACAGCAGCCAGAGGGGAACGCCGTCCCAACCACACTGGATGGCATACTGAGTCGAGAAATCTCCAGTAGCGCTGACGTTCTGATACACGTGCTGATGATGCGCTGGCGGAGTTTTCAGTAGCCTCCCAAGGGCAGAGACAGAGGTGAAGGATCCAGGCTTGCCCTTGATGTTGTGGAGCCGGGAGAAACGAGGTGCTGGGCGATCAGGGGTAGGCGGCTTCACGGCCTTGACTCGCTCGAATGTGATGCCGTTGAGAGGCTTGGAGATGTCCCAAGGGACAGTTGCGCCATTTCCCGGGGAGCTTGGTGCAGCGAGGGCCTGGAAGCTGCTAAGCAGCAGCCACAGGCAGACAAGAGCTTTCATGGTGTCGGCACCGGCTCAGATGCGAACGAGGACAGGAGAGGAAGCAGAACAGGCTGTGGTCGGGCCTGCACAGGTGTGACTGTAGGGTTCGGGGAAAGAAGCTTGGGGCAGACAAGAGGGGAAGTTTGAGCAGGCGGGAGGTTGACAACGCAAGACTTTATCAGGCGGGCGTGGACAGCAGAGAGAGAGAGAGAGAGAGAGAGACAGCAGAGCTGAGCGGCTGACTCTCAATTTGGGTTCCAAGTTGGCAGGACTTGGGATGGAGGCAAGATGAGGTCAGTTGCCGGGACCGGAAGAATTGTTTGCGTCTGCTAGAAGCCGTGACGAACCGTGGCGAAGAGGGAATGCAGGCACACAGCGGTCCATCGCTACTGAGAGCCAGGAGATTTCATGCTCAACCTGAGAAAGCGCGTAAGGTCGCTCCTTCCGATTAGAGAGGCAAGCGAGATGGTACGATGACGAGCAAAAATGGGCTGCTTCCGTGACGCGCACCTGCCACAAGAAGCCGTCTGTTCCTTCCTTTAATCTCGGCACCCGGTCTACGCATCGGGAACAGGCGGGCAGGTGGTGCCAGATAGACAGCTGCGAGACATCTGGTGGCCAAGGATATGGTGATGTTCCGATGCCGGCAGCAGGCAGCAGAACTGTTTCCTTTGGGGCCGGCCAAGCGTGTAGGTAGGTACTTGGTATGGTTCTCTCTTCTACCTTGTCCATTGTAATACTTGAGGTGGGTCGGTGGTGGGCTGACAAGGTACTCGTTCATCGTCTCCGTCGCCGTCGTCTCATGCAAGTGCACGACCGCACGCACGTGTGTCGAGTACCGCAGCAAAGAGCGTTCACGCGATGCAGCACTGATGCAGCACAGTGTGCGCAGCAGCCCTCGATGGAATCACAGGATTGGCATCATGGATGCAAGCTCCAGCCGCGGCGCGCCTTGTACTACGCGGGCAACCCCTTCGCCTTCACCACTCAGAACGGCAGACTTCACCCCGCCTATGAAGCGCAAAGTGCCGTGAGCGTCTGGCTGGACCACTCATCTCGGTGCGACGTTCGCAACTGCCTTTCTTCACATTGACACAGGGCGAAAAAACTCGCTTGTCGAAGGCGTTTCGGTATTGGCATCCCAAGCGCGGTACGGACGAATGAGATCATGGTTCTGTTCACGGTTACACGTGCGGCCGGTTTCGCATCCGTCCTCGCTTGCTTCCCGCCTTGCCTATGCGAGCAGGCGGTTCTACGTACATATATATCTAGGGCATGGGCTTTTGTTTGTGCTCTACTTGTGGCGCCGTATCAATACCAAGATGCTCGCTCGTGTCACCGCGAAAAGTGTCCATGGGGTGTCATCGATGGGCGCCGCAGAAAGCGGCTTGCCCTGGCCGTCTTCCTATGTAGTGTGTGACAACCGCTTCTGCATCTCACGCATTCCCGGACTTGGCTCTGTCCAATCCCTCTTCCGGATGGGGTCTATCGCCCACGGGTGTGGGTGATGCCGATGACACAAACATGATACTCGCACCAGTGGCTCATTAAGGCAGCATCGTGTCTTGCGAGTTCTATTCGTGTTTAAGTCTACCCTGTTGCTTCGCGTTCCCATATAGAAGGGCGCCCATCTTACATGACAACTCAAAAAATTGCATCTTTCCGGCCGGATGCGTTCTACCTCGTCAAACGACGACTGTGAAAACATGCCGGTAACGTCAACGGTGACTACTGCCTCACGCTTGGCGGCTCACCCACCCTAGGCCCCTAGGCCCGGCATCGTTGATGCATTAATTCCCCCGGATCCGATTCTAAACCCACTGCCCCCCTGCTCCCCTTTCCCACCCCACCAGGCACGCATGAGCGGGCGGGCGTCACTTCGTCTGGGGAAGCCGACCCATGCGGCTTTGGCATCTCAGCCTCCGGAGTCCGAGCCTCGGCCCCCCGTCAGCACACATCTTTTCTTTGTCTTTTCTCTTGCAACTTCACACGCGGACCCGCCGATTCTCGCCATTGGTTACACGTCTAGAATGCAACCAAGTTGTTAATGTCGTCGTAATCATCGTCGTTGGATTCATCTCTGGAATAGGAGGAATCATCAGTGAAGTGTACTTACTTGCCACCCACTTCGACTACGAACCGCGATGCGCCGCTGCCCGTCACCGACTCCTTGAATATCAGCACATCCCTCTTCCTCTTCGTCATACGTACACGGCCCCAAAAGCATGGCGTCCGACTACAACACGCCCTCGGGCACTGCACCCCTCGGCTTCATGCAGCGACTCAGCCCGACGGTCGCCTACCTGGACCCGGCCCACGTCCCCCAGGCGGCGTCCGACCCGGAGCTGATCCTCATGCTCTCCTGGATGGCCGCGCGCGACGAGCACATCGCCAAGTACATCGCGCGGTACCGCGCCCTGTTTCCGACGTCGCGCATCCTGCTCATCCGGTGTCCGCTGTCCCGCGTATGGCTTCCGTGGATCGCGCGCAGGGACATGCGGCCTGCCCTACCGATCCTGGGGTCGCTGGCGGACAAGGCGGCGGCGGCGACGACGACGGACACAGACACGGACGAGAACGGCGGCGCGAGCCAACGCCCGCGGGTGCTCGTCCAGATGTTCTCAAACGGCGGCATCAGCACCGCCGTCCACCTCAAGCACATGCTCGCGGCGCGGCGGTCGCGCGGTGGCCTTGAGACGCTACCGCGGTACGTCCTCGTGCTCGACTCCTGCCCGGGCTACTTCCGCTGGCGCAACACGCACCGCGCCCTGCTGCAGACCCTCCCGTGGTGGACCTCGCCGTTCATGCACGCCGCCATCGCCGTCGCCTGCATCTACCACGCGCTGCGCCGCCTGCCCGCCGCGCAGAACCAGAACGCGAGCGCCATCCGCGCGCCGCAGCTGGCCGCCCGCGAGTGCCGCCGCACGTACCTGTACGGCACGGGCGACGACATGGTCTACTACCGGGACGTCGAGGACAATGCGCGCAGGGCCGGGGAGGCGGGCTTCGTCGTGAGGTTGGAGCGCTTCGAGCGGGCGCGGCACGTCGCCATCGCGAGGGCTGAGCCGGAGCGCTACTGGCGCGCTGTGCGAGACGCGTGGGATGGCGACGACCGCAGCAGCAGCAACTCCGACGAGAAGAAGTTGATAGAGTTTGACGCAGAGGCGTGAGGTACGGAGCCTTGATGCGCGCAGACGAAAAGAGGGTTGTATGAACGAGGGCGTCGACGTCTGCTGCTTCTCGTGGTATGAGACATGCGGGCCGCACACCGCCTTGATGTACGCCAGCCGAGCCGCCCAGATGCACCTGCGCTCGCTCTCTCAACTGTTCAAGCTCTCCATCACCGCACTGACAAGCTGAGACTGGCCGTCGCGGGCCCCGGCCGTTCATATCACGAGCTTCCAGACAATAATAGTGGGCTTCTGTCCAGTGGGCGAAGTCAAGGGACTCATCGAGGCGCTGCAAAGAGCGGTTGACGGAAAGAACCAAACGACGTCGAACAGACTCTAACATGCATGTTTAGTATGATGGATCTATACGTTAGCCACCCCGTCCGTACATTCATAGATACCCACAACCCCAAATATACATCGCGCCACGCCACATTTGACCACAACTATACCCTCCGCTCTATACCCACGGCCGCTCTTTCATCATCGTGTATATATACCACCTCGCGCGCCCATCTACAACCTGCCGTTTCGCTTGTCCACCGACTGGCGCAGCGCGGCGATGACGTCGGCGGGGTCCTTGGCCGCGAACACGGCGCTGCCGGCGACGATGACGTTGGCGCCCGCGTCGGCCGCCTGATCGATGGTCGCGGGGCCGAGGCCGCCGTCGACCTCGATGTTGAGCTCGGGGTACTTTTTCCGGAGGGCCTCGACCTTGGGCAGCTCCGAGGCCATGAACTTTTGGCCGCCGAAGCCGGGCATGACGGTCATGATGAGCACCATCTGCAGCAGCGAGCCTCTGTCAGCTAACGAGCGCGCCCAGACTGAACATAACCAACAGCTCTGCTCACAGCGGCAATGCAAACACACCACGAGGGGGGCAGAGAGAAGACGAGGGGGACAGGGCGTAATGGGGGGAAAGTTGACGCACATCAGGCTTGTCCCTCGGGTCCGCGGCTTCGACAATGTCCCACAGGACGTCCACAGACGTGTCCGGGCGGATGGCGATGCCCGCCTGCAGGCCCTGGTCGTGGATGTAGCGGATCAGCTCGCGCGGGCTCGTCTTGGCGTCCGTCGTCTCCTCGGGGCTCTCGGCCGCCGACGAGAAGGCAGCCTCGTAGTGGAAGCAATACATGTCCGCGCCGGCCTTCTTGAAGTCCTTGACCCACTTCTTGGGCTGTCGTCGCGTCGCGCAGAGAAGGCGTTCTCGTCAGTCCAGGTTTGTCACATGGCCGTCCCATAGATCCTCAATCCTTGCTTGTCTTCGGGAGCGAGCCCACCACAACGCGCGTGCTGCGCATCCCCCCAACGCTCGAACACGATATATGGGCGAAGGGGGGGGGGGGGGGGGGGGGGGGGGGGGGGGGGGGGGGGGGGATGGATCAAGTATTCACCTCTGCAATCATCATGTGGCAGTCAAACGTGCCCCGGCCGTGCGCCTCGGTCGGCCGGTCGACGTGCCCGCGAATCTTGGCCACGACGGGGGCTCCAAACGTGATGTTCGGGACAAAGTGCCCGTCCCTGCGTGCGTGCGCGCGCGCCGCGCGAATGTCAGCCGTCATTCTTCCGACCCCAATTCCAATTCCAATTGGGGCCTTTTCGCCGCAATCCTGAGGATTTGAAGCCCTACATGATGTCGACGTGGAGCCAGTCCGCGCCCTGCTCCATGGTGCGCGCGCAGTCGTGCCCGAGCTGCGCAAAGTCGGCCGACAGGATCGACGGGGCGATGATGGTCTTGGGCGCCATGGCTGTCTCAATTGCTTGCTTTGCTTTGCTTTGCTCTGCTGGTTTTCGAATCGGCCGCAGGTTGAGTTGGAGAGCGCACAATGGAAATTCACAAAAAATTGCAAGAGCAAGGCTGATGATCGGTCGTCACGGCGGGAGTGTCGGCGTGCGTGCTTGCTGTTGCTGGCTTGGTGATGCTGGGCTGCTGCGGGGTGGAACGAGCTCGGAATGTGGAGGGGCTCGATTTGCCAGAGAGGTCCGGAGGTCGGGGGGTCAGTGATGTCAGCAGGCGCTGTTCGGACCACTGACCTCCATATGCATGCAGGCATGGATGCTGGGCTGGCGGCGGGAGTGAGAAATAAAAAAGCGGGCGGGCAGTCGGTGCGGGTACGGCGGGGCCTCCGATGCTCGATGCTCGCCTCGAGAGACCCTCAAGACCCTTCTTCCCCATAATATCGCCGTGGCCATAAAACGTATCCGCCCATGATCTGCCCATCTTTATCGCGTCGCACCACCACCGCTGTGGTCCGGGATGAGCACGCCGCTGGTGAGGATGGGTGCTTGCGTGTTGGCCGCTCAACGGCAGTCAGATCAGGCACATGGCTGGAACCTGGTGGCGATGGAGGCAGCAGGTCCCTAGGATCGATCGAGGCACGGCGCCGCATCAGGTACAAGGCTGCATTGCAGGGCTGGCTGCCGCAAAAAACGAGGTTCAGTCTAACATCTTGAATCAAGTCATTGGCTCATACAAACAGGGCACGTAGGAGGCCCAAGGGCCAGTGGAGGCCAGTGAGAAGAGGAATGCCACCCATATCCGTATATATTAACTCCTCCCCGAGGCAAGCCCCGGATGCCATCGTCTCGATGCGCTTGCCGTGTCTGCGCACATTCCAAGCGTAAGCGTATATGTATCCCTCGTCCTCGTCGCCGTGGGGCTTCGTCGCCGGCCGGGTCGTCTGTCGCCAGATGCAGCCTCCCAAACACGTGCCTTTTGGCTTACAGAGCGGCGAGCATGGCCAGAACGGCGCCCGCCAGCCCTCCCACGCTGCCGGCAACGGCGGCGCCGGCGGTCGAAGAAGACGATGCGGCCGTAGAGTTGGACGTGGGGGTTGAGCCTGCCGAGGCGGTAGCGGTGGGTGTTGCTGTGCTGCACGTGGGGACGCTGCTGGGAAGCGTGACGCCCTGGGAGCCGCACAGGCCAGAGGCGTACTTGAGCGTCGCCTCCAGCTCTTCCTTGGAGCAGGCCTTGGCCTTGTCGATGCAGCAGACAATACTGTTGATGAAGGACTCGTTGCGGCAGAAGCACCCGATGTCGGCAGACTTGCAGCCGCCGACAGTGCCCTGCGGACCCAACACTTCCCCGACGCATTTTTGCTGCACAGCGATAACAAAGCGGTCAGCGACTGAGACAAAACGTTGGCGATTGAGGCGTTGCCACGGCGGGTAAGGGGGCCGATTGAGCGTCACACACGAAGCCGGGGGAAGGGGACTGGGAACTCACCGCGCAAGCGGGGACGTTGCCGACGGACTGGGCCGCGGCCAGTCCGGCAGCCATGGAGACGATCAGGGTGGTCTTCATCTTGTTGGCGCGAGCTGTTGTGCTTAAGGGACTAGAGATAGGACCAAAGAACTTTTTGGAAGAGCAACCGGGTATATGTGCAGGGCGAAAGAAGGGATGAAGAGGCCTCAAGTAAGAGACGAGGTTCGGGGGAGGACTGCGCGAGGATGGAGCACAGCGCGAGTCCGGGGTCACGGGGCGTCTAATAAACGCGGCGAGGAGATTGGGTGGCGGGGGACCGGACCTCGCAGAGACGTCGAATCCCAACCTCATCACGGCCACTTGGCCCATGCGCTGCCATGGCAAGCTAACCTACAAGACTCCCCCCCGATGTGCGCCCCCTCCAAGCACGGCAATTGGTCTCCCAGGTCAAGGGAGCATTGGGAGCTAGGGTCCGACCTACTGTGCCTCATGAAGCAGCTCTAGCTCCTTGGAGCAGGCACGATGGCACGGGCTAGCAATGCCCGTCGGCGTCTACCTAGCAGTGGCCAGCCAGCGGGCAGGTGCCTCGGAGCGGTCAAAGTACAAGTACTCACTCGTCCAGCCCGGGAGAGTGCCAAAGAAGGTCGGGCCAATTCAGGGGCGAGGGGGGCCCCAGAGTGGTCTGACGGGTGACGACGGCATGGAACCTCCCGTCCCGTCTGTCAGCGTCAACTCGTCAGCGACGGGAGCTCCGGGAGCTCAGACTCCAGGGCGTTCCGCTGCATCTCCCAAACGCGCGCGGGCGAGGTCACTTCGGTGGGCTCAGCGCACTAACGTACCTAGGTACTAGGTATGTATCCGCACCTACTGGCAACGCCGGGCCACGCCACGCCAGGGTCCATCGAGCTGGGCTCGACCGGGCAGTCTTGGTCCCTCCGCCCGACTTTCCATCATTCAAATGGGGTCCGGGTTGGACGTAACCCGGCCCGGCGGCACTCCAGGCCTGCGTCTAACGCAAGGAACCCGGCGCCGGGGTGCGCTTCTTCAGCCGCGGCTGTCGCGTCAATAGGGTGCCCAGCGACGGCCAAGCTTTTGCAAGGTTTCAAGGTTCTGCATGACGTCCTCCGAGTCTCCGACTTGCCGGGACGACAGGCCACAGCCCTCCTCCACTTCGTCCAGGATGGGGTCGTGGTGGTTGTGGTTGTCGACTTGTGGTGTGGACTGTGGAGGTGGGATGGGTTCTTCCAGGAATGGAAGGGCCGCGCGGGTTTGCTCATCAACGCCTGCGTCCGCCCGGAACGCCCTGGGAACCACCTAACCTCCATACCTATTCAGCGGCGACTGCTGCCCGGGCACTGTGACACCTCGGTTTGGGTTGGCGGCCCAGGCCGCTGCAGCCACCTGCGCGCATCTCGTGTGCACAGTGCACACCCACCACCATCCATCCCGTCGTCCGCCGCTGATGGAACGGCCAATCGTGTTTTTGAGGTTTTGTTCAAGTGCCGACCTCCATCGCAGCCAAGGAATGCCAATGCCGGGTCCCCTGCCCATTGAGAAGGGTAGGCGCCTGCGCGCGCACAATACGTACGTGCGTACTTTCCAGCAGGCGCAGGACCCATTGCAGGGCCCGTCTGGCACTCTGCCCGTGCAAATCCGGGGCCGCCGCGGTCCTGGCACCGTCACAACGCTGCGGATGCGTGTCATCGTCAGCACCTTAATTCTCTTCTCCCGGCTGTGAACGCTTGCGTGTGAATTGCTGCGTCCTCGTCAGCGCCAAACGAGACACTGGACCCATCCACCATGACCTCGTTCACCACACTCTCACCTCACCTCACTTTACCACCCCTGGCTTCTTCACCACACCCCCAGTGACCTCACCATGCTCACCACACCTCGCCTCACCACGCCCAGCCACGCTTGCCGGGCATCCAACCAACCATTCGGCCCTACGTCCATCCACCTGCAAGTAGTGTCCACGCACTGCTACGACTACCGAGACAAGGCCAAAGTTTGCTATCGACTGCCAGGCGACTGCAGCTTGCCTCGTCGCCCGCAGTCGGCGGACCAGACGCGCGGCTCGTACGAGCATTCGTACTCGCGCACGCGCTCGAGCACAGCTCCCCCTGGGCAGCTGAAGACGCCCAGGTGACGCCCTTGATATGTCTGCTTTCTTGTATGAAAGTACTGTACCTCCCCGCGAGCTCGTGACGAGCGGGGTGACACGATCCCAGCTGCGGCTCCATCACAACGCGTGTCTCTGTCCCGCGGCATGCGTGTTGCAGATCGGACGTCAACGACTTACATGCGTGCGAGGCACTGCTTGACTGGCTTAGACCAGCATGCTGCAGTTCTATACTTCGTAACACATCATTTCATCTCGATCCTCTTTCCTGGGTCAGCAACGTCTGAGCTTGCCATGCACAGAGCACACGCTCCCCTCGGGGCCAGGCTCATACGAGGTTGCGGTGTGTCAACCGATGCCAAGCGTGTGCGCCTCGTAGCAAAAAGGAAATAAAATATGCCAAGGATGTTCCGTTTCGAGCGCCCCGCGGCAGTCTCCGCGTGTGCGTCTGTGTTTGTGCATTCGTGCGTTTCTACTTCGTACATCGTACATCTATACCTTTTTGCCCTGCTTGAGCAGATCCGAAACCTTGGGCGGCAACACCAGCGCGCTCCTGTCGTTTCTCCGGTAGAAGTCGACGAGTGACACGGCCGTCTGCTCCGGTATGTCCTCGTGGATAAAGTGTCCTGCCTCCGGGAACACCTGCAAGGCGTATTTTCCTGCGACGCGTCGTCTGTCAGTACATGCCCTGTGCAGTAGGTACAATAATGCGCGGCTTTCGCGCCTCGTCGACCGGGGTCCGGCAGGTCTTGATCTCATACCTTGCATCTGCCCAATTGTAAGCTCCGTGTCCAGGCGGTCTGTGCCGGCCAGCAGCAGCAGCTTCCCGCCCTTGGCTCCCAGGAACTTCTTGCTCAGCCCTACAAACCACCCTTCCCAGAACGGCTGCGTCGCCGCCAAATTGGTGCGCCATCGCCAGGGTCGGGATTGGTCCTCGGCCTCGTCCAGCCTCAGCAGTGCGGGCACCGACGCCCGCGCCGAGATGGAGCTGTGGATGGTCCGCGATCGGATGTGCCAGTCGATGCCGGCTTGTACCGACGCGAACCCGCCAGGTCGCGTCGATAGATACGTTTGCATGCTCTGCAGCGCATCCATGGCTGATCCCTCCACCACGTCCAACACCGCGTAGCCGAGAAGATCACTCCCCAGCTTCCCCGTCATGGCCAGGTCCGTGACCACTGCGCCTCCGAGGGAATGGCCGACGAGCACCACGTTGGGGAGCCGTTCCCAGCCCATCCTCGTCTTGGTCGATTGGATGACGAAATTCAGGTCGCTGGACAAGGTCTGCAGTCTCATATCTAAAGCTGCTCCTTCTGGCGAAACAGTACTGCCGTGCCCACGGCAGTCCACAGCAAGAATGCCCGCCGATGGAAGGCGTTTCCGGATCTCAGCGCCGACCACGGCAAAGCTCAACCCCGACGACCCAGCTCCGTGGTGCATTACAAGCAAAGGGCCCTTGTCCACCGGCGAAGTGAGGTACGCGTGAAACGTCACGCCAGGCTCCTTCTCGGCCTCAATGTACAGCTCTCGCTCAAAGTACGTCGTCCAGGGTATCGGCTCCAAGCTCCTACCGCGTGATATCCTGAGCATGAAATGGTTAGCCTGTACCCTGCCCGATAGTGGCCATGGATTTACCCCTCTGGACGCGCGAAAAGCTTCTGGCTTGGCGTGGGAATGATGGTGCCGGTGGAGGAGACTGACGATGCTGAGGACGAGTCGTCGTCCGCGTGCTCCGGCAGTTCGGGTACTTGGTCTGCCCCTGCCTCCTCCTCTTCCGCCAATCCGCCAAAGGGCTCGTGTGCCAGCCCGAGCTTGTTTCTCGCCCATGCCCTTTGCAGGTCGCTCATGGCGAATGCGTTGCCCCGCGGGCAAACTGTGATGCTGAGGTTGCCAATTCGATCGAGCACGCGGTCAGTCGCAACATCAACCGGTGGGCGGTGCCGGGGCGCGGTTCACGCCAGGTAAAGTTACCGCCAGTCGCTGCGTAACGCGATCTGGCCGCTATCGTGTCCGTACGCCAGATGCCTTTGTCTCGACTCTTGTGTCGGGTGGTGGTGTGTTCACGGCATGTGGTCGGGCCACACAGTGAGAGCGAGAATGCGGGGCAGCTCATTACTGTGTGGACCCGCGCAGATCCTCGCAAGCTGCCGTGTGAGAATGATGTGCCTGCACTGTGATTACATAGGGTGAGAGCATCACATCACTCGTCTCGTGGAATGGCAGTGACCGAGTCAAACACGTACTTATCGCTTATTGTTCGTAATGTTTCCGGCTGCCCTGGTAAACAAGTAGCGGGTCCTCAATACTGCCACCATGATTCCCGTCGCTGCCGGGATGCAGATAGCTCAACCGCGGGCCGCGCTGCTCAGTTCATGGCTAGGGTACTCCGCACTCTCTGGGTAAAATGTACAGCTGGAGGATTGCGATTGCTTTGACCACCACATCTCCAGTCCCGATAGGTTTCCTTACCCGGATACTAACGAAAGGGTTCACACTCTCAAGCACTCATGGAGGCCGTCAGCATTCATGTGTTCCCAGGAGGTGGCAAGATTTAGGTTCATGTTGCTCGAGACTACCCTAGAGGGTGTGGTGAACTCTGGAGGCAATGGGCGGCGTCCTGAGCTTTGCAGGCTGCAAAATATACACAATAACAAGATGTTTCCAGATATGGAAGTGAATCTCGATGCACCTCGTAGCCCACAGACGCCACCGCCACGGGCCGCGACCCGGGCAGCGCAATGGTGCGGACTCTCATCGCCATCTTGGCGATCTCCCGCCAACTATCAGAAGCCGGCTATGACAACAGGCAAGGATAACAGACGTCGTTTTCGAACGAGAGTGGCGTGTTCGAAGTCCGAGGGCTCGGGCCCGCCGGACTCGTTTGCTCTTCCTGCACATCACTTGACGGGCTCCGTTGTGGCCACATGGCAGCTCCTTTTCCTTGCCGCCCGAAATCGCCACAATTTCACATTACCAGAGAACGTATGACCCACTCCCCTACCTCGCTTACTTGCGGCTTCAGTCCTCATTACCGGCGTCGCGATACTTACTTCTGCCGAAACAAAAGAATCAATCAGGGAAGGGGAGGGCCCTAGCGCCTGCCAACGAGGACATATTGTGACGCGCTTGGGCTAGAGAAGAATAGACAATTGTCGTCACATCACAGCAGTATATGCAATGCCCTCTTTACTTGATAGAACATGTCTCGGAGCACCGTTAATGTGGCTAGCTGTGCTCACACAGGTAGCATTTCTAACAACACCGGGGGGTTGCCATGGTGGAGGAGTTCACATAGCTACTTGTCTGATGCCGACGGACACTCCCGGTTGCCGAGTGTCGTCATGTTGCATGGGGAACACATTATCTGGGCGTGGCGAGCACCGAGCCCCCCGTATTAATCTTCTGTTCCTGTTATGATGTGATCCGCTTATATCGGCCGCACTGGGAGGAGCGGGGGAGGGAAGAGACGAGGCGACAGCTATTTCTCCCACGGAGTTCTAGGAGCGCGCCGAGCCGAGGCGCCTATGCAGTCCTCTTTACTGTCCATCAGCAGAGGAGAAGTGGAAATGCGCCAGATCTCGCAGGCGCCCAAAGCA
Source organism: Purpureocillium lilacinum (assembly GCF_023168085.1). Taxonomy (NCBI): domain Eukaryota; kingdom Fungi; phylum Ascomycota; class Sordariomycetes; order Hypocreales; family Ophiocordycipitaceae; genus Purpureocillium; species Purpureocillium lilacinum. The sequence continues at coordinate 1,947,475 of NW_027072112.1, forward strand.
AATCCATGCAGAAACCCAGCGCGAGCCATGCCTCACGCTCACCGACCACGCTAGCAGCACTTTTTGGTCCGCCCGTCGAACAAGCCTTGTGGACTGGCCAAGCCATTATTGCTTATTTTCTCATCGAACGGGGCCCGCACGGGATGGCTGAGACCTCCCGACGGGCCAAAAGAAACGGCGTTCGATGGCGGCCATTAGTGTCGGGACGTGACTGACTGCCAGCCACAATCTGGACGAGCCAGCAGTGGCAAACCAGGCCATTCCTCTACCAAGTCGCGCGCAGGCCACAGACGCTCCTCCTGCCTTGATGGAGGCTCCCAGTGAGCTGCTGCTTGATAAACGACTTGTTTTTGCCAGAGCGAACCCTTGACTCAAACGAATGCGCTGAGCAAGATTGCTCCGACGGGTTGTCCACCCGAGCGGCGCCGTCCCAGCAGAAGAAGACGAAGCAGCTTGCGCAAGATGGCCAGGGCATTTGCTTGAAGAATGACCAGGCATGCCAGAGTGCAGTCCGCACGGGGTACTATGCCGCGGTCCGGCAAGAGTCGTCCTGGCAGAAGGAAGCTCGTGGCGGAGCGACGCGCACAAAGGATTTACGTCGTCGGTCGGTTCGCCCCTGCGCTGGTGTGATCTGCAAGAATACAATCGGCCGACCGCTGCTGAGGCCGACGAGGACAGCACGCATGTGCTAAATAACTATACGAGGCCAAACTGTGGTTCGAGGTACCTACTCAGAGCCTGGCCCCTGTGCTCCTGCCGACTGCGCCAGCCAGAGACTGGAGGCGGGAAGCAGATCACCAACTGCAGGACCAGAAGACACCTGGCCATGTCTGTGGCAGACTGCATGATGAATGGGGCCGCCGAGCCAGAGTGGATGCCCGACGGTGGAAGAAGTCCCTGGGGCGCAGCAGGGTACAAGAGCACTTGATGGATGACTTCTGATCGTACATCGTACAGCAGGGACGGAGACTGGGAGCCAACACATCTCAGGATGCGGAGCGGAGACGTGACATGGGTCCATTCTCCAGCGGGCACCAAAGATACCCTCTAGCTCACGGAGGGCATCAGAACCACAGCCCACAGCAATAGTAGAGTTGCACAAACCATTATCACATCGTTCGAGTGGTACGAAGAGCGGGTGCCATCTTGTCAGAGACGGACGGGTCGGCGTTTTGCGCCAGTCGTCCGGAGCAGACGAAGCCATCGTCGCAGCATGAGGGGCTGGAGAGCGCATGTTGCTGCGCCATCCGCCGCGTTCCGTACGTAATCTCCCATGGCCCCCAAGCACGACGGTGTGGGCTCCGTCGGTCCTTTGCTCCATTCGAAGTCGTTTTCGGGCCAGTCCGTCAGGCCTAGCACGGCTAGTGAGGAGCGTCCGTGGAAAGCGTTGTCGTGCGTGCTCGCACGAGTTTTATTTTGCCACTCTGTGAGCTGATTGACACCCAGAGGACGTTTGTGGTGAGACGTTGCAGCGCAGTCCAGATCTTCAATGGCCGAGGCTAGGGCCAAAAGGAGTCTGAGCCAGCTTTTGGTGTTTGTCATGGACGTTGACTCTTGGGCCAGCCCTGTCTCGTGGCCGGCCTATCAGACTGGCCCGACCAACACCATCCTCTCGACTCTGGTCAGCGACGCCACAACCTCGAGAGAGCTGGGCAGCATGCGACCGCCTGTTGCCGCCCAGATGCCGTGCTGCGGCAGACGAATCAGCACCGAACGGCCAGCATTGAAGACGAAGCAGGACCGTGGCCCGTGACTGCGAAAGCCCTGCTCTTTGCTGGTGGGGATGGTACGAGTACGACCTGAACGATGCTTGATCGCTGTCAGAAGGTCAAACGATGGCGCCCTGGGGTGTCAGGTCCACGGTTCGGAGAATAACTGTTTGATGGGCACGGCCGGGCGCAGCGCTAGAGCGGTTGATGGACGGAGCTAGCAACCTTCGTGGCAGTCGGCCGGCCACAGGCGAGCCGCCAAACGGGCTTTGGCGTCGAGCCTGGCCGCACTGAGACGTGCATTTTTTCCCCTACTTGATGCGCGTGTAAGTAGCGCCGTATGAGGAGCTCTGCTGAGAGGCGTGTACGTACGCAGCTCGACTGGTACCCGCGCTCTCCCGGTGCTGACCTAGTGGGCGAGTGAAGTCTCTCCGATCATTCGAGGCCTCTTCAGGAATCCTGATAGAGTGGTTGCGCGTTTGCTTGTGCATGTACATTTTACGTAGCCCGAACGCATCGACACGGCGGCCCCCCTGTTCTTCGTACATGGCGGCTCCATCCAGTCCTCGGTACCTGTTTCGCGAGTACTCGTGGACCTGTCAATGCGCGTCGGTGGGACGCCATCCTCGGGGATGCGATGAGGGGACGCAGTCGCTGGGTGGCTGGAGGCCTGGATTGGACCCAGACCGGTGTGGGATATTGTGCATTCTGCAGACGCGCGCGCCTTTACATCACGGTGCCTTGCCTGAGCGTGCCTGCAACCCCAGCAGGCACGGTAACAGCAACAGTGCGAAGCGACAGCTGCGGGTGAGGCGAGGAAAGACGCACCTCGATTCGTCGCGTATCAGGGGTTCGGCGCCGTCGAAGCTCTCGGAGTTCAGCCGCCAACGGGGGCTGCCCGCAGCCCATCCCATCCATGGATGCGTCCAGGTGGAGGGGTGGCGTGGCGGCCAGACGTCCAGGCCAGATGCAGGCGGCAAACACAGGAAGATGCGGCATCGGAGACGCGAGTGGTGATTAGTCCAGGTAATGGACATGACGATGGCATGGCACTCGATGTGCTGGACGGCGGCAGCGTTGTACAACGTCGGCTAGCAGCGCGATGCGGGATGACAGAATCAAGGTGTAAGGGGCGACCTGCCCACTGGCGAAGCCCCTACCGATCTGCTGCACGTGCCCCCTGGCGTCGCCATCGCTCACATGTATGAGAGTGGTCGAGCGGAGAGGACGGATGCTGGGCGCGATAGGCTCGCGCCGGCCAGGTAGGTAGGTAGGTAGGTAGTCCCTACCAGCCTACACTGCGACCATCGAGACGTGCCAGATATTGCAATACTTTGGTATTTTGGGGAAGCTGGTAATGGCTGAGGTACCCAACTCCAACTCGTGGAAGCAGGAGAGTCGGAGGTCGCAGGTCATGGGGCAAGGCCGGTGCATTGCCGCTTCTATTTTGTGCTCCGGACGCAGCCAGCGGCGTGATTGGATTAAACACAACCACCTCGTTCAACAAGGTAGGTACGTGATGGGGGTTGCTGCGAGGTACATTATCCATACCTAGTCGATACCCAGTACTCTCTTCCTCGCTGTCTCAAGTTCGTTCGCCTACGCAAGGCGGGCATCGAGGTACGATGTCAGTTAGGTACGAAGTCGGTAGTTCTAGGTACCGTTGACGATTTACCTCCTCACGACCCAGGTATCTTGCAGATGTTTTGGCAAATCAACATAGGCGCATGTACAAGCCTGCTGGGCAATCCGCATCAGGCCCGTGATTAAGGATGTACCTACGAGTGCTGTACGTACGAGCGCACAAGCAGGCAGGAGCGGGCCTTCCCCAGACACCACTTGCTCCAATTGTGGTTCGCGTGGATTGCACCTTCCAGGGGATGCCAATTGGCAACTGCCCGGGCAGAGCCCGCGCTGGAGACGAAACTGTCTGACAGCCTGGCCAGCTGCCATTGGCCGCGTCGAGAGCAGGCGTGCAGACAAGATTGACCTCTGCAACACTCCAATCGGCCGACGACGACGACGGCGGCCCCGATAACGTTTGATTCCACAATGCCCGGTGCGCCAGAGACTCAACCGAGTGCACGACCAAGGGTAACGAGCAGGCGATCGCCGCCGCAGTCCGCGTACGCCCGCGCCGCCCGGCCAAGGCCCGGGGCGTAGCATTGGCCGCCGCTCTGGCCGAGCCCTTTGCATCCAATGGACACTCGGCCATACCATTGACCAGCCAGGCACTCTTCTCTTATAGCCCTCCGCGTCGAATATGAGTGGGTTGGGCCCTTGACGAAGCACCAAGAGCGGGGGCGGCGGGCGCGCGGATGGTGGTCTGACACAGTCAGGGCCTCTGGCAAACAAGCAAGCAAGCAATCAAGCAAGGCAAACAAGCATCCAAAGCTAAGGCAAGGCAAGCAAAAGCAACAAGGACAGGCATTGGGACACCAACACGGTCCGGTCCCCACGAGGGGGAGCCCTGCTGGAGGAACCACACTCGCAAGATGCACCTCGACAACATTAGCGTTGCGGCGGATGGCTTCCCCGGTCTGCCCCCAGGGCCAACGTGTGGAGGCCAGCCTCGGTGACAGTGGCCTTCGGGGAGGGGCAGTCCAGCAAAAGCAACCGCTGCTTGGAATGGCTCCATGGAACGGGCACGTCTCTCGGCCGAGGAGCTCACTGACGCTCTCAGCAAAGGCGCCGGACGCCCGTCACTCTCTGCTGATCGTCCATCGTATCGAAACGGAGTCCGGGGTCGGCCCGTCAGGCGCCTTGCCAGGAGGCAGGCATTGAGCCTCATGCATCATCAGACAGAGGGTAACCTCTCAGACACACTGCCCAGGATTGGCGTCCTTGCCACACGAAAGCATGCGGGCCCGTGACAAGCCGACCCAATGAGCTGCCTGGTGGCCTGGAAAAGTCGTCGGACACTGTCGCTCTCGTTATTGCTGCTGTGCTGCCGCCCGCCGTTGCTGCAGAAAAAGCCCACGGGTCTGGCCCAGCCCAGACTGGCCAGAGCAGATTCTGCGTCTCACTCGCCGAGCCAACCATGTGAGTGTCCGAATGGTGTGGACGAGACCTGGGGACCAAGGCCATGACCTGCCAGCGAGTACCGATGACCTGCCCACCGGCTCCTCGAGTCGACTGATTTTGCGAGCTCGGCCCGGGAGCTCTCTTCTGTCGCCTCCGTCACAAGCAAGCAAGCAAACCGGCAAGCAGCTGGCCTCCGGAGGTAATATCGTCGTCGGACCCCGAGCGGGTCTCCAATCTGTCAAACACCCCCTTGCTCCCCAATCACGCCCCAACCTTCGCCATGCAGTCAAGCTTTGTTGCATCGGGTGGGGAGCCAGATCCTGCTGACGGGGGCGCGCGGTTCCTCAAGTAACACGTACAAGGGCTTTGTACAGTATCGGGCATTTTGGATCTCGCTCGGACGGGAGGCCAGCGCCGCAGTGACAGCCTCGACGCTCCTGTTGCCACTACCGCCGTCGATCAACTGGCTTAGGCAGCTCCAAGGCATGGGGCCTGACAAAATGGATCCTCTCGGACGGTACCTTTTGCGACTGGCCGCGACTGCGAACCTCTGCAGTTACCTGCCGCTACGGGCAATCGTCGAGCGGCGGGCCTATGCCACTTACATCAACGGCGCGGTGCGCCCTGCCCACAGGTCCACGCCCCCAGCACTTTGCTCTGTCCACAGTGCACCGAGCCCGAGGCTGGACAGGAGATGCGCACCGCCTTGGTTCAACCGGGCCCCAATCCGGTCGATGTTACCGCGCGTGTGTGCCAGGCGCCAAGGCCCGTCAGATACCTGGGCTGAGCGAGAGGGATCCATCCGAGGTGCGCTAACGAACGACCACCTGCATACAGATGCACTTCCCGCAGCGTGGTGGGCAAGGAGAAAAGGAGTCGCCGCGATGCTAGCCCAAAAACCGCGTAGCTGGGATGCAGTTGGCTGCGGGTGCATGCCCGGTCCAGTCCTGCCTCGAGCATGCGTCGCCGCCGCCGCCGGTGACATGCCTCGCCAGATACCGGGCCTTCTTCAGCAGACGCGGACCGGCCGCCATAGGGGTGTGAGCCAACCGGTGGCCATCCGTGCCCTCGCGCCAAAGACAGCTAATAACCAACGGCGAGATTTAATAAGAACAACAAGGTGGCCCTAATGCCCATCAACCAAGGCGCTTCCGAGGCGCCACGCTTGGGTTCCCGCCGGCGGATCCACAAGACTACAGCTAGGTTGTCTGCTGGCGCGATCCGCGAACCCACAACGACGACTTCGATCCAAGCAAGGGCCCGGTCCTGTGACTCGTGTCTGTACGGAGTACGAGCGTTCATACGTACAGACAGACAGATGGACCGACAGATACAGGCAGATAGTCGCCGTCCGTCCCCGGCCACTCCCCAGCACAAGCAACATGCATATTACGTGCGTTCCTAGATTTGCGACACAGGGTCACCAAGCGTGCCAAGTACCGCGTACGGACGTACCAATGCATGCAGAATATCTGCCTGCGCCGACGCGCATACAGAGCTGCATATCTACAACATGCCGGGACTACACACATGCGCTCTGTGGAGAAGTGGAACGAGGCGAAATGGTTCGTTCGTGCACAACTTGCACTCCCCTCGCCGGCGCGCTGCGTGACACCCTGTCTCGTCGGCTGTCCGGGGACACCACTTGCTTGGCCTGCGACCCAGAGAGCTGCAGATCCGCACTTCCGGGGGCGTCCAGAAAGCAGTAGGAGACCCGGTCCTTGACCGGATACCCAGGCGGCGCCCTGACTACCACTCCATGTGTGCTGCCATGACGGGGTCAAGCACGTTCTGCCCGCCCAACTGTGGTTGTCCCTTTCCATGGCGGCGACAGAACAGACAGGGCCCATGCCCTGAGCCTTGAGCCCCCAAGCGTCTCAAACGGCTTCATTCCTGGGACAGCTAAGTTGTAGGTGCTCGTACTGAGCAGGTTACGCAGCCGAACGCCATGCTGGCTTGGTTCGCATGCAGCCGGCATGCACACATCACTGACAAAGTGTCACGAACTACGCTCGTTACGGGCAGGATGAATTGCGTCGAACATGGGTCCACCAAGGCTGCTGATCGGAAGTCCCTCAACTGTCGCCGCTATCCCACTTATGCCCCGAGTGGATACGCGATATATCGGGGGTGGCTAACGCTCCCGGATGGACTGGTGGCCGTTGCGGAAAGGGCTGTCAGGCAAGATGGAGCTTGTTTGGGCTACCGAGCACACCACACAGGTGAAGCTCCCCCGATGCAGGCAGGACCAGCACCAGCTCTCCGATTGCACCCCATGGCTCTGCGCGCACCTGTTCAAGGTTGCTCTCGTCGCCAGCCGCCTGGGCTGCTGCTCAGACCAGAGTCTCTCTGCCTGTCTGACGCACTCGCTCGAGGCAAATTTGGCCCTCCCCTTATATAAAAATATCCCTCGTGCACACCCCCCCTTCCCCCGCCGCCGGCACGGCTGTCCCGTCATATATATCTGTTTCCCGCACCCTGTCAAGCTGGAATGGTCACGAGCTGAAGACGACCGGCAACCACCCGTCCAGTCTTGGAGCAGCCCTTTCTCGCCGTTTTGCACGCATCCGACTTGCTTCCCACCATCAGGCCCTTCCATTCTCCTTTTCTGCTGATCCTCCCGCGTCACCCCAAACCACTCGGGAACGTTGCTTTTCCCATGGTTGGCTGGACAGGGTTCTGCTCCCCAATGCCGACGCAGACACGCGCTACGAGCACATAGCTTCCTGTTGTGCCGCTTGGGCACCGTCTGCGTGGTCGTCGACCCTTGTCGCCCCGTACCAGGAAGCGCGAGAGGAAAAGGAAGAAGACGGGCCCAATGGGAGACGTCGTGCAGGCTTGCCGCTGTTCGACCTGACTTGGCCTTCAACCGTTCGCCAGGGACCGACGAAGTACTTTGGGCGAATTGCCACCTTGCGCCGCCGCTCATTCCCGCCAGCCGTCAGGCTCTTGCCACCGCACTGCTCTCTGCCCGCTTTGAGAGGCTTTCCAAGTGCGGGACGAAGGCATCACATCCTCGCTCGTCTCCAGCCTCTCGCTCACTGCGTATCTCAAAACCAGGTTGCACGAGACACAGGTCGGTGTAAACAGGGGGGCCTACGCCTGCCGCCACCAGCAAACGATCCTCCAGAGCTGAGGCAAGCCTGGGCTCAATTTGCGAGTCCTCGCTCGTCGCGCGCCGGCTTCGGCAGCAAAGTCACCATCACAATAGAGCCCGGCGTTCATAAGGACCGCGCCCCGTCGCAGCTACCGTCAGCCGCACTCACTTCGACCGGAGGAAGGCAAGGTCGGACTGGACTTGAGCCTTGGCTTTGGGTACGCAGAGGCGCGAGCAAAACCCTTCCTCGTGCGAGGCACACAAACTCGACAAGAAGCCGGCTTCACTTTTTCGGAAGTCGACCCGAGAAGTTGCATCACTCCGTGCGGTGTCTTGGCAGGTCTGGGAGGTGACTGCGAGCCCGGTCTAGCTGTCCTCGAGCTTGGCCGGCCACGTTTTCTGCTGAAACACCGAAAGGACAGGCGCAGAATGGTCTAGGTATCTTGCGTTGAGGGCTGCGATATACTGGCGCGCCGCTGCACCGGATATTGCCGACACCTCGCTCGTTCAACTACACGTCCGTTTAGACAAGCTCGTTGTCTTGCCCACGTGCGGCCAGCAACTCACAAGACTCCTCGTAACGCGCACTAGTTACATGGCCGTCGTTCGAGCACGCAATATCCACGCGAAGCAGGAGATCTGGGCGCACGGGTGCAACAACGCGCTCATCCTGCCCTCAGAACCGCTCTCAACGCTAAATATGTCCTATCAATACATTGCCCCCCCTCCCCACGACCCGGCAATGGAGTACAGCCCGGCATTCAGGATCATGCCACAGGACTCATCGGCACCAGAGGGCGACGGCCGAGACTCGGAAGGATCTTATGATGATAACCCGGGCTCGGCGCTGCGGCGATCGTTCAGCACGCCAAACGCGTCCCAGATGCAACAAGGGACATCCGGCGCACAAATGTCGACCGGTGGAACCGGAGAGAAAAAGAGAAATAAGCTCGGCTACCACAGGACCTCGATCGCCTGCAGTAAGTCTTGGCCGTTGCTCTGGCAGCTCTCTATGGAGCGTAATGACTCACTAGACTGTGGACAGGTCATTGCCGCCGTCGCAAAATTCGATGTATTGCCTCCCCTGAAGTCCAGAACCGGTGCGTGAACTGCATTCGATTGAAAAAAGAATGTAGTTTCTATCCGGTCGATCAGCAGCCAGGGGGCGAGAGCCGCTCAAGAGGAGCCGTGCGTCAGACTGCTGGTTCCAGTGCGGCTTCCTCGACCTCGTCGCCCGCAGTTGCGGGAGGGAGCCCAGGGGAGATGGGTGGGATGATTCAAAGCAACAAGGGACAGACAACCACGGACGACTATTTGCCGGCCGATGTTAAAGGTGAGCCTTGTCGCGCAACGACACAACACAATACGGTGTGTGACGCTAACCATGATATGAGAAGTGCCATCGAATGGCTTGCCCGCTGGTGGCCACTACGGATTTGGCAGCCAGGCGCCGGGCATGTGGATGTCGCCGGACTCGAACGGAGCTCCGCTGGTCAAGGCTGAGGGACTCAACATGACTTGGACTCCATATCCAGCCGAATCACCCTTGAGCGCGCAATTCTCGCCGTTTCCGCAGTCATCGGGTTCGTCGGCACCTTGGGCGCCGGGGAGCTCTGAGGCTGGGTCTCACGACGACATGGCGTGGTCCGAGTTTCCACAGCCGGCTCGATCGATGTCATATAGCGGGGAGAGCACTGCGGGCCAGCAGCAGCTCCAATACTTGGCCACTGGTGACGGACAGCAGTTCGAGCGTCGTGCATCCAACTTCTCGGGTATATACGGACAGCCCTTTGGACCATCAGCGGCGAACATGACTTCAAGCGGAATCGCTGGACTTGACGGCCATGACACGATATTAGCGGGTGCAGTTCCGTCAGATGCGGATTCATGGCACCAGCAGAACGTCCTCGCCCAGGACTCAGCCCAGTTTCGGGGATGGCAGTATGGAAAAGCAACGGGAAACCAACAAGTGTGGCTGGATGAGCAGCGACAGCAGACAGTTGTCACCCAGGCACCGTCGGATTCATACTACTCCGCCTGAGCGGCCCCGTCGACGGATCCCTTGCGGGAGAGGAGACAGGCCGTCAAAGCCAGGGCCCGGGGTAAGAAACAACTGCGATGCGTCTTAGGCGTCAGCTATACGCCTCCAGAGACGACAACAAACACACGATGCGGTGATAACCAGGGGCAATCCCTGCAACTCGTGGTGGCTACAGTACCTGCTAGTTCGACGACAAGAAAGGCACCTCGTCAGTCGGACTTGTCGATGCAAACGATCTTTTGAATTATGTGGCCGCGGTCGGCGGCGGCGGGGTTGGAGATGCGGCCGTCCTCAAACGCCAAAGCTGTGGGATTTCGTAGCTGCGCGCTTCGCAGCTAATCTCTGACACCCCTTTGCGTATCCACTGGGGACACCGTCGTCAGGTGGTCGACAGAGATGAAGACCAGCCATGGACCCGCGACAACGGAATATATACTTTCGTTCAGACTATCGCCGTTGGTCCGAGCCAGACAGACCGTCCGCGAGGTGAAGAACCAGGCTACGCCAGGGAACGAAGAACGCGGGCATACCACGCATCCTTTTGACAAGTGCTTTCAGTCGTGCCGAAGACTGGCGGGGCCCGCGCGGATCTCAACGCCTGGCGATTTTCAGCATGACGCAGCGCCTCGCCAACCCCAGCAGCGTCCTCAAAGTACGGATTGGGCATTCAGAGAATAGCGTGAGGAATCGGGCGTGAGGACTATCGATGACGATGGATCGCGAACGAAACGACGACATCTTGACGAGGAGATGAAGGGGCCTCTACGAGTGCGGCATCCCTGCACCGAGCATTGGTGACGACGCTCGACAAGTCCCCAGTCACGAGGTAAGGAGGCGAGTGAGGAGCAAGACGAGGGTTGAAAAGTTTGACGGTTGCATGCCCCGGGGACGAGAAGAGCCACGTTGCTCATGTTTATCATGTTCACCGGAAGGATATGAAATCACGGCCGAAAAGTGCTTGGTGTTTAGTGGACAATGCATGGTGTACGAATGGGAGGCAGATGTTTGCGAGAAAGCCGTATGAGTGGTTTGGCAGCGGGAATGCAAATTGAGGCGGTCATCAAGTTGGCGTTTATGCTGTGGGCGTCGTTTGATGCCCGGGGGGTTGGACCCCATGTACAGGAGCTCTCACGGCACACGTGTATGTATACATTACGAGGAACAGCAGGTGGTACACGATGTTTGTGGGACAAAATGTAGAGGCATAATAATTGGTACAGACCAATCTGCGCATGGGGTTGACGGGCCGGTTGACACGTCAAAGTCTCGAGACCGCTTCCGCGGGGGCGGCGTGCGACGTGACATGACGGGCAAACAAACAAACACATGGCGGCCCCCCCCCTGCTTTCTCTCGGCTGCTCCGACCCCCTTTCTCTCGCCATGGGGTTAGCCTCAGACGAGCGTCCACGTGAGGACGAGGAGGGTGGCGTAGGCGGCGAGGCTCAGGGCCGTCATGAGGACGACGGTGTCGCCGCTCGTCTTGAAGCGGCGGCGCAGGAGGCCGTCCTGGTCCTCTGCGGTGAAGAATTGGCGCTGGCCCTGGTAGCGGCGGTGGACGGCGACGAGCAGGACGGCGACGCCGTAGGCGGCGAAGAGGGCGCCGATGGCGTAGAACTCCTCGGTGAAGATCTTGAGGACGACGAGGGCGAAGGAGAACTGCCCGAGGGCGGTGCGCATGTAGGCGCCCTCGAAGGTGCGCTGCGCGGCGCGGATCTCGACGAGCCTGCGTGTCAAGGGAGTACAATGTCAGACCCAGAGATATCCTTTTGTAACGTACGTCGTCGTCGTTGTTGTTGTTGCTTGCACAAAGGTACTGTACTCAGACAGTTTCCAAAGCTCAGGACGGGCCGGCCGGCCGGCGTGTCATGCCTGGGTGGCCCTCCCCGTCTCCAGCCTGACTGGGGGGTTCCTCGTACGGACGGATGGACGACTCACTCTTCCGACGTGAGCACCACGGACCGCGCCCTGTGCAGCCGCAGGTGCAAGTGCTCCTCGGGATGTGCCTATACGCCAACAACACGGGTCCCCCGTCGTCAGCGAACGGTCTTCGTCACACGTCCGTCTTGAAACAAACAAAAAGTGATTTACGACGTGTGTCCAACAGCAGTGAGACTGATCGACACCGTCGTTGAAGAAGAGAGAGAGAGAGGGGATGACGAACCCGAAACATGGTGGCCTGTGCGAGCGGACAGGGCCCCGAGGCCGCCGCGAACTTGTCGTCGTTGTCGTTGTGGCGTGGGCGCGCGCTCTCTCAACTCAAGTCAAGTCGAGGCGCTGCTGCCGCGGCTCCATCTGGCGCGGCGTAGGGGGATCCGAAGCTCAGGGAAGGCGCCGTTTGGGACCGTAGCTGCTGCTGCTGCGCTCGCGAGCGTGGTATCGCCGACGGAGGGGGGAAGGGCAGCGACGACGATCGTGTGTGTCGTCACAAAGAGGTGGTGGTTGGTGGTGGCGGTTGAGGGGAGCTGCATTCGTAACCTAGGTGGACGCTTGGAGCCAACGCTGGCGCTTCCTCGTCCACTGTGCCCACTGCCCACTGCACACGGGCCGCCGCCGCGGGCCCACTCTGGGCTTAGCGCCCGGTAGGTGTCGCGCGCACGCAATGCCTCCAGGCAAAGACCTCAGCGGGCTACGGGTACGTACTCGTCGTTAATAAGGGCGCAGGAGTACTACAGAGTTGCAGCTGGGTGCCATGCGATAGCCACCAGCCTTCTCCAACACACACCATCTGCGCTTACAGTACCAGACTCTGCCTGCAATCAAAGCACTACGTGGCTTACAGAAAGCGTACCATCACTGTCCGGGCCGAACATCAAAAGGTAAGCACCCAATCTCTTGTCAGCGCCAGAGGCCGTGGCTGCGTTGCTTCAAGTTCGAGACGTGCGTCCATGAGCTCTGCATGCCAAGGGCCCCGTAAGCTGGAGCTGGGTTCGAGGCTCGAGGCATATTACCAGCCAAGTCGATGTCGGAGCGGCTCCCTTGCCCCAGTCCCTGGTCCGTCGGCTATTTATAAGCAGCCCTACGAGGCATGGGGCTCTCGTCCCAAGTTGCAGGCGGGAAGCCATGCCATGCCATGTCACAGTTCAACCTGGTCCTGCACGGTGGCATTGCTTATTTTCCCAGGCCGTCCGGCAAGTTCCTTCATGGCGCCCCCATGGCGACCCATGGCGGCGGCGAACCAGACTTGCTCCCCCCCCCACAAGTTCGTATCGCCCAGCATCATCTCTTGGTCAGCGGAGGGACTGCGGGGACATGTTCCTTGCGGCGTGTTTGGCTCCCACATTGCATGCCCTGCCCTGCGCATGTCCAAAGTCAAACCGTGCGCTGTGACACGACGGCAATGTGCCTTGCGTCCAAGTCGCTGTGCAGGTGGCCGAGATGTGCTTCACCGGTCTCGGAACGCGCCGTTAAGGCTGCAGCAACGCATCGGGCATCTGCGCAATGTACGAAGCGTGGCTCTGAGACTCGACGTCGAGCAACTCCGGGGTGATTGCGAGGCAGTTGGAGATTGAACGCCCCAGAGCCATTGCGAGGGCTCACAACGACAGTACAAAGCGCCAAGAGCTCTCGCAATGCAAATCGTCGGAGAGCTTCCACCAGCAAAACGGTTGTTTGGTGGGTGGTGGCCAATCCGTATACCGTCGTGTCAGCCGCAGTGAGCATCGCGATACCAAGTGGCTCGTGCCGACATCACCACTTGCCCGGCCCATCCTCATCACCTCAACGGCAGTGCCTTGATTGGCCAGGGGCTGCCCAATGCCCATATCGAGCCGATCGACTTGTCCGTCATCAAAACACCCAAAGGGGCTAAACAGACGACGGGACGGACGGGCTCGTCTCGAGCCATGGAGGATGCCGCTGCTGGCATGGCAGGCTAGTCGGCTAATATTGGCCCGAGTCCAATTGTGGTTGCAAAAGTGCTTGCTCAGGGTGAAGGTGAGCCATTGGAACTGCCTGAGGACGGGATGAGACGAAGGGGACTCGTTTCTGCTCAGCGACACCAGACTTTGGCCCTCCGTGTGTTTGCGCTTGTTGGGGCCTGCTCCGGAGTCCCGGGCGCATCGTCATGGGTGCCGCAAGGCTCCGTGAAGCCTGTGGCGCCGCATCTGAATTGGAGAACGCCTCGCTGCCCTGGACAGCGGAGACGGACAGGCAGACCAGGCCTGGCCGGGGTTGGGCGATGGAGAGGGGCCTTGGGGGGAGTCTGATCTGCACGTGCGAGTGGATAGTGCGGCCACGGGCGCGCGAGGCGTTCTGGTCTGGCAGCCAGGCGGACTTGGCGGGTTGGTTCAGCCCCACGGCGACGGCAGTGGAGGCTACGCGACACCAGCCCCGAGCCGGCGACCCAAGCCACCCAAGATGGGGGCCTCATCACCCAAGCCGCCGCCATGTCGAACTCGAACTCGAACTCGGTTGCCTGAGGCTCGGGCCTGCAGGAGAATGGGACCGGCTCGGGCAGGCATCTGTGGCTGGCAGCTGCTTTAGGTTGCCACACGGGCTTGTTTTGTTCATCAGAGGCGGCGGTACAGTACGTACATACATCGGCTTGCTGCAATGCGCCGCACTTCGCCGCAGGACAAGTACCTTAGCATGTCGCGGGCAGTTACTTTGCAGTATCTGCTCCTTCGTCTGTCGCATGGCGCGGGCTGGCCATGTCGTTGCTGCACCAGGATGCGCCGTTTGACGGCGCTTCAGCTGGGTGGGGCCACAATGCAACGCAACGCAGTGCAGCGCAGCGCAGCACAGCACAGCTCACATTGAACCACATTGGGAGGAAGCACAATGATGCTGATCTCGGGAGCGGACGTTGGCGCACATGTAGCCCGTCACAGAGAAGACACGCGAGTGATCAACGGTAACGAGGGATGAAGAGTGCTGGAAGTGGGAATGGGCGGCACGGAGCCGACTTCGGGCAGCACAGTTGACGAACATGGAGTTAGTGGCACTTGGCCAGGAGCCCCCACAGAGGGCAATCTGCTCGTCGACGTTTGGACCAGGTACCTGGACGAGGGACCTTGTTTGGCGGTATCAGTACGGGCAAACCCAGGCACATTTTACCTCTGACCGAAGCGCGAGTGTACCTCTCCCTTGGTATATTCGTCGGTGCCTGCCATCAATGTTTGCAACTGGCAAGAGCCTTCAGCTGCTCCTGCCGGCCAAGGCCACTCCAACTCCACCGGGCTGGTGTGGGCTGCGGGATGCGGGCTGCTGTTCCCGTACCTGCCGTCTGGTCCCTCTCCCGCCACCTCATCCAATGCCCGGCCGGCCCAGGGGCCGCGCTCCCACCTCCTGCCGTCCTGCCTGGGTTGAGGTAGAGTACGAGTACGGATCGCAGACACACGCAAATGTATCTCCGTGGGGTTGCCGGTCCGCTTGGGGTACTTTTGCCATTTTCTCTGGTCGGTAGCGGTACCATGTGCATGCGGCAGGCGGGAAGCTGGGCAACCTCCACTGCCCACGGGCACCGGGGCAGGCGCAACTCCAACTGCAGCTGCACCTGGAAGATGTGGGTGGGAATCAGCCACCCGAGCCTTCATCCACTTCGGGCGTGGGCGTCTGCCCTGCCACACGCGCCCACACCACAGGGCAGCTTGCACAGCGACCACACCACCTCAGCCCAGGACCACTGCAGCGGACCAGCCCAAGCCTCAGGTTGCATTGAATCGGACACCCGTCGTCTGGGGGGCCTCCAGCCACTATTAGACTCCCGCAGCCTCATGTCGATGTGGCAGAGGATGGATAGTCGAGTCGCTCGCCGTCCCTCCCGTCTGCTCCCGCCTGCTCCTCCCACGCGGCTCCGCGTGCCCTTGACTTCCAGGCTTGGTCCCTTGACTTTGCGACGGCCCGTCCGCTCTCGCTCTGACAGCTGGAGGCAGCACCAGACTGACCCGTTAGATTGGTAGCCTCCATCCACTCCAGTTTCTGCAGCGCAGCACAGAGACAGCGTCTAGCGACCGTTGTGTCGCAGCGCCCCCAAATTCACCTCCGCCAGCCGAACCCACTGGCCGGCCCCAGATCGCCCGTTCAACGTTCGGCATCGAAGCAGCGGCGACAACAGCGAGTCGCAGTCCGCCACGGACACCAGGTGACGGAGCTCGTCGGCGCCCGAATCGAATATCCGCGGTCCACGACTGACGGGCTGCCTGCCCTCGCTCCCCTCAAGTGTGCCAGCGCGACGACAATCCCTGCCAGCCGCCGCTCGCTAGCCACGAGTAATAAGCGCCTTCGATCCGCCGCCGACGACCTGCATTTTCTCCACGCGCAGCCAACCTCAGCCCTCTTTCCCTGCTCCACGACACCATCCGCATCCACCTGTTGGCGCATTTGTCTCGCGACGCTCCCCAAGGCAGCCTTGCCGTCCACCGGTGCCCTCTCCCCATCCTTGAGGTCCAGGTACCCAGTCAGGCTCCGGCATCTGCCAGGCTGCCTCATCCCAGCATCCATTCATTCATTCCCTTGCTGCCGCTGCCGCGAGCCGGGACTGCCAGGCACTCGCCCCGAGTCCCTACCTTGCGCTCCCCGGCCCGCTGTGACCTCACCTCGCTTCTGCTCGTTCCGCTGTGCATCCACCCGCGGTCTGACTGACGCCTCGGACCTCGTCCCGTCTTACGTCTGTTATATACCCGCATCTGTTCCTGCTCCTGACGGACGCCATCATGGCTTCCGCCTTCGCCGCCGCGCCCGGATCTCTGAGCAGCCAGGACCTCGACCAACTTGAGGCTCTGGAACCCCGCAATCTCTCCCCGCCGACTGCTGCCCACCAACCTCACTCCGTCGGCTCCGTCCACATCGACGACATCGACTTCCCGGGCCACAACATCGACTCTGCCTCGCCCACGGCCAATCTGCTAGAGACCCCGACCGGCTCGACCACCACACCAGGTCACTACCAGTCGAGCGACTTCAGCGACCTCGACGAGGACCCCTTCTTCGGCGCCGACTTCAACAACGTCGAGGCCGGCACCACGCCGTCCTTCCTCGACGACCCGGCCGGCTGGAACCAGCCCCCCTACCTTGCCGACGAGACTGCTTTTGCCCAGGCGCAACATGAGATTGACCACGGCAGCCTGTACCCCCTGACCCCGACACATACTGCCTCTGTTCACGCCACGTCTCCGCCAAGCGAGCGCAAGGACACCGGCGTCACGCGATCAATCGCAGAGCGCCTCCCAGACTCCATCTCTCCACAGCAGCTCCAGAAACCGTTCAAGCCAGCGCCCGTCGTCATCGCGTCAGCCGACTTTACCCCAAGCCATAGTGGCAGCAACAGGACAAGCGAGGACGGCCTAGCACCTGCCCCTGTTATCATGAACCCCCAGAGTCCGAGAGTGACAGTCTCTATCTGGGACAAGGATGACAATGTCCCGGTCCAGACCATGGAGCGCTCCTTGGAGGACAGCCCCAACACAGTACGAGGCGGCATTCATTCTGCCGGTGACCTCATCTCATCTGCCTACGATGCGCCCTACATTTCAGGCCATCGTGACTCCCTAGATCGGTGGCAGAGCGATTCAAGCCTGCGGAGAGGTGGCCTGAATCCCAGGAACCGCCCCGCTGAAGAGGTGCCTAGCATCAACGAAGTTATGAGAGGAAGGAGAACCAGCGAACGCAATCAAGAGGTCGGCAGGTGGCTCTCAGATAATCTCGACGACGTGTCCGCGCCGAGGGAGAAGTCTGCGGACGAAATCCGGGCAATCGATGCGGCGGGCTACGATGCCAACGACGGGATTCCTCTCGGCGACTCAACGGAGAACCGATTCGTCCCGGGCCAGACGTACTACAACGAGGGTGGAGGTGGTCAGCTGAACGACATCGACCGAGATATCATCGCGGCAAATCGCAATTGGGCGGATGCGCCTGTCCTTCACCAAATCACTCGAGGCTCTCCAGGTCGGCATCAGCCACAGTCGTCCCAGGCGGCTATTGAGAGGTTCGAAAGGCTCTGTCGGGACAACGACTCCATCATCTCTCGATCGGCGACCTGGGGAACGCGCCGCAGAAGCCACCCAAGCGTTTTCGATCTGGACGTTGAGGGTGTCACCAGTGGAAGCTTCCTGAAGAAGCTGTCCCTAAGCCGGGGCAGTGGTGGCGACAAAATCAACCGGTCTGGGAGTCTACTCAAGGATCTCCGAGGCCTCATCAGAAGGCCAAGCGCCAGTTCCATGCGAAAGCGCTCCCGCAGCCGCTCGCGTGGCGCGAAAGACGAGGAGCCGCCGCGCCAGTATGACGATGAGCCGCAGATTCAGGGGAAGCGCGACAGCACCCCCCATCTGTCACCTCCATCGAGGACATCCAGCTGGGGTAAGAAGCCGCCTACACCCAGCATCAACACTGCTCTCGTCAACATGGCGCACAACTTTGCGTCGATCGGAACAACGCACTCGCGCAGCGGCTCCATCAGCGGCGCCACGCCTGTAGCCTCGCCCAAGAACAGCCTCACCAGTAGCCTCAGCGTGCGGAATACGCTCAGGCGGCCCCGAAGCAAGTCGGAGGTGCCAAAGCCGACCGCCGCAACGGCGAATGAGAGCCACTCGAACCTGATCGAAATTTGGAAGAAGTCTGGAGGGCCACCAGTGGCTGCCTTGGGCAGAGCGAGCCATGCCAATCCCGACGACGACGACGACGACGACGACGACGACGACTTCTACGAAGACAGCGACATGAAAGCAAATCCAAACATTATAGATGATATCGCGCCCAACTTTGCCGGATTCCAGCAACACGTCACGACACTGAATCCTGGTTTGGGGACGACACATGGCTACCTCGTCGACCGCATCGCGCACCAGCAGATTATCAGGTACAAGCACTTGTTGAATGCCAAGGTGAAGCACTTGGGTCTCGGCGCGAATTGTCCCTGTGGGTCACTCTGCATGGCAATGGGAGGCTCTGCCAATGTCCTGGATTCGCGGGGAGATCCGAGAGGGCTCGACCCTTTATCTACGCACCTGGACGACCCGGACGACGGTACGCCCACCGAGGGCGCCATCACCCAGGAGAGCTTCCCGCAAGACATACCCATGCCTCCCACCCTGTACCTGCCGGCCGAGTTCGAATGCCAGCTTTGCTATCAGCGCAAGAAGTTCCAAAAGCCATCAGACTGGACCAAGCACGTGCACGAAGATGTCCAGCCGTTTACTTGCACCTGGGACAAGTGCCGTGACCCAAAGATCTTCAAGCGCAAGGCCGACTGGGTGCGCCACGAAAACGAGGGTCACCGACACCTGGAATGGTGGACGTGCGACGTCGACGACTGCCGCCACACTTGCTACCGGCGAGACAACTTCCTGCAGCACCTAGTCCGCGAGCACAAGTTCCTAGAGCCCAAGGTCAAAACGAAGGCGGCGATGAAGAGGGCGGGCGGGATGGACCCGACGTGGCAAAAGGTGGAACAATGTCACATCGAGACAAATACACGTCCGCAGGAGGAACCGTGCCGATTCTGTGGCAAGGTGTTCCCGACGTGGAAGAAGCTGACAGTCCACCTGGCCAAGCACATGGAGCAGATTTCTCTTCCCGTGCTCCGACTGGTCGCGGCCAAGGCGAAGGAGCTGGCGGCCGACACAATCATTAGCCCTGTCCAGGATCCCCCGCCGCGACCGATGATCCCTGCGCCGACAGCTCAGGCTTCTCCTGGGATTCAGTATCCCGGGGCGGCCCAGCAGCAGCAACAGCAGCAGTTCGCGGCCGGCCACCAGCACATGGGGTACGGGAACCAGGGCCAGCCGTTTATGTATCCGGTGATGCCACCGGGCCAGTATCCGGCGCAGCACGCTGCGTTCTACGCGGCACAGTACGGCAACATCGGACAAAGCCTGCAGCAGCCCGGGCTGGGCGTCGGTCAGATGAATCGGGGCTTCGAGACAAACCAGCGGATACAGGGGTTCCCACAGGGAGGAGTGACCGAAGCGTTCCCACAGTCGACTGCTCAGTACATGGCGATCAACGACAACGACGTAGAGCCTTTCCCGCAGCTGAACGCGTTGGGCCTGCAGAACGTTGGAACGCCGCAGATGGGCGGGCAGATGGGCTTTGACGCCATGATGGATCCGTCAAGCGTCAATGGCAGCCCATTCAGCGGCCACGAATCGCTGTCGACGTATTCTCACTCTCCTCACCTGAATGCCGGCGGTGGAGCCCACAATGGCAACAGCAACAATGGCGGTGGGGCTGGCGGCAACCAAGACCAGACTTGGGACGAGCGGCGGCTGACAGGTTTCCTTTGAGCGTGGTGCTTCCGACGGAGTTGCTATGGCCTGCATTTTGTTGGCATTGGACGGAATGTGATGTGTAAGGAGGACATGTTGAACGGCTGGACAGGCGCCTGATTAGTTTATAGGTTGGGAGTTTGGACAACCTGGCCGTGGATGGCGCCGCTGATGACGCGTGGCGTTGTATACCCCGTCAGGATGTTTTTGACGACGATTTTCGCTTCTCATGGAACCGGCTGTAGCGGCTGGATTTGTTGAACAAAAGCCTGCATTGCTCTTGGATTGGAAACGGATAGATACTTAAGCTTACGAACACCAAGACGAACACGGACTCGAACAAACTTTCAAAGGCCACAAGAATGCAACGGTGGCGGTGAATTAATACTCGCCAAGGGAGGCCGTCCCGGGGCCGGTGGGATGGCCAGCACTGCCCCTTTGTCGGGCGGCGGCCGCGGTGGTAAACACGAGGCGGGCGGATCGAGAGTGAGGTGCGATTTGAGGAACCCGGCTGCCTCCTATCCCACATATTTACAGGATCTACTCCTCCCAGTACTCCATCTAAGTCACTACTCGTATCGAGCGAGTTTTATTTTTGGAAAGTGGTAGGAGGCGGGGCTGCTT
Organism: Purpureocillium lilacinum; assembly: GCF_023168085.1. Taxonomy (NCBI): domain Eukaryota; kingdom Fungi; phylum Ascomycota; class Sordariomycetes; order Hypocreales; family Ophiocordycipitaceae; genus Purpureocillium; species Purpureocillium lilacinum. The sequence goes on from NW_027072112.1 coordinate 1,968,175, forward strand.
GCCGGCGGCGGCGAGCGAGATGAAGCCGGCGATCTAGCAGGGATGCGCGTAGGGCTCGCTACGAGTGCTACCGTGCAATATCAGAGCTTGTTCTGGGCAGAGGATTCTGAATCAAAGAAAAGAATATGCCCAAATTGTGTGCCGCTGGTTTGACGGGTGCCCGTGGATCTGGACCCGTGTTTTGCGTGTGAGTGTGTCAAGTGTGCATGTGAGCGTCTGTATGTGTCTGCGCCGTGAAGGGTCCGCGGGGCGAGGAATCGGCGCATTTTAGGTGCCCCATGCAAGGTCCACGTCTGAGGTATAACAGGATTAACAAGGTCTCGTGCCGATGGACAAGAGTACCTGTCAAGCAGCAAGGAAAAGGGAGAGCAACGAGAGTTCTCTTTTTGACGGACGAGGGGTCCCCCGGTCACGGGTTTCGGGTATATCGACGAGGGCAAGGGGTGCGCGGGCAGCCAGCCAGGGGGGGGGGGAATGTCGTTCGCTGATCGCCAGGCCGCCGCCCCGGTGAACCGCGGCGCCGGAAGACGCAGAGCAAACCTGCTCGGGACGAGGACGACGACGGGGGGCCACTGACATGTGGTGCAACGTGCATGAACTGTGCCGGACGCCTCACCTGAGCCTGGCGGCGGCGGCGGCGGCGGAGGCTGTTGGATGCTGTTGGACAGCAAACTCGATAACGATGTATTCCGTGCGTTGCACCAAGCAAGGGGTCCAGGGGGTGATGGATGCTCCCAACGTCGTACGAGCCGTCGAGGGCGTTTTCCTTCCGGGGCGGCATACGTCTTGCGTCAGCGTATACGAGGCGCCGCTGGCCTCCCTTGCGAGGACTGGCTGTGCAGTGAGTGGTACTCCCGTACGAAGAAGTTGTCATGCGCGACGACGACGACCACCACCAGTGAACTCGAGTAATGGGCCGTTGCCTGGGCTGCCTCCTGCTCAGTCTAAGTGGAGAGGGAGCCGGAGGAGGTGTCTGAGTCGTTCGCCCGCTGATGGATGAGAGAGTTGGGCGTGTGCGTGCCCGCTGATTGGGTTTTGGGGGTCGTTTCAGGCTCTCGCCAGAGAAGCAAGGGCCGCCAATCAGGGCGCCGCGGCGAGGGGTGGGGGGCTCGACTGGCGTGTCAGAGAGCCGCGGCGGGGGGGTTCTGGTTCCCTCGAGTTCAGGTAGGTAGCGGCGCCAGTCCGAGAAGAAAAGGCCAGCGAGGTGGGCGTCTTTTACTGTTTGCTGCTTGGGTGGTTGGATAGATGGACAGACGAGGTCGTCCACGGGGCGTCGCCGCTATGCTTGACGTCGTTGGCAGTCTGCTTGAGGCTGTCTGGGCATAGTGTAAGGCGTAGGTAAATACGGATTGCAGCGTGCGCAAGCACCGAGTGAGATGCCGTGGATGCTGGTGGGGTCCGGAGGGCCGGCCGGGGGGTCCTGAGCTCCTGAGCTCCTTCCCGCTGCTGAGGTTCTAGGTTGCTTGGGTGGGTGCCGTGCGGCGCGGCACCACCTCGTACCGAGTACCCAGTGGGCGCGGGGAGTTGCTGTGCCGTTCCGCAGTGCTGGGTACGGGGCCAGCACAGTGCAAGCCGCTCAGCTGGGAATGCAGAGCCCATATCGAGGGAAGGCGGCGGGAAGGGCAGGAGCGAGGCGAGGTGCCACGATCCATTGTAGCAGTGCATGTACTTCGTATCGTACCTCTACCTATTCGTTCCTTGGCGATGGATTCCTTGATTCCCTGATTTCTTCTTGTCTTTTCTGGGGCGCGGCACAGGGGCCTCCCGGTCGAGACGCCATGCCATCGGCGCCTACTTGCTTGCTTGCTTTCCTTTCCTCCTCACTCTCCTTCCCGACCCCCAGGGTCTGGCTCATTCTTTTTGGTGGATGGATGCATCTCCTGGCCCCTGGCCGTCTCCGCCTGGCCCGTCCTGTCTGCCGGGGTCCCCATCGCCGGTCAGCTTCGCCGCTTTGCCGGGGGTGTTGGACGACGGGTCCATCCATTGTCATCTTGTCATTCCATGGCCATGGGTGCCTCTGGTTTGGCTCTCGTGCTTTCTCCTTTTGACATCTCCTTCTCTCTCTTGACCTTTTCCCATATTCCGATTCACTTTACAAGAACCAAAAATCTCGAGTTCGACATCAGTACGCGCGATAAAACCAACAAAACGGTGCCCAGACGCCAATCATCGCCCACTTACTCGTCACCGTCGAGGTCGAAGTCGCTCGCTCGGCCGTTTCACATTGACACCCCCTGAGCGGTCCTCACTGGCTAGCCCGCCCACCACGACCGCCCACCACGACCACACGAGTGCAACAACAAGCGCTGCCCGTCGTCTGCCGCCGCCGACTCTCCCTCTCTCCTCCCTCTCGCCTTTTTCTTTCATTTTGCCGCCCATTTTTGCCATTTGCAACAGATAGACGAAACACGCCCGCTGCCTCGAGCAACCGCGTGGTTTTGTTCTTCTGTCTTTTCTTCTCTTTTGCGCTCTTGTTTCTCTCCTTTGTTGCCTCCTCTTCACGACCAGGTTGATCCTCGGTCTCCCCCCCTCTTTCGCCCTGTGGGCACACAAGTCCTTGTTACATTCACTTCACATCTCTTCCATGACAGAATTTCAGGCGACGACTTCGTCATCTCGACTTGCACCAAATTCGACCACCGCTTGAAATCACACCGCCCGACTTCTCTGGGCGGCCTTCTTGGATACCACTTGTATATGTGGGCAGTTTAGCCAACGACTGGCCCCGGCACTTGCACGGCCTAGCGGTTCATTGAGACTGCAATACGTGGCCGCCAAACTCACAAATTTCGTCGTTTTTCTCGATTAGCCCGCGCAGCATGGCTCGCTCGCGTTCAGACTGGAGTCTTTGGAAAGGGCTGGTGGTTGCGGGAACGCTGGCATCCCAGGCCTGGGCAGGCCAGATCCTCAAAACGGACGGCTTCAGCGACTGCGGCAACGACTCCACCATCAAGGTGGACAAGGTCGACATCAGCTACGACAATGACAACAAGACCGTCATATTCGACGTTGCCGGCTCCAGCGCCAAGGAGCAAAATGTCACGGCCGTTCTCAACGTGACCGCTTACGGAAACCAAGTTTACTCCAACAAATTCAACCCATGCGACAAGGGTACATTCGTCCCGCAGCTATGCCCCGTACCAGTTGGCAGCTTCTCCGCGCGTGGCAACCAGCAAATACCATCTCAATTCGCCGACATGGTCCCCAGCATTGCTTTCCAAGTTCCCGATATCGCGGCCCAGGCGACGCTCCAGCTGCTCAGCCTCGAGGGCGGTGAAAAGGTCGCCTGCATTCAATCGCAGGTGTCCAACGGCAAGACCGCCAACGTTCCGGCGGTGCAGTACGTCGCCGCTGGAGTTGCCGGCGCTGCCTTGCTTGTTACGGGCATCTCTGCCGTCGGCGCCGCGCTGTCCGGAGGCGGCGCCGCTTCAGGGGCTGGAGCCGGCACAATCTCGCCCAGCTTCACCGAGGTCGCGGGCTGGTTTCAAGGCATGGCCATGAACGGCATGCTTTCTGTTAACTACCCTCCCATCTACCGCAGCTTCACCAAGAACTTTGCTTTTTCCACCGGCCTGATTCCTTGGGCTGGCCTGCAGTCCTCGATCGACAGCTTCCGTGCCAAGACTGGCGGCAACCTGACAGAGGACAATGTCGAGTTCCTCAAGAACGCGACCTTGATCTACCCTGACGGCTCAACCGTTAGCCCCAACCAGGGCTTCTTCAAGTTCAAGCGAGCCATGACCGAACTGGCTACGCTGGTTGTCCGCGATATCGAGACGTCGGTCAACAACTCGAGCCCGGGCTCCAGCGATAGCTCTGCCGAGACGTCTACCAATTTCCAGCATACCGTCAAAGGGCTTCAGGCCTACGCCGAGCGCCTCACTGTCCCCAAGTCTGATGTCTTCATGACCGCCCTTCTTGTCGTTGCCATCGTGATTGCTGCCATCGCGGTAGGCATTCTGCTAGTCAAGGTCATCCTGGAGTTTTGGGCCCTATTTGGCAGCTTTCCGCAATCACTTACCGGCTTCCGTAAACACTACTGGGGCTCCATTGCTCGCACCATCACGTCGCTTATTCTTATCCTGTACGGCATCTGGGTGCTGTACTGCATATTCCAGTTCACACACGGCGACTCGTGGGCCGCCAAAACCCTCGCCGGCGTCACGCTGGCAATCTTCACCGGTATCCTGGCCTTTTTTTCGTGGAAGATTTGGATTGTGGCCAGCAAGCTCAAGGAAGCAGAAGGCGACGCCAGCGGGCTGTACGAGGACAAGAAGATCTGGGTCAAGTACTCGCTCTTCTACGAGTCTTACAAGAAGAACTATTGGTGGGTATTTGTGCCAGCCATCGTCTACATGTTCGCCAAAGGCTGTGCGCTGGCCGTGGCGGACGGCAGCGGCATGGCTCAGACCATAGCGCAGCTGGTCATTGAGGGGTTCATGCTCATCATGCTGTTGTGGAGCCGTCCCTACGAGCGAAAGTCTGGCAACGTCATTAACATTGTCATTGCCGTCGTCCGCGTCCTGTCCGTTGCATGCATTCTGATCTTTGTCGAGGAGTTTGGAATCCGGCAGACCACGCAGACTGTTGCAGGTGTGGCCTTGATTGCTGTTCAGTCGGCGCTCACCGGTGTCCTGGCAATCCTCATCGCTTGGAACGCCATCAATGCTTGCTGCAAAGCGAACCCGCACCGCAAGCGTAGAAAGGAGATGGGTAAGTGTTACGGCTCTCGAACACAGCCTGAGCATAACATTCGAACAATTGCTGACTTGATGTTCACAGAGGCCATCCAGCGCGACATGGACAACCTCACTCCCCTCGACGCGCGCAACTCGCTGCTCCTCGACCGAGCCAAGCCCGGGACGCAAGGGACCATGTTTTCGGTCACGGCTGGCAGCGACTTGAAGGAGAAGTCGTCGTTTGGAAGCGGCGACCCGGAGCGCTTCTATCCCCTACGGGACGGACTGCGACCGCCCCCGGCACCGTCGGGCGGGGCCCTGTACCGGCCCCTGACGCCGACGAGGCCGCAGGACACGCAGACGCAGACGCTCCTCGACAGTGCCGCGCCGATAGCCATCGGGGGGCAGCAGCCGCTCCTGCCGACAGTAGAGAGGGAGTACAAGGGCGTCTACGGAAGGACATACGATAATGGGTACGGGTACGGGAACGGTGGATACAGAGGGTAAAGGGGGCGAACTGGGTAGGGGCCCCGGAGTGGGATATCGGTATCGAGACGGAAGCGGAGCGGAGCCCGTCGAACTCATTCATTCATTTGCATCATACCCCCCCGGTCGTCGGCTTTTAGTTGGGAGGAAATATCGAGCCTTGCATTGCGGGAAGACGGAATACACGGTGCTTGTACATTACCTGGCGAGCCTGCATTTGTGGAGTGCGGCACGGACATATGGAGCGGCCATGGTTTCTGCAGCCGTGATAGATTCGAGGAAATCTTAAAGATTGGTTAAGAAGCTCCCGTACGAAGCACGTGTCTTGGTTCCGCTCGCAGTCACGACGGTCATGCAGCCCACGGGAAGCGGGAGTATGCACATACAAGAGTTTACGTATCGACTAACTATACTGCTGCATCTGCTTGGTATCTGCAAAGGGGCCTGGCGCAATGCTATCTAATCAAATCGTCAAAAACACGCCGTGGCGACGGCTCTCGCCCGGAGCCCAGGCAAGGTCTACGTGGATAATGCAAGACAGGCGTCGACGGCCAAACCAACCCTGCGCCGCCGTGTTAGCTTCGAGTCCCACTCGTGGCAAAACTGCACAGGATCGCGCGGAGATGGATAGGGGGAGACTAACCTTCCCTCCTTCTGGTACACCACGTCGCTAATGATCTCGCGGTCCAGGTCGGGGAACATGCCCGACAGCGTCTCGACCACGTTGGCGTGCTCTGCGCGCTGCAGCCGCTGCGCCTCGGCCACCTCGGCGCTGGCCTGTCTGGCGGCCGCCTCCTCGGCCGAGAGCACGTGCCGGCCCGATGCATGTCGCCGGGCGTCCTCGCCGCCCTCTTCGCGATGATGCCGCGCATGGGGCTGGGGCGGCTCAGGAGGGGCTGGTGAACGTGGCGCGCTGACCGGCGCTGAGGACGACGAGCCGCCCTCGTCGGAAAAGATGCGCCCGATTGTTGAGAGGGGCTTCTGGATGGTTCGCAGGATCCCAGATATGGCAGCCCCGTCGTCCCGCGGCTCGCCGTCATATGAGGATGTTGAGCGCCGAGGAGGCGCCCCATCCGCTCCATCGGTTGATGGTCTGTTGGAGGACTCCCCTGGGGGGTGCAAGGGGTGCTTCTCGTTGAACGTGGCCTGCTGCGTGATGACCGGCGAGATGGCTTGATGCCTCTCTGCGATGGCGGAGACGGCGGCCTCGACGTTCTTCTCGAACTCATCGTCGGAAATAGTCAGCGACGAACGATCCATGTTTTCGATGAACTGGATTGCCCCCATCTGCCAGGTCGTTAGCGCCATCAACGGTGGAGGAGAGGAGGAGGCGTACCAGGGAGGACAGGTAGTATCCCGCCTCGCCACCGAGCTTCTCCTGATTGCGGAACCGCAGAATGTATTGGACATTAGACACTAAATGTTCGGGGTTGGACTGCAACACGACGTAGATGAGTAAGGGCATGAATGAGTCGGCCGATGAGTCCGACTTGTTGTGCTTGAGTAGGCCTGCGACAATGTGAGCTGTGACGCCCACATGATGGTCTTGGGCGCGAGAGACTTACCAAATATGACCTTGGAGCAGTTTAGGACGCAGATAATCTTGTCCCGCGGCGCTCTGTACGACTTGATCTTCAGAAGCTCTGGGAGCACGTTAGACACGAAGTCTCAGGGCAAGGGGCAACGAGGGTCAGGCAGGCAAACCTTGTTGTGCCAGTTTCAGGAAGCGCCGCCCGCTCTCGCCTACGGGCGGGATGTCGAGGTGGTCCTCTTTGACCCATCCGTAGATGTTGATCTTCTGTGTTAAAACGTCATCTCTCTCGACGTCTTCCTGGTGCTGCCCACGGCGGCCGGGTCCCATGGGAATATCCCCTCCTCTCTTCTTTGGTTTGGCACCGGGAATAGGCTTGGGAGGCGCAATGGCTGGGGAGAAGGTCTGCGTGTAGAGCCTATTCATGACCAACTTCTCCATTCCCTCGCGAGCGTTGTCGAACTCGGCATCCGACACATCCCTCCAGACCTCGCACTGCATCATCTTGTTGGCGATGAAGGCCAGGAAGTCGCTAATGATCTTGACCTGCTCGTGAACCATCCACTGCTTCTTCCCAAACTCGGACAAGAACGACTTAAGATATCTTGCCACGGGATCGGCTTTCTTGTTTCGCAGCTGCTCCAGGAACCGGTGGAAATCGAACGGCAGAGCCGGTTCGGGCTCGGGCTCCGGGGGAGGAGGGCGGTGCATCTGAAGCGGGGGCGAGGCGGGGGATGCGACGAGAGAGGCCTTTCGCTCGGCCTTGGGGCGCGGAGGAGTGCCGAACGCGCCATCCTTGGGGGGTACCGGGGGTCCCTGTTCGTCTGGCGAGCGTTCGTCAGCACCCACGGCGGCGGGCGACGAGGTGGTCAGGCGCAAGGCGTTGAAGTCATGCAACTGGCTGGAGATGGAGGGGGCGAGAGGCTCGAGGCTGGACTTGCGGGGAGGGTGTTGCATGGGGCCGCCGAGTATGGGAGAGGTGATCTCCAGCCTAGGGCTCATGACCTCTTCCTCGCCGGGGCCGCCGCCGGCTTCGCTGAACTGCTCCATGATGCTCTGGATCTCGGATCGCGAACCGCCATCTTGCTCGTCCTCGCTGGCGTACCGCTTCTCTTCGTCGGATCTGAAGGGGGAGTGGTCGTCGTCGGACTGGACGGACCTGGCGTGCGAGGGGGTCCGTGAGGGCGGCTGGGAGGTTCTCGGAGTGGCGGGCGTGGGATCAACGTAGCTGGATGGTTCAGCGGTGAGGAATTGGGAGTTTGTGTCGTTGAGAGGAGTAGGTGTGGACGCCTTGAGGGTGGCTACCGAGGAGGCCATGGCATCGGAGGGCTGGTCCGAGCTCGTGGCAGGTTGCTTGCCCTTGACAGGTGTAGATGGACGAAGCAGTGTGTCTTTGGAAGCTCCCTCGGCGGTTGCGTCGTCGGGCATGGTTGTGGAGGCCAACTGAGAGCCAGCGGTCGGCCGCGGCTCACCCCCGGAGGCTACGCCGCCATGGTCATCGGTAGAGGAGGTGTGCAGAACGGCGTCATGGGAGGGGGTCGTGGTCTCAGCCGCCACCTCGGGAGCCTCGCCGCGGTCGTCGGCGTCGGGCTTGGGGTCTCGAGCTGGCCTCGTCTCGGGAGCATCCGCAGCATGGCCGGCGGGCGGGCTTGTGGAAACCTCGTCGCCCGTCGGCTGCTCCGGCGGAGCCATGCACACGGCGGCCCGCGGGCAGGGTCGCACAGGCGGGGTATGTTCGTGGAAGCTTTCGGTGAGGCTGACGATGGTCCGGCGCTGCAAGCTGATGAGGGAGGGACAGCACGAGGTCGAGAGATCGGGCGAGGTCCTCGGGCAGCGTGGAGGCCCGAACGTGCGGACGTGAGGAGCTAGGAGGGACGGCGGGCGAGGGTCGGGTGGAGGTGGTGGGAAGATGATGGGGTGTTGGGGAGGGAGGCTCTGTCGAGAGTCGACGACGCTGGTTGGCAGCTGGTGGACAGGTAACAGTGGTGGAGGAGGCGGTGATTGTGGTGGAGGAAGCGGATGATTAGCAGGCAACGCCTGTACTGTAAGAACGGGCGAGGTCCAGTGGAGCCGCTGCTGTGGCAGTGGAGGCTCCCGCCCGCCCGCTAGACGCCACTACCTGCGGCACCTGCGCAAGCTGCGCACCTGCGGCACCTGAGAGCGAGGGGAGGAGGGCGCTGGGCGCGACGGTTTGGCGGGGCGGGGCGGGGCGGGGGAAGCTGGGCGGGGCCGTGTGGGAGGGCCATCCAGCCTGGGCGTCACAAGTTACAGCCTGAACCAGCCCTGGAGGCTCCCGTCCCCTTTCATCCATGTGGATGTTAGGTGCAGATGGCGGGGGAGGTCCTTGACACCCACGGTCAGCCGCAACGTGCTGGAACGCAGCGCCAGAGTCTCAGGCCCCTGTGATGACGGGATGGCGTGCAGAGAGCCCTGCCCTGGCACGCTATCCATACATACTGCACGTAACGTACTTCGAACTCGATCTAGCCTCCTTGCGCCAAAGATGGCCGTGGTGGTCAGCCGGCGGGATCGCCTGCAGGCCTGGGGCGCTTGGATGAAACCCTGCAACGGCCGTGGCATGGGCAGCTTGGGCGGCCGCTGACGGCAGGACTCAGTCGCGTGTTCTCTCGCTATGCGCAGCCGCGCGTGCAGCCAAGACACATCCCGTGCCTCGCTGCTCCGTCACGAAGGGCAGCCCGGGCCCGAGGTTCTCGTCGACAGCGCTCCGCACAGGCCTGATGATGCTCCACGAGGCCGTTGCCCAAGGTCCCTTTCCTATCTTGCCGTGGCCCACGTGCCTCGGCGCCCCGACGCTGTGGGTGCGAGGCTTTGGCCGTTGTTGTTTGTTCGTCGGCGGATACATCACGTATGAGTGCCTAACAAATGCATTGTCCGTGTCGAGCAAGAAGGTTGGAACCGACAACACTTTGAGCTCCGTCGCGGGCATCGTCACTTGTCACCCGCTGGAAGCGTTCGGTGACAGTCACGCCCTCCACAGCGTAAGGTAGTCCCGCATCGCTCCTGCCGGCAGTCGTCCACCGCTGTCCGCTGGTCCAGCGACCACCACCAACAATAAAACGCCTACACCACGCCGAAAGAGTCACCGCCAAGGCATACCAGCTCTGGCTGCTCGCAAAACACCAGTTCAGCCCAGCGCCACGAATTGGCTTCATTGCACCAGCCAGATCAGAGGAGCTCTTCTTTATAACTGACAATCTCATCACATTGCTTGCCCAAATTCACCCATCATCTTCTCAATTCCACGCCGCTCACACCAGTGCCTGCCACCCCTCTGCCATAATGACCGCACCTCAAGTGCCGTATCGCCAGATTCGCGCCCTCTACGACGACGACACCGTTACCGTATACCAAGCGTACAAGCGCTCCATTGCCGATGCTGCCGTCAAGGAGCAGCGCCTCAACGCCTCGCCCGACTTTCGCCCCGGCCGCATGACCTGGATCAAGCCCAGCTGGGCCTGGATGATGTATCGTGCCGGCTACTCCTTCAAGGATCCACGACAAGAGCGCATTCTCGCTCTCAAGATGAAACGCCAACACTTTGTCGCCCTTTTGGAGCGCGGCGTCCTGTCCACGCACAAGCCGTCCGCCGGCGAGGCGCAAGACACCTCGCGCGACAAGACCACCGAGGTCAGGATCCAGTGGGACCCCGAGCGCACGCCCAAGCTGGACGTCCTTCCCTACCGGAGCATACAGATTGGCGTCCCGGGCTCGCTCAGCACGACGTGGGCCACTGAGTGGATCGATTCCATCCAAGATGTAACGGAAACAGCGAGGCGTCTAAAGGAGACCATCGACCAGCGCCCAGACATTAGCACAGACGAGCTGGTCCAGCTCGGTCTCGTCCCAGACGAGCGTCCGCTCCCAGTCTCTGATGAGCTTGCGGCCATACTTCGCATGGACGTACCGACCACGACGGGTTGATCCCAGTTTAGGCTTATCCAGCTGCGTCTTGACGACGTTGACGCGGGACATCTGAGTCGGTAACCCTGAGCCTGAGCCGATAAAAGAGCCTCGAATATTTCGTGTCAAGCTCAATAGTGGCCACAAGTCGGCGTCCGTGGCCCAAATCGAAATGCTCTCGGCCCTGTCTGGAAGATCTGTTCATTACATGCTCGAAACTCGAGTCCACAACGCTTCGCCGCGACTCAAACGCGCACCAAGGCACAAAGTACAGCGCCGGTGTCCCGAACGGGTTTGGATCCGTCGGCTCGAGGCCTGCGACAAGGCAGCACAGGTCATCTCCGACCGAAGCGGTGCTGATGTCCAGCTCCAATACGCCAAACACCGTGGGGGCTTTGAGTTGGTCGACGTTGGGCACGGCGACGAGGTTGAAGTTGATTTCATATAGCTCTCTCGAGTCCGGCAACGTAGGAGTGGCAAAGTACTGCCACGTCGGAGACCGAGACGTTACGTTTACTGTTACCTGGACCGGCAAATTGCCACTGTATTCCACTTGAGGATCAAATAGTATGCCACTCGGAGGCAGTGCCGCCATGCAGTTGTGAGGAACAGAGATTTGCCGTGGGATAGCTTCTGCCAAAGCCGCGTTGTGATCGCCGAGACCGGCGCCCACCTTGAGAGAAATCTCATCGGGCAAGACGACGACGTTCATCATAGAAAGTGCCAGGATGTCCGGCCGAATCCGAATAAAGTCGGCGTCACTGTCCCAGGCTGTTCTTTGGAGCAGGATGGCGGGCGCAAGAGTTGACGTAGAACCTTCTCTGCGCACATCGCAGTCGAGAAAGGCGAAGAAGATGGTGCCGGAAGCGTCGTTGGGAAACGGCGTGAGCAAAACTTCCAGCTTCAGTCCTCGATTCGTCACGCTGACGGTCTTGCCGGCACGCCTCCTCGACAAATATCTCGACCGAACCGGCAGCAACCCGCGGTAGTTTCCAAAGGCCGTTGGGCCGTCTGCCAACAGCCCCCAGAAGTGTCGCTCGCGAAGGGACTCCGGCCTGCAGCGCCACGCATACAGCGACTCATCCTCCGTCGACTTGATGATTTCCTCTTGGAGTCGCTTGAACGCCTTTGCACGCCCTTCGCCGTAGAGAAGCGGCATGTTGATGTCGAAGAGCCCCAGCAGGCAGTACGCCACGTCCTCTGGTCGCGTGGTGACGCGTGCGGCGGCCCAGCTCATCCTCTGCGCGACCGAGAAGGCGTCAAGGCGCTCGTCATTAAAGTCTCGGGGCGCGAGGAGCTGCTCGGGAATGCCAGTGACCTCCTTGATGAGCCCCTTGAGCGAAACCCTGGTGCCGAGCTGCGCCCAATCCCCGCCGTAGAAGAGCACCTTGCGAGGCGCAATCAGCTCCTGCAGCGTCCACCCGCGCGTGAACCAGCGGCTGGCCTCGAAGCCGTCACCCACGGGACCAACATCGGCTAGATAGGCGATGCACACCGACGCCTCTTGGTACCACCGGAACATGGAATTGATGGCCTCGGAGAGCTCCGCGCTACTGCTCTTGTCTATGCAGCAGGTGTCGACCCAGACGTGTGCCAGGTCGAGGGCCCGCGAGGCGGCGCAGGTCTCTGCGATCTTGGCCCATCCTCGGAGATGCGTGGGCGGCGTGGCGGCGCCAGAGAGGGACTCAAACGACACTTCTTCGTCTGCCCACGTGTGGGAGAGGATGGCGTACGGCGGGACGTGGTCGTCGGAGAAGGGGACGAGCTGGAAGGTCGTCGTGTTGAGCAGCCGCATTGTTGGACGCGGAGCCGAGTCTGAGGTGGAGGAAGCTGGATGAGGTTGTACGAAGACGATGATGGTCAATTATTTAGCGTCGTGACGTGCATGAGCCACACGGCCAGACACGATCATTCTTCACTCACAGCCATGGTGATGAGACTCGAATTGTAGACAAGAAATCATTCGCTATTTGATAATTTTGAACTGGTTCTAAGCACCATTCAACCAGTGGACACTCTTCAGTGCGTTCAATGCCCACCCACTCCTCAGCCATTGACTACAACGCCGCCGTTGCAGTGAATCGTCTGCCCGCTGACACACGAGCTGTCGCTCGACGCCAGGAAGACAACGCAGGTGGCAATCTCGGACGGCTGCGCCGGCCTGCCCATCGGGCTCGTAAACTCCTTTTGCGCGCGGTCGTTCATCGTCGCCGGGATGAGCGGCGTCCACACTGTTTCCCCGCCCCTCGTTAGCGACGCATCCTTTCCCGATCGCAGATATGACTGACTGCAAGACGGGCAAAGAAAAAAAAAAAAGGGGGGGGGGGGGGGGGGGGGGGGGGGGGGGGGGAGGTTAAAAAGACTTACCCGGTCCCGGTGCGACGGCGTTGACGCGTATGCCCTTGCTGAGGTACTGGTTGCTCAGCCCCCGCGTAAAGGAGACGACGGCGCCCTTTGTCGAGGTGTAGTCGAGGAGATCCGGTCGGCCGATGTAGGCGTTGATGGAGGCGTTGTTGATGATGGTGGAGCCGGACTTCATGTGCTTGAGCGCGTACTTGGAGACGTAGAAGAAGGAGTGGATGTTGGTGTTGAAGGTGTGCACCCACTGCTCCTCCGACAGGTCTGCAATGTCCTCGACCATCATCTGGTCTGCACCACGAGGTACGTCAGTCAGCTTCATTTTCTCTCTCTCCTCTCTTCTCTTCTCTCTCACACCTCAGGCTAGAAAGGAAGGGGGACAAAGGGGTCCATCCTTACACGCCGCGTTGTTAAACAGAATATCAATGCCGCCCATCTTCTCCACCGCAAAGTCGACCACCTTTTGGCAGTCCTCCCGCCGCGTCAGGTCCACGGCGACGAGGTGGCACTTTGCGCCCAGCTCCTCGACCTGACGGCGCGTGTCGCGCGCGTCGTCCTCCTCCTCGGGGAGGTACGCGATGGCCGAGTCGGCGCCCTCGCGCGCGAAGAGCACCGCCGTCGCCGCGCCGATGCCGCTGTCGCCGCCCGTGATGAGCGCCCGCTTGCCCTGCAGCTTGCCCGCCGCCCGGTACGTCTCCTTGCCGCCGCCCGCCGTGGGGAGCTGGTCGCGCGTGGGCGTCGGCGCGGGCATGTCGCGGTCCTTGCCCGGGAAGGACTGCTTCGACACGGGGATCTCGCTTTCTGTGCGTGACGGTAACAAGCGCTTGCTGTTAGCATGGCACGTCGTGGTGTCGCGCATTTGTGTGAGAGGTTGACAACTTGCCTTTGTTGAATTCGGACGTCATGATGGCAAATTTTGGTGTATACTATTATCCTGCGCAAGAATAGGGAGCAACGGGAATTGCTTTCACTTGAAATATGTCAACGCGTAGGGACTTTTTATCGAACGTCGTCGGTGTGTCCTCTTCATCGCGATGCGACCCGGGCCGGAGCTTTCCACCCGGCCCGCCGTCCGATGAACGATCGATGACGCCACCGTGGGTATGCATCACTATTAATCATTACTACGGCCATGCCAAGCATTTCAATACGGAAATAAGGGGCGTAACATCGGTAATCTAATCGACATTTTGGATACAGCAAAGAAGGATTGCGCGCGGAACTGCCCCGCTGGGGGGTTGCTCCCCTCGCGAAGCCCCTTTGGTCTTTACTCCCGGCAGGCGATCGGCCTGAAAGGCGCAAACAAACATGAGAGTGTTGCATGCACCCGGTGGCGATTGATTGAAACTCCGAGCCCAGTGCCACATCTGCAGAGAAAAACATAACATACCTCGAGGCCAAGGCTCGCGGGAAGATTGAGAGTAGCAACGTGGGAAACGTGAGTTCTACGTCATGCGTGGGCCGGGGTGCCACCCGGACGATGCAACGGAAGCCGGAACGACAGTGCCCCACATTTCCGGCCTGACGGACTCGGACTCGGACCCGGCCCGGGCTAGGCGCGGCATGCAAACGGAAAGCCAGTACTGGGCTCGCTCAGTCAATTCGGAGCATGTCTTTCAGCTGATATACTAGCTGCATGGTCTGCCGTCGCATGACAGTTGCTAGAGCCTCAGCCAGCCTATGTGTAGGTGGCGGGCTCTTTCATGACCCGCCCTCGCTGCCGCTTTCCGTGGGCCCGACTGGCCAACGGCGGAGGGGTACAGCTGTGAATCTCGACCCGAACTGGACTCGTTGCCAAAACTCGGGGTTCTGGGTGTCCTGACTTGATGATGCGCCCGTCTTCACCTCTCTCTCGACGGTTCCCCCCGTGCCAAGTCCCATCGTGACGAGAGAGCGGGCATCCAACAAGCGACGAGAGCCTCGCGCGCTCAGCTCAACATGGCCAGCGCAGGTGGCACGCGCCTGTTCTGGGTGCAGCTAGGCCTTATGATTCCCTGCATCGTCTTCTCCGGTCTGAGGATCTACGTGCGCGCCTTCATCACCCGCTCCTTTGCCCCTGACGATTGGGCCATCATGCTCGCCACGGTAAAGACCGCCCATTTAGCCCGACTGCTTCGCTCCGCCTTTCGAATATGTTTTGATTTGGCACTGACATGGCTCGTTCAGACACTTTTTCTGATCTCAAGCGCCGTCACCATGCGAGGCGCCACCTACGGCGCCATTGGCCAGGGTGACGACCATCCTGGCGGCGGCGGCGGCGGCGAAAGCGCAGAGCGCATCGTCACCTCCATGAAGGGCATCTACATCTGTGCCGCCATCTACTCGCTCACGTCGCTCGCCATCCGCGTCTCCGTGTGCCTCTTCCTGCTGCGCATCGTGACGCGCCGGTCGCATCGGCAGGTGCTCCACGCGCTGCTCGCCGTCTCGGCCGCGGCGTCCACCGCGTACTTCTTCACCGTCTTGCTGCAGTGCTCGCCGCCGTCTTTTTTCTGGAACCGCGTGCGGTACGGCGGCGGTGCGGCACATGGAAGTGGTGGAGAAGGAGGAGGCGGAGGTGCTGAGACCGGACACTGCATCAGACACCAGGCCGTGACGGCTGTGGCCATGGTTCATGCCACCGTGTCGGCCTTGTCGGCGTGGGTGATGGGCTTGCTACCAATGGTAATGCTGTGGAACGTTCGCATGGAGACGCGCACCAAGGTGACGGTCATTGCGCTGCTGGGCATGAGCATGGTGTAAGTGAGCTGAGAGTCTCCCAGCTAGCCACCCTGTCGATGCTAAAGAGGACTGGCACAGCGCGGGAATCACCATCATCGTTCGCATGACGACGCTCAAGTTCATCGAGGACTCCACGCCTGCTTACTTCAAGTCGGCCATGTAAGGATGAGCCTTTCCCTCGACATGTTCATGGCGTGCTGATCAGACGGATCCAGAGACACGGCCATGTGGTCCTCCATCGAGCCCAGCGTGGGCATCATCGCCGCCTCGATACCGACCCTCCGCCCGCTCTTCAAGCGACGAAGCCGTTGGTCCTCTCGCGCACGACCGAAGACTCCCGCATCGGTCCGAGGCGCCGTCACCACCATCCACCGCTCCAGCAGACCGCAGTGGGTGGAACTGGCGCCGCGCCAATCCTGTCGCGATGAAGAGGCGGCACAGGTCAGCGGGAGCGGGGAGAGCGGAGCGACATCGTCGAGTAACAGCGACAAGCCGGTGTGGATCACCACCGTGGAGAAAGGAGAGAGCCGTGATGAGGCTGCGTTGGGTGGGATTACCATCCACACGGCCATCGAGGTAATCTCGCATCGACGCGAGTGATTGCATTAGAGTTTTGGAAGGTCAGGCGAAGAGAACAGGCCGACGTCGGGATGTGGCAAGGTATGGTTCCAGAACAAAAAGCCAAGGCTATATGTCTGCCGAAACTGTATCATCGCCGCACAGTTTGAGGATGGCATGTCCGAGTCGCGGATCCTCTTGGCCTTGAGAGCGAGTCGCCCAAAACGATTCCAGTGTATGCCAAGTACAAGTCTATTAATTTGTTGCACCAGTCGTTCGTACAAGGAATCTGTATGCCGCTCTGCAGCTTCCAGCCCGCCGGCATTTGTCGCCTCGGTCATATACAGCAGACAGAGCCGTGTCTCGTCCCTCCGCGCGGCAACCGCCAAAAGTCCATCTCTTTGCTTCCCTGCAAAACCTTGAAGAAGAAACCAAAAACAGAAACGCCAGCGCCAAGATTTGTTTCGAGTCCAGCGACCCGCCTCTACAAGGCGATGGCGCCCCTTCGGTTCTCCCGGACGTGGAGCATCCCTTGGAAGCCGCAGAATACGAGGAATGCCTGGCAAGACGGCTTGTCAGCAAAATGTTTCGTTTCGGTTCCGGGGGCGGACACGTACGCCGTATACGATGACGGCGGTAAAGATGGTCCCGGAGACGGCCTTGCCATCGGTCGGGTCGTCTCGGCCGCCGACAAACTCTTCGTGGCCGGAGCGGAAGAGTATGCCGAGGACGGTGAGGATGATGATGGCGAACACTGAAATGACGGTGCTGCGGACTGGGGTCAGCGTGGGCGGACGGAGGATGGGCGACGGAGGCTCGGCTCGGGGCGGACGGACCATGACCATGCGTGCATGGCGCTGACGACGGGCTTCATGATGGGCGAGCGGCGCTTGCGAGCGACCAGATGCGATGCGATTCGTTTCGTGGGGGCAGACGGGGCTGCTGCTGCTGCTGCTGCGGCTGTCGAGACGCGGCGGGTATCGAACGAGGGACGACGAGCAGTTGAGCTCGGATGTTGGTGGTGGTGGTTCTGACTTGGGTTACTAGCTGCATGACGAGTCGCAAGCTGCGGCAAGCGGAGGGCTGCGCAGTGGAGGCGGGCGGCGCTTGGCCGGTTCATGCGGCTGGAATACTTAGCTAAGCATACCCATGTGTCTGCAGCTCCAGCCACATATTGCGGGACGACGCCACAAGCCCGCGCCACCCTCTGTCAGGGGTGGGCAACAAAGCAGGAAGGCATGGGACCGCCTGGAGGTGGAAGGCAGGAGGCACAGACGCAAAAAGCAAAAGGGAAGGAAGAACTCACACAGTACTTCGCGGTTACCCCCACTATTGCTTGCGCAGGCTGCAATGGATGGATTCATCGCCATGGATGCTCTTTCCCTTGGATCCTCTTCCCTGCCGATCCTTGTGGACGTTTCGGCAGTGACGATGGAGGCATGCGCAATTGACACAGTTTGACTCGGCCCCCCTCTCTACGCTCTACAGTCTCACACTCTGCAATCTGCATCTCTCACAGACATGGGCCTGGCTCGTTTGCCGTGCCGCTCTTTGATGAGCGGCCGCGGCCTGTTGTGTCTCGCCGTCACGATCCGTTCGACTCGCGAGCAGTCGCACAGCCTCATCGCACAGAAGCCCCCGAAACGCGCCTGCGGGACGCTACGGAAGCGGCTTGCCGTCGCCTCTCTATCGCCTGTCTTCCCGTCTTGCTCGACGAGGTCCGGCGCAGAGGATTGGCAAGACCGGAACGGACGGCGGACCGAGCCAGCGCCAGCAGAGCCTGCAAAGTCGCTAGCACCGGTCCGTGGAGGCGGCCTGAGTCTGCGGCGCTCGGGCACGAACACCCCAAGGACGATTGTGAGACGCGAAACGAAACAGCACATGGTGGTGGCCCCCCTCCAGCCTTGCACCCTGCCGTCGATGGTAATCATCCACCTGACAGAGCCGTGGCATTGGGTGCGAGGACGGGAGATTGGCACCAGCCTGGCCCGGTCGACGTCCGATTTGCCGATGGCGCGTTTCGGCGCTTCACGGTCACGGCACGGTCTGCCGAGCCTTCACCATAGGTCCATCATACGCAGCACGTTGGTGCTAACTGACAGAAGTCGGCGACGCATCAGTCAGCGACGCTGCGAAGTCGTTGCTGCAAGCGCTGCACAGCCCGCCGCTTGTTGGTTCCCCGTCTCCCTGTGGGCGGCAAGCCGCTGACAGCCAGTGGTGCTTGTCGGTCTGGTGATATTAATAGCAGGCAGAAGCGACGACGAGAAAGGCAGCGCAGTAATACAGTCAGACTGCATGCTCATCAGTGAGCGGGGCCGGCGTGTGCCCCTGTGCAGGTTCCTATTCCTGTCCTACACGGGCCGGTGAGCACTGTTGCACGGCGTGGCTTTGGCGATGCCATGGTCCATCCATTCCCACTCTGCGCGGCAGCACCAGCGCAGCGACCGTGACACTGCCGCCGGGTCCCGTTTATGCCGCCGTCGTCCTGTCCAGCCCCTGCGCAGTGCCCAAAGGACCAAGCCTCTCCAATGCGCCCCGAAGCGGGTCCCGGATTCGCAGCTACCGAAGGATGGTCCCCGCCCTCCCTTTGAGTGGGCGTTTGAAACAACAAGGCGTCCCTGGCTGGTCGATTGGCGATGGGCGGGCCTGGGATGACGCTCCCATCCGCGTCCGAGGCAACGGGTGCCAATGGCGGCCGGCTGTTGGGCCGCTGCACTGGTCCCTCTCATTGCCAAACGGACAGACTGACAGTGACAGGTAACCAGACCAGCCTTCCAATTTGGGGCTTGGCTTGTTCACGACTTATAACAAGAGGCTGCGCACCCGTCATCGCCGGCCCAAGTGCCTCCCTCTGTGCCTCTCCCTTCTTCGTCCCGTCTGCCCACCACGCGCCTCGCCTCACACGGGGTAGATTATTTGTACGACGTCCACGTCACGCCTCACTGCCGCTGCTGTGCTGTGTTTGCTCAGCCGCCCGGTGATTCAGTCTTGCAATACCGCTGCCCTTGCGTGATTGACTGGCTCGCAGCGACGAAGAGCCGGCGCGGCGATCTACTTCCTATTTCTACTCCCTGCCTGCGCCATCCATCACACGCCATCCCTCATTGACCAGCTCCCTCGCGACTGAACCAGGAAACCTCGTTGCCGGTTCCCATCTAAACTTCGTTTGCGCGACGCCTGGCTCCCGCCTCTTTGGTATAAGTCGCCAAGTGCCCGCCCCGTCGGCTCGACCTGGTGCTCCTCGCCACCTCTACCCAGCACATCCCCATATCCCTCTCTCGCCCTCACCATGCGCGTCTCTGGCACTGCAGCTGCAATTGCCTACGCGGCCCTCGCCGCTGCCAAAGCCACCCAGGATGCGCCCGTCATAAATGGCAATCCTGCCGGCGTCCGCTACAAGGCTGTCCTGCCCGAGACTCCGTTTTTCCCCGTGGAGGGCCTGACGGGCAATGTCAAGGGTGTCATCATCGCCGAGACGCCGGCCGACGGCGTCGGAGTTAAGTTTACGGTTGAATTTTCGAACCTGCCCAAGTCTGGCGGTCCTTTCCGTAAGTCGGCGAGCCCGTCCTGTTCTTGACAAGGCCAATTGGGTGCAAGATGGCTGACAGAGTGCACCCAGCGTACCACATCCACGTCGACCCCGTGCCCTCGGACGGCAACTGCACCAAGACGCTGGCTCACCTGGACCCTTACATCCGTGGCGAGGACCCGGTTTGCGATTCCACGGCCCCCGAGACCTGCCAGGTCGGCGACCTGAGCGGCAAGCACGGCAAGATCACGGCAGACCCGTTCCAGGTCCAGTACGTGGACAAGTTCAGCTCGCTCAAGGAGGGCGAGGGCTCCTTCTTCGGAAACAGGTCGTTCGTGCTGCACTTTGGCAACAAGACGCGCATCAGCTGCGCCAGCTTCGTCAAGGTTCACGGGTCTGACACAAATACGACCACGACCAAGACCAAGTGCCCGACACACGCTCCGACGACGGTTCCCGTGTCGTCAGGGGTCGGCACAGGCTCGCCTACGGCGCCGACTGCCACGGGTGCCCCGCCGACGAGCACCGTCGTGCCCATTGCGGCCGCGGCGCTCTCGAGCGTATCCCTGCCGCTCATGGTGGTGGCTGCGGCGGCAGCCTTCTTTGCGCTGTGAGGCGGCGTGTGACGGTTGTAGGCCTGGTCGATGGGCCATGAGCTCTGGGTGCCCGCCCTGGAGCTCTGGTGGTGGACGTGTCTTATTCGGCGGGACCTCTTCAGCTTCTTGTGTGTGATTAATTTTATGATAGCGAGCCTTGATGAAATAATACGTCGAATCGAGGGCCAGGCAAAGCACGACTGTACGGAAGTGACAAAGTGTATGCGCCACAACGCAGGCAGTGCCGTTGGATAGAAGCCCAAGGCCGTCGCCATCAGCACCAAGGCTCGTTGCCGTCACCGAGGACGCAGGTTCGGGGCAACCACTTCAACTCGTCAATGCCCGGCGGGCGTTGCAGGGCTTCCTCAACGTCCTCAAGGGGGACGCGTGCAGCGTTCACCTAGCCCCATGTTCTGATTGGTTGCCTATGCCAACAACCTAACGGTAACTGTGAATGGGCCCGTCGCGGCGAGGGCGACGAGTTGCTGGCGTTGCCAGGTGGTGAACAGATGGCGAACAGGCCGCGCACCTGGCCGCCAGCTGCGCGCCATCACTGGCCCTGGGGCCGCACAACAAAAGACCGCAACTCTCGATGCGTTCCGCGTCTTGTTTCTTCCCTCTTCAACCTCTGCACACTTCCTTTGGCCCTGACCGTCCCGTCACGTCAGCCAGGTTACCAAAACACCCTCCCTCACCCGAGACCCCCTTTCCACCGCACTGCATCCCTTTCACCTGGTTTGACGATACGATACCATCGGTATCTGGTTTTGTCGCTCGCGCCCCGTTGTTTCTCTCCTGACTTGCAATCAGTCCCAAGAATCCTCGTTTGACGCGGGCTCGCAGCAGTCGTTTGTTGCACACTTTCCATCTTTCCCCTTGATGAGTTTTGCGGCTCACTGAGTTCATCTGCCCTTCCGAAACCGCCATGGCTAAGAAGAAGAAGAATCGCTCCAAGAAGGTGACCGCGCAGGCGGCAGCCGGCAGCGAGTCTCCTCAACCTCAGACTCAACCTCCGTCTGCGGATCTTGGTTTGACCCCGAAGCCAGATACCGCCGCGCCCGAGCAGGGCCAGCCTCAGCAGAAAAACAAAACCGAAAAGCAGGTCACAGATACGTCCACGCAGGCATCGTCGGCTGCTTCTTCTTCTTCGTCGTCTTCTCAGCCAGCGCCCTCGACTTCGTCGTCGTCGTCGCCCATCATCACCCGCAACAAGTACGACTTCGTGCGGCGCATCGCGCACAACTCGTTCCAATCCCTCCGCAGGGCTGACTCGATGCGTATTCACTGTAGGTTCTGGCGCAACTTCTCGGCGTACCACGGCTCCTGGGCCAGCGTGCCCCTCGAGGTCCTCGAGGTGGCCGCCATGGTCAACTACAACACCGCGCGCCCGCGGCCCATCGACCCGGCCATCCTCTTCGACCTCGTCAAGATCCGCAAGAGCGTCGAGGAGGCGACCGACCTGGCGGTCAGGGCCCTCAGCGACACCGTCTCCTCCGCCATGTCCAGCGTCAACAGCGTCAGCGGCCTCCGCGCCATGACCTCCCTGCGAGGCGCCCCCCAGAAGAAGACGGGCCACGGCCTCAAGATGAGCCACGAGAGGAGGCTCCGCATGCGCGAGCTCGCCGTCCAGAAGCTCGCCCGCGCGTACCGCGTCGACGACATCGCCGCCTGCATCGTCACCATGCAGGGCACCACCTCGCTCGACGACATTGCCGGCCTGGTCCTCCAGAGCCACCCCGACAACCCCGACGCCAGGTTCGTGCACTTTTTCCACGAGAAGATCCTCTCGCGCAACCTCGCGGGGCCCGAGTGCTTCCGCGCCCTCGAGGAGATCATGGCGCTTGAGTCGAAGCAGCCCGAGCTCCTGCGCACCCTGGCGTCGCTCAAGGGCGCGACGGGCGACATGGCTGGCGCTGCTTGCGATCTTTCCCACGCCATGGCCTTTTCCAAGTATCATGGGGAGTCTCATCGCTCGGCGAACCAGGATGCCCCTTCCACAGAGCAGCAGCAGCAGAGCCCCCAAGTTGGCAGACATAATGTCCAGCTCCCCGAGGACAAGCGGCCCAGCGGCTTCGAAGGCCAGCTCGTGTTCCACCGCGGCTCCGTCTACCTCGCCGATGCATGCGACCGGTTGCTCAAGGCGCTGGGTGAGCCTACAGATTCGAACAAGACCGTCCAGAAGACTGACGCTAGCCTGTCCGGCGACAAAGACGCCGTAGAAGCTGATGCTCGTCAGCCTCCGCTTGCGGATGAGGCTATCACGAAGGCTGACGCCGGTAACGGTAAACGCCATGAGAAGGAAGCCGAGCTTGCCCAAACTCTACAGTCTGACCAGGCTGCTGCCCTGACTGATATCAGCAAACCCGACAAGAGAGAACCCGAGCTTCTCCAACAGTCACAGTCGGATCAGGTTGCTCAGACTGGCAACACCAGCAAGTCCGACAAGAAAGAAGCCGAGCTTCACGAACCCCCACAGTCGGACCAGGCCGCCCAGACGGGCAACAACAATACCAACCAACCCGACGACAGAGAACCCGCGCTCCCTCCCAAGGCCAAGAAGCTCGGGAGCGCCGCGGCCGACGAGTGCCGCCAGGCCAAGGCGCTGGCCAAGCACGCCCTGCACGACATCATGTTCTTCCTCAACCAGTTCGACTACAGCCCCAACATGCCCGCCATGCTGAGCAAGGACTACAACGAGCGCATGCGCCTCGCCTCGCAGGGCAACCGCAACCCGCGATCGACCGTGTCCCACGCGGCTGCGGCAGCAATGCCGCCGCATAAACTCTACACGCTGGCCGACCTCCTCTCCGCGTCGCCGCCGGCCGACTTGCCCGAGTACCCGTCCCAGGAGGCGCTCAAGCAGGGAAGGCACGACGTCGTCGGCGTCGCCCCCCAGGGAGGAGGAGGAGGAGGAGGAGGAGGAGGAGGAGGAGGAGGAGGAGGAGGAGGAGGAGATGCCGTTGATACCTGCGAGAGCGTGACGTACCACCCGCTCCTCAGCGAGGCCCTGCACTCGGTGCTGCTCTGCCACTGCATCGCCCAGACGCCCCTCGCCGAGATCAAGCGCCACGCCTACATGGTCGCCCGTCTCATCAGGCTGTGCGACGGCTGGCCGGCCTTTCACTCCACCAGGTCGTCGGCGCGCACTGACTGGGAGGACCTGCTCCGTCAGAAGGGCGCCGACTGGCTCGACCTCGGCGCCGAGTGGAAGTTTCTCTGCGAGCCGGCCCCGGTCCCCGGATATACCCCCCGTCTGCCGCGCTCCTCCTCCTCGTCCGTACCATCATCATCATCATCTGCGCCCGATCGCCGCACCGCGTCCGCCGCGGCCGCCACCCTCGTGGCAGGCGCCAACGATGGCAACAACAATAACGCAGCTGCAGCGGCTGCCACGCACGACCACCACTGTGGTGCAAATCCCCAGACCAAGTGCCGCTCCCCCTTCTGCCCCAACTCGCAGTCCGCCGGCCCGTCCGCCACCCACCAGTCCGCCATGAACCTGGCCGTGGAGCTGTTCCAGGACGGCGACCACGGAGGCTGGGACGGCGCCGCCGTCGTGTCGGACCGCGCCGTCGCCGTCCGCCGCTGGATCAACGAGGTGCCCTTCATCCGCGCCGTGCGGCGCAAGAAACGCGTCGTCGACGGCAAGGACCACCACGGCCACAGCCACAGCCACCACCACCACCATGGCGGCAGACATGCGGATACAGCCGGCAGCAGCACCACCGGCACTAGCGCGACGTAACTTTGAGAGCGCCTTGTTTTACCTTGAGGCGGGGCAACAAGACGAAGCGTCTGGACGGACATGCTGGCAGCGAAACGGCGAGCCGGACAGACTTGGTCCTTCCTGTGACGAACTGAGGAGCGACGCCTCCCATCCGACAAGAACGGAACAAGCGTCGTCGACTGCAACTTGCTAACACATTGAGCTCTCAAATGTATGCTCCGGGCGTCAAGTGGCCTTGGGCGAATCCTCAATCGCAACACGGGGTTTCCTGTCATTAATTGTAGATGAGTGTACTGAATAGAATTCTTGAGACACCAAAGTGCGGGCGCGCCCATGGCCATTGTGAAAGTGTACTGTACATCAACATTGCAAAGTCGAAGATACGCTAACAATTAACGAATATTGTGGCGGCTGTACCCTGCCGTGCTGGTATTCCCGCATTGCTCCTCGCTCACGACGAATACAGTTCGTTGTGGTAGCCCTGTCCGTCTTGGTTCAGGGGCATACCATACCGAATATCGTTTTCCGATTAACCCCCACAGGACGAACAAATGCCCAAAATCAACTACTCCAAAGCCATCTAGACCACCATCGCCCGCTAATACCACCGCGTGTCCGCCATATTGGCGCTGGGGCTGAGGAAGGCGTCAATGTCCCCCATGCCCTCCGTCTCGAGCGTGTTCATGAGCTCCATTTGCTGCGACTGCGTCAAGCTTCCCTGCCGACCGGGTGGTACATACGAAAACGGGCTCATGGTGTCGAATCCCACACCCATGCCCTGCAAGCCCAGTCCGGTGCCGGCGCTCTCGGCAAAGTTGTTGGGCATCGCGTCGTTGAAGAAGCCGCCGCTCATTGGGCCAAAGTTATATGGCGAGATGAACGGCGCTGGAGGGGAGAACCAGTCGGCAGGGCTGGCGTTCGTCGGCAGCGGCTTTTGCTGGGGCGCGACCTGTGGCTGGTGATGGGCGCGGGGTGCCCCAAAGGTTGACATGGGTTGATGCTGCTGAGCCATGTACTTCGGCGGCGGCGACATGTTCGTCTGCATGGACATGACGCCTGGATCCCCGCCGACGTCAGGCACGCCGCTCTGGGCCGCATGCGCCATGCCAGGTGACGATAGGGTGGCACTTGGCGTTGTGGAAGATACTGTGCCTGCTGGGACCGATTCGGGAGGCGTGGGAAGTTGGCTCGAGGCTTGATCAGACGGCACCCCATGGCCGGGGTTGATGCTAGAGGCGCTCATGCCATCTAAGCCAGCATCGCCAGAAGGCGTGGAATCGGGCGGAAAGTACGAAAACCGCCGGCCGTTGGAGTCGCTGGCAGGGTTGCGGAATATGGAGTTGGATCGAAAGGTGGGGTGGGATGGGAAGTTGGGATCGAAAGTATATGTGTTCATAGACTCTGGCGGCGAGTCGAAGACGAGGCTGAACTGAGGCGCGTCCGGGAAAGCTGCGTTGGCCGACTTGGCGTAGCCTTCGGGAGAAGCGCGCTGGTCGGCCACCGAAGGAGGGCTGGCAAAGGAGAACATGGGCTGTTGGGCGTCAGCGTCGCGCAGGTCGTAGCTCTGCAGGCACGCCTTTGAGATGATGCCGTAGAGCTCGGATGTGTACGCCGTGTCGGGCCAGCGTTCGACGCACTTGTCCAGCGACATCAGGGACATGTTGACCACGGCCTCGACCTCCTCCTTCGGGTGCTGTCTCCGCACCTCGAGATACGACGTGGACCAGAGAATGGCATTGAGGGCGGCGTTGAGGGTGAGCAGGAACAGCCATGTGATGGAGACATTGCCTCCTTCAATCTGCTTTTGGGACTGTTTGAGGACATATGCGGCGCTCTCGAAACAGATGTTTGCAGCCTGGGGCGAGGGCTTGGGCACCTGCGGCGATGGTCTGTACATGACAATGCGCATCTGGTGATAGAAGCCGGTGAACCTGTGGACGTGGTCAGTAGGCAGCATTGCAGTCGATCTGATGTCCCTTACCAAAGCTTGAACCATTGCGGGTTCGCCGGTGCCGCCTCGAGCCAGTCCTTCAACTTTTGCTCCATGGCCTTGTACCAGGGATGCATGTCGTTCTTGAGCTCTGGCCTCTTCTTCTCGTACAGGACCCTCTTGATCTCGGCCTGGAGGGCCCGTGCCCTGTAAATGTGAATGGCGATGAGCTTGCGCTCACTCGGTGGCCCCGGCAGGATGCCGTTGGGGGTCACGTTTTCGTCCTCGACATCGGCGAAGAACTTGGCGTCCATGCGGTCGTCGCCCCTTGCAAAGCCACTGGGCCGGCCCATGTGATACGAGAGACCAAATTCCATGGTGGCCACGATCCAGCCAAGGCGGCGGCGCATGTCAATCGTTTTCGGATCCAGTTCACTGGCATTGATTGGGTTCTCATCCATCAGCATCTCTTGCTGGCAGATGCGCGTGGCAAAGCCGACCACGTAATACACGGGTGTTCTCGTGGGTGTCTGCAGCGAGTACTGGCCGATCAGGATGAGACACTGCAACGTCTTCAAGTCCCTCGGGCGGATAACGGCCTCGGCATACTGCATGGCGGCCACGTAGTAGCTGTCTGCCAAACCGGCGTACTGAATCTCGAGCTTTTGCATGCTAATGGCAATGACAATGCGCACCGTGAAGTTTTTGTACGGGTCTGTGTCACCGTTGTAGACGTCTTGGAGATCTTGGTCAAAGTCCTTTTCATGCAGGACCGGCCAAAACAGTTGCGCTACGATGACTGATCAGCAATGAACGCGCAAGGTGCGGGCGTGCATGTAGCTAGACTCACACTTTTGCTTGTAAACCTCGACCAGCTTGTCGGCAGTCTCGCGCTTCGGTAGACCCTCGGCGGGGTGATCGCTGACCATTGGATAACTCTTCTTCCTGCCGGCGCCAGGGTCGGTCATCTGGATGGACTGCATCCGCGCTTGGCTCCTCGCGCGCACTTCGGGTATGAGGTCCGAGATGCGCTGGGAGTCCGTGTAGCGCTTGGCCTCCTCCATAAGGAGGCGCGACATGGCTATCCCGCTGCTGGGACCGAGATACCGCGGGGTTTCGTCACTGGCCTTGAGGCGGATCATACGGCCAGGGCGAACAATGTCTTCGTTTGTGCGCGGGTAATCGTTCTCGTCATTGGTATACTGCGCAATCTCGGCCTCGAGGGCCCTCACGCGGTCTTGTAGTTTGATGACGTAGTAGCGATTGATCTTCTTGCCCTTTGTAGTGTCAAGGTACTCGCAAGTCGACCCGGATCTCTCGCAGGGAAGGCAGCGAGGCAGCGTGGGATCGCATCTTGTCTTTCTCTAAGCGACTGTGAGCGTGGCGCGCATGGCAAAGCGGTGGAGCGGGAACCATTACCTGGCGGCAGCGGCAGCACGCTGTTAAAGTATGAGCCACACGTTGACCGGAGCCATCGTCGTCCGAAAGCTCGTCCCGGGACGAGGGCGACTTTTGCGGGACGTAAGCCAGGTTCTGCTGCGGGAGAACCCCCGCAGGGCCCTGGCGAAAGATGTGCGCCGGATCCATGAGGAAGTCTCGCCTGGCTGGCGGCCCGTGGTGCTGCGTACGCGGCCACGACCAAAGCCCAAGGAAAGTCAACAAGTCGGTCGACAGGCGCGGTCAAGGACAAGGTGACAGGATATCGGCAGTCATGGGGCGCAGAACAGATAGAGGCAGGTGGACAAGACGGCGCAACTGGGCGCAAGATGGGCGAGGGTTCCGTCGAGCCTGTGTATCGAGACGCTGCCGGCGCCGAGGAGTCGGACTGGGATTGCGGCAATCGCAACTGGTATAGCTTGGTCCCAGCCGCGATGTCGGATACACGAAGTGTGTCGGTATGGAGGGCTCGTTGTCGCTGGTCGGTCGGGCGCGGAGTGGTGGAGGGGAGGCGAGGCGGGCGGGCGTCCAAGGTTCAGGCTCGCAGCGGCAGCGCTGGGCGGACGGGCTTCAAAACAGAACACGATGGGCGGTAGATGACAATGGCGAGGCGGGGTCCAAATCTGCCGCGGTGGAAAAGCAGTCGCCCAGTCCGCTCGGGTGCTCTTGGCCGTTTTGTGGAGGAGACGAAATCGCGGACAGGCGTCGTCGTACAAGTGGGATGTTGGTGAGATGGGGCGGGGCGGTCGAGTGAGCGAGCGAGCGCGGAGGGTACGAAGTAATAGGCGGGCGATTACTTGCAATTACGGCGGCCCGACGCAGCGCAGCGGTTCGCGGATGTCGACGCCCCCCGATAATTAACGTGCCTTGTCCGTACGAAGCACAGCTTTTGCCCGGCCACCAAGAATTGTTGCCTTAGTCACCACCACACCTGACCTACTAGGTACCAAAGGGGCCTCCTACAGTGGACTGTAGGTCTTATGTACCATCCACCAAGAGACGGACGGACAGCCGGGGGGAGGGGGGCCTCCCCGGTGTGTCTTACACTCCGCCGTGCAGCGGGCAGTGCTGTCTGTGCTCCAGCAGGCTGGGCTGCGTCTACCGCCACAGAGGTGCCCAGGTGAGCCTGGCCTCCCTCGTCAGCGCTTCCCAGCGACCGCCGAGGGGCGAATTGGGGCACGGCGCGCCAGGGCCAGCGCCAAACTGACGTCCACCTCGGTGGTCGGAAGCTCTGGGGCAGGGGCACGGACCAAGCCCGAGTGCGGCAGGCAGGGCTGGGTCCGTTCAGGCGCGTTAGGCGAAAGAGGGCTGGCCATGTGGAGCGTTGGAGATCGGTGGCTTGCAGGTTTGCGCGCGCTCTTCAGAGATGGACGGGGCTGGTGACTATCTCGTTAGACGACGGTGATATGTACTTGCCGTTCGTAGTCTCGCGGCGCTCGTGATCGGTACTCACTCTGCTTGTAAGCGAGGGTCCTTGACCGAGGTGTCCATTCGAAAGTACTTTGCGTTTTGCCGTATGATGTACAAAGCCATGGACGCCCTTGTCACACAGGGGCAGACGCGGGCGTGCCTGGAGCGTGGGCTGTTGGTGCGAGGACTGATGAGAGGCACAGGGGCTCTGGAAGTTGAGCGGCGGCCAGCCCGACGGGTGTCCCCGTGAGCCTGCCCTGTACGAAGTATCGCGCCCGTATGCAAGATACAGTAAGGCAAGGTAAGGTAAGGCCAGGCAACGCGAGGCAACGCGAAGCAGGCGAGCATGCAACGATGACTGCAAATTACGCCAAACAACGTAAGCTTTGGGCATGCATGCTCCTGCATCGCCTTGACCGGGCGGCGCGGCGCGGCGCTCAGAGGTGGAGGATGCAGCGTGATGCTCGTACGAGGACAATTGTCAACGATGGCGACGACGGGCAGGCGCAAAGCAAAGCCCGACGCGGCGCCTACCTCATTAATTACATTGCTAGATGGCGTCGGATAAGGTAGGTCAGGAGCAAGCTACCTTCCTGGTCGGCACTCGGCAGCTTTGGCGGCAGCGCGAAGCAATCGCGCCTTCCGTGGTGTTGTGTGCCCACTGCCCACCGCGGGCGTGCCCACCTCATCTTGGAAGTTGGCGCCTTCCCCGGTAAGCAGTGATTGAGTGCCGCCCTGCCGCGCAAGCGGAGATAGTCATTGCACGTACCCAACACTGGAAACCATCCCAGTGGTTCCTTCCTGCCCGTCATGAGCAAAACCCACCATGCCGTCCCGCTCGCTCCCGTCCAGCTGCAGCTCCAGGTCCGGGGGGCGGAGGGAAGGCGCGCCGGGCATTTCGGTGCATTCGGGGCCCTCAGGTCAAGGGGTGCAGCAGGCCGATCTTGCCATGGTTGGACGACGCACCATGGAACTACTCGTACTGACCTACGGAGCAAGGGAGTCTCAGCCGAGCAGCCAGCTGAGGTAGGTACGTTTCGAGGACGCACGCGTGGCAGCCAGCCTTGACGAGGGCCAGGTTGGCTTGGCAAGAAGGCAGGAAAGGTAGGTTATTCCGCAGTACCTTCCATAAGTACCTACAGTACCACTAGTAGTAACGAGTACCTACCTAGCCACGACCTCTGCAGTCGCACCAGGCGGTGTCGTGTGAGTGGGTTGAGGCTTCCTAGCCGGAAACCCTATTTTCTAGAACCGCCGCTGGAGCCTCCAGCCTCGCCGCGGCCTCGTCTCGTCATAGGACGACGGCGTCGAAGCCACGGCGCTGTTGCCGTCCGCTGTCGCTCGACTGTCAAGAGCACGGCGTCGTCCCGTCGACGCTCTGGCCACCGCCGGCGCCGCCGGCGTCTCTATCTCCGCGTCTCGCGTCCGAAGCTGATGTCGGGGCGGCGGCACGCACGTCCAACAGGCCAGCTGGAGCGAGCCCGTCTGTCAAATCTGCATATCCGAGACCCCTGCAGCGTCCCGGCGTCCCGGCTCCGGGAGCGCACGAGTCCAGGGCATCATCTGGAGCCTGCCCATGTACATGCCATGACATGGCGGGCGTCGGCCATCCGACGTACGAAGTGGTGTTTGGGGAGGAGCTGACGCGACTGGAGTATCTCACCCCGGCCCAGACGTCGACGGCCGTGCCCGAACCTGTCAGCCGCGTCTTGTCTCGTCTCGTCTCGTCGTCGCGCCCTTGCCAGGTTGCCCGATTCGGAAGCCCGAACTGCAGGGAAGAATCGCAGCTAGAGAGGCTGTGGGTGGGTGGCCTAGATCGCAGGGACCTACATTACCTTGCCCCATGCGCACCGCCAAGCGCCTGGCGCTCACCACACCATGCCTTGCCAGCTGGCCTGCCTGCCTATGGGGACGGGGTTTATAATACTAGGCGTCTACTATTAATTAACATACTACTAGGCGACTATCAGGTCTAGTAAGTACCTAGGTTAATGAGCAACGATCTCACGGCCCGGCAGTCCCGACCTCACTCGCCTGGGGGCAGTCCGGCAGCAGCAGCGCTGGCCTTGCAGGGACTGGCGAGGCCACTGGAGGGGCCTTCCACAGTGGCCCGTGGGTGGGTGCGTGCTGCCCGTCGCTAGCCAGCCCGCCCACCCGCCGCCGTGCCTCCAGAGCTGCAGGTGCCATACCCTAGCCGCTGTGCCCGCCAGCCAAGCCTCGCCCTAACCGCTTCGCCTGGAGCCCGACCTGCCCCAAAATGTACCTAGCAAATACCCCGTACCGACCCCAGCGCCATCCCGAACGGAGCCTCGACCCGCTGCACCCGCCGCCGCCGCCGCACCCTCACGAACCCACCGCCCGACCCTCGTTCAATCAACGCCCCCTTTCTCTCCCCCCTCTGCGCCGCAGCTTTCACCGGGCAGGCGACAGGCTACGGACAGTGCTGTGCTGCCTCACCAAATAACACGCTGCCAGGCCAGCCCGTCGGTTCGTCTGGTTGGCCCAACCGCGTGGCACCAGTCCCCCCCTCCACTTCGACTCCATCCGCTGCCAACTGGCGTCGGCTCCGGCTCAGTAGGCGCGTCATCTTCATCATTGCAGCTGCACATCATCGCTTCGCGACGCACTTTCGGCAGCTCCGTCGCCAACCCTCTCTCTTGGGCCGAGCTGTTCCAAGCGTCAAAAGTTCGCCGTCCCTCGCCAGGGCGACTCGCCTCGACAGACGCTGCACCGTGCGACGACATCACCATCGCTGAAGCCCCTCCATCAAGCGCGAGCGCAAGCGGCGCCATGCCCCGCACCAGCTTCTCACGGAATCCTCTCCTCAGGGTCTCACGGCCCGTCTCAGCCTGCTCGCGATGTGAGTCCCAGGCACTAGCCCCCCGTGCGCGTCCTGCTCCTGACATCCTTGCCATCAGGTCGGCTCGCCAAGGTCAAGGTGAGAGCCATCAGCCGTCGCCACGCGCGCCAATCCTTGTTGCCGACCGTTGCTGACCGGTATACCGTCAGTGTGACGGCAAGCTGCCTGCCTGCACTGCCTGCGAAAAGGCAGGCCGCCAGAGCGAATGCTCCGCTGCCAACGACCAATTTGCGCGCGGAAAGGAGCGCAGGTAGGTCCAGCATCCAGCCCGCGCGCCAACGTAGCCCGCTAACGCCTCTCGCAAGCTATGTCGCGGCACTGGAGCTGCGCATCGAAAAGCTTGAAAGACGGCTGCAATACGCCAAGTCGCGCAAGGCCTCGGTCGCCCTGCATGACCCAGATGCTTCCATTGCATCCGAAGTTGACAGGAGGGACTCGCTCGCCACCATCCGTGCCGCCATCCATCGCAAGGCTGCCAAACACCGCGAGAATCACGATGTTAACTCCATCGTCTCGGATTTTGGATCTTTGTGCGTCAGCCATGGTTGTCAAGCCGCCACGTAAGATGCTGACTCTGGGTTCGCTACAGGTCTGTTGATGCCATGACCCGAGACTTCGAGCCGTCGGCCAGCAACATCACTTTTGCGAGGCTTGTTCTGGCTGCAACCACCAATGACGATATCCCGGAACCTAGGAAGCCCGATTTGCCCCCCAGACAGGCCGCCCAGGATCTCGTTCAGGCCTTCATGGTGGGCGTTTACTCGCTATTCCCCTGCTTCTCGGAAACGACTCTATGGGCTATCCTCGACGACGTGTATCAACAGGACCGCCGCATCGTCAAGGACTCGGACTATTGGCTCATGTACATGGTGCTCGCCATCGGCGCCACAGTCCAGAGCCAAAGGATCAACGACAGCTACTATCGCCAGGGCATCGACTTCGTCTCAAAGGCTTTGAGCCACGCCGACAAGGCACTCGCCCCGGGATACATAACGCAGATCCAGTCACTGCTGCTTCTCACCATCTACTCACTCCTGGATCCCACGCACTTCGACAGCTGGCACCTCATTGGCTTCACCACGCGAGCAGTCGTTGACCTGGGCCTTCACCAAGACCCGCCATCGTCGTCGGTGTCGGACAAGTCCGCCCTAGATATGAGGCGCAAAATCTTCTATTGCACTTATGCGTTAGACCGGTGAGCACAATTTCTCCGTCCCTATGCCAGGCGATACTAACCATCGAAACTGCAGCGTCATCAGTATGGCTCAGACCCGGACGTTTTCCTTTACCGATGAGTCCGTCAATGTTAAATTCCCGGAGGTCGGAAACGCGGGCCGCAAAGAATCGCCTTCGGAGCCAATTTTGGGGCCACAGTCAGCAGACCAGGCTCTACTCCTGTTCCAGCTTCGCCACGCGCAGTCATGCTGGTATCAAGAACTCTACCAATCAAGGGCACCGCCACTTGCCAACCCGATAGGCTTTCTGTGGCAGATATGCCTGGATATGAGGGACTGGGGTGAGAAATTGCCCGGAACCCTCTCAGCAGGCACACGACGCATGTTTGAGCAGGAGCTTTGGTACAGCTATGTCTACTGTCTCGCTCCATCGTCCAGAGCACCCGAGCTCAGCAGCTATCAACGGAAGCTCATATTTGAATATTCCCTTGCCTACCTCGACAGCATGTACGACACAGCACATGCCGGGCTGAGTCAGGCGTTCTATACGTATCTGGATGCGTGGAAGGTTTACTTCATGGCCAATCAGTTCATCGCGGCACTCAATGATCCTGAAGATCTGGTGCTGTCTGGAGTCCAGATTGCCCCTCCGGCAACGTTGCCGGGCTCACCACCTGCTCCCCCGATTCCGCGTCGTCACCTGCCACAGGGCAACCCAGCGGACGAAAACCTCAAAAGGAGTATATGGTGTCTCGAGCGGATCCCTCAGACACTAGGCATATTCGGCACGCGCTGGATGGATGCGGAAGGGCTGAAGAACCACGTCGAGGAGAGTGTTGGGCAGACGCTCGAGCGCCTGAAGAAACGACAGCGAATGCAGACGGCAGCACAGCAGCATCCGGTCCAGTACCAGATGCACCAAGCCATGGCTCCGCAGATGCAGGGCCAGATGATTGACATGAGGTGGGCTGGGGTTGATCCGTCGCAGATGACGCAGGGTGGAGGAGGAGCACCTCGCTGAAGGACTGGGGGTGGCCCCCTTTTTGAGGTTGGTTTGACGTGTGTGGCCACGATGGCGTTTGGACATGGCGTGCCGGACGGACTGTGGGGGACCGGTCAGTAGATATACCCTTTCTGATAGATGTACATCAACAGCGGTGCGTTCAGACAGTCCTAGTGCATGCTCGCTCGTGCTGTCTACCTGTAAAAATCCGGCGTCGGGCCGTTCATTGTATCTTGCACAATCACAGGTTGTCTTTTTTCCGAGTACTCAAGCAGTCACTCCCAACAAGCAGGTGGGCGCATGTGACACCATACCTCTTTTTGCATCAAGCATCTAATATGACTCCGGCCTAACCCAAGGGGCCTGCGACATCCCCCATTCCGCCGCCCCCGGCCCCCGTGTGTGTATTGTACAGACATGTGCGACTCGCAAGCGTGAGAGGGAAGCGAGAGCGAGAAAAGAAGAAGACGAAAACCAGATTCAAGAATTGTCATGCCCCCCCCCTTTCCCGAGACGCCGAAACTCGCCCAAACAACACCACGTCCCCCCCCCCCCCCCCGGCCCCCCGTTCTCTCCTCTTCTCTACTCTCCCCGAATAACCCCACCACCCCCTTTTTTCCACCGGAGCTGCTCTCAGACCTTTCCCCTTCTGCTGTGGACACTAGGTACATGTTCCATCTCGTCGGCTCGCCAGGGATTACGAAGCGAAATCCATCGAGGCAGCGAGAATCGTGGTGATGGTGGTGGTGGTGGGATAGCCACCGCAACAGGTTGCGTGACGTTGCGAAAGGGGGGGTTCGTTAAGAGCCGGCCTGCGTGCCGCCCACGCCTTCGTGGGGACGCGCCCATCCTTCTAGAACTTTTTCCCTTCTTGGACCAAGGACTGTCCTTAGGCAGCCCGGGCGTCTGCCAGGTGCAGGTTCTTGGTCTGCCGCGGGAGCCTGCGGTCGCGCTCGTACAGGTAGCCACAGTTGGCGCATAGGGTCTGTCAAGCGAATTGGTTAGCCGCCTGCACGTAGAGGGTCTTCGCGGTAGGGGGAGGCAATAGGTGGGGGGATGCCCCAGAGATGCATCTTTTGGACGAAACTCACTTTTGAGCCGGCAGGCCCGTCGCGAACCGCCCAGACGCTGGTTCCCCAGACGCGGCAGTGAGAACATCGCCACGTCGTCCTCTCGGCGTCGGTCAGGGCGCCGCCGCCGCCGTAGCCGCCTACGTCGGGCGTGCCACGACCGCCAGGCGTACCCCCGCGGCCGAGGGGACTCAGGCTGCGGAAGCGGCGCTTCTTCTTGGAACGCTCGCCTCGGCCCATGCGCTCCTCCTCGAAGTCGATGGCAGGCGCGCCAAAGGGCGTGCCGCCCAGCATGCCGGCCGTGGAGCTGAAGCGGGCCGTCTCGCGACGCAGGCGACGGACCTGGCGCTCGCGGTCGCCCTCGCGTTTCTCCATCTCCTCCTTGCTGAGGATCTCGACCTTGGGTTCCCAGTCGTCGGCCAGGTGGTCGGGGTCGTACCTCCAGCCGGACTCGGCGCCGTTGGCCGCGTCATTGGGCAGGTCCTGCTGCGCGCCACCCCAGCCGCCAACCAGGCCGCCGGCTTCGCAGGCCTCCTTCTTGAGGCGCAAGACGGCCTCGTAGATGGCGTGGGTCATGGCCGGAATCCATTCGCCCGTCAGTCCGAGGTCGGCGCAGGTGACTTTGGCGAACGCTTCGGCTGTGCCAGGAGGATGGAGGAGCGACCACTCAAACTTGTCCGTGTACAGCATGGATGCCAGGTTGAGGTTGAGGTTGACGACGCAGCGGTACGTGTCGTCGGGGTTGTAGTCGTCGGAGTCGGGAAGGATTGGTGTGGCTTCGGCCGTCACGTTGGGAACCGGAGTCGGCGTAGCCGGTCCCCCCGTCTGTGCTGGCGTGTCGGGCCTCGACAGACCTCTCGCCAGGGACATGGGGGAGTCTTCCCTCGACTTGAGCACAGCGCTGGCCCTGGGCGTGCTCACTGTGATGCCGTTGGTCGGGGCGGCAGCGGGCGTGGCCGCGGTGCCAGTCTGCGCTTGCGTAGGCGGAGGCGGCGCAGGGACCTGCTGTTCCGTATGGAACAGGGGGTGCAGGGCGACGCCGGCATACTCCTCGAGCTGGGTGCGGATCTGCCTGGATATCTCCGCAACGGCGCTGGCGCGATTCGGAAGGTCGAGGTCCTGGGCGAGGGTCTGAGCGAACTGGTCCGTAGTGATGAGCGTCTCGTGCAGGTTCCAGCAGAAGATGTCGCGCAGCTTGTAGGGGACCGTCAGCTCGCCCTGGCGGTACTGCGGCATAGACATGTCGACGGCGTTGGGGTTCGGCGGGGGGAAGGGCGCGGCGGGGATGAACTGGGGGACATCGAGGTCGATGCGGATGGGGATGAGGGTCAGGGGGAGGCTGGCCTGGGCGGCGTTCTGCTGGTCGCTCTTAACGAAGCGGTGCTTGCCCATCCAGTCGCGCCAGATGCCCTGGACGTCGACGGGCTCCCTGGTCTCCTTGCCGGCCCGGTCGATCATGGACTCGCGCGAGGCCGAGTCCTCCTTGCGCAGGCTGCGCAAGCCCGTGGGCCGGCGGCGGGGGTCGTCGCTATCGTCATCGAGGTCGTCGAAGCCATCCTCGGCGTAGTTGATGATGGTGGTGCCGCGCTTGGTGGTCCTCGAGATGGGGCCCGAGGGCGCACTCGGCAGCACGGGCGTCAGGAGGGAGTTGTGGTAGGCGCGCAGCCGCGGCGCGTACGTCGACTGGAAGGCCTGGGGTTTTGATCGCTCCATCGTGGCCGGCCGTCACTGCATGTCTCCCGGGAAAGGAGGACGGAGGGAGGGAGAGGCGCGGGGGGCGAGCGAGGCCCGGACACGCGCGCAAGGGAGCTTCTCGTGCCCAATTGTACGCGTGGGCGATGCGGGCCCGGGTTGTGCCCCTTGTCGGTGCGCGCGACGGTACGGCAGTGCGTTGCTTCGAGGCACGATGACGGCGTTTTGGCGATGGTTGATGGTTGATGGCGGCTGCGGGTGGGGGTTCGAGGCGAGGCAGAGATGCGAGCGAGGCTGATGGAGTCGCGACTCGGGCAATGCCATCCTTTTCTCAATCGCGCGTCGCTGGCCAAAAAAAATCGGCACTTGCCGTGCTGCAGCTGTCTGAATAAGCGGGGCGCACCAGAACAGTAGCATATACTGCTGGTTTTGGACTAGCCAGGTTTCCATTTACCCCGGCCGGGGACGTCACACTCGCTCCGACTCGCCTTCGAGTCTTGGGTATCCTACCGCCCATGTCCCCCTCACAGCTCCATACGGCAATGGCAATCAATCAAGCAAAATCTGTCTCGGTGAATTTGATTTCGAGTTTAATACTGTACCTCCGAGGCTCTATAGTGGCCTTGCCAAGCGGCGCGCAGCCACCAAAACGAAGATAGGCCCGGTGCACAGAATTGGGCACATCACCACTTGATGCATACAACTTCATGACCATTTCCCTGTTGCGATCATGTGCCGGTAGTACGTGGGCAGGTTTATTCCCGCTCCGTTGCTAATTCCTTCGCACCAAAGTATCAGTCCGCCTCCAAATCATCCAGGCCCGGTCCCTGAAGCATATGCGCCCCCCGTTGAGTCCCAGGTCCCAGCCACGACCATCACCCCTTCTCCCAAACCCGGTACCGAACAGGTGTTCACCAATCCAGTGTCATAGCACAGCGCTGCCTCCGTTGAACGTCTGCGCTAAAACGGCTTCTCTCCAACACTGTCGCCCAATGTCAGCTCAATCACGACTGTCAAGCCAGCTGGTAGAGCGCTACTCACATATTGCCCAGAGGAGAGAAGCGACAGACGTCGTAAACCTTGTAGGCCACTGAAATGCTATAGGCGCGAGCGCAGCCGATGGATGTCGTGTTGGACCACATGCACTGCGCTGCAAGTATTTGACTGCGTATCAGTACCCTGTGAAACGCGCAGTAGTGGTACGGCACGCGGCGAGACCACTTACACCAGTGCAGCCATTTTTCGTTGCCCGTGACGGGCTTGTCATCGTACAGCGGCGCTTGGCTAAGCCAGCCCTGCATGGCCGTCGTCACCGGATTGTCGTACTCGACGTCTCCCTGGCCGGATTCTCTATCGTAGATGTTCTCGCCCTGGTTCTGGCGATACTGGCTGGGGGCGTGAGAGAACTTGACCATGTCAGTCGCCATGGCGTTGGCCCATGCCTGAGCGTCGCTGGCCAGGTTGGCGTCCCAAGAGAGCTTTGGTACGCCCTTGGCTTGGCGGGCTGCGTTCACCATGGCGAAAGCGTGGCTGAGGTCCTCGTAGAGCGTGGCGGCGAGCGCTGAGCCCACGAGGAGGAGCAACGAGACGAGACAAGTGACCCGATGCATTCTGGCGCTGCAAGAGGTCGATACGAGGAAGACAGATCTGCCGGATAGCTTTCGTGGAATAACGTCGAAACCAAGATACGAAGTAGTTGGACGAGATCAGCAGCCAGGTCCGGAGAAGTGCGGGTTGGGGAAGAAAGGTCGAAGGCGAGGCAGAAACTCAACACCACGGGCGGGTATGATATACGGGCGAGCTTGGTGCCGTTACTCGAGTGAATCTCAGAGAGCTGCTTCCAGGTCGCCAGCAGGGGTTCCTTGAACAGAGGACATGAGGTCCTGCAACCGCCCAATTCCATCTGATTCACACCGTAGCCAAACTAGCAACCCGCGCGGGTTGCGACTGCACAGCGCAGATTCACGGGCTACCCAAGGTACGCTTGGACATGGGCATTTCCACAGCAGAAGCGGCAGCGGACGCGGACGCGGCCCTCGTTGTCTCACCCCACCCGGCACCGTCCCGTCCCAGCTGGGTGCTCTCATGTTGCGCTTTCTCGAACCGTCAGCAACGGCTCCTCGTACGATGAAGTCGTTCGAGTGTTGCGGACGCTCCTTCCCTGGCAAATCCTCACGCGTCCGCATGACTAAATCTTGGCTCTTGTTCAGGCAGGAAGCGTGCTCTCTCCCCGTCCTGCGCGCCTTCCATCTTGCTACCCTGAACGGCGGTTCCTTCCTTGCCTTGCTTAAAGACAGGGGAGATCAGCCGCCCATTTGCGTGTGTCAGGTCAGAAAAAGAAAACCTCTCATTTCACATCTTCCATCGAGGCGATGAGCATTTGCCAAAGGGTGTTTCATGATGTCACACGATGTTATTGATGCCATTCACCTTTCAAGTTACAGTCTTGCCAGGCCGTCGGCAAGAGTTGCACTAACAGCCCGGAGCCCCCAGTAAAACCAAGGGGTGCATGGGTTGGGCCCACAGCAGCGCAAGCCCAGCGATGCTGCGGCGCCAAGGCTGCCACTGACGTGCCATCGCACCAGCTTCTGGAAGCGCGCCCGAGATATGCAGTCCAGCGCGTGCACCTTCCAACTCGTCGCAAAAAATTTGACGACAGACCTCCAACGTCAAGCTCCAACACCATACCTCATCTCGCAACCGTCGCTAACAAGCAAGCTCTCGAGAGCCCGCGACAATCCTCTTTCCCGTCATGGCGTCCAAGTCGCTGCCGCTCCTGCGGCACTCCGCGCGCCTCCTCCCGCCGCTGCGACAATCATCCCCATCCGCCCGTCGCATCGCACAACCCGTCGCCGCGACGGCTCTCATCCCACGAACCCTCTTCTCGACGACGCCCCGACGCGCCGCGCACTCCATCCCCCGTCCGCCCCGGCGGCGCGTCAGTCCAGACTCCCACGCCGCGGCCGCCCCATCTGGCGCTGACACGCCCGCCTCCGAGGGCGCCCGCCCCGACGCGCCGTCGTCCGCCCCTGGTCAGAACCAGGCCTACTACCAGCTCTCCCTCACCTGCGTTCCCTGCGGCCACCGCTCCCACCACAACGTCTCCAAGCAGGGCTACCACGGCGGCTCCGTCCTCATCACCTGCCCCGGCTGCCGCAATAGGCACGTCATCAGCGACCACCTTGGCATCTTCGGCGACCGCTCCGTCACCGTCGAGGACCTCATGCGCGAAAAGGGCAACCTCGTCAAGAGGGGCAGTCTCGGCGAGGACGGCGACATCGAGTTCTGGCCCGACGAGGACGTATCAGCGACCAAGCCGGGCGGCTCGGCGTAGTTGTCCTCCTCGCCGTTCGCCCGCCCCGCCTCACGACCCGTCATGAAACCATGTAACAAAAGATCTACACAGCCCATCTACCCATGCGTTCAGCGCTACGCCTACCAAGCCATACCCTCGGTACCTCATTGTCAACGCCTTTTGCTTGGACACCTCCACTGCAGCCGGACACTACGGCACAATTTCTGTTTCAAGATGTCGTGGTTGTCATGTATGTCTCTATAACACCATGTATAATAACTAGATGGGCCCCCAACGCCGCAGGGCCATGCACAAAAAGATGAAGCCCTTTTTTTTCCAATCCAAAACGCCGCCCCGATGCATGCTCGTAACGTGTCGACGAGGCTACCACCCCTTGTATGACTGCCGCGCCTGCTTCTGCTCCCTGGACCGCACCTTGCGGCGGTCCCTGTTCTTTTCGAACTTCTTGCGCTTGTCCCTGCCATACTTCTCTGGCTGCGCAATCGCCTCAATCTTGCGCTTGGCCGATCTCTGCTGCCGCCTCGCCTTGACCTCCTCGCGCACCTGCATGAGCACCGTGCTGTACTCGCTCGTACCAAACTTCTTCTGCAGCGAGTCCATGAGGATCTGGGCCCGAGTCTTGACGCCCTCGAGTTTGGTCTTGAAGAGCTCGTCGTTGCTGAACGGTGTCGGGATGGACGGATCCGTGAGCTGCGCCAACGGCGACAGGATCGTCTTGAGCGACGGTCGCGTCTGCTTGAGGGAGCGTCGGCGGAATATCGTCTCCATGATCTCCATGGCAGCAACCTTGCCGTTGATGGCCATTGCCCGAGGGCGCACCTCCTTGCGCAGAATGTGGGACAGTCTCAAGAAGAGGTAGTCCAGATTCTTCTTCCGCTCATCGTCACCTTCTTCAGCATCCTCCGCATCTTCATCCTCCTCTCCGGCCTCCAGACCAGCCTCGTCCGCGACAGCCAACGTGGCTGGGAGGCAGGAGCCCAGGAATACCAGTACCTGCACGAGCTCCGAGGCGAGGGCCTCGTCCACCTC
Source organism: Purpureocillium lilacinum (assembly GCF_023168085.1). NCBI lineage: Eukaryota > Fungi > Ascomycota > Sordariomycetes > Hypocreales > Ophiocordycipitaceae > Purpureocillium > Purpureocillium lilacinum. Next base: position 2,009,200 of record NW_027072112.1, read on the forward strand.
GTTGCCATTCAGCGTGCCTAGAGACACGCGAGCAAGGCGATATACGTCGTCGACAGTCAGCGTGAGCCCGTGCGAGCCCTCGATGGTCTCGCCAGATGAGGTGCTCGACTTTTGCTTTGCAAAGTCGACCAGATACGAGTTGATGAGCTTCACAGCCGCCAACTTGACGGTCGTCTGGGGGTGCCGCAGGCAGCCAGCGACGTCCGCCCACAGTTCCTCCCTGTCTGCCGACAGTGTCTGTGCGCGCATCGTCATGGTGAAGAGGCGAACAACCCCAAGCGTCGTCTCGACGAGTTGCTCGTCCATGACGCTCACATCCTCGGATCCAATAATACCTGCCGACTTTTCCAGCACTAGCTTGCAGTCCTTCGTGTTCTTTTGTGCATCATCGTTGGACTCGAAGTAGTAGCCGAAAACCTGCAGCGCAAGCCTGAGGACGGACGGGTTGTCGTCCTTCTCCAGCCAAGATCGTAGGAGGGTCAGGTACTTTTGCGTGCGCTCCTTGTCCGACTTGTGGAAGATCTCCTTCAGCAGCTCGCCCGCCGCGAGCTTACACTTGTCGCTATCGTCATTGGCGAGAACAAGGAAGAGGGGGAGGAAGCAAGTTCCCGCGACTTCTTGAACAAACTCATCCGATGACTTCATGAGCAGCAGGTGGATGACCTCCATAATGGACAGCCGGCCGCCTTCGCGTTTGTACTGGAGATTGGCAACGACGAAGTCGAGCTGCTTGCTCCAGCGCGCCTTTTTCTGCGGATATTCCTTGATGAATTGAAAGAAGGCGCCGCGGGCAAGATCTCGCGTGTCTTTGTCGTCGTTAAGTATCATCACTGTGCCAACGTGGTCCACAGTGTCGTAGACCAGTGCAGTCTCGATTCGCCGATCCAGGACAGATCGCAGGAAGTTGAATGTGACATGGCGGTACAGTGGCTCGGTAAAGTCATCCTTGAGCTTGCCCAAAAGCATGTCCACCGCGGCCTCCTTCACAACGACGTCTCGGCGGTCGCGAAGCACCACAGACAGCATCTTCAGGGCGGCCTGGGACAGGTCTGTGGTCGTGGAAGTCGACATCGAGATGCTCTTGGTTGCCTCCTTGACCGCTACCTTGTAGATGTTCTTGCCGTCGTCCGATGTGAAGGGGACCTTGACTATGACAGCAAGAAGGCGGAAGGCAGCAATTTTGACCTCATCCTCACCGTCCACAATGGCATCGCCCAGCATCGGGATGAATCCAGAAATGTTGGCTGGGGTTCTCAAGCTGTCGTGCTTCTTGAACATGGATCGTAGGATATCGAGAGCGAACCTGACCAGCTTGTATGTGTGCTTGGTGGTCTTGCCGCGCTCGCCGCTTTTCCGGGCTCCCTTCTGGACGAGATACTTCCGGATCCTCGGATCCAGCTTCTGGATCGTCTCCGGCTGCTGGGCCCGGTACGTTGCTTGGATGACTTCGTAGCAGAAGACGAGCGTATCCCGAGTCTCTGCTCCGGGGTTCTGTAGAAGGCCTGCACCGATACGGCCCATCAACGCATCAATCTTGCGTACCATCTTTAGATCGACCTTTTGCAGCAGGAGAGCTTGCAGAGGCTTAACCAGGTGGATGAGATGGGTGACCGAAGCATTCTTGGCCACCAATTCCATCGAGTCCTGACTTTTGCTGCTCTTAATCTCCTTCATCTGCGTGGTGTAGCCTTCGGCGTCCTTCTCCTGACCAATGACGCCGAAGATATCGTCCATGATGACGTTGACGATGGCCGGTAGACAGTGATCCAAGTCGCCAGGAGCAAAGGTGGGCACCGTGGCCACGAGAATAGAGTGCATCGTGTAGGAGAGGACGTGCAACTGGTAACCCCTGGTCAACGCGCCTCGCAGCTCCTTGAGAATGAAGCCGAAAAACGACGAGCCAAGGATGACCGCAATCTTTACCAAAGTATCTCGTGCCATGTCTCTGGACTCCCACGCCTTACTGCGTAGAATATGGCAGATATCCGTCAGGACACCGGCAAGCCTCTGGTTCATTTGTTCCGGAGGCAGGAGCTTTAGAAGTTTGACGACGACAACGCCGACGGGTACTCGGTAGCTGACCTCGGATTCGTCCTTCTCGTGGAGATGCTTGACAAGCGGAGGCAGGAAATAGTCCAAGACATCGGTAGAGAGCTGCGGAATCTTCGGGGCTGTCTGGCGAAGTCTCTTTGCATGAGCCGGTGATGCCTCTGCCTCAGCCACATCCATGGCCTCGGTCGCCGGATCGGCAACTGATAGAACCAGCGCGTCGGCGAATTTGCCCAGAAGCCTGACAGTCTGCTTCTGCGCTTCAGGCCTTGACTCGATATAGCTGATGTAGCGATGGAAGGTGGTCCGCCAATGGTTCCAGTGGAGAGACAACGCCAAGCTGCCGATAGTGGTTGTTGCTTGCGCGCCGAGACCGTGATCATCGCCCCCATCTGCTCGGCCGTACACAAAGTGTTCCAGCAGAGGAATGAAGAACTGGCCCAGATTTTGACTGCTCATCTCCTTGCTCTCGTTCGCTGACTGAAGAGCGTTGAGAGCCTCGAGCTGTCTCGCCGTCGCAGGGCTCAAGATATTGAAGAAGAAGGACGGCTCCGAAGAGTCCTCTTGACGGTCGGTCAGTAGACCACTGAGATCGGCAACGGGCTCCCAGTCCGGCATCATCGTCAACAAGAATCCAAACACTCGCAAGTTCTCTCGGCGCACAGTCTCAGATGGGTCTCGCGCGCCAGAGTAAATCGACGGCAAGAGGACTGCTCTCATATGCTCGTCGAATCCTTCAGCGAGGCTGCTGGTCGTGCACTTGGCCACGGTTTGAACAAAGCGGCGCATTCCGTCGGCAGAATTCGAGGACAGCACGCCGAATTCCTCGTCAACCTTGATGAAGAAGACCAGGTTGTGAAGAAGTGGCAGCCATTGCTTTGGAGTCCAAGGTACGTCACGCTCGGTTGAGATTGCCGTGAAAGACGCAAGTCGTCTGTCGTAGTCGGGCTCATCAAGCCGTCCCTCCTTGAACGAGTTCAGCTCTTTGCACAGGCTGGCGACCTCGGCTACCTCGGCATCCTGTTCGGATATGGCAATCATAGCCCGAGAGAGTGATTGGCGGTTTTCTCTGTCCTTGAAGTAGCTGAAGAGTGAGGAAAGCGTGTTGTAAACTTCGCCAAGCAAGGCCGGATCCTCTGCTGCGTCCGGCAGAGCAACGAACCTCTCCACAATGAGCAAGATTCTGCCCTTGATCTTTGGGTTGACTCGCCGCGGGGGCTGCTGGAGAAGGAAGCTACAGATCCTGATGACGGACTGCGCATTCTTCAAGTCCTGGAGGATGGGAGCGGATGCTAGAATCGTCTCCACGGATGCCTCGAGGAGGTCGTTGCTGATTGTCGTTGTCTTAACAACGGTAGATATGTTGACCAGCATTGCCTCTGCGTTCGGGTCGAGAAGCTCATCCTTGATGGCTTCGTTGAATTCCGACTCGTTCGCTGGCGCCAAAGCGAGCTTGACTAGGCTCTGCAGAATGCCGAGCACAAATATCTTGACCTCATCCTTTGTCTTCTCAATAGACAGGCATGTAATGAGCTTTGGCAGAACTCCTTCGGGTAGGCTCTTCCCATGGGGGCCGAGGAACAAGGCTGACTTGGGGAGGACCGACCACGTCGACATGAGCTGCAAAAGACCCGAAATGCCCTGTGTAGTCTCCACAGGGAGGTTCTCGAGTCTCGGGGCGACGACCTCCACCAAGATTATGTCCTGGTATGGATCCCACTGAAAACCCTGCGCATTCTGGAAGAGCGAGTTCAGGCACTTGATGCCCAGAGACCTCGTCACCCTTAGCAGGGAATGGTCACTGCTTTTCTCTTCGTGATCTTCGGCGTCTGCCGCTGACTCTGCGGCCGCTCCACCGAGGTGCCTGCAAGAGTACACTAAGCAGTAGAGTACCGTGTTGACAAGAGTATCCATGTAAGGATCAACGTTGGTACCGAGCTCCGAGATCAGGGACGAGATCATGTTGAGGAAACCCATCTGTTTGCGGACAGATACAATAGGGTCATTGAAGAGCTTCTCTCGCTGAGAAGCAGGGACAGCAACACGAACGTCCTTTAGCTTGCCAGCGGCAATTGCCAGGAAGCTGCCCATGTCTTCGACGGACAAGTTTCGCAGGACGGCCAAGCGCGTGGCTTGTAGCCCGTTTCTGCCACTTGCGGCTCCTTTTTTCGAGATGGTGCGACCGTAGAGAAGCCTCAGAAGAACCGGAAGCAGCTCCGGTCGGTGCTCAGTTTTGATGATATCGTCGCTCTGCAGGAATACTGCCAGCTCGTTCTTGAAACGGGCTTCATCAAGCAAGTACTCGAGGTTCTCTTGGTACGACTTGACTCCATCTTGCTTCCAGGCCAAGATGGCTTTGAGTGCAAGCTTTTGCACTTCGACATCGCCATTTTCCATCTGCTGAAGAAGTGCCTCGTACACCTTTTCGTGTTTGTATAGCACCCTGGGGTTGACAAACTGCGCGAAGACACCAAGCATAGCCTTCCGGTCGGCCAAAGACCAGGACGACCCTTCCAGAGAAGCCGGTTCCTCGGAGGTGACGTTGTCTGTTTCGTCCTCATCGAGAGCCCACGACAGGAAGTGCGGGACAAGCTGACGCGACCTCCTCTCCGCGATGGAGGGGGTTCCATTGAAGACCTTCAAAGCGCGTGCCCTTGCCGTCACAACAATTGGCTCGGCTAACTGTTGCTTTTCGTCGAATTCCCGTAGCAGCATGCCATCTGCCTTTTCCGTGAGGTCCAGAATGCTGCCGGCAGCTTTCTCTAGTCCTCCCAGCGCTGTGCATTCGAAGTCGGTGTATATCCGCCGTCCAGAACCGGCAAGTTCTGAATTGGGTGGTGTCCAGCGAGCAGACTGAGTCTCCAGCCACTGGAAGGCGATTGTAGCCACGGCGTCCTCACCGGGTTTGGTTTGCGTAATCAGCTGCAGGGCTTCCACGGCGTTATCCCAGACGGGTGACAGCTTGACAGTAAGCATGCCAAAAACAAATCGAGGGATACCCGTTCCAAGCCAGGAAGAGTGGTCGATGGAGGCGTATAATTGACCGAGCTTGCGCAGAAGCATGGCCATGGTCCTCGTGTTCTCCAGGGCCAACGGCATTTGTTCAACCTGGACCATGATATCCACGCACTCAGACGGGCCGTGGGTGACACCCATCTTTTTCAGCAGCTCCAAAGAGGCCAACCGGATATCATGAGACGGGGAGCTGAGGTTCTCTACCAGGGCCGTCACCACCGGATCCTCTTCCGACGCAGAGCCTTCACTCCCTGGACTCGATGATTTATCGTTGGACTGAGACTTGTCCTGCTGCAGACTCTCATACGCCAGGTAGGCTCGCAAGAACCCGACGGAGCGGCCGAATCGTGGCACGGCAGCGCGGAGAAGAGGGCTGAGCGTGGTGTCCACGGATCCAGAAGCCTTGCTCATACGAAGATAGGCGTGGAATCCTTGGCTGACGATGAAATTCACCTCGTCGGACGCCAGGGATGACGACGGGCGTAGCGCCAACTTGAGCTTCCGCAGAAGTAGTTCCGCGATACGAGCATTCGTCGACGGGTGCACAGCTGTGATCTCCAGAAGATGGAGGAGGCCGGCATATTTTGGCAGGCACCGGTCCCTCCATTCCTGCGGGTCCTTGTTGTACGGTCCACGCTCGGGGAAAGGCGAGATTTCCAGGCGCTCAAACTTTGACACAATCTGATCCTGCCAAGCCTGGGGCAGCTTGCAGCAATCCTTGTCGCCAATGGGTGGGAACGCCCTGTTCTTGATCATGCGCGGGAGGAGCACGCAAAGAACGTCCTCGTTCTCGCCTTGCGACCAGTGGGTTGCCACGAACCTGAGACGGATATTAGTACGGTGCGTTGAATTCTTTGACACAGCCGACTCACCTCTGAAACTCGGTTCGGAACAGACTTCCAAAGCGAGTTGCGTCCAGGTCGCAAAAGTATGAGCAGAAGGGAATGAACCAATACATAAACGGCCCTCGGGTAAGCGATTGGTTGAGCGAAGAAATGTGCGGTATCAAGGCGTCGATTGGGGCGTGGTGCCATATAATGGCGACTTTGGAGATGACTGCCGTCCAAAGTATATCGTTCTCATCCTGGCGGACGTCCTCATTCGCCTTGCCAGTGATTTTGAGGATCGAAATGAGCTCGAGGATAATGCGATCCCAGGCTGTGATCCGAGAGCCCCGGCGAACACCCGCCATGACCCCGAGAAGCTTGATGAGAGGCACCGTTTGCCACTGGGTGGGGGACTGTTGAATGCGCTCTCTTCTGGCCTTGATGCAGGTGAGGATGTCCTCTGCAGCATCACGGAACGTGTCCACGGTAGCGTGGTGTATAGTGCTCGTCAAAACACCGCAGACCACGTCGGTCCAGACAGTTTCCCTGGCCAACCTGCTCTCGTCTTCCGGAATGGCATCGATAAGAGTCGTAATGACAGCGCTGCCGACGGAGTGGATGGAGTACTCCGTCCCCTTTATGGACTCGGCGAACATGGTCATGATACCATCCTTGTAGAGAGTGAATTGGCGGTCTTCGGCTACGCTGCGAAGGTCGTGCCTGATATGCTCAACGAGCGGCACCAGAGCTGTCTCGCGGTGAGACGGGGCGGCGGCCTTTCTGACTAGGAAACTCATGGCCTCGGCGGCGAAACGAGCAATATGCTGCGGCTGCTTCGATTTGCCGAGGAGTGGCGCCATAACGTCGAAAGTCGGTCGGAGATCGGGGACAAGGAGCTTCGACAGGTACTTGAACAGGAAGGCCAACGCTCCAAATGTCCACTCAATAACCTCCACGTCCTGCGGCTTGCTGGCGATGGCGAGGAGCAGACTCAGGCTCTGCGAGTAGTATTTCTCGAATCGAACTCCCAAATCGTGCGCAAAGGCAGTCAAGAGGTCCAGGAGGGGCTCCAGAGCGTCTTTGTCTTGCAGGGAGATGTACTGGGCGAAGAGGCTCATGATCCTGTCCTCGAAATGCAGGATCTGGGCCAGGCTCTCCGAAAGCGGGAGGACATCCTTCTTGAAGCCGCAGAAGGGCTTCGAGATGTTGAGCTCCCCCCATTTTTGCAGGCCGTTTTGGAAATACGACGTCGTGGCCGACAGGTCCTCCGAGTCGAGGTCATGGCGTCGGACTTTGCGCAGCGGCTGCAGGGAATTGAACTTTGCGATCTTGGTCGAGAAGGACTCCCATCGGTGGTTTTTCTGGTGTGGTGTCGAGAACTTGTTTTTGCGCACCTTTTCGATGCGCCCAGACGTTTTGGACGGCATCGTGGCGGCAGGGCTCGGCAGACGGGGGGAGGAAGTTGAGGATGCAGACGGACGAAGGTCTTGCTTGCCTCTCTCTCGGGGCAAGAATTCCAGGGTCGCTCCCCACCGTCGACTTTCCCAAAAATTTTGGGCGGCTGATGCGCGGCAAAACCGATAACGCGGGACGGGGCCCCACTTGAGCTGCATAAAACCAATCACGCCCCGCGCGCAAAACTGCTTATCGCCCTCTTTCCCAAAACATCCACCGCAACGACAGGCCAAACTCCAGGCACTTCCTCCACTCGTCTCCAACGTCACCGCCCGGCGGAGCAATCGAGGGCCACAACTCAAGTCACCCACGAACGCGCTTCGATGGCTGCTCCGAAGATGTGCGTACACGTCAAAAAGCTGCGTTACGGCTGTGCACTCGCCATTGCTAACAAAGAGCGTGCAGAATCGTGCTCGGGAGCCTCAACGGCCAGCTTGAGGCGGCCTTCAAGAAGCTGGGCACCCTCCACGCAAAGAACCACTTCTCCCTTGCGATTCTCACCGGCGACGTCTTCTCGCCCGAAACCGATGACGACCTGATATCGTCGCTGCTAAGCGGCGCGCTCGAGGTGCCGTTGCCCACCTACTTCACCATCGGCACGCACCCTCTGCCCCCACGCATCGCCGCCAAGGTCGAGGCCGACGAGGAAATCTGCCCGAACCTGCACTTCCTCGGCAAGCGCAGCATCACCAAGACGTCGGAAGGCATCCGCATTGTCTCCCTCGGCGGCCTTCTAGACACAAACTTGGTCGGCGGACAGTCAAAGGAGCAGCACTTGCCCTTCCACACCGAGGATGACGCCAGGGCGCTCCGTGGCGCAAACACCGCCGACATTCTCTTGACGTCCATGTGGCCCGCCGATGTCTGGAGGGGATCCAAGGTGGGACTTGAGCCTGCGCAACAGGCGGCGATCCAAAGCACAAAGTCCATCGCCGACCTCTGCGCGGCGCTAAAACCTCGATACCACATCTCGTCCTCCCCCGGCGCATTCTTCTACGAGAGGGAGCCATTCTTGCATCCCACCTCCAGTAGCACGGATGAGATTGCCGCGACGCGCTTCATTTCGATGGCCCCTTACGGCAACGACGCCAAGGCGAAGGCCATGTATGCTTTTGCCCTGAACAAGTCGGACACGGCTCCCCCGACAGGTGCTACCAGATCGCCCTTCGCGCCGGCTCAAGCAAAACGTGAACGCGAGGATAATGGCTACAGCCGGTTCGGACACCACGATGACCACCACGGCCGCCGCAACAAGCGCCGGCGCGCCGCGATGCCGCCCCCAGGCCCCGATCAGTGCTACTTCTGCTTGTCCAATCCCAACATATCGGCGCACATGTGCTGCAGCATCGGCGAGGACGCCTACCTCACGACTGCTAAGGGCCCTCTACCAACCTCCAAGACCTTTTCAGAACAGAGTCTCGACTTCCCTGGTCATTTCATCATCATCCCGCTGCCTCACGCCCCCACTATCCCCAGCATGGGCCCCACCGACGAGCCAGACGGCGAGGCCGTCAAGACGTACAAGGAGATGACGCGATTCCGCGAGTCGCTGCAAGCCATGATCGCCGCGCGCTCCTCGCACAAGCTCGGCGCCGTCACATGGGAGATCAGCCGCGACAGCAACGTCCACCTCCACTGGCAGCTCGTGGCCGTGCCCGCGGACCTGATCCGGAAGGGCGTAGCCGAGGCCGCCTTCCGCGTCGAGGCCGAGAACGAACGCTACCCGGCCCTCAAGTCGCGCGACCTCGCCCTCAACGAGCAGGCCGCCTACGGCGACTTCTTCCGCGTGTGGCTCTGGGCCGATGACGGCGAGGACCGCATTAAGGGCACGTCCCTCGTCATGCCGCTGCCCCAGGACCTGCGCTTCAACCTCCAGTTTGGCCGCCGCGTCCTCGCCAAGCTCCTTGGCCTCGAGGCCCGCTTCACCTGGCAGGACTGCGCGCAGACCGAGGAGGAGGAGACGCGCGACGTCGAGGCCTTCCGCTCCGCCTTTAAGGACTGGGACTTTACCCTCCAAGAGGATGGCGCCTGAGCAAGGCGCGCACCCCCTTGGATCGCATCGGCCTCTTTTGATTCTTCCACTGGCTTGCATCCCTTGGATTAATCTCCCCGCCGTCCAGAAACCAGTATACGGCCCACGGGCGGTTTGCGCGCGAGTCTTATCTGGGCCGGCTAGGGCGAACCCGAGCTACTTCTTCAGCAGCGTTCCCGCAGTTTACCGCATCGGCTAGGCGTTTGGGCAAGAAAACTTCGAATTTCGGGTCAAGGGGTTTGGGTTTGGCACTGACGCTTCATCAAAGCGGTTTAGGAGTTCCAGACGTGGAATGTTGGCTTACCGGCACTTATGTACGGTGAGGTTTCTCGGCTGGGAAACGTCCGCCTACCAGAAGATTATGTGGAGCGTGCTGAGACATGCAGCCGTGACAGCTGAAGTCTCGGCGGAATGAATTTTCCAGTAAACGGGTATCGCTCTCCGTGATCTTTGTCTAGCGACGGGCCGTAGATGCATGGTGGCTGGAACGCCCGTCGTGTTGCCAGCCACCCGCCCCAACACATGCACGTCACCAACGATTACGGGCCGTCTCGTAATTTTAGAACTTTTTTTTCGCTTATGCTCCTCGGCCACCGACTATGAGCCAACCTCGAAGGGATTGCGATCCGCATCTAGGTTTTGAGTAATGTACAACCAGCAGCCCCTTCGGGCAACTTCTCATCCACACATTCTTCGCCCATGCGTGGTCGGCTAGTGTTACAATCAAAAGTCTCCGCGCTGTGGCTCGCGCGCGACGGCTCATTAAAAGAATAGCTTCGCTGGGCTTCAGCCCCGAGGAAGTATGAACAGGTAAAGGAAACACATATCGTCGTCTGGGGTATCGCCGCGCGATTAGCGCGAGGGGTATTCCGCCCGTCGGTTCTTGTAAGGAAAGCTGTAATGGCTGTTGTAGGTGGTCTCGGAGGCGTGCGTCAGGCCGCAGCCTGTCGCTCATCGCTCAGCGGTGTGTGATGTGTGGTGCGTCGTTGGGGAACTCCAAAGTTTCGTATCGGGCAGACATGAGGAAAAGGGAGGTTGACTGATGAAGTCAAAGTCAAGGTTTCAAACGCCAACTGTGCTCCAGAAGCAGGGCGATGGCTGAGACGCCAAAAGTCGAAAGAAACGCGGGAATGTCTGAACATCTCCAAGGGAGCCGGACTCCCGCGACATGTTTCAGACCCGCCGGCAGTCACCTGCCAGAGCAATGCAAGTCAAATGAGACTGCAAGGGCGTTGAATCGAAGCAACGCCATGGCTCCACGGCCACGCTGTCAGAGCGACACAATGTCGCAGGACGATCCTTCGTGCCGGCGCGACTGTATTTCGACGGCGCGAAGGCGGCCGCTCGGTGATGCAAGGCAACGCGAGACAAGCTGGGTCGTCTCAAAGGCGCTGCCGGGGGAGATCTGTGAACAAGAAAATGGTGAACAAGCAAAGGTGGAGACGGTCCAGTCAGCTTCGTCAGCTGCGTGACAGGCAGTGGCGAGCAGAATAGTGAAGGCAGGGTGTGCCGACTAGTAAGACGCCATGCGGCGTGCGGGTGATCGTTCGTTGTTGGGCATCGGCGAATGTCCAAGGGTGGGGATAGAGGCGATGCGAGATGCCGGGCGGCTGGGGGCCGTGGGAGAGTCGTTAACAGAAGGGTCCCTCTGTCCGAATGCGAACGTTTGCGCACGGCCAAGACCCTTGCGAGCCTTCAGGCGGCCCATTTCGCGCTCGCAGGTGCGTTGATGCTTTTCGTCGTTCATCTCAACATATTCTGGGGGATAGCACCGGCTTCGGAAGTCGGCGAAGAATCCGCTGTAACCGCCGTCGAGAATGTAGACCTCTGGATAGGTCAGACGTGGATAGTGCTCGGCATTGACAGTGCGGTCCTCGGAACGAATATGACGTGCCATGAGAGGAGCCCGATGAGCTGAGTACTCGCAGTGGAAGACGAGGAGTGTCCGGCCATCCATGGGCGTCTGAAAGAGCTGTGACGCAAGCAGCTCCTTGTCGTTGTGGTTGACTGCGCCGTCGATATGGCCGCCCTCATATTCGTACTCGAAGCGACAGTCAATGACCATCTTCTGGTCAAATTGTTCGGCATATTTCCCATCCAAGACTTCCAAAAATGTCTCCTTTGAGATGCGCGGGATCGTATCCGTTGGATCGTCTGGGAGAAAGTGAGGCAATACTGGCTCGTGGGACTCCTCGATGTCCATCACCGACTTCAGCGAAGAGACATTGGCCTCTTCGCCATCGGACTTGCCCTTCATCAGTTCAGCGGGATGCTCGAACATGCTGAGAGATCGGCGAAACTGTTTCCGGTTTCTCAAAAACGGGTTCGATTGCCGCCTTGAGTGGTTGTTCATTGGTGATCCGTTGCGGTGGCCCGTAGCTCCTGTCACACCCGTGAACAGCGGGCGAGGGCGATTGCCCATTGCTATCGAGGCGCATGGGCTGTTTGCCGAGTTTGGCCTGCGGTCCTGGGGAGGAGACGTGGTCTCGAAGCACTCTCCAAGAGAGAGGTTCGACGTCGAGTAGCTCATGCTCGTGTCAGCCCCAAAATGGAACGACGGAAGTTGAGTTTCGGCCTGTGCTCTTCCAGGGATGGCGCTGGTAGTTAGTCCTTTCATTCGGCTAAGAGATGGTCGTCGTGGGGCCGCGATCTTGCGACTAAGGCAAATTGTCAGTACAGATGCTATGGAGATGGATGGAATGCGTGAGTGGAACTGACTCAGCCACCAGAGGTTTGGGCGGCTCCAAGGAGCCTTGACGTGTAATTGGAGCTGGAGAGTCGAGCATCATCTCATCATCATTGTCATCGTCGTCAACGGTAGGTGTAGAGATGGGCGTTGGAGATGTGATCTCGATTTGTGTGGAGGCAAACGGCGTCTTATGCGGCAGGGGGGACACCTCCATCAGCTCGGTCAGGGGAGCTGGACCCGGCGAAGAGGAGGGCAAGGGAGGCGTGGTAACGAATTCTGGTTGAAGGTGAGCATGGGCAAGCAGCGAGAGGGAGAGAAAGAGTCCATGTAGGTGAGGCATCCTTACGTCTGTGTTCCATGCCGGCCATGACGTTGGCCGTGAAGAGCGCCCTCCGAGGTGTAGGGAACTGAGGGCTGCAAACGTTCAGGTAAGCGGCGTGGACGAATGCATGCGGATACAAATGCGCATACCTTGCTTCATTGTCAAGACGGAAGTTCTGCGACAGGTCGGCCGCCAAGCTCGCAGCTGGCGAACTGCCGCGGACATCCTTGACGTTGAAGTAGTCAGCACCGCCGCGGTGCAGCTGCTCACGCAGGCTGAAAGAGCCGCTGACAGCAGAGCCACTCGAATAGAGCGAACGCGGACGAGGTCTGAAGATGTCACGGCCACCCCACGAGGGGGCAGGCATCATGGGGCGGTGCAAAGCCGCCAACGGTGAAGAAGCTTCCATAATGGCGGGAGAGAAAGGCTTGCCGAGGACTCGCGCGTGACGAGTCGACGAGCAAGGAAGGCTTTGCGCTGCTGAGAGATGGTGACGGAAAGAGCGGCAGGTATTAAATGGAAGTCCCTGATGCCACGGCAACGGACGCCGTGACCGTTTACAGGCGGGACGAAGGTATGGACAAAGAAGGTGGAGGACGGGGTGCCGAGCTGCAGAGAGCCCTGTGCAGGTTGCACCTGGTCAAGCGCCGGTCCCCTCCTTGAGCCCAGGTCCAGGCCTGTCCTTGGTGTGAAGAGGGATCGTGGCTCGTTATATTCGTAGCGAGGGCATTTGTAAGTCGGTCTGGAAACGCTTCGGGCGTAGCGACAGTCGTGGTTTGGAAGGAGGCCGAGGTTATCGTCAGCAGCAACAGGAGCAGCGTGTGGTGGGCGGATTCCTAGCTCGAGGTGGCCTCGAGAAGGAATTGCCAGCTGCGGGCTGCGCTTGCATGCAGAGGACCGTCGGGTCGACGAGATGCTTGCCGTAGGGCGCAAGAGTACCGATAGTATCTCTAGCGTCCTGGCCGGGTCGCGTGTCGGCTTCGGAGCTCGCGAGACGTGAAGGCTGGTCCGGTCTCTCTGGCAGCGGGCAGCAAGGCTAGGAGTGGTGGGGTGGTCGACAAGATGGAAGAGGACGCAGCAGCTCAGGCCCGAAACACTCTCCTACCCTTCTAGGTTCTTCCCGTCTTGGTTTGCCGTGCAAGGCGAAGGATGCACGCAAAGCTGGACCGGCTGGGAAGGGGAAGGGAACGAAGGTGGGTGAGGGAGCAACGGCTTTTGAAGGGCCGTGCAACGGGACGGGCGCTGGGAAGGATGGAGATGGACGTTGCTGGGGGTGACTGAGGTCAGCCCTGGAGAGAGCAGGCACGATGGATGGATGGAGCCCGGGCAGCCAGGGCAAGTACAGCAGTGGAGGTACAGGCGGTACCGCTGGTACCTCGACTCACACCCGGCCGGCCGGGGGGTTGAGTTCGGGGCGTGGTGCGAGGACGCGCTGGGCGGTCCATTGCCGTCAGTCAGTCCGTGTGGGCGGTTGCCCTGGAACCTGTGCAGCTCGGGCGTGCACACTCAATGCTGATGCGGCGCGGCGCGGTGCAGTGCGTCGTGCGCCCGCTTCCAGGTTGTGCTGTGCCAGGAGCACGAGCCGGGGCGACGCCGGTCAGCCAGGGCAGCCAGTGCCAGGGCATGCACGGAGTGTGGAGGACGGCCACGGGCAGGGCACTTGAAGGAGGGGCAGTGGGTGGACGGAGCCTCCACTGGAAGGGCGCCCGGAGCCCTGTGAGACGGACGGCGCTGCTGCTGGGGTTCCAGGTTGCCTGGCCAGGTGGGGAGGGGTGTCGGGGCAGGCAGGCCCCACGCGGGTGTGTGGCATGGCCTGGCATGGCATGGCATGGCATGGGCAAGCAGGCAAGCAAGCCCCGACGGGACTCTGTGGCTGCCGGAGTGGAGGGAGGTACCTGCGGAGGCGCTGTACCTGGACGGGAAGCTTGCATGCCGACGGGACACGAGTCTGGCGGAGCGGGTGATACATCTGGATGCTCGTTGCCCCGTCGCGCACGTCGTACCTACCTCACGGACTTGTCGGAGCCTCGTCGGTCAATCAAGCAAGCAAGCACTATAACACACAACCGCAGGCACCAGGACGGGCCACCCGGAGCTCGGTCTGCGCGAGACCGCGTCGACGAGGCGGTCGATTGAGTTTGTGCGGCGGACGCCAAACAGCCGCAGGCGGGCGCGCCGTCTGCCCAGTCGCGACTGACGAGCACCTCAAGCTCCCCCAAGTCAGGACTACCTTACCTAGCGGTACCGTACTTCCCACCAAGGGACGGGTACCGCCAACGTGCGCTGCACAGGCAAGCAGGACATGGGTCCGCCCGAGGTGGGCGGTTAAGAGACAAGCGACGCCTCGGGTATCTCAGCTGCCCTGATCCCGGCCAGGTATCCGACCAACGGGGCTCCACCGGGAGTTGCCAGGTGAGTTCAGGTTTGCGGCGGTTGCGGCGGGGGGGGCCGCTGCTGGGACGACCTCCAGGCTGGGACGACCGATGGGGGTCTCCCCACCCGTGCGTGCCCTGGACATCCAAATCACTGCCCCAGGTGCCCTGCCCTGCCCTGCCCTGCCCTTTGTGAGCGCAGCACAACTCCAGCAGTGCATCGCACCCAACGTCACCCGCCTGGGAACCTCTCCTCCACCCCCCCGGCAGGGCTCGGGCTCGCCCTGGACAGCCTCGAGTCCCAGCTTCGGAGCTAAAAAAGAGCTCCAGCTGGTTGCTCAGCAGAGGGTGGGGCCGCGCCCAGGCCAAAAGCGTCATTCTCTCCTCCCTCGTCGCCGCAAAGGACTTGCTCAACCCTTGCCTTGCCCTGCCGTTGCATCTCTCGAGCGAATCATGGCCGGCAATCCCTCCTCACCTTGCTTGCCCATGTCGTCTCCCATCCACCGTGGGGGCGCTTAGCACGAGCATCGTGTCGAGCTAGTGCGTCGAAGCAGCGGTGCATTTGGCAATGCTCTGCACCTGGTCTGCACAGCACAGCTGCAGCAGCATGCTTGCCATCGCCCGATGCATCCTTCTGTCCAGCAGTCCTTGTCCGTCTTGACGAAGAGCAACCACGCACCAAGAAAGAGCCTGTTTGTCGGGCACCCGACAGACTGACATCATCGTCACCGCCTCCGATGCCAGATCCGGCCCATTGAGCAGACCACCCGAGATCCGTCATTACAGCAGAATTCCAGCTCGCGTGCTGCCGCCCGCCCCGCCGCTGTTGTGTCCGAGCTGCGTGCCGGCTGCGATTCACCCGACATGCATGCCGGGCTGTCCACCGCGAGGCGCCGCTGCCGAGTTGAGACAGACGGGACGTACGACGGTACGCACTTGTCCAAGTCCGGGGATGAACTGACAGGTCTAGCGAGCAAACGTTCGAGATTATCGCCTGCTCATGCGAACCATGCGCGGCGAATCAACGGGCGCGCGCAATCGCTCTTCTCCGCCGGGTCGAACGCTTTAAGGGTCTTTCTGTCTCTGTTAATCTGAGCAGACCCTCCGTTCTCGCTCTCCCTTCTGGCGTCGCCTTCTGCCCTTGCGTCGTGGCGCCAACGCCCTGCATGGCGCTGGCGATTTGGGCGCTTGCTTTGTGGCCCGTCCGTCCGTCAGGCCAAGACTGGCCAGACACAGGTCTCACCCGGTGGCGCCAGGTCGAATTCTTTGCTGCTCACACGCGACACTATGCGGATGTCCTGAATCTCGATGTGGGCGCGGGTGAATCAATCATACGACTGCGCATCGCCTGTAGCGCGTGGGGACTGAGTCTCCCTGACGATATCTGACGCACTGCCAGCTCCAAAGGGGCCGTCTCGTTCAAGCATGCATACAGCTTGTGTCTACGTATATGAAGCACGCACACGAACCGGCGTTGAAACCGCTGCTTCCAAACCGTGCATATATATCTGCATGGATGTACTTCTCCGTACAGCGTGCGTGTACGTACTCCAAGCCTCCAGCACACGAGCGGGTGTGACGAGTCGCAGGCGGCGAATGATTACTTGTGCCAGCGACATCGCTCCGCTCCCTGCTGGGTCGTGACCTGGTCAGAGCTCTCGACGACGTTTCCCGGTAAACAAAGCTTATCCAAATGGGTCAGACTGCACGGCCCAGGTTTTGTCGTCTTTTTTAGCGCCGGTGCAACACTGTCTGCATGGATGGACGAGGCACTTGAACCGCGCCCGTCTGCGGGACTGTCGAGGTTTCCTCACCGGCACCTGAAGATGGCCGTTCATCCATCGCACATCAAGGGTTGGCATTCAGGCGGATGGAGCATTCACTGGACTGGCACATTGCAAGGTCGGCGCAGCCTTGTGGCCGTGCTGGCGGGCTGGAGCTCCGGGTCGCTCTGGGCCGCCGCATTGGCATGACGTTGACCCGACAGGGTTCACACGAGATGGAGGGATTGCGGCCATGCGATGAATGGGCCGTGACCAGATCTGCGGCGTCACAGCCGCGTCCATCGTCGATGAAGCACTCGTGCCCTCGATCACATCGCTTGCCAGCGGATGAAGAGCAGGTGAGCCCGACGTCATGCGGTTGCTTGGCTCGGCCTCGCCAGTGATGCTTGTTTTTTCGGTCGACGGAAGATCCGGGATGATCGTCATCACAAAGCCACCATCCCGGGCGCTGCACCGCACCGCCTGGTGCCCCCTCATGGCTTGCTTCCCCGCTGCGCGCTCGTCACATCATCAACGCAGGCGCTTAGCCGTGCCGTGCGCTATCGACAATGCGCGCAGCGCCTGCTGCGATAGCGCGACTTCTTTGTTTACTGCATCGTCACGGACGCTTCGCTGGCCATGCAGCCGCCGGAGTCGCCGCCGCACCTTTGCACCACGAAGCCCACGGGGTGCCGGGAACCATCGGACGGCCGCCCAATCAGTCGCCGCAGCACCGCCCTCGGCGTCAGCACCGAGCCTCAGCTGGTCTGGGGCCGCGATCGTGTGTCCGAATGCGGGCACAAGAAGCGGTCGGCGACAGAACCCCGCCCGCATCGCCTCGTCAGGTGGCCCCCGGGAACCCCTGCTTGGCAGCTCCGTGGGAAGCTCCTGAAAACAAGTGAGGAGCAAACCCGAGGAGCGCAGAGAGGGTTGAAGGATGCATTGTGCATGAGTTCGTTTGAGAAACGGCCAGGATGCCCTCTTCGTGGAGCACCAGGGCTGCTCCGCCGCGCACGTCGCACGTTTTGGCCCGCCGGGGGGGCCCTTGGCCGGTGCAGGCAGGTACGTATGTACAAGTAAACGGGAAAAACGCGCTTGCCAAAGTAAACAAAGCGCCGTTTTCGCGTCGCTTACCCCGCCCAGCAACGCCATCCGCCACGATGTCACGTGCTCGTACCCCGTCGTGCCCCGTCCAAAGAGGGGACCAATGTTGGAGAGTTCGTTCGACACCGGTCCGATGCGCCCCGCCTATTCGTTTCCAGGGTCGCTGAGTGGCCGTGCCAGCGGCGACCAACGATTGGGAGTGCAGCGGCCAGCGGAACCTTGAACTTGCAGTGTTCTTTGTTCTGCAGAAAAGCTGCAGGAACAGGGCTGCACAGCACTGTGCAGTACGTCGTATGTACATTTCATGTCAGCACAAGATAAGGTACGTACCCCATGCCCGCGCGAGGTGGCGACCGCACTCTGGGGATACGCCCTCATTTTAATATCCTGCATGAACCAAACCACCGCCTCCGACTGTCGCATTCAGCCGCATCTCTCTGACGCCTCTGGCTTCGGACCGGCCCAGGCAGCAGCTTCAGGAGCCGCGCAGCAGCAACCCCAGCCAGCCAGCCAGCCAGCCAGTCAGCCAGTCATCAGCCACCAGGTGCGCTTCTTTCACAGGTGTTTCGGGGCCCTGACGGGACGGTAGAGACGGCCAGCCACATCTGGGCCATCGCACCAGACACGAGGCAGATCGGCCGACGGACACGATGCCTGCGTGATGGATAACATGATCATTGCTTCGTGCAAAGGACAGAGGTACCGGCGTTCTGGAACCCCGGCACGGCAGCAGTCGCCCTGTGCGCCGTCGCCGGCCAACGGGCCGGGTCGCAGCAAATCGGAAGGGTCTCGCTCGCTTAGAGTCTCTCGTCGGACCCAAGACATGGCGGGTTTGCCTGGGCAACGGGCTCCGTGCGGCCAGGCTGCCTGCTCATTACGTCGTCGGGCAAGACTCAAAGAAAGTACCGTGCTGTACATCGCACTTGGTGTGGATGTACGGATGTGTACGAAGCTATGTATTGGCGGTGGCTCCATGCTCCGTCCCTTGCTCCCGCAGGTACGAAGTTAGTATGTTAGTTGCGACCACTTTAGGATACGGTGATTGATTGCCAGCTTGTGCTTCGTGCAAGGCTCGGTACGCGGAGCTGCACCCGGGACTCGTACGACCAACCCGGTGCACGACGTTCATAACTCGTCACCGCCGCCACTGGTTGCAATGGACAACCGTCATTCCCCCGTCTGTCTGGCCCAGACGGTGGATCGGGGGTCCAACTGGAGACACTGGGACTGGACCCTTCTGCCCCCGTCGAGAGCATATCGATACGTCCAGCCCCATGCAAGAACCAGAGTCAGGGACCAAAAATTTCTGCCGTTGGGGCCACTGGGGAAGATGCTAGCAACGTGGGTTTCTTCTGCCTCATTTCGCTTCGCAATTTTTTTTTTTCTCTTGCCCGGATCCTCCTTCCGGGAGAGGGGAAAAAGGGGATGGCGAACGACGTGGCCTGAGGATCGTCAAGTCGAAAACCTCGAGTGCCCCAACACTATATCGACTGCAGGGTAAGGTAGCTCCGTCGAGAACTGAACTGAAGTGCCACCCGTCACGAAGCTCAGGTCCCCTAGTGGGGCTTGCGTGCGTGCCTAGTGGGGGTGGGCCACCACCACCAAGGCGGTCTGAGGCGGCATAATATTTTCTGAAGTTCCTGCGGACGCTGGGCTGCGACAATGCCGGCGACGGCAATCGCTCATCTTTGCGTCTTCAAGCCAACAAAACCAAGCATGGCCGGCAAGCGGAAGAGGGGACCTAAAGACGGTGCCAATTCGGGCCCGAATGCCCCCAAAAAGACCAAGAGCGACGCCAAAACCAACGGACGAACCGCCCCCGCGAAGCCGATCCTTGAAAAGAAGCCGTTCATCGAGACCCCGACTGGAGAGGATCGCAGGCGAGAGGCTGGCCTATACGAGCTTCTCGGGAGCGAAGATGATGGCGAACGCATAGAGGCGGCCGATTGCATCGTGTCGAGCCTCCTGGGTGGGGATGGCGTGCCGGAAGCCGTTCTGCTGCGACATCTCGATCGACGACTGTTCCGCGGCCTCGCAAGCGGGCGCAACGCTTCGCGGATCGGTTTCAGCCTCGTCATTGCGGAGATCCTGGGGCAGCTGTTTGCCGAGGATTCGAAGCTGGCATCCAAGTACCCGGACCTCACCTTTGAAAAGGTCCTGGCCCTGCTGGTGGACAAGACGCAGGCTATCGGCAACATCCCCGGTCAGGAGGAGCGCGACCATTATTTTGGCCAGCTCTTTGGCCTAGAGTGCTTCGTGCGGTCGCGGACTCTCTTCTCAGACGTTTCGAGGTGGCACTCTGTCCTGGATCTGCTGTTGAAGCTCAGCAACAAGAAGATCTGGCTACGGTCGCAGTGTGGCTGGGTCCTGGTGCAGGCCCTCGAGCAGACGAGCCGGAAGGAGGCCGAGGCCACGCTGATCAAAGTCGCGGACGCTGGCCTAGCCAAGACTCCAGAGGGCGTCGCCGCGTGGCTTGTTGCGCTGAATCGCTATCCCGACATCAAACTGAAGCCGTGGCAGAACCCCCTCTCCACCAAGTCTCTTGGCGACCTGGCTGCCGTCCTCAAGGAGAGCTTCAAGGACTCGAACAAGGAGCCCAACGACAAGTCTCAGAACAACGGCAAGCAGGCGAGCTGGACAGCACAGCTGCACTTTGTCTGGGATATAATCATTGGGTGCTACGTGAAGGGAGGCGCAGTTGCAGACACGGATGGACTCTCTCAGTTCTACAACCGCGTCATCGATGGTCAGTCTGCCCAATCTCTCCTTTGATGTGTGACACAATACCTGACCCCGACTATCTAGATGGCTTGTTTTCCAAAAACGCGACCGACGGCCAAAAATTCAAGGGCTTCATGGTATTCCAGAAGCTGCTCGAGGCACTGGTTGGCCAGCATGACAAGCTGCAATGCCTGTTCACCAAGAACTTCATGACATGCCTCATTAACCAGGCTGCCAAGGAGGACCGATACTTGCATAGAGCAGCCATCAAAGCGCTTCGAGCCATTGAGAACGTGGTTTCTCAGCATCCCGACACGCTCGCCATCATTCTCGGGAGCTTGCTGGGAAAGAACGGCGCCTACAACTTCGACCAGCGCACAAGCACCAAGACCGTCGACAAGCTCTTGCAGAACATAAACCCCGACAACGCGGAGGACTCGCTGGTGGTCATTCGCCTGCCTTTGGCGACGCTGAAGAAGAAGGAGGGCGACGAGGCCACTGCTATCCTTCGGGTCTACGCCGACTACCTAGCCAAGGTTCTCAACGCATTTGCATCAAGTTCTGCGGAGGCGTCGTCGGATTCCAAGCACGGTTCTTCGTTCGGGCCGGTGCTCCAAGAGCTCTCTGCCTTGGCGTACTCGACTCCCGAGAGCGTTCCAGAGGATGCTCTGACAGATCAGATTCGGGAGCTCTGTCGATCCCGAATCGAGTCATCGTTGGCCCGCTTGACTCGCAACGCCGACGATTTCAGCGTTTTCTGTAATGCAATTGCGTCCATCGATCCGGCGTCGAGGAACATGGCCGGCGACATCAAGGAGGCCATGGACGACGCATTGGCGAGGATGAAGAAGCTTTTGAAGCGAAAGTCAAAGAGCAAGGACGACCAGAGCTTGGCGCAGGGTCTGGCCATGCTGCACGCCATCTCCATCTTCCAACTGTACAATGAGGACCCCGATGCGATGGAGGTGCTGAACGACCTGGCGCAGTTCTATGAGAGACTCAAGTCAGGAAGTGTCGGTGACAAGAGTGAAGGCAGTTCCGAGCTTCTTGTTGAGATACTGCTATCAATGGTTGCGCGCCCATCGTCCCTGATGAGGCAGGTATCCCAACAGGTGTTTGATGCCTTTACCAGCCAGATCTCAGCCGAGGGTCTTGAGCTGCTGACTGACCCCCTCGCGTCAGGGGAGAGCACCAAGGGTCAAAAGGAGCTCTTCAACACAGAAGATGATGCCATGGACGTGGACGCGGACGAGGATGGATCTTCTGACGACGCCAACAGCGTGGAGGAGGTCTCTGATGTTGAGATCGACTCTGATGTGGAATTCGTTGGCCTTGCTGGCGACGATGATGATGAGAGCGGAGGCGATGGCGATGAGGACGACGATGATGATGAGGAAGACGGGGATGAGGACAGCGAGGGTGGAGACGCAAGGAAGCAAGAGCCGATAGACCTCGATGAACTCGTCGGCTCCATCCTCAAGAGCCATCGCCTCGACAAGGACGCAGACGCCGTCGAGTCAGCCTCGGACGGCGACATGTCCGACTCGGAGATGCTCGCCCTCGACGAGAAGCTCGCCGAGGTCTTCAAGCAGCGCGTCAAGGCCCATCCGGACAACAGCAAGAAGCAGAAGAAGGACGCCAAGCAGTCCGTCGTCAACTTCAAGCACCGCATCCTCGACCTGCTCGACATTTACGTCCGCAACGAGGCCCTCAACCCGCTCGCCTTCTCCCTTCTCGTCCCGCTCCTCGGCCTCATGCGCACCACCTCGACCAAGCCGCTCGCCAGCCGCGCCTGCGAGATCATCCTCAGCTTTCAGCGCGGGCTGCGCAAGGCTAGGGCGGGCCGTGACGGCGCCGGCGCTGGCGAGGAAAAGGCCCGTGCCCAGGCACAGCCTGCCGCCGACGACCTCCTCCCGCTGCTGGTCGAGGTGCACGATGAGGCGGGCAAGGATAACTCGCATGCGTACGCCAAGGCGGCCAGCGCGGCCAGCCTTATCGTTGCGTCGGCCATGTTTGCCGCCGACAAGGACGCCATCAGGCAGATCGCGGCCGTGTACGCCAAGACCCAGTCCGGCTGGGTGCTCGGTGAGGTCCGTCTCCAGACGTCCTTCTTTGCCGACTGGAACAACTGGTGCCAGAATCAGACGTCGCAGGCACGTCATTGAACTTGATACCCATGCTCAAAGAGCTGCATATCCCGCATATAGACCTCTAGAATAGGCACGCAATCACAAAAGTGGCAATAAGCCGACTGCCACGCTACTTCCGTCCCGACTGGTGCAAGCATTATTCTATGAACCTGCCATTTGCAATGTGATGTTACATGTCTCGCTCTCGTGACCGAGCCCCGCCCGCCTCTTTATTCCTCCATCTTGTCGTCGTCCTTCTTGTCGTTCTCGTCGTCATCGTCCGAGTCGTCCTCAGCCTTTGCTAATCTCTCAGCCTCCTCCCGCAGCTCCTTGGGCACCTCCTGGTGGCGGCCCTTGGTCGGACCGTCGGCGCCGCTGATCCACGTCATCTCCAGCTCAAAGTCCTTGTCCTTGTTGTCCTTTGAGGCCACGTAGATGATGCGCGCCGCCTCCTTGACAGCCTCGTGTATCGTGATGTTGCCAGCGGGCAGGTCCAGCTTCTCCAGCTCCGCCTTGGCGGCCTGACGGCCCTTGCCCGTCGCCGCGCCGTAGTAGCCCCAGTACAGGCCGCTGGGCTCGATCATGTAGAGGAAGGGCCCGCCGTGCTTGCCGGGGACCTTACCGCCGGCGCCGCACTTGGGGCCGGAGCCGACCTCGCCATCGACGGGCGTGTCCTCGGAGGTGTCGACGCCGCCGACGATGGCGGTGATGCCGAACGGCCGGACGGAGCCGTACATGGTGTAAGCTTGCAGGTAGCCGCCCATGCGGGAGGCCAGGTCGGCTGTGGGGATCGGGGTCTTGAAGTTCTGGCGCCAGCTCTGGGACTCGTCGCGGGCCCGGTCAACGAAGTGGCGGCCATCGGGCACCATGCCGGAGTATACCTGCAAGTTTACGGTTACCGAGCTGCACCACACGGCACTCCAAGGAAGAGGGGAGAAGTCATACGGCTCCGACGTGGCTGTCAATGGTGGCAATACGCTTGTTCGCTCCGGGCTTCAGGAGCTTGGACCCGACGACCTTCTCGACGGCCAGGACGACGCCGTCCTTGCACCGGATGCCGATCGACGTGCCGCCATTCTCCACCGCCTTGACTGCGTACTCGACCTGGAAGTTGCGGCCGTCGGGAGAGAAGATGGAGTTGAGGAGATCGTAGCCCGTGCCTATGGACGTCTGCAGGAGCACGTCATGTCAGCTTTCCAAGTCTGGCCCGACGGGACAGCGAGGGTCTCACCATGATGGCTGAAGAGCTCTCGGAAGAGGCTTATCCAGAGGCTCGCGGGTTGTGTCAATGGCGGCTGTGCGGTGTCGGGGAGGGTCAGATGCGGATGGCGATGTGAGGTCGTGGGCTTGGTTGGATGGAGCTTCATCGACGGCGGTAGCTCACCAGGCAGCCTGAGAGCTGCGTATTGCAGGCCGCTGGCGCGCGAGGCTGGCCGCCTAGCCTGTTACTGCCTGAGGCGCGAAGAGAACGGGTGCTCCAGCCACAGGCAGGGCGCAGCCACACCTTGACCGGGAGTGGCTGGTGAGGATGGCTGTCGGGTGTGGCTTGCCAACGCGGTGGCGCGTCGACCCAGCTCCACGGTGGGAACCAAACCCCCCCCCCCCCCCCCCCCCCCCCACCCTGCACATGCATGGTCCGCTCCGGCTGGAGGGGTCAGGCTTCCAGAAAGGCCCCTCCGAGGATGTTGCAGCATCGCGCCTTGGGATGGACTTGCGGGAGTTATCAAGGGCACATTGAACACTCAAGGTTTCATACAAGGGGCCCCTGGCTGAGTGTTTTGGGATCTCACCGCGGCGGGGTTTGGAGTGGGAAGTTTGGCATCGCGCACTGCTGCCTCGACGGCACAACGGCCGTTGTGATGCAATCACAGCCCACGATGTCCGGGCGGTCGGACAGATGGCCGGCCAGACGTGTGTGTGTGTGTGCCCACTCCACGGACGGTCCAGGCGGGCGGAGGGGACCCCCCTAATCTCGAGCGACCGGCATCCATCCAAGCTCAGGCTTGCAAGCCATACAGCCAGCCTAGACTCGTGCTAACTCAACAGACGTTGGGGAGCGGTGAGGCGCGATGCCCGTCGCGACGTGCCCGACACGACTTGGTTTCAGGTTCCAGACGAGACGACAAGATGGACGGGCAAAACGAATGGTAGGTAGGTCTTCCAGGAAGCGGTGCTGCACTGAAAAGTGTGAGAACCTAATGGTAGGCGCCCGGACAAAGTCGGCGGCAGGACCTTGCAGCACACATCCATGGCATGCGCACCTCGTGGATGGCACACACATGTCAGATTGGAGGGGGGGGTTCCTCATTTACACGCACGTACATCATCCGCGCGCGCGCTGGCCATGCATGCCCGAGCCATCGCCGAGCGCGTTCCGTTCAGCCATGACGTCCTGTAGAGACACGCTGTCGCTGCCTCGAGAGGCGAGACAAGACGCATAATAGCAATTAAAGAGCGGCAAGTCGTCTGATGCCCACCTGAGTCAAGGGCCAGTCGAGGACCTGAAGCCGCAGGCGCCAGGGCAGGTGCGTCCCGTGACACACGGATCAGTCTGGCGTGCGTTTTTGGGACGGTTGAGGCCCAAAGTGTCTTGCGTCACAGATGCCTGCCCCCCCATCACCCCCGAAGCTGCCCCTCCATCACGGCCTGGCCTGTCCCTAGGTCCTTGCCGCTGGGCCCCCATGACCACGATGCGCCATCTCCCTGAAATAATCGCCCCGTCATCTATTTCCTCGATGGGCTGATTGAAATATTTCCACCTCATGCTTGCCCCCTCTCTCCAGTGCCTCCCTCTTCTGATTCTCGATCATATCTCCCGTCGTCAACCACTTGCTTCGTCGCTGTGCCGAACCAACCGCTCACCGATATTCACGCAGCGCATCCTCCCCCCCTTGCGCCGCTGTCCGCCGCCCATCCACCCCGCCCAGGACCCTGGCTTCAGGTCCCACAACGGCGTCTCTTCCGCCCGCCAAACCCCTCCATCCCGGCCAACAAAAGAGCCTGGGCCGACGGCGGCTGCTGCAAGGCAGGGGCCTCACACAGGACGAGCTCCGGAAGACCGCTGCAGGCCGAAACAAATATCTGCTTTATATTCCCGTGAGCCTCTGCTCTGCCGTGCCTCTCTCCCGGTTCCTGTCCGTCCATGCTCCTCTTTCCCTTCTCGCAGACAACGGCTCGCTCTGGCTTTTAACCCGTTGGCGTTTAGCTTAGTGCATCACTGAATAGTACATCCGTTTGCTCTGCCAGTTGCGCGCCGCTCGCTGGCACCTGCTCGTTACTTGATACCCAACCTGCCCGCACGTCGACCCAACCAAACAGCTTTTCGTTGCTTCCCTCGAGCCAAGGGTTCTGACAGTGGGCAATCTTGCTCTGTTATCGGCATTTGGGCACGTCATACCTCCAACGCGGCTCGATTCTCACTTCATCAACTATTGGCGGTACGCTTACCGTGAATCCCCAAGCCCGTGCCAAGCAGAAGAAGCCGCGCATAAGCCATCTCTTCCACCACGAAATGCTGAGAAAATAGTGCAGAAGTTATTATTTGCCGGCCGACTCCCGAGGCTTATCATGCAGCCAAACGCACAGCAGGTCCACGATGACCTCGCATCTCTCTTTTCGCGCAACCTGACCTTCAACCCCGAGCTCCGTGCTGCGGCAGCTAAGGACTCGCCCCGGCAGGAGCCCGCGCCTCCAGCCCAATCTCCACCGATCGTTTACTCCATTTCGCAGCACTATCACCACTCTGCTCATGTTGCGAGACCAGTCGCCGCGGAGCCAGCAGCGGAGCAAGTCACGGAGCAACAGAGCGCATCGCCAGCGCTGGCTGAACGTCCATCGTCAGAGCCCCCACAGGGCACGGCGCCTTCGTCTGAAACCATCCTCCGCAACTTTGGCATAGACGCCACTACTTTGACCCCTGCACAGGTCCAGCTCTTTCGCATTGCCGACGAGGCCCAGAAGCTTCGTCTGATTGAGCTCTGGAGCATCTGTCCCCCCAGCAGAGGAGAGAGTATCCACTCACTGGCATGGAACAGCACAACCCTTGAACAGGAGGAGCACTTTGCTCGCCTGCGCCATGAACAGCAGCAACAGGATCAAGCAATGAGCCTGGACGGCACTCCGGTACAGACCGGCGACGGAAGATGGACCCACGAGGCGCGCGACACGGAGCCCTACATGGTGTCTGGCTACGAGGAGCTCATGCGGCGAGAGACTGAGCGCAATGTCGCTGATACCATGCCTAGGAGCGTGTACAGCCATTTCGGAACGACCGTGGCTGGTCCCGGCTATACGCCCGCCACTGACCCTGTTTATCTCGGCCCAGACTACGTTCGACAGCAGCAGCAGATGGATATGGCGACGCAGTACGGCGCGTTCGAGCAGTCACGCGTGGCGGGTGACATGGACGCGATGGATGTCATGTAAGGGAGCGCCTGGAGCAATTCAACATGCACGAGAACGTGCAGTCACCAGCAAGACAGATAGATAGGACAGGCCGGGGTAGATGTGACGATTGGGTCCCCTTGTTAGTTTTGTGGACACTGCCTGGAAGGAGGCTGTAATGGGACACGATGTTTTTGTGCTGGCTTGGACGGCAAAAGGCCGCATTTGGGCTCTGTACATGTTGGGGTGGCGGTCCGGATGTGTTTTCCCTGTGTTCATTCTTCTTCACTCCTCACCATACTCTCCAGTCTTGTCAACAGACAGCCAGTGGGGGCTAACAATGCGTCTAGAGACCGGGTTCTGCAATGGCTCGAGGTATGTGACACCCTTTTCACCTTCCCTTGCTGGAGGCTCTCCCAGTCCGTGACACGGTCCTACTGTCGACGAGCCATGATCTCGTAGCTCATGAACATGTGTATGTAGCGCAATAGAAAGCATACACCTGCACCCAGTCCTGTTATCCATTTAGTGCAACGTGATCATCAACGGGTATCAATTCCCTGTTCGCTCTAGCTATGTATGTAATGTCTTTTTGATCGTAAAACGCGGTTTAGCCATTCTTCGTCAAAACCTAAATCTCAGCCTTCTCCAGCTTCTTGGCCAGCTCGTCAACCTCCTTGTCCTTGAGCTGGACAACGGGCTCCTCTTGGGCCTCCTCGGCCTCCTTGATGAGCTTCTCGGCTCTCTCGTCGGGCTCAATCTCCTCCTCTTCCTCCTCCTCCTCTTCAGCTTCGCTCTCGTCTTCAAGGTCGCTGAGGCTATCAACACCCCATTCGTCCTCGATGACGACGTCGCCAGCGAGACTCTCCTTGCGCTCGTCGAGAAGCTCCTGCAGAATGACAATGGACTCGTCTTCCTCGGAGAACTTGTTGCCGTTGAGCTCGATTCTCCTGAGGGCGGGGAGGGCGTCCTTGGCGGCAGCAGCGAGACCCTTAAGGCCGGCCGTCGTGATGTCATTGTACTGAAGGCGCAGGGTCTCAAGCTTCTGGTTCTTGCCCTGAGCCAGGGCATCGGCCAGAAGCACACCACCCTTTGCGCTCAACAGCGAGTCTCCGACGCCGAGCTCACGGATCACCGTCCATGTCGGGGCAACCTTGGCGAGGGCCTTGGCTCCTATGAGGGTGAAGGTGTTGTCTTGAAGGTCAAGCACTCTCAGCTGGGTGGCGTGGTTCAGGCCCTCGCTGATGAGGTGCGAGATGCCCTCCTGGCGGATGCCGTTCTGGACCATCTTGACCTCCTGGACCTTGTTGTGCAAGCTGAAGGCCTTGGCCCACGCCGTCATGCTGCCGTTCTCGAGGCGGTTGCGCCCGCAGATGACCGTCTCCAGGTCGGGCACCTCCTGGCCATCCTTGCGGGCGGCTTCCTTCTTGGCGTGCAGCTCTGACAGGGCGTCGGCGACGAGGATGCCGGCGTGCGGGCCCAGGCCGTTGTTGTTGAGGTAGAGGTGCTGCAGGGGCACGTGGGCGGCGAGGAAAGCGACGAGCGGTGCCTGCGTGTTGAGGCCGAAGGCGTTGTCGTTGAGATTGATCGTGTTGAGCTTCGGGAGGTTGAGGATGGAAGTGAGGAGGTGAGAGAGGGCTTCGGGGATCTCGGCCAGCAGCCGACCTGTGAAGATGTCGGCGAGGTTGGCGACCTGAATTTATTGTCAGCGCTCGGGGTCATGATGGTTCGCGCAGTCGGTGCGCTTAGGCGGGGGCATTTCTTACCCTCAGGTTCTTCTTGGTAGCCAACACCTCACCCAGGAGCTTGCATGCGCCAACGCCCAGCGTGTTGCCCAGCAGTCGGACCTCCTCGATGTCGTTGGCGCGCAGGTCGGCGATGTGGGCTTCGACGTCGTCGGCCGTGTCGAGTTTGAGGCCCTTGGCCTCGAGGGAGAAGAGCTTTTTGGCGTCGGCCATGGTGATTCTTAGCAGAGCAAGCGAGCTGCGGGAGCTTCAAGTGATGCGAGGGCCGGCGGGAGGGAGGGAGAGCGGCAGCAAAATGTCGGTTGTGGCGACAAAGGGATGTTGACTCTGTTTATATATGGTGGGGGCGGGGCAACGACTCCGTCCAGGTCTTCATCTCGAAATTTGCCAGGGGACCCGAGGCGCCTGGCTTGCCTGGCGGAGGTCCTTAATTGCCTGGGGTGGGCGGTGTGCTGTGGCTTTGGCGGACTGCGGGTGTGGCAGGTGGGCCACGAGCCACCGCGCTGATTACATAACGTACGGATGTGTGGCGTCTGCCGAGCTGCGAGCCACCTACGGCTGCACAGGTTGCGGCCTGGGTGCCTTCAACGAGCAAGGTGCACGTGACTCCGACCGAAGCCAATCAGCGGAGGTCGATTTCGGAAGTTTTCGCCTACAAGCCCGTGACCGTCAGAGAGCCTTTTCGCCCTCCGACCTCGAGCCATTACCTCGTCCGAATCGCCGTCCCAATCGTGATTGCGGCACCCCCCTTGCGGCAACAGTATAGCTCGCCAATTATGCTGGCAAGGTCCTGCTTGCGCTCGACGCGCGCCCTCAATGGGCTGCGAAATGGCGCGACTACCATCTCCAAGGTACGCAGTTGCCACGGGAATTGCCTGAGGCTCCCGCAGCTCCCACCCCCCGTTTGCCGAGGGAATCACCACCACCGACGACTCGACCGCCCCGACGCCAGCGACGACCCGGCACCGCGCCTCGACGTCATGGAATGCCAATTGACCTGTTACTGACAATGCTGTCCCTGTAGCGCGCTGCTTCGACCAGCTCGGGCGCTGCCGGCGAGGCCGCCCCTGCGCGATTGAACTTCGCTGCCATCGCCTCGACCACCGTCGCCGCCGGTTCCCTGGCATGGTACTACCATCTCTACGGACCCGTCGCCCATGCTGCCACGCCTGCCGAGGAGGGGTATGTTCAATTCTCGATGCCGGAGAGACCGTGGCTCGTACAAAGCTGTCTACGCTGCGTGCGTGCGGCATAAATCGCGGCAACGATCTCGCCAGCACACTGGGCTCAGATGGCTAACGATGCTCACAGTCTGCACGCCACGCAGTACCCTTGGGTTCACCAGCAGTGGTTCAAGACCTTTGACCACCAGGCGTAAGGATTTCACCCTCCCTCGCGAGTCGTGGACGCGACTTTGCTAACACCAGACAGTCTTCGCCGAGGTTTCCAGGTCTACCGCGAGGTCTGCGCCAGCTGCCACTCCCTGGACCGAATCCCCTACCGATCCCTGGTCGGCACCGTCTTGACCGTCGACGAGGCCAAGGCCATGGCTGAGGAGAACGAGTACCCCGGTGAGCCGGATGAGCAGGGCGAGATCCAGATGCGCCCCGGCAAGCTTGCCGACTACATCCCTGCGCCCTACAAGAACGAGGAGGCTGCCCGGTTCGCCAACAACGGCGCCCTGCCCCCGGATCTGAGCCTGATCGTCAAGGGCCGCCACGGCGGCTGCGACTACATCTTCAGCCTGCTGACCGGCTACCCCGAGGAGCCCCCTGCTGGCGCCCAGGTCGCCCCCGGCATGAACTTCAACCCTTACTTCCCCGGCACCGGCATTGGCATGGCTCGTGTCCTGTACGACGGCCTCGTTGAGTACGAGGACGGCACCCCCGCCTCGACGTCGCAGATGGCCAAGGACGTCGTCGAGTTCCTCAACTGGGCTGCGGAGCCTGAGATGGATGACCGCAAGAAGATGGGCATGAAGGTTCTGGTTGTCACCTCGGTCCTGTGGGCCATCAGCGTCTACGTCAAGCGTTACAAGTGGGCGTGGCTGAAGTCGAGGAAGCTCGCCTACGACCCTCCGGCGGAGACCAAGGTCCGCCGCTGAGCGAAGGGGGCCGCAACGTCTCGTTATGTATACTAGTCTCCCCCCTAGAAACAGTTCCTTTGTTGGCGGAGGCAGGTAGAACGGAGGGTCCGTGGTTTGCCAAAAGATGTGAGTGGCGGATGGTAGAGTGTAAATCAGACGAACAATTTTCAATACCTGAGATTGAGGTCCCTTCGAATTTCAATCTTAGGCGGACGATATGGGTGTTGCTATTTGCATCTGCGGAAAGTTCTTAGCTCATAAGTACTTACAGTGTTTAAAGACGTGTCCTGATCTGATAATATACCAGCATTTGATGGATAGGAATGAAAAATGAGGAGTCATTGTGATATACAATATCTTTTAACTATAAGACGTTGCGGGCTAGGCGGTAAAGGATTGTCCAGAGTACTACTAGGTAGGTACCGTTCGGTATGGAGTACCTCCGTGGTGAGACTCTTCTGCCCATGCCAATAGCACTACCTACCTGCGTGACCCCCCCGGGCCCCTTCGGCGACAGGAACCCGGGCAGCAAGCCGTTGAGAGGCAAATAGCTGTTGGCGCGGAAGACCTGTTAGGTAGTTCATCTATAGGTCACGCTCCTTTAACAGCTGGCCAAAAGCGGCTAAACTTTACTATTTGGAGAATCTGCCTCCCCCAGCAATATGAAAACGTCGGCCGGCTTCCAGTGCTCATGCTTGGTAGAAGCCGGCTCTCATCACGCCCTACGAGCTACGCACGGCACACATTGCAATGGACCGCTTGACTACGAGGCACTCATTCAATCGAGGGAGGCAGCGTCATTCTCTGATAAGTAGGAACAACCGCGGCGGGGCAGGCGCGGCCAGCAGCCCCAGCACACACAGCGGCGTCACAGCAGATATTCGCGCGGCAACAGGTAGTGACTGCCCAACAGCTCATGTCAATCGACAGCAATTTGCGCGAGCCTGGGTCATTGGCCTGTTATAGCAGGAAGGTCATGCGGGCGGGATGGAAGCACCTGCCCCAACGGCGGCCGTAGCTGCCGCAGTTGCGCAGCAGCCATGTGCGCTTGCCCAAAGCACTAAATGCCGCTGATGCAGAAGGAGGTCCACGCGCGAAGGAACTCGCCCAAAAAAGTCGAACCTCTTTTTTTCTCCCCTCCCCGCCAGCGTCCCTCCCCCACCATCCCGACTTCGCTTCGCAGCTCATCCACCCCACCCGCTCTTCCGTGGTCGACAGAGTTGCAGCCGTCGCCCACCATGTCCGAGGCTCAAAAGATTGCCATCGTCTCCGTCTACGACAAGACGGGTCTTCTGGACCTGGCTAAGGGTCTTGTCCAGCAGAATGTTCGCATCCTGGCCTCGGGCGGCACCGCTCGCATGATCCGCGAGTCGGGCTTCCCTGTCGAGTAGGAGAACCCCCAAACATCCTCCTCACCCAATTGTCCTAGGCAGCGACGAGCAGCGGATGATGGAGGCATTGGCGTTTGGAACCACGACTGACCCTCGACTTCAGGGACGTCAGCGCCATCACAAAGGCGCCAGAGATGCTTGCCGGCCGCGTCAAGACGCTGCACCCCGCCGTCCACGCCGGCATCCTCGCCCGCAACCTCGAGTCGGACGAGAAGGACCTGGCCGACCAGAACATCAACAAGGTTGACTATGTCATCTGCAACCTGTACCCCTTCAAGGACACGGTCGCCAAGGTCAATGTCAGCATCCCTGAGGCCGTCGAGGAGATTGACATTGGCGGCGTCACCCTTATCCGGGCCGCGGCCAAGAACCACAATCGCGTCACCATCCTCAGCGACCCCAGCGACTATGCCGGCTTCCTGAAGGAGCTCGAGCAGGGCGAAATCACCGAGACGAGCCGCAACCGCTACGCCCTCAAGGCCTTTGAGCACACGGCCGACTACGATGCCGCCATCTCCGACTTCTTCCGCAAGGAGTATGCCGGTGCCGGCGATCAGTACATGGCCCTCCGCTACGGTGCCAACCCCCACCAGAAGCCCGCCGCTGCCTTCACCGCCGAGGGAAAGCTGCCCTTCACTGTCCTCTGCGGCTCCCCAGGCTACATCAACCTCCTTGATGCCCTCAACGCCTGGCCCCTCGTCCGCGAGCTCAAGAGGGCCCTGGGCCTCCCCGCCGCCGCCAGCTTCAAGCACGTCTCCCCGGCTGGTGCTGCCATTGGACTGCCCCTCACTGCCGAGGAGCGCAAGGTCTACTTCGTCAACGACATCGAGGGCATCGAGACGTCGGCCCTGGCCCAGGCCTATGCCCGCGCCCGTGGCGCCGACCGCATGAGCAGCTTCGGCGACGTCATCGCCCTCAGCGACGTCGTCGATCTGCCCACCGCCAGCATCATCTCCAAGGAGGTCTCGGACGGCGTCATTGCCCCCGGATATGAGCCTGCCGCTCTTGAGATCCTGAAGAAGAAGAAGGGCGGTAAGTACCTGGTGCTCCAGATGGACCCTGAGTACGACCCCGCGCCCACCGAGACGCGCACCGTCTATGGCGTCAACCTGCAGCAGCACCGCAACGACGTCGAGATCTCGCCCAAGTCGTTCAACACCATCATCACCCCCAAGGACGCCGGCGCCCTGACCGAGAGCGCCGCCCGCGACCTGACCGTCGCCACCATCACGCTCAAGTACACGCAGAGCAACTCGGTCTGCTACGCCGTCAACGGCCAGGTCGTCGGCCTCGGCGCCGGACAGCAGTCCCGCATCCACTGCACCCGCCTTGCCGGCGACAAGGCCGACAACTGGTGGATGCGCTTCCACGAGCGCGTCCTCGGCATCAAGTGGAAGAAGGGTACCAAGCGGCCCGACAAGAGCAACGCCATTGACCTGCTCGTCAGCGGCGAGCTGCCCAAGGATGGCCCCGAGCGCGAGGCCTTTGATGCTGTCTTCGAAGAGGTGCCGGCCGCCTTCACCGAGGAGGAGCGTGCGGCCTGGATGAATCAGC
The DNA here is from genome assembly GCF_023168085.1 of Purpureocillium lilacinum. NCBI lineage: Eukaryota > Fungi > Ascomycota > Sordariomycetes > Hypocreales > Ophiocordycipitaceae > Purpureocillium > Purpureocillium lilacinum. The sequence goes on from NW_027072112.1 coordinate 2,042,837, forward strand.
TCAAGGACGTCTGCGTGTCTAGCGATGCCTTTGTAAGCCCAGCCCCTATTGGCCCTATAGCATTGATATGGAATGAAGCTGCTGACAAGCCATATGCAGTTCCCCTTCATCGACAACGTCTTCCGCGTCGCCCGCTCAGGTGTCAAGTACATTGCTGCGCCCGGCGGCAGCCAAAACGACGGCGCCGTGTTCGAGACGGCCGAGAAGCTAGGCATTACCTTTGTGCAGCAGAACATCCGCCTCTTCCACCACTAAGGCATCGGCGGCAGGCCATTCGAGAGCTGTGAGAGTTTTTTTTGGTGCACTGGGGACATGGGACAAAAGAAAAGCAGGAATTTCAATGATTTGCTTGGGGTGGTGTTCAACATTTTACGCGGGCCCATCTGCGTTGTGGCTGCGCGCCGCTTGGCGAGACCTCTAGAGAGCCTTAGAGGTATAGTATTAAACTAGAAATCAAACGCATCAAGACGAATCTACGTGATTGCAGTTGTTTATACAGAGCTGTGAGGGAGAAACAGGCTATAAGCTTTGATGAAGGGAAGTTGCTGTAAGTATGGGCAGACCTCGAGAGCCATCTGGGTCTTTGCCAGTGCCAATTCCCTGCCCAGAGCTGGAGCCAGTGCCGATCTCTAGAATGAACAACTGAGGTATGAATTATACTGCGTTCCTCAACGCTTGATGTAGCAAGGCCTGGAGCCTTGCAACCACCTGTGCTGCGGGGAGTCGCACCCAACGGTAGACGCAGCGGCAGAGTAGCGCCCAGTTGAAGTGGCACAGCCAACCTGGAACCTGCCCAGACACCATCCACGGAAGTTGGGTCGCTGAAACACTCCCTGTTAGCGGGCTCGGCTCCCCCACACCTTTCCAGCCCTGGAGGTTGCCTGCAGTGCCCGCGCCGGCCCTCCGCCGGCTTTGTCAGTCACCTGGTCGCCGCTGGGTTCGGACGAAACAAATGCCGTCCAACCTCCCTCCAGGATCCTGACCAGCATCTCACCACCGTGAACCTCTCTGTCTCATTCACCCACACGCTCGCAACCCCTTCAACCCACGCTCTCCCCGCCATCTACCGCATCTTCTCGGCGCTCCAGCATTTCGACATGCCTCGTTTCTGAATTTCTGATTGCTTAGCGACCGCAATATCCTCTTCGCCACAAACGGCCTGCTCGTTGGACGGACCTGCGGCCCAAGGGGGAGCACGTACCTACCTACCCTACGCCTCGCTCCCGCCCCCCTTCGGGCGGCATCACCATGCCGTTCGTGGGCAGCCGCGACGATGACAGCCTCCACCCGAGCCGCAAGCGGCGGCGGGAGGATGGCGACGGCGGCGGCGTGTACCGACTCTACGACGCGGAAAAGCAGACGCCCGAGTTTTACCTCCTCAACCACCACCACCACCACCACCACCAGCCGGACCTGTCGCCGCGGAAGATAATGCCTCTCTCGAAGCGGGCTAGGATCTCCGACGACGACGACGAGGTGCATCACCTGCACGACGACCTTGCAGCAGCCGCAGCAGCAGCAGCAGCAGCACCGCTCGCCCACCGGCGACGGTCTCCGCCGCAGCCCAAGATACTACAAGACCAGCGTTCCCTCGGGAACAAAACGCCATCCACACACGCACAACAGCCGTCCGCACGACCCACGACAGCCGGCACGTTGCTAGCGCCGTGCCACATATGCCATCGCCGGCCGACCAAGAAGTCCGACCTGGACTCGTTCGCCGAGTGCCTGGGCTGCGGGGAGCGCACGTGCTTCGTATGCATCCGCGAATGCCCCGGCTGGAACGCCGACGAAGGAGCCGCCTCGGTGCTCTCCGAGCAGGAAGTGCTGTCCCGGTCGTTTCACATGGACGACGTCGACGATATGAACCGCGACGACTCGGCGGAGCCTGAACGACGGCCGCGGGAAGTCAAGGATGGCAAGGGATGGGACGCGTGCGGGCACCGTGCCGTGGTGTGCAGCCGCTGCTGCGTCGAGCGCGGACGCGAAGGCGAGGTGGTATGCCTGGGCTGCCTGTCCGGCATGCCGGGCGCCTGATCCTACGTCATGATCTCCTCTTGCGCGCCTTGTCGCACGATAACCGGCCGTTCATCTTTATTATCATTACGACTCTTACGACAACATATACCACTATCATTGAAGGACATGCTATTCCGCTTCTCTTCCTCCTCCGGGAGACATCCAGGGGCCAAGGCTAGCCCAGCCGCTGGCTTGCGTGGATGATATTTGGCTCGGCTCGGGAACGGAACGTTCCGCGCGCATGGCAACGCATTTAATGGGAACGTTTAGGAGCCACGGAGTTTGGAATCAGGGGGGTCATTCACAGTAACTATCTTGGGGTTGAAACATTCGATATGTCTTTATGCAGCATACTTAGGTAGTGTGGCACAAGTTTTGCCGTTTAGCAACAGCCGCGACGACGGCGATGGCCATGCATTCGCCGAGCATCTAATTGCAGACATGAAATGACTACCTGGTACTGGTAGCTGCACATCGCGTCTAGCACCTCGGCGACCTTGTTTCGGTAAAACGGGCCTTCTGACGACACCGTCAACGCCGGCTTCTATTCCTCTACCGTGGCAAGCTATCAGCGACCGCGTCTGGAAGCCCACCACCCCAGCCTCGCTCCGCCTTGTAGTCATACACAGCGCGATAGGTGGATTGCCCAAAAAAATACATGATAAGCCCTCCGCTGCCCTAGTTGTACTGCATGTACGTTGCCGTCGAGTTGAACTTGAGGTTGCCCTTGATGACCTTGTCGACGGCGCTCAGGAAGTCCTTCTCAGACGCCACCTTTCTCCGCGCCCGGATGGCGAACATGCCGGCCTCGGTGCACACACTCCGCAGCTCGGCGCCAGTCGCGTTGGGGCACAGACGGGAGATGAGCTCCCACCGGATGTCCCGCTCGACAGACATGCTCTTGGCGTGGATGCGCAGGATGTTGGCTCGTCCCTCGAGGTCAGGGAGGGAGAATTCGATCTTGCGGTCGATACGTCCCGGACGCATCAGGGCGGGGTCCAGGGTCGACGGTCTGTTGGTGGCAAACATGACCTTGATGTTGCCTCGGGCGTCGAAACCATCCAGCTGGGTGATGAGCTCAAGCATGGTCCTCTGCACCTCGTTGTCGCCGCCAGCTCCGTCGTCGAATCGAGCGCCGCCAACAGCGTCGATTTCATCGAAGAAGATGATGCATGCCTTCTTCGTCCGGGCCATCTCGAAGAGCTCGCGGACCATCCTAGCGCCCTCGCCGACGTACTTTTGTACAAGCTCGCTACCGATGACGCGAATGAAGGTGGCGTCGGTTCGGTTGGCGACAGCTCGAGCGCAGAGAGTCTTGCCGGTACCGGGGGGACCGTAGAGAAGGGCACCCTTTGGCGGGTCGATGCCGAGGTTGACAAACCGCTCAGGGGAGAGCAGGGGCATCTCGACGACTTCCCTCAGCTTCTCTACCTGCTCCTTGCAACCACCCACATCGCCATACGTGACATCGGGCTTCTCCTCCACGGTCATCATGGTGACGCTGGCGTCAATCTTGGGCGGCAGCGGCAGCATGATCTGGTACTTGTTGCGGTCGACACCGACGCGCATGCCCTCTTCGATGTCGGTAGGGCTGACGCGGTCGCCGAGCTGGACGACGAACTTTGCGATTTGCTTGACGTTAATAACGTACTTCTTCTTCGATTCGTCGCCCTTCTCGTCTTCGATTATCTTCGTACATCGTGCTACTTGGAAGGGCTGTTCTTCAGACATTCGTTGACGATCGGCGGCCACGTCCCACAGATGCGGTGGTGCTAGACCAGTGTCGGACTCCTGTATTCGTTGTTAGACGGCATCGTACCGCGCGGACGGCGAGCTATCGCACCTTGACGCCAATCTTTTCATCCACACTCTGTTGCTTCTCCTTGATCTGCTTCTCCAGCTTCTTTATTGATGCACCGTACGGCGCCGCGCCGTAGGTCTTGAGGACCTGGATATCCCTGGCCGCAGGTCAGTCGTACGTCCCGCAGCTCGGCTGTAGAGTGGCCTGCACGTACTCATCTGTCAAAGGGGTGATCTTCTTCTCCTCTATCTCATCGTCGGCAAAGTTCTTCTGGTACTTTTCCCAGTTTTGACCGGTCGCGGAAGGCTGTCACGGTTAGCAAGCAGTCGCCGGCCTCGCCGCGAGGGAGCTCACCATGATGAAGGCCGCGGACAGGGCACGCTGCCGACGGCGCTGGGTGTGTGTCGAGAGTTGCCGAAGATGCGACTTGAAGAAGATGCAGAAACGAAAGAGGCCGAGCGGGATGGATTCACGTGCGGTTGCGATGGGGATGGAGAGGTGCTGGCTGTGTGACGCTTGTTGGAGGCAGTCGATGGAAGCATTCCGTAATCACAGGTTGCCTTGAGCTCGACGCACGGACCAGGGAGGCTCTCTGGCGGCGCTAAACCCAGCTGGGGCGCCGCACAGCACCCACGGGTTACGTACTCGTGCCCGCGCAGCGCAGCGCGTCGGAGGATGGATAATCCACTGCGCCGGCCAAAATTTCTGGAGGGTGCTGCGACACCAGCTAGAGTTAGGGCCACAAGGTGGGATACCTCATCCAAGGCTGCCAGGACCCTCGCGACCCGTCTCTACGTCTCTACACCAACGCGGCGCCTGCACCCCAGCCCGAGCACCCCTGGAACAGAGAACACGTCGCCATCATGTCTGCACCCGCCGTGGCCGCTGGCCAGTCCCAGAATGCAACCTTCAGGGTACGCTTACGCAGGAGCTGCCGTCGAGAGCTGTCGAGTGCCCCGCTAACAGCTAGCAGGATAAGGAGAAGCCCATGGCCGTCCGCTCGTCCAACATCGTCGCCGCCCGAGGTTCGCCAGCCCCTGACGTACATCCCCTCGCTTTACTCTCGCTGACACTCGCGAAGCCGTGGCCGATGCCATCCGGACGTCGCTCGGCCCGCGCGGCATGGACAAGATGATTCGCAGCGGCAAGGGTGAGACCATCATCACCAACGACGGCCACACCATGCTCAAGAGCATGTCGGTCATGCACCCCACCGCCAAGATGCTGGTGAATCTGGCTGGCGCCCAGGACGTCGAGGCCGGCGATGGTACCACGTCGGTCGTCGTCATCTGCGGCAGCTTGCTTGGCGCCGCTGACCGCCTGCTGTCCAAGGGCATCCACCCCTCAGTCATCTCCGAGGCCTTCCAAAGAGCTGCTGCCGCCGCCGTCGAGGTCCTCCACGACATGTCCCAGCCCATTACCCTCAACGATACCGCGTCTCTCCTGCAAGCCGCCAACACGTCCCTGTCCTCCAAGATCGTATCGCAGTACTCCAACCTCCTTGGCCCCATGGCCGTCAACTCCGTCACCAAGACCATCGATCTCAAGAACGCCGACAACGTCGACCTCAAGAACATCCGAATTATCAAAAAGGTTGGAGGGACCATTGAGGACAGTGAGCTGGTTGACGGCCTGGTTCTCAACCAGCCCGTGCTCAAGAACGCTGGCGGTCCCGTGAGGATGGAGAAGGCGCGCATTGGCCTGATTCAGTTCCAGCTGAGCCCGCCCAAGCCGGATGTGAGTGCTCGCCCCCTGTGTATCGTGTGTGGGAGACTCTGTGCTAACCTATGGCGAAGATGGAAAACACCATCCAGGTCAACGACTACCGACAGATGGACAAGATTGTCAAGGAGGAGCGACTATACCTGTTGAACATGGCCAAGAAGATCAAGAAGGCCAAGTGCAACGTGCTGCTCATCCAGAAGTCGATTCTGCGCGATGCTGTCAACGACCTGTCGCTGCACTTCCTCGCCAAGCTGGGCATCCTGGCTATCAAGGATATCGAGCGCGACGAGGTCGAGTTCATCTGCAAGTCGACCGGGTGCAAGCCGATTGCCGACATTGACTCCTTCACCGAGGACAAGCTCGGGTCTGCTGACCTGGTCGAGGAGGTGCAGTCTGCCGGCTCGCGCATGGTCAAGGTGACTGGCGCCAAGGCCACGGGCAAGACCGTCTCCGTGGTGGTGCGGGGCGCCAACTCTCTCATCCTGGAAGAGGCCGAGCGCAGCTTGCACGATGCGCTTTGCGTCGTCCGCTGCCTGGTCAAGAAGAAGGCGCTGATTGCCGGCGGCGGCGCTGCCGAGATTGAGATCGCGGCTCAGCTGTCCAAGCAGGCGCGCAGCCTGACGGGCACCGAGGCTATCTGCTGGAAGGCGTTTGCGGACGCCATGGAGGTGATCCCGACCACGCTGGCGGAGAATGCCGGTCTGAACAGCATCAAGGTGGTGACGGACCTAAGGCACCGACACGAGATGGGCGAGAAGAACGCGGGGGTCAGCATCAAGTCTGGCGGAGTCAACATCAACATCTCCAAGGAGAATGTGCTGCAGCCGCTGCTGGTAAGCACCAGCGCGATTGAGCTGGCGGCGGAGACGGTCAAGATGATTTTGAGGATAGACGACATTGCCCTGACGAGGTAAAAGGGCTGCACTCTGCGGGGGCGCCCGGGTTGCAGGGGCTGATGGGCCATGTAAATCGATAGACCGTGCCACCAGGCTTCTGTAATTGACCCTTGTCATGAGCGATGCGTGTCTTGAAATGCTCAGGGCGACTGTGAGTGTGTGCTGTGCTCGGGGGACGACTGGTTAGGCAGTCCAGAGGCTACTGAGCGGGTGGCAGCGCCAAAGGCCAACGCAAATCCACCACCACATGGCGCAAAGACGCATCAGCGACCATATGGCAAGAAGGACATTTACTTTTTTTATCTCATGTTGACTTGCAGTGCGTTAAGTACACAAGTTGAGGGCAAACAAATGTGATCGGTTGAGCCATGGTCTCGAACCGCGGCCATCTTCTCACAGGCAGTGCCTCGAAGCCCCGTGCCATCGTCGACTTCACCGGCCGCGGAATAGAAACTTCAGACAAAGCTTTTTGCGGCTGTATGGCACGTGACGCTCAACCGCTGTGCCGGATAGCAGAGAGCGAACAAGTCTCGCTACGAGGCGGGACCTGAGGACCAGCGAGCGGTAAGATAATCAGGGTTGTCCCTTGGGGCAACGGTGAACACCTTGAACAGCCCTGGCCGGCCCGGCCGTCTGCCGCTGAACTTGGCTCCCGCCCACTCCCTATGAGCGAACAGCGTGCCCGCGCTTCTCGCACTGGCAAACAGCTGCCGCCCACCCCCCCTCGTCCCCTGAACAGCTGCGAGACGCCCAACCGTAAGGGAATTCGGCGCCTCTCATCAGCCAGCAGCGCCCATTGCCCCTACCTGGGGGGACTCCTTCTCTGCAAACGCAGCACGCAGCCCAGCGAGACCTTCGAGGCCAGCCTGCGCCAGCCGCACTCGAACACACCCTTCTTCTCGCTTCACCCCGTGAGGACGCGCACCGGACCATTTGCACCTGCACACTCTGCACCGCTCGTCTCCTTCGTAGCACCTGCACATCTCGCACTCGCAAACACCACACTCCATCGCACATCCTTTCCTTCCCTGCTCATCTTCACGTCCCGGCATCAAGCTCTCCTTCCCCAACCATCACCAACTTCCCATTTGCAACCGCCGACATGATGGCTTCCGCAGCGACCAAGAAGGACGGCAAGCGATCTCGCCCCCAGGAGATGGACAGCGGCGCCATGATGGAGAGCCTCGAGCGCCTTGCAAAGGCAAGCATCATCCGGCTGGGTGCCGGTCGCCCCTTCTGCCTCCCCTGACCGTGTTCTGACCATCCTTCCCCCTGCGCAGGTCCGCACCCAGAAGGCACTCAGGGAGGGCAAGCTCCAGCGCAATCGAATCATGAAGCTGGACAATTGCAAGAAGACCATCGCGGCTCGCCAGAGGTTCCATAACCGCCAGAAGTAAGCGGCATCGCCCAGTCTTTCGCCCGTTATCCGGCAGCGGGCGCCTTTTGTGCTCTCTCCCCCGTTCCTCATCTGATGTCTAACCTCTCCGCAACAGACAGAAGATTCTTCGCGTCGCCAACTTGCGAATTGCCACTGCGGCCAAGAGCCGCGCTGGCTTCGAAGACCAGATGCTCGCCTTGTGCAAGCTCTGGTGCGACTCCGTCCGAACCGTCGAAGACGTCGTCATGACTGGCTACGACAGTCGTGATGAAGAACTCTCGGCTCTCACCGCCGGCGAACCTCAGGACGTGGAAATGACCAACGCCGCGGACGACGAGGACGACAGTGAGGACTCCCTGATGGCGGATGTCGGCGACGAAATGGCTGTCGACGCCGTCAACAACACCACCACTGACGTCGAGATGGTGATTTAATACCGAATGAAGGCTGGATCTGACCAATGGACCGTTATGTTTCGCTCCTTGGATGGGTACTGGATTGGTGGATGAAAGCGGCTGGAGAAGGAAGTTTGGTTTCGGTTGAGGCCTGATGATGCCATGATCAGTAACGATAGCTCTTGATACCCAAGCACGGGCCTGCGGGCTCTTGCGCGAATTGCATTTAAATCGAAGCTGCTTGGTTTCGACACACGCCATTCCCATCACCAACACCACAGCCGTGAACGCGAATGCAGAGAGAAGGGTATCCTGTATTGCTTTTCCTTGCTGCCCGTCTATGTCTTGATAGCACACATGTTGTACACGCCCCTCGCGGGTGCCTAGATGCTCGACTCCATCGCTCCTCTTTCCAAGTCATTTGCATCATACTTTGAATCCGTAGCCGAGCATACACGTCTTGTACTGGTCGACGAGGGACTTGCAATCGGCGGCGGGGTCCTTGGCCGTGGAGAAGAGCATGCACTCGTCGCGCCTCGACTTCTCGTCCTTGCACACGCAGCAGGGCTGTGGTTGAGCAGATCGTCAGCGCCGAAACTATGCACGTGCCGAGCGGCCATCTGCCGGGCGCCTGGCGATGGCCGGAGCAGCTGTGGGGGGTTTTGGTTCGGCTTGCTCACCTTGGGCTTGGAGGCGGAAGCGTCGGTTGCGGCTGCTGCCGGAGCAGCTGCCTGGGCAGTGGCTGCGAAGCGATTCGGTCAGACTCCAGGGCTGCTCTGCGGGCGCAGGGGAATTGGGGGGCAAACGTACGGAGCGTGGCGGTTTTGGCGTCCATGGCGATCTGCTGTGTCGGGGCAGAGAATGCGGGTTTCGATGGAGGATGAGAGTCGGAAGGTTGGATGTCGTTCTTTTTTTGCCAGGATGGGCGATGGCGACGTCGCTGATTGGGGATGATGCATTTCTAAGCTGGCCTGCCCAATCACGCAACAGCGGCCATGTCGTCAGCCAGGAAGGTCTTCTCTCGACCCGCGCGCCGTCGCTGGATTGGCCTTTTCCCCTTGGACAGAAAAATGCTCGAATGGCCTTTCCGTTGATCAATCCGTCAATTTGGCCACAAAGTACCTCTCTTCGCGATGCCCTGCCGCTGATGGACTCGACACGCTGACGACGTCACGACTCGCACAGCGTCCAATCCGTTTCGCACCCTCGCACCCGCCATCGACCGATGGCCTCCGCCCAATACCTCCGGGTCCAAGCCCGATGGAGCATCCAGCAACAATCGGTGGCAGGGGTCTCATGCGCCTTTATTCCCGGACCTGCCGCCGGCCCCCATCGGCTCCACCTCGCCGCATCCCCTCCGAACATCCCCAAGATCCCCATGTACGCCTGAGCACTGAGGGGTCCACAAAGGCTCGAAGCCATCCTCGATCCGACGAACCGCAGGGGTGACCAGAGTCTGGCCCCGAGAATCAGCACCGTGCGGTCGCTCTTACGCGGAGATAGCTGAAATCGACACAGCTCGTGAGGTGGTCGGCCAACAAAGGACCGGGTGGGCACGACGTGCGATTTTGGTGTCTCACCTCATGACGACAGGTCCGCGACGAGGTACCATCGTATGTCTGGAATAGATCACGCCGAAACGGGCTGCCAAACCGCTGCGGACTGCAAATCACAATTTGACACTTTTGCGTCTGCTGCCAAAACGTTTCGGTCCTCGCCGTATTTCTTCTGGGTATAAATTGTTGTAGGACACGCCTGCTTGGCACCAACAAGAGGTCGACAGCACAAGCCTCTACTGCTACTGCGGCTGCCCTTGACAGCACAGGCTTCGGCAATGTTAGCACTTGACGAGCTTCAGGCACTCTCAGAGGTCGACCCGGAGTTCAAGCCAGTTAGGCATCCTCTCTCTCCACCGCGACTGCAACTGAAGGTTCCAAGCCCTTGCTGACAGCGTGAACTTAGATACTAGAATCAGGTAGTCCCTTACTGGCCGGATGGACACATGAGACCGACATTTTCGCCATTAGACGGGCCATTGAGCAGATGCGACGGGAGCAGGGGAGGCCTGATCCAGCTTCGCTCCCGCATGTCGAGGAAGACATTGAAATTCCTGTGCGACATGGCCGCAACACGGCAGCCAGGGCGTATCGACCCCGCAAGGCGATCCCCGATGGCTGTCCGGGTATGGTCGTCTTCCATGGTGGCGGCTACCTAGTAGGCGACTTTGAAACGGAAGCGTGGCTCTGTGCCTTGTTTACCACGCTCGGCGGAATCGCTGTAAATGTGGACTACAGGCACGCCCCGGAACATGTGTTTCCCGCAGCCATTCATGACGCCTTTGATGCCACAGTTTGGGTCAGTACCTGCGCGATGGGCAAGGGTTTGCGCTAACATCAGGTTAGGTTTCGCAAAACGCAGAGAAATTGGGCATCAACCCGCAAGAGGGCTTCATAGTAGCGGGAGAGAGCTCAGGCGCCGACATGGCCCTGGTTGTGGCTCACATGTGCCGCGACTCGGCAATGACGCCGCCACTCACTGGCATCTATGCGCCGATGCCCGGGGGTGTGAGCAATGAGACGGTGCCGGCCAAGTATGCGGATCGATTCGTCAGCATCGTGCAAAACTCGCAGGCGCCAATGTTGTGGTCCGAGTCTATTGATTTCTTCCGAAGTAAGGCAACCGGCCACGCGAACGTGGTTACACGGCTTGGCCTGCATGAACTAACACGGGATCTTGGTAGAGCTGTACGAGGTCGATCCGATGAGCCCCCTGGCCTTTCCCATCGTCTTTGACCATACGGGCGTGCCTAGGACCTACTTCCAGGCCTGTGGGCTCGATCCAGTCCGAGATTGCGGGCTTGTCATGGAGCAGGCATTCAAGGACGCGGGCGTCGAGACAAGAATGGACATATACCCGGGATTGCCCCACGCGTTCTGGGGGTTCTTCCCGCAGCTGACGGCAACGAAGAAGCACGGCCGAGACTCGGAGGAGGGCCTGCGGTGGTTGCTAGGACAGTGAACGCACTTGGGACATTCCCGAACGGGCTCCCGTCTACCATGTCGATTTTGCGGCCGCTTTGCGCCATAGCCCGCGGACATGTCCTAGCTACACGGGAAACCGGCAGAGAGCGCGTGATGCTCCCCAGCGAGACGGGACATGCCGTAGCTGGCGCTTGATGCGCTGTCAAAGGTCAATATTCCCGCACAGGAAGAGGGCTAAGACATATAGTCCGCATGCAAGACACGAGCTTCAGTGCCCCGAAAGCCGACTCCGTTTCCCCTCTGTATCCGTGCGCTTCGACTTTTACCGGACAGGGACTGAATGAGCGAGGATATATTGTTGGAATACTGGGGCAAGATCCGTGGAACAGCCAACTTTGTGAGATTTCGCTTGGCGATGTTGGCATTACCAGGGAATCGGTAAAGCCCTCGCCAAGACCCCAAGCCAAGTCATGGTAAAGTCAAACGAGACACCGGAAATGGCGTCGAGTAGACCGAGCATACAAGGAAGCAGGCAAGCAGACAAGCAAGAATCCGGGCATTCAGTACGCAAAGTGCTGAACGCCAAGAGGGCCCTCCTCAGGGCGGGCCACCATCAACGTCAGGAACTGGGTTGTTAAACCAGAGAGACATGGATGCGCTTCCACTAGCGGGAACGACCGGTGCGGATGCTGGAACTTCGTCGGGGACAGCTTCTGGAAATCCCCCACAATGGCGTAAACTGTATTTAGATTAAAGTCGCGAGCCAGGATCATCAGGGTCGTTGCGACGGCCCGCGTTGGTAAGCGTTTTGTCATGGTGTCAACGGCAGGCTAACGCATGAGACAGGACAAGACGACCCCGATTCGGCAATGCTATGGGATGAAGGCCCTGGTCTACCTGGTGGCCCGGCTGCGTGAGGCGACCGACGACAACCGGCAGAGCCATCACAACTCACTCTCAATCAAGGACCGACGGAGCCGCGCACGGCCATTGCCCGTGTGTCCGTGTGCGAATCCCACGTTGCGCGGCCCGCACCCGTTCGCTCCCGCCGAGCCTCGCCCCCTCCTTCTCAACTTGCTTGAGAGAAACAAGACGAGCTGCCTCTTGGCAACCTAGTGCTGCGACAGCCGAGTCTATGCATGTTGTCTCCGGGGCGGGGGCAAGGAGGCTGTTTGTAAATACTGTTTGTAAATACCTGGCAGTCAACCACGGCGTCATCGTTCCTATACGGGTAACCTCTCCGACGTTGAACTGCCAATGGCGGCCAGCGACACACTTCAGCGTGGGCCGGGAGGCACTGGTAGTTGGTTCGGTATCACCATGCTGCTCCGTTATACCCTGTCCGGCAGTTGGTAGTTCAGCTGCGTCGAGGCGCCTCGACCCAAACCCGACAGAACCCTGGCATGGGCAAAGCAGTTTCCACTCGCCAACTGACATGGCCACCGTCACCCATGTGGGACACGAGGGTTCCAACCTTCCTGGCGAGGCTGGTTACCTTGGCAAACGATGATCTGGACCAGCACATGAAGCAGCCACGAATTCGGAGATCGGGGGTTCGGAGGATCAGAGGCCATGATGCAGGGAGCGAGAAGCTAGGCCCCGCATGTTGAGGTTCGCTTTCCTTGTTGGCAAGGCAAAAGCCGCCGAGGCCCAAGGCGTATAAGTATCTCGGCCGCTGACCTGCCTTGGGTTTGAGCATTGCAAGTTGCGTCGACGAAGCCGTCTACCGCACCCAGCACAGCTTTTCAGTCAATCCAGCCAAGATGCGGTTGAATCTGTCCCCCCTGCTCCTCCTCGCCTCCGTATCCTCCGCCGTCCAACTCACGGGCTATGACTTCATCGTCGTGGGGTCGGGCGCCGGAGGCGGGCCCCTCGCCGCTCGTCTCGCCCTCGCGGGCCACAAAACGCTCCTCCTCGAGGCAGGCGACGACCAGGGCAAGAGCACCAACTACACGGTCCCAGCCTATGCGGCGCGCGCGTCCGAGGACGGTGCCATTGCGTGGGACTTTTTCGTGCGCCACTACGCCGACGACGAGCGCCAGGCGCGCGACTTCAAGACATCGTACCGGACCCCTGACGGGTCCATCTACACGGGGCTGAGCCCGCCTGCCGGCTCCAAGTTGCTCGGTACGCTGTACCCGCGGACGGGAACCCTCGGCGGCTGTACCGTTCACGACGCCCTCTTCATCGTGTACCCCTTCCGCTCCGACTTTGAACACATCGCCAACCTCACGGGCGACGCGTCCTGGGCGCCGGACAACATGCGCAAGTACTTTGCGCGCATGGAGAAGAACCTGTACCTGGACCGGGAGACGGCAAAGGGCCACGGCTTCGACGGCTGGCTGTCGATTGAAAACGCGCCCCTGAGCATCCCCTTCCGGGACAAACAGATGCTTGACTTGTACCTCGGCGGAGCCTTTGCCGTCAGCAACGGCACCAACAGCACCTTTACCAACCTGGAGACTGCGCTCGGCGGGGATGCCAACGCCGATACGGCGGAGCGGGACCGAGACGGTGGCTATTTCCAGACTCCCTTCTCGGCCGACGGCGGCACCAGGATCGGGCCCAGGGACTTTATCGTGGCCGTGCGTGATGCGAAGAACGCCGACGGTAGCAAGAAGTATCCCCTCGATGTTCGCATGAACGCGCACGTCACCAAGGTGCTGTTCGACAAGAAGGGCGGCAAGGAACCCCGGGCTACGGGTGTCGAGTTCCTCGATGGCAAGTACCTCTACAGAGCCAGCCCGCGGTCCCGGGACGGAGCCAAGGGCAAGAAGGGCTCCGCGTCGGCCCGTCACGAGGTGATCCTGGCCGGCGGCACCTACAACTCGCCGCAGATGCTTAAGCTTAGCGGCATCGGCCCGAAGGAGGAGCTGTCCCGGTTCGGCATCAAGGTCGTCAAGGATCTCCCCGGCGTGGGCACCAACCTCCAGGACCACTACGAGATCTCGGTGACGGGCTCCGTCCCTGAGGACTTTTCGGCCCTGCGCGGTTGCACCGTCAACGATGACCCGTCCAAGGATCCCTGCCTGGAGCGCTGGGAGAACCCTGTCCGCGGCGACCGCGGCTATTATGCGACGAGCGGGCCTGCCTTTTCCGTCCTGCGCAAGTCGGCGGCGGCGTCTGCCAACGACACGTTTGACACGTTTTTGTTTGGCAGCCCGGCCAACTTCCACGGCTACTTCCCGCACTTCAGCGTGAACCTCACGGCGCGGGCCAACATGTTCACGTGGGCGGTCCTCAAGGGCCACCCTAGGAACAACGCAGGCTCGGTGACGCTGCGGTCGGCGGACCCGCTCGACGTGCCCGATATTGTGTACAACTACTTCGACACGGGCGTGGGCGACTACGCGAGCGACCTGGCGGCGATCCGCGACGGGATCCGGCTCGCGCGCCGGGCGTTTGCGAGCCAGCCGGTGCCGGTGAGCGAGGTGCTGCCGGGCGCCGACGTGACGTCGGACGAGCAGATCGACGCCTTCGTCCGCGACACGGCGTGGGGCCACCACGCCAGCTCGACGTGCCCGATCGGCCGGGCCGACGACCCCATGGCGGTGCTGGACTCGAGCTTCCGCGTGTACGGCGTCAAGGGGCTGCGTGTCGTGGACGCGAGCGTGTACCCGCGCATCCCGGGCACGTTTACCGTCGTGTCGACGTTTATGGTGGGCGAGAAGGCGGCCGACGTGATTCTGAGCCAGCTGAAGGAGTAGGGGAGCAACCTCTGTCTTCTGTGTCTCTCCGGCAACGGCACCGTCCCGAAAGCGTCATGAGAGGCTTAGGGAGAGAAAGAGGAGCATACGTGAATCTTTACTCGGGGACGGCCAGCTGTCAGGGCGAGGGCGTTCACCCAGCGGCTTCACACAAGGGAGTTGTGGACAAGGACAGAGAGACAAGGACAGAGACATTGCAAGGAAGGTAGGCAGACCTAAGTACAGCAGGTAGGCTCATAGATTCGTAGCTAACAAGTATACGAAGCATACCATACGAAGTTGGTGATTCTCGTCCCCGTTGAGCTTGTTGTGCCTGGCTTGAGAAAATTCACATGTCAATCAGTAGGAGTAATCGACAGACGGGAGTAGATGTCTGCGGTTCGCCACCGCCAACAATGGAGTGACAGACAGCTTGCGCTCATCGAGTTGATGTCCGAGATGTCGTTGGGGAAAGGGGCGCGGCGAGTCAATGGCGGGACAGGTCACCGCAGCCACGCGGCCCCCCCAGAGGGTGGCGTCAGCAGTTTTCTTGCCTACAGGGCTGTAGGTCTGTCCCGTCATCGAGCGTGCCCCATTCCCCAAGGGTGTGTGGCACAGTGGCACCACCCGCTGTCACCCCCAGCTCGACTCCAACTATTAACTGATTGACACATGGAAAGATGCGCGTGCGTACAACGTCGAGTGTCAGTCAGTCAGCCCTACCAATTCGTCAATGCTTTTGGTGCACAGAGAATGCGGTGCCGCGGATTCTAGCGGTTGAAAGTGGGTAGTCGAGTGAGAACCCAGGTGAGTCAGAATGCTAATGTCGTCGTCCGTCGTCGTCGTCGTCGTCGGCCATCGTCACCCTCTTTGCTGCCTCCCTAGATGGGCGACTCGGATACAACCTCGCAGCCGAGTCGACCGAACCTGTGCGTGCGCGTACCATCACACTCTCTCTGTCTCACTCCCGCGCGGCATTCGGCCACGGACAGATCTCCGAGCAGCCGACCCCGACCGTTGCCCATTGTCCCCCAGAGCGCTCATCAATCAATCGGTCTAAGGTTGCAGGGCAGGCGAGCTGGGCGGGGAATTGGGGGGAGGAAGGGGGCGAATTGTCGCCCGAGGGCCGCGTGGCGAGCGAGCTTGCCTGGCCTGGCGCCGGCGCCGTCGAACGCCGCGTCGCCGTACCCGCTGTCCCCCGGAGTCATACCATTCCTAGGTGTGTATACTTTTCGCCGTAGTTAACTCTCCGGTGGGTGGTGAAGCAGGGACGGGGGGGCGTCCGCCTCTCGATGCTTCCATGAGACTGCCTACGTACGTAGGTACTACGCACGGCAGTCTGTAAGTGAGTGGGTGTGCGAGGCCAGACTCTAGTCCTCGACCGGGGCTTGCGCCAGCCCTGCTCGTTTGTTTCCCAAGATTGCCTTGTTGGGGACGGGGGCGTCGCCTTGCCTTGCCTGCCTGGCGGTAATGGTGGTGGTGCAACGACTTGCGCGTCCCTGATATTGCCTGCTGCCGCAAGACAGGTCGAGTGGTGTAATAGATGGCGACCGTAGCACAGGATGAGGTGGTGCGCCCACGCACGGCATTGCGAATCACGCAGATATATAAAAGACGACTGACTTTCCTCTCCTCTCGCACACCTACCTGGACCATCCCACTCTGCCTCTTCCCCATCTTATCATCATCAGCATCATCTTGCATGTCTTGATAACCCCAGAGTACTCAGCCTTATATATACACTTCTAAGCAACTCCTCCCAACATGGCCTCCCAAGACCAGAACCGGGCCAACGTGCCCTTCTGGGACTTCATCCAGTCCTTCGACCCGAACCGCGCCGCGGCCGCCGCCCCTGGCCAAGGCGTCGACCACCACGACGGCAACCCGCCCCCCTTCCCGCCCTTCATGGCCGGCTTCGGCTTCCCTTGGGGCACCGGTCCCCCTGGCCATCACCACGGCGGTCACGGCCCCCATCCTCCTCCGCCTCCGCCACCGCCCGGCCACCACGGGCCTCCCCACCCTCACCACCCCCCTCCTCCTCCCGGCTCTGGCTGGGACAGCGACTGGGACTTTGAATGGGGTCCCTGGTCGCATGACGACGAGGGCCAGTGGCCCTGGGGCCGGCGCGGAGGACGCCATAATCATCGCCACCACGGCCGCGGTCGTGGACACCCCGGCCGTGGACGCCGGCACGAGGGCAACACCGAAGGAGATGCCCAGCAGCAGGACGATGCCGCTGCCGCCCCTATCGACGTTGATGCTACCACCGCCACCGCCGAGCGCGCCGCCTCCGATGAGAAAGCCACCGGCTCCCCCGACACCATGGACCAAGACTTCCCCGACCCGGCCGAGGTCACCCCCGACGAGGACGAGGCCTCGCCGCCTCCCTACGGCGGGCCGGGCGGACCGTCCCACGGCCGCCGCGGCCACGGACGCTGCCGTCGCGGCGGCGGCTTCGGACGCGGAGCCTGGGGCCGTGACCACCCCTGGGGATGCCGCCGCGGCGGCGGGCGTCACCACGGCGCCTGGGGCGGCGTCGGCGGCAGCGCGCCGTTTGACTTCCAGGGCATGATGCGCGGCGTCATGGGCCACCCGTTTTTCCAGAACGTGCGCGAGCAGGCCCAGCGCTATTACACCGGCGCCGGCGCGGATAGCAACAACATGAACAACAACGGCGACGAGTCGTCCTCCTCCTCCTTCTCACCCCCCGTCGACGTCTTCAACACCACCGTCGCCTACGTCGTGCACGTGGCCCTCCCCGGCGCGCGCAAGGAGGACCTCGGCGTGACCTGGAACCCCGACCGCGGGACCCTCGACATCGCGGGCGTCGTGCACCGCCCCGGCGACGAGTTCTTCCTCGAGACGCTCGCCTCGGCCGAGCGCCGCGTCGGCCTCTTTGAGCGCAGCGTCGCCCTGCCCCCCGCCGCCGCCGGCGACTCCAACAACGCGCACCGCGAGGAGGTGGTCGTCGATGCGGACAACATCACGGCCCGCATGGAGGACGGCGTGCTCGTCGTCGTCGTGCCCAAGGTCGAGAGGGAGTGGACCGAGATTCGCAAGGTCGACATTGAGTGAAGGGAAAAGGGGAAGACCCCGTCCTGACTGCGTGCTCTGCTTGCTCTGTTACTACTTTGAACACTTTGACGGAATGATACCACGATATATTGCACCAAGAAAGACAGACACCTAGGTTCTTGTCCGCGATGCCCCCTGTTTTGGCACATGCTTTGTTGCCCCCTCGTTCTCGCCTGGACTTGCACCAAAACACACACAAAGGATACTTTAGTTAGAATACGGAATACAATAATGTGGTGGAATATGCTGAGCCCTCTTGCCCATCGTGACATTACTGAATGTGCCGGCGCCTTGTATGCCTTGCGCCCCGGCTCCTGTCCTGCCCCCTTAATAACACATCGAAGCCAGAACACGCCGTGTTCAAAACATTATGACACGCTGTGGCGTCACAGGCTCGCGTGTGTACAGAACAAGCCAACACAACTGCGCCGCCTAAACCTATGCTATGGGTATATGCTAGAATGTTAGATCAAGTATGTCTCATCGGTTGCGTCCATCGCGCTCGGCCAAGCCAAATAACCGGACGTGTGCCATGCCCAGGAATAATACAAAAGAAAGGGGCTGCAGGAAAATGCGACGACCATGAGGCCGATCCTCTACTGGCCGTGCGCCTCCAAAGAGCAAAGGCATCTTGACCCCAACCGGAACAAACTCCCAACATGTCGACATTAGTCATGACCGCGTCTTCTCCTTCGGCGCCTACCGTCCCTCGCAGCGCGCTCGAGCACGCCTGCCCGCGCGCCGCTCACTTGACCAGCTCGCTCGTCACCTCCTCCCGCACATGGTGGCACCACTTGAGTATGGCAGCTTCAAACTCCTGCCACACCTGAGGCCCGCTGTTCTGCGCTACCCCGAGGGCGTCCACCTTGAGCATCACCTCGAAGCGCAGCTCTGCGGCCTTGACCCAGTACCGCAGGTTGTCGGCGCACCGATAGGGCTTTTGCGTGTCCATGTGAAACGTCGGAATCGCGCCAAATCGCCTCCTAGACTTCTTGACCGCAGCGTTGTGCAGCCTGATCAGGCGGAGTCCGTTTTGCATCTCCTTGAGGAACGGCGTCGGTGCTTGAGCTGCCTCGGCGACGGGCGTCCACTCAGGGAGCGGAGGCGACTCCGTGTCCATGGACATGAGAAACGCCCTCTCCCTCTCCAGGTCCCGTCCTGACCAGTCTCCGCTCAGCCAAGCCCATCCGGCTTGCTCTGCCTTCTCCGCCGCCTCAATTTCCTCCTCCTTTCTCAGGATGTCAAAGACGCTCTCGATCCAGCCCTGCATGATCTTGATCTCGTCGTCCTTCATGCCACCCTTGAAGTTGCGCGTTGCCATTTGCTTCAGCGTTTCCATCACGGCAAGCAGATCTGCGCGGACCTGCTTCTCCGGCTTGATGGAATCGAGCCGGTCAGGCAGCTCGTGCGCCGTGTAGTACATCTTGGCGGCCCGAATGGCGAGGGTGACGACGTCGAGAATGTGCATGCCCTGCAGTTCATACCAGCCCTGCGTGTTCGCCGTGGGCATGTTGGGGTACTCGGACGGATGGGGCTCCTCCTTGAACACGCCAGCCTTGCGGTCGTCTACCTCCTTGAGTGACTTGGCGGCATCCTGCAGGCTGCTTTCCAGATCCGCCTTCAGTTCCACTATCGTGGGCGGTTTGGGGACGTGCGGAGACCTGTGGTGGTATGTGCTGACGGTTGGCGGGAGCATGCCAGGGTCCGATTCGGCGAAGCTATCCTCGAAATACTCGTCATCCATCTCCTCGAGCGGAGACTCAGAGTGGCCGGCAAGTTCCCTGTCGCCCCCGCCAAGATCCGGGCTGCCACCCATGGATGAATAGGACAAGTCCGCATCGGTCGCCACAACGGCGGGGGTGGCACCACTCAATCCCTCCAGGGCGGACATGTCCAAGGTCGCTCGCTGGTTCTGCTTCTTGCGCGCAAGTTGCCCACCTTTGCCGTCCAAGAGGCCGGTTCTAGCGAAATAATACTGCAGGTGCGCGATGCTGCCGAGGTTCATTACGCTCTCTCGTGACCTAGCGCTCGCTGCAAAGTATGTCGCCTGCGGGCGCACGTAGCCTCGGCGACGCGGCCTGCGGTCACCGCTGTTTGCGGTCTGTGCGGAGAGGTTGGACACATCTGAGTGTCGCGAGTGGAACGAGGCAGAGGAGTGTCGCGAAGTCAGCTCGCTGCCGAGGGAGTCTCGAGAGCCGACATCTGTTTGAGACCCGTGAGATGCGGAAGAGGCGGTTGAGACGCAGCGCGAAAGATCGGGACAGGCACCAATGGCGAGCGTCGGCGAGGTCTCGGGCGACGACGGCCGGCACAGTTGCTGCTCGTTTGCGGTGGTTGCCATTGCGAGGGGCTCCGGGTCCGAGTGTGCAAGGCCAGAACGGCCGTTCGTATGCGATGGTTCGGGGTGGACGTCTCGCGCGGACGGGTGGCTGCTTATACTCTCGACGTGGCAGTTGACGGACCAGCGGTGCTCGAAGACGAGGTCTTGGGTCGGAGATGCTGGCTGGATATAACGAGCGTGTGTAAAGAGAGGGGTTTCGACGCAGCCGAGGAAGGAGCCGCAGAGAGGTTGTGACTGGTATCGAGAACGGTGACCGACGTGTTTTACCCGCAGCGGGACTGAAGGATCGCCGTGGTCGCGGAATGCGGAGGCGAGAAATGATGGGCCTGGCGGGCGGTGCGCCGTCGCTGGGTGACGAAGATGTGCGGTTTGAAAGTGACAGATGATCCGAGGCAGGACGGGTTCCAAGACGTTCGGACCAAGTGGTGGAATCTTGCAGGTGACTGACTGCGTTACCTTGTCCGTATGGGGGAAGCAGGGGGTTCCTTTAGCACTGCAGCGTTTGGTTGGTGGGCGCCGCCGCGAGGATTCGAAATTGCGGCCGTCGCGCGGGCCGGCCGAAGGTGGAGGTGGGGGCAATTTGACAGCGTGAAACGGCCACCTGGGATCTGGAAGTCGGAGCGGTTGGTGATGGGGCAACCGGCCTGGTGGTGCTTGGAGTGTCGCGCGCGCGGTACGAAGAGGCGTCTTTAGATGCTCGGTGTGCAGCAGAGATCAAGTGGCGAACGCGCGGGCTCGTAGGCAGATAATCAGGGCGCGTTCGAGGACAGTGGCGAGCAGCGATGATGAATGATGGCGGATGCTGAGCTGAAATGAGATGAGTCGAGATACGACGTGACGCGAACGGTGTTGTGGCGATTGAGTGAGTGAAGCAGCCGTTGATGCGCCCGCTGGCGATGGCGGTTTACACCGGCGACGGGATCGAGGAGGCAGGAACGGTCGGGCGTGGATCGCCTCCTCCACGCCAAAAGAAGCAGGCGCGCGGAGAGTAGATGCGGCAGGCACGACCGGGCGGTCCGTAGAACAGACTCCGTCCCGACTCCTGACTTGGTGCCCCGTACCAAGTACCTTTGGACCTTGCCTGGAAGGTGCTTACTTCCAAGGTCAGGTTGCCACTGGCGATGCGCTCTTGCCTTGGGCGGCGTCGAAACAGGAGCGAGCAGTAATACGCGTAGCAGGAGCCGACAGCAGCAGGCAGGAGCAGCCGACGCGGGTTGCCGCGGTGCCCGTTTCGCCTTTATACCCCAGCTGATGGATGAGACCAAGCATAATGCCAATTCTCGCGGGAGCCACTCCTCCGCCCTGGATTCCCCGACAACAAAGCAATCGCGTCAGCGGACCCTCGCCCGGCAGCATAAAGTGAGTGGGATCGCAATACGTCGGTCGTCGGTGTTGGTGTCATATCCCAGGGCAACGCCATGGGGCCAGGCAGCGCCGCGCTCCGCGGCACTCATCTCATCTCCTCCCCCACCGCTCTGCATCTGGAGTGCCGGCTGGAATGCGTCTCGAGACCTCAACCACGCATCATGGGCCACGTTGGTTGCCACGACGGGGCCGTGGCGCTTCAAAGACATTTTTATAAACAGCTCGCTCCGCGGTCACATGGGAGCCACATCGAGGTCGGGGGAATATGCTCAACGGTGGCTCTGATCTCGAGGGGTCCGTGTCCGTGTAAGTCTGCACGTCTGTGGTGCTGGTACGGATGAATGGTTGACCCCTCTGACGCCGCTACAGACATGCGGGCATCTGGCAGATCAAGGAACGAAGCGCGTGGTCCAGAGTGAAGAGACGTCCCGATCGATCGACTGGCGCAAGTGGTGATGATAATACCAGTGTGCTGCCCAACGACGGTAGCTGCAGGCAGATGGCCTCGGGTCAGGACGACGTTCACGAGCATGCACCAAGGCGTCATGCACATTCCAGCGAGGCCGTGGTCGACATCAAGACGGACCACCCAACGTTACCCACTGCTCCGACCAGGGTCGAGGGACCTGCAGCCAACCGGGACGTGCTGGTGGCGAGCACTGAGACACCGCCGCGGATGACAAAAGGTACTGGGCAGAATCGCAATTTCGCGCAACATGATGGCGTCCCGAGGTGCGTGCAGGCCTTCACTTGATGCCCAAGAAGAAACATCGGCTGCCCCCAGGTCAGGAGCCGGACGGGGAAGCGGCGGCTTTCCCAAGCCAGGCCGCGCTTGTCAGGGTACTCAGCAAGGGGGCTGCTGTTTCGCTCTAATTGCACGCCAAAATCGAGCTTCCAGAAAAAATCCCCGTCCCGCGCAGGGTACCACTGGGTGCGAAGGAGCAGACCAGGAACGACGAATTACAGACTCCTTGGCCCCCTGTCAGGACCCCGAGGGGGAATGGTGGGCGATCTCAGGGCGGCCCAGGATCGAGCGCGAGCGTCCCCGAGGCTGGGTGTGCAGATTCGCCCAAATACTGCGCCTGCTACGAACGGCGACGGATTCGCTGGGGGGAGCCCTTTCTTACCCCGTTGCAAAGCAGCGAATGGTGTCGACCCGATCAGGCCAGACAGGCGACCTACGCTCAACACGTACGTAGTTGGTGACGCGACGGGCTAATGCGAGACGTAAGTATGATGCACAGAATCTGCCGGACGCGACTCGCCTGACGCGAGGACGACAGGACCGCGGCGCCAATAGCGTTGGCTGGTGGTGGTGTTGTCTCGCAACGTGCTTCTTGCGCGAGACGGAGCGAAGCGGGATGGTCTCAGCCCAGGGGGCCATTCTGGAGCACCGAAAAGTGCTTTGCACGGTAGCATAGCAACAGCGGGTGAGAGGCGAGGGAAGCGAAGCAAAGCAAAAGAGATGGGCTCGGTGGATGGCGTTTCAAAGACAAGTCACGGGCCGTTGGGCGCGCACAGGGGCCGGAGCCATCAGTCTGCCACACGCGCGAAGTAGTTCGCGATGACGGAGCAATGCTCCAAGCCTCCAACAAGAGCTTCTTCCTTCCCCTTGCTTGAGGCAGGTCCCGGCTCAGAAGCGACGTGGAGCTGCTGCACCAGCCGGCAGCCAGCAGCGAGGCGTCGTGATTAGCCTTGCGCCCAAACGACGCCCTGGAGCGCCTCGCCTCATCTAATAACCTTGGACCCCGTCCCCCGTTTCCGTTGTGCCGGTTCCCTTTCTCTCTTTTCCCACCCCTTCCTCTTCATTCCTTCTTTCTTGGCTGTTTGTGTTGCCGCGTTTTCGTTTGCGTTCTTGACCGATTCGCTGCGGCGCATCCTCATCAGGCATCCATCGTCGCCCGCCCGCGTCTTCTTTCACCTTCTGGTTCCCTGGGCTGGCTGGCCGGCTGGACCAGGTCTCCGCTGCACCACCGGACTGGTCAGGCTGCCGCGTCCTGCAGCTGGACCTCTCCCGCCCTGCACCTCAGTGTACCTCCCCAGGTAGGGTCCCCCCGGCACCGGCACCGACAGCGGCTTCTTGCAGCGCCCGGCAGCACTGCGCCTGCCGTTGCGACCCAAGATTCACTCATTCATTCATCGGCACCTCGTTTCCAGGCCCGACTGCCCGCTCGAGACCGCATCCCTCGCGGACCTTGCTCGAACTGGTCGCTCAACTGTTTCCGTACGGATACCGCAGCAGCGAACCCGACTCGTCGTCACTCACACTTCACTCGTCACGCCCATCAACCCCACCCTGCGCAGCACCCTTGCTCGAGGTCAGCTCATCACTTTAAAATCACCAGCCAACAGGGGATCCGTCCCGCGTTTCGGCGCCTGTCTCGCCTGTGTCGTCACGGCCTCGGCTCGCCCATCAGGCTCCAATCGAAGCGAAAGGCAGTCGAGGAGGACGGCTATCCGGCCAGCACCTCCCGCGGCGCAGGCAGCTCCATGAGCGAGGGCATCAGGGGCAGCCCGCAGCGCCATCCATCCATTGGGACCCGATAACGAATACCCCTTGCCTGGCCTCTCCACATGTTCTATTACCCTTTATTACGAGTATAACATCGACCAGAGCCCTCCTGGAAAGTGCAAGGGACCCGACGGCCACCTCTCTGGCAGGGAACGAGACGATCCGACGCGCGGGTGCTGCACTGCAACAGCGGGCGCGAGAGCTACAGCAACCGCCCTAGCTACCTACAGTACCTACCTACCACCTACAGCAAAAGCGACGCCTGCCCAGCGCCCCCGCCCCCTTGGAGGACCCGCCGCGCGCGCCACTCAGCGGGCCAAGTCAGGAACCCGAAGGCGCCAGCGCCAAAGAAAAACCCACCTCACCACCGGCACCAGTGGCCCAGCCCCCGCCCCGCTTACCCTCCCACAGGGTTCAAGGGCACCAAGGCACCAAAGCTTCCCAGGTTCTCGTCGCCCGCGGCTCGTCGCCAGCCCGGCCGGCTCCATCAGCCACCCCCAGCCGTCGCTGTCAGCCGCCGCCCGCCCCCCAAAGCCGCGTCCAGCACACACCTACCAGACCCGATTGTCGACGCGTTGGAGGCCCGACTCCGACTATGAACGCCCGCACCGAGCGGTCGCCTGCTCTGGACCTGGCTCCCGCGAGCACCGACACCGCGAGCACCGACGACGACGGCACCACCGCAGCCGTGTCCGTCGTGGGTCTTTCCGCGCACAAACCAGACGACCGCCGCCTCCACCTCGACGACGACGCGGTCCAAGGCACCAGCCAGCTACCCCGAGATGCCGGCAACCAGGCCCTGAAATCTGCCGACCTAGCCAGTGAGGTTGCCTGCCTCCTAGCAGTTCCACCACGTGGCGCCACCAACGCAACCGCAGCAGCAGCAACAGCAACAGCTCCCGCGCTCACCGCGTGCCAGGGAGCTCACATCCTCGTCCACGACCAAGACACCTTCATCGCTCCCGAGCCGACCGCAGCGTCCCCGCCTCATCAGAACCCCGACCTTTACGGGCCCTTCCACCACGATCCCTTGGACCGCGACTCGACCCCCGTCCCCTTCGACACGCCTGCGCTCAGCCGTACGACAACAAATAATACCTCGAGGAGCGCAAGTCGGGGCAGCTTGACAGCCGGCGCGACTGGCTCCGTCTTCTGCGCGACCCCATCCGCGGACAAGGCCACGACGGCCAACGCGACCGCCTTCAACCACAATAGGGGGCACCCCGCCATTGCCCGCCCGTCGTCCCAGCCCCAGCAGCTCCACGACCATCAGCGCCCACCCTCTGCCGTCCGCAAGACATCACCTGGCCTGGCCGCCAGGCTCAAGGCATTGGGCTTTGGCGCCGCCAAAAAGCCCCCTCCTGCGCCGCACTTTGACAGCGTTGGGCGCCTTGACGAACAGCAACTACGGCAGCTCGATCAGAAGCACCAAGCGGCTTCCATCGCCTCCGTCATCGCCAGGCGCGGCCGGCCCTGGAAAGGTGTCGGCGCCGCAAACACCTCAACGACCTCGCTCGATTCTTCGGGACCCCCTACCGTCGCCGCTGAGTCCCCTCAGCTGCCCGAGATCCAGACTCCAGAGCCTCTGGCCATGGACACACAAAAGTACCGTCTGCCGGACCACACCAACGGTAATGGCACAAAGGTGACGCTCGACACTCGGCGTGAGCACCTCGAGCGGATCGCCCACCCCCCGTCCCCCCGAGACATACACCAGCCGCCACCGCCGCCACCGCCAAAGGATACACCGCCGTCCGCGGTCACGCCGCCAGCGGTCGCCTCTCCCAGCGAGTACACCCCTGGACTTAGCTCCTACTTTACACCAGGCCACACCCGGCCAGGATCCATTTACACCCTGTCTCGCGCCTCATTCGCCAACCAACTTGCCCAGTTGACGTCCCTGCAGCTTCCCGACGCGGAGACGTTGTCTAGTAAAGTGTCCGCCATACCGACTGCCCAGCTCGCCTCCAAGGCACTCATCAACGCCGCCGATCAGATTAGAAGCTGGATCTTCAAGGCGCAAGAGGTCATCGGCGGTCTCGACAGCGAAGATGACGTTGAGTGGGCGGCCGCTGGTGGCCGTGAAGGCCTGGAGGAGGTCGAGGCCGCGATCTCCCGATTCGAGGAGCTCATCAATGCATACGTCAGCGCCATCGAGGAGCTCCAAGGCCGTGATGACATCTCCAACGTTCCCTCCGAAGACCTGAAACGCGCCGTGAGCCAGATGGAGTCCATTATCGATGAATGGGCGAAGATTCGGGCCACTCTCCACAGCGTTCGCGGGCAAGTGGAAATTGCCATGGAGTGGGAGGAACTGTGGGACAACGTCTTGGGCGACATTCAGGGCGAGATGGACGAGCTCAGCCGGCTGGTGTTCGAGATGGAGGAGCGCCGCCACAAAAGCATCGTGGCAGCCGCCAGCGGAGACAACGTCGACATTGGCGATCTCGAGACCATCGTCGAGGACACGCCCGCGCCGGGCCCGCGACTGCAAGCCCCTGGCCGACTCAGCCTCCCTCCGATGAGCCCCGGCTCACCCGACACGCCGACCTTGTCTCAAGACGACTCCAGCCTCCTGGCCCTTTTCGCGAGGATGCAACCGCTGAGAGCATCACTCGACTTCCTACCCATGCGACTATCCGTATTCCAAGCGAGGGCCGAAAGATCGTTCCCGACTGCTTGCGACGAACTCGATATGCGGCAGGACGGCCTGAATGCCAGCTACAAGAAACTGGAGAAGGACGCCGAGTCTCTCCGCAAGGAACTGGGTGAGGATCGCTGGGTCATCGTCTTCCGCGGCGCCGGCCGGCAGGCGCAGAAGATGCACGAGTCCGTCCAGCGCTCGTTGCTCAAATTTAGAGAGGCTGTAGACGCCGGCCTGCATCTGACGAATCCCCCGGCCATGATGAAGAAGGTGGAAAGCTACGAAGCCAAAAAGACTCACTACGGTCCCGCGATCGAGAGGGTCCTGTCCATCATCGACAAGGGCGTTCAGGAGCGCCTCACCGTCAACGGGGAGATTCTGCGCCTTCACAGCGACATGCAGGCCCGGTGGGAGTCTCTCAAGGAACAGATGCGGGAGACAGATGCCGTCGTCGAGGAGATGCACGCCGACAGACGCGGCGGCCAGCATCTTCGAGACTCGGTCTCTAGCATGCTATCGAACGATAGGTCCACGACCGGGAGCGGCCGTGAGACGCCTGGCAGCTCGCCGCCCTCTTCGGTCATCATGTCCAGCCTCGGTTTCGACCCTCGCACTCCGCAGCCGCCGGCCAAGGGGAGATCTCCTCGTGCTGGCTCCGTCCCTCGACCAGCCGGGCGGCGACACTCGTCCCTGCCTGCACCGACGTCGTATCAGTCCAAGAGGAAAGCCCCGCGGCTGTCCACGATCGCTAGCTCGTCTACCGTCACTCCCGTTCCTGGGGGGCCGACGCCACGCCCAGGGTCGACCGTGGGCCATCGCCCCCCGTGGAATGGATCCACCAACGTCAGGACCCTAGACACGGGTCACAACTTCAAGCCCATGAGTCTCACGACGCCAAGCCCATACGCTCGGACACCAAGCACGCAGCGATCTGTGTCCGCCGTCACGCCCTCCACTGGTGGCTCGAGACTGCCCACGTTCCGGAGCAGTGTCGGGCGGGCTGGCTCGGAACCTCCAACGACCGGTGACACGCCCTCTCGAACCAACCATTCGCGCCTGTCGTTCCGCGAACGGCTCGCCTCTCCTGGCCCCTATTCCCAGCAAACCGTGAGCAAGCCACGGCTCTCAACCCAGGGCACTACGACGAGCTTGCCCACCAGACGCCATGCGTCGGTGCAGCCGTCGGGGTCCGAGTCGACGGTCGAGGACAGCCAACCGCGCCCAGCCAGCTCCCTGGCATCCTCATCGCGCCGAAGCTCGCTGCTCCCAATGCCCAGGGGGAAGAAGGAGGGAAGCACGGGCCGTGACAGCCCTCAGTCAGCTGGTGGCGCTCGCTCCACGGCCAGTCGTTCAGGTTTTCGCAAGACGACGCCCATCGATTCGAAAGACACGAAACCAAGGTGGCGCCATTGACCCTAATTGGCCCGCCGATTTCGCAGCCCTTCCTTCGGGCATGCAGCTGCGTTGCATATCAGATTTTTGAGTCCCATGTATATACCTGCGGGTCAGACAACTGACCGTGCGCTTCTCTTCTTCCTCTTCACGACGTCATTTGACCTGTTTTACAGCGCGGCGCATCAGGCGACGATGGCCGGCACGGCGAAAGGAGTCTGGGATTCGTCGAATCCAGCGTCCTTGGACATCTCTGGTCTCGCAGCGACAGACCTTCCCTTGCACGCCCCACAGCTTCTGCTTCTTTTTTGTTGGCAGCCGCCCACGCAATGTTTCCGACACATTCTCTCATGGACCCCCGTTCTGTCACTCATGCTTCTCAGGGATCGTGGCGAGGCGCTTTGTATGCTAGGTGCGGGAGGAGCGCCATGATGGGACGACGTGTGGAGATACCCCGAGGCGAGTTCTTGGCCATGTTTTCTTTTCTGCTAGGTAGTCGGCGGTAGCGAGTTGCTTGAAATCAATTGGAATCAAACGCACGCGTCAACGCGGCCCGCTCTCATGCTTGTGTCCCACGCGATCTGCCGGTGACTGGTTGCTGCGTGACGAAAGGGTGTGTGACTGCTTCAATGGGGTATTGCATTTATATATTCGTGAGTCTTATGCTATGTTTGCGCCTGATGCGGTGCCGCCGAAAGTCTGTAAAAGAGGCCACGCTGCGCCGATACTCCTGCATCGTGATATAAGTCTCCTCGGAGCGCCACTAAATGCCGACCTCACCACAACTGGTCTCGACCCGCCCCCGAGAGGCACATAAGATGCCAGAAGGCCAGTTTCTAGCATGAGTCGTTTGCTCCATCAATGGACCCTGCTTGGCCAGGATTGCGTGTGAAAGAGAAAAAAGATGGCTCCGGCGGCGCACTGCACGCGTGAGTACCGCCACACTCACATTGGCATCAGCCCGATGCCGCCGCCAGACTTCTTGACGATCTTGCCGTCCCGCTTGCTCCCGCCGCCGCTCCCGCTCCCGCTGGCCGTCGCCCACGACGATGGCCCCGCCGCCGACGACCCGCCCGACTTCCTCCCGAAGCCGCCGCTCGCCTTCCGCTTAGACGGCACGCCGCCGCCCTTCTTCTGCCACTTCTTGCCCGAGAATCTCCTGTTCCCTCCGCTCTTGTACGACGACTTTGGCCGGGAATTGTTCGCCGACTGTTGCTGCTGCTGCTGCTGCTGCTGCTGCTGGCTGTTCAGCCCTTGCAGCCTGTCGTGAAACGCCTGAACCTCGGGTCGCGGCCTCTGGTTGAAGTAGTGCGAGTCCTCGGCCTCGGCCATGTCGTCGTCCATTTCGATGTCGGAGCTGATCAAGTCGACAATCTCCTGGTCCTCGCCCTGGTCTTGGTCGGACTCTCCGTCGACGCCAACCGTCTGCTGGTAAAAGTCGTAGTGCTTCCGTAGCAGCGGCAAGAGCCTAGGCCCGTGTTCGCGGACCTTATCCGGGTCGATGCCGGGGATGCGGGCCATCTGATCGAGCGTAGTCGTCCACTTGATGGCCATCTGTCGAAAGTCTCGTTCCGTAAAGAGCGGGCGCCGGAGTTCCTTCTTGTTGCGGATCTGCTCCTCCACCTTTTGGGCTTCGAGCACGAACCCATTGACCAAGTCTTGGTGGAGTTCTGGAAGATCCTCGAGCTGCCTGCCCGGAGCAGGCATCGCAGCCCTCTTCGCCGGGGGCTTAGCTGGTCGATGTTGGGGTAGTGGGGCAAACGCCTCGTCGTCGTCATCGTCGTCATCGTCATCATCATGCATGTCGTCGTCCGATATGACAAAGCCGTCGTTCCTGTACCCATGGGTGGTGACGGGGAACTCGTCTTCATCTTCGCTCTCCAGCGCTCTCGATCGTCGCTTGCGCCTCTCAGCTGGGGATGACACATACGTAGACTGGATCGTCGCGTTCTCCTGGTCCTTTGCTTTCTTCTTCGATGTCTTCTTTGCCTTGGACTTGGTCGACTTGGAGCCCTTGTCGTCCGTCACCTCGACGGTGAGCATGAGCTTGCGCTGGCCCGTGAGGAACAGCCGCGCGGTCGGCCCCATTTGGAGATATTGAATGGCCATGCCGTAATTGCCGACCACATTCTCCTCGCGAAAGGCCTTCTCCGCAGACAAGCGGTCGATGACACGAATGACCTCGTGTCTCTTCATGTCCCGTGCCATGCCATATTGATCAGTTGAGTTCCTCTGCTCATTGGCTGGATACTTTTTGCCCGTCAAGATGTCGGCACACTGGTTCGTTGTGAGGCGCCTCTGATTCTGGACGACGCGAATGGCCGCGATGGCGTACTCGGAAACATCCTTCTGCTCGAAGACGAGCCCGGCTTGGCAGTTGTCGCACGACTGGTGGCATTGCGAGGGCGTGAAGTCTTCTCCGAAATAGCGAAGGATCTCTGTGCGGCGGCAGTCCGACTTGTTATCACAAAAGGCCGTGACGCGGTTGAGCATCGCCATTTGCCGCTCAATCTGCTCCGCGTTTCCATCTCCATCCGCAATCAATTTCTTGAGGACTCTTATATCCCCCTTGCCGTAGAAAAGAATGCAGTCGGAGGGCTTGCCATCTCTGCCGGCTCGGCCCGTTTCTTGGTAGTAGCCCTCCAGGCTCTTGGGAAGGCCGTGGTGCACCACGAATCGGACATCTGGCTTGTCGATGCCCATGCCGAACGCTATCGTTGCCACAACCACCTTGACTGATCCCTTCTGCCAAGCTGTCTGCACCGCAACCTTCTCGCTCGGTTCAATCGCCGCGTGGTAGTGTCGTGCCGTAATGCCATGGTCACAGAGCGCCGACGCGACATTTTCGGCCTGCTTTCGTGATATGGTATAGACGATGCCCGTGACGCCTGGATATTTACTGTTGATCAGGGCGGCAATCTTTTCGGTTGCGCTAGCGTTGGTGCCCTTGGGCCTGACCTCGTAGTAGAGGTTCGGTCGATTGAAGCTCTGCGAGAAGACCTGGCAGTTAACCATGCCGAGGTTGTGTTTGATGTCGACAATGACGTTCTGCGTCGCCGTGGCCGTCAGGGCCATGACGGGGACGTCGGGAAACTTCAGCCGGACCTGTCCAAGAGTCTTGTAGTCGGGTCTGAAGTCGTG
The DNA here is from genome assembly GCF_023168085.1 of Purpureocillium lilacinum. NCBI lineage: Eukaryota > Fungi > Ascomycota > Sordariomycetes > Hypocreales > Ophiocordycipitaceae > Purpureocillium > Purpureocillium lilacinum. The sequence goes on from NW_027072112.1 coordinate 2,074,188, forward strand.
TCCCCACTGGCTCACGCAGTGAGCTTCGTCAATGACGAGCCGTGCAAACTTGCCCCGGCGATACAAATTCTGCATTGCGTTGTTGAAGGCCGCGTTCTTGCTCACCATCTCTGGCGTGACGTATAACAGCTCAATGAAGTGCTCTGGGCTGCGCTCATTGAAAGCGCTCATCACCTGCCTCTTGTATTCCGCAGAACACTCGCCATTGAACGCCACAGCTTGGATGCCGAGTGCCTTCATGTGATCGACCTGATCCTGCATCAAGCTGAGAAGTGGGGAGACCACAATGGTCACGCCCCTCGTCTTGCCGCTTCTTACCACTGCAGGCAACTGATAGCACAACGACTTGCCTCCGCCTGTTGGCATCAGCACGAATGCATCGTTGCCAGACAAGGTTGCGTTGATGGCTTGCAGCTGGTTTTGCCGGAAGCCCTTCATCCTGAACCGGTCCTTGAGCATCTTTTGAACCTCTGGAGACCATGAGTGCTTCATGAGCTCGGGAGGGATGCTCAGATCGGGGACAATAGGCGCGGCCTGTCTCTTGGATGGTGTCCGCCCTCTGGCAACGGGCCCGGCATTTCCAGATGTTTCGGAAAAGACTTGCCGCGATCCCACGGACTCGCGCGTCTCGCAGTCCCGTACAAGCGCAAGCATTTCGGCGTCATCTCCAAAGTCACTGAAGTTATCGCTGGCCAGGTGTCCGTGTGTCTTTGGCGCATGATGGCGAGCATCCGAATGAGTTTTTCGATGCTGCAGTGTAGGTAGATGTTGCACGTCCGGCTCGTCAACCTCAGAATAGAAGTCCTCCGCGGCAGCGATGTCTGCGGCAGATTCCTCAAACTGAGGAATCATAGAGGGCCTCACCTGAGGCCTACTCGCGGCTCGTGAATTCGTAGGGGGCTCTCGCGGAAACGGCCGTGTTGTCGTATCTTCACCCTCATGAGATATCAGGCTACTTCTCGGCATGCTCGGGGCTGCTTGAATGGGTTGGTTCCAGGCAGGCGATTGCGATGCCCCGGCCATTTGGGTCTGGTGAATGACCTGCGTGCCCACGGGGACATTGTTCGGCGATACTTTGGATAGCCGCGAGGTTTCATGGGAGTCGACGGATGGTGATTGCGTGCCGAAGACGACAGGTCCTCCCCCACTGCCCATGCTTCCAGAACTGGGCCCGTGGGCAGGCTGAATGAAGGAGGATTCGCCCAGGCCAGCGTCAGTGATTATTCGATTCAATTCATCCTCTTTCTGCTCAACCACCTCTGTAAGATCGTCGAGCTGGACCTCGTCATCCTCTGTGTCGAGCCCATCTGCGTAGGATTGTGCGATCCGTTTCGCCAGTGCCTCTCGCTGCCCACAGAGGTCTGTGTAAGAACCCATGGCGTCGCTGAGATCTTGTATTGCCTTTTGCTGCTTGATCAGTCGCTCCTTTTCAGCCTTGACCTCGTTTCGCCTTTCTTTGGGCCACCGCTCATTGATTGCGCGCATGAAATCTTGTCCGTTTTGCCGTATCCGGGACTCGATCAATGCATGTCCCGTCGCGAGAGCCTGAGGGTTTTCAGACAAGTGAGAAAGCAGCTTGGGAGACTGACTCGCAGAAGATGGGCCGTGGTCAGGAGGTGCCATCAGGTCGTGCCGGGGTTCGCTCCCATGCCCATTCCTGGAGTCATTTCCGATAGATAATATTAAGGAATCCAGCCCAGAGCCCCGAAGCGGTGAGGCGGCCCGCGTTGTTGATGTATCGAGCCGTCTCGAAGATGCCTCCAACAATACAGGGACTGCTTCCAGGCTGGATTTAGGGTGGGATTCTCTGGATGAGCGCGCGGTGATGTTGTGAGAGGGCGGCGTGACGAACTCATCTTCCGAGTCTGGTATATAGTCACTTCTTTCGGCTGGCCGAGGTCTGCTCACTTCGAAGTGTCCTTCGTCCTCAGAGAAAAAGTTTGGTTCGGGGAGAACGCGTCGCTTTTTGCTGCTTTCTGATGGCCGTGGCGTGCTTTTTGTCGGTGTTTGATTCATCCCGGCCGCCTCACGTCTATCAGCCGCCCGCTTAGAAGGCGACGACATAACTTGGCCAAGGCTCGGAATGGAATCGGTCGGCTTCTTCGTCACGGAGTCAGACTCCCCAGGCTGGCCCGGAGGCTGTCTCGCATGCCGCTGTTTGATGCTGCCTGTGACCCCAGGTCGACGCGCCGACGATCTGTTCCCTGGGGTTGCCGCGGGAGGGTCGGTTCCAAGAACGTGATATATATCTGGGAAGCTGTCGTCGTGGCCAGATTCTTCCTGGGTGATGCCGTCACTCTTTCGTTTTTTCGAGCTCCTTGAAGAGGGTAATGGAGACCATGTGGCTGTCTCGTCGTCCCAGAGGCGTACGTCTTCGCCGAATTCGAGCGATTCCGCAGAGCCAATTGTATTTTCTGTCAGATCCATGCATTCAAGACCGTCGGCATCGAAGTCGGACAAGTCGATCTTGAAGTTTGGGGATTGGTATCGCTTGGATGCGGCCTTGGATGGAGAAGAGCTCAACTTGGTTCGGGATGCCCTCGAGGCGCCTATAGTTGTCAGACCCTGCTGCGCCCTGGGATGCCTGCCGCACGCACCTGCATCTTGGCGGGACCTGTCTTGTCCGTCATTCGTGGCAGCCGGCGTAAGGGGCTGTTGCTCTCGTTGAGATACCAGTAGCGGCTTCTTCGACTTTGTGGTTGAGGTCATCCGCCCCATGCTGTGATCCTCCACTGTGACCTCGTAGGTGACGGGCAGAACATTCGCGGCGGGCCAGGCCAGGTCGCGCGCTGGCCCCAACGGCGGGCGATTGGAGGCCGGTCTGTCGGCTGCAGGGGCTCGCGGTGGAAGAGGTTGCGATCCCGCGCCCTGCGACTGCGACGCCTCGAACGAGCTGGGATCGGTGGTGCTCGGGAACGAATGTGCGGGCGGCTTGGTTAACGCGATGTTCTGCAGCAGCCAGGTGATGTGCTCCGAGAGATTGTTCCGCGTCATGAAGCCGGCTATTGGGTTCCAAGTCGTTGGGGGTCCTCAATTCCGTGCGACATTTGAGGATTCGGGCGTTCTCATGCCGTGGTGAAGCTGCTCTGTAAATGTTGGCTTGTTGTCACGGCGTGAACGACCGAGCACGATGGCGGCGGAGGCGCCAGGCGCCGCACCTTCCCGCGTACCGCGTTTGTTAGTCAGCGGATGCGTGCTCACGTGACCTGCACGCCAAATTGAATTTCCTAATCGGGCAACCAAGCCATTCAGTGCCAACATGGCCGAGGGCGAAAAATCCATGGCGAAGTGACACGCCCTCTGGCGGCGGCGCCGTCGGGCTTGTTCAAGGACGAAGTTGCCTTGCAATCATTCACTGTATAGGGGGATCTGTATCTGCTACGCGGCTCCTGTTTGCCAAATTGAAGCGGCCAGGCGATGAGCCGAGCGGCTCAGGCATCTGAGCAAGATGCCGCATTAGGTCAACCCACTGACGAGCCTCAATCATCGTCTTCATCAGCGCACCGACTCGTCGATGATTGGATATATGATGTCAGAGCTGCTCAGACCGGGCGTCGCGGTGCCGCCCCGGGACAGCGGCTGTCGGTGCACGGTGGGCCCATCCGACTGGCGGGTTACCCGCCCAAGCCACCGGCCGGTGTGCCGAGCCGTTCGGCAGCCGGCCGGGCCCCACTCCGGAAGGGCTGCCCTGGGCCAGACGTGATTGGGCGGCATCGCCGGATCTGTCAAGACTTTTTTCGCTTTGCCCCTTCGCCTCCCCGAAAACCGCACCGGCCACGTAGAGAGATCGTTTACGATCGCCGCAGCCGAGATTGGCTGCTTGCCGCAGAATGAGTCAAACACATCGTCACCGTTTCAGGTTCAGCGTCTGTTGAGCGTCCGAGACATGAGCATGGGTTGCTTTGCGCTCTTGAATTCTTACAAGAACCAGGCCAGTTTGAGTACAATGACAGAGTCGGGCTCCCAGTCAAAGCCATCGCGCCAAAACTGAACTTTCTGCCCGTCGTTTTGATGACTGCCGCCCAAACCCGAATTCTCGAGCACCGTCCAAGTTATTTGCTGTCTCACCGCCACGAAGGTCACAATCAAAGGTGCGGGATCACGCGCCGGTTGATGCCTGACTGACTGGCTCTGACGAGGAGTGCAAACCCAACGCTTGGCGATCCCGGAGCTGAAGCGGAGCTGAAGCCAAACAATGAACGCACTGTTTCACAAGATAGATCTCTTTTGGCTGTGGTCGTCTGTCGTGTCGGGAACAGGCGGCGAGGACGTTCATGGGACGAATCGGGCGCGACGTAGAGTTTGCCAAGTGGATCGGAGGCGCCCGCAACCGTCCCGTCCAAGCCTGCCGGGGGTCCTTGGCGCCGTTCGACGACGGCTGTCGGCTCCGATCTGACGGCGCGCAAAGCCGGGCCATGGCTGTCACACTTTGTTTGCCGCCCAGCCCTCTGACACTTATAGCACTCATTTCCCTCTCACGGTGTAGCCGTATGCATACCTCCTGGCCTCAACTCTGCCCGGATTTCTCTTCTGGGGCACTTCCATGACAGCGACAGCATAAGCACGATGCCGTCCACTACTGAGGGTCACAGCGTGACTGAGAAGTCTACACGGCTATCGACACCAGAAACGAGTCGGACAGACGTTTCGCCCGCCGCCAAAGCGTCCACGACAAGCCGCGTCGCCAACCACCTCACAGAAGATATCCGGTCCTCCGCATTTGCAGAGCTGCTCCTCGTAGTTCTCACCTTTTGTACCGGCATGCAAGGTAGATGGGCATCCTTGCCATGGGCCATTCCGCTCGTGACTGACAGGACTTACAGATGCCACAACATTTCCCGACTACCACTGCTTTGCCTCGAACCAGACCGGCAACACCGTGTTCCTCTGCCTGGCTCTGATTATGCCGCAGCTCAACGGGGAATCCTTCATCACCTCGAACATCGGCATGGCTCTTGGCCTCTTCCTCGGGGCCGGGTGGCTGACCGGCCAACTGAGCCACATCATCGGTGCTCGAAAACGATGGTGGCTCATTCTGTGCAACTTTGTGCAAAGCTGCTTCGTCTTGGGAGCCGCAGGCATTCAATACCGCTATGGCGTCGAGGACCGGGGCTCAACAGCACTCGCAGTCGTCGGCTTGCTGGCGTTCGCCGCTGGAAGCCAGGTTGTCCAGTCGCGGAGTCTTGCCATGACCGAAATCAGCACGGCCATGGCGACGGCAGCCTGGGTCGACCTCCTGATTGATCAAAAGCTCTTCGCTCCGAAGAATCGGCCACGCACACGGCGCATCGCCTTTTTGGTATCCCTGGTTGTGGGATCCCTTATCGGTGCCGTCATCTATCGGGAGGTGGGCTCTGCGACCGTCATTGTTGTTTCCGGGGCGGGAAAGCTTCTCGTAACAGTGTTGTATGCTTTTTCACCCGCGGAGAAGAAGCAGAACGAGTGCTCGTCGCCTGTATGAGAGGTTATGGGGATGGGCGGAGGCATCCTTTACGACGGCATATGAGGTTTCCATTAGCATGGCACGGCACAGCGCTATATTTGTTTTTCTAGCATGGCATGGCATGGCATCGCTTTCGGCGCAAGGCATAAGAATTGGGTTAGTCTCTGGTGACAAGCGTATGTTTGGCACAATGACAGATTTTACCGCACTTTGGATGATTCTGCGGCACCTCTGAATCGGGAACTGCCCGTTTGGGCGGGCTGCGATCGTGACAGGTCCATCTCGAAGGAGGGGCGAGCTTCTGCCTGGCGGATAATTCCACGTCGAGGATGCGCCGCCACTCGAACCACTAGTTTCGACAGTCGGCGATGCGCGAAACAGAGTCTCTGTGCGTGAGCGAGATGGATGGATTGGGGCGACGTCAAGCGAGTGGCTGGTGCGGGAAGTTGGGGAAAGGTCTGTGGTCCTCGGTTCCGAGGATGGCGGCTTGGGCCAGTGGTCGCGTCTCCAGTCTCCAGGCACCAGAGCGGGGCACGTACAGGGAGTCGGTTGGAGATCACGGGGTCTCGCGTGCACTGGGACCCTGGATTTTAGGCAGCACAGCCCCTGGAGGCCCTGGAGGCGCGTCGCTCGCGTCCAAAGGAAGGCGCCACCAGTCCTCGGTCCCCGGTAGCTGAAATGCCTGGCGGAAGGCACGACCAGGCAATGGCCCGCATCGTGCACCATGGCGATTCACGATGTTCCCAACACGGACGGTGTGGGCTCCTCAAGGCACACACACACACAGATTCTCCCCTCTTCACAATGTATAAAACAACACTCAATTCCTCCCCTCGTTGAGTCTTGTCGTCCTCGTCCTCCAACCCATCAAGCAGCTCGCCACGTCGTTGAATTACAAGCCGCCATATCCCCGCCTTCCCGAACGCCACGGCTCCCACACTATTGGCCTTAGCCTCTTGTCCCTCGTACGGCAGTTCTCAGCCGCAGTGTCCCTGATTATCTCGCATCATCGTCTTCACTCTAAACTTCTTTAACGGTCGTCATTCTCCATTCTGTCCTTTTCGCCTGTATCTTCTATCGCAGCAGACCTCCAAGATGGCCCCACTGAATCTCCCAGAGTTGCCTGCTCCTCACAAGGAGCTGGCCAAGCATATCGCGCAGCACCCAGAGCAGACCGTCGAGGACATCATGGCTCCGTATCGCAAGTACGAGGCCCGTCTTCGGGAGGTTTATGCCCAGGATCGCCAGAATCCGGCTCTGGATGATCCTTACATCAATGTCGTGCCCCTGTTCACCGATGATACCAAGCACATCACCACACGAGCTCGGGACTTGTCCCAAGAATCGCCCGAGCAGCAGTCCAAGTACATCATGGTTCTCCCAGAAGACAAACGCCGTGCTCATGGCTCACCTGCCACGGTCGCCGACTTGAACGAGTTCCAGCACAACTTTGGTGTCTTCTCCGAGTCGTCCCTGGTCGAATTGGACTGGAGCAATGTGGTCGCAGCAGGCTCATCTGTTGTCAATTGCCTCCTGCCCGTTCCCGAAGACTTCAAGTCATCGAAGCGGAAGCTCCGTGAGTACTATCATGAGAAGTTTTGTCCTGCCTCCGACGTCGACCTTTTCTTGTACGGTCTTACGCACGACCAAGCCATTGAGAAGATCAAGCAAATTGAACGCGCTATCCGAGACGCTCTGCTCAACGAAGTCACTGTTGTCCGTACCAAATACGCCATCACGATTGCCAGCCAATACCCAGTGCGACATATTCAGGTTGGTCTCTGAAGCCGATGCCTACCCCGGGCCAAAGCTAACGATACAAGATTGTTCTTCGTGTCTACAAATCCATCAGTGAAATCTTGACCGGCTTCGATATTGACGCCGCCGGCGGTGCCTATGATGGAAAGCAAGTATACGTGACGCCGCGAGCTCTGGGTAGTTTCATCACACAGATCAACCATGTCGATCTCTCTCGCCGGAGCCCCTCTTACGAGAATCGCCTGTCCAAGTACTCCCACCGCAACTTTGAAGTATATTGGCCTGAACTCGATCGATCCAGGGTTGATCCTACCATCTTTGAGCGAAGCTTCCAACGAACGCTTGGTCTGGCCAGACTGCTCGTCCTCGAGCGCCTCCCCACCAACTCTGCCCGAGAAGCGTACTTGAATAAGAGACGCATGGAGCGCGGAAGACCAGCCAGGCACACCAACAGGTTCCCCATCAGAGGCAACATCAAAGATTCGCACGAGGATGAAGTTGCCGACTGGTTGTCCGAGGAGGACATTAGCAACTACCACACCTTCACGGTCCCATATGGAGAAAAGTTCCACGCGAAGCGCATTGAGAAGCTCTGCTACACCAGAGATCTCCTCCTCAATGCCGAGTGGAACCAGTCCAAGGATCGTGAGGTCTATCTCCACCGACACCCAGCCTTTTTCGGCCGGGTCGAAGATGTCATCGAGGACTGCTGCGGATTCTGCCCTAAGCCTGTTACACCTGAGGAAATCGAGGTGGCCGAAAAGGAGGCTGAGATTTATATATCGGGCAAGGTGTCGTTTCTTATTGACGACCCTGGACGCCAACAAATTGGGTCTTTCAACCCCTTGACCGAGCAGGATTGGACCGACATGGCTTACGTTGGCAACACTGCGAGATTGTGTCAGTCCATCGTCGATGGCGACATTGACGATGTCCTCAACTGGCTGTCTCAGGAAGACGCAGACCCCAACAAACGCGACTACACCGGCCGCACACCGCTCCAACTTGCAGTCATGGCTTCGACACCTGAGGTCGTCAAGTGTCTGGTGGACCACGGTGCTCGTCTCACAGCAAGGCTGGCAGACGGCAAGACTGCTCTTCATCTTGCGGCTTCTCGAGGTCAGACCGAAATGATCAAGATACTGATGGAGAAGAGCATCGAGAATGAAGAGGCCGAAGAGGAGCGGCAGGCAAGGCGCCGTAAGGCGATCGGCACTACGAAGCCTGACGCTGGAGAAACGACACGAGAAGCCGACTCCGACTCTAACGGCTCTGACGACTCTGACGACGCTGACGGCTCTGATGGCGAACTTATCGACGATACCAAGACAGAGACCGAGGTTCAGTCGCTTGCCACAGGGTCATTTGTCAAAGTGAAGAAGGGCGATGGTGACGAGAACGGCGACGATGTGGTTTTGGATGAATCAGAGGACGAGCCTGATTACTATCAGATCGATGTCCTCGCGTGGGATGTTCCCTGCTCGCCTCTGCATCTCGCCATTGCCGAGGGCCACGAGGAGACAGTCAAGCTCCTGTGCGACGTATGTGCTGCAGTCGCCTTCTCTCCTTTCTCCCCAACTCCTGCTAACTGTATCCTTAGTATGGGGCAGATTCCATCCTACCGGTCAAGTTCCTCAGCTCCGACTCCGACGACACTGCCGCTATCCTCACCCTGACGCTTGCTCTCTCGCTCCCGACGGATAAGGCCAAGTCCATGGCTAGACTTCTTCTTCGCCTCGGTGCAACTTCGTCACAGGCCGATTCTCGGGGCTACACGGCCTTCCAGAAGTATATCGATACCGGCAAGAACGAAATGATCGATGTCTTGCTCGACACGGACAAGATGGGTGTGAAGACATCCATCAATCACCTGGCATTCACAGGCTACCGCTGGAACGCGAACACGACATCACCCCTCCACAGTGCTATTGAGCGTGGAGACTCGGTTCTTGTTCTCAAACTACTCAACGCGGGAGCCGAAAGCCACATCGATTTCGACACTTGGCTGAAGGCTGCCAAGGTCTCCTCGATCCATGGGAACCTCAGTGATTTGGAGCATGCGCGACGCAGTTATCGGGAATCCTTAGAGCAACCTCTCATTGCAGCTATTCGCTCTGGCAACGCCGATGCCGCCATCAAACTCTTGGAGAACGGCGCTGATCCAAACGCCCTTACGTCGGACACCAATCGCCTCCTGATTGACGAGTATAGACGCAGGTGGAACCATGGTACATCAGCTCTAGACCTCGTTCGAGACGTCATTCACGAGCTTTCCAAATACAGCGGAGAAAAGGCAAACTTCACCAAGCCCACGCTTCGACCAGGCATGGATGAGTATCTCAAGAATATTGAGCCCAATACGTACACTCACTGGATCGTCTCGAGGGACATAAAGCATGCCAAGAGTCGGTTCGAACTCGAAGAGAAGGCGTACACCAAGGACGTGGAGCGCATAAGGACACTGAAGGGAGCAACCGAGAAGAAGGAGGCCATCGACGAATCCCTGTCCGAGCTCAAGAATCTGGAGCGCGCTCTGATCGCCAAGGGTGCCAAGGTGTTTGACGAATTGCATCCCGAAATCGACGCCCAACCGAGAACAAAGAGCGCATCTCAAGACCGAGAGGTCGAGAAGGTGCACGAGAAGTACAAGTACGACTTCAGTTTCAGAAACGACTCGGATATGAACGATGCCAGGAGGGATGGATACGTCCAACTGTAAGTGTCGAATAGACGAGAAATGTAGCTGGATATACGGCTGACTGAAACAGTATGGAAGCCGCGTGGGTCGGGGACTTGGACCGCATCAAATCAATGACCTTGGAGGCATGGGGTCCGGAGAAGGATCGAGCGCCGCTCAAAATGTCCATCTCGGACAATTCGCAAAACTCTCCCTTCTCGATTGCGTTCCTCAAAGGCCACTCGGACATAGCCCAGGCCATCCTCGAGATTGTGAAAGCCCAATGGTCCCCACCTGAGAAAGAAAACCTGCGGTACAAAATGGAACAAGAGGACGACGAGGACGAGGACGAGTACGACAGCGAGGATTCGGACAGTGACGACGACGACCAGCCGAGAATTGTTTCCGAAAACCTGGACAAGACATTCACCATTGAAGACATCGGGAAGGTTTCCATGCAAGTCCAATCGCATGACAAGCCGCTCGAAGTTCTTTGCAGATCCTTCCAGACATTTTCCACGGAGAACAGTGCCGTCTCAAAAGTGCATTCTAAGCGAAGTCTGTTCGTCCATGTGCTGGACATGGACGACATGGCGGGTCTTAAGGCACTGTTGGACATGGCACAGCACTTCTCGGGACAAAAGTTTCCAGGGGACGATGAGGAAAGCAACGACAACTTTACCTTCCCCGAGTCTGATTTCCGCTGGGCTGTGGAGAACGGGAAAACGAGGCTTCTTGGGTTGATCATCAAGCGCACCGGCGCAGGAATTCCGCTTGACCATCTGGTCAAGAAGAGCGGTGTCGAAATCAAGAAGAAGCCTCGTTATTACCAAGGATTAACGGTCTACGGAAAAAAGAGGTAAGCTCAGCTGATCGCTCGCCGAGTGGTAGCAGCCTGGCTAAATCGTCTCACAGGAAGGACTGGGCCACGGCGGGTCGTAGCATGGTGACGAGAACGACAGGTCTACGGACCCCTCCGCTTCTGCACGCATCTCTTGGTGGTTCCCTTGAAGGAGTGGAGTTCTTTTTGAGCGAGACGCCACACCGTCTTTACGGCGAGTTTGGCAAGAGCAAAGTGGCCCGAGACGACCCTCGCCTGAAGCATCTGAAGGAGAGCCCGAAAGGGTTCGAAAGAGCCATCTCGAAATGGCTGGGAGCTGACAGTACGTTATATCCTTGATGACTGCTGTGCAGAAACTAACACTCGGATAGACGACTTGGTCATTCACTGTGCGGTGCTGAGCACCGTAACCAAGGAGTCAGTGGAGCTGCTCGAGTATCTGGTCAAAGCTTGCCCGGAGTTCATCGAGAAGAAGACTGCCAGCGGCGACACGCCTTTGATGGTTGCGTGCAGTCTTGGTCGGATCGAATATGTTAGGACGCTCCTTGCTGCCGGTGCCGACCAGTCCACCAGGAATGCAAGCGGTGAGAATATTGTCCATGCATCCCTCAAGGGCAACCCTACTGCCGCACAGGTCAAGCTTTTGATGGAAATCTTGGATTCGGATCTCCGGAAGCACTTGTTTCTGCAGCGAAAGAGTCTCGAGCAGAACGGCACCACACCCCTGCACACGTGGATCTCTCGAGTCTGCGGTTTGTCGGACAGTGGAGAGACCCCCAGCTACTATCACTATAACAGCAACTACTACAACCAGACGCCGTCAGAGTATCGCGATCAGGAGGTTGTCGTTGCCATGGCCAAGCTTCTCCTGGAATACTCGAACGGTGAGGAGCTGGATATGCTCAACGGGGCCGGAGAGACTTGCCTGCACACCGCCGTTAAGCGGGAGGTGATCTCGCTCGTCAGGGTCCTGGTGGATTTCAAGCCCCAGTTGCTGTTCCGGGAAAACGCAGTCGGCCGCACGCCTGCCGAGATTGCCCACGATCAACTGCAGAGCCAGACGTTCGAGAAGCCTAACAGCCGCTACTGGAACCGGACCTCAAGGACAGTGGATGATCTCATCAACAAGAGTGTCGGCGACTTTGCGGTCGATGCAGAAGCCAAGAACTCCGACTCCGACACCATCAAGGACAAACTCCGAAACCTGGGTCTCAGTGGCGACTACGACAAGGAAGACCTTGTGCCTTTGTTGGCGGCAATGGGCACCGGCGATGGCAAGTCTGGATCGTCACCAGGATCCGGGACGATGAAGAAGGTAATCTGGGACTTTTGCGCCACGGCGTTGAGCAACAACTCGGGGAAGCGCCGCCTCGTGAGCCTCAACGAGGCCAACGACGTGGCCAGACGGCTGGGCGAAAAGCACACTCCGTCCCGCTACTTCAGCGTCGAGAACCGCAAGGACGAGGACGATGAGGAGCAAGGGTCGCAGGATGGCAAGGATGACACGACGGACTTTGTCGTCAGGGAGATGCAGCAGCGCAGGGGCAGGGCTTGGGCTTTTTCTGAGTACGAGGCAGAGAAGCTCGGCATCTCCAAGTGCGAGGACTGTGGCAGCTACCATCCGTAGATGCCAGGAAGGAAGGTTGCCAATATCTCGGGACAGACGGATTATAGAGCCAAGTGGCTTGGCGTGGGCTCGATCGGCTTTCATATACGGTGCTTGTTTGCTATGGATGTGGCAGCGAGGGGATAGGAGATGGTCCGAGCCTTCGTGCGATTTAACAGAAAGAGAGAAGAAGAAAAACAAAGGTGCCTCCCAACTCCGCTGACAGTTACACTGGAACAACAGGACGTGTTTTGCATCTACCGATAACCAGGAGAATGCGTTCAAACGTTCGGCGTTACAATAGTCAAGGGACCCAATCACGAGACGTAGGCAACGACTTGCTGGGAGCCATCGCCCCAGAGCCCGACGATGGCCATGGCGAAGCCGAGGGCGGACAGGCCAGTCTGGACCGCGTAGCGCCTCGCAAGGCCCTCGACCTCGACCCGGACCTCCTCACCGTTGACGTCCTCGATGTCCTCCTCGCTGGCGGCCTCGCTGGTGACGTCGCCGAGGACCTCGTAGCTGGCCTCCATCCTGCGGGCGGGCGACTGCTTCTTGGGGGACCTCTGGCGGGGGGCGGGGGCGGCGGGCTGGGGCAGGAGGCGCGGGGCGGCGGAGGCGAGGACGGCGAGCAGCGAGGTGTAGAGCAGGTACGGGTGGCGGGAGGAGCGCGGGGAGAGGACGAAGGCGAGGAGGAGTGGCGCCGAGGACAGCGCGGTGAGGGCGCGGAGCGGGCGGGCGAGGGAGTCGGCGAGCGCGGCGACGGCCTGCGAGGCCGAGGACGAGGACGGGAGGCGCAGGAGCGAGGGCAGGGAGACGGTCGAGACGGTGTACGAGACGCCCTGGAGTTGGGTCGCTGTCAGCAAGCGGCGCCGGGGACAGAGACGGAGACGGCGGGAGGCGAAGAAGGCGGCACGTTCACGGCGCGCGACGCACACTCGAGGAGCCATGCCGCGCCGGGCCCTGCACGCGTCCAACAAAAACTCGGGAAGGAGGCAAACGTACCGTCAGCAAGCCGAGAGACACGGTCCCCACGAACTTGAGGACCGAAATGGCCCTTGCGCCGGCGCACACCATGGCTCGACTGCTTGGCTGCTTGGCTTGGCTGCTTGGTGCTGATGGCTTCCTGCGCCGATGACGTTTCTGCGCCGATTCGCCCGCGGCAGTGGACAACGACGGACAGCGGCTTGTCTTTTGCGCCCCCAGCGACGACGACCGGGGTGGGGGGGTTGGTTTGGGGAGGGGAGCGCTTTGTTTGTTTCTGCTTCGTCTTGGGGTTCGATCGAGCTCGGGAGGGCTGGCGACGCGGGCGGCGGCGGCGACGGAGGAGGTGGTGGTGGTGGAGGAGGAGGAGGAGAGTGACGTACTACGAGTAATACGTCGGGAGCTACGAAGGGAAACGCGGAATGCGTGTGTTGGATTGGGTTGGGGAGAGGAGGGGAGAAGTGGAGTCGCCCCAGGCGAGGAGGGACGGGGTCGAACTCACTCGGCTGGCGATTGAACCCCGCTTGAGGTTGCAGGCCACGCCTGCTGCTGCCCTGCCTGGAGCACCACCTAATAACTACCTACCGTAACCGTACCGTAGCCAGCGGCACTGTTAGGTAGTACACAGTTTCGCCGCCATAATTACCTTGCACCTGATTAACGGCCCGCCTGGCATTCCGTATGAGCCACACCAAGGGCACGTAAATGCCTAGCCAAGATGCTCCGCTCAACGCTCTCCGGAACCATGGCGATTATTGCCAACTGATGCGAGATGGGCACAGTACATACGTAGTGTCAGACGCACAAAGGCACACGGCCAGAGGACCCTCTTCCAACCCACGCGGCGGCTGCTGGCGGCTGGCGGCTGGCGGCATCGCGCGCGCCGTGACTCCCAACCCAGCCCGGGTTTCAGCAGCAGCAGCCAGCAGCACCGGCCTCGCTTGGACGCTTGCGGGACGGGTTCGAAACCATCAAGTAACTACTATTAAGGAAGGGCAACTAGTGGCAATCACCAACGCCCCGTTAGTAAGGCTGCGTGTCCGTGGGCTCATTAGTTGAGAAGCACAGGGTTTCGAAGAGTTTCACCGGCCGCAGCTACCACCACATGGCCAAGGTGTAGTGATACTGCAAGTTGACAAAACGTGGAAAAGAATGAAAACGCGGAGCTTTCCCCCTTGGCCTGGGCAAAAGGAAATAGAAGAAAAGACAGAACAGCACGCCTCGTCTCTGCATCAAACGCACCCAGTGAACCGCGCCATCATGAAGCCCACGACTGTTCTCGCCACATTCGCCGCGCTTGCTGGAGAGGTATGTACTAAAGCGCTGCTGCTCCGCGCTCGCTCGCTCGCAGCAGCAGCAGCAGCAGCAGCAGCAGAAAGACGTCGAGTTTGGGTCCGCTAACGACGGGGGCCTCCAACCGAAATCCAGGTCCTCGGCTCGCCCTCGCCCGCCCCCTCCCAATCGAGCCGCCGCGCTCAGCAGCCCGTCGAATTCAACATCCACGACCAAGGCTTCACTAAAATCGTCTGCAGCAGATTCCCGTTCACGCTGAACTCGGAAAGGTTCGAAAATGCCAGGTCCAAAAACATTGAATACTTCGAGACTGCATACAAGTCCAAGCCGGTGCTGGAGCCGGGCAAGTGTGAGAGAGTTGGTTGCTGGGACCACATCGGAACGTGGTGGTGCAACGAGGTGAGTTCTCCCGCCGCCGCCGCCCAATGGCACTGCAAGTAGGCAGGCAGGCAGGCAGGCACCTTTATTGTCCGGCTCGCGCACGACCGAGTTTGAGTTCGTACGGTCACTAACGGGCATCAACTGTACCCTGCATAGTCCAAGGAGCAGAAAAACCCCGACTCCTGGAAAGATGTTGTCAAAGCCCTGAAGGCGATCCCCGAGGTCGCCAAGAAGAAATGTCTTGCCTGGAACTACCGAGACTTTGGGTTTCAGATATTCCACGAAAGCGGATGGAGCGTCATGATCGGCTATGACAGCAAAGACCATTGTTAGTGAGCCGCGGCTGTGAGAAGAGAGAAGGTCGGCTGTGATGCGAACCTGGAACCCTACTTGAGTTGCCGCGCCTGCTGCTGCTCTGCCTGGAGCATCCGATCACTGTACATAGTCCCGTAGCTAGCAGCGCAGTAAGTCAGTTTTACCACCTTGGCACCCGACTGACTGACTGCCCGGCACACCATACGCGCCCACCGCACGTAAATATCCAAGGTTATGCTCTAAACTCTCCGGAACCCTAGCGAGTATTACCCCAACCGATGCGAGAGGAGTGGCGTCGGACCACACGAAAAGCACATGGCCAGAGACACTTCCGCACGCACGCTAGATACATACCGCCTATATGGTAGGTTGCGTACGTACTTCAATGCAATCATGTACGAAACGAAACGAAACAGACGCTTGCCGACCGAGATGTGCTGCCCAGTGCCCGCGCCAGACCACAAGACGCGCGCGCTCTCACGGCCAACGACGGCATCAACATCGTCGACCTTTCCCTCTGTCCAATCCACGCGGGCGGCGGCGGCGGCTGGCGGCATCGCGCGCGCCGTGACTCCAACCAGCCCGTGTTTCAGTGTTTCAGCACCAGCACCGGCCGGGTTTGGACGCTTGTAGGCGGAGTCCAAACTACAAACTGCGTACGGGCACGGGAGGAAACACCACCTGCAACTACGTCCCCGTCAGTGAGGTGCGTGGCCGTTGGGCTAAATCGAGGCGCACAGGTTGCGCGAGTTTGAGCGGCGCAGCTACCACCTCCGACGACACGTCACGGGCAAGGGTGTAAAGTAGGTCAGAAACGTAGAAAAGAAGAATAAATCGTGAAGCTTTTTCCCTTGGGGCAAAGGAAAGACGACAGGCCTCATCCCTGCATCAATAAACCAGTAACCCATACGTAGTCATGAAGCTCGCGACTATCCTCGCCGTAGCCACCACGCTTGCCGGAGAGGTAAAGTACTTCTACTGGCTCCCGCTCGCAGCAGCAAGGACCTCCTTGCTTGTTGAGCCACCGAGTTATCAACGGTCCGCTAACGACGGGGGCCCTCGCCGCTCCAACGCAAATCCAGGTCCTCGGCTCGCCCTCCTCCCCCTTAGACCACGGCGCCGCACCGCCACCACCCTCCTCCTCACTGCTGGCCGTGGCCAGAGATCTCACTCCGCGGAGCGGCGAATACAAGCTCAATGAGGACGGCTTCACTAAAATCACCTGCGGCAAGTTCAAGGCAACGGACAAGGAGACGTTCGATAAGGCACTAGAACGGATGCTTCACTACCTGAGGGACACGAACAAGAAGAGAAAACAGCTAGCGCCGGGCAAGTGTGATAGAATCGCTTGCTATGAGAATGTGGGAGTGTGGTGGTGCAACGAGGTGACTTCCCCCCCTTTTCTTTCCCCCATCGCACTACATGGAGCGCAGGCGGCTTTGGTGGTCCGGGAATGCTGCTGCTGCTGCTCTGATGTCTGGTGATACGCGCACACGACGGGTTCAAACGATAGCTAACGGGGCACATCGCCCGCATAGTCCAAGGGGAATAAAGCCCCGGACTCCTGGCCGAGTATCTATAGTACCCTCAAGTCCATGACCTGGACCGCTAAACCGAGATGCACCTCCAGCGAGTTCGACACTCTGTCGTTTCAGATGTACCACGAGAGCGGATGGAGCCTCACCCTTAGCTCCAAGGTCGGCGAGTATTGTTAGTGACCTGCGGCTGCGATTGAACGCTTTCGGGGGCAAGGCAAGGCAACGCATGGCAAGGCATGGCAAGGCATGGCACGGCACGGCACGGCACGGCAAGGGGGAACGCAGTTCTACCCACAAGAATGCTCGGTCATGTATGTATGTGTGTGTGTGTGTGTGTGTGTGTGTGTGTGTGTGTTAAAGAACCATCTGCGTCTGACGCAGGCGGGGGGATAACGGCGCTACATCTTACAAGTTTCAATACGTTCACGACGTACATACCTAGCTTCAGAGAGCGCGCTCGACAACTCCATGAGCAATGAGCATCATCATCATCATCATGCCAGTTTGCAGTGGCCCAAACATATCGCAGACCGCACCGGGGACGTTGCCAGAGTGACTTGCCACCAACGGACTGGACATAAAGCGAGCGGCCAGGTCTGTTTTGGGCATGTCGCAGTTGGCAGCACAGGCCGGGGGCGTGGACACTTGCAAGGCGCCGTTCGAAACTACCTAGTAGTAAGGCGAACCGCCGCGTCTGTGTCGGCTAGGCAACTAATTAGGGAGTTGGAGAAAGTTTCACCAGCGCACCTACCACTCCGGCGATGCAAGACGATTTGATGGCGGCATGGTTTGGGACGCAGGAGTGCGCGGCGGCCGTGGCGGGCGGCGGTGGTCTGCGTACACGTGTATTCCATATAGTGTGGCTCGTGATGGCCAGTGACGCAGCTCTTGTAAGTGATCCCAGTGCAACGGCACACCCCCCTCACCTGGTCGTTGGGGTGGGCACAGTAGGCAAGCCTCCCCCAAGTTTAGGCTGCCCGGTCAGGTTGCCGCTTGCTTTGCAGGTTCAGGGCCCTAGGTAGGCTGTCGGGCCCCTCAGCAAGTCGCAGCGCAGGGTGCCCACCGAGACGCACTAGTATTTCAGACCCCACTTCTACCCGTCGCCAGATCCGATGAAAGCCCGACGACAACCACCGCGGGCACCACAAATTCCACAGCCATTTTTTCCCTACCTCGAGCTCGACTTCTTTCCTTTCACACTTTCCACTCTCACCACCACCATCACCGCCACCGCCGTCGCCAAGCACCTCCCGCCCAGCACCACAATCGTCCCGTCCAGCTGGTAAGTCCAAGCCATGTCTACACACATACTTCTTTTTTCCCCTTTTCCAACCTTCCCGCCCCCAACTCCAGCGGGCGGGGAGGCGGGCCAAACCAATCTCCTCGCATGATGATCATGTTTGTTTTATACAACCCTACCATATTATACAGGAAGAGCCGTCTTAGACGCCTCCCGGGGTGGCATTCCCTCCCCCGCACGGCCTACTTTGCCCCCCTTTTCGATCCGGGTCCTCTCCCGTCTCCTCCTTTGCGGCCGCGAGTCTTTGATCCCGACGTCGCTGTTTGCTCCTCGCGGCAGGCATGCTTTTGTGTGTGTGTGTCCGCGGGTTTTTGAGCTTGAGCGTCCGTTGCTTTGGATCCTCGCGCGCTGGCTTGAGGGGCTGGGGTTCTCGTTGTCGAGGGGGGTTTGGTGGGGGGCGTGGTGCTTATACACTGGGTTTCTGATGTCGAGATTCTATGCTTCAATGCTGTTGCTTCGCGCGCGCTCTTCTGGGCTCACGTTCTGGAGGATGTTGTGCTAACCGGAACCAAGATTTCTAGGTCCTCTTCGTAGCCACCGATCGCCGCCGGTTCCATATACCGGGCCCAACCTAACTTTTGACGAACAAGTTGCGATGCAATTAGCTCAGCCATGAATACATTCGCTTTACAATGCCATAGTCCCCGTCCGTGTCCCATGCGCCTTTCGTTCCCGTCCTTTGGGTGCTTGAGTTGTTAAAACATACGCCGCCTCCGCCGCCCGTCATTCGTCGCTGTCGCTATCCACTAGTCGACGTCTCCCACGAGCTGGTCTCCTCGCGGCAAGGTCCCCCGACTCGTCGTCCGAGTCCAATGGCGACTCTTTGCGCTTGGCCCCGACCAGTGTCGTCACATCAGGGATGCCTTCGCTCTCTTGCGTTCCGGGGAAGTGAGAGGGGACGTAAAACGGCTTCTGCGGCCTATTCCGTGGGGTATCTTGCGAGGTTGGTGACGTGGGCGAGGTGGCCTGCGAATCCATCATGCTCGAGGTGGCCTGATTGTCCGCGACGACAAAGTCGAGCAGGTCGGCCCCGTCGTCGGAGCCGTCAGTGTCCATGACGTCGCTGTCTCGCTCGCAGTCGTCTCCCACTTCGTCGCTGTTGATGCCGCCCCTCCTCGTCCTGCCCGCGACCTTTCCCGCCTTCTTCGGCCGTCCCCGCTTTCTCTTTGGGAGTCCTGGCTCGTCCTCCTCTTCGTCAAGGTCTTCACCCGCGAGCAAGGTCGGTTCCTCGTCTTCTGCTTCGCAGGCGGCAAGCTTTGTGGTGCTGGTGGTTCTTTTTCGTTTCTGCTTTGGCAATTTCGCGGCGGTGGCGTGGCCTGTCTCCTTCTCTGGCGAGGCTGTCCCCTCGCGATGGTCCTCGGTTTCCTCTTCCCCATCCGAATTCACAAACGCCCTCACAGGTATCTCAAGATAGTCGCTTGTATCGACTTCTCGACAAGGACGCACGAGGCTCTCTGGCTTCAAGCCCATCCTCGCCAGGACCTTGACGCATCGCTTGGTGTGGATCCCGTGCTTGACGCGATAGACGGGCTGGAGTCGCCTCTGTAATTCGGGGTGAGCTGTCATGCTGGGCATATCTGCCTCTTCAACCATGCTATGGTTAAAGGGCAAGTCGCGGTACTCTCGGTCCAGTTCGCGGATGCCTTGTTCCGACAGCACAACGCTCTTGAGGTCTGGTATCTCCACCACGTCGTCAAGCTCCCTGTTACGTTGCGGCTTCGCGCGTGCCTTATTTCCGCCCCCGTTCATAAAGTGCGATAGCGTTTGGAATCCGGTTTCCACGCCATCGGGCATGTGAAACTTCTTCGGCGGCTTCTTCTTACCTGGAGGAGCGCGGCGTTTCTTTGGCTCCGGGAGAGACTGGTCTTGCGTGTTCTCGACCGGGATGTCGACGTGCCGCTTGTCGACCTCGGGCCGGATCTCTCGGGGGACGATTCGCGTGGAGAGGTCTCCCCGAAACGAGAAGCGGCTACCTTCGCATATGAGCTGCTGCATCTTCTCGTAGTTGTCCTTGGACTTGGCGAATTGGTCCTCCTCTTTCCCACGCATCAACAGCAGGATAATATTTCCGGCACGCTTGCGGCCTGTACGCCCCATCCTCTGCAGCATGCGGATCGGGGACGCAGACGCGTCGTAGCAGACAATGAGATCGACCTGCCCAATGTCCAGGCCTTCCTCGCCGATGGATGTCGCGACGAGCACATTGAACTCTCCTCGCTTGAACCTGTCAATGGTGGCAATCTGCTGAGCCTGCTTCATGCCCTCCCCGCGCTTCCCATCTGCCTGGCCGACAAAGACACTAGCCTTGATCAGCGGCCGATGTTTGTTGAACATGCGAACAATGTCCTCTGCCGAGTCTCGATACTCGCTGAAGACGATGACGCGGGTGCCGGACGCCTCGCCCTTGTCCATGAAATGGTTAAGCACGCAGTCCGCGAGCGCGGTGAGCTTCGGGTGGCCGACGAAGCCGTCCGTCCTGAGCCACATGGCGATCTTGTCCATCATGTCCCGAAAGCTTGGATGTTCGATGAGCTGGCGCTTGTACTTTGACCCCTTTTCTCCCTTGTCCTCCTGCTCGCTGCGAAAATCGACGAGGTTGTCGTAAAAGGGCTTGATGCCGTGAAAGTTGAGCAGCTTGATGGAATGGGCAAGGCCTGTGAGCACGCTGAAGATGGCCCTCATCATGAATTGAATGCCTTGATTGGCGTGCTGCCCGCGCGATGCAAACCATTCCTTCTGTGCTTGCATCAGCCCGTAAGCAGTGAGTGCCATCGGGTTGCGTCCGTAGTAGATGTTCTGGGAGCTAAGCTTGTCCACGAGTGGCTTGAGCGCCTCCGTGAAGAGCTCGCTGACCAGGTTCATCTCGTCCGAGGGGTCCAATATCATGGGGTCAATGTTTCGCTGATGGACATACTGCCTGATATCGATGGATTCTTCCGTCCGGATCTCGCAATGGGAAATGCCGAGGTTGTCAATGACTTCTTGCACCGTCTCGACCTTGGAGCCCGGCGTCGCCGTCAGGGCTAGGACCCGGAAGCTCTTGGAAAAGCGCCGGATAAGCTTGGTGACCTTGGCGTACGCGTACTCGCCCACGGCTCTGTGCGCCTCGTCGATGACGAGAAGCCCGATGCTTTTCGGATCCGCATAGCCATGTGACAGGTCGTTGAGTAGAGTCTGAGGGGTCATGAAGAAGACCCTCCTCGCCCCCCACTCGTCGACGCGCAGAGCCGGGGCAATATCTCCGGTGAGCAGCGTCGTCTCGGACCGGGGGATGCCGGCGATATTGTAGCAGGCGTCGACTTGCTGCGCCACCAGCGGCTTCGTCGGGGCCACAAAGACGATTTTTGCGGATCGAGTCCAGCGGTAAAAATTCAGCATGACAGTGGCGGCGATGAAGGTCTTGCCGAGGCCAGTCGGCAAGGCTACGAGGGTGTTGTTGAAGAGGGAGTTCTTGACAATGCTGTACTGGTAGTCGCGGATGGCGCCGAGGTTGGTCGGATAGACCCACGTCTTCATTGCTTCGAGGTCTAGCGCATGATGGCTGGGCTCCTCGCGAGGCAGGTCGACTCTATACACCCTGGCGCTCTGCGGCTGAGATGGCTGCGTCGGTCTCTCGAAGGCATCGGTCCCCCACAGCGTTGTTTGCCGAAACGTTGATGAGTTGCTGCGCGCGAGTCCAGTACGCGGGGCTTGGCCCGGCGGCGCTTGTCTCTGGCGCGCAGGAGGACTGACCCGGCGGCGCTGGGGGGGCTCTGGCGATGAAAAGGCATCAGATGGCAGGTCTTGGAGTTCCAAGGCTGCAGCAAAGTCTTTCGGCTGTTGAGCCGTCACTGTCTGGCCAATACTGGGGCGTGAAGTCGACTCCTTCAAGGCGCCCTTTCGCGTCCCTGACGATGCGACCTGTTCAAATGCATCGATAAAGTCTTCGTCGGCAATGTCATCGTCGAACTCGTCGTCGCTCATGGCGGCTGTTGGCGGTTTGGGCCGCGGCGAGGAGTTTCGGCTAGCATGCGCACGCGTCTCTGCCAGGCTTGCCGTCTTTTCGGGGCTTGAACAGAATCAAAGCGTTGCGCGAGCTTGGCTCGGGCCTCTCGCGACCTTCAGGGGCTCATGTGCAGCAACGGGCGTATTGCGCGGCGCGTGCCATGAGTGAAGCCAGTGTCCAGATTCCACTCTACGCGTTTGACGCCGACACGGTGGGCGGGACACGTGGGTGGGGCACGCGAGAAAGGTGCCGTGTCACGTGACGCGACTTACACGGCGATCGAGTGCTGCAGACAGAACTTACTCCGGCACTGCCCAGCGCCACTGGGGAGAGTTTGAGGGCTGTCTCCCGGGCTGCAGCGGCGCAAGGCAAAAGAAACTCGAAGCATCAACAAATCCCGCGTCCAAATCCAGTGGCCTCCATGATTGGACCCGTTGAATGGAAGTCGCCGAGGCGAATCCAGAACCTGAGTCCTACATTCGATTCGACGATGTGACCGCTCAGCGGCTCACGGACTGAAGCTTAGAGTGTCGAGCCATACGCCAAGTGGCGCATCGGAGCATGTGTTGGTTGTGGACCATCACAGACGGCAAGCTGTGCGCTTCGGATGGCGTCTTGCAAGCAGGCACTCGATTCCTATCAACAGTAGCGACATTCCTTCGCAGCAATCACCTGCGAGTGCATGACGTCTTTCCATCACCCCCGGCAGCAAGCGGACACAGGCACCTTTGGCCAAGCGGAATTCCATCAACGCCATGTTCCCAGCAAACTTTTGTTCGGCATACAGTGTTGCCGCGCGGACTCTTGTCGTCGTCCTCGAAGCGAAGCCATCAAATCTTCGTCGGAGCGACCTGGGGAAAAATTGTCCTTTTGTCAGCCAAAGGCTGAGTACGAGCAGGATAAAAAGGACCACCCGAAGGAGAAAAAACCCTTCCCCCTCTCGCCTACCGCCCCCCTCAGAAAGTCGTAAAGCTATAGTAAGCATACATCGCTACCGTCAAAAGGCTGTTCAGAAGTCGCTGTCTCTTCACTGGGGGTTGGGAGGGTCATCAAGGAAGGTCCCGTACCTTTTCTGCAAAAGTCGCAAACGTCGTAACAAGTGGTGTCGCTGATGAGAAGCCTGTTGGCAACCGAGGCACATTGTGCCGTCTGGTTCATGGTAATTCTGAGACACCCGACGATGCAGACCAGGTCAGAGACACATTCACGAGCAGGATCGGGGGGGCAGTACATTTGGCGAGGACGACGCAGCAGTGCGGCCCGACACAGGCTCTCGGGATTCGCGCGCCCAGGGACTGTGAGGCCACAACACTGCGTGGGAATAGAACGATCAGGGCAAATGATCAAGAGCAACAGTAGGCGTCGACAACAAAGCCGTGAAGCATGGCCAAAGGGGCTGGCGCACGAAGGGAGTCTGGCGAGAATGACGAGAGAAGAGGAGAAAAAAGGATGGGATGTCGACATGCAGCAGCAGAATCGGGTTTTATGCACATCTTTTGTGACTGCAACTTCCTTGATGTCCTGTCAGGAAGCTTGTGGAAGCGAGGAACTTGCCTGGCACTTCCTTCTCATCGGGTTGGGACATGGCAGCTCGGCATGACTCTCGTGGGCACGAAGCAATCGCAAAGGTACGTAAGGGGCAAGCACTGGCGGGCACTACCTATCAGGGAAGGACTGGTCTGCTACATGATGGCCACAGGCGATGACGCCGTCGCAAAGCGTCGTCTTTCTCCCATGCGTTCAAAGAGCGAACTCCTTTTAACTGTGACATCACGGCAGGCAATATCTGATCCTCTTTGCCGGGGAGCAGCAGTTGTCAATACGTTCAGCCGTGCCTCTTTCAAGGGGCTCTCTTAGATCCGACGGCCGTGCCGTGTGCTTCAGTCCAACATGGCATCTACGGCCGTTTGACGCGGTCATCACCACCTTGCGCAGGTTCAACTGCGTTGGAGGCTCATGCGACGTTGATGGCCATCGCTTAGGTGAAACGCGTAATCACGAAAAAGGGGGCAAGGGGGGGAGACGGAGCTCGATTGCCTCGTTCGTGCTCAATTGCGACTGCCAGCGAAGTTACGGCATGGAAGTCAAGCTCCAGCAGGTAGGTGCTCGCAACGCGTAGTATCTGAGGTAGGTGCCGAGGTAGCCATTTTACAATCTACTTCATGAACCCGGCTGCCTGGGAACGCCCCAGCATTTTGGGCTCCGCCTCGCCTCTGTCGTCAACTGTACGTGAAGCAGGTGCCGCGCTGCTACGGCGGGGGGTTGTGGCACATCAGCGAGCGAGGCTCCTTCCTGCGCTGATCAAGGATGGACACAAATCTACCCTAGACAGAGCACAGATGATTCCGTGCGAGCTGGGCTCTGTCCTTGCTTCATACGTGTGCTAGTGCCAGTTGGGAACTTGCCTTGACTCAATGAGAATCCAGCCATTCAGACCTGTATTACCGATTTGTTTTGTGGAAGACCCGCACTTGCCCGCGCAGTTCGATCGAGTTAATGGACTATCTACAGTCCATCGGCGCCGGTCGTGACAAAGCCACGGACCCTGGCATTGGCACTACCTTCACCGATCAATGCTCGCTTTCATACAATAGTGCATTAATTTCTGGCGTACTCCAGGCTTCCAAGTCTGGACGGAATCTCCTCAGGCAGCCAACCAGGAGGAGGCCGGCAGTTGGGTCACCTTGAAGGTCGTGTGACAGTTTGAGCTTGGCTGTAAACCGCAATTGTATGAGTCACCAGCCACCGGCCCATGGCGCGCCAGGGTCCTCTTGTGGCGCAGTGGTGCCAAAGATGCCTGGCTGCCTTGGCCCGGCATAAAGTGGGGCGCAGCCAAACGTCACCTCTCGACCGCCGCATCCTTCGAGAAGTCGTGTCCCTCTTCTTTTGCGCGTTGAATTCTTTGTCTTCTGCACAGACAACCACGACAGCAGCCTCCACGCCCCCCCGCGGCGTTCAAACCACCGGCGCTGCCTCACACCTTCATCAGGCACGGCACGACAGTCGCTTCGCTCCACCCCGCCTGTAAACAAACACCAATACCTTGGCGCGCCCCAGCGCCGCACGCAACGCGACCCCAAACAGACCTTGTTCTCCTCGAAGGCATCACCTGCTCCCGGAGACCTCTGTTCATCGCTTGGGCAGCCCCGATCGACTCGCCGTGCGCGTGTTCAACGGACAAACAAGCACCATCATAAAGAAACCACCACAAAAAAACCACCCAAAAAAAAGGTCCTGCCCAGGACCTCCAAAGCCTCTCCACTGCGCTTGATCCGGCCAGCCAGTCGTACTAGATACGCGACTCGCCGATCATCGCATCGAGAGCACCGCATCCAGCGGCTCCGACGACCACTGCGTGTTCTTGATATACCTACCATGGCGCCACGCGGTCCTCGCTCGTCCAACTCTGGTCGAGATGCCAGGGGTTCTGCGCTAAACGCCAAACCCAGTTCGAGGGGCGGCATTCAGAAGCGCAAGGGGCCCAGCAGGGTCGACGATGACGGCGACCTTGACATGGATGCGGCCGGGAAACGACCGAGGACAACCCCCGGGTCGACAACCACGAGGAGCGGCCCTGCCCCTCGCTCGGCCGCGACCCGGAACCCTCGGGGCGTCTCGAGAGCGGCACAGAACGTCATGAAGCACCTGAGGAGCGGGGACTCTTCTGCTCTGGCGAACCGCGTTTCGGACTCAACCGAAGCAAGAGCTGCGCGCGCGCGTGGCAGAGCTGCCGGCCTTACCTATCTCCGGATCCACGGTCTAAGGCAGAGCAAGGCGGCCAGCAACAAGGACGGCGGTCTGAGTGACCTGCTCAGCTTCCTCGAGAGAAAAGCATCTTCCCTCAGCTCCACCCGACGAGCACGCCCAATCATGATAAGCAAGGTGAGTCGGAGTATTGACGAATTTCCAGGGTGTCGGCGCGCAGCATATATTTCCAATCTCCAGCGATTTCAAGCAACGGAATATTTCTGAGAACAACGCATTCCCCTGGAACCCCCTTTTGGTTGCACCGCGCCGTCACATTGCTAACCGCGGATAGTCACACGTCGCCGGAGATTACGTGTTTATCGGGGCGAAGAAGGAGGACGCAGAGGAGCTAATCAAACTCAACACCTTCACCTTTGCGGGGACTCAGCTCGAGATTGTCGAGTCAAACGAAGAGTTGGGTTTCGCGAGCAAGGCCACCGAGTCCAAGGAGACGCAGGAACTGCGTGCGAAGCTGCAGTCGATCCTCAGCGCGCGATATCTTGGTGACAACAAGCTCCTCAAGCTCGATTCCCTCGCTTCTGACGCCGAGCTGGTCACACTGGGCATGTTCGAGAACCGAGACAGAGCCCTCAAGACGTTCAAGGGTCTCATGGCCATCTGCGATGGCCTCTTCAAAACGCCAGCGGCGAAGCGAGAGGCAATCGAGAGCATCAGTCTCGCCAACAATAACATTGACGACGTCATCCAAGTTGAAACAGTCGCGACAACGTTTCCTCAGCTGAAGAACCTCGACATGAGCGGCAATCAGATTGCAAACACCCAGGGCTTGGAGCGTTGGAAGGGCAAGTTCAAGGAACTGGAGACCATCTACACGACCGGGAATCCCATTGAGACTGCCGACCCCAATCTTCAAGCAACTTTGCTTCAGTGGTTCCCGAAACTACAGGACATCAACGGAGTGCGGGTGCGAACCGCGGAACAAATCGCCCAACAGGAAGAGGCAGCGAAGCCAAAGCCCATACCGCAGAGCGGTCCTGATTTCCGCGACGTCAATGGCATAGGCGAAAACTTCCTCTTGGATTTCTTCACATCTTTCGACAACGACAGGCAGGGTCTGATTTCGCGTCTCTACGACGAGGCCACACAATTCTCGATTGCGGTGGACACGCGGTCCGTCAGAGACCCCAATGCCCCAGCGCCTCTACCCTGGTCTGCCTACATCAAGGTGTCGCGGAACCTGACCAGGATCACCCATCAGCACACGCGAGTCCAGCGGCTCTTCAAAGGCGCCAACATCATCTACGACTTGTGGAAATCATTACCCTTGACGAAGCATCCCAACATCAAAGAGGACATCAGCAAGTACATCATGGACTGCCATCCGCTTCCCGGCCTGGCAGACCCCAACGGACAGGCGCGGGTGGGCGTTGACGGCCTCATCATTGCTGTGCACGGAGAGTTCGAAGAGTACGACCAGAAGACGAAGGAAACGGGCAAGCGCAGCTTTTCGCGGACCTTTGTTCTCGGCCCTGGCCAGGCTGGAAGGGGCCCGATCCGAGTCGTCAGCGACATGCTTTCGTTGCGAGCGTACAGCTCGCTCCCCAACGTCTTTGTGGCGCCCGGCGGCAACACGCAACCCGCCAGCGCCCCTCCTGCCAACGATCAGCATCAAGCTATGATTGCGGAGCTGTCGAGGCAAACGGGCATGGTTCCAGAGTATTCGGAGATGTGCCTGTCGCAGGTTGAGTGGCAGTTTGACAAGGCCCTCATCATTTTCAACGAGAAAAAGGTTCGTCCCCATTCTGTACCTATTTTTGGCGGTCAAAACCAAGTACTGACATGTTTGGCACAGGCGTCTTTGCCAGCCGAGGCCTTTGCTACTCCGGGGCCTCACTAGGCAGGATCGGTCCGTCGGAGGAGTCGAAAGCTTATCAAATAAGGGCGGCATTTATGGCCGTTGTATGCGCCGAAGGTGGGCGAGGGGGCGGGCATGGAAAGGCGGACACTAGATGGGGCGGCATTGCTTGCAATTTTGGCACATGGAGTTTTGGAAGCCCACGCAGAAGATGGACGGGCATCGATTATGAGTCTACCCATCCATGGATCAACAGCGGCAAACAAAGATGTACAACTAGGGACGCGGCCGGGGCGGAAATGCGCCAGGCCGGAGAATGGACTACCAGCGACAAAGTCGCAAGATTGAAGGCTGCCAGAATCAAGGCCAGGAGGCAAATCGCCCAGTGAGTGGCTCACTCCTTGGTGCATGTGTCGTCGTTGGCCGTGTGAAACGTGACTTGCCCATTTTTACAGTTACAGTGCTGTGATGAATATGCATATGTGCCGTAGAGTTCGGAGAGGCAATAAAGAGACGATGTGTGTGATGGGATGTGGTTGGAGGAGAGGCCGGCGCAAGCTCGAGGTGGCGCGGGGCCAATCACGGACCGCAGGCTCACCCATGGAGACTTGTCGAGGCGCGCGGCTGGTGATGACGGTCTAATGAGGCCCGTGCGGCGAGGGCGATTTGCCAGAGCTTCTTTGATGATTGCGGCGAGGCGTCGCTCGTGTGAATGTAGAAGCAATTCGGACGGGGGACGGGGTGCGATTGGCGGGGTCTCCTTGATCAAGATGGTACGAACAGAGAGTGCTTGCTTGCCGTCAAGGCCGGGGCAGTGTTGCCAGTAAAACGTAGGAAGCACTCGATCAGACAAACGAACCCCATCCACGGACGACGACGACATGGGACGGGTCCAAGCTGCTTCAGGTCGTGGGGCCATGCATGCATGCGTGCACGAGGCGCGACGGCGGGCACCTCGTGGATGGGTGGGATGGAGCCCAAGAGGAGACGTCCGACGTCTCACAATGATTGCCTCTACCACCGAGCCCGCCGTCCTTTTGTTGATACGAGGGAGCGGTCCACGTCAGGCACGGGTACTTGGTACGAAGTGCTAACTAGACCAGACGACTGGCGTCGCGGGACGACGCGAGAGGCACACCGGGCCAGCCAACGGAGGAGACGGGGCGAGCCAACATTGTCATTGCAGTTGGGGGGTCTTTTAGCCGACTCCATCAGGCTCTTCTTCTCGCGTGCGTCGGTGTACGTGCGTCGAGACGGACGAGCCGGGTGTCGAGACTAAATATATTGAACACGAGCGGGCAAGAGACGGTCGGGTCAGCGCCGCCGCTACCTAACTACGGCGCCTCCGGGGGGCCACCTCCGAGAGCACGAAAGATGACGGTCCCGGGACGGCGGTAGTAGCGCCAGCGGCTGCCCCCCTGTCAGGATTTCGAAGACGAAGAAAAAGAAGAGCTCGATGCACAGGCGCGAACGTGATGAGGAGGGCGATTCCATGGTCAGAATGCGGCAACGACGGCGACGGCGGCGGCCAGCCAGGATGCCAGGACCGTGGACAAGAAAGACGGACGGACGGACGGTGCGGTGCTGCTCATCGTCATCACCAGATGACCGGGGGGTCACGCAAGGAGCATGGGATAGCGTGTTTCAGCATGAGTGCGGCTGGTGGAACCCCCCTTGCAAGGTGGCCTGGGCGAACAATGCACCCCTGCAGGACAGTGGGGAGCGCTTCTTCTTTTTTTTTTTTGGGCATGGCATGCAAGCATGGCATGGCAGGTCCGGCAGGGGGGGGTGATGGCAGGTGGATGGATGGGCGGTTTGTCTGCACTGGAGACGGACAGACACTGCCTGACTGGAGGGAGGCCGTCTCTGACGGTGAGCTTTGGGACGGCGGGCAAGCAAGCCACCGGCGCCAGAGCTCCCCTTTCAACGGGGCGCGCCGAGGGGGGACAAGAGCTCACTTCCATTCACTCACTGCCTTCCGTGTCTCGCCCCGGAAGACGCGTGCCATGACGACACGGGCCCAATCTCCCGGTGTCTCTGATCGCGAGGGGGGGGACCATCGTGTGCGTGTCTTGCAGATTGGCGAGAAAGCCGGCCGAGACCTGGCTTGCCCGCCCGCGCATGACAAGAGACAGAGTGGCAGAGAAAAGAGAAGGTCCGTGCTGGCTGGGCCGGTCGGTCGGCCACCGGACGACGATGATGCGAGTGACGTGCCGGAGGTGTGGAATACGATGCCCATGCCATGCCATGCGGGCGCGGTGGGTGCGGTCAGGCAACGGTGACGGCGGGCGGGGGGGGGGGGGGGATGGGGAGGGGGGACACGTCCAGTATGGATGGGGTTGATGGGATCGCTCGGATTGCCCTCGTCTCCGCGCATTGGGCACGTAGCAGAGGTAGGTCGGTACGTACGTGCGTGATGGTGCGTACTAGGTACTACTAGGTAAGTACTTACCTTATTGCGTTCAGTCCCAGTAGGTATACGCTGGAATACAGTATCGTGGGCGGTATTACCTTAATGGGGGGGTTAATAACAGGTACGAGCAGGTTTGTGTGCTGTGCCGCCGCCGCCGCCGCGCTGTGCCAGACGTGCTGTGCCGTGCAGCCACGGCCCGCCCTGCAAAGCACGCAGAGCGGCGCCGACGCTGCGACATGCAGCCGACGGAGCTGGAGAGCTTGGGCGCCACGGCTGGGCGAACGGCTCGCCCTGCTTTACGTGTGTTCTGCGAAGCTACAGTAGCTTGTTACCTACTCGTGTGCCTGCATCCATGATACAGCCCAGTTCAAGAGAAGCGTAGTGGAGGAGGTGGTGGTGCAGGCAGGCATTCTGGCAGACAGATCCATATTAGGTACCTCCCCTCCAGTACTCGTAGGTTGGCAAATATGTTGAGCGCGAGTACGAGTTTCTCGTACATGCGGCGAGGGTCAGTCAGCAATATACCGCGTCGGATGGTAGCCTTTTACTCGCTCGTGCATCGCCAAGTACGAGCATGTTTCCTGCAACGTCTCGTGGGTGCAGACGGAGGTGCCGGTGAGCCGCCGCCGCCGCCGTACCTAGCAGCAGCAGCAGCAGCAGCAGCAGCAGCAGTGACAAACTCGAACGAGGGCTTGGCAGGGGACGCCGTGGGCGTGAGCGAGCGATGGCCTTTTGTCGAGTTTGCCTTTTGACGATGCCGATGCCAATGCCAATACCAATGCCCAATCTCAATACCAGCGCCCTCGTGGAGCCCCCGCCCGGCGCAGCAGATGCTCGTACGAAGTCAAGAGTATTAAATGCCTTGTGCCTCGTCACACACGCACGCACGCACCGCACGGCACCGCACACGATGCCCGTCGACGACGACATGGAATGACGAGGCACGCGCCGAATCAACGCCCGCCAGCGCTTCGGCCGACGTGTGGAAAGCTCCAAGCCCGCGCGCCTGATTGGCGCCTTGGTTGCGCTGGGCTCTGGCCCCGCCGCCCGGGCGGGTGCTGCGGGTGCTGTGGATGCGGTGCCAGGGTGCAGGTGGTGAGGTGCCTTTCCAGGTCCCCACGCTTGCATGCTCCTCCCCCCCCCTTTCTGTCCTGTCAATCCAGGGGACTGGGGCCGCCCATCGGTGCAGGGGCCGCCCAGCCACCAGGAGCAGCCACCCGCAGGGGACAGCCAGGCGGGGAGGTACCCGGCGACGTTGCGGTACCGACACGGCAGGGCGGACGCGCGCCGCGGGGCTGGGTATCGCGACGTGCGGCGGGACTTGGGGCCCTTGGGCGCCCGAACCCTTGCTGCGGCCCCTGGGTCGCGCCCACGATGGAACGCCGCGAACGCGCCCTGATTGGCCGCTCGCGACGCACCCCGGCGCCGCGGAAGGAACACAACAGCGCGGCTGCTGCTTGTGCTTTGGGCTGATCCAGTCCCAGCCAGACGAAGCCAGGTACCCGTCGAGGGAACCTTGAAGCGCTCTCCCTTGCCCGGCCAGTGGGCTGAGGTGCGCCTGCTGCTGGCGCTGCTTCTGCTGTCACCAGGCACAGCTGCAAGCCCGCAGCGCGCCGCAGTGGACCGACCGCCCTGGGCGTCCGGTGAGGTGAGCCTGCCCGTCTGTGCTGGATGGAATCGCAGGTGTCCCTGGCCGCCTCCCTCCCTGCTCGACCGCCCGTAGCTTCGTGTCCGTGGTCACTCGTCGCTGGTGTCTCGAGCTTGAGCCGGGGTCCGGTTCCAGTCGCCAGGGGACGCCTGCTCTGCTCTGCCTCCTCCTCTTACGACGTCCACCCCAGCCCAGGTACCCGCTCCTCTCATGCTCCCACTCCCGTCTCTCACTCCTCCCCCCTTCATCCCATCCCATTGCTGGGCCGCCTTCTGCTCTTCCCCATCTCTCCTTTCCAGGTTGCGGCACCCGGTCCGTTTCTCTGCTGTTCGCCGGCTTCCTTTCTCCGTCCTTCCTCTCCTTCGCCTTGTCGACGACATCACGGGCAGCCTTGCTCGCCGGACCTCTTCCCCCCCTTCGACCTCCAGCACGCAATCCCCCCCGACCGTCTGGTACGAGAGAGAGAGTATAAGGCGAGAGACGACCGTGTCCGTTCTTCCACTGTTGATATTCGCCTCGGGTCGCACGCGTTTGCACGTTTACACGACGATTCCGAATCATCCTGCCGCTTCTATCGCGCATCTCTGTTCGCGTCGCCTTGCCAAGGACGCTCGGCCGTCCTGCCCTCACGCTCCTGACAGGTCTCGTTGGCCTGTGTGACGCCGAATCACGACCCTCCTTGGTTGCCTTTGGACCTCACAGGCTCTGTCACGACGCCTTACCCGACGTCGTTCGCGTTTGCCCCGGGTTGGCATTTGGCAGTTAGGCGACGTACCGTTACGTCGCGTCCCAGTCTTCACGTCCCCAGAGGACGCTGGCTCATTCAGCCTCGATCCGGTGTCGAGCCATTCCGCTTAAGCGACTCCTACTCATTCGCCGGAGGTCCTTCGATCCCGCATCCACCGCGTTGCCTCCCGCCGCTGTTGACAGCTATTTCTTTTCGATTGATTGCACGCCTGCTCGCCGCCATCGACTGACCCGACCGACGAGCGTCATTGGTATTTACGGGGCAGATTTCCCTCCTTCAAGCTTCTCGACCTTCGACGACGGCTATGTTATGAGCGTTTTCACGACAGCGGTTGACGGTATTTGGTCCTAACGGCATCTTGCATCGTCCCCCAGCTGCTCGACTGCTCTTGGGCGATTGGCAAACATGCCTGCCCCGAAGCCTCCCGCTTCCCTCGACAACTCGTGCACTGTCATTCATGACAACACACTCTACTCCTTCACCCCCAATGCCTTCTTATCCATTCCGCTAGAGGATAGTGCAAAATGGAAGAAGCTGCAGCCAGGCGTCCAGGTGACGGGCGCGTCGTGTGTGGGTACCCCGGCCGGCCTCTACGTTGTCGGCGGTAAGTCCGACGTGGGGGATTACCCGGGCCTGCAAAAGTACACGTACTCGACGGGCAACTGGACCACTATCCCGATCTCAGAAGCCCAGATCAAGAACCGGCGGTGGCATTCGTCCACGTACATACCGGCCGATGATGTTATCCTCTTATACGGTGGGAGCGTGGGCGACGCCCGCAGCGGATCTACGACGACGTTTACTATTGGGGCGTCTGAACCTTGGACTGTCCGCAGCTACGGATCCGTTCTTGCTCCCCCGGCCGTTTCTCCCATCCTCATGAGTTGGTCAGGGGCCGACGCCGCCATGATTGGCGGCGGAACCGATCCACAAAACGCCAAAGTCTGGCTCTTCAACCCAAACGCGCAATGGAGAGACTCCGGAGCGAGCTTGGCAGCTCCGCTGGACAAGGACACGTCCTCGGTGCAGGCCGTTTTGCTCGATGGAGACGATGGTTCGAAGAGTCTCTACACCTTTGACCTCACGCAGGCGCCCAACAGAGTCAACCGCTACACGCTCCAGGACGCAAAGGGCGTCCCCGTCCACGCTTCGACGCGCATCACGGCCCGCGATGTCGACGGTGCCAAGTCGGAGACCAAGAGGGGCTTGTCTCTCAGCGACTGGCCCAAGTACAACGGAACTCTCGCGCCCACCACCACCAGGCAGAACTTCGCCGTCGCGCAGGGCCCTGACGGCATGGTGGTCTTTTCCGGTGGCAACAGCGAGAGTCCGCTGGCCATATTCAACGCCAAGGAGAACGGATGGGTGAATGTAACCGCTCTGCTAGGGGACAAGACGCAAACGGCACTTACAGCTTCCACTACAACCACGTCCACTTTGTCGACCTCGACCGCCTTTTCCTCAACGTCCACTCTAGCCTCAACCTCCGCGACTTCGACGTCGGCTGCCACGAGCTCGGCAGCGGCGCTGCCGCCTGCAGCCCCGAGCACCGATTCCGGACCAAGCTCCGACGCCATCCTGGGCATCACGCTGGGCACGATTGCCGGTTTCCTGGCGCTGCTTGGCCTCATCCTGTTGTTGCTTCGGCGCCATAAGAAGCGCCACAACCATGCCGAGACTGGCCAGAACGGCGACTCCAAGCCAGCGTCGCCCGTCGAAAAAGACATGCTCACACCCATGAAGGGCACGTTGCCTGTCAAACCCCAAGGGCATTTCCGTGGTCATTACCCCCAGGACTCTCAAGAGTCGTACTCCTCCATGGCGATTTTGATGGGCCGCATGCACAAGGACAAGGATAAGTCTGGCTTGTCTAGGAAGGCGAGCAACGACACCTTCCGAAGCTCTACCAGCTCGCTGCACAAACAGTTCAAGAGCAAGATCAGCAAGCCGATTCCGCAGGTGAGCGCATATCCCGCCCTCGCCGCCCAGGACGACAAAGGGATCGCCTTTGATCCCTCAGCGGCCGCGCCGCGACCGCGGAACAACAATCGCCCAGTGGATCCGCAAGATGGCACCCGCCGCAGCTCTGGCTGGAATAAGTACTGGTCCGGAGGCAGTGCACTGCAGATCCTGGGCTTCGGGGGGCAGCAGAAGAGGAACACGCTCGTTTCCGAGCCGAGCTCGCACTACTCAGAAGGCACCGGCACCGGCACCGGTACCGGCACAAACAATCATGCGTCCAGAGCCACGCAGGATTCTGCCACTGTACCGCCCTTGAACTTTGACCGAGGGTTGGAGGGCAGGCCGTCGGTCAACAGCGTCAATTCCGGGAGCCCCGTGGTGGCCCAGTACAACAGCAAGTTGCCCGCGGAAGGCATGGCGGGCAAGATTGAGCGGCCTGTGTCTCCGGTGTCGTCGGGCTACTCGAGCGGCATACCCGAGAGCATCAACGATGCCTGGGACCCTATGGAGGGCAGGGCATGGGGAGCCGACCGAGCGCCGAGCAGCGCCTACACGGCGAGCTACCACTACGGAGCGTCGCTGACGCCAAGCGCCGCCGTGGCCCAGCCACCTTCGGGAGTGAGCAAGCAGCCGCAGCTTGCCATGGCCGCCACCTCATCCGACATGAGCTGGCTCAACCTAGGTGACCAGTCTCGGGCGCGAGGTACGTGAGGCCGGCGGCGCATCCGTCGATGATGTATATTTCTCGGTGGTCCGCGAGGACCGGCACATTGGTGTGAATCCATCTTTACACTGGCCAAGCGCTACTCTTTACTTTGTGCAAGCCTGGCCGTTGCGTCATGTGCATCCGCGCGGCCGGTGCACGCCTACGATCTGGGGTCAGCAAACAGCGCATCAGTCTCTCACTTCAGCCTCGCTCTCTGTCGATTTCTCTCTATCACTCTTTCCCTCTCTATCTCTCTCTCAGTGTGTGTCGATCTCTTGGACTCTCACTCTCATTCCTCGCCTCGACCCGGATCGGATGCGTTTTGGACGACATTTCCGCATCGCAAGGCATAACTCGGCGTCGACATGTCTCTGTTGTTTGGACATTTTTCGGGCGATACTCTGTGCGGGCCCGTGCGTTTGTGTGATTTTTCCTGTACATTCTAGACTCTAGCCCGGGCTTTGGAGTCATCATTTTCGTCGACTGGGCTGCTGCTGCTATGATACCATCAACATCTCCTGCTGCGGGTAATGGGTTGAATCTGGAGGGCGGGGGGCGGGTTAAAAGACGATTTAGGAGCAGGGCTGGATGGTGCGGTTACTCCCGTGCGATGAGCAACCAATCTGTAACTACGTTACTCGTCAGTAGGACAACTATAAACTAGCTGGCTACGAGATGTGTGCACTGGTGAGCAGACGTTTCTATTCGCCCCTGAGGCGGTGCAGGTTCGTGATGATGCACGGTTTGTGGCGAGGCGTCGATGTCGGCTCATATGCAGCAAAGGGTGTGAGGCGCCAACCTGCTGTGCACGGCGCACAGTTGCGTATGGACAGGCTGTATTCTTGGATTGCCTCATGTTTACGCATTCGAGAGAGGATGTGGCCGC
This sequence comes from Purpureocillium lilacinum, assembly GCF_023168085.1. Lineage (NCBI taxonomy): Eukaryota > Fungi > Ascomycota > Sordariomycetes > Hypocreales > Ophiocordycipitaceae > Purpureocillium > Purpureocillium lilacinum. The sequence continues at coordinate 2,110,235 of NW_027072112.1, forward strand.
GCGGTCTCACGACCAGCCGGCCGTAGTACATACTACATGGTAGCGGCTACGTGTATACAAGGTGTGGCTCACGTCTCTCTTCGGCTCGCCTCGCCGACGATGGAGAAAGGGCCGGGCCATGCCGTCGCTCGCTCCCCGTTGCGAGCGGGACTGGTAGCGCGGTCAAGTACGGAAGAGCCAGTGCCGCATCAGGGAAGTAGTCGCGTTGGCCGCCGCGGGCGGGCGAGGTGGTGGTTTCTTGCGAGACGTCGTCACGCGGCGCGGTGGCGGGCGGGTTGGTTCTCGGTGAGCGGTTTGGGTAAGGAAGAGGGCGGGGGATGGTGGGTGGCCATGCGCAGGCGGGCGGGCTCGGTCGCCACAAAGGGGCTTTGGGTGGGTTGCCGCAGTTCGAGTACAGCCCTTGCGTGTTTGTGTGTGGGCAGCATGGCAGCAGTAAGTGAGTGCCGACTGCATGAACATACGCACGTTAATTACATGCGTGGCGCGGCGAGAGCTGGAGTGCAGACTACCTAGTTGGCCGGAAGACAAGCTAATGGCGGGACGGGCGTGGCTCGGCACGGCAGTGGCCTGGGAGGCGGATGTGCGGGAGTAGAGAGATGGGAGCGCGTGAGCCAAGCCAAGTCTTGGCCCGGCGGGCTGGCTCGAGGAGGATCTCGTCGTGACGCAGATGGGGATCATAGTGCCGCGGCGAGGTGTAGCAGACACGCAAACACGATACCTTCGTACGACTAGGCTTATACGTTGGTAGTTGCAGAACAGGACTGCCCCGATTAGGCGACCGGAAGAGGCCGGGACGCAGGCAGGCTTGCGATGCGATGCAGGACACGCGCCTGCACGCACGAGCATGGGGGGGTTCCACTCAACGGACAAGACGCATGATGCCTGCACTGGGACAGTCCCAGTTCATAGCTAGGTACCGATCCGACTGGCTGCTGCTACTGTTGCAGGCAGGCAGGCAGGCAGGCAGGCAGGCAGGCAGCTTGGTGAGCTCTCTGAGCTGCAGCAGAGGACCAACCAGGGTCCGGGTGTAGGTTGCTGCATGATGAGAGAGCGTCTGGTGGGTAGGGTCCCTGGGGGTTCTTGGGGGTGTGGGTTTTGTGAGTCCGTCCGGAGGGGAGCAGTTGCTGTCTCTCAAATCATCGAATGGATAAAAAACCTCGTCGGAATACGGGGGGGGGAAGGCTGCTGCTGCTTGTGACGCACTACCCTCTCTCTCCCGTCATCTTTTAAACTTGAGCGAGCATTGGCGGGCGGGCGACTGACTCGGGCAGATGGCCAAACTGCCCGGGTGAGTGACGGCGGTGGAGGTGGGGGGGGGAGAAAAGAGGCACGGCGGGTGACGGAGGGCGATGGCGTGCGCAGGTTTGCGGTTGCCGACGGGCGGAACATGTGGTTGTTGCGAGGTTGCCAATCGCTTCAGAAACAGGCGGGCGCCTGGTAGGCAGGCTCCGGGGCGGCAGTCGGGGCAGTCAGGGCAGGGCGGCGTACAAGTTCCATTCGCGGTAGGTAGCGGTCAGAGAGCAAGTGGGCGCCGGCGGGCGCATGAGTGCCCGGCTGGCTGGCTGGCTCGCTGGCTTTGGTAACTCGTGCAACCTACTTACCTATGCGCGGCAGCAGAGCAGCATCAGCAACATCAGCAGCAGTTGCCGCTCGAGTTGGCCGACGGCCCGCCGCCGCTTTGTTCCATGGCGCTTCTCGTCTGACGCAGGTTCGTTTGCGCCGCAGAGGGACAGAGAGAGACCTCTACCTTAGTAGAGAAAGTGGACCGTACCAAAAGATCACGGCCCACGGGGGAGTTGCGCGGCCTGTCGGGGAAAGAGCAGATTTACCCAGTCAACCAGTAGTGCCGGATGAGTCCCTGTACGAGTGGTACTAGAGTACCTGAGGGCCTCGGAGACGGAGGAGGCCACACGCAAATGGGAATTAATACACATAACACCAAGGTAGGTATACCTCGTCCTCGGTGCACCACCAGAGACAGAAAGCTTGGAGGCAGCAAAATGATAACGTCGACGGGCGGTCGAGCTGGTCGAGGACGAGATTGGTGGGTGGGTGTGTCAATGGTCGTTGCATGGCGACAGGGGGGCTTGCAGGACGCGCCAATGGAAGCGGCTGGGAGCAGGTGACCCGTTTTTTGGACCGAGATCCCTGAGATTTCCGGCTTCTTTGGTGGTGGTGGTGGTCGTGATGCGTGCTTTCTGAGTGGTGGTGGTGCTCAGCAGCCGCTCATCTGCCCTGTCAAGCCTTGGAAGAGGAGGTGGCACTGGCAAAGTGGCAGACGGCGGCGGCACACAGCGGAGGCTCAGATCTGCAACCGACCCGGCAGCCAACTAAACTCTGGACAATTGACGGTTCGCAGCTCGGCGATCATCGAGTCTACCGACAGACATCGCATGCCGTGTCTCGTTACACGGCGTCGCACAGTCGGCGGGCCGGCGACCCGACGATAGCCAGGGGTGGTGGGTGACGGATGGATCTTTCTATGCCCCGTCCGCTTTCTACAGTACCGTGCAAAGCAGGCACCGAAACCAAGACATGGAACCTGAGGAATACAGCTTCTGGTTCTGGTCCCCCCTCTGTGGTCGGTCCGCCATGGCTAGACTCTCCAAGGCTCTCCACCGAACCCCGCGAGTGATGCTACCACGGCAACATCCATCGCGCGCGAGAGAGGCCAAGAAAAACCGTTGCCGAATCATTGACCCAGAGGACCAAAAAAAAACGACAGAAAGTCCCCTGGCGAGAGAAAAATAAAAAGGTTCCGGCCACACGGGCAAGCACGCACAGAGCAGCGAGATGGGCGAGATGGGGTCCCCACCGTCGACACCACTAGCTCGTTGGTGGGGTCGCTAAAGGTGCGCCGCCGCCCACTCGCCTGGGGGGCAGCCTGCCTGGCGCTCTGCCACGCCGGGGGCAGCCCCCCGGGCGCCTCAGCTAATCGGCAGGCGCAGGTCACTGCTGCACCGAACCCTGGGTCCCGCCCGTGTGTCTGCCCGACGATTACTCGTACAGCAGTCCCGTCTGCGGTGGCCGGGGCGTTCCCCCTCCAAACCAGCGCAGGCCACCACCACCAAGCCAGCACCGACTCGGTATTTTGGGGGTCCGCCGCCTGCCTCGAGGCCCCCCGGCCCAGGGCCACCTGGCCAGCCACCGGCGCTGCCACCTACGAACAAGGCACGCACACCAGCACGCTACCCTCGGCCAAGCGACCCAACCTTGGAACTCCCAGCGGGATGCCGCCATCCATTCTAGATCATCCCCCCTCCCCACTTTGTCTAGTTGCTCCCACCAGCGCCTCTCTCGGTCGCTCGCCGACCCGCGAGCGATTCACCCGCGGCCATTTCCCTCTCGTCAGACCACCGGCTTCGACCTGCTCTGCCGCTGCCAAGTCACGGCCTCAGCAGAAGAACAACCTGAACGCCCCCTTGCGACGCATTTCGCAATCGTCGAGCCGCCTCGAGCTCCGCGCGCTCGTCTCACCTTTGCTGCGCCATCGTCGTCGCCCATTGCACACGGGCCCCTCCCCGAAGGCGCCGCCGCGACGACCGCTCGCCGACGACGCCAGACGAATGCGGCCAGTGGGAAAAAGTCCCGCGCCGCCCATTGAACACCGTCGCTCACCACCCGCGAGCCAGCCCTCCTCACCCGGCTCGTCTCTACGACGTCCATCCGGCGGCCGACTCGGCTTGTCATTGACGACGGCCAGCGCCACGAGCGACGCAAGAGTCGTCGATGCGCCATTGACTCGTTAGACGACGACGACGACGCTCGCTTTCCATCTCACGACACACACCCTCGGCGCACGGCCACACACTCATCCCGGCCGTCCGACCCATTTCATCGCATCTCATCCCCGACTCAACGGCGCGACACACGACCCCTCGCGATACACTGTCATGATGGCTTCCGCGGCGTGGGACGGGCAGGACCAGCACATGGCCGCTGCCGGCGATGACGAGTTCAACCAGTTCCTCGACATGAGCGGCATGGCCAACATGGGCGACGGCATGCAGTTCGACTTCCACGGCTTCCAGGACAGCACCGCCCAGCCCATGATGGCCCAGTCGCGCCAGCACCAGCAGCACGACTCCATCATGGCCGACTCGGACCCCTCGCACATGATCCCCCGCAGCGACGGCCTCCTCCAGAACCACACCCCGGCCATGACCACGGCCGCCATGCCCGCCCAGATGATGGCCACCTCGGCCCCGAGCGACACCATCTCGAGCATCGACGCCCAGATCCAGTATCTGCAACAGCAAAAGTACCAGCAGCAGCAGCGCGTCCTCCAGGAGCAGCGCGCCACCTTCTTCTCCAACCACAGCCACTCCGTGCCCCCGACGCCCCAGAGCCTCGAGATGGCCCCCGGCAGCGGCCAGTTCTACTCCCAGCCCGAGCAGGTCGCCCGGCAGGGCGTCTACGACAGGGGTTATCACCAGCGCGTCGCTGAGCAGCAAGATGTAGGACATGTTCCCATTGCCTCAAAGCCTTGGCCCGTTGCCGGCGACAAGAGCCCATGTGAGAATGTGCACGTGCTGACTGTAGCATCAGATGGCCTTTACGCCCCTCGTGTCTCCTGCTGTGACACCTTTGGATCCCCACTTCAACATGGACAATGCCTTCACTGTCCCGGGTGCTTACTTTAGCCCCCTGACGTCGCCGGCACTGCATGCGCAAAACGACTCCTCATCAGCTTACGACCACAGCACGCACTCCAACAACTCTCCCATCGAGATGGACCTCGAGGCGCCCGCCATCGCGCCCGCTCCCAGCGCCCAGGACCTCTCCAAGAAGGCACGGAAAAACAACGCCGTCAAGGCCAGGGGCAAGGCCAGCATCAAGAGCTCACCCATCACCAAGCCCCAGCGGCGAAAGACGGGCCCCAGCCCGGCCATCGTGTCGCAAGTCCTGAGCGAGGTGGACGAGCGGAATATTCGGTCCGCTGACCAGGGCTTACTGCCGCTGCCGGCGACATCTACCGATGGGTCGGAGGAGAACGCCTCTGTGTCGCCGGAGAATCTGACCGATATGCCCCCGCCTCCGGTCCCGAACCGGAGGTCGACGAGCAAGTCTCCCTACATCCGGCCCCAGAACGGCGGCCCTCAGCAGCCTCAGCCTCGCTCCGCAAAGGCCGAGCAGCCACAACCGCAACCGCAGCCCCAACAGCAGCAGCAACAACAACAACCGGTGGTGCAACAACAACCTCATCCCGCGACGCCAGCGTCTCTGATGAAGCTTCCCGCTACCAAGAACAAGGGCCCGCCCACAAGCGGCCAGGAGGAGCACATGGTCACGGAAAACATCGAGTCGCTCGAGTTGCCTGAGTCCATCTCCAACAACAGGCCGCTTATGCCCATCAACACGTCGCTCACATCGGCATCTCCCCGCATCGAGCCGAGCTCGGCGAGGAATTCAACGCTGCAGCCCCTGCCGTCGCCCGGCATCAGGGCGTCTGGCACGGCATCTGCCAGCGCAAGCCCCCAACTGCGGCCGGGCTCGTCTGGGCCCGCGGCGAGGAAAACTCCCCAGCTCGCCTCCCGGAATAGCAGGAAACGCTCGACCGGCTCAGTTCACGCCTCGCCCGCACTGCTCCCGAGGATATCTCCCAACATCAAACCCCTGCTTCCCGGGACGCCGGGCTTGTCGGCCGAGGACACAGCGTCGAGGCTGCTCATGTCCAAGTCCAACTACCAAAACATCCTGGAAGGAAACACGGTGCCTGGCGTGTCGTACCCCAGCGAGCTGTCGACGAATCTGACGTCAAAGAGGACGTCTCACAAGATTGCCGAGCAGGGACGGCGGAATCGCATCAACTCGGCGCTCCAGGTCATGGCCGGGCTTCTGCCCGACCAGCCGGTAATCGAGGGCACGGAAGAGGCGGACAAGAAGGACGCCAAGGGATCGAGCATGGCCAACAGCAAGGCCAGCGTGGTGGAGAACGCCATTGTGCACATGAAGACCCTGCAGCAAGAGAACGTGGACCTCAAGCAGCAGCTGGAGCAGCTCAAGAGCCAGCTGGAGAAGCTAAAAGGGCAACCCGAGGAGAAGGAGGAGTCGGCGGCGACATAGCACACGGGTGGCCGGGGAAGGGCAAATGTTTGACAAGAATGCTTGCAGCGCAAATGATAATGGCGACGAGATGACTTGAGACGGTACGCGGTGATGTTTTACTGTATATACAGATGGACGGTGCATGGGCAAACGCCGGGGACCAGGACCAGGACCACAAGCGACATTGTACGGCGGTCGACGTTGGAAAGGCAGAGGAGACTAGCGTAATGCATACGGATCTTGACAGAGACTCGGGACACATTCGCGTGTGAGAGATGGGCTCTGCAACACTTGGAGGAGGCGAACCTCATGACGGGGCACGAGAGGCGGGCAGACGTGGTGGTGGGTCATTTCAATGTTTTGTTTGTCTTTGTAACGTATCCAGTGTATCATGTCGGCGGCCCCTGACGCAGCTGCCGCTGGTGCTGCTCGGCCAAGACATCGACGTCGAGCTGCTCCATGACCTCGAGCACGAGCTTGAGGCTGTCGAGGAAGGAGTTGACGGCGACGCGGAGCATGCGGTTCGTGGTGGCCTGGTAGTCGACGTGCAGGACCTTGAGGGCGGCGTCGGCGTCGGCGTCGGCGTCGGCGGCGGCAGCAGCAGGAGCAGCAGCCTCGACGGAGAGCTGGCGGCGGACGAGCGGGGAGAGCTCCGGGTCGACCTCGAGGGCGCGGAGGGCGGTGGAGGCGAGGCGCGCCGAGGGGAGGGGCACGCGCAGGGCTCTGGAGGTGCCCGTGTGGACGGGGGGACGTCAGCCAAGGGCTTGTACTGTACTGTACGCTAAACGGGAGACTGTTCTATTTTCGAAGCCGTGTGCTCTCTTTCAATTGTGTGCGTATGCGCGCGCCTTTGCCTTTGCGCCGGGCGACCCGCATGAGCAGAGGTCGGTGGCGAAGACATTGCGGGTAGCAGTGAGGAAGGAGGAATGCTGAGCGTACGAGCCGGGTGCGGATGACGGGTCTTGAGGCGGAGCGGGGGGCGCGCGAAAGGAGGACGTACATTGAGCAGGGGAAGGCTGCGTCGCCGCTCGCTGATGCGGGCGGCGCTGTTGTGGTGGCGGTGGTCGTGGCCATGGCTACGGCCTGCGAAGCATTTGGCGGGAGGAGGAGGGGCCCTCTCGCGGCAAGGTCCGTCGTCCGTCTCGGCCGGTCTGCCCAAGGTGAGAGAGGAGGGCTGTGCGCGCCCGCTGTTGTGGTGGGCGGTGGACACGCGACTCAGCGGGAGGAATGCAGTCGGTGGTATTCGCTTGGGTTCCGGGTTGGCGTGGGAAGTTTTGTCGTCGTCGGCGTCGGCGTCGCAGGCCCCGTCGTCGCGGGAGGAGGACTCGAGGGCGGGGCAGCGCAGTCCCGGCGCCCGCTGGATAAGGCGAGAACAGAGAGAGGTGTGTGTGTGGCTGAGGGGCCCGGATAAGGCTCCACGGCTCCGCGAGCCAGCCAATATTGGATGCTTGGGGCTGCTGGACTTGCTCCCGCTGGTGCCGCTGCAGCGGGCGGGACGGCCCAAGCCACAGGACGGACAGAAACAAGCCTTGCAGCAGCAGCAGCTTGGCTGCGTGTGGCAGAGGAGCCAAGTGTGTGGCGCAGACGCCCAGCCGTTGGGGGGGGGGGAGGGAGCGGCCAGGCGGGAGCTAACCTGCTGAAGCCCCAGGTAGGGCTGTAGGGGAAGCCAAGCCGTGGTGGTGCCGCCAGTTGGGCGAACGGCTGCCACGCCAGTGGACGGGACAGCCCAGCGGCCAGACCGGGGCCCTGCAGCCTGCCACCTCAGTCCTGACGGATGGTGGTTGCCCTGGCGACGGGGCCCGACCCACCGCCGCGGCGGCCGCACCGGGGCCCTGTTTTGAGCCGGGGGGTGCGACAGGGCCTGGCAGAATAACAATTGGGACGGGAGACTTGCAGTGGGCGGGACCGCCTGTCGCCCGCCTGGGCTGTCGTCCCGCCTCTAGCTTTGTCGCCTGTCGCCTGTCGCCTGCCCGACTGCCCGCCTGTAGCTGCTCCGTACAAAAACATCGTGAACGCCCGCACACACCCGTTGACGTCTTCGTCCACGTCTTCGTCCCCTTCCCACAAGTTGGCCCAGTTCCTCCCTCGACGTCGCCGTTGGATTTCTTTTCCTCCATTCACCCTCTTCGTCACTCATCCGATCCAACGCCGGTCGACATCCCCTTCTCCGGGCCATTGCCTCCTCCTTTTCTGCTTGCGCATCCTCTTGGGACGTTGCCAATTGCCCGGCCGTGAAAGCGCAGGTTGGTGGTGTCGTGTGCCAGCCCCCGACGTCGTCGATATCTCTTCCTTTGCGGAGCGCGCGCGCATCACGCAAGAGCAACAACAAGGTTTACCATCTGCTTTGCCGTCTCGTCTCTGTTGCGCCCTTCTCCCGTCGAAGAGTCGACGAGGCCTGGTGGCAGCAGCTGTTGTTGTTGTTATTGTTGTTTGCGCCTGGACCCCCCCTCCCGAGCACGGCGAGCCTGAGCCTCCGCAACAGCAATGGCTCCTACCTCGAGGCACGCCCAAAACATGGGGCAGATCATCGAGTACATACCCGGTAAGTCACAGCTCCGGCTCCTCTGCGCCACGGGCCGCATCGCAACCCGCGCGCGCGAGGGGGGCCGCCAACGCCACCATGGCCTCCTCACCGCCCGACCCTGACGCTGACGATGCCTCGCAGACCGGCTATATCTCGCCGCCTACGTCAACCCGCCCTCGTCGGACACGCTCTTCCCGACGCCCGAGACGCCCGTCTCGCCGCGGAAGCGCTCCCAGCGCGCCGCCGTCGCTGACCTGCCCACGAGCAGCCGCGTGCCTCCTTGCTACTTCACCGTCGACGACACCCTCCTCTACAATGCCTTCCACCACGACTTTGGGCCTCTGCACATTGGCCACCTGTACCGCTTCGCCATCCGCTTCCACGACATCCTCGGCGCCAAGGAGAACAAGGACCGGCCGGTCGTCTTCTGGAGCGCCGCCGACCCGAGAAGTGAGTCTTGCCCCTCCCGTTTCTTCAGTCGCATGCTTCTCCCGCGGGAGTACTATATGCTGACAGGGAGACGTGATCCAGGCCGCGCAAACGCTGCATGCATGCTCGCCTGCTACATGGTTCTGATCCAGAACTGGCCGCCCCATCTCGCCCTCGCGCCCATTGCGCAGGTCGACCCGCCGCTGATGCCCTTCCGCGACGCCGGCTACAGCCAGGCCGACTACGGCATCACCGTCCAGGACGTCGTCTACGGCGTCTGGAAGGCCAAGGAGGAAAAGTGCTGCGACCTTGACAACTTTGACCTCGAAATGTACGAAAAGTTTGAGCGCGTCGAGCACGGCGACTTCAACTGGATAACGCCGCACTTCCTTGCCTTTGCCTCCCCCCAACACACCCCTGTGGCCAAGATCACCGAGGGCTCTGAGCTCTTCTCCTCTTTGCCCAGGGATCTCGCAGCCGTCGACGCCCACCCGACTCTCCCCCAGCCCTTCAAGAACGTCTTGCGGCACTTCTCCGAGAAGAATATCGGGCTCGTGGTCCGCCTTAACTCTCCCCTCTACTCCCCCTCGTACTTTGAGGCGCTTGGCATCCAGCATCTCGACATGATCTTCGACGACGGCACGTGCCCGACGCTGACAACAGTGCGCAAGTTCATTCGGCTGGCGCACGAGACCATCACGGTCCGGAAGAAGGGCATTGCCGTCCACTGCAAGGCCGGGCTGGGCCGCACGGGCTGCCTCATCGGCGCCTACCTCATCTACCGCCATGGCTTCACCGCCGACGAGGTCATCTCCTTCATGCGCTTCATGCGCCCCGGCATGGTTGTCGGCCCCCAGCAGCACTGGCTGCACCTCAACCAGGGCACCTTTAGGGAGTGGTGGATCGAGGAGCGGGTCGAGCGCAAGCTGCGCCGTGAGATGGCCGCGTCCCAGCAGGTCCCCAGCACGCCCATGCGCGCCATGCAGAAGTCGGGCATCCGCAGCAGCCAGCTGTCGACGCCGCCCAACCGCAGCCCGTCGAACCGCACGCCATTGAGCGAGGTCGATCACGACCGCAACAACGTGGGCGTCCACGAGGACTACCTCCCTGCGCCGACGCCAGGCCAGCCGCGTAAGACGACGCGCGCCGACCGCCATCACCCCTACCAGCGGTCCACGTCGCATCACACCACTGTCGAGGAGGAGACGGGCATCGAGCACGAGACGGAGATTGTGACGATGCACCGTCACTCCCAGGGCGCCGAGTCGGATGAGGAGATCCACCTGCGGATGCGCAGCCATCGCAAGGCGTCGCAGTCACCGGGCCGGAGCGCCAAGGTGCGGTCCGTCAGCCAGACGACGTCGAGCATCTACACGGTCGACAACGACTCGTCCCAGGACGCCGAGAACATTGGGTCGATGCGGTCCAACAAGGCGGAGCGCGTCGCCAGCACGCCGGGCGTCCTGACTAGGGTCCGCGGTAGCAAGCGTGCGGGCTCCGAGTCGCCGCTGCGGGCCAAGGACTCGGCCGGCATCCGCAAGACGAGCGGCCGCGTCGGGAGCGCCAGCGTCGCCGCATCCACGGCCCGGAAGGTGTCTGGGTCGTAGGGGACGAGCCCGCTCCGGACCTGTCGGTGACGACGGCGGACAGGGCGCATGACACGGTGTAACGACTGCCACGACGTGACGTACAAAATCGATGCGCATGCACGCATACATGGGGAATGACTGGCGTTTCAAACGGTTGGGTGTCAAAGCGAACGCGCGAGAGGCACGAGGGGAGGAGGCGGAAAGGAGAGAGCGAGGGAGAGCAGTCGAGAGCCAGGCTGGAAATGCCCGCGCTCCTTTTGGTGTTTCGTTTTGGCGACGCGAGGAAACGGACATCATGGGTATACGGAGTTTTTTGCTTTCTTATGGGCTCTTTTTGCTTCTTTTCCGCGCTGCCCCGTGGTTCTATTGTCAGAGTAAAGTGTTATTTTTGTTGATGCGGCAGCCATTTATTCACCTTATTGGTATGGGGGCGCGACGCGAGCCAGGGGCAAATGGAGCAAAGGAGGATGGATGGGTGAAGGGATGAATGAGAGCGCAGGAGCAGGCATATAACAGCAGAGGCATGGCATGCATTACATTTACATCCTTTTTTTGCTCAAAAGCCGACGCATTGTTTAGTGGTGCTGTGACTGTGGGGGGCCATGCCGGCCGGGATCGTGTGTTTTGCTTAAGTTGTGTATATGCGTCTATGTGTATGTGTTTGCTTGTGACGATGTGGCGACATTCACCCTCTGTGGGAGGTGCATTCATTCTATCCCAACCAACCGTGCGCTTCGTCAACATGGTGTCGTCGTCGTCGTCGTCGTCGCTACTGTCATCGTTCATGAGTCGTGTCTCTCTCTCTCTCTCTCTCTCTCTCCTCTGTGGGTAACACATTCATTCACACGCATATGCTCTCGAGCTTGGTCACGACCGTCTCCATCAGCTTGCCGGCCTCGGCGCTCGACAGGTCGTCGCCGGCGCGGAGGCACATGTCGACGACCTCGCGGTAGCGGCGGCCGACCTTGCTGCCGAGGCCGGGGACGAGGACGGCGAGGACGACCTTGTCGCGCCAGCGGTCGGCCGAGTAGTGGGGCTTGTGGTAGGTGTGGAGGACCTTCCAGAGGCCGATCTCGAGGAGGACGAGGCCGAGGGAGTAGACGTCGAAGGCGCGGCAGTAGGGGGCGAGGCCGCGCAGGGAGGCCGGGTGGCGGTGCAGGTCGGCGATGGAGGGGTTCCGGGGCGCGACGGACAGCGCGGCGTCGAGGTCCGGGCGCGACGAGTCGAAGCCGCTGAGGAAGGGGCGCGAGATGTCCGGGACGAGGGCGGCGGCGGCGGTCGGGGAGCGGGCGGCGGAGGAGAAGGCCGAGGGGAAGAAGAGGATGTTGGCGCCGCAGAGCGACTTGTGCAGCCAGTCGAGCGAGTGGAGGGACCAGAGGGCGACGGCGAGCGTCTGCGCGAGGCGCACGCGGTCGTCGAGGTCGGGCGTCTTGAGGTCCGGGCTGGCCATGAGGGCGTGCAGCGTCGACAGCGACGACGCCGGCGCCTTGTAGACGAGCCCGTACCGCGACCGCGCCGCGTCGTCCGTGTAGCCCACGCAGTCGATGCTGTGCAGGTCCGGGTGCCGCTCCGACGCCGAGTGCATCATGCGCGCCAGGTCGTCCATCCGCCGCACGTGCGCCACGCGCTCCTCGATGGCCTCGCGGTCGTAGTCGACCCACTCGACCACGACGTCGCCCGCCGTCTCGTGGTGCGCCTGGCACCGCAGCGGGTGGTCGCGGTCCTCGCCGCGGATCGCGAGCGCCGACCGCGGTACCTTGAGCGCAAACGTCGGCTTGAACGCCGCCTGCGGCTTCGAGTCGAGGTTGATGCGCAGCCGCTTGAGGTTGGCCGACGTCTCCAGCTTGGGGTAGATGCCCGTCGACGCCCGCTCCAGGAGCGACAGCTGCGCGAGGTCGCGCTCCGCCGACTCGAGCAGCTGGTGCGTCCACGCCCGCTGGAACGACGGCACCTGCGACGCGGGGAAGAGCCGCTCGAGCCCGTCGTTGAAGTCTGCCGTATGCGCGCCAGTCAGCTTCCGAGATCCCCCTCGTCGGCATGTGCGTCGCGTTTCGTTACCTTTGAGGTCCTTGAGGAGGTTGGTGAACTTGTCCTTGTCTGCCGTCGTTGAGAATGGTAAGCCAGCCGCCGAGCGTGGTAGGCATTCCCTCACCAGGAGCCGGCACTGACCTGCAATGACCCATTTCGTCCGCAGACTAAACTCTTTCCTCCAGCTCCTCTCCGTGCCCGCCGAGTTGGTCCTCGCGGTGCTGAGCTTGCGCCCGCCGGCCTCGTCCTTGGCGCCCTTGGACGACGACGACGACGGCGGCGAGGGCGACGTCTTGGCCCGGACCACGCCGTTTCCGTCTCCGTTGCCGTTGCCGCTGCCATTCCCATTGCCGTTGCCGTTGCCGCTGGCGTGCCCCGCGTCGACCAGCCCGTACTTCTCCTGCAGCCGCCGAAAGTCCGTCACCGTCGAGTGCAGCTCCTCGAGGATCTGCGTCGCCAGCGCGCGCAGCTGCGGGTTGGCGCCCCTCCCCGTGCCCGCGGCGGCGGCGGCGCCGTCGAGATGCGCCTCGAACTTGCCCTCGGCGACCCCCCACTCGCGGCCCCAGACGACGAGGCGCATCTCCTCGATGCGCACCTTGCACATGAGCCGCTGGCTGTCCTCGTCGAGCCGCGACGCCGTCGTGAAGTACCCGTAGGCCTTGACGCACCCGTCGAAGAGCTGCCCCAGCAGCCCCACGACGCCGATTGTCGTGCCGACCAGTTCGGCCGCCATGGCGGAGGAGCCGGGCTGTGAACTTGGGTCAAGGTCCTCGAGCTTGGTTGAGGTTCAACGCTCTGGAGGTTGGAAGTGGGAGAGGCGGCGTCGTGCCCCGCTTCAGCTCACTGCAGTCAATGTAAGTCCTCGTTACTCGGTGTTGAAGATCTCGACTGGAAAGAAAGGGCGAAAGCTGCTAAGTGCGTCTGTCATTTCTTTCCAACGGAGCATGGTCCATAATCAGCGCCGGCTCCTGTGAGAATTGAGGAGGAAAGCGGGAAATTGTGGCAGAGGCGGTCTCGACATCGTGGCCCCCGGTTACCTTAGTCTTACTATAACTGGACCAGGCCAGGAAGGATGGCGTCCGTTGGCAAGCCGTTTCACAAGATCGACCATCACGTGACGCAGCCGGTCATGCATGACGAACATGCACGAGCAGGTATGTGCATCATATGCTGTACATTCGGCGGACTCAAACTTCTTTGAACCAAAATGCCCCGTCCCTGTGTTCTGGCGGTGAGCGGCGTTGAGACGCGCCTGGTTACAAGTTGCGAGCTGCTTGTCATACTACCAGACCGGTACCATATCCTACGACTACCAAACAGTGCTTTTGGCGTGGAAACTACCCTTGTGAACGCAACTCAAAACTCCACCCATGGCTAGAGACTAGAGAGAGCAACAACTCGTCGCCGCCGCGGCCTCAACGACCTCGGCCAGCTCGTTGCGTACTTGTAAACTGAAACGGACACTGTTTGTTTTCCCCCATTCGCGTCCCCTCCGATCCTGCTGAAACAACACCTTCTATATGTGAGTGTGTGTGAGAGTGTGTGTGTGTGATATTTTCGACATTTCGTGACGGACATGCTCGTGAGTGTGATCCGCGAGGAAGATCCTTGACTACCAGCTTTCCCAACGTAACCGAACGTCACTGCCTTGCGCGGCCTTCAGGCGCTGAGCCTTGACGTGGCGCGGGACGTCCCGTGTCTCGCGGGGAGCCGGAGTGCCTCGTGACGGCCTTTAGTAGACCTTCTTCTTCTCGTCGATGCTGAACTGGCCGGGGCCGCTGTTGACAAGGAGCAGCAGGCCACCGACGATCGAGAGGATCTGGAAGAAGTCGTACTTGGCAAAGTCCTTGTGCGGGTGGTGAGGGTGCAGCTAGTTCAAGCCGTCAGCATTTGAAATGCAACAATTGAAGCCCCAGGCCAAAGCGGGAGGCTTACCGTCCAGAAGTTGTTGACCAAGAGGTTGAAGATGCTCAGAATGACAACCAGCAGGGTGGCGCTGAACTTGGCCTTGAAGCCGACAACGACCATGACGCATGCGCCGGCGCCCATGAGGGAGACGACGACGCGCCAGATGGACCACTGGCCGCTGAAGACAAAGCCAACGAAGAGGAAGATGAGCAGCACGCGCCCGGCGAGCTGGAAGTACATCTTGCGGTCCTTCTCGTCGATCTGGGGCAGGCCGGCAAATGCCTTGGTCTTGCGCACCCACGAGTCGGAGAGCACCATGAGCAGGCCGCCGATGACGGACAGGTTGCGCAGGAAGAAGTTGAGGTCAAAGATGAGGCCATAGCCAAGCGCCTGGGTGACTACGACCCCCATGAGGCCGGCGACGGCGTAGTCCGAGTGCTTCCTGACAATGACAAGGGTCGAGCAAGCGATCATGGCGATGACGTTGACAATGAGAAAGATGTGCGTGATGCCGTTGGGGACTATTTGAACGCGACGTGTCAGCAACAGTCGCTATTGGGGGTTCTGTCGCGTCGCGACGGACAGCTGGGCCATACTTTTTCGGTAGTCGTGCAGGTACAAGAGCTGTTCAGACCACTGCGTCATGATGCGGAGGGCATCCTCGAGAAACGTGACGACAATCAGGAAGCGGCCAATGGCTGGGAGGTAGCTGGAGGGAGAGGGAAGCTTTCGCGTCAGCATATCGGGTCCCCTCTGGCAAGGGCGCGTGCTTCGCTGGACCCAGGGCATCAGACACTCACGGCTTGATGGGCTCGCTGAGGTTGTCGAGAACATCCTCGGCCTTGCTCGTGTACGGCCGGATCTGGTCGAGGATGTTCCCGCTGGACTCGTCGGGCTGGGACGAGGCTCCGTAGGATGCGGGCCCGCCGCCGAGGCCGTAGCCGGAAGGACCGCGCTGGGACATGGTGACGAGCGTCGGACGATGGAGCGTCGGGCGGTTCGAATCTCGTGCCTCGCGGGGCGTCTGTCGTTGTTGTTGCCGCTGCTGCTGCTGGTGTTGTTGCTGTGACGGTCGTCAGCAAGCGAGGTCGACGGGAGCGTACGCTGGCCCTTTGTCGAGGAACGCTTGAGGCGAGTCTGGAGGAGGCTGGTGACGATGCGCAACGGCGAGCGGGAGGGAGCCGCGGGGGGGAGGGAAGGCGGACAAGGGAGGCCGGGGCGAGTCTGACGCGAGGAATTGGACAACAAGTGAATGGCCTCGAGACGGGGCGAGGACACGATGGAGATTCAAGTAAGGATGAGGGGTTGGAGGCGAGGACGACAGGCTAGGAAGGTTAGTTTGCTGGCGCGAAGCGAACGAACGAGGGCTGCCGGACCTGAGCTGCCAGCTAAGGTATGACCTCAGGCGGCTTGATGGGGCTGCCGGGGGTTGAAGCGCGCCTCTAACCTGTAACTGTGTCCTTTCCAAAGCCTCCAGTCACACCTATCGAATCCCGTGATGCGCGCATGCCGAGGTGTCCACTTTTTGGTACCTCAGGTAGAGAGAGCCAGAGCCAGCCCAGCCCAGTCCAGCAGCTGGAGGAGGCGCCTGTAGCGGGCGGTCCTCCAGCCGGGGGGTGATGCTGCCGCACCTCAGGTACCTAGGCCGCTGCCCCATTGATGCAGTGGTTGTACACGAACCCCTCGTGCCGTGCAGCGCTGGCGCCAGGTACTGGTGCGCAAGGGAGGCAGGCACCTTGCATGTACCTGGCTTCCCAAGCTTCCAGGTTCCCTCCAGGTCCTGGTGCTCCACTGCCTAACCCAACCGCGCCGCTGGTGGACCAGGAGGTCCGCTGTCCGGGCGTGTTCCATGCAGCTGGAGCGCTCCAGCTGCATTGGTGGCCCTGAACGGGGCCCCATCACCCACCCCTAGCCGGCCCTATTCAGATGGATGCTCCTTGAGTCTTGGCCCGTCTCCCCGCCCGATGCTGGCGCGTGCCGGCCGCTGCGGGGTGTTCGCTCTGGGCCGCCCAACCGACCCGGCAGTCCCGTCCCTAGAATCAGCGGCTTTCGATGCTGCCACGGTGTCACAGACGGGACCTGGGGATGGATGGACGGATGGTTGGTCGGCGGCAGCCGGCATCGCCAACTCCCCGACGGCACTGACGGAGGTGCGACTGCCCGCCAGGACAGCCAGGAGACTTTCTCGCCCTCCGTCTTTGCTTTGCCCGCGCGCGACCTGCGCTAGGGGGAACGTGAATGCCCATTGCCCACAAGCTCCGTGCCAGACGGCAGGGGCGTCAGAGTTTTATTTTTGTTTGCTTCTGGTTGCTGGGTCTCCATCATTAGACAGTCTCACCCTCAACATTGCTTGTCCCATCCCTTCCTTCGACACCATCATCTGGCAACAGACGGACAGTGCTTGTTTCTTCGTGCTCGAGGGGATGCCCGTGCGGCGCCAAAACCCTGCGAAATCTTTTCTAGACGGCCATGCGGGACGGATGGTCCGGGTAGGGAAGCCAGCCTGCTTCAAATCCAACCAATTTACAACGACATGTGCTCCGTACTCCGTCGTAGCCCAACACATCATACCACGCCTTGGTCATCCGCCTCAGAAGCCACGAGGCTCGTCGAGGATGCGCAGCCCTCCCGTCTCGTCATATTCGACCCTGCCCTCGTCCACGGCGCTCCTCAGCTCTTCACTCAGGACAATGCGATCGCCCGTTGCGGGATCCCACTCCCAGCCCTCGCGCATCCACATCCATCTCAGAAAGGCGCGGAGCTCCTTGTCCTGCGGCATGACCCTCATCCACTCAGGCTGGAACTCGGGCTCGCGGCCGCCGCCGTTCCAATCCTCTGCTCGACCCAGCATCGCGTCGCGGCAGAAGATTCGCCAGCTGTCAATGGCATACTTGCCCTGGGTCATGTGTCCAATCTCCCACGCGTCCGCATCGTCATCGCTCGCAGAGGGCCGAGGGCGGTCTGTGCTCTGCCACTGCGGAGGCTTCTCGGTGCCCACGGACGGTCGCCCGACGTCTCGCCTATCGTAGTTTCTAACTTTATATCGTACACCCGGCCGCGGTGGGTTGTCGAGAAATGCCCTTGCGTACTTTTGGATGTACCCAACTCGCACAGCCGAGAGGCCTAAATGACGAATCATGCCAGCGAGCTCTTCAGCGTTGGCCGGATTGGCGAGTTGAAGAGGCGTGGGGAACCGCTCCTTGACCTTGTTGAACGTTGGTATCGCCAACTGCCCGCTTGTCTTGATCAGGAACGTGACAGCAATCAGGAGCCAGAAAGGCTCATGGGCGACTCGTTCCTGAACGATGCCGAAAGCCGGCGCTGTCAGAGGCGGAAAGGGGACACACGACACCTTGCCTGCCAAGGCACGCTTCGGCGGTCCTTGAGCTTGTGCCGAGAAGTACGGAGACACGAACTGGCCATGCGGTCCCGTGATGACCTGCGTAGACCAGTAGCCGGCTGACGTGCCATTGACAAAGTCACTGGTGTCCCAACCGCCCAACCTTTGGCTGCTATCAAGACTGTTGAGCTGGGCCAGCCGGGCGTCTGGTGATTGGCCGACACTGTGTCGTCTCCTCCATTCGGCAACGAGCCTCTCTGGATAGATTGCCCCGTGAGCGTGTTGTGGCCCGGGGCACAGCTGTGGCGTGTCGTTTTCGTGCCAGTAGTGAGATGTGTGCCGTGATTTCGAGGGCTGCTTTTTTGAACGACGAATTTGGCTTTTTTCGGCAGACGAAGTACGAGATGACAAAGGCGGCGGAGTTCCGATGTATGGCTGCGTTTCCAGCGACTTGGCGTGAGCGATGAGGCGGTCGGTCTCTTGCCACGGCTGCGAGGATGGAGGACCACACTGTGGTGCTTCAGGCACGATGAATGCCAAGTATGTGAGGATGTCGCTGCCCTCGAGGCTTGTCGGATCATGCGGATGTTTGCGTCGAATCGAGCCCGCACATTCAATGGACGAATGCCAGTTCTGAGCTCCCGTGATGAGGCTCAATCCGAGGAGCCTTTGTCGCTCGTTCTCGGGAATGGTTTTCGAATCAAAGACGGCTGCCAGAAAGTCCCGAGCGTCTTCCCAGACGTCAAAGACGGACAGGGCGCTCTCGCCGAGAGAGCCCGCCATGAGGTACCGCTTAACTCAACGAAAGATGTCGGAGGAAAATGTAATGAACGGTGAACACTCTGGGCGTTCAAGCGGTCCTTCCCATCAAGCCACCAATGCTACAGCAGGGCATGAAAGCCCATGGCAAAAATTGGCATGGCACCGATGTCCAGACGGGAGGAGCTGTGAATGGCAGCAGTGCGGAATGGACGCCGAAGCGAGCGTCGATGCAGTCTGCAGTTTTCACGGTGACTAGAGCGGCAGGCAGCAAGTAGCCGTTTGAAGGTTGATGTTCGATACGGGACGGCAACCGCCTGGCTGGCGCGCCACACATTGCTAACAACGACGGGATGGCGGCGCGGAGGTGGGTCCCCCGCAAGTGCACTGAAGCAGTGAATTCTGAAATGGCTGCACGGCGCAACTTGCCGAGAGCTGTGGAGGATGGGTCGGGTAAGCCGCAAGCCAGCGATATCACGGCCCATGTATCCATTCGTACCTGGAACAGCTCGTGCATTCCAGCGATGCAAGTAACCTTGCCGGCAACTCAATCTACAACCTTGCAACCTTAAGGTTGGAGGCCCGTTGTACCTGAGCCTCTCGAAGTGTAAATGGTACCTCTGTGAGGCCCGCGGGGAGTTGGGAGACATACCCTCATGGAGGGACAATGTACGAACGAGGACCGAGCAGCAACCTGCCAAGGAGCCATGCCGTGTCCAACCTACTTCGTGCTCTTAGGAGGCATAGTGACGACCCGTCGGCTGTAGGGTGGCACCCGCACGCCACGGCAGTGAATCACCCGCGCGCCCGCGGGTGTTGGCCGGCGTCACCCTTCCGTCCCGTCTTTCCTTATCTCCCGCCGAGGGCGCTCCTGCGATCGCCAGGCACGGCGGTGCCGAGACCAGCGGCAGGAGTTCTGCAGCTGCGACTTGCATTTATACTCGGCACGACGGCTCCGTTTCGTTCCGCCTGCAACCTCTGCGGTGCGACGAACTACTCGTGAACCACCAGCACGGCACGTACGGCGACAATCGGCAAGTGCTAAGTGAGCACATCATCCGCGACTTGACGCCGGCAGACCACGTGGACCCTTGGTGGCCCAGCTTTCGCTGCCGTCGTTCGCTGCACACTTATCTCCCCCAAGCTAGTGCCTGTTAGCGCTCCTGCTGCGTTTGGCCCTGCCCGCTTAACTGACGTGGTCCGTTCGTCACGACATCCTTCGCCCGACGAACCAACCACAGCGCCCCACCTCTATCACGTGACTAACCGCGTCCCGGCTCGTCCCCCCCCAATCGATTCTCTCACTCGTTTGCGTCCCGGCCTGGCTCTCGTTCCCATCAACCTTGACACCTCCGACCGTCAGTGTCGCTCGCCTCCCACCCCTACCCCGAGTCCCCATCATCGTCACCGAAATCATCCAAGAGATGAGTAGTCGCGGCGGGAAACTTGCCCCCGAAGTCAACCGGTGAGTTTTGAGGTCGCGCGTCTCGGGCGCGGTGCTTTTGCCCCCCACGTCCGAGCCTCGTCCGTTGTCTCCGATGAGTCGCATCAGGCCCGCTAACCATTGCTGCAGAGCTCTGTTCGTCAAGAACTTGAGGTACTTTCGCCGACCTGGCCACCTGCGGTCCCCCGAACCCCTCCCAGCTGACCGTGATCGATGTAGCTACAACGTTACTCCAGAGGAGTTGTTCGACCTCTTTGGAAAGTTCGGCCCAATTCGGTAGGCCTTCCATCGACCTCAACGAGCCCCAAAACCCCATTGCTTACCGTTTCCTGCAGCCAAGTACGCCAGGGCATTTCCAACACGACCAAGGGAACGGCTTTCGTGGTCTATGAGGATGTGATGGACGCAAAGCAAGCCTGCGACAAGCTCAACGGTTTCAACTTCCAGAACCGTTACCTTGTCGGTACGTACTTGGGCATGCACACGTGCATGCATGCATGGCTACCCGGGATCCCACGTCGCTAACGCGCCTCCAGTTCTGTACCACCAGCCCGACAAGATGGCCAAGTCAAAAGAGGACCTCGAGGCTCGCCGCGAATCTTTAGCTCAGCTCAAGAAGCAGCACGGCATCGATTGACAATCCGACCGGCCTGTGGACAGCCTGCAAGACAAGTCATCCTTGTCTGCGGGCCGGTTTTCTGAATCACGCCAGGCTTCGTCGCCGGATCGAAAGACGATTCTACGAAAAGGCACGCCGCCTCTTCACGGCCACCCGGCCACCAATGGGCATGCCGGCACGAGGGCAGTTCGCTTTGCCGAAGGCGGCCAGACGGCGATCAAGTCGTGCGCCTAGGCGCTGCCCACGTGCCCCCTCGAGGCTGCTTCCTGACCAAGGATGCAGACGGCTCGGATCTGATGTTTATTGGACCAGGGCTCCCAACGCAGTCTTCCTGTTGCTGTGACGCCAGGGTGCCGATGGAAACACCATTCCAGGAGAGCACTCGGGGCTGTGACAATGGTTGAGAAGGGAAACCGCAACATGTGACGATACGTCAAGTCACTACGAACTCTTTTTTTGCTCTTTTTTTTTGCGATTGTTTTAATACGATTCGGAGAAACGATCAGGGGGTTTGCCTGCAGCAGGGTTTGATTCTGAGAGACGCTACCACCTACGATACGAGCCGTTCAATCTCAACTACTGTTTTATCGACTTGGCTGTCTCATGACCGGTGACTGCGTAACTGGGAGTGTGGCCTTGTGAATTTCAGAATGGCCCGTTGCCCAAGGCCTGAAAGCTCGGCTTGACCGACAATGTAGATGATGCGGTGGCTTTGCGACATTGACTGATGGATGAACTACGTTTGCCTAGTGGCGAAGCCGAGGACCTTTGGCGTTGAGGCTGCACAAGGTCCGCTGCCGACTCGCCGACGAAGGCTCTTGTGGGCGGCTGTAAACCCGGCCCGAAGCCGCCGGGCAGATACGATCACTGCTTATGGCGAGATGGAGGGGACTTGACTCGATGGCGGTGCGGCACGGCTCGAGCCTATGGGCCGTGGCGCATTCACGGGCGCTGGTGTCATGACGTTCGAGGTACTCCGTACATACCACGCATGTGACTCCTGAAGATGGCTATGAGAAGGCAACCAGAACGCTCGCTTGCCCCATTCGACAGACGGCAGGACCATCAGACGAGACCACTTGAGAGGATGATGGCGAAGGGAAGTTGACCGGAGGAGCCCATGGACAGATGGCATGATTTGTGCGAAATCGTTGGACACTGCGGCCCGGCCATAGCCGGATGGCTGGCACGGTACTTGTAAGGCCGACCAGCAGTCGCATCGGTGAAGCCAGAATGCCTTGCCGGGCTGCGTCCGCTGTGCTGAAGCTCTAAACGTAGCATTGGAAGACCCGACAGAACGAAGACATCAGGCGAGGAGGTAATTCATGGAAGGAGGCCCAACTTGGCGGCCAGGCAGGATGCCAGGCAGAGGGATTTTGAGTTTTCCTCTGCCTGGCCTGCCTTGGTATGCTACGATGGCCTCAGATCGGGCGTGTGGTGGTCGCAGAAGCGGCCGGTCTCGGTGGCCGTGCAGAGTGGAACAAGCAGTGGCGGTTGAGGTCGCGGTGGTGGTGGCGGCGGTAGACTGCAGTGGCCGGCGCCTGTCCCGGTGAGGTGGATCCTGCCCACACAGCCAGCCTCTGTGTTTAGTTCTGGCGGAATTGCTGGTTGTCCGATAAGAATAGTACCTGAACTGCACAGGTAGGACGGAGGGCTTGCGTCCTGTAGAAATGGCACCTTGGTTACAATCTTTGGTGTAATTGTTAGTGCTTGGACGGGCACGACAAGTGAGAACAGTGAGCACTGCTACAAGATAGGGTGAGCCGATGTAGAAATGCCGTCTGGACCCGATGGCGCTCTCAAGGTTCTGGGGCTGGCGCTGGTGGCACACGGCGGGCACGGCCACACCCGGGGCCATTGCGCCTTCCGTCTCGGTGTGCTGGAGACTGACAACCAAGATAACGGAGCAAGCCCTCCATGCTTCCTGCCTAGTTGGTACGTAGTCAGTACCCGGGCACGATTGTCGGCAGGAGCGGAGCAGAGCATGGACCTCCCAGGTTGGAAAGCACCTCGCCCGCCCATGGAAAGCGGGCTCCAGTCTCGCCTGCTACGTCCATGTTCTGCCCAACAGCCTACCTAGGTACAGTGCATGGAGCCCCCGTGACAGAGTGGCTGAGCCGTGAGCCGCCCCCACGAGTCCACGACCATCCTCGAGCCTGTCCTTGCAACTTCGCCCGCCGTCCGCGCTTAATCGGCCTTTCGCGTGCGGCCTGCCCTGGCCGGCGGCGCCTTTCCGCATCGACGGCTCCTCGATCGCCGCCTGTTGCGTCCCATCGAATCCCTGCCCTGCTAGGTGCGCTGACCTTGGCCGCAACGGCTCCTGCGGCGGCCATGGCTGAGGCGCATTCGGTCAGCATCTACTTTGCCAGAGGAGCCTTCGAGGCAGACACGCAGACGGCCGCAAACAGCGCGATGCTCACTCCCGCGCCGCCGTTGCAAGGTGAGGGCAGCATGACTGGGGCCAACTTGGCAGCTTTCCACCCTTGACGATACTACTTCGTTTACTGGCACCTGATGGCCTAACCCAACAGCCAGCCACTCCCCCCGACGAGCCATGCCCTGTCGTCCTTTGCGGGGGCTTTTACCACGTTTCGCCCGACTTACAAGTTACGTCCATGTTGGACAGCTGTTGCTTGCCTGCGCCCAGAAGCATGCGGACCCGGGGTTGGTCGCCCCTGCAGGTGGTGGAAGAGCTTCAGCCACCTCGCGCCCGACCTTGTCCAGAGTCCAGAGCTTCGTCGTCAAGCGCGACAACAGCTCAGCGCCAACAGCCCCCGCTTGTGTGCATGGCCAACGTGGAGGCGGCGTCCGGTTCCGTTCAGTGTGCCTCCATCTCCTTCTCCTGTGAGGGCCAGGCATCATCATTGTCGTCGGGGGCCAGGGCCGAGGGCAACGGCCTCACCTGCACTCCGCAACGCAGGGCGGCGGCGACCCGCTCGACCGCGCCATGCGGCCACGCTGCCTCGCCATGTCCGGCCCTGGCAAGGTTTCGTCCACTTGCGTCCATCATGTTGTCGGAGTGACTTCGCCAGACGGGCCCCAACATGACCCAGGGCGGCCCCGCGTTCGGCAGCTCGGAACCCAGCCCGTTGCTCTGTGCGACTTCTGGAGTCAGACTCCCTGCACAATGATATCGACGTTCACGAGTCGGCCTCCACAGCCTCAATTCTCCAACGGGGCGGGCCCCCGTTGCTTATGTACCGGGTCTATTTATGTCCACTTACCTTGCCAAGGTGTCAGAGCTCAAGCATTGCCATTCGTCTTGTTGCTCTCGCTTGACCACCAAGCCACGGGCGTGGCCGTTGGTTGGAGCCTTCGTCGTGCGAACTCGACGTGGATCCAACGACGCCGTCGACGCCCATCAACTGCCGGCCCTTGTCCAGTGATGACCCTTCGTGACGTTCCGCCCGTTCTCGGCAGCCTCCAGCGTCTTCACTGTCCGTCCGCCCACTCTACCCTCCCTCGCGGCCATGGCCAACACGTTTCGGGCTGTCCCGCGCCTTTGTTAGACCCCCCAATCATGGCGAGCTCTTCTGGCCTTGACCCGAGGCGGAAGTGTCTGTCTTGGTTAAATAGTCCAAGGCTCTCCTGCTTACAGCCACGCTCACGGCTGCATATACAGCCATCCCGTATAAGTCGTGGCATCCGCCCTTGGCTAGTCTCCTAGTCTCTGCCTTCTTTGGAAAGAACCCAATGTCGCCACCAATCTCTAAACTAAGCAGCCTCTCTCTCGAGGAGATGCCTCCGACAACCCGTGCACAGACCAGGATGGCCAGTCAAGCAGCTCCCAGCAACTACCTGAGCGAAAGCCTCTCCAGTTCCGACGAGGAAAGTGACAACGACTACTCTGAAGACGACGATGAGTACGAAGAGCCCTCTGCATTCGCCAAGTCACCAACCAACCTCATCTACAACCTCGACCAGCTTTCGGAGCAGAGCCGCCACTTTGTGCGGGACGTCTTCAGTGAGCCTCCAAGGATAGCACTGCAACGCTGCCGCAGAATCAACAACACGTACGCCTTTCAAATGACAGAGCTCGTGACGAGGTCAATCCGAATCCGGCCCAGCAGAAGCAGTGGCAGCTCGCCAGATTTGTCCTGCACATGTGGCGAAGATCAGACTCCATGCAGGCACCTCGTCTGGCTCATGGACCAAGTCGTTAAACAAACCTTGTACGACCACGGCGCGGAAACGCCATTGACAATGACCGCAGAAGGATACGCCGAGGAGATGGGAGACCCCTTTCAAGCCATCGCAGATTGTCATCTCGACGTCCTGGCCGATGCACTCCACTGCCAGGTTGTCGATCCAGATGTTGGCGACGAATTGGATGCGCACCGCACGATCGAGTCTCGCGAGCTCCTCTCGTCTGTGTACGATGTCGAGCCCGAGGACTTCCGGCCGGATATTTTTACGAGCCCGAGGCCTGGGCGGAAGGTGGTGAAGAGGCATGACCTCGACTGCACCGTTTTTAGGATGCTCCTCGATGACCATCATTTCTTCCAATACTTCCTCTCGCTGTCTCGCTCGACGGATCCCATCAACGATCCCTTTCGCAAAGTTTCCCAACGGGTAGACCGCATTTTGCAGACCTTGGATGCATTCTACGCCGCAAATTCTACACCGTGGCCGGATGAATCTCCCACAGATGTCGCCTGGGCGGCACGACACATCGTTGGCAGCATTAAGCTTATCAACTCAGCCATATATACTCGTGACCGACCTCTTGAACCTCACGAAGCTCTGTCTGCCGCCCGTACCCTCGTTCACATACTCGAGGCGGTTGTTGCCCGCAACCACGATGTCCGCCAGGGCGAGTCGCGGCGTGCCCGCAATCTCTATTTGTGTTTGCTCGGCGACCGCGATACTGGCTTTGTTTTGGACCAGCTCAATCTTCTCCCTGAGGCCGCGAGCCAGTTCTTGCACCGCCTCGACGCTCTTCACGACCAGATTGGAGTGTATGGCGCGCCCGCGACGTACGTGGAGAAGTTTCGAACGTTGTTGTCCAGGTTGAGGACGTCGACGGCCGGCGCGGGCTTGAAGAGGGGCACAGAGGGATCACAGGGGACTCAGCGAGGGTCCAAGAGGATGAAGTGAGCCGGAAGAGACGCGGTGACAGGCTTTGCAAGGATAAAGCTGGGCCGCTCTCTGTTTTTGCCATGACGCCCATCGGGGGCAAAGCTTTGATGGACACCTGCGACACCGCTGCATGCGCTGGCCGTGTGCGATCCCGAACCGCCAATCTTTCGAGTGCCCCGTTCGTCGCGGAATTGTAACACACAAGACACAACAAAGACGGGCACTTCACTGCATACCCCCTTGATTTATAGATCTCCCTGAGGCCACACTCGGAGGTCCTCCCCCCGACAGGCAGAGCCTGCCGAACAACGGGCCGTGGTTCGCGGGGTCCGCGTTCTCTCTTATAGAGTGGTGGATGATTAGGGGCAGAAACAATATGATTTCCAATTCCATTGAGAAAGAAAGCAGTCTTTGCCTGCCCTACATGTACCCGCTATGCAACCCACCCATGGAGACAACGAGTCTGGCTCTTTGCGCCGCCGCCGGGCCTTGCCATGGCAACTATTCGCCTGGTTTGAGGCGCGAGAGAAATGCCGGGTCAAGGACTCAAGAACCCGTGCCTTTGCTTGCGCGAAACCCCTCGAGGGCCTGATAGACCTCCCGCAAGCTCGGCCGGTCGTAGTAGTTCTCGCTCCAGTCGCCCTTCGCCATGCCCTCGGCCCTGGCCCGGAGCCACGTCTCGGACGCCTCAATCTCGGCCGCCCACCAGTCGCGCGCCGTCTCCTGCACCTGTCGCGCCGTGGACCTGCCCGTGTTCTCGAGCTCGCGCATCACCAGGCGGTCGCGCTCCCGGACAATGTACTTGGTCAGCCCGGGCTGCCGGCCGCGCGTGCAGCGGTCGATGAGGTCCCGGATCGGCTGGGGCGTGGTCGTGTAGCCGGGGAACTCGACGAGGGGCTCCCAGCGGTACGACAGCCACACGGCGGCCCTCTGCGGGGCGCTGCTCGCTTCGAATATGCACCAGAGCACGCGCCCGAGCATGTAGACCTCGCACGCCTCCTGTTCCCTCTGCGAGAGGCACGACCACGGGACGTTGTAGCCCTTCGAGGGCCACATGTACTCCTCGCCCTCGCCCATGTCTTCCCATCCGGGAAGCAGCTCGTCGAGCATGGCGGAATACTTTGCTTGGATGTCCGGGTCAATGTCTTCGTCCACGGCCAGGAGCCGGATGTACTCGATGGCGTTTACCTCGGGCGCCGCGAATTCGCACCACACGCCCCGCTGCTCAAAGTCGATCATAACAGCGTCCCATGACTTCGAAAGGACGATGTTGTCGAGCCGTAGGTCTGGGTAGAATATGCCCGCCGTCTCCCGGAGATGCACGAGGGCCGAGGCCAGCTGAACAGACCATTTTATCTTGTCATCCAGGGACACCTTGCCATGCACCTGGAGGAAAGGGATAAGATCTCGCAAGCTGCCGTGGACGTGGTTTTCTACGGTAAATCCAACGGCGGCAACCTTGTTCCCGAAGCTGCATCTCTTGGTAACCAGGTGGACCGGGCGTGCAATCACATTCGGGTGAGGCGGCATGGCCAAGAGCTGCCTCAATTCGTGGTACAGGTACTTGGTGTAGCTGGTCAGGGCCTTGAAGATCCAGGTTCGACCGTCGATCTTGACCAGGCAAACGCTGTCATGAAGCTGCGATAGGTATTCCACATCTTCGAGGTCGACAGTGGCAGGTAGATGCAGGCCGTCCCCCCAGAATTCTTGCAGCGCAGATGCTGAGAGCAGTTGGCGTTCCAGGTAGTGCGTCGGGGCGACGGAGATGCGTGCCTCGGCGACGTTCTTGGGCAAGTTATGCAGGACGATTCTGGAGCCAAAAGGCAGATCTTTGTAGATGTCTGACGGGGTCTTCAGGGTCTTGGTCCAGTGTTGCAGAATTCGAAGAACGTGGCGCGTGATGCCCAGCTGGGCAATGCGTGACCCATCTCGAACGTAGAAGGTCACGTCGAGGTCCAGAGTCTTGCGGAGATCCTGAGGAACGGTTGCCGGCTCGGGAATAAAGACGTCAACTCGATACGGCCGGATAGTGTCGAAGAAGAGCGGCACGGCGTAAATTTGGGTACCAAAGGCCGTACAACCGTCGATCCGCCACAGAGGGCGGGCTGGTACATCCAGGCTGTCAATGCGATTCTTGGGATTGAGCGAAGACTGCAGCCAAGAAACGTGAAGCGGCGGGCCCGTTGGTGCGGCTGCGACATTGGCTGCCACATCGGAGAAGGCGGCGGTGGGATGAATGACATCGTGAATAGACTGCTGGCTCAACTCCATGATGCTCCTAGGCCTTGCTTCGCGGGCAAAGGCGGCGAAACGACGAGTTCAAACGTATCCTGCCGCGCGGGAATATTTGTTTCGCGTGCCGCCTTGCGTTGTCGGACTCAGGCGCAAAGATCTTGAACTGATCCCATCGCTCCTCTAGTTGTTTGAACCACTGTCCTCTCTCTCTCGCGAGACGATGCCTCGCGGGGGCCCAGGCAGCAAAGCGAGACGCGGGTGCTAAGCGTGGTGTGTTGAAGGCTGCGGGCAACGCAAGCGGCACGGGTCGCGGCGCTGAGGAGGAGGCGATGAGCAGCTGCATGGATGATGCATGCATGGGTCTTTGGGACGGGGCTGAATGCGCAACCGCCGGGACAAGACGAGCGCATTGGGGGGTCGTGATTGATCACATGATTGGGCCCTGCATCCGTGAGACTACCACTCGACTGCTCAGGCAGTGGCCGAATGACAAGCCAAGGCGGCAGCAGCCGTGCTTGTCCGCCGTCAAGCTGTCTTCCTATTGTGTTCGGGCGCCTCGATGTGGTTTGCTGGATCGTGCCCACAGTCGTAACCATGGCTGTCTGGGTCGCGACGAGGCGCGGCTCGACTTCTTCGGCCCGGAGCGCACGTCGTTCGCTCGGCCGCCCTCGCGAGGCAGTCTTTCGTCCGCCGCGTACCTCTTCTGACCTATTTGGGGCGCCATGTGCGTTGTGCACTGAGTGTAAATCGTGGTCGCGCTGTGCAACATGTCTTTGCAAGTTTGTCGTCAAGCCACTGCCCGGTGGGATCTCTCGACCGGCCGTGTATGCAGCCAAACGACTAGTGGAGGGTCGAGTTGAGCCTGTCCCGCGGCTTGTCGGCAATCTTTGCCGTCGTCTTTATCCCAGGGGGCATCCAAACCCGACCCGTCGTGCGAAGTATTGACCGCCGCTTGCTGAAGCCGTAAAGTCACATGGTCGCGATCGGGTTACACGGGCAAGGCTGCGAGGGGGCGCCTCTTGTCTGGCGGGACCACAAACAAAACGAAAACGCCGAGTCGGCTCGAGACTGAGTTGAACGTTGTCGCTGCCCGGCCAGGAGGCGAGCTGCGTTGAAGAAGCCGATGGAGCTTAGAGACCGCTCATGCCCGACATCTTCTGGGGGAGGTGGGAGCTCGCTCAGGATATGGACGGATCGGCGCATCAACCACGTCCGACCTGTCTCTGATGCGGCCAAATTCGCATACTGGAAACGGTGTGCCTGATATATTACAGGACGACCAACGCATAGGTCTTGGAACGGCATATCGTTGTTTCGCGCTGACGCGACCGCTCCTGGTCACCTTGCGCCTCCAGGATCCCGCACTACTTGGGTAGCCCACCCTCCTCAGTCGACATTGGCAAGCGATGCCGGGGCCCAAGTGCGGAGTACTCTTGAGCGCAAGTCGCAGTTTCAAC
This sequence comes from Purpureocillium lilacinum, assembly GCF_023168085.1. Classification (NCBI taxonomy): domain Eukaryota; kingdom Fungi; phylum Ascomycota; class Sordariomycetes; order Hypocreales; family Ophiocordycipitaceae; genus Purpureocillium; species Purpureocillium lilacinum. The sequence goes on from NW_027072112.1 coordinate 2,139,694, forward strand.
GTACACTCCCCAAGGAGCAGGCAGTCGTGCCGAATGTGGAGTACATGCGCCCAAGTACCCAGGCGAATCTGCAAGTACTCGAGCCGGTACCAGGACGTGATGGTGAGGGCCCAGGGTACGTGGCGCATCAGCCTCGAGATCACGACCCGGATGGCCGCGGACCTTGGTCGTGGACACATGAGAAGTCCAGCGCCACTGTCTCATTGATGCTGCCGACCGACTCGCGCAACCCGTTTCCCGGAAAGGGGGTCAGGGGGAAGGAGAAGGGCCGGCATGTCACCCGGCTCTTCGTGTAACCTCGGCCGAGCCCTCACCGGTCCAGCCTCCAATAAGCCAAGGCGGTTCCCGTCACATCCCCATCGCCATTGCGCCAGAAACGGCGCAGGAGCTGGCTCAGCACCCCGGTCAGCCCGTGTGTGCCCATGTATGTGTCTAAACGTATGTATTTGGTGGCTCCGCGCTCGTGGAACGGTTCGAGAACTCTGCTCATGCACCAGGCGCCCCGCTGGTAACGTTTGCGGGGACCGGCAACACCCCGCTGGGAACGGAGCTGACTTGGCTGGGTTGGAAGCATGGCCGACACTCGTGCTTACGATTCCAGGCAGCCACCTGCTGGGCGCATATGCCGGTTCGAGTGTGAGTCGGAAACATGGCTCGGACCGTGCCACTTCTCAGGTCTCAATAGGCCGGCCCTGGCTGGGGCGAATGCTGGGCCACACTCAGCAGCGCACGATGACATGGGTGGCACGGTGGTGAATCAATAACTCACATGTGCGGCAGAGAACGGCCCTGTGCCACCTGAGCTGAGGGTTCGACATTACCCGCAGGTCAGGGCGATGGGACGGGCCAGTGGTTGAAGGCGAGGCGGGCGACCGACAGCCGCCGCCGTCTGCAACGACGACTCAACGGCCCTGCCCCACCGCGCGTGCCCTGAGACTCCAGCTCTTGCATGCGCATGCGTTCGTGCGGCCATCGCAGGCAGTTTGCCGCGTGCTTGAGTGAAATGGGCTGAATGGTCGATGTCTCAGATTCATTGGAGCGTGAGCAGCCGGGCTCGGGACGTGTAGGTAGCAAGACGGAGCGAGCCGGGGCATCTGGGATTCCATCTTGGAGGCGGCGCGGACGTCTGGTCCGTTCGGCTGCCCAGTGCCGCATATTGACTTCTCGGGGCAATACTGTGTACTTGGCAGTACTCTGTGCACTCGGCAGGGACCTCAGGCGCCTCAGTTGCTTTCTCCAGAGAAATTGAACCTGGGTCGTAGGGCAGTAGGGCTCTGATACCTAGCCATGGCAGCGTCTCGCACCGGGCTCAGGAGTCCCGCCAGGCCTTCTTGGGTCGAGCAACTGCGCGTGCCCGCTAATGGCACTGTCATGTGTTTCGTGCTGTACTGCGTCCTGCGTATATGGGTACAAAGTACAACCAAGGTACCAAGTGTATGCGTACGGGCCCCTCGTACCTGCCTCCTATTTCGTGGGTAGGCCAAGCAGAGAAGTTGCGACCGCCGACGAGACACGAGGCCACTTAGAGTTTGGACTAGGAACGGGCAGGAGCCAGAAACGGGTCTCTCCTGCCCCAGTCTCCCGGCCCCAGTGCTCCACCGTACCTGCCAGGTTCGACGGGCCGTGTTGCTCAGCCGTGAACCTTGTCGCCATCCGCGCCCGCCGCCCCACGACTTCCAACGACGGCCGCCCAACAACATCTCGCCAATTTCAACTTCACTTCTCATCCACGCAAGCGATGGTCGAGGCATAGCATCCGACATGCAGCCGCGCACGCGGTTCAGTCTCTCCCCTGTTCCACCGCCCGACCTTTGGCACCTCCGGAGTCCGCTTCAGCGAGTTGACTTGCCTCCTTGGACATGGCGGGTGGCAGAGACGGGGGTCATGGAGAGCCATCTCCACCGGAGAAAACCACCTCCACCCCTGCAGCCCCGTGGGGCCGGGCAGCACCAAGAAGCGCAGCTCGAACTGCCTCCTGCCCGACCTGCATGGTCACGATTGAGTCTCGCCGAGTACATTGACACGTAGGTCTGCGGCACATACACGGCGGTACTGCACCAAACGCGGTTCCTGATACCCAAGCCGCGAAATCCGCAGATGCGAGTCCGACTCCCCCATGAAGAATGGCACGGGCCAACCGGTGTAAGCTGGATGACTTGCTAACGCCATGGCAGTAAGCACTTGCCCGCCGGGGTGGCACCCATGGCGCGACTCGACCTCGACAACTGCCCATGTCGTCATTCCACGGCTCACAGACCAAGCACCACCAGACTCGACTTCTTGCACAGCTCCATCGCGGCACATGTCAGGATACGACTGTCCTCGAAGAGGAAGTAGACCGCACCCAGCACGCTGGGCGCAGCGGTTGTTTAGCTCCGGTCAGCCAAAGTCGCGACCGTGGGGTTAGCGAAGCGTCCCTTGTCACCGAGTCCTGCGAGCCGTGCGACGATCGGTCGGCTACCCAGTCTGCATCACACGCGCATTGGTCCCTTGTTCTCACCGGTCCCCGCACTCAAGCATCCCTTGTGCCTTGCGTGCCGTCCCACGCCGTCGCTCCAATTTGGCAAGCTGCGCTTGCAGCACAGGAGCTGGGCTAAGATGCTTGGCTGCTTGCCGTGCAGCCTCCGTCCATCGACACTGGATGCCTCGACACAGACGCAAGCTTCAACGCCGGGGCCACGATAGAGCGACCCCGTCGCATCAACATGGTCCGTCATCGGCGCGGGCCTGTTGCCGCTTCCAAACGGCCGACCTCGTCAATGCCCTGTTGTGCGAGGCGTTCCAGGGCAGGGCGCGCAATGCACGCCATTGGCCATTTCCAACCGTCGGCTTCGTGATTTGACTCACAATGCCGTGGCTCGCCTGCCCGTCGCGTGGCAACGAATGCCTGGAGGCCACGCTCGCCTTTATACCACGTTGCTGGGGCACTTGGTCACTCGTTGTGATTGCGCCACAGAATCATTCATTTAGTTACTCGTGTGCCGCCCCCGGAGGCGTGACTGGAAGCCCGGAACCCTGCGTCACCCTCGCACAATTTCCCCATTTACCCCGAATGGAGACTGGGGTACCAGGCGCCACCAGGCTGGACACCCACCGCCTGGTGCTGCCAAGTTGGGCATCAGTATGCGTCGCGCCATGCTCTCTGGCAATGCCGTCTGATGGAAACCAAAACGCGGGACAGTCTGGCTCCCGTTGCCGGAGGGCGCAAGGTACGGCAAGAAAGAATGGCAGGGCGCCAGAGTGCGAACGCCTGCCTGGGCAGATGAAGGAAGTCTGGGGTTCAGGAGAAGTCGTTGGCAGGCCTCATGCCATCCCTTGCATCAGCCCACCCCCGGGCAATGGGCCGGCCCGAGGGGCATGACCACGTTTATGCCCTTTTCGGTGCAGCCCAAGGGCAACAAGGGCGATGCGAGGCAGAGACGGGCGACGATGGCCAGCCGCGCAGCGCAGCGCATGGCCGGCCACCCACACACCCCTTGCTCTTGTTGGTCCGCGAGTACCCCTCAGTCCGCTCGAATACTGTACAATTCAGCACGGGGCGCAAATGGACGTCAGTCGCTCTCCGCGGTGCCTCGCCAGGTCGCCTCTTCCCTCCCAAGGAACTCGACCATCGTCGCCTCTCTCCCGCCATCCTGCCGGGCAGCCACTCGACAGCCCGGGCGCGTATGCACATCGGGGAGACGTCGCAGACGTTGGCCCGCGCTACCCGCCATCCTGGCCCGGCCTTGAGCGGCAGTCACCGCATCCACAGGACCCCAGAGCCATAGCTCGGACCCGAGGAGCACCTGCCCAGCGTCGCCCAGCCGCCCTCCTGTCGCGGCAACGGCAGCCGGAGACAAGAGTGCCAGCCTGCCTGCAAGCGGCGTCTCCGAGGCGTTGATGATCGCGCGCACCAGCCGCCTCTCCAGCCCAGAGCGTCATCCGACCCCCTCATGCCCTCAGGCCGACCCCCCTCAGCCTGACGCCCAACACCGCTAGCTCTTCTCCAGACATACATACGACCACCACCGTCTCCGCCTGGCTCGCCCACCAGCACCAGCACCAGCCTTCCTTCCCGTCTCCGTCGAGCGGCGAGCTCCTCGCGCCGTGTCGAGCGCCCGCCCGCTTGACCTCGTCTCTCCCTCGCCACACCCCCAGCCGAATGCAAGGCCGCATGGCTGAGCCTGTCCCGGCAATGGTCCGGGTGGAACCTTAGCTGGTCGACAGACACACCTCACCCCGGCTCCGCCGCTTCCCTCACCCGCGCTCGCAGCCCAGCTCCCAGGTTCGCGGTTTCCTTGTACCTCTCTGATCTCCCTTGTCCCTCGTGTATACTCAATACCTTCCGTCCCACGTGCCGGTACCTTGGTCCTGGTCTCAGACTCTGCCCAGGCGATCTTGTCCAACGCACCCTCTTTTCCTGCATCCATCATGGTAAGGACGCCGTTTCTTCCTCCCTGTCTCGCAGCAACTTGCATAAAGATAAAATCACCAGCCCTCCTTTCCTCCCCTCTTCCCACTGCACATCTGGAACCCTGTAAACTCTCCGCCATTTCCGCGGCCTTCGGTCAGCCATCCCCGGTCTGACTTCTCTCACATCCACTCTCGCCGTCAAGTCTGTGGATCTGTATCCGCTTGCTCGAGACCCTCGTTGCCTTGCCCAAGCTGTCCAAGCTGTCTACTCTTCACAGGAGGGCCATCATTCGCGGCCTTGCACAAGTGCACAGCCAGATGTGCTGACTATCGAGGCAGGAGTTTCATCAGCCGCTCATCAACAAACGACCTCGGTCTTGCGCCGAGGTTGACATCTCGGATCCTCCGTTGCAGTCGTTTATCCCACTACTAAACGCGGGATACACGTACGCACCGCTTCAATTCGATATACCAACTGTGCCCGACCAACTGCCCGCGGCTTATGGCTTTGCTACTGGCTTCTCTTCCGGTCTTGAAGCATATGAAGGCCCCCCTGTGGCACACTCATCAGCAAAGCGACGGCGCCTTGGGCCCTATACCCCTTTGTCTTCGCCAGGCGTCGTTCCATGTTTGTCAAATGCCTTCGAGAAGACTTCCGAGTTAGAATCTCTCAGTCAGATGTCAAGCAGCCAGTCGTCGATGCCGTCGCGCTGGCCGGAGGCGGCTCTGCCTTCAGCGCAGTCGCCCCTGGCGCGACAGATGACCAGCTTGAGCCTCTTTCTCTGCCCTTGCCCCGGGCTTGGGTGGGAACAGCGAGATGGTACGCGGCACCTGTTTTGTCGCCCCATTGATGGCCTCAATGTGTTCATGAAAAAAAGCTGACTTTCCTTTCAGGCTACTCCCCGCTGGTGGAGGCATCTACCACGGCATATGATTCGAACCAGCCATACACAACAGAAAAGCAACCGTCGATGAACCTGCCGTCGCAGACCATGGAAGCAGCATTCCCACCTCTGAGTGACGGTACATTCGGACCCATAGAAACAGGCGAGGTTCCAGACTCCCTACGATGCCAGCCTCACCATTCGGCGAATGAGTCCCTGCTATCGCAAAATTACCTGCCGAATGAATATGGCCCACAGAAAGCCGAAGTCGTCAGCCCCGTGGCCTACGTTCCGGACTATCTGAGTAATATTGACCCCCCGCAACTGATCGCTTGCACCAATGACTACATTGACCCTCTCACTCCCTCGCCCTTGCCCTTCCAAACGGTTGTCGGATGCGTAGATAGCTCACCATGCGGCATGGTGTCCGTCCGGACATCTGACCACGTCTCGCCCGGGCGCTGGCACGAAGCGCCCATGCAGCCTCAGCATCCTTCGAGTTTTGACATCTTGCTTCCCGACCAGCGAGGCGGAGGCAAGCGAGGCCCGTTCAAGGATGCCAAGCTTCGTGAGCAAACGGCGCAGACAAGGCGGACGGGATCCTGCATTAGGTGCAGAATGCAGCGAATACGCGTAGGTGCTCACCAACACTCAAGGGGGATCCCCGTGGTGAAGAGAGTTACATCTTGGCATTTGGACATGAGAGCCTCAGCCCAGAGCAAGCGAGACGCTAACCGCGAAATGTAGTGCGAGTCGGATCCCAAGAACCCGGGAGGCGTATGCCTGACCTGCGCCAACGTAGCAAACACAAAGGCAGGGCGGTTTCCGTGTCTGAGGTACAAGATCACGGACATCAAGCTTTACAAGCCGGGCCAAGTCCCCGGGTACGAGTGGACGCGTCGATGGACGAACAGCATCACCGATCCCATTCAAAAATGGGCCTCGTCCGATATCAAGATCATTCATGTGTCTGCTGGATTCTCAAGGAGGGTCATCGAGCTTCAGGCTCGCAGGTTCATTCCTCAAGACGGCGACAAGCTTGCGAGGACTTGGGACTACCAAGGAACAAGGAGATCTGCTGCCATCCCGCCGTATGCTCTCGTCGACTTGGAGGCAACCAAGTCGGCGTATGAGCTGCACATTCAGGACATCATGAACGATAGCATTCGGCATGTGTTGGACCGCCCCGACGGATTGTTGTACAAGACGTACTTTCGGGCCGTGCGACTCATGCAAGACCCATCCATGGAGGAGGAAGCCACGAAGCTCATCAAGCTGACTCTCACATTGTGGGTGTCGATTCGTCTTTCCACGACGTCGGGTTTCATTGTTGGGGACGAGACGCTAGGCATGTCCAACAACATACTGGATGACACGAGCCCGAGCGCGGGCAAGATCCCGATGCCTCCCGTCATGGGGGCGCAGCTGGATCTTGTGCTCATCCACCACATCCAGACGAAGCTCCGCAGGGACATGCTGGAGATCCTGCAGAAGCTGGTGCTCAAGAATAAGCAGAAGAGCTGGTTTGTGACGTACCTGGTGACTTTCATACTGTTGCACAACACGGCCCTCATCACAGCACACGATGCTGGGTATGCTCGAAAACACGGCATAAAGGTGAGCTTAGCTTTTGGCCTCGCACCGCGCACTTTAGTTCCCGTACCTGTGGCTGACGCAGCGGGTTGTACCAGCGCCGCTTTGCACGAGAAGACAAGGTCAGAGAGTATCACCTGGGTGAGACACAGCCTTCCCACCCGCCGTGCGACACGGTGGCTAACCCCCGGCGCGGGCGCAGGTGCCAACATTTTGCTCGCCCACTTCCACTACTGCAACAAGGGCATGTACCCATTCTCAGACGAATGCAAGGACAAGGATCTGCGGGCGTTGGCGGACTTGAGCGACGAAGAGATCCAATTCGTTCACGCCACCAAGCAGCAGGCGAAACAACACCGTAGGTTCCCGTCTTCCCAACAACCGGATTCCTGGGCCAGCGCTAACGCATGCATGGCGCTTTGCAGGACGGGAGTGGGAGGACATCAAGGACAGGAGCGAGTACGAGGAGGATTTCTTTTTCGTCAGCCAGCTGTTTGAAGAGAATTGGAAGCCACGACCGACGATATAATGAGCTCCGGCCGGCCAAAGGGGCAGCGGTGAAAGTGCCAGTCAGCCACGGCGACCGTTAGCATGCCCCATCGGGCGGACGCCTGGACTGGCGTGGGCCGCGGCGGCGGGTTCCATCCGTTGCAGAAGCAAAGCAGGAGAGTGGCGGCGGTGGTGGCGACGGACAGAGTATGAGCATGATGCGGGAGGACGAGGCCTCACCGGTCGGCTCACACCGGTATTCGATTCGGGCGGCATGTTCCTGCTATGCACAGATCGCGCGAAACCCTAGGGATCGGGCCGCCGCAAGGGAGCACGGGACGTTGCATCTCAGCCAGCATGGAAGCGAGCATCCGCCATCTTCTTTTTCGTATTCCTCGTCCCCCGTCTGTGGTTTGCGCCTCTGGGCTTGACCGCGATGGGGCCCTTTCTTCGGACCTTTTCCCGACTCGTGACGTGTGTGAGGTGTCGGAGGCAAGCCTGCCCATGCATCCATGCTACGAAGTATCGTACGTAGCCTTAGGGCGTGGTACGCAGACCAAGCTCATGGGTGACACAACAGTCGGCGGCCGATCTACGCCCCCCCAGACCCGTGGACCTTGTTTCAAGATTGCGAGAGGCATCGCTGGCCGGTCTTGAGAGGCCCGGCTGCTAAACGGTCTCGCCAATCTCGCCTATGGGGCGGATGGGTGGTAGTGCAGGCTGCAGCTACCTCACTGCGCGTCCGAACTCGATGGCAGCCGGTCGGTACTCCGTAGCGCGACTGCTCTTGTTGCGTCGGTGATGCCTCGGAGGTCCATGGAGTGGCCGACGGCCGCCCACAACCCCAAGCCAGATGCGCTGCGCGGTGCAGACGTCGACGGGGGCGGGCAGTCGACGTCGTACACGGCACATGACTGCACCGTGCAGTGCATTGGGTCGCGATACGTGTCTTGTCTCGTCCTGGCGCATCTTGACAAGTTTTCACATGGCCGGCTTGTCTCGTTTCCCTTCTGCGCATTACCTTCTGCGCAGGACCCAGGGCGCCGGGCTCCGCGTTCGGCGCCGAGGTTCTCGAAAAAGCAAGCATGCCCAGGACGGGTCACCGCTCATGGCGCGCAAACTTGGGGGGGAGAACAAGAACCAAAAAAAGATCGGCCGGCGGTGCTGTATGTACATCGTACATGCTCGCAGGTGCGCGCCACGCAATGTACGTATCTTGCACTGTCGTCGTCGCGTACTAAGAGCGGCGGCACCGTCACTCCCGCTTCGGGTGGCGGCGGGCTGGCTGATGGGATGACGGGCTACTAGGCTCTCGAGCCGGTTGCCGCCGCCCACGAGCCTGTGACGGGAGGCCGCAGGGTCGACGACGGGGACGCGGCGCCGGCGCCGGGGGACGGAGAGCAAGACTGTCGCCCCCCCTGCCCGATGGAGAACCGCCCGCCAACGCTTGGGCATGGGGATTGGTTAGACCCGTTCCCAGAATCCGGTCCTGAAGTGATTTTGAGCCTGGGGCGGTTCCAACATCAAGACCCCCCGGACAGGCAGGATCCACAGACGTGCAGAAGGGTCGGAGCGGCTGCTCCTCTCCTCCCTCCGGCCCCCCTGTTCGCCCTGAGGCCCAGACACACCGAGAAAGCTGTCCGCGTGCACCAACGGCATCACGACGACAGCCACGGTGAGCCGGGCGGAGACAAGCCGGGCATGTGCTCGTGTGCTTCCGTCAATCTCCTCGCCTCGGGGACCGCGGTATAACAGGCCCCGGGCCGCCGGCTAGGTTGCCCCGGAGGCGGGAGAAGGAAGGGGGGTATCACGGGGACACACGGGCGTGTGCATGGGGGGCCACCTCAGGAAATAGACGCGGAATGGAAGCGAAAAAGAAAGCAGCCGTCCACCTCGCCGCCCATCAACCGGGGCCCGGTAGCGTCGCAGTCGCCGCGTTGGCTGGCTGGCTGGCCGGCCGTCGTTGCATGCGCATCCTTGGGGCTAGTTGGTTCCGGCCTCCCGTACTTGCCAAAACCAAAGTGTCCGTGTTTGGCAGCATCCGCCTCTGACACCGGCTCCGATTCTGTCTGAATCGAGTCTCGGGAGCTGGGCTGTGGCTGGCCGGCATGGCCTGGAAGCTCGACGTCCCTTCGTCAAAGGGTCGTGCCCGCAGTCAAGGCAAAGTAACGATGTCGTCAGAGCCCCGTCGCCCCTTTATCTGGCCTCGGATTGTGCACACACTGCCAGCGTCGCCCGCGTTGCCGTCTCAGTCCCAGCCGCTGGTTGGGCCGTTAGCCCTTGCCTGTGCTCGCCGCTCAACCTCTTGCGCATGCAACGCCGTACTCGCGCCCAGTCAGGACGTCCCTGCTTGGATGTCGGTGTGCACGCAGGACAGCATGTATCCAGCCGAAGTGGCGTCCGTCCCTGACACGGGTGTATCCGAAAACTTGTGGAGTGTCGAAGGCACTGGGTCATTGAGTACCTGCATGCCGCCATGTCGAAATCGTTTCGCACAAGTCTCAACGAGAGACGGAGCAGTCTGCTGCGAGCCCCGGGGAAAGGGGGCACCGGCAAGCAAACCCTGTCATCCGTTCAACATCTTTCTTCGTCCTGATCCTTGGCCGCATCTCCGGTCCAACATAAATACCTGCGCCCAACTCCTCTTGCGAGCCATCGGGTCGGAGCATACTGCGTCACAGGCCGGGCAAAACTACTTTCAGTTCGTCGGCAGGCTGCAGCGTTTTGAGTCCTTCAAGCGGTGAGTGTTGGCCACGACGGTTCGAAGGGCGCTTCGAGACTGATTCGAGGATTAGAAACGACTCCAGCATGGCGTACACTGGCACCGGCCCCGTTGCCGGACCACGGGCCCTCTCGGAAGCGCCGACGGCCTTTGCGCCCACCGTCAATGATGCACCGCTCCTCCCTACTGGCTTCCCGGACGTCCTGGATTCGTCCATGGCTTGGGCGGGCACCGATTTCGCCAAGCACTCCGACTTCATTCTTCGTCTCAATGACGTGGACATCAAGGAGGCTGAAGAAGCCTTGGAACACTTCAAAGGTAGCACAGCCCTCCAGCCTCTATCGGGGGTCCCAGCTGATGGGCGTGTCACAGCCTTGGGACTCGACGGCGACCTCATGTCGCGCCAGTCCTTCCCGTTGCCAAACCTGGGTCCCAGGCTAGACAGATTCCGCCTGAACCTCCATGATGGAACAGGTTTCGGGCTGATTCGAGGACTGGATCCGCAGAGATACGCGGTCGAAGACTTGACCATGCTGCACCTCGGAATTCAGTGCTACATCGCCAACCGCCAAGGACGCCAGGACAAGAAGGGCAACATGCTTGGTTCGTCGTCTGCTGCTCCCTGTCCAAGACATGGCGCTGACACTTGCCCAGTTCACATCGTAGCGGACAACTCGTCCAGAGAGAGAGCCAATCATCACCGTCATTCGACGGCACCGATTGTAGGTGCACTGCGGCGCGCCCGCGAGGCAGCCTGGACGAGCAAGCATTGACCGGGAGATCCAGACGTTCCACAACGAGGAGGCTGGCGACATCATCAGCTGGCTGACGCGAAGCACCGCCGCCACCGGGGGAAAGTGCATCATTGCTTCGGCCTACACCGTCTACAATGTGCTTGCAGCGAGCCGACCGGACTTGGTGCGCACGCTTGCCCGCTCTGACTGGCCATTTGCTCTGTAAGTCGAACATGCTAGCGTCCAGCTGAGATGAATCGAAGCGGTGGCAGGCTTTTGGTACAAGCGGCTGACGCACCATTTTTGCCAGGCCCCGGTTCCAGTGCCGCCCAGTCATCTTCTACCACCAGGGGCGGCTGATCACCAACTTTGGCAGAACGGCGCTGCTGGGGAGCTCCAGTTATGCCCGCTCCGAGCGGCTTCCCAAGCTCAACAGCAGCCAGACGGAAGCCTTGGACGCCATCGAAAGCATTGCGCGGGCAACGCAACTCGAAATCGCCACTCAGGCTGGTGATATGCACTTCATCAACAACCTGGCAGTTCTGCACCGGCGAGAGGGATTTGTCGACGGAGAGGCACCGACCGAGCGTCGACACTTGGTCCGCATGAGGCTTCGCGACGACGACATGGGGTGGGCCATCCCTGCCGATCTCGCTTTGGAATGGACCAAGGCTTTTGCGCCAGGACGAGCCAGAACATGGCATCTCGAACCCATGCCCGACGGCTTCTTTCCCTTGCGGACCCAACCCAACTGAAGCGATACTCGACGCAACAAGAACACGAGAGGGAGAGAGAATCAAATTCAAGAGCACCATACTCGACATTGTTTTGGTAGGTGGGTGCGGCGTCAAGTAAGGGAGACTAATGCATGTCGCTGGTAGGCTCTGACTCGGAGTTGATGTCTGCTGAAATATGGGCGGCGCGCCATTGCATGGACTCGTGGAGTGTGTTTTGCGATTTGTTAGGGGCACGGCGTTTGGCCAAAACAAAAGCGTTGCACTAGATTGCTCATTAGAACTCAGGTTCTGCGGCAAACCCTGTGGTTTATAGACGGTGGTAATGGACAATAGACATCCATATAGGCTAATGCGTCAGTTCAGAGGCAAAGTATCGGCTCGAATGTTGGGTGATTTGGTGACGATCTTGGTCTTGATGAGAGCGGCGCCGGGCCTGGAGGCCGCTAATTGCAGCGCCATAGCGGAAAGTGGTGGCTTCCTGACAATACTGAGGTGCACACCGGCAAGGGGCGATAGGGCCGGCAGGGGGCGCACGCTCTTCGTGATCAACAGACGTGGATGAGGCGTCTGACTGGTTTAGTGGTCCTCTGAGACAGTGCCAGCGCTCCGGGATAACAGGGTCCCGATATGCCCCAGAATGGCAGCTCGCCAGGGCTCTCAAGCCAGTCACGGGTCGCCTTTCCAAGATTCCGGGTCTCCAAGAGGCCCCCTTTCGAGCACGCAGAGGGGTGATTGCAAGGGATGACAGCCCTACGCCTGCCAATGAGGACCGACAGCCTGGGTGCCGCGAACGACGTGACCGGCGGCCGAACCACGGTCCGGACCTCTGATGGAACTGGGATACTGACAGCATGACAGCCGGTCCGTACTCGGGATTGGCGGAGGTCCGGCGGGCTGGTGGCAGAGCAATGGGCCAGCGACGCACGACAGATGCGGACGAGGGTCAAAGACGCGAACCCGGGCCAAGCAGTGCGTCCTGGCAGCTAGTTGGCCAGAGAAGGGCGGGAGCCGTCGAGTCGCGAGATTACAGGGCGTCGATCCGGGAGCTGGCGGCGGACGGACGGCCTGGCGTAACATGCTCGACGTTGGAGTCGTTGCTTTTTGGTTCCTTGTGCATGGCCGCGGAGCAGGGTTGCTGCGACTCTGCTGCCGCGGGCCAGTACCGCCCTTGCCGGATGCCAATGAGCGGTGAGGGAAGAGTAAACAAGAGAGGCCGCCTGACGAGCGATGTGTTGCACCGCGGCGGCGGCGGCGGCGGCGGCGGAGTGTGTTGACGAGGCTTGTGTGAGGAGTGAGGCTCACTTGGAGACTCAGGGTGAGACTGATGAGTGGAGGCCGGGGACGGAGCGAAGGAGTGGCTGATTGGGGATTTTTGCACACTGTAGCTACATAATAAGGTACTACGGATACTTGGTAGAGAGTCCGTACGTACACGTGAGTGCTTCGTCCGCGGTATACCAGCACGGGCGGTCGCCTTGCAGTACAGACGGGAGTACCGAATACCTCGCGCGGGAGGGAGCACAATTTGACGCGCAAGCAGGGAGAGGGCATGTAAGGCTCTGCTCGCCGAGTCGTCCGGCTCTTCCCCTGCCTGCGGGCAGTCCTGACCCGGGTCGCGGTTCCGGCCCAGGCCCTGGCCCTGGTCCGGGTCCTGGTTCTTGGGGCCGTAGTCACGGGGCCGGCCATCTGCCGTGCCACAGAAGGAGCCACCGAGCGCACTGGTGATTCGGTGCTTCAACCGGCGTGGATGCACTGTGCGTGGCTGCGACATGTGGCACGGTGCTAATCTCGAAGGCCATCCCAGGGGAAGCCACGACCTGCACTGCACATTTGGCTTCCCCCAGTGAGAGGCTTGGAAGCTGGCGCTACCTCCAGAATACTTGGACGCTCCAGTCAGCCGCCACACCCCAGCGGTTGCTTCGTAGGAACCCGCTTGGTATGCGCGACGTACCGCGTGCACTTCAGCGCCAGCAACCGCGATTCGCACGACTCCGTGTCCCACCTCAACCTCATGCATGTCGCAGACACAAGGTGAAAGGGGCGCACCTCGCACCGACAAGCATCCCGCCGCGCTGGGCCAAGTGCGACAGGGCAATCCACCAATCCATCACGGGTTTCAATCATCCATCCACCGCCAGACCGCCGAACCGGACCATTCCCTTCGGCCCTCGAACCAGACCGGCCGCACCTGTGGCACCTGCAGCGCCGCCGCGTCTTCGCGCCTCCCAAGCTCCCAACGCGCGTCCGGGCACCGGCACCATACCGCACCGCACCGCTCTGTCCGCACGGCATACCAACCTTGGCCAGGAAACGCGCCGCAGATCAAGGTTTCGGCAGCTCATGCGGCCGGTGAGCGGGGGCTCCTGTGTCCGACCGTCCTCCTCCACTCCAGCGGCCTCGGCGAAACTAGCCACCATCGGCAGCCCGTGCCATGGCCACTGCGGCCGTGTCTGGCCCCCGGGCCGCCTCCGGAGCCGCCTCCGGGCCCAAGCACTCTGGCGCCGCCGGCTCGGCTGGTTACCAGCCTGTTCACCAGGACGACGAGAATGAGGGCTCTGCTGATGAGGGACAGACGGGCGATGACATCGCTGCTGCTTTTGCGACCCCCCAATCTCGCTCTGAGCACCGATTCAGGGTAGCCACTTACGTACTATCCGTCTGCCTCGTCATCCTCGTCGGCTCCAACCTTTACCTATCTCTGCCATATGCGTTTCGTGGACACGGGTCATGTCCGTGTTTGCCGTCCAAGGTGCCTCAGTATTTCCAGACATCTCCAGAGCTTTGGCCGGGACCCACGGCTACAGGGAAGCCAGCCTTCCTGGCTCAGACGAGGACTTTCAACCCCACGGCCAGCTATGTGCCGAATGAGCCGCTCCAAACTTCGATACCCGTTGAAGGCATGGGTCAAGGTAACCAGAGCATCTTCAAAATGATGGGCTTCTTGTCTCCATACTCCCCATCGCCCGGCTTTGGAGTCGGCGAGTTCCCGCTGCCCCCGGATGCCGAGATCGTTCAGGTTCAGATGCTCTCTCGCCATGGGGCTCGGTATCCCACGTCCGGGGCCGACGTCGCCCGGTTGGGAGAGAAATTCGCCAATGCTACGGGGAAGGCCAAGCTCAAAGGACAGCTCTCGTTCCTCAACAATTGGAAGTATCAACTTGGATACGAGATCCTGGTGCCAAAGGGCCGGGAAGAGCTGTTCGAGTCAGGTGAGACGAATTGCCGCCTGTGGGAGCTGAGCCCAGCATTACTGAACGCCTCTAGGAATCCTTCACAGCTACATGTACGGCAGCTTGTACAACGCCAAGAGCAAAATCATTGTTAGAACGACGGTGCGACAGGGTTTCTCAAGCTCAGTTCAAACTCATACACTGACTGCCACCCGCAGACCCAAGATCGGATGCTCAAGTCGGCCGAGAACTGGATGGCTGGCTTCTTCGGGCTGGAATGGTCCGTCTTCCTTGGAGCTATCGCATGCCTTTCCTTCTGACATAATTTCTAGGCCGAATAATGCTACTATTGAAGTAATCATCGAAAAGCAAGGGTTCAACAACTCGCTTGCCGGATCGCTGAACTGCCCAAACGCGGACTCCAAGGGACCAGGCAACGAGGCACGGGCCAAGTGGATTCACACTTATCTCCAGGATGGTGAGCCGCGCTGTAAATTATTTTAGCCTTGTCGAATGCTGACACAGAACAGCAACCACTCGTTTCCAGGCTCTCTCCGAGGATTTTACATGGACCGTGGATGACGTGTACGCAGCGCAGACCATGTGCCCGTACGAGACCGTGGCGTACGGATTCAGCAAGTTTTGCGACCTTTTTACTTACGAGGAATGGGAAGGGTTTGGCTATTCTATTGATCTCTTCTTCTCCTCATACAGTGCTTTTCACAGCCCAGCCGGGCGGGCAGTCGGCCTCGGCTATCAACAGGAGGTCATTGCGCGGTTGAAGAACCACACACTTGGCTATTCGGGCTCACAAATCAACGTCACACTCGACAGCAGCACAGAAACATTTCCGCTGAACCAAAGCCTGTACTTTGACTTCTCCCACGATACCAATATTGTCTCGGTCTTGACAGCCTTCGGCCTGCGACAATTTGCTGAAGAGCTGCCAGCTACGAGGAACCCCGGCCCACACAACTTTACCGTCTCCCATATCACGCCGTTTGGAGCTCGTCTGGACATCGAGATCATCAAGACACCGAAGCCGCTGTCGCCCAATCGAGACGGGTACTTGCGCGGAGGTGAAACCAAGTATATACACTTCATTCTGAACCAGCGCACTCTGCCCTTGGGTCACAGCTTTCCCGAGTGCGACGCGGCCCGCAAGGATGGGTGGTGCGAGCTGGACACATTCTTGAAGGTGCAAGAAGGTATGGCTGCCAAAGCCAATTTCGAGCACGCGTGCTTTGGAGACTACCCCAAAGTTTCGTACGGCGACGTTACCGACGGATCCCCACCTTGATTGTACAGTACTGCATGGGAAGACTCGGGGCAACAAAATGGCGTGGCGTCACGGACAATGAATCGTTCTCACTTGGAACGTACCAGGCACAGCTTTGGATGATACAATGTACGGGAAATATGAAGCAAGTTGACTTCGCAGCTTGAAGGAACTGCCGGTTTGCTTTTCCCAGGTTCACCCCTCGCCTGCCTCACTACCATCGGGTATTCTAAATGCGCAAATCAACCAAACGCCAGCGCCGGCTACCAAGCCCGTTGCTATGGGCTACAAAACAAACCCAACCTCATGGAGGATGAAAATAGGCCACCAAATCCGATGTTCGAACATATGCGCCGTGAAGCGACTACGCCTGCTTCTCTCCTTCCACCTTGACCCTCTCGTCCTGCAGCGACGAGGCAGGCGACTTTTTCTCTTCAACGACGGCGCCGCCATCGGAGGAGCTGTGGGGGCGAATCATGCTCGCGTGCTCCTGAATGCCATGCTGCGGCTCCAGAGCCTCGCCATCCTCGGCCGGCTCGTCACGGTGAGGGCTCCAAGCAAGGAAGTCTCGGCGAACCTCGACGTAGTCGTACGAGAACTCGCCGTGCTGGTCGTCGTCCATGCCAAGAAGTTCTGCCTCTTCGGAGGCGCGCAGCTTCAGGCCTGGGATGATGTCGATGATCTTGGCGATGATGGCGGACATGACGAAGGCGTACGACGAGGAGGCGACAATGGCAGCGATCTGCCAGCCGAGGGTGACGTAGCTTCCGTCAAGGAAACCGCCCGTCAGGCCAGTGTTGACACCATCGAGCCCGATGACTTTGCCGGTAGCGAAGAAGCCGTTAAAGATGAGACCGACCATGCCGCCGATACCGTGTTCAGCGAAGACGTCGAGGCTGTCGTCGATGCGAATGAGGAACTTGACTAAGGAGACGTCAGTGGATAATTGCGAATGGCGAGGCTAGCAGGGCCCAGGGGCGACTCACCCTTGGTGCCAAAGTTGCAAGCAATGCCGGCGACGACGCCGAGAACGATGCTAGCCCAAGGATCGATGAAGCCAGAGGCGGGAGTGGCGGCGACGAGACCAGAGATGGTGCCAGAGCACCAGCCAACCATGGACCACTTCTTGGCGAGGCGAAAGTCGAGCAGGCACCAAGTCATGGCGGCGAACATGGCCGTCAGGCACGAGTTCCAGCAAGCCATGACGGCGCGAAGGTTGGCGCCGAAGGAAGAGCCGCCATTGAAGCCCAGCCAGCCGAACCAGAGGAAGATGGTGCCGAGGGTGATGAGGGAGATGTTGTGGGGGCGGAAGTTCATCATCATCTTGTCGTTGCGGCGACCGAGGACCCAGGAGTAAGCCAGGGCGGAGACACCGGAGCCGATCTCGACGGGGACGCCGCCGGCATAGTCGAGGACGCCATGCTTGAAGCCCCAGCCGTTGGCGTTCCAGACCCAGTAGGCGAGAGGGCAGTAGACCAGGGTGGCCCAGAAGAAGGTGAAGACCATGGCGGGGATGACACGGCCACGCTCGGCAACGGCACCGACGGTCAGGGCGGCGGTGACGGCACAGAACATCATCTGATAAAAGGAGTAGAGGAGGGCAGGGATGAGGGGGGAGCCGACCGAGGGCGTGGCCCAGACCTTCATGAGGCCGAAGTGCTTGAGGTCTCCGATGAAGGGGTTGCCGGATGTCTGGCCGAAGGCCAGGGAGTATCCCCAAAAGTACCACTGGAAGACGACGACGGAAAAGGACATCATGACGACCCAGAGCATGGAGAGGGCCGATTTTCTCCGGGCGAGGCCCGAGTACAGGAAGGCGATGCCAGGGACCATGAGGAGGACGAGACAGGCGCTCAGGAGGATGAAGGCCTGGTCGCCGGCCTGATACCACTGGTTGAGGTTCTCGGTGGCTGTTTGGGCACGGGCGTGTCAGCATTTGGCTCTACAGTGCTCTACCTCTACGGCAGAGCGGGCAGCAGGGGGGCCTCGCTCGACGTACTGGAATCACCACCGATGCTGTCGTCCGTGCCATTGAAGGCTGTGGGCGCCCCGACGTGGGCGTACGACATGTCGGCGCGCGTTGAGAGGGCGGAAGAGCGGCAGCAGGAAAGGGTCGGACGGCAGGCGGTACGGTGCCGTATGCGAGATAAGGGTGGTTGGACTCCTGCTTCGGGAAGGCAGGTCGCAGGCACGGATGGTGAGAGTGTGAGACGCGGGCGGTGTTGATGAAGGGGGAGGGAGAGAGAAGGAGAGGAGAGAGGGAGCAGGAGAGATAAGCTGGAATCACGACAGCAGCGCGAGGCACATGCATGGGCAGCGGGAGACGGGCGACAAGGGAGCAGGCGAGTTTATCTATCTACATTATCGGCGTCTGGGGGAGGCGGATGGCGAGGAGCCGTTACCCCATAGCGATAGCACGCGGGCGACGAGGCGGTACGTAAATGGAAAGTCGAGGTACAGCGGCGGCGGGCGTGTGCGAGCCGGTACATTACACGCAGAGATAAGGAAAAGTGAGCGAGCGACCCTTGGGGTTGGACGAGGCGCTGCTGATCCCGGGGGGGGGTGGAGGAGACGGTATCTTGGGCTGACGGGACCGGACGGCACTGTGCTGCGCGAGACGGCGGAGGCTTGGACAGCGGGCAAGAGGACAGTGCCGCGCCGCGTCGCACAGCACAGTACGGGGCGTCTCTGCTTCTGCTTCTGCTGCTGCTCGCCGAGGTTCCCCAGCCTGGCCTGTGCCGCAGCGCGCGTGTACAGTGGAGGCGGCCTCTTATCAGTGCCGAAAACGGGGCGGCGATTCCGGGGCGGCGCGCGACGAGGTTTCACTCGCTGCGACCATGGGTCCCGTTTTCGATTCTACAGTGCGTTCCTTGCACCACCATCAATTGAATTCAATTCATGTCATTGTCGATGGGTTTACTTTGATTCTCCGTCCCAGCTTTTGCATCAAGCCCTGGCATGTGCGTGGCTGGTTCTGAGCTGCAAAGAGGGATGGATGGATGGGAGAGAGACACAGACAGAGTTACAAGTTCCCGGGGGTGGGCTTTGCAAGGGACGGGCGGCGCGCGGTCGGATTGGACGATAAGGGACGACACGGCCAGACGAGAGAGGGCAAGAAGGAAAAAATTAAGGCGCGGTGGCGCTTTGCCAAACTGGAGCGCATCAGACCTACGTGCTACTGCCCGAGAGACAGAGCCGCCCAATGGCAGTGGGAACGCCACCGCGCACCCGGGGACGGAACCTCGTGCTGTAGGTACCTACGGTGCGGCACTGTGCTCTGCGCCGAGAAGAGTACAGTAGTATGTACAGTACGTATCAACGCCAACGAAATGGCACCCCGAGATACTTTGGCCTTTGTCGGACCCCTAAAAAGGGGGCCCAGTATTTACTGCCTAGTAGCACTATCAGTAAACAGGGTCAGCAGCCCGTTGGAACAAGCCATCCGTGGGCGCTCCGACCCGGGAACGTCCGGCGCCGGCTGGTCGGGAGAGAGCCAGGACAGGATGGCAGGGCGCCAGCCAGCCGGCCGGTGGTTGTCCGAGGGAGTTGGGGCTTTGCAGCCGACGTCACCGCGTCTTCTTCTGCTGACAAGATGATGCCCTGCGGCATGCGGTTTCGTTTCTTGTTTTTTCCCCCGTTGTTGTGCCCTCCCCCGACCGTCTAGATGCTGCCTCCAGACGGGAGGTGCCACGCATGCAAAACCTTGGGGGCAGCTCCGACTGGATTTCAAGATGAAGCTGGAGGATGTTGAGACGGCAGCGCGGCGACCAACATGATCAGGCAGGCGTCAAGAGGCATCAACTCTGCCACCACGACAAAAAGTGCTTGGACGGTCAACGGTCCACGTACGTATAACAAACAACAATACGAGGACACGGGCAAAAGCCACGGCGGCAGGGCGCTCGCGACAGGAACAGAACAGGGACAAAAAAAAAAGACGAAATGCTGAAATGACGCCCACCCGTTTGCACCCGCGCGCGCGAGAGAGCGCCCCGGCCAGGGCTGGAGCACTTCAAAAGAGCAGGACGACGAGGAAGAGGTAAAGCACCAGGTCGGTACTTACATGCCCGCGCCGTACAGTGCAGCGCCAGCGTCCAGCAGAGACAGCAGCCAGCCCATCGTCGTCGGTCGCTGATAAGGACCAAAAATGCTCAGCCCAGCCCAGGCTTCCTGCCGCACCCGCTGATTGGCCCGATACGGACGGCAGTTGGCGGCTGAGTCAGGCAGGCACGCCGCGCCGCTGACTGGCTGGATTCGTGCGTGGCGTCCGTCCAGGCTGCTGCTTTTGGCCCTGCGCCTGCCCGTGGGTGGTGCCGCCACTTGCTCTGCTGCTGGCGCTGGCGCTGGCGCTGGTGCGTGCTGGGTTGCGCAGGTCGGACTAAGAGGAACTGAATCCATTATCTGGCGGCATTGGTCAACCTGCCGGATAGGCGCCCGGCCAATCATCATCGCTCATTCCTTGATATGGGACGGGGCAAGCTTGTGTCAAGTACCGCTGACTTGACGGGCCGTACCTGGGCAAGACCTGGCTGGAGCTGCTCTTCAATGAGAGTGCCACTGACCAGACCGTTGTCGCAGCTTGGCAGGGCGGCATCAATCAATTGAGTTGCTCCTAGTAATGTAGTAACAAACACTACTGGTAGCAGATGGGGGGGCCCTGGGCATCTGCCATCGCATCAAACTGCCAAATCGTCCATTGTTGCCGCCAAGGGCACGGCACGCACCGTACGTATGAAGTTACCCCTATTGTCTCCCCCACGCGAGCGGCCTCCGATCTCGTCGACGACGACGACGATGATGATGATGATCCTGACGGACGTCGGCGTTGCCCTCCCGAGGCGCCGAAGCGTTGCCGGAGAGAGAAGACAAGCTTGCCAATGCGAGAGCATTGTGCTCTTTCGCGCGGAATTGATCACCCTCCTCATTCATCCATCGCCCATCAGCCCATCAGCTTTGCGGCATCATGGGCATCGAAAATGCCCTCGTTGGTGGTGAAAAGCTCTCGCACGCACACACCGACACACCCACGTGCAATTGTCCGGGGGAGGGCCGTCGGAACGGTCCACAGCCCAAGCGGCCGGGCACGTCCATACGGACGTAGTAACTACTAAACTGATCCCTTGTTCTCAATCCTTCCGGGAAAAAGTCGTGTCCCTCTCCTTCGGCGGGCACGCGACTCATCACCCCGAGCCCCTGCCCCGGGCCTTATCAGCGTGCATCGCCCGCCCCTTTGCAAATCCCCAGTGGTCATCCATCCATCTCCTGCCACTCACCCTCGCGTGGGGCCTCCAGGGGACTTGGGCCGGACCACATGCCCACCCAAAAGGGGGTCTCCGATGAACCGGACTCCCGATGGCGTGGGACCCGGCCGGCGGGGAGATCGCGGCGCGTAGCCAGATCCACACCCCGAGCGGGAGAGCGCTCTCTGCCTCGTGTGCCTGACTGCCTTGACCGCACCCAACCCACTGCGTCATTGCGTCGGGTGCGCACCAAGTGACAAGTAACAAGTCAACGTGGTGTTGGGGGTGACACGCTCCGTCCTGTCACTATCCGCCCGCATGAGATACGCACGATACACTTGCAGGCGCCCCAGATAGAGTTGCCGTCGAGATCTGGGGAACCGCGGCGCCGCATCCAACCACCCGGAGCCCCGGGTCGCTCCACACGTCACGTACATGGGACACATAATGTTATATCAACGTCACTCTCATCATCTCGTTACGTACTTCGTACCGACGCTCGCGCCACGGCACATTCCGTCCTGCGCCCTGCATCTCGCTCTAGACAATCTTGATTGTCCGCTCGCGCCACCTGTCGGGCGTGCCTATGGTAAACTGTACACAGCTGTCCTTGCCGGACTCATGCTCAAAGCAAAACAATGCAACAGACATGCCGATGGGGGTATCTTGGTGCGCCGAATCCTGCCACTGCAAATGCAAACCCAGTCGAGTCCCCCCCTGTGCCCTGCGATGGCGCTTCCCTCGCCTCTCCGATTACACTCTGTGAGCTTTCTGCTTGCGAGCCCCTTGCGAGACACTCCACTTGCGTCCCCTTTGCATCCCCCCTGCGTCTGCCCCTTCAGATTATGCACAGCCTGCCCGTCTGCTCCTCGCGGCTAATCTCGTACGTCAAGATGTCGTGGTTGCGGTAGTGGAGCATCAGCCGGTACCGACGGTGCGGGCCGCGCATCTGGCTCTCGCTGCCATCGCCAGACTTGCCCTCGGCGCCGGAGCCCGGCACAGGGCCTACCGCCATGCCGTGCAGTGGCCGCATCGTCTTCCGGTGCACCTTCTCGTCCGACTTGCGCGGGAGCACCCACTCCACCCGGAATCCGTGCCGTAGCTCCCCAGACCGCCATTGCTCCGGACGCTTCAGCTTTGTCGGCGTGAGGAGCAGCACCCGTCCCACCGGCGATGCCACAACCACCAGCGACAGCTCCCGCAAGTGCGCCACCATGCTGAGCCTGTTCGTCGCGTGGAACATGGTTCTAGCCGTCCTAGGCGATATTGGACCGGTGCTGAGTGTCTCAGGGCAGAAGACCGCGAGCTCGCACCGCGGCCGCTTCTGGCCCGCCCAATGCGCTACGTTGCGCAGCTCCACTTCCTTCTCGTGAAGGCGGAGGAGGCGATGTCGCTTGCCAAACGACCGCCTGAGCGTCTCAGCCCCCTCCCTATTCTCGTTCCTCGGGTCGACGCGCGCAAAAAGCTGCATGAGGCCCCTGTGGTCCGCGGGCGCCGCGTATGCCTCGCCGGTGTGCGGAAAGTACACCATGTCGAGGCTCAAGGTCGACGATTGCTCCTCGCCCTCCCACTCCGTCTTGGTTCTGCGTCTGGCAGACACCCCTGAAGCGCTTCCGTGGCTCGTGTGATGTCCAAGCATCGTCTTATGAAAGCTTGGGAGGAGCATGTTGGCGCCATCAGGCGATCCGAGGAGTGCCATCAACGAGGTCCCCAGGCCACCGCTGCCGGGCACTGACCCTGGAGCCACATTTGCCGTGCCAAAATACAAGACATCATCGCTCCCCAGCGAGAGGTCCCATGGAAGCGGGTTGACCTCGTCTGCGGAGTCATATTCGACCTCATCCTCGTCCTCGTCCTCGTCTTCGTCCTCTTCTTCGTCGAGGTTTCCCGAACCCGAGCTGTTGTTGCCGTCGTTGTCGTTGCCGGCTCCGTCATTGCCTATGGTATTAGCGGTACCTTCTCCCACTTCGCTGCTGGCCTCGGCCCCCGACTCTTCCGAGCTGCTTAGTTCTGCTTGCTGCGGCTCGGGCGCTAGGGCCACCGGCACGGCACCTGGCACCATGAATGCTGGTAGCGGGATGGGGTCGGGGAACACGGGATGAGTGGGCACGGGGCCGGCTGGCTGGGACGGGATGGGTACGCAAGGGTTATCCGGCACGCATTCTAGGCATCTCTCGATATTCAAGGCCACCTGTGGTGCCTCGATCGCCTGCGAGGCAGTGATGCCAAGCAGTTGCTCAAACGACTCAACTCTGAGAAATTCGGCTGTAGTGAGCGGCAAAACTCCCCAGCCTCTAAAGGAGTGGCGGAATTAGTAACTCGTGCGACTGCGTCGGCCAGTGAGGTGTTTAAGGGCATACCTAGAAGGAGACGGCCAGGCCTCGGACCTCCGAGACGTCATGCTGGGAGCGGGAGCCAGACGCAAAGCGGCCTGGTTCGGCTTCCAGATGTGAGCCAACCAGACGCCGCCCTTGATATCCATGGCGCAAATGAGTTCGGCAAAGCCCTTCTTGTCATCGACAAAGGCAATGTTTGGAATATTATCTGCCATCCTGCCCAGCCTCACCACAATCCGCCAGTTCCGCGCGCGTTGGCGGACGTGAGACTCGATCATGTCGCATGGGTTGCTGGCCTTGCACTTGGAGCACCTGTCGGCGCCCTCGTTGGCCCGTTTCCGAGATGCAGCAAGGGCGGGCGCAAAGACAGTGACCTCGCACTTGTTGGAGCTGGCTGCGATGAGGCGAGATTCCTGGTGGACAGCGAGCCCCCAGGCCGACTTGCCAACGTTCTCGTGGAAGAATGGCGCCGGGGGGTTTTGCTTCTGAGGGCGGTCGAGGACGCAGTCGGCAATATCCTTTGTGTAGTAGGCGATAATGTCCCCATCGTCATAGCTGGCGACAACAATCTCCTCCCTGCCGAGCATACCGACAATCATGTGGTTCATGGTATGGGGGTCGGCAGGGTCTTGGTAGCCGCCGACCAAGCTGCCAAGCGGGCTCTGTGGCGGCACAAGCTTGATCCCTGGGTCGCGGGGGATGGTCTGTTTGGGTATGCCCCGGGGCACGTAGACAAAGATTTGGCCCTGGTACGCAACAAAGTAAAGCTACGGATGACGCGTCAGCTTGTGAGCCCAACCCCGTCGAGCTGGGAGGGAGGTGCCTGGAAGCCGGGCAAGCGTACGTTGTACAAGTGTGAAAGGGCAGTGAGGTTGTTCCGATAGTGCTGCATCGTCGGGACACGAGCGTACAAGTCTCCCACAGCGCCGGCTGTTACGTCGGGCTCGAAAGTAAACCAGTTGGGCGGCAGCGGGGCAAGCGAAGCATCATCGGATTGTTCCTGTTCATCCCGCTCCCGAATCACGTCGCTCGCACCGCGGCCAAACTGGGAGAGCAGGTCAGCGACAGGGAAATGGTGAGAGGCGAGTGAGTTGTGATTTACCCGGTCGTTTGCTGTCTGTGAGTAGCACGTGCCGACCGACACAGCGTCAAAGGGACGGTCGTCTTTCGCGGCATGGGCCGAGCTGGCGACTACCTCGTCTGGCTGGTCCATGGCCGCAGCGCAGGAGAGAGGCTCGCCACGATGGGATCGGGCTGCGTGGACATGTAAAATGTGTGAAGCGGAGAGGAGGGGTGGACAGCGGTGGGGGGAGGATGAGGATGGCGATGGATGCTGGTCTGCCGCTTCGGCGACGTGTTTAATGGATGCTCGTTTGCTACATGAGCAGCGCTGGGCGAGGTGGAAGAGGTCCTGGTTGTCGGGTGGCGAGCGGGATGGAGGCGGGAGGTGGTGGTGTATCGTGGGTTCAAGGTTGGGTTTGGCGTTGTTGCGGGCTGAAGCTTCCGTCACGTTGGAGCTTCGCTCGGCGCTGGGGAGGGACCAAGTGCAGTGGGCGCAGTGGCAGCAGTGGGCGAGGCCCGGCCGGGTGAGGTCGAGTCACTCCAGCGAGGCGAGGTGGGGTGCTCGGGGTGCTTGGGGTGCCGCCGCCACCTTGCCGCGCAGTGACACAAGCGTTACGCAGGGTCGGTCGTGGTCGTTGTTTGCAAGGTACGTACCCTGCCGGGGCGTTATCGATAAAGCTGCCGGTGCCCCGAGCCGGCCCCCCACCATGGCGCTCACACGCCCGGCAGTGGTGCCCATGTGGCAGGCAAGCAAGCAGGCCGCTCCCTGCGAGGCGAGCCCTCGATATCCATGGGAGTGGATGTCTACTGTCTCTTCATCTGTTCAGTGCCCGGGAACCCCTTCCCCGGCCCTTGATGTCAAGTTCAATTTGTCTTCATTTACGGAGTACCTTCCAGTTGTATTTGCCATGTCCACGTCACAATATGTACTTCGTACCTCCGCCAGCAACCCGGCCGCGGCAGGCGGGGCCAGGCGTTCTTGCCCGTCCGTCCCTTTGTTGCAGATGCAGGGTGGGGCGAACTGCTGCTGCGTGGCCGCTGCGTGGCCGCTGCGTGGCTGCCGGCAGTGCAAACTGTCTCACTTTCTCCATCCTCAGTCTCTCAAGCGTCTCCCTTGTTGGGCGGCACACATCGACAACGAGACACACGCCTTTTTTGTCCAAGACATCATCACCTCGGGCATCAAGCGCTCCTCCGCTCACCAATCCGGACTTTGTACGATGTACACGCAACGCACAGACGCACGTACTCGTACAAACTTGCAAAACAAAGGCTGAACTCTCATCATCTCGTCGTCAAACTACTCCAGACTTCCCTTACACGGACTAGTACATCGTTCGGCCGTCGGGCACTTCACGCCCTCCTCATGTGCTCCAGCATGTCCTTGAGCCGAAAGTCGAGCACCGGCGTCGCCCAGTCGTCGGCCACGAGCCCGTACGTCTCCGTCTCGTTGCCCGCCGGCTTCCTCGCGTTGAGCGCCCAGTATCCAAAGTCGGCGTCCACCTCGCGCAGGAACCGCCACAGGTGCTGCCAGTAATGCGCATCGCCAACCGACGGCCGCCCCGGCGCCCCGAGCTCGCCCACCCAGACGGGCGCGACCTGGCTCGACAGCAGGTAGCCCCAGTTGCGCTCCATGGCCCTCGCAAACGACGCGTACGTGCGCTGCTGGAACCGTCCGTCCACGCTGCCCCATCCCGACCACTTATACACGTGCGCCGAATACACGAGCCGCTCGCTCACGTCGAGCCGCACCGGCCGCGTCCGCGCCCCCGACACGTCGTTGGCCGACTCGGTGCCCTCGACCACGATCAGCCAGTCCGGCCTCATCCGCAGCAGCCGGTTCCCGCACCGCTCCGCCGCCGTTGCCCACTTGGCCCACGGCATCGTTCCCCAGAGCCCGCGCACCTCGTTGCGCAGGTCCGCCCCGATGACGAGCGGGTTGTTGACGAAGCGAGCCATGACGTCCTCCCAGTTCTCGATCCACTCGTCCTCGGTCTGCCGCACCCGGCACAGCGGCCCGAGGTGGTCGTTGGCCCAGCCCGCGTCGCACGGGTCCACGCCGCAGCACCACGTAGCGCTCGTGATGTGGTTGTTGACGATGACGGCCAACCCGGCCTCGGTCAGCGCCTCCACTACCGCCTCCAAGACGTCCATGGCCCGCCGCCCCGCCAGGTCCGGGTTCGCCGCCACCAGATCCGCGTCGATGCGCGGGTTGGCCCGCACCGTCTCGTCCGCGTACGGCAGTCGCACGCTGTTGAAGCCCAGCTTCTTGATCGTCTGTGCAATCTCGGCCCGGTGCCGCACGTCCAGCCCGCCTGCCACGAACAGCTCGTCGCTAGCCCCGTACCAATTTACTGACGAGAGCCTGAAGCGCCGGCCCGCGGCGTCCACGATATACCGGCCCTTGGTCCGCAGTGGCAGCTCGTAGTCGGCCACGAGCGTCCGGTTCAGCGGCGTTGGCAGAGGCTGGAGCGCGAAGCGCTGCGACTCCGGGTCGGGAACCCACGGCGCATCGAAGCCCTTTTCTCTCCTCCAAGTATACGCGGCCAAGGTTCCCAGCACCGCCGCCAGCATCAGGAGGAACATGCCGCAAGGCGAGCGCCTCAGCCTCAGAGCGCGGCGCGAAGACCGTAGCAGTCCCCGTAGCGGACGCCGTCGTTTTTGCTTGAGCCACGCGGGAGCGTCGAACCTGGACTCGAGCTCCCGCGGTGTTGTTGTGGCCGCTGATTCTGACGCCGGAGACAGGGGCATCGCGTCGTCGGTAAACGTGCCGTCGATGAGATTGCCATGGCCATAGCTTTCGCTCTGTCCCGCGGCTTTGGGCTGTCGGTGTCCGTCGTCGCGACTGTCCGGCGCCCCGGCGATGAAGCCTCCCGGCGACTGTGATGTCTGGTCCATGATGCACTCTTTCTCCGTTTTCTCTGCCGCCTCTGCGACGTCAATCCTCCTCTTAATATAGGAATTACTCCTCGTCCGGCCTCGCCTATTCGGCTGGCCGCTTCGTGGTGCCTTGGTCGCCCTCAGCGAAGCCCGTGGGTCGTAGCGCGCCCCAAGCACGAGCTACCACCACCACCACGTCTGGAGCGGCAAACGGGCACACGACACCAATGGCCTGCGCAGCCAGTCGAGCGTCGTCGTCGGCGAGAATGAGTGTAGGACTGCAGAGCCCCGGGATCGTCGATTGGGTGTTGTATATTCGCCTGGCACACCAGCGCGCACAGCCGCTCGTCGATTTTCAGTGTTTCAGATGCAGATGCCGGCCGTTCCGTGTCTCTGCGACAGCTGCGACGCCGCGATACAGCGAGTTAGAGGGCGGCGCAATCACGACGAGCAATGCAGGACTCGAGCGGGCAGCAGGCGTCCTGACATAAATAGT
The DNA here is from genome assembly GCF_023168085.1 of Purpureocillium lilacinum. Classification (NCBI taxonomy): domain Eukaryota; kingdom Fungi; phylum Ascomycota; class Sordariomycetes; order Hypocreales; family Ophiocordycipitaceae; genus Purpureocillium; species Purpureocillium lilacinum. Next base: position 2,167,708 of record NW_027072112.1, read on the forward strand.
CGAGCGAACGAGCGCAGCCGGCGACGTCGCAGCCTGCAACCGATGGCAAAGGCGTAGAAGCAAACGTCAACGTGTTCGCTATGGGTGCAGTTCGTGGCCGCAAGCAGCAGCAGGAATGTCGATACGGATGCCTGGGAGACGACCAAACGACGCCCTTGTGGCCCTCCTCCTTCGCGCAGGCAGCGAGCCGCCGGCGACTTTTTAAACGGCCACACACACACCTACTCTTGCTGGCACGCTCCGACGCTGCCGAGCATCGCCATGCCTGGTGTGGGAGAAAAAGGAACCCAACCCCCTCCTCCTCCCTGCTGGATGCGCCCGCGAAGCATCTGTGGGTGCAACGCCCGCCCAAGTTAGTTGCGACACACACTCGTCACTCACTCCCGGCTCGGGGCGCTCGGCAGCTAGAGTACGAGCGCGGCGCGCGCGACAATCCTAATGGATGGCTGCCGGACCTTGGCGCTGCGCCGGCTCAGGGCGATTGACTGCCCACAAGCTCCTGGCCCTTTCAAGTCACGTCAGGTCAGGTCAGGCCAGGTCACATCACCGACGGCAGACTTCCGGCGCCATCTTCAGTGCGCGGCCGTCTTGCGAAGCTCCAGCCTTCAACTTGAAGTCTATTGATTGTCCTTGGTTGCTTACGTAGTAGCCAGGCGGCAATCCTCCCCGCAGAGCTGGCGGCCCTGGCGCGCGCCGAGTCTGTTCCCCCCCCCCCCCCCCCCCCCCCCCCCCTTCCCCCACCCGTAGTTAATAGGTGTTCTGCGTCGCGTGTCCCCAGAATGCGTCCTCCTGGCCTTCTTGGCTTCCAGGTTCTGTTCCCGAGCAGGCTCCCGCCATGCGAAACCGTGGTTCGGCGGATCTTGCTGCTGCTGCTGCTGCCTTTCGAGAACGCGCGTCCGGCTCTCGGCGCAGGGCACCGCACCGCACCGCATCGCACCGCACATGTCGAAACCCTTCCTTCTCCCCCCTGTGAGCCCCATCGCCATGAATTCTGCCAGGGGCGCGCAGGCGAGCGACGGCACGACGAGTTGGGCCAGCAGGTCGCTCACTGCTCGCGCGAGCGCTAGCATCTCACTACCGTCTGTGGCGTGAGCCCCTTCCGCAGCTTCCGCAGCTTCCGGCGGAGAACACCCCCTGGCGGGAGCGGCAACAACACGAGGGCAACGACACGCTTCAGGCCCACACCTTCGCCATTGTTTCTCATCGGCCTTTTGTCACGTCCGTTTGTCCAAGTTGGTGCGAGACACAGTACAGTTCTTATACTGCCTATAGACCCGCTTCATAGTCGTAGTCGCGTCGTCCTTGACCGACCATGCTCATTTGTACATGAGGTACGTAATACGTGGTACATACACACGGGCCGAGTCCGCCAACCCCTAGTCCACCCAAGAGAAAATAAAACCGTAAACGACCGTGACGCCGCGCTGTCCATAAAATTCGCAATTCGACACCATGCTGTGGCAGGTTGCTGCCTCGATGCGTCTCCCAGCGAATGGGGTATAATGAGGAGCCGGCGAGGTGTCATTGACCACGCCGGCCAGTTGTGACAGACTGCTGCTCCGTCCAAAGCAGGGGGGGCCTGGGTCGATGCAATGCGTGGCGCCCGGGGGCGCTCATGCTGAATGTCCGTTTTTGTAGTGGAAATTCATGCATCTCTCATCCTGTGCCCGCCTTCAATGTTCGTGCAGTGTCTGCGTAGGTATCGTCCGCCGCTTCCAGACGCCCCTCTAGATCCGGTTCATGCCCAATGGGTTCATGTCCTCGTACCCATCGGGCCGCGCAAAGGTTTGCTTCGGATCCCAAGCTGGGGTTTGCGCCTGCGGCGGCCGCGGGCTCGAGTAAGACCTCGCGGGAGCGTGATATCGGGCCGTCTGTCCAAAGTAATCCGGAGTCCGTCGCCCCGAGGTCGGCGATTTCACTGGAGAAAGTGGTGTTACCACAGCGCTGGAATCTCTTGAGAGCATCTCGTACGAACGTGTATCTTTCTTGACCTCATACCGGGCGTCCACCGACACAAACTCTTTCTTGTTGCGGTTTGTGAGGGATGGGATCAGCTCGAACCAGCCAGTGACCATCGACCACCGGCCGAGAAGGAAGAGAAGCCAGATGCCGTTCAGCTGCCAGCTAGTTAGCATCGCCACGTCACTGCAACTGGCAGGCGTGAGCAGTCGTGGACTTACCGCGAGGAGGAGCAGAACGGCCGACACGGTCGCCTCGTTCACAACCAGCGACTTGGCTTCTTCCAAGCACTGATGCTTGTCTCCCGATGCTCCGATGAGACATAAGACCCAATCCTTGCCGACACGCGGATCCGAAGTCACCGACTGGACAATGTTGTCTTGGAAGACGAAGACGACCGAGAAGAAGATGACGTCGGCGATGATGATCAAGACGATGGCGAGGCCGCGCCACTGTAGGGCGATGACGCGCTTCACTCGGCGATATGCCTGGCGCGGAGACATGGTACGCACACTGTTGCTGTAGGCTGGCAGGCTCGAGCCCTCGGTCGAAGCCGAATTGTCCGACAAGGAGGCCAGATAGACCTTGATGCAGTAGCCGAAGGTGGCAAAGGTGAGGATAACTGTTGCTCCGGCGAAAATGAGGAGCGGGATCCAGAGGTCTGCCAGGCTGTTCTTGTGGTTAATGTGGCAGGTCGCTCCAAATCGGAACGAGACGCCGCTGAAGACAAGGGCGAGAATGATGCCGAGAATGGGGACGCCCCAACCCGCCGCTTGCGCGAAGATCATGAAGTTGCGACCGACGAGAACCTGCCAGCAGATCTGGAGATGCAGAGAGAGGGACCGAAGAAACGCCCACATGACGCCACACCATCCTCCCAGCAGAAGAAAGGTTCCCGACGCGCCGCACACCTTGCTGGTGTGCATACTGTGCGGCGTGATCCTATCGTAGCATTGGTCCGGCTGGGCGGCGAGCGGAATGACAAAGCCGAGCTGTGTTTGGCATCAGCCTCTGCCCGGGTCCTCACCGGCAGAAGGGGCGGAAGACCTACATTCATCAACAGCACTCCAAACGTGAAACAGACACTGAGGTAGTGGCGATTCGTCTTGTCTACGGGCAAAACCGCCCACGAGGCAAGCAGCAGAACGCAGCATATCGCGCTCACAGCTGCCACCCAGTTGGCAACGACCGTCATCGTGTTGAAGCTGTCCGGGTAGACCCAGTCCGCCATGGGGCATGGCAGGCAACATTTTTTGTCAGGGGGAATGGTTTGGCACAGCCGCCCGTCCACGTCTGCGTGCTATTAGTACCATGATGAGCCTCTTCTGCACCAAGGCGACAACTTACAGCCTCCCTTGGCACTGAAGAGCTCCGCATCCCAGAAAGGGGGAGGGCATAAATTGACTCCGGTGAGATTGACCATGTTGGCTGGCTGTGTTTGGCTGAAATTCGAGTATTAAAGGAAAATGAATTATTCTGTCAGGTAGCTGCGTGTCGTTCTATTGTGATGGCGGTGAAAAGCCAAGAAGATTAAGGAGAGTTGGTGACCCGGTAACAAGGTCGAAGGCAGTCAGGCGAGTCGAGTCCAGCCCAGTTGGGGCGTCGCTTATACGTCGGTGTGAATAGTTCCGAAGACCAGGACTCGTATCAGATCTGTGGGATTCCCATTTCCAGTAGAGCGCTGGTGCAATGCGTGTCGGGGCGACGGCGAGTTGTGGACGTGAGTGAGGTCGAGGCGAGTTACCACGGCATGGCGGGGCCAACCATGACCGAGCCGAGTATAAGGGAAGATGTGTCTGGAAGGTGACCAGGTACGGAGTCGGAAAGGAGTAGGGCAACACAAAGGAAGACTTGCATGTACAATTAGGATATGGCAGCGGCGGAAACGGCTCACGAGGCAAGAGGCGAGCATCGGAGGGTGGGCGAGCGGGCCATAAAGTACTCGACATAGGGACGGCGACGGGAGAGTTAGACACGAGCGAGGCGTGTCCCGTCAGTGTGGGCGGACCCCCCCCCCCCCCCTGTCGGCCATGATCACCTCTCTCGGGTCTTGCAAGGACGAGGCGCGGGATGGCTGGCTCTGTTGAGCCAAGTGGTGGTAGCACTCCATCGAGCCAGGAGGACTAAGGCGCCGCCAGGGTCGGCCGCGGGCTCTGGACGTTGCGTGTGGACGACAAGAAGGTCTGCATCGGCGGGCCATGGCGGCGCGGACAGGGACCCCTGGGCACCACCAGCCGTTAGCATGGCACGGCGGGCAGTCGACGGGGGCGCAGGGACCGCTCGTGTTCCTGTTGCTAGCCCGGCCTGGCCTGGCGAGCCTGGCCTGGGTCGGGTGCCTCTGCCAGTCGACACGGCGCTGGGCCTCCACTGTGGAAATTTTCACTTGGCTCCGCGCTAGGGGCCACCAGTTAGTGCTGCCATCCAGGCACACGGCTCCGCGACAGGCCAGAGGGCACGAGAGGGTGTCGTGGGCGCGGCGCTGAGGGGCCCCCTGGCGCGACCCGGGACTCGACTCAAGGGGTGATGGCCCAGCGAGACTGCCTGGGGGTGGGGGTCTGCAAAGGCAGAGGAGGGGGGGGGTGAGCAGTTGGCGGGTGCGGACTGAAGCCGGGGGAGATGGGCAGCCCAAGATGATGAAGCGGCGTCGACCAGGGCGGGGGCCGCCGCGTGGTTGGAGAATCACTGATCGCCGTCGAGAGTCCGGCTGGCCGGTGACGACTTATTCGAGGATATGCGAACAGGCCTGGAGAAGGGGCCGAGCCAGTAATTCGACTTTGGACACTGACAGTTGGGACCCGGGCTCCATGCCTATCGATGTTGCAACGATGGGCCTGTGCCTGGAGACCGTGACAGATGCACACCAACATGGGCGAAAACCGAGTGGTCCCGTCCTTCCGCATCGCGCACCGGCTCGGACACAGCCTTGGCTGTTGCTGGCGACGTCGAGGCGAGGCATGGCGATTCGCCACAGCGCGCGAGTCGGTGATGCATGTTTCCCTGCCTCGTGCATCGCACGTTGGGAGCTGGAAAGAAGAAAAACCGAGGTGGCGGCGACAAGGTCAACTCGTGGCGAGCCGGGACTGTGGCGGCGGGGGGAGGGGTTGGGTGACGACTGACGACGGGACCGACGCGACGCAGCGCAGCAGACGGGACCTAGGCGGAGGAGAGAAGCAGACAGGCCCGTCTGGGGGCGTCGAGGTTGCCGTCCCTGACCCTGGCCTGGGTATGGGTGGGTGGTGTGCAGAAGCGGGGCGGGACGGGGCAGGCCTTTGAGCGTGTCAGACAGTCGAGGGGACTGACTGGTGGGCGCGGCGAGCTGTTGGTTGGGACTTGCGAGGGGAGCAAAGAGTTCCGAGTATAAAGGCACTGCACGAGTTTGCTCTCTGGAGAGTTCCCACGGAGTCTCGTTGCGGTGAGGACTGAGCAGACTTGCCTCAGGTGTAAAGTAAGAACACGAGGCCAGTATATAGTACCTCGCACGGGGAAAGCACCTGCAGCACTACGACTTCCGTCTTGTCGACGGGACCGTCCGGGAGTTGGCACCCATCCCGGGCAGGAGCTGGACAGGAGCGCCTTCCTCCTGGGAACCACACACACCCACGAGCCCAGGACCTCTGCACAGTATGAAGCACGAGGTGCTAACGCGGTGCAAGCATGCAGGTCTGCATGCTCCTCGTCGCCCTCGCATGCACGTTACCTTCTTAGTCCCTTCGCACCCGCACACACACACAAAGGTTACGGGGACCTTGTGCTGGGTTGGTGCTGACCTGACACGCGACTTTTGCTGACCAGGCGCAGATGAGGTGCTGACGGGCCCTGCTCTGCTCGATGCTCCGCCGCGCTTCATGCGCCCCGGGTTGCGCTGCAGCTGAGGTGCATCTCCATCTGCACATGCGACACGCGGGACGCAGCGGGAAACCAAAGCGAAAGGCGTGCCTGACTTGGAGAGTTGCGTCGCGTTCCGTCTTCTTGGTTGACACGCCCCAGCCGCCCAAGTCTCTGATCTCTCAGTCGCCGACCACTGACATCAAGCCGTGCAAGTACCAGACACCAAGTGCGTACGCCCTCTTCATTCTGTCCGTCCACTGGCTGTCCGTGCCGGCAAAATACAGGGATATGCTCGCGGTCCCACGTCCGGACCCGAGGGCTGTTGGTCGCTGCTCCCTGCAACTCGCGCCATCACGCCGCAGCCGTCCACCAATCCATGACGGGCCATGGCAATCCCACTGCCGGCCTGGGTGCCGCCCGACTTGCGTCTTCGTGTGCGTTTCGGATGGCTCTTGCTGGCGGACCGTGTGCGATCGCTCAGTCCTCCAACATCTCGCTGCTCACGCCACTTGCCCCGGCGTGCGCTCCGATGTGCCTGCGGCCCGTGTCCGTGGCGAAGAAACGGCGAGCAGCGGTGGCAATCAATCAATTCGGACGCCAGCTCAATCGAGACGGTCCAGACGAGCCGCGCAGCGGGCCGACACGAACCAGTCTTGGATACAAGTGGCCGCGTGCATCCAACGCATAATGTTGCCTCGCCTTTCAGCCCAATGGCTGGTCTTGGCCGACCCGTCTCACCCGCCGCTCCCACAGCCTCCGCACCCACCCTGGCAAGAATATGTATAATTGCTCGACATTACTGCACCTCCTCAGTCCTAGCTTTCGACATGAAAACTTTCTTGAGGCTGTGTCCGCCATTGGTCGCAGTCCACCGCAATCGTGCCCGCCCAGCAAGGCGTCGAAAGTAACGTCAACACATAGGCTTCACGCCTGTGTATCAGGTCAGTCAACGCCTGGCCGCGCGCGCGGGCCCCGGCGCGTCGTTGAGCCGCTTGGCGACGTCAACCGGCGGCAGCGCACACGGGCCCGTGGGATACCCCGGGCCCCGTCCGGCTGCCGATCGCTCATTTTAAAAATGCCCGACCACCGTCTTCCGTCAGCGTGCAAATCGACAAAGGACGCGGAGAGTTTGGCCGTATGGGGCAGCATGTGTATTCCTCAAGGATGCTCTCCATGCGGGCGGGTTCCGCTCGTCTGTGCGAGTATCGGCCAGTCGTCACTGATGGTCGTCCTAGGGCCTCATGATCAGCCTGAAGACAGGGCTCGAGGGTCGCAACAGCCGACCGCTTCCCGTCAGGTGGCGCATCTGTCTCGCATGCGAGAATCGCGAGGAAATGTTGTGCTCCCGCAGCCCGCCTCCAAACAAGGCTGGCTGGCTGGCCGGACAGTCGACACGGCGCCTGAGACAGGTGGTCATGGGAACCGAGCCGGCGTGGTGGCTTGCAGCGAAGTGGTGCGAGCACAACAGCGTGGCTCGATCTGGCCAACGCCTCTCGAGATGTCGTGAGCTTGTGATCCCTGCTGTGCCTGGTCAACCCCTGTCTCTCGATCCAAAGGGGCCCGGCCCATACTCTGGGGAACCAGACAGGCCTGCCGGTTGGTGATTGCCTTGATCTGGCCGTGGCGATCCCAGCTGGACACTTGTAATCCGTCACGGCGCTTTGCTCGCCACTGAGCGCAGGCAAACCCATTGCAAGGTGACGGCTACAGCCCAAGGCGCGTCGACGTCGAGTCACAGAGGACTGGCCGCGCCGAATTGGCCAGTCAGCAGTCGATGCAGGCGCTGACATGGTGCGGTGCCTGAGCCGCGGGGCCTGTCAGAGTATGAGAAAGTGGCCTGGCCCTATGACTGGCCCATCTGCGGCCGTTGTATCCTTCCACACGAACCCCTGCACTGCTCCAGGGCTGCCACTGCCACTGTTGCTGCGTTGCGCTTGCCCTGCTGCCAGCCTCCAGCACGGCGGGCTGCTCCTGCCTCTGGGGAAAGTGGCATTGGCAAGTACTGTACGAAGCACTTGTACTTTGTACCCATCTGATCAGGACAACAGATCCTGCACATTCGTATGCGCTTCGGTCCGCCTCTCACGAGAAACATCTTCACTCACGAGCACGCCCCATCCGCTCCAACCAACAATGTCTTCGCTGTGCCTTGTTGGCCATGGTCACGCCGCCTTTGAGCGTCAGACACCCATGTCGGTCGGCAGTCGACGTCGACACCAGCAACACCCCTCGTTCAATGACGCTGCTCCCCTCCACCATCGGGCTCGTCGCTGCGAAGCATCCCGAGACTGATGGCTGCCGTGACGCCGGAAATTTCGGCCACCTCAACACTGGACGCGGGGAAATCACTTGACATGCTTCTCGACGCTGATATGGGTGTCTGAATCTGCACGCCACCAGCTCGAGCCCGACTCAAGCGGGAGCCTTTTCGCGGGGTCCACGCAGGATCGACATTGAGACATCCGGGGAGAACCGCTTTGGAACTAGCCCCAGGCCCAGGATCAACCGTCGACCAGTGGCGCTCGTCAGCCCCTCTTGAACCTCGGAGCTCATACTGGTTACAGAAGTGCACACATGATGGGGCTGCTTCATCCTAACTCGCGCCAAACACTCTTGGGGTTTCCAAATGCCTCACTTGCACGCTGTTTCCAGTATGACAGCTGCCACAGATCAGGGACGTGACGGACACCACCTCCATGGCGCACATCTTCTGTCCTGGCGTGACCGAACGGAGTGAACGAGCTGCTCTGTGAGCCCCGGGGATCCGGGAGATGGCTTGACACCAGCACGTGCTGTTGGATGCCAACCAAAGCCTCGGTGCGCCAATGTTGCCTGCATACGCCAGGAACCAGGGGCCCTCAGCCACACACGCCGAAGATGGCATACTGGAGACGGATCGAACCTGCTTCGCAAGGAATTTCCAACGGAGACTATGAAGTCGTGCAAATTACCTCAACGGCTGGTGGGGAGCCACCAAGCGAGCCGATTTCAATAGCCTTCCTCGGCACGCCCCAGTTCCGCTCCGCAACCAGACTTCTCCGGGACCGCTGGGTCAGGTGAATCGCAGCAACTTACCACGGACTTGGATGGCACACTCCGCTTCTGTCGAGTTGGGGCAAGCAGTGAAACATACTGTGGCTGCATGTGGTAGTGGTGAAACCCTTCTGGCGGACCTCACGGCGCTCCAAAGATGCTGCGTTCCGGCACGTCAGCCACTCCGTTCTTCTCAGTCTTCACATCGACCGCGGGCGAGAGCTCGCTGGTGTGCCTCCTTTGAATTCGCTGCTCACGATGATCATACTATCATTTCTTTGATCTCCTGCCTGCCGCTGAAGATCGGGGGTTGCCAGACTATCGAAGTGGCCTGCACACCCATGTTAACCACGCCAAGGGACGATGTGCCCTGCACGCACCGGTCCGCAAGGACACTGGAAGTCCAGGCCCGATCACGGGGATCCTCTAAATTCGCTAGAAATTTGGCATGTGAGTCTCGAATGCTGCTCACCCGGCAGCCTTAACACATTTGCCTCAGACGTTGTCCTTGTGGACAGAGGCTCGGTGAATTGGCCGCAAGCAGTGCATGCCGCCATCATCAAACTTGTTCGTCAGGAGAAACCGCAATGCAGTGTGTTGTCGTGTTCCTCCTGGACGACCGGCGCCACCACAACATGGTCGTTTCAGCCTTTGAAGCTGCTTCTTCTGGACCCAGCCTTTATCATCCAGGTCGAACGTGGCCAATGTGTCGCGCTTTGGTCTTAACAGGGCTGTTTGGGGCACGTTTCACCTCCATGTTAACACAATGCGCCGAGGAGATGGATGCCGACGTCTGACATGGAAACCTGGACATGTCACCGGAACATCGGCTGCTGGCATCAGGGGCAAGGCCGCGACAGTATAAGAGCACCCTGGTTCATCTTGCTATTCGCCCGTCGGTCGAGGAGGCAACGGCTTGACAACCATGGCCAAACTAACGGGCATAAGCAGTGTGCATTTCTGTGGTGTAACAACGCGATCAACGTGTGTAGCATCGAGCCTGTTCTGGCGAGTCTCAAGCGGCGAAAATGGCCGGGAACACGCCGAATGGCAAGGGAGGGCACCATGACGCTGGTCAGACCCCAACAGCTCGAGTGCGTTGCAGCCCTAGGGGCTCGGGCCGTTGGGGCCGCTGCCGCCGCAGACACTACGGCAAGCTTAATTCTAGTGGTTCGTGTCGGCACCGCGAAAGATCTCGTCAACCGGCGAGACGAGTACCACCAAGATCAAGACTGACTCTAGGCACTGACTGGCACCAGAAAAGGCATTATGAGTGCGTACAGCTTTTCGTCTTTCCGCGGTGAACCTATTCTCAGGACGCCAAATGCTTGAGCAATGGACTGCCCGCCTTGTCGCGGCTGCCTTCAAGCCCAATGATCAGCCGTGCACAGATTCCAGCTCCGGTTGAGGAATTCAACACGGCTTGCTTGCCGCCAATCTCTTTCAGAAACTGTCAAGGTCTCCCATGTCGTCGAGGTATTTTCTGAAAGCGTGAATGCGGCAAGCAAAGAAGCATGTAAAAGTGAACTGGCTTTGATTTCTAAGCAGCGGCTTCAGCATGGACCCAGCTTGCGATCCCCGCAATGAGGGCAACGCGGCGTCACTCTTGTCCGATTCTTTGTCTGCAGACTGACAGACTTGACCGCTCAACGTCGAATTAAGCTTGTTTTTTTCAACGTTCCTCGCGTGCAGCATGACTCACTAGGGTCGGAGCTGACGAGAAAACTCCGCCCGCTGAACGCACATGCGATGAATGCGAGGACGAGAATGGCACGGCCAAGGCCTGGCTTGGTCATGATGAAAGTTCACTAGCCAGACTCTTGCTTACAAACTCCGCGATGAGATGGAGATCGGGACGATGCGAGGCGGTCCCGCGGATGGCTTCGCCAGGAGCCAATGTATAAAAGGAGTGCTCGCGATGAGAGTCAAAGCTGGAGCATCAACTCCAAGACACACAGACTCAGCATCTACAAGACGGCTTCGCCAGAGCCTCATCAACTACCACCATGTCTCGGCAGCGAATTACACTTGTTGGCATCGGCAACATGGGCGCCGCCCTAGGCCACGCCCTGCTCAAGAACGACACGCCCATTACAGTTTGGAACAGGACGACAGACCGCCCACAGGTCAAGGGTCTGGTCGACGCCGGCGCCGCACTTGAGGGCGATATCAACGCCGCCCTGGTCCACAACGACGGCGTCGTAGTCATCTGCCTTCTCGACTACGACACAATGTACACGGCCCTGGGCTCTTCGGCGTCCAGCCTCCAAGGAAAGACGATTGTCAACCTCACAACCGGTACACCCAAGCAGGGCCGGGACGCCGAGGTTTGGTTCAAGGATCAAGGCGCCTCGCTCTACTTTGACGGTGGCATCATGGGCACGCCAGAGATGGTGGCTACGCCGCACATGGTCATCATGTATAGCGGAGAAACGGAAGCCAGCTTCACGGGCAACCGCGTCCCGGAGCTGCTGGGACCATTTGGCCGCGCCGTGTACGAGGGGGAGGACCCAGGGGCCGCGTCGATGGTGGACCTCGCCGCGCTGTCGGCCATGTATGGCCTGTTCGCCGGAGCGTTCGTCGGCATGGCTCTCCTCAAACGTCAGCGCCAGGCGGGGTTGAAGGCGGGCGAGGCTCCGCAGGTGACGCCAGGGGTAAACAAGGCCATGATCCCGTTGGTCGGCTCGCTGGTCCCGTACTTGAGCCAGATGTCAGAGATCATCGACCAGGAACGCTGGGAGGACAGCCTGGGCAACCCGTTGGGGATGCAGCTGACGGCGCTGAGGACCATTCTGCGCGCGTGCGACGAGGAGGGGGTCGACGGCGGCGCCCTGGCAGGGCTGGCTGCCAACATGCAGAAGGGGGTGGACGAACGCGGCGGGGACGGTGGGATTCCAATCGCGGGCAAGTACCTGCTCAAGTGAAGATGGCGATGGATGGCATTGAGACGCCGGCAGTTGGTAAATTAGGCGTACAATGAAAAAGACGTCTGTGCGTGAAAGCGAACGTGGATGTCGTCGCGTATCGCAATGTCTGAGACTGCAGCCCAAATGCTACCTAGGCTCGATACGGCCCATCTCCAGGTGCAAGCGCGAGTGCGCTTGGGGCTCCACTGGCTTGGCCGATTCGACTGGGTTGACTCGCGCGGCTTGCTGGGCTTTTGGCTTCGTCGAGAGCGATCAGCGTCGTCCGGGTGTGGCGTCATGACGAAAAGGGGACTTGTTTATCCAGGATCTGCGGATTTGGCAAATTCCAAATCGGTGGGCCCTCGAAATCTACCACGAGGCGGTAGAGGATCGTCTCGTCTCGGGTGGGGGATAGGATAGGCATACGGAGTTAGGGGCGGGCCCGACCCTGATGAATCAAGAGGACTCTCGAGGGGATGATTCCAACAATGGGTCGGATGTTTGAGTCGAGCAGCCGCGCCGGCACAACTTGGTCAGTGGGGATGCGAAAGAAGGCGACAGGTGCCTTGGCAACCTTGGGTGCCTCAAGGGGTGCATCGCGACGCGGCAATCGCATGAGCTCGCAGGAGCAATTGGGTTTCCCCTGCGCCGCGGGTCAAAGTAGCCTGCCTTGCCTTGCCTTGCCTTGCCTTGCCTGCATGGTCGCTGCGGGCCTGGGTAGGGGGAAGAAGCCGGTGAAGGACATGTTTGAAGTCCACCTTACCTTGTCTTCCATCGCCCGTCACTAATCAATGCAGACCTTGCCCCTGTGGAAAGGGGTTGTTTCCTCGCCCCAAAGGGAGACGGAAGGGGTTCCGCGGCCGCGGGCCTTCTAGAAGACGCCCTGGCGCTCCAGTATGGGGCCTTCCCAGTGAGGGTGTGGGCGTCTGCACCGGGCAGCGCTCGAAGGCGAAAAGGCTGCCGAAGCGAGCCTGTCCCTGCTGGCATTAGCTTCAGGCACGAGTGCTCCGTCCAGGGGCCAGCCGTGTCCGCGTCGTCGTACGACGACTCGGCATCCGACGAGGCTGGGAGCTGTCCTCGCACACTCTCGCACAGACAAGCGACGGCTACATGCACGTCCCCTGGCCCGTTACCCCCTCCCCTGCCCGTCGACGATGAAAAGGGAAAGTGGCCGCACCGAGAGCATGCTCCACTGCCGCAACCCACGATGCTGGGCCTGGACGCCCTACGAGTGCAGGGGGCCGCGGCGTGGCGTGGCCTGCCCTCCAGGGGCTCGAGATCGCGAACGGGGAGTGCAAAAAACGTGGCCGCCAAGCGACCGATTGATGTAAGTTGATGAACAGCTCAAGGCGGCGGGATTGCTTGCGGCGAATACTCCGGCCCCAGTGTCCGTTGGCTGATTCTCGGCCTCTGCGCGTGCTGCGGTGACAAGGCAGGCTGTCGTCGCACGACAGGGCAAAGATCGGGCCTTCTGCATCTTGTCCCCCCCGTCCTCTTCGCCGCCTGGCCCTGGTCTGTCTCTTGGTCCTGTTGGCCGCCATCCCGCCCGCCAGCCACCGGCAAAAGAAGACGCCGTTGCCGCCCCCGCAGTCTGCGTCGGGTCGGACATAACGTGCACGGCACGGTCAACTTGTTGGCCGAGACAGAGAGCATAACGTCGTCGCCGATCGCGATCTTTCCCCTGGTGCTGTTGGCGAGCCTTCGGCTCCGTCGGCCTTGGGCGGTCCAGTCTGTGCGAACAGAGACAATCTCCTTGGCGGCGCTGGGTTGCATCCCGCGAAAGACGTACAGCAACGGCGCGCTGCGGCTGAAGTCGACAATTTGGGGCTCTTTTGGCAATTTGGCTCGCCTCCTGGGGTGGGGGTCGAACCAAGAAACAAGGAGACGTTACTGCAAGACTTGACTCCACTCGTTTGCCGGCTGTGGGGCGGTCGTGGTGGTTTATGCTGTGTTGGGCATGTCCTCCGAGGCCCGTCATGATGCTTCGTTGATTGTCGGTGGCAATGGCTGCTGCTACCGGGTAAGCTCTCCAGAACTCAGCACTCAGTCATGCCTCATGCCTTTGGCTTCCAGGCTGTCTCTTGAGTCCTGCAAGATACGTGGCGAGGCGGGCAGCGGTCTCTAGTGCCCATTTGCCGGCACCGGACGCAGAATTGTCCACTCTGTCGGAACCAGTGGTTCCGGTGCAAGAGAGCAATTGTCAGGTAGGCGTGTGTATGCAGGTACAGACGTCGGCAGTGACGTTTCCCAGCTGCAAGTTTTCGCCTTGCGGAAGGGGCCGAAACACACCCGAGCGGCGAGCGGTGTTCCCTGGCCGGGATATGCTGGCCTTCTTGAGTGATCTCTCAAGCATTTCCGAAACGAGCCCTGCCTGGGTCGACTCATGCTCAATTGTGAGTTCGTCTTCGTGGGCATCTCATGTATTGCGGAACCTGTGCTAGTTCGCCTCGTCTGTTCTGTCTGAGGGCGGGACGGGACGAGGCCGCTCGTGATGTGAACTTAGTTGAGGAGGGATGGCAGATGGACGTCGATTTTTGAGACTGCATGCGAGGGGGCCGTACTTCCTCATCCACGCCGCGTGTAGGTATGTAGGTTGCTGCAACATGCAACACCGTCCCCCTGTTGCCGTTCCAATGTCCACTGTCGATTCCGAGAAATTGGTAACCGGCTGTTGATGCCCTCTCCAGGCGTTTCATGGATGGTGTAAGTCACGCTTCCTGGCGCACAGTGTTTGAGGCGGTGGTGTTAGTGAACTGCCGGCCCTGCCCAAAGCGCTGTCGATGTGTCAAAGTTGCCACGGGCTGAAGCATGCCGACGGCCGGGGTCACACAGGGCATCACAACCCGACCTCCTCGATGTTGCTGAGATGTGACCTGGAGACAGAATCGCGAAGTCGCGCGTGGATACAGGGTAGGCTGGCGGCACTGGCCGAACAAGGCGCCGCCAGCCGGGCTAGTGAGACGTCAGCCCGACAGCACAATCACCGGGTGCTTCGGTACAGGACCGTACCGAATCCAATCGATCGAAGACGCAGTGCCCAGTGGTTTCAGCATCACCTGCGTGACCACATCTGTGCGATTGGACGTTGGTCGCTGGATGAGCCGAGCTCTTGGCGTGGCAATCGACGGCCTATACGCCCCTGGGGTTGAGAGCGCCAGTGCCAGTGACAGTGCCAGTGCCAGCGCTGCTTGCCGGTGCCGGTGCCCCGCATCGGAGCAAGGAGTATTCACGGCTCGCAGCGGATAAGGGTATGAGTGATGCAGCTGCAGAGATCCATCAACGCCCGACGGGCCTAGCTGACGACATCCGACCAGGACAATCGCCGCATCAGCGTCTGCCCTGGGCAGCTCTTGCCTCAAGCATCTTTTCGTGGCCTCAGACTTTCAGGCATCCATCCGCCCCTCCCCCGTTAGCGACGGAAGCCGCGAAGCAGCAATCGCAACTTCCTCGCGGGGTCAACGCTAGGCAGCCCTCCCCCGAGCCGACTTTTCGTCCGGCCGGCAGCGGACTGGACCGGCGACGACGCCTTCACCCGCCGCTGTGCGCGCGGGAGGTGAGCTGAGCTGATCTGAGCTCACTCGTGCGCACCTCGTCTGCGCCGGAAGCCGAGCCGAAGTCGGCCGCGTGGGCAGCATCGTCGCAACCTCGACTTGAGGCATCTATCATCGCCAACGCCGGGAAGCATGTCAGCCATTCCGCCCCGGAACCTCTGGCAGCTGCACGTGGCAGTCGGCGAGGCCCCTGCTGTCGTGCGCGTCCGCAACCTCCAGGCCACGGTCAAGGGCCCCAACGATGCCTGGGGCCGCCGCGGCCGCTTGCAGCCCATCCTCATCTCGTGCAAGGTCGAGCTGCGTCAGCCCTTCAGCGGCACCTCGTCGGCGGACGCCCTCGCGTCGGATACGGTCCACTATGGCCAACTCAGCAAGGCCATCATTGCAAGCCTCGACCGTCTTGCCGCCGAGACGTGCTCCCCGGAGCCTTCATCCTCGGCTCCTGCTGCCGGGGCCGGGTCCCAACCCGCCGGCGCATCGTCGTCCGTGACTGCATCCTCCTCGACGTGGCCCCTGAGCCTGTGCGAGGTGCTCACTTGGATCTGGATGGACCTCACCGGCTTCTACCACAACGGCAGCCCCATCGATGCCGACGATGACGACGGCGGCCACCCCTTCTCCGCGTCGTCGGCTGCCACGGCGCCTTTCCTGCGAAACCTCCGATCGGTGCGCTGCATCGAGCTGACAGGTCATCTGCCAAAGGCGTCCCTCGTCGGCGACGGCCCCAGCTTCACTTACACGGGCGTGTTCGGCAACGATCTCGTCGGCACAACCATGCGCATCTACGGCCGCACGCTGCGCCTGCAGAACCTGCGCGTGCCCACGCTCATCGGCATCAACGACAACGAGCGCGAGGCCCGGCAGGCGGCGATTGTGAGCGTCGAGGTGGACAACTACGACGCGACGTATGACATTTTCAACGCCCTCGAGTCTAAGATTGTTGATGTGAGTCCTGCCTCTACTCGCGTTGTGCCAGAGGACATGCTGAATGCTGACAACCCCCCGCGCGCAGAGGATGGAGAACTCATCGTTTGGGACTCTGGAGGCGCTGGCTTCAGATATCGCAGAAACAGTCACGCTGTACCTCCGGCTGGAGAGGGCGGAGCCGGTTGACGGATCGGGCTCGCAACTCAAGATCATCGTCGACAAGCCGATAGCGGTGCCTTTTGCTGATGCCCCGTCAGTGGAACTGCGCGTCAATACGAGGGATGTGCCCGTACGAGTATATCACTAGCTATGTAGCGGCGACGCGATGATAGAGACGACATCATGTACACCGATTGGATATAATTGCATGTTGTCATAATATAATGCAAGATGGTGTAGACCATGCCGCTATCTAGTCTGTCTATAGTGCCCAGTCTAAGGTATCAAATCTGCCATGCCCAATCCAAAACTCCGGCAGTGTCCAAGGCAAGGGACGAATCAATCTCGAAAAATCATTACCATGTCATCGCAAGTCATTACACATCAGAAATCTCGCACTGGGGCACGTCGCCGTTTGTGACCTCGTGGATGAAGGTAGGGTCGGGGTCGAAGAGCATGACGTGGAAGTGCTCGACGGCGTGAATCGACTTGAGGGCGGACCAGTTCTTGAACCACGAGACCTGCAGAGATGAACACGGTGCACGGAGAAGCTACGGAGACGGCGAAAACACGACTTACATTGTCAGCGGCGACGCGCGAGCGGAACGTCTTGGACACGTAGTTGTCGATAGCGGCGCGGGCCTTGTCGGTGAGGTCCCCGGTGGTGGGATCCGACTCGAGCTCAAACTTTGTCCAGACGACGAGGTGGACGATGCGCTTGTCGAGCCCGTAGGGCCAGTCGTTGAAGATGATGCGGACGTCGTCGTCGGGGTGCTGGAAGGGCAGGCCGCGGGCGACGATGGGCTCCTGCCAGCGGAGGCGCTCGCCGAGGATGAAGGCGGCGACGGAGCCGTAGGCGGCGGCCTGGCGGTGGGTGTAGGCCTTGTAGCGGCGCAGCTGGGAGGGGACGCGCTGGAAGCGCTCGAGCTCGTTGGCGGCGATGAGGGCGCGGACCTGGGCCCAGGTGAGGCGGGTGAAGGACGAGTCCGGGGAGCCGACGATGCGGCGGTCCTTGTCGCTGAGGTTGAGGAGGAACGGAGGGCACTCCGGCGTCCGGTCGGCCTCGGGGACGTTGTAATGCCAGTAGGGGATGGGGTCGAGGGAGCCCATGTTGGAGTTCTGGGTTCTGGTGTGGTCTGCTGGGACGTTCGTGAGGCGTCGGTGGTCTGCAGCAGCACCGGGCTTTGTGTCGCAAGCGATCCGTACTTCGTGAAGCGAAGCCAAAGCAAAGCAAGGCAGAAACTTCAAGGTGCCGACGGGCTGGGGCGCGAGGTAGTCATAACTTTGACTGGCTTGGCTCCGTCACGGCCGGCGGAGGGCGGAAACGACGGGACCGCCGGGGAGGTCAGCAGCGCATTGAAAGGCCCCCGGCGCGCCGGAAGGGCTGGCGGACCACTGCGGTTGCCGGATCGAGGCACGCCACGGGCGGAACAGCGACCAGGCGGAGATGCCCTTTTTGCGGGCGGGCAGGCGGGCGAAACGGGTGGCCGGGGGAGGATGCAACGTTGTGGCAGGGCTGGGTCTCGGTGGTCTCGGTGCGGCTGCCGGACGGCGGGTGGAGGGCGTGGGATGGAAGGACGCGAGGTGGATTCGTCAATGCGGTGGTGGAGGAATGAATCAGTCAGTGGTCGACCGGTCGGCCGGCCGGCAGAGGGCCGGAGCCGGAGAATCTCGGCCCGGGGGGTGGTGGGTGCGCCGGCCACAGGGCCTCTTGTGGTGAAGCACTGCGACGCCTGTGGCTGTGTAGGGAACGAAGTAATTAATTATCTCCTCTTTGATACACAAAGGGCCGCGTGGTCGGTCACTTCATCAGGGGGGCCTCAGGCGAGATGAGGCGGGCATGGTCATGAGATGATGTGGCCGCCGCCCGGAACCAGAAATAGTAGCCCCAGGGACAGCGACTCCAGCCAATGCCGTCCCCACGTGTCGGTGTCAGGGGGAGCTTCGAGAACCTTGATTTATTGAGGACGTCGTTTAAGCTCGGCTGTGGTGTTACCGCACCGCACCGCACCGCACCGCACCGCACCGGGCTGTCACCTGTTGGGTACGTAGGTAGGTAGGTACGCTGTACGATGCTGCGCTGCGCTGCGGCTGTGCGAGTGATTGCTGTGCTATAATAAGTACGGCGGCCCAGTGGGCAAGAACAGGCGCGACACGCACAGGTCGACATGACAGGCGGCCTGATGCTATGCTATCATATCATTTTGTACAACCACGACGCAGCCGACCGACCACCAAATCGTGATGGGTGTCCCCCTGTCGAGGCGAGGCGATAATGAGATGCCATCAGCGGTCGGCCCAATCACGCCGCCCCATCTGCCGCACCGGCCAGCGGCAGGCCCCCTGTCTGGCTCCCGCTGCAACGGCTGCGGCCGCCGTTGGGCTGCGTCGTCGACGGGCGATGATGTGCTTGCCCGACGGTGTGGACGAGGCACCGAGTCGAGAACGAACGACTGTCATCGGCCGTCTAGGTACCGTTTCGGTGGGCACGCACGCACGCACCAGAGAAATGCGTGCGTGCGCTCTTTTCGCCGCCCCAGGCGGCCGGTTCTCGATCCACCGTCGACACCGATCACCGATGGCATGGCGGTTGCGCTGGCGTCCGCGCTTGCATGGCGCGCCCAAAAATGGCGGCGACAAATTTGCTTGCTGCTGCTACTAAACGTGGTAGTTGCCGCCCCGGCGATCGGCCGGCCGTGGGCTGGACCAGTCCGCATCTGTTAAGTCAGTTAGCGGGCGGTGGTAGAACGTGGCGGGCGCGGGCGACGGGGTGGTATTGGTGGCGGCCTTCCATGCAAAGTTGGTGTCGCCGTCGCCGTCGTCCAAGGCGGCGTCCGTTGTTGTTTGTTGGGTTGGGTTGGGGCGAGGGAAAAAAAGGATTTGCAGTCTGCAGCGGCCTGTCCGTCATGCACGCTTTGCACGACGCATGCACGAACGCACGCACCTGCAATCATTTTTTCCCCCTCGTGTCGAGTCACCCCTTTGACAACTTTTTTGCCACCCCTTCCTTGTTGGGCGATTCTTCATCTGCGTCCATGCTCCCGAGGGCGGGCCTGGCGCGAGATGGGAAACGGCATGGGCTGGCTGGCCATGGGGATCCCATGGGTTTGGGGCAAAGGGGACTGGGATGGCACGGATGCCGCCGTTGCTGCTGGAAAGTAGGCGGTGGGGGTGGCAGCGAGCCGAAACAAAATGGACCGGGTTTTTGATGAGCGGGTGCTGAAATTGGGCTTGCTGGGGATGGGCAAGTTTTCCAATGGAGGGGAGGCGGCTCGCGAACACGGTGCGACGAGGGCATCCGAGTTGATGGAAAGCAAGCCTCGTTTGGTTGGGGCCACCGTCGTCTTCCGAGTACTCTGTAGGCGCAAGTTGCACGAGGTGTTCGTCGGGGTTCATCAGTTACCGCAATGTACAATATCGCCACGGGGCATCAATCATGTTTTGCTCTGTTGTACCCGTCCGTCGACGCCGGCCTGACGTCAACCACCACCAGCACAGCACGCACAGCTGCAGCGGCGCCTGCGATTAGGTGCTTCGCGACCCCGCCTACCTACTAAGTTAGGTAGAAGAGGTGGTGCCTGAGGTGGTGGTGGCGTCAGTCGCCAGCTGGAGAGTTGCACAGCACGACAATGCAGAGCTGTCATCTCCCAATGGTGCGTACCTGTACCTGCCTACTGCCCGGCCGCGACGTCGCAACGCTGCAAGCCGCTGACAATTGAAGCTCGGCACGCCTCGTCTCACGACGCCTTCACCGCATCCATGAGAACCTAGGCGGGAGCGGATGCACTGCCCGCCTTGCCCCCCCCACCCCAGGAGCAACAGCTGGAGCTCTCTCGCTACAAGGGGAGGCAAAGGAGGCTACAGGGCCACCTTGATAGGCCGCCCGGCTCACCGTGCAGGGGTGTCTGCCCCCCCAATCCCGCCCCTCGCGCCTCCCTCTGCCCCCCCCCCCCCCCCCCCACCACTGCCGCCAGGCCTGGGTGCCCCGCCTCTAGCAGCTCTCTTGCCTGTCTTGTCTCTCCTGACCCAGTTTCATCACTCTCTCGTCGTCGACAACTTCGCTGTCCTCCCGTCCCTCCTCCACGCCCTGCCTCTCCCTCCTCCCAACCTCCGCCTCTCCTCTCCTCCTCCACAGACCTGCTCCCCCGCGATACAGCTTCGGATCGACGACGACATAGCTGCCTTCCACCTCCCGCCGACTCAATAAATCGCCCACAATGGCTGGTGTCAAGAGCTCCCTGCCCTCGCACCTCAAGCCCAAGGCCGCCGCCGCCGACGGTGACGACAATGGCTTCGAGAGACGCCATCACGGCAAGACGCGCAGTCACATGGCAAGTTGCTCCCCTGCCCGTTTTGCGCATGGCCCGTTGCAGCCGTATCCCCTTGCTTGCACCTGTCGTTGCTCTTGTCCGTGCTGGGACCGCCGTCTTCGCATTGCGATTCCGTCCATTCCTGCCGCATGTTTGCAGCGCACACAACAAAACAGCAAACCACCACTGAATCAGTCCCGACTACGGCTTGCTCTCCCGACTCTGTGAACAACGGCCGACGCGACCTCCTTCTTGTACGCTCCTGGCTCGCTTCGTTCTCTGTGACGGCGCATCAAAGTCTCGACTGTTCAGTCGAGCGGCTCCCGCCAATCCGTTGCTGGGTCGCCCACCAGAGACTGCTGCGAAACTTGCGCCACTTCCCCATGTCACTCGTTTCCACGCTCGGTGCGAGTGACTTTGCAGAATAACGAAGTGATGCTCTTCGCGACGCTGCCCCGACCCAGCCAAGGCCCTCCGCCGTCCTTCCCTCGGGCTACATAACCGCGATTTCTTGCTCTTTCTCTACCCTGCCTTGCTTGATGTCTTGCCCCACCGAGACTTTTCCCGCTGCGATGGCTTACACAGATGTACGTAGCGAACAATCGCTAATCGGGCAAACGCAGGCCTTTGAGAACACGTCGACCAGCGTGGCCGCGGCTCAGATGCGAAATGCCTTGACCAACCTCGCCGAGACGGTCGAGGACACCGAGCAGAAGAAGGTACAGCCACTCGACGTTCTGATCGCCTGCCCAGTCTGCTGACCATAGCGCCCCCAGCTGTTCGAGACGGAGATGGACAACTTCTTTGCCCTCTTCCGCCGCTATCTCAACGACAAGGCCAAGGGCAACGCCGTGTAAGTGGCCACTGCCGCCTTTGCTGTCGTTGTCGCCAGGCTGACCATTCTCTCAGTGACTGGGACCGCATCGCCCCGCCTGCCCAGGGCCAGGTCGTCGACTACGAGGACCTTGCCAACTCCGAGTCGGTCAATTTCCTCAGCAAGCTCGCCGTTCTCAAGCTCAACGGTGGCCTCGGCACGTCAATGGGTTGCGTCGGCCCCAAGTCGGTCATCGAAGTCCGCGACGGCATGTCCTTCCTTGACCTCTCGGTCCGCCAGATCGAGTATCTGAACCGCACCTACGACGTCAACGTGCCCTTTATCCTCATGAACTCGTTCAACACCAACGACGACACCGCCGCCATCATCAAGAAGTACGAGGGCCACAACGTCGACATCCTCACCTTCAACCAGTCCAGATACCCCAGAATCCTCAAGGACTCGCTCCTGCCTGTCCCCAAGGACTTCAAGTCCTCCATTACCGAGTGGTACCCCCCGGGCCACGGCGACGTCTTCGAGTCCCTCTACAACTCGGGCATCCTCGACAAGCTCATCGAGCGCGGCATTGAGATCATCTTCCTCTCCAACGTCGACAACCTCGGTGCCGTCGTCGACCTGCGCATCCTGCAGCACATGGTGGAGACCAAGGCCGAGTACATCATGGAGCTGACCAACAAGACCAAGGCCGACGTCAAGGGTGGCACCATCATTGACTACGAGGGCTCCGTTCGTCTGCTTGAGATTGCCCAGGTTCCCAAGGAGCATGTCAACGAGTTCAAGTCGATCAAGAAGTTCAAGTACTTCAACACCAACAACATCTGGCTCAACCTCAAGGCCATCAAGCGCGTCGTCGAGAACGACGAGCTCGAGATGGAGATCATCCCCAACGGCAAGACCATTCCCGGCGACAAGAAGGGCGAGTCGGACATTTCCATCATTCAGCTCGAGACGGCTGTCGGCGCCGCCATTCGCCACTTCAAGAATGCTCACGGTGTCAACGTGCCGCGTCGCCGCTTCCTGCCCGTCAAGACGTGCTCGGATCTGATGCTGGTCAAGTCGGACCTGTACACCCTCAAGCACGGCCAGCTCCAGATGAGCGCCGCCCGCTTCGGCGACGCCCCTCTCATCAAGCTCGGCGGCGACTTCAAGAAGGTTTCCGACTTCCAGAAGCGCATTCCCTCGATCCCCAAGGTCCTCGAGCTCGACCACCTGACCATTACCGGCGCTGTCAACCTGGGCCGTGGCGTCACGCTCAAGGGCACCGTCATCATCGTGGCCACCGAGGGCAGCACCATCGATATCCCCCCGGGCTCTATCCTGGAGAACGTGGTGGTTCAGGGCAGCTTGCGCCTGCTGGAGCATTAAAGGGAAACAGCGTACTACCTGGGAAGGAAGTGACTTTTTGTTTTTCATGTGGGCGGGGATTTAAAATCACGGCATGGGCTGGTCGCCGGGTCTCGCCCGCGCGCCGGACAAGGGAAAGCCGCGATGGCAGCATAAATGGACGGACTGGCAGGAAACGGTGCTCTTCATCTTGTGGTGTGGACTATCGTTGCTGGATGGGAGGTGTGAATGACGGGTATTTAGCAGCCGCATGGGCGCGCCCGACAGGTACTGTAGTGTAACTCAGCGCCAACAAACTAATCGATGTCTTTTTCGCGTCCTTTGCTGCGGCTGCTCCGCCAGTCGGCTCCGTGGATTGGATCATGGACGGGCTGCATGGACGCGCGCTGTGTCCTGCACAACAGAGTTTCTGTTTGCTGCACGGGCTTGGGCCGACATCCATGGCAGCTGTGCGACCCAAGCGCGGGTCCGTGCCGGTGACACGACGTGCGACCGAGGTGACCTTGACTCGCAAGCGGCACGATGTCGTGACGGCGGGAGATGATGTCGTACAGCCCACCCGCACTCGTCACCCGGGTCGCCGCCGAAGTCCACCTCCGCCGACGGTCTGCCGGCTCGTGACCTTCTGCGGTGCGCCGTCACAGGGGTGTCCCGAAATCCGGCATCATTATGCAGACGACCGGGTGCAACGACCACCGGCGTGGTGATTGATCGGAGCGTCATGCCTCAACGCGCGGCGGCCGCCTGGACCGGCGATGCCCCTTGGACGCGGTCGACCCGCCGCCTGCGGACGTGAGGCTTTCGAAGGCGGCCGATGATGATGATGCCTCGTGATGGTCAACGTCATTGCGGGCTACATATCCGCAGACGCCCTCACAAAGGAGCCAAACGTGTCTGAGTTGAACGAGACGCGACGGCACGCAGATGATGCGGTCATGATCATGTTCTTCTCTGGTGCCCAGGGGCGCATTCCTGTGTCGGTGGTTCCCTCTGAGGAGGCGCAATAGTAGGCATGGCAGGCAATCGGGCACCGTGGACCCATGGCGCACGGCGGCGACGCAACTCGCCCCGTGGGTCGACGCGAAAAGCGGTCATGGTCCCATTGACGAGATGAGGCCCTTCGACGCGCCGACAGGGCTGTGTACGGAGATGGAGCGGGCTTTCGTCCTTTTCAGGCGACGATGGAATGTCAGTCCATTCTCGGAAGGCTCGCCGAGATGCAGAGGATGAGTAAGCGAACTGGCATGGTGGGGTGCCAATGCCAATGCCATGGTGTTCTCGCGGTCCCTGCGTGGTTGCTGGCATGGATGCTTGGCTGGGGTTCAAAGTTGGTAGTCTGTTGGTTCTGACAATGCAGCCTCGGAAGGGCGGCCAACATTTGCCCGCTCACCCGTTGCAAGCGCAGTCTGGGGAACGTCCGCGGCGAGAGGGCATGATCCGTTACGCTCCACGCAAAATATACTGTACTGCAGAGTCAGTACGGAGTAAAGTCCGGGCAAGCAAGCAAGCAGCCAAGCAAACGTGGTGACGCTCATCTTGGGCGCTTGCCCGGCCATGACCGATGGTGCTCGTGTCAGTACCGCATTGCCGTCTTGAGTCCCATGACCGACCATTCTGGGCTTTGGCAGGGCGGGTCATCACTTGCACCGCCCTCGCGAGTCGCGACCCTGCGCGTGCTTGGATGCTTGGGTGCCTGCCCGCCGACCGAGGTGTGAGGCGCAGCACGCACGAGAAGAGTGTGAAGCCTCCGCGTGCCACCCGTCGACGCATGCGCCCCAGGCCGGGAAAAGGGCGCCTATATTCGCGGCTTCGTATTCTTGGCGTAGTGGTGTACCTTTGGCTGCCACCATTCGCTGACCAGGCTGAGGAGCAACGGGCGGGCGAGGTCCCGACTCCCAGAGGCTTCGCAACAAAGACACCCACAGAGGGGAGAGACACCCACGGATGTGCTGGAGAGCAACAATAGAAGCCGGTTGTGTCTCTGTGAGCGGCGCTAGCGGGCAATTGCAGCCACCTGGACCTGGAGCTGAAGCTTTTGGGTGGGCGGGCGGAGTCGCGCGTGGGGACTGCCCCAAGAGGCATGGGCCGTGGTAGCCGGCGATGGGGCAGCCTGTGCCTGACGGCCAGGATGGGGCCTCCACACCTGGAGGAGCGAGAGAGGCACAGATGGAGGCATCCGTGTCAACCGCCCGTCCATGGCGTCCAGATGGCGCCCATGGCGCCCATGGCGCGCTTGCTGCTGTGGCGGGTCCCCTGTCCCTGCTGGACAAATTGAACCTGCTGCTTGGCGCCGCCCCCTCTCCCTCTGTCGCCTGGACCTCGCAAAAGGGGCTGTCGAGAGAAGCAGCGTTGAGGTGGCTGTTGGCTGCTGTGGTGACGACGACTGCTGCTGCTCAGGACGCGGTGGCTCGATGATGGATGCTCAGCTCCGCACGCGCCGTGGGTCGAGAGAGAGAGCGAGAGAGAGAAAGACGGGAGACAGGGAGACAGAGGTCCGAGAGGCTGATTGATGCTGCTGCGAGTGCAGTCAGGGGCGAGCTAAACTTTGTCCCAAGTCGTCGGCTGTGGATGGGTCCGATGCGGCGTCTGGTGAGACAAGGGACGGCCGTAGACTTTTGGGGATCCGCCCCGACATCGACGGTACACGGCATGGCGAGAGAGGAGCGCGCTCGCTCGCCGTACACCCAGGTACTGCGCTGCAGATGTGAAGCTTGCGCGGTGGTTTCTTTCTGGCCCGGTCTCCCGCGTTGGAGCCCTGGCTGGCCTGGTCCCCCAGCGGAGGCGGCGGCGGGTTGGCGTGGAAATGGAATGTGACCGAGGACGGCAAGACGGGGCCATCAGAGGGCCAAGGCCGGCGCGCCGCGGTGCAGATAATTTGCCTCCTCAGGCTGGCCCAAACCAGAAAGAGCCGCGGCCATTGTTATTTGAGCTGGGGGCGCGCCTCGCCAGCTCTCATTTCCCTCCTCTTTTCGCTTCTCCTCTTCTCCCTCTGCTCGTTCGTCTTCGCCCCGTCGTTGCAGTCAATCGCTCTCCAGTTTTCGAGCCCGGTTTTCCCGCCGCCGTCCATTTGCACCTTGTAAGTGAGTCCGTCCCCGAACGCATGCGATTCTCGTCTTGGCTTCTTTCCTTTTTTGTTGTCTTCTGGTTCAGCCACCCCCCTGCGTGTCTCTCCTGTCAGTTGCGGCGGCGACTGGCGCGGCACTGTGCGCGGTGCGTGGGTGCGTGCGCTCTGGCTGGCGCGCGAGGACCAATCTGAACCTCGGCGGGGTGGATCGTTCGTTGTCGACCAAGAGGAAGGCGAGTGCCAGAGGCAAAAGAGCGCGAGTGACAGAGACATGCGGCGAGCAAATCGACAGATGGCTTGCGAGAGAGCAAGACATGACGAACGGATCGGCAACGGGCTGAGGGGCTCGCCCAGTGGCCGCTCCGCACCGCCCGCGCCGCCGTGCCGGTCCTGCCTCGTCGTCGACCTCATGGACCCGTCAGCGTCCATGGATCTCCTCGCCCTCGTCGACAACCGCAGAGCAGGAGCCAATGCCAGACCGAGACGAAGCGGGCGCCAGTTGCCACACGGCAAGCGCTGCGCTGCAGTTTGCCATTGCGTCGCTCTTTCCGCCCGCCGCGTCTCGTCTGGACGTGGACAGCACGCCTCTAGTCGCTCTTGCCCGATCTCACCCGCCCACGCCCACGCTTGCCACGCCCGCGCCCACGCCCTCGCGCACGCGCACGCGCAGACTACCAGCACCCAATTGTCTTGTCATTTATCATGACGGCGCCGTCCATCATGTGCCCCAACACAACTTCTCTCCTCCCCATCCCCTCCCCCCTCCTTCCCTCACCATCGTCTTCCCCGCTTATCACACGCGAGCGCGCCGCACTGCGTGTTGGACTGACAAGCAGGCTTGGAAGCTCGCGAAGCAAACAAGCGGATCCCGACCCGTCCAACCTCTGATTCGAGTCATCTTCAAGCTAGCTAACACGCACCGCCTCCCGCGCAGCAAGACACTCGTTACACTCCTCTTCATCTTTTTCGCCCACCATGAAGTACTCACTTGCCTTCATCTCGGCCCTGGCCGCCGCCGCCGCCGCGAAGCCGGCCTTCCTCAACACCGCATACCAGGTCGTCGAGGGCGAGAACTTCACTCTGAAGTACTCGGGCTGCGACTCTGGCTGCACCATTGTGATCCAGGATGGGCCCAGCACCAACCTTAAGACGGTCAAGACGGTGACGAGTATGCTTCCCTCGAACTCGCCCCTTTGCCCGACGCTTCTGCCTTGCTGATGCATCTTGACCTATGTAGCCGGTGCCACTGGCTCCTCCTTCACCTTCAAGCCGGAGGGCCTTCCCACGGGCACCTACGCCTTCAAGATCACCGACTCCAAGGGCGAGTTCAACTACAGCCCCCAGTTCAGCTACCAGGGCACCGGCACCATCTCTTCCACCTCCAAGGAGAGCGCGACTGCTTCCAGCACCGCCAAGTCCACCTCGGCTCCCTCGTCGACTGAATCTGCCTCTTCGACCGAGTCCGAGTCCACTGCCACCGTCTCCAGCACCACCGGGTCTACCAGCACCGCCTCTGAGACCACCCTGACCAAGACGACCTCCAACGCTTCCTCCACCACTGAGGCTGCCACTACTGCCAGCTCTAGTGAGCATACCCCTTTCCCCCCTTGATGGAGGGGACGGTTACTGACTGGTGTATTCAGGCGCCGCATCCAAGACCTCGTCTGCTCCTCCTGCCTCGACCACCATCCCCAACGCTGGTGGCCGCCTGTCGGCCCCCATGGGTGTCGCCGGTGCCGTCGCCGTCATGGCTTTCCTCAACTAAACGAAACGAGGATGCCGGGGCCGGGATTTCGAGCATTGTTTTATTTACTTATCATTACCGACCAGCGTGTAGACTGTTGGCCGGTGGCGAACGTGGGAGTCGCGCACATTTCTAGTGTCGACTGTCTGAAGGGACAAGCTGGCAGCCTCTTTTAATCGTGTAAAACTGCAATGTGTCATTAGTCTATGATTGGAAGTTGTAATGGACAAGCACACAAGCCTTGAAGTTTACGATACGCCTCCGAACGCTGAGAGCACCGTGAAGACTGCAGGTGCCGGGGGTCTCCTGGCGCACACGTGGTGCGGGAGACGGACTGACGCTATCGGCCACGAGGAAGTGATATAGTTTTGCTTCTCTCGAGTCTTTAGCAGCGGCACTCGGTGGATCTAAGCCGCACCACACCCCCCAACAGAACGTGCAAAGAAAAGCAATGCGAGGCAAGGAACCGAGCGTATGTAGTTACTGAGCTCCCAGATGAAAATGACGGAGGAGCCAAGCCCGCCCCCCCGGCCGGCTCGCCGCAGATCGATCTCTCTCGCTTCTGCGGCGGGCCGTCGCCACCGCCGGCGGCGGTGGAGTCTGGGGGATCGACGGACGGCCTGTCCGAAGTACGTATATGCGGGTGTTTCGTGGGGTTCTGTGCGACGCGTATTACTCCGTATTACTTGGTACTGGGGTCAAGACTGGCGTTTAGTTGGCAAAGGGTCAGTCTACCTAAACGCGCGTCTACACAACCCGTACTTTTCGAGCGATCGCATGGTAGGGTGGTCCCAAACCTTGGCTATATATTTCGTACCTCGCCTACCTTATCCGTCCGACGCCTCCCCCGCGTCACATCCCATCCCATTGCAGCGCCGCAAAACTCTCCTCCCCCTCCTCCTCCTCCCCCTTCATCCTCGTATTGCTCTATTTGCGGGGGCGTTCTTTACCAGGTCCGCAAACCCCCCAAACCCAAAATTAAAATTAGAAAAAAAAAAAAAGAATGATGGATTTGGAAATTTAACCGGCCGACGCGATTGAATGAAGCTGACTGTGCTGGGAGCGAGCGGGCGGGCGGGCGGGCGGGCGGGCTACGAACCCATCTGTTGCGCCGCACACTCACTCGCCCTGCCTTGTCTTCCAGGTTGCCGAGGATCAGGCAAGTCAGGGTCGGGAGGACCTAAGGCGGTGGGAGGGAGGGGGGTGGGCACACGCGCGCGCGCACTCCCCCCGCCCGATTGTGCGGAGAGAAACAGGACGAGGAAGAGGAAGGGGAGGGACCCTGGCCATGGGCCTTGCACCTGTCGGTTCATCTGGTCCGACATCTGTTGGAGCCCAATCGATTTGCGGCGACGGGGATGGTGCCGACATGTGTGTGCGAACGCATGGGGGCCCTTGGGGGGTGGTGCGTCACACGTCGTTGGGCTGGGCAGCTATCGCTCTGGAGGGTGGTGGCTGTGTCGTGGCAGAGCTGCCAGAAAGTGCAGTGTGATTGGGGCGCGCACATGAGAAACTGGCCCTCGGTTGCATCATCATCGTCGTCTGTTGCTCGTGTACAAGTAAAGTAAAATAAAATGTAAATCAAGAGAAAGACAGCTAGGCCATGTGCTGTTGTACCAGGCCGAGAAACGTACCCGACGCTATGTTTCAGAAAGCAAGTTGTGTTCAGATCCAAGCCAGATAAACTCCCCCCATCCTCCAGACGCCATGACTGTGGTACCTTCCAAATACAATGAACCCTGTGCAAAATACGTCTTCTTCGTGCGCCATGTGTGCACAAGAAAAGGAGATAAAAACAACAATAGGGGGAACGGAAAGAAGGGACAGCTCGCAACCAATCTTAGTGTCTCCCTGCGCCGTCTCAAAGATCCTGGGTCAGTCCGGCATATATATCACCGTTGTACACGCCGACGTCGACGTCATTTGTCCAAGTGCCCATGTACGACACGTCCGTGTCATACGGGACGGGAGCCCACATGTGCAGGGCGCTCTCGTCGGCACCCATCGAGGCGCAGTAGGTGCGATGGCTAGTAAGTCTGTGCTCGTCGTCGCTGCCCTCGAGGCATTGACGGCAACGTCGATGACAGGCCGTCCTGTCTCCAGTGGACCAAGAGGCAGTCTTGTTCATCTCGTCGTGGAGCTGCATGTTGCTGGCATTCAATTCAGGGCCGACACCCTGGATAGATGCCGTATCGCTTGTGGTGGGGATGCTTGCGGTTCCGACTTCATGACGCTGGACGAAGGTCCAGTCGCTTGCATCGTCGCCGTGGCGCATCGGGACTTGAGTCGGAAGGTTTCTTTCGTGACCCTGGGTGGCGGCAGGGTTGGCGGCGGTGCGGCGTCGATCGTTTCGTTTGACGGAACCACTCGAGTGACGATGGTCCTGCTTGGACGAACGGCGGGCCCGCACGGGAAGCGCCGCCGTGGAGAGACGATGGTCACTCATGGCGTGTCCAGATAGCTCAAGGGAGAAACGTCGGGTTGGTTCTTGTCGGATATGTAGATGTATCGATGCACCGTTCGAGGAACGCTTGACGGGCCGAGGGGGGCAGGCACCAAGCGGTGCCCAGTGGGCCAGAGATGTCGTGTTGCAGTGTCGGAGTCCCGCTGAGCACAGCGGATTCGGGGCAACGCAACTAGTAACAGCAACAACAAGAGGGACGGTTGGTGTGAAAGTGCGTCTTGAATGACGAGAAAAGAAGCCAAGGAGAGCTTGAATGCTATGTGACGAGTCAAGGAGAGGAGGTGGGCGGTGCCATTATTTTATGCCGTGAGCGAGAGCCGGCCTCGGAACCTGACCTGGCTGGGCACCAGAAAGAAGGGTGCGCGAAGAGATGCATTTTCTTGAGGCTCCTGGAGCAGAGGGCCCGCCATCGGCCAGCAGCTCGGTACTGGAGTGGGCAAGATGCTTGCAGCAGGGGCCCAGAGGGGTGTCACGGGGGTGCGCATGGGAGAATCGCCGTGTGTCAAGTCGCCGTGTGTCGGGGCCAGCACCCGTAAGTTGCAACAGCCTCACTTTCCACGGGTCTGCAAGCTCGGGGGGGCTTGGCGCACGAACCAAGTGGCCTGGCCGGCCGCACATGTTCTGCGTCAGGATAGCCGTGACGATGCCGGGTCAGCGTGGTGCGTGCACGTCGTGTCAAAGTACACGGCATCGCATGGCCAAGGGCTTGGTCGTGGCTGCCGCATGGGCATGGGCATCGCATCGCATCGCAGCGCAGTGGAGCGTAGCGCAGCGCGTCGCAGCTCACTGCATGACGGGCCACCAGCCAGGTCCCCGACGCCTGCTTGGCCTGCTTCCCCAACTTGTCGGTCGGCGACGGAGCTCTGGCTGCAGCAGCTGGCGCCGGTTTGTGGCACGCCGTGAGGTAGGTACCTAGTATGGATCACGGACGAGACCAGCGCCGACAAGACCGAAGTGGAATCGTCGACATGACGTGGTGCCAACTGCGTCGGACGGGACAAGACCTGTCGCTCGATTCGCCAGTCGTCGTGGGCGCTTCCGTTGCTCCTTGGCTGCTGTTGGCTGCCACCCCCAAACCCAAGCCGGCATCCCTGTCCATCGCCGGCAGCGTTTGTTTGATGGATGACACGGTGCATGCTTGATGTGGTGCGCCAGGACCGAAGGAACCAGTGGTCCAACGCCCCTTCGGCGTCTGCCACTCTTCGGCCTGCGACTGGTCAATGGTGTCGGTGATTTAATTTTTTTTCCTCCTGTTCGTCAGGGTGGAGAGCCGTTGTCGGGTCATGTGCCTCATTCTTGGTGTTGCGGCTCGTTGCGCTCCATTCTCCCGCACAGGACGAACCTGGCTCTGGGCGGCTGCTCCCTGTCGAGCGACAATCAAAGCGACATGTCAGGTTGGCAGGGATGGTCGACTGCATGCGAGTGTTGTGCTGCATCTTCCATGCGATTCCATGCGGTGTGCGACACGACGAGTACTGGCAGCAAATAAAGTGCAAGGACGGTGGACGTGTTGTGAGTGGTTGCGAGCAAGGTCGATTTGCATGCGAAGCTAAGAACTGCGATTGAGGCGGGTTAGGCTTACGAAGGTCTTTCGGTCGCTCTCGTTGTCGGCGAAGGCGTCACGAGCACAACTATGTCGTACCTGCCTCGGCGGGAACTCGATGCTCTTGCCACGTTGCTTGCGTGGACGTACACAGTACGAAGTCACAGAGTGCTTCTCAAGGAAGGCAGGAGCTCCCCTCAGACGAGGGGTACTTCGTAGCTGGAAACGCATGGGCGTGTACTTGCCAAGGTACACGAGTTCGGAGGGCAGGCACGAAGGGAGCAACCTCCCGAGCTTCGACCGGCAACACAAGGCAAGGTACCCGACGGAACGTCCTTGTTCGGCGAGGCGTCAAGAGACATGACAGGGTGAGGCAGGTACTTGCCTTGGACACTTCTTACGTACGGGATACGCATTCTGCTGCTGCTGGTTGTCTGAGGTGTGCCCGCCTGCTCAATGCCCGGTGTACAACTCATCTCTCTTCCTCAAGGACCTTTCCCGCCATCACACCCTCATGTTCAAATTCACGGCCAGCACACGGCCGGGGCGGCGACGCAAGCTACCTCCAGCTGCAGCTGCACCAGCCTCCACCCCACTGCAATCAATCCCTTGGGCCACTGCAGACTGCCCAGAGCAAGGTGCAGCTTTCCAAGGTTCTCCATCGACAGCGGGCGGGGACTCATACTTGGTGGTACCTCTACGCCTCGACTCGCATGCGCAGGTACAAGGAACCTGCATCTGGAGCCCGCCCATCCATCCCATCCATCCATCAATCCATCCACACCGCCAGCGTCGACGCCATCACCACTACCCACCCCAGCCTGTCTCGGCTTGGCCCATCCTCCTCATGCTCGAAATCGTCCTGCATGCGCATGGCTGATTCATTTCCCTGCAGTCTCTGGCCCCGGGAAGTACGGCACCCCGACATCCATTGCCGAGACGAGCTGACTCTCACACGAGCAAATAGCGGCTCCGCGTGCTGCGCTCGTTGGGGCTCTCCATCCCCCCATCCGCCGCTGACGGGGATCAGACGCACGCACGCATCCCATGCCTGCGCCGGACTATTTGCCCGAACCTGCCAGCGAGAGCCGTCGCCGGCGAGCAGCCACGCCCGGCTCTTACGACAGCTATGGGCGGGCCTTGCAAAGTCACACTGCATGCGAGAGCCCCGAGTGATGTGCTGTCCTTGCTTTCGGTAATGGGAGAGCACGCATGGCGACGCCGCGACACGCATGCAAGAACGCTTTGGATGGATGAGGATGTGCAGAACTTGACCCCTAATCAAACCTCTGCTCGACCGACACGCACGACATGGCCCAGAACAGCCTCGCCGCCCGCCCCCGTGTGCGTCAGCTGCAACAGGTGCCCTCCTCCCCAGCAGCCGGAGGCCATCGACATGCATCATGCAGCCGTACTTGTTTGATGCGACGCGGTGGGCAGCCTGTGGCGTCTGCGCACCGCTTTCCACGCGTATGAAGTCAAGCTCGCCCAGTCCGTTGGCCGACCATCGAGAATGCCGTACAACGTCTTCCAGAGCGGGCCGTCGACGTTGTGCTGCTCGCCCTGTTCTGGAATCCTGCCACTTCCGACCAGCTGTGCAAGGGTCAGCGTGTTCCCCAACCCAACGCCCGTCCAGGCCGACGATGGCGGCAAGGCTTTCCTGGCATGCCCGCTATAAATCACTCAACCTTCTTGTTCCCTGTCCCGGCCCAGTCACAGGCTTCGAACAGTGAGGCGAGACCCCAGGATCGTGATTCGCGAAGCAGCCGTCGTGTCACTTCCCGGAAGACTATCTGCAGCCGGCGACCGAGGAGCATCTCGAGTCGTCGAGCTTCTGTCACAATGACACGGCGTCGAGAGGATGCCTAACCGCCTGGGCGATCCATGCATAGCGTGGCCGCACACTGGCTTCGAGAAGCCGGCCTTCGCCACACCCATGTCGCACCATTACGACTGGGCGATTTGCAACTTGCAGACAAGGTCACCGCCTAATCGCCCGGCTGCAGCGTGGCTGGTTGCGCGACTGCTCCGTCACGACTGCTCTGCCTCGCTTGTCCCCCAGCCAGACCCCTTTTTTTCGCAAGTGCAAATTGTACTGACCGCCGTGCTACGCGTCATGGGGCCCAATCTCTGTAGCTGAGCACTCACCTTCCATTGCCACCGGGCTTGCGACGACTGTCGGCCAAGGCCTCCATTGCGTGGTTTGCATTGCCTCGGAGAACTCCGTGCCCTGGCGCTGTCACTAACAATACGAAGCCGCGACGACATTGAGCCCTGGACAAGCACACCGCCGGCGTAACGAGGCAGAGGCGCACACCGGGGATGCACACCTAGTGGAACCGCGCAAGACGACGCAATAGTCGTCGTCAAGTCTCTCGGGTTGAGCCACGCAATTGCAGCAGCTGAGGGCGGTGCTTGACGAATCGGGCTTGCGTGATGATGTCGCGACGCCTCGTAGTTCACGAGGACTAAACTGGGTCAAAGCTCATTGGCGTGACGTCTCTCCACTCCTGATACTCGTCGCCTCGACTTCTGTGGCCCTTATTATGGCACCTTTGGTGCATGGTTGGGAGCCCGTTGTGCGTGTAGGGGTCGTAACCGTGAGCCCATGTCAAGATCGTCGGTCATGGGGATGTGGTAATACCGCAGCACCTCAGCCAATTTGCTGACGCGCCCCAGCTCTTGGAGATAAATCACTGTGTCTGCCTGGGCAAGATAGCTCTGGACACATTCAACCTGGGTGATCCTTATCGTAACCAGTACGGAGACCATAGCTTCCATTGCGCTAAAGTGTATCGACATGCTACTGCTCATTGCCGTGCTTGCTAACAAAAGCACGGTATCTGCAGCAACTTCATCGCGATGTCGTCTAATAACAACATGGGTATCTTGCGCAGCTCTCATAACAATGTCGTCTAATAACGACATGGGTATCAATCACATAACCAAAAAAAAAAAAAAAAAAAAAAAAAAAGGGAAAAACAAAGACCCCTTGTGTCCTTGGTGGCAACTCCAACGTGAAGCCAGGGCAAGCAGGATCTTTGGCGTCATAAAAGATTTGTGAAAACAAGTGGAGTGAATCCGTCGGACACAATGAAAGGACGCCAGAGACGAGATACTACATTGGCCGTTGAGAAGAATGCTGGTGTTGACGGGGATAATGATACTGTATGGGGTGAGGTGCAGTTGGGTACTGGGGGTTATGGTGCGCATGGGTCAATGGTGGAGGTGGAGGCGGACGGGGAGGCAATTGCTGGGACAATGCTGGTCCTCCTGGAGGCGGGACCGGGGCGGGCACTGGAGTGAAGCCCAAGTTCTCCGAGTGCCAGTTCCAGAGCGGCGCGAGCCCTCCCAGTTGGGCCTGCGTGACAGTTTCCAACTCAAACCCAGGCGAAACGTCGTCTTCTCGCGGCATCGGTGGTGGCACTGACGATATGGTGTGAGCAGGCGCCAAGCCGGGAGGACCGTAGGCGTCGAGCGGCATCCCGCCAATGTCGCTGGCAGTTGAAAATGAGGACAGCATATTGTCATCCATGCTTGGGGGTGTGTCTGTGGAGCACGTGGACTGGCTTTTGTCGTCAGAGCTTGTATGGCCCGTGATGGACAAGTTGGCATCGTATGCCCCTCGAGGCGCTTGGCTGCTTGTCATCGACGGCTGAACAACACCTTGTGGATTGACGGGGTGCTGGCTGTAGTTCGCTGCAGTAGACGGCGCGGCTGTCTCAACAACTGGAGCTGGCACGAAGTTTGGCTCTGGCACAGTAACAGGCTCTGGGACCGGCATCCTGCTCACATGTACGTCCGGGGCCGGGACGGGCATACGAGAGATCCTTGCCTTCTTCCGGGTGTCATTGCGTACCATGGAGCGCTCGGGCAACCTCCGCACGAGTCGCTCCAGAAGATCGTACGACGTTTTGGACGTTTTGGATATGGAATTGAGCTGTTGCAGCATTGCAACAGCGTCGGTGACGGCATCAACGATCGCCTCTCGATTTGAAATGGTGCGCTCGTGATCTTTGATGATGGCGGTGCAGAGAATGGCGGCCGTGTCGAAGATGGAGAAGATGACGAAATGCAAGCGACCATCCCGATTGTAAATGCGGTCGACCCAACTGCGCAGTGTCTTCATGAGCTTGAGTGAATAGTCAATGCCGACGGCTCGGACCTGGAGCTCCTCCGGAGGCGAGTCCCAGGAGTACGACTTGACCATGTAGTGCCGGATGGGGTTGAGGATCAAGAGGCATGCCATGGTGTAGACGTAATACCGATGGGGGAAAATCCACGGGTACAGCGCGTCCTTGGATGTATCGGGGTTCTCAAAGTCATACACGGGAGGGAACCTGCGAACCCAGTCCTCGATGAGACCCTGATACTCTCGAACTTCATCGGTGCTGATGACATTTTTGGGCGCGCTGAATCGAGACGCCAGGCGGCGGGTGAGCTCCGATTGCATCTTCATGTGGAGCAGGGGAGACGGTGCCTGTGCCCAAGCCTTCTCCAGTGTCAGTGATGGCAGCTCAGCGTCGCAGTCTGCTCTGTCAATGATCTTGGGTCGGGAGAGGCCAGACGAAATTTGCCTGTTCTTGAGTGTTAAATCGCTTGGCAAGCAGGGAGGAACGACGGGCAAGACAGCGTACCAGTCCCAGGTATCAAGAATGCACCAGAGTCTGCGCCGCATCTCGCGATCATGCTCTGTCTCCGTGTCCGGCGGTGGTTCTTTGTGGCATTCTGGGGCGGTATTGTCAGCACAGGCTTCAAGTGAACCAACAGTAACACATACCAAGTTCTCGGGCCTCCAGAATGGCGGCACTAAGAACGTGCCACGCCTCCAGGAACCGCGCCTCCGCCTTGTACCAGTAGCACGAGTGAAGCAGGCGCTGTACATTGAACATGTGGTAGTGGCCAACCGGGATGACGCTGGCCAACTCTCGAACAGCGTTATGAAGCTGCTCCGAAAGATCATCGGCGGGCATTCCCGAAAAGCGCTGGAGCTCCTGCTGCATGTCATTGTCGGCATGCTGGACGCAGCAGGCGCAAATCATGGCCAGCAAGCACGTGAACTGAAGCGACAGGGGCCGATTCTTGGAGTGCCTCTCCCACCATATATGGTAGTCCTTGAGGAAGTCGGGCGGGTAGATGATGTAATAATGATAATTGACATCGTTGTTGAACGTGTTGATGAGTTTGTCTGATCGCGACCGTAGTTAGCGGATGTACGCATGCGTGGGCATCACCGAGGGCTACAACGAGGCAGCGGAACAGGGACTCACCCATAGACTGCCGGCTGGGCAGGAGCTTCAAGACGCGCTTAATTTGAGGCGAAGAGTCGGCGGCCGCCGCGTCTTCTTTCGGCGAGCTCTTGGAAGACTCGGGCTGAGTGTCACGGTTGCGTTAGCACATGGCATACGTCGCGGGGGTCGCGCATCAATCGACCTGCCCAGGACATGGAATTGCAGACCAAAGGACGGCCCGCGGGTGGGGGAATTCCGGGCCTGTCCCGACCACCTTTGAGCCGCCTGCGGCAGCCCATCGCACATGCATGCACAGATCGGATCGGGAGGCAGACGTACCGGCGGCTCGAGGCCAAGAGTGCTGAAGACGCGGGCGGCCGTTAGGGTGTCGAACCACGGGGCATGAGGGTGACTGCCGGCAGCACTGGGACCGCCATCTGCAACGCCATTGGGGACTGGAGCCGCGGGCCCTTGCTTGCCGTGCGGGAGAGTGTCGTCCTTGTCCTTGTCCCTGTCCCTGACGTCGCTGGAAGCGGGCGGGACGGGTGGGGGATTGGTGGTGTTGTACCGACATTCGTCGGCAATCTTTCGACGTTGACAACGGTCGCACGGCCACTCACGATTGCACTGTTGGTGGGGGCGGCAAGACGCCCAAGACGTCAATAAAGTGCACCCTTACTAGTGGACGGGCAAAAGCGATTGATCATCCAGGGGTAGAGACGCTGTGCATAATACAATCGTCCTGGGCGAAGCCTGAGAACTCACCTTTTGCTTCCTCCGTTGACACTCTGTGCAGGCCGAACGGTTGTAGGCAGCCGCCAGGCTGGCACCGGCACTGGCACTGCTGGCGCTGGCAGCGGCGCTTGCAGCGGGAGCCGCTACGGGCTCTGTCAAGGGCCCGTCCATGGGCGATGATCTCTGCGTCGGGGGTACTTCGTCGTGAGGCTCGCTTCCGCCCGACGTCTTGATGCGCGCTCAGAGAGAAATGTCTAAGCAGAGGGTTTGCTCGCCAGAGTCGCGGGGGCACGAATCTCCTCTTCTCATCCAGTTCGACCCCGACCAGACAACAAACAGCTCTGTGCCGCAGCTTATTAAACGGGTCGGGGAGGGGCCTGAGGGGGACGGCGGCTTGCTGGGTTGGCCAGTTGGCTGGGCCCAGCTAGCTGCAAGCAAACGATCGATGTGACAGGTGGGCGGTTTGGGGCGGCTGCCGGGTGGTGGACGGCTTGTGCGGCTCGGACGGGGCGGGAGGGGTCCCTGTTGCGGAGCGGCGTCGAGGGCTGGGCGGCGGGCGCCTGGCCAGGGCTTGGGCCTGCAGACGACAGGGGTAGCGAAGCGACGAGAACCTGGAAGCCGAGAGTCTCAACTTGTCAACACCTGGCAACAGGCTGCAACTGCGGCGGACACGTACAACGTACGGACACTGCAGTCGCATTCGCGAACGGGCAGGCGTGGTCCAATTGCCCAGTGGTGCGTGCTGAGGTTGCGCAACGCGGGTGCTGGCAGCCTAAGCGGTTGAAAGGGAGGACAAGAGTTTTTGAGGGGGGTTCGAGGCCTCCTTGGACGGCCGGTAGCGTGCAGAGTGGTTACCTTATTTACTGCGAGCGTACGGATAGCTCTTACTCGGAATTCGAACTGCTCCCCGCCGGGAAAGCGCTATCGTCAAAAAGCATGCGGTACCCAGGTACCTAAGGCCCCGGGCGGCCCTGGCCCGTCCAAAGTCCGCCGGGTAGGTACCCAATACCAGAGATGGTCGGTCAAGCAGGCGCTGCGGCCGAGGGCAAGAGGCACTCGTGCTGGTTACTCGTCCCCGTAGCTGCACTCGCACGTGTCGGGCGTCAAAGAAGGAAAGAAGGCAGGAGGAATGACTGGCTGGGAACCTGGCCTGTGACTTGGCTGGGCTGTATGCTGGACGCTGGGATGCTTGACGTCGGGTGCTGGACAGCCAAGAAAGTGGCAACACCGAGGCCGCTCTTTCCTTCCAGCCCTTTAAGCTCCAGGTTGGCAATTCGACTTCCCGCCCGCTTGTACAGAAGGGGCGTAGTGAAATGTAAGGAAGGGAGGGCAACTGCCACTTTGTGCGGCGCCGTGTCCGGGGCTTATTAAGTTAGGATTTACGGAGTAGATGCCTTCGCTTCTCCTCGATCCCCACCGTCGCAGGGGAATCGACACTCATACCGGTGGTCCATTGGGACCTCCCCGTCGCGCCTGCCCCTGCCGCTTTTCGTTGCCCACGCCGCCAACATGCATCTGCCGTCGCTCGTACGGGTCCGTACCGCGGTCCGTCCTGCACGCGATGGCTTTCCGTAGCTGCAAGCCTTGCTCGTCTCGTGTCGGCGGTTGCGTCCATCCCGGGGACGCTCGCGAGACCGAACCCTCGGTGCGGGCGGCAGGGCAAAGCCACGGCCCCCAACGGGAAATTCCTCGTCGCACGGCCTCCCGGTTCAACGGCCATCGGGAGCGTCCCGGCCTGCTGGGATGCTGGCGCACTGGCGGCGGACACAGCTGGCGTGCGGCCGTTTGGCGGCCATGGCTGAAGCGCCCGCATATGCACAAGGACCATGCATATACCCTGAGGGGACATGGCAGCAAGCAGCTGGGACGCCAGGAGACGCCATGGAACGCCAGGCCTGCACATGCACGACCGTTTCTCCCCCAGAAATATGATGAATCTAATTTCATCCATGTCGACTCGACCCGCGCCCGCTTCTCCGTGCCCTCTCGTCAAATCATGGCACGCCGATGCCGACGACATGACGTTTTCTTACCCGCCATGGCGGTCGCTGGGACGGGAGGGGGACGCGCGGGCACTCATCCACACACCCACACGGTCTGTCTGTACCCTTGTTCATTCTGCAGGCCCTTGTTGTCCCAGAAAATCGGGTTGTTGTCGCCAGGTCTTCCGTCCAGCGGTCGGGCGTTGTTATCTGCCGCACATGCCCCAGATGCCGAGCAACTGGCAAGCACCCCGCGATCGGGGCACCCAACCAACTCTTCGTAACAGGGTATCACTGTCAACTCGGTCTCCCTCCGGTAAGGGTCTCTCTCTGATGCAGTTCAGAGAAGCAAGGAAAGTGTCCGACAGCCGACCAGGGTCCCTCAGAGTCCTGGCCCCCTTTGCCTGAGACAGGCTCCGACCGGGAAACGGCACCGCCAGCAATCTCCACACACAGGAGCCAGAGCCAGAGTATCTTGTCCGCCCAGCTCCATACATGGCTAGAGTTGAACGATATACTATTATTGTGCCACCGTCACATCCTGTTTATCAAAATTGGAGCTGCCGAGGCTGGCTGGACGGACTATACAACTGTAACGCTTGTGATGCTGCCGTTGGCGGAAGGAAATGGTAAGTTGGGTCCGGCTAATCGACTCAGCCTACGCCCATTCATACATACGGGTATCCGCCCTTTCGAGGTGCTCGAAAGGGACGGCTCAATCCTGAAGAGCCGACTTCGACAGTCACCGCACCAAATGTTTGTGCCATCTGTCAGCCGCAAGCACATTTGTTGACCGACGTTCCAACGCCCGCAGGACAACCTGCCTAGCCAGTGGAACCAATTCTCAGCCTCGCACAGGCCATGATTTCTTAACATCTCCGTGGACATAGACTCCGGTGTAACAAGCTAGAAACTGAAGACCATGGCAATGTCGACACAGTGGCTAATCACCTGTCCGAGCCTTCACAGCAGTTTAGCTTACAGCACTGTCACTAGCCACAGAGTGAGACGATTCGACGTAGCAACAAGCTCTTAATTCACATTGAGCGGGTTCCAGGTGTGGCCATCGCCGTTCTCGTCATTATTCGACTATTTACGATGTGACGAGAAGCGTCGAGTCCGGCCGAGCTTGGCGAATTGCTCTTTCGTGAGATTGGCCGTTGACCACGTCGCCGAGCGGCTCGAGCGCCGCAGGCCAAATCTCTGGATGCCGCTGGCTCCAAGGCAGTCCGTCAGGATCCTATGATTTTTGCTCCTGCTGTGAAACCCCTGGCGCCATGAACCCTGACGCCGTGAGAGTTTCGCCCGGCACGTCTGAGTTGGGTCGCACGCGAGATTCTGCAGCGCAATGGCATGCTTTCCCTGAAGCGGGGCAGGCCAGCCGGCATGATCCGAAGTGCTCGGAGTAGACTTGCCGGCCTCGATCCCGAAACGACGGTAAATGTTGCCGAGCGCGTGTCTCAATGGACGTGACAGACACGGGCGCTATGTACCAGGGCAGTCACCGACCAACAAGCGGCAGGCCGGCCGCTTTGCGCGCGGAATCGGCACCGGGCCAATTTGTACGACGACGGGATGAGCAACACAGTTCGTCGGCAGAAGCGGGGGCCATCAGGGGGCTCCCTTGCGGTCGAAGTCGCTCGCCGCCGCCATGCTGCCCTTTCTTCGCAGATCGCCGGCCTTGAGCTTCCTGACCACCTGATACGACCTGTCGAGCTCGTTCTCCACGGCGCAGCGAATGCGCAGAGCGGCCACAGCCGGCCAGACGCTCCTCTCACCGCGGAGGATCCAATAGTTGAGCGTCTCGCGCGTGGGCGTCTCGAGCAGCCGCACAAAGTCGCCCGCCGTGACCTCGGGCACCAGCGTCATGGACGCGGCGGGGATCTGCTCATCAACGAGGAACCGACGGATGCTCGACGGCAGCAGGCGGAGCGTGTCGAGCTGCCGCAGGCGGTGGCGGACCTCGAGGCCAACCATGCGCACGAAGAAGGCCGAGAGCTGCGTGGTGCGGCTCCGTGCCTCGACGAGCGACGGGCCGTGCATGTCGGACTGCAGGAAGGGGATCAGGTATGGCCTGGCCTGGCTGACGATGAAGTGGTTGACGTTGAACAGCTCCGATATGCGCCGCAGCGGCGAGTCTCGGTCCGAGTACGAGGCGTGCGTCCAGTGTCGGAAGTCGGTGGTGTTTGCAGGGGCCCAGGGCACAATGTTGCCGTTGGCGTCCTTGCATAGAATCGTCTCCTTCGGTCGGCCGTACAGAGAAGGGGATGATGCATTGGAGGCGACGGCGGCGGTCCAGATCAAGACGTTTGGCGCGGTGATGTAGTTGAGCAGCGTGGGCACGCCGCCGTGGCCCTCGGTGGCGACGGTGATGTTGAGGATCCTCTTGCTTCTGCTATAGGCCTCCTCAAAAGTCAAGTCGCCGACGTTGGCACGCACGCAGTCTTCGAGTACCGTCACATCTAGGAAATAACCCTCGCGTGAGAAGCGGCGTAGCCTGCGCACCAAGGTGTCCCAGCGGGAGCGAAAGGTTTGCACGGCAGCGCCACCCTCGCGCCGCTCGCCGCTAGTCTTGCGCATGAAAGCCGTCAGGTCGATGCCGTCGGCCTTGAGAATGTCGGGCAGCTCGTCCTCGGTATGTATGGCAACGAGGGCGGCGATCAGGGCGCCGGTGGCGGTGCCGGTGATGATGCGCGGCAGGAGACCGCGCAGGAAGAGGGCCTTGACGACGCCAAGGTGGCAGAGGCCGAATATGGCGCCGCCCTGGAGGACAAGGGTGGTGCGGCCGAATGCCTGCCGTGTGTCGTGTATGAAGTCGAGCTTCATCTGGTTCGTCAGGCCTCCACGGCCGGCGCCTTCGTCGACCCCATTGGTGAGGCTGGTGGGCAAGGTGCTGATGTCCTCGACACACTCAGCGACCTGGGTGATGTACTCGTCGATGAGGTACTTTGTGCCGGAGAAGGAGCGGTTGTAGAGCTTGGGGGCGGTGATGTTGCCGAGGTTGCGGACGAGGCCGGAGCGTAGCAGGTTGACGATGAGCTGGAAGTTGTTTTCCTCGCGCGAGATGACGAGGGAGTTGAGACGGTCTGTTATGAGGCGCCAGTCGTAGTACTTTGAGGTGGGATTATTCCTCCTGCACCCGGGTCAGCAAATTCAGGTGGACGAGTGACGGGACAGATAGATGCCAGCTTCAGCCCAAGCCTACGTACCACAAGTCTAGTCCGAGGAGGTTATCGAGATGCAGGGACGCCTCCTCCCACTCCTCAAAGGTCTCGGCGTTGCGCAGGAGCTGGAGCCAGAGCTCGACGGGGCTCTTGCGCGTGTACCAGCTGGCGAGCTTCTGGACGGGGGTCAGCGCCAGGGCCATGATGGACGGGCAGCCAGCACTCGGCTGGTCGCAGGGCAGGATATGTCCGAGGCAAGGTGTTCAAGACGGAGAGGGAGACACGGAGGGGAGAAACGCACCCGCTGCCAGAAGGTGACAACGTCGACGACGACCCTCCACACTGCCAGGACCGCCCCCATGGTAACCGAGGATGGATCACGGGGGGGACCACCATGCACGGAAGGAGGGTGCTGTCACTGATCACCGATACCTGAGCTGTGTTGCTGGTGTGGGCCGCCCGGGGATGGAGCTTCACCGCGGTCGGTCTCGCGGAGGTCGTGACTGGTGACGGAACGGGAGAGGGTGTGGGGGATGGCGCCGCCGTTCAGGACGACAACATCGCCAGCGTCATTATCGGCGTCGTCGTCGCTGTCCACAGAGTCGGTCCTCGATCCCGCGGCGGCGGCGAAAGCGAGATTAGATGGATGGATGGACGGATGGGATGCGACTGCGCTGCGGCACGAGCTCGCCCCGTTGACACATGCTGAGCAGTGGGCGGGTAGTGGCGGCGGCGGCGGTCGGGGTGGGCAGTGGGCACATTTGCGTGAGGTGGGGGCCCGGGGACGACGGTTTCCCGTCGCGGCGGCGC
The DNA here is from genome assembly GCF_023168085.1 of Purpureocillium lilacinum. Lineage (NCBI taxonomy): Eukaryota > Fungi > Ascomycota > Sordariomycetes > Hypocreales > Ophiocordycipitaceae > Purpureocillium > Purpureocillium lilacinum. The sequence goes on from NW_027072112.1 coordinate 2,211,297, forward strand.
GCATGTGATTGATGAGGTCACTGGCGGCGGGACGTGAACGTCGAGATCGTGAACTGACTTTCTTCGGCCCCCATGTTGTCAATTGATCCAGAACAGACGTATCTTTTGCCCATGGAGTGGATTTAACGAATATTATCATGTATATGCGTCCTTGCCTCGGTGAGCGCGCGTCTCGGTTAGTCAATTCTTCAACCTGCCGTCTTTCATGCTGGCCGCGCCGGGCCGCCGTGAGGGCCCTGCCAACCGGTGCGCCCGTCGTCGTGAAACCAACTGCGCAGGGCTCATCCTCGTGTCAATCCCGCCTCCCCGGTGCCCTTATCCACTTGTTCCAGTAAGACCGCACCGTCATCGTGAGTTTTCCTTTCCACTGGGCAGTTACCGCGAGATAGCACGTGGCGCGCATGCGCTCCGCCTGGGGTTGATTCTTGCGCCAGGCACGGGACACCTGCGCTGCGGTGGTTGGTGATGGGGGCGTCGGAGAAGGGGTCGCGGGCTTGCCATGGCTGGTCGTCCTGGGTTTCGTTTTCCAATTATTTGTCTGTCAGAGTGCGTGCGTGGTCATGGACTCATGAGTCGGGGGGCCGAAACGGGCGTGATGCTGCGACACGGGGTCAAGGCGGCCGCATCTGGGTCATCAGGGCGCGCCGCTCTACCTACCTACGTAACTAACATATATAAGTACGTACGTGCTCTCTCGATGGTGGCGCCGTCCCATCAATAATCGAATCCCGTCGTCGCAGTATCGCTGCTCTTCTCTCTGATCCTCGTACACCTCTGCCTGCCGGCCAAGAAAACAGCCGTCTTCATCCAAGTCCAACTGATTCCGGTCTGTCTTACCTTTTTGATACTTTTTTGTACGTTTACACGCCTGCAGCGCGCAGCCAGCCGGCCATGCCCGACCGATTCTGCCCTCCCTGCTGGTTCGCCGGCGAGCAGACGTGCGAATGCCCCGACCACCTCCACTGCGAGCTGGACTTTTCGGACTGGAGCATCGGGGTATGTCTTGTCTTCCCCCCTGGATCTCATTTTCACAGTTTCCCTCCTCAGTTTCCCTTTCAATCCGAAGAACCCCTCACTCCTTGCTCACTTTTACAAGCTGGCGAGAGGAGAGAACAAGGTTGAAGACAGAGAGGAAGACAACGTGGATGCTAACGGATCTTGGGCCATGTAGAAATGCAATACTACGTCCAACGACTGCGCGTACTATCCCTATCCCGGGCAAGCTTCGTGGGAGGGACGCGCGCCGATGCCCTGCGGGCCTGGCTTCCCGGTATGTTGAACCGACGGGCGGACGGGCGGACGATCTACTGCGCTTTTAATGGGAGACAGACATGGTGCTAACCCTGGGTTTTCTGTTCGTTCCCCGCCGCAGTGCAGGAATTCCGACAAGTATTGCTACTTCAAGAACGGAGAGCATCATGCCCAGTGCTGGTAGAGCGGTCCTCGCGCTGGCTTGGCTTGGATACTCTGGGGTGGTGGGTTGATGCCGGCCGAGCCTCCTGGCTGGTGTTGGGGCTTGCCATGTTTCAAGGCGTCTGCAAAAGGCGCTGTCACCGGATTTCCCTCGGCGTGCACATGGGCGATTCCTCGCGCTTACATGAATACATCAAATCGCCAAAGACAAGTCACAATGTGCAGCTCAACGGTCTTGGAACACCCAACGCCTTTTCGCATTTCCCGGCCAGTCATCTCATGGCCATTTGAGCCCTCATCTTGCCTATATGACGAGAAGCCTACAATACAGCTGAAGAAGGAAGAAACACACTGAAGCATAGGAACCGCTTTGCCTCCAGTTTTTGGTGGCCCACTATTCGTCCTCGTCCTCGTCGATGACGTTTCGTCTCCTCGCGCGGCTCGACGCCTCGGGCTCGACCTCGTCGCCCTCGGCGTCCTCGTCCTCGTCGGGCTCCGCCGTTCGCTGCCTCTTGTTTCGGCGGCGGTGGCGGTCGTCGTCCTCCTCGAGGATTTCCTCCTCCTCGTCCTCGGCTCCGCTCTCCACCTCCTCTTCCTCGTCGCTGCCCACGAGGAACCCGTCGTCCATGTCGTAGTCCTCGTGCCGGCCCACGCCCTGCGGCAAGTCGTCGTCCGAGTCGTACTCGGGCCGGCGACGCTTCGGCTTGGCGGCGCCCGCGGCACCCCTCTTCCGTCCTGAGCCGGCGCGACCCTCGAGGTCGCCGATGGACAGGCCGCCGCGGCCGGACCGTCCCGGGCCGTCCATCTTGGCCGCCGCGTTGTCGCGCCGCCGCTGGGCCTTGAGCCTCTCCTTTTCGGCGAGCTCGGCGTTCTTCTTCTGCAGCTCGGGGTCTTTGGTGGTGCGGATGATCATGTCCTCGCCCTTGACGCCCTTGCTGGCCAGGGCCATGCGCTCGGCGAAGAGGGTCAGGGCGTCGTCTCCGACAGCCTTGTTGGGCTTGACGTTGTACTGCTCCATGAGGTGGCCGACCGTCATGAGCATGTTGCTACTAAGCTCGGCGGCGGCGGCGTAGTAATGCCCGTCGTGCAGCTCGTTGTAGGGCTGACCCGGGGCCGTTGCGAGTGACTTTTTGGAGATCTCGTAGTGCTCGCCGCCAACGGAGATGGTGACGGAGCCGTCGCTCCATCGATAGACGTTGGAGTTGCTCTTGAGGTCGCCCGTGGTCGGGTCTCGTCGGACTCGGGCGACGTGCTGGGGCTGCTCGGACTTTGCATTTGCGACGTCGAACTCGGAGGGCTCAAAGGTGTCGGGTGTATAGATTTCGGGCATGAACTTGATGAACTTGGGTACCCGCAGTACTCGCAGCTATATCTTTGGTCAATGCGAGGTCCATGTTTGTGTATCGCGCGCGTGGATTCCATACCATGTCGTCCGAGGCCTTGGGGATCCGGTGGCGGTACGTTTGCTCCTCGATCACGACCCTATTCCGTGTCTCCTGAGGCTCCGAATCGTAATAGCCGCCATGCCGCGCGTCGCCGTCATCGTCCTCGCCGGCGTCCGAGGCGAGGTCATCGTCTTCTTGAACGCGCTCCTGGGGCGAGGCTGCCTCCTCGTCCTCGTCTCCAAAGAGGTCGTCGCCGCCCTCGTCGACGACGTCGAGGGGATCCTCGGAATCAGACATGTCGAGGCGATGTGTGCTTGGGCGCCTGGAGCGAGAGAAGCCGGGGAGATGGTGGCGTGTGTGGTTTGGTGAGGGCTGATGCCAAGGCGCGGCGAGGCTGCTGCTGGAGGATTGGATGCGGTTGGCGAGACTTTGAAAGGCTGGCGCTGGAGTTTGACGCGCTGGAGTTCGAGTACTGTGTGGGGCTCAGCCACACTTTGGACGCCGGAGGTAGCAGGGTCGACGGCCGTGTTGCAACGGCGGCGCTGGTGATGCTGCGGTGGCCGGTTGACGAGGCTGCAAGGCTACAAAATGGAAGACGTAGTTTAACGGTGGAAATGATTCCCGTGCCATGAATACTTCTGGTCCCTTCAGGCCATTGAGTTGGGCTGAAGCTATTGTTCGTGCGACGACGTTCTTCTCGAAGGTGTGGCGCAGCAGCAGCTGGTCCTCAGCCACGGCAGCCCGCCCGTGTTGGCATTCCGGCCCTGGAAGCTACCAGGTTGCCATGAGGTGGGCACACCGGAACAGCGGGCGGGAACAGCGGCCCCTTGTGTGAAACGTGCCATCCAGTGGGCGGCCCGGGGGTCCCCAACCATTTCCCCATTGGTACGACCTCGGCCTCGTCGCGTGCAGGCTGCCCGGGCCATTGGAGTGAAAGAAACTCAGGTCACGGTCCCCCAGCTCGTCTGGCGCTGCTGCATTGCCCTGCGCCGGGACGGGCGAATGGCCAATTGATTCGTCGGAGCCAGCTCCCCGACTGCAAGTGAGGTCGGTGATGGACGCCCCATATGCGGGCAGCACGGGCTCCCCCGACTCGACAGCGCACAGCGGGCAGGGCCAGGGAGTTGGACCCCCGGGGACTGCAGCCGTCTCCACTGCTTCAGGTGTCAATGGTTCCGGTCCAGTTGCTGCTGCCAACGGCGCCAATGGCGGTGCCCCTTGTGCTACCCGCTGGGCCCCCTTGTGGCGGCGGCCCCATCCAAAACGCTGCCCGTCCACCTGTCTGTCCGCCTGAGGTTCTCCTGACCGCTGACTGATGAGGCGGCGGCGACACGTTGATTATGTACGTAGCAGCAACCAGGAAGCGCACCAGGCACACAGGAGGCTCCATGGGCCTGTCCTGGCCTAAGCCTTAGCGCTGCGTCCCCCGTCTCGTCCGACTCCGACCGTCTCCAGTATGAGCCCACGAGGCTCCAGCTGCAACTCCCTTCGAGAAACCACAAACTCGAGTTCTGCATCACCAGCACCGCCGCCACGCCATCGCCGTCTGCGCTTCCCGCCGTCCGTCTCCATCGTCCTCGGCCGCGACTGAACGCCCCCTCGACTCCCGCGCGAGTTTCGCCGACAACGGCCGGGCGCAGACTCGACAATCGACTCGACTCGATTCGGCTCGACTGGACGCTGCAATTGCTGCTGCTGGCACTGCTGGACCCCTTTTCGGCCCTGGTCCCCCCTCTCCCCTCCTTCACCTCACCTCACCTCACCGCGTCTGGCGTCGCTCGACTCGCCCCTCCCCGCCGCCGCCGCCGCTGCCAGCTTCCGCCCTCGACTGCACCCCGCCCGCCCGCGTGCCTGCTTGTCTCGACCACAACGGCTTGGGTCGCATCCGCCTTTTCGTCTACCGGCATCTGCCCGTTCGGCTTGGCCCAGCACCCCATTACGTTTCCGTCGTCGACATTGACCCCGACGCAACACTCCGAGCTTAGCCAGAGCTCTCGGAGAGTGAAAGCGCCCCCCAGAGCCCACCGACAAGAGCCCGAGCACCACGTCGCCGTGCGCCAGCCTCGTCGCCTCGCCTCGCCTAGCCAACGGAACGTCCCCGCGACGAAGCTCCATTCGGCACCTCCTGGTCCTGCTTCTTTGCTTGGTGGCCCTGCGACGACACCCTCGCTGCCGTTACCGCTGTCGCTGCCGTCCCCGACTCCTCTCGACCTCCGCCTCGTCGCCGTCGTTGCTCCTCGTCCTCGCCCTCTTCCCCTCCTCTCCCGCTTCTGCCACCCACCATGTCCAACCTCTTCTCGGGAATGTAAGTCGGCCTCGGGCCTCCCTCTTGTTTCAATCTCCCTAGTGTATCGCGTCCCCGGGACACCAATGCCGAAGCGCAATGCGTCTGGGTGAGGCTACTCGTGCGGGGCACTTGGGTTCAACGCGGCCGTGACGACAACCACCGGTGCATAATCACCACCACCACCAAGCGGTGAGGGGCATCGTCATGCCGCCCGTCGTGCCGTCCGTCCATCCACCCCAGGGCCTCCCCGGCATTGTGCCTCGAGCTTAGCAAGCTGAGGCTCAAGCTCCGACCCGGCTGTTGCCCTCGGGTTCAAACACCGCCGTTGGGAGTCTGGGACGGTAGCCCGCCCGCCATCCGCCTCTTGGCCTCCCTCGCTGCAGGGGCCGCCGATGCATCGCAGAAGCTGCTGCGGCTAGTCCGCAGCGCACCCTCCGTCCAGCGTTTGCTGAAGCTTTCTTTTGCCCCTCATTCCACCTGCACAAACCCACAGTGGCGCCCCGTCACGGGCGACGCCGCATCTCGCCTCATGCCCCTACACCCGCACTCTGTCGACTTGGACCTCGCCGTCGCGTTGCCATGCTCACCTGAGAGGCTGAGACCTTGAGCCGCCGTCGTGCGACATGCGCCTCTGCCCGCCGTCTTGCACCTGAGTCCCAAGCTTCGAACCCTCCCCTCCCTGCGCGCAGGATTGCGTTTCAACTCGTTTCGTTCCTTTGCCGCCACGGCAAACAGCTCTCGCGTTACTGTGCCGCAGGTCATCCCGAGGCGCTGCAAGTTCCCGGCGCCCGCCCCCGGCACTCACCACCTCCACCACCCGCCTCTCCCATCGCGCCCGTCTCGCGCAGTCATCGTCACCTCTTGCTGACCAGCTGGCTACAGAAACGCCCGCTTCCGTGGCGGGTCCAGCAAACCCCCCGGCCAGCAAAAGAGCCCGTCTCCGTCGACGGCCGGCCCGCCAGCAGCGCCTTCGCCCGACAATCTCTCACAGGCCAGCCAGTCCTCCACAAACCTCGCTCCCAAGGTCCCGCCGCTGCCAAACTCCCCGTCGCTCGCCCAGACCATCGGCATGGACGAGTCTAGCGGCGTCATGTCGAGTGGCGACGACATCATCAACTCGTACCACCTCCCTCGACCCCTCCCCCTCTGGGTCAACGGACAGTATATCAAGCACATTGTCAAGGGCAACTTTATGACCCTCAGCGCTCGGCCAAAGACGGTTGAGCAGGGCGAGTGGATCGCGCATCAGAGTAAGCGCAGCCCATGACTGTCCTTTGCCGTTTGCGCCTCTCTAACCCCAATGCTCTGCCCTAGTCGTCGAACATTACCGCAATCTCTGGAACTTTGTCCGCGTCGTCCATGAAAAGGAGGACAATGGGACGTCCATCTGCAATGCCACGAGTTGTCCGCGCATGTCGGCAGGGGGGTGAGTAGACGGTACCATGTCGGTGGCTGATGGATTTGCTAACCCTGACAACAGCAACCACTCCTTCACTTGGCTCAACAAGGACAGGGAGCCCGTCGAGCTGCCTGCTTACGAGTACATGACGCTGATGCAGCGGTGGATCTCGGGCAAGATTGACGACACCAACATCTTCCCGACCGATGCCACTGGAGTGTCTTATGCTCACAATCCGGCCATCACGACGACGCCCCTTTCCCAGCTGTCGAACCCTGGTGACCCAGAGTGGATCGGCAAGCGGTCCGGCTTCCCTGAGAAGTTCATCGATGTGTGCCAGATGATCTTTCGCCAGATGTTCCGCGTCTACGCTCACCTTTACTGGGCCCATTTCACGGAGCCCTTCTACCACCTCAACCTCGAGAAGCAACTCAACAGCTGCTTCTCGCACTTCGTGCTGACCGCCACCGCGCTCGACATGCTCAGGGCGCAGGAGCTTGAGCCCATGCAGCCCCTCCTCGACATCTGGGCAGCCAATGGCACGTTTCCGCCCGAGTCCAAGGCCTACGAATACGCCAATCTGCGCGCCGGCGAGCGACTGCTTGAGATGGCTGGAGTCGACCTGGAGAGCCGGTAAAGGGAGTCCCGGACAAGGGTACCACATACCGCTTGACATAGAGGAGAAGACGAAGCAACGGGTATGCTGTGTAGATGGAGGAATTGGCATATAAATGGTTGCATTGCCTGGCGAGAATTTACGTCGAGACTCGTTTGCTGCAGTACCGACGGTTGTACAGGTTTCCAGGGGCCTTTGCATGGCTTACCATCATGAAGGAGAGCGAGTAGAAGAATATCAAGCAAGAGATGGCATGGATACGAGCGCATCTTGTCTCCAGTACGGTGTGGTTCACGTGCGGATGCCATCACTCCACAGCTGTCCAGTCTCTGAGCCTTGCGGAGCATGCCGTGCTCTTGTGTCGGCAGGTTGAACGTTGCACACGGGGGCTGCGGAGCCGGAACACGTAGCTAAAGACAGCAAACAAGCAGACATTCATCGACAATGTGTTTCGAGATCCTGACTATAGCCTGCCAGCGAGACTGCGAAGTGAACGAAGTGAACCCCTTGGGTATCGAACGCCAACTACGTCCAACCTCTTCTACGGCGAGCGCACATCAGCGCGGCCCTTGACTACTGCCATACTGGCCCTCCCGCCCCGAAGGCACGTCCTCCCGTCACGTCCGAGCCCAGAGGCCCGAGGAAGGCTGCAAGCTATGCTCGGGTCGCGTGATTGCCGCCGTCGAGCGCGTACGAAAGGTCAACCCCCCTGCTTGTCGTTTTGTCACGTCGGACGACCCGTGGTGAAGAGTCGGGTTGGCTCACAGGCGGCCCTCTGTCTGTCTGGGGGGGGTCTACATGCCTGAGGACTGACTACGATGCGTGCTAGGTAGGTAGGGAGGTAGGGAGGTAGGTAGGATGGGAATAGTAGGCATGTCGGGACGAGCACCTTGGCCCGGGAGGAGGGAGAGCGTGTCTTTAATTTGATGGTGGTGGAGAGGCGTTGATGTCCTAGGGAGAAAGGGGGGCGCTTTGCTCCGTGTATACAGCCAGCGTGACGATTCGGGGAGTCGGACTCATGGACTCATCTGCGTTCTCGTGGAGGTAGTGGTAGTACGAACTAGATACAGGCCCGTGGAGCATCCCACCTCTCGGCGTCCTCGAAATGGGCGTTGCCTATCCATCTGCATCCGTCCCCGTCCCTTCCCCTCTCAGACTTCCCACGAGCCCTTGGACAGGGACGAGCAACCCTGAGAATGGCCTGCTTACTCTCCCTCCCTCAGAAGGGTACATACATCCACGATGCTCCTGAGATTGCCGCCGGCTGGTTCCCTTCCCTTTCCTGCCCTTCTCTCGCCGCAGACGATGCTCACCCAGGTACGCACCGAGGCAGACAAAGTACGGTCACGTCAGGTCCGTAGGGGCCGTCCCTATCCGCGCCCTGCTAGTCCCCTCAACGATGGGGATCTATCTAGTCAACGGCACCCAGCGTCGCGTCCGTCCGATAGGTGTTAGACGGGCACGCGGCGGGTTAGAGCCAGGGCAGAGCTACGCGACAGGGAGAAAAGAGGAATCGTCCCGCAACGCTTGGGCAGGGTTAACCCTCGGAAGAGTGCGTTCACGGCGGGTGAGAGCGTGCAGAGCTTCAGAGTTGGAATGAATACGTGGAAGGACGGGAGCCGTCGGTCGTGTCTGGTCTGGCCCAAGGGCCTTCTTGATATGGCAACTAGAATGGGGTCAACCTGCCAGGCAGGATGTGGTCTACAGGTCTACGAGGGATCGTTACGTGGTCATAGGGCTATGATTGTCTCCAGGAGATGATAAGATGGTCGGCGGGAAGCGTCTTGGCTGGAAGCTTGACGTGTGCGTCCCGGCAATCGCATCCAAATATGCACACGGAGCGAAATACCACTCACAAGGGGTCGCAACGGGAGCCAGCAAGGGTGTGGTATAGCAGCCCGATAGCAAGATACGGACGTCAAGGCACAGATGCGACGGGCCACGGCAAGGTCGTTTGCGTTTCCTCACTGTCGACATTGGCTTCGCGTTCAGCAGAGGACGACGCCGTCCGTCGTCCTTGTTGGGCTGAGATGAAGCAGCCCAACCCGCTCCGTCAGATGACCCCAGACGGCATACAGCCGGTGCTTCGTGCCTTTGCCGCCAACCGGGGTCTTTCGATTCACCTGTACGAGCCTGCCGGTACGCAATATGCGCCTTTCCCCCTCCGCCGCCACACTCTTGCTCGACCCTGCTGGCTTTCGTCCCCTGGACCGGCAAACCGTGGTTCCCCAGAAATAGCATCGGCGGCGCAGCTGACCGTCCCATTCGTAGATGGCCGTCCTATCGGCTCGCTGCTTCCTCGTGCGAGGCGGCATTCGCGCGCCGTGCAACGCAGCGACCGGCGTCTCTTGCAAGTACTCAGTAATCCTCTCCGGCAAGGCCGGCCATCTTGTTGGCACAGAGACGCTCGTCGGGCATGTTTCAGAGTTGTGAAGGTGTACTGTTACGTTAGCCTCGCCTCTGTTTCGTGGAGAGGCTCGAGCAGTAGGGCCATGCCATGAAGTCCCCTCCTGGAGCAGCACGGCCCCGTTGCAGGTGGTGTTTATTCATCAGATGTTCGCGCCAGCGCGTTGGCCGAGGCAGAAACCAGATCTACGTCGCTCAGAGACAAATATGCGCTCGAATGAATCTCTCAATCGCCTTGCGATGGCGGGGGTGCTGCAATCAGAGATGAGTTCACGCCGCAGCCTTGGCCGGTCGCGCTCAAGGCATCGCGTTCTCCGTGGTATCGATGATGTCTCGCGACTGTGTCAACCGACAAGCAGGCCGTATGCAGCTATAGTGAGGCGCCCGTGTTGGCAAATCAAGTACAGCACCTCTGTTAGTAGCTTCCTCAAAGCGAGGTTTGAAACACGAGATGCGTAAACACTAATGTTCACCGCCAATGGCCAACGTTGTTGACGCGAACGCCCAACAACCACCTGGCCAAGGGCTGGAGGCGAGGCTGCCAGTGAGTCATGGCGCGTTCAGCATAGAGACAGCTTGTTTGCTTTGTCAACTCTGATGTGATCCGGTGGGGCTCGCGTCAAGGGGGCTTGTTGGGCGCAGACAGAGGGGTGCATCGCGAGTGAGGGCGAGGGCGAATACGCAGCCTGCCGCCGGCGCAGAGACGCTGGCTTGGGCAGCCTGCACCAACGGGTCGCGGAGACTCTTCTGCGGATTGTCCGACCAGGAGCCCTCGCAACTGCGCATTCCCACACCTCACTCGAAGCCCGGCGTTGGATCTTGGGCCACTGCGAAACAAGCGCAAGACAAGGGTCATCTTGACCGCATGTTTGAACCGACGTTGGATGCATCTGCTCCCCACTGGAAGGCGCAAATATAGTAGCGTGGAAATGGGATGGCCCATTGTCATGAACAAACGTGCGTGACTGATGCGATGCGTGTTGCGCTAAGTGCATGATGCTCCGGAGGAGCCTTCTCCCCTGTAGCGGATGGAAGGACGGCTCGAGGGTTACCTAGAGAAGTTCTCATCCACAGCCGGAGCGTATGCGCTGATGCCAGAAACTACTCCTCGTTGCCGACGTCCCTGGCGTATCCGTTGAGACCTATGACTGCCAAAGTTGAGGACCGCCGCTCGGTCGAACCCCAGAGGCAGGAAGTGCGCTATTGACCAGCCAACGGTCCCATGCGGAGCCTTTCCACAGTCGGAGCACAATGCCAATGAGGCAGCCGGTGTCATCGGAGGTCTGAGGGCTGACCAAGCACCAAAGCAAGCTCCTTGTCCTCACACTATCATTGTTCGAGTGACAGGCAGCCACATACGTCTGTTCACCGCGACGCTTGCGAGACAACGGGGGACGGCGAGAAAACAAGCTCGGTAATGACGAATGGCATCGCTCGCGAAGCAAACGCGTAGTCACCACGGCTGTGTGTCTGTGACGAGGGTGCGCCTGAACCGCGTCGCCGTTCGCGGGCCACAATCACGATGCTGTCTCACCACCTCAAGGAGCAGCATGTTGCCAATCGGAACCAGCCTCGGCGGCGTCAATAATATGCCATACGGCGCCTGTGGCGGGCTAAGGCCAGAGGACCAAGCAACGCTTGCTACCCGGATGGAGGCGCACGAGGTGGTCGGCACACGAGTCGCGGTCAACTGCTTAGTGGAAGCTGCGCAGAACATGGTGAGACGATCCATGGCGGCCCGAGTTGACGGGAAACATCGTAGATGCAGCAACCGCAGCGCGCCTCGCGGGCTTGATTGGTGGCGAATGCACCGACGGAGACGACGGCATCCAATTCGAGACTCGCGCCGGCTCTGGGAGCAGGCGGCGCTCAGCAGCTCGCCGGGCTGAACCCGCGGAGGCGAGCCGTCAAGGAGACTCGCGGAGAGCGTCGCGGTGCCGCCAGGGCCGTCACTCTGGCATGTCACCTCGCCAGGCCAGATGGAGGGCCGACGTGGTGGCTGGAACGGGCATTAGCCTCGGTGCCTGACCAGACTGCTGGACATGCCCAAGGGGGCAGAAACACACCGACAAAAGGCTGCGGGAGGCCATGGGAGGCCATGGGAAGCCATCCAAGGCCACGGGAGGCTGTGAGAGGCTCGTGGATGGGACGCTTGGCCGCGCTGTATGCGGCCGCGTGGAGGCGCTGATGTCGAGCCCCTTCACCAAGTCGTGGTTGGCTGGTTTCTGCACCAAGGGCTGCGGGCCCCCGGAGCGCTCTGCTCAGCGGTCTGGGTCAGCCACGCCGGGTCGGGGAACGAACGAAGAAAGGAGTCTGCGTCGATGAGTGCCCGGCGCGTAGCGGATGGAGCAGAGTGCCGTTCAGAGTACCGTGCAGCGCGGTTGAGCTCTGGCGTGACCGCGGCCGCGGGCACGTTGTCGCAAGGGTCTGGTACATGCATGCGCAAGTGAGAGACGGCCGCGCACGTCGCGGTTGAGCAGCGGCAGCGGCATGTCCAAATCGGACAATTGCGTTGCATCGTTGTCGAAGGGGTTAACGTCGTCGAGGTCAGGCGGAGGGGTGGAGTTGCTCGTGTCGCTGTCTGGGTTGTGTCTTGTGCTGGGTACCCGCGAAGCTTCAGCGGCGTCCCGGCCGCCTTGTCATTGCGTGCGGGCGCGCGCGCCGGATGGTACGACTGGCACCCTCCATCCTCGCTCCCTCACCAAGTACCCATACTTGGCCGACCACGGACAGTCTGCAACCTGGAAGGTGCGGGAGGCCCAGTCCACAACGGGCAAGAGCAACCAGAGCAAGCCTGCCAAAGATGAAAACCACCCGCAGTGCAGATGTCCGGAGCACTGTACATAATACGTTGCGAGGTACAAGACGGGCAACAGGTCCTTGGGTTCGTACTTGTACTCGTACTGCTCTGTTCCGGTCCATCCTGTGACCTTGGGCGACTCAGCAGGAACCGTGCCTGCTTCGTGCTGTACTTTAGACTGAAGCCATGGCAAAGGAGGCGGGCAGAGGGGCATGTCGCAGCGAAAGGCGTTGCATATGCTTCAGTCTTCTCTTTCGACTTCGTGAGGCCCCGTGGTCGCTGAACTCTCTCGCTTGCCGCGCAGCACGGCCACCGCTTCCCCATCTCTTGATCCGCCCATACCTTCACTTCTCGAACTGTGCCGACTTCGCAGCTGTGATGCACTCCCAGGTCCCCCGGGGCAGTTCTCGCTCGACGACCCGTGCCACCACCCGGTTACCCTACAGGTGTAACGCAACCGAGCGGGCAGCCTATCGTGACCGAGTATGCATTTCATGTGCCCCTATGACATCTTCTGCCCGCCGATACGATGGGCTCAGAGCGGCGGGGGAGAGGGTCGCAGGCCAAGGGCCACGCATTGGAGCAGACCGCCGAGGCATGACATTGGATAACAAGTCTGCGAGCACCACCACCACCCACCGCCACGGGAAGAACGCACCACGAAAGAGCCGCCGACCAGCACATGGGCAGCACTGAGCCATGGGCGACGGGGAACCAGTCGCCTGTCGCCCACCAGTCACGCACAGACAGGGGAGAGCGCCGGCTGCACTTTGGGCTTTGGCCCCCAGTGCTGCGCCGTCGTCATGGGTGTCATCTGTCGTCGGGGCCACTAGAAGGGCGGGAGCGGCATTGGCTCCCGTCACGCCTGTCTGCCGCCCTGCTAGCCTCCAGGTTGTGGGTGAAAGGATGGACTTTGTCCGCCAGGCCGAGCAGGGGGGGAGGGGAAGGCTGCCAGTGGCAGGTCTCTCAGTCATCAAGATAAGATTAGCAACACCAGTCGCCGCGACGCCTGAGAGGCGCCCGAGGGTCAGGCCCTCCCCTCATCCTCCCCCCCCCCCACGTTGGCTGCTCTTGCTGCCCAACGTCTGTGGCCGGGTCCCCCTCCAAGTCTCCATCAGACAGCGGCAGAGAAGCAGGCAGAGGTGCCGCATGGACATCAAGTGGCTCTCGTCCATCCTGCCGTGACTCTGTCTGCCCGTTGCTACTGGTTTCGGGGGTCGGTCCCGGCGAGGCCGCCCGGGGTGGCCCCAGAGTGTGCCCACCACGGTGTTGCACACAGATCTGGAACGCGACTGTTTGTCGCTGAGCCATGGTCATCCGTCACCTTGGAGCAGATGCTATTCGCAACCTGAGGCAGTCGGCCCTGGTGACTTGAACCTAGGCACTTTGCACCATGGGGGGCCGTGCTTCGGGGAAAGGACCAAGTACCCTGCCCGAAGTTAGGCGAGCTGCCGACGGTCGACTGGGAACCCTTGAGACACGCCAAAAACAGACGCTTTGCCAGGCCAGAGCCTCGCCGACGGGGCCAAGGTGTCAAGCGAGGGTGGACTGACGCGACGACGGGAGCGCCGGTGCGTGGCAGGGTTCACTCGGGCTATGACGCCAGAGACATGACTGACTTGCACGACCAGCCATGCACGAGTCCCAACGTCCCAGCGCCACATGAGGAGCTGGAGACGAGACCGCGGCCAAGATCAACGGAGGTGCGTGGTGGACGGCAGGTGTGACCATGAAGCGCAGGAGGGTGGTGCTGGTGATGTTTAGCGGGATCGCCTTGGGCCAAGCGGCCGGCCGTAGTGGTGGGTGTTTGTGACCTCGAGTCGCCTGGGAGGGTGCCGCCACGGGGCATCTCGCGGCGGCCCGCACCCACGCTCGCTTCCAGGACGTTTGCCGAAGACGACCGCCATCTCCAAGGGAGCAGCCTGTCGATGGCTCGAGGGGGGATGGATGTATGGATGGATGGACAGAGGGATGGCATGGAGCCCGTCTCTGCGTGTCGCCTCGTAGCACTCGCGCCTCCCCAATCCTGCCGACTCTACGAGTAAAGGGGAATTTTTTACTCGGCGGTAACACGAGCTGGCAGACCGACTCTACCTAGCACTTCAGCGATGCAGCACTTGTACTCGCCGGCTGTAGGTACCTGCCGCATCTCACGATCAACCCCATGATCCATGCAGGTCGCGATACGTCTCCCGGCCCAGGGAGGGACGTGAGGACAGGGTATGAGCGCGATCAAAATGCAGCGACGGCTCGTTGCTAAGCCATGACGGGTACGCAAGGTGAAAGCTGAGCCTCCGGGCACCAGTGATCGGGAGCCTCTCGTTCGCGTCCAGCGTCCAGATAGGAGCCCAAGGGCTGGCCGCCCGCATGGGCCGGCTGCGGTGCCAGGCGCGAAGGAACCTCGATTGAGACTGCCCGTGCTGGGTATCCCTGTGCTCTCTGCTCGCCCTGGTGCTCGGCTTCAAGCCTCGCGAGCCCAAATGTCCCCAGGCCAGCCGCGTCAGGCGTGGCTTTGTCCTCGCAGCCGCGTGCCCGCTCCCCGGCCAGCCGCGTTCTGGAAGTGGACGAAGACGAACGAATTCGGCAGCGGCCAGCTAGAGCTGCCTTCAGCGGGCTCGAAGTGGTGCGTGGTGGAGCACGGACAAGGAAAACGCGATGGCGCGCGCGAGAGCCGCAGCAGCGCTTCTAGACCTGGGCATGTATTTTGTCCGAGACGGCGGACGGGCGCGGTTCGGCGGGCGTGCTGGCTGGGTCTCTCTCCGCATTTTAAAGCGCCTTGAACAACGGATCCGATGTGGTGTCGAAGTCAAATATGCAAAGTGCAAGAAGCCATATAGAGGGCTACTGGGGTGCTCCGTACAGGGCCAGGTGAATCGCGATGCGGGCACATGAGATGTCCCCCCCCCTCCTGGAGGTCCATTCTTGGGCGGCCTGGTCGGGATTCGTGGGTATCAGGACCCTGTGCCATCGGGTCCCTTCGTGGGGCGGCGCAGGTAACGGCCATGGGGCGTGACCTGCCCCGCCAAGTCACCAACGCTGCGTCGGGTGCGGTGTCGGGTACATCGACGGTAATAGAGCGCTGCCATGGTTGGAACCTGGACTGGGGGGCCTCGGGACCTGGATCGAGGGCGGGACGGGACCCGGTGCCATCCGCTGGCCTCCACTCCTTCCTTGACCGTCTCCCCTCCGCCCTCTTTCCCTCCCCCCCCATGGCGCTCCTTCCCCCCCAAGCCACTCTATCAGGGCCCGGCGGTACTCGTACTTGGCGGGCGACTGGACGGGCCTGGCTTGCCCTGCCTGCCCGCCCTCCGTGTTGCACTTGTTGCACTTCGTACTGGCTGTACCTCGTCGTGGTGCGTGTACTTGTACTTCGTACTGTACCTTCTCGCACCCATCATGCGGACCTTGTCGAGGCAGGTCCGTCCCGCGCAACTTACATGCCCATGCCCATGCCCACGCCCACGCCCACGCCTATGGCCTACATAACCTTCCTCACCTCCTCTGTCTGCGCTACTTGTCGCTGCCCTGCCCTCACCCACCCCCCTCTGCCCTTGCCATCTTCTCTTCTCCGGCATCTTCGTTGTTTTTCTCGGGCCTCATCCTCGTCCCGCCGTCCGCGCCAGTTTCTGCGTCCTCCTTTGGCACCGCTCTTCTCCTCCGCCGCGCGACTGCCCCCATCGACTCCTCGGGGACTCTTGTCTTGGACGGCCTCATAAGCCAGCCACCGCCCCCGCATCCGTATCCGCAGCCGCACCTACGCTTCCACTCGCACTCACTCACACTCACACTCGCACTCATACCGAAAATCCCAGGCTTGCACTCGCACCGACCGGCCCATCTCGCAATCGCGCAAGCACGCACAATTCAAGCACGACCAAGAGTATCGCATCTCTGTCAACTCACGCCTCGCACGCTTCGCCCGCTCCGCTGCATCTCTGCCCGTCGCACCGCGCCGCTCCTCCGAGATCCCTGTGAGACCTTGGATGAGCCACCAGACCAGGTGAGAGCTGCCCGTCTGTTTGTCTGCCCTTTGACCCCGTCCCGTCCCGCAACGCTTCGCCCTGTCCCGTCATGATACCCACGTTCCTGCTGCCTGTCTCTGAACCCACGTTCTGCAACACCACACCTGCACTCGGGTTTACATGATCGCACTTGTCGGGCCTGCTTCGTGTTTTTCTTCTCCAAGAAGAAAGACGGCAGGTCCTCACTTCCGGCGACGCTACTGCCAGCCTCCTGGCTCTAGTTTCATGAACCTCTGCGCCATCCCCAGCCGCTTGACCGCACCTCGAGACTATTTCTTTCTGCATCCGCCTCGTCCGTCCCGTCCGCATGTGACGCACCGCTGTTGCGTTCACCATTGCTATTGCGAATCATGCCATTGCTGTTTTGTGTGCTCCACGGTCAAGCTACCTCGCATCGGATCACGCTGTCGTGCGCCAACCCGTTGTGCAACAACCCCACCTTGACCTCACACTGAACCGCTTTCAACCCTCACGCTTCTGTCTGTTATTCTACAGTGCTGCCACTGACACTTACCGCCGTTCCGCCGCAGAAGTTGAATATCCTCTCGGTCGCTGCTCCCCTCATTGTCTTCGACACGCCTCGCGGCGCCAGCGCCCCATCCCGGGCAGACTCTCCCCGCACAAAAAGCAGACCTGACGCACCGCCCTCTGGCCCTTTGCGATGGTGCCACAGTTCCCCTCGCAAGCCTTCTATCGAGCGGCCAATTTGACCGTGGATACAAACCATGCCCAGCAAAAGTACCTCGAGGAAGAAGACAAAAGCGTGCTTGACGAGAACATCCTCGACCACAACACCATAGACTCGGGTCTGGAACTCTCGCCTCCAATGGCCGACAGCCGGAGAGAATCATTTGCCGTCTCCGGCACTCTTTTTTCTCCCAAGACTGAGGATTGGCAGTCGGTCGATATGCAGTCGGTGCCTTCGAACAACCCATTTTTCGAGCAACCGAGCGGCAGCAGCAACAACCCTTTCATGCGGATCGACCAGAGCCAAACGCATGCCTTCGGACAACAACAAAGCGGCAGCTGGTTGATGGGTTCCGGCTCCGGCACCACGACCCCCTTCCATCCCTTCGAGTCGATTCCCGCAGAGTACGACGCGGGCTCCTCCATTTTCCAGCGATCGGTGCAGGGTCAGAACGGCTATAACGCGGTCGGCAACATCTTTGCACCTCTCGGCTCTGGCGAGCAGCACATGCCCACGTCCCCGCAGAAAGAATGGATGGCTACGGCTCAGTCTGCCGCCAAGAAGATGCGTTCGAGCAGCCCAGGGATCCGATCCCACAACGATCTCAGAAGAGGAGACGGCATCCGCAAGAAGAATGCCCGCTTCGAGATCCCCGCGGAGCGCAACTTGAACAACATCGACCAACTGATTGCATCCTCGACCGACGAGCAGGAGATCAAAGAGCTCAAACAGCAAAAGCGCCTGCTCCGCAACCGACAAGCAGCGTAAGTTCTCACTCAAAACGCCTAATGCCCCATGGATACGTCGCTAATATCGATTGATGCAGTCTTGACTCAAGGCAGAGGAAGAAGCTACACACTGAGCGGCTCGAGGACGAGAAGAAGCACTACACCGCACTCATCAACGACTTGGAAGAGGAGGTGGGCGGCCTCAAGGCAAAGATGGAGCTGCTGCACCGTGAGAAGCAGTCCTGCATGGACTACATTGAGACACTCACCCTTGAGAAGGACGAGATGATACGAGCCCACACGCTCGAGACGGGAGACCTTCGTAAGAAGGTCGGCATTCTCACCGAACATGTCCAGAGGCTTGAGGCCACACCGCTCGCCACGGCGCAGACGTCCCACATGAACCACGGGTTCCCTGGCGCCTATGATGACATGAACGACATGGACATGACTGGCGCCTGGGACAACGCTGGCTTCCTCAACGACTATGCCCCTGAGCCCGAGGTCAAGCAGGAGATGTCCATCGTTCCCGCAAAGAAGACCGAGGGCGCGGCCTCCGAAGACAGCGACAAGGGTGCTTCTCAGGGTGGACTGCTCTTCATGCTCTTCCTTGTCGGAGCCTTTGTCATGTCGAGGGGTTCCACGCCGCCCATCACGCGCGTGTCTGAGGACGTGCGTGTGGCGTCGGAGACGCTTCTCCAGAACGTGCTCAACGACGCGGGCGTCAAGCCTCAAGCACATGGGCTCCAACCCATGGCTCCTCAGCCGTCTGGGGCGGTCAACTGGCCACAGCCAACGGCGACGGGAGCCCCCGTGGCCGGTATGCACGTCGCGCCCTCCATGCTGGAGGAGCTTGGAGACGCTCTGTCACAGCCATCAGAGCGGCAGACCAACGAGCACATCTTCTCCATGTCGTCCACCCAATACAATGGCGTCCACAATCAAGACTTCAATCCGCCCAAACGATCCACCAGCCAGGGCCGCAAGAACCTTGCCGAGGCGCTCGCAGAGATTCGGGACGACAAGCAGACGGGCGCGGCCGAGGTGTACACGCGATCGCTTCTCTGGAACCAGATTCCCAGGGAAGTGGTTCGAAATTTTGCGAAAATGGTTTCCGAGTGCAGCAACGCACAGAATGAGCAGCAATGCAACGACACGACGTGACGACTACGAAGTACCACGCACAGAAAACAGAACCACACGACTTACTACTTGTTATGATGACGAAATTCTCACGGCCACTTTATCATTAATGCTTTTTTTGCCCGGATTGCGTCTCCTTGCCCGCCTTGTTGGATTGGCTTTTCCTTGGACCCCGTGCATGCCATCACCAATCTATTCAAAGCCATAAACCTCTACGCCGCTCTCGCGCAACCGAACGACACCACCCGCCACTTCAGACCAGTTGCTCACGCACCAAACCATGACTTTGGGCCGATCGCGCCAACTTGCGGGCCCTTTTATTCGAAAAAAACCAGTTGATCCCTCTCTCATTTGTGACCCTACCAGCGAGCGAGCATTTGACTTCATTGTGTTGGTTGGTATATTCCTGGATGGATAACGAGTATACGGTTGGTGCATGGTCCTTTTCTACTTTCGACTCTGTATCGACGTTTTTCGAACTGGTGGCGAGATGAATGGGATTTTGCAGACACGGGAACACGGAACGCGTGGCAGACACTGCAGACAGGTTCCAGTCGGACGCACTTGTACACTGGAGGAGCGGTCTCCTTGGGCGGGCGCAGGAGGCATTTTTTCCGGGATACGGGAAGCGTGACCAGGACGGCCCATGGCTCGCCCGTGCTGTGCTGGGGGAGCCAGACAGGGCACGACGTCTTGAGTGCAGACTGAGAGCGCGAGACGATGGGGTATGGGAACATGCGAAAGCGACGGAATTACGAGACATGAAGCCGCCGACGACCTGTTTCCTCTAGCTTTGAATTTGCGTCTACGGTTGTTAGTATTATCTAGGCAACAAACAGGCTTCTATGGCTTGATGCCGAGGGCCTTTGGGTGAATACGAGTAGCGAGCCACAGGTGACGAAGCATGTGCGGCGCATCGTGACCATGTAGCGTAAGGGAGTCACGATGTCGACGGACGATACAGTACGTGCCTCGACAGTGTGCCTCGAAAGTGTGCCTGGCCTGGGCACGAATGCGCCGGGGAGAGGACGGCCGTGGCGATCAGGCATGGACGGGGAGCAACGTGACGGGAGGCAGCTGCAGGCGGCCCACCACGCGCGAGGTCGGGTGGCTTGCCGCTCGCCACGGCGAGACCTGAGAGCAACGACGGGTGCCTTGGAATCGCCTGCATGCAGAGCCGCGGCGCAGCGTGGGCGCCAAGGCGGGCACGCATCATGCGCGGCGCGCATCACGGACTACATACAAACACGGACACAGAAACACGCACTCACAGATCGAGGTAATGTGTACTGTACCCGTAAAAGAGTACAGTGCTAAACTACGTAGTCTTTTCTTTCGGTGCGGATGTGTGTGTGTGTCTGAGACAGACTCGCCTTGGCCTTGTCTCTCTCTGTCTCTCTGCTAGGCATCCTAGGGTGGTCTCACCGCCCTGCCCACGAGATCGGATGGAGAGACATGTGTGTCTCACTCACTCACCACCCGCCACTGGGGGCTGACTGGCTGGCAAGTGGCTAACATGCATGCAAGCTTTTCCGCGCAGCCGCCCGCATGGGGCGCGTTTACTTTCCTGATGTGAACGCTGCTGCTGCTACTGCTGCTGCTGCACGGGACTGGACTGACCTGTTGGGGAAGGGGGGAGGGGCCTGTGAGGCTGTGGCTACGTACATACGCACGCACGCGCAGTAAGTTTCTGTGCGGGAGGGAAGGGAAGGGAAGAGACGAAAGGCGCAGCGTGCGTGCTTCCAAGTTTAGAAACAAGGCCATCTTCTATCTGTTGGGTTGGGTCCCAAACGGGAAGAAGACCGCCCCGGGGGGCCGGGGGGGCCGGGGGGGGGGGGGGGGGGGGGGCGCTTTTACTACCAACATGGACGGACGTCCTGTGTGTTTGTGCGTAGGTGCAGTACGTACTGTACAGTACTGCACCTAGCCGAGTGACTGTGCCGGTTGTCGGACGAGGACGGGTCTTGGGGAACGGCGATGGCGATGGCGATGACGATGGCAGGGGATAAACTGACGTGCCCGCCGCTTTTCGCATCATCAACCTCCTCCTCTTCCTGAGCCGTCATGCCCTCCCCTAACGCGTCGACGCAGCGAGCGCCCGGGGACAAAAAAAAAAAAAAGAACGACCTCTTGTTTCCCATTTCGTCAGGCCGTGCATGCGGCGTCTCTGCAGTGCGTCGCGCGCACATGTATGTATGGGGTTGTATGCAAGGTAGTTACAATATGTGCTTACAGTACTTGGTACTATCACAGTATTGATAGTGGCGAGAGAGTGCGGCATGTCTGTCTGGACTCTGCATGTAGGTACTCCGTACATCTGCATGCTGATGTCTGCAAGGCTGCGTGCGGGCCCGGACAATGGGCGCCGCCACTCCGGCTCTCTCTCTGTGTCTCGCTAACAATGCTTCTTCGTTTCTTCTTTCTTGTCTTCGCCGACGCCGCATTACCGTATGTGGTAGAACCCCTGCGGAAATGTATGCGCGCAGACAATTCTTTTTCTCTTAGCTGCAATTACTCTACAACATCTTCCTCACCGTCTCTTTGTGTTGTCTTCCCCCTTGACCGCGACTTTCCCCAATATCGAACATGCATGCGCGTCCGGTTGCTAAGTAAAGCAACTCAAAACGCGGCCGCGCCTCATCGAAGACAAAGGTACTGTACTTACTGCGAACGAGAGACGCACGGCTTGTTGGTCGTGAGCTGCTACTGTACTGTACCTGCGGCATGGATTTCTTACGTGAGGGTAAGGCGCGGGACCGACGGTTCCAGCTTATCCCCGGTGATGGGTACGGAGTACGTTACGTGCTGAGTACGGACGCGCACGCGAGAGGCCTGCGCTGTGGCCCCGTGGCCCGCCGATGAGGACGACGTCTTGGCCCGTGTGACTGCATGCGTGTTTGCATGTACGAAGACCCAGTGCCGTATGTATGTGTGTATCGACGCAGGCATGCACTGCGGACCACCGCCGCCTGTTGGTCCTGTTGGTCCCCGCGAAGGAGCTGCTGCCTGGGCGCACGTGAGGAAGGCTGGCGTTGTACGACCGTGATGCCGTTCCTGGCAGACCTTCGCGTTGGACCGAAGCCGGGCGCGCTTTCATGGATATCCGTCCTGCTTGCTGCATTGACGCTCTTTGTCACGGCGGGGCCATGGATGTGCCTCCGGTTATGCCCGTCGACGGAGCACTGGGTATTCCTTATTCTCCCCCCCAAGCACTTCGTGATACCAAGTAAAGTCAACCGCTCGATGCTGGGCCATGGCAGAGGAGGCGGTCGACGCGGGCGAGACTCGCGCATGCATCACCAACCGGGGCGCGTGCATGCAGACTGTTGGGTCGATCTGTGGGACGCATGATCGAACCGTCGTGGAACAACCGCTTGTACATGCTCATTCTCAAAGTACTCGTACATGCCATGCCGTGCCAGGACGCGAATCGCCATGCTGCAACATGCGCTTTACTTCTTCTTCCCACCCTCGCCTGGCGGGTTATACTTTTCTTTCCAGATCCTGCCAAACGGACCCGTCAGTACTGTACCAGCGCACGAGTATAGGGACGGTGTCAAGGTACGCGCCCCTCACTGCCCCGAGGGGCTTCAGCAGGGGTATCCCGGGAGCACAAGAGACTTACCAAGTGTTACCCAGAGTCTTGTTTCCCGCCTTCTCCGCCAGCCGGTAGTATTTTGCCGCCGCAAACTGTCCATCAGTCAGCCTCACATGAACAAAGCAACGGCTCATGTGGACAAAGCAACAGCCGGCGAGCCGCCACCCTGCGGGGCGCATGGTGCAGGAACGAGCGCTGCTTTCCTCGAGGCCCAACATGCGCACAGTCGGGCAGCAGCAAGCAACTGAGGCGCCGGCGCGCATGACGTGCGGCATCCCTCAGCCAGTCGGCCACCCATTGCAAGCTGCTACGGCCGCTGCGGATGTGTCACGGCTGATCGGGGTTGGCTGGAGCAGACGACGGGGCGGGCCTTACCTTGTCCTTCTTGCAGCCGAAGCCCTCCAGATAACACCAGGCGACCTCGTTCATAGCGTCTGGCAGCGGTCAGTCAGCTCAGCCCCTGGCCCCCAATACACGATTCACACCACTCACCGGTGTCGCCAAGGTTCGCTGCGGTTTCATAGTACTGAAGGGTGCTACTGTCAGCGCCAGCCACGAATGCCTCGAGCCCGAAAGGCGCTCACCTGTTTCGCCGCTATCGGATCCTTGGGTATGCCCCATCCGTGACGGAAACAGTTGGCCAGCTCGAATATGGCCAGGACCAACTCCCCTTTGGCCGCGCCTCCCTTCTTAAGGCCCGCCTGGAGCGCCATCTGCTCGACGGCCGCTGAGTTGGATGCCGCCGCCGAAAGGTAGCGGACAGCCCCTTCGGGATCTGGTTCGCATCCCCAGCCGTGTCTGCGAGTCGAACCCGTGAGCGGACCGTTCCAATCACCAAGAGGCTGGGTGCGGAGGGGATGCAACTCACCTCAGCGCGAGCCCGTACAGCACCTGGCTCAGCGGGTTATTTGCCCCTTGCGGATCCGCGAGCCTTGCGAACAGGACCGTCGACTTCTCCAGGTGCCCGGCCTCGTGGAGCTGAATCGCCTCCTGGATGTCCTGGTCGATCTTCTTGGACGACACTGACCTCCCGCGTTGCCGACTCTCAAGGGACATGTCGGCCATCCTGCCCTCGGGCCCGGGAGACGCAGGGCGGCTTCTCGCCAGCTCATTCTGGCCAGCCAATATCGTCGCACGCTTTTCCCACTGCGACTCGGCGCCTTCCTTGTCCTGCGGGTCGGCGGCGATGTCGGGGAGGTTGGTGGGGACATTCTCCGACGACTCTGGCTGCCGTTTGAGGTGCAGGCGGTGCGAGAGGCGACGCTTGGTCGTCGATGAGGACTGGTGACTGGTCTGTGACGAGACGGACGCACTGCGAGAGCGGTGGAAAACGTCTAGACTCCGTCGCGGCGACCTCCCGCCCGACGGAGATGCCGACGCAGGGGCGGACAGGTACAAGTTGTCGTTTGCCCCGTCGCCCGGAGGGTGTAGGACCTCCTGCGAGACGGTGTCAGTCCGTATAAAGGTAAACTCGGGCCCGCCGAGTCCGCGAACAGCCTCCTCTGCCTGCGGCCTCTCGGCCAGCTCTTCCTTCTTCTTAATCAGGTCGCGCAAGCCCATGATGTCTGTGACGCAGGTGGGGCGGCTCGCTGAAAGGCCCTATGCGCGGATTGACACGGCACGAGTCTGCCTGCTCAACGCGGATCGTCTGTTATTTGGTGTCGTCTTTTGACGCGCCGCCGTTCCCATAACCCCAGCTTGTATATATCCTATCCTTTGCGCGCGACGGGCGGTGCGACTCGCGGCTCGGCACCGCAGGCGGCAGGGCGAATCCAGCCAAATCGCTTACGACGAGTGGCTGAGGCGAGGGCGGCAGTGCACCGACGCAACCACGGGTCGCATCCAACGCAAGGCTGTGATCAAACACGGCGGCTGGAAAGCGAGGGCCAATCTCGTGGACATGCGATTCGCCTCGTCGCGCGGCGCCTGGCTCCTCCTCTCACTCTTTGGTGCAGTTTGTGCCGCCTGGTGTAGAAGACGTCTTTTGCTTCAGGCTTGCAGGCAGGGGAGCTGGCGGCCGTTTACCGTTGGCGGGTGCCGTTTGTGGCGATGAGCACAAAACGCGTGATGGCGGGGGAGGGGTCCAAGAAGGGGGGCCGACGTTGGCGAGCGTGCATTCATGGCGGCGGAGGGGCGGGGGAAGCTTGACGACTCCAGCGTCAGCAATGAGCGAGTCTCATCCGCAGGGCATCGAGTGGGCTGGGCAGGGCAGGGCAGGGCAGTCAGCACGATGGGGAGCAGCTTCCACGGGGGGATGGAACCGGCGCTGGAAAGACTGGAAGGACCGCCACATGGTGCCTGCCTCCACTGTCAGTGGTGGCTTCCCAAGCAAGGAAGCGGCGCGGCTGGGCTCTCCCTCCAATAGCATCTTGAGCATCTTCCAACGGACAGGGCACGCGCGAGACGCAGACGGGCGAGAGCACCTCAGGCAGGGGGGACGGGGACCTCGGGGCATTGCGTAGCGCCCGTCCCCAGCCCATGCTGGCGCTAACAGCAGCCTGCACACACTTCCAGTTGACGCGCCACCAAAATAGAAGCAGAGCACTCTCACCAGCCCTGCCTGCTTCATGGCTGTGTTCTGCCACTCTCCAGCCCTCCTCTCATCTGCATCGTGACGGCACCGGCGATAGTGAAAGTGAGGTCGTAATGATGGGACGGGAACATGGAAACGACGCCGGGCCACGGTACAGACTTACACACCGCCGAGTGGCATCGAAAATTAGTTCCTGTGGTGCAGATAAAATACGCAGGCATACATACACAGTGACAAGTCACGTCTTCATGTTTTCCGTTACTCTTCGTATTTTCTTCATTCGGCTATGATACCGCTATCTTTTCTTCTTCATTTCTTTGTTTCTTCATCTTTCCTCGTCTCGCGAGTCCTCTTGCCGTTCACTCAACGCCTTCTATGGCGTCATGGCAAAAGGGGCACGCACGTAGTGGAGAGCTACCAAGCTCCGGCCGGAGCAGTCAGCGTCTCATCGTGCATCGTCGGTTCCTCCGCCGTCAAGCAGTCCTATGCCTGTTCAAGGGAGAACAGTGGGTATCGCCGTGAAGAAAGAAATCAACGCACAACAAACATGTCTAGATGGGCAGGAAGTCCTTGGGGTTCTCATAGTCCGAGTCGTCCGAGTTGGCCTCGATAAACTCGGCCACGTCGTCTGAATCGACGTCGTCCAAGTCTACCGAGCCGCCGTCGCTCGACACGTCGTCCATGTCTTGGTCCGCCCCGGCTGCGTTGCCTCGAAGGACGCTTGCCCTCTCGCGGTGCGGTAGCTTGCATCCCTTGTTCTTACACACGCCCGTGTTGCTGAAGTCGGGGCATTCGAAGACGTGCCGCTCGCCGCACTCGGCTCCCTTGTCGCAGTAGCCGCAGAAGCCAAACGCCTCGCACACGGGCGCAGTGGGAGCTGCTTTGGAGTGAGTAAACACGCAATCGGGCTTGGCACAGTAGCCCTTGGCATAATGCAGGCAGTTGGGCACTCGTTCCGGGGTCAGCTCATGGGAGAGGTCGCACGACTCGCCGTTGGCGCACTTCCCGTCCTTGAGAAAGTCTTTGCACACGGCGACCTTGTGCGGGTCGTGTATGAACCGACACGATGGGCCCTTGGGGCATGAACCTGTAACGTCAGTCAGTCGTGGCCCGTACACACCGTAACATCCGTGATTTCGAGGGATTGCCCGGTCCAAGCTTGTCATGTAATATTTACCAGTCGAAGAAAAGATCCTGCACGGCACGTCGATCTTCTTGACGCCGCCGGATCGCCTGCCAACAGTCAGCCAATCGCCCGCCCGGGGGACTGGGACATACCGATGGTCCTGCACCACGCGGTTGGCGACGAGATTGCCTGTCTTGGTCCGATGGAATACGACACCGGCAATCGTGGTAGTCTTGGGCGTTTCGATCGAGGCGGTGGAGTCGTCTTTGTCCATGTCAGCGCCGCGGTTACTAGTCGTCATCCATCGTGGCGTACCTTTTATCCTTGCCAGCTTCTTTCCTCCGTCCATAACACGGAACCGCAGCCCGGCAATGGTAAGCTCATTTCTGACATCCTGGGGTGATGGGTTAGATACGGTAGAGGACGAAACCTGCTGCAGCATAAAGTCGTTGAACCGCATCTTCTCCTTGTATCGGTGATTTCGCATCTTGCGCTGGCGCGTCTCTTCGATGGCCTTGACCCGGTTCTGTGCTTCTTTCTCGTACACGTTGGCGTTGATGAGCTGGCGGTGCCGGTCGTTTCTCGTCACCCAGGCTGTCGAACCATCGGGGGTGACGCTGCCGCTGGGGGTACTGGCCTCGGTGCCAGGCCGCGAGTTGTTCATATGAAGAGTGCGATGGCGGTGTGGTGCCGGTGCGCCCCGTCCTCGTCCACCTCTATAGCCGCCACGCGAGTAAGCGTACGGGGCGGCTGAGTGTCGATATTGATTATCTGAATAGTGTGAGCGGCGTCGGTAGGGCCCGGGCATGTAGGTCTCACGCCGTGTCGGTGCCGGGTGCATGCTCTGTGCTTGGCCAGATCCAGTTTGTTGATTCTTGTGCCGGTTGATTTGTCCTGTGTTCCTGGGAGTGAGTGGCGAGGCGTGCAAACGCGTCGAGGTGATGCACGTACCGGCAAGCTGGCCGATGCGAGCCAGAAGCTCCTTGTCTTCTTCCGACATTCCGTATGCTCTTGAGGGTATCTGAATGCAAAAGACGGAAAAACAAGGGATGCGACGAATGCTTCGCGGGTGACCGTTTGGCGAAGCAAAGAACGGACTTGGGAGGTTGAAAGGTTGAGGCGGATGCAAGGCCGCTGGAACGAACCACCCAGAAGTTGGAACAAGGCGCTGAACGCTGAGTCAGCGCGGATCTGCCAGCTGCCAGAACAATGCGCCAGTCGATGGACGGTTGCCGTTTGCACAGCGTCAACTACATTCGCAATCTTCCCGCACACAGCCTCTCCAATTTACCCGCTCTCGCAAGATCGTTGCCTACGACTGTCGAATCCCTCCACGCCAATCCTACGTCCCACAAGGACGACTCACACGACGCCCTCGGACGCCAAGTTTTGGGCCCAACCATGGCGTCCTGGGAGCTCCTCGACGAGCGAAGCGAATCTGAGCTCCACAAGACCCGATTGCTCAATGTCGAAGAGAAACCATTCAAGCGAATCACGAAGCGACTTGGCGCCATCTCGTCGGCTGTTTCGAGCGCGGGCGAAGCTCGCAATGGCGCTGAGCCGTCGGCCCTTCTCACCAGCGATTCTCTACGCGAGGACCTGACCTTCGACTTTGCCGCCTTCGACAGCAGCATCGCTCGGTTCCAGTTCTTACACGATGCGAATCAGCGGGAACGGGAACGATACGAGGCGGACAAGCAGCAGATCCTAGCCGAGTGCCAGGAGGTGCGAGGCAGCAACGGGCAGCTGCGGGAACAGCTCGAGGCAGCACGCGCAACGCTGGCGCAGCGCAAAAAGTTTGACGAGCTGGCGGAGAAGATAACCTCGAACCGGCTGCTGCGGCCGCGCGAAGACCAGCGCGTCAACCTGGCCAAGCTGGAGGACGAGTGCCGTGACCTCGAGCGTGAGAGCGACACGTACAGCGCGACGTGGCGTGAGCGACGCGACCAGTTCAACAAGATCATGGAGGAGGGCATGATGCTGCGGCGACAGATCCGCGACGAGAAGGAAGAAGTCGACCGGCGGGAAGGCATGAATGAGGGAGGCGAGGACGATGCGGACGCCGACAAGGAGGACAAGGAAGGCCAGACGCCCAAGAACGCACCCAGCGAGCACCCGACTCCGCGACCGGATGGCGACAGCCAGACCAAGGCTGGCGAGAGCGAAGGCGAGACTCCACGCCCAGTCTCGAGCGGTGCTCTCACCCCGTCTGCCGGCACGCCCCGCCCGGAGAAACCAAAGACCAAATCTTCGTTGTCAAGAGACGCAAGGCAGCGGCTCGAGGCACAGGATGCGCCGACGCCGTCCAGCCAGGCAGACGATGCACCGCGTGAAGACGTGGAGATGGAAGAGCGCGAGCAGCTTGACAAGGAGGACATCGAGGAAGGGGAGGAGCTTGACGAGGAGGGCGGCGAGGCCTCAGGAGATAAGCCGGCGAGCAACGCAGACACCATGGAGGTTGACGACTAGAAGACTGGATGAGCTTGGTCGACTCACCGCAA
Organism: Purpureocillium lilacinum; assembly: GCF_023168085.1. Lineage (NCBI taxonomy): Eukaryota > Fungi > Ascomycota > Sordariomycetes > Hypocreales > Ophiocordycipitaceae > Purpureocillium > Purpureocillium lilacinum. The sequence continues at coordinate 2,239,942 of NW_027072112.1, forward strand.
CGCATTTGCCAGAGGCATCCAGACCAGAGATACCACGGTTCAGGGATAGGGACAAAGGGCGCGGCGTTAATTAGATTCACTTTCGTTCTTTCGATCTACAAATGTGGTATTTCCCCTCCCGTCTGCGTGAAACATAACAAGTCCATGCCTCTTTATACTCTACCCCGTAGAATGTATTCATGCTCGTCTACGCGGCCTTGGCCTGCGCCAGGACCGCCTTGGCGGCTTCCAAATCGGCCGCGTTCGGGTTGGACTCTTCGCTCGCCGCGATCTGTTCCTCGAGCTTCGTCACGGCATTCGCGATGCGCTCCTTCAGTGGGCCGAAGACGGCCTTGGTCTGCTCGACTGCGGTTTGCTACACGACGTGATGCCGTTTCCTCTGCGTCAGCCTTTATTCAACTCGACCCAAGAGCGCACGAAGCCAACCCCCATCTGATTTCGTTTGTTCAGACCTCTCCTGAGAGGGAGAGCCGTCTTCGTCGTCAGACGGAGGAAGGGGAGGGGAGAGAGACGGCAGCTTCCTCACCTGCTGCTTCAGCATAAACTCGTCGTTGCCGTCCTCGCTCGCGGCGCCGCTGGCCTTGATCCGCTCCTCGAGGGACTTGACCTGGGCCTCCTGCTGCGCGAGCTCCTTGTGGTACGACGCCTCCTCCTTGAGCAGCCGCTGGACGGAGCCGGACGCGATGGCGAGGGGCGAGGGGGCGGGCATGGCGGCGGCGGACTGCTGGCGGGTGCACTTCCTTTCTTGAGGGTCGGGTTGTCTATTCCTCCTGCTCGACGACGCGGGGTCGTTTGTCGTGTACGGAGAATCGACGTGGGAAGGCTGCGAGGATCGTCGAAGAGCTAGGGAGGCTGGCGCTTTGCGAGGTTGCGAGGTCCAAGCGATGGGAAGGAGCGGCGGGTAGGCAGGCAGAGTGGCAGGGTGTCGTGCGGTGCTGTGTATCTGCGGGTGCCTGGAAATGACGGTAGATCACACATTGGACGTGGGGTTCTCGACGCATGGCGGGGCAGGGAGCAACCAGGCGCCGGCGCGCCGCCGAAGAAACACGCGACCCGCCAACACGGTCAGGGGCCGTGGAGCAACATCACCGGCTTCACACTCTTGTCCGCCACAACAGACAGCGCACACTCACGTTGAAGACTGCGCAATGCGCATACGTCATGTTACTAGATCATGATTATTGGATCAAACTACAGACTGCCTACCCAACACCACCCATTCCATCATAGCGCCTCCAGGACACAATCCCAACCGCGGCCCTCCCTCAACCATTGCAATCGCACGCATTCAGGTACTAGAGCTGTGTCCCCTTTTAGAATCTTCCTGATCATCAGCCGGTAACCCTTCTCGAGCGGTCCGTGGTATCTCCCAGCAAACGCCATCAACGCCGTCTTGAACAAGCCAATGCCCAACAATGCACCAAGTCAGTAATCATACACGAGCCAGACGCAGCATGTAGTAGCTGGTCGGCCGCGGCTTCATTACTTCCGCGAAAACGTTTCCAACAAAGATGCATTACGCCTCGACGGCCACAGCGTGCGCGCTGACGGCCGCGGGCTCCGGCTCGTTCTGGTGGGAGATCTCGCCGCCGGCCTCGCGCTCGGCCCAGTCGCCCCAGAGGCCACGCTTGCCTCGTACACGGATAGGGGCGCCAAGGTCCGGGCCTTGCTCGACCTTGATGGCGTCCTTGGTGGCCAGGACCAGGCACTCAAAAAACATCTTGGTGGCCTCGGCCTTTGTCGTGCGCTTCTCGGGCAGCAGGTTCTGGAACACGACTTGCGACTTCTTGCGCGTCTCGGCGTTCGTGGCCGCTTCTGAGCCGAACAGGTCGCGCAGGATGTGGACAGCATGCTTAGTGCCGACCGATACGGGGCCGCTGTCGGCCGGGTGCACGAGCGGTACCGTCGTCTCGTCAAACGCAGGCATCGGACTGCCCATGTCTCGGTCGTGGTGGTCGTCGTCGGCCGGAATTTCCAGAATAGTGCCGTCCGCGGCCACGCTCTGGTTGCCAAGCCCTTGGCCGTCGAAGCCAAAGTCGGTGTCATCTCCGAGTTCGAGGCGGGGCGACTTCAAGGCGCCTTGCTCGCTGTCAACGTCGGCGATGCCGCTGTCGCGCTTGCGCTTCAGCTCGCTGATTCCACGTATCGCGTCGAGAGAGAGCATGCCGCGGAGCTCGGGAGCCCACGCGGCGCTGCGGCCTTCAGACATGATGGCCGAGACGAATCCGCCACTCTTCTGCATCTCCATCAGAGCCAGAAGGAATGGGTCGCGGGGAAGGAATGCGGCGGGCTTGATGATGTTGTGTCGGTCCGCCTGCTGCTGCTTGATGTGGCTGCTCGACAGCGCGATCTCGTCGTCGGGCAGCATGATTTTCTGCTTCTTGGAGCGCTGCGTGGGTCGCCGGACGAGCGTGGTCTCTGTGTCGTCGAGGGGCTCGTACAGGTCCGTCTGGTTGTGTCTCGAGTACTCTTCCTCCACCTCTCGAGCGAGGGCCTCGTCAATGTCCGATAGCGGCGACTCGGATATCCGCGCACGGTTCAGCGCCGCGGCGCCCAGCTCGGGCATGGCAGACTGATCATCAACATTGAAGCCAAAGTCGTCGTCTCCCATCGGGATGTCGCCTTCTCCGTCAGCGATGCGGACGCCATCTTCGCCAAAGTCGAGCGCGTTGGAATCGTCCTTGCCATGGCGGGGCATGATGTCGAGCTCGCTCAACACGTCATCCTCGAAGTCACGCGCCGCGGGCGCGTCTCGGCCCATTTCGATGCTTTGGCTGGGGCCGCCGTCCATGTCGATACCGAAGTCGAGTCCAAGATCGAGATCGTCCATGGGAACGAGATCGTCCTCGTCCAAGGCGCTGTTGCCCTGGAGGAACTGGCTGTTATCAAAGTCTTCTTGGAGGTTAATGTCCCTGTTGTGGCTGATGCGTCCCTTGCGACCGACCGGGGTGGCAGTCACGTCGTCGACCTGCGACAAGAGCCACGACGCGTCGGGCGGGGGCGGAAGCTCGAGGTTGTCATATGGTGTGATCTTGTCTGGCAGCAGCAGCGCCTCGCGGTTCGAGACTTGCAGGTTGGCAGCGAGGTCATTGTTACCACTAGATCGGAAGGCCTGAGGAGCAGGTTAGCAGGGATGTACGTGCGCTCGCGTCATGGCTGGGGAGAGGGGCCTACCATCTTGATCTTCATCATGGCCTCGTTGCAGTCGTCAAGCAAATAGCGCGTCTTGCGCTGGTATATCCTCACGACGCCGAGCAGCAGCTGGCCGCTGAGGCGCAGGGCCATGGGCGCCTGGTTGGGCGTGATGATGGCCTCGACGCTGTCGGTGACATTGGACTGGAGGATGTGGTTCTTGGAGAGCTTGCGCTCGAGGTTGGCCGAGAGCCAGACGCGGGCGAGCGGCCCGCTCTTGTTGAGCAGCGTCTCCGAGTAGAACATGGCGGCGACGGGGGCGCGGCGCGCGGCGGTGAAAGGACCGCAAGGGCAAGCAGGCAGGCGACGAGCGATGCAGAAGGTCGGCAGCGGCTACCAGGAGGCGAGCCAACGCCGGCAGAGGAGGTGGTGGCGGAGGGCAGTCGCGCGGTCGGGGCGGAGGTGAGTAAACACAGGACCAGGGGTGCGCGTTGCGGGTGGATAAACAAGCAGCGGGACCCGTGTCAGGCCAGATTCACGCGCGCCCAAGAAAACAGCGCGACGGCATGAAGCAAGCGAGGACAGAGCAATCGCGAGAAGCGTGTCGTCGCTGCGCGCGGCGAGGGCCGGTGCGATGGAAGCGACGTGCGGCGACGCGAAGAGGGAGCGGCGGGCGTGGGTGGTGATGGACGACGACGGGAGAGAGGAAGAATGGGAGCCGTGAGTTTGGGCGGTTGTTGGAGGGGACGGGGAGGCGGGCGGGCGAGGTGGACGACGCCGCTGGCGCTGGGCCGGGCTGGGCTGGGGGCACCGCCAGTCGTGACTAAAATGGCGTGGCTGGGGTGACGGAACGGGCGTGCGGCCGTGGGTGCGTGGCTCATTCGCGCGGTACGTACCCGCCGAAGCTGGAACGGGGCCCCACTGGTTGCGTCCATCTGACCACTGGCCGCACGCGGATGCACGTGGGACGAGCGGAACAACGGTAGGCCCGGGATCCGGGGCTGGATGTGGCCGAAGCCCCAGCCACGCCTCTGCCCGTGCTGCCGTGACCCGTCCAGCCCGTTGACCGCCATGCCATCCATCGTTCCAGGGCAGATGGAACCCGATGCCGCCTGAAGTTGGTTCGGCCAGGTACCTTGTTCTCGGGCATGCCATACCTGGACCAACGTCGAGCCTTTGCGCCGCGGTCACACCATCGGCCCCATTGCGCCCAGCAAAACATTAGTTATATGTCCTTCGCATCTAGAGTGGAGTGCAAGGCAAGCAGGACTAGTAGCGACATGGTGTCAATGGCCCACGTACGAGTATGCGTGGCATCTCTCCCTTGTGTCGAGGCTTTCCTCATCCCCGGCGACCTGAGGCCCGGCCCGTCGGCGGAGCGCCTGTACTTTCTACTTGCATGCAATTCATGCGCGACACCCGGCTGCGCCTGCGACCGCCCCTCCCCCAGACGCGGTGGGAGCCAGCGCATCGCCGCTGCAAGTCGCGCCGCGAGCCCACCGCCAGGCTGGGTACCTAAGTACCTAGGCGATCAGATTGCTACCTTTTTCTCGCGTCTGCACTCCCCGCGGCGTACCTGACCCGGATCCCTCGTGTCTCGCATTCTGTGTTTGGGAACCTCGACTGTGGCTCAGCTTCCCACATGGCGCCTCGCCTGCCATTTGACCGGCCGCCGGCCTGCCGCTGGCCACAGCGCTCGCGTCCACTGCGACGGCGCCCCCATGGCCACCTCACTCCACTCCACTCCGTCCCGTCAGGTTGGACGGACGGGGCTCAACCTGTGGATGGATCCTGGCATTGGCCCCCTGGCAATTGGACCGCTGTCTCCCGGCGCCACACCCCATGTTGGCAGCACCTGGAACGTGTGTGGAAACTTACCAACTTGTCCTCCCTGACGACACTTGTTCTTGGAACCACCGACATCGTCCTCAACTCACCCGCGCCGACGCTCCATTCTCCTCTACCGACCGCATACAAACCGGGGCACCTAGACGCGCACTTCTTGCCGGCGACATTGCCATTGCCCCCGTTCCCCATGATCTGCCAGAGCACCCGCTCGCTCGTCGGCCGGTGATCCTCGTGCACCTCCTGCACCGGCGCGCTGCGCTTTGTGCGCGACGATGCAGTTGCCATGGCAGGGGAGCCAGGGCGCAAACCATGGGCCTCTGCTCCCTACGTCCGCCAGTAACAGTGTCCCGACCATCTCTGGCTTCGCCCAAGACTCGGACGGCGACAGGCCACCGTCACGGCCTCGACATGTCAGGACGACTTCGGCGCACGCGCGGGTACGACGCTACACTAATGCTTTTCTTACTTAGAAGCTTCAATGCTGACCGATTTTTTTTCCAGAGCGTTGCCGACGAGTTCTCGTACATGACCCCGAGCGAGGCGGCCGCCCAGCTGCGAACCTCTCTAACCCAGGGGCTCACGCCCACCGAAGCCCTCACGCGACTCGGCGAGTACGGCCCGAACGAGATACCCCACGAGGACCCGGAGCCGTTATGGCTGCGATTCGTCAAGCAGTTTCAAGAGCCACTCATTGTGCTGCTGCTCGTCTCCGCGGGGACGTCTCTGCTGCTGGGCAACATGGACGATGCTGTCAGCATCACAGTGGCCGTCACCATTGTTGTCACTGTGGGCTTTGTCCAAGAATACCGATCGGAGCAGTCGATCGAGGCCCTCAACCACCTCGTCCCGAACCACGCCCATCTGGTGCGCGGGGGGCCAGCAAAGCCGCAGGGCACACCCAAGGCGTCTTCTTGGCCACCCGCCGCATTGGATGGCGCAGACGGGTCATTGAGCCCAGGTCTCAAGACTCCTGCTGAAGACGTTCTCGATGCGACATCAGCCAAGGTCATGGCCGGCCAGTTAGTCCCAGGCGATCTAGTGCTCTTTACCACCGGCGATCGCATCCCCGCCGACATACGAGTCACCAAGGCGGCGGACCTCACCATCGATGAATCCAACTTGACTGGAGAGACCGACCCCGTTCGAGTAACCACCGAAGCGCGATCGCGCAGAATCAATGCTCTCGGTATCAGCCATGTCCAGCTCCCTCGGCCGTCGACTCTAGCGCCAGGCGATGTCCAAGGCGACCACGCGAACAACAGCACACATAACATCGCGTACATGGGAACGCTGGTCAAATCTGGCTACGGACAGGGCATTGTGTTTGCCACAGGAGGCAGCACGCATTTTGGCACTATCGCGACGAGCGTGACGGGTACCGAGAGTCCGCGGTCACCTTTACAGCTGTCCATGGACGATCTCGGGTCTCAGCTCAGCAAGGCCTCTTTTGCCGTCATTGCCCTGATCTCACTTGTGGGCTGGCTGCAAGGCAAGGGTCTGCTCGAAATTTTCACCATCTCCATCTCTTTGGCCGTCGCCGCCATCCCAGAAGGCTTGCCCATCATCGTTACTGTTACGTTGGCCCTCGGAGTGCACCGAATGGCTAGACACAATGCCATTGTTCGCCGCATGCCCAAGGTCGAGACATTGGGATCGGTGAATGTGGTGTGCACGGACAAGACGGGTATGTTTCGCTGTGAAACGGACTGAGGCATCAGATGAACTAACAATTACTCGCAGGAACGCTGACGACAAATCATATGACAACCTCCGAGATGTGGTGCTTTGGAGCAGGAGGTGCGTTTGACGTCGTGTCGGACGCCGAATCTCTCGAGAACAAGGTCAGCCAGGCGTCGATGCGGATCCTTCGCATCGGCAACATTGCCAACAATGCACGGCTTGCTCAAAAGTATACGGACAACGGAGCGGCAGCCACAGCTGTCTTGTCCTCGACCATCGGTCGCGAGGATGCCGCACCGTACACCAGGTGGGTCGGGCAGCCGACGGACGTGGCCATGCTAGACTTGCTTGATAAGTTCAACGAGCACGATGCGCGCGAATCTGTCGGCCCTCGCGTCACCGAGATCCCATTCAGCTCCGAACGCAAGTGGATGGGCGTCACGATTGGGTCCGATGCCAAGGGCGATAAGGAGTACGCGTACATGAAGGGTTCCATCGAAAAGGTGCTTGCGGCCTGCGACACCTATCTTGAACGCGACGGACGCGAGATTGTGCTCGACTCTTCCCGGCGTCAGGAGGCCCTGGCTGCAGCAGAAACCATGGCGGCCAAGGGCCTCAGGGTACTGGCTTTCGCCAGTGGACCCGTTAACAGGTTGGCAAAGGGACGTTCGACGCCTGGGGCACACCGCAGTGGCACACCCGGGCAGGACGGCTCGGGCTCTCCGTTGCCAGGATCGGACGATGCGTATAGGGATCTCACCTTTGCCGGCCTGGTTGGCATGAGTGATCCACCGAGACCTGGCGTCGCGCGGTCCATCAGGCGACTGATGAGAGGCGGCGTCAAGGTCATCATGATCACTGGTGACGCGGAGACGACGGCTCTGGCAATTGGTAAGCAGCTGGGCATGACGATTGCTGCGCCTAGCCATCATGGAACGAGCCAGTCGACGGTGAAGTCCGTTTTGAGGGGCGACGAGGTAGACCAGATGTCTGAGCAAGACCTGGCGCAGGCACTGCAGCACACGACCATCTTTGCGCGAACGAACCCCGACCATAAACTGAAAATTATTAGAGCGCTGCAGTCTCGAGGCGACATCGTGGCCATGACGGGGGATGGCGTCAACGACGCACCGGCGTTGAAGAAGGCCGACATTGGCATCTCGATGGGCCGCCACGGGACTGACGTTGCCAAAGAAGCGGCGGACATGATTCTCACAGACGACGACTTCTCGACCATTCTGCACGCCATAGAGGAGGGCAAGGGCATCTTCAACAACATTCAGAACTTCTTGACGTTTCAGCTCAGCACCAGCGCCGCGGGCCTGTCGCTCGTTTTTCTCTGCACCTGCTTTGGCTTCAGGACGCCCCTGAACGCCATGCAGATTCTTTGGATTAGTGAGTGCAGTCCGAATCAGAAAGGTCGGCATGATGGGATCTTTTGCTAACAACTGCACCGCAGACATAATCATGGACGGTCCTCCAGCACAGTCGCTCGGCGTCGAAAAGGTTGACCCGGACGTCATGAACCGGCCGCCGCGAAACCGAGGCGACCCCGTTCTCACTAGGGCGGTGCTCATGCGCGTGCTGACGTCGGCATCCATTATCATGATCGGCACGATGCTGATATATAGCCGGGAAATGCTGGCCGACGGGCAGGTGACGCGGCGAGACACGACCATGACGTTTACGTGCTTCGTCTTCTTCGACATGTTCAACGCGCTCAGCTGCCGGTCAGAGTCTAAGTCCATCTTCCGCGGCGAGATGGGGCTGTTTGCGAACAACCTGTTCAACTGGGCCGTGTCCCTCAGCCTGGTGTGCCAGCTGCTCGTTATATACATGCCGTGGCTGCAGGAGGTGTTCCAGACTGAGGCACTCGGCTTTGGCGACTTGGTTCGACTGGTTGCGCTTTGCAGCACAGTGTTTTGGGCGGACGAGCTGCGGAAATACCTTAAATACGGCAAGAGGCGTTTGGGCAGCGGATACAGCCAAGCGGTATAAGAATCGGGATTCTGGATGGTGGGAGGTGTAGTTCCATGGCTCTTGCCTGGCCCGGTCCGGTGTCGGAGGGTAAGGTCGTGTATTGATGACGCTATATATGTCTGGCGGCGGCGGTGTTTTCTCGTTTTGCATAGCCTCGTGCTGCTGTGCCGCGTGCACATCACAATGTAAACTCTGTACAATCAACTCGGGCGCTTCGGCATATTGGCGTGCGTGGAACAGGTTTTTGAGGCGTGAATGTCGCTGTCGCGGGCGGCTGGGCCGTGTTATAGACCCAGGTGCGACGTAACTTGGGCAATTGGGGAGTAATAGTGGGCTGACAGCGGACGCTGCCCAGCGCTCCAACGACATCCCCTGGCGGCACAGCTGGCCCAACCCACTTCGTGTCCAGTACTCTTGCAACCTCCATCCTGCGTCGTGTAGCTTCGTCAACAACTTCCTCGTTTCCGCAACGACGACCGAAAGCAGGCAGGCAGCTATGCGCCTCTCGGCCTCGCCTTCTCTTCGCCAATGTCCTCCCTCTCCAATGGCGTCGCCATCCGCTCGAGCCACGAAAACCACGCCGTGACGGGAACCCAAGCGACGCCGCCAGCCGCGCCGACCGTCCAAGATGCCAGCAACGCCGAGCAGCTGCGCGCCGCGCTGGCGGCCCTCCACGAGCGCGAAACCGCAATAACCGCACGGCTCGATGCCCTAGTTGCCTCGCAGGCCGACCTGTCCCGCGACCTCGGCCGGCTGGACCTGTTGCGTGCCGGGCTCGGCGCGCAGGTCATCGCTGCGCGGTCCGTCGGCAACGAGATGCTCTCCTCTGCGTCCGAGACGGCGGGTCGGCTGAGCGGGCGAGTCAAGCAGCTGGACCTGGAGAAGAGCCGCGTCGAGGACACGCTGGGCGTGGTGGAGCAGGTGGCCGAGCTCAAGGCCTGCGTCAACGGCGTCGTGGGCTCCATGGGCGCGCCGCAGGACTGGGAGGCTGCCGCGGGCTACCTGTCGAGAGCCAGCAAGGTGCCCGAGGAGATTGCGCGCGGCGCTTTTGCAGCCAGCATAGTGCCGAGCGTCGAGGTGCCGGACCCGCCGTGGGTGACGCTCGAGGGTGCGAGGGAGAGCTTGTGCGGCCTGTTCCTCCGCGAGTTCGACAAGGCGGCGAGCGACGGCGACGGCACAAAGGTCACACGTTTCTTCAAGCTTTTCCCCCTTATCGGGAGGGCAGACGTGGGATTGGACGTGTACGGGCGGTACGTCTGTCAGGGCGTGGCCGGCACCGCTCGGGCGACGCTCAAGGACAGCATCGGCGGGAACAACCGCAAGGAGGGCTTCTTCTACGCTAATGCCCTGACCAAGCTGTTTGAGCACATTGCCCAGATTGTCGAGGGCCACGGCGGACTCGTGGAGAGACACTACGGCACTGGCAAGATGGTTCGGGTCATCGAGCGGCTACAGATGGAGGCGGACGTTCAGGGCGGCATCATTCTCGACACGTGGAGCGATGAGCGTGGCGTGGATAGGAAGCTGACCGACGTCAAGAGCTACCCCTTTTCGTTCCTGGTGCAGAGCTTCCTGCCTCAGCCGCCGCGCGGCGGGACACCTAGGGTCAACTCGCCGGCGGTCGGCGCTGGCAACAACCCTCGGAACAGCGAGGACGAGGGGGTGAACATGAAGGAGGTGGATGGGCTGCTCAGCGAGATTGCCGTCATGCTCGGGCGGTGGTCGTTGTATACACGGTTTCTGTCGGGCAAGTGCATGGTAAGTTCAGTCGCAGGCGGATTGCAGCAAAGACATACTGACGGGCGTCAGGAACCGGGGACTGAAGACAACACGTTGGTCATCCCCGACTTGCTGGTCAAGTCCAACCTCTACCGCAAGGTCTCGTCCAAGCTGTCCTCTCCTTACAACGTCATGACCACTTTCTTCTTCCGCCGGTCAGTCGAGAAGGCGTTCCAACTAGACGAATACCCGAGCGGGCTATCGCTCAGCTTGAACAAACATCTCGAAGGAAATGCGCCCTACATAATCTTGGCGGTCGACGATGTTATGTACATTGCCAACACTGTTATACAAAAAACGCTGTCCACGTCGCAACGAGACGTCATCACGGCGGTTTTGCCCACCGTCGGTCGCGTGCTGGAATCAGACTTTGTCGGCATGATGCAGCGCAAGATGCGAGACGAGTCGTACCCCAAGGCCATCATCCAGGGAGGGTTCCCGCCGGAGGATAAGATTATACAGTTCATCGTTCTCATCAACAGTCTGGACGTGGCCAACGAGTACCTGCAGAGGATCATCGGCGGGCGGATAGTGCCCGCTGAAGGTCAGGCCGGGGCGGTCACGCTACACCCATCGCTCAAGGACTCTTTTCCGTTTGATCGGGACGTTGGGTTGGTTGCCAAGGCGCTGCAGACGCTGGAGACGGCGGTGGTGTCCAAGTCGACGGAGCTGCTGAACGAGGGCATCCAGGTGTTGTTCAACCAGGTAGTCAAGGCACGACTGCGGCCTGTGCTGAGCGACACATTCCGGGACGCCGACTACACGCTGACAGAAGAGGAGCTGTCCGAGATGGCACAGCAAAACGACGAGACAGAGGAGGACTTGATGGACCAGGTGCGGCGGCGGTTCGAGCACGGCTGGGACCAGCTGATGAAAGCGCTCGCGCGGTTGATGACCTCGGGCACTTACAGTCACCTACTGGACCTCACGGCACGATACCTTTCCAGAGTGCTGGAGAAGCGTATCCTCAGCTACGGGGGCAAGACGACAGGATTCGGAGCGGTCCGCATGGAGAGGGACTTTACGGGCATCGTCGACACGGTGTCGCGGGGAGACTACGTGGTGAGGGAGGCGTTTGCGCGGGTGACGCAGCTCCTAATGGTGGCCAACATGGAGGACGATGAGTGGGAGGAGCTGCAGGCCGAAGGCGAGGGCGAGGGCGAGAGCGGGATCGAGTGGGTGCTTAGCGAGGAGGAGAGGAGGAGAGCACGCAGCCTCGTGGGGTGAGACAGCGATGGGCAGAGACGCATAGAAGTCTAAACAAGGTGGCCAATGCCATCCGATACAAGACAAAAAGTCCAGCAAGCCATGTATACCTGAATGCGCGTGTGCCCCAATTTTGATGAGAGGTTCCGCCGGGGACGAAGGAGGAGGAGGGGGAGGCGGAGGGCGGAGGAGGACGGCGGGAGAGCGACAACTTTTTTGTGGGACCGGCGAGGACGGCCTGAGTCAATCAACGCAGGACATGCGACGTCACCTTCACTCTCAGTGAGCAGCGAAAAAAAAGTTGACTCTCACCATGAAATTTCACGACCCTTGAACTCGCAACACTTAACGCCGCGCCACGACTTGCAGCAGCCTATGATCCCTCTGAAGATATATCCCGGCTCTCTGCTTACTACACCAACGATTCATTTCTTGCCATAGAGCACACTTTCGGCGTCTATCCAAGTTGGCGCATGCACACTTGCCTCGACTTACATCACCCGTCTTCATCCGCCGCCTCAGCCTTCCACGGCCCCTATCAACAACTGCGCGGTTAAGGCTCCCCTCCAACCCAGCCGCCGCCGCCATGGAGACGCGGGTCGTCCCCGTCCCGACGAGGAACCCACTAGGACGCTTCTCCGACGACGCCGGCAAGGGCGGCCTGGCCAGGCTGGACGAGTGGCGCATCAACCGGGACGACAACGACAACGGCACCGCGCTGGCCGCTCTGGAGCCGGCGGCCGAGTACCTCCGCGCGAGCGACACGCCCGTCGCGTTCCCCACCGAGACGGTGTACGGGCTCGGCGCGGACGCGACGCGGAGCGGCTCGGTCAGGGGCATCTACGCCGCCAAGGGCCGGCCGTCGGACAACCCGCTCATCGTCCACGTCGCGGACCTGCGGATGCTGAGGGCCCTGCTGCGACACGGAGATCGAGGCGCACATGGTGAGGAGCACAACAATAACAGCAACGAAAACGGCGTTGACGACGACGTCATACCCGCGCGGTACAAGCCCCTGCTGGAGCGGTTCTGGCCCGGCCCGCTCACCATCCTGCTCCCCAACCCGACGCCGTCGCCGCTCGCGCCTGAGGTTACCGCCGGCCTGCCCACCTTTGGCGTACGCATGCCCTCGTCGCAGCTGGCCCTCACCCTCATCAAGCTGGCGGGCGTGCCGCTGGCGGCGCCTTCGGCCAACGCCTCGACCAAGCCGTCGCCCACGGCGGCGCGCCACGTGCTCGACGACTTGGACGGGCGCATCGAGCTGATCCTCGACGGCGGGGCCTGCGACGTCGGCGTCGAGAGCACCGTCGTCGACGGCCTGTGCGACCCGCCCGTCGTGCTGCGGCCCGGCGGCGTGGGCATGGACGAGCTGCGGAGCTGCCCCGGCTGGGAGGGCGTCGTCAAGGCGTACAAGGACCAGAGCGAGGAGGGGAACAACAAGGCCGCGCCGCGCGCGCCGGGCATGAAGTACAAGCACTACAGCCCCAAGGCGCGGGTGGTGCTCTACGAGGCGTCGTGCGGCGAGGGAGGAGCCGGTGTCACGGCGGCCGATGCCGAGGACGCTGCGGCACGGCTGACGAGCAACGGGGACGCAACGTCGCAGACCAATGGCCACCCTTTCAGGAGGGTGGGTGTCATCCGGACCAAGAGGTGGAAGCCTGCGGCCGGGATTCGCTGCGACGACCTACGTCTCGAGGAGGACCACGCCGAAGCGCAGCCGCAGGCTGAGACGCCATACAGCGTATACACCGGCGGCCTGAAGGACGAGCAAGGGAGCATCGTCGGGCAGGTGTTCGACATAAGCCTAGGGACGGACACGAGGAAGATTGCCCACGGCCTGTTCTGGGCGCTGAGGGAGCTGGACCGCCGCGGTGCGGACACGATATTCGTAGACGGCATAGACGACGAGCTGGACATTGCGGCGGCCGTCATGAACCGCCTCCGCAAGGCGGCATCCGAGACTAGAGCATAAGAGGCCCTCAAGGGGAGGGAGGGCCCATGACCACCACGCACAGATAGATTTTTTTTTTTTTTTTTTTTTTTTTTTTGCATATACCCTTGCCAACCTTTTTGACGTTTCTATCAATGGCATGAAAAGGAACAACCCCCCCGGATCAAACTCACGGGGTATTTCATTGACGCTAGAACAACCGTGACGAGTTTTCTTTTCACCCGACCAAGACCGACCAAGAAATCTAACCCCGTCCGCGTGTGCGCGCGCGTTCAGAGGCCCTGCCGTAGCCAGTCGGCCAGCTTGGACTTGCCCAGCTGGGCGAGGTTGTTGACGCCCTGCTCGCTGAGGTCGATGCGGCCGAGGGGCACGTCCTGGGTGGGTGCGCGGCTGACGCGCTGGACGATGATGGTGGGGTCCGTCTCGAGGATGATGCCGTCGTCGACGACCTCGTCGATGGCGAGAGAGACGAGGTCGTAGTTTTCGATGATTGTCCTCTTATCGACGGATTGCCTTTTTTCTTTCGTTAGCCAACAATCCATGCCGTGACGATGCCACGGTGTTGCGATCAACCCCACCGAGGGTTTAAGGGGTGGAGAGAGGCGGCGACGACGACTGGGACGACGTACTTGAACAGCAGGTGCAGGGAGTCGCGCAGGGCGAGGACCGTGTTGTAGAGCAGAATCTCGTTCTCGTCGAGGCTGCCGACGACGTAGATCATGACGTCCGACTCGAGCTTGTAGAGTACGATCCGGTTGTCGTAGAGGATGATGTCGCCCGTCTGCTTGGCCGTCTTGTCGATGAGGCCCTTTTCAAAGGCCTTTTGCGCCTTGAGGTCCGGGTAGGGGTTGGACGAGGAGCTCGCGCCGCCTGTGTGGATGCAGTCTGCGTCAGCACACGAACGATCTGTAGATTACGACCTGCGATGCCTGCGATGCGATTGTTTGCGCGGGCGTGCGAGGCAATGGGCAATCGGGGAGTGGTCGGTCGGCCGTCGTCGTCGTAGTCAACCAGGGAGGGATGGGACGGGGGGGGGGATGCGCTTCGAACGTACCGGCGGCGGAGGCGGTGCTGTGCGGCGGGGAGTAGTATTTGGCAAAGATGCGGGAGCCATCCTCGGTGCTGAGGATCAGGACGGCCTGCACCGAGAAGAGGGTCATTCCGGGAGACATGGTTGCGGCGGGCGGGTGGGCGGCGAAGGGGGGTGGTTTGCGGGCGCGCGGGTGGGATGTGGTTGTGATGCTAGCTGAGGTGGCCTCGACGACGTCGCAGGTGAGGTGCGGCGCGGCTGCTGCAGGTGGTGCTGTCGCTGTTGCGGCCACCTCTGTCATCACTGGCTCGCCCGCTGTTCAGAGGCCGAGTTGTGGAGCACGGGCAGGCTCTCTCGCCCAGGCGTAGCCTTCAGAGCCCCTGGGCACGGCACCTCTCACCACGACAGCACGCACGGGCGATAAAGGTACACCCTTTAGAGAAGCACAAATTGCGGGCAAGAAGTATCATGAAAAGGCCAGTTCATCTACTCGACTAAATTCCTGTTTTTACTGGGAATCCAATGTGTCTTGGGGCTGTCAATCAATGTCCTTTACAGCCAGCCTGCCCAAGTGTGCTTCTGTACTACGGGTGCCCGCGATGATTTTTGAGGCTCGACGCTGGCCCCTGGTCCTGGTCAACCTCGTGCACCGCCACGTAGCAAGCCACACTTCACAGGGGTGTTGTCGGGTGGCGGTACAACCTTTTGCCGCCCTGGGCTGTGGTGTGGGGCTCCAAGAGACGCGTGCGCACGGACCAGGTTACCGCCTTTGCTAGTTTAATTGGCACCAGGCGCGTCGGGAAACCACTTTACGCGTCCCGCAGCGCTTGACGCGACCCCTGCCCTGCCGTGCCTGCCCTTTTTCCTCCTCCCTCCCACCAACTACGTCTTCACCTGCCCTTGCCCCTCGTCTCGGCTTCTGGGCTCAACGACCTCCGCCGTGCCATCTCCAATCCTCGGTTTCACCACCACCGCAACGGAGCAAAGGAGAGCACATCCAACCAGACAGCCAGCAACATGTCGTCGCCGTCCCATCGCCGGCAGCGCAGCTCGCAGTCAGCGACCCCCCGCCGCTCTGCGCGCCAGTCCGAGGCAGCGGGCACGCCTCGCCAGTCGTCGCAGCTCGCCTCCAGCCCGCTCTTCTACCAGTCCTCGCCTGCGCCTTCGGGGAGCGCTCAGCACAATGGCGCCGCTGAGGAGGTCTCGTCGCCTCTGCGCCAGATGACGGACAGCCAGGATACGCACGGCAACGGGGCCACGCCGAGCTCGCCATTGCGGCAGATGACGGGTTCCCAGACGCCTACTCATGATCCGCAGCGCACGCCGAGGGCCAGTGGCGGACTCACAGGAGGTACGCGCTGCAATTGGCTTTCAGTCTCTCATGCGACTGCCCTGCTAATCTGCTTTAGAATCGTCGCCGATTCGATATGAGCCCAGCTCCAGTCCCGGTCGATCACTTCGCCACCAGTCCGAGCTGCGCAGCGAGAGCAGTGGTCTCTTTGTCGGCTCACAACGAGGCAGCGCAGCCCATCGCCGAGGCGACATCAACTCGGACGCCCTCAGGACGCCTCGCGCCCCTCGCCGTGTCATCCTCGACGATGCGGGTCGCGTGGTTCGCGAGGGCCAGACCCCAGGTTCCGATGCCGCCTCCTTCTCCAACCGCGACCCCAACACCTCCGAAGCGGATCATCTTGGCGGCCAAGGACAGAGCCTCATCTGGGGCACCACCGTGTCTATCGATGATACCTTTGCCTCTTTCAAAGACTTCCTGCGCAACTTTACGCAAAAGTACCGCATGTATCGAGACGGTGTACCTGACGCAGACGTTGCTGCTGCGCCAGATGCCGAGTCGAAGCCGTACTGGGAAGCCCTCGAGAACATGCTTCTTCTCGGCACCACGAGGCTGTACCTCGACATCTCCGATCTTAACATCTATCCTCCCACTCGCAAGCTGTGGCATCAGATCCAAGCCTACCCGCAAGAAATCGTGCCCGTCATGGATCAGTCCGTTCATGATCTCATGGTTGAGATTGCCCGCAACGAAGGCCTCAGGAGCCGGCCTAGCCAGAGCAGCGCGGGTAATCACGATACGCAGCAAAGCACACAGAGCTCGGAGCCGGTATTCCCAAGCTCAGACAGGCCCGAAGACCCTGCGACGCCGCGGCCGACCCAAGAGCAGCAGCCCTCGCTTGAGGACCAGGTAGCCTCATCGATCTACGTCGTGCGGCCGTTTGGCCTCGACAAGACGACAAACTTGAGAGATCTCAACCCTTCGGGTATGTATCTAAACCACGCCACCCTCATGAGAATTGAAACTGACAACCACAGACATGGATCGGTTGATCTGCATCAAGGGCCTCGTCATCCGAACGACTCCCGTCATCCCGGACATGAAGGACGCCTTTTTCCGATGCAACGTCTGCAACCACTCCGTCAACGTTGGCCTCGACCGTGGCAGGATTCGCGAGCCCACCGAGTGCCCCCGCCAAATCTGCGGCCAAAAGAACTCGATGCAAATCGTTCACAACCGCTGTTCTTTTGAGGACAAGCAAGTCATCAAGCTTCAAGAGACGCCCGATGCCGTGCCTGCTGGTCAGACGCCGCACTCGGTTTCCGTCTGCGTCTACAACGAGCTGGTCGACTTCTGCAAGGCCGGTGACCGCGTCGAGCTCACCGGCATCTTCCGAGTCAGCCCCGTTCGTGTGAACCCCCGTCAACGGGCCATCAAGAGCGTGTACAAGACGTATGTCGACGTCCTGCACGTCCAGAAGGTTGACAAGAAGCGCATGGGTGCCGATCCTTCCACCCTCGGCGTGGAAGGCGAGGAGGACGGCGAAAAGGACGGCAGCGACGTCCAGGAGACGCGCAAGGTCTCCCCTGAGGAGGAGGCCAAGATCCGGGAGACCGCCGCCCGCGACGACATCTACGAGCTCCTTGCGCGGTCGCTCGCCCCTTCGATCTACGAGATGGACGACGTGAAGAAGGGCATCCTCCTGCAGCTCTTCGGTGGCGCCAACAAGACCTTCTCCAAGGGTGGCAGCCCCAAGTACAGAGGCGACATCAACGTGTTGCTCTGCGGCGACCCGTCCACGTCCAAGTCACAGCTTCTCTCGTACGTCCACAAGATTGCCCCGCGAGGCATCTACACCAGCGGCAAGGGATCTTCGGCCGTCGGTCTCACGGCGTATGTTACGCGCGACCCGGAGACGCGGCAGCTCGTGCTCGAGTCGGGTGCCCTTGTCCTGTCCGATGGCGGTGTGTGCTGCATCGACGAGTTTGACAAGATGTCTGACGCGACCCGCTCCGTCCTGCACGAAGTCATGGAGCAGCAGACGGTGTCAGTCGCCAAGGCCGGCATCATCACCACCCTGAATGCCCGAAGCAGCATTCTCGCCTCTGCCAACCCAATTGGCAGTCGATACAACCCTGATCTCTCTGTCCCTCAAAACATCGACCTCCCTCCCACCCTTCTTTCTCGTTTTGATCTTGTGTACCTCATCCTTGATCGGGTCGACGAGAAGACGGACAAGCGGCTCGCCAAGCATCTCCTCTCCATGTACCTCGAGGACAAGCCGCAGTCTGCCCAGACCAATAACGACATCCTCCCGGTTGAGTTTCTTACCTCGTACATCTCCTTTGCGCGCTCCCACATCCACCCCACAATCTCCCCAGAGGCGGCGCGGGAGCTCGTCGAATGCTACGTGGCCATGCGCTCCCTGGGCCAGGACGTCCGCGCCGCCGAGAAGCGCATCACGGCTACGACGCGACAGCTGGAGAGCATGATCCGTCTGGCCGAGGCGCACGCCAAGATGCGCCTCTCGGAGACGGTGACGCGCGACGACGTGCGCGAGGCGAACCGCCTCATCCAGAGCGCGCTCAAGACAGCGGCGACTGACTCCCAGGGCCGCATCGACATGAGCCTCCTGACCGAGGGCACGAGCGCCGCCGACAGGAAGCGCCGCAGCGAGCTCCGGGACGCGGCGCTGCGCCTGCTCGACGAGATGACGGCCGGCGGCGGCTCCGTCCGCTGGGGCGACGTTGCCAAGCGCCTGAGCGAGGGCGCCAGCGTGCCCGTCGAGACGGCCGAGTTCAACGAGGTGATGCGCGCCCTCGAGACGGAGAACCTCATCGCCGTGACGGGTGAGGGCGCGAGGCGGAGCGTGAGGAGGGTCACGGGCGTGGCCTGATGAGTGGACGGCGTGTGCGTGTGCGCGTGTCTGTGATGGGATCCAATGTGAGGCGTATCATGAATGTGCGGGAACGAGTCTCATGGGCGGGCGGCAAGGGTATATCTGATCTACACTTTGGGCGTTGGGCAATGTCAATGATGGGGGTCTGCTAGAGTTTATGTACGTGGACAGACATGGTAGATAATGACTGTCGGAATGCATCTTTGCAAGATTCATTGTATTACAGGATCCGTCATCTCGCCGTGGTACTGTGTTGTATGTCCCCTCGTCCCACAGGACCTTTCGGACCCCCTTAGCGCGATGGCTGGCGATGGACAACAGCATTTGTTTGTTTGTTTGAATCAGTGTGATTGCGCTGCCTGATATCGAGTACAGTCTTGTTATGCAAGATGAAGATGCCCTCGTTCGCCAACACCCCGAGCTTTCCCAACGACGCTTTCCCAGGATACACTCCCTCCAACTACACACCCTATTACCGTCTCGACTGCCCCTTTCCCGCAGCAAGCAAATGATGAAGAACAGACGACGATGATGCACCGACCGCTCCCGCCCAAACGCACTTCATACAAGGGAATATACACAACACCTGTCCCCCCGTCCCCCGCCCCCTCCTCGGGCTAGGCTCAACACCCATCTACCAGATGCCCCTCTCGCGGCCCTCAAACGCAAAGTTGAGCGCAACGGCGACGACCAGGGAGACGCACAGCACGCTGGGGCCCCACTTGTCGTAGTACTTGGCCGCCTTGCGGTTGCGGATCGAGCGGCTCCGGTAGAGGTAGATGCCGACCGAGTAGCAGAGGCTGAGGATGGCGAGGAGCGTGAAGATGCCGGCCACCCAAAAGGACGTGGGCGTCGGGTGCGTGCCAAAGTTGAGCAGCGTCACGGCAATGGTGCCGATGTAGATGGAATACTCGAGCTGCAGGCGGACAGTGTTAGCAAGTGGAAGGGTGGTTTAGCTGTCTCGGGAGGGAGGGAGGGAGGCTTACCCATCCGAGGAACGTTCTCTCGGCGGCGAAAAAGACCTTGGGCTCGACGCGCACAGGCACGTAAATCTTCTTGCCCGGGGGTGCCCGGAACTTCTTCGTGTGCACCGGCCCAGAGCCAAACAGCATCTCTGTCCTGGCGCTGCGGGGTACCTGAGTGGCGCGAGGCGCGGGCACGAGGTGCTTCATCACGTTGAGGGTGCCGTGTCCAAAGGCACGAGCCTTGGTCGAGATGAGCGTGTGGTAGTAGTGCCATCCGCCGACTCGGCGAGCCTCCTCCAACTCGTAGTTTTCGTCATACTCGTCGTCCGAGTCGTAGATGGGGAAGTCTTCATCAGCCGTTGGTAGGTCAACCGTCTGGCCCTCGGTGTCTGTCGGCGCCGGCAGCGCCCCTCGGCTGGATTGACCATTGGTAGACGGCCGAGCTCCGTGCCTCTGCACTTCCTCTTCGTCCGAGTCGATGTCCTCCTCGTCGTCGTCCGAGGTTGTCGTGGTCCCGGACATGCCGGGCCGGTGAATGCCAAAGTCGTGCGCGACCGGCTTCCGGATGTCCACGTCCATCTGCGGCATCCAGAAGGGCAGGAGGTTGATGCGGTCAGGGAAGAGGCATGCCGTGCCGTGGATAAACTTGGAGAACTTCGGCACCGCCTCGACCAAGTGCGACGAGATGAGCTGCCTAACCCACTCGGGCGGCTCTTGTCCCATTTGTGTCTGCAGCTTGACTTCGAGAACGGCGTATGGGAACCGCACGATGTCCTCGGGGGGTAGTTGCGAGAAGGGATAGTCGATGCCAATGTCCATTCGTCGCCAATTGTCGCCAGAGCGCTTCCGGCCGTCGAGGTTATCTTCTCGAACCATGGTGAGCTCGGTATCCAGGGATATCCGAACACGGGCATCTGCGGGGAGCTGGAAGGCTGTCCGGTTGTAGAAAGAGCGGCAGACGGGCTTATAACCTTTCTTCAAGACCGAGTACTGGATCTCGGACGCCAGCCGCTCGTCTTCCGCGATGGCCTTTTCCGACTTCTTGCCCTCCTTGCGAGCCTTCTCAAAGATGGCGGCAGGAAGCAGCTCACCCCGCATGTAGGCGTTGACGTTCTTCTCCTTGATGGCGAATCGCGCCTTTACCGACTTCTCGCCGGTCCAGTCCTCGCGGTGGGTCTTGCGCTCGACAAAGATTGTCTCTGTCTGCATGCCACCGTACCAGCGGAGACGGATAGCCTCGGCGCCTTCGCTCTTTTTCAGGCGCCCCTCGTACAGATCCCACTTTTGTGGGTTGTCGTAGTAGATGGAAGTGATGGCCGAGTCCGCCTGCTCAAACTCCTTGCTGGCGTTGAAGACGAGCACGGGGAGGTGCTTGAGGATGATGAGCTTCAGCTCTGTGACGTTGTCCGGGTGTACCCAATACTTGGTTGTCTGGCGGACAAAACTGGCCTGCGAGCCTCCGGCGGCGCTGTCACCTTTGACGGGGTTGCCACGGGTTCGGACTAGGTCGTACAGCTTCGACAGCTTGATGACGGAGGCGTCGTAGTTTTCCTTGTAGAAGGGCTTCGCCTTGAGTCGGGCATCGAACGCAGGGCGGAGGTGCCATCCCGTCATTTTCTGCACAAGTGTCAGCTAAAACAGAACGCAGTGCGCTCCGTAGCGGGGATCGACTTACGTCGTGCTTCTTGATGATCTTGTAGAAGCCCGTGTAGTTGAGCTGGACAAACTTGGCGAGGTCGTGGACGTCGGCGATGATATCGCTCAGGTCCTCCTCGAGCAACATAAACTCCTCCTCGCTGGGCCCTTCCTCGCTGAGGCCGCGCTCGTTGAGGCGATTGACGACGTCCTTGACCTCGCGCTCGCTCACGGCGATACGGCGGGAGATCTCCATGGCCTTGACCTGCTGCTTCGTGTGCACCTTTTCGAGCTCGGCCTCGAGCTTGCCGACGAAGCGCGTCTCGTCCTCCTCGGTCCACTCGTTGCCGCCATGGTCGCCTTCCTTGGGGGGGCCGGTGGCATTCTTAAGCTCGGCCTTGAGGCCGTTGTAGTCAATGTAGTACCATTGATACTCGCGTATGACGCTCGATCGCAGCTGCTCGCCGAACTTCATGACCACGACTCCAGGCCGGGCTCGGAACGTGCCGCCCGGTTTCGCTGCTTTCCAGGTCTTGTCGAGGGCTCTGAGGTCCTTGACAATCAGCATGGGACGGCCGGGTATTGATCAGGCGCGAAGGGGGGAGAAGCGGCACGGCGCGCGAACGTCTTCGAGACAAAGGACGAAGAGCATCAAAGGAAGGGAGCTGTCTCACCTGATGAGAAAATTTCCGGGCACCCGGGGTTTGCTGGCGCGCAGGACAAACCAGAGACAAAGGAGCCGCCGGCGGAGGTCACGATGTGGTTGGAGAAAGCGGCGAACCTCTGGATGGCTGCATTGGATCAGCCCGCCGCTATGGGCAAGCATTGGCGAATCACGGGGTCCACCACAGCAACGTGGGAGGGGCTCTCCAGCTATCGCCTGGGGGGCCTCTGCAGCGGGCGGGCCAGGGTGGTGATGGAGCCCACTGCCCGGGCTGGGCTGGAGCTTTCAGCGAGCAGGGCAGCTTGCGGGAGCGACTGCAAGCCCTGCCACGGCTGCAAGCCCGGGCGGGCAGCTAGTGGAAGGTTCCGTTCCGTCATCTGGGCAGTCTCGGACTCAGAACCGCCCCCAAGCCAGCGCCTGGAAGCAGCCATGCAGCCCCTCCCCTAGCGCGCTGGGTGGGCCGCATTCGGCGGCGCTCGTGGGCGGGGCCACGGCCGGGCCAGCGATTCTCGAACCGACACTTTTTTTCTCTGCGCTCCGAGTCGACGGGCCATCGGTCTATGATTCGAGATTGCCCGGTCACGGCCCGGCGCAGACGGCAGGAAATCACGGAGCTCCGGACTCTGTCGCGGAACGCCATCACCTTCCATTGAGTGCACTTGGTGTCTCTAAACCTCCCGTCGATAAGCGCCTCGAGCTTCTTCCCCCCACCACGCCAGCATGGCTCCCGCCGCCGCCCCCATCGACGACTCCATGCCCGCGCGCATCTCGCCCGACTGCCCGCAGGACGTCCGCGACGTGCTCTACCACGCCTGGGCCCACGACGTCTCCGGCTTGAAGAAGCTGCTCGACGTGCGCGGCAAGGCGAGCGCGCAGGACCCCACGACGGGCGAAACACCCCTCCACGCCGCCATCCGCGCCTGCGGGCCGGCCGAGACCACCGCCGCGACCGAGCAGCACGACGCAGACGACGATGCGGCCGAGGACGGCTGCGTCGAGGAGGCGCGGGAGACGCTCCAGGAGCTGTTCTTCTCGGGCGCCATCTGGAACGACGTCGACGCCAACAACGAGACGCCCGGGTGCGTCGCCCGGCGGCTGGGCCGTAAGGCCCTCTACGACATGTGCGTCGACGCGGGCGTGCGCGCGGAGCTGCTCTTCTCCCTGATGGGCGACTACGAGGAGCTGTCGTCGGGCTCCGACGCGGGAGAGGATGACACCGCGGAGGCAAATGGCAACGAGAACGGCGACGAGACCGCTGCGCCGGACGCGCAGGCCGAGGCCGAGGACGTCGACATGGCGGACGGCGACGGCGAGGACGACCGCAAGTTCGTCCCGCCCGATGCCAATGAGAAGACGGTGACGAGCGACGAATACCTCAAGTCCGACCTGACGTACGACGCGGACAAGCTGCTCGACGCGGACCTGAACGGTGTCATGATGGCCTGGGAGACGGACATAATGCGCCGCTCCGTCGAGGCGCTCATCCCCGGCGCCGAGCAGGGCAAGCGCATCCTCAACATCGGCTTCGGCATGGGCATCATCGACGGCATGTTCTCCGCGCTGAAGCCCTCGCGGCACCACATCATCGAGGCGCACCCGGGGGTGCTCGCGCACATCGCCGCGGAGCAGCCCGGGTCCGGATCCGGGTCCTCCAAGTTCGGCGCCGCGTGGGAGGCGAGCGGGCCCGAGGACGGCGCCTACAAGGTGCACGCCGGCCGGTGGCAGGAGGTGGTCCCCAAGCTGCTCGGGCAGGGCGAGGTGTACGACGCCATCTACTTCGACACGTTTGGCGAGGACTACGCGCAGTTGAAGCTCTTCTTCACCGAGTACGTGACGGGGCTGATGGACCAGGAGGGGCGCTTCAGCTTCTTCAACGGCCTGGGCGCCGACCGGAGGATATGCTACGACGTGTACACAAAGGTTGTCGAGATGCACTGCGCCGACGCCGGAATGGATGTCGAGTGGGAGGAGAGCGACGTCGACATGACCGCCCTCAAGGAGGAGGGGAAGGGCGAGTGGGAGGGTGTCCGGCGGCGGTATTGGACGCTCGACAAGTATCGGCTGCCGATATGCACATTTATGGGATAAACAGTTTAGACGGCTGCCGACATATGTCGATGAAGAGACGTCAGATTCGCCTCAGCTGCTATACTACTCATGAGTTGCAAACAAGAGCTCATATCCTGGCCACCGTGACTGGATCTATTTGAGAAATCTTTTCTGAACCTTTTTTCGCCCGCCCCCAAGGCACCCTGCCCTTGTCCTGATGGCAAGGGAACCTCAGCCTACCAGCCTCTGACTACTGGAAGTTCTCGGGGTGCAGGATACCAGCCATATTGCCTGCCTTGACACGCTTCAGGGTCAGGGCGGCGATCAGGGCGGCACCGACACCACTGCCGTCTTCGGCAGCAAGGATCTCAATGGGATCCTCTTCCTTGGGGTTGGTCTTTTCGGGCCAGTCGAGGATCTCGCGGAGCGCCTGGGCGCCGCGCGCCTTGAAGTGGGGGTACTTGTTGAAGACTGAGCCGTCGGCGCCGACGTGGCACGTCTTGTAATCCTTCTTTTTGCAAATGGCAGCGACGCCGCAAGCAGACAGGCGGGCGGCTCGGGTGCCAATGAGCTCGGCGAGCCGGCGGATCAGCTCAAGCTCGGGCAGTGTGCAGGTAATGCTGAGCTTGGAGTGGAACAGGTCAAACGTCTCCTGCAGATTCTCAAAGGGATCCCTGGCAAATATTAGCGAATCCAGGAGAATGGGGTCATGCGGCGGAGAGACTCACTCCTCGATGGCAGACAAAAAGGAAGAGTCCAGTGTGTATGCCTTTCGCAGGTGGGAAATGTCCTGGCCCTCAAAGATGTGCACGTCCTTGTTGTCGTGGAGGTCGACAAGGACCAAGCGGAAGATCTCGCCAAGGTACAGCCCAGCGATCATCTTCTCGAACGCCTGCTGGCCCGGACGAGGGGAGTCTCGGTCGATGATCTTGTCGAACTCGGTCCGGGGAAGCACCTTGTGCTCATTGTCGAAGGCTCCCCACTCGCAGTTAATAGCCATGGGCGTGTCAGGCGGCATGTTCATGTGGGCGAGCTTAGGAATCGAGCCGACATCCTCCATGTAGGCGGCGTTGCAACCGGTGCCAAAGATGCAGCCAATCTTCATCTTGGTGTCGGTGTAGGCGGACGCGATCATGGTTCCCGTGGTGTCGTTGATCAGGGCCGTCAGCTTGATGGGGACGCCCTAGAGAACACTCTGCTCAGCTTACGCTCCGCCCGATCCGTGAGCGTCGACTTACACGCTTAGCCAGCGCCGCTTCAAACATGGGCACGACGTTTTCACCCTCGACGCCAGAGATGTCGAAGCCCTTGGTCCAGCGCTGGAGGATGCCCTCGTCGATGTAGTTCTGGGTGGCAGGGTAGGAGAACGTAAAGCCCAGGGGTAGGGACTCGATGTTGCAGCCGCCATGGTGTGTCTCAATGAACCGGTACAGACAGTCGGCAATGTACTCCCAGAGCTCGTCGCTGTTGCCCGTCTTGAGCTCCTCGGGCATGCGGTACTTGGACTGCAAGATGTCGAACTCGGACTTTTGCTCAGTCAGGGTGATCTGGCAGACTCGCAGGTTCGTACCGCCCATGTCGAGGGCGAGGAAGGTCCCTGTCTCGTAGCCATCGGGGAACGACATGACCCAGGTCGGGTTCATGGGCTACATGGGTAGTCTGTCAGTCAAGGTCTTGCAGTTGAAGCGTGCTCGGCTTACAATGCTGCCGCCCTCGACGCTCAAGCCTGTAGATGCACGTTAACGCCGTCCATTGTGGCTTCTGATGGGCGACTAATTACCTTTGGCGAGCTCCGAAATAAAGTGGTTGGTGATTTCCTTGAGCTTCTTCTCGTCGACGGTGAAGATCTCCTCCAGGTGCCTGACCTGCTCCATCAGGTCCTGGGGGAAGTCCGTCTTAGACCCTGCCATCGCGACAGATATTGTTAGCGGCCGTCTGAACTGGGAAACACGAGGATCATCAGGCGGCTGAAGGTCAGGGTAGCGAGGAATCTGACGCGAGGTCTGGGACATGACAGACGAGCCGAGACGGTGGCCCTATGTATGTTCAGCCAGGCAGGCAACAACCCCGGCCCCAGGCGCCTTGCTGGGCAGTGAATCACGGACCATTCGGTCTCGTGTGGAAGTGGGCGTTGCTTGCAGCTATCTGCCATCCCACAGGTACGGCACACGCGGACGGAGACCGCGGGATGACGGAGTACCCGGGGAGGCATGACAGAAGGGGCTGAGGTCCAACACACCGGCCCCGGTTGTGCGACCCTCCACAGTAGGAAGGCACAGTCGCAGCATCGCTTCGCGGTATGTGACGAGTCTTCATGCGTCGGGCCGGAACCAGGGTCAACACGTTGAGACCAGTCGTGGTCATTGCGCCGAATCACATAGACGAGGCCAATGGGCCTCGAACGACAGCGGCGCGGTGCATGCCATGACCCAACATGCAGAGTGCAGCAAGCAAACAGGGAGCTCGAGACGAGGCTGGACGGGGATACACGCACCCTTCCTAGAAGGCGGCGGACGAGGTCCCAGGCCAACCATTTTGACGGGCGATGGCGGGGTTTGGAGGGGTAGCTCGACGAGTTGAGTGGGAGCTGGCTGAGGCGCGGCGGCACGGAGCGGGTATTCGCAGCAGCTGGATAGCCGGCGATGGAGCACAGGGCGACTTTGGTTCCGGGAGCGATGCTGAGACGGATGGAGGAGGGGGGAGGAGCAAGCGGTCAGAAAGAGCGAAGAAGAAGAGGGCTGCCCTGGACGTTGCAGCCGTCGCCTCAGGCTGGCTGGACGAACTGGTTGGGGGAGGGACTTGATCGAGGTGGGCGCCACACCTCGCAGGCTCGCCGTCACAGGCAGCCCGGACAACAGGGCACCTCAACGCGGCGGACGGGAGCAGCGGTGCGTACCTACTGCCGCTCGCTCCGCCCTGGGCAACGGAGCTCCCAGGCACGCGCCTCGCCTTACCTCCAGTGGGGGCGACCAGGGTCGGCGGCGCTGCTGGAGCGCATCCGGCCCCGCAGTGGGTGCCAGGTGAACCTATTGTGGCGGGTGAGACAGCGCCTGACAGTGGAGGAAGGCGTCTTGGACGTGCACCAGCCGTGCCATGCCAGAGCCAAGCCAGCACACCAGCCGGTCGAGCGTCGAGCCACTTCAAGGTTCGCCGTGGCGCCCTGCGGAGCTCCCTCGCCAGCGCTGGGCCTTTCCACGTTCCACCTATAACCACAGGCCCATTCTCGATTCCCGCATCCCGCCCACCGCCAACGCGGACGGAACCTGTCGTCCGCGACCGCCGGGGACCCAGCATCGGAACCTCGCCCGGGAGTGCCGGGTCATCTTTGACGACCGAGGAGGTCCCCGCGGGTAACAAAAAGTGTCGTGGCAGCCCGAAGTCCCGGGCCCGGCACCGTCGCAGTATATACATGACTCAATGCGCGCAATTGCAGGTCAGGCGTGGTGTTGGTGGACATGAGAGTTGACGTTTCACTGTATGTCAAGGTGCTTATCGCCGCTTTCGGCCAAGGTAGGTACCTGGCCTGCGTTCCAGGTTCCAGGGTCGTCGTCTTTGTCTCGAAGGTCCCTTGAAAACACAAGGCGCCAGAAAGCTGCAGGCGCGGAAACTGCACGGCTCTTTGTTCTCACAGTCGCAGACGGCTCTCTAACAGGATGCACGCCCGGCCGCAAGACGTCGAGGTGCCGGTGCAATTTTGCCCGCCATGAGGTGTTGATGCCACAGCGAGTCCAGCCACAGCCAGTGCCTGAAGGTGCTGGGGCGGCTCCCGCTGAGTGCTCCCACTGTAAGTGCCTGGGCCCGCCCGGAGCGGACCAACCTTTCCCCATCGAGCTGGCGAGGCACCGCGCCCTGATTGGCTGCGCCCAAGCTCCCAGGGCGGGCAGCTCGCCTCACCTCACTGGGCTGCCGCCAAAGGGGCAACGTGTGCAACTCCAGGCGCCGTCTCGGAAGCTAGCTTGTTGGCGCAACGGCCACGACACTTCCACCTCCATCCTCATCCGCCCCATCACACCGAACGGACGGACGCAGTCAATGAGTGCGCTCTCCCTCCGCTCGTCAACATGAAGCCCTTGTCACTCGCATCGGCGCTCTTTGGCCTGCTGGCGACCAGCGCCGCCGCCGCCGGGTCCCGGCCCAAGGTGACGCTGCCCGCCGAGTTCAAGCCGCCCCAGGTCTTCAAGAACGCCAATCTCGTCCACATCGTCTCGCTCGAGAAGAACTACGTCAAGGAGCAGGTCAACGTCCTCATCGAGAACGTCTCCAAGCAGCCCCAAGATGAATACTACCTGCCCTTCACCGCGGACCAAATGTCCCGAGTCGGCGGCTTCGAGGTCAAGGACCGCAAGGATACCACCGCCGGGCCATTTGTCGCCGAGCGAGTCGAGTACGACCCGAACAGGTGCGGTCATTTTCGCGTGTATTATGCCTCTTCCGTCCTGCTAACAATTGACCTCCAGCGACGTTCAGTACTTTCGCATCCGGCTCCCCGCGCCGCTAAAGGCCGGTGGCCAGCAGACCCTCGGCATCTCCTTCTACGTCCTCAAGGCCTACAGCCCCCTGCCCGCGTCCATCAAGCAGGACGAGCAGCAGTACCTCGTCTACGATTTCTCCGTCTACGCGCCCTCGGCGTATCCGACCCTGAAGCAGAAGACCGAAGTCAAGGCGCCGTCCTCCTCAATCCCCGACTATACCAAGATTGCCGGCAAGGATGGCAAGGGGTCGCCTCAAAAGCAGGGCTCCAAGCTCACCTACGGACCCTTCGACGAGAAGCCCGCGGGTGCCGTGTCGCCCGCGAGCGTCCGCTTCGAGTTTACCAAGTCGGTACTGCACATCGCCGACCTCGAGCGGGACATCGAGGTCAGCCACTGGGGCGGCAACGTCGCCTTTGAGGAGCGATACACGTTGATCCACCGCGGCGCCAACCTGTCGTCGCCTTTCAACCGGGTCAAATGGGCCCAGTCGCAGTACTTCAACCCGGCGAGCATGGCTCTCAAGGAGATGCGCTTCCCGCTCCAGGTCGGCAGCGTGGACCCTTACTTCACAGACGCCATTGGCAACGTGTCGACGTCTCGCTTCCGCAGCAACAAGCGCGAGGCTCTGCTGGAGCTGAAGCCTCGCTACCCAATCTTTGGCGGCTGGAAGTACCCGTTCACCATTGGCTGGAACTCCAACACTGCCAACCTGCTGCGCAAGACGGCCTCCGGAGGCTACGTGCTCAAGGTTCCGTTCATGGAGGGACCCAAGCAGGCTGAGGGCGTCGAGTACGAGCAGATCAACGTACGGGTGCTGCTGCCGGAGGGTGCTTCGTAAGTCTACCATGTTTGCTGTCATCCCGGATCGTAACTGACAGCGTAACAGAAATGTCAAGGTGTACACGGGCGTGCCTGAATCTTCCATCACCGAGTCCTCGGTGGGTGTTCACAAGACATATCTCGACACGATCGGCCGCACGGCGGTGACCATCAAGGCCCGCAACTTGGTCGATGAATTCCGAGACCGCGATCTCATCATCTCGTACGAGACATCGCTGTTTGATACGCTGAGGAAGCCCTTCATCGTCTTCTCCAGCATGATGACGGTGTTTGTGGCAGCTTGGGCTGTGAGCAAGGTGGAAGTTGGCTTTGCGAAGAAATGAGTGACGCGGAAGCGAGGGACAGTGTGCCCTAGGATGCGGTACCGGACATGTTTGGCATGGAGATATGATCTCGTGGCATGTACACTGTAACATCAATTGGCGTTTTAAAATGCGAGACACATGATAGACTGGAGTTGCTGCTCTGTGACGAAGTGGTTTTGCGAAGCCGGGCAGTGACGGCAAGATGGCTTGGAGACGGACTGGATGTCGCCGTGCCTGCAACGGGATCTGCCGATGGTTTTGGCTATTGATATATAGCAGCTAGGCCGGCTGCTGTAGCATCAACGTGGAATTACGTTGTATGAGCTGCAGGCTGGCTCGTAATCGCCATTGGTAGGGTACGAGGAGGGCGACGAGGGGCGACGAGGGTCAGACGCGATGATGATGATGGGGGTTTTGGTGGTGTGGGGAATGGGGATGCCCGCAGCCGCAGCTGGCCATAGCCACACTTGTATGCATGGTTCCATTGACAATGAACCAGGAGGGAGGCTGGTGGCCATGCGAGCAGCCTTGCATCGGGGCACGACGGGGTGAGGCAGGCCACCACCACGGGTGCTATAAGATGACGGGCTTTTCCTTTGGGGACGCAATGCTTGGCCATTGACTCGCTCTTTGTGCTTCCCTTTATTGCCCGTCAGCGTTCCGCTCACCATACACCACACACCCACGACCCCGAGCGACCTCTGTTGTCGACGCTCGCCGCACGCGTCTCACTCTATCCATCCATCCATCCCCATTGTCTAGACAGACTACGAAAAAAGCCCGCCATGTGCTTCTGGGGCGAGCCAAACACAAAGTACTACTACCACGAGGAGATCATCCCCGCGCGGCGGCACAACGGGCACCACCATCACCATGGCGGCCACCACCACCATCACCACCACCACGGGCACTCGCCGCGGGCGAGCTACACCAGCGTGACGAGGTCCCGGTACAGCAGCAGCAGCCCGCAGCTCGGCGGGGGGTACTACCGGCCGGCGTCGACGGGGCCCGTGGTCATTGAGGCGAGCCCGCGGCATCGGTACTAAGTTGGCCAGGCGGCCAGCAGCAGGCCGTGTGTCTCTCGACGGATGGACGCCATGCCCGCGTCTGGACATTTGCGCCGGACGATGGACGACGACTGCCGGATGCTACTCTGCTTAGATCCATATCTCTGGGATTATTACGTCGCGCGTGGGGTGGTGGTGGTGGTGGTGGTGGTGGTGGTGGTGGTGGTTTACCTAGCGGACGGTAGCTGCCGGATGGGCCGGCGGGCGCGGGAGAGACGTCATCGCCTGTAGCGGCCGGGGAGAGAGGCGTCTTGCTCTGGGGAGGCCCCCGTGGACGAAGTGAACGAACGATGAGCCATGACTGAATTTTTCTGTTATTTGTATGATTTGTTATGGGATTTTTCTACTCTACGAGAGGACGGGCTACAGGTCGGGCAACACGTGTAGAATGGCGTTGGGAAAGGGAACAGGGAAGGCTTTCATGATGGTCATAGAGGGTCGGAAAAGACCGAGACAGGAACGAACACACGCACACATCTCAAGCACACAACATCTCTCTAGTTTTGCCTGCAGCCCGTTGCCTCGTGTCTGAGTCTTTGCGCACCGTTGGCGGTCGCCAGGCTGCCCATTCAGCCCATCCAGCCAGCCAGGCCAGCCAAGCCAACAAGCCAACTTCTTCAGCAGCACGCCCAGTCATCCGTCCCTCCAAGCCCATCCATCCATCCATCCATCCATCCAGTCGAGCGCACGGCGCGAGCGAAGAAGCGGGTGGTGGCGCAAGGCAATCGTGCAGCCGAACCGGCCAAACCCAACTCGGCGGGGTCAGCTTGGCTCTTCTGGAGAGCTTCACCGGGCAATGACATCATGGCGCATTCCGTCAACCACCGTCACCACCGGACGCGGGCCGGCCTGGGCCCTTGCCATCATTGCCATGCCTGGCATGCCCTGCCCGCCTGCCTGTCTGCCTGTCTGCGTGCCAGAATCTATGGCACCCCCAGCCCCAGCCCCGGCCTGACGCTCCCATCGGGGCGCCGCGAAGCTTGTGCTGTGTGCAGATGGTTTTGCAAGCGTGCACGCCCGCGCAGCACCAGCAGCGCTCCCAAGCCGTGGGTGCGAAACCCCCCGTGCCCGTCTCGAGGGGAAGCAGAGGGGGCCCTCGCGCGGGCGGTGCGGCCAGCAGCGACTACGTAACGGGCGCCGTAGCTTCGTCGCAGGAGGTGGGTTCCTTTACGTATCTCCGTCTTAAAGTCTGTTGAGCCCGTGCTATGTGTGTGTGAGGTGGTGGAATAAGGTGTATATCCCCTCCCCCGCTGCCCGCGCCTCTCCGACAGAACAGAGGACCGTCACTGCCGACAAGTCCATCTCATGTTCCTCGCCTGATCTGCACCCGTCACAGCTGCCGCCTGCCTCCACGCTACATCATCCGCGACTTGACTACCTTATCTCGTCGAACAGAAGGCGAATAACAAGAAGAAGGGCAGATTGAGCCCGATTCACCCTGTACGTGCTCTGCGACGCTTCACCTGGCCGCCTTCAGCTTCAGCTTCTTGCGCAGTTGCGCAGTTGCGCTGCCGTCGCCAGTGGCTGGCGGTCGCGCCTGCTCCCTTTACACGACAATGGCTTACAATGGGAAGGGGCAGACAATTATCCGAACACGGTAGCTCCTGCGCATCCTTACCCGTCTCACGAACGCGCTGAACCTCCCCGAGCTGTCCCCAATGATGTAAGTGTCATGCTGCAACCCCTCGACATCACCTCTACGCCCGCCATGTCCCGGTCGTCCGGCTTCGACGGTGCCTTCTCGCAGTACATGCCCGGCCACCGGCGTTACAACAGCAGCACCGTGGCCGGCACCGAGTCCAGCGTCGCTAACTCGCCGCCCGCGTGCAGGAACCGCGCCCTCTCCATCCGCTCCGGCGGCAAGTCCAAGAGCTCCGGCTCCGGCGGCTCCGGCGGCCGCACCGGCTTCTCCTTCAGCTCCCTGCGCGGCCAGGTCCAGCCCGAGCTGTCGCGCCGCCTCTTCCGCCTCATCAAGTCGGAGAACAACCTCATCACGGCCCACGAGGCCGCCGGCCGCGAGCGCATCTCCATCGCCCAGCAGCTCTCCGAGTGGGGCGAGCAGACGGGCGACGATGGCATCAGCGACGTCTCGGACAAGGTCGGCGTCATCCTCAGCGAGATGGGCGAGCAGGAGGACACGTACGCCCACGCCCTCGACGAGTCGCGCGGCCGCCTCAAGTCCATCCGCAACACGGAGAAGAGCGTCCAGCCCAGCCGCGACGGCAAGGCCAAGATTGCCGACGAGATTGGCAAGCTCAAGATGAAGGAGCCCGAGAGCGCCAGGCTCGTCGTCCTGGAGCAGGAGCTCGTTAGAGCCGAGGCCGAGAACCTCGTCGCCGAGGCCCAGCTGACCAACGTGGTACGTCTCGACTCAGCGCTTGCTCGCCAATGTCTCAACTGAGCTCCCTTTGGCTCGCGGCGACGACGACGAGAAACACTGACCTTGCTGACGCACCCGCCTACTAGACCCGCCAGAAGCTCAAGGAGGCGTACGAGGCCGAGTTCGCCGCCACCATCGAGCGCGCCGAGAAGCAAATCATCCTCGCCAAGCACGGCCGCCGCCTGCTCGCCTTGCTCGACGACACGCCGGTCGTGCCAGGCGACGACCGCCAGCCGTACGCCTACGCGCAGCAGGCTCGTCAGGTGCTTAACGATTGCGAGGACGACCTCAGGGATTGGCAGCCGGATCAGGAGGGGTACACGCTCGAGGAGCAAGGCTCGGCCAAGGGCAAGGAGAAGGTCGCGGACGAAGGGGCGGCAGTCAAGGCCGAGGACGCCGGCGCGAGCGAGATTGAACTCCACAAGGGCACGTCCATTGCCGCGGCGTGAGGCGTTGTGGATGAATCATGATTTGAAGGGCTCGAGGTGGGCTGGACAGGTGGTGTATTGATTTGCGGCGCGACAGTCGTTTTACCTTGGCTGATTTATGGCTTGTCTGGACTGGCCGCTCCCGCCTATGCAGGGTAGCTCTGCTGTGTACTCTATATTTTCATTGACTTAGCAACGCAAACCGTTAGTTCTTGCCAGGACATCCGTGTCGCAGATGCACATGGATTTGGCCGCCGTTCATGACGGTCTGGCGGTGCATGCGAAGGTGGCGCAAGGGTACACTTGGGCACCTCCACGTCATGTCGCGATGTTGTGCGATGCGACAGTGTCATGTCTTTGGCGGCAGACCAAGTTTGAAACAGTGAGACGAGCCAGTGGCATCGGCTGGCTCAAGCTGTCAATATGAGACTTGCCTGTCGAGGCAATAACGACACGTCGTGGTTCATCAGATGCTGTGGATGCAGTCGAGCGCAACACCTTGCATCTACTGTATGTACGTATGTACTTCGTACATTGCGTACCAAACAGGAAATGTTAACCGTGGCAGCTGCAGGCACATGCCGTCTGCATACTGACGTTACCACCCAATGGCGTGTGAGTAGGCAAATAGTACATGCATCCACGCTGTCTGTCTGGGCGGACGATCAGAGAAGAGATAGGCGTCCGGTCGTGTTAGTAACGTGGCTGACTGGGCAGCCTCGGTGGACGCCTCGCAATCGCCGCGCTGGCCACCAACCAAGGACGCACGACGCTGGCTGGCTGGGCCGCCATGCCATTGCGTGCTCATCGCCATCGGTCGGATGGGGCATCTAGTCGCATGCCCGCCCACAAAAAAAAACCAATGCGGGAAAAAAAAGGCCAGGAAAACTGCTGTCGAATGGGAGCAGCGGTGGACGGGCCATCGCCGTGCTGGCACGTCGCACCGTGCAGTCGAGCGATGCTGTGACTGCCTGGAACGAGCCTCAACAGCCCAAACTGGGGGGCGGAGGAGAGGACGAGGAGGTGGAAATCAGATGCCCGCCCGCAAATGCCGGCGCCCAGGAGGCGGCTCGGGCCCCGGGATGACTCGGGACAGAGGGCCGCGCTGGAACCGGGCGGCTACCCTGGACCCGAGCCGTTCGGCCCACCCGCACCGCGCAAGGGAACGCCGCCACCCCTAATTCCTCCGCCCTGCCGGGGGGCGGGCGCAGGCGTTCGTCCCAGCGACCCAGGCAAGCCAGGCGAAACAAACCTTCCAGGGAACCAGGGGACGGAGCTCAGGGCCCGACGACCCACGAGGCAAAGGCGCAAACCCAAAAAATATCCGCTGTGCCGTCACCAGCAGCAGCACCTGCACCTGTGAGCCTGCCCTCCGACGGGGACTGTGGACACTTTACCTCGGTCTGCGCGCGCTCGCGCTGTGCCCAACAACCACACCCACATCCGCGACGACGAGCCGGCCCTCGGTGCCCGCGCTGCGACCTAGGCGGAAACCATGCTGCGGCCGCCGTGCAGCTCTGTTATTTCTGGGCCGCCGCCCTTGCCCAGCCGCTCTCACAGGCTCGCCGTCGTTGTCGCCCTCATGTTCGTGCCCGCCGCGCCCGCGTACACGTCGTCGTTGTCGTCTCCATTTGTCCGGCAGCTGCAGCAGCAGCAGCGTCGTCTCCTCCACGGCACCGCCCGTCGTCTGTGGTCCCTGTCGCCTTCACCCTCGTTCACCTGTCGTCGTCGCCAGGCCAATCACAGCCTCGCTGCGCGGCACTGCTGCGGCGTCGTTCCCTCGCGAGGTCTCGTGCTGCTAGCATCGGCGGCATCAGCACCAGCTCCATCTGCTACTGGCCCTTTGGGCGGGACGCTGACGAGGCCCGGCAGACGAGCGTTGCCAGGCGGCAGTAGCACGCCAGGCCGTAGCACCACCACCACCACCTGCGGCAGGAGCAGCAGCAGCAGCAGCATCCGCAGCAGCAGCAGCGCAGCAACCCCTGCCGCCCCTGTGGGTGCCAGACCCAGGCCCAGCGCCGGCGCCAGCGCCCGCACCCGCACCAGCACCACCGCCCGCGACTTCTCTGCACGCACCAGCGGCGGCGGCGCTCTCGCTGCTGCGGCGACTCCTGGGTTCCATATGGGTCTACGTGCCCCGCCCCCTCCATCCTCCTCCCACCGCATCAACACCTCGTTCGCCTCTGCTGCTGCCACCACCGCCAACCCTCTCCTCTCCTCCTCCCCTTCGCAAATCTCTTCACAGAGGACGGCCCAGATCGCCCGTCACCTTGCGTCGCCCGCGTCCACCCGCCAATTGCACTCGACCTCGTCGTCCGCCTCGTCTGCCTCGCCCACCATGGCCTCCCCTTACAACCTCCGCAAGGTGGCCGCCGCCAACACGCTCGAGCACCGCGTCTACATCGAGAAGGATGGCGTCCCCGTCTCGCCCTTCCACGATATCCCCCTCTACGCCAACCAGGAGCAGACCATCCTGAACATGGTTGTCGAGATCCCCCGGTGGACCAATGCCAAGCTCGAGGTGCGTTTTTTTGCCTGCCGTTTGACCCCTTTCCCTCTCCCGCGCCCATTGCGCTCTTTCGTCCACTCGGGCTCCCGACGGGCCAATATTCAGCGCACATTGGGCGTGGTCCTCCCTCGTATCCCCAATCGTCATACCCAAGCTTCTCGTGACCCCCACTAACACGCCTCGCGCAACGCAGATCTCCAAGGAGGAGCTCCTCAACCCCATCAAGCAGGACATCAAGAAGGGCAAGCTCCGCTACGTCCGCAACTGCTTCCCCCACAAGGGCTACCTGTGGAACTATGGTGCCTTCCCTCAGGTACGCTTTCGCTGCGTCTGTGTACGTTGACACGCAAGCATCTGACTCCGCCACAGACCTGGGAGGACCCCAACGTCGTCCACCCCGAGACCAAGGCCAAGGGCGACAACGACCCTCTCGACGTCTGCGAGATCGGTGAGCTCGTTGGCTACACCGGTCAGGTCAAGCAGGTCAAGGTCCTCGGCGTCATGGCCCTCCTCGACGAGGAGGAGACGGACTGGAAGGTCATTGTCATTGACGTGAACGACCCCCTGGCCCCCAAGCTCAACGACATTGAGGACGTTGAGCGCCACCTGCCCGGCCTCCTGCGCGCCACCAACGAGTGGTTCCGTATCTACAAGATCCCCGACGGCAAGCCCGAGAACCAGTTTGCCTTCACCGGCGAGTGCAAGAACAAGAGGTAACACATCCTTTGGTAGCGAGATTTGTCAATTAGCGACTGACAGTACTTGTAGCTACGCCATGGATGTCATTCGTGAGTGTGGCGAGGCCTGGGAGCGCCTCATCACCGGCAAGACCCCCGCCGGCGGTGTCTCCATGTAAGTCGATTCTTGACGTCAGTATGGGGGAGCGATTTCTAACAGTACCAGTGCCAACACCACCGTCTCCCGGTCCCAGGGCCGCCTGGCGCCTGAGCAGCTGCCTGCTCTGCCCCCTAACCAGGACCTTCCCCCGGAGAAGATTGACAGCTCCATCGACAAGTGGTTCTTCATCAGCGGTGCTTCGGCTTAGAGAGGTTGCTGAATCGTACAGCGAGGTGAACGAATATCATGAACGAGTAAAAGGCAGGGATGCACACATGTGCCACCAAGCATAATATACAAAAGTTCCGAGGTGTCTAAATATGGTACATGTCTTTGGACTTTTGACCGTTGTGCAATCCTGCTCCGTGAAACGCCGGCGATGCAAATGCAAACTGTCGTGGTGCGTGATTTTAGTCGGTAAGGTCGGCGACCTTTTGCAATTGGCGAGAGTGTCGGTCGACCTCTTCGACGAGGCCCTTGATGTTGATCTTGGAGCAGTTGAAGTCCATTTCCTTGCCGTCCTCTGCCGCAGGTTAGCTCTCGTCTGTGAGTATCGCAACTAGGCTCGTGACATACTGAATTTGACCTTGACGGAGCTGGGCTCGGTAGACGTCCGGGGAAGCAGGGTCGTGTGGATGGCCGTGCCGTGTGACCGGGCGTTGGGAGGCAGGAAAGTGAGGAACAGCCGGGCGGGCTTTGCACAGGCCGAGAAGGGGTTGAACTTGGCCGTGACCTCGGTCATGAACTTGGTGATCATTGCGGCGGACGGGTGCGCAGCGCGCAGGGTATCTCTGAGGAGAAGAATTGGACTCGGACGGATCGAATTCGAGATGCGCGCTCTCCTGTCGGACCTCTGGGTTTGGCTGCGAGCCGCCAGTTCGGATGGTGTCGCGATGGGAAAGATTGCAGTCACGTGCCGTCGGGTGGGCTGGTCCCTTGCAGTGGTGCTGTCTGACTGGTGGCAGCGGCCAGCGGGTGCCGGGCAGGCAGGCGGTGGGCGGGTGCCTGAGGGGACCAGCCGTGGGGGAGCTAACAAAATTATCCCACCGCGAGCGTGCGGGCAGCCCGTTTTTGCTTTCCTCTTCTCCCTCAAGCACCGCCCTCTGAACAACGCCACGCTTCCATGCTTCCAAACGGAGATGAAATCTTTCGAGGACATCTCAGGCCCCCTTTCTTTCTTCTCCTTCTCCCCCTCTGGGGGGCAGCAAGGGGGAGGGGGGAGGGGGGCCGCCCAAACCACGCATGTGAGAAATTCGGAGTAACATCTTCACCAAAGACCACACCACCCGCAGTCGTGCCCTCGCAACCGCGTGGGCAAGGACGGGGATGCGTGTCTGCCCGTGAGGGCCCGGCGTCACTCGACGCCCGCAATACTGGCATCAGAAATATCA
This sequence comes from Purpureocillium lilacinum, assembly GCF_023168085.1. NCBI lineage: Eukaryota > Fungi > Ascomycota > Sordariomycetes > Hypocreales > Ophiocordycipitaceae > Purpureocillium > Purpureocillium lilacinum. The sequence continues at coordinate 2,278,280 of NW_027072112.1, forward strand.
GGGGGCCCCGGTTCTCGAAAACCGTGGTTTTCCCCCTCTGGGAAGCCGTTGCGAAGATTGTGTGTTGACACTTGAGTGCGATGCGTGGCGTGGCCTGCGGGGCGGGGGGGTTCTGCCTCTCCCTCCCGGGCCATGATTCGATTCCGATTATTCTGCTCAGAGGGCGGTGCTTCAACCTCTTTTTTCTCTCAGGTGAGTTATCAATCTGATGAAGAAGAGGGGGCAGTGCTAATGATGCTTCTCCCATCGAGGAGAGGCTGTTGGGGAAGGGAGACGGGGCAGGGTCAGGGAGGAGTTGGCGGTGGGCATGGTGAGGAAGGGGCCAATATTGGAGTGGGAATCTGCTTGCCATAGACAATTGGAATGGTATGGGGTCGAGCTGTACCTTTTCGCTTCATGTTTGGTGTGATTGTTGAATCGTCGATATTGTGACTCAACCTCGCGACGCATTGGTGACGGAGATCAGCTCCAGGCAGCCCACAGACAGCGTCATCGCAATACACACAATTCCTCCGTGCCTCAGCGCCTTATGGATATCTACGAGGCTGCAAGTTCGCAATCACAATGCAACTACCGTGTCGCCCGGTGATGGAGATATCGAGCTGCAGTTGAGCTCGCAAGCTTTCTCTTTTTTTGTGGGTCCTACGACCACGACGTCCGCGCCCGGCCAGACGTCACCAAACCCGCTACTCTCATAACCCCCTTAGCGAAGCTGTCTCAACTGGCCACGAGGCATCGTCACGACTTCACGAACAAACAGCCACCTCGGCAACCTGCACGCATCTCTCGCCCTGGGGGTTTGCGCCCGCCCGCCCGCCCGCTTCGACTACCCGACATCTCTCCTTTGGCCGGAACAAAACACCGTCGCCGTCTCACCGCCGCAATGTCCCTGGAAGGGCTGCAGGAGCGCCTGACGGCCCTGCAAGAGACCACGTCGCAGCTGCGGGACCTCATCGAGCGGCTCGCCAACCTCAAGTTCCAGCCGGGCTCGGTCCCGCTGGGCACCGACGAGGAGGGCAGCCCGAGCGGCGAGCTCAGCGCCGAGATTGGCCAGATCCTGCGCGGCGGCCTGGAGGAGCAGGAGCTGCTGCGCGAGGAGGCCAGGTTTGCAAGGCCCGAGGGCCATGACAAGGCGCGCCTGACGGAGGGCGTGGAGAGGCTGGGCGGCGAGCTTGTGAGGTATGCGAGTTCTCTCTCTCGTGCTCCCCGGATGGTGCGCAGAGCTGGTAATGGGGACGGACGCTGACGGAGGAGTGTACTACAGCTATCGGGCGGCCTTTCGAAAGGCGCGGCTAGCAGCGAAGAAGAGCCTCGAGCAAGCCCAGCGACAGGAGCGCGCGCTCCTCATACAATCCTTTTCCGTGCCCGTCTCCGAAGCCGCCTCTCCAACAGGCACGCCATCCAGCGACGATGCCGTCCTCGGCGCTCAAGCACAGCTCCGCTCCACCCTCCGCCAACACCACCACCAGCACCACACGCAGCACCAAAAGTCGAGCCTCTCCCAGCAGGACCAGCAGACGGTCGGCGCGAGCGGCAACGTGACGGACGCGCTGCGGCGCACGCACGACCTCATCGCGGCGGAGCTGGCGCGCAGCGAGTTCGCGCACCAGACGCTCGAGGAGTCGTCGGCGGCGCTGCGCCAGCTGGGCGAGTCGTACGCCTCGCTCGAGGGCATGCTCGCGCGCTCGCGCGACCTGCTGGGCGCGCTGCTGCGCTCCCAGAAGAGCGACACGTGGTACCTCCAGACGAGCATGTACATGCTGCTGGCCACGGGCGCGTGGCTCGTCTTCCGCCGCCTGCTGTACGGACCCGCGTGGTGGCTCGTCTGGCTGCCGCTGCGGCTCGTCTTCGGCGTGGGCAGCAGGGCCGGGAGCGCCGTCATGCAGGGCAGGGGCAGCGGCGGTGCGGGCGAGTCGGGCAGGGCGCAGGTCGGGCAGCAGGACGGCCGCGAGGGGCTGCCCGTGGAGGGCTTGCCGGACGAGGACCTGCCGACGGCGAGGGTGGGACGGGACGGGGAGCGGGCCGGCGAGGAGGCGGACCCGGATTCCATGGTTGAGCAGGTGGGCAAGATTATCGACGCTGCGAACGAGGCGGACGAGCTGGGGTCCATTCCCGACGAGGAGGACCAGCCGCGGAACCCAAAGAAGCGCATGTGGGAGGAAGAGGAAGGCGACTCGCAGGTGCCGTCTCAGGGGGATGAAGCACACGTCAGAGACGAGCTATAGACCACACGACGAAATACATCACTGTGAATCCAAGTTCTCGAAAACCATGCCCGGTCTATGTTCTCGAAACCCACCCCGGTTTATTCAGCTGGGTCGTTGCTCCCAGGGCCTGGCTTGTTGAAGCCACGCACAACCACATATATAAAAGTCCCAGGCTCTCGCTTTCCCCAAGCCGAGCACACCGCACGCCTAACTAACCCCCAGGTAGTTGATATCTACACTTTTAAAGCTCCATTCATGACCTCATGCCGGCTTAGGCTTGTCTAGGAACGGTCCGGGGCGATGCGCGGAATGTCGCTGACCCAGGGGATGCCAAGCTTCCTCATCTCCACAGCCAGCTGGAAGAGATAGTCGAGGCTTTTTGGGGACACAGTCAGCGCCGGCTTCGGCAAAAGTTGCAGCTCACTGCTGTTCGGGGGGAAGCTGCGCGCGCAGTCTCTTTACTCACCTCTCGCACTGCGTCTTGGCCTTGTGAACGTTGTCGCCCCAAACGTAGACGCCATGCCGGCGCACTAGCACGGCGTACGTGTCCGGGAACTCCTCCATGGCGGCCTCGAGATACTCGGTCAGGTCCTCCTCATGCGGGGTATTCTCGATGACGGGGATGCGCAGCGTGTCGTGGTACCCGAGGTTGCCCTGCTTGGAGGGCCCCTTGCCGAAGCCCTTGATCTGCTCAATGTTGTTGATCTCAAAGACGTTTCTTCCACTGCCGCTGCCGCTGCCTTGCTGCTGCTGTTGCTCGAGGAGGAGGGTGACGAGGACGGCCCACTGCGAGTGCGTGTGGATGCAGCAGCCGGCGCCGCGGCGGGTGAAGGCGGCGAGGAAGAGGGGCGTGCACTGCGAGGGCTTGTAGCACGGCGGGGAGCGCAGGTAGGTGCGCTGCCGGAAGGTCGGGTCCTGCTGGGCGGAGAGGGAGAGGACGTAGATGTCCGTGTTCTTCATGAGCTCCTTTTGCACGCCCGAGGGGGCGATGTAGACGAGGTCACTTCATGTGCCCTGTTAGCATGGGCTCGGGATGTCCTCGACTGTTCAAGAAAGCCAGGAGCAGCAGCACGGACATCTGGGGAAGGGGGCGCGCTCACTCATCGCGGATGGAGCAGCCGCCGCCGGTGCCGGTGACCCAGCCGAGGGTCCAGAACTTGGCGCAGAGGGAGGGGATGAGGTTGGCGGGGTGCTCCGGGTCGGCGGAGGTGATGAGGCTGTCCGGGTCCGAGGCGACCACGGCGTCGGCGTCGACGCGGCGGCGCTTGTCCTGGGGCTCTTGGGTGGAGGCCATGGCTTGTCGCCCCGTGTGTCGTTTTGGACGACCGGCGGCACGAGCTCCTACGATTCTACGCGGGGAAGGAGGCGAGAGCTTGACGAGAGCGAGGTTGGGATTGAGGCAGACGTCACTGGCGGGGCAAAAAAGCTGCGACGAGGTTGAGGTGAAGTTGAATCCATGGTGGGGCTGCAACCACGCCTGCCGAGTGTGCAGCAGGGCCTGACTTACAGCGCGACACAGCAAGACGCGACGATCCAGGCTGCACAGTCAATGCTGAATCAAGCTGGTGGCGGGCGCCGGTATAGCATCACCAACACGATACTCGCTTCGTGCGTGCATCATTTCCCACACTTCTCGCAGCAGACCGCGTCTAATGCCTCACAATGCGTTTGCCCATGGTCAATGGTAGCCTCCCCCTCGACGCTTGTGTCTGCTGTTCCGAGGAGGTGACGGGAGCCGGCCGCAGCACAACGTGCGTGGAGACACAGGCCAATTGGTCGGCAATTGGTCGCCGACGCCCATCACGACGAATGGAGGAGGCGAGGCGGCACATTTCAAGGTGCTGACGGTCTGGTAATCTCGCCCACCGTCACCAGGTGACACCCGCGGCCGCCCTCGTCGTCGTGGTCGCTGCCGAGGCACTTCATTCCAGGGCCCCAGCGACTACAGCCTGGACCTGTGCCGCGTATGGTTCGGGCTGCTCGAGTGTGACGTCCAATATAACAATGACTTAATAATATTAGCATTGGCACCAGGACGCAGGCGCCCGACTCAGGTCAGCTTCCTCCGGCTGCGACCCTGGTCGTCTGCTGGCCGACGCGTCTCGAATGAATGCAGGGAGTCGGGACCGTGTCGTGCCGTGGCCGTCTTTGATCTCCGACGTGCGAACAAGTCGTCGCCGCTCAATTGGCTGCTCCTGACCGACGGTCATTGCAGAACGGTGCTTCGCGAGCAAGGGAACGGCGTCAAGGCGCCTGGGTACTTACATGACTTAACCCATGCACCCGGGCGGGTAGTGACTGGGGCGAGTTCGATCGCGGCATCGGCAACCGACTGCCAACCCAACCAGCACTGCCACGATGGCGATGGCAATTGAGGCGAGGAGGGCACGCGACCAGGTTGGAAAAGGAGGTTGCAAGTTTGCCAGGTTCTGGCGTCACCAAGTCATGACTGTGTCAAGACCAGCCTGTTGGGGGTCAGTTGGCCGGGGCCTCGCGAGCAGCGAGCAGGAGCCCGCCTCGCGGCCGCCCAATGAACCCCTGGCAAAGAACCTTGGAAGGGAGCGGGACGAGACGCGACTGCCGTGGCAGGCGGCACCTCCCAACCTGGAAGTCGCGCCTCGCATCTCGCACCTGGCACCCGGTACCTCGTATTCCTGAGCGCCCAGCAGAAAGGAGGGAGGAGCCCAGACACACACACACAGCGACTACCAGGCCAAAGTCCAGGCGTCGGTCGTGCTGTATTATGTACCATGGTAATCTATACGGAGGGAGTACCACACAGAGTGCTACCAGGCACGGCATTGACTTCGTACAAAGGTGCGCTTGTGCCCAAGTCTGTCACATCCCCCCTCTTCTGGCCCCCCTACGGACCTGGCCATATTACCCGCAAGCTTCTCCTCCTCCTCCTCATCTCCCCACCCTCACGCTCTGCGGCGCCTCATCAACGGCAGGTGGTGGTGGTGGCGGTGGTGGTGCACGCCGCGGCCCCCATGCTCCCCGTCCACGTCCCCTTGGGATCCGTGCCCGCAGCGCGCCTGCGTCTACGCCTGCGACCTCGCCTGCATGCCCGTGCTGCCTGGTCCCGCACCAGTCGACGCCTCTCGCGACCAGCTTCGCTTCGTCGCGGAATGTGCGCTGTCGCGGCAACCAGCGCCTCCCCACGCACCGGAGCCTGTCCGGCAATAAACATGAGGCAAGACGAGAATTCCTTCCCTTCCCTCAGCACCACGCTGTTTTGCTCCAGCGCCGAGGCTGAGACATTGCAATACTTAGCGCCAAGAGGCCCTGGCGAAATGATGGGTCGAACACTCTCCAGGCAGGAGAAAAAGGACGGGCAAACGCCTTGGCCCGCAGCGAGCAGCCGAGCTGGCCAGCCCTGGCAAACAGGGAAGGGGATGATGGAAAAAAAAGCAACACGACAGGGGGCGGAGGCGCAAGGGCCGGGGACGTCAGGCGCGGTGGGGACGCACCCGACAACACGAGCTTCTTCGCCGGACCTGGACGCTGATCGCACTCGACGCTTGCAATTTGCCTGCCACGACGAGCACGTCCGCCCTCCCTCTTATGTACGCCGTGTGCGAAGTGCCCGTGCTACAAAGGTCCGGACCAGGTACAAGATGTGCAAGGCCGTCGAATAGACTTTGGCCATTGTCCGCCCCTCAGCTTAGCCGCCCTCCTGGGCCAAGCCCCATGGCGGCCACAAACAGCCCATCCAAACCGCCGCCCTGGACGATGGCACGGCTAGGCGGATCGTGGCGCTCCGCGCGCAATTTCGCCTCCCCTCGGCTGCCCTGCCACTGGGCGCTTCCCCGGACGCTGCTGTTAGCTGCTCCGATCTGCATCAGTCGCGGACGTGAGACACGACGCTGCACCCTCTGCCCTGCTGTGTTGTTGTCGCTCCGAGCGATGGCACGGAGGACGTGAGGACATTCGCCGAACGGACGAGACCGCATGCGATTATGACGATTGCATTCGGACGGCCTGCGAGACAAGCAGGCCACTTGGGTCGGCTGCCATTGGGGCTCGGGCCCAATGTTTGGCTTGGCCGCTGTTGTGTTTGTGAAGCGAAAGCTCCGAAGCCGTCCTTGCCAGGCATCCAGCCGGGCCAGGTCTCCCCCCATCCTGTCCCATCCTGTCTGTCCCATGCCATGCCATGCCATGCCATGCCGGGCATGGGTGGATGGATGGGTCCCCCATCACATCGCCCCATCCCGCCCGCGGCACCCTTGCCTCGCCTTGGTTGTTGGTCAGAGCTGCGACGCCCCCCTGGCGAGCTACCGCCGCCTCATAAAGAGGCGCCAGGCCGGCGCGTCCAGCTCGTGGACCTGGTTTCCCTTTTCCTCCCTCTTCTGCAAGCTGTGACTGTCTCTCGTTACCTTTACGTTCACGTTCGCTACCGTGTCCAGTTCGTTTAAGACCCTTTTTTAATCTTGCATCAACCAAGCAGCCGCAAACATGCGTTTCGCTACCGTCATCCTCAGCGGCGCTCTCGCCCTCGTCGCCTCGGCCCAGAGCGACACCTCGGCCACCCAGCCCGCCACGCCCACGCGCACCCTCTCCCCTGCGGAATCGTCCGCCGCCGCCTGCCTCAGCGCCTGCAAGCCCGGCGATGTCGACTGCCAGTCTCACTGCATCACGGTCCCTAGCCCCGACAAGGACGCCGTCGACCGCACCACCAAGTGCGCCGCCGCCTGCGTCCAGGGCGACGGCTCCAAGGCCCAGACGGAGGCCTACGCCGCGTGCCAGCAGAAGTGCATCCGCGACAACTTCTACGAGTCGTCGGCCGGCACCCCCAAGCCCACTGGCGGCTCCGGCGGCTCTGACAACAACTCTGGCTCGTCGACCGGCTCTGATGCCTCCCAGACCTCGGGCGGCAGCGGCAGCGACTCGGCCAGTGGCACCGGCGCCACGGCCACCAAGAGCGGCGCGACTGGAACCGGCACCGCTGGCGGCAGCTCCTCTACGTCTACTGGTCTCGCGCCCATGCTGACTGCTGCCCCCGCCGCTGTCGTTGGTCTCGTCGCCGCTGTCCTCGCCCTGTAAATACCCCTGGTTTCTCTTGTTGTCCCCGCGACCGCTGGAGGGGAGGGGTGTTGAACTGGACATAATGACGGTGTTGCATTCTACTACATGTGAATATGGAGCAATCGATTCATGGACGAAGAATGGTTCGGTTTGGGTATGATGCCATGGAGTAGGGTGGAGAGACTCTGTGGGGGAGTAATAGGTACATGGAAGAAACCCTCGCAAACATTTTTCCTGATGCCCACGTTGTTGCCGTGATGGTGGTGAAGCACTGATGTCGTTGGAAGCAGTGGCTCTGAGTCTCCGACATTCCAGGTGATTCAGATGTGGCGGCGGGAACGAGTACGTTGGATTGTCGCAGGACATGATAGGCCCCTGCGCGCGGACGAACCGTAGATGTCTTGCGACGCTCTGACGCGGGATCGACCGCCTCCAGTAAAGAAAACAAAAATCAAAATCAAAATCTGGCACACGCATGAACGTCGAGGCCATGGCGTCAAGTGCACGCGATTGTGTATCGTACTCAGTAGACGGGGTTAGGGGTGGCGATGTGTTGTCACGAAGAAGCAAGTCCCGTTGCCGGGCGGCGGGAGGACAAAGAAACACTCACATCATGCGCTGTAGGAAAGAACCATTGAAACTACCTAGTAGTAATACGTACTAAAATAACGGAGCTAGCTACTTACTCAAACAAATTTAACACCGGTTCCCGCAAGACCAAATCAATCAATCAATCAATCAATCATCCATCGTACATGAAACCAAAAGGATCAATAACAACAAAACGCTGTCCAACCTTCCAAAGAAAACCCATCAAAGACGTACAAAGTACGTGCGCGCAGCAGCAGCAGCAGCAGCAGAGACGAACGACGACGACGACGCTTTATTTCTTGGCCTTGTCCTTCTTGCCGGTCAGGGCGTTGAGCGCGCTGCCGAGGCCAAGCCCGTCGAGGATCTTGTTGAGGCCCAGGCTGCCGAGCAGGCCGTCGACGAGCCCGCCGAGGCCCAGGCCGCTGAGGAGCTTGCCGACGAGGCCGAGCACGCCGTTGAGCAGCAGGCCGACGGCGGCGAGGATCTGGAAGAGCGGCTCCGAGAGCAGGCCCCAGAGGGGGTTGAGCTCCTTCTTGGCGTGGGGCATGCCGTCGATCTTGCGCTTGGCGTTGTCGATGGTCTGGGTGACGGTTCCGGTGAGCTGTGGGAGAGGAGGAGGTGCGTGTTAGCTAGGGATCTGCATGGTGTGGAGTGAGACTCGAGTTGAGCGAGCGGGTGCGTGCCGTCTGCGAACAGAGCGGCGGCAGCACGCACACGTCGTCGTCGTCGTCGACAGGATCATATCAGTGGCAAAGGGTGATGGATTGTCACGTACCTCCTTGAGCACGTCGGCCAGGTGGTGCTCCTCCGGGCTCGCGTCCTTGGTCGCCGACTTGTGCTTCGCGTTGCGCTGGATGCGGCCGTCAGGGTCCATGCCGCGGATCATGCCGTTGGTCTCGGTCAGGATCTTGGCGCCCTCCTCGATGAGGGGCTTGACCTCGCGGACCAGCTGCTCCTCGTCGAGGTCCTCCTTGTCCGTCTTCTCGGCCGTGTCGACCTTGTTGGTGATCATGGTCAGGATGGGGCGGATCTTCTCGAGCGACTGCTCGATGGCGCCGGCGAGCTGGCCCGCCAGCTTCTGGTCCTTCTCGGCCTGCTCGCGCGTCTTCTTGTCCTCCTCGGACTCGCCGGGGATGTCCTCGAGCAGCGTCACGTGACCGACCGTGTTGCCCTTGGAGTTGACCACGTCGCCGTCGTCGTCGACCTCCTTGCCCGAGCAGATGCTGACGTCGCCGCTCGTCAGCTTGCCGAGGATGTGGCCGTCGTCGTCGAGCACGTTGCCCTCGCGGTTGACCTTGCGGCCCGCCAGGGGGTCGCGCCGCTTCTCGACCTCGGGCTCCTCCCAGCGCTCCGCCTTGCCCACCACGTTGCCGTTCTTGTCGACGACGTCGCCGTCCTCGTCGACGGACCGCCCGTAGAGCGTCTTGCCGTCGCCCGACGTCAGCCGCCCGACGACCTCGCCCGACGACGTCACCACCTTGCCCTCCTTGGTGACGGTGCAGCCCTTGAGCTCGGCAAAGGGGCCGTCCTTGGAGCCCTCGCGCTCGCCCTCCTGCACCAGCTCGGCCTTGCCGATCTTGTCGCCCGACTCGCTCATGATGTTCCCCTCCTTGTCGCACATGCGGCCGACCAGCGCGGCGACGTTGCCCTCGATGACGCGCCCGAAGATGGTGCCGTTGGAGTCGACCACGTTGCCCTTCTTGTTGACGCGCTTGCCCGCCAGCGCCGAGCGGTCGACGACCTGCTCGGGCTCCTCCTCAGGCTCGTCCCACGCCTCGGCCTTGCCGACCACGTTGCCGCGGCGGTCGAGGATGTCTCCGTCCTCGTCCACCTTGCTGCCCTTGAGGCGCTTGGGGTCGCCCTCGACGACGGTGCCGACCTGGCGGCCCTCGGACATGACGCGCCCGTCGGCCTCGACGACGGCATCGGGGAAGTTTTCGAACGGGGCGAACGACTTGTTGGAGCTCTCGCGCTCGCTGTCGGGGATGGGCTCCGCCTTGCCGACAATCTTGCCGGCGTCGTTCCAGATGTTGCCCTCTTCGTCGGCCGTCTTGCCCTGCAGCTTCTTGGCGTCGCCCTCGGACAGGCGTCCGATGATGTCGCCCCTGTCGTTGACGAGGTTGCCGGCCTTGTTGACCTTGGTGCCCTTGAGGACGGAGAAGTCGATGGGCGCCTCCTCGGCGGCCTCCTCGGCCTTTTCGCCGGCCTCCTCGCCGGTCTCCTCGACCTTGTCTTGGGCGGCCTCGCCAGCCTCCTCACCTTCCTTGGTGACACCCTCGGCGGCGTCCTTGGCGTCCTGGCCATCCGGGAGGTCGTCGCCGGGTTTGTCGCCCTCGGGGACGTCTCCCGCATCCTTGCCTGCGTCCTCGGCCTTGTCTGTGATGTCCTTGCCCGCATCTTCACCCTTGTCGGTGATGTCCTTACCAGCATCCTCGGCCTTGTCTGTGATGTCCTTGCCGGCCTCTTGGGCCTCGTCTGTGGGCTCCTTGGCCTTGTCGGTCGCGTCCTCTGCAGTGTCCTTTGTCTGCTCAGCGGCGTCTTCAGTGGTAGCCTTCGTCTCCTCCGCGGTGTCCTTGGCCTGCTCGGTCTTGTCGCCTGCGGCCTTGGAGACGTCCTCGGTGGTGCCCTCGGTGGACTCGTCGATGGGCTGGGGGGCCTGCTCGGTCAGGTCATCCTGACCGACCTTCTCGGCGGGGGTATCATCTCCGTGGACAGTCTCCTTCTCCTCCTTGGTCTTTTTGCCAGCAGACTTGGCGTCAGCTGGGGGGGCCTCCTTGTCTTGGAGCTGGACGGGGGGAGGCACCTTGTCGTCGACGGACTCTGCGGTCTTGCCGGCTTCGTCCTTGACGGACTCGGTGGCCTTGCTGGCGTCGTCCTTGACGGACTCGGCCGGCGTGTCGTCGTCGCCGCCGCTTGACGGCTTCTTCGTCTCAGCATCATCACCCTTCTTGCCGGAGAGCTGATTGTACGCGTTAGCGAGGTTCCCCCCGAAGGCAAAGGCGGTCTTGAGGGGACTGCGTACACTGCTCACGGTCTGGGCGGCGCCCTTGGCCTTGCCGAGGACGTTCCAGCCGCCGGTGGTCTCCTTGGCGTCCTCGGTGGCCTGGGTGGTGTACTCGCTGTCGAGCGAGGCCTTGCCGAGGACGTCGCCCGACTCGTTGACGACATCTCCGGCGGCGGTGACGGAGCTGCCGACGAGGCTCTGCAGGTCCTTGGAGTCGGAGACCTTGCCGATGGCCTTGCCCGACTCGTCGACGATCTCACCCTTCTTGTTGACGACGCCGGCGGCGGCGGACCGGGGCACGGTCTGCGGGTCGGCGCCCGCGGCCTCGGGGGCGGCTGAGGACGGGGGGGTGGCTGTCAGAGTCTAGACTTTGCGGGATGGCCCGAGACATTGGGACGGTGAACCAAACTTACAGACTTGGGGCTGCTTCTTCTCCTCGGCCGGGGTCGGGACCTGGGTCTCGGCCTCCTTGTTCTTTGTGACTGGCATGTTTGCGGATTTCAGACTTGTGTAGAGTATGGCAATCACACTCTTCTTGCTTCGTGTAAGACTTCTTCCAGCAAGCCCGCCGCCACGCCTGCAGCTCACCGATTTTATATGTCCACATGCCGGCGCCTAGCAAACAAGTTTTTGGGCACATGGAAGGGGGGGGTCCATCCCATCCGACAGAGAGCATGTCATGGCATGGAGCACAAACGTCAGATAGCAATCTATTTTCCCTTTGCCCCAGTGGCCACGCCCGGCAGGCCGGCCGGCGTCTTCCAAGGACACGCCACACACGCTTGGGGGGCTCGGCTTGAAGCGAAGAGGATGGCATGGGGATGGTGCATGCACGCCAACGCGCGTCACTCTTTGCTGGTGCTGGTGCTGGTGCTGCCGCTGCCGCTGCCGCCACGGGGCCGATCATCGCGCGGCACGGCGGGCCATCTCACGGTGACGCAATGGCGACGGGCCATGCCACCAAGAGCAGGGAGCAAGGAGGGAAGGGAAGCACTAGCCACCTCGCTCGCCGGCTCCATCGTGATGCTGTGGCTGAGGCGTGCGCGCTCGTGGGCACGGCAAGGCAAGGCAAAGCAAAGGGCATCATCATCATCGCTGGGCTGGGGTGGTTGTCGCCATGGTGGGAAACTCTCAAACGCCGGCGCGGCGTCCAAGGAGGCGCCTTTGTGTCATACCGCAGGCGTCGTACAGGCTGACGTCCAGGCCGGGGCGGTCGATGGCGGTTGGAGGTTGGCTGCCAGAGGCCCGTTTTGGAGAACTTGGAGCCATGTGGGCGGCGGGTGCGGCGCTCCACCTTTTGCGTGACTTGCAGCTTCCTCTGTCACTCTTGCCTCTCAGCTGGCGTCTCCAGCCACAGAGATCGAGATTCGCCCAGCACCAAGCCCGATTCCTGCTGGCGGCCCCCGGCCTGTCGACGGCGCCACTTGGTGGTCAACAAACCGGTTTGCTGCTGCCGAACTTCCCCCCCTTGTTCACTCCTTGCAAGCCAGCAGCTCTCCCCCACAAGCCTCAGCCTTAGGTCAGGATCATCTCAGAAAACCTGCATGGCTGCCTTGGTGAGAGTCCCATCTGGCGTTCCATCCATCCATCCCATCTCGGCACAACTGCCACGACGAGAGCCTGATCCGCGCCCGCCATACGAGATACATGTCGCCGCTGTACTGTGGCGCAGTCGCGCTACGAAAGCTACAATGGCTGGCCGTGACAGCCACACTTGCGCCGCGGTTTTGTCGTTTGGCGATGGACCCGGGGGGGGGGGGGGCGTGGTTGCATAGGGAACACGGGCCTTTGGTGACATGCCTCGCTCCCGCGCAAACTGACACGACCGGCTAGCAAGGATAGCTGCCGCTGGGACCGCCTTCTGTCGGCAAAGGAAGGCCTGGACCGGACGCGTTGAGCTCGATGCATGCTCGATGCACGGCCTTGGTGCTACGAAGTCCTGACGCCGAGCCTTGCGCTCTGCCCCGCATAGCACATTGGTGAGGGACACCATGCGATTTCATTGAATTTTATTCATTTTTTTTTATTATTATTTTGCCCTCCTGATACACGGCTATCCGGGCGGCTGGCTCTGCGAGTCTCTGTTGAAGATGGTGGGTATCTTGATAATGAGTTGGATGCCGTCGCGCGTCGACTTGACATCCAGGTATATCTCCGACGGGCTCGGCGCGGCGGGCATCGGGCTCGGGTGGTCGCTGGCGCTGCGGTAGGGGATGTTGAACTGCGTTTCGTGATGCGTAGGATGCGCCTGGGGCGGTGGTTGCGATTGTCCCTGTGGTTGTGATTGTGATGTGGATGGCTTCTGCTGCTGCTGCTGTTCCTGGCCTCGACCCTTTTCACCGCCGCCGCCGCCACTCCTCTGCGCACCAGCGCCCGCAGCAGACGCGCCCCCGGGATTGATCCTGCCCACGACCGCGCCGCTCTCGTCGTGTATGCTGCCGTCGGCGTCGAGCGTGAGCCCGCACCCGAGCTCCTTGACGGGCGGGCGCGAGAAGTTCTCCGACACGTAGCCCGCGACGTGGCCGTCGGTGTCACGTATCCTGCCGTCGTCGTCGACGGGCCGCCCGATGAGCGACGGGAGGTCGCCCTCGGCGCGGCCCAGCACGGTGCCGTCCCAGCCCAGCACGTTGCCGAACTCGTCGACGAACTTGCCCTCGAGGCCGCGCGCGAGCACAGCGGGCGGCTCGTGCGAGGCGGACGACGGAGGGGGCGTGATGGGCTGGATTTTGGGGATGGTGATGGGCGGGTTTTCTTGGTATTCGTCGTCGTCGTCGTTTTTCGTCGTCTTCTTCTGCTCTGCATTCTCTTTGGGCTGCTGTTCCTGTTGTTGCGACTGCTGCTGCTGCTCCTCCTCCTGTCCTTGCCGCGGCTTTGGTTCCTGCTGCTCCTTGTCCTTCCTGTCACCCGATGATATTGAGGAAGGGTCTGTGCTGGTGTGGTCGCGCTCGTCATACTCGTCGCCGCCGTCGTCGTCGGAGCTCGGCTGCGACGCCGAGCGGGCGTTTTGGAACTCGCCCGACGGCGTCGGGGACGAGGACCGGGAACTCATGGCCTGTTCTTTCTCTTGCGACCCCGCGTTACGATTGAGAGTGATGTCCTTGGCGACGGGCCTTTGAGCGGACTGGGTCTTCTTCGCGACGCGTTGGAGTGATTAACGCGAAGGCAACAGCTGCAGAAGATGCTCTCAGGGTCCTCGCAGTGAGAGGGGGGAGACGCGTCTCACGGGTCGGGTTTGCGCCAGGGCTATGACGACACAGGGGAGGCGTGTGCGGATGCTGCCCCCAGTGAAATAGCACATAAATACGAATGTGCGTACAGCGTACTGTACACTTTACGGTGCCAAGGTACGCCGTGACGGTTTTGGTGGAGAAGGGAGTGGATGGCGTGGCCGCTGGTTCCCCATGGCGTTGAGCTATCGATTGACAACGCGATGAACAAAATCCCTTGACTCGCCGTTGCAATTCTGCATCTTGTTCCTCTCGCATTTCACGCTTGTGTATTAGTGCCTATAAATTGCATGCAGTCTCTGCAGCTTCGACACCCAGAATGAGGCTCCCCCGTCACCAGTCACCACTCGCACTGTCAGCGCGGCACTTCGTCGAGCGGCGCAGCGCCTTGAAGCTACCCGGTACGTACCGTGGGGAACGAGTCGTTCCTGCCCATTTGCCATGCCGTGCCATCCCAAACAATGAGGGGTGGGTGGGTGAGAGAGTGGAGGGGGTGTCCGGAGCTTTTACTCCCCTCCCCGCCCCGGGCGCCAGCCACTTAGCCAGGGGCCCTGCAACGTCGCCGTTCCCAAAGAGGAAATACGCCTGCCTCTGGTCTCCGCAACGCTACGTAACGCCTTTTTTCGATGAGCCGCGATCCGCAGGAGCAAGAAAGCGGGAAGCCAGGAAGCGGGCGGGCGGGCTAGGTACTGAGCACCTAGCACTCTGTTCTCTGCACTCTGCACTTGACTTGCGGCACAATCCGGCCGCGCGGTCCTTTGGCGGGACAGCTCTCTCTCGTGCGCGCCCGCTTATTCTCCTCCTGTACCCCGCTATATCACGGCCAGGTCTCCCGCTTCCAGAAGGTGTCAGGCTGGTGTCATCGTGATCCGTCCTCCCAAGCGGGCGCCTAACGTCAACACAACGAGATCCTCTGTGTAGATTCCAGGCCCCTTTGCACGGTTGGTTCCTACGCTACTGCTGGCGTGAGCAACTTGTGCAAGCCTCAACAGAAAAAGTAAAGGGAAAAAACGTGCGAGACACCACGCCGGCAGAGCCTGCCATGGGCCGCGAGTCGCGAGGTGCCCAAGCTCACCTTTCTCTTCAGTGGAGACGACGTTGGGGGCCCAGCCACGTCGAGGCTCTCAAAGGCTCCATCCACACCTCTCCTCCCACGTTGTGCACGTTGTCACTAGTAGACAGTGACAGGTACTAAGTCTGTGTGTCTTGCCCGCCGTCGTCTGATCCCGCTACGCTGGGGCAGGCAGGCAGCATTACTCAGACTCTCAATGTTCTCGACCGTTGCGTGGCATGACCGCTGTTTGTCATGAGGCAGCGAAGGAAGCACGACGCGGGATGCCGATTTTGACAGAAGCTGAACGCGGCACAGTACCTTTCTGCTTGGACCCATCTTCTCGATCCTTATGACGACAGTTGGGACAGTCTCCCTGCCCAATGCGTCGAGCTGACGCCACACTCGCCGCAGAAAGAAGCCACGCCCAAATCCCTGTTTATCCATCCCATACCTTACCCACACACCACCGGGGCCTTTTGCCAGAGTACCTTGGTCGTTTGTACACACACCTTTTACTCGTAATTATCCATTATACGCTGCCTAGTTCATAACCTCTTCTATTCGTACACTCCACGTGAGGTTTTCACCCTCATGAATCCTCGTCTCTGACGTATTTGCTCTCCATGCCCAGCAGCGGGCGCCGGCGGAGGAGCATGGGCTGGCACGTCTCCACCCCGTCCTCGTCCTCGTCGTCTTCCTCTGCCGCGAGCAGCTTCTGCTCTGGGTCCCAGTACACCCCCCACCTCTCCTCTTCCCCCCGCCCTTCCGCTCCTCTATCGTCGTTGTCGGCGCTCTCCTCTCTCCGGGCCACGAACCCGCCCCGCCGCCCGCGCAGCGTCAGGAACGCCTCGTCCTCGCTCCATCCCCACGGGCCGATGACGTGACCCAGCGTGTCCTTGCGGGATCCGTGCTCGAGCCTGCCCGTCTCCGCGTTGACATAGATCCAGTTGAGCATGGGCGTGTCGTCCGACGCTGTGCTGACGAGGCCCAGGTGGCCTTCGTCGCCGGGGTACTTGAAGTAGAAGCCGCAGAAGCGGTGGCCCTTGGCTGGCGCTCCCGGGAGGTCCAGCCAGGCCTGTGGTTTTTTTCCCGAGTCAGACACCGTCCCCCGCTGCACACACCGGGGAGGGACACACCCCATGGCACTCACCTTTCCGTCTTTGAGGACGCAGAATCCCGTTTCCTTCCATTTGCCCTGTGTGCTGTCGTCGTCTTCGTCCCGCGCCAGCATGGCCGTCAGGTTGAACTTTTCCTGCTCCTTGGACGAGGCATTCTGCTTCTTCTGCGCGCTGATTGCCTCGGCGACCCCCGTAATCGTCGGGATGGACGTGATGGTGAGCAGCCCGATGACCATGATGCCGGGTGCTGTCTGTTTCTGGCGTGCAATAGGTGTTTCCAAGGTGAATGGCAGCGCTCTCTTGCCTTGGTGTAAGGGTGAAGCGGCAGTCTTGCCAGTATGACGTCTTCTTTTGAGATGTCGAAGCCTTGTAATAATCCCTGCTACGCAGACGCCCCCCCGGTGTCGCGTCCCCGTCATGTGTGGAGAGAGGCTTGTCAGTGTCAAGCCTTCTTGCCTTGCTTGGCCCACACAATGCCTCGCCGGAGAACAGGCCTCTCCAGCTTCCCACCCACCATTACCTGCCGACATATCCTCACGTACCCACAGTCTGTCACTTCGCTGTCGCCCTAGTTGTCACTCGCTGCCTTGGCCGGGGGACTGGAGTGCATGTCGGTGACTTGGAGGGGCTGCGGTAGAAGCCGATCATATCGGTCGATGGGCTGGCCGGGGGGGCGCCTGCGAAGCACCTTGCGTCATATGGCGTTGCTATTCCCATCACCCCGTGTGGCCGTGGCTGAACCCCAGTTTCCAACTCGGAGCGCCGGCCGCAAAACAGGTTGCGCGTGCATGTCGGCTATTCATCCAAGGACGGGAGTCATGCACACCAGGACGTCCACTTTCGTCACTGGGTTATGACATCAGAACGGGCCAGCCTCCTCGTAAAGGGGTCTGGAACGACATGATCAAAAAAGGGTCCTTTGCAACCCCTTCGGAAGATATAAGAGCTCTCCCATCCGTCATTTCACTCAAGTGTCTTTTCGTATCAAGTCAACCCCAAAGACCTCGAACATGGCACCACCAAACGTGAGTTGCACACCCGGCTCGCCATCCTCCTGGATGAGACCAGCCTTAGTCCAGAGTGAGCCGAAGCTAAAACTACATGCCATAGGAGGATCAAAAGGACGAGGAGCGCAAGCCCCTCAACAACGAGGGAGGCGACGACTCCGAGTTTGAGGACGCCGAGGGCGAGGGCGGCAACGATGACGGCCCCGAGCTGAGCCACGGCACCACCGAGGAGGAGGAGCCGGAGCAGCCCCCGACCCCCAAGAAGAAGCCGGCGCGGCAGGCCACCAAGACGGCGCAGAAGAAGAAGCCCCGGAAGCAGATGAACGACCCGTGGGCCGACGAGGACGTCGACAACAAGCAGATGGCGCGCCAGCAGCCGCAGCAGCAGTACCAGCAGCAGCCGCAGCAGCAGCAGATGCAGCAGATGCCGCCTCAGATGATGATGAACGCCCAGAAGGACGAGAAGAAGAACCCGCTGAAGCTGCGCCTCGACCTCAACCTCGACGTCGAGATTGAGCTGCGAGCCAAGATCCACGGCGACGTTACCCTGGCCCTCCTGTTCGTCTACCTTGACCCCTTCTTGTGGCGTGCTAAAGAACTGACTTTTTTTGCTTAACAGTGACATGGGCTAAAGTGACATGTGAGAAAGCGTGGGCGTTTTTGACGGATATTTCTTTACGATTGTTTGGATTTTTGTTCCCTCAAGGCATGAGATTATGAGCTTGAAAGAGGCGGTTCGATGACTGAAAGACACTGTACTTTTACGCATGGCTGCGATCTGTACGCCGAGACCGAGGAGTGTTCTTCTTCGGGCCGGTTAATGACAGAGCGTGCGCCGCATGAATTCAGAGATTGACCGAGCATGAGCGTTGCGCGATATGTGGCATGATGCAGTGAACATACGTCGTTGTAGCGATTGTCGTGAAGCTTGCAGAGCGTTGGCTGTGCCATGTTTCGAGTCGAGTTTCGACCTACACTTATACTCACAACATACTGTAGGAGCTGTTCAGCAGAACTCCCACATTCGACATGCGTCACATCGACTCAGCACTCAGGTCTCGGTGCAGTTGCCGGTGTGCCTAAACATGGTAGCAGAGGCCACGAGGCTGCAAGCGCCATTGGGCCACGTCGGAAGCGCGCCTGTGCCTGCATGACGGGAGCTGGGATCTCGTGGCGGCACGTGCGGTAGTAAATGCGGCTTGAGTGCTTGCACAAAGTGCTGGACAGACACGACCATGGGTGAGTGGCCCAAATTTGGATCGATGAATGAAGGGGGGGCTCGACAATGCGACAATGGCTTGCATGCAAACAGGTGGCCGGCCCGTGCCCTCGGCGGAGAGAGGCAGCTCCGGCGCGCCGATGCGTCGGGTTGGTCGCACAAATGAGGCAAAAGGGCGATGAAGAGCAGAAGTGGTTGTTTGAGGAAACGTGTCCGTTTGTTTGCGCGCCAACCAAGGATGACGGGGATGAGCAGCACGCTGGTGCTCGATGACGAGGGAGGCAGGTGGGACTGACTGATGGGCCTCGTCAACGAAGCCAGGTACTTTGTAACTTAACTTGTTGCCCTGAGTTTGTTGCAATGGTGGCATCTTTTCCCTCGGCGCAACCGGAGCGATTCTACGGGACTGCGGTGAGCGGGGACGGCACTGAGCTCCGTGACCAGGGTGCTCAAACCTGGCAGTACAAGTACAGGTAGCAAATACTGCCAGTATCGCCGCAGTCCTCATAACTATTTAGCATGGAAAAGTATGAACACGTGGGCGCCTAATAATAAGACGAGCCATGGCCAGTGGATCAATTGTCGACGCTTGGGGCGCTGGCTCGCTCGTCAGTGCAGGCGTCGCTGTGCTGCAGGTACAACCTAACCCGTAGGTACAACACGTCCCCGGACACGACGACGATGGAAGTGAGGGCCCACGGATCCTCTCGTGGGCCGCAATCAACCAGCGCACAGTATGGCAATTACTGTACGGTGCTTTGCCGCAAGTTAGGTAGAAGCTTGTCTCTGACCCTGGAGCGCCAACTGGGTACGGTGTACGGAGTATTATCGCGATCCGCAGCCCGTGGTCGAGCGAGTTTGCGCCTCATGGAGCCAAGGCCAAGGCTTATAGTGGCAGCAATGAACCGCCGCACATCAATTGACGAGTCGGTTCCGCCGCGGTCCAATCTGCCTTTTTGTATCGGCAGCAAGATTGCACTCTGCGCGATGCCATCTCGTCAATTGAGAGCTCGGATGTCTCTGAACAGTACAGTATAGCGCCGCACAGTACAGACTGTCCTGTTGGCTGCCCCGGCTTCTCGACCCTTCCATCAAGCCATTTGCGACCCGTGGACGCCTACACTGTGTCCGCTGACCTCACCAAAGCCCACCGTCCACCACATTTCCGGCGTGCGCCTACGGGAAGCATCCAACCCAACCTGTACTGCATTGCGCTGGAACTCGCTGCAGCAGCTTCAAGGTTGGTTCCTGCCTGCCTCCCGGGACCCGCTGTGCTGCCTCTAGTCTAGCGCCTGTCCTGAGCTCAACGTGCTCGCAGGGCCACCTGGAGCTCACGGGCGAGTGTCATAGGCTGGAGGCCCTCCCGTCCACCCCCAGCACTCTCTCTCATTGCGGCGCCCCCAACCTAACAGATCGTGAGCCAGCAGCACCTCTCAGCAAACTGAAAGCAACCTAGGTGCTCCCAGGTGGTTCATGTCCCACCCGAGGCGCTGTCCGCCGCCCCCGCACTGGCGCCACAGAAGGCTGTCGCGCCCCCCAATTTTTTTTGGAGACGGGGGACCCTGAGCTCCATCGCCTGTTGCCGCGGCGGGTTTCCCAACTACGTGTCCTCAAGCTGGAGCTCCCGGCCGCGATTTTAAACTTCTCCACCTCGCTCGCGACGACTGCCTCTCTTCCCTCCGCAACCTCACTCGTGGCCGTGGATTTCCATCATCCCCCTTGAGCGCTGGGACAAGTCGCCTCTCCATCTTCTTTCCTTCTGCCGACTCTCATTTGCCTGAGCACCCTGCGCTGCGCGCCTCGTCCTCACAATGAAGTTCAACTCCGTTGCCGCTGCCGTCTCGGCCGCCCTCCTCGCCGGCACCGCACATGCCGACGACACCAAGCCCGCCGCCGACGACGCGGCCTCGTCGTCGACTGCCGCTTCTGTGCCCCCTCTGCCCACCTTCACTGTGAGTCTCTCCCGTGCAATTGACTCGCCTGCGCACCGTGCTCCCCCTTCCCCAAGCTCGCCGTCGCAGAGGCGTCCCGCGTATGGCCACTGGCTTTGCTGACACGGACCGCACGTAGCCTACCACCCTCAAGGCCCCCTTCCTGGAGCAGTTCACCGAGGGCTGGGACAAGCGATGGAAGCCGTCCCACGCCAAGAAGGACATGACCGGCTCCGACAAGGACGCTGAGGAGTGGGCGTACGTCGGCGAGTGGGCCGTCGAGGAGCCCTACCAGTACAAGGGCATGGAGGGCGACAAGGGCCTTGTTGTCAAGAACCCGGCTGCCCACCACGCCATCTCGGCCAAGTTCCCCAAGAAGATTGACAACAAGGGCAAGACCCTCGTTGTTCAGTACGAGGTCAAGCTTCAGAGTAAGCCAATTGTGTCCCCCGCTTGACTTGCCTCGGCTTTGCTCACACCGTCCGTCTCCAGAGGGCCTCGAGTGCGGTGGCGCCTACATGAAGCTGCTCCGCGACAACAAGGCTCTCCACCAGGAAGAGTTTGCCAACACGACGCCCTACGTCATCATGTTCGGCCCTGACAAGTGCGGCCACACCAACAAGGTCCACTTCATCTTCAACCACAAGAACCCCAAGACGGGCAAGTACGAGGAGAAGCACCTCGCCACTCCTCCTACGGCCAAGATCGTCAAGACGACCGAGCTCTACACTCTGATCGTCCACCCCAACAACACCTACGCCATCCGACAGAATGGCGAGGAGGTCAAGGCCGGCTCCCTCCTCGAGGACTTCAGCCCCGCGGTCAACCCCCCCTCCGAGATTGACGACCCCAAGGACACCAAGCCCGAGGACTGGGTTGACCAGGCCCGCATCGCTGACCCCGAGGCCAAGAAGCCCGAGGACTGGGATGAGGACGCCCCCTTCGAGATTGTGGACGAGGAGGCCACCATGCCCGAGGACTGGCTGGTCGACGAGCCCAACACCGTTGCCGACCCCGAGGCTAAGAAGCCCGAGGACTGGGACGATGAGGAGGACGGCGACTGGATCGCGCCCACTGTCCCCAACCCCAAGTGTGCCGATGTCTCTGGCTGTGGCCCCTGGACCAAGCCCATGAAGAAGAACCCCGACTACAAGGGCAAGTGGACTGCGCCCTACATTGACAACCCGGCCTATAAGGGTCCCTGGGCTCCCCGCAAGATCAAGAACCCCGAGTTCTTCGAGGACAAGCACCCCGCCAACTTTGAGGCCATGGGCGCTGTAAGTCAAAACCAAATCCGACCGTCCTGGCAGCCGCTGACGTGAACCCGCTTGCAGATTGGCTTTGAGATCTGGACCATGCAGAATGACATCCTCTTCGACAACATCTACGTCGGCCACTCGATCGCCGACGCCGAGAAGCTGGCTGAGGAGTCGTTCAAGCTCAAGCACCCCGTCGAGCAGGCCCTGGCCGAGGCCGACAAGCCCAAGCCCGAGGAGAAGCCCAAGTCTCCCTCTGACCTCAAGTTCGCCGACGACCCCGTCCTGTACATCAAGGAGAAGCTCGACCTGTTCCTCACCATTGCCAAGAAGGACCCCATCGAGGCCATCAAGTTCGTCCCTGAGGCGGCTGGCGGCATCGCTGCCGTTGTTGTGACTATCATCGCCGTCATTGTCGGCCTCGTCAGCGCTGGCTCCTCGCCCGCCGTCCAGAAGGCCGCAACCGACGCCAAGGACAAGGCCAAGGAGGTCAAGGACAAGGCTGCCACTGCGGCGGCCACGGGCGCCGAGAAGGCCAAGGGAGAGGCCACCAAGCGCAGCACCCGTAGCCAGTCGTAGGCGGGATGTCGTGGACGAGATGGTCGTTGGCGCGACGAAGCCGACAAGAGGGTGCGAGTCAAGGATGTGCAAAAAAGCATGGACACAATGATGCGCAGTAGTAGCAGTCGTTTAATCTACGGCACGTGTTGGAACAAACCTTGGCGCGCCGGCGGAGCTCCCCGGCGGGAAAGGGAATGGGATTGATGACAGCATGGCGTAATTGTATTTTGGGCAACTTGGCTTTTGACGCAGGCCGCGGCACTCGGAGACGTTGGCATGTACTCGTAGAAGAGCAGTGCAGTGGTAGTCGAGAGGCAATGCAAGACAGTATGCTCCATGACGGCGATGATTGGGCAATTGGGATGATGCGATGTCGGGCGCGGGCACCAACTTCCTATACGGCAAGGGACCAAGGGACCAAGCGGACGCCGTCGGGCGATGCGAGACCTATACGGCAGGGGATCAAAGATAGCAAGGTCTAATGGTTATGTAAACGGGGCCGGGTTCGGAGGCGAATCTGACGGGCGCGCGCAGCGGGTGTGCACCATTCGTGCACCATGGGTGCACCATGTGGTGCTCGGCAGCTCGTCGGAAATGGCGGCATGCAGCGGCATCGGCTTAACGGCGCCCGCGGGGAGGGAGAGGGGAGGGCGCGCGCGCTGGGGGAAGTCCGGGCGGGCGTTCTGCAGCCTGCAGGTGCGCTGCGCTGTGGGACAGGGCCAGTGCGTGCGGGCGCCTCCAGGGCTGGCTGGGTAGGTGGCCGGGCGTGTCTGAGGTTCCCCGTGTCCCCCAAGCGCAGCCCACCCCCACACCGACCGGCGGGCCCCCCAGGTGAGGTGAGGGTCCGGCGGTGGCTTCCAGGATCCATCCAGGCCCAGACAGGGAGCTCAGGTTGCCCCGGCCGGCTGGTGTTGCTGCCCCTCTCCCGCATCCCGCCCATAGCCGACGGCCGTCCTTTAAAAGAACAACCGAGCTGGGAGGCGAATTCTCGGGTCCGAGGAGACATCACGGTGCCGGCAGGATTGTCTGTTTTCGTCTGCAGACAGCATCGTCAAGTACGTCAAAAAGCATTTCCCAGCTGGCCTCTTGATCTCCTGATTCCCGCCCTCCGGTCGCCATGCGTCGGCTCATATCGCGAAGCGTCACCGCCAGTGCCAGCGCCAGCCGCTCGCCCGCGACGTCGGCCGCTCCTCGCTCGTCCCTCGCCGCTGCCTCGTCGTCGTCTACCCTCAAGATGGCCTCGCACTCCTCCGTCGCCGCGAGGCGGATACACGCCACCGCCCAGCAGCTCAAGCCCGCGGGCGCGGCCCTGGCCTCGACGGCCACGAGCTACCCGACGACGCACGAAAAGATCGCCACCGTCGAGGACACGCCCTACTTCGTCGATAACAAGTTCGTCCAGTCCAAGACGGACAAGTTCATCGACCTGCCCGACCCGGCCACCAACAACCTCGTCACCCGCGTCCCGCAGATGACCGACGCGGAGATGAAGGCCGCCGTCGCCAGCGCCGAGAAGGCCTTTGAGTCGTGGCGCAACACCACCGTCCTCGCCCGCCAGCAGATCATGTTCCGCTTCGTCCAGCTGATCCGCGAGAACTGGGACCGCCTGGCCGCCAGCATCACCCTCGAGCAGGGCAAGACCTTTGCCGACGCAAAGGGCGATGTTCTGCGCGGCCTGCAGGTCGCCGAGGCTGCCATCGGCGCTCCGGAGCTGCTCAAGGGCGAGGTCCTCGAGGTGGCCAAGGACATGGAGACGCGCACCTACCGCGAGCCGCTCGGTGTCGTTGCCGCCATCTGCCCCTTCAGTAAGTCTATCTGATGAAACGGCAGGAAAACCCCCAATGTGCTCCGCGCCGTCGTGTGGGTGACGATAGCCGCTGACAAGACCGTGACTGTAGACTTCCCCGCCATGATTCCCCTCTGGTGCATCCCCATCGCCACTATCACGGGCAACACCCTCATCCTCAAGCCTTCGGAGCGTGACCCCGGCGCTGCCATGATCCTGGCCGAGCTCGTGCAAAAGGCGGGCTTCCCTGAGGGCGTCGTCAACGTCATCCATGGCGCGCACCGCACCGTCGACTTCATCCTCGACGAGCCGGCCATCAAGGCCATCAGCTTCGTCGGTGGCAACAAGGCCGGCGAGTACATCTTTAGCCGCGGGTCGGCCAACGGCAAGCGCGTGCAGGCCAACCTGGGCGCCAAGAACCACGCCGCCGTCCTGCCCGACTGCAACAAGAACCACTTCATCAACAGCGTCGTCGGCGCCGCCTTTGGTGCCGCCGGCCAGCGCTGCATGGCCCTGAGCACGCTCGTCATGGTCGGCGAGACCAAGGAGTGGCTGTCCGAGGTGGCCGAGCGGGCGCGCAGCCTGCGCGTCGACGGCGGCTTCGAGGAGGGCGCCGACCTGGGCCCCGTCATCTCCCCCCACAGCAAGGAGCGCATCGAGAGCCTCATCGCCAGCGCCGAGAAGGAGGGCGCGACGGTGCTGCTCGACGGCCGCGGCTACAAGCCCGAGAAGTACCCCAACGGCAACTTCATCGGCCCGACCATAATCTCCAACGTGACGCCCGACATGACGTGCTACAAGGAGGAGATCTTCGGCCCCGTCCTCGTGTGCCTCAACGTCGACACCATCGACGACGCCATCGAGCTCATCAACAAGAACGAGTACGGCAACGGCGTCGCCATCTTCACGCGCTCCGGCCCCACGGCCGAGACGTTCCGCCGCAACATCCAGGCCGGCCAGGTCGGCATCAACGTGCCCATCCCCGTGCCGCTGCCCATGTTCTCCTTCACGGGCAACAAGAAGAGCATCGCCGGCGGCGGTGCCAACACCTTCTACGGCAAGCCGGGCATCAACTTCTACACGCAGCTCAAGACGGTGACGGCCCTGTGGCAGAGCGCCGACGCCGTGGCCAAGAAGGCGTCTGTCCACATGCCCACGCTGCAATAGAAGGTCTCGCTTATGAAGTTTTTGGGAGTGCTGCTGAGAGTAATTGCTGATTCAAAGGGGCTCTGTCGTTTGTTGGGTCGTGTGCGTATAGGCGGCAGGGATTACAAAAGACAGCTAGCTAGCTAGCTAGCCGAGGCAGAATGAGTCGGGAAAAAATGTCAAGATATTGCTACAAACAAGGTTAAGGATTCCTTGCCATGTCACATAAAAGGGGTGGTGATGATGCTCTCGTGATTATTTATCTGGCCTTCGGTGTGGTCTCGTACCTCTCGTACCGTCACCCAGACGGTGCCTTCCTCGGGACCTGTTTTTCACCAGCGCTGACAAAACATCAACTCAGAATCAATTGCAACGTCAGATGTATCAATTGACTTCCTACAATGCAAAGAAACACAAGACGCATTCGCCAGACGCCAAAGCACTCGAGCTCAGACACTTGCCAAGAGCCCCTCCGTGACGACTAGAAAATCGGAAACAATTTCCACTCCGCGTTCCCCAACTGCGCCGGATCCAGCCAAGGGTCCTGCAGCAACATCCTCGCCGTCGCTCTGTCCTCGGGTTCCCAGCGCATCATCCTAGCAATGAAGACCAGAAAGTCGGACTCCTCGCCCTCGAGACATTCCGGCACTTCGTCGAGGATCGCGCGCCACTTGGTCACGATGAAGGTGTGTTTCCAGCGGCCGGACCCCGAGAACGAATAGTAGAAGGGCCCGTCGAAGTAGTCCCGCACCGTCAGGCACCGCTTGCCCGTGACTGGATGTGCCAGCGCCTCGGAGAACTGCTGCGATGCGAGGGCTTCGGACCGCGAGATGAGCGAGTCGGGCGCCGGGCCGAGAATCTCCGTCATTTGGACGAGATGCGTTGCTGCGGAATAGCAGCCCCCTGGAGCACCATTTGGCTTGGGTACGATGACGTTGAACAGGTCGGTGTCTGCAAAGATGTCCCAGATCTGGCATGGTCAGTCCGGAAATGCCAACTCAAGACGACTCGCAACGGGAACGGATTGGGAGGTTTACCACGACGGCCAGGTTCCATATGTCGGCGCTGCATGACCAGCCAGCGCCCAAAATCACCTCCGGTGCGCGGTACACTGTTGGCTGAATTGGCATGGTCATGGTGGTCCCCGGCTGGAGGATGTACGAGAGGCCAAAGTCGGATATCTTGGCCACCATATTGCCCACCAGCGGCTCGCTCGGGTTGCCCATGGAACGAAATGACCTGTACACGGTGTGATCAGAATATACCTTGCGCGGCAGAGGTTGACCTTGCACTGCCTCGGCAAACTGCTCGAACACGCTGACATCCTCACAGGTCAGGAGGATGTTGTCGGCCTTGATGTCTTTGTAAGGTCAGCTCTCAGCCCTGCCAGAGGAACTGGACTAAAAGACTCACCAGTGTGTACGATCCTGCACTCGCTGTGCAGATAATCGAGACCCGCAAGAACCTGCCTCAATATGCTCTTCATCAGCTTCACATTTGTCGCGTGGAGACTCGTACTGTTGGCCTCGCCAAGGCGTCTTCGGAAAGTCACGAGCGGCTCCCGCATCGGCTCCATGACCAGGCACAAATGCCTGGACCTGTTGAGTTGCTCGACCGCGAAAACGGCGAGGCCGGCCACGACATGTTGTGCTCCGGGGTGCTTGTTGCCATGCTTCCCTTTGTACATGTGTTTGAGTACGTTGATTTCCTTCGTGGCGGTCTGCGCAGCGTGGCCGTTGTTGTATATCTTGACGGCGCGAAACTCTGGGCGTTTTGGAGCCTGCCTTCATGAGATGTAAGCTCATTTCAGTCCAAAGTGTCACAGAGACAGGTAGGAAAGTTACAAGTCCGTCTCCTCAGCTAGCCAGACAGTCGACGTCTGGCCCCAGCCCATCTTTGCGATCAGCTTGTACTTGCCTCCCAGCATCTCCCCTGGATTGGGGTGGTAGAAATGCTGCCACTTGTACCGAGAATTGCCCTCCTCGTCTACCCGCTGATCGGCGGGTATGATGCGATCGCCTCCAGCGACTTCAGACTCGGAGCAACTGCAGCCGCCGCCGCCGCCATTAAAGCTGTGGTGTCTCGTCCCCCCACAGAGCAAACCTGTTATTCCTTTAACGGGACAGCCCATTGAGATGTGACAGATTTGGTGAAGGAAGTCGAGTCGAGGCGATTGGCCGAGACACATACAGATCTAATCCAGACCGGTGAGCGTCTAGAAGACAAAAGTGTAGGGAGAGGGCAAACATCACCCAGGGTCACTTATATACGGCAGCCTTTGCCGTACGCATGATGACCGAACATCAGGTCAGTAGCAGTTCATCCTGCGATGTAGTCAAGGACTTACTGAACCTCGACAGGATTGTATGCTCAGGCGAGTTATGCACAGACGAAACAAAGGCGCCGGAGAAGTCTTGCGATAGAACTTTGGCCTGTTCCTGCGCGCGCGGTCAACGAACAACGGCCCTCGAGCGCGACTCGACGAACAAAGACGTGTGCGCAGCCCGTTCGCCTCACTCACCCGCGTGTGATTGTCACAGCTCTCTTCCGATTCGTACGTTTGGATTGGGACCGCACTGGTAATGCCTTGGAGGTGCATAGGTAGTGTCTGCGCTGTGTGTGGCCAAAGGTCATCAAACCTCAGGAGTGCATATCTGGTCGAGCCCTGTTACCCACCACAGTAGGGCAGCGCGGTGTGCGTTTGCAACACCACAGCCATGAACACGCCAGCTGGCTGTCAGTTCGGGCACGCTGATTCACGGCCGACTGAACAAGCCAACCTCGGCGGCGGTCGCTACAGCTACAAGCAACGGCGCCCGGCTGCCTGGGCACTGAACAGGGCCGCCAGCTGGCAGCTCGCCCGCTGCTGGCCAGCCTAATGTTATGATAATTCTTCGTGCTTCTGAACAGGTCTGTGTTTGCAACCTCTACCAAACACCACCTCCTCTCTTCCCTCTCCCCCCTCAGCTGCATCACCAACAGACAACACATCAAGACACGACGAGCTCATCGCAGAGGCACCGCCATCATGAAGAATATGCTCATGACGCTCCCTTGGGACGTCTTCACCGAGGTCATCCTCAACGTCGCCCCGTACGACACGCTCCGAGTTCGTTGCGTTTGCCGCGCCCTCAAGAATGTCTTGGACAGCAGCGACGTCGCGATTCGGCTCGTCAGATACCACTTCCCTCGCGCTCGAGAGAGCCGCTTTCTCCGAACCCTCGTCGAAAAAGGCGACAGAACGAACATCTTGGGCATCGACTGGGCGTACGTCTTCCGCCGGCTCGTTCGTCGCTACTATCACATCGGCAACGCCAAATTCTGGCGGCAGTACTCAGTACCCATGGTGCGTCGCGGTGCAAACATGATGCCGTTTTTCCCCATGAATCGTGGGCTTTCCTACAAGAACATCCACCGAGTTGTCCACTATGCCGATCCGCTGTGGTCGTTTGACCCTGAGCCTGGCCTGCTGGTCTACCCAGGACCGCCGGTCCCAGACAACTACGGTATTTCTCAGTGGTACATGCTCGATATTTATACCGGCATAACCGCTCAGATTCCTTTCGACTCGGGCGGCCGCGTTGTACGCCGCGTCCGGCTCAGCCATGGAGTTCTCATCTTTGAGTGGTGCCGGCAGCTGTCTCCATCGCAATATGTTCATGCCGGCACAAGCCACGACATCAGACTGCACTGCGCCACGGCCATGGACGTCGTCCGCTCCGTACCTTGGAACGGCGTCTATACTGAGCATGTTGGAGGCCAGAATGCTCGCTTCCCCTGGCGCTTCGACTTCCGAGGAGAGTGGCGGATCGAGTGGCTCAACCCGCGACCGGACAGCGAGTGCGACCGCATGTTTTCCGATCACAATGCCACGCACTACATCGCCTACATCCTGAAAACCCGCGGCCCGAATAGAATCCGGAACTGGGAGGCAGTCAAGTTGTGGGACATTCGCCCGGAGGCTATGGTAGCGGCCAGTGCCGCTGACAAGGAACCGGGATACAATCTGGTGAATGCGAGATGCCCTTTGGTGCGGGAACTCACAGCTAACGACTTGCGGTTTTACTTTGGTCGACAGGGCGCTTCTCCAGACTTCATGAGCATTCGGCTCGACGACCGCACCTGGGACGAGCAGACGCGGTCTGTGTGCGGCCAGTTCTACATCACCGAGGAGATTCATCCCTGGATGAACGGACCCCATCGGTCCACGGCGCCAACCCGCGTTCATGGGCTGTTCGTCACTGGCATGCCTCTGACCGGCATCGGACCGGAGTGGTACTTGTGCTGCGGCGACCCCAACTTTGCTTCGGCTCCCGGCGGCGGTCACGATATCGCCCACGGCCTCTGCCAGACTGGCCCGCATACGCGCCAGCTCCCTGAGCCGGAGCCGCAGCCTGACGCAGACGCGGGCTCCAGCCTGTGGGACATTCTCGGCAGCGACTCGGATAGCGAAGTCGACCACGGCGACGACGTGAGCGCTCCACGCCGAACCAGGCCCAACGCCCGCAACCCTCCCACCCATGCTAATGCCCAACAGGATGGCACTGGATCGGCAGGCTCCGGCTGCTACGAGTATGTGTTTCGTCCACTGACGGCGCGACAAGTGCGCCGGCTGCGCGGCGAACACGAGCCCACCGACGACGAGCTCATGGAGCGCGACCTCGCCGAGACGTGGCCCGGCCGCCCCCCCTGCTGGCGACACGACGAGTACCCGCGCTTCAACCTGGCTCAGGTCTTTGACGCCGCCGCCGGCGTCCGCATCATCGCCCAGTCCGACATCCACCTCGCCCCGTACTCGAGGTCCGCGAAGCCGATCCTCCGCGTCGAGAGCGACGTCGAGGCCGCCTACTCGGCCGCCGGATACAAGGACAACCGCGACGAGGGCCAGTCCTGGGAGTTTCACGAGTCCATGTGGTCCCAGCTAATGTGCCGCCACATCATTCTCGGCGACGAGCGCTGGATCGTGGGCGAGGCCCCGGACAACAAAGCCCTGACCATTGGCATCTTTTGAGAGACCCCTTTCCCTTTTCCGTCTTTCCTATTGTCTTTCCTATTCTCTCTTTTTTTCCTTTCCTTGTCTTTTCCTTGTCTTTGCTTGTTCTCAAATGTCACGCCGAGAATGTGTGGCCTTCCAACGCCAGACTTTGTGAGAGGACGAATGGAACGGAACCGGAGGACGTTTGATTTTGCGACGACGATGAACTGTATCGAGGATCCATTGGGCGAGAATGGACTTGCCTGAGGGAAAACGACTGGGCGAGAAGCACTTGCCTATCTGAACGACCGGGCGATACGAAACTTGCAAAACGACACTGCGAGACAAGGAATCGCAGAAAAGCCTGGTACAGATGAGATTTGCTCATCGGAACGGCTGGGCGACAAGAACTTGCAAAACCGACTGTGCGAAAAGGAACTGCACATTTGGAACGACTTGGCGACAGACAGGTGATTGCCCCGCAGAACAAACAACTGGGTGTGAAAAGAACAAAAAAAGGGCAGAACGACTGCGAGAGGATGGATCGCGAAACGACTGTGTGCAAAGGGAAAGGGGATCGCACATTGGAGACAGCTGGGCGTGAAGGAATTGCAAGGTGCCTGGGCGAGAACGCGATTCCGGGACGACAGCGAGAGAATGGATTTGCAACACGAACTGCGAATAGTATGGGTTTGCAAAACCCTCTGCGAAAGCATGGATTGCAGAACGAACTGCACGAAAAGGACCTGCCCATTGGAGGAGCGGCTTGGGCCAGAGGGACTTGTCTTGCAGAACGGCTGCACGAGAGAGTGGATTGCGGAACGAACGGTTGGGAAGGAAAGGGATTGCACACTCGACACACGGCTGGCGGGCACTGGGCGAGAACTACTTGACCGACCGGCGCAAACAGCCCCCTGTGTGAGCAAGCACCCGAGTACACCCAGGGATGCAGGGATGGGCAACGTGCTGAAACCTTGAAGAATCGAGCTGCCCCCATCGGGGGTTACTATGTAGAACAATCACACTGTCTTTTAAAAAACCCATGACTTTGGCATTTGCTACGAGTGTGCGGCGTGATAGTGTACAGATCCCGGACAGAGCAGGCTCGTCGTCCCTTACCGCTGCTACGCACCAGAGAAAATCAAAAAAACTCCTTTCAGAGATGACCAGCCCTTGCTTGGAACAACAACCAAAAACACACATTGACGCCATGTTTCGCAGAGACAGGACTTATTCTACACACACGGCCGCGGACAGATGCACCTCTCCTTCATCGAGACGTATACTCATGACCCCCATCGGTCCTACATTAGTTCGCCGTCGCCGGCAGCTGCATAAACCCAGAGTAGTAGTCGTCGAGCCACCTCGCGGCGTCGACACCCGCGTCGTCCACGGCCGTGTCCCACCGGTTGACGGACCCGACGTAGCCGTCCGGCCGCACGTTGAGGATGGCCACCTCGCCCGGCTCGAGGCGTCCCAGCCACTTGTCCGTACATTGCTGCCCTCTCGTATCCTGCTCCGGGACGTTGTCGAGGTAGATGGTCCAGCGGCTGTCTTGCAGCAGGGCGGGAAGGTCGGAAATCTCAAACTCGGTCTTGGCCATCGTTGCTGTTGCACAGTCAGTATACGATCCAAACATGATCCAAGGACGGGTGGGCGGCATACTTATGAGAGCAAAGGTGAATAGGTGGCTGACGGCGGTGTACCGCTCCGGTCTGAGATAGACGTCCTCCGGCGAGCCCAACCTCGGCTGCTCTGCGTACGAGACGCTGGCAGCTGCGGAGAGCTGGCTCACAAACGACTTGCTCTCTGCAATGGCGCGGCAGAAAGTGGTCAAGAAGGGAGCCGCTTGCTGTACATCCCACGTTAGGATGAAGATTCGGAACTGGCCGAGCATGGGGATGTCGAGCTGCACATCGACCGGGTTGGAGTCGATATAGCGGGACACCTTGCCTGGGGGCAAGAGGCATCCCGGCCTTGCGTCGCCCATGCCAAAGGGGATTTCTGTCACATCCTTGTTGATGGAGCTGCCGCTGTATTCTGCGCCAATCCCCGAGATGAAGCGTACGTTGGCCTTGAAGTTCTTGGCCAGGGCGACGGCATCTCCTCCCGCCAGCTGGTTTGCGTGCTCGTAATCGAAGTTGGCGAGGTCCAGGGCAATCTTCCGGCGCTCCTCCTCGTAGCTCTCCAGCAGCGTGGGCTTTGCCAGACCGCGAACAGCCAGGTTCAGCTTCCACGACAAGTTCCACGAATCGTGCATGGACGTGTTCATGCCCTGCGCCGCCTTCGGAGAGTGGGTGTGACTGGCGTCACCAGACAGGAAAACCCGCGTTTGGCCATCACAAAAGCGACTCGCCACCCGCTGGCCAACTTGGTACCGCCCAAACCACTCGATGTACTTCCAGTCGACGTTGTAGGGCGCCATGATCTTACGCGCCTGCTCCATGACGAAGGTCTGGCCGAGGCGGCGTCGATCGGTTCCCACGCAAGACTTGAGCTCAATATAGAAACGAGTCATGTTTCGTTCGCGAGGGATGAGAAGGATAGACCCATGCTCTTCTGAGTAAACGAGCGTCTTCGACCAGATGTCGGGGAAGTCGGTGATGAGTTCGCCATCAAGAACACCCCAGATGGCGGGTTGAGACATGCCGATAGCTTCGACATCGGGTATGCTCTTGCGGACTTTGGAGTGAGCTCCATCGCCTGCGCATAGTGTTAGCTCAACGCGTCATGCACGAAGGGGGCCGTCGAATACGCACAGCCAACCAGATACTGAGTTAGAAGAGTGCGCTTATCGTGTGTGACGTTTGTCCGGCAGTTTACTTGCAGCTGTCCGTTCTTGCCGGCGGGGAAGTCGTAGGAGTCGAAGGCCATGTTCCTGCGAACCTCCTTGCCCCGCTTTCGCATGTCGTCGATGAAGAGACCCTCGACAATGCCCTGGTGAACCAGGAGGATGTAAGGGTCCAAGACATCGATTACGGGTGGGTAGTGAACCTCGCGCCCCAGCCGATGAAGCGGCTCCTCCGCGGTGCTGCGCCAGAAGGAGATGTCGAAGACGCGGACGCCACGCTGGAGCAGGGCATCGGACAGGCGCAGCTGTCGGAATGTCTCAATCGTCTTTGGCTGAAGGCCATCAGCCCTGCGAGGGTGCGCATTCAGTCAGCGCCAGATCTAAGCAGAAGGTCGTACAAGCGACGGAAGCGAGGGGTAACATTTACCTTCCAACCGGGGTCTGATCGGCCCTGTCATCGATGACCTCGACGGCAACGCCATACCTGGCCAGGGTGGCGCCCAGCATCAGTCCCGCGGGACCTGCTCCGACGACACAGACCTGGCATTCCGTCGGAGGCTCGGGAAAGCTCCGCAGCAGCGTCAGGTCGGCGACGGCATCCTGCTCCTCGTCCTCGTTCACGGGGGCCAGCTGGTGCTCGACATCAACAGCTGGGTTTTGGGGCGCGTTCGGGGGGCTGCCGTTGAGTATGCCAGGCGCCATGTCTCAGACGACAAGCCGGGTATGGCGCGGGGAAGAGGCGAATTGTGCGGAATTGTTTCGACGCGATCAAGTGGCAGAGATCAGGCCGCCGCGGGTTACTATACGTCAGACGGCCCGGTACCCGCGATATGGGCTGAGGAGTGGGCTGCTGGGGGGAGGGCCGTCAAGGTCGTGACCTCGAATTGGCTCGCAGGGCAAAGGCAGGGACGGAAGGGCCCTGCGGCGGTGAATGAGTATAAAAGGAAGCGTGAGAAGTGACGAGAAGTTGGGTTTGCGATCCTGGCTGACAAGGCTCTCAGCCCCGGCGCAACCTGGCAGGGCAGGACACCAGCGGACGGCGCAAACAGTGGTCCCGGGACAGCTGACGGCGAGCTGGATACGTCGGTATGTCGTCGTCGGGACGTCGGCAAGCGGGCGAGGGGAAAAGTCAATATTTCTAGAACCGTGGCTGGATCCGCTGGCGAGAAAGCAGAAGCGGCAGTGGCAGCGGTGCTCCACGAGGCGTTCTCGGATGCGACGAGATAGTAGTAGGTATACAACGCACTCGGGCGTGCAAAATGGCAGGTTTGGATCTATCCGGCAGCAGGACGGACTCGCGTGACACAAGACGTGTTGCAGATTTAGGCCGAGCCGGGTCGTCTGGATCAGATATATCGGGAGGGAGGCGGGCGGAAAGGCTTGCGTGCTGGTGTGTTGGTGGCAGCGACTCGCTCGAGGTGGCGGCGGATGGGGTACGAGTATACGGGCGGACAGCCGTCGAGAATTATCAATCGTTCGACTGGGCAGCGACCAAGACGCGGCTAGTCAAATCGAGGGCCTGCAGGAGTCAGGACGTCCCAGACTGAGGTGCCAGCTGGTCGGTCGGCTGGTTGTGTCAGGCCCTTCGCGGCCAGGGCAGGCAGGCAGGCAGGCAGGCAGGCAGGCAGGGCAGGGCAGGGCAGGGCAGGGCAGTTCCAGGCTGGCCAGCCGCCTCTGCCGTCCACTCTTTCGGAGCACAATTCTCTCCGACCCGTCGCCGACTGACGGACTGACTGGCGATTCTCATACGGCGACGGCTGGGCAGGACACCACTGACGGCCCAGTTGCGTCTGTAAGTTCACTGGGTCGATGCCTCGCTCAACTCGCCGCTCGGCCAAAAGTACAAGTACGGGGCCACCCACCCGGCCGTGCAAGGCCGCCGCAGACGCCCTGGCAGGCGCGCGCTGCGCTAATACCAACCCCAGGTAAGGTACCTACGGCACTGCAGGCCGCTCGCCGCTGCAGGGCAGGCGCAGGCGGCGAGCACGGCGTGGACGGCGCAGACGCAAGCCGCGCTCGCCCAACGGGATGGAGGATTGGGGCCGCCGCGTGGAGCGCCCAGCTGCCCGCGCCGGAAAAGTGGCATGACCTCCATTACGTGCTGGCAGGTCCGATGGACTTGTGAGGCCAAAATGGGCTGATTTGGCTCGCAGCGCCTGGAACCAGGGTCTCGGGGCCCGCTGCGCCCCGGTGATTGGCCGCATCTGAGATCTCGGGTGAAGAAGTGGTGCCACTTTCGGCCTGCTCCTGCTGCGCGGCGGACGCAGGCGCGGTACTCGCGGGCGGCGCCAGGTACTCGTACCGCTACATGCAGCCGCCGTCCCCAGAGCCCGGTGCGGTTTTCGCCCCTCCATTGGTACAGTACAGCGCCGGTACTGCAATTACTCGGGCCCCTCAGTCCCGTCCAAAGGGCCCACCCGCCACCGACCTTTACTCCCGGCTTCTTCCTCCGCCTCCAGTTGGCACGGCCGGCTCATCGGCCTGCCACGGCGCACCAACCCGCAGCGACAGCCGCCCGCGGGCTTGTCGTCCAGCTGCCCGTCCTTAGGTGCCCACGACGACGGGAGGGGAGACGCAAACACGGCCCGGAGCCACCGGACGGCCATTCGCGCTTCTCACCCATAGTTCGTGCCAGCACTGCTGATAACCTTGGCCATTGGTATTCCGTACGTAGGCGTTCGTCACGGACCAACAACTGCCTTTCCAGCCAGTCCGTTTCTCATACCGACAAGGCGGTCTGACCGGCTTCTCGAACCGCAATCCAGTGTTGGCGCGCCCGCTACCGGCACATACTCACGCGCCTTAGCTGCCGCCACAATGAATAGCTAGTGTCGATCCTCGACACTTTTCGACCTCATTGCCCGCTTGGCACCCCTCACCCGCCTCGCGCTTCATCCTCATCATGCCAGATGCGACACGCGCGTCAACCAACCGCCGCGGACAGCGCCCGGAACATGCCAGCTTGGCCAGCCATCCAGCCCATCAGTCGAGCAAGACATTTTGGCGGCGTCAGACCCTGCCAAGCTGCTTGCCGCCTGCGCCGGCTCACCCCCTGACTCCCGTCGCTGTCAGCTATTGACGCAGCCATCAGCCCATACCAGAGCTTTTGGGGCCATGCGCTCGTCCCATACTTGAACTCGACAGCTCCGGCGCTCGGAGACTGCCTTTCGTGGCTCATGCACTCGGGGACGAGACCTCAAAGCAATGACGCGCATGTGAAACATCAGATGCAGGGCTCATCCAACCCTGCAACATAAACTCCGCAGCCTCACCGGACTCCACGGATTGTTCACGTTGCCGGACTTTCCACACCCTCAAGTGAGGGTGGCATTACTGTACAAGCCTCCGCTCCTGCGAGCAGTACTCTGTGAATGTTGTCGGGCTACCGACGGTTATGGAAAATCCGAATTCTCCGTCTTTGGCACTACGGGAGCATCGTGCTGGCTGAGCTAGCAGCGCTACATTATCTTCACAAACAGTACACATGCATGACCCGCAAGCCGAACTACTTGAATCTACGTCGAATCCATGCCATTGGTGATTTGGAGGAGGCCGAGGAATATAGCCAGTCAAGACATGGCCCACGCCAGGCTTCACGGTCACTGTACGGGCGTTTCGCCCAAGAGTGTCCACAACCTCAACTTCGAGAGATGAATCCGAAGCAGGCGCTCACTCTTATATAAGAAGCTCCTCCTTCTCACCTCCCCCCGCAACAGTGACGCCTCGCGAATGTCAGCTAAAGATGAGATCGAGTCCCTGATTCACTGTGAGGCTTGTTGACGTCTATTGTTCCCCCCAGTTTTCTATGCGCCGCATCGTGAAACTGCATCGCAGAGTACCAAACATTGTATCCACGGAGACCACGGCTGGCTTGTGGTTATTGATGAAGGTTATCTTGAAGAGTCAGCTGTAGGTGCACGATCTCGGGTCGGTTGACTCATCGGGAGCTCTCATCATCACACAATGTCGTTAGGACCCGTGTGCAAAAGGATGTTGGTTTTTCACTGGCTTAGACTTCTTGCTTATAACCTGTTCTTGTATACCTCCGAAGCCACTGGCAGCTGTAGGCTGTGGCAGCTGAAGCTTCTTCTTGCAACAAGTAACAGCGGGCCTCTGGCATCGCGTCACCAGGCCCCTGTTCCCGAGACCCGTTCCAAGCTCTATGCGTATTGTCCTTACCCGCTCATCCGCAATACCCGGGCCGGCCAACGCCGTTAAATACGCACACTAGCCCTGGACAGCAATGGCCATATCCCTTTTGAGCTCTGTAATCGCACTGCTCCTGTTTGTGTCTACACCGGTCTTAGGAATGCAAGACCTTGTCGTTGCCGTTTACGCCGGCTGTCACCCCAGCCCTGGGCACTGACCCGCCTCATGGCTGGCCCCAACATGGTCACAACTTGAATAGAGCAGTTCTAGTTCATCGTGTGTGAAAGTGCACTGCTTGCCCCAAGTACACCAGACGTTTTGATCAAGCATGGCCGAACTTTTCTCGCCTTCTTGTGCCCAAAATGCTTGAAAAAGGCGTCTTTGTCTTTAGTGTTCCCATACTTGCAACCGATCTCTGTGTTGCAATACATTCGCCATCTCCATCGGCTGGTAGTCATCTATCCCTCCTCAGCCGCTGCCACAGTCAAAACCATCGTCCTTCTCCTTCTTTGAGGGGGTCGTTACTTTCCTCTATTCCGCCTTGAGGTAGTTCCGCGACTCTATTAAAAGTTTGTAGCCCGAGTGAGCAACGTGGACTCTCCAGTTCTTTGGCAAGTCTTCTTTGACCTAGCGAATACTATGTCTTCGATCCGTTGATTCGGCGACGTTCAGCCTCAATTCTCTTCCAAAGCCATCACGCAAGGCTCGTCCTTGGTGCGTCTACTTGAGCCACTGCCACCTCTCATCCCCGCTGTTGGCAGCCAGAGATATTGGTGTACATCCTTCCCAATCTGGAGCCTTTCTGTCGGCACCATGGTCCAGTAGCAGTTTTGCCAGCTCAACATGTCCATTTTTAATGGCGGTGTGTAGTGGCGTTCCCACTCCACGGAGGGAGATGGCATTGACATCAGCTCCATGTTCGATTATCAGCATCTTGGCAACGTCCGTACGTCCATATCGGACGGCCACATTCAGTGGATTCCCACCTTCGGTCTCATCGACGCCATTGATCTTGGCGCCGTTTTCGATGAGCACCCTTGCGACGTCGTTATGCCCGTTCTTGATGGCTTCGCTCAGCGGATTCGAACCAAACACGAAACCAGTGAAGTTGACATCAGCGCCGAGGTTGATCAGCAACTTGACAATGTCAGTATGGCCCTGCTGCGCCGCGGCCTTCAGGGGCGCTATTCTTTCGTTCACATTGGCCCCTCGTTCGATCAATAGCTCCACGATATCCATGTGTCCAAAGTACGTCGCCATGAAAAGCGGCGTCTGCAGGAGTACGGAGGTGGCCTGAGGGTTGGCCCCATTGTCGAGAAGCAGTTTCGTAATGCCAAGAAATCCTCCCGCCGACGCCCCAAAAAGGGGGGAAGATTTATCCAAAAGACGTCCAGCTTCGATGGAAGCACCATTCTCGAGTAACAACTTTACAGCCTCTTGATGGCCTCTGCTAGAGGCAATAAAGAGAGCTGTGCAGTTGTCCTCGGTAGCCGACGTTCGAGCATCCGCCCCGGCCCCGAGTAGGAGCTTGAGAACCTCGACATGTCCAAACTGAGATGCAACATACACCGGCGTGAATCCGCCGTTGTTGCTGGCCCCCGGATTAGCCCCAGTCTCCAGCAGCATCCGGACTACACCTGAATGCCCGCTCCAGGAAGCTTGCAGGATAGGCGTATCGCCATTGGTGGCCTTGGCTTCAGCGTCTGCTCCCACCCGAAGAAGCAACCTGACCACGTCGACATGTCCGTTTGCGGATGCCAGATGCAGGGGCGTCAAGTTCGTCTCATCAGCAGCTCGGGGGTCTGCACCAGCCGCTAATAGCACTCTGGCCACTTCCGAATATCCACCTGCACATGCTTCTGAGAATGGCGTATGCCCGAACTTATTGGCAACGCAAGGGTCTGCCCATACCCCCAGTAACAGCTTCACGATCGGGAGATTCCCTCTCTTAGCCGCCAGAAGCAATGCGGTCATCCCATTTCCATTGGCGGCTCGATGGTCTGACCCAGAGTCCAGCAATGCCTTGGCTACCGCGGGAAATTCTTTTCCAGACGACATAATCAAGGGTGTGTTGCCATACTTATCAGCTGCTCGAGGGTTGGCCCCAGCCTCCAGTAATACTTTGACCACCTCGATTTTGCCCTCTTCGGATGCACCAAACAAGGCACTCCTTCCATGATCATTGACGGTAGCAACGTTAGCGCCATTCTGGAGAAGTAGTTGCACTGTCTCAACTTCCCCAAGCGATGATGCTGCAAAAAGGGGCGCGATATGCCGCTCCTCAGCAGGTTGAGTGCGGGCTCCATGATCTATCAAGACTTGGACAACATTCAGCTGACCACGGGAAGCAGCTAATGCCAATGCCGAGAGATTCTGTTGATCGACGGCGTGGAAATCTGCGCCCTTCTCAATGAGAAGGGCTACAATGCCAGAATGCCCCTCCATAGCTGCGAGATGAATCGGAGCTTTTTTGTCGACTAGTAGGGCATCTAGTTCGGCTCCACAATTGACGAGCTGCTTGACTATATCAAGATGCCCTTCAGCCGCTGCGGCATGTAGTGGCGTCCAACAATTTCGATCTTTAACCTGGATGTCGGCCCCTCGCTCAATGAGAAGTGCAACAACCTCGGTGTGTCCTCTGAAGGCTGCCTTTCGAATAGGACTGAACAAGTCATCCGTAGTTCGCGCCCGCACATCGGCGCCCATGTCGAGAAGGTACTTGACCACCTCAATACGCCCTTCTTGAGCGGCCATCATGAGTGGCGTCAGTCCAATAGGTCCAGGAGGCCCATCTGCGCAGTTTGCGATCGACTGGTCCGTGGCGGTCTTGTCGTTACGATACGCTGCCGTGCTAGGGCTGTTCGATTGATGACAACTTTGCTCCTCGCATAGCTCGACGAGGAACTTGACCACATCGGCATGTCCATTGGCAGCTGCGACATGGAGCGGCTGCATGACTGGGTGTGATCCGCCGCCCGCGGGCTTCCAGGCGTTTGCTCCACTGTTAATCAATATTCTCAAGACATCAAGATGCCCATTCTGTGACGCCGCATAAGCAGCAGAGATTCCATGTTCCCCGAGAGCGTTGACATCGGCCCCGTGTTCGACGAGAAGTTCAACAGCTCCCGCATGCCCTCCGGCGGAGGCGGTCAAGATGGGCAAGGTAAATGAATCGTCCGCGACCAGTCCTGCGGCGCCGGAACCTCGGCTTAGAAGTTGCCTTAGGGTGTTGACGTCCCCTTCTGCCGAAGCTTTCTGTATTGGCGTGGAAGTTGTCATGTCTGGATCTGGCTCATTCTAATTTGGGTGGTTGGAAACCGAAGCTAATAATTGGCGTGAATCAAGGACTTACTTGTGTAGACAAGCTCTGGGCTGACAGCTCGTCGTGAGCTTTGGTCATGATCAAGAAGAAAGCGCGGCTACAATGGTAGGAAAGGTACGATGCTATCCGCACTCCGTCACACTTGGGGTCTTTCTTATACCCAGAGCATGACAAGGGTATTTAGGCAACGATCAAGACCTGTGCCGCGATGATGACCCTTATTTTGATCGGTCCGTTGAAAGACGAACACAGCGAGAGGTAACCGTGCCCCACCGACCGCCAGGCTCCAGTCCCTCGGGCCACCGTTTGTTTTGGTTCTTGTCGCTTGCTGGTTCTGTCAGCACGGGCTGACGACGGTCCGTATGAATCCTGGTTCCCCCAAGATATCTGGAGCGTCGTGGGCGGGTGGCGGGCACCGTCATGAGTTTGTCCGAAATTATCGTCGCGTGAATTCCAGTCCACCCGAAATCGGCAAGCGTGAGCAACGCATAGAGGTTACGTCGATCCAAGCGGACAAGAAGAATCATCCAGGACGGCTCTGCAAGTGAGCTGCAATAGCGGAGTGTCTCTGCACGTCGAGCATTAGAGCTCATGAACCTAGGGAGATCTTGCCCGACTGCGCCAGCAAATGGTGTCGCCGACTAGATAGTGATTGAAATGCGCCCGACGGAGTGATTGACCCACCCGCCCTACGTATCTGAGTTTTAGAGAGCGCTTTCAGTGCTTTGGTGCTTTCAATCAAGGACCTACTGTTCAATAATAAGACAATGGCACATGGGGCAGCGTACAGTACGCAGATCATCCTTCGTAGCGCAGTATATATATATATTTATACAGAGATGTACTGGTACGGGACGCGCGGATGCATGGATACACGCGTCAGGATCCGGCAGCTGCCCAGAATGACCTTGTCATGGCAAACAACATGCCACAACCGGCGAGGCACCCTAGCTCGGACAGCTCTCCGTGAGGGGTCTCTACACCGTACACGTCGTATTGGAAACGGGCGTGTTGACCAGAACTTGTCGCTTGAGGCGATGCTTGAGAAGCCAACAAGAGCGATTGTAGGTCGTCTTAATCCATTTGGCTGGAGTGCTCACGGCGCAAAGCGGCTCGACCCTCCCTGACAAGCTCATGCCAAGCAGCTCTCTTGGGCCTTTTTGACCATGGAGTTGTTGGATCTGCAGCAATCGGTTCACTCCCGAGACTCAAGACGTAGCCCGAGGGTATATGAACGGCGTAGGCATTGCCCATGTAGTCGACCCTCAGGGGTCGATGCACTCGGGCAGCGCAACAACGTGAGATATCACGGTTCAACACGATATTTCGTGTGGACCTCCGGAGCGCAGACCGACGCACTAACTCGCCACGTCAGATTGCGCCCAGGGATAGCCCATGCGTGCGGGTATGCCGGACCTGATAAGGATGGACGACGAGCGCCAGACCACCGCACATGCGAGGATTGCGTGGACATGGCCCACTCTGTCGTCGCAGCCGTGCCCCCTGAATTCGAACTCCCTGCTCATGTCTGCTCAGATGGGCAGTAGACTACCGCATTGACTGCGAATACGACCGATTGTGTCGTTGCGGCCGACCTATCTCGACCAGCTCAGGGTTAGAAGAAGAAACATCTTGAGACATGCTCGTCCCGTCGCATTATTCGGCAACTGCCTTAGCTAGCCTGGTAACGAACGCTGGTACATGAAACGTCAATCGCTCTAACAACGGCTGGCCAGACTCTTGTCGACTGTCGGCATCACTGTACAAACACCCACCTGGTAACAAGCAAAGCATCCTTTCACACAGCCTACTCGTGTTGTGATCACTCCCCGGAGACCAGCACGGTACTCTCGCTCGTGTCGTGCCCCTGGCTGCTCTCCTTGCCCTCGAACGGCGCCGAAACGTCGCTCACCACCTGTCTGCCGCTCCAGTTGGCCATGCTGCCTTGGGCTCTCGCCCTGGCGCGGTGCTGGTACCAGTCTGGGTAGGCGCGGAGCGCCGAGAGCGACCCTCCAAACTCCGGGAGGATGACGTTGCCGCTGCGGCCGGTTAGGACCTGACGGACCACGGCCTCGGCGATGGAGTCGGGCTCCAGCTGCGGCAGGAGGAAGCCGGCACCCTGGCGGAAGCCCTTGAAGAGGGCGGTGCGGGTGTGGCCCGGGTGTACGGAGACGGTGCGGACGCGGGGCGCGTTGTAGCGCGTGGTGAGCTCGGCCGTGAGGCCCTCGTGGAAGGCCAGAGCGGCGGCCTTGGAGGCGCCATAGTCGATCATGTTGGGGATGGTGATCCAGGAGGCAAAGGATGAAACGGTAACGACCATGCCGTGGTTGCGAGCGACCATGTTGGGGAGGAAGGCCTTGGTGATCCAGTAGTGAGCGAGGGTGTTGACGTCAAACGTGAAGCGCACATCGCTGGGCTCGGCGTCGAGAAGGGTCTTGCCACGCGCGACACCGGCATTGTTGATGATGACGGTGGGGTGGCCGACCTGGGCGCGGATGCGGTCGGCGACGGCATTGACGCTCTCAGGAGAGCGGATGTCACACTGGAAGTGATGCACTCTGCTGGCTGCGGGAGGGTCAGCAATGAACCGTTCCAGACAATCCCCTGTTCAACGCAGTGACATACAAGTAGTAAAGGACATGGGCTGAATGTCCAGCACCACGACGGTGATGCCCTTCTCCTCCAAGAAGCGCACCATGGACCCGCCAATGCCCGCCGCGCCGCCCGTCACGAGGACGATCTCGCGGGACCAGACGTAGCGGTCATCGGTCCAGTTGTTGCGGACGCGGTCCGACAGCCAGGCGCTCACTCGGCGGGCCAGCGCCCAGTACAGGAGCAGGCGCAGGCGACGGGCGGCGGTCGGGTGCAGGATGGACAGGTCCTGCCCGCGCTTGGTGTAGCGGGCGAGCAGGACGAGGGGCAGCAGCAGGGCCGGGTTGAGGGCCGTGCGGCGGACGAGCTTGAGGACGACGTCGGCGCAGAAGCCCTCGCGCGGGAGGAAGCCGTTGTGCATGGGCATCGTGGCGTGTCGTGTCGTGGGCGGTTGCGGTTGCAGCCGATGCCTGCGTCACTATCGTGAGGAGGTGTCTGGGGGTGACAGGTCGCGGACACACGTCGTTGCGTCCGTCAGGGCAGCGAGCCAACACTGCCTTGTAGAGCAGCTATCGGCTATTAAGTATATGAGGGGAGCTGCGCGTCAGGAGAAAGTGTTTCGACGGCGCAGATCTGGCCCGGCGGCCGAGCGAAACCACCCCCTCAGGATCAGGTCAGTCTCCCCTCTGTCTGGGCGCGCGGCGC
Source organism: Purpureocillium lilacinum (assembly GCF_023168085.1). Classification (NCBI taxonomy): domain Eukaryota; kingdom Fungi; phylum Ascomycota; class Sordariomycetes; order Hypocreales; family Ophiocordycipitaceae; genus Purpureocillium; species Purpureocillium lilacinum. Next base: position 2,321,946 of record NW_027072112.1, read on the forward strand.
GTCCAGCACACCACCCGCCGCCGCCATCTGCATCCAGGCTATTGTCCAGGATGGTGTGTGTGTGCGTGTCGAGCGAGCCGAGGTCGAGCTACCCCAAGGTGCGCCAGGCGTGCGGGGAAGCTGGCCCAGGGCGCCAGAACGTTGCTCCGCGGCCCCGGGCACGCGCCAGAAATCCGGGGTAAACTGCCAGAATCGGCCTGTTTTCTCCCTGTGGCGGCGGCGCGCCCGCCCGCAGCACACACGGCACGGACTTGGGCAGCACCCCGAGCCGTGACGTGACAGCTGGGGGGCAGCTTGTGGGACTATTGGCCGTGAGTGAGGGCGTTGTGGTTTCTAAGTTGAAGCTATCGTGGGACCTGGTTTGGGTTAGTGGAGAGCAAGAGTTTGGAATTCTTCGGGGGAGTGCAGGCTGATGAGAGCACGGCAACTTCCCTCCCCTTTCGCGTGAGCGGCGCAGCAGCACAGCCGGAACCTTTTGTCGTGGAACATACGCGTGCTCTTGGAGCGGCGCGACCATATGCTCACTCGAACGGGGCTGCCCTCTTTGTCTCGTCCGCATACTTGAAGCATGACGAAAAGAGTGCAGTCGCTGCTCTTCCCTGATAATCACAAGCCGATCCGGCCGCAGACGAGGTTCCACGATCAGTGCTGCTGCACGGCATCGAATCTGGAGTCGCACAGCATTTGGCCGTGATTGACGGGACGCACGCCGTGTGAGCGGCACACGCCGAGAGCGCCTTCCAGCGCTGGGCCAGTTCGCCGTAACGGGTGCTGTAGCCGCCCCCTCACGGCGGATCGAGCCACTGTAATCGGAAAACACAAACTTCCAGGTTCCGTCCAGCTGAGGTAGTGCCGGCCAAGCAAGCACTAATCTCAGCTACAGGTGCCGTCCTTGGGCGGGCAAGGCGTTGGGCGGTCCCAGTATGTGTCAAATGTATGCACGGCGGCAGACGCACCAGACCGCCCCTGATGGACCGACCCACGGCGAAGAGTAACTCGGCGAGCGAATGCGGCATAGCACCGTCTTCCATTTCTTATTCCCAGGTGTCTGCGGCGGGTCGGCCGGCGAGCCGGAGGTAGCACAGGGCGGGCGGGGGGTGACACGGACGGCGCTCCGGGGCGCCGGTCAAGTCAAGTCGCACGCGACGCCAGCGCTAAGTTAGGCGTTTGACGGCCCACGGGCCCCTCCGAAGCTCGAGTGGGCCGTCTCCCCAACTTCAATTCTTCAACCCACGGCCCTGATCCATTCTTAAGAAGAACCATCTCCGCACAATCTCGTACGGCTTGTGGTTTCTCCGACCTGGTTACGCTCTCATCAGCCCATCGCCAATTGAGACACAACATCCCGTCAGCGTACCAGGTGAACCGGGGCATCTCACGATCTCGGGCACACCACGATGAAGGCCGCCGGGCTCGCTGCTCCCCTCCGCCGGAGCGGGCTCAGCGCCGCGTCAACCCGCTGCCGACTCCTCTCTAGCCAGCTCATCACTCCAGCGATCGCCTCCCATGGTCTTCAGTCGCGTTGTCAACGGCGCACAGTGGCCTCTACGCCGCAAAACTCGGCTGCTCTGCGGGACATCCTCCGCGTCTCGGACGAGGTTGCCGATGCCGTCCGGCTAAACAAGCCCGTCGTTGCTCTCGAGTCTACCATTTACACCCACGGCGCGCTGGGCAAGGATCTCGCTCGTGAGCATGACGACCTTGTTCGCAGCCACGGCGGCATCCCCGCCATTATTGCCATTGTTGACGGTGTTCCCACTGTCGGCGCCTCGACCCAGGACATTGTCCGCATGATCGAGGACAAGGACACAACTAAGGTTTCGAGAAGAGACATCTCTTACCTGGTGGGCATGGTGAGACGCACAATCGTCGTTCGCGTTGGATGGCCATGCTGACAAGACATCCAGGGCCTTGCCGGCCGCAAGATTCACGGCGGCACAACCATATCCGGCACCATGCTTCTCGCCAGACTAGCTGGCATTCGCGTCTTCGGCACTGGTGGCCTCGGAGGCGTTCACCGCGGCGGGGAGAGCTCCATGGATGTGTCCGCCGATCTCACCGAGCTGGGCCGCACCCGGGTCGCCGTCATCAGCAGCGGCTGCAAGGGTTTCCTCGACATCCCCCGCACTCTCGAGTATCTCGAGACGCAGGGCTGCCTCGTATCAACTTTCGCCGACGGCCGCACCGGGAAGATCGACTTCCCTGCCTTTTGGGCGCGCGACAGCGGCACCAAGAGCCCGTCCGTCGTCTACACCGAAAAGGAGGCCGCCGCCATGATCCTCGCCCAGGAGCGCCTCGGCATCGAGTCGGGCATGCTCTTCGCCAACCCCATCCCTGAAGAGTTTGGCGTCCCATCAGCAGACATGAGCGCCGCGATCGAGCTGGCCGTGCGCGAAGCGGTGGAAAAGGGTTTCACGGGCAGCAAGAACACGCCGTACGTGCTGCAGCGGTTGAAGGAGATTACGGGCGAAAAGGCCGTCGTTGCAAACAAGGCTCTGGTGACGTCCAACATCATCCGGGCGACCAACGTCTCCGTCGAGCTGTCCCGAATGTTGACGTCGGGTGCCGGGCCGGTGATGAGCTCGTAAGTGCCAGCTTCGACTCGTCATCGCGCAAGAGGCTTTTTGGGTTCTAATGCATGGTTATATAGCGTAAATGTACCTTTTGTGAAGGCTAAAGAGCCCGCGGTCAGTGGCGCGCCTGTGGTGACACCCAAGGCGGATATTCTCGTAGCCGGAGCTGTGGCCGTCGATTTGAGCTGTGACTTCAAGAGCGCCAGGGCTGGTGAGACGGCGCCGCAACCGCATACGTCGAACCCAGCCCAGATCAGTCAGTCCATCGGCGGTGTCGGCCACAATGTCGCCCTCGCGGCCCATCTGGCGAGCAAGCAGGCCCGAGTGCAGTTCTGCAGCATGGTCGGCGACGACGTGGCTGGGTCCACGGTGCTCACATCCCTGGAGGCTGCCGGCCTCGGGGGTGCCTTTGTCCGCAAGTTGGACCAGCAGTCACATCCCGGAAGCCGTACCGCGCAGTATGTTGCAGTGAACGATGGGAGCAAGAATCTGGTCATGGCCATGGCAGACATGGGCATCTTTACGCAGCACGCTTCCGAAGAACTCCGAGAGTCCGCCGTGGCAGCCACGTCTCCCAAGTGGACAGTCGTCGACGGCAACTGGGCCGCAAAGGACATCAAGGCTTGGGTCAAAACCGCTAAAGACCACAACTCCAAAGTCGCCTTTGAGCCCGTCTCGGTCGAAAAGTCAAAGGGCCTGTTTGGTCCTCAGCGACGGGTGCCCAAGCTGGGCGTCTTTCCCAGTGCCAGCGTGGACCTCGCCTCACCAAACATCTACGAACTGTCGGCCATGTACACAGCGGCAAAGGAGAACGGCTACCTCGAGCTGGGGCAATGGTTCGACGTCATCGACGCCTTCGGCATGACCGGCGCCCGGGACCGGTTCGTGCGCCTCACGTCCCCTGCACTCACCGACGCTGGCGTCCCCGTGCAATGCGTCAACCTGCTCCCCTACATACCCACCCTCATCACAAAACTCGGCGCCGACGGAGCCATGCTCACGATGCTCCTGGGCCGCGACGACCCGCTGCTGCGCGATCGTGACGCAGAGGAGTACATCCTGACGCGCGCTGCGCCGAACCACGAGTCCGTGGGCGGCATCTACATGAGGATGTTCCCGGCGGCGGAGACGGTGCGGGACATTGTCTCAGTCAATGGCGTGGGCGACACGTTCCTCGGCGTCTTGATCTCTGGGCTGGCCCAGGGAGGGCGCGTCGAGCACCTGATAGACGTGGCGCAGAGGGGTGCGGTGCTGACGCTCAAGAGTGCCGAGTCTGTTAACCCGAAGCTGGGACAGCTGGAAGAGGACCTGACTAGGGCAGCGTCCCGGAGATAGCGAAGCGCCAAAATAGTAATAATAATAAACAAGGCAAAATGTCGAGCAGGTTGCAGTTGTGCTTGTAAGTTGTGACACTGGACAAGGAGGATTTCCAGGGTCCATCTTGAGAAGTTGAACGACGTGCGCTGGCGCTCAGCCTCGTGCGGGAACTGCGATTTGGTTGGTGGTGCAGCAGGCACCCCACAATTATGCTGCGGGGCGTCTACAAGGCTGAAGGCCGAAAGTCCAAAAAAATTCCAACACCGCCCGAAAATTGGTCCAGCAGTGAGCACCGTTCACCACGCCCTGCCACGCCAGAGTCACGCACGCAATGGCAGCAGAAAAGGACCAATGGGTCTCCGACCAGGAGCAATCCGACAGCGACATGTCGTCCGACCTAAGCTCAGACGATGATATCGCGATCAACACCACGTCCAACGCCGCCATGTTCGACAAGGACTCGGACGAGGAGGAGCTCGAACGCCTGGTCCTCGGAAACAAGGCGAGCTTTAGGGAAAACCTCTTCAAAGACGGCGGCGACTTGTACGGCGATGGAGCGGACGACCAGGATCTGGAGCTGGCTGATGCCGACACGGCCGGCATGGAGGATGTCGAGGATGCCGACCTTTTCATGATCGACACGGGCGCGCCGGGCGCAGGCTCTGCCCTCTCAAAACCCACACCGGCGTCGAAAAAGACGGAACAAGGCGATGTCCCCGCTTGGGAGGACAGCGACGACGAGCGGCTGGCAATCTCTCTCGCCAAAGCTACGAGGCTACGAAAGTTGCGGACGACTGAGGCGGAGGATGTCATTAGCGGCACAGAGTACAGCAGGCGACTGCGACAGCAATTCTTGCGACTGAATCCTGCACCGGCGTGGGCTCAGCAGTCGGACGGACGGCCGACCAAGAGACGGCGGCGCTCCTCCGCGGCGTCGGGCTCTTCGAGCGACTCCAGCGGGAGCGACGACGAGGACGCTTCCGCGCTGCCGCTCGACAAGTTCCTCCGCGACGTCAATCAGCTGGCTGGGCTCGGCGGGGGCTCCAAGAAGCGCCCGCTGCGGCCAGAGGTCATCGACATGCAGAGGACGCGCGAGATCCCCGACAAGCATAAGATGCCCGTCGAGTGCCTTTCCTTCCACCCCGAATACCCGGTCCTCCTGTCGGCCAGCACCGCCTCGATCCTCTACCTGCACCACATCGCACCGGATGCGCAGCCGCCCAACCCGCAGCTGACGTCGGTGCAGGTCAAGCAGGTCGACGTGCGCCGCGCCGAGTTCCTGTACCCGCAGGGTGACAAGATCTTCTTTGCCGGGCGACGGCGGTACTTCCACCACTGGGACCTGCCGTCGGGCGTGGTGCAGAAGACGTCGCGGGTGGCGGGCCACCAGGAGGAGCACAAGTCGATGGAGCGGTTCAAGCTGAGCCCCTGCGGGCGATACATGGGCATCGTGGCGTCATCGCGCAAGGGCGGTGGCATCATCAACGTCATCAGCGTGGCGACGGCGCAGTGGATCGCGGCGGCGAGGCTGCAGAGCAGACACGGCATCGCCGACTTTGCGTGGTGGAGCACGGGCGACGGCATGACCATCCTCGGTAAGGACGGGCAGGTCGGCGAGTACAGCATGGAGAGCAGGTCCTTCCTCGGCGTGTGGCAGGACGACGGCAGCGTGGGCGCCATCGTCATCGCCCTCGGCGGGCACCGGGGTCCCGAGGCCCTGGGTGACGACCGCTGGGTCGCCGTAGGCTCCAACACAGGCATCACCAACATCTACGACCGCAACGAGCTCATCGTGCCAAACACCTCCTCTTCAGATACTAACGATGGCGACGGCGGCGACGACAGAATCACCATCAAGGAGCGGCCGACGCCGACACGGACCTTTGAGCAGCTCGTGACGCCTATCACGGTGCTCACCTTTTCTCCCGACGGCCAGCTGCTCGCCTTTGGCAGCCGCCAGACCAAGGACGCGCTGCGGCTGGTGCACCTGCCGAGCTGCACCGTCTACCGCAACTGGCCGACGGCGCAGACGCCGCTGGGGCGCATCACCGCCGTGGCGTTTGGGCGGGACAGCGGGCTGCTGGCGGTGGGTAACGACGCGGGCAAGATTCGGCTATGGCATATCCGGAGTTAGGAGGTCGAGTTATACAATGGAGGTGTGGCTACGGTGATGTCTGGGCTATAATCACTTGCATAGAGTAGCGTCTGATCACGTCTCTCATAAAATCAAATCTCTATTGGAAGTCAGGCGCACCTCTTCCGTTGCAACGAAGCCTTTGTGGTTTGGATGAATCCCTAGGCTCCATCTCAGGCTGCGCGTCGTCCCGTCCATCAATGCGCGGCCGATAACGCCGTGAACCGTCATGATGCTGGCCCCTGAACCTATGCAGAAGCGTTTGTGATGCTCCGTCTAGTACCCTTGCCTGCTTTTACCCTCCTTCGTTTCCATGCCATCACTTGCCGTCTTTCTCGGCCCCATCTCCGTCCGTCCACCAGTCATGCCACGCCTCTAGTCACCCCTCACACCAGCTCCGCGTCCCCCTCGTCGACCAGCTCCCTCGCGCTCGACCACCGCAGAATCAGCACGTCGCCCGCCTCGGCAGGCAGGGTGTTGTCTGCGTCGGTGCCCCGGCCGTGGACGTCGCGGGGGCGGAGCACGCGGACGAAGACGGCGGCGTCGAGGTCCGGCCCGTCGAGCATGCTGACGTTGCCGGCCGTGTCGTTGAGGTTCTGCAGCTGGGGCGGGAAGGAGGCGAGGAAGGAGGAGAGGTAGTGGTTGTGCAGCAGGGCCTGGTGGCGCGTCGCGTAGGCGAGCTCCGTGGCGGAGAGGCGCTCGCGCAGGGGCGGCGAGGAGAGGTAGTGCAGGGTGTGCTTGTCGATCTGCGTGGTGGGGGAAGGAGGGGAGGTGGTTTGTTAGTTTGGGCTTGTGCGCGGAGGGTTGTGTGAGGTTGCTGTGAGCAGCAGGGCTTCGAGGGTGAGGTGAGGGTGAGGGTGAGGGCGAGGTGAAGGGGCGAGAGGGTGAGAGTGAGATTGAGGTGGATGTGAGGCAAGCAGGCGCACGCACCTTGGACATGCGGACGCGCAGGTAGCTCCGCATGAGGAACTTGTAGCGCTCCAGCTCCGTCTGTATGACAATGAGGGCAAAATTGGTCTTGGGGTCCATATCGCCCGTCATGTCCTCGACGCGCTCAATCTGGTCCTTGATGCGCTGCGAGACGCGCTCAAAGAGCCCATCCGAGGGCCATCTGCACAACAGCAACAGCAACAACACGCATTAGTCTCCTCTCGCATACTTGCAAGACCCTCCTCAGCACCCGAGTGAAGGCGGCCTTACTGGAGGAGCTCCGGCGCCGAGCGCTCGGCGACCCAGCGACGCGTCAGGGCCTGCAGGTCGCGCGTCCCCTGCGGGATCCCGTCGGCCGCGGGGTCGACTTGCCGGAGGATGTCGTCGATGTCCATGCCCGGGCGCGCGCACGCGACGGTCGTCCAGGGAGGAGGGAGCGGGCGGGCGGCGGCGGCGAGTGGGAGTTGGGGTAGGGGAGGTCGCCGGGGTGAGGGAGAGGTGAGATGGCTATTTCATGATGGGACTTGGGGAGGTGCTTTTCGATGTGGGGTTTTTGGTGTTTGGGCGCGTGAAGTGCTGCGAGGGGTGAGGGCAGGTAGGGGGGGGAGCGGACGGTTCGATTCATCCAGTGACAGCTCAGTCAAATTTGAAAATATATAAAGAAATACCATCAATTGAACGATTTGCCTATTTTTCCAAGTAGCGTTGTGTTGAACTTGACGGCCCGCGTTGTCCATGATCGGGCTTCGTTGCACCGACGTCCGACTCTGGAGTGGGGTCGCAGCTCCGACCGGGCATGTCAACCAGATGCTCCACTATCCCGAACATGGCGGGCGCGATGAACGCCTTCGCATGAGCTTGAGCTCGTCCATTGAACAAACAAAGGCTCATTGCCGCATGTCACTCAGATGTGGAGGGGTTCGTCGAGTCCGTAACCGTTCTCGAATGAGCTGCATGCTGCATCAAAACCATGCTTTAACACGACCCTAGCAAGGCAGGAGCAGACAGTAATTCCTTCCCCCTGGGCACTTGCCGAGGTCCATGGCATCGGTTCACTAATGGCTAATGTTAGTCCCCATCACAACGCGGGGAGCAGCTCCCCACCCGCTCCTGCCATTGAGTCCGGGGCTCCGGACTTTGTAACTCCCACTTGCACAACTTTCAACTGCTCCTCGACCTTGATTTCCAAGCCCGAGGCCATTCAGAGACTTGCGTCTTCCGCAGCAGCTCATCGCCACCATGGCCGACGGCAACAATGACGATGGAGAGGCCGTGCCCTATGCCGCCTACCTGCGGGAGGTGATGCAAAAGGGCATCCTAGGCGGCCAGCTACCACTCGTGACCACCAATCCCAATCGCCTCGAGGAGCAGGCTCAAAAGGCAATGCCCACCAAGGGCTTCGACTACATCAAGGGCGGCGCCGGCGAGTCGGCCACTATGGATGCCAACCGCCTGGCCTTTCGACAGTGGAAGATTATCCCCCGCGTCCTGCGCCCGACCAACCCCCGCGACCTGAGCGTCGAGCTCTTCGGGCACAAGTATGGTATGCTCTCACCATGTCTTCAGGCCATAAACCCCAGCACCGGCACTAACGATGCGGCACAGACACTCCTGTCCTCATGGCCCCCATCGGCGTGCAGTCCCTCTATCATGAAGACAAGGAGATCGGCACGGCCAACGCGTGTGCCAACCTTCGTGTGCCCTTCACCCTTAGCACTGCTGCGTCGACGAGCATCGAGGAGCTCGTCAAGGCCAGCCCCGACGGCCCCAAGTGGTTCCAGCTCTATTGGCCCCTGGACGAGGAGATTACAGCGTCCATCCTCGGCCGCGCCAAGGCCAATGGCTACAAGGCCCTCGTCGTCACTCTCGACACTTGGACTCTCGGCTGGCGGCCATGGGATCTCGACACCGCCAACGTGCCGTTCATCGTCGGCGAAGGCGACGAGGTTGGCTTCCAAGATCCCGTCTTCCGCAAGAAGTTCGCCGAGCGCACAGACGGCGACACGCCCGAGGACAACAAGATCGGTGCCGCCATGTACTGGCTCAGCGAGAGCTTCCCCGGCGTGAGCCGCAGCTGGGAAGATCTCGCGGTCCTGCGCAAGTACTGGGACGGCCCCATCATTCTGAAGGGTGTCCTCAGTGCCGAGGACGCCAACCTCGCCGTTCGACACGGCATGGACGGCATCATCGTCAGCAACCACGGCGGCCGCCAGATTGATGGTGCGGTGGCGGCGCTCGATGTGCTGCCGGATATTGTCGACGCCGTTGGCAAGCAAATCACCGTGATGTTTGACTCAGGCATCCGCACCGGGGCTGACATGGTCAAGGCCCTCGCCCTTGGAGCAAAGGCTGTCTTTGTCGGTCGTCCGATCGTCTATGGGCTCGGCATTGACGGTGCGGCCGGCGCGGAGGCAGTCTTGGCTGGGCTGCTCGCCGACCTCGACCTGACTATGGGGCTCGCGGGCGTGAAGAGCGTTGCAGACCTGCAAAGGTCAATGCTGCGACGCGCGCAGTACCCAGGCGATACAAAGGCCAACCTGTGAGCGCTGCGAGAAATTTCAGGAGATACAACCGTGCCGCGAATCGCTTCCTCGCGAAGGGCCGGAAGATGGAGGCGCTGCTTTCAATGCCAAGGTTGAAAAGTATTCGGGGACAACGCCAGATAGACCGCTCCTCATGCATGCGAGGCGGTGTTGAAATACATGCACCAACCGAGGCTCACAACTGCTCAAGTTTACATCTTTGAAACTGCCACAAGCCTTCTTCTTCGGCGCTGTGGTATCTGCATCTCTGATCTTCGTCTCTCCACATGTAGCCCGAGCGTAAGCGCAGAATGTCTGCACAAGGACATCCTCTCTAATAGCAAATGCGTCTGCAAGGCGTTCCCATATATTTTCCCGAAGGCGTGCTGTTGCATCGCATTTTTTTACTGTACCTTTTTCATCGGCTTATGAGGCTCTCTTCTGGCGTTTTCATAGCCGTTGAAATTGCCATACACCCATTTGAGGGCGCCGGACGACACAGTGACGAGCGCCGCGGAGGTAACAAAGAGAAGGATACGCTGCGCGGTGGACAGCAGGCCGAACAGCGGATACGGATACCTGCGTCTGATGAGCACAAGAACGGCCAGGAGAGGGTAATTGTATACGCACCATCCGTTCTTGCTAAAGCAGAGCTCGACCCAGTACCAGTACCCAAAGGCAAAGACGGTGCTCAGACTCATGACCCCGTACGCGGGGACGGTCCACGGCGGGCTCAGCAGGACGAGGTCCAGCGTGAGGAAGACGGCGGGCGCGAGGTGGAACCCAACGTCGGCGGTCAGCGGCAGGGTGAGCTCACCGACGAAGAGGAGCTCCGGGTCGACGGCGCTGATGCCCCAGTAGAGGAGGGAGATGACGACCTCGAGGGGCGTGGCGAGCACGGCGAGGGCGTTCTTGAGGTCGAAGAGCACGGCGCTGCCCGTCACGTCGGCGACAGCCCCGGACAGGAAGCAGAGCAGTGAGACGGCGAGGCCGATGATGGTGAGGAACTGAAAGTGCCATCCGTAGGCCTCGTCAAAGGGCGTCTCCCATATCGTCAGGAAGTAGAAGCTGTAGATGAAGGAGGCGATGCCCGCGAGGTGGAGGAGGAGCGAGAAGGAGGGCGAGGGGGAGGCCAGGCGCTGGAGGCGATGCTGAGCGGCCATGGTGGTTGGGGGGGCTTCAACGGCTTGCGCTGAGGTTGCGAAGGGGAGGCGTCGATGTTGAAGATCCAGGGTCGGGACGGATGAATGGGGATGACGTCCTCCTTGAGGTAGCTCCTGGTGGAGCTTTCGCCATCTCGCAACGGGCCATCACTTCGTACCGAGTGTGCCGAGCCTCTGCGACCTAACTTGGGCTCGGGGACGTCGCATTCAGTCTACCAAATATTCAAATAAACAGTTTGATCTTTGAAATAGAGGAACAGATAAGGCATTGGGCTCGCAGCAATAGACCAGAATGATAATGCAGGCATTCAGGGCCAATGGATGCAGGCAGGTCCAAGCATCGGGGGCGTCTGGCATTCTTCTTCTGGGCTGCAACTTCCCCATGTGGCGGCACGCACCCCACCCGTGGGGTAGTGGCACCTGCCCTGGAGCTCTGCTCTGCTTCCCGCGCAAGGCTGAAAAATATGGGATGTTGGCCTGGCCCAAAACCCAGAACTGGCTTCCATCATCCGGCCTCGCACGTCCACAACGACCTATTTACTTTGCCCTTCCTGCCCGCGCCCCGGCCCAACCCCCCTTCCACCTCTCTCTGCAGCCCTTGCTATCTTTCTCTTTTGCGCATCCTTTCTCGGGCGGCAAGATGGCGGGATCGGCGGCCGAAGACGACAATCGCTCACAGAAGCGCACCCACGACGAGTTCGCCGGCCAAGATGCCTCTGGTACGTTTTGAGCGCCCGCTGTCGTGCCATGATCTCTCCCCAGCCTCTAATAACGACCAGACTCCTCGTCCGACGACGACATGGGCCCCCAGCTGCCCTCCGAGGCCGCTCCCAAGAAGAAGCGCCGCGTTCTGCCCTACGAGAAGCTCTACGTGGCCGCCCTGCCCAAGTCCGCACGCTACTCGCGATCCCTCATGCACAAGGACCAGCTGCTGTTCGCCACATGGACGCCGCTCACCGAATTTTTAATAACCTGCTCCGTCGACGGCGTGGTCAAGTTCTGGAAGAAGATTGCTCAGGGCATCGAGTTCGTCAAGCAGTTTCAGGCGCACAACGGGGAGATCACCTCCGTCTCCGTCAGCAGGGATGGCCGCAGCTTCGCGACTGTCGGCACGGACGACTCCATCAAGATATTCGACGTGGTTACGTTTGACCTGCTGTCCATGCTCAACCTCAAGTTCACCCCCAAAGCCGTCTGCTGGGTCCATCAGAAAGGCGCCTCGTTCCCGCAACTGGCGGTCTCCGAGTCGACGAAACCTCTGATACACATTTTCGACGGACGGGGCGACCGCGAGGACCCGATACATACCATCAAGGGCCTGCATCGGAGCCCCGTTCACCTCATGGCGTACAACGATGCATTTGACTGCGTTGTCTCGGCCGACGAGAACGGCATGGTAGAGTACTGGCGCCCAGGCGGCTCCTACGAGAAGCCGGACAACGTCTTCGAGTACAAGAGCTCCACGAACCTGTTCGATTTCAAAAAGGCCAAATCGATACCCTCTTGCTTGACGATATCCCCCAACGGCAACAGCCTTGCGACGTTCTCCTATCCTGACCGCAAGGTCCGCATCTTTGATTTCGCAACCGCCAAGCTTCAACGCACCTACGATGAGTCGCTGCAGGCAATCGAGGAGATGCAGCAGGCCGGTGCCTCGTCGCAGAAGCTCGACCACGTCGAGTTTGGGCGACGGCTAGCGCAGGAGAAGAATGTGGAATCAGCTACGCTGCGCAACAAGTCCAACATCATCTTCGACGAGTCAGGCAACTTCATCTTCTACGGCTCCATGCTCGGCATCAAAGTCCTCAACACGTACACGAACCAAGTCGTCAGGGTCTATGGTAAAGACGAGCACTTTCGCGCCGTCAACCTCGCTCTGTACCAGGGCCAGCCGCAGAAGAAGGGCATAGTCTCGGTGGAAATGGGCGCGTCGAGCAATCCGCTGCTGCAGGAGTCGGAGACTCGCGATCCTATTCTGGTGGCAACGGGTGCAGGCAAGCAGCGCTTCTACATGTTCAGCAACGAGGAGGACATCTCCAAGTCGACCCGTGACATCCAAAATGAGCGACCGACGACGCTGGGCGGAGCCAACAAAAAGGAGGGCAATGCAAAGCGTCGAGAGACAGGGGAGTCTGCAGTCGTCCATACCAATTACGGCGACATCCACATCCGCCTCTTCCCCGATGCGGCACCGAAGGCCGTCGAGAATTTCGTGACGCACTCGAAGAACGGCTACTACAACGGCACCATCTTCCACCGTGTCATCCGCAAGTTCATGATCCAGGGCGGCGATCCCCTCGGTGACGGGACGGGCGGCGAGAGCATCTGGGGGCGCGAGTTTGAGGACGAGTTCAGCAGCCTCAAGCACGACAAGCCCTTCACAGTCAGCATGGCCAACGCGGGGCCCAACACAAACGGCAGTCAGTTCTTCATCACGACTGAGAAGACGGTAAGTGGCAACTGGTCACGCAACCCCCCGGCCAACCCTGTGTGCTTTTTCCGCACATTACCCCAGCGGCACGCCGCGCGCTATTTTGAACCTGCGGCGAACCCCTGCTGCGTATGCGCCCGCGCTCTCGCGCAGGAGCATGTCGGCAACGACGGGCAGAACATCAGCTAACGTTTTTCTCCGCCTTCATGACAGCCCTGGCTTGACGGCAAGCACACGATTTTCGGCCGAGCCACCCAGGGCTTCGACGTGATCCAGAAGATTGAGAACGCGCGCACTTACAAGGAGAAGCCGGAGGAAGACATCAAGATCCTCAACATTGACGTAATGTAGAGATGCATGGGCAGCAACTGCGGAGCAGGAATCAGGATACTTGGCAATAGCCGCGGCGCGATCGGGGCCAAATGCCGGGTTACCCCATTTGGTAACGCTGCCAGCGGCGAGCGCCCGCCCGCCTCTCAGCCGCGGTTAGCGAGACAGGGCTGCCCTGGCCTCATTCGTTCCGTCTTCCACCGGCTCGGCTCACGGGCTTGGGCTTCGTTTCTTGGTAATGGTGATGGAGGATGGGCAGGGCACCACGGGGGTGGTCACGCAACTTGGGACTCATGTCGTGGGGGGGGCTTGGAGGGCCAGCCACCAACGCCAGCGAGGTGAAGCTGAGGCGGGCGAAATGATCCCGGTCCCATCTCAGCGCCGCTGGGCCAGACCACCGGGATCTGCGATGCGCCCGCCCGCCTCCGACGTCGCACGACAGGCCACGCACGCATGGCTCGCACTGCTGTCGACCACCCGACCGGGCTGTCGGTCAGTTGCATCGAGCACGCAAACCACCCCCGCCACATCATCAGCCCTTAGGCGACGCCGTGTCTCGCCTAACAGGAGCGGGTGGCCCGTCGGGCCACCCGTGGGAGGAGCGCAGGCGCAAGCTTGGCAGGACATGGCGGATCGGATGCGGCCCCAAGGGCCCGCCAGCCAACGGCGTGTGGGCCTAAGGGCCCTAGCTGAAGACAGAACCCTTGTTCGTCGTCGTCGACGTTTGACCACCATCTTCTCGACAGGCGCAAAGATCGCGAAGGCCTCGCGGGACGGACGCGGGCGAGCGCAGCATGGAAAGACCGCATGTAAGCAGAGGCAATGCCGTGGATTTCAATATATATCCGCCGCCTTGGATTGGACGTTGACCTGCCGTTTGCTGTTCTCCTTTTTTCCCCCTTGTCTCTACGTGCCGCTGTACCTCCTCCTCCTCCGTCTCTGTCTCCGCCTCCGCCAGCACGACCGCGCAGGCTCCATGGCTCGGAGCCGAACATACTACTACGCCTACGGGACTCTTCACGACACCACCAGCTACGACTACGAGCACGAGGGCGACGACACGCGACAGGGGAGCATGCCTGAGTCGTTGCCACTTTCACCACCCAATAGCCTCTGCCACTTTTCGTCATCACCCGGCAACAGGTGACGGCGCATCCCGCAGTAGAGAAGCAGATTCGTAGTCTGGGCGACGCAAGGTAGAGCACAGGGCACATGAGAAGCGGCTCTAGCAGCAGCAGCAGCAACAAGAGGCAGCAGCAGCAGCAGCAGCAAACAGCAGCCCCCAGAATGCCGCGTCCAAGTCCCGCACGCGCGACGCAGCGCAAGCGCCGCAGCCGCAAGGGGTGTTGGTGAGCCGCGCCCCTCTTGCTCCTCGTCGCGACCACTTACCTACCCAGCAAAGGGCGAAGTTCCTGACCATCGTGCAGGCCATGTAAATCACGCAAAGTCAAGTGCGGAGAGGAGCATCCCGCGTGCAAAAAGTAAGTTGCCACTGGGAGGAGATAAATCCCCCCCGCGAGACCTACGCGTCGACGTGTGTGCAACGTCCACTTACATTCTCTCCTTTTTCCTTTTCCGCTCGGTCAGTTGTCTCAAGACGGGCGATGTTTGTGACTACAGCATCCGTCTGAACTGGGAGGGCCGCCGGACCAAGCGCTCGCGCCCCGAGGCGCCCGACTTTGACGGCTCCGCCCAGGCTCTCGGGCAGGAGCTGTGGTTCAACACCTTTGCGACGGCGACGCCCACGTCGGCCGGATCGCCGCAGTTTCTGGCGAGCGAGCCCGTCTCGCGACAGACGGACTCTCCGGAACCCATGCCCGCGCCTGCGGCCAAGAAACGACGCTCGACTTGCGGAGAGCTGACCTTTGTGGATGAGACGCCTTCCCAAGCGGCATTTGCGGCGCGGAAACGATTTGGCGACTTGAACGGCTTGTTCTCGGTGGACTCGCCCGCGCTCGGAACGTATGAGGCGTCTCCGACACAAGATGCGCGGCACAGCAAGGCCAAGTCATTCACGGAGCTTCGCAAGCTCGACCTCGGCGAGGCGCGCCTGTCGTCGAGCCCATTCATGACCAACGTGACGGCGTCTCCCGTGGTGCCTGACCTGCCTCTGACACCCGCAGCGTCTTCGTACAGCGACGACATTCTCTGCCAGTCTCACTGGTTAGACAAGGTGCCCCTCGGGTCGCCAGACTCGAGGCTCTCGGTGAGTAGCGACATGGTCGACTCGGGCGACCTGTCGGGTTGGTACACCGGCCCTCAGCCGCTCCCTGAGGCTGAAGACGGGCGGCGATTCCACGGCTATGACCTGGGCAGGCGGGACGAGGACGTAGCGAGTAATGATGACGACGGTGCCATCTCCCTCGTCACCCCGATGGGATGTGAGCCATACCATTGGGCCGTAAACTCGAGTAACTTGGCTGGAAAGCAGCCTCCCGCCAGCGGTGGCCGAACCGACAGCGGCTACTATGACGAGGCGGTGCCCATTTTGATCCCCTGGGAGCTGGAACCGCTGCCAGACAAGTGAGCCACCCGGCGGCCCTGCCAGTAGAACGAGGCCAACTGACGCGGTCCAGGCTGAGAAACAACAAGATGAACCTGCTGGTAAGCCCCTGCCCTTGTCTGCAGTCGATGACGGTCAGCTGACCCTGCGATCATGCAGTATTTTGTAAGTGGCTAACTGACGATCCGAGTCAAGCCCCCCTTGTGCTGATGGTGTAACTCAGCATCACTTTATCAACCACACGGCCAGGGGTAAGTACAGGGACTGAGCATATCGAGATGGACCGACCATGTTGACGTCTCAAACAGTGCTCGTGCCATATCACGACGCCGACTCAAATCCAATGAGCAGGTCGCTTCCGCAGATGGCGTTTCAGAATGAGGGACTCATGAGCCTTCTCCTCGCCTACTCTGGTGCGGCTGCCGCTTGCCCCTCAAGACCTTGTTTTCGCTGACGCTGACGGACGCAGCGGCGCACCGGTCACGCTGGATGCAGACAAAGGTGCCCGAGATGCGAATGGCCGAGTGGGCGCAGGACGTGTTCCCGGGCCTTAGACAGTCGCTAGGTGACGGGCAGCAGCCTGTCTCGGACACCACGCTAGCCATGGCGGTCATGCTGGCGTCGCTTGAGATCATGTCTCCCGGGGCGCTGGGCCAGGGTATTTCGTGGCGCCAGCACTTGAACCTGGCAAGCGGGCTCATGACGAAGCGGGTGCAACAGCTTGGCGAGGCGGGATTTGAAGGACGGCTCGAGGATGAGCGGCTCTTCATCCGGAGCTGGATCGCGCGCGCCAACATGCACGGCATGCTGAGCCCACCGCCGACGGACGACGCGGCCTGCCGCATCCTGCCGCTGGACATGGCGGCGCTGATGCCGGAGCTGGACGAGATTGACTGCATCATGGGCTACTCGGCGAGGTGCGCCAGGCTGCTGGGCCAGGTGGCAGACATGGCGAGGCGATGCGACAGGGAGCGGATAGGGCCGGGCGGGCAGCTGCTCCCGGGGTGGGTGCCGCACACGCGGACCATCGAGGCGGCGCTGGCGCTGGACCAGGAGCTGAGGGAGAGCATGAAGACGTCGTCGAAGCCGTGCATGCATGTGCGGACGGGCAACATCCAGATGAGGGACCTGGCGGAGATGGCAGCGACCAACGAGGCGTTCCACTGGGCAGGGCGGGCGCACCTTCACCGGCGTGTGCTGGGAAGGGCTTCGACGGACGCAGACGTGCAGGCGGCGGTCGAGCAGATGGTGCACTGCCTGGAGCAGACGAGAGCGGGAGGCGCGGCGGAGCTGGGCATGGTGTTCCCCATGTTTACGGCAGGGTGCGAGGCGGTCGACGAGGGGCAGCGGAGCAAGGTGCTGGCGAGGTTCAAGAGCGCGGAGCGGAGCGGCATGGAGCAGGTGAGGCGGGCGAGGAGGCTGATGGAGGCGGTGTGGGAGGAAGGGCGGCCGTGGGAGACGCTCATCCGGGACGAGTACATTGGTTAGAGAGGCAGTTGTCGGGCCGATGATGCGCGGTCGTGGTGGCGCTGCTGCATTGTCAGGGTCGTCGCTTGGTACAGTACTGTACTGTACTGTCTGCTGTGCTGTGCAGATGCAGATTGAATGACGATGCGTGTCCGAAATCTGATGGAAGTGTGATGAGTCTGCGTCGTCGTCGCCGGTCGGGTGAGGGAGGTGGTTGACAGCTGGCCGACATGGCTGGCTGGCTGGCTGGCTGGCTGGTGCTGCTGACCGGGACGGCTCCCTGCCGATGTCGCTCAGCCAATGGAGCGCCGCCGGACGGTGCGCGGGACAGAGCATCGGCCCGCTGCGGCAGGCGGGCGTGTCAGTCGGCAGGAAGGGCGCAGGGACCCGGACGCGGGCAGATGTCAAGTGTCGATGCCGTGTCGAATCCATGTCGTTGTCAAGGGTCCCGGCGACCGCGTGTCTCGCGTATCGTGTCGGGTCGTGTCGTGTCAACCGAGCGAGCCCTTGCCATGATGAGCTTTGCCGCGAGTCATCAGCTGCGGTGTCCATCAACCACAAGCACCACACCTAACCACGGTTGCACGGACTGGTACAGTACAGTACTGTACAGTGCAGTCCAGTGCTGACTGTAGCCACCTTCCATCCCGCCGGCGGCGACAGCGGCCGGGCAGCCCACCTGCACTTGCTCGGACCGGTGGGCCCAGTGGGCCACTGACCAGACGCTGGAATGACGCAAGGCTCGCATGTGCCAGCCCACTGTCGAATTTCGTCGACGTCGTCGGGTGGGTTGTAGCGCCTCTAGCGCCGCCATGGCGAGGAAACGGCTCGACGTGAGGCTTTGTCTGCAGTGCAGGAAGAGTGCAAGTGGCGGGGCCGGCCTCACCAGCGAATACCTGGCCCAGTTGCCATCCCACTCTGCTCCAATTCCACAGGGTCCATCTGCGTCAGAGGCCTCGTCGGTACTTGCAGGACAGCCCACGATGTGATGGAAACCGCAAGTCTCTAACATAGGTGGGCAGCCACCCCCCTGTAGGGACAGCCCACAGGGGACCGGACCAGCCCCAGCACCACCTCAGCCAATGGCCGCGGCCCAATTGGGCACAGAGCAACCCGCCGTCAGGGCTCGCCGACGCCGGCGCTGCTGGGCAAGCAATTCTTTATTTTTTGGAGCACATCCATGCGCTGGGATGTCTGAGTGACTGACTCCTGTCTGGATGCAGCAGCTTCCTCTCCTCTCGAGTCCATTCCCTCGTCCGTCGTCCTCCTTCATCTTCGCTCGCCAGCCTCGATCGTCAATCCGCCAACGACCCTTCATCTACACGCGCAATTGATTCCCTGCAGCAGCGCAGGCACCCACCGCCCTCACAATGTCGGTCAGTAGCTCACCAGTACCCCGCGATGCCCTCTTTCCCGTCGAGGTGGGGTGACTCACGGTGGCAACCAAGCAGTTCTACATTGAAAACAAAAATGTCGGCAACAAGGAGGACTCTGAGGATTGGAGAAGTCGGTTCCCCCCGCGTCTCTCGCGACCCTACCCACCGGCAGGACCCAGCTAACCCTCTGCTCTCGCTGCCCAGTCCGAGGCTACAACCCGTTGACGCCCCCCGACCTGCTCCAGCACGAGATCCCCCAGACGCCCGCCTCCAAGAAGACGGTCATCGAGTCGCGAGAGGAGGTGGCCGCCGTCGTCGGCGACAAGGATGAGCGCCAGCGCCTGCTCGTCGTCGTCGGGCCCTGCTCCATCCACGACCCCGAGGCTGCCCTCAAGTACTGCGACCTGCTGCTCCAGGCCAAGGAGAAGCACAAGGACGAGCTGCTCATCGTCATGCGCTCCTACCTCGAGAAGCCCCGCACCACGGTCGGCTGGAAGGGCCTCATCAACGACCCAGACATTGACGGCAGCTTCAAGATCAACAAGGGCCTGCGCCTCGCCCGCCAGCTCTTCGTCGACCTGACGGCCAAGGGCATGCCCATCGCCAGCGAGATGCTCGACACAATCTCCCCCCAGTTCCTCGCCGACCTACTGTCCGTCGGCGCCATCGGCGCCCGCACCACCGAGAGCCAGCTGCACCGCGAGCTGGCCAGCGGCCTGAGCTTCCCCGTCGGCTTCAAGAACGGCACCGACGGCTCCCTCGGCGTCGCCATCGACGCCATCGGCGCCGTCAAGCACCCCCACCACTTCCTCTCCGTCACCAAGCCCGGCGTCGTCGCCATCGTCGGCACCACCGGCAACGAGGACTGCTTCGTCATCCTCCGCGGCGGCACCAAGGGCACCAACTACGACGCCCAGAGCATCGCCGAGGCCAAGGCCGCCCTCGCCAAGAAGGGCGTCACTCAGCGCCTCATGGTCGACTGCAGCCACGGCAACTCGCTCAAGAACCACAAGAACCAGCCCAAGGTCGCCGCCAACCTGGCCGAGCAGATTGCCGGCGGCGAGACGGCCATTATGGGCGTCATGATTGAGAGCAACATTGAGGAGGGTGAGTCGAGAACAGAGCTTGCACCGCAAAGCACCACAAAGTACACCAAGCTAACCGTCACGCGCGCCTAGGCAACCAAAAGGTCCCCGAGGAAGGCAAGGCCGGCCTCAAGTACGGCGTCAGCATCACCGACGCCTGCATCCACTGGCAGGACACCGAGTCAGTGCTCGACACCCTCGCCGACGCCGTCAAGCAGAGACGCAAGGTCACGGGCGCCAACGGCAAAGCCTAGGCTGGGTCGTGAGGTTTCCTGTCTTATCAGTCATTGGATGAAAAAGCAAAAGCGATTGTACGGATTTGGGCACGCATACGCGCCTGTTACATGGCAGAATGGATCTTGGGCCGATGTTTGGAGTTGCAATGGCACACGGGATGTCTTTTTTAGGGCAGTGGGAATAGATGAGGCGAGAGATGCCAACAACACATGTTCTCTGGCACAGACTTGACGGTGCCAGTACAGATCACTACCAGCACGCACTGGTTCTCGGAGATACTCAATGGCACAGTAGTAAATTGGCAGAGGCCTGTGCTATGCTATGGAACGAAAGAACCCCATCAACATTGACATATCAAGTCACACTCTGCATGATTCTACAGGTAGCAACAGGCGACGCGGCTGGGTCCTCGCCGACTTGATTACTCCGATGCATCAGGCACAAGAGCACATCGAGCACCGTCGCTGGACCGCGCCCGCGGACCGACACCCGCCTTGGACGCGCTCGCAGGATCCCTCAGGGGAAACCTGAATATCTGCCCGCTGGCGTTGTCGGATGCGTACACGACGCCATCCGACGTAGCCATAACGGCGCCAAACAGCGTCGCCCTAAGCTTCGTATCGTCATACCTGCGCACCGTCTCCCACTCATGCGTCTCAGTCGACCAGCGCGCCAGCGTCGGCACGCGCCGATTATCAATCGCCACGCTGTACGCGTACCCGGGGTGCGCCGGCGTGAAGGCCCAGTCAGAGAGCCTCCTAAGCCCGCCGTGCGTAGCATTCCCCGCGGCGACGAGCTGCCCGTAGCGGGGAGACCCAGGCGCGAGGTCGACCTGTCCCCAGGCGGCGCCCGAGTCGCTGAAGAAGTACTGGCCCGCGATGTCGACGTCGCCGAGGTTGGCGGCGGAGGGGAGGGCGAGGACGGGCTCGGTGCGGCCGTCGCGGCCGATGCGCACGAGGGCCTGGCCCTGCGTCCCGTAGAGGTAGTTGTCGAGCGGGTTGTAGCCGAGCGAGTTGATGCCCGGGACGCCGTGGCCGCCGACGTCGGTGGCGAGGACGCGCCGCGCGCCGGTGCGGAGGTTGACTTGCAGGAGGGTCTTGGACTGGATGAGGTAGCCGTCGGTGAGGCACTCGAAGGGCTGGAGTTTGGAAGGGGAGGGGACACTTCTGCCGGCGGTGGTGGTGACGACGACCGAGGACGACGGGAAGCCTGAGGTTGGCGCGAGCGTCGTGCTGGGAGTGATGGTGACGGTGCCGTTGGCAATGCGGGACACCGTGGTGGAGGAGTTTAGGAAGCTGCTTGAGACTGACGACAATGTAATGTTGGACGTCGGGGTTGTGGTCGCGGCAGATGTCCGAGTCGTGTTCAACCACCGGGTGCTGCTGATGGCGGTGGTGCTGGGCTTGGATGTGCTGTTGGTGATGGGGATCCAAGAAGTCTTGGAGGAGGCCGGAACGCTGCTTATGACGGAGGACGATGTGAAGGCCGATGTCAGTATGACGGTTGTGCCAGACGTCGAGGTTGAATTCAACGAGAGACTGTACGTGGCGATGGAGGTGGTTGGCGCCGTCGTGCTGTTCGTGAAGGGAGCAGAAGTGATCATGGTGGTGGTTGGTGCCGTTGTAGTGTTGGTGAATGGGAACGAAGTGGCGATCGAGGTCGGGACCTCCGACGAGATGGACGTCGAGATGAGAGTCGTGTTGAGAGCGGCCGTCGTGCTGGCCGAGACGGTCTCACTGCTCGTCGTCGTCGTCGTCAGGATGACCTTGCTGGAAGTGGTGACGGCAGTGCTGCTGACGACGGGAGTCGTCGTCGAGCCAAGCTCGCACGTCTGCGACACCGTCAGGGTGATGGATGCGGTAGCGGTAGTGGTGGTAGTCCGCCACCTGGTCCTCGTGACCGTCGTCTCGCTGGCACATCCGAGGAGATCGCAGAGGAACCATTCGGCCGAGGCGGTTGCATCCGGGGGGGCGGTTGATGTGGGCTTACCGGCCGCGAGGGGAGTCCCCGCCGCGAGCACGAGGGCAAACAGGTAGTGGGCAAGCATGGCTGTAACGATATGGACTTGTATGTATATAGAAGTAAAGAAAGACAGGTGCCCTGGCTTCACAAGATCTCGAGTCCCAGAGGAGGTTTGTCGCTCTTATACAAGATCCGACTCTAGGCCTCGCTTGTTGTTGCCGCCTTGAGCTGTGGACGAGGGTCGGATGGCGATCTCGAATGCGAGGAGAGCATCTCGGAACAGGCTCGTCATCCGTTGGAATAAGCCACTTGCCTCTATACAGAAGTCTTCCGCTGAAGAGGACGACGCATTGGGATCGACGACGCCCGGCATGACCTGACGGGCGTGTATCCCACGACGTCGAGTTCCTCCGAACAAACACTCACTCGCCAGTCACGCGAGGGCCGGCCGTTGCGCGCCTCATCCATGGCGCCAGCTCTGTGCCACCCCGTGTTTCTCGTCACGGAAACCGTGTCAGACTGCTCGTCGGACGGAGTTCTCATCCGGCGTCGCCTTGGAGTTGGATACCGGGCGCTTTCGGCTCTGACTGTTCGTGTGACTGTGGCAAAAGGCCCGGGATGTGCACGGTGTTTCTCTTTTCTCAAGAGGATCATTTCGAAGATCGGATTACGTGTGATGGTGTGCCATTCGGCAATCTTTGTGAGATCTGGTGCGGGCCACGGGCGAGATCTGAAAAGGGGCCGGTCCTCGGCATGAGGCATTGGACGATGGTTGGTGGTGCGGTCGTTGGCCCGGATCTTGGATCTTGTGGTACTGCTTCTGTGCTGTCAGCTTTGTAGCTTTGTTCCATCCTTGCCATGACGAGGCACGTAAGAGGAGTCGCTGTGGTGGTTCGACCGCTCGGAGTCAGCCAGGCGGGCAACAGCGTGAAGGTGTGATCCCCATGTCGCTGGTTTCGGGGAGGACGACAGCGCCTCCATGAGCTACGCGAGCACCCGATGAGTGGATATGCTGCTGCTAGAGGGAAAATTTACTAGAGGGGAAGTTGGATGAACGATTGATTCACTGGACGACCATGTCTTCCGAATGTCACTGAGAAACCTTCCAGGGCCGTCGTGACGCGATTGCCCCGCACTGTACGCCGTTGCACCCAGTCAACGCCGCGAAGCCGTCGCGCATCGGCCCAACAACCCGCACTATCCACACTGTATTGCGCTCAGTCGAGCTCCCTCTCTCCCCTTGCAGCCGAGCCCAGGCCAAGTCAATTTTTGGCGCGAAGCAACACCTCGCAACTCCAAACTCCCCAACTTCCCCCCCGTCACGTCAGCCTCGTCCGCGCGGCCGCACCCAGCATCGACTGCGCTTCATGGCCATCGCACCACGGTGATTTCCCATCGCCTCCGGCTGCAATAATTGCTCCTCCCTGCGCGCCGTACGACCCTTCAACCCGGCCCCTAGCCTCGAGAGGCGAAGTGACCGATCCGCGGCATCGCGGTCCTCCGACGACGCGCAATCAGTCGAAACAAGCCCCTTCCAACTCCAACGATGCCGCGCCGCTACTCACCCCCCGAGTCCCCCCTGTCTTCGATGGGCTCCGACGAGCCTTTCGAGGAGGATGCGCACGATGACGATGACGAGGCCGCAGTCCGGCCCTCGAAGCGCATCAAGGTCGAGCCTGGCTCCGCGGCCTCGTCGGCCGTCGTCCACGACGCCGAGCCCGAGACGGTCCCCGAGCCCGACCCCCTCGAGGGCATGTCGGACGTGTCGTCGGACACGTCGGGCGACATCCCCAGCTCGCCCATCAACGCGCGCCTCGACGAGGAGGACTTCCAGGACCAGGTGACCGTCTGCGACTGGGACGGCTGCCCGGCCGGCGACCAGGGCAACATGGACAAGCTCGTCGAGCACATCCACAACTCGCACATCGAGAACCGGCAAAAAAAGTACACGTGCGAGTGGAAGAGCTGCACCCGCAAGGGTCTCCCGCACGCTAGCGGCTACGCTCTCAAGGCCCATATGCGCAGCCACACGAGAGAGAAACCATTCTACTGCTACCTGCCTGGTCAGTGACCCAGCATAACCCAATTCACAGTTCACGCTGCTGACCGTGTCTACAGAGTGCGATCGCTCCTTCACCAGATCCGACGCCCTCGCTAAACACATGCGCACCGTGCACGAGACGGAGGCGCTCCGGCCGTCAGACCCGGTGCCCAAATCGATGCAGACGGGCCCGACGGGCAAGTCGGGCAAGCTCAAGATCATCATCAAGACGCCGCAGTCGCACGGCGGCGGCCAAGACGACGGTGCGGACGGCGCCGCCAACGGCGAGGACTCCAACTCGGAGTTCTTCACGGCCCTGACGAGCGACACGTTTAGCGCCGACGAGCTGTCCCTGCCCGTCGACAAGTTGTACCGCAAGTGCTACTGGGAGTCCAAGTGGGCTGACGAGGTCGGCGACGCGCTCAAGAAGGAGTACAAGGAGTGGGAGGAGCTGTACTACAAGGAATGGCTGGAGAAGGAGGTGCTGCTCTCGCAGGTCATCAAGAGCGAGGTGGACTGGCACGAGCGGCGGCAGGCCATCATCTCGGGCAAGGCCGACGTGCAGGTCCCCAACAGCGCATCCGACGGCCACGGCGAGGGCAAGACGAACGGTGTCGCTGCCGATGCGGACAACGGAGGCACCCCAGCCGCAGAGCCGGCGCAGGCTGTGGCGGCCTAGTACGTGCCGCAGCCACGTCGAGCCACGCGCAGCACGACCTCGAGTCTTGTCGAGGTGGCCACGGCACAGAACTGGGCCAGAAAGCGGGGACGCGACGGCACGACGAGAAGATGACGGCAGGGAGTTTTTGGCGTTGGGCATGTATATTACTAGAAGGGGTCGGGGAGGGCCCTGTTTCGATGATGTGTAGTCGGACCGCGGGCTTCATTGGCGGTCAAAAGCGCAGGGAGTACTGGGAATGTGCCATGCGGACGGATACAAGCAATTTTTTCGAGCGCGTTGCAACGTGTTGTGCAAAGGGGGGCGGGGGGCTGTTGCCGCTGAATCCGGACTCTGAGTCTGCCGTTGGAAGCAAAAGGCTTTCTTTCGGAGAGGCACTCCTGTACTGCAGCAGCAACTCGCGCTGCAATCGGGTACAAGTGCAGTATACCTAGTCAAATGCAGCGGCCGTGAATTTATTCGATTGCCAGACAGAGTACTTGACTGTCGCCTCTCTTTCTCTCTGTCACTGGGCCTTCTCTCTTGATAGTGACAAAGCGTCGAGCCCAAGATAAGGCAGCGGTGGTGGGTGATAGAGCGATGTGTGGATGATGTGTGATGCGAAAACGTCCTGGCACCGGCCCCACACCGGCGCCGCCACCCGCCTCAGTGGCCGCGCCGATTTCGCATCACCGCCATGGAGCCCAGCCAGCGGGCCAGCCAGCCCGTGGGGCGGGCGGCCTTCCCTAGGCCATTTCTAATCCTCGACGTTTTATTGCCCTGGCTGGAGGGGCGGCACTTCTTCCCGCAAACAAAAACGCAGACGACATCCATCCTTTCCCACGCCCAACCTCACGCCGTTAACGACCCTTTACGACTTTCCGCCCTCGGCTTGAACCCTTATTCGCCGAACATTGTCATAGGTTTAGCGGAAAGACATCGAACCCAAGACTGGTGCGAGGACGGGGGATACGCAGTCGTCGCCACCCACCTACGCCGCCCCGCCGTCGGCTGTCGCTTGCACATGCAAGAAGCCCTTCACGAGGATCCGTAACCGACGCGCGCAACGAACGGTGTTTTGTGCCTTTACGGCGGCAAGGAGGCACGGCAGAATTACTATTACATAGCGACGCTCGCCGCCCGCCCGCCCGCCGGTGCGGCCGCACGCATACGGCACGATGAGCGCCATCCTCTCCGCCGACGACCTCAACGACTTCATCTCCCCCGGCGTGGCGTGCATCAAGCCCATCGAGACCCTACCGCCCGCCTCCACCGATGATGCCACCACCTCCTCCTCCTCCAACGAGACCGAAGTCATCCTCGACGGCGGCCAAGGCGCCGCCGCCGGGCCCGGTGGTGCCAACGGCGCCAATGCGCCCGCGCAAATCTCCCTCACAGACTGCCTCGCCTGCTCCGGGTGCGTCACCTCCGCCGAGGCCGTCCTCGTCAGCCTGCAGAGCCACGCCGAGGTCCTGTCGACGCTCGACGCCGCCCCCGCGCTGCGCGTCGTCCACCATCCCAGTAACAACATCGCCGGGGGAAGGGGGAAATTCGCCGTCGAGGGCCTCGAGAACGAGGACGCCAAGCTCTTCGTCGCGAGCGTGAGCCCCCAGACAAAGGCCAACCTCGCGGCCGCGTGCGGAGGGGGCGTCTCCGCCGCGGAGGCTGGCCGCATGGTTGAGGCGCTGCTCAGGGGCGAGTCTGGGCTCGCGGGCGGTGGGCGCTGGAATAACCGCTTTGCGTGGGTTCTCGACACGAATGTCGCGCGCGAGGCTACGCTCGTGCTCGGCGCCGACGAAGTCCTCGGCACATCCTCTTCCGCTTCTTCTCATTTTTCTTCTACATCATCATCATTATTATCATCGCCGAACCCAACGACGCCCGCCCGGCCGATCCTCGCGTCCTCGTGCCCCGGCTGGGTCTGCTACGCAGAGAAGACGCACCCGCACGTGCTGCCGCATCTCTCGCGCGTCAAGTCGCCGCAGGCCCTGACGGGCACGCTCGTCAAGACGGCCCTCAGCCGCGCGCTGGGCATCCCGCCGAGCCGCATCTGGCACCTCGCCGTCATGCCGTGCTTCGACAAGAAGCTCGAGGCCAGCAGGGAGGAGCTCACCGACGAGGCTTGGGCAAGCGGCGACGGCGCAGGGGGGCGCGGCGTCCGCGACGTGGACTGCGTCATCACGAGCAAGGAGGTCCTCATGCTGGCCGAGTCAAGGGGGATAGATTTCCTTTCTGCATTGAAGGGCGGCGCTCCGTCGCTGGGCGCCCCCGAGCCGTTCCCGGACGCTACGCTACACGACTTCCTCTTCCCCCGCGGCGGGACCCGCAACCCTCCCCGCGCTGCCGGCACCTCGGGCGGCCTGCTGCACCACATCCTGCAGAGCAGGGCGGCGCAGACGCCCGGCGCCGAGATCCAGGTGAACCGCGGCCGCAACGCCGACGTGGTCGAGTTCCTCGTCACCGTCGGCGGCGAGCCCGTCTTCAAGGCCGCGCGCTACTACGGCTTCCGCAATATCCAAAACCTCGTCCGCAAGCTCAAGCCGGCGCGGCCCTCCCGCATGCCCGGCGGGCGGCCCTTTGGCAGCGCCCGGAGGCCCACGGCCGCCAAGTCGGCGAGCTCATCCCTCGAGAACAGCTACGTCGAGGTCATGGCCTGCCCGGGCGGCTGCACCAACGGCGGCGGACAGATCAAGGTCGACGACCCCGTCGTGCTCGAGCGCAGGAACCTGTCCGGCAAGCCCGGGCCGCAGGAGCAAAAGGAGTGGCTCGCAGAGGTCGACGAGGCGTACTACTCTGACGACCAGGCAGAGAGACTTGGTAGCGGTGGCGGTAGTGGTGGCGATGGCGCCGAGGGAGGGGATGACGTCGTCGGCGGCATCTCCCGGTCGTACATACATGATACCCTGGCATACTGGTCCCGCATGACGGGCGTTGGCATAGATAGACTGGCGTACACGAGCTATCGTGAGGTGATTAGCGATGTTGGAAAGGACAAGGCCGGGAGCGCCGAGACGGTGGTCCAGCTGGCCGGCAAGATAGGGGGCGGATGGTGATAGAAAGGAGGGCGTGCCAGGTAGCACCCGTCCAAGTCAAATAGATCAACTTCCTCTGGCGCCTCGTCGCGCAAACCCAAAGCCTCGTCCGCTGCCATCCGGCCCGCGCGGTGCACGAATCGGCTGGTAGGCATCGTCCTTGGGCGGTGGACTCCTCGTCGAAGAATCTCCGTCCGCGCCAACCCCCCTCCGTAGCGGTCCGGTGTCCGGCCTGGTGGAGTGATTCGGGTCGTACAGCTCCCGTGTCGCTGGCCCGTTCTGAGCAGCAGTGTTCCGCCGCAGATCCTGCGTCTGACGGCTCTCAACACCCGCTCCGCCACCTCCGGCCCGTCCCGCGCCGCCTCCGCGCCCACGGCCGCGGCCCTGCCCGGGATGCCTGCCGCCGTCCAGGCGCGGGGGCGTGGTGGTGCCCGTGCCGGGCGACGAGCCGCGCGACGAGGGGGCCGACTCGCCAAAGATCTTAGCCCTCGCCTCGTCGTACCTGCGCTGCTTCTCCTCGCGGTCGCGCTTCTGCTTGGCGCGGATCTCCTCGGGCGTCAGCTGGACCTCCTTCTTTTCCCCATCGTCGTCGTCGTCGTTGACGGACAGATTGGCCATGCCCGAGGCGGGGTCGCCGCGCCGCGCGATGACGGGCTTGCGGCTGAGGACCTTGACCTGCGGCTTGAACGAGGACGTGAGCGGCACGTTGCTGCTCGCCTCGAGGAAGTGGAACGTCTGCTGTGGGGTTTCGCTGGATGAGAAGCAGGGCTTCGTCAGCATGTGTCGCGAACCAGAATGCGAGCTGAGAGTAGGCAGCAAAGTGCGATCGCTGCCCGGAGGAGGGCGAAAGGTCATGACTTACGCCGACTCCCAGAGCTTGCGGTTCGACTCGACATGCTGCGCAAGGCGTTCCGTCTTGGTGAGGGGGGCACCGCCGGGGGCATTGTCCTCGGCGTCGTGCTTGGAGGCGTCGTCCTGCGCGGCGGCCTTGTCGGCCTGCGTCTCCCAGTCGTCGTCCTCCCACGCGTCGGGGACGGCAGCCGCAGCCGCCGCACCACCACGTGTTTTCTTCATTGCGGGCGCGCACCGCAGTCTACTCTTTCTGTCCCTGGTTTTCCTGGTCCCCCTGTAGAATCAAAGAAGACGCGCGACGGTCGGAGTCGCAACGGGCGACAAAGGCGCGATGCTCTTATTTTCGAATGACGGCGAGAAACCTGAAAACGCTCTACGGACTTTAGCGGGCGAGACGATGGGACCGAAAAGAGGTTGAGAAAGAATTGGCCCGACCACACAGCGGCAGGCACGGACAGATACACACACGGCGCCTCCGGGAGGATACTGAATCGATCGCGCAGCTGCTACTGTTGCTGCTGCTGCTGCTGCTCTGCTCGGCGTCAGGGCACCTTCTCTGGCGGTCGCGTGTGCAACGTCGGCGCTCGGCGGGGGGCTGCGAGGAGTCTGCCCATAGGTAGGAGGGTCTACGTCGGGGCTGAGGTTTTTGCAACGCACGGCGAGGAGGGGGGGAGCGGGCGCGTGTTCGGGCTGCGGAGAAGTTGGGAAGAAAAGATGCCTGTGCTTGTTGTGCTGGGCGTGCGCGCGCGACGCACGAGCGTGTGTGCGTGCTGTGTTGCGTGCGGTGGTGGTAATGGTGGTGGTAAGTGGTTTGTTCTGTCGAGGGCCAAAAAAAGGGCCGCCTCGGGAGGAGGTTGCGTAGGCAGTAACTTAGGTTCCAGGTTGCTTCCCTCCCCGGCTCGACGGAGGTGCGGGAGTGACCTTGAGTGTGAGTGAGGCTTGAGAAGCGGGCGTGGTGGATCGGTCAGCTGGGGGGTTGTGGTGCAGTACTTGCCGGGAGCTGGGCTCTACCTGGGTGAGTTTGTGCGGCGTGCAGTAGGCTGGAGTCTCGTCTCGCAAAATGCAGGTACTTGCTGGCCTTGGGGACCTGTGGCGTTTCTAAGGGATCTCTGGCCGGCGGGGTGCTGCTGTGGCTGTGTGGTGGGGCAGGAGGGAGCTTCAGGTTTGACTCTCCAGCGGCAGCAACCTTGTTGTCAGGCAGGGCTGGTGCTCAGTTACACGTCGAGGTCATCATCGAGTTGCATGCACACCTGCCGAACATCATCACCTCAGTCTCATCCCCGTTTTACGGCTCATCCTACAGCTGCACCCGCAACCCCGCCAGCGATAACACCATCATTGTCAACCTCCCCAGCGGCTCCCTCCTATACAGATTCTACTCGATCCTCTCGGCGCCAGCGCACAGCTCTCCTCCCTTCCTGGCCGACGCGCCGCCCGCCCATCCTCCCCCCTCCCCGCGCCATGGTGGCCAGCGACGCCGCCTACCCCAGAGTCGAGATGGACATCGCCGAGCCCGTCACGCCCGCCGGTAGCACCAGCGGCGCCCCGCGCAAGGCCAAGGAGGAGTACATCATCTCGAAGCTCGCAGACCAGGACTTTGACATGAGTAAGCACCCGCTCTTCCTTTCGTCCCTTTCGTCTTCCCTTCCCTTCCCCTCCCTCCCTTCTTGTACACTCCGGCAAGCAAGCCCTCCTTCGTTTATACGAGAGTACGAGGGGCCAACGAGACGCTGACGCGCATCATCGCCCGCGGCGCAGAGAAGCTGCCGAACCCCATGGTCCCGCGCCACGGCGTCGACCCTCAGCTCTTCCCTAAGGGCGTGACGCTGGAGATGGAGAGGCACTGGATGGCGCAAATAAAGGCCATCCGGGCCCGTCAGCAGAAGCAGTAGGGCGGCTCTCGCGACAGCGGTATTGGGCTCGACGGGGCACACGGGCTGTCATTGCATTTCGAGCGTGTTTCGTTCAGGACATGACCATGCAAAAGTAGGGTAGCACATTGACACGGCCAGTTTTGATAATTATGCCAGCGTTATCATGCATAGTCAGCAGTGACGAGAACGCATAGCTGCCATGGTGCACGAACTGATGAGCTCTCCCCGCGTTGGGCACTTCCGTTGTCTTTTCGTGTCCGGGGGCGTGGAGCTGCGGCTCAGCTTACACCATGTTGTATGCGCGCGCCATGTCCGTCCAGCTGAGACGAGCCGCATGCCCACGCATCTGCCCGGTGGAACGCGGGGTGGGCTGGATAATACCGGCCGCTCCAGAGCCGGATCTGAATCGTCCCGCCCCATGTGGTTCGTAGTTCGTGATGCAGCCGACGCCACTCGAGTCCCCAACAAACCCAGGGCGCCAAGTTGATATATGTCTGCCCTCGCGCCCAGCACGCAGCTCCCGTCGACGGCTCGAGACCGGATAGAGGTGGGTAATTGACAGCCAGGAGAGCCAAGGAGAGGGGGCCTGCATGGTACCGCTACTGCATGCGGGCGTGAGAATTATTACCTGTCTATTGAAGGACCTAGACGTTGCTTACGCAGAGTGGCAAAGGCGCCCCCCAGCCTGCCAGAATTGGCGCTGTACGACGCGGCCGTCCACCATCTCACCCGCATCTCGCACATGTACATGACATATGGGGAGACACGGCGTGTGCGAGAGACGAGGGGAGCGGGGGGAGCGCGTCGTCACGAGCGTCTGAACTGCTTCTCGTACACCAACTACATTCTATGGTGACACTTCGTGTACTTTGTACGAAGCACTTGCAGCAGCGCATGCGGGTCGCATGCCAAGCCAAGGCCCTTCAGCACGGCAAGCATAGGGGCGGCCAGTACAGGCAATGGCCCCGGGCGTCTAAGATTGGAAGCGTCATCGGGACCATGTTGCCAGCTGAAGGTCGAGGTGCAACGGTACTGTACGCCGTCTTTGTCCAGAGTAGCGTCGGGTGGCGAATGGAGCCGCGAGACATGTCAGTTGCGACAACAACCAACGGAGGCGTCGCACGCGATGCGGCTGCCTGTCCGTCATGCAAGTTAAAATCGAAACGTCGGTGCACCCATTATTAATAGGTGGCCGCATCTGGAGGCTGCGGCTGGCGGGTCAAGTGCCTGGCGTTCGCGACGGACAGCTGCTGCCGGGTCGTGCTCACAACCGAGATGCTGCAGAGTTCAGGCGTGCGAGCAGTTCGGCTACACCGACGACATGCATGCCTGGCCGTTGTGCTCCCTGGCGAGCCTGGATCGACGAAGCTCCACTTGCTTCCGCCGCGAGGACACGGCCGGCCGGCCGGGAGACCTTGGAGGCGAGGCCATCTACATTCTGGCGACCCCCGGCACCCATTTGGAATGCTCGGGCGTCCCGTCAGCTAGGATGGCAAAGTCGGAAATGCAATCGAGCTGAGCCACGATACGAGCTGCGCGTCCCAATGGTGACGGTGCTCGTGCAGGGCATGTTGTTGGACCCCGGTTGTGCGGCATGGGACGGGGCCCTGACTGAACGACAAGTCAAGACAAGACGAGATGAGACGAGACGTTGAGCCGGGTGGCGGTGTTGAGTCTGTTGACCGGCTCAATGTTGCAAGTGATGGCTCTATGGCTCTGGCGGGGTGGATGGTGGGTGTGATGGCCACCCACGGCGCCGTTCCGAGCTCCTGGAACCACCAGCCAGCCTTGCCTCCCAGCCACTGGTCGTCGACCATCTCGCTGCCTGGGCCGGGAGCTCAAACTCTCGACGCTGCATCGTGTGACGTGCCCGGGATTCAAAGAGGAGAGCCGTACACGACCCCGCTCGCCATGGCCGTTGCCCGCCTCAAATGGCCAAGCCCCGCTGGGCAGGCGGCGGGTTCGATGGGGCCAGGAGGTCATGGTGAGCGGCCGATACACGGTGGCGTCCTGCCCAGGCCCTGGATGCAGCGCAGGCCGTGACTGGGCAGCAAAGTTGCTGGAGATGCGTGCCTTTCGCAGGAAGGCGTTCGGGCAACGGGGCGATGGACACGCCGGGCGGGGGCTGCGGTGTATGTGTATGAGCTCGTACTCGCACGTCGCGGGGATGCCTCGAACCTTGGGTCATTGGGCCTCGCCTCGGGAGCTCCAACGGGCTGCTTTCCGATGCCTGGCGGTTGTGGCTGGCGTGGCCGTGATTGCAGCAGCATTGTCCGGCCCAAGAGGTGGGAGAGGCCAGATACGGCGCATGTGCATCAGCCAGTCGATGGACGGGGTGGCTCGGGTGATCGCCGTCCTTGGGCGGCCATGGATGGCTGCGTAATGATTATGGTATTCCCCGAGCAGCCTCGAGTGCAAAGTATAACACCGAGGACGGTGCAGAAAGGCATGCATGCAATGGGGCGATGCATTTCGGGGCACTGGGGAAGAGGGATACTGTCCTGAGCCAACGTGGGGTTGCCGGACCGCAAGTACCGACGGGGACGGGACCGGCGCGCGATGTACGGAGTTTGTACGAAGGTATTTTGTACTACGGATGTATGCCTGCACCGTGCCTTCCTTCCTCGACTTGGAAGTTGGGACGGGAATGCCTGCGGTGGCAACCAAGCTTCACCCCAAGCTTTGATTCATCCATCCCTCCGTCGATGCGCTCAATGACCATGCTCCGCAAAATGAGGCAGACGCAAGAGCCCGTCCAGACGCCGTCTTTGCTTTTGCCCGTGCCCAGGTCCATGATCTGTTGAACACGGGCGCCTCCAGCACGTCATCATCATCGGCACGTAAAGATGCAGAGACAGCTAGCTACCTTGTGCTTGCCAACATGCCAATCGTCTCAATGCGGGCGGGCCCAACAAGACAAGGGATCTACCGCCTGCGGTCTACTACGGCGCCTGCAGGGCACCTTGCCGGCCCTCCCAGGAGACGCCCGTTGCCGCGGAAGACGTACGTCTAATACCGATACTGCACGGATCCGGTGAGAGGCGAGTTTGTCGAGGTAGGTACTTGGCGCTTTGTGACTAAAAGTAGCACTCGGAACAGCACGAGTACGATGCAACGGCCCCAGAGCCTCTCGGCCACAAGGCGACACCGCCCAAGCCCCAAGGGCCCCTCATCGCGGCCGTGCGGACAGCCACCCGTGGATCCATCCATGCCATACTATAGACGGATGGATGGATGGAAGGGTGGATGGATAAGGTAGGTTGATGCCGTCGACCCCGCCACAAGCCCAGCACCTCTCCTCTCGCAGGCTCGCCACGGTACAGTAACCGTACCTCCACTACCTCCCCTCCGCTGCTGGTGCCAGCACCGCAGGTGCGTGCCCTCCCGCACCTCAGCGCCTGACCGCAGTTCACCGCGGGCCACGGCAGCGAGCTGGAGCCGGCCATCCGCCAGCCAGCCAGGGCATTGGACCCCAACCGACTGGGCACTCCCTCGAGACAGCCCAGGAGCCTGCATCTTCCAGCCAGCAGCGCCGTCTCCCAACTCTCTTCTCTCTCTCCTCTCTGCCTCACCTTTGCTGTACTCGCCATACCTCTTGTCGACTTGATTGCCAGCCTGGCACGCAAACGACGACGGCCGCGTTCTCCCACCTGTCCTCGCCCCCGCCTCCTCCGAACCCTCCGTTGACGATACCGAACGCCGTCGACCGTCCACCCACTGCGAAGCCGTTTCCTCGAATACGCCGCCATGTCTGGCACTGCTGAAGGCGCGCATGCGAACCACGGCGGCTTCGACCTGCTGCGGCGAGCCACGCAGGCGATGATGTCAAGGTACGTAGTGGGTTGAGCTTCCTTGCTACCCCCCCGTTCGTTGCTCCAAAAAAATCGATCCGCCGTCGGACAACCCCTCCTTGCTTCTCCGCATCTTGTCTGGCGCTACCCCCCGTCACAGCTTGTTTTTTTGTCGCTACTTTGCTGAATGATTTGCGTTTCGCCCATGGCTCCTCGCTCCTTTCCAAGTGGAAGATGGAAGGACCTGCAGTTGCGTTGCCTCGAGCGAGGCTGAGACATGAGGCTTCTCTGGTTGCTGTCGGTGCTGCTGCCGCTGCCGCTGCTGCCCCCGCCGAGGCGCTCCCACAGTTTAGAAGCTGCACCAGCGCCGAGTGGCGCTCGTCGCTCCGATGGGGCTCCCGTCAAAGGCCAAGTCCAAGTCAAAGACAAGACCAGCACCAGCACCACCAGCGCCAAGTTGGGAAGGGCGACGGACGGTCCGGTCGGCACCGCGAGTCAGCGTGTCATTCCGATGGCTCGGCCCCTCCCTCTCTCCCTCGCAAAACCGCAGCTACCATGACTGCCTGGCCGCAGGGTGTCCAGTGGCTTCTGCAGCTGGCTTGCTCCTGGTGGCCTTGCGAGGCGCCCTGTTGGAGGATCGACGGGCACTTACACAGCCCGCCGTCCTGATGCCCCGGGCACTTCATCATGGGCAGCATGCCTCGCCAGTCCCGTGGGCTCTGCGCCTGCCTAACCAATGGTGCAGGGCGGCTGAGAGTGCGCGGCGCTGCGTGCTCGCGCATGGGCGATCCCGGAGGCATTCGATATATTGGCCGGGCCCGTTATCGTCGATTCGGCCTGACGGAAGCAATGCTCTGGCACATGCCAGATGCTTCTCTTGCCATTTCCTCAGCAATCTTCACGCTTCCCATGCACGGTCAGACCCGCACGCCTGCGGAGAGCGGCATCACATCAGTCGGCGAAGCCGTCGTTGGGCCGTCGTGTCTCGCAGCCGAGGCAGCGGACCTCGAGCGAGGCAGCATGCTTGCCGGCCTGCTCATTCACAGCACTCCATGAA
Source organism: Purpureocillium lilacinum (assembly GCF_023168085.1). Lineage (NCBI taxonomy): Eukaryota > Fungi > Ascomycota > Sordariomycetes > Hypocreales > Ophiocordycipitaceae > Purpureocillium > Purpureocillium lilacinum. The sequence goes on from NW_027072112.1 coordinate 2,357,281, forward strand.
ACCGGCCCAGCACCCCTCATCTCCCAGCTCCCCCTTCGCTTCTGCGTCGATTTGCCTTGTCCGGCAAGCGCTCTGACTCGGGTCGCGTTATGACTCGACTGCGGTGCATTGGCGACGGCAATCATGGCGCCATCGGCGGCGGGTGGAGGGGTGCAGTCCGGAGCCATGGAAGGGAAGGCGCTGGAAGCCTCCCCCTCCCCCTTCCCTCTCGCACTGCGGCGCACCGCACGCACTGGGCCGCCCTGCCTACCAAGGTGGGCTGGCGCTGTTAGCCCTTGGGGGGCCACCAGCGGCACCTCCGTTGCGCGGCGTCGGGGGTGTGTGTCTGGTGGATGGAGACCGCTGGAGCCCGCCCCGAAGCACCCCGGCAGCGGCGCTGTGGCCCTTTCCAAGGTTGCTGGGCTGTTGCTGCTGCCGCCGGAGCTGCTGCCGGAGCCATCGTCGAACCCAAGGCCACACCTGGCCGAAGGTGATCCCCGCTCTTCCACATGGCGGCGGCGAAGGCGGCGGCGGCCCCTACCTACCAAGCCAAGCAAGCTGCTTCGTGCGAGGGGGCCCCTACTGGATGGAGATGGAGCAAAATTCGTTCGCTCGTCATCCGCCGCCGCCGCCGCCGCTGCTGCTAGTGCTGCTGCTCATACACACGCTGGGGCGGTTTACTCATTTGCATGTCCGCTCTCGGATATGCCCTCTGCTCCGTCTTTTCCCTTTGCACCCTTCGCACCTCACGCACACCCGCGCCGGTACCCGCACCATCATCGTCACTGCATCATCCCCCCTGCGCAGCGCTGCGCTGCCTTCGTCTGCCCGTCCGTTGCAGCCCAACAAAAGACAAACCCTCGACTCCTCGACTCGGCTGCATCGACGTGCATCAGCGGCGACCGCCGCCTTTGTCCTCGCTCTGCCGTGGTGCATTTTGCCTTTGAGCCGTCCATGACCACGTCTCGCGCCTGTCCTGTGCCGCGTGCTTAGGCTTCACCTCTGCAACCTTTTTTTTCCTCCCCCTCTCCCCCTCCCGCTTCCTCTCTTGGCAGTTGGCATGGACTAGTGTCGCCGCCAGACAGCCTGGGCATATAATATTTCCATCCACCCCGCCACCTATTGTTCGCGAACACCTCTTCCGGCCACCTTTTCCCTCTTGTCGCCGCCCCATTGTCCAGCGTCTTCGCAAGCCGCCACAATGCCAGGTGTTGACCCGATCGCCAGAACCGCCGCGACCGACGATGAGGGCGTCGATCAAATCGGCTCCGACACGCCGCGCTCCGGCATCGCCACGCCCCAGCCCGACCTCCAGGACAAGCGACTGCCCGGAATATTGAGTTACTTCGGCCAGGTTCGTCCAGACCCTCCTGCAACCGAGACCTCCTCCCACCCGCCGCCCGTCGAGAATGCCGCCCTGCGAGAACATGGAGAGGGAGACGAGGCCGCTTCGGCGACGCCGTGTCCATCGCAGGTTGCTGCCCAGAGCTCCGTGCGCTGTGGCAGCCGGACAAGCCACGAGGCCCATCCGTCCCTGCCGCATGGGACTGAACCTGCCAGACCGTCGCGAGCCCTCTCTCATCCCTATCCCACTCCTCCCGCTTCACAACCCTCTTCCTCCGGCGGCTCCATGACGCAGGACGTGAGCTTGAGCCTGTCCAACGCCCAGGCGCGCGCCGCCTTTACGGTCGGCTCGCGCACGGGCAAGGAGTCGCTCGAGCAGGGCCGATCCCAAGCTTCCGACGCCCTGTCAGAAGTGGCGGCCTCGGCCGGCCAAAGTGGTCGCCGTTCTACGTCACCCCAGCAGCCCCAGCCCACTCCCTTGCCTGCACAGTCTGCGCAATTGGCGGCAGCGCCCGCGAGCTCGAGCAAGTGGTTTTCTCTTGAGGGACTCAAAGAGCTAACTCGTGGCACAATCTTCAAGAGCGGTCCACCGACTCCCACGAGAGCACTGTCTGCTGCTCACTCATCCCAATCAGATGGCAGAGACACTCCGGGACGGACCAGTCATGACGGCGCCGAGCACAGCGGCACGCAGACGCCTCGCAACTCGACGTCTGCCGGCGCCCAGGTTCCCCTGGCGAGGGGCAAGCTCACCATCAAAATTGTCGAGGCGCGGGGTCTGCGGAAATGTCGTGACCCTTATGTCGTCGCCGTGTTTCAGCGCAGCGAGCTAATTTCAGGCGGGCCGAGGCCGTCCGAAGAGGATGAGCACAATTTGAATGCCCCGACGTCTGTCATTGGCAGCATCCCCATCCAGCGCCAGGGCAGTGACTCAGGCCGCCCCATGGCCATTCCGATGCGCAGCCGCCAGAGCAGCAACACCAGCATCACCGACTACAATACATTCCGGAATCGAACGGCTCGTGCTCCTTCCTCGAATCCAAAGTGGGATGCCGAGGCGGTCTTGTACGTGCACATTTATTGAGCCTCCCCTGTGCCGCACGCATTGACTGACTAATTTGGTAGTGACGTTGTCGATTCCGACATGGCGGTTGCGATCTCCGTATACGACCACACGGCTACGGGCGAAGAGTTTCTGGGACAAGTCGATTTCCAAGCCTCGCGAGATGACCACGGCACCATGCGCAGTTGGTACACGTTGAAGGGCCACGCCGACACGGTGGCCGAGGACGCCCCGACGGGCGAGATATACGTTGAGTGCCTGTATCAGCGGTCGGAGAAGAAGCAATTCGGCCCCAGCGACTTCGAGATTCTCAAGCTCATTGGCAAGGGGACGTTTGGGCAAGTCTACCAGGTTCGGAAGCGCGATACGCAGCGCATCTACGCCATGAAGGTGCTGCAGAAGAAGGTCATTGTGCAGAAGAAGGAGGTTGCCCACACGGTTGGGGAGCGCAACATTCTCGTGCGAACGGCCATGTCCGACTCGCCCTTCATTGTCGGCCTCAAGTTTTCTTTCCAGACACCGTCAGAGCTTTATCTGGTGACCGACTACATGTCGGGCGGCGAGCTCTTCTGGCACCTGCAAAAAGAGGGGCGCTTCGACGAGAGGCGGGCCAAGTTCTACATCGCGGAGCTCATCCTCGCGATCCAGCACCTGCACAACAACGACATTGTGTACCGCGACCTAAAGCCCGAAAATATCCTCCTCGACGCCAATGGCCACATTGCGTTGTGCGACTTCGGCCTCTCCAAGGCCAACCTTACCAAGAACGACACAACCAACACGTTCTGCGGTACTACGGAATACCTGGCGCCCGAGGTCTTGTTGGACGAGTCTGGTTACACCAAGATGGTCGACTTCTGGTCCCTCGGCGTCCTCGTCTTCGAGATGTGCTGCGGCTGGAGTCCGTTCTACGCCGAAGACACGCAGCAGATGTACAAAAATATTGCCTTTGGCAAAGTGCGCTTCCCTCGGGACACGCTCTCGCAAGAAGGGCGCAACTTTGTCAAGGGGTTGCTTAACAGAAATCCCAAACACAGACTCGGAGCGACAGAAGACGCCAAGGAGCTTATGCAGCATCCATTCTTCGCCGACATCGACTGGGACCTCCTGGCCAAGAAGCTCATCACCCCGCCGTTCAAGCCCAAGCTCAAGTCTGAGACGGACGTGTCGTACTTTGACCCAGAGTTCACGACCGCGCTGGAGCAAAATGGATCGCTCAACGAGCGCGCGGCTGCCCTGGCCAGAGGCTACGCCGCGTCCACGCCGCTCTCTCCGTCGGTGCAGGCCAACTTCCAGGGCTTCACCTTTGTCGACGAGAGTGCGCTCGATGACCACATGAGGGATCGGTTCCGCTCGAGTGATGACGATATGGATGACGCCCACGCCGCCAACAACGACGACGACGATTGGGACAACCTCGACGACATTGATCCGCGCAAGGCAAATCGCATGAGCGGCATCGTCAAGACGTCCCACCACGACGAACACCTAGTCGGTGGGTCGCATTTCGACCCCTAATCGCCCACTAGCCGGCGTCCTTCTCTCACCGACGGAACGGGATGAGCTCTCAGTTGGGGAGAGTTGAGGTGGAACTTTCATTAGTCTCACAAGGGGGTGCACAAAAAAAAATCTAATCATGGTATCATGCATCGGAGGTGGGCGGCTGGGTATTGCATTTGCATTGTGTGCAAGGGCAGCGGAGCTTGAGGTTTCTGGCGTTCCGGTGTCGAGGCAAGGAGGACGTCTTTTGTTGAACCGGCCCCCGCGGCTCTTTTGGCTGTCACTGTCAGCAAGATTTAGGAAGCAACGTTTGCGCATCCTCAGCTGCTGCCGTGTCGTCCCTTGTGCTTATATATCTTGCTTTCACGGGAGGGCTGTGTTTCTCTACTGTATTCCGCACGATACGATGAACGATGGCCAGCCATTGGGCGACCTTTTCATCTGCATGTTGTTCTACAAAGACTTTTGCTTTCACCGCATGAATGGACGGGGCGTTGTCTGTGTCTGATACTGGCTTGCGTTTGGGGCGTGGGTTGCAAAACTGGGGGTTTCGGGCAGGAGAGGGAGGGAGACAGGTGCTAATTGCCCAGGTCGGCAAGCAAGGAAAATAACAGACATGCAACAGCAACAAGAATCACACAAGAAGCAACGAGCATCGAACAACAGTGAGGGCTTGGGACGACGCGCCATGGGCTACATTTCTCGGGAGCAGGCAGCTAGCTGTGCCGGGGATGATGCGCTTGGTGTATGTACTTACTACCTACTTACTACCTTAGGAACCTAGTACTGAGGTAGATAACATGCGTCCGGTACGAAGTACAGAGCAGAGCAGAGCAGAGCAGAGCAGAGCAGACATGCATGGTGGGGGAGGACAGAATCCCATCCCAGGCCGTGAATATATTCGGGGCGATTCCTAAAGCAAGGAATTCCTGGGACAAGGAACACAAGCAAGTCATCGTGGGTGGTGCCACTGCGTGTGTGATGTGATGTCCGAGTGAGAAGGCAGGTCCCTCGCCAGTCTTGCGGTGAGAATCGGACGTCATTGTGCGGTGAGAGTCGACCATTAGAAACAGTTCCAAGTCCGGGCATACATGTAATATATGCATGCAAGGGCGGAGGGATTGCACGCCTTGCGCAGGACATGATGCCACACAGCCGACGTGTCTACAGAGGAGCACCTGGCAACAAGACTCACAGCCGCAACGCGTCTTGGACCGTTTTTTAGTTTGACATTCGCAATGATCAAGTCCCGCAGCCCACTCGAGGCTGCTAGGAGGGAAAATGTACAACAGGATTATCGACCCCATCACCTGTGCTCGTCTCAAACGCCGGCACGCTCTCTCGAGCCGATGCAAGCCAACCCCTGATCGCTTCTCCACCTGTATTTCTCTCTAGCCCTCCTCGTTCCCTCCCACGTGTTCATGTCCGAGGACGGGATGCAACGACGCCCACCTTCTGCTCCTCTTCCGCCTTTCGTCGACAAAGGGACCGGTGAAAAAAGCCTAGGCGCGTATGAAGGCGATGCAGCTTTAGTGGCCCTGGGGCTCCTCCTCCTCGGCCTCGAGCCAGTCCTGGAGGGCGGGGGCGGCGTTGCCAGCCTGGGCGGAGGCGTCCTGGCCCTCGATCTCGACAGCCATGCTCTCATACTCCTTCAGGTTGCCGGCGAGGTCGGTCTCCTCGGGGGAGGCGGGGGTCTTGGGCATGGCAAAGGTCTGGACCTGGCCCTCGGCGTCGGACTCCTTGACGGGGGGGACCTTGTAGGCCTTGAGCTCCTTCAGGTACAGCTCCTGGACGAAGTCGGCTATGCGAGGGCAGCGTTAGCTTGTGTGTCACTGGGGTGGCGGTGCGTTGGCGGACAAGGCGGCCGGAAGAAAATCGCGTGCAGTCGTCGAATTCATCATCCGCTCGGGGCAGTAGTCGAGGAAAACAACATCTGACTTCGGGTGTTGGGGGGGCGGGCGTATAGAGGAGGCTGGCTCCTTTCGGCCATGGATGAGCGGAGTTCGGCGACCGCATCGCGTCGATTCAATCCGGGTGCCCGTCGCCAATCGGTCGCGCGAAAAAAGAGAGTGCTGGAGCGAAGAGTGTCCTTACCTCGCCGGGAGACGGTGGGAGCAATGAAGGTCCGGACCTGGACGGCCCTGGCAGACCGAGCGACGGCGGCGACGGCCGAGGTGGCGCGCTGCAAGAGGACAGAGTCAGCCGAGCTTGCCCGCAATCAATCGGCCGCGCGACGGGCGGCGACGCATCGCCAGACGACCGGCCTTGGGGAAAAAAGTCGACTCACCGAAGCCCTGGACAATTGGCTGAGCATTTTGGCGTCGGGGGTCGTTGCTCAATGGGGATACCCTGAGGCGAGATGGGGGGGGCGGAGGAGTACTGTGAGGGTTTTGTGAAAATCGTGATGTCGTTGCTCCCCCGGCTAGCCGACGGTTTCTGCCTCAGGTTCCACATTTCCTTTCCCCCCTTCCTTCCCTTCCCGCACCCAGCCTCACCTGCCATTTTCGTGGCACGTGACCTGCCATTGGCGACTAACACGGGGAAGACTGTTCACAGCGTGACTGCATTACTTGGCTACACCATGACGAAGGAAGACACGCATATCATCATCCTATTTGGCGTGCGGCAGCTTTGCTTGACCGTTTTGTCTTTCAATTTGTATTCGTTATCGCTTTCGGCAGGGGACATTCCACCGCCATCGCTCGTTCGACGGGCACTCTCCTTGCAATTACTCTCACGCAGCTGGGGTGAGTTCCCTGCCTGGTACGGAGTGCTGGCATGACTGAGATGCATCATATCATTGCTCTGGGGTAATCGTATGTTTCTCATCCTTCGTAATCTCTCTATGCTCTCACGACCCGCAGCTCCCTAACACTCTGAAGCAGTCCGCCGAACACGTCCACGCACAAATGCAGCAATAGTCCATTCCAGCAACCCATGGAGATCGGAACTCCTGTCTAACAAAATTGTTGCGCCTCACTGCCTGGCAACAAAGATCATCGGCTTCCTCAAGTCCAACTCGAGATTTCTGCTCGCGGCTATGACCAAATCTTCGTCTTCTTCCTCTCCGTGTTGTCGGACCCATTGGCTGGCGGCTCGATCCCAGCGGGCTTCCTTTTCCTGAAGAGAGCAAAGGCGCTCACTGCGAGATATGCCGCCGCTACAATCGCGGCCACGGCTATGTATACGGTGACGAACGGTTGCGGGTTTCCCGCAAGCTGCAGGCCCAGCCCGCCATTGACCACGCCGAGGATCATGAGCGAGCGACCGTACCAGATATGAACGTAACTTATGATGCCACGCCTGCGGTTCCTGAGGTAGTGCCTGTGGTGGAGGAAGCCGAATATGGGCTGCAGGCCCATCAAGGAGACAATGAAGACGCCCAGCTGAGTGTGCGTGTTCTGGAAGAACTGTGGGAAGTCAGCTACGGCCACGAGTGCGACGTTATGACGCAGGGCAATACTCACAAAGCCTATGCGACTGCATATGACGATTCCGAGGCCGAACCCTGCCCACATGGCGAAGAAGACGAGGGACTGCCAAGTTGCGTGGATGATCCAGGTGCTAACAAAGGGCGATAGCATGGCACCGATGGGATATCCAACGACAAAGACAACTGTCATGAGGATCCCATGCGCGTTTATGAGAGTCGTTGTCGACGAACCACCACCGGCACCGGTCACGATGACGCCGCCACCGCCGTTGCCGCCTTTGTTTCCTCCACTGTTTCCATCGCCGTTGCCCCCGCCATTGTTTCCTCCAGGTGTGCTAGAGCTGTTGACGAATGGATTGGCGTCGCTGTTGATGGTGGCCATGCCGAGGTTGACATTGAAGTTGTTGTGCGAGTCGTGGTATACGATGCTGGCGGACGGGCTCTCTTCGTTCATGGCGCTCCCCCTTTTCCAGGCAGACACCCAGCTGCTCACTCCGGAGAGGTCAAGGTTTGCACATCCGCTGCAGCGCACGTTTGCGATCATGCTGCCGTTGATTATGCCGGTCCCCTCGAGGAGCTCGACGTTGGTCATGCGGCTGTACCTTGGCTCGACATGGCCGGTACCCTTCCTGGTGCTAAGAGTCACGTTGTTCTTCCCGTTGGCGTACATGATGAACATGGTGGCACCGCTCATCTGTGACCCGATACCGAGGCCTGCCCAGCTGACCGACGAGCTCGCCTTGAGTTGGAAGTAGACGTTGCCCGAGCCAGAGCTGGCGGCGGCTTCGGGAACCGCGAACTGGAAGCAGACTTCTTCCACGGGGCAGTATGGCGTGGGCTCGCCATGAACCCCAGCGACAGCTACTGCAAGTTAACAATCAGTGGTATTCTGTGCGTCACAGACGATTCCTTACCGAGGGCCAAAGCAGCCGCCCAGGCCGTCCTGGAAGCGAGCCTCATGGCGTACGGTTTGTGATCGAGTGTTGGTTTTGCTGCAGTCGAGTTGCGGGATCTGGAACCGACGGGGTGACTGGTACGGTTTTATATATTGCAGGCAAGGGAAGACAAGACGAGACAAAACGGGAAGCGGCCCCAGGGTGTGGCAGCGAGGACAGACTGATATAAGCGGTGCGTCAATGACTCTCAGGAGCAGGGGCGATTGGCGGCGTCGCGGTGGCTTGAGTCTCCCCAGCACGGCAAGGCCCCGGCCGCGGATCGCTACTCTATCTCAACGCTTCACGCCTCTACGCATTTACCCAGAGCCGCATGGAGAGGGAGGGGTGCGGCGCCCGCAGCGTTTCCCATGGAGAAGCCAGAACGAGCAGACACCACGACGCGAGCCAAGCCCGAAGAGAGTTGGGCTCCGTGTATCAGAGCAGCGCGAGGAGCAAATGGAGTCGCCAAATGCAGGGACAGGGCTGGCCAGAGTCTGGACTTGAGACCCTGTTCAGCCAACACTGCCACCACGAGCTAAGATGGGGTGCCGGGCAGATGGGCTGCCGCGACGAGGGCGTTTTGGAGCCGTCTTGATTGGCCCGACGGATGAGACGTCGTTCATGATGCCGCCGGAGAAGGGGGGGCTGGCTCGCTGGGCCAACGAAGATTTGGCGATTGTCATCACATCAGAGGAGCTGGGGTCCGTCGAGGCCTGTGGTCCGAACGCTTGCATCGTCGACGACGGGAGCACCGCAGATGACAGCCGGGCAGACAGACAGCAAGCGGTGCAACGCACGATGCCGGCTGACCGTCCGTGGGACCGCGTCCGCCCGCCGTTCCTTCGCTTCTTCCTGCTCGTGTGATCCTCGGCATTCCTTCTTGGTGGGCAGGTTTCCAGATCGAGATGAACGACAGGGGCGGGTGGGCGCGCGGGCGGCATCTGGGGAGTACGAGTACGACGATGGGGGAGTTGCATCATCATCGGATTGCCGACGACTACTACGAACTAGTACCACCAGCAAACAGCGCCCTACATGGCAGCTTTCTTTAGTGCCGTGCGGCGGACAGTTGCAAAACACAGCCCTGCGCCTGCTGGGGGGCTGGCGGTTGGGGGCAATGGGGGATGAGGAATCCACCCTCCACTCCATTTCGCCCGGCGGGGGTTCTAATGACGCCGAATCTGGCGCTGCCGCTGCTCGTTCGGCGCAAAGTCCGCCATTGACGTTGAGTCTGGCCGTCCTTCATGGGGTCCAAGTCTTTCCGCCGGCAGCAACAGACCACGATGATTAGCAGCTCGACTCTGCTGATCGCCTGCTTTCAGCAGTTGCCGGATGACTCTTTTGCTGCCCTGCCCGCGGGTCGAGTCTGCCGCTGCACAGGAGCTGTGATGCAGTGACGCAGATTTACAGATGGGCCACCACCACCACCACCACCACAACAACAACAACCACAAAAGCCGCCTCGCACAGCAGAAACAGGTGCAAACATCCAATCAGCCCATCTCGCCGACGCCAGTTTCATCTCCTGCAGGTGCTCGCGACGCCGTTTCTCCCCTCTCGATCTCTCTTCACAGCTTCATCGCTCATCCACTTCCCTTCTCGCATCAGCCTCTTCTCGTCGTCAGCGCCAAGGCACCGCGCGCGCATACCGCAACCCTCCCTTCCATCACGCACAGCAGCCGTTCATCAGCGCCATGCCATTCAGCCGCGGAATACTCCGTCTCCGTGTTCCATTTTCCCTGTCCGGCCAGCCCCCATCCTCCCTTCTATCCCTCCATCCATCCAGTCAGCATCGCCAATTACAAAACATGCGAGCACGCAGCCCTCACACGCGGATTCCTGTGGCGTTCCGCGTCGATTAAGGCCAAGGTTAAGGTTGCGATTTGCGCTACGGCTCTTTTTTCTTGGCGACTTGGCCACCCTGAGCTCAACAGCCGAAGGAGGGGGAAGGGGGCGCAGGGGAGGAGCGGATGGAGGACAGGGAAGAAGGCCCTGGGAGGCTGCGACGTCAACTCCATGGCTCTCCCCGGCAGGTGGGATATCCGAGTAGCTGACGACGACTACGATGACTGCCAGGACTACTATCGCCGACGCTATCGCTGCACATTTCACGACCTCCAAAGTGTCGGTTAAGGGGAGCGGCTGCCAAGCGGTCAGCGCCCGCTGCCACTGCGACCCGCAGCTTCATCAGCTCACACTTGCGTAAGTAGTCTGCACGTCGAGCGACTCTTCATCTCTTGTCGGTAGGTTCTCGCCGAGGTCGCTGCTTGTCTTCCGTGACAATTCCTAGGCCGCCGAGGCCTCCCGCTTACCCAGCCTCACCGTGACACAGCATGCGTTCCACAACACGTTCACCACCACCTCTTCACGAGTACGCGGGGCACTACCACAATTCTTGGCATGAAAGCATGTGCATGCAGTTCCATTCAGCACTCATGTACTCCGTTACGGTCCCGAGAGAGAAAATCCAGCCCGGCCACCACGCCTCTACCCATGAAACTGCGTGGCCGCCTTTTTTGTTGCTAAAGAAGCCTGAGGAGACCGAATCGTCACCCTTCTATGCATGCCTCTATATTAGAATCCGTGACCAAGATGAAAATACGAAGCCAATACCAGTGGGCCAGAAGACGCATACGTACTGCCCAACGGCAGGTCGATGCTCTTTGTCCACCGCGGCCCTAGACCAGAGACCACGAGTGTGGTACTTGGCGGGCCCCTCCTCTCCTCTTTGTGACATACCGAAGGCATGAAAACGCGGCGACAAAAATCAAGGCTTTTAACGCTGCTCGAACGCTCATCAACAGTGCGAAAAACACAAAAGGCAATGGGCGGTGGTCGCATCACACGCCGTTGGCCACGGGAAAGGCATTGCTCTCGAGGAGACTCGACGACGCAACGAAGCTGAAGCCGCCAAACACGTCGTCCTTGTGGCCCGAGGCCGGGGTGCCGCCGACGGCCCAGGCATCCTTGGCCGTCACCACGGGGCTCAGCGCCAGCTCGGTGAACTCGGGCGCAAAGTTCTCGGCGAGCTCGGGGTCCGTGATCATGGGCTGGATCGGAGGCTCCAGCTCCCGTGCCTCGAGCTTACGCCAGTCGATCTTCCGGAAGAAGCGGTGCTTCTTGAGCGTCTGCAGGTCGCGCGGCATAACGGACCCGAGGCGCTTCTGCGGCTCCTTGCGCAGGAGGCGCGTCAGCAGGTCCTTTGCGTCCGGGCTCAGGAAGTAGGGCAGCACGAGCTTCTGCCTGACGATGTTGTCCTGGATCTTGGCGTGGTTGCCGCCTCGGAACGGCGGGTTGCCCGTCATGAGGTCGTAGCCGAGGGCGCCAAACGACCACCAGTCGACGGCCCTGCCGTACTTCTTGCCGAGAATCACCTCGGGCGCCATGTACTCGACGGTGCCGAGGATCGAGTTGCAGCTCTCCGACTGCTCCACCGCCACCTTGGACAGGCCAAAGTCGGTGAGCAGGAGGTGGCCGTCGGCGTCGAGGAGGCAGTTCTCGGGCTTGAGGTCGCGGTACACGACGCCCAGGTCGTTGTGCAGGTGGGAGATGGCGAGCAGCATCTCGGCCATGTAGAAGGCGGCCACGCTCTCCGAGAACATCTTCTCCGTGTTGAGATGCGTGAAGAGCTCGCCGCCCTGGCCGTACTCGAGGATCAAGTACAGCTTCTCGAGGTCCTGGAAGGCGTAGAAGAGCTTGACCACAAAGGGGTGCCTGTTGACCGACTCGAGGATCTGGCGCTCCGTCTTAGTCTGCTCGATGAGCTTCTTATGCACGACGAGCGACGCCTTCTTGAATTGCTTCTGCGCGTAGAGCCGGCCGGTGGCGCGTTGCTTGACCAGCAGGACGGTGCCGTAGGTGCCCTTGCCCAGGCAGCGCAGGGGCTCAAACTCCTCCGCGGTCATCTTGCGGCGGGGGTTTAGGCCGCCTTCGAGCGTCTCAAGCAGGACGGAGCGGTCGCGCACGCTCTCGCTGACAAAGTCGTGCTCGAGGTTGACCTCGTAGCTTGTGGAGCCGTTCTCGGAGCTCTCGCTGCCAGCCTCGCTGCGCGCGCCGTCGCGGCTAGCGGAGCGCGGGGTGTCGGCGGCGCTGCGGAAGCCGGAGCGACCGCCGTTGCGGGCGGCGGAGCTGGAGCGCGACGAGCCGTCGAGGTTGAGGGGGTCCAACTGCATGCGCAGCTTGGCGATGCCCGAGACGCCAGGGGACGGGGCCCCTCGCAGGATGGGGCTGCAGTTTGCGCTCACGACGTCGTCGATGCGGCCGGGGCGTCCGCGGCGGGCGCCCTGGCGAGGCGTCTCGCAGGCGCCATAGTCGGAGTCCTCATCGCCCGAGGCGACGGGCGTCGCCTGGAAGCCGCGCACCGTGTTGCGCGCAGCGGGCGCCGGGCTTATCATGGCGCGAGCGGGTCGTCGGCGTCGTTAGGCGACGGGCGACAAGTGTATATATGGGTGTGTAACAGTGGTGTATAGAATATCCGGGAGCGGCTCGACTAATGAGACAACGGCCGTCTCTTCGCGTCGTCGAGCCTTCCAAAGGTCAAGCCTTAATCAGGCCACGGCTGAAGCAGAGGGAGTCAAGTCGAACCCCGTCGGCGCTCCGGATCTGCGCGCTGCTCGGACTCGAAAGGAAGCTGGGTCTCGTGGGTAGTGGCCACACGCATCTGGTACTTGAAGAACGAGGTTCGCATATGGAACGGTTTTTGTATATGCATTGGGTGTCGGGGGTTCGTTTGCGGGCGTCGTTCTTTCTTGTCGTCGCTTTTCGGTTTCTCCGGTGAGGACGTCTCTCGCGGGTGTAGGATCTGGGTTCGGAGGTGGCAGCCTTTTTTTTTGTAATTGGTGTCTGCACCAAAAGGTGAGGTGTGCAAGGGCGGGAAAAAGGGAAGCGGAGGGGAGGGAAGGGCGGGTGTGGAGAGCCAACGGGAGCCATTTTATTGGCAACCTGGGCTGGAACAAGGCTGGCAAGCGGGCGCATGGAACCTACGGCAGGCTTTTTGGTTCAGCGCCCTCCCCGTGGCCGTCGACAGTGGCCTCACGCGCGCTCGGCCCAACTTTTTTTTTTTTTTCTTGTCTCGGCTCGGGTGTCAAGCGTGCACTGGGGGACATTCATCTCACGCATCCCCGCCATTTGCGGCGGCGCCGGCCGCCTGGGGAGGCCAGCTGAGAGTGGGTGTGGAGACTGTGCCCAGGTGTGCCCACTTCGTAAGGTAGGTAACAGCCCATGAGGGATTCCAGGTCTACGTAGTGCGCGCTCCCGGCGGGCCACAGCGGGCTGGCGCGCCGCCTCAAGTGAGGTGCGGTGGTGCCCCCGGACCGCCCGTGGTCAGCACCTGGCACGCTGAATGGGCGACTGGTCAGCCCGTGGCTTGGGCTCGGTTGGCGCCCGCTGCGCTGCGCTGCGCGCTGCAGTCGGGTGAGGTGCAGTGTAGGTACAGTACCAAAGATACTAGGAATGTACTTTATGGATCCGCGCAGCGTCGCATCTCGTCACCCCCGACCAGCCGATGCCTCACGTTTTGTCCGGCGGTTGAACCAGATTATCCCCTCATCAAAGAGCGATTTAGTCGCCGGCTGAACACCACGGGCTGCATTACAGACATCATTTGACACGGGCAAACGAGACATCACAGGTCCCCGTCACGGTGCAAAGCACACAGGCCGTGCGCATGTCGGCGGGCGTGTGCATCCAGAGTCCGCCTTGCGCCAGTGGACAGACCCGACGGCTCACGAGGTTGGACAAGTGCCGTCTTCAGACGGGCCGATGCATTTTGAGTGAGGCGGCTGCATGTCCACGCAGCTGCATGCCCCGTGTCGCCGTCGGGAGCCGTGGGCCACGTTGCAGTTGGTTAGGTAGTCCGTTAGCTTTCCAGACCTGGGAGCTGCTTGTGTTTCGTTTGTATCGCTGCCGTGGCTCCCGTACAGCAGCATGGGGAGCAATCAATGGGATGATTCCCTCTCTCGCATTGATATACCAGAGATTGAAAATTACACGATGCACCGCGGTGTCGCTTTCAATACATAATATCCACCGCTCACTCGGCCAAAATCACCTGCTTTTGAACGGCACCCAAGATGAGCCATGCAAGGCATCTCAGGCCAAGGTGTTGCGGCCTTGGCGGTGCCACCAGAGCTCCCTGCCGTCCTTCTTCAATGGATGCCTGCGCCATGCCTCAGCGGTCTGCCCCACTAAAACACCACCGTCACCAATTTTCCAGTCAACACCGCATCGAGGGTCCCAGACGGACGTCGCCTCTTTCAACACCAACCCGGCAAACAGCTCGCCGCCTCACCCTCCGCCTCCCCCGTACAAGTGCGCATACCGCCGCTCTTGCCCCTGTCAGTGTATTGTATACTCACAGGCCGACAGCCTAGAGGAGGGTTCCCGCGGCCACCACCTACCCGCGACGCGCGGGAGTCGCCAAGATGATCCACCCCTCGAGACAGGCGTACGTTGAGGAGGCCAGGCCCGAGGCCGGCCTCGCCCTGGAGGATCTGCCCGATGACCACGACTACGATATGCCCACGGCAGGCGGGTCCTCCGAAAAGGCGTCTGCCATCTTGAACCAGTTCAACCGCAAACGCCTGGCCGCCACGATAGCCGTGCCCACCGACGACGGCCGAGTCCGCGCGCGTCTGCGGGAGATGGGAGAGCCGGTAACCCTATTTGGAGAGGGCCCGGCCGAGAGACGAGACCGATTACGCGAGCTCCTGACGATCCAGGCTGAAATGTCTGGCCTCGAGAATGGCGACATCACAATGGAGGACGCGCCCGAGGAGGAGGAGGCGGCCGAGGCCGAGGAAGAGTTCTACTCGCGGGGAGGCAAAGAACTTCTCCAGGCTCGCATAAAGATTGCCGAGTTCTCGCTACCCCGGGCAAAGCGCAGGGTCGCCTTTCTCAAAGAGGAGGCCACGATTCCCCTGCGCACCCAGGTCAAGCACCGAAAGCACATCAAGGACCGGCTGGCAGCCTTTGAGCTGCAGGGAAGTCAGACCGTCGGCGAGCGGCACATCAGCATGACGAGGATATCGCCCGACGGGAAGCTGGTTGCTGTCGGCAACTGGGGTGGCCAGGTCAAACTGGTCGAGCTGCCCACCCTCACCGAAAAGATGACGTACCGCGGTCACACGAACAAGATCAGCGGCCTCTCCTGGTTCCCCGGCGCAACTCTCCCCGAGCACAACGTCTCGCCCGACTCTGTCAACCTGGCGTCCGGCGGCGCCGAGGGCTTGGTGCAGCTGTGGTCTCTGACCAAGGACACCCCGCTGTCAACACTGCAAGGACACTCACAACGAGTGTGTCGCACCGAGTTTCACCCATCAGGGAAGTATTTGGCCTCTGCGTCGGAGGATACTTCGTGGCGCCTCTGGGACGTGGAAACGACGGCCGAAGTCCTTCTCCAAGAAGGCCACTCCCGGGGCGTCTACGCCATCAGCTTCAACACGGACGGGTCCCTGCTCGCCAGCGCGGGCCTTGACAGCATTGGCCGAATATGGGATCTGAGGTCTGGCCGCACCGTCATGATCCTCGACGGGCACCTGGATGGCCATATCAAACCCATTCACGCCCTCGACTGGAGCTCCGACGGCCACCGCGTCCTCTCGGGCTCGGCCGACGGATGGATCAAGTGCTGGGACGTCCGCAAGGTGCAGCGGACCGGCGGCATCGGCGCCCACAGCAGCGCCGTCTCAGACATGCGCTGGTTCAAGGGCATTGACGACCCCGTGGACGGCACGCCTCCCGCCCCGGATGAGAAGGGCAATAGGGTACCTATCAAGTCGGGCACCTTTTTCGTCTCGAGCGGCTTCGACAGAAACGTCAAGATTTTCTCGGCAGACGACTGGACACTGGTTCAGACGCTTAGTGGGCACACTGGGCCGGTTGCCAGCGTCGATTACAGCAGAGACGGGCGCTGGATTGTGAGCGGCGGCCATGATCGAACAGTGAAGCTTTGGGGCCGCAATGATGCGGAGGCTCTATAGGAGATGGGAGGGGTGCACAACGATGGCTGGCATGTCCATTGCACTGTATCAAACTGTAAAATTTACAACGGCGAATTGAGAACAATAGATACCCTTGCAAGAAAGCTTTTCAAGTGACTTTGCGCTCTGGTTTCTTAAACAGCAATACCCTACATCAACAATGGCCTATTCCAGGCGCCCGCAACAATAGTGGGTGAGTCTGGTTCAATGAGCAAGGTCAGGTGACCGCCCGATTAGATAACGGCACTCAACCAAAGACGGACCCGGAACCTCTCCAACATCATCATCGAACAATCGTTTGCTACCACATCCCCGCGACAGCATCCTTGCCCTGCAAAACACCCTCATGCTTCGCCTTCACGGTCGCACCATCGCAGTGATTGCCAACCCGACATAATCTTTGCCGGAGATGGCGAGCATCGATCGCTACAGACCCCCCCGCGAGGGCTACCAGCCGCCCAGCCTGCCCGCCGGCGGAAACCGTCATGACCGACCATCGCGATCGCCAACTCGCCGGCGAGAGGTCCCGCCCGCCGCTCCCACGCCGCCGCAGCACAGCTCCCGCACATCGCCCCCGCGCTCGAGCGCCGTGTCCGGCCCGCAGTCGCCCGCGCAGTCAGGTCGACAGACGCCCCTGGCGGGCGTGAACCAGTGGTCCTTCTCCTGGGACGAGGTGCACAGCACTCCGAGCATCGTCGACGGAATAGCGCCTGCCGAGGAGAGGCTTCGAAGGGCCAAGGGAGTCAACTTTATCTACCAGGCGGGGGTCATGCTGGACCTGCCGCAGATTACTCTATGGGTAGCGAGCGTCTTCTTCCACCGTTTCTACATGCGCTTCAGCATGGTAGAGGAGAAGGGCGGCATTCATCATTATGTACGTTGAGCCTCATGTCCCCATTTGCAGGCTCATTGCTGACAGCCTTCAGAACATTGCTGCAACGGCGCTGTTCCTTGCCAACAAGGTCGAGGAGAATTGTCGCAAGACCAAGGACATCATCATCGCCGTCGCCAAGGTGGCCCAGAAGAACACCAAGCTCATCATCGACGAGCAGAGCAAGGAGTACTGGCGATGGAGAGACAGCATCCTCACGTACGAGGAAATTATGCTCGAGCAGCTCACCTTCGACCTCATGGTCGACAACCCCTACAGAAACCTCTTCGAGCTGCTTGGACAGCTGGACATTGTTCACAACAAGAACTTGAGGCAATCCGCCTGGGCTTTCTGCAACGACGCCGGCCTGACGGCCCTGCCTCTGCTCATCGAGTCAAGGGACGTGGCCATCTGCGCAATCTTCTTCGCCAGCATTCATGCGAAGGAGCAGATAGACGACATCAACGGGGAGCCGTGGTGGAAGTACTTGAACGTCAACGAGGCCCGATGTGCGAGGTCGATTGAGGTGATGAGGCAGTTCTACACGGAGAATCCGCTTAGAAAGCAGAACCCGTCGCTGCCGTCGCCTGCCTTCGACCTCGAGGTCACGAGACGGAGGGCCGACACGCTCCTA
Organism: Purpureocillium lilacinum; assembly: GCF_023168085.1. Classification (NCBI taxonomy): domain Eukaryota; kingdom Fungi; phylum Ascomycota; class Sordariomycetes; order Hypocreales; family Ophiocordycipitaceae; genus Purpureocillium; species Purpureocillium lilacinum. The sequence goes on from NW_027072112.1 coordinate 2,375,019, forward strand.
AGTCAGCCCGAGACGCTCTCATCGGCGGGCACACCAATGGACATGGAGCGGGCAAGCCGCAGCCCGATGGCCAGGACAAACGGCGGCACTGACAGGCGAGGGCTGGAGCCTGGATCCCAGCCACGAGTGGCCGGCAGCGACTACGCCCCGAGATCGCCCGCCAAGCGAAAGGAGGCGGACGTGGAGTCTGGTGCCGAGAATGATCGGGCCGAGAAGCGTGCGCGCGTCTCTGAGGACGAGGGCGAGCTGATCGAGGACTAAAGAGGCACGACCCGGTGACTCAGGAAGGACTGTGCACATGACGAAACGGCCAGGCGTTTGAAGGTGTTTTGCTCTCAGGGTGGCTTTCATTTGGGCCGCCAAATTATTTGTTGAGGTGAGCCACGCAGCACAAGGCAAGTTGTGGCCCTCTAAGTGGCATGGATGCGTCGTGAACGCAGCGGCGTTTGGGACCAAGGGTACACGAACGCCAGACAGTGCGACTGTCTTTGTATACCAGGAAGACGAGAACGCGCTCGATGAAGCAATGGTTCGTTAGCATGCAAATGCAGGATAAAGTACGATGAATGTGTATGAGAAGGGTCCTTGTGTTGCCCTGTGTGCGTCCAAGTCGTGCTGGAGCAATGCATGTGCCAGGACATCGTGCTGGAGCTCCTTTGAATCGTCACAGCTCGCTCCCGTGAAATGAGCCGACCTTCGTTCCCTCAGCCGCATGCAGGTTCCCGCGTTTGCCTGGCAGGCAGTCGCAGCCTCGCAGGCACCCGACCCACCGCGACTGACGGGACGGGAGCACCTGCCGCCGAATCCTCAGGCAAACAAACAAAAAACCAGCAAAACAGCCAGGCACACATTGCCCGTCAGGCACCCGCCCGCCAGCTGCGCAGGCCCAGCCGCTCATTGGCCCAAATTTCTGCCGCCCGGCGCCCCACGCGCGCCCACACCGCCCCCGCGCGGCAGTATAAAACGTCGCGCCGCCCGGCGGATTTTTAGAATCTTTTTTTCCCTTTCTTCTTTAGCTCTCTTTGCCTTTTGGCTTAGATCAAGTGTAGTATCTGTTCTTTTCAGTTTAATCTCTGAAAGGCCTCTAAGGAGGCTAATCGTGATTATTCCTATTTTTGGAATCCGGGCGGATTCCTCTAGGCTTGCCTATGTCTCTGCCCACAGTGTCCCTGGTATTACACTGCCTCCAGGTGACGCGAACTTTTTCCGCCTTTTTTTTTTCATTGCTCTCGCTGGCTTGCCTGGCGGGGTGAAGAAGAACACTTCTCGTGATTGTCGTGTCTTGAGCTTTTGAGAGGTGCAGTTTGTGACGCGTTGCTGTCCGTGCGTGACTGACGCCTGCGGTTTGGTGATGTTGACCTGGTGTTTCGTTCGTGCTGGACGTCTGAATGATGTTCGTTTACCCAGTGGCAGCACGCAAGCCACCGTCATGCTCGGCTGCCGCCGCCGTTCGTCTGCTCAATGCCCATCAGAAAGCAGGGAAGTGAAGCGTCGCCAGGCAGCGTCAGCCACGAAGACGCTCGTGAAGAAATTTTGGAAGCTCTCGAGGAAGCACGTGCAGGGCGGAGCTGGAGCTGTCTGGTCCTGAGAACGTGCCAATCCCACAGACGATACAGGAAAGAAATGTCTGCAGAGACATCTTCGTAGCTATAAATCTTCGCGCGTCAAGCCAAGCGAGCCTCCCCTGTCGCTGTGCTGCCATTTGGTGAACCTGAGCTCACGGTTTGGTGAATTTGCAGCTCCGTTGGAGGTGGTGCCCTAAACCGGCCTAGCCCTTCTGTGCCGCGTGTGGTGGTGGTGCTGTCGCTGCTGTCCGCTGTCTGTCTGAGGAGCCTGTCCCGCCGCTGGCTGGCGTCCCCTCCACACCTCAGAGAGCTCCCGTCCCGGTCCCAGCTATTCCGCTGCTGAAAGTTTCCCCAGTTCCGGGAGTCCATCCCAGCTGCTTCACCACCACCACCACCACCACCACCACCACCACCACATACTCGCACCTCAGCAACGCAGCGCGTCTCTCTCGTCCAACCTCCGCCCGCGCGCCCACCCACGACTCTGCCCACTCCGAGCGACGACCTCGCCACGCGACGACACCGCGCACGCTTTGCCCCCTCCCGTCGTCGTCGACAGCACAACCGCCATGGCGACCCTCGGAGGGTACCTGAACAGTGAGCAATTCCGCACTCTCGCAACGCGCGCGCCGGCCGCCCACTGCAGGCAGGCATTGGGGCATTGAGGGACTCGAGGAGCTAACCACGCTGCGCGCGCGCGTCGCTTTGCAGAAAAGGTGCTGATCGTGACGGCCGACTCGCGGGTCCTCGTGGGCACACTCACGGCGGCCGATAACTCGACCAACCTGGTATGGCACACGCCCGCTGCCCGCTGCCCGCCGCTCGGCACTCCTTTCCTGCACCACCATCCGGCACCGTGTTGCTGTTGTTTTTGTTTGCTAACGCATGATTGCTTTTTGCAGGTGCTCAACGACGCCGTCGAGAGAATCATCCGCGAGCCCGACGACCCGGAGCCTTCCGTCGAGGTGCCCCTGGGGCTGTACCTGGTGCGCGGTGATGGCGTGTGCTCCGTCGGCTTGGTGGACGAGAAGCTCGACGACAGCATCAACTGGACAGAAGTGAAAGGGGCCACGATCGGAGGCGTCAAGCACATCTGAGCCGTGGTAGCCATGGTCGACCTGCGCTGCGCGTGATTGCCCGGGCAGTGCGCCAGCTGATTGGCAAATGGGCTTGCACGCGAGGATCGCGCACGAGAAGAAGCGAATAATGTTTTTGGCATGGTCACGGAGTTTGGAGTACTCAGAGGGTGGCTGATTTGGCGAATTTTGGTTAAGTATATCTAGGTACGACATGAGTGGGATAGACGCCTCCCGCGGTCACAATTGTCATAGCTTTACATTATGCTGACGCTGTCCCCCCTTTCAAAGGAAGCCATACATCTACGATTACGCAAAGACACGCTGCATCCACACTTCCTTGAAGAGGTCCTCGCCTGGTGAGGCGATGAGGCGGCCGACGTTGTTGCCCTTGAGGACGCTCATCCACCCCATGGTGTCGCCGGGGACATCGTCGATAGTGACGACCTTGGGGTCCTCCCGGGGATCCTCCGAAACAGCCGCCGCCGCCTCTGCGGGCTTGGCCCTCAGGCGGTTGTCGACGACGTGCATACCGCGCGTCCACTGGCCTGACGTCTCGATACGGATATCCTCGAGCTTTGCCGGGAACTTCCACTGAGGATCGTCGTGGGTCAGCATGTACCATACAGTGAGCGGGTCGTGCAGGGACAGGCCCGGCTCGTTGCCGTCGCCCTCCATCGACTCGATCTTGCTGAACGCCCCCTTGATGAAGTGCGACGTCCACACGGCCAGGGGGCTCCCAGCGTCAATGTGGGGCTGGATCTTGTCGGCAAAGAAGCTCTTGGTGATGAGGTGCGGGGTGGTGATGTCCAGAGGAGCGATGGTGAGCTTCAGCCGGCGAGACAGCTTGGGCGGGTACGGCGGCAGGGTCGACAGCTTGGCGGGCAGGGGAGGCATCGTCGACGCCGGGTTGAAGGACGTGAGGGCATAGACGCGGGCAGCGGCGACGGCATCGGCGTAGCAGTTGAACTCGGCACAGGGCGTGACGTTGCCCTCGACATTGACGGCGCCGCCCATGACGACGAGCTCCTTGATGCGGAGGAAGGCCTCGGGGTCCTCGGCGGCGGCGAGGGCCACGTTGGTCAGGGGTCCGACGGCGAGGACGGAGACGGTGTCGATGGGGTTCTCGCGGAGGATGCGGAGGATCTCCTTGTGGGCAGGCTTCTTGGAGGGTGTGAAGAGGGGCGAGGCGGTGATGTTATCACTGGACGCCTCATCGTCCTTGAAGAGGGAACCCCAGGTATCGGCGGGGCTGAGATGGGGATGAACCTTGTGTACATCGTGCAGGCCGTCCTCGCCGTCTGCTCGCAAGTTAGCAGCCGCTTCAACGACACACTGTACACGTGACGGCATGCCCATGCAGGTACGCAGTGGTGAGACGTACGGAAGTAATCAGCCATGAGGCACTCGTCCTCGAGGGGATGCTCCGGGCCGACGGCGACGACGGGCTTGGAGGCCTTCATGGCGCCGTAGCCCTCGGGGCGGCCAGTCTCCTTCCGCCACGCGAGCTCCTTCTCCAGGACGTGGAACATGGCGACGACGTTGCGCAGGCAGCTGCAGAGAGCGGGCTGGTTAGTCAAGAATGGTCACCGCAAACGCATAGAATCGGGACGGTGCTGTGTATGTACCTTTGCAGGGGCACGTTGCCGTATGTGACTGAAATCATGGCCACCTCGAGCTCCTCGGGGGAGGCGCTGAGGGCGAGCAGCATGGCCATGATGTCGTCGACACCTGGGAGGGCCACGTTAGCCGCGCCGGTCCTACATTCCATGAGTGGCGAAGGAAGATTGCTTGCCTGGGTCGGTGTCGATGATGATCTTGTGCGGCGCCATCGTGAGGATAGTATGTCGCGTGGATGGCCGAGGAAGACTGATGAAGGATGCCGCGGGGGTTTGTGGTGAGGCAGACTAAGTTACAGAAGGCAACAGCGGCGCAGGAGACGATAAGGATATATACAGGTGAGCTAGGTTGCCATGAAAGCGAGCGCCAGGGACGCGAGAAAAGTCACGGTGGTGTGGCGGGCGGTCCTGACTGACGACGTGGAGTTGGCCTGCCCCTCCTTGGGTGCGGCGAGCAGACAGAAGGTGGGGTGGGATCCGCGGCGCGACCGCCCCAGAGTCGTCGCCCTATGGGCTCCAGCTACCTAACGGCGCATCATCCTACAGGCGCCCTCGATACATGTGGTGCACGAGTAGTCCAGCAACTTACTGGCATCCATACCTCGAGGGCCACTCCACGGCGGTGCCCGCCTCGGCCGACTCCGGCGCGTCTCGCGTTTCCCGTCACGAAGGGCCGCCGTCGTTGGGTGGGCGGGACGCGACCCATGGGATTACACGATACGTAGATGGCCGATTCGACATGCGTTGCCGGGCGCCCCTTCTCCGAGTCTGCAGTGGGTAATCGAAGCCATGGGTGGTGGTTGTGGTGGTGGATGGTGGATGGGTGTCTGCTGTTGGCTGCGCCCGAGGGCGGCAAGATTGCCGTAATGGACGGGCTTCTCGATGCGGTAGCGCTGACGACGGCTGGTGCCGCTTGGGTGGGATGGGCGGAATCGTCGACACTCGACAGTGGTGCCCTGGTCCTCGTATACGGGGTAATGGATGATTCCACGATTATTGCATGGTTGATATTCTGAGTTCGACGTTCCGCTGAACTTTGACTGCATCGCGAAAAGTGATATGTACGCAATTGATGTGCTCTGATGCCGAACTCTACCCACCGCGAGAGCCTGCCTCAGATCGATGCGGCGCACCAAAGTCACAATCCGCCAACCACCGCCACGTGCAACTATTGCATCCCGCTCAGATAACGCAACAGAATGCCACAGTCCATGCTCTACCGCGGACCGGCCGTCAACCAGGCTGCTCAAGCATGCCATTGAGCGCCATTGCCCTTCCTCAGCGCCTTCACAGTCGCGTCCAAAGCACGAGCGTTCATCGTACAGGGTAGCTACATCCAAGACCACGATCGCGTCACGTGCCCCGATCAGACGGAAGCAGGTCTCGAAGCCCTGCGGCGCGAACTGCATATGCGCGTCACTCACGGGTGCAGTGAATCTGAGTCGCGGGCCCTGACAGGGCCACGAGAATGCAAGCTGCGAGGTACCCTTCGAAGCGGGAAGTATAAAAACCGAACAAAAGAAGCCAGAGGAAAAAGACACGCACAGCTTCTCCCTTTCTCACAACCACGCACAACCAAAACACCACCCGCGAACAAACCACCCATCGACTCTGCGAGACGACGGGCCAGCTAGCAACGCCAAGGTTCTCTCATCACAGCCCGGCAAATTGCCATTCACGGGCCCTGAAATTGGCCCCGCCGTCGTTCGCTCGCTCGCTCCCCAAGAGAGGCCGCCGCGGCGCCTGTTTCGCCGCTCGGTGTGCGCTGTGCGCGCGTGTGCGACCCGGGTCCTTAGCGCCCGTCGGTCTAGGGGTCGGGGCTCGCGCTTCCAAGGATTCCCCACTGCACCAGCGCCAGGTGCCAGGCTTGCCAGGGTGCGAGACGGGCTGCGGGGATTGCACTGCAGCTCCGGCCGGCGTTTGACTGACTGCTAGGTGAGCTGACGAGGTGTGACGGGAGTGCGCTGGAGGGGACTGAACCCTGGCCAGGGCTCCTCGCTGCTCGCTTGGAGTGCTGTGTCGCCCCCGGGCTCTCTCTATGGAGGTGTTCGAACCTTGGTGGAAGCATCGCTGACCGCTGGGGACCTGTAGCTGTCAGGCGTCGACCGCTGAATCGCCTCACCACCGCCGCGGACGCACCAGAACCGCCAGCACAACCTTCCATCCATCCACTGAACCACAATTGCACAGCACTGTTAGGTTCCGTCCCTCTTTGTTCTGTCGCGGCAATATAAGGAGGCGCCGCCTCACCACGCATTCAACCTCTGCACCAAATCATCCCTCTACAGCACACGCCATCATCTACCCAGCACCTACCTTGTCTCGCGAGCAAACCCAATCGCCTCCGAACCCAAGATTTCCTTTCATCCTCGTACCACCTTGCCAGGGCCGCCCATCGCTTCCTGGCGGCCGCGCCCCCCTTTTGCCCTTGCCTTATTTTACCCCACCCCGGCCAAGGTACAAGCCGCCTGTACCTCGCCGCCATCGACCCAGCGTCCCAGCCCCAGTTGACGAACCACCGTGCGTACCGCAGACAAGGGCCCCAGTTGAAGACAGGCTGGCCACTCGATTGCTCCAAATCACGAGAGCCGCCTCTGAACGCTCATCGCTCGACGTGCGCCTCTCTCTCCTGTCCGCCATTGCCGTCCACCTTCATCCTGCCTGCATCGTCCCGGCGCTCTGCACACACCCTGCGGCGTTTCGTGTTTGCTGCTGCAGCTGCTCAGCACAGGCTCCAAGCCTCCCTGCCTGATCCGGCCTCCAAGGGCCCTCGGACCTCGTCTGCCGCCTCAGACCGCGGCCCCCCGTCGCTGTTGCCGTCGCCGTCGCCGTCGCCGTCGAACCATCCGCCACCATGGCCGACGCGAGCATGAACTACCTGTACACCATCGGTGGCTACGCCACTTTGATCGGTCTCGGGTACGTTGTTTACCAGGTCTCGACAAAAAATGCGGGCCGGAGAGGTGCCGCCGCCGCACCGCGGACCGTCAAGACGACGCATCAAGAACCGCGCAAGGAGGACAGGAAGAAGAAGCAGCGGATGGAAAGCTTCGCCTCGGAGGCTCAGGAAGCCGCCAAGGCCAAGTCTCGCATCAACGCTGCTGAGGAGCCCAAGCCAGCCCCCGTGAGCTACGCAGCGGCCGCGGCCGCCGACTCGGCCAAGGATGAGGTCGACAATCGCGAATTCGCCCGACAGCTGGCCAAGGCCAAGGAGGGCACCAAGTTTGCGTCCAAGTCGGACGGCTCTAAGCAGCGAGAGAAGTCTGTCAAGCAGTCTCGCGCCAACCAAATCACGGACAAGGCGGCTGCAGACAAGGCGGCTGCGGACAAGCCCGTCGCCCCCCTCTCGACCACCAGCGCCGACGCCGACGACGATCAGTCCCCCGCGACGTCCCCCGAGACCAGCCCCGTCGACGCCAGCGGCGTCAGCGACATGCTCGAGCCGGCCCCTGCCGGCCCCTCGGTCCTCCGCATCACCGACTCCGGCAAGCAGGAGCAGAAGAAGAAGGCCGCCAAGGCCCCCGAGAAGGTCGAGACCAAGAAGCAGCGTCAGAACCGCAAGAAGGCCGAGGCTGCCAAGGCCGCCCGCGACGAGGCCGAGAAGGACCGCAAGGCTCTCGAGGAGAAGCAGCGCCGGGCTGCCCGCATCGCCGAAGGCCGGGCCGCCAAGGATGGCTCCCAGTTCCAGGCCGCCCAGAGCAAGAACTCGGCATGGGCTCAGGGTGCGCCGAACGGCAACAGCGCCGGCAAGACCCCCGACGCCGCGGTCCTGCACCAACCCCTCGACACTTTCGAGGAGAAGCCGGCGACGACGACGGTCAAGCCCGCCGCTGCCAAGTCCGAAGGCTCCTGGATGTCCTCGCTCCCCTCGGAGGAGGAGCAGATGGAGATGCTCAAGCAGGACGCCGACGAGTGGAGCACCGTTCAGACCAAGGCCTCCAAGAAGTCCAAGAAGGCGTCTTCGGTGTCGTCGGCCGACGAAAAGGCCCAGCCTCGCCCTGCCGCCCAGCCCCAGCAGCCCACGAGCGGTGCTTCCAAGGCGGCCAAGCCCACACCCTCGCAGAACTTTGGCGGCTCGTTCTCTGCCCTGACGACCAACGACGACGGCGCTGAGGAGGCCGAGGAGGAGTGGGAGGTCTGAGGTGCCTGGCCCACGGAGACGCCAAGAGCATCATGCAAGCACAGCATGACACACAGATCCAGCGGGCCAGGAACCCCGCCACCACCACGACGGCACGCCGTGCCTGTACACTAACCTGCTAGACGACGCACGGTCACTATCTCTTCTTCTCATCCTGTACTCTGTTGTTTGTTGTCTGCGGGGTTGGAGCACATTGGCACGCCGAGCAAGACAAAGAAAAGGCGCCGACGACGATGTCGAGATTGCATGGGTATGTCTCGCTTATTGGAGTTAAAAGGATCAGATGTCGCGCGGCGTGCTCGACAGCACCTTTTTGTCTTTCACACGCTGAAAGCCGCGTCACGGACGAACTCGGCCCGGACGGTGGCATTGTTGCGGAAAGCCGAGGAGGCTCCCACGGGAATTGTCTGGAGACGGTCTGTTGGGGGAATAGACAGTTGACTAGTCCGAGCCGAGCACGCACGAGGCGGCCAAAAAATTGAACAGCATGCAAGGCGAGGTGTCTGCATCGTGATCTGTAGCGGTGACTGTGAGCCATCAAGGGCGCAACGTGGGTGCGCGACAGGTTGCCTAGGCGTCCACAACGCCCACATGTCGCCAGTCTATTGCCCACGATTTGCGCTCCGATGATATCGGCAAGCATCTCGTACACGATGATGCATCACCGTCACCGATGACGACTGTCCCAGCCAAGCAGCAGCCAAGGAGCCAAGCAGCCATGCCCCAACGGCCGATGACCGATGACCAGCCAAGCCGCCTCCAGGGATCCCATTGTGAGCCCCCAGACGGTGAGCTGGGAGCAAACAATAGCTGGCCTTCCCTAGGCGCATCCCACCACGCTCCCCATTGGCGAGTCTAGCGCGTAGCCCTGCATTGATGGTCTCAATTGGGCCGAGAGGAGAGCGAGGGAACAATGCATCTGCGAACCTTCCCCATGCAGTCGGTTCTGGACCGCAGTCGCAGAAGGGCCCAGCCGCGGGCGACTGGGGCTTTGGGGCGGCGCTGGAGGATCAGGTCATGAGATGGCCTGCGAGGGAAAACCGAGCAATGCTGCGGAGGTCCAAGGTGCATCCATGAGGCGCCACCCACATGCATGGTGTATAAGCCAAAGGCATGACGCGGGACCTGCCACAGGCATATTACGACCCAGCGATACAGTACCGCCGTCAGTTTACCAATGGTTACCGGCGGCTGTTGAACGTGTCTCGTGCCTCTGGCTCGCTCCGAACGGTCGAGGTTTCTCGCATGGCCAGCTAGGGACGGGGGAGACGGGACGAGAGACGGGACAGGACCAGCGGCGCATGACTGACTGACTGACTGGCTGAGCACCGTGTTCGCACGACTGGCGATGAAGGGAGGACCGGCCGTTCGAGGCATGGCACATGCCAAAAACGGCCACCACGATTTGCGCGCCTCTTGATGCGAGGCGAGGCGAGGCAAGGCGGGCGTCTTGTCCTGACCCGAGGCAGCGGACGAGGAGGGGGGGGGGGAGGGGAGGGACAGGGAGGGGGAGAAGACGACGTGAGGGGTTGGGGTTTAGCTGCTACTGCTGCAGCTGGCGGCTGCATACTGCAGTTCAGTTCCTTCTGCTTCGTCCTTCGTGCGCATGGCTGTACAGTACAGTAAGTACTGCACGCGAGGGACGGGGGCGGGACGGGAAACGTGTTAGTTACTAGGTAGTTGAGGTGGGCGTTGGGGATTGGGGATGCATGACCGACGGTGGTTTGCGTGGGTTCTGTTCCGTGGATGGCCGACGCGTGCATGGATGCATGGAGGAGGCGGCGGCGAAGGCGCATCTGCTGAACAAGATGCTGAACTGCTGCATGTGAGTACGAGTTGAGGATGCAGAGTCGAAGCATGCAGACAGCCAGAGCGCCAGGCAAGCAGGCGGGTTTGCCCATGCGCAGTGACGAGACCGGGGCTCATCCAACCTCTCTTCCAAACGAGTGCCATGTGTGTGATGTGATGGATGAAGTGAATGTCTGGCCATGCGGGCGCATGACCACGGTGCGTCACGCCGGGGACGCCTCACGCCTCGTCAATGCATCGGACAGCGGGACACAGTACAGTAGTAATTACGGTAGATTACAAAAAATAAAAGCGAGGGAGGCCATCGTCATCATTGACCTTGTTGAAGCGCTGCGAAACAGCGCAGGCAGGCAAACGCTTGGACGGGCACGCAAGGAGCCGGCCACTGTTGAATAGGTCGTCAGGTAGGTAATTACGGAAAGCGAACTCGCCGGTGTAAGGCGGCCAGGTAGGGGTATGAAGACAGAGCGTTGGGCAGCAACAAAGCTCGCAAGCGCCAACCTATGCCGACCAATGCATGATTCAGCACACGGCACGACTCAGCCAGAGGCAGCAGCAGCAGCAGCAGGCAGCGATATTCCATCACGCGGGCTGCACTGCAGAATACTGTACTGTACTGTACCAGACTCCGGGCAAAGTGCGGCCCGCAGCGTGGAAGCATGTGGTGCACTGCACTGTGCCATGCCGTATGCCATGGCGTGTCTCCGAGGAGAGGCAACGGAACGGGCGCGCCGACCGGCACCAGCGGCACCGAGAGCGGGCTTCTGTCTGGACCTCGCGCCCGCCCTGACTGACCGCCCGCCACAGCCCCGGCATTCGACGACGACGACTTTGATTAAAAACAGCGCAAGCGTCAGAGAGAAGAACATGAGGAGATGCCTGGGGGGCCCCCAAGAGGCGTGGCGCTGCGGCCATTGCTCGTTTCGGCGGGACACAGGAAAACAATTTTGGTACGAAAGCCAGAAAATCTTCCTCTTGACGGCACTAACAACGGCGCCCCCCCCCAAGACGGACTCGAACGGCTTTGTGCGCCTCATGATCACCAAAAAGAAGGTTTCTCGGGGTGGCTGCGAGCGAGTGCCCAGTGGTCAGCAACAAGTGCCGTGGTCGGTACGGACGGCTACATCGACTGTACTCGTACAGTTCGGTACTGCTGCTTCCTTGCGAAAGTCCTTGCAGTTGTTCGTCGTGACGCCACCTTTTTTTTCAATCTGGCGCGCGCCCACGATCGGGGGGACCGTTTCGGAGAGGCGGAGAAGGGCCCATCGCGTGTCTCACACGAGCACACACCAACAACAGCACAGCGCAGCACGCACAGTCAGCCCAGCGCGGGCAGCCAGCCAGGGCATGCACAAGCCATCCATGGCAAGTACATGCTGTGTCCCCCCTGGCCGGTGCCGCCGCCGCATCTGCGTCAGAAATCGTCAGCGTTCCGTTTAGATTGCGCGTCCCGGGGCGCCGGTGTCGTCGTCGTCGTCGTCGTCGTCGTCGAGTGAAACATGCGCCGCCATCTTAGTTATCCTCTCCTCTCCGATGGAGATAAGTCACTAAAGGGAAAACGACCGAGTCGCCTGTGAGGTGACCTGATGCCATGTGCGCGCGCCTTACGACCAGGTACGTGGGAAGGGAGGGGGGCGCCCGGGCGGTCGGACGTCCCACGACTGACGGCGACGGCGGCGACGCACGAGGTACAGGCAGTAGCTCAGATGTACCTCGTACGTATACGAACACCCAACGGCAAGCCTGGCGGTGGCTGTCATCATCAGCGTGTGTAGGTACGATCTAGAAGAAGACTGACAGACAGAAAAAAGTTATTCTCGCTGGGAGGCGCTGGAACGTCACCGGCACGCTGGCCCCTTTGCCAAGACGCCACCAGCACGGGCTGGGCAGGCAGATGCGGGAGATTCTCGCCGTGGTCCATCCATCGATGGAATCAGTGGAGCGGGCTAGGATGGCATGGATTGATGAGCGAGAGCCTGCGCTGCACGGGCGCCCGCCCATGGCACCCTCCCTCACCGACCTGTCGGGTTGGTGCTGGTCTGTACGAAGTGCATGATAGGCGGTGTTGGCGGCAGCCGGCACGGCATGGAGACCTGGCAAACAGGGGACCTCGTTTCCAGTCCATCCATGGATCGTCAATGTCCGCCCTTCATCAGGCACCGTCGCGAACGGGACGGGCAGCGGCTGCAACAGCACCACCACCAGAACCACCACCACCAGAACCACCACCACCAGAACCACCACCACCAGCGTCGCCTGCACCGCCGCCGCCAGCGCGCGCGCCGCGCCAGCGAGGAACCCCCCCGGAAGCTCGGGAGCCCGCCAATGGAGGCGGGCCACACCCCCCGGGCGCCCGCCAATCCCGCTCGTCGAGGTGCGCTGCGAGGGAGATTGATGGCGCCCGCCAGTGGCTGCGTGGTCCCTCCGGGTCCGTCGCCAGCGGGGCGCCCCCCCTGGCCTGTGCCTCCCCGGACACCCGAGGCGAGGAACCTGGAGGCGCCTGGAACGCCAGCCCCAACGGGCCCCAAACGGCCCCAAACTGTCCCGAGTCGGCGCACTGCTGCACCCGACACTGGCTCTCGCACCCTCACACCCCCCGGTCCGACACGAGAACACAGTAATACAGTCCCTGAAGGTACCTCCGTGACAGTGGCCGGCTGGCTGCGCCTGCTTGTCCCGCCCAGGGATTGCCCAGCAACACCACCCTCAACGCACCGCCTCCCTGGAACCCTCGCTCTCTCTCTCTTCCCACTTCCCACCCTCTCTCTCCCCCATTCTCCTCTGTCAGTTGTCGCCGCGCTTTGCATTCAATTCTCAATAACCTGCTCTTTACTTAAACCGACCTTTGCAGTCTCTGCCGGGCCCGTCTTCACCGCATTGTTTCTAACCCCCGGGACCGCCGATCCCTGACGACCGCTCCGTTCCTGCAGCAGAGAAGCCCCGAGCCAACGCGCCCACCCCTTTCCCGCCAGACGACGTGACGTTCGCCCCTCCCCCTCGCCCGTCGTCTGTGCGACACGTCGACACGGACACACGACGTCCGGTCCGTCAGCATTCCCATTCCAGCGCCGCCGAACGAGTGCCGACGACGACTGCAACTCTGGCTCCTTGCCCACCGGCGTCCCGATCCCTCGCTCTTCGCCTCGCCGTCCCCATTGTCCCGCCCGCCGTCCCACCCCGGTTGCGCGTCGCACCACTATCCACGGCCGACCCGACCACGACTTACACGCCCGGGAGACGCAATCGACCTATCTCGCGTACAACCGCCTCCCTACACCGCGAACCCTCTTGCACCACATCGGCTACAACATTACGTTTACGGCGTCTTCTTTCCCATGTCCCCGCGCCGGACGCCGTCGCCAATTGAGGGACACTCGCAACCCGGGTCACGGCACTGCTGTTGAGCCGGCGCCATGTCTTTCCCCGTCGCCTTCCGCTCAGCCGTCTTCTACTTCGTCGCCTGCACGCCATGTGCCAAGGTCCGCCACCGTCACAAGGCCAAGGAGCAGGCGCGAAAAGAGCGGCTGGAAAAGGCCAAGCTCGAGACGGAGCAGCCCGGCCTGTACCGCCACCCTTCACCCTTCAACACCAACCCGTACTGGCAGGAGGAGATCAGCATGGGTCCCAGCCTGCCCAAAAAGGCCGCCAGCAAGAATTCGAGCCAGAGGGGGCTCACCAGCTCCGGCCAGGAGAGCAACGCCCCGAGCATGTCGGAGCAGACTGTCGTAGGGGACAGTCGTACCAACTTTGCCGACAGCCTGTCAGCCCTGCCTGAGGACGACACCGTATCAGAAGATTGGAACCGCCGCCGTGGCTACCAAAGAGAGGACGAGGAGCTATGGGGTCAGGCCGGTGGAGGGTCTGGCCATAGGCTGATGGATGCCTTCTCCAAGGCGCGAGACTCGGCCGGCAGGCTCATCGACGCGACCCTCGGCATCGAGAAGGAGGTAACGGAACAGGAGCGCCGCGACTTTTACTTTTCGCCGAGAAACCCGCCAGTCAACGACTACCACCCGCCCGTCGTCAGCAGCAAGCCGCCGCACCGAGACGCCCACAAGTGGATGCTGCAGCCGCCTCCGCCCGCCAAGGTCATGGAAGGCAAGGTGCCTGTGTCTCGAGCTATCAGCACCGGGAGCAGGTCCAGCGGCAGGACCATGGCATCTGACGAGGCACACCTGGGCCGCATGCTTAAGGAGAAGCTCGCCATGGAGAGAATGCGCAAGGAGAGCAACCCGACAGAGACGGAGCTTATTGAGTCCCTGTTCCTGACCCGGAGCCACCACTCCGCCGCCCGCACGAGGAGCCGGAGCCTATCCTTCAACGACTCAGACGACTCCCTAGACAACCCGTTTGAGAGGCGGAGGCGGACCCGGCGACCTCCAGCGGCGCGGCCGCCGGGAGCCGACTCGGACTCGGAAAACGAGGCGCCGCTGCCCATTACACAAACGACGAGCCACAACAGCACTTCTACGCATGCCGCCCAGCGGCCTAAACTAGAGACGATACCGAGCACCGACACGGGCAGCAGCGGCCGCCAGTCGTCGAGGAAGGCGACGAAGCGGCAAAAGTCGACGAGGAGCAGGACCAAGACGTGGGTCAACTCTCCCGTCGGCGATGACACGGAATAACACGTCCACGGCGAGCCCGTGGCGTCGTTTGCCAAGAAAAAAGCGACCTCCTGATTTCGAAGCGTGGCACATGCACTGTGGAGTTTGTTTGTTTCGGCCTCGTTTCCTCGTTTCATTCTGGGTCTGGTGACTGGCTCGTGCTTCTTGCCGTCTTTTTGGGAATCATTGCATGCGGGGTGTTTTTGGATACTGGGTACCCGCGCATTCGGGCTCATGGGTCGGCGTCGTTGTAAATTCCTTGCCCTAGAGCACGGCCGTACATTTAGACTACGGTGCCGTGCGCATAACATGGCTTTCTTAGCTCGTTGCAACCTCGTACGCCCGCCCTTTGGGCTCCCTCCGCACACCCCGTCTTGGTGCCTCGTGGATGCTGCGTGGTCGCTGCGCCGGCGACGAAACGGCCCAAGTGTCGCCTCGAGACGGACGACGGCGCGTGCGCGATGCGTCGACACGCTGTAACGTGGTAATATATAAATTTTTCCTCACCGTAGATGACGATCCGTGTAAGTAGCAAATCAGGCACCCAAAACGCCGGCCCATGCAATAATACCACCGTGCCCTTCCAGTGGTGCTCCTGCCCTTCCAGCCAGTACTCCTTGAATCCGTGCGTCTTTCAACCTCGGGCCACGAGACAACTCCTACAGGTGCATGCCGCCTTCGTCGTCGTCGTCGCCGCCCAGGTCCCGCATGCGCTCCTCCAGCGCGCGCCGCAGCTGCTCGTCCGACAGGCTGCCTCCGGTGGCGGCGGCAGCGGGCACCGCCCCGTTGGCGCCGGTCGTTGTCGTCGCAGTCGTCGTCGGAGCATCCGTACGGCGGCCGGGCTGGCTATCGAAATGCACCTCTCCGCCGCGTATCGTGCCGGTCTGGAACGTGCCGTCCGTCCAGGCTGAGTGCGGCGGCGCCGCCTCGCCGTTGACTCCTGCTGCTGCTGCTGCCGCCGCGGCATTGCCGCCGGCCCCGCCTGCGTCTGTGTCTGCGTCGTCGGCGTCCTTGCGCTGCTCCTCGACGAGGTCGTCCTTGCTCTGGAACTCGGTCCAGCTCATGCCCCGCTCCTCGACCTCGATGCGGACGAGGGCGATGCGCTCGGCCATGCGGTCGATGACCTGCTCGTTTTCGCGGATGGCGTCGACGCAGTCCTGGTCGGGCTCGCCCGCCGCCGCCACCGCCGCCGCCGCGGGGGCGTTGGTCCCAGAGGAAGAAGCTGTGGATGTGGCGGTCGCGGTCGCAGTCGCGGAGCCGTCGGCAAAGGGCCGGAGCTGGTCGTTGGAGTACTGCAGGTGGGCGATGGAGTTGCGGATCTCGAGGACCTTGAGGTGCAGCATGCCGACCGAGAGGTCCTTGAGCGCGGCGGCGAAGCGCGCGGGCGATATGGGGCGCGTGTCGGCGGACATGGCTGAGTGGGTGAGAGGTGCGCGCGTGGAGGGGGAGAAGAGTCGGAGGGATGAATGGCGATGGAGGGGCAGACCTGGGCGAGCGGAAGCTTCTTGAGGTTGATGATGGAAGGTGGTCGGTCTGGTCCTTGGTTGGTCGTAGACGTGGTGGGGTCGGGGGACCCTTGCCGGCGCTAGGCTGGGGAGGGCTGCGTTCATACTCGTACGTCGTTCTCGCCGAAGTTCTGCAACTACAATTTTTGGATCTCAGGCATCCGCGAGGCGACTCCGGCGGACGACGACGCACCACCCCGTCTGCCTGTCGGCCTGCGACCGCGCTTACACGCGCTGGCATATACGGGATGAGCGCCTTTATCTGCGCGGACGCCCGGCGCGCGCTGCTGAGAGTGGCAGCAGGGGGCGTCACAAAGAGCACCTGCATGCAGAGCTTTGCGGTCCCCCTTCGATTCCTCCTCGGCAGCAGCAGCAGCAGCTCCCAAACTCGATCAATTACATCTCGGTGCCAACGAAAATGGCAGACGTCACGAATACTACACAGCCCCGCAAGTGAGACGAGCCCGCGGCGGACATTCTTCTCTTCCACCAAGATCATCCGCAACTACGAGGAGCTGCCGCGCGACTACCGCGACCAGACCGGCCTCGCCTTCCGCAGCAAGGACATCACCGATGAGGAGGCTAAGCGCATATTTGGGCCGAGGATGACGGCCGCGGCGGCGAACCACCTGCTGCGGATCCTGCACGGGCGGCGCGTCGCCGGCACGCTCGAGGACCCGGCGTTTGCGGTGCACACGGCGCAGTTCTCGCCGGAGCAGATGGCGGCGGGGCTCGCGTACCTGCGCGAGACGGTGCCGGTCGGGGAGGTGATGAACGCGGGGCTGCGCGCCGAGGACGAGCTGAACCAGATGGAGCTGGAGCGGGAGCAGGCCGAGAAGCGCAAGGCCAAGGGCGCCGAGGAGGCGGCCTCGGAGCAAGCGACAGAGGAAGACGAAGCCAAGGTCGACCCGGTATACGGACGGAGCAGCTTTGACGCGATGCGCGCGCGCATCAAGGCAAAGGACAAGGCACGGGAGCGGGCACTCGAGGAGGAGCGCCAAGCCAAGGAGGCTCAGGAACCAGCCGCCGCCGCGGGACCCCTGGCCAAGAGGGAAGACGGCACGAGAGCAATCACGAACCCCAAGGTGGCCGAATACTACGCCAAGGCACAGTCGACTTTGGAGGCGCCTCCAGAGATGCGCACGTGGGAGCGAATCGTGCCGTCGGCGACGGTGGTGGCGCTGGTCCTGGGCTTCATGGCGGCCGTCGCGATGGTGTACGAGGAGCCGATGCCGCGCTACCGGCTGCTACGCGAGCTGTCGACGGCGCAGGCCACGGTGGGAGCCATGATCGCGGTCAACGTGGCCGTGTTCCTGGCGTGGCGGGTGCCGCCGCTGTGGAAGACGCTCAACAAGTGGGCGATCCTGGTGGTGGCGACGCCGCGGCCGGCCACGCTCTTCACGGCCGTCTTCTCGCACACCAAGCTGAGCCACCTGCTGGTCAACATGGTGCCGCTGTGGTTCGTGGGCACGGCGCTGCACGCGGAGCTGGGGCGGGCCGACTTCACGACGCTGTACGCGGGGTGCGGCGCGGTCGGGTTCCTGGGCAGCCTGACGACGTACACGCTGCGCGGGTGGCTGACGGTGACGTCGCTGGGCGCGTCGGGGGCGACGCTGGGGCTCTGCGCGGCGTACTTTTGGGAGCACCGGTCGGACGGGTTCAAGGTGCTTGGCCTGCCGCGCGAGGGCGTCCACGGCATCGTCTTCCTGGCGCTCATCGCGGCGGTGCAGCTGGCGGGGCTGGGGCGCACCATGCGCTACAAGGTGGACGTGGCGTCGCACCTGACGGGCATGGCGGCGGGCGTGCTGGGGATGGAGATGCTGAACCGCACGGAGAGGAGGAGGAAGGGTGGGCGCGGCGAGGGCGGCAAGGAGGTGATTGAGCTGTGGACGCCGGAGGGGCATGGTGGTGCTGAGGGTGAGGGTTTGGCGGTGGGAGCAGCGGCGGCGGCGCGGAAGCCGGCGGCTGTGGATGCGTCATGACCATGATGTGTGTCAACAGGCGTGAATGAGGATCGTGTGTATAGTATGAGGCGGTAGAGTTATAGGCGCGACGGCAGGCACATTTGGGTAATAGCTACATGTTACAATCTCCAACATCAGTAGACGGCGGTTGAGGAATACACATGACGAGCTGCATAAGGCGGTAGAGTTATATACGCAACGGCGGGCACATATGGGTAATATTCACATGTCCCCATCTCCATCATGATACGGCGGTAGGGTTATAGACGCGACGGCGGGCACATATGGCTGATATTTACATGTCACAATCTCCATCATTGGACGGCGGTTGAGGAATACACATCACGACCTGCCATAAGGTGGCAGTTGAGGAACCAGTATGGGGTTGAGGCATCAATCTTGTGTCGAGGCAGAGAATTGCGGCGGCTACGCTCGTATTGGTAGAATGTCCCAGGTGTTTGAAAGCGGATGCACCCGCCCTGCAAGGGGCAGGTCCCGCATCGCAGTACACATTGCAATGTCGAGGGCCGCATTGCTGTGGTGTTGTGGTGTTTACAGCCGAGGCAAAATATACTCGCACATTCACTGCGGTGGGCAGGCACCAGGCATGATGGAAGGGGGCATCCGAATCAGGAATGCCGCCAATTTCCAAAACGGGCCTTCTGGAAAAACCCCATGCAGTGCTGCGCGGATCCAGCCTGGAACACTGACGCAACGACGGAAATCCAATGGCACGCCGGGCTGGCGGGCGGGCGGGCGGCGGCTGACAGGGGGCGGAGGCCCCGCCGCTGTGGGGGGGGGGGGGGCCATGGCATGGCGGGCATGGAAGGAAGCAACAGGCCCGCAACAGGCCCCTCCCCGCTGGGGCCCGTCTCCTAGGGAACCGACCCGACCGCCCGCTGGTCCCGTCCCACTGGGATGGACTGTTGGTCTGGCCTCTCTCGCTGCCTTGCCGGGGGGGGGGTGATGGGGGGCTCCTCCATGGCTGTCAACCCGCCCCCACCGTCATATCACTGAGGGCAGATGGATGGATGGATGGGATGTCGTGCAGGCGTGACGAGTGACGAGGATACGCAGTGTCTGCAGAAACCGTTTGTGGCAGTGGTGGTGGCGGCCGTGGTGGTGACCGCATGTGCATGTATGTACACACGCATGTACGTAGGCGGCGGCGGGGGGGAACTGAAAAAGAGGTTCTGTGACGCTGCATAATACAGGGGCGAAGAGAATCCCCGGGCGCGCTTTGTCGATGGAGGTCGGTCAGGTCATCATGCGTGCTTCGTACTACTTCGAAGTGGCACTGGCATCGGGTCGTCTCCGCCCTTTACCATAGTAAGGAGGACGGGGGCGGCGCATTGGGATGACGGCGCCCGCCCGGGCCTCCCTCCCCTGTGTGCTGCTGCTGCTGCTGCTGCTGCTGCTGCTGCTGCACTGCGCGATATTCATTGCTGCGCGGCGGCTGGCTGGCATTCGCGCCGGCGAGGGGGGCCCAGAGGGTGCGAGCCAGGGGATGGACAGAGAGACAGAGGGAGGGACAAATGTGTGCTGCCCTCGGCCCTCTCTAACTATCCGTCTGAGAGTCTGTGTGTCGGGGAGTGGCCTTCGTCAACGCGGCAGCCGATGCAAGGCACAAATTCGTCAAGCAGCTCGTGAATGGAGGCGTGGAATCGGCTGAAAGGCTAACCACCTAAACCAGTCATGACCCGGCAGCGGTCGCGTATTGCTGGGTGCTCTGGGCCCTTGTCCAGGTAGCCAGCCCGCCTGCCAAACAAACTCTGACTGACAAAGCCGGCGAGACGGACGATTCGTTTGGCGCAAAATACACATGACGAGAGCATCGAGTGCCACTGCCACGGGGGGCAGACGGAGGCACTTGCAAAGCACGAGACCCACCACGAGCAAATACCCAAGTTAATACCTGCCCATCTCGATGCGTCCGTCTGCCTCTGCCTCTGCCGTGTTTTTGTGTGTGGCATGTTAAACTGGAGGTGGGCAGCAGCCAGCCAGACAGCCAGCCAGCCAGCCCGAGGGCGCTAGGGAATAACGTTAGTGAGTGCTCGCTCACGACTTTGACGAACCGCCCAAGCCGCCCAGGTGGCCCGTACTAGGTAAACAGTGGCGGCAATACAGCAGTGGGCAGGAGGAACCCCGGGGCTTCGCATCGTCTCAGGAAAGGGTGGTGGAGGGTACCTGCCGCTCCCCCCCCGAACCCGCCGCCGCGCGCACCGACCGACCGCCCATCTCCGCTACCTCCACCTCTGCCGACCTCGACCTTCTCTTCTCTCTTGCTCTCTCTCTTCCACACCACCCTCCCCCGTCAATCGCGGCCCCCGACGACACCTCACGACGCGACCCGAATGCTGCGGCAGCCGCGACACCCAGACACCGCCTTCTTCGAGAATCCGCAGCGACGTGGCGCGTAGCGGCTTCTGCTCGGCCGTCTCAACTCGACTTGTACGCCGACCGACACCGCGCACGAGCCGCACACGAACGACACACGTCGAGGCGCGCAATGGTCTGACGACAACCACCCGCGCCCTTTGCTCGTTTTCTTGCACCCTCTCCGCCTACGCTCCTCCCTCTCGAGCTCGCCATTGTCTCCGCTGGTTTCGAGCGCCCGCCCGCTTGCACCTTGGCCTTTGAATAACCCCTGCTTGGCGTCGCTTTTTAACACCGACATCATGGCCACCGACACGGGCGGCACAACAACCACCGCCTTCTCCAGCCCTCTCTCCTCGGCCCCGGGATCTGCTCCCGCTTCGGCGCCTTCATCACCGCTTTCCAGCCTCCCTAGCACACCCTCTCTTCCTGGCTCGCCCGTCATGCACCAGCAGAGCCGCCAGCCGCAGAAGCGCCCGGACCCCTCGAGCCGCTACCCTTCGCCCACCTCGTCGGCGCCCTCGGGCACCCAGTCCCCCGTCAAGCTCGGCGAGCCCATGGACGACAGCCCGCGCCCGGCCAAACGGCGCAGGGTCACGCCTCCCAAGGAGCGCACCACAATGTATCTGGACCTCATGAAGCCCAATGAGGACTTTTCCCACGAAGACAACTTCCAACTGCAACGTCTGCTCTCCGCCCTTCGCAAGAAGAAGAAGGTGGTCGTCATTGCTGGCGCCGGCATCTCCGTCTCTGCGGGCGTCCCCGACTTTCGCTCGTCGACGGGCCTCTTCGCTACGGCCCGCAGTCAGCACAAGCTCAAGGCCTCGGGCAAGCACCTTTTCGACGCCTCCGTCTACAAGCACGACTCCTCCACCCAATCCTTTCACACCATGGTCCGCGAGATGGCCGGCATGGTCAAGGACGCCAAGCCCACGCCCTTTCACCATTTGCTTGCCTCCCTCGCCAAGGAGGGCCGTCTGCTCCGCCTCTACTCGCAAAACATTGACTGCATTGACACCTCCATGCCGCCGCTCCACACGAGCGTGCCTCTCGAGCCCAAAGGCCCTTGGCCCAAGACGGTTCAGCTGCACGGTGGCCTCGAGAAGATGGTGTGCACAAAGTGTGGCGACCTGAAGCCCTTCAACGGCGACCTGTTCAACGGGCCCGAGGCGCCCCTCTGCGGCATGTGCAAGGAGCAGGACGAGGTGCGCACCGCCTACGCCGGAAAGCGCAGCCACGGAATCGGCCGGTTACGGCCAAGGTTTGTTCTCTACAACGAGTTCAACCCGGACGAGGAGGCCATTGGCAATGTCGCCAGGGCCGACCTCAAGGCCCGCCCCGACGCCGTCATTGTTGTCGGCACTACGCTCAAGGTCCCCGGCACCCGGCGGCTCGTCAAAGAAATGTGCCAAGTCGCTCGCGGCCGCAAGGATGGCTTCACCGCGTGGGTCAACATCGACTCGGAGCCCAAGGGCGTTGAGTTTAAAGACTGCTGGGACATGGTCGTGCGCTCTAAATGCGATGACGTGGCACGCCTCGCCAGCCTACCGCCCTACGACTGCGAAATCGGCGACAACTTTGAGATTTCTCCGGAGCAGTACGCCGAGAAGATTGGGGCTCTGCGCAAGAACAGCATCGAAGTCGGCATCCCCAGCAGTCCAACCAAGACGGCCATCGAGGTGCATATCGAGGCCAAGCCGAAGCAGGTCGAGGACATGCAGGCCATGCCGACACCGTGCCCGAGCCCGCCCGTCTCGGCCAGCAAAGGGCCGTCGAAGGCGAAGCAGACCAAGATTGTCTTCACCAAGCCGACCCCCGGCAAGGCCGCAACCGCCAAGGACCCCAGCGGCAAGGCGGCCAAGCCTCGCGCTCGCAAGCCCAAGCAGCCGGCCAAGGGCAAGGCGCCACCCAAGAACACCATCATGGAGAAGCTTAAGACGAGCAAGGCAACCATCGTCGACACGACCACGACCAAGAAGATTGTGCCGGACGCCTCCGTGCCCTCGCAGGGGCCACCGCAGGCCGCGCCTCAGGCGCCCTTGGGAAACGTGGCCATCAAGGGCGAGGCCGAGATCGTCTGTGCACTGCCCGCCCTGCGCCCGGAGCTGTCGCAGCGGCGGAGCTCGTCAGACAGCTATTTCAAGTGCGAAGACGGCGAGGCGCAGTTGGCGGACTCCAGTTCTGCTCCTCCTTCGACCCCAGTCATGGCAGAAGAACCGTTTTCGCGGGAGACTGTCTCTCCCAAAAGCATCCCGCAGAACATGCGGCACCTAATTGATGTATAATGGCATGAATGGGAGGCGTTGCATCATTTCCGGTTGATGAGCCCGCGATGGGCAGGCGTTTGCGTTAGATGTGGCAGCGGTCGGCGGACAGGTCGTCTAGACGGGCGGGCCTCGAGCATTGGTAACCGTGGCGTTTCGGTGTGGATTTGGGTCTTGGAGCCGGAGACGATGGATCGGCCGACGAGGATGGTCGGAAGCATCTAGGTATCTCAAGCGGGTAGCCAAGCATCGGCCGGCCGTACGCCGTGCGGCATTGATATCGACCTAGCGGCCCTAGCAGTTGGAGCAATTTCAATACCCCAAGACTGCCGACGAGTAACCCTTTATGCCGTGCCATAGGCCCTCCACTTCACTCGTGATGACAGGTTCTATTATGTACACGGAGTGGACATGGATGACTTGTTAAGTCGTCAAGGGAGAATACCGACGTTACACAACGCGAACGGAGCTGTTCCTCAGCCGACATGATACAGACTAGCCCGCCACGCAGCTGCCGTTGCAGTGCTTGACGTCCTCGACATAGTCGATGACGACGCCGCCGAGCTTGTCCAGGTACCTGGCGCACCCGCAGTGCCAGTCGGACATGAGGCCGACCATGAGGTCCACGTCCTCGCCGGCGCCGGCGCCGCCCTTCATGCCCTCGAAGAAGGCGCATATGCCGCCGTCCTTGCCGCCCCCCATGGGCCAGCAGGATATGAGCCGCCCCGTTGCGGTACCACCTCGTGCGGTAGGACTTGTCGCCGCGCGCGTGCGCGTACGCGTACAACGCCCTTGAAGACGGGCGCCCAGTCGTGGATGCCCCTGCAGGGCCTGTTGCCCCTGCAGGCGACGACGCGCTGCGGGCTGTGGATGGGGTCGTCGCACTTGCGCGGCAGCGTGTTGTTGGCGGAGGAGGAGGAGGAGGAGGAGGAGGGGGTTTCGCACTCGGGGACTTTTTCTCCCCAGGCTGGTGGTGCTGGTTTCCCCCGCCGCTGTCGTCGCGATGCCGGCTGCGGTCTCTGTCCCGTTCGCGTGCTGCCTCGTCTTCTGCCGCGGCGCCGACGTGGTGGTGGGACTCTCCTCCTCCTCCTCCTCGTCCTCCTCCTCCCCCTCCTCCTCTGGGCGTGGTCGTGGTCTTTGCTGCAGTGGACGGGCGGCGCGGGCAGGAGCGCCGCGAGGGCGGCGATGAGGATGTGGAGGGGGTGCATTGGAGGAGCAAAGGGGCGGCGGGGCGGTTAGTTGCCCGGCTGGACGGACGGGGGCGTTGCTAGATGTCGTTGTTGGCGTTCTCAATGATGACGGGGAGACGAGGCGGCTTGACTTTGCTGTCTGTCTGTGCTATGCTTTTGGTTGTATATGTTCCAGCAACAGCAACAGCAACAGCAACAGCAACAGCAACAGCAACAGCAACAGCAACAGCAACAGCAACAGCAAACCTCCCTATTACTCCAACGCAAGTCTCGTATCGCCCTAAGGCCCTAACATGTCCTCGGAATGGCCCATTATATAAGGTACCAAATACATGACGCACACGCTGACCTCAGGCACGGCCAAGTTGGGGTTCTCACACGTAAGGGCCTGGATTGCCAAGATAAAGTTGAGGACGAAGGGGACAGGGAGCGCCCGTGACGAGACGTTTGGGCGCCGCAGCAAAAAGGGGGGTGTGAGAGTGCTCGTGAGAGTGCGGGCTGGGTTGCGCGGCGTTTCGACTCGGTTGCGCGGGCCACACAACGACGATGAAGTTGAACTGCTTCGTGATATAGACTGCGAGTGTTTTCAATGGCCGAGTGTTTTCAATGGCGGGAGACACGGGCTTATACGCCGGGGGTCTTTCTTTTGTGCCACTGTAAGTTTACACAGGAGTCGCAGGCTCTCCGTAGTTAATATCTGGCAGGCTCGAATTGGGTCCGATAGCCATGTCCAGTGTCTTGATTGATGTTTGGCAGTTCGGCAGAGAGTATCATAGGGCGTTTTCGACATGGGTATCAAGGCAGTGGATTTGGTCACGAGAGTTGCATAAAAGCTGCCTCATCACCCTGTATCGATCGGTCTACCA